>NC_083098.1:27805497-30740134 GCF_949774975.1 Lagenorhynchus albirostris | reverse complement strand
CTTTCCCTTTTCTGCTTCAATCTCTACCTATTGTAACTGGTTCCTTGCCTCCCTAAGTCAGGGAATATTTATTGGATGTTTATTGTGTACAAGGAGCAGGACCTATAAAGGGGCATGAATCATGGGGGTGCCTGCCTCCCAGGAGCTGACAGTCTAGTCCGAGAGAAGCGGAGTAAGGATGTAATCCTGGAGGTTTTGCCTTACGATTGGTACCCTGTTCATTACAAAAGGAGGGGCGGGTGGCTCTGAGACCCGAGGGCAGAGCGCTGGGTCCTGGTCCTGGTCCAGAGTGTTGAGCCTCTTTCCTGGCTCCGCCACAGACTGGTTTTGAGAACTTTTAAAGTTAGACAAGACACGGAACCTAAGTGCTGAGCAAGTGTTGCTGCTGTTTTTAAAAACATGACAATGATGAGACAGCTATTGAGACTCTAACGTTCCATGCCTGTTGCTTGGCACAGGAGGGCATCATGGGTACATAAAACGAACGGGATTAGAAGGCCTGTGGGAGTAAGGGGGAGCTTATACTTGCAAATATCGAGAATGGGATTATTACAGTTACTGAAATCGAGAATTTATTTAACTTGAAGCTTTCAAGATCAAGGTATGGGGAAAAAAAGGTGAACTATATAGCTCACATCATCTGATAATAGGAACCATATTCTTTAGTCAGGAGATAAGTTTTTCCCCCTTGGCAATTAATTCAATGAGTTTGTTACAATATTATAAAAAGCACATTTATAGGTGACTAAGAAACATTTCTTGCTTTTTACATTATCTCTCACTGAATGGCGATGCCATCATTTTGAATCACGATTAAGTCATTCTGTGAAGAACTAAACTAACTTAAAAGAAGTATTGATATTTCTCGTTACGTAATTTGAAATAAAAGTAGAATTTAGAGAAGATGCCTCTTGCCGCTTTCAGATGCCTCTCTTGCCAGCTGTGCTTCGGTGGGGTCCACATTCTCTGGATACCTTTTGGACTGTCTTGACATTTTAGTGATGTTTTATTTCCTAAGGAAGCTGGCTCTTATTGCTGCCTCTATGAGATCCCACCTCAGCTTTGCCTGGTTGTCGGCTGTAGGAAGGGCAGTTCCAGAGCCAAATGCAAGTACCAAAGACCTCAAGATACCAAGTCTCTTCTGTCCCTATTTAGAAGAGAATAGATAAGGTCTCAGAATAGAAAACAAAAATAATTATAGCCATGAGGCTAGAAGTTAGACACCAGTATTAAGATACTAATGTGTATAATTAGGGCTTCCCTGGTGGCACAGTGGTTGAGAGTCCGCCTGCCGATGCAGGGGACACGGGTTTGTGACCCGGTCTGGGAAGATCCCACGTGCCGCGGAGCGGCTGGGCCCGTGAGCCATGGCCGCTGAGCCTGCGCGTCCGGAGCGTGTGCTCCGCAACGGGAGAGGCCACAACAGTGAGAGGCCCGCGTACAGCAAAAAAAAAAAAAAAAAACAAAAAAAAACGATACTAATGTGTATAATTAATAGTGTAGACAATTAAAAATTCTAGAGCAGGAAGGACTGTTTAAAATCTTTGTTATAATTCAAGTTTTTTTTTTTTTTGGTTTACAAAAAGAATGAACTAGTGTCTACAAATGTTAAATTGATTCTAAACAGTTGAACGTGATCAGTTACAGAAGCTTGACAGTATTTTACATTCGCATAACATTTTCATCAACACATTGACTCCGTGGGAGAAGCATGTTTTCATTTCTATTTTATAATTGAGGAAACTTGGAGGTTCTTGGAGGTTAAATGACTTAACAAGTTGTATCATACTGTTCACTAGCAAAGCTGGGTGTTGCTTCTATTTCCTAGTCTAGTAATCAGATTTAAATCTAAGTCTTCTGATTTGTTGTCTAGAAATCTGCCTCCATGCTCTGGCAGCCTCCCAGGTCCAGGGTCAACACTCATTTATGTAGCAGTCATGTTCTCAGTGCCCATGCCAGGTGCTGTTCTAGTCAGGTGACAACATAGCAAAAGCCCTTCATCATGGAGCTTATATTCTAATTTTAGGTCATATCATGACAGGTTCTTTGGAGAAAAGTAAAACAGGGTAGGGATGCTGGGCTGGGCACCACTTTTAAATAGAGCCGTCAGGGGAGGCATCGCTGAGGTGGTTTCTGAGCAGGAATTTGAGGAAAGAGAGGCAGTGAGCCAAAGGGTTATCTGGGATAAAGGGGTTGAAGCACGGAGCATAACTTACAAGGTTCCTGAGCAGGGGTGTGTTTGGGATATTTGAGAAACACTGAAGCTAGAGCAGAGTGGGCCAGGGGCTCCAGTGATAGGAAATGAGGTCAGACAGGGAACAAGGCCAGACCACATGGGCCCTCATAGGCTACTGTGAGGCCTTTGGTTTCTGTTCTAAGTAGAAGGGCAACATTTTGACCTGACTTAAAGTTTTAAATGGATCCCATTGGCTACTGGATTGAGAATGGTCAGGGGTAGAAGCAGGGAGACCAGTCAGAAAACTATTGCAGTCATTTGGGCAGGAGGTGATGGTGGCTTTGGACCAGGGCCATTGAGACAGAAGTGGTTAAGAAGTGGCAGATCTGGTTGCATTTTAAAGGCAGAGCAAATGGGACCTGCTGATGGATTGGTTGTGGGTAGGAATCAATAATGACTCCAAGGTTTTTGGCCTGAGCCCCCAGAAATGTAGGCTATCCATTTACTGAGATGGGGTGCACAGTAGGGGGAGGTTGTCGTTGAGGAGTAGACAAGAAGTTCATTCATAGGCATGTTAAGTTTAAGATGTTTGATAGGGACTTCCCTGGTGGTCCAGTGGTTAAGAATCCGCCTTCCAATGCAGGGGACGTGGGTTCGATCCCTGGTCAGGGAACTAAGATCCCACACGCCGCGGGGCAGCTAAGCCTGTGCGCCGCAACTACTGAGCCCACATGCCTCAAACTACACGTAGAGAGCCCACGTGCCGCAAACTACAGAGCCCATGCGCTCTGGAGCCCACCCGCCACAACTAGGGAGAAGCCCACACACCGCAAGGAAGAGCCTGCACGCCGCAACGAAAGGTCCCGCACGCCGCAACGGAGATCCTGAGTGCCGCAACTAAGGCCCAACACAACCAAAAATAAATAAATAAAATATTTTAAAAAAAAGATGCTTGATAGATATCCAACTGGAGATGTCCCCTAGGCAGTTGAATATACCATTCTGGAATGAGGAGATTCCACAAACTGAAGGGCTAGATTAGGGTGCTGTCAGCATGTCATAGTATTTAAAGCCAAGAGATGAGATAAGGTCACCTAGGGAGTGAACATAAATAAAACCCTCTGTGAGTTTTAAGGACTGATCACACCAAAGTTGGGATGAGATAAGCAGGAAGCAATAAGGGACTGAGAGGAAAGCAGAGAGGAAGGCAGAGAACTGACAGAAGTATTCCGGAAGCCAAGTATGTAGAGAAAGTGTTTCAAGAAGGAAGAAGTGATTGGCTGCCAAATGCTGCAAACCATGAAGAACCGACCGTTGGATTTGGTATCGTGAAATGGATTCAAGAGAAAGAGGAGAGTGATTGGAGACAGCAAATATAGGCAATTTTTAAGAGTAGGTTTGCTATTAAAGGAAGTAGAGACACAGCTGGCAGAAGAACCTGGGTGGTGCAGAGTTTTTAGTTGTTTTGTTTTAAGATGAGGGAAATTACATCATTGTTTGTGTGCTGATGGAATTATCCAGGAAAGAGGGGGAAATTGATGATGCAGGAGAGAAAGTGAGAGAATTACTGAAGTGGTGTCCTTGACAGACAGGAGGGGACGGAGCCTAACTCACTAGTTGGGGGTGAGGATGCTTAGATTGGAGCACAGACTGGTCTTTCCTACAAGAGCACAAGCAAGCATGTGGGCACAGATGCCAGCTGGTGGGAGATGTGGTTGTAGAAGTCGTCTGCTGATGGCTTTCATTTCCTCAGTGAACTAGGAAAACATCATCTGCTGAGGATGGGAAGGGAGGTGTCGAGGGCTTAAGAAGGAGTGAACTGAGTGTGGGAGATGAATGGACCAGAGAAATAGTAGTGTGACTGCTGAGCACAGAAAGTATCCACTTGAATAGGAAGTGAAATTGGCATAGTTGTGTGTTCACAAGCAGTGTTCAGTAACATGGGTGGAGGCATAGAGAGAGCAGAAGGTTGACTGTAACCGGGTTGAGGATTTCTGACGAGCATGTGGTGAAGAGGGAGGGAGAAGGGAGTGATTATAATGATAAATCAGGAACTTCAGCTGGAAAGGAGGGAAGTAAGGAATGAGGGAGGTGGTGTGCAGAGAGTAAAGCAAGGTAAAAATCAGTGGATTATAAATCCTAATGGTGTTGAAAAATAGTGGAATTGGCATTTTTGCTATAGGGAGTGGAAGAGAGGTAATTAATGTTCTGGGAAGGTGAGATGCTTAACATTGAGATCATGGAGAGGGTGCAGTTCTGGGTGATTCCGAGGCCAGGGAGGACCACAGAAGTAGCATCTGAGGCTGGGTGAAAAGATCAGTTAGTCCTAAAGGTGGATTATGCTGGAAAGGCAGTGAATGTTAGGCTTATCAGGAGCACGCAGAGATCCGTGGCTCTCCTTTCACTTTCCCTGAGTCCTTCAGAGTGAGGACCAAGATAGATTTCAACCCATGTTTATGGTTCCAAAGTCAGTGCTCTTTCAACTTCTCCAGGAGTCTATTTTCTGTTGATTTTTATCATTGGAAGAAATTCTTGATGCTCAAAGAAGTTTTGCTAATCTTAGATCTAAATATCTCCTGACTGGATTATGCATGTTTGAACATGTAAAAATATTTTCATGTTAAATTAAGTTTAATCTTTTACTAAATGTTCCCTATTATATGGGGAGAACTTTGAAGCAAAGATCAGAAATCAGATGACACTAATGCTTCCTAATTAAAGAAATTTCTACTTAATCCTAACTAAAAATATATTGGCTGGACTTCTGGTCAGCTGGGTTTGATTCTCAGCCCTAAATTCCTGAACATTATGGGTAAAACACTTTGTCCAGTTTAGAAATAGCCAGACTCTTATTAGGGGAAAAAAAGAAATTAAGAAAATGAAAATTACTTAAAACTATTTTATTGTTAGAGAGCAAGGTTAACGTGCAATAAAGAAGAATGGCAATCTCTGATGTGTCAAAAGGCAGGGCGATCATAGTTTAGTATTTGCTTGCTGCCCATGGGGCTATTAAGAATAAGTGTTTCTGGAAGTCTCAGTACTGAAGGTGGGAAAATGAGAACAATCATACTGCTTTTTTCCCATGAGTACCAGGTAGCTTTAATGAGCAATGAGAAAATTATACCACTTGTGCACAGCACCACATTGTTGTCTCAAAAGTAAAGAACTTTTTAATGTAATATAGTCACATTATATGCAATTCGACTCAAGATTTGACTCTTACTGTTTTATTTAATCCATATAAAATAGATGCATCTTTCCATAAACATTAAGGTTATAGACTTGTACTATTAAATGGAGGGGCAGGAGATGGCAGCAGGGATTGACTCTAAATGGGCAGATGGGATCTTTTTAGGGTGATGGGAATGTTTGAAAATGATTGTGGTAATGAATGCAAAACTCTGTAAATTTACTAAAAATCATTGAATTGTATGCTTCAAACAGGTAAATTTTATGGCATGTAAATTATGCTTCAGTAAAGCTGTTAATTTTTTTTATTGAAACGGAAAGTATGTGACCCCGGAAGACAGAAAATCTGAAAGAAAATTTATCATTGATGAAATAAAGCTGTTAAAGAACTACCCTCCCTTCCCTCTCCTTCAGGTTTACAAGGCACATCTGTCACACCTTAACACATCATCCCAATATGATTTTTTTAACACCTTTATTGGGGTATAATTGCTTTACAGTGGTGTGTTAGTTTCTGCTTTATAACAAAGTGAATCAGTTATACATATACATATGTTCCCATATCTCTTCCCTCTTGCGTCTCCCTCCCTCCCACCCTCCCTACCAATATGATTTTAAACTGTTTCAGAAGATAGAAAATGAAGGGAAATTTCCATATTCCTTTTTATGAAGGGAAAATAACGTTGATATTGAAACAAGGAAAAGATATTTCTCCTAAAAGAAAAACAGATCAGTTTTGCTGTGAATATTGAAACAAAAATCGTTGGAAGAAAAATTATAAAATAGAATTCAGTATCACATTTGAAAAGTAACATACAAAACAGCAATGTAGTATATGCTGAATAGTTTGGGCTCTGTAGCTGGACTGGCTTGGAATCCCAGTACCAGGACCTAGCTTCGTGACCTCAGCAAAGTAACTGAACTTTCTTTTCTGATCAGTAAAGTGGGACCAGTAAATAAGAGAACTTGCTTCATAGGGTTCTTGTGAAGGCTGAATGAGTAAAGCACTTAAGTAAGTGCCTGACACTCAGTAAATGTTGAATATGATAATAACTGCATAGCTTATAAAAGTATGAATGTGTCAGAATTTATTTTGTCATTCCTCTATTGTTGATCACTTGGATTTGCTATTATAAAGAACAGTGCAATAATTATCATCATATGGAAATTTCCCTCACTTTTCTCTCCTGAAGATAGATCTTTAGGAGTAGCATTTTGGAGAAAAAGCCATAAACTTTTTTTGAAAAGTTATTGAAGTATAATTGATTTACAGTGTGGTGTTAATTTCTGCTGTATAGCAGAGTGGGGCAGTTACACATATATATTTAAGTTCTTTTTCATGATGGTTTGTCACAGGATATTGAATATAGTTTCCTGTGCTATACAGTAGGACCTTGTCGTTTATCTGTTCTATATATTGATGTAATATATAGTTTGCACGTGCTCATCCCAAACTCCCAGTCCATCCCATCCCTCCCCCACTCCCTACCCCCTTGGCAACCACAAGTCTGTTCTCTATGTCTGTGAGTCTGTTTCTGTTTTGTAGATAAGTTCATTTGTGTCATATTTTAGATTCCACATATAAGTGATATCATATGGTATTTGTCTTTCTCTTTCTGACATATTGCACTTAGTATGATAATCTCTAGGTCTATCCACATTGCTGCAAATGGCATTATTTCATTTGTTTTTATGGAAAAGCTGTAAACTTTTTAAAGGCCCCTGTTGCTCTTCAGAAAGATCATACCCCTTCCTACCGATGGTGATAAGAGTGTTTATATTTGCATTACTCCTACCACTACTGAACATCATCATTGCAAAGAAAATCTGAGGTGATTGGATTAGCCCCAAATAGAATGTAATCATTTTATCTTCATTTATTGAGAGCATACAACGCAACCTTAACTCAAACATTGTCCCAAAACACCTGAAACCCTGAAAAATAGAAATGTTTTCAGTTCTCCTCTAGATGGATACCTGGAGTTGAGTTTTCATTTTCATATTCAAATTTTACATGCTGTTAGGATATTTGCCTTTTGTAGCTTTGCTTTAGCTACTTAATCTGATGGAGAAATTTTTCCTAAAAACATGAGTTAAATAATCTACCAAAACAGTTGCCACCAGGGAAAACTGTTTATATTTTCAGCTTTATTTTAATTATTTATTTTGCCTCCAAGACAGTTCTAAAGTCATGTATCTTTCCAGCCCTTCTCTGTATTGTTCCTTCTCCAGGTAACTTCATCCCAATCTTTCCAATGACTTTTTTTTTGGCCATGCCTCACGCACGGCATGCAGGATCTTAGTTCCCTGACCAAGGATCAAACCCATGCCTCCTGCAGTGGAAACGCGGAGTCTTAACCAGTGGACCACCAGGGAAGTCCCCTAATCTTTAAACTCTTTGGGAACTGAGAATGGTTCAGGTCTCAGAGAAAGACTCATAAGACTGCATTGGGCCAGTGTAAATCCATCCAATTAAATCTGAATTTAGATGACTTTTCAACTAGAGCACACCAGGAACTTCTATGATCTTTTACAGGGAACAGGTATGTCTGTCCTAGGACTATCTAGCAGAGCCTTGGGTACAGTCATCACTAAAAGCCGGGAGGGTGAAAAGGACCCATCTCTGTCCTGGATTTGTTCTCTTGCAGACTTGACACTTCAAAGGGAGGAGTCCCTTTTCCTGTAGTAGAACTTTCATCTGAAATCTTGCCATATAGCGAGGTCCCCTTAGTTTTTCCCTAAAAAACAAATTAACAGGGAACTGTGTCTTGTTGCACTATTTACTCGACTTGAACGAATTAATATATTAGTTTTAAGACTTAAAGTCAGAAAGTTCAGCAGTGATAAAATTCCTTAGAAGTTTATTCTTGTATATATTTGAATTCTATCTAATAGAGATTGCTCCTGTTCACCTGTCGTGTTTTCTATGGCTGTGTTTTAGACACAGCCATACCCATTGACACGTGGTTAACATTTCAATCCAATATTGGAAACATGGTCTCTGTACAGATTAATTATTTTAAATTGGATGGCACAACTAAGAGACTACCACGGTTCTGATGTGAGCTAATGTCTCAGGCTCTTCCAGAATGTATGTTTCACTTGACATATGTATCTTATGGTCTCTGACTATAACATGGTATAGTTAGACCTTTTAAAAATAAACCTTGGATTTATATTTAAATCTTAGTTTTAATGTCCTTTTTTGTAGTTGTTATTTCCTTTTAATTTTTTAATTGAAGTACAGTTGACATACAATATCATATTAGTTTCAGGTATACAGCATAGCGATTCAACATTTATATACATTATGAATTGGTCACTGTAAGTCTAGTAAGCATCTGTCACCATATAAAATTACCATAATATTATTGACTCTATTTTCTGTGCTGTACATTACATCCCCGTGACTTAATTATTTTATAACTGGAAGTTTGTACCTCTTAATCCCCTTGGCCTATTTTACGCCCCCCCAACCCCTTATTGCTTTTTTTTTTAAGGTAATTCTGAGAAAAAGTCATTTCTGTTATCCTCAGATGTAGAAAGAAGCAATTTAGAATCAAGTATTAGCATCCTCCTTTCTTAACCTAGTTGCGGATTCTGTTTTCCTTATGTTAACTGGATGTTGAGCTTTCCCCCATGCCCTATTAAGGTTTGCTTTTTATTTAAAAGATCTTTATTGGAGTATAATTGCTTCACAATACCGTGTTAGTTTCTGTTGCACAACAAAGCGAATCAGCCATATGTATACACATGTCCCCCGTATCCCCTCCCTCTTGAGCCTCCCTCCCATCCTCCCTGTCTCACCCCCTAGATCATCACAGAGCACCGAGCTGATCTCCCTGTGCTATGCTGCTGCTTCCCGCCGGCCAACTCTTTTACATTCGGTAGTGCATATGTGTTGATGCTACTCTCACTTCGCCCCAGCCTCTCCCTCCCACCCCATGTCATCAAGTCCATTCTCTATGCCTACCTCTTTATTCCTGCCCTGCAACTAGGTTCATCAGTACCTTTTTTTTTTAGATTCCATATATATGCATTAGCATACGGTATTTGTTTTTCTCTTTCTGACTTACTTCACTCTGTATGACAGACGCTGGGTCCATCCACCTCACTACAAATAACTCAATTTCATTTCTTTTTATGGCTGAGTAATATTCCATTGTATATATGTGCCACATCTTCTTTATCCATTCATCTGTTGATGGACACTTAGGTTGCTTCCATGTCCTGGCTATTGTAAATAGTGCTGCAATGAACATCGTGATGCATGTCTTTTTTTGAATTATGGTTTTCTCATGGTATATGCCCAGTAATGGGATTGCTGGGTCATATGGTAGTTCTATTTTTAGTTTTTTAAAGAACCTCCATACTGTTCTCCATAGTGGTTGTATCAATTTACATTCACACCAGCAGTGTAGGAGGGTTCCCTTTTCACCACACCCTTTCCAGCATTTATTGTTTCTAGCTTTTTTAATAACCATTCTGACCAGTGTGAGGTGATACCTCATTGTAGTTTTGATTTGCATTTCTCTAATAATTAGTGATGTTGAGCATCTTTTCATGTGCCTCTCGGCCATCTGTATGTCTTCTTTGGAGAAATGTCTATTTAGATCTTCTGCCCATTTTTTAACTGGATTGTTTGTTTTTTTGATATTGAGCTGCATGAGCAGCTTATAAATTTTGGAGATTAATTCTTTGTCAGTTGCTTCATTTGCAAATATTTTCTCCCATTCTGAGGGTTGTCTTTTCGTCTTGTTTATGGTTTCCTTTGCTGTGCAAAAGCTTTGAAGTTTCATTAGGTCCCATTTGTTTATTTTTGATTTTATTTCCATTTCTCTAGGAGGTGGGTCAGAAAGGATCTTGCTGTGATTTATGTCATAGAGTGTTCTGCCTATGTTTTCCTCCAAGAGCTTTATAGTGTTTGGCCTTACATTTAGGTCTTTAATCCATTTTGAGTTTATTTTTGTGTATGGTGTTAGGGAGTGTTCTAATTTCATTCTATTACATGTGGCTTTCCAGTTTTCCCAGCACCACTTATTGAAGAAGCTGTGTTTTCTCCATTGTCTGTTCTTGCCTCCTTTGTCATAAATTAGGTGCCCATAGGTGCGTGGGTTTATCTCTGGGCATTCTATCCTGTACCGTTGATCTATATTTCTCTTTTTGTGCCAGTACCATACTGTCTTGGTTACTGTAGCTTGGTGGTATAGTTTGAAGTCAGGGAACCTGATTCCTCCAACTCCATTTTTCTTTCTCAAGATAGCTTTGGCTATTCGGGGTCTTTTATGCTTCCATACAAATTGTAAGATTTTTGTTCTAATTCTGTGAAGAATGCCATTGGTAGTTTGATAGGGATTGCATTGAATCTGTAGATTGCTTTGATAGTATAGTCATTTTCACAATATTGATTCTTCCAATCCAAGAACGTGGTATATTTCTCCACCTGTTTATGTCATCTTTAATTTCTTTCATCAGTGGTTTATAGTTTTCTGAGTACAAGTCTTTCACCTCCTTAGGCAGGTTTATTCCTAGATATTTTATTCTTTTTGTTGCAGTGGTAAATGGGAGTGTTTCCTTAATTTCTCTTTCTGATTTTTCATTGTTGGTGTATAGGAATGCCAGAGATTTCTGTGCATTCATTTTGTATCCTGCAACCTTAGCAAATTCCTTTGTTAGTTCTAGTAGTTTTCTGGCGGCATCTTTAGGATTTTCTATGTATAGTATCATGTCATCGGCAAATAGTGACAGTTTTACCTCTTCTTTTCCAATTTGTTTTCCTTTTATTTCGTTTTCTTCTCTGATTGCTGTGGCTTGGACTTCCAAAACTATGTTGAATAAGAGTGGTGAGAGTGGACATCCTTGTCTTGTTCCTGATCCTTGTAGAAATGCTTTCAGTTTTTCCCCATCAAGTATGATGCTTGCTGTGGGTTTGTCATATATGGCCTTTATTATGTTGAGGTAGGTTCCCTCTGTGCCCATTTTCTAGAGATTTTTTAATCATAAATGGATGTTGAACTTTGTGAAGAGCTCTTTCTGCGTCTATTGAGATGATCATATGATTTTTATTCCTTAATTTGTTAATGTGGTATATCGCATTCATTTATTTGTGTATATTGAAGAATCCTTGCATCCCTGGGATAAATCCCACCTTGATCATGGTGTATGATCCTTTTAATGTGCTGTTGGATTCTGTTTGCTAGTATTTTGTTGAGGATGTTTGCATCGATGTTCTTCAGTGATATTGGCCTGTAGTTTTCTTTTTCTGTGACATCTTTGCCTGATTTTGGTATCAGGGTGATGGTGGCTGCATAGAGTGAGTTTCTGCTGAAAGATCATCTGTTAACCTTGTGGGGATTTGCTTGTGTGTCATTTGTTGTTTTTCCCTTGCTGCTTTGAATAGTTTTGCTGTGTATTTAATTTTTGATAGTTTGATTAATTTGTGTCTTGGTGTGTTTTTACTAGGGTTTATCCTGTATGGGACTCTCTGTGCTTCCTGGACTTGGGTGACTGTTTCCTTTCCCATGTTAGGGAAGTTTTCCACTATAACCTCTTCAAATATTTTCTCAGACGCTTTATTTTTCTCTTCTTCTGGGACCCCTATAATTCGAGTGTTGGTGCATTTAGTGTTGTCCCAGAGGTCTCTGAGATTGTCTTCAATTCTTTTCACTCTTTTTTCTTTATTCTGTTCCATGGCAGTGATTTCCACCATACTGTCTTCCAGGTCACTTATCCGTTCTTCGGCCCCAGTTATTCTGCTATTGATTCCTTCTAGTATATCTTTCATTTCAGTTATTGTGTTGTTCATCCCTGTTTTTTTGTTCTTTAGTTCTTCTAGGTCTTGTATTTTCTCATTCCGTGCTTCCATTGTTTCCGAGATTCTGGATCATCTTTACTCTTATTACTCTGAATTCTTTTTCATGTAGATTGCCTGTTTCCTCTTCATTTATTTGGTCTTGTAAGTTTTTACCTTGTTCCTTCACCTGTGACATATTTTTCTGCCATTCCAATTTTTTTTTTTTTAATATGTGGGATTGTGTTCCTATTTTAGTGGTTGTTTGGCCTGAGGCTTCCAACACTGGAGTTTGTAAGCTGTTGGGTAGAGCTGGGTCTTGGTGCTGAGATGAGGAACTCTGTGAGACCTCATTCTGATGAATATTCCCTGGCGTCTGAGGTTCTGTGTTGGCCCAGTGGTTTGGACTTGGAGCTCCCACCGCAGGAGCTTCCACCCGACCCCGGGCTCACAAATCAAGATCCCGCAAGCCACGTGGGGTGGCAAAAAAAGAAAACAATAACAAAGTAAAAGATAAAATTAGACTAGGAAACTAACAGATGTGTTAGAAAGAATCTAAAAATAAAAATATGATGGATCAACAACTGGAAAGTACCACAGTAGTAGAAAAGATGAATCAACAACTGGAAGGTACCACAGTGGTAAAGAAAAAGGAGGGAAAAGGAAAGAAAAAAAGGTGGTGGTGGGGGGAAGGCCATGGCTGTGGAGAGCAGGGCCTAATCAAGGGTAAGGTTGGTCGGTGGGCGGGGCCAGTGCTTAGGACCCACAGGGCTGGAAAAGGCCCGGGGGCTGTGGGGGGTGGGGCTTAGGCTCAAGGAAGAGAAGGGGCCCAGGCATGCCCCCACCCCTGGTCTCAGAGGGCAGGGGACCTCACCTGGGAGCCTAGTAGGCTTCCTGGGCTCGAGTGGGCAGGGCAAACGCCCTCCTTTCCTCTCCTGCTCCTCTGGTCCGTGGTCTGGGAGGGCCCCTCCCCCCTGCCTCTCCTGATCTCTCTGGCCTCAGGGGCACTGATCCTGTCTGGCCTCCACTGCCGCTCCCTGCCTCAGTCCCCCTACGTCCTACTAGTTCATTCTGGGGTTCCTCCCATCTCCTTGAGGGTCAGAGTCCCCCACCAGCGGCCAGCAGGTGCCCAAGTTGTGGGGAGATGCTAACTCCGCGCTTTCGCACCCGGCCATCTTGACTCCTCCCCATATTAAAGTTTTGAATGATGTCTCTAAAATCTACAGGTGTAGTTCCCCACAGTCATGTATTAGGGTGTCTTTGAGCTCAAGAAAATCCTTAAGCATTCTTTTTTCCAAGATGTGAAAAGATTCTGTGGCTTCACAGTAAGATGTCCATGTCTTGTTTACTATAGACTTTTAAAGGTCAAATCAGCTTTCGTTTCCTTATTATTAAATTCAGGTGCCAGTAGCTATTTCACTAACCCACAGAAATCACTTAGCTTTCCTACCAATCAGCGCCTGCTAATGCTTTGAAGAAACATATGTTAACACTTTGGAAGTTAAATTCCGCAATGAGTCTTGAAAATCCATTGAGTTTTTCACTTTTTGAAGAGGATGTGTTTGGAGATATATTCCCTGTTCAGTTCTTGTTCTTGCAAGGATTCGAAAATTTCTCTGTTTATGGTTTGTCTCCTTTTTAGCAGTGATTCTCAAACCACATTACCCGGTCTTCCCTTAGCTTATATCAAAGAATGACAGTTTTCCTCAATACTCAGGAAAGGAGTAATAAATCAAGAGTTTTTGAATATTCAGTTTTTTTCCAACAGTTGTGATGCATTGACTTAGGGAATAGCTTTGGGAACACATGGTATAGATCTAATATCTTATGCTTTGTTTTGGTCTTTCAAAATAATCACAATATTGATTGCCATTTGTTAATCTCTTTGTCCATTTATGACTTAATTTCTGCCAGTAGGCAACATGGTATGAATGCCTAAAACAGTTAAGAACTTCATGTTGTCAGTTGTCCTTACCAGAGATGGAAGTCACTTAACTTACCCCTTAATACAGTTTGATTCCCACATGTTAATGGTATTTATGGAGAGAAACAGAAAGCAAGAGACATTTCTTTTTCCCCATTATAGTGTAAGGACTTACATTTTTATTTGCTATTTATTGTATTTTTATTTGATCTTAGCAGAGTACTCTCAACTTACATATTAAGTGATTTTTTGCAGCTTTATTTGCCTTTAGTTGATTAACATCGTAAAGTTTGAGGAGAGAGAACCAGTGAGAGGTCTTTCCTCTAAACAATGCTGTTTGTTTCTGGGAAAAAGGAAGAAACGTTTGGAGATATTCTGTTCTCTCTAAATCCTTTTACAATGTGTCTAATAGTCAGAATTATTCCTGTGGAATTATCAGTGTGTCTTTCACGTGGAGGTATTATTGGAAATTTCTTCTGCTTATTCTTTTTTCCCTCTTGATTCCTCCAGCTTAATTAGCTGTACTACTATCAGTGCCAAATCTATGTCTGGGGGAGACTTCCTTACAGCTTTTTATTGAAAGATCGTTTTTCATTTTTATTTCCCATGTATCATATTTAGAGATTAAGAACCTTCTAGCCCTAGTTAAATACAAACCCCTTTATTATTGAAGCCGTCATACCAGAGGCTTTATGTCTTAGAATATTGTCGTTAATTTCCCAATCAACTGTCACCCAAGGGTATAAAGAACAGCTTAAAGTCACATAAAACCTATAGTTCTAAATACGTCTTCCCTTTTCTGTTTCATTGCAGTTTTTTTCTTTTTACAAGCAAAATTTTGACTTATTAATAGAAATGTGATGTTTTTACTTTCTTTTACTATTTATTTTAAAAGATAGATCAGGAAAGCCTACGCGTAGTAACGAAGACCCAACACAGCCAAAAATAAATAAAGTAAAAAATAATTTATTTTTAAAAAAAGATCAGGAATGGGCTGTTGTGAAAAGCCATCTTGAGCATGAGATTGGAGTCAGATCAAGCTGAGTTCCAGTCCCAGTTCTGCCCTTTGCTGGTCTTGTGATCCTGGGCAAGTTAGTTACCCTCTGGGAACTTCAGTTTCCACATTTTCAAATGAGAATAATTGCAGGGCTGTGAGGGTTAGGATTGATGCACATGGCACATGAAATGCAAGTCGGTAAGTGCAGCTCAGATTATTACCAATTCTCTCCAGTTGGGCCAGGTCAATATGTGAACTTCACAAATATTAAAGAACCAGAAGTCCACTTCTACGGTATTTTAAATTGGAAATCTGAACTTTTAAAATTTGAATATTCAGAGTTCCAATTCATGTAGTCCTAATCTTCCATAAATATTAAAATAAAAACCTCAGTCATTCATTCATTTAATCTGGACTGTTATTTTTAGCAACTTTCTTTGGTAAAAGCTTCATTAAATATAATTCACATATCATATAATTCACCTATTTAAAGTATACAATGCAGTAGTTTTTAGTATGTTCACAGAGTTGTGCACCCATCACCATAATCAGTGTTGGAGCATTTCATCACCCCAAGAAAAAACCCTGAACCCTTTCACCCTCACCCCTCATCCTTCCCAGCCCTAGAAAACCACGAATTGACTTTCTATCTGTCTTTCTATAGATTGCCTATTCTGAACATTCCACGTGAAATGGAATCATTGAATATGTGGTATCTTTGTGACTAGCTTCTTTTCCTTAACCTAATGTCATCAAGGTTCATCCATGTGTAGCATATATCAGTACTTCATTCCTTTTTATTGCTGAATAATATTACATTGTATGACTATATCATATTTTACTTATCCATTCACCAGTTGATGGATTTGGGGATTGTTTCCACTTTTTGACTATTATGAATAATGGTGTTATAAAAATTTGTGAACAAGTTTTTGTGTGGACGTATGTTTTCATTTCTCTTGGGTATACATCTAGGAGTGGAATTTCTGGGTCATATGGTAACTTTGGGCTGTTTTCAAAGAGGCTGCCACATTTTACATTCACACCAGCAGTGCGTGAGGGTTCCATTTTCTCCACATCCTTTTTCACACTTATTATTGTCTGCCTTTTCAATTATAGCCATCCTAGTGGGTATCAAGTGATATTTTCTTGTGGATTCTTAGCCAATTCTTAAAGTCAAATATATGAAAATCATATGACTCATGCTTTGGTACAATAATATCTGATTAATGCTGAGAGCGATGGAGAAGTTAAGCCTCATATTGCAGAATCTTCCCTTATTGAATACCTAGTGAACAGAACTTCCCTAGACTTTTTTCTCTTCCCATAATCTCTGTTTTGTCTTCTCCTGATTTGCAGTTTTCTGTTTCCAGCAGTTCTCCTGGGCCTATGAGCTCTCCTCCAGCAACCCCTCTCTATAGATATTACAACAGAGCGAACAGAGCCATAACAGCCTTTTCTTTTTGCCTTTCCTTTGTCCATCCTTCTTGAGAGATTTTCTCCTGACAGAATTTTACAGCATGTTCCTAAAATAAATCTCCTTCTGGATGTTTATGTACTAAGTCCTCAGGATAGATTATTTCTTGTTCATAACTTTTCATCTGTCACTTCTTGAGCATTTTGTCCCTTCTAGCCTCTCTATTTTCTTCTCCTGAAATGCTAATTTTAGAAATGATGTGCACCTCCTAAATCTAGTCTCCATTGCTGTTAATTTTTATCTTCATCTCTTTGTGTTTTTAAAAATTCTGTCAACTTATTTTTCAGATTTCAAATTCAGCTTTCAGCTGTGTCTATTCTGGTTTTTAGCCTGTTTAATCTTTTATATTCACAATCATATTTAATTCTTATTTTCTGGTTGCTCCTTTTTCATGGCAGAATCTTCTTCTTTTATAGATGTAAGATGCTTGTTCATGTATGAGGATGCCAATTAGAATATCTTAAATGTTCCCTTTTATTCCGTAAATTTTCTTTCTTTATGATCCAGAGATGATCGTACATTTTGGTCTTTCTTTTTTTATATCATTGATTTTCCGTAGATGTTTGCTTATCATTGGTTGTAGGTACATGTTTATGAATAAAAGACTAAATTGACTGGTATAGGTAGTGGGTTTGTTTCTCCAGAAATGCTTTCTTCTGGGTGATATAACTGCCTGTGTCAACAGGTATAGTAATGGGTGTACCAGTAATAGGTGGGCTTTCCTGTAGGGGAGGAGGAAGGCGAGCTCAGGACCCTCCCAAATTGCCAAAATAAGGAAGAGGTTAGATGTATCTGGAGATGGAGTAGTTGACTGTGTTTTACCTCTAGGACATGGCTGTCTTCTCCATCTCTCAATTTCTGGGACTGAAGTTACTGTAAATCATAAATTACCTTAAACTCCAGTCTTTTTCCCTTGCAAGCCCCAGGTCCCCCACAGGGAATCTTCCCAGGCAGATCACCAACTTTGTGTGGACAGTAGTTTTCTGCCTTTAGCTCAAAAGGGAAGCCTTGACTGCCTGCTAAGGTGTAATTGGTTGTGGAGTGGTCTGGGCACTGCTGAGTAGCTGGATCTGGTAACCTGAATGCAGCTCTTTAATTAACTGTCTTTTTGGTTGCTTCAGGGCCTACTTTTTGTTCTTTGATGCAGAAGGAGCTCCCTAGGGAGAATTCCTGTTTAACCTCTGATGTCTTGGACTCTGGTTTCTCAGGATCTCTGATCCCCTGATGACTCTCATTCTTGGTTTGTTTGTTCGTTTGTTATGGTTCCACTCAGTTTTTTAAGTTCTGTTTTATTGTCATTTCACATTCAGAGGGAGGGGAGGTGGATGTAACTACTTATTCAGCCATCTTGAATGAGTCCAGTAAACATGTCCATGTGATTTTTCACTTAGAAGCCTCAAACTTAATATATCCTAACCCTAAAATCTCCCTGCCTGTTCTCTCATCTTGCTTTTCTGCTAACCTCAGTTACTGGTAGCAGATGCCCCGTACCATGTCATTACTGCTGCTTCCTCCTGCAAAACCGTACCATCCATTCCTAATCCTGTCGTATCCCCTCAACCTTCCCACTTTCATTTCTTCTTACTCCCTCCTTATGTCTGCTTTTAATCCTGGTTTATACTGTTGTTAGTGGTCTCTCTGCTTCCATTCCCCACCCCTCTACCAAGTCCATCCCACCAGGTTACCTTTCCTCCATTGCCTACAGAAAAGTACAGATGCTGAGGCATGACATTGATGAATTGCTCCAAGTGATCCTGAATGAATTTTGTAATATTATCTCCCAGTATATTTTCCTCACACCTTGAGGTCTACCTACAACTGGATTACTCAACACTTTCCCTCAGTTCTTCGCACTGTCACACTTTTGTACGTATGATTCTCCTAAACTCAGATGCACTTCATCCCTTTTTACTTCTCAAATTTTGCCAACCTGAAGTGATGCTCAGGGAATTCCCTGGCGGTCCAGTGGTTAGGACTCAGCGCTTTCACTGCCATGGGCCCAGATTCAATCCCTAGTCAGGGAACTGAGATTCCACAAGCCGCGAGGGGCAGCCACATAAATGAATGAATGAATAAAATAAATACTGTTTTAAAAAAATAAAGTGTTGCTCAAATCAAATGCTATCTACTCTGGGAAGCCTTTGGAGATTTCTTAGTCACAACTAAACCTCTTATAATTCTGTATTTTGGTAGCTCTTGGGCATTCATTTATTTTGATATTCACCATTTGATTATTCACTAGCAACTCTGTAAGTCCAAGTAATTTGCATGTCAGCTGATGCAGGAATTTTTTTATTCCTGCTGCAAAGTAAGTACAGCTGTGCAAGTGATTGATAAAACTAGTGAAAGATGAAAATGCAGTTGACTCATGCTACAAAGATATACACAGGAAGTACATGGATTTTGATGAAATTGTTATTTGAGAGAGGTCTGGGAATTTGTGCAAATATTTTTGTTGAAGACTTGGCAGATTCTCACAATTCTTGTTGATATGTCAATCGAGAATGTTAAGGTTCTTGGGCTTCCCTGGTGGCGCAGTGGTTGAGAGTCCGCCTGCCAATGCAGGGGACATGGGTTCGTGCCCCGGTCCGGGAAGATCCCACATGCCGCGGAGCGGCTGGGCCCATGAGCCATGGCCGCTGAGCCTGCGCATCCAGAGCCTGTGCTCCGCAACGGGAGAGACCACAGCAGTGAGAGGCCCGCGTACCACAAAAAAAAAAACCAAAAAAAAAAAAGAATGTTAAGATTCTTACGTACTTTCTGTATTCGCATTATGCTTTAGAAATTGTTTGTTCTTACAGTCCTCAACATGGATTGTGAGCTTGTCGAAAGCAGATTTTGTTGTGTTCCAGCTGTATTCCTTAATCTCTTATCCTCCTAATCTCTTATCCTCCAAGACAGTCAGCATTATCTTTGTTTCTTTTTTCTCTGGCCCCAGAGCTGAGTAGATCAGAGGGCTCTCTACCTGAGCAAACTGAGCCAGAAAGTGGCTGAGATCATCTCACTCACCTGCATCTGCTGGTGTTTCATTTACGGCTCTGTGAGGAGAAAGCACACAACACCTTACTTTGGTTTCTGACAACGTTGAATAGGTCCTGTATTTCATCCCTATATTGCTGCATTTGTCCCCTGATCAAATGATCACTCTGTTTTTCAGACCTAATTTTTAACTGCCTGTGGCGCATGGGTTAATCCATGAATGATGTAAACAAACATATTTCACCGTGTGCCCATGAGTCTGGGTGTGTAATAGTGTGGTGATGACAGGCAAACCCAAGATATCTGAAAGTCTGGTGTGCATAAATGACACACCAGCTGCCCCAGAGCCAATTTCTGGTCACGTGGCTAATATATCTTATAGTTCTTCCTCCTCATCCCCCAATGTTTGTGTGTCTTAGCTGTCATTAAGGGTGGACTTCGCATTGCAATAAAAAAGATAGCTAGTTGTATTTGAAAAGAAAATCAGCAACATCCAGATTGGTTTCCTATAAAAATATAATAATTCTCTGAGGTCACTTTATTCTTTTTTAAAAATTTCACTCCGAGGGTACAAGAATTAACAACAAACAGTATTCCAACAGAATTCAAGCTTGTCTCACAATCTGTTAATTTTTAAATGAATTGTCCCTCCCATCATGTACCTGTGTCCGTACTCTGTTGAGCCCATAAATTTCATGTTAGTAGCATAAGATTATTGAGAGCACGAGGTAGTGAATTGAAACTGTTTGCCCAGACGTCTTGTTATAAGACGCCCAAGTCAAAATCTTCTGTATTCTTAGGAATTTATAAGAGGGCGTTTGTATGTTTTGTGGAGCTGAAGAAAACCTCAGAAACAGTTGGAAGGAATTTGAGGCCCTGGATTCAGTCTCTACACAAACAATACACCATCTGATGCTGAAATATAAGTGTGGCTTCTGGTGAACAGCATTTCTGCACATTTACCCTGTAGTTCATCAAACGAGTGGGACTGCCAGCCTTCTGAGGTAGTGGGAAGAGCAGGGACTTTGGGATTCTTCAGATCCAGATTGAAAATTCATACTCCCTTTTAATTTAACTGGCTTCTCTGAGACTCTGTTTTCTCCTCAGTAAAATGGAAAAGACTTGCATCATAGGACTTCTGTGAAGATTAAATGCGAATGTATTAAGAATGCTTCTAACATAGTAAACGCTGGGTGAATAACAGCTGTCATTGGTGGTGGAGTTGGCCCACTGATAGCCAGTTCTCGAATTGACCTCAACTGTTTTTTGTGACTAGGCACCCACAGAAGTGAATCCCTTGTGCAGCTTCCTGTACTTCTTTGTGATCATTGCATTGCCTCCCTGCCCTCACTTAAACCGTGCATTTTTTCATGACATGAATATGTTTTTACTAATTCTGCAACTCTGAAGTAGCACTTCAAAATGCTTTCATTCCAAATCAAAATTATTTGAAGCCTTCCCATGGTAATGCACAAAATCTCTTCTCTAGGAATGAATAACAGCCGCCTCTTCCAAAAAAACACCAACAACACAAAGGCTGTCCACTTTGCAGAGGTGTTGGAGAGGTTTCATACCGGTATATTCAATGACAGATACTTAGGTTTCCCTACTGTGTGTAAGGGGCTCTGCCAGGCATTACAGGGTACGTAAGGCCCTGTCTTAGAGGAACTGATAGTGGTGGAAGCGTGAAGACATAAAGAGAATTATAACGTGAGTCAAAATGTGATAAGTGCCAACAGGTGCGGGGCACTGTGTGTATTGGTGGGGGTGGGAGGCCTGGGGGGGTTGGAGGGAAACATTATTTCTGCCCATGGGAAACAAACAAGCTTCAAAGCAGAGATGGAAGATGCCTCTCGGGCCTCCTCTCACCCCGAGTTCCTTTGAAGAGTCAGAACTGAGCCACACAGCTAAAGAGCAGGAGGCCACTGGGCATGCTCCTTGTCTGTGTTCCAGTAGCCTTTGAAGGTGCCTGCGTGGATGGTAGTTTGTTAACGGAGTGGAGAGGAGGGAGCTCGGCGGGCCCGAACTTGCAAGAAGCCATGTGTTGTTGTACAGAGAATACATTCTCTACCCGTCAGTAAGGTAACGTGGCCAGGCTTGGATGTGACCTTACCTTTTCTTGAGTAAAAGAAAAAAAATGTTTTTCATCATTCTAGATTAGAGGCCAAGACTGCCCCACTGTGGATAAAAATAAGACTCAGATCAGAAAACTCCTCAACCATGTGGGAAAGGTTTGCACATCAGAGTGAGGTGTGTGGTGTTTGGAATAATGTGATCTTCCCTTTGTTTCCTGCTTGCCCAGATAAGGGAGTCTCTTGATTCCAGTGGTTTCTGATATTTGCTCACTTTGCAGAGTCAGTTCTACCGAGGTAAAACCTTGTTGCGACATCTGTAAATTCATCCTGAGTTAAAGGGAAAGGAGCAGTAAGAATGGACCTTTAGGGCTTCCCTGGTGGCGCAGTGGTTGAGAGTCCGCCTGCCGATGCAGGGGACACGGGTTCGTGCCCTGGTCTGGGAAGATCCCACATGCCGCGGAGCGGCTGGGCCCGTGAGCCATGGCCGCTGAGCCTGCGCGTCCGGGGCCTGTGCTCCGCAACGGGAGAGGCCACAACAGTGAGAGGCCCGCGTACCGCAAAAAAAAAAAAAAAAAAAAAAAGAATGGACCTTTAAGGGGGAAAAGAATCATCTTTATTTTTACCCTAACAGCTGAAAAGGCAACCTGTGGTTAGAGATGTTACCTATCCTTTGACACCTGAAATAACACATTTTAATCTTTGTTTTCTGGATTCTTATAGAAGAAATCCATAGAATCCTAAAATATAGAGGCAGATTTCAGTAATTTCGTAAACAGATAAAATATCTATATTTAGTCTATTTAGTTTCTGTCCTTATATCACTCATTCATCCTTGAGTCTCAGAAAATGACTGTGAGGGCTTAACACCTTCAGGATGAACTCGGATTGGGAAAAGACTTCAAGGGGTGGGAGGGGTGGTGATCCTTGGTTGGCACAGTTTTTCATCCTGAAGGAACTACCTGTGTCTGCCTTTTAGTTCTCTTTCTCCCTTCTGCTGCTTACTTTCGGGGCTTATTTATCACTTCTGTCAGAGGCTGCAGTGGGAAACTGAAAAAAAAGTGAAAATCATATGTATTAATTTTTCGTAGTAGCCCTTGGTTCAAAAGTAGGGGAAGGGAAAGAGGCTGGAGCCGTTGGGTAAAGGAAGATTTTGGAAATTATTTATTAGTGCATTCCTGTCCTCTTCACCACTAATAAGCAAGAAAAAAATCCTACAGAAGTTCAAAATCCATATTGGACAAAGGATGATTAACCTTTTAGATAATTCTACTCACTATATTATGAACTCTATGAATATTCGGTATCCCTCCTATTATCATAATAACAAACATTTATTGAGCATTTATCATGGTCAGCCACCATGCTATCCTCTATATGCATCTCTTCATTTAATCCTTGTTCACCTTGATGAGTACTACTGTGACATGTCCCCCTTTTACATGTGGATGCTGAGGCTTACAAAGGCCAACTATCTTGCTAAGGTCATTCAGGTAATATACAAACAGTGGAGCGAGAACTCAAAACAAGGCCTGTCTGACCTAGAGTTCCTGCCCTTAACCTCTATCTAGGTTGTCATCCTGAAATAGCAACTGATTTCCCATTATGGGTATGACCCGGTAGTAGAGACCTGGAAGCACTACATGCACAAACCTTCTCTGTGGAACCTGTAATTCTAAAATGCACAAATTCACCCAAACAATGCAAAATCAAAGATAAATAAGTGACGGGATTAAAGGAAGGACACATTTAATATAATCTTCAAAGATCAGGGTTTAACCCGATCGGGTTGGGGGATTTGTTCATCATTAGTTCCTTCTCCTTTTTGCGTTCGGGTACCGTGCCTGGCCCTACATCGGCTGGAGTTGAGTTAATTAGAGAAGTGCCATCTACATGTCAGGGGTGGCGCTGGACGTGGAGATGCAAATACTAGCTCTGTAAAGGGGCCTTGGGTTCCCAGGGGAGTGGATGGTGATAATGAAATAACATTGTTCATGCTAAGGTACCAGATATCAAGTCTGATTTTGTACGAAATGTTTCCTCTTCAAATTAGTTTGGGAAATGCTAGTTAAAGTCGAACAAATTTTTTTAATTGTAATATTTCTTAGAGCCTTTAAGATACTAATATGCTTTGTGACTACCCCAGAGGTTTTTAGAATTGGGGAAACACTGGAAGCAATCCCTGTTATTGGGTCACTTTCTTAGGTTACCTTTCTTGTAGCATATCTTATTCCAGGTAAAATTTATGCCTCCTTTAGAAAAACCCTTAGGAGTGGCCTAATATTTTGAATATGGGTCTAATATTTTTAACTTGGCAGTTGGGGGAATAGAGATTTTTTTTTAACTAAAAGTTCTTTTTAATCCCGTCTTAAATCACAAGTTTCACTTGCTGAAAAAAGTGAGATTTTGTAACAAGAAGAGTTCCAAAAGGGGCTTCCCTGGTGGCGCAGTGGTTAAGAATACGCCTGCCAATGCAGGGGACATGGGTTCAAGCCCTGGTCCAGGAAGATCCCACATGCCACAGAGCAGCTAAGCCTGTGCGCCACTACTGAGCCTGCGCTCTAAAGCCTGTGAGCCACAAGTACTGAGCCCACGTGCCACAACTACTGAAGCCCGTGAGCCTAGAGCCTATGCTCCGCAGCAAAGAGTAGCCCCCGCTCACCACAACTAGAGAAAGCCCGTGCACAGCAACGAAGACCCAACGCAGCCAAAAATAAATAAAATATATAAACTTATTTTAAAAAAGCGTTACAAAAGTAATTATTAAGAGACTCACTAGGGGGCTTGAGGTGGGAGCAGCAGGGAGTGGTTGAGGACACCTTGCTGCGAAGCCTGCTTCCATCTACTCCCCTCATCACCTTGCCTCCCAGGACCTGAGTGGCTCTGATGGAATGCCCATCTTCCAGAAGTCTCTCCCGAATTCACTTTGAGGTGAACATGGGCAGTGTAGATGGTGGCTCTGATGTTTCATCTGTGAAACTAACATAAAAACCTCAAATCATATAAAGCCTCTTTCAGTAGTGAGTTGCACTCAACAATCAAAATGATTCAGTTTGGGGCTTCCCTGGTGGTGCAATGGTTGAGAGTCCGCCTGCCGATGCAGGGGACACGGGTTCATGCCCTGGTCAGGGAAGGTCCCACATGCCGCGGAGCGGCTGGGCCCGTGAGCCATGGCCGCTGAGCCTGCGCGTCCGGAGCCTGTGCTCCGCAACGGGAGAGGCCACAACAGTGAGAGGCCCGCATACCACCAAAAAAAAAAAAAAAAAAAAAAAAAAAAGATTTAGTTGAACTATTTAAGGAAGAATTATTAAAAAGAAGTAGCAGCCTGTTATCAAATAGCTGATTCTTCTTCCAGTTCAAATGTGCTATGTAGTTTTTTTTTTTCTGCTGTGTGTAGTTTGGTTTGGTGAGAGCTACTTTGAGACAGAAGAATAGACCAAATGTGGATTGTTTTAGGGCAGAGGTGATCCTTAAATCACTAGGGTGTTTATAAAAAGTAAAAATGTTTGGGAATTCTTAGGAAGACACATTTTTCAGCAGTATCAGATATATCAGTGAACCAACCACAGCCTAAAGAAGGGCTTGGGAGGGCATTGGGTATTACCATTATCAACAAACATTTACGGGGGGCAGTCTGTGAAGCAGAGTCTAAGATAGAGTTCTGCCTCATCAGACACACTGATAGGATAAGGGGGTAGACAGATGCCTAAAACTAAATAATAATACAGTATTATTTAGTATTGCTAAATGTCAAGTGAATTGTATAGATAGTACGAGAGTTCAGGTAGGATGTGGTAGGCAGAATAATGCTCTCCCCTCAGAGATGTCATGTCCTAATCCCTGGCACTTGTGATCATGTTGTATTGCATGGCAAAGAGGAATTAAGGTTCCTCATCAACTGATCTTGATGTAACATTATTTTGGATTATCCCGGCAGCCCCAATGTAATCAATAATAAGGCTTCTCCACAGTGGAAGGGGGAGTCGGAAGAAGAGGTCAGGGTCAGAGATTTAAAGATGCTACATTGTTGGAGGAAGGGGCCATGAGCCCAGGAATGCGGGTGACCTCGAGAAGTTGGAAAAGACAAGGAAACTGATTCTTCCCTAGGACCTCCAAAAGGAATATAGCCATGCACACACCTTGATTTTAGCCTTGTAAGACCTATTTTGACTTCTCACCTCTAGAACTGTAAGATAATAAATACATCTTCGTTGTTTTAAGCCACAGAGGTTAAGGTGATTTGTTATAGCAGCAACAGGAAACTAATACAAGGGTGCTGAAGAGGAAGAAGAGTCAGGGGCAATTTCATGAAGAAGGTGGTTCTTGAGCCAGGCATGAAGGATAATAAGAAGAGTCATAACAGGGGGGTTCCCTAGTGGCCTAGTGGTTAGGATTCTGGGCTGTGGCCTGGGTTCAATCCCTGGTCAGGTAACCAGACCCTGCAATCTGTGCAGCATGCCAGAAAAGAAAAAAGAATAGTCGTGGCAGAATTCGAGTTGTAAAACTTATGTTCCAGGTACTGCGCTAAGCTCTTTATACAGTTTAATTCATTTATCCTCACAAAAACTCTACAAAGATAGTATTCTTCCCCATTTTGTAGATGAGAAAACTGAGGTGTAGAGAGGTTAAGTAACTTGTGCAATCACTACTCTGCAGTACTAGGCACTCCACCTAGTTAATAGCTGGCCTGTTAATGCCAGATGGCAGCTGACATTTATTACTATGCACAGGCAGAGTTCTAAGGATGTCACTGTCATTACCTCATGGAGTCCTCTCAGGGTCTGGGGCACATAGTAATTTGTAATTTTTCTGAGGCATGGACTTATCTGGCCAGCAATACGGCTGTATTGGAGGGGAAGAGACAGGAACCAGAAAATTCGATCAAGACACAACCATTCATACAAGTCCTGATCAGAACCTAAAATGCAGGTAAAGGCAGCAGGCATGGGAAGGAGAAAACAAGATTCCAGAGACAGTCTGCTTCTTTGTTGAAACATAACTTCCACATGGAAAAAACTTCCCTTCTCTCTCTAATTCCTCTCCCCCTGTGATTTTAGCCTGCTGCATTTGAACGAGTTGAGGCGCTTTATAATTAGAATTAATGAAAGGTGTCAGTATTGGCAGTGCTGTAGACCAGACGTTTCCACCTATCCACAGAAGCGTGGGCAGTGCTCATGTAAATACACCTCACTTCTCTCATGCAACCGTCACTCACAGATGTTGTCTTTCATTCCTTGGACCAAGAGAGTAGTAACTTTCTTGCTTAAGTTCAACAACAACAGATATGTATTGAAAACCTACCATTTAAAAGAGCAATATAATAGTCACTGTGGGAGTCTCAAAAGTGGCTAAAAATCAGTCTGGAAACACACCTGAATGAGGGTGGTGAAATGGAATTAGAAAGAGGAGGTGAGGGACTTCCCTGGTGGCGCAGTGGTTGAGAAGCCTGCCAGTGCAGGGGACACAGGTTCGAGCCCTGGTCCAGGAAGATTCCACATGCAGCTGAGCAACTAAGCCCACGAGCCACAACTACTGAGCCTGCATGCCACAACTACTGAGCCCATGCGCCACAACTGCTGAAGCCCGCACACTCTAGGGTCTGTGCCGCAACTACTGAGCCTGTGTGCCACAACTACTGAAGCCTGTGCGCCCTAGAGCCCATGTGCCACAACTACTGAGCCCACACGCCGCAACTACTGAAGCCTGCACACTCTAGGGCCCATGTGCTGCAAATACTGAGCCTGTGTGCCACAACTACTGAAGCCCACATGCCCTAGAGCCCATGTGCCACAACTACTGAGCCCATGAGCCGCAACTACTGAAGCCCGCACACTCTAGGGCCCATGTGCTGCAACTACTGAGCCCGTGTGCCACAACTGCTGAAGCCCGCGCACCCTAGAGCCCATGTGCCACAACTACTGAGCCCACGTGCCGCGGCTACCGAAGCCCACACACTTTAGGGCCTGTGTGCCGCAACTACTGAAGACCCTGTGCCTAGGGCCTGTGCTCCACAACAAGAGAGGCCACCGCAATGAGAGACCTGCACGCTGGAACAAAGAGTAGCCCCTGCTCGCGACAACTAGAGAAAGCACAAGCGCAGCAACAAGGACCCAACACAGCCAAAAAAAAAAAAAGAAGAAGAAGAAAAAAGAGGTGGTGAATAGGTATTAGCTGGTGTCAGTAATTTCTAGAACGAATGCTGGATTTTTTTCAAGTAGGCGTATTTGCCATTTTCTCAGCCTACATATAAGAACCATTTAAAGATTTTAGGAAAACCTCTGAAACTCTCATCTGAGATATATAAAATTCCATTCACGTTCTATTTGAGTAGAACCAGTTTTGCTATCTTTTAAAGAGTCATTAAAGTAGGATTTGTGAACCCTGCGTAGATACCCTGTCTTCTAATGGAGGGATTCATTGTTTTATTTATTCTGCTTATCATAAGTAAAGAGGCGATAATACCGTAGGTGCAAGGAATTCTTAAGAATGTGTGTATCTTTCAGTGAATACTGACTGGCATTGACCATTTTTTAAAAAAACATAAACTATTCATACGTACTCCCAAGCCGGAGTATGTAAGTAATGCTTTGGAGTCTGATCCAGAATCCCTTCACAGATAATGGTCATTCTAAAGAGACATGTTAGTATTCCAATATGAGGTACAAGACAGATTCCCACTCTGTGTATTTTCATTCCCATGGACTGTCTTCCCACTAATTTCAAAGAATGATTTCGGACCTTTTGTTGCCGACTTGAGCAAGTAGTGTAAGTCCCTACCCAATGGGGTTTGATTTTTCTCTCCAGTTAAGTGATCAGAGCCAAATCCTCAAAGCCTGAATGTCTTACAGTAGATTCTAGTAAGCTCTGAGTTGGCCATTCTTCTTCATCAAAGCAAAAGATGACATTTGCATTTTTGTCATCTTCATTTCAAAGTGTTTGTCATATTATTAGATTCAGGATCACCCTGAATAATTAGCATCAGTAGAATCTGTCTAGCCATTCCCAAAAAGCTGTCCCTGCCAGAATAAGGGCCTATTTCTACAATGGTGGTATACCACCTAAATATATGAACATTGGAATCATCATGTATGTCAGATTACTTAGAACCAGGAGTCATCATGGCAGGAAAATTTGGGTAATCTGGAGTTCTCACACAGACCCATGGAAACTTCCCAGCACTCTCCTGATTCTTGGTCCCCTTGATGTGCACGTTGCCTCCTTTCCATGTCCTCACAACATTTACACACATCCAGGCTTCAGCACCCTTTGCACCAGTTCTGCCTACTTTCTGCCTTTGTTCTTCTTGCAGGGTATTCTTCCATTTCCTCAGCTAGCTTTATCAACTAGGAGACATGGATGAATGGGGACAGGGAATGCAAGGTTTCTCGCTCTCCCTCTCTCTGTCTCTCCATTGGCGTGTGTGTGTGTGTGTGGGGGTGTGTGTGTGTGGGGGGGTGTGTGTGTGACATACACCTACGAAACCAACACACTTTCACACAGCCGCCCAGCCATGCTGACCTTCACATTGAGAGTGTACTGCTCACATTTGAGTGACCTAAGGATCATCACGCTCTACTCGGTGGGCCCCCAGAGTTAGTGCATTATCCACAGCAAATGTGCACCATTTGGCAACTAAATTTTAGAGTTAGGGCATTCTTATCTTTAATAACTCTTTTCTTTGTGGAAATGGTGAGACTTTGGGCTAGTAAGTTATTTGTGTGATTTCTAAGTATATAAAAGTTTGGGAAGCCTTTGCAAGTATATTCTAATTATTTAAAAATTAGAAACTCTGAAAAAAATTGGGGGGAGTGTGCCAAAGAGTATTTAATTTGAAATAAATAGAAACCATATGCTTAAAGCACTGTATGTAGTCAAGATGAAATTTCTATGTTTGCTACAGATCTGTTCTCATTTTTCGTAAGGGGATTTTAATCCAAGTGTTTTATTATTGTTGGCAAGATCCAGATCCCAAATCTGCCCTCAGTGCTTTGTTTTGTTCAGTCTTAGCTTTTGGATCAAAATAACCACTTACTATTTTGCCAGAAATTCAGTGTTACCGCTAATGTATCTCTTGACAGTTGCACAATAGCCTCGGCTATCATGAAAATTACTTTGCTTAAAATAAGTATATAAAAACATGTGTAGACACAGAGGTGCACAACATACAGACACTACATATTTATATGTTTTCAAGCTAAAAGATGGCTTATGGCAAAATGTGAAGTACAATTATTTGTACACTTTAAGAAAAAAGATCAAGCCAAGAACATGTATTTTAATTTGTTTTCCATTGCCAAGAGCTAGGGGCTGGGGAATATTGTGAATAATGAATAATTTACCCTTACCTTGAAATTATCAAATATATGGGTCTTAGGAGTAATTGTGTATGCATATTTACATAGAAATGTAACACATGTAACACTAAGAGTGAATTTGGGAGGAAATGTTTAAAATGTCCTCCAACAGATTATCAAGTTATTGTCTCAGATTTTAATTACTTCTCAATAGGGAAGTACAGTGGGGAGATATTTGTATTTTCTTAGAGCAGAAAGTATTAAAGTGACTGTAGAATTTCCTGTTTTAACCAGGAAAGGAGAACCATGAGCCATTCACTTCCTGAATGGCCACATTCCAGCTGTGCAGACTGATCATAACACATCTGCCAATCAGAACAGGCCCTGGAGGGGAGCCCTCAGATGCTGGGTCTTGTTTACATGCATTGTGACTCTGTTTCTCCCCTCCTCCTGGGTGTTGTACGACTAGGAAGGTTTGTAGGGGAATTCACTATTACATGCCTAAAAAAACTGAACGAAACTGGGACCACAGCCACAGCAAATGGTGTTACGGGCAGACTTTTAGCTCATCCTTAGCCGCAGGTAAGACTTGTTGCTTTGTTATGAGGATAGCTGATCTACATCTAGTAGATGTGCACTGTATTCCTGACTTTAAATTTTTAGTACTCGACAAGTGAAAAACTCTATTTTTATTTAAGGGAGGGGTAAACCAAGTTAAATTAAAACAAAAGTTTTGAAAGCAGCAGTAGCACTCAGTGTGTAGAGAAATTGGAACCAGAAGCATGTTAACCTTGTGCCTTTTGAAGAGCATTATATCTTAACAAACATGTTTTATTGTGACTCTTCCTACTTGTTAGTGTTTCAGAGTACAGTGTCTTCCTGTGTGCTAACTCCTTGGTTTAAAAAGACATTTCTTGTTTATTATGAACCCATTCAGAAAGAATTTATATTTAACTATGTAAATCTGATTCCTTTTCTTCCATAAATCTCTCTAGAAGTTTTAGAGAATGTCTTCGTTGCCTTTATGCTGCTCCATCAGCAGTAAAATTAAGGAAGGAAAAAAAAAGAATTCTTGTCTAATCTTTGTTTCGCCATTAAATTATATCATGTTAGTGTTAATTCAGAAGATACTTTAGAGAACTGTATTTTGATAACATTGCATAGGATTTTTAAAAGTCATCGTGTAGGATTTAATTGTGGCTTACCCACTGCTTGCTTTCTTTTTTTTTTTTTTTTTGCGGTTCGCGGGCCCCTCACTGTCGTGGCCTCTCCCGTTGCGGAGCACAGGCTCCGGACGCGCAGGCTCAGCGGCCATGGCTCACGGGCTCAGCCGCTCCGCGGCATGTGGGATCCTCCCGGACCGGGGCATGAACCCGCGTCCCCTGCATCGGCAGGCAGACTCTCGACCACTGCACCACCAGGGAAGCCCCTTACCCACTGCTTTCTGTTGTTAGTTTTTTCATAACACTGAGATCTTTTTACTTCATTTATTTATTTTTAAGCATGCACTGAAGAAAAAATAATTACTCGGAGTCAAAAAAAAGACATCCTGTGGGTTTCGTGGCTCTTTCTCTTGTATATAATAGTCTTCAGGCTGATTGTGACAACCAAACAAAGTCTCCAGGCATTGCCAGATGTCCCCTTGGGGAGGAGGAGCAAAGTGGACACTGGTTGAGAACCACTGCCTTGTGGCACATTAGACCTAATTATCTGTGAAACATGGAAATCCAACTTCTGAAAAGTTCTGGGTGGTAGAGAGTTAAGGAAGAGGCTCTACTGGTCTCTGGGTATTTGCAGATGTAGCTGACTGCTCATTTTTTCCCCCTCCCCATCCTGTTAGAAGATTTTGCCAACCATGATTCATGGAATGATTTTTTTGAGCTGAGTAATTTGTGGCTTTTCAGTTTCCTTACTTTCTTTCCTTAGCTAAATTTGTTTTGGTTTTAGCAAAGTGTTTAAAACAGCAAAGATCTTTGAAAATGAAACAATACATGTAATGATATATTTTCTAAGTAGATGATTTTAACAAACTGTAAAACCCATACACGCCTGTCCTTCTTTGTATCCTTCGTACCTCCTCTGTCAGACAAATCCTTTCAACTCTGAAGAAGAGCCTTACAAGGGGAAGACACAGCAACCTTTGAACAGTCCTTTGTGAAATCTAAGGGTACGGCAGCTGGGATGTAAGAACTTCTTTTCCAGGACGTCTAAAGAGCATTTTAAAATGTAACTGTCTTCTTTTTTTACAGATCGAAACGAACGAAATAAACCAGAGCATCGTTCTTCAAGGTATGAATTTATAGTATTTACTAGCTCTGTATAAAGCTTCTCATTTGGAAAATATTGTTTGGAGGGAGTGCAAGTGTCCCTTTTAGAAATACTGTATACCTGAATCCTCTGTAGCACTTAAGCTTCACAAGGGAAATACTGTTCATTCTCTGAACAAAAATTCTTTATAAAATTATTGACTACCTGGAAGACATATTTTATTTTGAGAATTCCTGTCAGTGACAGGTATATCTTTGCAAAAAATTATTTTATCCCTGCTGCTTTCCTTTTGTGGTTTACTTTCCTCCTTGTTCTTTAATTGGTATTTTTATAAATATGTACTGCTTTTTCCCTAATTATAAAACTAACATGGGCTCATTGTAGAAATTTTTAAATTATTTTTTAAAATATAAAGCATTAAAAAAAACAGCATGTCTTTCATCAGCTAGAAATGGCTGGCTACTGCTAAAAATTTGATGTAATTCTTTCTAGATTTTATCAGTATATATGTACTCCAGCTGAATTCTTTAAGTTCTTGTTAGATAGTTTCAAATGGCTGGGAAGGTTCTATTACTTCAGCCTCTTTCTCATGCTGTCTGAGAGTATGTCTCACAAGACCTTCACCAGCACTGAAGAGTATTTTTTTAAATCCTTGTCAAACTTATATGTGGAAAATTGTCTAACTTCCACTCCTAGGCAAGAATGACAGACCTGTATTCGATTTTTAAAGCCAGTTCTGTGAAGGATTGTAATTTTTTAAATACTATTTTCACCTTATTCCACATTCCGTCACTTTTTCTTTGCATTTTATATTGTGGGAATTGATAAAATGGTAATAATACATTCACTGGGTTGAGTGGCCTGGTAAACAAATCCTGATGCTTTTTCAAGGTATCAGACTCTAGAATGCATTGACCTCAGATGAATAAAAATACAAAATCTGTGAAAACTCTATTAGTTAGAACAGCAATACATTTTGCAGAGATTGTCAATCAGGATAAGTTAGTGAGACCTAATCTGGGAGAAAAATGTAAATGAGTATTTGGGATATAAGGCTGATTTTTTTTTCAGTTGTAATTCACATACATTTAAATTTACTCTTTTTGCTGTTTGATTCTATGTGTTTTGACAAACACATACAGTTGTATAACCACAACCACATTCATAGAAATATGTGTAAGAGTGATTTTTTAATACTTAAAAAAATAATAGAAGGGACTTCCCTGGCGGTCCAGTGGTTAAGACTTTGCCTTCCATTGCAGGGGCTGTGGGTTCAATCCCTGGTCGGGGAGCTAAGATTCCCACATGCTTCGCAACCAAAAAACCAAAACATAAGACAGAAGCAATATTGTAACAGATTCAATAAAGACTTTAAAATGTCCAATTCAAAAAATTATTTAAAAAAATAAATAATAGAAAACAAAACAGGGACTTACTTCCCTGGCGGTCCAGTGGTTAAGACTCTATGCTTCCAATGAAGGGGGTGCGGGTTTGATCCCAGGTCGGGGAAGTAAGATCCCACATGCTTCGCGGCCAAAAAACCAAGATGTAAAACAGAAGCAATATCGTAACAAATTCAATAAAGACTTTAAAAATGGTCACATCAAGAAAAAATCTTTAAAAAAAAGAAAAAGAGATAATGTAAGAGGACTTTGACAGCGTGCTTGACTGACATAAAGTTGGAAGGGTAAAAAATAATTAGGATGATAAAATCAGGATGCATAAGACACTTGACATACCAAAAGTTTAACTAAATTAAGCAATATGTGTTTTCATTGGAACAAATGTAAATCCTTACACCTAAGGCTGAAGGATCAGTGGAGCATGAGGAGACAGGGGAGATAGACCTTAACAATATGTTGGAAAAGATCTGGAGGATTCATAAATTCATCATGAGGGGAGTTCCCTGGTGGCCTAGTGGTTAGGATCCTGGGCTTTCACTGCTGTGGCCCAGGGTCAGTCCCTGGTTGGGGAACCGAGATCCCCCAAAAGCCCTGTGGCGGGGCCAACAACATCAACTAAATAAATAAATTCAGTCATCGTGAGTCAAAAATTTCATGTCGGGTTTCCCCGGTGACGCAGAGGTTGAGAGTCCGCCTGCCGATGCAGGGGACAAGGGTTCGTGCCCCGGTCCAGGAAGATCCCACATGCCGTGGAGCGGCTGGGCCTGTGAGCCATGGCCGTTGAGCCTGCGCATCTGGACCCTGTGCTCCACAGGGGGAGAGGCCACAACAGGGAGAGGCCCACGTACCGAAAAAAAAAAAAAAAAAAAAAAAAAAAATTTCATGTCATTGCCTCCACCTCCCCAGAAATGTCAGCATCGATTTAGTTATGCTGAAAGAACTCTAATGTCCGGTACAAGAAAAGTGGGTAGCTCTAGGCCACACTTTTGATATTGTATCCAATACTGGGTCCACAAGGCCTTAAAAAATTGGCATACGCAGTGGGCTGGCTATGTTGGTATTACTTGGGGAACTTAAGAAAACAGAAACAGAGTCCCATGATCTACTCCAGAGATTCTCATCCAGTAAGTGTGGAGTGAGTGGATACTGGGAATCTGTGTATTAAAGAAGTCCTCCAGTGATTCTGATGCAGAGCCAGGTTGGGAACCAACCACTGGGGTAGAAGACAGCAGCTGAATTGGGACAGGGACTATGAAAGAGACGAGCTGGGTAGAAATCAAAGCTAAGTTGCAGGAAGACTTGTGTAAGAAATTGGGTGAAGTTAGCCTCGGTTTGGAAGTTTGGGGAGGGGTATGGGACAGAAATAACTGGCTTCCAACACCTGGAGGGCTGTATAGAAGAGACTAGCAAAACTGTTCATCATAAGTGCTGTTCCCTCTAAGAGGAACCAGGGAGCCTCAGAGGAATGGCTAATTCTAGGTCCTGGGAAGGGGAAAGTACAGGTAAGCTTGGACCCTTAGTGACAGAAAGTAGGAAATGCTCAACTAATGGGGTCATGTCAAAAAGACCTAGGAGGCAGCTTCAAGAGGCTCCCACTGGCCAAATCTGGGACAATTTGAGTAGCAAAAAGTTTTTAAACAATAGTGGATTCTAACACACTGGATTTTAAAAAATCCATGTAGAAGAAGAAATAGAATCAGAAAATTATCATTTTATAATTCTCAATGTAATAGTTGATTCAGGTAAAGATCACCAGTGGCTCCTAAAACTTGGGTGAAAAAATTGCTGGAGGAGTAGATATTCACACTCCCATAAGATGATATTTAAGTTTTTAATTATAAAGGGGAAAATGTACCTTTTCAATGAAGAGATCTGGTGATCACATTCTTAATCAAGTGGTCAACTTATATACACGTCACCACTAGTGAGGCAACCTAACGGTATGTGGCTCCAACTGATGCTTTAGCAGTGTACACAGATATCACTTATGTAGTAGTGTTCCTGGCCAAAAAAAAGGTAATGTTACGAAAAATACAAAAAGGCTAGAAAAATATTCTAGATTAAAAAAGGCTGTGATTTTTTTTTTTAATCTGGAATTTTAAAATCCAGGTTTAAAGAAAAAAAAACCAAAAAACACTTTGGGGAATTGCCTGGCGGTCCAGTGGTTAGGGCTCCATGCTTCCACTGCCGAGGGCCTGGGTTCGATCCCTGGTCAGGGAACTAAGATCCCCCAAGCCACGCAGTGTGGCCAAGAAAAAAATAAAGAATAAAAATAAAAAAAGAATAAAAAAACCACTGGGGATAATTAAGAAAATTTAAATACAAATTTTATTTTAGATAATATTTGATTAATATTACTTTGTTTAGGTGTATAGTAGGAAAGCTGTTATGTGGGAGAATGTCCTTATTCTTAGATGTATGCAGATGTATTAGAGGTGATGCAGGGTTATGTTTGCAGCATACCCTCAAATAATTCATGAAGAAAAAAACCAGCAAGAGATAAAACAGTAAATATGGGAAGATATTAATAATTGGTGAACAGATGATAAGTATATATGGGTGTTCATTGTACTGTTTCTTTAACTTTTCTGTAGACTTGAAATTTTCACAATAAAAAGTAGCAGTGGAGGGGAACGGTTCTGTGTGTTCTGTGGCATCCCAGAGGGTAGAATATGCGTCTGTGGGTGGAACCTTGAGGGGGTGGATTTCTGCACAATGCGAGGAAAGATTTCCAGGCGTAGCAGGTCAAGGATGGAATGCGCCATTCTGTAGGGGCACATGTCAAGGAAAAGCTGGACAAACTAGTGCTGGGATAAAATAGGAAAGATTGATGCATGGCTAAATCATGATTCTAGATGGCTCCAGCGCTTGATCATTCAGTAGCAGATAAATATCCAGGCTCAGGATACAACAGAAAACAAGAAAAAGTCTCCAGCTTCGTGGAGCACAGAGCGCCCATTGTTTGGGATTTACATTCCCAGTCTCTCACGTCAGGATCCAAGTCATCCTAGTTCTGCTTCAGGCAATGCTTGTGGTACTCGGCCTTCAGCCTCTAATTTATACTTTCAGGTTCTCAAGGACTCTGCTGCTGGTCTTGGTAACCCTCCCTACCAATTAGCTTTGTGCCTGGTCCACAATGAGCACTTAATAAATGAATATGGAATAATGGAATAAATGTCAAATGTAGCCGAAGAGAGAAAGGAAGTGCCAGTGTTTTTCCCTTGCAGGTTGGGAAGAACCTGACTCTCAAAAGCTCGCCCATGACTGTTATTGAATGTCTGTTACTACGGCAGCAAGGAGTAATGCCCTGTAAGAAAGGAGAAATGTTTTCCAGGAAAGGCCATCATTGTCTGTCCAGGGTGTCTGCTGAGATTGGCAGCGACCTCCTCTTCCCCTCCCATCCTTCGCTGAGCCAGGCCACCCTGCCAGTCCAGCAGTGCATCAAGCAAATTAATACCTGCTGCATCAACAGAGCAGAAAGGAGAAAATATAAATAAAAGTCACTTAATTTTGGTATGTTTTTTGGTTCTCCTCAGGCCACTTGGCAGCAAGAACATGGGCTCAACGCCCAGCAAGGATAAGAGATGCATTTCTTTGGTTTGTGTTTTTCAAAGGCCAAACACTCCTATAGCTTTCACAGTGAGAGGTGAATAAATCTGGGACGGCTGCCTGTTCTTTCATGTCGGTGCTGAAATAAGAAGGAAAGTAAAACTCTTGTCACGTTAAAGGAAAAGTCTTATTAGGTATAGGTCAACACTAAGACCCCAAGCTAAAAAACATCACTAAGGAGTTTTCAAGAGGCTTGCTGGGTGCTATTTGATTAGTTTGTTTTGTAGAAGTAAGAAATATCTGAATTCTTCTTGTCTTTTCGTTATTAGTTTAAATATACCATTTCCCAAATTGCTGTCCCATGGAACATTCTTTGTGGGATATCAGTTAGGATGCAAGAAGTGAATAATTAATGCATGCAAAAAGTTTGGAAATGGTGAGTTAAGACAAAATTAGACATATTTCTTTACTGAGAGTCTTTGATGTACTGAAGTGCATTATAAAACTCCAAGTGAGAGACTTACTATAAAGGATTTTTAAAATTTGTTTGAATTTGTTACTTCCTTTCCCAGACACAGCTATTAATAACATCTAGAAAAATGTACTATGGAATGGCAGTTTGGGAAACTAATTGAGAGGGAGGTAAGAGCTAAAGATAATGAAGAAAGTTAAGCCCTGTGGCAATCCGTGCCAGCAATGGAAAATTAGGAACTCTTTTTATCACCCCACCAGCTCTGAATAATAGATCCCAGTGACTTATGGAGGCTGAAAAACCAGCTACTTTGCCTTAAATGCTTTACCAACTGCAAGGAAATAACTTATAGCAGGAAAAAAAAAAAAAGAAGGCAGCAAAACAGAGAACCCTTAATCTATTTCTCAAAAATTATCATTTGAGGGCTTCCCTGGTGGCGCAGTGGTTGAGAGTCCGCCTGCCGATGCAGGGGACGCGGGTTCGTGCCCCGGTCTGGGAAGATCCCACATGCCGCGGAGCGGCTGGGCCCATGAGCCATGGCCGCTGAGCCTGCACGTCCGGAGCCTGTGCTCCGCAACGGGAGAGGCCACAAAAGTGAGAGGCCCGCCTACCGCAAAAAAAAAAAAAAAAAATTATCATTTGAATATTAGTCTTCCTAAAGCCTGTCATAATCCCCTTTGATACCCATTTATAAAGTTCAATGGAATTTCAGTAAAAATCACAAAATTTTTTAAATATTAGACAAAATGATTCTAAAATTTATAAGTAAGAACAAGAATAACCAAATAACCAAGGAAACTTTAAAGATCAAGACCAGGAGGTAGACTCTTGCAAGTGTTTTTGTCAGCAGAGAAACAGGTCAAGGGAACAGGATAGAGAGTCCAGCAAAGACACAGATGGATGCGCATGCTTCTGTGTCACATGCTGTGACGGAGCTAGCAGTACAGGTCAGCAGGGAAAGCGGATGTGTCAACAAGTGGTGCAGTTGATTACCCGTATTTAAAAAGCTAGATGGAATTTGCTTTATTTTATCCTGTAGGGTAGAATCTAAAGACATACAAGTAAAAGAGTAAAACATTTTGAAGAAATACATAAGGATATCTTTATGACTTTAGAGTAACGAATTCTTAGACAAGTACAGACCACAAAGAAGAAGACTGATAAATTTGACTCTGTGAAAACTTTAAACTTATGTACATCGAGACAGTAAAAGCATGTGAAAAGACAAGTCATGACTGCAATGCACATAGGCAACAACAGTTAGTGTCCAACATAAATAAAAAACTATGCATCAGAAAGAAAAAGACAAATAACTCAGTAAAATAGGGGCAGGGAGCTCAGAAAAGATGAAACCTAAGGAGCCAACTAATATTTGAAAAGGTTCTTTACCTTGCTACTACTAAGAAGATGTGTTCCATGGGATAATGAGGTACCATTTCACTTCCATTGAGTTGGTACAGGTATCTCAAAGATTGACAGTAACAGTTCTCAGAGGTTGAAAATAATTTGGTACGTCATATTTAGAGAGTAATTGAGCAATGTCTGGTAAAGCTAGAAATGCCCATACCATACAACCCAGCAGGTGTTATATACCCTAGAGAAATTCTTTCACCTGTGCCCAAGGAACTATGTATAGGAATGTTGAAAGTAGCACTCTTTGGACTGAGGGAACTACAGCTACGTGTGACAACATAGATAAATCTCAGAAACAGAATTTTGGATGATAAAAAGCAAGTTGTAGGGAACTGTATCCAATCTCCTCAGATAAACCGTAATGGAAAAGAACATTTAAAAAAAGAATGAGTGTATGTGTATAACTGGGTCACTTTGCTGTACAGCAGAGATTGCCACAGCATTGTAAACCAACTCTACTTCAATTAAAAAAAAAAAAGCAAGTTGTAGAAGAAAAATAGGTACAGTATGATACCATATATGTAAAGCAGAGGTCAGCAAATGGTTTTTATAAGGACATGAGCATAAAATTGAGTGAAATTTTCTTTGATTATTTCTGAAAGAGGAAAACAAAAAGGAGGAAGTAATCAAGAATGTTCAGAGGGGCTTCCCTGGTGGCGCAGTGGTTGAGAGTCCGCCTGCCGATGCAGGGGACACGGGTTTGTGCCCCGGTCCGGGAAGATCCCACGTGCCGCGGAGCGGCTGGGCCCGTGAGCCATGGCCGCTGAGCCTGCGCGTCCGGAGCCTGTGCTCCGCAATGGGAGAGGCCACAACAGTGAGAGACCCGCGTACCGCAAAAAAAAAAAAAATGTTCAGAAAAAAACATGATCAAACACTGCTCCCATTTCATTTCTACTCATAGTCTACTCCTGTAGTTCCCACTACTCAAAGCACTATTTATTGCTCTGTGGATTTTTATCTCATTTTGTTACCCAAGAGTTAAACAAGTAACATGTGAAAACATTTTTTAGTAGTATAGAAATATGTGGTGTCTGTCTTTATTCCACAAGCAACTATTATTAAAGGAGTCTGATGGTTCATTGTCTATCCTAGTCTGCTTTCTATGCACATACATAGTATATATTCAAATAATATTTACAATAAATGAGGATATATATATGTGTGTAGTGTATATGTATATGTGTGTATATATATTCATATATATATTTATGCCAACTTGCCTTTTCACTTGTATTTTAGAAAGTTTTATCATGCCACTTTCCACTTCATTGTTTTTTTCAGCTGCTACGTAGAATTTTCTAGTGTAGTTATATTATTATTTATTTAACCAGTCTTTTATTGGTAGCATTTGGATTGCTTATTGATAGCATAACAGGAATGATGCTGCAGTAAACATCTTTATGTTCATACCTTTGTGTACATGTGTGAGAAAACCTCTTGCTTCTTACGAGATAAATTTTTTACTCAAGTTTCTGTCGAACTCCTATTCTCATTCACACTTAAATTTTGACATTTTATATACCCTACATTTCTGTTTTCTTTGCAAATCTCAGATGGCTTCATGGTGGTTTGGTCCCAGCGCGGGTTCAGTAGGGCCTGTTGCAACCACAGTCCCCATCATGGGCCTGAACTGTCACCCACACACGGAGGTACGTGAACTCAACATGAAGAATATTTATAGCACATAGTTTGGTGCACTCACAGTTAATAGTTGATGATATTAAAACTCATAGCAACCTCTTTATCATTAAGAATTTGAAAGGGTCTTGGTTTTCTGCATTGGTACCCTACTGTTGGTCTTATAAAGATGTTTAGGATTTTGACACTTTACCATTATCACATTATGTTTTAAATAGATTAGCTAAAAGCAGGAGATTTAACTTGTTTTTGCTTTTCTCCTTTCTAAATATGTCTATTAAAATGTCATGCTCTGCTGGGCTTAGTTTAACTACTGTCATTCTGTAGCATTTCCCTACCCTTATGTTCTGATTCCCATACCTCTATAAACTATAGCTTGTGTGTAATTACTTTCTGGCATTATGTTTTCTAAGCTATAAGAAAAACATTCCTTTTGCTGTAGCATCTCTAATGCTGTAAACAAGATGAAAAATTAAAGTGTATGCAGGTTTTGGGGGAAAAAAATCCTTTTGCAATGGGAGATGAGAAAGGATTATTAACATTTTATGTCATTCTACAGAGAATATATACTTTTTATTGTGGTTTTCAGAAATGTGACTTTAGCATTCCCCCCTAGTGTGATGGGAATGAAAATGAAGCATTTATATGGTTTATCAGTTGGGTAATTGAAAAGTTTTATCAGCTGGCCTATCACTGCCCTAGTGCTTAGTGCGGGGGGGGGGGGGGTGGGGGGCCTCTCTGAAGCTGTTTCAGATTAAACTATCAGCAGGCAGTTAACTTTGGAACAGCAGCTCGTTCTGTGTTTGCTGCTTTTCTCAAAACTGGCAAGTGCGGCCCGCACTTCTCAGCAGTCCAGGGAGCATGTGGACATCCTGGCCCTTAAATCTTTTCATCCTAATTCTTTTCTCTCTTTCCCTTGGGTTATATTTTATATTAGTTCTTTACTTTTCTGCAGTATAATTTAGAAGCAGTTATTTACACAGTTCTACAAAATCTATATTAAATAGCCTTTAGTTGAGTGAACTTTGTATACATCTTTGTGGATCTCTATCTGCCCTTAGGTTATGATTTTACCCCGATTAATAAATATCCTTGTACAGCTAGACTTTAATTTTTTATTTTATTTTTTATTTAGGTGCTTTCCCTTACTGGCAGAGCATGATCACATTTTTCAGTGTGTGTATTGAATAGGACTATAAACCATAAAAGTGTACTAACTAATTCCTGGAAGCATCTTGGTGTGGACAGAATTCCTAAACAGTCATTCAGAAGCCCAGTCACCTGCTGTCTCGTTAACAGTAAACTGCTGTTGATCAAAATTCAGTCTTGTTTCATACATAAAACCCTTCCTTTATTTTCTTTTTGTTTTAAATTGAAGTATAGTTGATTTACAATACTGTGTTAATTTCAGGTGTACAGCAAAGTGATTCAGTTATATATATGTATTTATATGTATTTTTTTCAGATTGTTTCCCATTATAGGCTATTACAGGGTATTGAATATAGTTCCCTGTGCTATACAGCAAATACTTGTTGCTTATCTATTTTATGTATGATGGTGTGTACCTTTTAATCCTATACTCCTAGTTTGTCTTTCCTCTTCTCCCTTTCCCCTTTGATAACCATAAGTTTGTTTTCTATGTCTGTAAGTCTGTTTCCGTTTTGTATATAGATTCATTTGTATTATTTTCTCGATTCCACATATAGGTGATATCATATAATACTTGTCTTTCTCTCTGACTTAATTTCATTTAGTACGATATTCTCAAGATCCATGCATGTTGCTGCAAATGCAATATTTCGTTCTTTTTATAGCTGAGTAACATTCTGTTGTGTATATATACCATATCTTCTTAAACCAGTCATCTGTTAATGGGCACTTGGGTTGCTTCCATACCTTGGCTATTGTAAATAACGCTGCTGTGAACATTGTGGTGCAAGTATCTTTTTGAATTAGTTTTCATCTTTTCCAGATATGGAATGGAATTGCTGGATCATACAGTAGCTGTATTTTTAGGTTTTTAAGGAACCTCCATACTGTCATGAAACCATTCTTGAAACCAGAAATCAGGCCTGCTCCCAAAAATATAATTTCAGGGTTGAGGACTTCCTTTTCGATGAGGGGGTTCCTCTGGACACCAAATCAGAGCATTCAGTTCTGCCCCGTGAGAAGTTTCTGTCACTTTCCATCTCGTTCCAGTTGTAGAGCAGCTCTCAGGAGATGCAGAGTGAGCCTGCCCACCCTTGTACAACTCTTCTGTTGATAAATGCAGCAAAAATAAGGCAGGTGTGCCAAAGAAGGACTTTGTGTGATTCTCTCTCCTTTTGGAAAGGAGAATTGAGAATGAGTACCCTTTGATAATTAAGAAAATAAAAGAATAGAAGGAAAGTATAGATTGTCTGAATGCTTCAGAGTAACATTGTGTCTAAAATACAAATATCCCATCAATTGTAAACCTGTTTTCTAGAGATAAAATTGTCCCTGGCTGCACTGCCTTGTGTAGACAGTCCAGGGATGTTATCACGGAATGACAAGCAGGCCTTAAAGTTTATCCCCATCTCTTGCCCAGTAGTTTCTCTTTGGTTACAGATTCCAGAGAGATGCTGTAAGTAGAAGAAGTCCTTATACGCTGAATTGCACACTTCGGAATTTTTTTTTTTAATTACTTAGCTTTGGGGTTGGTCGGGGCGTATATATTGATTAACGCTGCCGAGGTATGCTGATGAACAAGCAGAAAGAGTCCAGCTCTAGCAGGAGTTCTAAAGAACGAAGCAGGGATAGTGTGGTCTCAGAGGAAGAGAGCTTGTGTAAGAAACTACCTTATTTCCAGTGCTGCATGAAGTTCAGGTGTACTTCCTCTTTGTGGGAATTCGTGAGATAACCTTGTATACTCATAATGAAAATTCCTTTTATTTAATTCAAGTTGAAAGGGTTTCAGTTGCTTTTAACCTCGTGAGTTAATATAATATCATTAGAAGGAATATCAACAATACTGTAATTTAGAAATGAAAATCAAATACTTACATTGACTTTAGGACTAGCCCAGACTATAGCCTTGATTCTAGGATTTATTTCCACAGAGGTTAGGGTACCATGAGTATATTGACCAAATCCCTGCCATACAATATATTGTGTGTAGAAGAAAATGTATTGCTTGTCTTATGAACACTGACAGCAGATCTATGCCTTGGTGAGTAATAGAAGGCTTTATTGTTCTGTTGTCTTCAACAAAAGGCCAAAAAACAAAACAAAACAAAACACCCCTCTTTTATTTTTTTTAAACATCTTTATTGGAGTATAATTGCTTTACAATGGTGTGTTAGTTTCTGCTTTATAACAAAGTGCATCAGTTATACATATACATATGTCCCCCTATCTCTTCCCTCTTGCATCTCCCTCCCTCCCACCCTCCCTATCCCAACCCTCTAGGTGGTCACAAAGCACCGAGCTGATCTCCCTGTGCTATGCGGCTGCTTCCCACTAGCTAGCTGTTTTACGTTTGGTAGTGTATATATGTCCATGCCATTCTCTCACTTTGTCCCAGCTTACCCTTCCCGCTCCCCATATCCTCAAGTCCATTCTCTAGTGCGTCTGTGTCTTTATTCCCGTCTTGCCTCTAGGTTCTTCATGAACTTTTCTTTTTCTTTTTTTAGATTCCATATATATGTGTTAGCATACGGTATTTGTTTTTCTGACTTACTTCACTCTGTAAGACAGACTCTATATCCATCCACCTCACTACAAATAACTCAATTTCGTTTCTTTTTATGGCTGAATCATATTCCATTGTATATATGTACCACATCTTCTTGATCCATTCATCTGTTAATGGACACTTAGGTTGCTTCCATGTCCTGGCTATTGTAAATAGAGCTGCAATGAACATTGTGGTACATGACTCTTTTTGAATTATGGTCTTCTCAGGGTATATGCCCAGTAGTGGGATTGCTGGGTCGTATGGTAGTTCTATTCTTAGTTTTTTAAGGAACCTCCATACTGTTCTTCATAGTGGCTGTATCAACTTACATTCCCACCAACAGTGCAAGAGGGTTCCCTTTTCTCCACACCCTCTCCAGCATTTATTGTTCATAGATTTTTTGATGATGGCTATTCTGACCAGTGTGAGATGATATCTCATTGTAGTTTTGATTTGCATTTCTCTAATGATTAGTGATGTTGAACATTCTTTCATGTGTTTGTTGGCAATCTGTATATCTTCTTTGGAGAAATGTCTATTTAGGTCTTCTGCCCATTTTTTTGTTTTGTTTTGTTTTTTGTTTTTTTCTTTAACATCTTTATTGGGGTATAATTGCTTTACAATGGTGTGTTAGTTTCTGCTTTATAACAAAGTGAATCAGTTATACATATACATATGTTCCCATATCTCTTGCCTCTTGCGTCTCCCTCCCTCCCACCCTCCCTATCCCACCCCTCCAGGCCGTCACAAAGCACCGAGCCGATATCCCTGTGCCATGCGGCTGCTTCCCACTAGCTATCTACCTTACGTTTGTTAGTGTATATATGTCCATGCCTCTCTCTCGCCCTGTCACAGCTCACCCTTCCCCCTCCCCATATCCTCAAGTCCGTTCTCCAGTAGGTCTGTGTCTTTATTCCTGTCTTACCCCTAGGTTCTTCATGACATTTTTTTTTCTTAAATTCCATATATATGTGTTAGCATACGGTATTTGTCTTTCTCTTTCTGACTTACTTCACTCTGTATGACGGTCTCTAGGTCTATCCACCTCATTACAAATAGCTCAATTTCGTTTCTTTTTATGGCTGAGTAATATTTCATTGTATATATGTACCACATCTTCTTTATCCATTCATCCGATGATGGGCACTTAGGTTGTTTCCATCTCCAGGCTATTGTAAATAGAGCTGCAGTGAACATTTTGGTACATGACTCTTTTTGAATTTTGGTTTTCTCAGGGTATATGCCCAGTAGTGGGATTGCTGGGTCATATGGTAGTTCTATTTGTAGTTTTTTAAGGAACCTCCATACTGTTCTCCATAGTGGCTGAACCAATTCACATTCCCACCAGCAGTGCAAGAGTGTTCCCTTTTCTCCACACCCTCTCCAGCATTTATTGTTTGTAGATTTCTTGATGATGGCCATTCTGACTGGTGTGAGATGATATCTCATTGTAGTTTTGATTTGCATTTCTCTAATGATTAATGATGTTGAGCATTCTTTCATGTGTTTGTTGGCAATCTATATATCTTCTTTGGAGAAATGTCTATTTAGGTCTTCTGCCCATTTTTGGATTGGGTTCTTTGTTTTCTTGATATTGAGCTGCATGAGCTGCTTGTAAATTTTGGAGATTAATCCTTTGTCAGTTGCTTCATTTGCAAATATTTTCTCCCATTCTGAGGGTTGTCTTTTCGTCTTGTTTATGGTTTCCTTTGCTGTGCAAAAGCTTTTAAGTTTCATTAGGTCCCATTTGTTTATTTTTGTTTTTATTTCCATTTCTCTAGGAGGTGGGTCAAAAAGGATCTTGCTGTGATTTATGTCATAGAGTGTTCTGCCTATGTTTTCCTCTCAGAGTTTGATAGTGTATGGCCTTACATTTAGGTCTTTAATCCATTTTGAGTTTATTTTTGTGTATGGAGTTAGGGAGTGTTCAAATTTCATTCTTTTACATGTAGCTGTACAGTTTTCCCAGCACCACTTATTGAAGAGGCTGTCTTTTCTCCACTGTATATTCTTGCCTCCTTTATCAAAGATAGGGTGAACATATGTGTGTGGGTTTATCTCTGGGCTTTGTATCCTGTACCATTGATCTATATTTCTGTTTTTGTGCCAGTACCATACTGTCTTGATTACTGTAGCTTTCTAGTATAGTCTGAAGTCAGGGAGCCTGATTCCTCCAGCTCCGTTTTTCTTTCTCAAGATTGCTTTGGCTATTCAGAGTCTTTTGTGTTTCCATACAAATTGTGAAATTTTTTGTTCTAGTTCTGTGAAAAATGCCATTGGTGGTTTGATAGGGATTGCATTGAATCTGTAGATGGCTTTGGGTAGTATAGTCATTTTCACAATGTTGATTCTTCCAATCCAAGAACATGGTATTATCTCTCCATCTATTTGTATCACCTTTAATTTCTTTCATCAGTGTCTTAACAGTTTTCTGCATACAGGTCTTTTGTCTCCTTAGGTAGGTTTATTCCTAGATATTTTATTCTTTTTGTTGCAATGGTAAATGGGAGTGTTTTCTTAATTTCACTTTCAGATGTTTCATCATCCGTGTATAGGAATGCAAGAGATTTCTGTGCATCAGTTTGTATCTTGCTACTTTACCAAATTCATGATTAAATCTAGTAGTTTTCTGGTAGCATCTTTAGGATTCTCTATGTATAGTATCATGTCATCTGCAAACAGTGACAGCTTTACTTCTTCTTTTTCAATTTGGATTCCTTTTATTTCTTTTTCTTCTCTGATTGCTGTGGTAAAACTTCCAAAACTATGTTGAATACTAGTGGTGAGAGTGGGCAACCTTGTCTTATTCCTGATCTTAGTGGAAATGGTTTCAGTTTTTCACCATTGAGGATGATGTTGGCTGTGGGTTTGTCATAGATGGCCTTTATTATGTTGAGGAAACTCCCTCTATGCCTACTTTCTGCAGGGTTTTTATTATAAATGGGTGTTGAGTTTTGTCAAAAGCTTTCTCTGCCTCTATAGAGATGACCATATGGTTTTTCTCCTTCAATTTGTTAATATGGTATATCACATTGATTGATTTGCGTATATTGAAGAATCCTTGTGTTCCTAGTATAAACCCCACTTGATCATGGTGTATGATCCTTTTAATGTGCTGTTGGATTCTGTTTGCTAGTATTTTTTGAGGATTTTTTGCATCTGTGTTCATCAGTGATATTGGCCTGTAGTTTTCTTTCTTTGTGACATCTTTGTCTGATTTTGGTATCATGGTGATGGTGGCCTCGTAGAATGAGTTTGGGAATGTTCCTCCCTCTGCTATATTTTGGAAGTGTTTGAGAAGGATAGGTGTTAGCTCTTCTCTAAATGTTTGATAGAATTCACCTGTGAAGCCATCTGGTCCTCAGCTTTTGTTTGTTGGAAGATTTTTAATCACAGTTTCAATTTCAGTGTTTGTGATTGGTCTGTTCATATTTTCTATTTCTTCCTGGTTCAGTCTTGGAAGTTTGTGCATTTCTAAGAATTTGTCCATTTCTTCCAGGTTGTCCATTTTATTGGCATAGAGTTGCTTGTGGTAATCTCTCACGGTCCTTTGTATTTCTGCAGTGTCAGTTGTTACTCCTCCTTTTTCATTTCTAATTCTGTTGATTTGCGTCTTCTCCCTTTTTTTCTTGATGAGTCTGGCTAATGGTTTATCAGTTTTGTTTATGTTCTCAAAGAACCAGCTTTTAGTTTTATTGATCTTTGCTATAGTTTCCTTCATTACTTTTCATTTATTTCTGATCTGATCTTTATGAATTCTTTTGTTCTGCTAACTTTGGAGTTTTTTTGTTCTCCTTTCTCTAATTGCTTTAGATGTAAGGTTAGGTTGTTTATTTGAGATGTTTCTTGTTTCTTAAGGTAGGATTGTATTGCTATAAACTTCCCTCTTAGAACTGCTTTTGCTGCATCCCATAGGTTTTGGGTCGTCGTGTTTTCATTGTCATTTGTTTCTAGGTATTTTTTGATTTCCTCTTTGATTTCTTCAGTGATCTCTTTGATTTCTTCAGTGATCTCTTGTTGTTTAGCCTCCATGTGTTTGTATTTCTTACAGATTTTTTCCTGTAATTGATATCTAGTCTCATGGCATTGTGGTCAGAAAAGATACTTGATATGATTTCAATTTTCTTAAATTTACCAAGGCTTGATTTGTGACCCAGGATATGATCTATCCTGGAGAATGTTCCATGAGCACTTGAGAAGAATGTGTACTCTGTTGTGTTTGGATGGAATGTCCTATAAATATCAATTAAGTCCATCTTGTTTAATGTATCATTCAAAGCTTGTGTTTCCTTATTTATTTTCATTTTGGATGGTCTGTCCATTGGTGAAAGTGGGGTGTTAAAGTCCTCTACTATGAATGTGTTACTGTCGATTTCCCCTTTTATGGCTGTTATTATTTTCCTTATGTATTGAGGTGCTCCTATGTTGGGTGCATAAATATTTACAGTTGTTATATCTTCTTCTCGGATTGATCCCTTGATCATTCTGTGGTGTCCTTCTTTGTCTTTTGTAATAGTCTTTATTTTAAAGTCTGTTTTGTCTGATATGAGAATTGCTACTCCCTCTTTCTTTTGATTTCCATTTGCATGAGATATCTTTTTCCATCCCCTCACTTTCAGTGTGTATGTGTCCCTAGGTCTGAAGTGGGACTCTTGTAGACAGCCTATATATAGGTCTTGTTTTTGTATCCATTCACCCAGTCTATGTCTTTTGGTTGGAGCATTTAATCCATTTACATTTAAGGTAATTATCGATAAGTATGTTCCTATGACCATTTTCTTAATTGTTTTGGGTTTGTTATTGCAGGTCTTTTCCTTCTCTTGTGTTTCCTGCCTAGAGAAGTTCCTTTAGCATATATTGTAAAGCTGGTTGGTGGTGCTGAATTCTTTTAGCTTTTGCTTGTCTGTAAAGGTTTTAATTTCTCCATCAAATCTGAATGAGATCCTTGCCAGGTAGAGTAATCTTGGTTGTAGGTTTTTCTCCTTTATCACTTTAAATATGTGCTGCCACTCCCTTCTGGCTTGCAGAGTTTCTGCTGAAAGATCAGCTGTTAACCTTATGGGGATCCCCTTGTATGTTATTTGTTGTTTTTCCCTTGCTGCTTTTAATATTTTTTCTTTGTATTTAATTTTTGATAGTTTGATTAATATGTGTCTTGGCATGTTTCTCCTTGGATTTATCCTGTATGGGACTCTCTGTGCTTCCTGGACTTGATTAACTATTTCCTTTCCCATATTAGGGAAGTTTTCCACTATTATCTCTTCAAATATTTTCTCAGTTCCTTTCTTTTTCTCTTATTCTGGGACCCCTATAATTCAAATGTTGGTGCATTTAATGTTGTCCCAGAGGTCTCTGAGCCTGTCCTCAATTCTTTTCATTCTTTTTTCTTTATTCTGCTCTTCAGTAGTTATTTCCACTATTTTATCTTCTGGGTCACTTATCCGTTCCTCTGCCTCAGTTATTCTGCTATTGATCCCTTCTAGAGAATTTTAAATTTCATTTATTGTGTTGTTCTTCACTGTTTGTTTGCTCTTTAGTTCTTCTAGGTCCTTGTTAAATGTTTCTTGTATTTTCTCCGTTCTATTTCCAAGATTTTGGATCATCTTTACGCTCATTATTCTGAATTCTTTTTCAAGTAGACTGCCTATTTCCCCTTCATTTGTTAGGGCTGGTGGGGTTTTACTTTGCTCCTTCATCTGCTGTGTATTTCTCTGTCTTCTCATTTTGCTTAACTTATTTTGTTTGGGGTCTCCTTTTCACAGGCTGCAGGTTTGTAGTTCCAGTTGTTTTTGGTGTCTTTCCCCAGTGGCTAAGGTTGGTTCAGTGGGTTCTGTAGGCTTCTTGGTGGAGGGGACTAGTGCCTGTGTTCTGGTGGTTGAGGCTGGATCTTGTCTTTCTAGTGGGCAGGTCCACATCTGGTTGTGTGTTTTGGGGTGTCTGTGGCCTTATTATGATTTTAGGCAGCCTCTCAGCTAATGGATAGCATTGTGTTCCTGTCTTGCTAGTTGTTTGTCATAGGGTGTCCAGTACTGTAGCTTGCTGGTCGTTGAGTGGAGCTGGGTCTTAGCGTTGAGATGGAGATCTGTGGGAGATTTTCGCCATTTGATATTATGTGGAGCTGGGAGGTCTCTTGTGGACTAGTGTCCTGAACTTGGCTCTCCCACCTCAGAAGCACAGCCCTGATGCTTGGCTGGAGCACCAAGAGCCTGTCATCCACACGGCTCAGAATACAAGGGAGGGGAAAAAAGAAAGAAAGAAGATAAAATAAAATAAAATGAAGTTATTAAAATAAAAAATAATTACTAAAAGGAAAATTTGTTAAGTAATAAAGAAAAAAAGAAAGAAATTAAGGAGAGAGCAACCAAACCAAAAAACAAATCCACCAATGATAACAAGTGCTAAACACTATAGTAAAAAAAAAAAAAGAAAAAAGGACAGACAGAACCCTAGGACAAATGGTAAAAACAAAGCTATACAGACAAAATCTCACACAGAAGCATACACATACACAGTCACAAAAAGAGAAAAAGGGAAAAAAGTATATATATCGTTGCTCCCAAAGTCCGCCTCCTCAATTTGGGATGATTCGTTGTCTATTCAGGTGTTCCACAGATGCAGGGTACATCGAGTTGATTGTGGAGGTTTAATCTGCTGCTCCTGAGGCTAACACCCCTCTTTAATGTAGGATTTTGTAAAACACAGAATACAGCCAGACCCATGAATTTTCAAACATTTTTTTGCGTATACTCCTTGACATTTTGTATATTATGAATAAATCCCAGAAGTGATGAAAGTCTTAAATAATTTTCTAATACTCTTCAAGACACCTTCCCCTTTCCTCTGATTTTAAACCTTCCACCCATGGAGAGTCAGTGAAAGAAGACAAGTTCTCAAGGTTCCTTGGTAATTGATTCACAATTCTTACTTATTTAAGTGTTTTTTTGGTGATTTCCTCTCAATGTTCAGCTGTAGGTGAGGCAGTGATGAACAGTAGTAGCTAAGAACTCAGGCTCTGGGGCCAGACCGTCAAAGTTTAAATCCTGGCTTCATCATTTGCAAGCTGTGAGACCTTGAATGTTTAAATTACGTAAACTCTTTTCTCATCTGTAAAATTGGGATAACAATAGTACATTCCTCTAAGGGTGGATGTGGGGATTAAGTGAGTTAAAAGATGTAAGGCATTTGAGCAGTGCTCAATAAGGTTGGCTGTTATTACCATTGGAATGGATGTTATCAACTCCAATGTCCTTCATTCCAGGTGGATTAAGTAATTGATTCTTATTAAGTGGAATTTAAATTGGGATCTTGGAGTTTTTTAAGTTTCATATTGAAAAAAAATTTAGAAGGTAGAATAGAGATCATCCAGTCAAAGTATATGATAGATGAGGAAACTGACATTACGGTTATGCTCAGAGTAGTGGCATGGCTGTAACTGGACCTCGGACCTCTGAACTCTTCTCACGGTCCACTCTCTGTGTCTGACAACTGTCAGGATCCTTGGTCCTGAGCCCTACATGCCCTGTGTCTCCAGGAATTCACTTGTAGCATTAATGCTATCAGATGCCTTATGTACAGGGGTGGATCACCTCTCCCCTCTTCTGTTTGGCCCTTACTTGAATAGAGTAGAGACTCGATCTTGGTATTATTTTATAATAGTGATTGTTGAGAATATAGCCTTCGAATCGCCCGTAGGTTTGTTCTGCTTAAGTCTGAGGCAAAACCACAACTTGCATTTAGGGGTAGGCCTCATGTTGGGAAAGGATCGTGACTTAAAAAAAAAAAATCTCCGTGAAACATCGATGAATGCAAATTTGATATCAAACAAATGTATCGGGGTTTCTACTGTATGATAATATATTTGAAAGTGGGATTCACTTATATTCAGCAAGTAGTTATTGTGTGTGATAAGCATTTATAGGGCATTGAGGTAGTTTTATACTAAATTTGGGGAATTGGAACCCTAAAAAATAATCTACAGAAATTTTGCCCCTCCCTGATTTACCTTCCATTCTTAAGGTTAGCAGTCTTTCTGTCTTCCTTTTACTAGTCCTTCTCTTCTCTGTAAAACAGCACTCCAGATGTTCCTTCTAGTGGTGCTAGTCAAAGTGGCGAGCCCCATGACTAGGTCTTCTTGACCTCACTCCGCATTTTGAACGTGACCTCACCTTGAGAAAAAAATATTTGGGTTTTGACAACGTTACAATTCCTGTAGGGGAGCTTTTCTAGTACCTCCTGTAATCTCTTACAAATAAAACATGGAAAAGCAGAGTTTGCATAATCAGAGTGGGGGTTTTTTTGTTATAATTTTTTTAAAATTTTCTTTTATTTTTGGCTGCAATGGGTCTTTGTTGCTGCGTGCAGGCTTTCTCTAGTTGCGACGAGCAGGGGCTACTCTTCGTTGCGGCACATGGGCTTCTCATTGCGGTGGCTTCTCTTGTTGCAGAGCACGGGCCCTAGACGCACGGGCTTCAGTAGTTGTGGCACCTGGGCTTGGTAGTTGTGGCGCACGGGCTTAGTTGCTACGCAGCATGTGGGTTCTTCCCAGATTAGGGCTCGAACCCATGTCCCGTGCATTGGCAGGTGGATTCTTAACCACTGTGCCACCAGGGAAGTCCCAATCAGAGTGTTTAAAAACACACAGTGGTGATAAATGTAACATTAATGTAAGATGTGAACAACGGAGGGAACTGGGTGTGGGGTATACGGAAACTACTAATCTTCACAACTTTTCTGTAAATCTAAAACTATTTACAAAATTTAAAATTTTATTTTTTAAAAAGGTCTTCCCCCCACCCCAAAATACATATAAAATTACTGTGACAAAATAAGTTACAGCAATTCAGTATTAGCACAGTGAGCAGTTTTTGTTCTACTTTACCAGATAATCTAAGATAAAATGGTCAAGGCTGAATCACTTCAATAAGAGAAAGGTCACTATTCTTATACGAAGTCCTAGTTTGAAAACAAACGTTTCTAAGGAAATGTTAGATGTAAAAGGGAATATGAGTACAGTCTTTATGTTAAAAATTTAAAATGGGGCCTAAAGTCATTGTCTGCAACATTTTGATATCCAGGGACAAAAAGAAACAAACTGACCAACTAAAGACTGCTTCCTAATTACTTCGGCATAGTTCTATCTAGAGCACAGATCACCCTGCATGACAGTTCATCATTATGTGTTTATAAGTCTCACTCCCCAACTGAAGGCACTTGTTTATCTTTGTATCTCCAGGTTTGGTACATGACAGATGATCAGTTAGTGTTTCCCAACTTGAGAAGAGATACTTTCAAATGAACTAGAAACAGCTAGAAATCTGAGGATCTCAAGAAGTGTACCCCGTTTTGAGGCTACTTGCAAAAGTAAATAAATGATGTAGAAAACGCTTTCTGGTTTGTACTTGTGTCGGTTATCTCCACACACTGCTGTTTTCTCCGGCTGCTGAAATCCTCCAGAGACCCTGCTGCCCCACCACCAAGCATAGTCCCACATCAGCAAACCTTCTGGTAGAAGTGCTGGTTGGAACGAAGAGGGAACCTTTGCTGTTCCTGTCCCGGGAATCCCACCCCGTCTTTCTTAGACCCTTGCCATCAGGGTTGTGGCTTGTGGGAATGAGGTGAGAAACATGTCTTAGATTCTAACCCCACCATCGGTAGTTATGTTTCTTTCCTCTTTTGTCTCCATCTCCTTTTTTCTTCTTTTCTTGAAATTCCAGGAAGAACCCTAAGTATCATTGGACTGGGTTCAACTCAGACTGAAACAGTGGTACATCTCTCCTAGGAAAACTGTGGCCCCAGTTGTAACAGAGTGTTTGTCTAGAAGTAAAATGTGTAATATTATCACACCACCTTCAGGTGTGGGGGGCGCTTTCCTCAGCTCCATTAAAGCAGGAATGATATTTGCTACCTAGATAGGTGGGACGTATAGGTGGTAGGAGTTACTAAATAATGTATCTTCTTTCTAAAAAGTAACATCATTAAGAAAAAACAAGTCTGTCTACCCGTCCATCTGCCTCTCTGTCCACCCTCCTACCTGTCCATCCATCTGTCCATCCACACATTCATTTCAGTTGATTCCCGTTGTCAGGAATGCTTGTAACAGGAGGGGCCATGGCCCAGGAAACAATTGACGTATCTTATAGGCATTCTTAAGGTGACATAGGCATTGGTGGCAGGTGAGCAGGATGTCCCTGGCGCCCCTGGAAGTTTGAGTTAGGACTGGATTGTTGTGCTAAGCCTGTTCTAGAAACGCCAGCCCTGGACTAGCTGGGAGCTTGAGCAGTGGTTCTGGCTTTGGCTGCTGCAAGGAGGTAGATGTGACTCTTCCTAGCCGCACCGTCTTGCCACTCAGAACCCATTTTATTATTTTTTAAAGTTTGATTATACTTTACCATCTCTTTCAATTGCATTTCATTTGAATTGACATTCCTGATTTGTTTTATATTTGCAATATTACTTTTTAAAGGATATCTGGAGATGTCCTTAGGTTGTCCCACACTTCCTAATGCAGATTAAAATTGCCTGATTAAAAAAAAAAAGGAAAAGGAGCCTGTTTACTTTTTTACCTGTTTACTTTTCTGTGTTTTCCACTAAACTATAAGCTTTTTGAATGTGGGGCTCACCATTTTTATTCTTATCCCCAGCACGTAGGAGAATCTCTGGAACGTAGAACACACTAAGGAAGTAGTAGTTACACTAATGATTTTTAAACTCTAGATGTTCTTGTTCATTTAATTTGATTATTAACTCCCTCTTTTAAATTTTCATGCTGGAGCAATAGGGGTTTGTAAAATATATAGATCATTTTCTTTTTGTAAACTGTCGTGAAGTGGTATGCATGCTGCTATCCATACTAGGATTCTGGGGGATTTTCACCCCATAATGGCATTTAGGTTTGACCTAGCCTGCTACTTCCATAAAGTGATTCATCATCTGATGGTTTGAATGTAATTTTAATAATTATAAAGTCATGACTTTGATATAAACCGGTCACTTTTTTTGCTTTTTGCCATAACAAATCTTTTTTTTAAATAAATTACAAAAGTAATAATGTTCATTACATAAAACTTGGAAAATACAGAGATACAGGTCGATAACAGATCATATGCAGTGGTGTCCTGATAAATGTTCAACAACCAGCTAAGTGTAATTGCAGTATGAATGTTGGTTGATACTTTTGTTTATATAAATAAGATGACAGTGAAACAAGCAAAACATAGGTCAGAATTTCCACCCATTTTGTCAGTGACCTGAGCAAATTTTTTGCTGATTCAGATAATAGTTTTCAAATACTGGAAGACTGTTTCCTCAATTTTGGGGTATGTTCCTCATGGAACAGCTACAAACACAACATACTTTTATTTTGAAACTGCATTATTAACATTTTCTCCATCACTTTCTTAAGTCTAGACAATCAGTAAAATGATAAATTCAACCCTGGTTTGCCAATTTTTGCGGTGTAAATACTCCCACCTTGACCAACATGACACCACTGATGATGAATTGGAAAAAGTTGCACAGTAGCACATCATTATTATACTATTTCCACCATTCAGAAATGATAGGCATACGTCACCTCAAGAGCATAGATAATAGTGAAATGTAGTAAAATAATTAGGAGATGATAAGTTTTGAGTATTTATTACCTTTTTTTTTTTTTTTTCACAGTCCAGGTCTTTTATTTTCTTTACACCCATCATGCCATGAATTCATAGGGAATGGGCTCCAACAGTTCAGGCTCCTTTCCATTGGTTCTCACGAAGTGTGCTTCTCTGGGTGGAGCAGGCTGGCGCTTCAGTTGAACCCAAGTACCTTTCTCTTTGGCTTCCTTCTTTTTCTGATCATTTTCCTTCACCCGTTTCAGGAAGCTATCCCGGCTCTTAGAGTGCTTAATATGCTCGATACGCACATTAATTCTCTTGGCAAGAATCTTGCCCTTAACTTGTTTGTTTACAATGATGCCAACAGCATGCTGGGTAACATTGTAGACTCTCCCAGTTTTGCCATGGTAACACTTGTGGGGCATTCCTTTTTGAACAGTGCCCATTCCCTTGATATCTACAATATCACCTTTCTTGTAGATTCGCATGTATGTGGCCAAAGGAACAACTCCATGTTTTCTAAAAGGCCTAGAGAACATGTAGCGGGTGCCCCTCCTCTTTCCCTTTGTGTTGGTCATTTTGGCGAATTACTGGAAGATGGCGGTTCCGGCCGAAAAGCTTATTACCTTTTTTATGTGATTTATTTGCTTGTAAGTTTATATAATTTAAATAAGTTTATATAATTTTTAATAATGGCTATGTTTAAAAAACTGGCCTGTAGAATTTCTGAAAATTTAATTGTCAGCTTTCATGAGCCAGTATGAGCCGTCTCCAGCACACTGCTGGGTAGATGTGTTCTCACTTTTCTTGTATAAATATAAAATATAAATATATAAATTATATATGTGTATATATAATGTGGGTATATATATATAATATGTATATGTGTATATATATGGTTTTTCAGGTAAGATTTAAAAAATAAGATTGGGATCACACTGAATATTCAGTTTGGGGATCTGTTTATCTACCTTATAGAAGTAAATTCTGTACTGGTCACACTCTGTTGCTTTGCCACAGACTGTACTTTAGGCCATTTCACTGTGGTATAGCTGGTCACAAGGCAGACTGGGTGAGAATGGCTGAATACAACGCCTCTCCTCTCCAGTGTGGGAGGGAAGAGGAAAGAAAGAATGGGGAGGGGACCCCAGAAATCTCCTGAGTAGCGGGCCGGTTATATCACGGTGTGGCACTGGTGTGGGCTGCTCATTCCTCTTCTCTTTAGAGCCTTGGCTCATCCACATTCTATATAGCTGGACCCCATCCCTGCCATTCTCTCCTGTGTTCTCTTCGGCATTTTCTTGCTTCCCTCCTTTCTGCTGTTTTCTAGTGCTTATAGCAGGCAGATTTACTCTCTCTGAATCTTTTAAAATGTCCTGTAAAGATAGAACTGCTGGGACTTCCGTGGCGGTCCAGTGGTTAAGACTTAGCCTTCCAGTGCAGGGGGTGTGGGTTTGATCCCTGGTCGGGGAGCTAAGATTCCACATGCCTCGCAGCCAAAAAGCCAAAACATAAAACAGAAGCAATATTGTAACAAATTCAATAAAGGCTTTAAAAAATGGTCAACATAAAAAATATCTTTAAAAAAAAATAGAACTGCTAGTTTGGGGGCAGTTGTACTCGGTGTCTGCAGTCTTCATCAACAGTCATACCCTTAAGTGAAGGTATCTTCAAATATCTAATGTGTATCCGAAAACCTGTTTTTCTGTGGGCTCCCTAATCTAGCGATTTACTGTACCTGTTAGGTAATTTCATGTAATTCTTAGTAGTCATCATTTTAAATGCCTTTAAAGTCTTTTGGCTGCCAAATATGTTCTTGTTTTACAATGAAAAAGATTTCCAGTGGCTTTGCAAAAACTAGGTATTAGCTGGTAGGTGCGCTGCTTGCGATCCTTATTGTAATGGAGAAGTTGTTGAATATTGCAGTAAACGTTTTCATGCCTACCCGCTGCTGAAGTTCTGTTCCAGTTCCCAGAAGAGAACAAATCTGCGTGTTTGTTGTTAGAATGAGCTCAGCTATCTCCGTGTTCTCTTTTACAATTCTTAGTCAAAGTTTTAAGCTTTAACAGAAACTCTAAGAACTGCCAGCTTTTGAAGTACTTGGTTAAATGATTTTTTTAATGTATTTGTTTTTATTAGCAAAACAAAAGCCTTTTTAGGCCTTCAACATATGAAAATGATCAGACTTTTCTGTTTTGTTATGTTTATTGCTTCATTATTATTTCCTCCACCATTGATTGAGCCTATTTTATTCTGGCTTAGAAATCACTGAGATTTGGTGAAAAGATAGAAATGTAATGCTGTAGGAAACTATAAAAGGGTAAAAGGAAAGACTTAGCCAACCTAAAACCTTTGATCAAGAAATTACACATCTAAGAAATGCGTGGCTACGACATTCACTTTTAAAAGAGATTTTTAAAAAAGTATTGGTCTAGAAAAATCTTGTAGTGCCTTATAACAAATGATTTATGCGTTTTTATTAATAACATTTAAACCTAGCTTTTAAAAAATATCTGCCTCACTATTTCAAATAAAAAATGGAGCCAACATTTTAGAAATAATATCTTTGTAAAGTTTTAAAGTCAAGGTTTCAAACTGACCTAATTTTCTATCTTATTGGAAGCATCACTTAACTGATATTTTGATCAGTTTCAGATGCTTAAAATATATATTTGTTTTTGCAATGAAAAATAGCAAAACTGCCTTGTGGCAGTTTTATTTTCATCCCGTAAAGAATGGAGAGGGGACTTCCCTGGTGGCGCAGTGGTTAAGAATTCGCCTGCCAATGCAGGGGACACGGGTTCGAGCTCTGGTCTGGGAAGATCCCACATGCTGCGGAGCAACTAAGCCCATTCGCCACAGCTACTGAACCTGCATTCTACAGCCTGCGAGCCACAGCTGCTGAGCTCGAGAGCCACAACTACTGAAGCCCGCGCACCTAGAGCCCATGCTTCGCAACAAGAGAAGCCGCTGCAATGAGAAGCCCGCGCACCACAGCGAAGAGTAGCCCCCGCTCACCGCAACTAGAGAAAGACTGCACGCAGCAACGAAGACCCAACGCAGCCATAAATAAATAAATAAATAAATAATGGAGAAACACGAAATCATGTTTCTTACCTTTTTTCTTTCCCTGCTGCCTTTCACTAAACCCACTGATTTTTCATATGCTATTATTAATAGTAAGATTTCATTTTTTACAAGAGGATACTACAGTGGTTAATTGAGATGAATTTGATCTCATTTGAAAACTACCACATGCTGAGGTTAAGGCATCTTCCCAAATATTCATATGCCTGCACACACCCCTTTGTTTGGAACATATTTTGTTGCTAGCCCAGCTCCAAATATCAGCTGCTTCTGGAACTTCTGAGTTTTGGTACTGTTTTGTTTTTTTTTTTAAAGAAGATGTTGGGGGTAGGAGTTTATTAATTTTATTTATTTATTTTTGCTGTGTTGCGTCTTCGTTTCTGTGCGAGGGCTTTCTCTAGTTGTGGCAAGTGGGGGCCGCTCTTCATCGCGGTGCGCGGGCCTCTCACTGTTGTGGCCTCTCCCGTTGCGGAGCACAGGCTCCGGACGCGCAGGCTCAGTAGTTGTGGCTCATGGGCCTAGTTGCTCCGCGGCATGTGGGATCCTCCCAGACCAGGGCTCGAACCCGTGTCCCCTGCATTAGCAGGCAGATTCTCAACCACTACGCCACCAGGGAAGTCCTTTGGTACTGATTTTGATTGCCCATGTCATCAGGAGACGCCAAGCATCTATGCTATGCAATTATCTCTTCTAGTTAATCCTGAATTATTCAAAGTGAGTTAGGAATGATGTCAAAACCAAGGCCAAAAATATTGGTCTATACTACTTGTACCTAATTGTACCTCCACTAAAAATTAATCCCCTCACTTTCACTCTGATAGATTTATCAAGTTGTGTGTAGAGTGTAATTCCTCTTTTCCTCCTTCCATCCTTCCTACCTTGTCCTCCTGCATCCTTTATTTATATGACCTAAAATTCAAATAATCTATTAATCAGATACTCTCCCTTACTTATCTACATATATATTCCTTTGATTTTTTTTCAGTGTCTCCAAAGGAATAGAGTTAATCTCAGGTTATTTTTTAAGTGTTAGATTTGTTCATGTACTAAGGAAGGAAAAAGATAAATAAAAGCTGTAACCAGAAATGTTAGAAAAGAGCTCATCTCCATAACTGACATCAAAAAGTGTTACCAGCTACGTCTCTGAGTTTACAGCAGCAGTGAAGGGGTGGGGTCATTACCTCTTTCTGCGTCCCACCGTCTTCCATCCTTTTGCATAATAGGACCAAGAGAATAGAAAAATAGATTACATGTTCTGATGAGAACTGTCATAAAAAAACACACTTATACCAAAAAGCAGATTTTTCTAGGTAGGTGATAATGTTATGAGAAACTCTTCCTCCTTCTCTTTTCTCCCTGAATATTTTTTTCATCCTTGAGCAGAGGGTTTTCACTTGGTGTTTGCTTCTTATCATCTAGGCATTAGGACTCTGTATATGGTCTGTGATGTAGGAAACATCTGCCTTTAATTGTTCCTTCTGTAGTGTGACCAAGTGACTCTGGATTTCCACCAAGCTTCCTGTGTCCTAATTTTTCTTGCCAGGTGGAGTCTCCTGCCAGTCTCCTGTCTGTCACAGGAGTTTATCCCAGGTTTTCCCTAACATCCATAAGGAAGTGTCCAAAGGGATGTGGCAACCTTTTCCAGTAGAAGCTCTGCTGCAGGATGACAGATTTTGGGGAAGGGTGTGGATTTTCTTTTTTTTCTTTTTTAAAAAGAACTTCTCTTTAAAAAATTTAAAAGTCATTGTTAAATAGAGTGGAATTGCATGAGGCATTTGTCTTTAGGAGACTTGTTCTTTACTTATGATCTAAAATATTTTATGGCATGGAATCTGAACATGCCAAAAGTACTTTAAAAGTTGTCTTAATTTTTTTAAATTGTCCGTACTCATTTTTTTTTAATTTAAGGTTTATATGCAACATCGTTCCAGTATGGACATTGCCTGAGAAGGAGTTTATAGACTAGCAGAGGAAATAATACAACAAAACACCTCTAATACAAGGTACCAAGAATATGAAAGACCTAATTTTAAGAAAAGCAGAACTACACACAAATTGTGAGCTCCTGCCCACAGGCTTCTCGCTAGACCATGAGCATCTTACAGCCAGGGACCATGTCCTAATTGTAGATCTTATTTCTTTGGTATCTAGCATAATACCTGGAATAAAATAAGCGTTAAAGTTCCTGGTTGAAAATTAAAAATTTCTCTTCATAACTGGGTACATGCCTGTCTTTTGGTCAAAAATACAGACATCATCAGCTAATAAGACAGAAGTTTGAAAAATCAGGCTCTGGATGTTTTGGGTGCTTCAAACTTGAAACTGCTTGAAGCTGCTATCTATTTATTTGACATTTTATTATCCCTCACTCTGTCCTGGCATATATATAATGGATGCCCCTTTAGAACCGTGAGATCTTTTTCATGCCCTTTACCAACAAATAACTTTTTTTTTTTTTTTGCGGTACGCGGGCCTCTCACTGCTGTGGCCTCTCCCGTTGCGGAGCACAGGCTCCGGACGCGCAGGCTCAGCGGCCATGGCTCACGGGCCCATCCGCTCCGCGGCATGTGGGATCTTCCCTGACCGGGGCACGAACCCGTGTCCCCTGCATCGGCAGGCGGACTCTCAGCCACTGCACCACCAGGGAAGCCCGCAACAAATAACTTTTAATCATAAAATTTAATACTCCTATATTGCTATATATCCAGCAAGGGGAGGGGTAAATTTTAGCCCTTTTTCTCTTTCTGGGTTTTCTATGTAAACTCATTCTGTAGATCACTTTAGGTTGACTATAAAGGAAAGATATAAACCCAGAAAAGATTTATTCTGATTATTATTTCCTTGGTTCATTCAATAGGTGTTTGTTGAACACAGTTGTACATCAGACCCACAGTTTTCACCCTTTTTGTGTTAACATCTGAAGATCCAGCTAAAGACCCTATTCTCACATGTTGCAGTAAACGCCACCTTTCTTAGGTGCTGACTTGACATTATGCCTATTCCTCTTCTCAGAGTAAGTTGTACGTGCTCTACATCATATAACGTAACCCACAGTTGCATCTGATTAATATCACTGTATGCTATTGTGTATGAGACGTGGTTTGAAATTTAGCAGCACACCAGTGAAGTTTGTGCTGCTTATGGGTTGGGAATTACCAGAGGCTTAACTTATAAAATTACCCCTGAAATTCCATTAATTGACACTTAAAGTACAGTATTTGTTGCCAAATTAGGTGCCATGTCGATGCCATCTCTTAATAAGGTGAACCTGGCCAGTTTTCCATCTACTGTTAGGAGAGAGTTCTGTTCTTCTTTGAGCACCAGATACTCATCAAGGTGACATTTTGTAGGAAAAATACCTATTTTTAAACATCAGACCTAGACACTTTTGGCAAGATGTGCATACAAGATGTACCTGGGAACTGAAACCAACAGAACAAAGCCAGCAGCAAAATTATTTCTGGGGATTTGCTTATTAAATAGATTGTAGGTGGGATCACCTGTACTATTCAAGTTACATGTGTTTCTGTCTGTGAGTAGGATTGAGTTTGCATTAGTTCAGTGAGCACGTGATCCCACTGAGCTGCACTATAAAAACGAGTGGAGACCGTCTCTTTCCTTGAGAAGTTTGCAGGCTAATTAGGAAGTCAAGACATGCATGTGTGGGAAAAAAAGAAAAAACGAAAAGCATTGGAAAGGACAGGGCAACATATTCTAATTTTAAATGTACTCTAGTTATTAATAGTAGAGCTGAAAGCCTCTTTGCAGGATCTTTGAACACTTTTGTGGGATTTGTTTTTTAATAGAGCTAAAGAAATATGAAACTCTGCAGAGCTCCTGATCACCATGCCCATTTTGTGAAAAACGTCATGGGAAGCATGACCTAAAGGAACAGAGATCTGTGTTCTCAATAGGGAAAATACAGCGCTCACAAAAGCCTGGAGGTCTGCTTTGTTCTCTCGGCTTTGTTGTTGCTTCAGCTTCGTAGGAGATTAGGTACATGAGAAGCATGCATTGTGAAACTCAGCATGGTTGTTAAGTTGTGAATAATCATTGCAACTGAAATGCGAATGGTCAATTATTTGAATTTATAAGGTAGGGTTATGATAACTACAGGGCAACTCAACTGGCGTGGGCAGAATAGCTCCCCAAATTTCAACCACATGTGATTATGGACTCCAGAAGTTTGTGTATTGGCAAACAGGGTGGGAAAGAGAACTAACATTTTTTGAGACTCTAATAAATGCCAAGCACTGTGCTGTATATTTTATGTAGTATTTTTTCATTCAGTTTTAGTAACAAGCCAAAAGATGGGCATTCGTATCCACATATTACAAATAAGAAACAATCCCAGCAAGTAAGTAAGTTGGCCGAGCTCACACAAATAGGAAAGCAGGTCTCTGGCCAGCTCCAGGTTCTGTCCTTTTCCCACTACAGTCATGATACCCCGGAGGTACATCATGCATTCTGTTTGCTTTCTTTCTGCCTGTCCTCTGTATTCTTCAGGTTCACCGGCACACTGTCAATAGAACTCATTTTACAAATTCTGTAACACATAGAGTGTGTTAATGAAACTCATTTAAATATGTATTAACTTTTTTGTCCAGAAACCAAATATGTAAATAAAGGTTATACATATGATTTTCTTGTCTTTGAAAAAGATTAAGTAGAAAAATACCTGATGTAACTTGATGTTATATTATAGATCTCAGTGATTATACTTGAGCTGTCAAGGTGATGAAAAAGAAAGTTAGTAAACTCAGAACTCATACAACGTTTTGCCTAAAGCTTTCAAAGTATTAATAGAAGTATTTTATAGTTTTGTTTTAGTTTTTAACTTTAGCAAAAGTCATTCTAATTGGATCTCAATTATTTTTCTTTACTAACCTTTATTTTCTAATTCTGAAGAAGGAATTCACTCCCCTTGCCATACCCAAACTTTATGGAAGCCAATCAGAGTTTTAGACCTAAAACATAATTTGTTTTCATTAGTTTCAGATAACTACACTTAATCTTATTTTTTTCCATTCCCCACAGTGTATCAGATCTGGCTCTACATGTTATGATGATGATATTAACTTAGACACTTTTAAAATGACATCATAGCTTTATATTTGTCTCAGTGGCAAAATATTATTTAGTAACTCATACTTTCTTCTCCCATTACATGATATTGTCTTCATCTAGCAGGCAATATAGGGTGATAAATTTTGACTGATGCACGCAGAAGATGAAAGCACAAGTATTTTTGTTATTCTGTAACACTAGTGCTTTCTGTTTTGAGAAGCAAATCAAGGTTGGCCCAAGGCTTTGTTTATAAAAGTGCTATATATGTAATGATTTCTTTTTCTGCAGTGCAGCAAGTCAAGGTTTATTGTAGTCCTGAAATTAGTATCATAAAAAAAGCCGTGCACATAATCCTTGGTTTGTAAACACCTGACTTAAAAAGGTTATTTTCATAGAATGACTGACTTCTTATGTTCCTTCTTAGAAAGACTAATTTTTTCACCTGATATAGCCATAGTACCGCTTTTCTAAAACTGTTCTTGGTGCTAGAAATTTCTTTTACTTCTTCTCTTCTCATCACTGCCTTTGTCCTGTTCCCTCGCATTGCGCCTCTACCCCTGCCCCATTTATTCCCACTGCTGCCACCATCAACTTGGCAGCCGGAAATGGCAAAGCCAACATCTTTCCCATCCGTATAAACACTGTTACTCTTTTTTGTTGCCATTGGCTTAGTGGTCCAACTGAGGGCAATTTTCCTCCAGGGGACATTTGGCAATGTCTAAGACATTTTGGGTTGTCAGAACTGCAGAGGGGTGGGGGGAGTGTGCTTTTGGTATCCGGTACATATAGGCCAGGGATGCTGCAAATCCTCCTATAATACGCAGGACAGCCCCCCACCCCTACCCCCTTAACAAATGTCGGTAGTACCAAAGGTGAGAAAACCTGCACTAGTTCTATTCAAGCATCAGCTCTGTCTTTTCCTCACCTCTCCCAGGGCTAAACTTAGACACTCCTCTTTTGAACTCCCATAATACCTTGTATAACATGTTTTTCATATCCTGTTTATATCTTTTATTTGTTGATCTTGTCAATAAGATTGCATACTTCTTGAGGGAAGAGGGTATTGATTACCAATATTTGTGTCCCCAGTTTGTGGCAAAATGTCAGATACATAGTGAGAACTCCATACGTGAATAAATGCATGTTTGAATAAGACACCCTAGACTTCTCCAGTGCCTTTCTGGAACTTCCAGAAACCTCCTCTTGCTCACTTTTATCTTCTTTTTCCTACATCTACTCATTACTTATTTTTTAAAACGTGAGTGTGTCAACCCTATCATTCATATATTTAGTTCCTAAAAATATGGATCTACCCACAATTCAAGACATATGGTGGGATAGGGAGGGTGGGAGGGAGACGCAAGAGGAAGGAGATATGGGGATATATGTATATATATAGCTGACTCACTTTGTTATATAGCAGAAACTATCACACCATTGTAAAGCAATTATACTCCAATAAAGATGTTAAAAAAAAAAGAAGACATGTAATGCCAGACTCCTGGGTTTATTCATAAACCCTTTAAAAATGTCAGGCATGCCATAAACATCATGGCTGGTGCATACAGACCAGCTACAGTCAACAGGGCTTGTTCTAGGGAGATGTCCCAGACAAATTCCTACTTGCTTTTGAAGCACTTTGCTGTCATATCGCTGACCCATGGATTCTTAGTGTTTGACCTAGCTAGTCATTACTGGCATCAACACTGCCCTCTGTAGCATGTTCCCACATCCTTTGGCATGGCATTTGGGTTCCATTCCCTTCTTATCTTTGACTATGGCTTCTTCAAATGTGGGGCTCAAACCATGCTCAATCTCTTTACTCCTGATGGTTTGCTACCTGACGCTCTCTCTTTAGAACCTTTCCTCCTACACATTCTTCAGGTCTCAGTCAAGACACATGTCACATGTTAGAAGCCTCTCCTTGGACCCCAAGATTGAGTGATGTATACCTTCTGTGCCTTCACAGCACCTTGTGCCTACCCCTGTATACTATTAATAGAAAAGCAGTTGCAGTATCTGTCTTTCTCACCAAGGTCAGAGTCTGTGCTTTCAAGGCATTTCTGGTGCCTGGTACATATTATACATGTAATAAGTATTAGATGTATGAGAGAATGGATAAGACAGAATACCTCTTCCAGCCTGCAAATATCGCATGGATCTGGTTAAACCTTTCTGCTGGGAGGTGGAGATAAATCAGTCCAAATGTTGAGAGCCTTTGGAGAAGATGCTACGTACAAGGAGATAACGTTTATGTTCACTGGCAGCTTTATCAGCTTGACTAGAGGGCTGTACCTCTAGATCACATTAGTTTAACTCCTTGTTAAGCTGATGGCTTTATTAACTAGTACTCTAATAGTATGCCCATGGCCTTTATTGAGGATTTTTATATAGAATGCATTTTTTAAAATATACTCAGTTGCCTCTGCACATAGAAAGAACTCCAAAACCTATAAGATGTTGCGGGATGGGCACTTGCAGGCACTGTTCTGATTTGTTTACCAGATAAGCCAAATCCAGCAACTCCTGGATTTGGGAAAACAGTTTTTTTCCTTACCAGAGAGAGTGGTGGGGCAATGAATTGAAACTTGGGAACAAGCTGTTGCTTTGAAAGTTGGATAAAGATTTTTTTTAGTCTGTTTTATTTTGATAAAACATGATCCAAAATAAAGAGAGATTGGATTTTCTTAGATGAGATTAAGAACAACCATTGTGTTTGCTGTTGTTGACAACATTACAGTGTCATACTTAGCAACTTTTATTTTGTTCTTTCCTGTCATCTGCAGAGTCTGGATGAAACTTCAATGTGAAATTTTGGGGGCCAGCTTTATGCCTAGGGGCGATTTGCTTACATATTGAACTTTGTGGAACAGTGGAACATTCAGAAACTTAACACCCATCCACCCAAGCCTGAATTGTAGACTTTTGGATTATAATCAGACACTAGTGAATCCACATCTGGCTCTGCCACTCACCAGCTGTGTGACTGCAGCCCTAACCTCTAAGCCTCAGTTTCCTCCTCATTTTCAAAATGGATCGTGTGTTTGGCACACGTAATAATAAGCTGTTCTCATCGTCATCTTCATTGCTGAAATCTCATTTCATTATGTTGAGAAACTTTTTTTAATGCAATTTTCTTTGTTAAAGACACTTTCTTAACAACTAAGCAAGGTTCTCTGCAAAAACAGTGGGAGAGAGTGATCCTACAGCACAGCCTGGGAAGGGCTATTGGGAGAAAGTGGGAAGAAAGGATAGAAGGGGCCCGTGAACAGCTGGGGACCCCAGAGTCCTGGAGGAAGACAAATCAGCATCAGCAGTCACACCTGAGACAGTTCTGTCTTGACCACAACTTTTGGTTCTCCTCCTCAGGATCGAAAGCCATTTCCCCAAGCCCTCGTTTCCCTTGGAAGGTTCTTTGACTCTCATACTCTGTAGTGGGTTTATCTGCCGCACCAAGAACAAGGGCACCTGATAATAGGGCAGCAGTGCTTGAAGAGCAGCAGGCAAAAGATCTGGGTCAGCTCTGCCAGGTGCCAGGACGTGGGCTTATAAAATTAGAATGGAGTAAAGATGCAGTTTCACAGTCCTGTGTTTTGTCATGGAGGGGCCTGGGCTCAGGTTCTGTCTGAACAGCAGAAACCAGAGGAGAGCAAGTGAATCTCAAAGAAAAAAAATCTCTTAAAAACATAAACTGTTAGGCCTACTATCTGTATGATATCAGACCCCAAAGTGAGACCCTGTCAAGGGATGTATGTGTTGTCAGATGTGTTGTGATGGCCCTAAAGATTGTGAACAAACATGAATCATGCTAATAGCGGCTCGCGTTTATTGAATGAACACACACTTTGTTCCAGGCACTGTGTCAAATGCTTTAATGGATTCTCTCTCTTACTGTTCACAATGACCTCATGCGGGAGTTGAGTTATTCTTGATTTTATACGTGAGGAAACGAGGGGCCTTGGAGAAGCTAAGTAATTTAATTTGCACAAAGTCACACCAGCTGACAGGCAGAGGCACCAAAAGTGAATATGGGCAGTTGGACCCAGAACAGGCTCTGCTGCCCCCTCCTCTGACCAGGGGTCATGTGGCCATGTCTACTGTCCCGTGGTGGCCATCCTGCCTGGATGTTCCCAGCTGAGACATGAGCCTGAGCTTGTGCTGAGGGAGGATTCCTCTGAGGTCTTCTCTTAAGACTATAGAGTGGTACCTTCCACTGCAGTCTGGGCTCTGCAGAAAGATGGAGATAAAGGCGCATCTTCAAAACCCCAGATTTTGCACCTACAGCTATGTTTGAGATACAGACATTGTACGCACTGCACAGCCTGGAGGCTATTCCAGCATCTCCCAAAACTGCTTCCCATAGAGATGTGTTGGACCACGGGCCTTCTTTCTAATTCTCCCTTCCACAAAACCTGTCAACCTCTAAAGGAGAACTTTAGAGCTTGGAAAATGTTGTTTTAGACATAAGATGGTTCGTTGGTTGGTTGGTTTTTAGATCTAGCCTGAACATGATGCTGCAAGTCTTGAATTGTAGAACCTGAGCTGACCTCAGTCAAAATTCTATTTTGTGCCAAAGTTTCCACCCCCGACACACAACTTTTTATTAAAGTATAACATACAGAAAAATACACAAAGTGTACAGCGCCACGAATTATCACACCTACTCAGCACCCCTGAAGGCCACCCTGTATTAGTTTCCTAGAGCTGCCCTAACAATACTATAAACTGAGTGACTTATAACAACAGAAGTTTATTGTCTCACAGTTCTAGAGTCTAGAAGTTTGGAATCCAGCCCGTCAGAGGGGTCACGCTCCCTTTGAAAGCCGCAGGGGGTCCTTCCTTGCCTCTTCTTAGCTTCTGGGGGTCTGCCAGTGTCTTCGGTGTTCCTCGCCTTGCAGCTGCATCCCTGTCTCCCCACCTCCATGGCGTCTTCCCTTTGCGTCTGTGTCTTCACATGGTCTTCTTCTAAAGACACCAGTTACATTGGAATTAGGGGCCCACCCCACTCCAGTATGACCTCATCTTCACTATAGTAATGACATCTGTATTGACCTTATTTCCAAATAAGGTCACATTCTGAGGTACTAGGGGTTGGGACCTCAACGTATCTTTTTTAGGGAGGAAACAGTTCAACCCAAATGACCCCTACCGTGTTCCACCCTAGTCAATATACCTTTCTCCTTCACAAAGGTAACAGAGTGTTGTAACATCCCTTCAGATCAGTGGAGACATTCAATAACATCCCTTATACCCTGCCTGGATACATACATGAAACTTTGCATTGCTTTTTTTTTTTTTTTGGACCCTGCCACACGGCATGCGGGATCTTAGTTCCCTGACCAGGGATTAAACCCTTGCCCCCTGGAGTGGAAGCGCAGAGTATTAACCACTGGACCGCCAGGGAAGTCCCCTAAACTTTGGCTTTTTGAGCCCTGCTTCTAAGTACTGTTTCTGATCTTTTTAATTACTGTACCTGAGTCAACATAATACTAACATGCAGTCTCTGCACTTTTACACCAAGAAGTTTCTTCTGAAAACTTCAGTCATCCTATTTGCATTTTAGTGCTGTTGCCTCTTCTGTGTTACCTTATATAATTTTTTTAAGTAGTTGTCTACAGAAAGACTTCAAGAACCTTTTAAAAAAAATAAGTATTGCTGAAAATACGTATATTTTTATATTACGATCCTAGCTTCATAATATTGGAGACCTCCTGGAGCTTTTTTTTTTCTTGTCTGTCAGAATATTATATTCTTAAAGTATCCCTCCCATAAAATGAACTGATATATCATTGTATCTTCCTGAAGTTTTATCTTATCTACCTAAGTAACTGGCAAGAGGATTTATACAGATTACCACAAGCATAAACTTTAAAAGAGCACAAATTCAAAAATAAGTATAAATTTTTTTAAAACCATTCTGAAAAAAAAATTTATAAACAAGTTTTTTTTTCCCTAAATCACATCATTAAAAGTTCATGGTTGTATATTTTTTCTAAATGACTCCAAAGATAATTAATCCAGCTGGTTTGAATAAAGACAAGAAACAAATGAGCAAACAACCTTGCAAACTAGAAGCACTAACCTTTGCGGCTGGAGAGTTTTGGCCAGTGAGTAAGGTGAGGCTCAGAAGGCTTCTGTGACTCGCCCAAGGTCACATAGTCCGGGGTAGCTAGGACCAACCAGCTATTGAACAAAACTCAAAGTAAGCAGAAGACTTCTATTTTTAGGTGGTGATACTTTTAATTCTAATCTTTGAAAGAAATGCTGTTGGGCCTGAGGTCAAATTGACTCTAAAAATGATCTATTTTGATCTGATATGAGAAGACAGGAATTCTGATTTCAAACACAGAAGAGATATAGGGGGGTCAGAATTCTTTGGGGCACCATGTAATTTCTACCTGATTTCAAGTAGTGTCCAGAAGTTCACTGGAAGACTCAGTATGTAGATAGCTATGAAAGCAAGCTTAAGGCAAAATTTTATTTATGCCGTAGACACCTCACCAGCCTCGTCAGTTCCCATAAAGCATCCTAAATATCAAAGGCAATTTGAAAAGTTTTAAAATTTATGTTTCTTAAATAGGATAGACCAGTAACTCATGTATGAAACTTGCTGCTTGGAGCCATTTGAGTCCCAGAAATGACCTGGCATTGTAAGTAATCCTTCTTTAAAAGGATTAATCAATGTGTAATAATTTTTCTTTCTTTCTTTTTCTAGCCAAGGACCCTTGTCATCCATTAGAGCAGTAATCAAGAGATGTAAGTTTGTTTCTTCCTGCTCTGTATTTTCCTCTGCAATAATTTTGAATGATGATTTAGATTTCCAGCAAGTGATTGTATTTGATGAATCTTACAAAGAATCTGACAAGAGTAGCTTCTCCTGAGGAGTAATAAACCATTTCAGACAAGCAGCTAGGTTTTCAGCGTTCTTTTCAACTTCTGTTTATTGATAAGCGAGTTCCTCAGAACAGTATTTTTCTCTAGAGAACTAAGCTGTTAAAAAAAAAAAAAAAACTATATTATGTAATCAATTTTAATGATCTAATATAAATTGTATGTAACCATTTTCTATAGGTGGAGACATCTGATGGGTTTCAAAAATATCAAACCCTGTCCTTTGTTATTGATTTACTTCCACAGTATTTTAATTTGACTCTGTAAATAAATGCTTATGGAGATCAGCTCACACTTCCACATACATGCTAGAAGTGCTGTAACAGAATTCTCTCTAAAATGGCGCGTTCATACTTTCTGACTTTACTTCTTGGTTAAAGCCTTAAAACTTGCTTTGGGTGCAGGAGTTCAACATTCTTTTTAATAAAAGGCTCTGCAAATGTCCCTTTTCCAAAAAACGCATGGATTACCTGTTTTTATTTTTAAAAAGATAAGAAAGGAATATTAAATGTTCTTCGCATTCTTTGAGCTGAGGTCACCACCCTGAGGAGAATGTATCCTATTTCTAGAAACATAAGTTATAATATTTAGTATGAATTTAGGATCTCCACAGGTGTGAAGAGCATGCATTTGAGCCATTGCAGTGAAAAAGTTGTCAGGTGGCAACACAGAAAGATATTCCACGCTTTCCCACGTTTAATTTTTTGTTGGTGGTGGTGAATTATGAAGGTGTGGGAATGCCACGGTGGATATCGATGGGAATTCATATATGAAAATGAAAAATTCGTGGTAACTTTATATGCCTTAGAGCCCTTGGGGAGAAAGGGGCAGATGGGGCAGGGAGGGAATTTAAAAAGGAAAGTAGGGTTTGGAATTTAGGCAAGATGTTCTTGCTGAAGATACAATTCGGGGTAATTAAGGTTATAGGGAAAACCTTGGGAGTCGCTCAGTATTTAAGGAGATAGTGTTGAGAACAGAGAAGGTGAAAAAGAAAAAGAAAAAAAACAAGAGAATAGAGAAGGTGACAAAAGACAGAATCTTAGGAAATATTGGTGTCAGAGATCAAGCTGTGCCTTTAAGGTTCCATAGGGCCAGAGAGGCGTGAGGTTGTCTCACCGAGTCCTGTCTGCTGGCCCCTGCCTTTGTTCCCTGGCTTCTTACCTTTCCTCCCTCTTGGGTTTCAGAAGGGTTTGTTGGGGATTGTAATCCGTTCCTGAGTTCCCGTAGGTCCTCCAGCATGGCACTTGCTTACACTGAGGCCCCGGTGCCCTGCAAGGCTTAGGAGAAGGCAGCTAAGGAGGAGTGGGCCAAAAAAAGCTGAAAAAGAATGATCCCAGTAATAGAAAAACTAGGAGACAGCTATATGTTAGAGGTCAAGGGGGGAGAGGTTTTCAAAGAGAATGAGTGAACCACAAATAGCTCTTAATGCTGCAGCAGGTGAGGTGACAGGAGCTGAGAATAGGCCGTTGAGTGCGGTGCTCAGCAGTGACCTTGGAGCGGGCAGGTTCAGGAGAACGTTGAAGCTGGAAGCCACACTTCATTTCAACAATGAATGGAGCTCGTGAGGTTGGGGCAGCTGAGTAGGCTACTCTTTCATGAACCATGGTGGTAAACAGGAGGAGAAGGATGGAGGGTCAAGCAGAGAGGAAATCTGGGCACATTTATACACTGTGTAGGATGAGGAAGCCTGGAGCCTTGGGGAGGGAGGAACTAGGGGTGAGACCAGATTGGAGCAGGAGAAGAGAGGAAAGAGTGAAGCAGGGCCCTAGGAGAGAGGGAGGGAGGAGGAGATGAAACAGGGAAAACGCCTGCTTTGAGGTGTCTTTAAAAATAATAATAACCCAGTGATCTTTTAATTCTTATATGTCACTCACTTTGTATACACTGAAGAAATACGTGTTGGTTGTATTTATTCCTGACGTTTAGGCAAGAAGGCCAAACAGATCCTCAGGTGCTGCCACGTAAATACAGAATGAAGAATAATTGTGTCATTGCCTCTATGTTTTCCCTTTTTGCCCATTCTATAAGAAAAAGTTGTAAGCAAATTTTGCCTTAGCTAACTCATTAAAATGTTTGCTTTCCTATCCCAGACTCAGTCATCTATCCTTGGCAAGGAGAAAGACTTTATCACATTGTTAAAGTAATATTCCTTAACTGGTTGTATTTTAAATTCTTTCATAATGATTCTGGATCCAATCAAGACTTGAGATCCTTCTTTTTGTGTTCCTTCTTGGGAGCCCTAAATATTTTGGGCAAAGATCTTGAAAGTGTTCTAAGTGGATGTTTCTGGAAGTTCGTGCTTTTCCTTTCATTGACTTTTTAAGAGAAAATTATTCTTTGAAATTCACAGACTTAACTAGTATTTATTGCTTTCTGTGAGTCAGGAACTATTCACTTACATTGTAAAATAGCACTCTGCGTGGTAGGCGTTAACCCCATTTTACAGATGGTAGGGATACTGAGTCTCGGAGATTAAATGGCCTCACAAGGTAGATCTGAGATGTGAACCTAGACTTCCTGACTCCAGGGCCATTTTGAGCTTTCCACTCCTTGGATGTTCCTGTTATCATGTCAAACACCTCTAGTTTATACCCTGTCCCAAGCAAATGCAGTTAGTGAGTTATTTTTATTATTGTGATTTTCATTGGTAAGGTAACACTGGAGCAAGGATGCTTGTAATATAATAATCCTTCTTTGTGTTTTTTTCTTCTGACAATCATTTAATTGATAATTTTGAATTATTTAGAATTAGGATTAGCATTCAGCTCTCCTGGCTCCACAAAGAGTTTAGTTCAAGAAGCAAACTGCTCCCAGCCCTTCCCATAATGAGCTGTGTGAGGTGGGATAATTCATTGACCCTCTCTGATCTCAGTCTCCTCATCTGTAAGGTTGGAGTAGGATGATCATTAAGGGTGCCTCCAACCCTGGTGGCACAGTGGTTGGGAATCCACCTGCCAATGCAGGGGACACAGGTTTGAGCCCTGATCCAGGAAGATCCCACATGCTGCGGAGCGACTAAGCCCGTGCGCCACAACTACTGAGCCTGCGCTCTAGAGACCGCGAGCCGCAACTACTGAGCCCTCCTGCCACAACTACTGAGCCCGTGTGCCACAACTACTAAAGCCCAAACCCCTAGAGCCCGTGCTCTGCAACAAGAGAAGCCACCGCAATGAGAAGCCCGCGCACCGCAACAAAGAGTAGCCCCTGCTCACCGCAACTAGAGAAAGCCTGCGCACAGCAATGAAGACCCAACACAGCCAAAAATAAATAAATAAATAAAATTTTTTAAAAGCAGAAATTTACTTAAAAAAAAAGGGGGGGGGTCCCTCCAGGCTTATGATCCTGTGGAAACTTAGGAGAATTCTTTATTAGTGCTAATAATGCAAATCCAGATCTCAGTCTTTTATAAACAGCTGAATATGAATATGCCCTGTACTTAGAATTTAGCCATATGAACTAGAAAAGTTTGAAAATAGTTCTGTAAAATGATATAACTTTGACTGAAAAACCTGCCTTTATTCTGCAGCCTTAATCCAAAATGCATGGAAGACTGGCCTTGTGTGGCAGGGTTTAAAAGGAACATGTTCTGTGTGGGCCCTGGGGGCAAATTTGAGTCTCCTGGTAACAACCACATCAAATCTGTTTAATCTGGGAAAGTGAGAATGAGATTAAGCAGATAGTTGAGAAATTAGCAGGAAGAATGTGAGGCACTACATGAAAATCTGCCATGAAAATCTAAAGTGTTTCTAGCTACTAAACTTGTTCAAAACTGACAAAAAGTGCTAGTCATTCTATAAGGATCAAGAGAAAAAAGAGATTTCAAAGATGAGTGAATATGAGAAAAAAAAAAAACTCAGAGCAGGAGAGGGGAGAGCAAGTGTTTCTCCAAGAGTGTGGAGAAGGTCTATAAGCATGACTGGGAGCCCTTCTCTCCCCTCATCCTGCTGCATGCAGTGCGGGAATACCACTGTGCCACCCGGGGGTCGGGGTGCTGTTACTAATGACCGCTGGGGTGAAGGGGCAGAATCAAGTGGAAGGCCACTGATTTGAAAGATGTAAACTGACTACTGAATTACCTTTTGAGTACTATTCATACTTTAAAATTGATCCCTGTTGAAGTAGCAAATCGATTTTGCAGAATGATTTTTAGATTTTTTTTTTTTGCACTGTTACTAAAAACTGTAGGAAGATTTTTTTTTTTTAACCGTAGTTATATGTGTGGATATCCTGGTCTGTACAGATATATCTTTGCCTGCAACATATTTCTTTACTCTCTGAAACTATGGTTCATCAACTTTTCCATCGAAGCACAGAGGTGGGTAGAAACAGTGGCATGACGAGACAGTTTTGCTGCTTATTCTTTTTAGAGCTTAGGCAACTGCATTCACTCTTTTTTCTCCCTTTCCTCTTCTGTAACCCCATCTTTTTTTCCCTTAGCACTCATGAATAGTGCACAGCAAAAATGCCCCGTGGACGAGGTATGTGTGTGACGATAAATAACATGATGTCTTTTAAAAGTGCTGTGTCTGCTGATTCTGGCTTTAGTGATGGTGGTGATGGGATTGTAGCACACTCGGTGAGCCTCTGACTTAATGAAACTGTTCTTACAAATCAGACCTGCCACTCAGAGCTTTAGCCTCTCAGTCCTCCTTTATTCCAGTAGAGAAAATGCACCTCAACTTGGTTAACTCTTGATAGAAATGTACTAGTCCATCATACCAGTTGATGGTATGAGTACAGAACATCCTCCAACTCTAGATCCAAGGGTTATGGTTTCAGATGGCAGGTTTGCTTTGCTAACCCCACGTAGGTTCGCTGTCACAGCTCCAACCCCAGCCTAAATTTCATCCCCACCTCCCGTCTTCACCCCTGCCTTCCAGCTTTGGCATCCTCCTTGTTCAGAGAGAACCAGAACTTAATAGGAGGAAGAAAGAAAAGATTCATACCTTCAACCTTTTCAAGTCAGAAGAATTGAAAAAGTAGAGTATTGGAGACATAGGAAAGTAGAAGTAGTTTATATCTGAAACAAATTCCCCTTTGTCCACACATTTTTACAGTATAGTATTTGAAGATTTTTTTTGAAAGGTATCTTTTAAATGTGCTCCTTAAAATAGAAATACTATTCTCTATTACACATGTGTGTAATATGTGATCCCATATGTGACACATTTTCCAGGTCATCTGGTTAAGACATAATTTAATTTTAAAATAAAATTTGGAAAAAACTTAAACCATCTAGCTTTTTGAGTTTGAGGTTTAAGGGAAGAGTTAGTGCTGCAAATACAATAATACTATCTACTATAAACATTTTTATAAAAGTGCTTTGAACACATTTTGCATGTATTATTATTATCTCTTAATGTAAGTAATAAAACAACTTAAGGCTTGTAAAACTCCAGAAAAATTAGAAAATAGATGGAAATTTGACCACTTCCACTCTCTTTACAATAGAGCTATAAACAAACATTACAAAAGTGTAGTAATATGGGTTAGAATAGATATTTAAAATTTCTTCTGCCCATTGTTATTTCATGTCATCATAATGCTCTTACCATGCAATTTCTATTTAGTAGCTGTCGTCTTTTCTCTGTTCATTCTTCAAATTATTTTTCAGAACCATGGAATGTGCTTTGAGGAGTTTTTGAAATCTATATTTTCTTATGGAATTCAGATATATAACTATAATTAACTTCATGCCATATGAAAAGATTGTTTTGATTTGCTTTTCTACTATGGATGCTAAAATTCATACATTCTCTCTGATGTCAAATATAAGCTAACTTTTTCCAATAGTATATCCTATAAAAATTTAAACCTTTATTGAATATACGAATTTTGTACTTTATCAGTGTATTCTTTCTTTTATAGCTTCTCGGACTTCTATTCAGAGTGAGCTTCATCGAGATAGGAGGTATGGTTATATTTATAATAGAGGACATATATTCTGCTAATTATGAAGTAAAAGTGTGTCATCAGTTAGCAGGTTAAATATTTCTCTCTCATAAGGAGTGTATTACAGCCTCATCAGTACATTTTCTGAATTAATCTGTAAGTTTGATGATTTCGCTTGAGAGAAGAAGCAGTACAAGCCTGAAAATCTTCTTTTGACAGTAATTATTTACTGAAGCCAATCTAAAAATGTTTATTAAGCAACTGCTGTATGGGAAGCATTGTTGTAACTACTTCAAAGAAATGCTTTGTACCTCATAGCTACTTAGTAAATGTCACATGGATGAATGAACTGATGACAGCATAGACAATTGAATAAAGGAAGGATAAAGAAAGGAAAAGAGTCAGGCAGACTAGGTGGATAGCTGAATGAATAAAAATGGCTAGATGGCTGGTGGGAGGGAGGGATGGAGGGGAGCAGGGAGGAGTGAGTCACTGGATAGATAGAAGGAAGGACCAATAGACAGACCGGTGATAGGATTGATGGAAGTGTGGACAGGTGGATAAATAGAAAGATAGATTTATGGTCCCTACTGTCAGATTTCTTAAAGTATCGTGTTGACTAATGAAGAGCAAGGAGTTTATAGTCAGACATAGCCAAGTTCAAATCCTGACTTCGTTTCTCACCATGTGACCTTGGGCAAGCTCCTTAACCTTTCTTAGCTTCTATATCCCCACCTTTAAAATGGCGCTAATCATACTTACCTCATAGGGTTGTCATAAGGGTTAATGCGTGTATAGTGGTTAACATTTGTTAACTAGTAATTCATTATCTAGTTAGATAAAAGCTATATAACAATTGGAATGACTCATTTGGATTCCACACAGGGAAGTGAAAGTAAGTTCACTGTGGCACACTTAGCATAATGTCTAAGAGGGGATTGGCTAAATGCAATTTGTGAACCGCTTTTTCTAACTCTGAGTATAATACATGCTCATTACAGAAAATATTGGAAAACTAATAAAAATATAAAGAATAAAGCACAGTGTACTCACTCTCCTACATAAAGATAGCAACAATTAATAGCTTTGAATAGTACATTCCAGATTATGAAGATAGGTAACAGGATTCTGTACATACATCTCAGAATCTCATTTTTCTCTATAATTAGATCTTATATTTCCCTTTGTCAATCCAATCTCTTCTAATATATGACTGTTTGTGTTTAAATAATATTTGTCTGTGAGGTGATCATATTCTTTGTTTAATCGTTTTTCTCATGTTGAATATATGTGTTCTTATTTCAGTTATTTGTGCTAATAAATAATCCTTGTTATTTAAATTTTTAAAAGCTATAAGTAGAGGTTCTTAGGTAATGCAATTCATTTAATCAATGGGCAGTTTCTCCTGATTCACAGGCTAGCATGAGAGTGTGTGTACGTGTACAGTTTTTATAATGGCAGTGCTTTTTATTTTTATTTTCCATAGAGTTCTAGAGAAAGGCAGAGGAGGTATCATCATACCTATTTGTTAGATGAGAAAAGTGAGGCTCAGAGAGGTTGACTGATTTGCTCAGAGTCACGCAGTTGGTATTTGTTAGGAAATCAGGTTGAATAAAGTGTAAACATGAGACCGTAGAATCAGGTTAAGAAAATGATGAAAGAAGCCACACCTAAATCACTGTGGCTCCAAGTATTGAAGATTAAGCATCAGATTCCTATACAAACTGACCAGGAACACAGACACACACATCAGGGTCTAGAAGTGAACAAGTAAACTCTAAACACTTAAAGATCATTCTGAATGGGGGAGAGGTAGAGTGAGGAGGAGGGCGCTGTTCTTCTAATACATAGTATCATTTCAGAGTATGTACTTTATAATAACGGAAAACTAAACATTTCCATTCAACCAGTGCATTTTTCTGTCTTACGATACCCTGTGTTTGTGCCATAGGCTAGATAGCAGAGCCCTGGGTTGAAGAGGTTGTATGGGTCTTGGTCCTCATTCTTATCAGCCAGGGCAGAGCGAAGTGTACTCAGGGTACATCTCTAACTCTCTGAGGCCAGTGTCATGGAGGATGGCTGTCACATGCTCCCTCGAAGCCTGCCTCGGTGTACTGTTAGAAAAAGTGCAGGTCAGACAGGTCATTTCTGTGACTATGGCAGTTCTTATGTCACTTTCTTGGGTGGTAGTTATTTTCATGAATCTTTGAACATTTACAAATAGACAATAGCTTGTTACCAGGCTGTAAAATCTCACTGAGGCTTCTGTCTGCTAGGCGCCCAGAGATCACCATTGTGGCAGCTGAGCCACTGAGGCCGACCTCGTGGTTTCCAGGAGCCCCACCCCCAGGACTGGCATTTCCCCCATCTTCCACAGCAGGCCCTTGGAGGCCCAGTGAGCTGGTTCCTGCCGAGGTGAGTAAACATCGCATTATCTCTCTGCATTTTATTTATTTATTTATTTTTATTTATTTTTTATTTTTTTACATCTTTATTGGGGTATAATTGCTTTACAATGGTGTGTTAGTTTCTGCTTTATAACAAAGTGAATCAGTCATACATAAACATATGTTCCCATATGTCTTCCCTGTTGCGTCTCCCTCCCTCCCACCGTCCCCATCCCACCCCTCCAGGCGGTCACAAAGCACCGAGCCAATATCCCTGTGCCATGCGGCTGCTTCCCACTAGCTATCTACCTTACTGCGTTTGTTAGTGTGTATATGCCCATGCCTCTCTCTCGCCCTGTCACAGCTCACCCTTCCCCCTCCCCATAACCTCAAGTCCGTTCTCTAAGAGGTCTGCATTTTATTTTTAATGAAGTTCAAAGATAAGAACAGGGAGACCGTTAACACCTTGGCTGCCACCCATAGGTGTCTAAAATCTTCATCCTTCATTCTGCAGCTCCCACCATCGTATGAACAAGTCATAAAAGAAATCAACCAAGTTCAAGTTAACACTACAAATAACAATAATGCTGCTGCCACTCCAAGGCACACTATTACTTCAGCAACTCAGACTGACTTTTCAGAAGAAATAGACAACCATCTGCCTCAAAGTAATGCAAGTAATTTGTCTTCCCTAATTCTGACCTAGTTCTAGGGAAGTAGTCAGTAGGCTCCTGCCTTTAAAATAATTTGCGATTTGTGCATAATTCATTGAGCTCTGCTTCCCAGTCGTCGTGATCACTGTGTGCTTGCTTTATTTGGGTTTGCTGTGATTATTATAATAGGCCATTCTTCATCCTCACAAGCCGCAGCCCCAATCTCTGGGGTTCACCCTAGTTCATATCACAAAAACATCATCTTTTTTTATTATTTTTTTACATTTCTTTCTTTTATTTTATTTTTGACTGCGTTGGGTCTTCGTTGCTGCGTGCGGGCTTTCTCTAGTTGTGGCGAGCAGGGGCTACTCTTCATTGCGGTGCACGGGCTTCTCATTGCGGTGGCTTCTCTTGTTGCGGAGCACGGACTCAAGGTGCGCGGGATCAGTAGTTGTGGCATGTGACAGTAGTTGTGGCTCGCAGGCTCTAGAGCACAGGTTCAGTAGTTGTGGCGCATGGGCTTAGTTGCTCCGCGGCATGTGGGATTTTCCTGGACCAGGGCTCGAATCCGTGTTCCCTGCATTGGCAGGCAGACTCTTAACAGCTGCGCCACCAGGGAAGTCCCCAAAACATCATCCTTTTAACTCATTAAACTCATGGTTTAACTCATCCTTTTAACTCATCATCCTTTTAACTCATACTGCTGATGCCCTTTATTCCCATTGAGAAAGCTGTTATATTTAGCACTTAACTTGACAGGATGCTAAAAGTGGTTGTCCTGTTAGGCTTTTAAAAAGCATTATATTAAGATAACAAATGAGAGAAAGTTACTTTGGAAAAGTAAAGCAAGAATTTTGGGAATTTTGACAAGAGAGAAATGGTCATTGATAAGTCTACTGAGAATCAGGAATTTAATGGTGTTTTAAAATATTATATAGGGACTTCCCTAGTGGTCCAGTGCTTAAGACTCTGCATTTCCACTGCAGTGGAAGCACGGGTTCCATCCCTGGCCGGGGAACTAAGATCGTGTATGCTGCACAGTGTGACAAAAAAATAAATAAAAATAAAATATTATATAATGAATATTTTTATATGAATAAATATAATGTGAAGAACCCTCCTGCAGGAAGCTGAATATAAACATCTCTCCATTGATTTTAGAATTACTTTTTCCTAAGGAAGGAAACCAAACTCTCTTGATAGTCTACATGTCTATTTTTAAACTCTGTGTAACCTTTTTCTTTGAAATTATAACATGGCCGCGTCTGTTCGTTTTGGTCTTGTCAGCACTGCCGGCACCTCTGAAACCTCTCCTGCCTTCCCCAGCAGCCTCAGTCAGCGATCCTCCGACAGACGAGACGCCTTTAATAGTCTTTGATATTTCTGAAGAACAGAGTTGTCCAGAAAACTCCAGTGCTACAAGATGTCCAGTGCCCAAACCAAGATCAAAAAGCAACCTCAGACCAGTGGCCAGAGAGCCTCACGTTAAAGAGCCGGATCCCCAGAAAAGCAGCCCAGCGGCTACGCCAGAGGAGGCAACCCCGAGCCGGCCCCAGCCTCTGTGGGACGATACCGGCCACTCGGACAGTCAGGCAGTGATGAACATTATGAACGCAGAACGGAGCCCAAATACCGTCGTTTCCAGGATCAAAGCACTTGAGGGTCAGACAAATGCGGAAAGCGTGGGACTGCCCAAGAAGCCAGAAATTGCCCCCCGCACAGTCCCCCCGAGGCCTGCTCCTGCCTCAGGGAAACCCTCCGTGGCTCCCAAACCGGCAGCTGACAGAGCCTCTGGAGGCTGGGACTCCTGGACCACAAACAGACTCCGGGGGGCCTCTAGGGAAGGCCTCACCCCACACTCTCCACTGCAAGAAGCAGGGAGCGTCCCTGCAACCAAACCCGAATTGCCAAAGAAACCGAATCCTGGCCTCATACGAAGTGTTAATCCCGAGAGTCTGGGAGGAGGGTCCATGGCCGAGAGCCCCGCCAGTGGGAAGAAAGCCCCGACTCCGGCTCCTCGGCCTTTGCTGCCCAAGAAATCAGCTTCTGCAGGAGTGGCCCCCTCCCCTGCGGCCTCAGAAGCGCCCCCCTACCCTGCGGCTTTGCTGAAACCCATCACTGTGCCTCCCCGACTCTCCGTGGCGTCACAAGCCAAAGCGTTCAGGTCCCTGGGAGAAGGACCCCCGGCCAGCCCCCCAGTCCCGGTTCTGCAAAGCAAGCCTCCGGGGGACATCGACCTCATCAGCTTTGACGATGAGGTTTTACCCGCCCCATCTGGGAACCTGGCTGAAGACTCTATTGATTCAGAGATGGTTCTGGGTGAGTAAAACTTAGAAGAGGAGGGCAATCTAAATTCATCATAGGGTATCTCAAGTGGCGCTGCTGTTTGCGTTTCTGGCAATAAGTTATTGAGGCGTGGACGTGCATGTGTGTGCACATGCGTGCATGTGGATGTGTGTGTGTGTGTGGATGTGTGTGTGTGTGTGGATGTGTAGAGACAGGGAGAAACACAGCGAGATTAAGAAACAAGGAGCCGGGGCTTCCCTGGTGGCGCAGTGGTTGAGAGCCCGCCTGCCGATGCGGGGGACACGGGTTCGTGCCCCTGTCCGGGAGGATCCCGCGTGCCGCGGAGCGGCTGGGCCCATGAGCCATGGCCGCTAAGCCTGCGCATCCGGAGCCTGTGCTCCGCAACGGGAGAGGCCGCAACAGTGAGAGGCTCACGTACAGAAAAAAAAAAAAAGAAACAAGGAGCCGGGTGGGAGATGGAATCAGAGAGCGAGGGGAAAATCTGGGATGGGGAGATGATGACGGAGAAAGAGGGAGGCACACGTGTTGATTACTCTCACATGAGCCAGACATAAGCAGACTGGGACCAGGGACTTAACTAGATGAGAGGCCGGCTCCCTCCTCGGGCAGGTGGAGATTCAAGCATTAGGAGGAAGAGAGGGAAACTTCTCAGAGTGGGGAAGTCATGCCCCAGAAGGGCTCCTCAGATGGAGCCAGCCCCACGGGAGTGCCGGGAAAGGGGCCAGCCCTGCGGAGGACTCTGGCAGGAGCAGTAAACCCGGCCATATGTTGCTCCATAATCTTCACAGAACACCTTCCCTTGGGAATGGAAAGTTTTGTAAATAAACTACAACAGTTGTAAGTTTCCTGCCAAGACCGGGACAATTAGATTTCCCAAGAGGCAGAGAGTATGTTTTCTTTCCTCACACTGTTCAAATGGAGAGTGTGATGGTAAAGCTTATCTTCGATTTGTCAAACTAAACTACTGTACTTGTCATTGCTAAGATTCCTTTCACTGCTGTTTACTTACTTGGGCAGAATTTATGAACATGTAAGCGTAATAGTATTTTCAAAAGGTTAGCTGTCATCTTCTAAATGTTTAACATGCATCAAAATGATATAAGCTCTGTGATTCAAAACCAAATTCTGCTAAGTACAGGCATGTTTTAAATGATAACAACCACATATTTATTAAATATTTATCATGCACACAACATTGTAACTGGCTATAGCATGCCTCTTGTCCATAAGGAGTGGAAAGAAAAACATTAGGATATATTGAACTTCTGCCTAGCTCCAAACCCTCTGCTAGATGTCCAGACATACATTATTTAATTTAATACTTACCCTAACCCTTTACAAGGCATCATTGGCCTCAGTTTGCAGATGAAGAAAATGAGACTGAGAGAGATCAAAGGGTAATTACTCGGTTTTCCAAAGCAGGATTCAAAGTCCGTCTTTTCTTTCTAAGTCTAGTTTAATTTTCACTCCATCATGTTGGTACTCAGCATTTTCACGAATCCTTAAACCAGGCAACACATTAAAAACTTTTCAAGTTTTTGTTATACCATTTTCTTACTTAAACCCTTTTGGTGTTAACAGGGTTCAGAGTAGGACAGGGAGGGGTAGATCCAACAGCCGCAAGCTGTTCAGGGGTGGAAACAGTACAAGCCAAAATAATAACCACCTTCTGTAGACGCTGCTAGACTCTGTGGGAATGGCAACTTGGTTAATAATTGCTGAGAATTTATTCTGTGTCATCAAGCAGATAATTACAGTCATCTTCAAAAAGGAAGGTCAGCAGTATACATCAACATGAATACAGTATCGTGCTTCCTACTCAGCCTTTTCTGTTTCTTGATTTCTACCACTTCCTTGCACAATGTTTAATTACTGAGGCAGTGTTTCAGCAAAAGGTCTAATTTGCTTGCCCCACCTGACTTTAACCATTGCTCTTACCTGTGGAGTTATCCTGAACTGAACACTCTGTCTTCTTTTTTTAATTTTATAAATTTATTTATTTATTTTATTTATTTTTGTCTGCGTTGGGTCTCTGTTGCTGCGCACTGGCTTTCTCTAGTTGCTGCGAGCGGGGGCTATTCTTCGTTGCGGTGCGTGGGCTTCTCATCGCACTGGCTTCTCTTGTTGCAGAGCACGGGCTCTAGGTGCGCGGGCTTCAGTAGTTGTGGCTCGCGAGCTGTAGAGTGCAGGCTCGGTAGTTGTGGCACATGGGCTTAGCTGCTCCGCGGCCTGTGAGATCTTCCCGGACCAGGGCTCTAACCCATGTCCCCTGCATTGGCAGGCAGATTCTTAACCACTGCGCCACCAGGGAAGTCCACTCTGTCTTCTTTTTAAACCTGCTTCTCTTCCTGTATTCTGCTCCTGTCCTAGTGACACCATCACACACCAGCCCCCCCCAAAGGATCCTATCCATCATCCTTGAGCCTTCCTACCTCTCACACACAGTGACTAGCTGTTTGGACTTAGAGTCAGGCAGGTTGGGGTCTACCACTTAAATGCTATGTGACCTTGGGCAATTTACTTAACTCCACAATGCCTCGGTTTCCTCGTCTGTAAAACACGATAATAATACTCCTCCTGGAGGTATTGTAGGGTTAAATATGATTATGGAGGAAAGCCCTATCCCATTGTCTGAAACACGGTAATAATACTCCTCCTGGAGGCATTGCAAGTGTTAAATATGATTATGGAGGAAAGCCTTATCACATTGTCTGAAACATGGTATGTGCTCAATAAGTGGTAGTCATTATTCTTACTTCTTGTCCTTCACATCCAGTTAGTGGTCAAGTCCTGCTGGTTTTATTTTCTGAATAGTTCTTAAATTTTCCTCTAGTTTTCATCACCCCTGCTACTGGCCCACTTTTCTAATCTTTAGGCCCAGATTCCTGCAGTAGCCTCCTAAATTGAGCCTCTGCTTCTGCCTCAAACCCATCATCATATCATGGTTACCCAACGGATTTTTCTAGAGTGTACATTGGACCTTGTTGCTTCCTTGCTTATTGCCCTCCAGAGGCCTTCAAGATCACCTCTGAATTCCTCCAAATGCAGAGGGAATTTTTGTTTGTTTACTGACTGGGGCTTTGTGACTTTTTTGGGGTGGGGGAGCTACACATTTTTTTAATTGAAGTATAATTGACATACAGCACTATGTTAGTTCCATGTGCACAGCCTAGTGAGTTGATATTTTAAGAGGATCACCATAAGTCTAGTTACCATCTGCCATCATACAAAGTTATTACAGTATTATTAACGATATTCCCCATGCTCTAAGGCTTTGTGACTTTTTGATGGTGTATTAATAGCATTGTCTTGTAGATAAAGGGTTATGGTCTTTTGGTGAAAGCTTGCTTAATCGTCCTGACATCAGCCAAAAACTGGGGGAGGAACACAGGAGAAAGGAGAGAAACTCACAGATATGTCTTTCCTTCTTTTTCTTTTCCCTCAAAAAATAAAGAAAATCCAATAAAGTAGTTTTCATAAAATGAAGTTGCCATATTAATCTCAGGAAATAGAGATCAGAAAATACTGAAGCTATGAAAACACTGTAAGGATTAGAAAAATTATTAAAGGGAAACTCATAAAACAGGCAATTTAATATTGGATTCATTTCTTAGGTAGAATGCCTTGCAGGTTAATGTAGTGGAGCTGAGAAGCATTAGCAATTCCTCTTCACACCTTTACAAATCATACCCAGGTGTCAAAAAAGCAGAATACTGCTGTCAACCCCATTACACAGACCAGAATGATAGTTTAGCAGCCAATTTCTGCTATTAACAGAACTCAAGGGAAAGAAAGAAATGACAGAAAAGCTAGCCAAGGATGGTGAAACTAATTATGATGACAAGCATATTATTGGAGACAGGTAATGGGCAGAAAACTACATTATCATCATTGTTTTTCCCAACCCAGTAATGAAGACCATGTGGCTATAGGTGTAAAGGGGCAGCAGGTGTGAGGGGGCTGGAAGGAGGGCAGAGTAAACACTGCAAATAAAAGTAGAGAAAGATGCCATGGACTTTCCTTAGACTTGGTTAGGAGATGCTTTTGCAGGTAGTTGTGTTTTCTCTATAGAAGCAAGAGCAAGGAGTCTGTGATAGAGGAAATTATGACACTGGGGTTCTTAACCCTTTCTGGATCACAGAGCTCAGTTAGCCTATGAATCTTTTTTCTCCCTTGAAAATAACCCTTTTGCACACGTATGCACAGTTGGAGGTACAGTTTCCAGAGCTTCAAGGGCCTATTCTTGGAACCCAGATTAAGGACGTCTACAGAATGTTGGAAATTGCATTCAGTGGACTTCTGAAATAAATTCTGGTTGCATCCATACAATGGAATATTGGGCAGTAGCTAAAAAAGAGGCAGACCACCTATTATCCCCTACTATGGACCAACCGCCAAGGTACTCTGGGTGAAAAATGCAAGGTATAGAGAGTAGTCATGGTATTTTAGCTATAGTGTTGGTGTTAAAACACATAGTTACATGTACATATGCTGTGTCTTTGGAAGACGTATTAAAAATGCTAACAAAGGTGGTCTTTTATGAGGGAACTCCATCAGCAGGAGAGGATGGGGGAGGCTGGTCTTCAAATAGATGACCGTAAGCAGAATTAGGATGAAAGAAACTAGGAGGCATATCCCTTGTCTTTGCCACAGAGAAAGAGCTGCCCCCCACACTGTTCCTCAGCCTGTGAGGAGTAGAAATTTTAAGAATAATAAGATGCGATTTTTCTAAACAATTATATTATTCAAGGTTACAAATAAAAGCTAATTATTATGAACTAAATATGTCTAAATTAGACAAATTCAAAAATATGTATCTGCATTATTTCCTATTAAATAGAATCACTGAGGAGTATTAGCCAAAAAAAAGAGTTTTTGTTTTTCTCGTTACTTTATGGAAAATTTTATGGCCATTATTGTCTTGAAAAAGCAGCTAAAGGGACAAGTATTTTCATATTTTTCCTCTTTTCTCTTTTTTTTTTTAATTTTTATTGTTGGCTGCAGTGGGTCTTCGCTGCTGTGTGCCGGCTTTCTCTAGTTGCGACGAGGGGGGGCTACTCTTTGTTGTGGTGCACGGGCTGGGTTGCTCCGCGGCATGTGAGATCTTCCCGGACCAGGGATCAAACCTGTGTCCCCTGCATTGGCACGCGGATTCTTAACCACTGTGCCACCAGGGAAGTCCCTCCTCTTATTTCTAAGTGATTTTTGTTTCAGTTTGTTTGGCAGGGGTGTTATTTCAGCTTAATTTTGTAACTCTTTTCATGTGATTGAATTTATTTTATTGGATTTTTTTTCAGTCACAAAGTAACATATATTTGCGGTAACAAGTCTAACAATATAAACATTTAGTAAAAGGCAAAAATGAATCTCCCTCCAATCCATTCAAATCCCCAGAATAACCAGTGTGAACCATGTTGTATGTAGCTTTCTGTGCCTTTGGACATTCCAAGCCAAAGCTTACAAACACGTACACGTACATGTACTTCTTCCTGTTTTTTACAAAAAGTTTTACCTAACTGTACCCATTACTCAGCAGCAAAAATGTTTACTTACCTAACTGTACCCATTACCCAGCAGCTTACTTTATTCATTTAGTAATGAGGTTTAGGGACTTCTCTCCAGGCCAGTAGATCTAAGTCTGACTCCTTGTTCCCTGATACCTGCCTGATATTCCCTGGTATGAGCGCAGCACAGGCAAGTCCACGTTTCCCCTACTGATGGACACCACTACAAAAAATGCTCTTGTAAACACTCTTGTAAATATTTTTACTTCTACTAGTGCTTTTATAAAGAAATTTCCAAAAGTGGGACTCCTGGCTTAAAGATCATGAACTTTAAACTTATTAACAGTACCAACAATCCAGTTTCCCACCTGGTAGTGCCAGGAGTTCCCAAACGTGAGGCGCCACCCTTGCCTTCTCGGTTGCCCCCTTAACATTGCTGTTGGAGAAAAATACCCCTCTCACGAAAAGACGCAAAAAGTAAGCATACTGTGTAGCTATAGAGAGACTCTCACACCATCATCAAGATGAAAAACAGGCCTCTGGCTCCACCTTCTCACTGAAGTGATGCTGTCTCTCTTCTCTGCTCATTGGCACGCCTCTTCTGGAAGGCAGCCTGGGACAGGGCGCAGAGAGGCACAGGCCGAGCTTACTGACTCAGGGAGCACAGCTAGGGGAAGTCATGAAGCAGACCGCTCCTGCCAAACAGCCACAGTACTGGAACACTCAGACTTCCTTGCTTCACTGTACTGACAAAGAATTTTTTTTCTTCTTTGTTTTGGAGACGTGAATACTAGAATAATTACACATGATCTGAGTGCCAGTTATCAAAGAGCAGCTAATGATACTAAAAATAAAGACCAAGAAAGAGAGAGAAAGTGGGTAGCTAGGACACTTTGAATACTTTGTATTTAAGTTGTATCTTGCTACTTCAGTTTAAATCTAGCAGGTTTTAAAAAATGACTGGACCCTTTAATGCGGTAGTTGAGACCTGCAGGATTTGGGACGGGGTTCCCTGAGGCTGGTCCTCCAAGAACAAGCACATTTGGGATCCCCCTGTGCCCAGCCCTCCAAGGGCACTGAGTGGCCTCTTTCTCCTTCTCTGCCCCCCTTGTTCGTGCTCTCACTCCTGGGATGTGAGAGAGAGAGACTGTACGTGGTATCCTGGCCCAGAACATCAGATGAGTTGGGAAACAATTGAAGTGATTCCATGCTCAAGATTTTCTTCTCCCTCCACACTCACCCCCCCCAAAATCACCAACTAAAAACCTATCCTAATAACCACCAGATCGTAGGGGCCCAAAGCAGCTGTTAAAGCAGAAATACCACTTGAATGGGAGAGCACTGTGAACAGTTATCAGCCTTAATCCTTTTCTTGAATTTTGGTCCTTTTCCCAGCAGGAAACAGAGCCCTGAGAGGATGGGCTGTTACAGCCAAGGTTGAGGGGACGGGGGACAGTCAAGTCTGCAGCAGTGGGGGAAGGAAAGTCGCTCCTTGGAGGTCAGTGGGTTCCAGTGAGGGCCAAGGAGGCAGAGCAGGGGCAACGGCAGGGGAGAGAGACGAATAGGAAGGAAAGGTGTGCCCACAGGAGAGATACTATGTTTCTGTGTTTGAATAAAATAAATGCCGAGATTGGGGTCTTCAAATTCTTTCATTCTAGCTAGCATTACTCAGAACAGATGACACGTTCAGGGAGTTCAGTTTCAGGTAATGTTTGCAATAATGGGCTTTAATACCAGCCTACCTTCCCCTGTTTATCCATCAGCACTGCTGTTTCCTAAAAACCCAAAGTGTGTTTTTCAGCTTGGAAGAACTGTTAGAGTATACAAAATCCATCTGTTCGAAAGAGGATCATGGAGCCCTCCTCTCCCTCGCCCCCTGCACTCCTGTTTCATGCTGCAACCTGCTTCCCTTCTGCCCACAACTGAAGTTCCCCCTTGCTCTACGTTTCCCTTTTTCAGTAGCATGTCTCACCTTCTAATATACCACATGAATCACTCAATATATTTACTGTTTATTGTCTCCGTCTCCTGCTGGAGTGTAAGCATCACAAGGGCAGAGTTCTTTGCTCTGTTCAATGACGTATTCCCAGCATCTAGAATAGTATTTGATGTGTAGCAGGCACCCGATCAATACTGAATGAAAAAAAGTGAAAGAGTAAGTTACAAAGAAATAGGTATAAAATGATCCTGTTTGTGTTTTTCAAAATACCTACGTAATAATACTTATGATACAGGTTTGTGTTTTTCAAAATACGTATGTAATAATACATATGATACAGAAAAAAAATCTGTAGACAGATACACATATTTTAGATAATAATTATTACTGCAGGGATAGGATTACAGGAGACTTTCTATCATATATTTCTTTTTTTTTTTTAAAGATCAACTTTTTTTTTTTTTAATAAATTTATTTATTTTTGGCTGTGTTGGGTCTTCATTGTTGCGTGCGGGTTTTCTCTAGTGGCGAGCGGGGGCTACTCTTTTTTTTTTTTTTTTTTTTTAAGGCATCTGAAGAATCACCACTATCTTAACCTGAGTTTTGGCAACTCAGGTTAAGGTTTTTTTAATTTATTTATTTTTAATTTTGGCTGTGTTCGGTCTTCGTTTCTGTGTGAGGGCTTTCTCCAGTTGCGGCAAGCGGGGGCCACTCTTCATTGCAGTGAGCAGCCTCTCTTGTTGTGGAGCGCAGGCTCCAGACGCTCAGGCTCAGTAGTTGTGGCTCATGGGCCTAGTTGCTCCGCGGCATGTGGGATCCTCCCAGACCAGGGCTCGAACCCGTGTCCCCTGCATTGGCAGGCAGATTCTCAACCACTGTGCCACCAGGGAAGCCCGGGGGCTACTCTTCATTGTGGTGCGAGGGCTTCTCATTGCGGTGGCTTCTCTTGTTGTGGAGCACAGGCTCTAGGCGCACGGGCTTCAGCAGTTGTGGCATGCAGGCTTCAGTAGTTGTGGCTTGTGGGCTCTAGAGCGCAGGCTCAGTAGTTGTGGCTCACGGGCTTAGTTGCTCCATGGCATGTGGGATCTTCCCGGACCAGGGATCGAACCTGTGTCCCCTGCATTGGCAGGCGGATTCTTAACCACTGCGCCACCAGGGAAGTCCCTATCATATATTTCTTAATGTTTCCTATCTTTACAATAAATGTTACTTTTGAAATGAAAAATAATGCTATAACAAAATAAGGAATTGATGAATTTCCTTAGACCTAAAAGAAGAAGCTTTGTTTGTTTTCTGGAGATATAGGTTACAATGGAAGAAAGTGATATTATTACAAGAGCCTTTTTTGAAAGTTTGATATTGTTTTGATGATGTTGAGTTGGATTTTTGAGCATAGACAAGACTCGCCTCACTAATAAGCTAATAGACCGGTTTCCATAGAGGGGTCATCTAATTTTTTTTTTCCTAACTAGCCTAATAATTATTATTTTACCTAGCATGCCATCTGGGGGCCTTACTTAGGTGATAGATAATAAACTTAAAATAGGATTGTACTTGGGCTTCCCTGGTGGCGCAGTGGTTGAGAGGCCGCCTGCCAATGCAGAGGACACGGGTTCGTGCCCCGGTCTGGGAAGATCCCACATGCCATGGAGCGGCTGGGCCCGTGGGCCATGGCCGCTGAGCCTGCGCGTCCAGAGCCTGTGCTCCGCAACGGGAGAGGCCACAGCAGTGAGAGGCCCGCGTACCGCAAACAAAAACAAAAACAAAACAAAACAAAAAAAATAGGATTGTACTTAACCGTCCTATCTCCCCACCTCGCACCGTTACTAGCACATGGTAAGCAGACATGTGAGATGAAGTGACTAGTGAGTGGGTGATGCTCTGGTAGCAGGTCTGAGAGTGGGGTTGCCTGAGAGCTGGGTGGAAGGGAAGGGCAAGCATCAAGGAGCTGAAAGGCCATCTTATCCTTAGCTCAGCTCTTCGTGTATTCTGAAAAGAGCTGGTCAGCAAAAGATGCTTTATTGAACTGCAGCTCATAACAGGCAGAACATGAATGCTGTTCATCACAAGTGCTGTGAAGTGCATTGTTTATAGGGAGTATCTCCCTACAGGCGAGATCCAGAGAACAGGTTCTGAATACAGTATGTATTCATTCTGCCTCTTGCTGAATAAAGGCAAAAGCGGCCTCTCGAGACCCTGTGCACCGTATAGAGTATGCATTATACAGCATTTGATTTTATTTTTGCTAATCTATTTATTTTTAGGTTTTTCACCTTCTAAAAATTTTTTGGTCATCTTCCCAAACTACTAAAAAGAACATTTACATTAAAGAAAAAAAGACTCTTTCTTTCAGTAAAAAAGTTTGGTGGGGGATTTCTCTGGCGGTCCAGTGGTTAGGGCTCCACGCTCTCACTGCCGAGGGCCTGGGTTCCATCCCTGGTTGGGTAACTAAGACCCCACAAGCCTTGCGGCATGGCCAAAAACGAAAAAAGGAAGAAAAAAGTTTGGTGGTTGTGCTTTTATTTAAAATACTCTCCCTAAGCACATACTGTCCATTTTAAATGAGTGGGTTAAGATGGAGAATATAAAAATTAAATATAAATATTAATAAATTAAATATAAATATTAAATATTTGAAGGGAGATGTCTCATTTTATTTCCAGGATAAAACGTTTTGCGTTTTCATGTTAGCAAGGTGTAGTTTCACTTCACTACTCAATGCTGCCAGGCTCCGGCAGGGTGGGATGAGGGGGTGGGGACGAGGCCCAGGGCCAGCCCTTCAGGGAGGTTTTCCAATGCAGGCACAGGGGTGGGGCAAAGAGACCTTCCTTCCTGGGGGATCCGGGAAGCTTCACTATAGGGGGGAAATTGGCTGCATGTTTCAATTGCCCCTCATTTTCAGGCAGACACTTATGGAATGATTACACTCCTGTGAAAGATAGCTTCTACATAATTGAAGATTGTCCTGGATCTCTCTCATCAGAGAGGAAGAAAAGCCACATGAATTATTTACGGAGCGCCAAGTTATTTCCTTTCATGAGCCCTGACTTTGTTTTTGTCTCTGCAAACTGAGATTTTGTTTATCCATGAATAGTTTTCCCTAGAGCATGAAAAATATGACTCTTTAATTATGAATGAGGTTTTTTTGTTTGAGTCCATGTTAACTAAAACATGCAAAATACACTGTGTTTTTCATTAGATCCCTTTCAGCTCCCCACAAGAACAGAACCAGCAAAGGAACGAGCAGTTCAACCAGCACCCACCAGGAAGCCCACTGTGATTCGAATTCCAGCCAAACCAGGAAAATGTAAGTACTTCTCTGCCTCATTTATTTGCTTCTCCAAGAGCCAGGGAAAAATATATGCTAATTATCGATGTCTGCTTTTGAAATTATGTGTAATCAGCCACTTATTATTATTTTTCTGTCGAGAACATTTTCTTTTAACATCTTTATTGGAGTATAATTGCTTTACAATGGTGTGTTAGTTTCTGCTGTATAACAGAGTGAATCAGCTATACCTATACATATATCCCCATATCTCCTCCCTCATTTATTTTTTAATTTTTTAACATCTTTATTGCAGTATAATTGCTTTACAATGGTGTGTTAGTTTCTGCTTTATAACAAAGTGAATCAGTTATACATATACATATATCCCCATATCTCTTCTCTCTTGCATCTCCCTCCCTCCCACCCGCCCTATCCCACCCCTCTAGGTGGTCACAAAGCACTGAGCTGATCCCCCTGTGCTATGCAGCTGCTTCCCACTAGCTATCTAGTTTACATTTGGTAGTATATATATGTCCATGCCACTCTCTGTTTGTCCCAGCTTCCCCTTCCCCCTCCCCATATCCTCAAGTCCATTCTCGGCATCTGCATCTTTATTCCTGTCCTGCCCCTAGGTTCTTCAGAACCACTTTCTTTTTTAGGATTCCATATATATGTATTAGCATACGGTATTTGTTTTTCTCTTTCTGACTTACTTCACTCTGTATGACAGACTCTAGGTACATCCACCTCACTAAAAATTAACTCAATTTTGTTTCTTTTTATGGCTGAGTCATATTCCATTGTATATATGTGCCGCATCTTCTTTATCCATTCATCTGTCGATGGACACTTAGGTTGCTTCCATGACCTGCTTATTGTAAATAGAGCTGCAGTGAACATTGTGGTACATGACTCTTTTAGAATTATGGTTTTCTCAGGGTATATGCCCAGTAATGGGATTGCTGGGTCGTATGGTAATTCTATTTTTAGTTTTTTAAGGAACCTCCAAACTGTTCTCCATAGTGGCTGTATCAATTTACATTCCCACCAACAGTGAAAGAGGGTTCCCTTTTCTCCACACCCTCTCCAGCATTTATTGTTTGTAGATTTTTTGATGATGGCCATTCTGACTGGTGCGAGGTGAAACCTCATTGTAGTTTTGATTTGCATTTCTCTAATGATTAGTGATGTTGAGCATCCTTTGATGTCTTTGTTGGGAATCTGTATATCTCCTTGGGAAAAATGTCTGTTTAGGTTTTCTGCCCATTTTTGGATTGGGTTGTTTGTCTTTTTGATATTGAGCTGTATGAGCTGCTTATAGATTTTGGAGATTACTCCTTTGTCAGTTGCTTCATTTGTAAATGTTTTCTCCCATTCTAAGGGTTGTCTTTTCATCTTGTTTATGGTTTCCTTTGCTGTGAAAAAGCTTTTAAGTTTCATTAGGTCCCATTTGTTTACTTTCATTTTTATTTCCATTTCTCTAGGAGGTGGGTCAAAAAGGATCGCGCTTTGATTTATGTCATAGAGTGTTCTGCCTGTGTTTCTTCTAAGAGTTTTATAGTGTCTGGCCTTAACATTTAGGTCTTTAATCCATTTTGAGTTTATTTTTGTGTATGGAATTAGGGAGTGTTCCAATTTCATTGTTTTATGTGTAGCTGTCCAGTTTTCCCAGCACGACTTATTCTCCATTGTATATTCTTGCTTCCTTTATCAAAGATAAGGTGACCATATGTGCATGGGTTTATCTCTGGGCATTCTTTCCTGTTCCATTGATCTGTGTTTCTGTTTTTGTGCCAATACCATACTGTCTTGATGACTGTAGCTCTGTAGTATAGTCTGAAGTCAGGGAGCCTGATTCCTCCAGCTCCGTTTTTTCTTTCTCAAGATTGCTTTGGCTATTCGGGGTCTTTTGTGTTTCCATACAAATTGTGAAATTTTTTATTCTAGTTCTGTGAAAAATGCCATTGGTAGTTTGATAGGGATTGCATTCAATTTGTAGATTGCTTTGGGTAGTTGAGTCGTTTTCACAATGTTGATTCAAGAACATGGTATATCTCTCCATCTGTTTGTATCATCTTTAATTTCTTTCATCAGTGTCTTATAGTTTTCTTCATACAGGTCTTATAGTTTTCTTCATACAGGTCTTTTGTCTCCTTAGATAGGTTTATTCCTAGGTATTTTATTCTTTTTGTTCCAGTGGTAAATGGGAATGTTTCCTTAATTTCTCTTTCAGATTTTTCATCATTAGTATATAGGGATGCAAGAGTTTTCTGTGTATTAATTTTGTATCCTGCTACTTTACCAAATTCGTTGATTAGCTCTAGTGGTTTTCTGATGGCATCTTTAAGATTCTGTATGTATAGTATTATGTCATCTGCAAAGAGTGACAGCTTTACTTCTTCTTTTCTGATTTGGATTCCTTTTATTTCTTTTTCTTCTCTGATTGCTGTGGCTAAAACTTCCAAAACTATGTCGAATAATAGAGGTGAGAGTGGGCATCCTAGTCTTGTTCCTGATATTAGTGGAAATGGTTTCAGTTTTCATCATTGAGAACAATGTTGGCTGTGGGTATGAAATATCTGGCCTTTATTATGTTGAGGTAAGTTTCCTCTATTCCCACTTTCTGGCATGTTTTTATCATAAATGGGTGTTGAATTTTGTTGAAAGCTTTTTCTGTTTCTATTGAGATTAATCATATGGTTTTTCTCCTTCAGTTTGTTAATATGGTTTATCACATTGATTGATTTGCGTATATTGAAGAATCCTTGCATCTCTGGGATAAATCCCACTATGTCATGGTGTATGATCCTTTTAATGTGCTGATGGATTCTGTTTGCTAGTATTTTGTTGAGGATTTTTGCATCTATGTTCATCAGTGATATTGGTGTGTAGATTTCTTTTTTTGTGACATCTTTGTCTGGTTTTGGTATCAGGGTGATGGTGGCCTCGTAGAATGAGTTTGGGAGTGTTCCTCCCTCTGCTATATCTTGGAAGAGTTTGAGAAGGATTGGTGTTAGCTCTTCTCTAAATGTTTGATAGAATTCGCCTGTGAATCCTTCTGATCCTGGGCTTTTCTTTATTGGAAAATTTTTAATCACAGTTTCAATTTCAGTGCTTGTGATTTGTCTGTTTATATTTTCTATTTCTTTCTGGTTCAGTCTCAGAAGGTTGTGCTTCTCTAAGAATTTGTCCATTTCTTCCAGGTTGTCCATTTTATTGGCATATAGTTGCTTGTAGTAATCTCTCATGATCCTTTGTATTTCTGCAGTGTCAGTTGTTACTTCTCCTTTTTCATTTCTAATTCTGTTGATTTGAGTCTTCTCCCTTTTTTTCTTGATGAGTCTGGCTAATGGTTTATCAATTTTGTTTATCTTCTCAAAGAACCAGCTTTTAGTTTTATTGATCTTTGCTATCGTTTCCTTCATTTCTTTTTCATTTATTTCTGATCTGATCTTTATGATCTTTCCTTCTGCTAACTTTGGGGGTTTTTTGTTCTTCTTTCTCTAATTGCTTTAGTGTAAGGTTAGGTTGTTTATTTGAGATGTTTCTTGTTTCTTGAGGTAGGATTGTATTGCTATAGACTTCCTTCTTAGAACTGCTTTTGTTGCATCCCATAGGTTTTGGGTCATCGTGTTTTCATTGTCATTTGTTTCTAGGTATTTTTTGATTTCCTCTTTGATTTCTTCAGTGATCTCTTGGATATTTTTTAGTAGTGTATTGTTTAGCCTCCGTGTGTTTGTATTTTTTACAGATTTTTACCTGTAAGTGATATCTAGTCTCATTGCGTTGTGGTCAGAAAAGATACTTGATACAATTTCAATTTTCTTAAATTTACCAGTCCTTGATTTGTGACCTAAGATATGGTCTATCCTGGAGAATGTTCCATGAGCAGAAGAAAGCGTATTCTGTTGTTTTTGGATGGAATGTCCTATAAATATCAATTAAGTCCATCTTGTTTAATATATCATTTAAAGCTTGTGTTTCCTTATTTATTTTCATTTTGGGTGATCTGTCCATTGGTGAAAGTGGGGTGTTAAAGGCCCCTACTATGATTGTGTTACTGTCGATTTCCCCTTTTATGGCTGTTAGTATTTTCCTTATGTATTGAGGTGCTCCTATGTTGGGTGCATAAATATTTACAATTGTTATATCTTCTTCTTGGACTGATCCCTTGATCATTATGTAGTGCCCTTCTTTGTCTCTTGTAATAGTCTTTATTTAAACATCTATTTTGCCTGGTATGAGAATTGGCACTCCAGCTTTCGTTTGACTTCCATTTGCATAGAATATCTTTTTCCATCCCCTCACTTTAAGTCTGTATGTGTCCCCAGGTCTGAAGTGGCTGTCTTGTAGATAGCATATATATGGGTCTTGTTTTTGTATCCATTCAGCCTGTCTGTGTCTTTTGGTTGGAGCATTTAATCCAATTACATTTAAGGTAATTATTGATATGTATGTTTCTATGACCATTTTCTTAATTGTTTTTGGTTTGTTATTGTAGGTCTTTTCCTTCTCTTGTGTTTCCTGCCTAGAGAAGTTCCTTTAGCATTTGTTGTAAAGCTGGTTTGGTGGTGCTGAATTCTCTTAACTTTTGCTTGTCTGTAAAGGTTTTAATTTCTCCGTTGAATCTGAATGAGATCCTTGCTCAGTAGAGTAATCTTGCTTGTAGGTTTTTCCCTTTCATCACTTTAAATATGTCCTGCCACACCCTTTTGGCTTGCAGAGTTTCTGCTGAGAAATCTGCTGAGGAATCAGCTGAATCCTTATGGGGATACCCTTGTATGTTACTTGTTGCTTTTCCCTTGCTGCTTTTAATATTTTTTCTTTGTATTTAATTTTTGATACTTTGATTAACATGTTTCTTGGTGTGTTTCTCCTTGGATTTATCCTGTATGGGACTCTCTGTGCTTCTTGGACTTGACTGACTATTTCCTTTCCCACATTAGGGAAGTTTTCAACTATAATCTCTTCAAATATTTTCTCAGTCCCTTTGTTTTTCTCTTCTTCTTCAGGGACCCCTATAATTTGAATGTTTGTGCTTTCAATATTGTCCCAGAGGTCTCTGAGACTGTCCTCAGTTCTTTTCATTCTTTTTTCGTTATTCTGCTCTGTGGTAGTTATTTCCACTCTTTTATCTTCCCGGTCACTTATCCGTTCTTCTGCCTCAGTTATTCTCCTATTGATTCCTTCTAGAGAATTTTTGATTTCATTTATTGTGTCGTTCATCATTGTTTGTTTGCTCTTTAGTTCTTCTAGATCCTTGTTAAGCGTTTCTTGTATTTTCTCCTTTCTATTTCCAAGATTTTGGATCATCTTTGCTATCATTACTCTGAATTCTTTTTCAGGTAGACTGCCTAGTTCCTCTGATTTGTTTGGTGTGGTGGGTTTTTATTTTGCTCCTTTATCTGCTGTGTATTCCTCTGTCTTCTCATTTTGCTTAACTGGCTGCATTTCGGGTCTGCTTTTTGCAGGCTGCGCGTTCATAGTTCCCATTGTTTTTGGTGTCGGCTGCCAGTGGGGAAGATTGGTTCAGTGGGTTGTGTAGGCTTCCTGGTGGAGGGGACTAGTGCCTGTGTTCTGGTGGATGAAGCTGGATCTTGTCTTTCTGGTGGGCAGGACCACGTCCTGTGGTATGGTTCGGGGTGTCTGTGACCTTATTATGATTTTAGGCCGCCTCTCTGCTAACGGGTGGTGTTGTGTTCCTGTCTTGCTAGTTGTTTGGCATAGGGTGTCCAGCACTGTAGCTTGCTGGTCGTTGCGTGGAGCTGGGTCTTAGTGTTGAGATGGAGATCTCTGGGAGAGCTTTTGCCATTTGATATTATGTGTAGCTGGCAGGACTCTGGTGGACCAATGTCCTGAACTAGGCTCTCCCACCTCAGAGGCTCACGCTTGACACCTGGCCAGAGCACCAAGACCTTGTCTGCCACTCAGCTTAGAAGAAAAGGGAGAAAACGAAAGAGAGAAAGAGAGGAAGGGAGGAAGGGAGGAAGGAAGGAAGGAAGGAAGGAAGAATAAAATGAAGTTATTAAAATAAAAAATAAAAGAATTATTAAAATAAAAAGGTAATCAACAAAGAAAAAGAAGAGAGCAAGCAAACCAATAAACAAATCCACCAATGATAACAAGTGCTAAAAACTATACTAAAAAAATAACCATAAAACAAACAAACAAAGAAAAAAACAACAGACAGAACCCTAGGACAAATGGTAAAAGCAAAGCTATACAGACAAGATCACACAAAGAAGCATACACATACGCACTCACAAAAAGAGAAAAAGGAAAAAAAATATATATATATATATATATATATTTTTTTTTTTCAAAGGGGGGCTTCCCTGGTGGCACAGTGGTTGAGAGTCCGCCTGCTGATGCAGGGGACACGGGTTCGTGTCCCAGTCCGGGAATATCCCACGTGTCGCGGAGCGGCTGGGCCCATGAGCCATGGCCGCTGAGCCTGCGTGTCTGGAGCCTGTGCTCCACAACAGGAGAGGCCACAACAGTGAGAGGCCCGCGTACTGCAAAAAAAAAAAAAAAAAAGGAAGAGAGCAACCAAATCAATAAACAAATCTACCAATGATAGTAAGCTCTAAATATTAAACTGAGATAAACCTAAAACCAGAAACAAACAAAAAGATGCAGATAGCAAACCCCAAGTCTACAGTTGCTCCCAGAGTCCCCTGCCTCAATTTTGGGATTATTCGTTGTCTATTCATGTATTCCACAGATGCAGGGTACATCAAGGTGATTATGGAGCTTTAATCCGCTGCTCCTGAGGCTGCTGGGAGAGATTTCCCTTTCTCTTCTTTGTTTGCACAGCTGCTGGGGTTCAGGTTTGGATTCGGCCCCGACTCTGCATGTAGGTCACCTGAGGGCATCTGTTTCCTGCCCAGACAGGACGGGGTTAAAGTAGCAGCTGATTAGGGGGCTCTGGCTCACTCAGGCTGGGGAGAGGGAGGGGTACGGAATGCGGGGCGAGCCTGTGGTGGCAGAGGCTGGTGTGACGTTGCACCAGCCTGAGGCGTGCCATGTGTTCTCCCTGGGAAGTTGTCCCTGGATCACGGGACCCTGGCAGTGGCGGGCTGCACAGACTCCTGGGAGGGGAGGTGTGGATAGTGACCTGTGCTCGCACGCAGGCTTCTTGGTGGCGGCAGTAGCAGCCTTAGCATTTCATGCCTGTCTCTGGGGTCCGTGCTGATAGCTGCAGCTTGTGCCGTCTCTGGAGCTCGATTTGGCGTTGCTCTGAATCCCCTCTCCTTGCACACCCCGAAACAATGGTCTCTTACCTCTTAGGCCGTTCCAGACTTTTTCCCGGACTCCCTTCTGGCTAGCTGTGGCACACTAGCCCCCTTCAGGCTGTGTTCACGCAGCCAACCCCAGTCCTCTCCGTGGGATCTGACCTCGGAAGCCCAAGCCTCAGCTCCCAGCCCCCACCCACCCCAGTGGGTGAGCAGACAAGCCTCTCGGGCTGATGAGTGCTGGTCGGCACCGATCCTCTGTGCGGGAATCTCTCCGCTTTGCCCTCCGCACCCCTGTTGCTGTGCTCTCCTCTGTGGCTCCGAAGCTTCCCCCCCCCCGCCACACCCCTCATCTCCACCAGTGAAGGGGCTTCCTGGTGTGTAGAAACTTTTCCTCCTTCACAGCTCCCTCCCAGAGGTGCAGGTCCCATCCCTATTCTTTTGTCTCTGTTTTTTCTTTTTCCTTTTGACCTGCCCAGGTACGTGGGGAGTTTCTTGCCTTTTGGGAAGTCTGAGGTCTTCTGCCAGCATTCATTAGGTGTTCTGTAGGAGTTGTTCCATATGTAGACGTATTTTTGATGTATTTGTGGGGAGGAATGTGATCTCCACGTCTTACTCCTCCGCCATCTTGAAGGTCCTCCCCTCGAGAACATTTAAAAGCAAGTTGTTTTCTCATAATTCTTTAGACAATTAGTACAGCAAATTTTATTTTTTTGGTTTTTTTAAATTTATTTTTGGCTGCATTGGGTCTTCGTTGCTGCATGCAGGCTTTCTCTAGTTGTGGCGAGCGGGGACTACTCTTCGTTGCAGTGCACGGGCTTTTCATTGCGGTGGCTTCTCTTTTTGCAGAGCATGAGCTCTAGGCGTGCAGGCTCAGTAGTTCCGGCACATGGGCCCTAGAGCACACGGACTTCAGTAGTTGCAGCACACGGGCTCAGTAGTTGTGGCTTGCGGGCTCTAGAGCGCAGGTTCAGTTGTTGTGGCACATGGGCTTAGTTGCTCCGCGGCATGTGGGATCTTCCCAGGCCAGGGCTCGAACCCATGTCCCCTGCATTGGTAGGCGGATTCTTAACCACTGTGCCACCAGGGAAGTCCAGTACAGTAAATTTGGTCTTTACTTCTCTTTAACATTGTCTGAGGCAGAAAGAATAGAGGGAGGCTGAAACTCAGAGTAATTGTAATATCGTATGTTAGTGCCAGTAGTAAAGATTTGGTAGGAAAGTTTTGAAACTGATAGCAAATACAGTTGTATATGTCTGTCAGGAATGTATTACTCCAATGAGCATAGTCTAAATATAGCTATGTGTGAGTTGTCTGAAGGGGAGTAACCAAGAGTTATAAAAACGTAACAGTGTATAAAAATATTATTTTAATTTGTATAACACTACGGGGTTTTTTTGTTTTGTTTTGTTTTGTTTTTATGGTACGCAGGCCTCTCACTGTTGTGGCCTCTCCTGTTGCGGAGCACAGGCTCCGACGTGCAGGCTCAGCGGCCATGGCTCACGGGCCCAGCCGCTCCGCGGCATGTGGGATCTTCCCGGTCTGGGGCACAAACCCGCGTCCCCTGCATCAGCAGGCAGACTATCAACCACTGCACCACCAGGGAAGCCCCAACACTACGTTTTCATACACTTCCTTACTTGATTTTTCAGTGTTACAATAAATGAAATTTTGGATGAATTTTATTTAATAAGTCCTGCAGATACATCTGATATTATCATAAGAGAGAAGCCAAGAGGGCCAGAACTGTTTACCTTAGGCCCTAGAGATTAGAAAAAGCTGAGTATGTATGCCCATGGATGCACATACAGTGGGTTCCAGAGCAGTTCCTGGGTGATCACACAGCTTTCTCTGTGAGCCTCTGCTTTCCTTTCATTTCCTTTAGTGCTTTTGCACAGCCCAGTTGCATCCTTGCCTTTGTCTAACAAGATTCTGCCACTCCATTCCTGCCAACAGCAGAGCAAGTGTCCCAGTCCTTCACCTGCAGCATCCCAGGGTTACACTGTAGGCATCCCCTGGAATGCCATGAAACTTAGTTTAGGGGTATGGTTTCTCTATAAAATACTACCTGGAAGAATCATATTGGTTTGAGTCTGTTGATGGTTTTATTAACTGATGGCTCTAAGCCAAGTAGTGAGAAGATTGAACGGAGTTTCTATGAAGAATGAGGAGGAGAGAAAGTCAAGGGTACCAAATTCTAGTGGGTTCTCGCTTCTTAGGAGCTTATATGGTAGTGTTAGACTGAAGAACTGGTCGTATGTTTCTTTTGACAGTATTATATAGCCTACAGATCAGTGACAGGACCGCTCATCGGGTTGTCGGCCTGCTCACTGTTACCTTGTTAAAAGTATTTGCGGGCTTCCCTGGTGGCGCAGTGGTTGAGGGTCTGCCTGCTAATGCAGGGGACGCGGGTTCGAGCCCTGGTCTGGGAATATCCCACATGCCGCGGAGCGGCTGGGCCCGTGAGCCACAACTACTGAGCCTGCGCTTCTGGAGCCTGTGCTCCGCAACAAGAGAGGCCGCAATTGTGAGAGGTCCGCGCACCGCGATGAAGAGTGGCCCCCTGCTTGCCACAACTAGAGAAAGCCCTCGCACAGAAATGAGGACCCAACACAGCCAAAAATAAATAAATAAACAAAAACAAACAAACAAACAAAGCCAAGCATTTAAAAAAAAAGTATTTGGAGTTTTAATAAGCTGCGTGAGATAGAATGATAATAAATATTACCTGAAGCTCATGTGGCTTTATGTAATACAACTTTTACATTTAAATGTATTCTCCTATGTGTCAGGGTCCCCCAGATCCCCATGTTTGACGATTTGCTAGGAGGACTCACAGGATTTAGCATATAGTTGTGTTCGTGGCTGTGATTTATTATCGCAAAAGTATGCGAAGCAAAATCAGCAAAGGAAAAAGGTGCCCGGGGCAAAGTCTGGAGGAAACCAGCACAAGTTTCTAGGAGTCCTCTCCCAGTGGAGTCACACGGGGTGTACCTAACTCCACTCAGATGTGAAATGTCAATCGGGGAAGCTCATTAGAGACTCAATACCCAAGGGTTTTTGTTGGGGGCTGGTTACATGGACACCTCTAGGAATTTGGGCATGTACCAAAATTCCAGATTTCCCAGAAGGAAAGCAGGTGTTCAGCATAAACCATATTCTTTTGTTTTATCTGTTCTAGAAATGGTGCGAAGCTTCCCAAAATGCAAGTTCCTAGGTGCCAGCAAGGACCAACCTTGTAACTCAGGCCTGCTGTGTTTACTCTTTTCTACACACTTATAAATTGGATTAATAGTCCTGAAATCCTGAGAAGGGTATATTGAGAAAGCACCTTTATTTATTATCCTGACAAAGCTCCAGGAACTATTAGAAAGCTGAGTTCTGTACCGCTATATGTGAGAGAACTGAAGTGCCAGTTCCTAGGGAATTCTGTGTATATCAAACACCAGTTCCCTAGGGCTTCCCTGGTGGCGCAGGGGTTGAGAGGTCGCCTGCTGATGCAGGGGACACGGGTTCGTGCCCCGGTCCGGGAAGATCCCACATGCCGCGGAGCGGCTGGGTCCGTGAGCCATGGCCGCTGAGCCTGCGCGTCCAGAGCCTGTGCTCCACAACGGGAGAGGCCACAACAGTGAGAGGCCTGCGTACTGCAAAAAAAAAAAAAAAAAAACCAGTTCCCCAGAATTTTATTATTACGATTATTAAGCAATGCGTATATTGCTGTGGAGGAAAAAGAACTTGGAATGGACAAGAAAAGAAAGGAACAGCTTTGTGGTGCAAAACTCCTTGCTCCGAACCTGTCAGCTTCTTCCCCTGGGGACCTGTTTCTTCTGACTAGGATGTCCTTTCCCCAGATCTCTGCATGGCTCGCTCCTTCACTGTTCCTTCAGGTCTTTGCTGAAATGCCACTTTTCTCACTGAGCACTCTGCTGACCACACAGTTTGAAATTGAAAATCTGCACCTCCCCCACATACCCACACCAGATAATTACTATGTCCCTTCCTTCCCATAAGCTATCTCCTCTCTGCTTTCATATTCTTACTGCTTTGTACCCTTCAGTAAGGAAACTGCAGCACAGAGAAAATCTTCAAGATGGTGACTGAGTTGGACCATCCCTGTGTGTGTCTTAATTCCCCACGCAGCACTGCTTCTCAACTAAGAACGCTCGTCTGTCTCTAAATCATTGTTCTCCTAGGAGCTGGCCTGGGTATTTTCCCCCTTTTGAGAGTGTTTTCCTGTCTGTGGATAAAACAGCAACCTGACAAATCATCCTCTTGTTTTGTTACAGGTTTTTCATGTGAAATGGAAGCAGAGAGTGTTCATTTGAATGGGAAAAATTCCTCTCTCTCCTTTAAATGCCCGAACCAGTGAAAGTTGGCTTTAGCCTCCTTTAGTATGTTACAGTCATGCTCTCTCCAAGTGTTTTGCACACAGATTTTAATTAGCTGTCACTAATTAAATCTGGTCATCTTTGTTTTCTTCTTTTTAAAATAAGTTGGGAGTGCACTATCTCTGGGTTAAGGATGTAGTTTGGATGTAAAGTTATTGCTTGTTAAAATGGGAGCAATGAAGCCCATTAATCTGGAGCTAATATATTAGAAAACACAATTTAATTATTTGGATGGGGGAGGGTTGGATACACCACCTATTAGGAAGCCGCATGCCTTACTACAATGCGTACAGGCTTTTGGTTTCAAACCCATCTGACCATTACTAGCATTAAGACCTGGCTAGCGCATTTATTTTCTTCTCAGTTTCTTCATCTGTAAAATGGGTAGGATATTATCTAGTATAGTGCTGTCCGATATGGTAGCCAATAGCCACATGTGGCTACTGAGCAGTTGAAATGTGGCTAATGCAACTGAGGGACTGAAATTTTAATTTTATTTAATTTTAATTAAGATTTAAGTTTAAATTGCCACATGTGGCTACTAGCCAGTGGACTCAACAGATCTAGCACTTAGATTGAGGTTGGTTTGGAGAAATGTATATGAATAAAGTGCCTTAACTTAATGCACGGCCCATAGACGGTTCTCAACAAGTGCTGGCTTGCTGTTATAATTATTTAGTATTATTTTTAATCTCTATAAAACACTTGGTAAAAAGTAACCGATGCCTACTAGCTCGTCAATGTTCTGAGGTTTGCCAGAATACCTTTCTCATTTGCTTAGCTCTCCATTCTTTGTGTGCATCTTTTTTTTTTTTTTTTTTTGTGGTACGCAGGCCTCTCACCACTGCGGCCTCTCCCATTGCGGAGCACAGGCTCCAGACGCACAGGCTCAGTGGCCATGGCCCACGGGCCCAGCCGCTCCGCGGCATGTGGGATCCTCCCGGACCGGAGCACGAACCCACGTCCCCCACATCGGCAGGCAGACTCCCAACCACTGCGCCACCAGGGAAGCCCCTGTGTGCATCTGTTACAATAGCCATTTTCCTAATAGGGAACCAAGCTGTAATCATTTCATCCCTTGAAACCCCAGAAGACTAGAAATTATTGATTAATTAATTACTGCTATTTTTCCAGGTTCACATGAGGAGGATCCACAAAGCCCACCTCCTCTCCCTACTGAAAAACCCATTGGAAACACCTTCAGCACAGTATCCGGAAAACTTGGTAATGCTAACAGAACTAGAAACTTGGTAAGTGGTCATTATAGGTAATCTTAGGTTGAAGACTAAGCTATGCACTAATTTTAAGTAATCAGCTGATGTCTCAATTATTTTACTATTGGCCAGATAAAACCAATTTCTAAGCTCCATGTACTTATTTAATATTTTTTAAATTCCTATAAAATAAAAGAATTAGGCTAATTCATTGTACTTCATCATAAAATAATTTGCCCTATACCGATATTATGGCATTGTCTTTTAAATAGCACTAATAATGAGAAAGTTATTGAAAATCTCTAAAACCCTTTAATTTTTGTGGAAAGATTTAGTTCAATTATCAGGTTTTATTTAAAATACCAAATTAGGGACTTCCCTGGTTGTTCAGTGGTAAAGAATCCGCCTTACAATGCAGAGGACGCGGGTTCGATCCCTGGTCAGGGCACTAAAATCCCACATGCCGCGTACGGGGCAACTAAGCCCGCGCACCACAACTACTGAGCCTACGCACCTCATCCAGAGCCCGTGTGCCTTAAACTACACAGTCCACGTGCCCTGGAACCCGTGCACCACAACTACAGAGCCCATGCTCCCTGGAGGCTGCGTGCCACAACTAGAGAAAAGAAAACCCACACACCTCAACTAGAGAGAAGCCCGTGCGCCACAACAAAAGATCCCACATGCCTCAGTGAAGATCCTGCATGCCATAACTAAGACCTCATGCAGCCAAAAATAAAATAAATAAATAAATAATAAATAGATCTTTAAAAAAATAAAATAAAATACTGAAATAGTGACATAATTTTAAGATAATTATCATAAGAATTTGTTCATCTGAAATTTAGGAGAGAATTATTTTTTAAATTTAAAAAGTAGTGCTTTATCATGTACTTGTTAACAGATGGTGGTAAAAAGTTTTTTTTTTAAATTTCAACCTCGATACTGTTTTTCTATACTTTTTCAAATTCCCATATGATAGATTATCTTTAAGGTTTGTTTCAAAAGAAACCAGTTCTTAAAGTCTTTGAGCAAAATTTTCAGTTCAAACTTCATAATAGTTTTACACTTGTGCATTAACTATGCTATTATACATGCAAACCCATCTAATCATCTAGTGAAGAGAAATTTCTTTGAAGGAGACATTAAATTGAATTAGCCAATGTCAAGTTAATGAGATTTTTCTGTGGGCTGAATTAAAATTTAGTGATCACTTGCATTTCAAAATAGTTGGTAATAAATTTTTATTAAAACTGGGCTAGAGACTTCCCTGGCAGTCCGGTGGTTAAGACTCCACGCTTCCAGTGCAGGGGGTGCGGGTTTGATCCCTGGTCAGGGAACTAAGATCCCACATGCCGTGCAGCAGAGCCAAAAAAATAAAAAAAAAAACGGCCAAGATGACCCAAAAGAGGATGATAGGGCTCCCACCATACTATTGTTGAATGGGAAAATCCCAAATTTCCATAGAGGAAAAGTTACTTGAGAAGGTTACTGGCTTCTACTCTAAAGGGTTGTAACGAGGAATGAGAGGATGATGAGTAGGCATACAAAAGCATTCACTGAGTCATGTCATGGGCTTTGTAAACCCATAAAGCTCTATTAAAATAGTAAGTATTATTCCATTTGGTGTTAAGCAGTCCACAAAGCAACTCAAACATTTTAGAAAAAACAAGGAAAGGAAGTTAGAATAAACTAAGCCATCTGGAGAGGGACCATATTCATAACTGTTTGTGTCTCACATAAACAACATTAGGGAAATCCTGTCCTGCGCTGTTTACAAAGGGTGGGGGCCGGAGGGGGGCGTGGTCAAAGCACTCTGTGCTGTACTGTAATGAATACATACCATAATAGACACACTGGGTCTGAAGGAAGAAGAGGAGAGAAAAAGACCCCAAGTTAAATGATTTGGCTGAAGTCATGCACTTAGATTTCCAGGGCCCAAAAGTCAAAACTGTGCCTGAGAAATTCCTTTGGTTTTGAGAATTACAGTTACTGAGTGAATTTTAGATCAGAGGCCAGAATGGCTTCAGGTGTTGGGGAGGGTCTCTAGAAAGTGCTTCACCACTCTGATGACCCATGAGGAAAGGCACCGTCTTTGAAAGTTGTGTCTTCTGATGAGACGCAGGACAAAGACCCTTGACTATTTCTCCTGCCTTGAGTGCCAGGGAACTTTCCATCGCAGGACAAGGTGGCTGTAGTTGCAGAATCCCACTTTCTTCGCTTAAACGATGAGGGAATCCAGGATGAGGAACCACTGGAGCCACTGGCACTGTTCTCTCAGCAGGAGCAGACGCTTCTGTGGAAACCCAAGGCTGCCAGAGCCGCCCGCGAGGTGTCTGCCAGCCGGTGCCAGAGGAGAGTTAGGGGACGCTGCCCAGAAGGTGGAAGGAGTCACAGCTGCAGCATAGGAGATGGCTAATGAATTCAGGACGTGAGAAGTGGTACCAATTCCTGGAGAAAAAAGAGAAGGCACATCTTCAGAGGCTGCTCAGTGATTCCAACAGACAAGAATGTGGTTTTGGTAGAAATATCTGTTTTTTGAAAAAACAAACAAAAAAACAGGGAATTATTTTGAAATTAGAATATAAGAAACCATTCCAAAGAACATGAACAAAAAGATGGCTGCGGGCTTCCCTGGTGGCGCAGTGGTTGAGAATCCGCCTGCCGATGCAGGGGACACGGGTTCGTGCCCGGTCTGGGAAGATCCCACATGCCGCAGAGCGGCTGGGCCCGTGAGCCATGGCCGCTGAGCCTGCGCGTCCAGAGCCTGTGCTCCACAACGGGAGAGGCCACAGCAGTGAGAGGCCCGTGTACCGCAAAAAAAAAAAAAAAAAAAGATGGCATCTGCAGGGCAGTACAAGCCGAAAAACCAACTTCACCAGGAGCTAAAATGGTTACCGGAACACATCAGAAGCCAAAGTTCAGGGATGTCAGAGCTAGAGAAAAACTACAAGAAGCAGGTACAGAGGAGCTCCATTCATGTGTGGACTATTGAAGAGCAGGAAATCCCTAATCAGTAATCTTCCAAAGACTGTCAGCAGAACCTGCACACAAACCTGGACTTTAGCAAACACGAGACAGTGGCTCCTACAGGAACCAAGCCCCTACTCTCAGTATTTGACATGTCAGGTGCAGCAGTGCCTTTTGGAATGTGCCTAACATTCCCGGGGGATTTGACTGTGCTGCCTTTTTTGCTGATTTATTTTTGCTCATTATAGAAAATTGAGAAATTTAAAATATATTTAAGATTTCCCATAAAAGTAAAACCAATCAGAGAAAACTATATTTGGTACAAGATTTGCATTTTATGGTATGTGTTTATTAAAGTACACCATCTATAACTTTCCATGTCAGATTTATATATCTATATTTTTAGAAATCTGCCCTTAATTATTAAGGTGTCTAACAACTGTAATTTTGAGGAAAGCTATAACAGTTCCTACCTATCTGCTAGAGTGTTTTTCTCTTGGCTTGTTTGTTTTAATTTTAAAGGCAGCCAAAGAAATAAATGAGTTTTTCAAGTATCATAGCAGTTATTTGTCAGGGGGCACATAGGCAACAGTGTATTTATAAGGCATGGACGATAGCCTGGAATATTGCAGGGTTTATGAGCTGGTGACTTGCCTCACTACATTAACTGAGTTCATTAGTGAAACCGAGTTTTAAGGGCAAGCTTAATTTGTTTTTCAAAATGGGATTATAAAACACTGAAACATATTCACGTGATCGCAGTTATTAGCAATTAATCATTTGGTATTTAAGGAAAACTTGTAAACATTCAGTTTGAATTAAAAACCATACAAGTGAGTTTTAACTCATTTGTAAGATAAGAAGGGGGAAAACAGCCTGAATTAGCCCAAAGATTTCCAAGCTATAGTTAAACCTCTTTTACAAAAAAAGGCAGTATATGGGCTTCCCTGGTGGTGCAGTGGTTAAGAATCCGCCTGCCAATGCAGGGGACACGGGTTTGAGTCCTGGTCCGGGAAGATCCCACATGCCACGGAGCAACTAAGCCCATGCGCCACAACTACTGAGCCTGCGCTGTAGAACCCACGAGCCACAACAACTGAGCCCACGTGCCACAACTACTGAGCCCGCGCACCTAGAGCCCATGCTCCACAACAAGAGAAGCCACTGCAATGGGAAGCCCGTGCACCGCAACGAAGAGTAGCCCCCGCTCGCCACAACTAGAGAAAGCCCATGCGCAGCAGCGAAGACCCAACGCAGCCAAAAATAAATAAATAAGATAAATCAATTTTTTAAAAAAAGGCAGTATAATTTTAAAGAGCTGGCATTTTTCCCTCTCAGGTGGTCTTGGAGAAATATTATTTCCTGGAGGTCAGTGGTGAGGGCTTAGAAAGTAGGAAAGGTGAAAAAAGAGACTCAATCAGAATTAGAAGGATTTAGTGAAGACTTTTCCCTAAAAAACAGAAGTCTTGGCTTTAAGATCCTTTGACTTCTCATTCAACAGAACATCTGAAAATGTTTTCCATGTATTATACTCATTTCCCAATCCCTGGACCATAACATGTTCGGAAAACCTATTTAATTAGCACAGTTTGAACCCCTTCTGAAAAAATCTTCTTGTTGATCCCCATACTTCCAATTTCTCTCATCTACTTTCAGGCCAAAACATTCCAACTCTCCCTATCTTTTGTTTTTCACACTATCCCCCTTTGCTTTTTCCTACAAAATTCTTCTCAGTACATCCAACCCCTTTGCTGTAGTGGTACAAACTAAGCTGTCTGCTTTCTTGGGCCTTTTCTGTTCTTCCTCACATGCCTTCCTTTCAGGCCACCCCTTAAGCTTCTGTTGTGTTCCACCTCCTTCCAGTTCAAAACCCACCACACAATGTGGAAACCATCCAGTATGAGAGATCTGCCTGTTCTAAGCAAAACGAACTGATCACCACCTCACTTACTGTGTGTTCAAACTTAGGAGCACTGCATATCTTAAACGTTGTCATGGGATAGATAGCTGCCATATTTTTTAAAAATTCCATACAATGTCTGCTTAAATTGCTGCTGTGTAACCCAACATGATTTAAACAGCATCCTTAATTCCTCAGAACATGCTGGATGTGTAACCATGCAGTGTAGTTGGTTGGGCTGGTGTCCACAGTAGCAGGACACCCCCCTCCGTGCGCCAGCCTCTTCCTCTCTGTTTTCACTTGCATTGTGACATGGACAATGTAGGTAGGAGTGAGAAATGAGTTAATATTGCTTAAGACTAAAAAACTCTTTTAATCTCCTTTCTGTAATTCAGCTACATTTCCACTTTATAGATCCAGCCCAAAAGCTGTCCATAATTCCTCTTGAAAAGCTCTTGTTTCAGATTCATTTTAACTAAAAATCATTCTCTGATACTTGCAGGAATCTGACCATGCTGGTCAGTCAGGAGGTTCTGTGCGAGGACCCCCAAGGTTGCCACCGAGGTAAGTAAGCATGGAAAAACTTCTAAAAAGTCAGTTAGAGAAAAACTAATGACTCCGAGACTGGACTCTCTTTTCTATCATGAAAACTGAGTGTTGCTGGCCTTCGATCTTCTTTTAGAGATACATTTAACTCACAAATTCACCCAGGCCACTAGCCCACAGTCTGCTTCTGACAGCAGGTGTAGGAGTCTCTGCTCCTTTTTTAACGCAATCCAAAAACTGACAGAGCACAAACATGGATATCTATTACTTTTCCTCAAACAAATGAACAAGACTCCTTTCTGAACCTAAAACTCCACTTCTGGAACACACACGCGCGTATACACACACATACATACCTACACACACTCGCTCGCTCTCTCCCTGTTCCCAGAAACCAGCCTGGTTTTTGGCATTTCCAAAGGGAGACAGGCCTCATGAGCTCAGAGGTGACCAGCCCTCCTGAGTTCCAGGGCTATTTAGACAAAAAACTGTGATGTTATCATAAGACATTACTATGTTCGACATTATTTTTATCATAGGGATTAAGGAAAGGCTTTCAAAGTAATAATTGTCCTGTCCCATTTTCAGAACTAGCTTTCTTTATATTAATCTAAATTAGTGTTTTAATATTGATTCCTATAACATGAATATTAGGGGAGTTTGACGTACCTTTTCTAATCATGTACAAGACTCCATCACATACACCTGATATCTTACTATAAGCTTTTCATCTCAGACTTTGGTAGAAAGTCCTTAGTTTTCTGAAACAGTCATGGTGTGTTTAAGAGCAAATGGAGCCTTAAAGAGCTCATGATAGTAAATGCTTGTTTGTCTTGAACTAATGAATATGTAGTACAAGATAAGAGGAAGCTAGAACATCATGGCATTTCTTCAAATAATATAATGTTTAATGCAGCAGTCATTTGCTAAAAAATAGCATAGCCTGCATGTTTCATTAAATGGTATTTACACTAGCAAAACGCTGTGTGTGTGTGTGTGTGTGTGTAAGAAAGGACAAAACAGAACCTACTATCGATCAAATACTGACTCACAGCTACCACGTTGACTTTCAGACCTGTGAATGGAAAAGGCGTACTAGCTCGACAGCCTCCTCCCAAGGGGGCCCCTGAGAGACCACCTCCCCCAAAACTTCCTGCAACCAGAGCAGCAGATAAAAAGCTGCCTTTTAATCGGTCTTCTTCTGACATGGATCTTCAGAAAAAAACAAGTAACCTGGCGTCTGGACTCTCAAAAGCCAAGAGTCAAGTCCTTAAAAATCAAGATCCGGTGCTGCCCCCTCGCCCCAAACCAGGACACCCTCTCTACAGGAAATACATGGTAAATGTAGCTTTTAAAAATGTTTGTGGTCAAGAGGTTTGTCCTAAAGTATACGTAAGATCCTTATTCCTTAGAAAAAGATGATGAGACAACTGTGGAATTGCCCCTTGACACTGAGTGCTTTAGACAAGTAGGCCATGTTTAAACCTAGGTCTTTTAAAACAGGGTTTCATTATTAGGAGAAATATAGGAAAAGGAAGTAGGGCAGACAAGGATTGCAACCTGCTGTCTGGCTTGACCAAACAGAAACTCTGAAAAACCTGACCCAGTAGGTTACACTGATGGGAGTATCTCTGCCAGATATTATATTCGTATCTTGATATATATATAGTTTATATCTTATAGCTGCCTTGCCCACAGAGTAAAATTTGAAGTAGAAAGTTCTTATTAAAATGGATGGTTTTTCCCTCATTTTCCACTTTTGTAAACCTGATTATCATGGTCCATTTAATAGTTACCAGTTAGAAGTTTTCATCAGTAATTGAGATAGTTGAGATATTAATTTTGTTCCCTTTGAATGTTTTTCTCATCATATGACCTTAAGCCTTTGTCTTCGGAGTTGATGTGCTCTCTCTATTTTGGTCAGGTTAACCTGATGAAATCTAGAACAAATTAAGATGATAAGGAGAGCAGGGGTGTTGGCACTTTTTAAAACAATTGTACAACAGTAGGTCTTAACAAGAACAGCAATTATTCATTTCATATTGTTCTACATTTCCATCACTGAGCTGGAAATTGTTTTCACTTTAAGCAATTTAGGATTTTTTTCATCTTCCTAAGGGAAGGGTGTAGACAGATAAGAAGGAGGTAGGATATTCATATATATTCATATTCATTTAAACTGATAAAATTTTAATTGCTAAAACCCAGGGGTGTACTTTGGGATAGGATACTTAAAAATAATGAATAAATAAAAGCAGTAGCTGATGTGTTGAATACTTATAAGCCAGGCATTCCTCAAAGCACTTTATGTATAAATAACTCATTTATTCCTCACACCAACCCTGTGAAGTAGATACTATTATTATCTCTATTATACAGATGAAGAAAATAAGACTCAGAGAGATTAAGTAGCCTGTCCAGGGTCACACATCCAGTAATGGTAGAGCCAAGATTCGAGCACAGACTGACTGGCTCTGAGCCCATGCTCTTTACCATTAGGCCATACTGAGAAAATACCATTAGGCCATACTAAGAAAATAGGGTTAGTGGGGCTTCCCCAGCGGTCCAGTGGTTAGGACTCTGCGCTTCCACTGCAGGGGGCACTGGTTCAATCCCTGGTCGGGGAACTAAGATCGCGCAAGCCATGCTGTGCAGCCAAAAACAACCCAGAAAATAGTGTTACTAACTGTAAAGTCTCTCCTTGCATTGGCTGTCCCGTGTCAAGAGCCTCATTTGGGGGAATGAGATTTTGCTTATAGGTCTTAGCATAGCGGTATAATGTCAACAAAGCATTTGAACAACTCAAAGAAATTAATAAATTCAAAATGACGGTGTATTAGTGTGTCTCTTTACGAAATAATTCCTTAAATCCCTCATTGTTCCTGTGGCTGCCCCACCATTAAATTGCTAACCAGGGTAACCTGGGTACCTTGGGCGCCCTGGTGCTCTGACAGAGATGCTGGGGAGCAGCCCCCCAGGGCCACACCCTCGTACTCTACAGCTTTGCTCCTGAGTGCAGCCTCCCTTTCCTTTTTGGAAGCGAGCTTGTGTGATCCCATGTCCTGGGCATGCCTTTTATATTGCACAGGCCCTCCGACCCGCGCTCAACAGCCAGAATTTACCAAGGCGGGGGGAACAGAGTTCTCTGGCCAGAGTAAAAGCCATTCTAAGATCAGACAGGGCTGAGTGGACCGGGAATGACTGAGGTCAGGCAGTGAGATGGGTTTAAGTAGATGCTTGTACCAGAGCAACTGCAGGAGCAGATGAGATTTAAGGCGGATGGAAGCGGCCAGTCCAACCCCGCAGGGGAGGCACCAGTCCCCTATCAGCCGCCCCTGAACTAAAGGCCGTGAGGTCAGGTGCTGAGTGTTTACCCTTCCGACGCCCTGGGGACTTGGTGGACCTTGTCCTGTAGAGCAGAACTTCCTGGATGTGGTTGTTAAGGGAACTTTAGGCCACCTTCAGCTGCCAGGGTCCTGTGGGCTCAGCCCCAGGCCCCCGAGGACTCTGAGCAGCCTGAGAAACGGCAGCCCCACCAACTAGATCCCGAGCTTGAGGAAGCCGAGTGAAGAGCTTAACTGCGGGAGGTTATACTGCAGGCGAACGTGCCAAATCCCCACGTGATCAGCCGCTTAGGACGAGGTTATTTGATTGTGAATAATCCTTTTATTGGTTTATGTTTAAGCTGTCTGTGCCTCACGGAATTGCCAGTGAAGACATTGTCCCGCAAAACCCTGGAGAACTTTCTTGTAAGGTAAAGTAGAGCTCTTTCTTTACTGACTAATGTAAAAAAAAAAAAAAACTTCTGGCCTCTGTTACTGTTTTACACGTTATTATAAATGCTTTAGGCTCCAAAGATTAAAATGTGGAAAAAGTAATAATGTTTTATTAAATAATAATTGCTTCAGAGAGTGATATCGTACCTTCCAGCGTGGGGACGTCCTTGTGATACTGAAGCAGGTGGAAGGTAATTACTTGGAGTGCCGGAAGGGAGCCGCCGCTGGCAGAGTTCACCTGTCTCACATGAAGATCATCACCCCACTTGATGAACATCTCAGAAGCAGGCCGAACGTGAGGAATTAATATTGTACCGCCTTCATATCACACGTGGCAGCACATTTCATAGAACTATTAATTATAGCTCATTCTCAGGTTTTTATTAGCACGTTTATTTTAACCAGAGTAAAAATTGTGGTAGCGTTTTATTCCATTTTAAGAGTAAATTACTTCTGAGAGACTTGCCACTACCATACTAATCACTTTGATACAGAGTGACTACCATGTGTTTTGCCTTTCTCGCATCGTGCTGACTTACAGCAGCCAGGACACTCAGTCATTAATTTTCAACCGTGAGAGCTGTTTATTTTTGAAGTAATGTAAACATGTTTACCAAAGTACTAGAGATTAGTTTTCTAACAGAATGGATAATTATTTTAAAGGCGGCCCTAGAAATGCTAAGCCTGACATTAAAAAATACTTCCCTTTAAGATTTAAGCTTAATATAAACCTCATTTCTCTGCTTATAGCCCATAAACATAATGAAATGAGATGTTCCAACAACCTGAAGTCACAATTTAGGCCTAACAATTTGTCGAGCCTGGGAGAATACAATGATTTTTTTTTTTTTTTAAACTTCACAGTTATTTAATCTGCACATGTTCCAGAGAACCCCCTCCACCCCTCCCTCAGTCCTGGAGTCTCTAAATCAGCCCAAGGAGCTGTCAGGGACTAGAGGAGGCTGGATTCTCAGGCAGAACACAAAGAAGGGCCCAGGGGCGTGGCCCAGCTCTGCCCAGCACCGGGGCAGCAACAGCAGCTGTCTGACCCAGAGGAGCTGACTGTTAGTGGGTGCGGAGGGCCAGCTGCCCCGGGGGATGGCCCAGAGCCATGAAGGTCACAGGGAGGGGCCTCCACTGGCCCCTGGAGTGCTCTGCGGCACAGGGCTGGGCTCCAGGGTAGCGGGAAGAGGCAGGTCCGAGAGGCAGGCCTAGGCAGACAGCAGCTCCCGCCGTGTCATGGGGAGCAAGGTCCGGAGGGGCCAGCAACACTGCCAAGAGCCCGTGGAGGCACTACGGGCGGAACACGGCAAAGGCCAGAAGACTGGAGCAGGGTGAAGCCGGCCAGACCCAGAGTGGCGGTCTGGGGAAAGAAGGGCCGGTACTGGATCTGGCAGTCCCAGAGCAGCAGCAGCTGGCCACCTGCGGCCAGCCCAGAGGGCACTGGCTCTGACCCCGGTGGGCAGGGTGGGTGTGGGGGACCCTCCCGAGTGAGCACGTGGCAATGGAGAATGCAGTTAGGAGGGAGGTGAAGGCTGCCCAGGGTCTGGGTGTCGTCTTCTAACAGCTGCCCTTCGTAGATGAGTCGCACATGCTGTTCCCGGCCAGGAAATTGGGTCCTTTTCAGGGAGCCGATGGTGTCATGGGGCCAGGCCCTGGCCACCTGCTCTGAATCGTTGAGGAATTTCAGCCGAAGTACTAGGGGCTCCTGGGGAGGCTCTGGAGGCGGCGGCGTTGCTGGGAGCCCCACGCCAGGCTCTGGCTGTGCAGCCTGACCTCTGCATCTCAGGCTGGGGGTCTCGGCTCCTGGGGCCTCCCCTCCGATGCTGTTGGTGACTGCCATGGCTCCTCTGGGCTGTGTCGGTGTCGGGGTCCCTGACGGCTGGGGCAGCGGGTCAGCGCCCTCGGCAGTGTGTGTTGAGGCACAGGCGAGAGCCAGCACCGGAAGGCAGGCACGCACCGCGAAAAGGATGGTCACCTCATCACCCACCCCTTCGGTCAGGGCCACGGCACCTGCCTTGCCCGCTGCACTGCCGAGCTGGAGAGGCACAAAGAACCCGAGAGGGGCTGGCTCACCCGCCAGGAGCCCTCTGAACTTCGGGGGCCGTCTGACCCCACCCCACCCCAACTCTCCCACAGTCCTCATAGCTCTGCCCGCATACCCGAGCCCCGCCTTGGGACACAGACTGCTCTGACGCCCCACGTACCCCTTCCTGTCACCAAATCCCAAGTCATTTTTTGTAACCTGAGATCTAGGTCTTTAACCAGCTCCCCAGTTCACCCAAACCCTATTCCGAGGTCGGGGCCTTGACCTTCTAAGCGACTCTCCCTTAAATTCAACCCCCACCAAACTGCACCCCAAAGCTTACCTGTTCTTCCCACCCAGGTCATCCCAAAGTTCACCTCCTACTTCGTCTCGTTGACCCAAAGCTTATCTACTCTTCCGTCCCTAAAGTTTCTCCAAGGGGGAAAAAGGTGGTCTCTACACACGCCCGCGCACGCGTGCACACACACACCCACACCGCCTCGTTACCATTTACCCAAACCCCGACCCGCTTCCCAAGGCTTCCCCACACCAAACGTCAACCTGCGCCCTTTGGCAAACTGGAACCTCCGAGGGTTGCCACCCCCCGCCCAACTCGGCCCCTCCTTGTCAGCTCACACCCCAGCCCGAGGCAGCCCGACCCCGCGCCTCCCCTGGAAGCCTCTCCACACCCAGCCTGCTGCAGGACCCCAGATCTCGCCTGGGAATCTGAGACTTCGCCCTCCCCGCCCCCGTCCTCCATCACCGCTCCCATCTTCCCGCCCCACACACCCATCCCCGAGAGGTGGGAGCGCCAATATAATGATTATTGAAGGTCGTTTGTTCAGCAAGAAAAATGCCATTGGACAATTTATAGAGTTATATATATTTATTTTTATTTTATTTATTTATTTATGGCTGAGTTGGGTCTTTATTGCTGGGTGCGGGCTTTCTCTAGTTGCGGCGAGCGGGTTTGTTGCAGTGCGCGGGTTTGTTGCGCACTACTCTTTGTTGCAGTGCGCGGGTTTCTCATTGCGGTGGCTTCTCGTTGCGGAGCACAGGCTCTAGGGGCATGGGCTTCAGTAGTTGTGGCATGCAGCTCAGTAGTTCTGGCTTGCGGGTTTTAGAGCACAGGCTCAGTAGTTGTGGCGCATGGGCTTAGTTGCTCCGCGGCATGTGGCATCTTCCCGGACCAGGGATCAAACCCGTGTCCCCTGCAGTGGTAGGCGGATTCTTAACCACTGTGCCACCAGGAAAGCCCTAGAGTTATACTTTTAAAAGAGCTTCTTAAGATATCCAGTTAAATTTTCACCATCTATTAGGTAATGTAGCAAACATGAAAAATGAGACCCATCTGTCATTTAAACCAAGTAAAGTACTTCGTTTGTCATTCAGCCTAGTTTTCATAATCTCGTCCAATTCTTTCTTCTTAGAAGGCAGCTTATCATTTGAGGTTTGCTTAGAAACTAAAAATTTGAATTTCGGAGAGCAGCAAAGCTATGTCTTACGCTAGTTGCAGCTGGGATACTGAGATTTCTGACTTGGGTCCACACGGGGAGGGTTCTTCTGTTAACTCGTTTTCTGTTTTGATGCAGCAGTAACATCTGTCACCGCTCTTCTTCCTCTCTCAGAGCACACTGATGGGTAACCATGGGAGTTGTACTGTCAAAAAGCTCTCCTCGATGAAAATAGAAGCTGAAAAACTTACAAGTTGTTCTTTTATAGAAGCCCACAGTTTTGTCCACTTGAAACATTATCATACTCAGGCTTGTGCTGTAGACTGGCAGAGAGGTGGCCGCTGAGGGCCGACAGCTGGTGACACTAAAGTGGAGCCTCTCTTAGGCTCTGGGTCATGGCTAACAGGACATTTTTTTTAGAAAAATAAAACTTACCTATTTGAAAGCTTAGTTTTAAGGTAAATATTTCTAAAAATGTGTTATGCTTTCCCCTACCTGAGTCAACAGAAGGCACTGCAGAGTATCAGTTGAGGCTGGGCTGTCAGAACTGGGAGGCGGGGGACTGTCACCTCACTTGGTTCTCAGTACAGACGCGGGTTTCAGTTTCCCTCCCACTACCTGAGGCGGTGATTTGACCTCTCTGAACTTCATTTTTTTAATATGTGAAATAATATGTATGATAATTCCTCACAGAGTTGATTATACAATTGATTTATCATTATGATTCCATTTATATTAAGTCCAGAATAGGTAAATCCAGAAGGTAGATTAGTGGTTGCCCAGGGCTGAGGGGAGGGTGAGTGGGGAGAGACTGCTGATGGGTGGGAGGCTTCCTGAGGGAGTGATAAAAATGTTCTAAAGTTAGATTGTGGTGATGGTCACACGATTCTGTGAATATACTAAACCTAGGTGCACTTTAAATGGGTGAATTTTGTGGTATATGAATTATATCTCAAAGGCGCTTAAAAAATTAAAGGAGCTAATTAATGCATATCAGGTGTTTAACACAGTGAGTAGTGCATAGTGGGTGAACAGTGAATACCAGCTTTTTTTTTTTTTTTTTTTTTTTTTTGGCGGCACTGCGCGGCATATGAGATCTTAGTTCCCCGACCAGGGATAGAACCCATGCCCCCTGCAGTGGAAGTGCGGAGCCCTAACCACTGGACCGCCAGGGAAGTCCTGATGTTAGCTATTCTTTTTACTCATTAGTATTAACCATTATAGCCATACTGTCATACTAGAAAGAGCTTTGAAATATGTTGGATTTTCCTCCCAGATACCCACCCTAATGGTATGGTCTGAGTTGTACAGACCCCTTGGGCAGCCCTGTTCACCTGTGCCTCTCGCCCTTCATCTGCCAGGCCAAGGTGATGAGCAGCATTCCAGGGGTAGCCATGCATGGAAGGCAGAGAAGGGAAACTGGGAGGCCCAGGTTACTATCCCACCTCTTCTACCTTCTCAGGCTTGTGTTTAGATCTTGGTCCATCTGGAGGTTCATGTTTGTGTTTGGTGTGGGGTAGGCCTCTGACTTTACTTTTTCCAGCAGATGGAAAGCCATCTAGCCTAACACCCCTTAGTGAGCGGTCATTCCTTTTTCCACAGATGTAAATCAGAAAAAATGAAAACCACACATACACACATGTAATAAATTGTGTAAATAATAATTTTTAAAGCCCTCTAGGCTTAAAATATCTCACAGTTCCTTTCCACAATCCCTGAAATTCCCATAATGCCCATTTATTTAGGGAAAAGCGCTGAGCATCCTCTAAGAAAATGTCAATGTTGCTTTGGTAAACTAATACACTGAGCTGCCATTAACTGTTCCTCTATTACCATTCAGCTGACATGAGAGAAGACAGCGTGCCTGTGCAGGTGCGTTTTGACTGATTCAGAAAAGAGTCGAGCAAAGGTGCTGCAGGGCAGAAGTGGAAGGAGTGGACCTCGATCCCTGCTGAACATCATGGCCAGGGGATGGGCGAGCCCTGAGGGGACAGGAGCCATTGAAGGAGGGAAGAGAAAAGAAAGGGCACAGGGCTTCCCTGGTGGCGCAGTCGTTGAGAGTCCGCCTGCCGATGCAGGGGACACGGGTTCGTGCCCCGGTCCGGGAAGATCCCACATGCTGCAGAGTGGCTGGGCCCGTGAGCCATGGCCGCTGAGCCTGCGCGTCCGGAGCCTGTGCTCTGCAACGGGAGAGGCCACAACAGTGAGAGGCCTGTGTACCGCAAAAAAAAAAAAAAAAGAAAGGGCACAAAATTTGCCTTCATTTATTCCACAGGTTTGCCAATGTTATAATTTCAAATAATATCCTTCAGTCAGATTTGATGATGATGATGTGGATTAGCCTGTCTCTTCATATAAAGAAACTAAGAATAACAGCTGCCTGTCAATAAGAAATGGTCACTCTTCAAATTCAGCTTCTCCTCTGGCCAGTCTAAGCACTTGGTTAGATGGGCAGAGAATACTGAATTCTCTTTGCTAGTTTACTTAGAATTACTGGTGAATAAACCGTTCAGATTAAATAGGAAATCCAGGCCAGGCATGGGAGGTAGCGTTGGCTTTCCAATTAGAGAAAGCATTCAGTTAAGTGGTAATAAACGAAATGGATTTTAACTTTTTGTGAATTATGCTTTTGTGGAAGTCATTAGCTCTTTTCATTACAAAAGACGAGAGCATAAATTGCAGAACTTCTTTCTTTTCCCATCTTAATGAAGAGACTGCTTTTAAGGCTCTGTTCTTAAGGTTTAGTCCTGATCACAGTTTATGGGAAAAGTGACCCTTGAAAGGTAAAAAGGTCAAAAACCACTACTTCAGGATAGAATAGGTACTGCTTTAAAAAAAAAGAAAAATTAAGTAATTTCCTTTTGTTTTACTCTCTTGCTTTAAAAAATGCTAAGGGATATTATAATTGAGAGTTATTTCTGTTTTCCTCTGGCAAGGACACATGCCTTTTCAACCTGGTAATGATTCCCTTGTGTGGCTCAACTGTGTGGTTTGCATCTTGCACTCATAATGTAATTGTGTCGAGAGGACCCTAATGAGGAAAAATAAAATGGTCTCAGAGTGAATAATAAATCCAGCGTCCATCCTGCACACTCCATTCACCGCCCTGTTTTCCCCCTAAGGATCCAAGCCACGCTCAGAAGCCCGTTGACAGTGGTGCCCCTCATGCTGTCGTTCTTCATGATTTTCCGGCAGGTAAGGACATAAGTAATAAAGTGGTAGAACCTTAGGATCTGGGATCAGGCATCCTCCCCAGGTTAACCTCTCAAGGACATCCTTCTCATTTTCTGCACCAGCAGAGCCCTGGACTGGAGAGGTCATCTCATCCATCACCCCACCTTCAGGAAAAGTCAGCTGTACTCAGGCATTCCAGAAAGCTTAGCTGTAATAGCTTTGCCTTTGAAACTCCCTGTGACAGAGAGAGGAGGAGTGTTTCCCTTACAAATGAACAATTAGCAAATTGCCTACCAAACTTTTTCACTCTTTCAAAATGGGGTACCAAATACCAGTTATAATGAAATTAATTTGAATTTAATAAGTGGAGTTCTTTTCTCCTAAGGGTTGTAAAACCAACACACATAGCTCAGCTATTACTTATGAAATGAGTATAAAATAAAAAATAGGGACTTCCCTGGTGGCGCAGTGGTTAAGAATCCGCCTGCCAATGCAGGGGACACGGGTTCAATCCCTGGTCCAGGAAGATCCCACATGCCGCGGAGCAACTAAGCCCATGTGCCACAACTACTGAGCCCACGTGCTGCAACTACTGAAGCCCATGCGCCTAGAGCCCGTGCACTGCAACAAAGAGTAGCCCCCCCAGCCACAACTAGAGAAAGCCCGCATGCAGCAACGAAGACCCAGCACAGCCAAAAATAAATAAATATAAATAAATAAAATAAATTTTTGTAATCAATTTTTAAGTACCTTTTATATCCAAGGCTACAAATAAAATAAATTCCTGATTTATTTATAACCTGTTTTTTATCCACTTGGTAGACTGATTTTTATTTCACTGTGAGTAAATTTATTTGCAAAAGAGCTGTAGGACTCCCTTAGTTAATATTTTGAGATTGAAATGATTTTTAAGCATGGTTGAGAATAATATGAATATTATACCATGTCTATAAAACTCTTTTCATTGTTAAAATATGTATTCAGCAGAGGGTTTATATTGACACAGGAAGAATCCTTGGCCAGCACAATGTTTTGTGTGTGTGTGTGTGTGTTTTAACCATTTCCTATCAATCAGTGCCTGGTAAATATATCTAATTTGATCTTAAAAGAGGAGGCTCATAACAACGATATCCAGGAAAAAATAATATATTTTTAAAGTCAATTTGATTAGTATAACCTGTTCTCAGAATCAGTAGAACATACTGCCTCGGTGGACAGAACTAAATGCTACTGTAATCAGATCTGCAAGCAGGGTAATTCATCATACATAATTATTTTATGTTACAGAGCAAGTTGATGATTTGAACCTCACCTCAGGAGAAATTGTTTATCTTCTGGAAAAAATAGGTACAGATTGGTACAGGGGGAAATGTAGAAACCAGACTGGTGTATTTCCTGCCACCTACGTCAAAGTGATTGTAAGTAGATTGTGCTTGTTTAAATTGGTCATATATTCAGTGAATTCTGTGTAATTTGCAGTTTGGGAAAAAAATAACCAGAAGCCTAGATTCTTGGGTTCTGGTTCTCTCTCTTCCATTAATTCATTTGGTGTTTGAAAAATTCAGAAATAAAGGTTTGTTCAATTAGATACTAGTTAATTATTCATATATTATGGAGTATTAGCACTTAATGCTTAAATGCTATCTGAAATCCTAAGGTGAAAAACTACAGGTCCACTGGTGAATCAGCTATTCTTGGAGGGTTGATAAGCACTTGAGGGTATATGTTAAATCTTTGCAACATTCAGCAAACAAGAATTAAATGAGGGGCTTCCCTGGTGGCACAGTGGTTGAGAGTCCGCCTGCCGATGCAGGGAACACGGGTTCGTGCCCCGGTCTGGGAAGATCCCACATGCCACGGAAAGGCTAGGCCCGTGAGCCATGGCTGCTGAGCCTGCGGGTCCGGAGCCTGTGCTCCGCAACGGGAGAGGCCACAACAGTGAGAGGCCTGCGTACCGCAAAAAAAAAAAAAAAAAAAAAAAAGAATTAAATGATACTGGATTGTCCTGAAGGAATGTTTGTTCTCTGAGGTTATGGTACCACTTCTCCTTTTCTTTGGAGTACATTTCGATACTGGTTTCTTTCATCCTTTCCATTCCCATTTATTTCAACCTTTAAAAAAATAGATTTGGGAATACCAAAGTACTTTCATTGGAGGTAATGGTCCATTAATGATTTTTCACATAATAATTCCAAATCTGACTGGGAAACATATATTAAAGTGTCCGAATTTTATACACCCTCAAAGCCTAACTTGTGTAAGTAGAGCCCTGAGTGCTAAGCCCGGGTGGCTGAGAAACATGGGGATGAAATCAGACTGCCACTTGAACGTTTATATCAGTAGGAAGAGAATGACTCAGTCTCTAATATAACTTATCGATACTGGAACATATCAATAAACCTGGCTTAAATAGTTGAGCATTAACTGCTTGGCGGGGTGGGGGTAAGAAAATGATTTTCCATTACATCAGAAACTTAGCAAACAAATATAACAGAAAACCTGTATTTTTCAAGTATGAATGAGGTTGAGTCTCTTGAATTATGAAATGTGGGTCTTAAAAATTGTCTGGTATATAAAAATACCCTGATTCTTTGGAGAAATCCAACCACATTCTCTAAATTAATATTAAAGAGTAATGTTAGTTTCAGCACTCTTCCTCATTTTTCTTCTGCCCAATGTAGCAGTACTTTAAAAAGCACAATTACCACACTGAAATCAATCATACTGAATTTGCCAGATTATTGGTGTAAGTGTTATTTCTAAGCCTGCAAGTTTAAAAAATTGTTTTAAGACTTCGAACTTTAGAAATTCATTAAGAAGGGCACTGATTTATTTAATGTAAACCTCAAAGCCTTAAGTAGTTTTCAGACTTATAGTGCATTATGGTCAAATATTTCATCACAACCCAGTTCTCTGGAGCCTTGTAGATGAGTTATTATATAAAGTGCTCGCCTCTTAGTAGATGCTCACTGAGTACTAAGTCCTCTCTTCCTTCCCTACTCACGTTGAAGGGGAAAAAGTGTTCCAGGGTTATGACAATGGAGAGAATCCACAAGTTTGATTAAAAGATTTTATTTTAGGGTCATGAAAGTATTGCAGAGTTCTACCAATACCAACAGTTTGAATAGGTGTCTATGTAGTGCCTGATGCCTAGTTTCTATCCTAAGCCCTCCTCACCTGAAGTTTTCAACTTAGGGGATAAGGGGTAGAGTATACTCAGTCAGGGGTAGAACGATATTATTGTGCTTATTCCAGCAAATAAGAGGATTGATTGGTTATTCAAGGAAGGCTACATCACAAGTTACGCATATTTTTAAAAACCCAAATTCTGGATTTCATACCTTTGTAGCACCTGTGGTACATTTCGTCGGTTTAACACCTAGCTAAACTGGCTAACTTCAGTCATGAATTTGCTAATTACTTAGCTTAAATTTATCTTATTAAAATCTGAAACAATACAGCTGTTATCTTGATTTTTGTCTTTACTAGACTGATGTTCCAGGAGGAAACGGGAAAAGGGAATCCGTCACATCTCATTGTGTTAAGTAAGTTTTACTTGTGTTGTTTTGCACAAGATACAAAGGATGTGAGCATTTATGTCATACAGAATAAACACTTCAGATGTATGATTATTCAGATTCTCAATGTGTCTTTTTAATTATGAGGAAAACTGCTTGTTTAAAAATTCTGGTGAAATTGCAACATGCTGATAGAAGCAACTCCCCATATCAATACAGGCCATATAGACAGGCACAAACAGTCTATCCCGGTGCGTCCCACAGCCTGGCCTCACTCGAGCAGAGAGGTTTCATCATCCAGGGCATTTTGTGTTGGCCTTCTGCTGTTTATCTACCAACAGATTTCTAGAAGGTTCAAATATTTTTGTCATAGTGTTAGGGAACCGCTGACCGAAACCACCCACCTTGGCTAGGCACGATGATAACCACTTGTACGAGCTGTCTCACAACAGGAGGTCCTGATAAGGAACTTGCTGCTAACCAGGAGAATTCAGGAGGGGCTGAAAAGAGGGAAGAGATACCAGCCCATAATATGTCTTGTAAAACTAACTAGAAGAATTCAGGAGGGGCCAAAGGGAGGGAGGATACACTAGCCCATAATATTGTCCCACCAAAGTCCCAGAATCCCTCACACTGGAATCCATCTTGGCTGAGGATGGGCGCACCACCAGGAAGGACCCTGAGTCAGACTAAATATGGGCCAACCAAGATGACTGGGAAGAGACAACCCGGAAACTAACCCCATTACCATAAAACCTGAGACTGCGAGCCACGTGGCAGAGCAGTTCTCCTGGGGTCTCTTACCCGCTGCTCTCCACCCAGGCGCCCCTTCCCAATAAAGTCTTTTGCTTTGTCAGTACGTGTGTCTCCTCGGACAATTCATTTCTGAGTGTTAGACAAGAGCCCACTCTTAGGCCCTGGAAGGGGTCCCCCCACTTCCTGCAACAATAGAAAATATTTAAACCTGACAGAGGGACTTCCCTTGTGGTCCAGTAGCTAAGACTCCATGCTCCCAATGCAGGGGGCTCGGGGTCAATCCCTGGTCAGGGAACTAGATCCACATTCCGCAACTAAGAGTTCACATGCCGCAACTAAAAGATCCCGCATGCTACAACGAAGATCCCACATGCCACGACTAAGACCCGGTGCAGCCAAATAAATAAATATATATATTTTTAATGAACAAAAAAGTAAACCTAACAGAAATATGAACCCTACAAAAACTGCTAGGCATTTTGTATTGTTTCGTTTTTGTTTTTGAAAGTAAAGGAAGAGTTAATTTGGAGGGGTCGTCTTTATGTTTGAAGACCTTTCCGTGAATTTATGTACCCTTTTCTGCATCACTGTAACTCCTTTGTGATTTAAAACATTGCCACAATGCAACTTTATATTCCAGTTAAATGAGCAAATTAATAGAATTCAGTACCTGCTGAAGACTGTAAACCTGTCTTTGAATCGGTCAGACATAAGAAGATATGCTCCCTGAGGACTTCAGAAAATAAATGCAAAGGTTATCACAAATAAGAAAACTTCTGATGCCACAATAGTTTAATTCTGTTTCAGGTTCAGTTTTTCTCCTATTTTTAAGCAGTGTTTACTGTGTCAGCAGGTTGAATTTAAAGTGGGCTTTCATGGCTGTTGATCCATTGACCTGACTTAAATCAGACTTTGATTGGAGCGAGTACCCACCTATTCTCTTCAGGCAATTGCATCTCCTTAGTCATAGCTGTTGAAACTTCCTTTCCAAAGCCTCAAATCAAAAGTTTGGGAATCAGTCATGTCTTCTAGGGACACAATTTCATCTGTTTTTATCTTATTTTCAGTCAAAATTGTAGATCATTCTAATTCTCAGAAATGAAGGCTTTTTAAAGGAGATACAAAAATCATTTTTAAAACAACAGTGTAAGATATAAGAGTAAATGTTATAAGATAATAAGCCGAGTTTCTGTTTTCTTCGAACCTTCTAGTTTTGAAGGCCATTCATCTATATACACAACTCACTGATTCAGCATACATTGAGCATCTACCCTGCCCAGCTGGTGCCCATTGCATTTCTGCCGTGGAAGTTTGATGTCTTGCCCTGAGATTCTCAGGGTTAACACTCCTAAACTCAGTGCATTTATGACTGAGAGGGTTCAGACTTGGCCCTGGATTACTGTGGCCCAAGGATACAAAGACAAGGAGACTGGGGAGATTCTGTCATGAAGAAAAGGTGATCAAAAGATGTGCAACATTAACCAACCACCAGCTGCTTATCTGGGATTCTGCCTGTACTTGTGACCTTGACTTTAGCCTTTCTGAGTGAATAGGTTCATATCTAAAAAGTAAGGACTATCATTTAGAAATACAGCTTATTCTTTTTCATGGAAAATTTTAAACTATGCCTAGTATACCTTGTTCCACAGTAAACACAGAATAAATATTTATTGAAAGACTAAATGAAGGTTTTAAAGCATTCTGAAAGTTAGTACTCTCTAGTTTAACCCACAAATGTGGTCTTCTTTCTTCAGAGGCCCAAGATGTGTTGCTCGATTTGAGTATATTGGAGACCAGAAGGATGAGTTAAGTTTCTCAGAGGGAGAAATTATTATTCTTAAAGAGTATGTGAATGACGAGTGGGCGAGAGGAGAACTTCGAGAGAGATCTGGGATCTTCCCCCTTAACTTTGTGGAACTCATTGAGGATCATCCCACCTCTGGTACAAATGTTTTAAGTGAGTACAGAGAATATGGTTTTTTATTATGTCCTATCCTAATTCAAATAAACCAGATAATAGGTTAATTCTTAAGTTGATAATAATCTACATTGCCATAATTTTTAAGGTAGAAGGAAAAATGATTTTTAAATGGTCAACATCATTATTGGGATAGTCATTGTTGTGGCAGTCTCTCAAAGAGCTGGCTTTGGTGTTTTAGGTAGTTAGTGGTGGCTTCGTATTAGAAATGGCAGAAAAAAAAATCACTGACTTTCAAACAGAAATGGCCTATAGAATATAACTAATGTGTATCCTCCTTCACCTTACAGTAAAGGAAACAAATCTGGAGAGGGTAGTGCTGGGCAAAGTTATACAGCCAGTACATGAAGAGACTGATCTGGAATCCCAGACTTTTCACTCTCCCCCCAAAGTTTTTCTCCAATACTATATGGTCTTTACAGCTGAAGTTTTGACATTTTTTTAAAATACAGGCACAAAGGTACCACTGAAAACCAAAAAAGAAGATTCTGGTGCAAATTATCAGGTAGGCTGCTTGAATAGATAACTGTAGTGAAAGCCAAGTTTTATCTCTGGGAGGACTATTAAAATCATAATTATCAAAAGAAAATGTTATAAATCATTTTTTGTGTTTTTTTTTAAATTTATTTATTTATTCATTTTTGGCAGTGTTGGGTCTTCGTTGTTGTGTGCGGGCTTTCTCTAGTTGCAGAGAGCGGGGGCTACTCTTCATTGCAGTGTGTGGGCTTCTCATTGCAGTGTCTTCTCTTGTTGCGGAGCACAGGCTCTAGGCACTCTGGCTTCAGTAGTTGTGGCACGCGGGCTCAGTAATTGTGGCTCGTGGGCTCTAGAGTGCAGGCTCAGTAGTTGTGGTGCACGGGCCTAGTTGCTCTGCGGCATGTGGGATCTTCCCGGACCAGAGCTTGAACCCATATCCCCTGCATTGGCAGGTGGACTCTTAACCACTGCGCCACCAGGGAAGCCCTGTAAGTCATTTTTTAATTCATGTAGCAAATATTTGAAGTAAACAGATGATTAATATCTTTATTGCATATAGAGCTCGTACAAATGAGTTAGAAAGACATGTGAACCCTGATAAAAAACAAGGAGAGATATTATTAGAATATTCATGAAAGAGATATTATAAGTGGCTGATATTAAAAAAGTATTTAACCTTATAGTAATCAAAGAAATGCCTTGTAAAGAGACAATAAAATACCATTTAACGTATCTAATGAAGATTCAATACAACTCAACAGTAAATAATTACAAGTATGTGAATGTTAAAACAGAGAAAGTGCAGATTATTGTTATCATTATTTTTATTTCTCACCCTAAGAAAAGGATGAAAAATGAGACAAGGTTTTAGTCACAAAGATGGTCATGGTGGTGTTATTGTAACAAGAAAAAATTGGAAATAACCTAAATATGGTCATTATCGGGAGAATGTTCTGAGGACATTAAAAACTAGATTTGTAAAGTAAATGGCATGGGAGGAAAACATGTATTATAGGGAAGTTGAATATATAGCATAAAAAGACTATGAGGAAATGTGTTTGTTACCATTCAGTTGCCCTTAGGTAGTGAGATTATAGGTGGTTGGGTGTTCTTCCCATTCTTCATATATTTCCGAACTGCCAAGTGTTTAGGAGCATTTGTATTATTTTATAATGGGAGAGAGAAAAAAATGGATTAAAATTTTTACACTGTATAACATGGCTTCAGAAGTGTTTAAACTGAATAGGAATGTGGGTGACTTCCCATTGTTTTTTGTGACATTATTTTAGAAGAGTGAGCCTGATGGGGTCATTGTTTGTCAAAAATGTCAGTGGTAATTAGGCTGTGTGTCTCTCAATTCTTTCATCTTCCCCCCACTGCTAAAGTCAAACAGGAAAGAAAGGGACTACAGTTCTCCAAAAGGAAATGTTCACATGGTTCCCTGTATTTCTTGGGAGTGACAAGTACCGTTCTTTAGGGTTGGTTACCCAAGTACAGGAACAAAACGGTAGGGTTAGGGTTTTTTGTTTAATTTTTTGTTTTTCTTTCAAGCCATCAGTTGATGAGAACTTAAGATGTACCAGGCACTGTGCTAAGCATTCTACACGCATTACCTCATTTGATCCCCAAAGCAACTCTAAGATGAAGCTGAGGCTCAGAGTAGAGAAGCTTCTTGCCCAGTGTCAGCGAGGAGGTGGCAGAGCTGACTGGCGGGCTCCAAGCCTTTGCTCTTAGTGTTATCCTTGCCTCTCGCTTGGGCTTCTTGAACATAGGGCTCCCATCGTGACTTGGCAGTGATGCCTCTTCTCAGGGCAGAACCTTCTTCTGATGTGTTTGCAGTAAAAGCATTACTGTTGGAGCATTCCCCCACACTAGCCCACCATATCTGGGTGATTATCCTGCCAGCCTTGGAGCTAACTATGCGTCATAAAGTTAAAAGTGTGGGGACTTCCCTGGTGGCACAGTGGTTAAGAATCCGCCTGCTAATGCAGGGGACACAGGTTCAATCCCTGGTCTAGGAAGATCCCACATGCTGTGGAGCAACTAAGCCCATGCACCGCAACTACTGAAGCCCGCGTGCTCTAGGGCCCGCATGCTGCACCTACTGAAGCCTGAGCGCCTAGAGCCCATGTGCTGCAACAAGAGAAGCTACCGCAGTGAGAAGCCCGTGCACTGCAATGAAGAGTAGCCCCTGCTCACTGCAACTAGAGAAAGCCCGCATGCAGCAACGAAGATCCAATGCAGCCAAAAAAAAAAAAAAAAAAATTAAAAGTGTGAACTAATGAAGTCCTGTGCCATGGAATCTGATAGCCTCTGAAACATGTAGAGACCTGGGAATTAACAGACTGCCCATTCTGATCCTTCCTAATTTAGATAAAGAAGAACCTCACTGAAAATTATATGCTTTGCCAGAATGTTTTCATAGTGTCATAAATACTATACACAAATATTGCAAGCTTTTATCTAATTTTAGTGTAACTGTCATAGATAATAATTAGAAAAAATTTTTGCTTAAGCATTATATAGCCCTTTAAAGCAGAAAGTCACAAATTTTATCACGTCTGTCATTTAGAATTCTATTTTAAGAAAAAGTTATTGGAAACTTTTATTTCTGAAACTCAATAGTGACATAAGGTATTGAGTGATTTAAAGTGGCCTTCAGGCGTTGAAATCTTATGACCCCTTAGCTTTTTTTCCACCACTTTTTAAGCTTTGTAGAAATTACTCTCAAACAAAATCTCACATTTCTTACCAAACTTCTGATTTGAAACAGGAGAACAGTCTTTCTGCAGAATGGTGCGAAGCTCTTCACAGTTTCACAGCGGAGACCAGTGACGACTTGTCCTTCAAGAGAGGAGACCAGATCCTGATCATGGAACGTGTGGACTCCGACTGGTACAAGGGCAGACTGCGCGACAGGGAGGGCATCTTCCCCGCAGTCTTCGTGCGGCCCTGCCCAGGTGCGACAGCTGCAAGGAAGGCTCTTACCCTCTAAGGGGAGTGTGAGGCCTTTGAAATGATACATACTCCGTTTCCCTCTGGCCATGTTCAATTTAAGTTGTTTGCCTACATTTGCAAGTTGATTCATAAAGTCATGCAAACTTTCTTCATATAATTTATTGAAGTTATGGGGAAAAGAAATTTTAAAATGCCTTCAATTAATAATGGCTAATTTTGTCTCCTAAATGTTAATATATTTTGTATAATTTTTTTCCTGCTAAGACAGCATCCTTCATCTTGTTGCAAGTTAGGTAAATTCAAAATTAATTGGAAGTATTATGTCCTGGGAATGACAAGGGGGTTTCTTAAAATGTTCGACTTGTGTTTTAGTCCAATGTCTTTCTATATATTTGAATTTTTGGTGTCTTCACAGCTGAGGCTAAAAGTACGGCTGCTTTAGCACTGAAGGGGAGGAAGGCCAAAGCCTTGTATGATTTCCACGGGGAGAATGAAGATGAGCTTTCCTTCAAGGTCAGAATGTGTATCTTTTTGTAATTGCATTAAGCAGCTATAAATTTTGAAATGTCTTCCACTGAAGGGTGGAACATTTGGGTGGAGTACTGATCATTAGTCAAGAATGAACAGAGCTTCCCTGGTGGCGCAGTGGTTGAGAGTCCGCCTGCCGATGTAGGGGACACGGGTTCGTGCCCCGGTCCGGGAAGATCCCACATGCCGCGGAGCGGCTGGGCCCGTGAGCCATGGCCGCTGAGCTAGCGCGTCCAGAGCCTGTGCTCCACAACAGGAGAGGCCACAACAGTGAGATGCCCGCATACCGCAAAAAAAAAAAATGAACAGATCTCAGACCCTCATTCTAAAGGATGAGATTAGAGAAAGTGAATAGGGCAAATGTAAATTATCAGCAAGGAATTTAGGTACTTAAAGAAAGCCTGATTGATATCCATAGCACCACAGTCGCCTACCAAATTCCTTATTCCTTAGCCTTATAACACGTCTCACTAATGTTGGAGGTTTCATTGGTAGCCCTAGTAAAGGATGATCCTCTACATGGCCCTTGCAGCCTTCATGTCTTTGAAACCAGCGGAGAAATCAGGTGGCAACCACTACAGCTGGCCTCTGCAGCAGTGCCTCATAAGACACCGGAGTCTTGTCCACAAAGACACTGACTAGACTTTAGGGAAATGATCCCAAAAGGTTAAGGTATTTTGCACAAGTTTTTTTTTAGAAGCCTAAAATCTAATCTTAATCTTACTTCATCAAGGAAGTACCTTTTATTTTTTTAAAGTAAAAAGAATACTTCCATGATCCTGTTTCCGCAGTCCACAGTTCGACGGTGGTCAGAGGAAAGCACCCAGGGTAGTACTTTGGGATTGGGCCAGAGGAAGGAGGGTGGCTTTAGTTAAGTCATTGCTGTCAGAAGAGCCTGTGTCAGACAGTGGGAAATTCTCCATTATCGGAGATGCTCAGAGGCAGGGGTGCCATAGAAGGAATTAAAGCATCCAGGAGTGATTGGACAAGATGAGACTTAAGACAGAGGGTACCCAAACAAGGTTTTCATCTGTCTACAACAAAATGAGGAAAACAGTGATATTGGGTATGTGCAGGCTTTAGGGGAGCCATGGAGAAGGGGAGGCATGCCTAGATATATAAGGTTGCTAACTTTTCTATTTTGTGATGGAGTTTTACTTTATTCTGAGAATTTCTTCCTTTTCATATTAAAATGTCATTTCTATTACAAAATATTATTAGTAAATGTATAGATTTCTTATGCAAAATTATAATTGGTAACCCTATATCAGTTTTTTTTTAATTTATTGGTCCATAAAATCCAAATGTTTAGAAACTGTTGCCCTAGTCCTTTTCAATCTTGAGAGTCAGTGGCTCAAAATTAATTCCTTTTATCTTTACATAAAATGTTACTGCAAGTGAACACTCTGGATTCAGACTTTTTGGATATTATTTTGGCCTTCATTTAGGTTATGTCAATGTAACAGAATTCACAGTATCATCCAGAAGATAGGTTGTCTTCATTTTACAAATGCCTGGCTGTAAGCAAGCTAGTTCTAGAGATTTTTAGTTAAGGGATTCTGCACCACTTTCAGAGTTGTTGATCATTAATATTTTATTAAATATCCACAGAATATTAGTAAATAAAACTTTTTAAAATTGTCCTAGCCCTCAGAAAACTGACATAGTATGTATGTATGGACCAGAGCTAAGAAAAATAGTTTTAGTCAGTGATTATGTTATAGTTTAGGAAGTGGAAGGAACTTACTTGTTAGTCAGTGATTATGTTATAGTTTAGGAAATGGAAGGAACTTACTTGTAACAGAACCTTTGAATGCCAGAATTTTTACAGATTTTAGCAAGGTAAATTAATGACATGGGATAGTCAGCATTTTCCCTTAAGAAAGGCCTTAAATCAAACCAGTTTTCCAAAGGGCAATGTCCTAGGGCTACAAATAAATCCATTTAGCCTGATAAAGATATTCTTAAAAGTAGCCAGGGTCATCTTGGACCATTATAGAATCCTAAACCCAGATTCTAAGCAACAGTTAGAAACCATAAAGAACAAAATAGTTTCAGGAGATAACAGATGAAGACATAATTTTTGAAATTGAGGAATTATAATTTCATACACGAATAAGATACACAACCCCTTTGGCTAACCTGATGAGGATAAATCATGTGCTGAGTCAGGGTGAAGCTCTTTAAGACAGGAAAGAATGCAAATTTGATATTGAGGCCGTGGAGGAATGGAATGAACCAAATGGTAGAGGAGAATACCATTATGTGGAAGAATATAGAGTACAAAGTGCTCAGGATGTTGAGAAAAGGCAATTGCAGTAAAAACCTTTCTAAGTAAAAAGGTCTACTGTAAAACGTGGTGACCTCATGCCTAATAGCAATACGGGCCCTGGAATCACACTAGGTTTGAATTCTGTCTCTACCACTAACTAGACATGCAACACTGAGCAAGTCACGTAATCTGACCTTCAGTTTCCTTTTCTTTAAAATAAGGAAATCTATAAAAATATTTCTCAAAAATGGGGATAATAATAGTACCCACTTCTAGGACTGTGTTGTTGCTTAAATGAATTAATTTCCACTATTCTTAGTTTGTTAAAAAATAAAAATAGGGCTTCCCTGGTGGCGCAGAGTCTGCCTGCTGATGCAGGGGACACGGGTTTGTGCCCCGGTCCGGGAAGATCCCACATGCCGCGGAGCAGCTAGGCCCGTGAGCCATGGCCGCTGAGCCTGTGCGTCCGGAGCCTGTGCTCCCCAACAGGAAGCCGCAATGGTGAGAGGCCTGCGTACCACAAAAAAAATAATAATAAAATAAAATAAAATAAATGAGTTAATTCCCATGAAGTACATAGAAGAGGGCAAGGCATACAGTAAACATATAGCTCACTCTCTCATCTTCAGATCTTTGCTTAAGTGTCACCTGGCTGCCCTAAAGAGATGGCAGCCCACACTTTCTGTCCTCCTCTGCTGGCTTATTCATCTCCCAACTCTAGAACAAGGTCTTTACTCTTTGCTGTATCCATAGTGCCCAGAATAGTGTCTGACACACAGTGGGTACTCAATAAATAATTGTTAGATGGGGAAAAAAATTTTATATATATGATAGCTGGTATTTTTATTTATTAAAGAAGAATTTTAGATTAAGAGTGGTGAATTTGGGGGGCACAAAATACAACCAGGAAAATAAAAGTGCAACAAGGGTGACAATGGCAAAGGAATGCGCTTTGATGAAAAGAGCATAGAAGCTAATGGCATCATTAGGGTTAGATCATCTTTGTGGTACATCGTTTAATCCTCTTGGCAAATCAAGATAAATGAGTTATATAAAGAGGAGATGTACATGCCTCTCCAGGTAGGCTGCTTACCATGCTTATCCTCAATAGAAACTAATAATTATTTTCAATTCCTGTCTTCTTACAGGCTGGAGACATAATAACAGAGCTGGAATCTGTAGATGATGACTGGATGAGTGGAGAATTGATGGGAAAATCTGGAATATTTCCCAAAACCTACATTCAGTTTTTACAAGTCGGCTAAAGGTGAAGCTTGACTGTGTTCCTTGGCACAAGAACTCACTTGAACTATCACTTTGACTATCAGATATGTTTTTGCACTATTTTTTTAAACTGAAAGAAATATCTATGCTGTACATGGTATACTAGAACTTTCTGAAAGCAGAAAACATCTGATTTTGTAGTTAGCTTTCATTCACAGTAGAAACGTGCGCACGGAAACCCATGAGCACATTTCTACCAAGGAGGACATCAAGCAGGATTAGCAAGGCAGGCAGACCCTTCCCCTGGGAAAGTGTCTGGTGACAGGGCAGCATGAGGACACTTAGAAGCAGAAGTTGCACTTGGACCTCTGTGTTCATCAGCACAAGTAAATTAACCTGCTTCTTCATTTTCTACTTTAGTTTTAAAAGAGGATATTTGTTATTCTACATGCTGTAACTATCAGGCCATGGTTGGTAACCTAAATTTCATTACTGATATTCAAATTAATTCTAACAGCTTGAGCGCATTATCCTTATTACTGGAGCAAAGCCTTGCTCCAGGAGAGGGTAGTTCATTGACTAGTGGGAGCCTTTGTGAGCACATGGTGAATCAGCTCACAGTCACCACATGCGCCTGTGGTAGCAGGTGTTTCCCCTTTGTCCCAGTGTTTGAAAGGTGTTGAAATTTGATGTATCTTAGTCAAAAGAACCAAAACCATCCTGAAATGCCTTGCTAATACAACTAACCCTTCCACATACCTACAGTACTTAATTTCTTTCCTCTGTGTATACTTTATGTTAACAGGGTTATTATAAGCACATTTTCTGAATCTGCAATCATTCTTTTGACAATTACTGGTACCCAAAGAAAAATTCATTTTCTTTGAGTTACCCCAGTAATATATAAAACTATGTCTTGTTATAGTGGTACATTATGAATCACATATATCTCAGAATACAGAGCAACTGTTAAGATGGAAAACAATGCCAAACCCCCAGCTCATTCTTCCAAGTATAATCAGAGAGAAAAATAATTTGAGAATCTGAAGGCTGATACTTTTGGGGTTGTTTTCTTTTTTCTCCAGCTCTTCCCTGCACAGTTATTAGAGTAAATAAAAAACCACTTTCCTGCTATCCATTGTTATGCATTCCAGGCTTAAGATAAAAGTGGTTCCTTGCAACACTGAATCAATTACAGTTTATGGGCTAAAGCCAAATAGGTCGAAGACAATCTTCCGAACAGATCAATGGAACAGAACTTCATTGAAAATGTAAAACACTTTCCCAACTATGTTCATAACTTTCTTCTATTTTTGAGAAGAGTTTCATATGCTGGGCCACTTTTTAGCTTTTGTTTTTGTTTCCACTGTCTGAATTCAAAGTTAGGCAGTAAGTGGTGAAACCATCACGTGAACACCACGTGGGGTTCTGTAAGGGAGGAGATATTTACTCTGTCTTTTATTAAAGTTCATTTCCCAGTATATGGTTAAAATTGATTTTGGAATATGGGGGCTGTTTGTTCTACATGTTTGGGGTAAAGAGGACAGTATAAAGAAAACTGGTCAAATTTCACTCAAGTTATTTCATAAGAAATGGATGACTTAAAGCATATTATCCCAACTAAATTCCTATTTGCAGCAAGCTTGTACAACAGCAGGAAAGTGAGAAGTCGGGGGTAGTGTCTGGGATAGGACATGAGGTATATTTCTTTGCCTGTGTAATTTTAACATCTTATATCAAAGATCATGAAAACCTAGCTTTACTGGAGAAAAATATTCCTTTTAAATTTTGGCCTGTCAGCAGAATGATAAGTGCAATAGTTGTAAATCTACTTGACACTATAATAAACCGAACTGAACTTTTCAAAGTCCTTTTCTCATACATATTAGACTGAGGTTTTTGAGAACAGAGTTGGTATCTTATATCTCCAGCCCTTTGCACCATATAGGCTCAATAGAGGGTTTTTGGTTGGTTGATTGTTTGGCTGGCTGGTTGGACAACTTTCACATAATAGTGATACTATCTTGGATCCAATATGCTCCAATATCTTTCCTCTTTATTGACAAAAATCTTTATTGAAACAAAATTTGCAGTTTTATGTCTTCCATTCCATCATGCTACATTTTTTGCTTGCCATTTATTACCTACTCAACTGACAAGAAGTAAAAATGTAGCATGGTGTAGGTTTTTCATAGGTGCTTTTTTTTTTAAATTTATTTATTTTATTTATTTTATTTTTGGCTGCGTTGGGTCTTTGTTGCTGTGCACGAGCTTTCTCTAGTTCCGGCGAGCAGGGGCTACTCTTCGTTGTGGTGCCCGGGCTTCTCATTACGGTGGCTTCTCTTGTTGCAGAGCATGGGCTCTAGGTGCACAGGCTTCAGTAGTTGTGGCTCATGGGCTCCAGAGCACAGGCTCAGTAGTTGTGGCGCACGGGCTTAGTTGCTCCGCGGCATGTGGGATCTTCCCGGACCAGGGATCAAACCCGTGTCCCCTGCATTGGCAGGCAGATTCTTAACCACTGCACCACCAGGGAAGCCCCTTCATAGGTACTTTCTTATTCTGTATATTGACTGAACATGATTTTTATACTCAGTGAATTTCCTAGTGAAGAAATAGAAATGTATTCTTGTTCCTTTCAGGAATTTTAGTTGAAAACCTAATGCTCATCCAATCCTCCTCAAACTAGAATCTCCAAATCCTTTTTCTTTGGTGGGTTAAAACTAGCGAAGTCATTTAATATGTTATTCTTACCCTTTTGAACACTAAAAGACAGCAGATTTCTTTAAAAGATGCCCTTGCTTATATGGCTGTCATTTGTGCTCATGGAAATCACAGGTTTTTAATACAGTCTAAAACATTCATAATGAAAGAAAAATCAGTACATTTATCAAAATTTTAGAAATGGCATTTGAAAAAAACAAAATATATTTTTCTATAGGGTTTGTTATATATCAGTACTCTTAACAATAATTGTTTATAGTTTTTGTTCAGCTTCTTAAGCTTAGATAAATATACGTAGAGAAATAGTGATGATATAGGCTAATTATAAGGGGGTATTTGGTATAATCATTAATGGTTTATTCTTTTTAATTAATGTCAGATGTACATGGACCATATGATTCATAATTCAGTGCCATTCTGAATGCCATTTTAAACGAATGCTTAACAGTGAATTTTTCAGCACTAAATAGGAAATAATTTTCTAACCTACTCCTTTTTATTTCACTGTAGTTACAGAGGGGGGAAATACAAAGCCTAACTCAGAACAACACCACCATCTAGGGGCTTTTCACCTAATTGCAGTCTCATCCTGTTAAACCACAGAAAAGTCTGAGGATCAGAGCTCAACCTGCAGAGGTTAAATGATTTGCCTAAGGTCATAAAGGTATGGCAAAGCCTAAAGCAAAACCTAGCTCTACTGATTCCCGATTCAGTACTTTTTATATTTGTTTTGCTAAAGTGATACATTTCTCTTTAACAGTTAAACAAGTAGAATTGATTTGTTTTATTGTAAAAAGTTGTAACTTCTCAAATATAGTTATTATTAGAATGAATTGCAGAGAACAAAGCCTTGAATTTATTCCTTTCAAGAAGAAAAGAAGGAGCTTCCCTGGTGGCACAGTGGTTAAGAATCTGCCTGCCAATGCAGGGGACATGGGTTCAAGCCCTGGTCTGGGAAGATCCCACATGCCGCAGAGCAACTAAGCCCGTGCACCACAACTACTGAGCCTGCAAGCCTAGAGCCCATGCTCCACAAGAGAAGCCACTGCAATGAGAAACACGCGCACCGCAACCAAGAGTAGCTGCCGCTCACTGCAACTAGAGAAAGCCCATGTGCAGCAACAAAGACCCAACACAGCCAAAAATATATTTAAAAAAAAAAAAAAAGACAATTTAAAAAAAGAAGATTCGTGCTTGGCTTCTCAGTTTTATATAGGCAATTCATATTGATGTTACCTAGAAACTCAAACATGGACTGATCCATTAATGGGGATTCCTTTTTTAGTTTAATAGGAAATATTTGAATGTTTGGAACATCAGATCTTGAAAAGATCTGTGTCTGTAGAGCTGTGCTCTTGGCAACAGCAAAGCAATCTTAAGCTGAGGTTTTCATACACATGCAGTACAAAACATTATTTTAGTATTTTGGAGTCTAATAGATCAGCTCAACTACTTACGCCAATAAATTGATATTTCAGAGTCTGGGACACATTTTGGATTTTTAAAGGAATCTTAATTGTATGTACACCATGGACTGTTTTTATTTATCTACGAATACTACAAATAAGGCAACTCAATGAAACTTTTTTCAGGCAAAGTAATGATTCAAATTCATTATTCAGAAAGGAGCATTACCTGCCAGTTACCTGTCCTCTTTTAACGGGAATTGACTGACAATCTCTTAATACAAAAATATTGGCCCACATTTAGTAACTTCTTTCTTTACAATTAAAATAAGAAACAACTACATTTATCACTCCAATCATATCCAGGTTTTTAATAGATGATTGATGATAGAGCTCAGACTCAAAGGATCACTGAGGCCCACCACATTGTTTCTCAGGCCACCATGTGGCCAGCAGCTTTAGAGCAGAGTTGTTGTTAATTCAAAAGAGCCTTAGAGCATGTGGCTAACTCTTCAGTGCAGTACTATGCCTAAGCTTATGCTAGGGAAACAGTGGTGTCTTCTCTTTAGACATATAAAACATCAAAGCTTTTAAAAGATAAATGTGGTGATAAATAAAGTATCCGATTATTCTGTACGTACAGAGCACTCTAGGGAAGATGAATGAGGGGGTGCAGGCAAAGGCCTGCATCTTTGCTGGCCAGAGGGGCCTGGCTGGGCTATGAAAAAGCCTAGTTGTCCACTGCAATGAGGGAACTGGGGGCAAGGTCAGAGAGCAACAGAAAATAGGGCACCAAGACACTGTGCATCTATAAGACTAACTACCAAGTGGGACGACTGCCCCTATGCATGTGTGTCAGGCTATCCCTGCTGGATGGGAATGGATGGCCTCTATATCATATTCTATTTGAGAGATACACATTCACAAATAGAGCTGCTAAGCAGACTCCTCACACTGATGTTCCCCACAAAGCCAGGACCCAAATCACTCAAGCTGGTGCTCAGCTGCAGAAAGTAAGCTTTTTTTCTTTAGTATTTAGCAATAAGGACTACTACCATCAGGCCTGAACTTGCCTCCTCCCACAGACACACCAAAATTACAACTACTTACAGAGCAGCTATCTATGCAGACAACCGAAAGACTAGCAGAAAAGATTTTCCACAACTAAAGACATAAAGAAGGAATCCAACAAGATGGGTATGAGGGGTGTAGACTCAGTATAGTCAGGACCCACACCCCGGGTTGATGATCCACAAACGGGAGGAATATCACAATCATAGGCCGGAAGGGAGTGGCACGATATATTCAAAGTGATGAAAAGAAAACCCCTACAACCAAGCATGCTCTACCGAGCAAGGTTCTCATTCGCATTTGAAGGAGAGAGAAAGTTTTACAGACAAGCAAAAGCCAAGAGTTCAGCACAACTGAACCAGCTTTACAAGAAATGTTAAAGGGACTTCTTTAAGTAGAAAAGGCCACAACCAGAAAATGAAAATTATGAAGGGAAAAATCTCATCAGTAACGGCAAAACAGTGAAAGCAGTAGATCAACACTTACAAAGCTAGTAGAAAGATTAAAAGACAAAAGTAGAAAAATCATCTATATCCACAATAAGTAGTTAGGGATACACAAAACAAAAATAAGTAAAGTATGACATCAAAAACATTAAATGTGGTGGGGAGTAAAAATGTAGGGTGGTTAGAATGCGTTCAAACGTAAGAGATCATAAATTTATGCACACACATACACACGTGGTAACCACAAACGAAAAACCTAAAATAGATACACATACACAAAAGAGAAAGGAATGCAAACATAACAGTAAATACAGTCATCAAATCACAACTGAAGAGAGCAAAACAAGAAGGAACAAAAAAGAACTATAAAAACAACCCCAAAACAATTAACAGAATGGCAGTAGGTACATATCTATCAATAATTACGTTAAATGTAAGTGAACTAAATGTTCCAATCAAGAGACAGAGTGACTGATTAGATTTTTTAAAACTCAAAAAAACAAAACACATATATATGCTGCCTACAAGAGACTCCAAGGACTTCCCTGCTTAGGACTCTGCACTTCCACTGCAGGGGGCACAGGTTTGATCCCTGGCCAGGGGACTAAGATCCTGCATACTGCGTGGCACAGCCAAAAAAACACTCACTTCATGTCTAATGACACACAGACTGAAAGTGAAGGGATGAAAAAAGATTCTGTGCAAATGAAAAGGAAAAGAAAGCTGGGGGAGCAATACTTACATCAGACAAAATAGACTTCAAAACAAAGACTGTAACAAGAGACAAAGAAGGGCAGTATGTAATGATAAAGGGGTCAGTCCAACAAGAAAATATAACAATTGTAAATATATATGCATCCAACATTTAGGAGCACCTAAATACATAAAACAAATATTAACATACAGGGAGAAACTGACAGTAATACAATAATAGTAGGGGACTTTAATACCCCACTTATATCAATGGGAAGATCATCCAGACAGAAAATCAATAAAGGCAACACTGACCTTAAATACACATAAGACCAGATGGAATTAATAGATATCTACAAAACATTTCATCCAAAAATAGAATTCTCTTCACCTGACATGGAATATTCTCCAGGATAGGCCACAAAACAAGAAACTGAAATAATACCAAGCACCTTTTCTGACCACAAAGGTATGAGACTAGAAATCAACTGCAAGAAAAAAACTGCAAAAAAACACAAACACATGCAGACTAAACAACATACTACTAAACAACTGAAGAAATCAAAGAGGAAATAAAAAAATACCTGGAGACAAATAAAAATGGAAACACAATCCAAGACCTATGGGATGCAGCAAAAGCAGTTCTAAGAGAGATATTTATAGCAATACAAGCCTACCATAGGAAACAAGAAAAATCTCAAATAAACAACCTAACCTTATACCTAAAGGAACTAGGAAAAGAAGAACAAAAAAACCCAAAAGTTAATGGAAGGAAAGAATTCTTCAAGGCAAGAGTGGAAGCAAATGAAATAGAGAGTTAAAAAACAATAAAACTAAGTGCTGATTCTTTGAAGAGAACAGAAATACAGATCATAAGATACTACTACATCAATTACATGCCACTAAAATGGACAACCTAGAAGAAATGGATAAATTCCTAGAAACATACAACCTCCCAAGAATGAATCAGGAAGAAATAGAAACTATGAACAGACCAATTACCAGTAATGAAATTGAATCAGTAATTAAAAAAAAAACTCCCAACAAAACAAGTCCAGGACCAGATGGCTTTACAGGTTAATTCTACCAAACATTTAAAGAAGAGTTAACGCCTAACCTTCTCAAAGTATTCCAAAAAGTTGAAGAGGAAAGAATGGTTCTGAACTCATTCTATGAGGCCAGCACCACCTGGATACCAAAACCAAAGACACACAAAAAAAGAAAATTACAGGCCAATATCATAGATGCAAAAATCCTCAACAAAAGATTAGCAAACCAAATTTAACAACACATTAAAAGGATCATATACCATGATCAAGTGGGATTTATCCCACAAATCAGTCAATGTGATACACATTAACAAATTGAAGAAAAATCATGATAATCTCAATAGATGCAGGAAAAGCTTTTAACAAAACTCAACATTCATTTATGATAAACACTATCCACAAAGTGGGTATAGAGGGAATGTACCCCAACATAATATAGGCCATCTATGACAAACTGACAGCCAACATCATACTCAAAGGTGAAAAACTGAAAGCATTTCCTCTAAGATCAGGAACAAGACAAGGAAGCCCACTCTCACCACTTTTATTCAACATAATATTGAAAATCCCAGCCACAGCAATCAGACCAAAAAAAAAAAAAGAAAAGAAATAAAAATCCAACTTAGAAAGGAAAAAGTAAAACTGTTTGCAGGTGACATGATTCTATATGGAAAATCATAAAGATGCAACCAAAAATGTGTTAGAACTAATAAATTCAGTAAAGCTGCAAGATATAAAATTAATATACAGAAATCTGTTGCATTTCTATACATGAATAATGAACTACCAGAAAGAGAAGTTAAGAAAACAATCCCATTTACAATTACATCAAAAGAAATAAATTATCTAGGAATAAATCTAACCAAAGAAGTAAAAGACTTATACTCTGAAAACTATAAGACACTGATGAAAGAAAATGACAACACAAACAAATTAAAAGGTACACCATGCTCATGGATTGGAAGAATTCATATTGTTAAAATGACCATACAACCCAAGACAATCTACAGATTCAGTGCAATCCCTATCAAAATACCAAAGGCATTTTTCACAGAGCTAAAACAAATAATTCTAAAATCTGTATAGAAACACAAAAGACCCTGAATAGTCAAAGCAATCTAGAGAAAGGACAAAGCTGGAGGTATCACACTCCCTGATTTCAAACTAATTACAAAGCTACAGTCATTAAAACAGTATGGTACTGGCACAAAAACAGACACATAGATCAATGGAACAGAATAGAGAGCCCAGAAATAAACCCACACTTAAATGGGCAATTAGTCTATGACAAAGGAGGCAAGAATATACAATAGGGAAAAGACAGCCTCTTCAATAATAATGTCAGGAAAACTGGACAGCTACATACAAAAGAATCAAACTGGACTACTTCCTCACACCATATACAAAAATAAATTCAAAATGGATTAAAGACCTAAATATAAGACCTGAAACCATAAAACTCCTCTTAGAAGAAAACATAGGCAGTATGCTCTTTGACATTGGTCTTAGCAATATTTTTTTGGATCTATCTTCTCAGGCAAGGGAAATGAAGGCCAAAATAAACAAATGGGACAACATCAAACTAAAAAGCTTTTGCACAGCAGAGGAAATCATCAACAAAACAAAAAGCCAGCCTACTGAATGGGAAAGTATATTTGCAAATAATATATTCAGTAAGGGGTTAATATCCAAAATATACACAGAACTCATACAACTCAACGTTTAAAAAAAAAAGAAAGAAAAAGCCAATTTTTAAATGGGCAGAGGATCTGAATAGACATTTTTCCAAAGAAGACATACAGATGGCCAACAGACACATGAAAAAATGCTTAACATCACTGTCAGGGAAATGCATATCAAAACCACACTTCACACCTGTCAGAATGGCTATCATCAAAAAAGACAACAAATAACAAGTATCTGGGATATGGAGAAAAAGAAACCCTTATGCATTGCTGGTGGGATTGTCAATTGGTGCAGTGACTATGAAAACAGTATTAAGTTTTCTCAAAAAACTGAAGACAGAACTAGCATATGATCCAGCAATTTCACTTCTGGGTATTTACTAATTTGAAAAGATATGTGCACCAGTGTTCACTGCATTTTTACAATAGGTGAATGGATAAAGATGTGGTATATACATACAATGGAATATTACTTAGACATCAAAAAAATCTTGCTATTTGTGACAACATGGATGGATTTAGAGGGTATTATGCTAAGTGAAATAAGTCAGACAGAGATAAATATATGATCTCACTTGTAAGTGTAATCTAAGAAACAAACAACAAAAAGACTTAGATACAGAGAACTAGTTTTCTGTGGTTGCCGGGGAGTGGGGAGCAGAATAGGTGAAGGGGACTAAGGGGTACAAACCTCCAGTTATAAAGTAAATAAGCCATGAGGATATAACATACAGCATAAGGAATATGGTCAGTATTGTAATAACTTTCGGAATAGTTTAGTAACTTATTGTGGTGATTGTTTCATAATATATGCAAATGTCAAATCACTATGTAATGCTCCTGAAACTAGCATATCAACTATATTTCAATTGTTTTAAAAAAGCATGTGATCAGCCAGACTGAATCAAGATTGTGTTGTTCTGTGTGTACATTTGTACTCATTTGCATTTGGAAGCTGCTGTTGATGGCACCAGGCACAGCAGAATAGTTCAGGACCAACCATGTCTATATGAATTTTCCTGTTTACATAGCACATGGACAGAAATGACAAGTCAGTAGCAAGTCAGACTGTTGGCTGCAACTGCCACTTGATTCAGGTAGCAGTTTTAGATGAAAAGTAGTGGTTCTCAACTGGGGGAAATTTTGCCCCATGGGGGACATTTGGCAATGTCTGAAGACATTTTTGTCACAACTTGGGGAAAGGTGCTACTGGCATCTAGTGGGTTGAGGCCAGCGATACTGCGAAATGTCCCAAAATGCACAGGACGGTCCCTCACAACTACGAATTATCCAGCCTAAAATACCAATAGGCCCAAGGTTGAGAACTGATGACCTAGGGGTGAAAGACTGCATTAATTGTTCCCCTTCCCTGGGATCTAAGTTGTTTTCTTCCCAGGTGCCATGGTTGTCTTCCCTCCACTGCCACAAAATCTGTACCTATAATTTCATATTTTCTCCAGTTATCCCTACTTTGACCTAGACCATCTGTCCTGATTATCATCCTGGAGGCAGCCAAGATGAGATGATCCTTTTTGGGGGATTGCCATATTCTGTGACCCAGTAAGGTATGTAGTACAGGAGGTGAGGGTGACAAAGTCAGAAACCTTTTTAAAGCTCAAGAGTGCTAGATATCCGTGGATGGTAGGCAGCTGTGAAACAGCCATCAAATACCCTATGGGCTCATTGCCAGGTGGCCTTTGTAACAAGAAGTGCTACATTGCTAGATTGCAAGTGGTCCGGAAAACTAAGAACATGACACATATGACATACTAGCTTGAAGGGCTGCAGTTGTGTGGCCACAGTCAGTTGATCCGACTGGGACAGCAACATTGTAACCTAAAAGTGTGTCAACAGTGCTGAGGCACCATCAGCCACCCTGAAAGGTGACCAAAGGACCGGTGTAGTTAGTCCATCAGTAGTCAGTCTGTGATATGGCCTCAACTACCTCAAGACAAATGGGCTGACTTTTGGCAGGAGTCACAAGTCTGCCATGCATGAGGAAGAGTTCTTTACTGTGTGCACAGCCCATGATGGTGGACATGTAGCCATGTGTGAGGGCAGTCTGGGTGGTGCAGGCTTGATCAGCACCTTGATTTTACTAGGTCATATCAGAGAACTGGCCTTTACCACAGGCATCTACATGAGTGACCCAGATGGTCCAACCAGCAGCCACAATTTGTTCCCACAACATACGGCCTCTAAAAGGGGTGTTTTAATCTGCCTGAATAGTCTTGGAAGTGGCAGGCCCAAGAGTCAGCAAAGGTGACTGTTCATGACCAGACCTACGAGAACACCCCTGAGTTCAGCTCACTGAGCAGTGACCAACCACATTCACTTTAGCTCTGTATAGCTGGCGTTGAGGTTGGACAGCCACAGCAGCACAGTGGATACCATTAGCTTTTAACTTAGCTGAGCCACTGGTGATTCAGGTCCAGGTACTTAAGGGTCTCTGTGAAGTGAGGGTCCCTTTGAGGCAGCAGCTATGCTTCAGGTAATGGGGTGGGAGACAGTTTTCCAAGAGTTTCTGAGGCTGGCACATTCCAGAAAACACTATTTTTACTTGACCAGGAAGGTCTCCAATACCCAAAGCATCCAACAAGGAGTCAGGCCTCCTTTCAGTCAATCTCACGTTTAGCAATGGAAGTGTAATAGTACACTGGACTGGCCCAGAGGACCTCACACATACATAAATACTCATAAAATATTTATTTCATAAATAACTTTTTCTTCATTGTGAGTTTTGCTGAAACCCTATCCATGGGATTTGAATGCTTTATTTCCTTATTTACAGCATGTGCCAGTAAGCTTTTTCTGTAAACGGCCAAGAGGCAAAATTGAGGATATTACATAAGCATAAAGAGAGGAAACAAATCTCTATAAAATTTCTATTAATGAAGTCAAACTATGATGATTATTGAGTAAATTTTTTTCTATAATACAGACCTTTCTTTTGGGGAAGAGTATAACATTTCACCTAATTAGGGTTCAAAGTTAGGGATCCTCCATCATTAAATCAATTCACCTGGCAGCTTGGAGTCTAGGTTTTCAACTATTTCTTCACAATTTGAACACTTGATGGTTGTCCCTTTTAATTTATTTGAAGTGCTATTTTTTTAAAGATTCATCTGTACATGCGAGAAAAAAACTGATTCACCTGTTAATGCTTATGTGTAATGAGATTTTATGTATTACATCTTTGAGGATATTTTCTTACACAGGTCATAGATGTGGCACTCAAAACGTGGAGTTAAGTCACTGCGATTTGCAGTGTAGTGCAAAGTGATGAGGGTACCACATATGGTCTGTCACAACTACTCAACTCTGCCACTGTAGTGCAAAAAGCAGCAACTGACAATACATGAAGATGAATGAATGTGGCTGTCTTCCAATAAAACTTTACTTGTGGATACCGGAATGTGAATTTCATACAATCTTCACATGTAGTGAAATATTTTAACTTTTTTCAGCCATATAAAAATTGAAAGGCCATTCTTAGTTTGCAAGCCATTCAAAAACAGAAACTGGCCAAATTTATTCCATGAGCAGTAACTGGCCAATGTGTCTTACAGAGATACATCCCAAGGAGTTTATCACCATGGATGGTTAGGGACTACAACAGCTGCCGGAAGATTATAGGCAAAGGTCCTGTTAAAAACAAGTCAAGAGGGACTTCCCTGGTGGCGCAGTGGTTGACAGTCCGCCTCCCAATGCAGGGGACGTGGGTTCGATCCCTGGCCGGGAAGATCCTACATGCCGCAGAGCAACTAAGCCCGTGAGCCACAACTACTGAGCCTGCGCTCTAGAGCCCGTGAACCACAACTACTGAAGTCCGAGCGCCTAGAGCCCGTGCTCCGCAACAAGAGAATCCACCGCAATAAGAAGCCCGTGCACTGCAACAGAGTAGCCCCCACTGGCCGCAATTAGAGAAAGCCTGCACGCAGCAATGAAGACCCAACTCAGCCAAAAATAATTAAAAAAAAAAAAAAGGCAAGTAAACAGAACAAATGCCAAAAACTGTAATTTAGGAAAATTTTACCCCCCCAAAACAGTTTTTTTTTGAAACTGTACATAAAGAGTGTACAGACATTCCTTGGTTTGACTACGCTTTGCATCAAGCAGTTCCACTGGTGTCATTTTTCCAACAGCATTTGCTCATTTCCCGTCTGTGTCACATTTTGGCAATTCTTGCAATATTTCAAACCCTCTGCCAGCAAAAAGATGATTCACTGAAGATTCATATGATGGTTAGCATTTTTTAGCAATAAAGTATTTTTAAATTAAGTTATATACATTTTAAGACAATGCTATTGCACACTTAATGGACCCCAGTATAGGGTAAACACAACTCTTATATGCACTGGGAAACCAAAAAAATTCCCAGAACTCACTCTGCTGTGATATTCACTTTATTGAGGTGGTCTGGAACCAAACCCACAGTATTTCCAAGGTATGCCTGTACTGCATACCTGAGACTATTCAATCAGACTATTACCAAAACCCATTTTATAAAATTACTCGATTTTAAAGAAACAAAAAATTCTTTGGGCTTTTAGCCAAAACCAGAAAGTGACTTGTAAGGGAAGGAAAATTAATTATCCTCAGACTTCCATTAGCAATTCTTTATTGCCAGAAGGAAATAGGAGTGGTATACTTAAGGTGCTCAAAGAGCGAACTGAGGATTTTAGATCCAGTAAAAGTGACTTTCAGATATAAAGCAAATAACCAACTGTATTCAACATACAAGAACTCAGAAAATGAACTTCCTGAGCAATCAACCAGAGAACAAGCTTCAACCAAAAAAACTAGAGCACAGAACTTAAAGACTGGAAGTGGGCATTAAGAACATATACTTGTAGCACTGAGACTACACAAGGGCTAAGAAGGAGAATGTAAGTTCTGGCCATGTGCTCAAGCAGTGTTAACACAATACTGTAAAAATGTAGTGGGCCATATGCCAAAAAGTTTTAAAACTGTTCTCAGTAATTATATTGGTGGTGGTGTTATTTTGAGACTTACGCATGCAGTGTGGGATAATGATGGGACATTCTATCAGTCAACATGTCACTGAGAACTTCTTTGCATTTTCCAGCTTTAAGAGGCCACTCACTTCCCTTGGCCCCTGGCCCTTTCTCCATCCTCAAAGCCAGCAACATCGGGCAGTCTTCACATCGCATTATCCCAACCTCCTCTTCGGCCTCACACTTCCACCTTTAAGAACTTGTATAATACATTAGGCTCACCCTAATAATCTAGGATACTCCCCCTAGTATCTCTTCTCCCCACATGAGCACTCTCAAATTAGTGGTGCTGCTGAAATGTACACATTAAAGAAGCAAAAGCCAATTTCAAATCAAGTGTTAGTTTTGCTACCTATTTCAGTCATACCTTAACATAAAGGTCTTCAATAACATTTTCAAAAGACTCAAAATTTGTATCCCTGGTTACAGAAATTTTCCTGTGAAAGACCAAGATAAATTGCTCTGGGTGGAAAGAATCAAGTAGAGAAAAGCCACCTGTTAATATCTATGTATTAAGTATGTAAGATATTAAATGGGAAACTTAAGAATTACCTCTTATAGTATTTTTTATTAGATGGATGTTAAAACTCCCTCAAGTTGGCCTATAAGAAAGTAACTTGATTATATCAATCATCAAACAAGCCAAACCATTTTTAAAAATGGAAACATTCTTTTTGGAAGCATTTTCAAATGAACCCTTCTAAAAGAGAACCATGCCAAGCCCTACTCAGAGACGTAGCAGATGGGAGCTTGACTCGCAGCATCATCTGACTAAATGATGTCCCCCATCAAGAAAACCACCACTTATGTAACTCAATTCCTGGTCCCCACCCTCAACAACCACGCTATTGACCCAATTTCTTTCTACCCTGAAAAGGAAGCCCCTGTCATCAGTGAGCTGGACCAAAAAATAAAAGAAAAAACCTCTCCACATGGAATTTTTCTAGTAGCCACAAGTGAAACTATAGGGAAAAAAATAACAGGGAAAACAAGGACTGAAGGACAGGGTTTTTAATAAAATGAACCGATCAGCAGGGTCTGACTTAAGAGGTAAAAGAGCAAGCACTGTGGCCATCTAAGTGAAGAGTGTTCCAAGCACAGCAAGAACAAGTGCCAGAGCCCTACAGTAAGAATGTTCCTAGCTTGTCCAGGACAGTCTGGCTAGAAGAGTAAGGGAAGTGGTAGTAAGAGACAGGTCAGAGGCAAGATCACATGAGACCTTTTGGGTGAACTGACCATCTAAAATAAACTTCCACAAAGTGTGTGGGCAGGGGGACAGACAGGGACACGATGACACAGGGAGACCAGGTAAGCAATAAAAATCCAGGTTGGTAATGACTTGCTCCAAAGTGATAGCAACAGAGGTAGTAAGAACTGGTTAGTTTTCAGATATATTTTGAATGAACTGTGAATGGTCAAGGATGACCACAGAGGACTCTGGTCTAAAACAGAAGGGTGGGTAAAATTGTTGAGCTCAGGAACACCATTTCAAACATGTTAAATGCCTCACTGACATCCAATGAAGATATCAAGTAGGGAGTTGGATAGGCAAACCTGGAGTTCAAAGAAAGGTACAGATTAGAAGTAAAAATCTGACAGTTTATTTAAAACCAAGAGATTGAGTAAGAATACCTAGAAAGAGTATTTGGCAAACGTCCAGGGACTAAGCCCTAGGGCTCTCCAACACTAAGGCCTGAAACAAACTAGCAAAGGAGAGTAGCCAGCAACATGGGAGGAAAAACCGAGGTGCAATTCCAGAAGACAGTTAAGAAACACAGGGAAAATCGACTGTCAAATGTCACTAATAGAGACCAAGTAAAATGAAGGCCAAGAATGAACCACTGGACTTAGCAATGGTTAAATCTGGTAATCTTGACGGCAACAGTTTCCTTAGACTGGTTGCAGCAGATTCAAGAAAAGTAAAATTAAACACAAGAAATATGGTTAACTCTTTTGAACTTTGCTATAAGGGATTTGAATAGGGGGATATCTGGAAGGGCAGAGGATTTCTGTATGCTGATAGAACTTGTAGAAGGAATATTGATAAAGGTGACAATTGGTGGAGCCAAGAACTTGACTAGGCAAGAGAAGGTGGAATCTGATGCTTGTCCTTGCATAATTCACCCAGTTACAAGAGGGAAGGCAGAAAAAGTGAGAAACACATGCACAGATGGCAGGGTAGAAATAATAGGCATTGATGAGGTTCTCTTGTCATCCGTTCTCAAGAAGCAAGGTCATCAGCTGAACTGAGAATGAGAAAGTTGGAGGTTTGGGAAGAGAGGTATAGAACAGAATGGGTGACCGACTAGGAGGAAATACTGGATAGTGGGCAGCATTAAATGCCCACTTAATAGGAGACCAATAACCAATTTCTCTCTCTCTAGCCAACTTCAGCTTGACCATTAAGGGATACAGTGGGGCATTTACTGCTAGAGAAAAGAGAGCATTTAGATTTTTAACGCCCCCCCCCCAAAAAACCCAAAAACCCAAATGCCAATGAGCTCTTCCGTTTCTACTATGCTATCAGTCTAGCACAGTGGTTCACAAAGCATGGTCCCTGACCACCAGCATCACCTGAAAATTTGTTAAAAATGCAAAATTTCAAAAAAAAAAAAAAAATGCAAAATTTCAGAGCTCACCCTAAAACTACTAAATCAGAAACTCCAGGGGCAGGGCCCTGCAATGTTTTAACAAACCTTCTAGATGATGTGAGAACCACCTTAAAAACTTAACTCAGGGCTTCCCTGGTGGTGCAGTGGTTTAAGAATCTGCCTGCCAATGCAGGGGACACAGGTTCAAGCTCTGGTCCGGGAAGATCCCACATGCCGTGGAGCAACCAAGCCCATGCACCACAACTACTGAAGCCCGTGCCCTAGAGCCCATGCTCCACAAGAAGAGAAGCCACTGCAATGAGAAGCCCATGCACTGCAACGAAGAGTAGCCCCCGCTCGCTGCAACCACAGAAGAGCCCACGTGCAGCAATGAAGACCCAACGCAGCCAAAAAAAAACCTTAACCCATGTAAGGAAGTGTTTCCTTTTATTCACCATCTCTAACACGTCCAAACCATTCCAGTTGAAAACAGATCACTACCCTTTCTCAGCTACTTAGTAACTAAGAGCAGTGAATAAAATCCATAAAAAAGGTCAGAAAAATCCACCACATTACTATCAAATCAGAACACCTGACTATTGTCAGATTATTTAAAAAGAGTGATCAGAAATTAAGTATCACAAATGAGGTCTTTTATTTGTCACCATTAAAAGTCTGATTTTTAAACAGATTCCTGGACTGGTGGCTCATATCCATCAGCTCGTTCAACTTTAGCACCTGTCTCGTCCCCAGTAGCTTTTCCAGAACTACTACCTTCACCATGTAGCTCCATGAGTTTTCCCACTAAAAGGAAGAAGAAATTTTGTTAGTTATAGCGTACCGTATCTTGAAACAGTTATCTTCAATACTATGTAGGCAAGACCAAAAAAAGTGCCATCACCTGGCCTCAAAACAACAACATAAAACCACCAAACAATGTATTTGTCCACACAATTTTTTCTTTCAGGAATCCTGTGGTTTCTCACTTACATTCAAACTTGGGCTTCTTCAGCATTTTTACTTTTCTAACAAAGACATCATGGAGTGGATAAATAGATTGGCAGGCCTTTTCTATGTCTTTTCCAATGCTGTCTGGAATCCTGCAAACCAGTAGTGATAAATTAGAATAAACCTACACTTCATTTAATCCACAGTAATCCTCATTCTGTTATTGCCCTTTCATAGGTGAAGGTTAAATGATCTGAATTATACAGCTAGTTAATAGCAAAATTAGCACTTGAGCCTTCTGAGTCCAAGCCTTATGCCTTTTTCATACACCCCTCTTAGCCAACTGCATGGGAACATCAGAAAAATGTTAACAGTTTTATCATCGGACATCATCTGGGACCGAAACATTTTATCATCACTTATTCCCATACGTTACTGATTGTGAAGGGTTTATCTATTCAATGCCTCTTCTAAGGCAAAGGCAAGTCCTGGGCTTCAAGTCTCACTGCCAGGAGAGAGCTTCATCCAAAAAAAGGATAAATAAACCAACAAATAACATTTACTGAACACTTAATATGCTTTCATTTCAAGAGATGCAGATAGACGGTTTCACAGATAGAATTAAACATAGGTCTGACCCCACCTTGTCTCATCTGAGGGTTGTGTTGTGAGGGAAAATACTTACAATTTATTGACCACCTCTTTCAAGTCATTTGTCTGCACCTCTCGGGTCATGATTTCCATCATCTTCTTGCGGATCTGGCGGACCTGCTGGTGCTGGGCATAAGAGGTCTTCCGAATCTGATTGTTGCGTTTTTTAGTAAAACCCACACAGAAGAGACGAAGCAAATAACCATCGGTAGTCTTGACATCAACATGAGCTTCAATCATGGTCTAGTGAAAAAAAGATGTGCCAGGTTTTAATGTTATCTATTTTTACCTCTCAAATCTAATTTAAAGAAAAGTGGGGCTTCCCTGGTGGCACCGTGTTAAGAATCCGCCTGCCAATTCAGGGGACACAGGTTCAAGCCCTGGTCTGGGAAGATCCCACGCGCCGCGGAGCAACTAAGCCCGTGCACCACAACTACTGAGCCTGCAAGCCTAGAGCCTGCGAGGCACAACTGAGGCCACACTCTAGAGCCCACATGCCACAACTACTGAAGCCCGCACACCTAGAGCCCGTGCTCCACAAGAGAAGCCACCGCAATGAGAAGCCCGTGCACCACACCTAAGAGTAGCCCCTCTTACTGCAACTAGAGAAAGCCCACATGCAGCAATGAAGACCCAACACAGTCAAAAATAATAAATTTTTAAAAAAAAAATTTTTAAGTGGAGGCCAAGTACTCATTACACAATATTAAGTATGACTAATTTACAGAGTTAACCTCCTTGAAGTGAACTTACCAACAATTACCCCAAATTCTTACTATCCTCCGTATCTAATTAAATAAGTACGGAGTCCTCTCAGCTGTCTTCGCCTCTCCCCTCTAGGTAACTTCTCTATCTCATTATCACTATCTCCCCACAGCAACACCCCCTTTCACATATACATGCCTTTTACAGACACATGCCAGCCTTTAACAACCTGCTCCTCCCCCAATCAATTCTTTAACTCTGCAAGGAAGAGAAAAATAGGTTTGAAGGGACTCTACAATACCAACATCTAAACCTATTCCATTTAAAAAAATGTGCTCTGAATAGTTGAAATTTTGTAATAACACTAAATACATACGTTTTAAAATGTCCTTTATGTTCCAAACTAAAGCCACACTGAGGATTAAATATTCAATTTCACAACTATAATTTTTAAAAATCCATCATTAGTCTTACTACTACCTAAATTCAAGAAACAAAAACTAGGGCTTCCCTGGTGGCGCAGTGGTTGAGAGTCCACCTGCCAATGCAGGGGACACGGGTTCGTGCCCTGGTCCAAAAAGATCCCACATGCCACGGAGCGGCTGGGCCCGTGAGCCATGGCCGCTGAGCCTGCGCGTCCGGAGCCTGTGCTCCACAACGGGAAAGGCCACAACAGTGAGGCCCGCATACCACCAAAAAAAAAAAAAAAAAAAAAAAAAATTAGGTACCAACAAAAACTGAATTGCCTTCTTTGCATTTTGTTAACTTTATCTTAGTCTAAAAAATGAATACAATACAATCATAGTGAAAGGACCTTAAAATATTTCCAGAAATGCAACTATAAAACCTTAGGAGAGTATCAGAAATAAATGTAACAGAATAATCATATCATACGAGACCGCAACATTTTGTCGTCATTCATCCCCACACAAAAACATCCCCAAACGTGATGGTTAGCCAGACACATCTGAACCATCATTTCCTGTAGTTAAACCAATGGGTACTAAATGCTGTGTCAAGCTCTGTACTAAGCATGTTTACATGGATCTTTTATTTCATCCTCATAATTCCATGAGCTAATATTCTTTTTTTTTTTGGCTGAGCTATGTCTTCATTGCTGCGCGCGGGCTTTCTCTAGTTGTGGCGAGCGAGGGCTACTCTTCGTTGTGGCGCGCAGGCTTCTCGCTGAGGTGGCTTCTCTTGTTGCAGAGCACAGGCTCTAGGCACACGGGCTTCAGTAGTTGTGGCTCGAGGGCCCTAGAGCGCAGGCTCAGTAGTTGTGGCACACGGGCTTAGTTGCTCCACAGCATGTGGAATCTTCCTGGTCCAGGGCTCAAACTCGGTCCCCTATATTGGCAGGTGGATTCTTAACTACTGCTCCACCAGGGAAGCTCCATGAGCTAATATTCTTACCTACATTTTACAGATAAAGAAACCAAGGCTTAACAAGCTTTAAGTTACTTTCCAAAGAGAACATAACTGGGAAAAAGAGCCAAAATTTCAGTCTCACACTCCTATTATAGCACAATAGATAATCAAAACTAGCCCAATCCATCCTTTCTTTATAAAATTCACTAGATTCTGATGTCCAAAGGTATTCTGAAGACAGGCAAAGCTAAAACTGCAAACCTGCACCTAAATGTTCTTGAACCAGCCACTAATCCATGCAGCAAAAAAACCCTGATAATCCAATATTAAATCTTGAACTCAATTTAAACAAATAACTAAATTTAATTTAAACAGCCTCACTGTTGTTGCTCAAGTTCAACAGTGCCAATCCAAGACCGCACACTTAATAACAGCAAGAAAACATCAAGGGCTTAAAATGAAATCTAAACCTCAAATGCACAACACGCTCCTTTCCTGACATTAAATCATGACATCTCTGGTCATGCACGGCACAGCACCATGCACTTTAGAGAACTTTTATTCTCACCTGCCATTTTTTGACCATGGAGCACATTTTGTCACGGGTAAGATCCATGCCATGGAAATTAGTCAGGCAGTTTTTGCCCTGAACATCCTCAGTAATAAGCTTGAATTTTCTAAATGCAACTTCATCATTCTGCAGATCAGCAAGGCTCACTTCAAACACACGACCCTTGAGGCCATCAGACGCGATTTCTATAAAACAAGAATCAATTGTTAATGTTAGGAACCACATAAGCAAAGTCAAGTTAATATTCAAGCATTAAGTTTAGAAACCTAATGATAAATTATAAAGACCTTAACTTCTGTCAACTAAATCCATATGGACACCAACGACTTACTGACAGGGCTCATTAGAACCTCAAAACTACCCATGCACATTTCATTGGTAATTCTAAAAGTGCCATCTTGCTTCTACAAGTGCTGCACTAAAAACAAGCCCCAAAGGGCCCAAAGCTGCAACCAGAGCTGACACTTCCTTAATGTATCCCACCACACAACGAAAAGTAGACCAAGATACATACATGTCTCAGTTTAAGAAAAATACAAACGAAGAATAATATACTCACTGGTTCCTTGAGTTCTCGTGACTAGTGTTTTCCCAATATTTCTTATATTGAACATAGCTGGTGCTTTCACATCATACCAATCTTTCTTAGAAAATGGGTCAACCCTGGATTTAAAAACATGCTTAAATTTTATCGCAGATCACATAATTTTTTTAACTTCCCTCATTCCAATTACTCTAAAAGGCTAACTGACATGCAGACACTGGTGTAAACTATTCCTCTCGGTTAGGTGAGGGGCGCATATGTAAAATCTAGTTCTTCCCACCATGTGTATTTCACTGTGCAGGCCTGACACTTTGGTAAATTATGCCACGAACATATACACTCCCACCCCACCCACCCATCCATCGGTGCTTCCACTACACCGGCAACACTGACTCCAAACAACATGCACGTCTCTTCAACTTTACGTTAAGACACATACTGGTAACCCGGGCTCCTTACGGCCTCAAGCTATCAGGAGCGCCCAGGTTCCACCCGGCCCAAGCAGGGGAAGGACGCGAGGTCCCGGGTGGACTAAAAAAGTGCCTTTCACAACTCCAGCTCTTGGAAGGGCATTACCCGAGGAACTTACAAGGCCCGTGAGCTCACAAAACGGAACACGCCAGTCCCTAGTCACGGCAGCAATCCGACTCAAAAGGGGCGCGCATAAGGCCCACAAGGCCAGGGGGGAAGCAACGGGTCCGCAGCAGAGCAGCACCCGGATCCGCTAGGCCGCGGTTCGGATTTTACCAACCCGGCACGGCCCGCGCAATCCAACTAGCATCCTCGCCATCCGGCCCACACCACGACTGAGAAACCGCCCGCCGACTCCAGTAGGAGCCCCAAAAGCGGGGGGGCACGGTAGTTACCACTTACACTTTCTTCTTGGCTCCCTTTTTACCGCCTTTCGTAAGGCGCTTGTTCTTTCCGACCGCCATGGTGCTGCTCCGAGAGCCAAAAGGACGGAAATTATACTCACGCGAGATCTTAGGGGTACGGGGGCGGGACGCGCTGTCTACATGACCTTCGATCTTACGTTCTTCCGGCCTCAAGAATATCGCGACAACAGAGAGAGGCACGCGTCTGACCGTGGCTGCGACAGCGCCCTCCAGTGGGGGGAGTCTGCACAGCACGCCGCGGGCCGCTCGCTGGGGGGGCTGCGCTCGGAGGCGGTGGCGCTGGCAACCTGAGGTGCGGACTCCTTGGTTACCTGGGGTTCCCGTGGCTCCGACGCCCGGAAGTAGGTTTCCGTGGGAGGACGCCCACTCAGCATCATTCAAAGCTGAACTCACCTTCAAGCCTGTTTCTTCTCCAACAGCGTGGGATTAGAGATCAGACAGCAGATCTAGGTTCATAAGCTAATTTCAGTATTTAGCCTTGTGACCTGTCTGTGCTTCAGTTTCCTCGTATTTAAAATGGAGGCAGCAGTGTGATCTATCTCGTAAGATTGTTAGGATTAAACATGTATAACTTCTGAGATATTGGTAAGGTTCTAAGGTACTGGTAAGGTTATTGGAAAGGTTTGTTGATAAGGATGCTGGTTAGTGGAGTACGTTCGCTTTGTGAACATCCATCAAACTGTACACTTACTTGTGTACTTTTCTGTAAGTTTCTTATACATTAATAAAAAGTGTTGGATATTTTGTTTGTTTGTTTGTTTTAATGGAGTGAGTTCTGCTCATTTTTTCCCTGACGGACTATGGTTCCAGTGTTCCCTGATACTTCAATTTCTCAAGAAAAGTTTATTTTAATTGCAGGGGATAACGAAATACATTCTGGCTAGATGTGGCCTGCTAGCTTCAAGTGTGACGTCCCTGGAAAGCTGGCCCATACAGGCTTGGTACTCAGCCAGTGGTATGTTGAGTTCCCTTCTCTAACTTCCCGTCTGGCAAAAAAACCTGCAACCAAGCCAGAAACCTACCCCGACTCACATCACTCCCACAAGCCTTTGAGTCCTTTAATCTCTTCCAGTCTTTCTAACCTACATCCCTTACCTCCTATGACCCTCACTTTCTAAAACAATCTTCCTAAATCTCCAATCCTAGCCTAAAATCTTTCCATTCCATTCATCTCAGTTGCTTATAAGATAGTCAAGTTCTTATTTCACAACAATGTGAATATACCTAACACTACTGAACTGTACACTTAAAAATGGTTAAAATGGTAAATTTTATGTTGTGTTTTTTTATCACAGTTATTAAAAAAAATCAAAGTCCTTAGCTGAGCCTATAAAACCTCTTTCATCTTGAGTTACCTCCCTTTTCATCCTCTCCTTATCTTAGTCTTTAGTGGATACCCCAACTCTGGCCATCTGGAGCTATTTAAAATTTTCTCTTGCCTCCATTGCTTTTCCCCTCATCAGCAGGCAAATACCTGTGCATGTTCAAGACAGCTCAGCTTCATTTCTTCTTTCACTAAGAGGTTGATTCCCCAAACAGGCTTTCCCTCACACCTGCTCCCAGAAGACCTAACACTACTTAACTTGTTAGTAACTACAGATCAATGCGTCCCTTTCTCACTGTAAGCAGGAGGGCATACAGTGCAGTCATTTTCTTATTTGTGCCCATTGCTTAGCACATAGTGGGCCCTCATAATATTTGTTGGCTGAATAAATAATAGTAGACAACATTGATGATACTCCCAGTCTTTTAGACCAGTCAGTCTAAATTTTCAAAATAATTTTGGGAATCAACATGACAGCAATTTTAAAATTTCAACAATCTGTGAGACAAAACCAAAAACAACTTCCATTTTCTATTAGCCTCATTTCATTTACAAATTACATTTTGACCCCCCAAATAAACATAAAAAACATATCCTCTAAAAAGTCAGTCCTTTTAAATAAATAAATCAGCTTTATGAAAAACTCCACAGACCTTATTTTTCTTGTCTCCTCGCAAATTAGTGAATACTAGTAACCAGTGGAAATCAATGAGTCCTTCCAAATATAATATTGAGTCTAATAAACTCTGTATTAATTCTATACTTACAGTTACCTTAACTAAGTTTACTTCATACGTGGCACTTCACTAGCTTAAAAATTTCCCAATGGAAAATGTTATCGACCCCCAGGTCAGACTAAAAACTGAACTTAGGGCTTCCCTGGTGGCGCAGTGGTTGAGAGTCCGCCTGCTGATGCAGGGGACACGGGTTCGTGCCCCGATCCGGGAAGATCCCACATGCCGCGGAACGGCTGGGCCCGTGAGCCGCGTCCGGAGCCTGTGCTCCACAACGGGAGAGGCCACAACAGTGAGAGGCCCGCGTACTGGAAAAAGACAAAAGCAAAAACTGAACTTACCTTCTACCTGAGGTAAGTCTGATTCCTCTTTCTGCCCAAGAGTGAAAGAGCCACAGGGGAGGCGTTAATGAAGTCAGCTGCATCTAGTTTATTCTGGAGAAACCAGCACCTAAGGGATTTGTCGGAGGTACAAATTTCAGTCCTCAACTTTGTCTTGTAATGAAAGGTTTTTTAAAAATAAATTGTATTTCCCTTACACTGTTACATTAAATGGTGCAATCATCAGTTTTAATTAAATTATATTGAATAAAAGATAGCATGGGAGGTGTGAAATCAGTTTATTGGGTCTCAACCATCTAGGAATTTCAAAATTCAGATAGAATAAAATGGAACAGAAAAACATGAGTACCTCAAACCTAGAAAGGTGTCCGTAGCATGTTATTAATTTTCTTTCCATCTGTGACTAATCTGTTAAATCCATCCAATGATTTTTTGAATTTTGATTGCTATGTTTTTTATTTCTAAAAGTTCCATTTCGTCCTTTTTCAGTTTCTGTCACTTTTTAAACTTTATTTTTTATTGAGGTTTCATTGCTTTATAACATCATATAAGTTTCATGCGTTCAATTTATATCACTTTGTTGTTCCTTATTCTTTCAGACATTTTCGATATAGATCTAAACCCAGTAAGCATAATTGTGATTGACATCTGAAGCGGGGTGGGCAGTCTTGTAAGACTGTGCCGTTAACCTGTCGAATTGAGATTTGAGTTAAATTGTAGGACACCCAGCTGGTGCCCAAGAATTGCTTATTGGTGTGGGAATGGCAGCTGCCCATGTTGGAATGGGTTCCAAAATTGTTGTAACATCATTTTCTCCCAGTCTGTAAACACCCCCGATCTCGTTTCCTTTTCTTCTCAGCTGCAGCCCATGGTTGTTCATGTAAACAACATACTTTTTCACCAAAACTCTATACTTCCTTGCAGCCTTAGCCTTCTCGACCCTGCCCAGAAAACCCTAAGCCTAGTTCAATGCGTAATTAACCTTCCCATGGTAGTATTTCCCCCAGTTCTTTCACTCCTCCCTGTATCTATGACCTTGTGTTGTCCCCTCCCACACTGACTTTGGGCCTGATAGTGTTTCTTGCTTTAGTCAAGGGACATTAGCAACTCTGACTTGAGCAATGGCTTAAAAGATGCAGGCACATGTGGGCTTTGCTCGTTCTGCTCTTTGGAACACTGAGCTCACTAAGTGAAGAAGCCTGAGCTAGCCTGCTGGAGAACAAGAGGACATTTGAAGCAGAAATAACAAGGCCCAGCTGAGATCTTTCCAGAACAACAAGTCTACCAACCATCAGGTATTTGAAAAAGTCCATCCTAGACCATTTAATCCAACTGAGCTGGCCCAGAACAGAAGAACCACCCAGCTGACACATAGAATCATGAGAAATAATAAATGTTTGCTGTTTTAAGTCATTAAGTATTGGGAGGATTTGATTTGCAGCAAAAACTAGCATGTATTTTTCTCTACCCTTACATTTACCCTTACCCTCATGGTATGGTTAGAGAAGACTGCACATTTCAGACTGGAACTACTAGAAATTAATGGTATTAAAGGATTGGGTCCCTGAGAATCCTTTTACCTGTCAGCTCCCCTTCCTGTTCCTCTCAATATTTCAGTTGCTCACCATGCTATTCCTGCCCCCAACTCAGCCTGTCCCCTGTCATTTTTATAAAATGACCTTGTCACCTACTTCAGATAAGGTGGGGCTTGCAGGCTACAGGAAGGACTCAATGTCCTTCTGTGTGGGATGAGAAGCCATTGGAGGCTTTTGAGCAGTAGAGTGACACTGGCTGCTGTGGGGAGAATAAGCAAGAGTGGTGGAGCAAGAGTAGAAACAAGAAGTTAAACGAGATGATGGTAGCTTGGTCTAGGGAGATAGAGGAGGGAGTGCAGAGGGTGGAGAGCTGTGGAAACAGGACACTATTCATGGAGACCAAAATGGAAATGACTTCCCCAGGACTTCCCTGGTGGTCCAGTAGCCAAGAACTCACCTTCCAGTGCAGGGGATGCGGCTTCAATCCCTGGTCAAGGAACTGAGATCCCACATGCATGGGGCAGCTAAGCCCGCATGCTGCAACTACCGAGCCCGCACGCCACAACAAGAAAGAAGCCTGTGCACCGCAGTGAAGAGCCCACACGCTGCAACGGAAGATCCCACATGCCAAAAGACCACAACGAAGATCCTGCAACCAAGACCTGATGCAGCCAAATAAATAAATAAGTACAATAAATACAATAAAATGCAGATGACATCCTCTGGACTTGTGAAGTGCAGTTGCCCTGGGTGGAAGGACATAGCAAAAATTCTGATTATATTTTGAAGGTAAGAGCCAAAAAGATTTGCTGATGAATTGATACGGGAAGACAAAAAGGAATCAAGGATAATCACATTTTACTCTAATGATTTTTCTTTAAATTGGTGCTTACCTACCCCATCCCCTTCTTAGAAGAAGGCAGAGACAGTCCTACATATCTCTCTTTGTATACTAGTCTCGAATGAATGAATGAATGACTCAGTCAATAGATGAATCCTGAGTAATATTTTTGCTTTATGTCAGATTACACATTTTTGTTGGAAATTCAGCTTTTCTCCTTTCTTTTCTATTTGCAAAATGAAGTAGTACGTATAATGAGTTCTCATTGTAGAGGTGTTCCAGGTGTGATTATGAAAATGTACTCTGTTTTCTCCCAAAGTACAATGATCAGAACAGTACAGGTCAACAAACTATGATCATCTGGCAATGAAATAAGGAGCTTTTGAGAGAATGAAATCAATTATGTCACTGAACACACTGTTTAGTTCAGTTGACTGTTTTTTTCCATAGTAAAACTTCGTCTACTGAGGAAATAGTACTGTGATTTGCATTCCAGCTTAAGCTCATCTTGTTGCCAGCTGACACATTTTGTTGCACTGCAACAAAGGATCAGCTGGATTCTGCTGCAGAATATCTTATCGGGCATGCCAAACACATTAAAGGCCTGGAAGATTTCTTGAAGATGCTCTTCAGAGTTATATAAGGGAGATGATATATTTGAAAATAAGAAAATAAAGTTTTGGAAAGGACTTTAAAAAGTTTAAAGGCCACGAGGTATAGTGGGAAAACATGGATTTTGAAGCCAGACCTGGCTTCAAATCATTGCTCTGTCACCTACTATGTGACTTTATATTATAGTCTTTGTTTTCTCACCGGTAAGTGGGAATAATACCTACCTCCTTGGTAGGTATTGGTAGGTACTTGTAAAGTTTAAATGACACAATATACAATGGAAGCCTAGCACAGGGATTAACACATAGTAGACACTCAGTAACTGTTAACTCTTTTTCTCTATCCAAAATAAATGTCAGATTTACTATCTAGCTTTGTCTCAGCTGCCCACTCACACTCATGTCAACACCTCGCTGTCCTCGACCTTGTTAAACATCAAGGGTCGCTCTCGTTGGAGCCATTTCCCCTGCCTAACTCAGCCTGTGTGGTTTGCTGTGGATGGCAGACAGGAAGAAGGAACTTGTCCAGGGAGCAAAGCAAGACAATTGAGAAGGAAGGCTGAGATTGTATCTGTGCACAGTGATATTAGTGTCATTGCAGAAGTACAGTAGTACAATCAAACAGGATTCCTTATTACCATTGCTATCACTAAGGACAGCACACATCCTAGGGACACTCACATTTTTTGTTGTTGTTGTTGATACCCATACAGCCATTGCTGCTGGTTTTAGGTGGGAATTGAAACGACTTCCCATATACTGTAAGAGTATAAGTAGTGGAACTTTTCTTCTGGACAACATTTCACAAAGTGAAAAGCTAGGATAGAATCTAGTATTGTCACTATTTGGTATCATGTAGATCTGTGTTCAGTCTCACATCACATAGTAGTTTGACTTCAGGAAAGTTTTTAATCTTTCTGAACTTGTCTTCACCTTACTCTGTTAGTGGGAAGTTGAGTTCAAGGTCGCCATGCTGTACAACTCCAGGGAGCACCACTCACGTAGATTGCACTGGATGTTAAGCAAAAACGTGATTCAGAAACTGTTACAAGACTTCAATAATAGTGACATAAACAAGGTAGAAATGATTTGTTACTCATGTGGCAGTCCCAGTGTATACAGTCCGGGGTTGATACATAGGCTCGATGATATCAGGGATTCAGATTTCAAGATTTCATCAGTCTTATTATTCTGCCATCCATGATACATTGCTCTCATCCATGTAGCCCAAGGTGAAAAGTTAACATTTCATCCAGCAAGAAGAGGGAAAAGCAAAGAGGAAGGCATGATTCTTTCCTTGAAGAATACCATCTACAACAGTGCTCCCCAACCTTTTGAGCACCAGGGACCGGTTCGTGGAAGACCATTTTTCCACGGATGGGGGTGGGGTGTGGGGAATGGTTCAGGCGGTAATGTGAGCAGTGGGGAGCGATGGGGAGCGGCAGATGAAGCTTCGCTTGCTCGCCTGCCTCTCACCTCCTGCTGTGCGGCTTGGTTCCTAACAGGCCACGGACCAGTACTGGTCCACGGCCCGAGGGTTGGGGAGCCCTGATCTCCAAGTTCTTTTTTTTGTTTTTTTTTGGCCAAGCTGTGCTGATTTTCATCAGAAACTTAGTTCATAAGAACTGAGTGGGATAATGAAAGTGGTGGTAAGCAAATTTAGGTGAGCAGTACAGATGACCCCAACACAGTGTCCAAATGACTGAGAGTCATTTTGAACTGTCACTTAGGGGATAAACCAGTGGTACAGGGAAGAAAGGATCTTGGTTCTGGAGGGAATTTAGTCTGGGCCTAGGTGGAAATATTTTGTTTGTTTGTTTGTTTTTAAATTTATTTTATTGAACTATAGTTGATTTACAATGTTTTGTTAATTTCTGCTATACAGCAAAGTGATTCAGTTATACATATATATATACATATTCTTTTTCATATTCTTTTCCATGATGGTTTATCACAGGATATTGAATATATTTCCCTGTGCCATACAGTAGGACCTTGTTGTTTACCCATCCTATATATAATAGTTTACCTCTGCTAACCCGAAACCCTCACTCCATCCCTCCCCCTTGGCAACCACAAGTCTATTTTCTATGTCTGTGAGTCTTTTCCTGGTTGATAGATAAGTTCATTTGTGTCATATTTTAGATTCCACATATAAGCAATATATGGTATTTGTCTTCCTCTTTCTGACTTACTTTGCTTAGTATGATAATCTCTAGGTCCATTCATGTTTCTGCAAATGGCATTATTTCATTCTTTTTTATGGTCGAGTAGTATTCCATTGTATATATGTACCACATCTTCTATATCCATTCATCTGTCGATGGACATTTAGGTTATTACCATGTCTTGGCTATTGTGAATAGTGCTGCTATGAACATAGGGTTGCATGTATCTTTTTTTTTTTTTTTTTGCGGTATGCGGGCCTCTCACCGTTGTGGCCTCTCTCGTTGTAGAGCACAGGCTCCAGACGCGCAGGCCCAGCGGCCATGGCTCACGGGCCCAGCCGCTCTGCAGCATGTGGAATCTTCCCGGACTGGGGCACGAACCCGTGTCCCCTGCATCGGCAGGCGAACTCTCAACCACTGTGCCACCAGGGAAGCCCTGCATGTATCTTTTTGAATTATAGTTTTGTCCAGGCATATGCCCAGGAGTGGGATTGCTGGATCATATGGCAACTCTATTTTTAGTTTTTTGAGGAACCTGCATAGTGTTTTCCGTAGCGGCTGCACCAACTTACATTCCCACCAACAGAGTAGGAGGGTTCCCTTTTCTCCACCCCCTCTCCAGCATTTGTTATTTGTAGACTTTTTAATGATGACCATTCTGACCAGTGTGAGGTGGTTAGGTGGAAATATTTTTGACTAACAGGACAGAATAGGTCTATTTCTGATTTTGTGGGTCAGAAATAGAGAAAGGTACTTTGACAAGAGGGGAGTAAACAGACAATGATTTTAAGGCAAATGCATTCACTCACACATTTATGTATTTATTCATTCATTCATTAGTGGTAGGTACTATGAGATCAGGGGGGTATAAAACATAAGCTCTGCCCTCAAGAATCTTACGATCTAGCATGCTAAGGAGATTGAGTAATGTAGTCCTGTATACTTACATATGACCTAATCTGTACACCGATTCTACTCAGTGATACCTTCAAATGGTACAGTAAAACAGCAATATATGTACCACCATAAAGTCCGTGTATAGTCCAGTCAAATTATGAAGACTTCAGAAACATTATGCATGTTGTCGGAATTCCCTGACGGTCCAGTGGTCAAGACTCAGTGCTTTCACTGCAAGGGACCCGGGGTTCAATCCCTGGTCGGGGAACTAAGATCCAATAAGCCCCTCAGTGTGGCCAAAAAAAAGAAACATTATGCATATTGTTTAAACTTTCGGTCAGAATAAATATCCACATACACAATTTTCTACCCTCAGCTCCTGAAGTCTGTATTGCAAACAGCATGGACATCCTCTTAAGTAGAATCTCTGCAATGATGTTCATCATAACAAGATTTTTACTTGTAAATCAGATATTTATTCATTCGATAGTATTATCCAGATACATAGTGTGACCTTTATCCTCTCAGTACGTCCTTTATTTTGAGACCTTCCCCAAAACTGTGATAACTGTGTAATTTGCAACTAACTAACATGCCTTCAATCCCAACTTCCCCATCAACTAGTCCTGTAATCACAGGCAAGTCACTTAATCCCTCTGAGCTTTAGGTCCCTGCAAAATGGAGATAGTAATGCCTGGCCTATCTACCTGGCAGGATTATTTTCATACTCTCATAAAAGTATTAATAAAAAAATACAGAAAAACAGTGTTTTTTTTTAATTGCTATAATTTCAGACCTTGAGCATATATCAGCATCCAAAGTGGTATTTAAATTGCCACCTAATTTTTCTGGGCATCTTGAAAGATGAGCTCAGGCTGAATTTCTCTTTTTCTCTGCTAACCTACCACACAACTTCATGTTTTCTATTCCTATTCCTGTTTCTGCAATTTTCCTTCTCGATAATTGCTAACATGAGAAGTAGTTTAAATTATTTAAGCTGCTGGCAGTTACACTGAAAATACAGAGAAAACAGGTAGAAGTTTTTGTTATATTATGGCAATGAGAAAGAAAATTAACACTGTAGAAGTCCTGACGTGGTAGTAGAATTATTTACATTATCTCACTTAATCTCTTACAACCTTCACAAGAACACTGTAAGACAGCATTATTAAATGAGGAAACAAGACTCAGTGGTTTAGTGGCTTGCCCCAAATCACACAGCTATAAATGTAGAGCTGGGATCAAACCCAAGTTTGATTACAGAGATTAATGTTTTTCCTCTAACAAACTCCCAGGTGTTATTGCCTCTGCTGGTGTTGCTCTACATTTTAAGAACTGCTTGACAAGACTACTGTATTGATCATCTAGTATCTGTAATACTATACTCAACATTAGGTTAGAAACTCAGCATAATACGGGATAGGGAACAGCTCAGGTTACCCCTCTTGAAACACATACATTCCTTTTGTGTGTGTGTGTGTGTGTGTGTGTGTGTGTGCACTAAAAAATAGTTAGAGGAATAAAAAACACATGAGTCATATAAGAAACAAAAATGACCATTGTAAATGCAGTCCAGTAACTTTTACATGTGAATGGATTAACCAATCGGATCAAAAGACAGACATTGTCAGACTAGATTTTTGAAAAGGTTCAACTATATACTGTCTACAGGAGACACACTTTATATTCAAAAATACAAAGAAATAGAAAGTAAAAGAATAGAAAAGGATATATAATGCAAACAGCAAAAGAAACTAAGGTGACTAATATAAGACAAAATAGACTGAAAGTCTATTAACAAAAAATGTTATTAGAGATGAAGAGGGATATTTCATAGTGATAGAAGGGTCAATCTATATCAGAAAGCTATGATAATTATAAACATACATGCATCCAACAACAGATCATCAAAATACGTAAAGCAAAAACTGACAGAAATGAAGGGGAAAATAGTTCTACAATAATAATTGGAGACTTTATACTCCATTTTCAAAAATGGATAGAACAACTAGATAGAAGGCTGGTAAAGAAATAGAAGACTTGAACAATGCTATAAACCAACCAGATTTAATAGACAGCTATAGAGCACTCCACCCAACAACAGCAGAATACACAGTCTTCTCAAATACGCATAGGAGATTCTCCAAGATAAAACAAACCTCAGTACATTTAAGAGGATAAAAATAATACAAAATATGCTCTCAAACAAAATGTCAACAAAAATCAGTTGATCTAAGAAAAGAAATGGAAAATTTCATTCAAACAAAATTTGAGGATTATAACCTTGGAAGAGTATCTCAGAAAGCTCCGAGAACTGTTCTGCCAGTTAGAAGTCAAGACACAGTTATATAAGAACTTTTTGAGACAGAGGGCTGTACATCAAATGATGTATTACTGACAGTTTACAGAATCCAGATCTGAGTGCGACCTCTTATCAAGATGGAATGTTATCTTCAAGGAGTTATTTTAAGAGAATGTTGCTCTTTATGTTTGAGCGGAAATTTCTGCCAATGGAGAAGGTTTGGTCAATGCAAAATGCAGATACACAATGCACAGTGGGGGGAGAGAGGAGGCCAAAGGGCAGAGAAAATTTTGTTTAAATTTTTCTTGTCTTGTCATAAAATGTGAATTTTATTTCACAAAAGAAAGGAATGAAATTAGAAATCAGTAACAGAAAGAATATGGGGAAACACACAAGTATTTTGAAATTAAAAACACACTCCTAAATACCCAAATGATCATAGAAGAAAGCAAAAGGGAAATTAAAAATACTTTGAGAAAAATGAAACAACAATATGCCAAAACTTATGGGATATAGCTAAAGCAGCACTTAGAAGGCAATTTATAGCCAAAAATGCCGGTATTAAAAAAAGAAGAAAGATCTTTAATCAAGATCTTAATCTTCTACCTTAAGACACTGGGAAAGGGGGAGCAAATTAAGTCTTAGGCAAGCAAGGAAGAAAATAATAATGATTGAGAGGAAATTAATGAAATAGAGAATAGAAAAACAATAGAGAAAATAATGGAAACAAAATCTGGTCCTTTGACAAGATCATCAAAACTGACAAATCTTTAGCTAGACTGACCAAGAAAAAATATTTTAAGACTCAAATTACTAGAATCAGAAATGAAATAGGTGGGCTTCCCTGGTGGTGCAGTGCCTAAGAATCCGCCTGCCAGTGCAGGGGACACGGGTTTGAGCCCTGGTCCAGGAAGATCCCACATGCAACGGAGCAACTAAGCCCGTGCACCACAACTACTGAGCCTGCACTCTAGAGCCTGTGAGCCACAACTACTGAGTCCACATGCCACAACTACTGAAACCCGCACACCTAGAGCCTGTGCTCTGCAACAAGAGAAGCCACCACAATGAGAAGTCTGCATGCTGCAACAAACAGTGGGCCCAGCTCACCACAACTAAAGAAGGTCAACGTGCAGCAACGAAGACCCAACGCAGCGAAAAATAAATTAATTAATTAATTTTAAAAAAAAAGAAATGAAATAGGGGATATCATTACTGGCCTTACAGAAATAAAAAGGATTGTAAAGGAATAATTGTATGAACGATTGTATGCCAATAAATTAGATAAATTAGATAACGTAGATGAAATGGGAAGATTCCTATAAAGACACTAACTACGAAAACTGACTCAAAAAAAAAAAAAACAGACAGGGCTTACTTGATGGCACAGTGGTTAAGAATCCACCTGCCAATGCAGGGGACATGGGTTTGAGCCCTGCTCCAGGAAGATCCCACATGCTGCGGAGCAACTAAGCCCATGTGCCACAACTACTGAAGCCTGTGCGACTAGAGCCCGTGCTCTACAACAAGAGAAGCCACTGCAGTGAGAAGCCCGTGCATCTCAACAAAGAGCAACCCCTGCTCACTGCAACCAGAGAAAAGCCCTCATGCAGCAACGAAGACCCAACACAGCCAAAAAAAAAGAAAAGAAAAGAAACAGACAATCTTAATAGACTCAAAACAAACATATTAAATTAGTAATAAAAAGTCTACCCACAGAGAAAAGCCAGGACCCAGATGACTTCACTGATGTATTCTACTGAAATTTAAAGAAGAATTAGTACCAATTCATCACAAACTCTTGCAAAAAATAGATGAGGGAACATTTCCCAACTTATCCTATGATGCCAGTGTTACTCTGATTAAAAAAACTAGTCAAAGCTATCACAAAAGGAAAACTAAAACCCCGTATCTCTTATGAATATGAATGCCAAAATCCTCAACAAAATACCAGCAAATCATGCTTCCCTGGTGGCGCAGTGGTTGAGAGTCCGCCTGCCAATGCAGGGGACATGGGTTCATGCCCCGGTCCGGGAAGATCCCACATGCCGCGGAGTGGCTGGGACTGTGAGCCATGGCCGCTGAGCCTGCACGTCCGGAGCCTGTGCTCCACAACGGGAGAGGCCACAACAGTGAAAGGTCTGTGTATAGCAAAAAAAAAAAACAAACCAGCAAATCAAATTCAATAACATATAAAAAGAATTATACACCATGACCAAATGGGATATATTTCAGGAATGTGAGATTGGTTTAATCCCCAAAATCAATAAATAAAATACACCATATCAACACAACTAAAAGGAAAAACCAAAACAAAAAGACAACCTATGAACTGGGAGAAAATATTTGCAAACGATGCCATCGACAACAGCTTAATTTCCAAAATATACAAACAGCTCATACAACTCAATAACAAAACAAAAACAAACTACCCAATCAAAAATGGGCAGAAGACCTAAATAGATATTTCTCCAAAGAAGACATACAGATGGCCAATAGTCACATGAAAAGATGCTTGACATCACTAGTTACTAGAGAAATGCAAATCAAAACTGCAATGAGGTATCACCTCACACCAGTCAGAATGGCTATCATCAAAAAGTCTACAAATAATAAACGCTGGAGAGAGTATAGAGAAAAGGGAAGCCTCCTACATTGTTGGTGGGAATGTAAATTGGTGCAGCCACTAAGGAAAACAGTATGGAGGTTTCTTAAAAAACTAAAAATAGAGTTGCCCTATGATCCAGCAATCCCACTCCTGGGCATATACATAGAAAAGATGAAAGTTCTAATTGGAAAAGTTACATGTACCCCCAATGTTCATGGCAGTACTATTTACAATAGCCAAGACATGGAAACAACCTAAGTGTCCATCAAAAGATGAATGGATAAAGAAGATGTGGTATTTATATACAATGGAATATTACTCAGCTGTAAAAAAGAATGAAATAATGCCATTTGCAGCAACGTGGATGGGCCTAGAGGTTATCCTACTAAGCAAAGTAAGTCAGAAAGAAAAAGACAGATACCATATGATATCACTTATATGTGGAATCTAAACAATGACACAAATGAACTCATCTGTAAAACAGAAACAGACTCATAGACATAGAGAACAGACTTGTGGTTGCAGGGGGGTGGGAGAGAGGAATGGATTGAGAGTATGGGATTAGCAGATGCAAACTATTATATATAGAATGGATAAAACAACAAGGTCCTACTGTACAGCACAGGGAACTATATTCAATATCTTATAAAAAAAGACTATAATGGAAAAGAATAAAAAAATGTAGATCTCTACATATATTTATGTATAACTGAATCACTTTGCTGTATACCTGAAACTAACACAATATTGTAAATCAACTATACTTCAAGAAAAACAAAAGCAAAAACCACATGATCATCTCAATAGGAGAAAAAGCATTGACAAAAATCCAACACCTTTTCATGATAGAAACACTTAACAAACTAGTAATAAAAGGAAGCTTCCTCAACCTGATAAGAGCACCTATGAAAAGCCTGTAGCCAACAGTATACTTAATGGTAAAAGACTGTATGAATTTCCCCTAAGATCAGAAATAAGACAAGGATGTCCACTCTTGCTACTCTACTCAACATTATGCTAGAGGTTCCAGCAGGGAAATTAAGCAAGAGAAAGAAACGAATGGAATTCAGATTGACAAGGAAGAGTAAAGCCATATTCACAAATGACATGATCTTGTATACAGAGAATCAAAAGAAAACAAGTGTACAAGCAAAAACTTGCTCACAAATATTCATAGCAGCACTACTCACAGTAGCCAGAAGGTGGAAATAACCCACATGTCCATCAACAGATAAATGGAGAAACAAAAGATGGTATATCCATACAGTACATTATTCCGCCAAAAAAAAATGTGCATGCTACAACATGGAGGAATCTTGTAAACATCATCCTAAGTGAAAGAATCAAGACACAAAAGGCCAAATATTATATGATTCCATTTATTGAAATAACCAGAGTTGGCAAATCCTTAAAGACATAAAACAGATTAGTGGTCCCCTAGGGTGGGAGGTGGGGGGAGAGGGAAACAAGGAGTAACTGTTTAATGGGTACAGGATTTCCTTTCAGGATGATGAGAATATTCAGGAACTAGATAGTGGTGATGGCTGTATAAATTGTGAATGCATTAAATGTCACTAATGGTAAATTTTTTTGTTATGTATGTTTTACCACAGCAATAATAATAAAAACAAAGCACATATACCTACCATCCAGTTTAAGAAATAAAAGTTTTCAAATATGAAAAAGGCAAACTGACTTCAACAACAAAAATGGATTAATGTTTAAAAAAGAAACCTGTCGATGAAAAATTAATCAGTCGATCTAAGAAAGAAATGGAAAATTTTATTTGAGCCTGAGGATTGTAACCCAGGAATAGCCTCTCAGAAAGCTCCGAGAACTGTTCTACCCATTAGAGATCAAAATGCAGTTGTGTAAGTTTTTTTTTGAGACAGAGGGCATACATTAAATGATGTATTATTGACAGTTTACATAATCCAGATCTGCAAGTACAAAGTGGTGGGTCATTGTGACCCCTTACAAGAGCAAGAAGGAATGTTATCTTTTAAGGAGTCATCTCGTTGATGCCAGGAGAATGTTGCTCTTTATGGTTGAGCAGGTATTTCTGCTGATGGGGGAGGTCTGGCCACTGCATGATGCAGATACACAATACACAGTAGAGGGGATGGAGGAGGCCAAAGGGCAGAGAAAAATTTTTATGCTTAAATTTTTCTTTTCTTGCATACAATAAAATAAGAATTTTATTTTTGTTTTTATTCACAAAACAAAAGCAAGTTAGAGCCTCTTACTTCAAACATTATAGTATGCCAAATAACAAAATAATACGGTTCAGAGTTCCTTTGGTAGGTTGTGGGGAGCCATCATTGATTGAGCAATAAAGTGACACAATCAGAACTCTGCTTTAGGAAATCCATCTGGCATCACAAATTTGATAGGAGGGAGGTGGACGGAAGGCATAAGACCTCTTGCAGTGGTCTCAGCTACTTGAGGCACTAAACTGGGCATAGTAGGAATGGAAAGAAACATATGAAAGCCTGTATTTGCCCTTTTGTCTTTTTTTTTTTTAATGTTTATGGAGTATAGTTGATTTACAAATGTTGTGTTAGTTTCAGGTGTACAGCAAAATGAATACCTATATGTATTCATATACGTATATCCACTCGTCCTTTTTTTTTTAGATGCTTCTCCCATATAGGCCATTACAGAGTATTGAGTAGAGTTCCCTGTGTTATACAGCAGGTTCTTATTAGTTATCTATTTTATATATAGTAGTATGTATATGTCAATCCTAATCTCACAATTTATCCCCCCCCTTATCCCCTGGTAACCATAAGTTTGTTTTCTATATCTGTGATTCTACTTCTGTTTTGTAAATAATTTCATTTGTGCCCCTTTTTTTAGATTCCACATATACACTGCACTTACAATCAGATTTCTGTTATAGCAGGAGATAGCGGACCACAATATATATAGCAGTACCCCTCTAGATAAAAGCATATCTAGAGCTTCCCCAAAGAAAACATCAGACCAGGAAATATCAGGCAGCCTAAGATTTTTTTTTTGTTAAGCAAGGAGTTTACAATGTTTGTTTTCTTAGTCTATATCCAACTGGCCTAAAATAAGCAGCAGCTACCATGTACTGATCATTAGCTAACTGAATCATACATATTTTCTAATTAGCTCACTTAATCCTTTTTTACCATCTTGTGCAGTGAGTACTACTTAGGTCCATCTTATGGATGAGTAAACTGAGATTCAAAGAAAACAAGAAACTTGTCCTTTAAGGTATGGTGAGTTGGACTTCACACCTGACTCCAAAGCCTGTACTCTCAGGAAGGAAAAAAAAAGTTAAAATTGAGAGGCATGGTGTTTTTGCTGTTCTAATCATGTGTCTATTCCACCTGAGCTTATCATAGTCTCCTTTCAAAAGGGTTAGAGTAAACTTACCCACTTTCCGGAAGTTTGAACATATTTATTTTAATCAGTCCTTTGGGAACTCACAAAAAGATTTATGTGCATCTCTTCCAAGAATGTTAAGCTGTTGCATTATCGTCTCAGAAAGATAAAGCCACAGGGCAAGGTCATGCTCCTGAGGTTGGGGTTGAGGGCCTCCACTAAGGAGCTGGCCTTTACTGTGCTAAGTATCAGAGAAGAGGTGGGAACTGAAACAGGAAACCAGAAACTAGATGGCCAGGAGGGGGAACTGCAGGTATTTGGCTGAGAGTTACTCTGTTGTTTACTTGAGAATTCATTTCAAGTCCCTCCTGGAGGGAAAGGAAAAGATGACCTTTGCAGCTTAGAGGCAGCCAGGCCTAGGCACCAAAGCTGAAGATGAATTAAGTCTTATCTTAACAAAAGATCTTCCAGGCTCCTGTTACTCATGTTGTTCATTTCCCTCTTATCATCCCTCAGCCTTTGGTAAAATCTTATTTAAATTAACTAGGCCACAAAGAATTAAGAGAAGAGCTCTGTCTACTTTAGACCAGAGGCTAAAAGGGGGAACAAGAGTTGGGAGTTCAGCAGCCTACCCATGTCTCACCATTGTGCACCAGTGGTGTCCTTCCCCCCACTGCCTGTTGTGGAGGAACAGAGAGGTGATTTGTTTTAAGGAATCAGGGGTTCCTTATCCCTTTACCTTAGAACAGTGTTTTTCAAACTGCAGGTCAGACCCAGTAGTAGGTTATGGAATCAATTTAGTGAGTGTCAATCAGCACTTGTTTTTAAATGAAATGGAATAGGACTGGCATGTACTTAGAAAGTTTAACTATTGTTCTGTGAGTTTTTGTTTCAGTTTTAGAAAATATAAAGTGGTGTGTGGGTACTGGTCACCATGTAAAATGTATTTCTTACTGTGCATCATGATCAGAAAAGTTTGAATACCACTGCTATAAGTATCAATATTTATCTAATGAAATCAGAGTTATCAAGGGAAAAAAATGGGTCCTTATATTTCATTGTATTTTTCTTGCACTTTAGAATTTCAGAGATTTTTTCCCTTTAACACATGTAAAAAATAACCTCACTTTAACAAATTCTTTTGGGTGCTTTCATTGAGGAATTTTGCACTATTTAATAGTTCACAGCTCTGCCAACTCCTTTGTTTGGCCTGCCAGGAATGAAGACACAAAACGGCTAGTGAGTTTAGGTGCCTGGAAATAGTGATCTTTGGTGGGACTTGAACTTCTTTAACCTCTTCACTTCCTTTAAGAGTGAAAGGTATACACCCTCCCCTGTTGCATCTGTGATGTAATTCACCCAGGCCTGCTTCTGGACAGGTACACTGTGACTTCACCTGAAATTGCTACTCATCGCTGCCTAATTGCTTGGTCCTTGTAGTCATTATTGTGATGCTAGATAAGTGTCATTGTATAATTTAACTACCTGTCTTTCTGGAATTAAGACAGGTTACAATGTCCCCTCTCGTACCCCCTGCTCCCTTGAGTTCAATAATAAATATTTATACCATTAATTCTAAACCTTAATCATACTGACTTACATGTGATTAAACTGTTTCACACGTGTATGCCATAGTTAATGTGAATTCATTTCTCTCCCAGACATTTTTCATCACTTTATAAGTTTAGTTTACAAGCCAAGTACTCAGATATCTGTTTCCTTCTAGGTCATCACAGAAGGACAGTAGTACCTCAGTTATGGGTCATGGCTTGGGAGAATAAAAAAGTTCTTTACCAAAGCAGATGAGTAAAAAGATTAAGTAGTATCTCTTTAGTGATAGCAGTCAATAATTATAACTTATAATAATTTACAATTTAAGGGGAAACTGAGGAAATCCCAACAAAAGCAAAATCTTAGTATAAATAGTTAACTCTGACATTTAATCCATACTAGATGACCAGTCTAAACCAATCATGGCTATTCTATTCCCTTGTCAGTAATTGGTTCCAAATTAGGTGTGTGACCACTGGTGCCAGGGTTCTTAGATATACTTCCTCACTTCTAAGAGTGGTCTTCTTTCTCTGGATTTTGGCATGTCTGGGTTATGATGCCAAGAACTTTTGCTATCGTCTTTCTCTTGCCCGAGGATGAAGCTGTTACTTGAAGGATGAAGCTCTGTCAGAAGCATGACAGAGTAAAGGTTGGAAGAGACCTGGATCCTTCATGACACTGTTATGCAATGGCATCTATCAACCTTGCCCTACCTCTGAACTTCCTAGTTATACGACATAATAAATTTCCTTATTGTTTGAGTATTATTCACAGTGTGAATGGGTTTTATTAATTATTTACAGACAAATCATTCTAACGGTACTAATGAATGTTAGTGCCAGTTGATAACACTGATTTTCCCCAAATGCTGGTAAAATGCTTTCTTCACCTCATCCCATATTTTCCAGCAAAGTTAGAGAACCCTTTGGAGAATATACATGGCTCCAAATTTTTTAGAAACCCTAAAATTTTTAGAAACTCTGCCAGGTACCCAGCCCTCAATGTCTTGTCAGGATTAGTTTATGTCAAAAGCTGCTATTCTCTTCCTTTTAGCCAAGTACTCCATTGACCTCCATTGCAGACTCAGACCAGGTTTGAGAACTTAATTCTTTCCTTAACAGGAAGCATATGGAAGTTCCCAGGTATCAAGATGCTGCATACTGTTTGTGCCTGTATCTGTTACTTAAACTCTGCGTAAGTTCTGAACTCTTTTGACTAGACTGCTTGACTAGGTTTCTGACTCCATGTTTCCTTTCTTCTTGCCTGTGTTACTGACACACGTTGAAGAGACTACTTCCAACTTTACCTTCACCAGCTCCCCTGTTGTTTAAACCTCACCTGCCTACCTGAATTCCTTATTCATTCCTTCTATGTCTTGCAGTGTCTTTATGTTTCTTTAAAGCATGGTAAAATGTATTTACAAGAAGGAAATGAATAGCCCAAAGTACATCAGAGAATTCTTTGAGCAGGAGTGACTACAGTAGTGGTTCATAGTTTCTTATGCCCATTTTCTTAGTTAAGAATTTATAAGCTGTTATGGTTGAATGCTCTGCATGAATTGTTGTAAAAGTTTCACATGTATATTGAATTTAGTTTACTACCAAAGATTCCAGAGAGAGAGGAGAAATTAACCAGAGAGGTTTATTTCAAGAGCAACTTTTGTTAATTAAAATATCGTTAGAAATAGTTCAATATATAAAGTTAATAACTTCTTTAATATAGCCATTTGTCATTTATAGACACCAACCCATTAACCTGAGTAATCAACTCTGGTTTTGCTTCAATTCCACTTAGTAGGTTTAGGGGTAAGCACAGATTTTTCTCTGGCTTGTGTTTGTAAAATAACTTCCTGCAATCTGCTTTATGTGCATTTACACATATGAAAAGAAATCAAAATATATTACAGAGCCTTTATTCTTATATATTAACTATGTGAAATTTAATTTCCTACCCATCAAAATATTTTTCCTTTTAATTAATTATCAATTAGGTTCTCTTTTTCTTCTTATAATACACTCCCAAATTACTTTTCTACCTGCTACATAATTCTATGAAACTTTTATTATGTGTAGGAAAACATTATTCTGGATCCAGATCTCCAAAGACTTTTCTAAAAAGCAATTTATCATTGCTTTTTATTTAAAAAATTTTATACTTCAAAAGACTACCAAGAAAATAAAAAGACAACCCAAAGAATGGGAGAAAATATTTGTAAATCATATTTGATAAGGGATTTATATCCAGAATATATAAAGAGCTTTACACTCAATGACAAAAAGACAAATAACCCAGTTAAGAATGGGCAAAGGACATTTCTCTAAAGAAGATATGCAAATGACCAATAAGCATGTGAAAAGACACTCAACATCATTACTCATTAGGGAAATACAAATCAAAACCACAATGAGATACCACTTCACACCAACTAGGATGGATGGTTATAATAAAAAAGACAGACAATAATAAGTGTTGGTGAAGATTTGGAGAAATCACAGTCTTAATATATTGCTGGTATGATTGTAAAATGGTGCAACCACTTGAGAAATCAGATTGGAAGTTCCTCGAGTTGTTAAACATAGAGTTATCATATGAGCTAGCAATTCCACGCCTAGGTATATACCCAAGAGAACTGAAATCATGTGTCCACACAAAACTTGTACACAAGTGTTCATAGCAGCACTATTCATAATAGCCAAAAAGTGGAAACAATCCAAATGCCTGTCAGCTAATGAATGGATAAACAAAATGTGGTATTTCTGCACAATGGAATATTACTGGGTCATGTTATGGACTGAATGCTTGTGTCCCCACCCCTCAAATTCATATGTTGAAGCTCTTACCCCCAATGTGATTTTATTAGGAAGTGGGGCCTTTGGGAGGTAATTAGGTTTAGATGAGGCCATGAGAGTGAAGCCCCCATGCTGGGATTAGTGCCTTTCCAAGGAAACAAAGAGATACTAGAGCGTCCTCTTTTCACTAAATGTGGCTGACTGCTAGCCAGGAAGAGGGCCCTCACCAAGAACCAAATCTTCTAGCACCTTAATCTTGGACTTCACATTCTCCAGAACTATGAGAAACAAGTGTCTATTGTTTAAGCCACCCAGTGTATTTTGTTATAGCACCCCAACGTGGCTAAGACAGGTTGTGAAATGAATGAAGTATTGATACTTGCTACACATGGCATGTATCAAAATATACAAAATTTTGTTTTCTTTTGTTTTAAAGAAAACAAAAAATACTTGTTTTCTTTAAAAAAATTAATGATTTTAGGGCAGTGAAAACACTCTATATGATATTATAATGATAGATATGTCATTATACTTTTGTCCAAATCCATAGAATGTTCAAACAAGACTGGACCCTAAGGTAAACTATGGACTTTAGGTGATTATGATGTGCCAATGTAGGTTCATCCGTGGTAAAAAATGTACCATCTAGTGAGTGATACTGATAATAAGAGAGGCTATGCATGTGTGGGGGTAAGGGGTATATGGGAAATCTCTGTATCTTTCTCTCAATTTTATTGTAAACCTAAAACTGCCCTGAAAAGAATTGTCTTTAAAAAAAGAGATGAGGAATTTCCCTGGTGGCACAGTGGTTAAGACTCCGTGCTCCCAAGCAGGGGGCCTAGGTTCAATCCCTGCTCAGGGAACTAGATCTCACATGCATGCCGCAACTAAGGAGCACACCTGCTTCAACTAAGACCCAGTGCAACCAAATAAATAAATAAATATTAAAAAAAAATAAAAAGATGAATGAGGGACTTCCCTGGAGGTCCAGTGGTTAAGATACCAGGCTTCCATTGCAGGGGGCACAGGTTCAGTCCCTGGTAGGGAACTAAGATCCCACATAAAGTGTGGCAAGGCCAATAAATAAATAATGAATGAATGAATGAATGAATGAAAATTCCCAAGTATAGCAACAGACTAGCACCCAGATGCACACTAATTTGCCTATGCTTCCCTTCTCTACAATTTCTTACAATTTTAAATTGAAATTATCAGAGAAGAGACTGGGAACAGTAGGAAATTCATAGAATCAGAAACTTTGAAATCTGAAAGAAACCTTGGTCCAACCACTTCCTTTCACAGACCAGTTACCAAGATATAGGAATTGATGACTTGTGTAAGGTCACACCAGAGGGGCAGTACCATGTCCAGAGTCCGGGTCTTCTGACTTAATAAAATGGTTCTTCCCGTTGAAAGGAAAGAAACAAATTTGAAAGCTCTTTTTCTCTACTTATCAAAAACCTATATGTTTTACTTTGATGGGGTCTCTGAATCAGATCAGTGATTCCTAACTTGAAATGCACTTCCTTAATTTACAGTACACCACAATCTGCAGTGTATCCAGGGAAGGGCAATAAGGATTGTGAAGGAGCTAGAAACCATATCGTACAAGGAATCTTGGAGTGAACTCAGGGCATTAAGGGTGGAAAAAAAGTAAATTTAAGGAGGAATTTGGCAGCTGCCTTCAGGTATCATAAGATTCTTTGGAAGAGCTACTGGAAGGAACTTAAGAGCTAGAAGAGGTCCAACCCCTTCATTTTCATTTTACAGATCAGATGGTGTAATGAGGCTCAGAGTGGTTATGATTCTGACCTAACCTCACATGGCTAGTTACTGGCTGACCTGAGAATATAACTCTGGATGTCTGAATCAAAGGCAGTTGTGCTTTTTGTAGTTCCAGGGATTTATGAATAGAGGATATAGGAAGACCAATTTTAACTACTTGTGAAAAAGAACTTTCTGGCAATTAGAGCTCTTCAAAAATGCAATGGACCGCTATGTGGTGTAGTGGGCTCTCTGATGCTGGAAACAGTTAAAATAAATAGCCAGTGTACCTGCTTAATTAGACATTAAGATGAGTTGGATTGCTTCCAATCAACTCTAACATGTGGTTCCATATTAATTTTAAGGTTAAAAAGAATGTAAAACAAGGCAATATTTAGCATGACAGGAAAAGCAGAATTCTAGAATCTTAAAAGCAAAACAAAACTCACTTTGTAGAAATAAACAATACATTTCCATTAAAGAATACCAGAATAAAATGCAGGCACGGTAATCATTGTCAAAATAAGAATGATGTTCTGAAAACAAAGAATTTTACTTTTCAAGAAATAAAAACAGAAGAGAAGAGTGTACATTTTTAGATTTGGATTATCTGTCAAAATAGAAATGAACACCACTGTGAAACAGACCGTATGAAGTGGAGTGGAGGACATATTCTCATCGCATTTACATCATAATGAACAGGCTTTGGAGTTACCAGTGTAGGACAGTGGGTAATCATGGTAGAAATTCTATGTATAATTTTCTCTAGAGGTAATTAAAAATCAGGAGATGGATAGGCTAAGAGATAATTCCTACAATTAAAGGGCTATACAGACAGTACCAGCACTTCAACACCCACAATGAGACAACAAAACATAAGCAGCTCAGCTGGAGCAAAGATTGCAAGTTGCACTTAACAATTATATAAGAAGTGCTTTTTTTAAAGAACAATTGTGAATTTTTTTTATTTACCAGATCCTCAGGAATAAAAAAGTCACATTCTAATTCAAGTTGCTTTTTAATAACTAATGAAACATTTTTTACAAATAAATTCGTAGCATTTATAAACTCAGAGGCTCATATGCATGATAGAATGTGGCCTTCCCCATCTCAGTAATGGCAACTGAATTCCTCCAGTAGCTCACTTTAGAATTATCTTCAACTCCTCTCTTTTTTCATATTCCACATCTAAAACCTATCAGCTCTATCTTCAAAATATATTCAGAATCTGACCACTTCTTACCATATCCACTGCTGCTACCCTGGTCGAAGCCATCATTATCTCTTGCATGGATTCTTCTAACTGGCCTTTGTACTTTGGATTTTGCCCTGCCTTCAGCCTATTCTGAATCCTGCAGCCAGAGGGACTCTTTTTTTTTTTAAGTTTTGTCTACAATTTTGGCTTTCAGTTCCCTGACCAGGGAAGGAACCTGAGCCACAGCAGTGAAAGCACAGAATCCTAACCACTAGACCACTGGGAAACTCCCCAGAGGGACTCTAAAAATAAATGCCAACTTCTCAACACAAAGAAAAAGATTTTTTTTTCTATTTCTTTAATTTTGTATCTATTTCAGATGATGGATGTTGACTAACCTTATTGTGATAATCATTTCATTATGTATGTAAGTCAAATCATTATGCCGTACACCTTAAACTTATACAAGTGCTATATGTCAATTATATCTCAATAAAACTGGAAGAAAAAAATTTAAATAAGTAAAAACAAAAAAATTGAAGTAATGATATTTTTGTGTTAGTAATCTAATTATAATAAAACAAGGCATTCATGTGTTCAACAAAAACAAAAAAATGCCAACAGCATCCACCCTCCAATGGCTTTCCATCATACTCCTCACAATGGCCTGCAAGGCCATCCATGATCTGGCCCCTTATTTTCTGATCTCATCTACAGCAACCTTCACTCGTTCCACTCCAGTCACACTGGCCTTCTTGTTTATCCACAAATATACCATGCGTACATCCATCTCAGGGCTTTGTACTTGCTGTTCTCTCTGCCTAAATTGCTCTTCTCCCAGATAACCTCAGGTCTCACGTCCTCATCACCTAACTCTACTCCAACACCACTTTCTCAGTGACGTCTTCCTTAACCATGCCGTTTTAAAATCTCAGTTGCCATGACATACGCGTTCCTTGCCCACTATATTTTCCTCCTTGTTTCCTCTTACCTTATTACATGCCATACAATGTACCTGTACTTTTTATCGTCAGTCCCCCCATTAGAATATAAGCTCTAATGGTCAGAGATTTTTGTCTGTTTTATCTACTGTACCCAGTACAGCGTTGTACTGGTACTGATGGACCTAGCACAGTGCTTGGCACATAGTAGGTGCTAAATAAAATTTTGTTTAATTAATTAGTTAATTAGCAAGACCTCACTTTTTATAGTAAGGACTTTTATATGGAAAGTACTTAGGCTATTGATAACTAGAACAGATGACTTATTTTTAGTTTTAGATTGACAATTGCTTGCAATTGTAGTACATTTTAGAAATTTTCAGGTAGAGGGTAAATTGCAGTTTTTGGGGGGTTTTTTTGGCCACACAGCACAGCATGTGGGATCTTAGTTCCTTGACCAGGGATTGAACCCGCACCCCTGCTGTGGAAGCACTGAGTCTTAACCACTGGACTGCCAGGGAAGTCCCCTAAATTGCAGTTTTAATGAGTGATGAATTAGACAACCCCTGGGCATAGGTAAAAGTAGACATTTGCCTGAGGCAATGTACCCAGAGGGAAAATTAGAATTTTCTTAACTATAGATTATATTTAACCAAACTAGAAAAATATTTATGTGTTTTATGAACCTGTGTAAAATTCCTTTGCCCAACCTCAGTAATAATTCAGGGATTGAAAATAAAATAAACCAAAATCCAAAACAGGAGCATCAATATGTCACTATATTTCATCAGCTAGTCTCAAAACCAAAGGTAAGCAGATTCACTTAAGATTGCCAAAATTGATTTAATAAGTAAATCCAAATACTATATATACTTCAGTGTTTTAAGAAGGGTAAATAGTACTTGAGATTGGTAAATTAGTGGCAACATTAGATCTTCTGATTTCTAATATACTTTATATTACCTAATTAAATATTATTACTAAAATATGTATTCGATATTTATTAGAGCTGCTTATAGAGTTATTGTAAACATTGAGAAAATATTCCTACTTTTTTATGTTTATAAATAACCAAGTCTATTGCCAGTCAGGGGCGAAGAAAATTTACTCAGTGCAAAAGCATGCTCCATTATGCTATTTGAAAGGAAACTGCTCTCTGTTTTCTACATAGCAGCAATATTATTTCATGTGATTTCCTTTCGAATGGAATATTCCATGAGTACAGGAGAGATGAGGGGTATTTTTTTCTAATTTTTTTTGAAATAAATAATTGTACCAGGAGAGATGAAGTTTTATAAACACTTTGAATCTGATTAAGATATGAAATCAGGGGAATTCCCTAGCGGTCCAGTGGTTAGGGCTCCACGCTTCCACTGCAGGGGGCATGGGTTCGATCCCTGGTTGGGGAACTAAGATCCCTGCATGCCGTGCAGCATGGCCAAATAAAAAATTTAACAAAAAAAAAAGATGTGAAATCAAAGTTGGTAATAAAATAGAAGCACCTTTGAGTAAAATGCAGTTAAATATTATAATTTTTATTAAAATGCCTGTTTCATTTGTATGGAATAGTGTATAAATATCACATATGCATAGTTTTGAATAACCATGATAAATCTGTGTACCACTACCTGGGTGAAGAAAGAGCATTACTAGTACCAGTGCTCTGTGTGCCCCTCCCCATCACATCTCCCTGTTTCTTCCCAGAGACAACTATCATTTTGATTTTGTGTCCACCATTCATTTGCTTTCCCCAAAGCCCCACCATTTGTGTATCTATCCCTACAGAATATATTGTTTAGTTCTGAAAACCTGAGTAGCAATAACAAACCTAGCTGTATAAGGAAAAGGCAATATTGTCATCACTTGTTGAAGGCTATCAGGAAAAAATATGCTGAACAGGGTCTCTGGGTGATAGTCTGGCTTCAGCTTCTCTGAGGGTTTACAAGAGACTTCCTCTATCTGTAGTAACTCCTGGGAAACAGAAAGCTTAATATACTCCCCCCATCTGACACAGATGTGTTGTGGACCAGATACTGGTCACACAGCCGAGGTTTGGTCAGACAGGGAGGGCTGCTCTGAAGTTTCTACTTTTAACTCCTATGGCCTACATCTAGGTCTTAGGAGTAAGTCAAGCCAGAATCCTTTTGGGATAGAATGATGGTCCTCAGATGAAGAGGAGAGTAGACCTTCATCAATACAGGAAAGAGACATTCAAACACAGATAAGAACCTGGGTCAAACTCACACAGGTATCCTCAGGCTAAAAGAGGGTATAATGGCAGAGGATGTTGGTGATGACAGTGCTGACTGTGTCTGATTCTTGAGTCATACTGCCCTACCTGGACTGGTTACCCCCATGTGTGGGGCACAGCTGTCATCTGAGATTCCCTCTCCCCTATGTTGGGTCTCTTACTCCCTGTATTACGTCTTCCCCTTTCTTGGTTTATTCTCCTATATTGGTGAAGCATATCTTCCAGTAGCATCTTAAGAAATGATAAATGGGAAATAAATTGAGATTTTTTAAAAAAATATTTATCTATTTTTGTCTGCGTCAGGTCTTTGTTGCTTGGGATCTTCGTTGCAGCATGCAGGCTTCTCTCTAGTTGTGGCACGAGGGCTCTGTAGTTGTGGTGTGTGGGCTCCAGAGCCCATTGGCTCTGTCGTTGCGGCACGCAGGCTCTCTAGTTGTGGCTCATGTGCTCAGTAGTGGCGGTGTGTGGGCTTAGCTGCCCTGCGGCATGTGGGATCTTAGTTCCCTGACCAGGGATCGTACCTGCGTCCTCTGCATTGGAAGGCGGATTCTCAACCACTGGACCACCAGGGAAGTCCTTCTGAGATTTTTTTTTTCCTATTTATTTATTTGGTTGCACCGGGTCTTAGTTGCAGCTTGTGAGTTCCTTAGTTGTGGTAGGTAGTCTCCTTAGTTGCGGCTTGCTGGTTCCTTAGTTGTGGCAGGTGGGCTCCTTAGTGGTGGCAGGTGGGCTCCTTGGTTGTGGCAGGTGGGCTCCTTAGTTACAGCTCGCCAGATCCTTAGTTGTGGCATGTGAACTCTGGCTTGCGGCATGCACGTTGTTCCCTGACCAGGGATCGAAGCTGACCCCCCTGCATTGGGAGCACAGAGTCTTATCCACTGCACCACCAGGAAGTCCCCTCACTGAGATCTTGAATGTCTGAAAATATCTATGTTCAATTCTCATTCTTGATTGATAATTTCTGAGGATAGGACTTTAGGTTGGAGATCATTTTGTACAGAATTTTGAATGTATTTCTCTTCTTTCTTGAAAGCCTATCTTCTTGCTTCCAGTGCTGCTGTGGAGCAGTCCAAAGTTGTTGCTTTTCTTTATCCTTGTGTGTAATCAACCTGTTTACGTTTTTTCCTGAGAGCTATAGGAATCATTTCTTGGTCCAGGTGTTCTGAAATTTCACAAGTGACTTGTTATGAATCTCTCTTCATCTGTTTTCCTTGGCACTTCATGGGTTCTTGTAATCTGGAAACGCAAGTCCTTACATTTTCATAATTTTTCGTTAATAATTTTGATGATTTTCTTTGTTCTACTTTTTCTATTTCTGCCATTTTATTATCCTTTTTCTCCTATTTTGCATCCATCTCTCACTCTCTCTGTCTCTCTCTCTTTTTGTTCTACTTTCAGGGATGCTTTCTTCAACTTTATCTTCTAACCCAACTTTTAAGGTTTTTATTTGTTTCATTTTTGTGTTTTCTCCTTCTATCAAGCTTTTAATTCCCAAAGACTCTTTTTTATTCCTGTTACATGGCATCCTGCTCTTGTTTCATGGAAGCTGTATTTTTAAAAAATTAACTCTTGGGCTTCCCTGGTGGCGCAGTGGTTGAGAGTCCACCTGCCGATGCAGGGGACACGGGTTCGTGCCCCGGTCCGGGAAGATCCCACATGCCGCGGAGCGGCTGGGCCCGTGAGCCATGGCCGCTGAGCCTGCGCATCCGGAGCCTATGCTCCGCAACGGGAGAGGCCACAACAGTGAGAAGCCCGTGTACAGCAAAAAAACAAACTAGCTGTAGAGAAAGATGGTGAAGCATTCATTCCTGGCTACTTTGGTATATCAGGAGGTGGGTCTTTTTCTCTAGCAGGACTTTCTCTCCATTAAAAAATTAGCTGTTATGGGAATTCCCCGGCAGTCCAGTGGTTAGGGCTCTGCGCTTTCACTGCAGAGGGCGCGGATTCAATCCCTGGTCAGAGAACTAAGAACCTGCATGCTGTGCAGCACAGCCAAAAAAAAAAAAAAAAAAAAGAAAAATTAGCTGTTAGTGTGCCATTTTTTCAGAGCCATGGTTTCCTCTAGATGACATGAGTAGTAATGAAATCATAGAGCAAATTAACACAGGGACTTACAGTTAAAATGCACGCAAAGAAAACCTTTAATGACTAATCCCACTGTTGACTTTTTAGGTGTGGTAGAGCACTGACTGGGAGATGATTTTGCTCACACCACTTATGCCTAGGTGCAGGATATATTAGGATTCAGTAAAATGTTCCCATTTGTCATCCCTCACCACATGAAAATTCATTATTTTTAAAAGTGAAAGTGATTAATTTTACAAACTGGGTTTTTTGTGATACGCAAGAAACAGCTAACTGAAATGCTTACTGAAACTATGCTTAGAGGCAAAAACAAATGCCTCTGCAAGGTGGCTTCTAAATATACATGGGGCACATAGTTACTAGTGACTGAGCAAGCTCAGCTCCACTGAAGCTAATGAGGGGAAAGGGCAAGGAGCTAAGTAGAAATTTGTACATTTTACATTTGGTTTTTAATGTGTCTATTTCTGGATCCCTCAGGAAGGAAGCATTGTGAGATAGGGCACTTTTTATGCTTAACACATTCTAGACATCGAAAAACGTGTACCTTTTTTTTCTTTGACCTAATACTACCATAAAATTTCATCCCTTTCAAGAACAAATCTTAAGCCACAGTAAATGCTGCAGTTTAATATAATAAAGGATTTCATTAAGCGTCTCCCCTGATTATTTCTGCCTGAATTTTTGTCGTTTCTGTAAGATGAAGTATGTCTGAAAGAACTAAGAAATTAGAGATTATTACTGATATTTTTACTCTGTTTGAACCTAAGGAAAAATATGATTATATAAAAGTACACTTGGCTCCACCGGCAGAGGCACAGGCATGCGAGCAGGTGAGGGTGGGGAGGAGGCCAAGGCAGGAAGATACGGCTCTTGGCCTCAGAAGATTCAGTCTCAGCAGAAAAATGCCAAAAAGCAAGCTGGACAAAAGAAGCAAGGACATGACCAAAAGGCTGCTGCCAAAGGTGCCCTAGTATATACCTGCACTGTCTGGAGGACACAAATGCCAGACCCTAAGACCTTCAAGCAGCACTTTGAGAATAAGTATCCTAAGACTCCACTTCCTCCAGAATTAGCTGATGTTCGGGAGTGAAGCGGTTTACAGTGAATTCGCGACACCTTTGACTCTTCTACTGTCTCAGACCTTAGTTAACAAACCTGAAGCTCTTTTCTAACAAACCACTGATCATCAGAAATAAAGGGGTTGCAGAAGCACTCTTTTCTTTTCTTTTTTTTTGTGGTACGAGGACCTCTCACTGTTGTGGCCTCTCCCGTTGCGGAGCACAGGCTCCGGACGCGCGGGCTAAGCGGCCATGGCTCACGTGCCCAGCCACTCCGCGGCATGTGGGATCTTCCCGGACCGGGGCACGAACCCGTGTCCCCTGCATCGGCAGGCGGACTCTCAACCACTGCGCCACCAGGGAAACCCAGAAACACTCATTTTTATGCTGTTCCCTTTTGGGTTTCACGCAAAGACAATTCTGCGTAAATGTACAGTTGACTCTGATTTGGAAATCTGAAAATTGGTCCATCCTTGTTGTAAAAAATTTGTTTACAATTATAATTATATTGATGCTCATATTGTGTGAATTGACTCATTTAATAAAGTGGTACCTTGATTTCACAACAACAGCAGTAACAACACAAAAGTACACTGTGTGTACCAGTCGCATGTGTACTGATGATCAATAGCCAAAACAAAACAAAATTTCCCTCCTAGTATTTTATAAGTAAGAGCTTCCTGTAATAGTCCAGGAGACTGATGTTCAAGTTATTCCAAAGAACAGAAAAGTTGAAAACTTAAAAGCATTACTAATTATCTATAAAATTGGTCTTATTTATATTTTTGTACCTTATTTTGATGTTCAAAGACATTTATAGAAAACCCTCAATAAAACAAAATGTATGTCAGGTGTCATACACAAATTAGACAATTAATAAATACTTTTAATTTTTATGAGACAGGTACTTTTTCTAGAAGCTGGGAATTCAGTGGGATGGAGATGGAGGCCCTGACCTCCAGGAAATTCCCTTTTTGTGAGGGAAGGCAGAATTCTTAGGAATTTCATTAATCAGGAAGCCATTTATTGAGCACCTACTATGGTCAGGCCCAGTATGTGCCCTGGGGGTGCCAAGATTAAAGACAAATTTCTTGCCTTCAGGGAGCTCACCTCCTATGTCGAGTCAGAAAAAATAGTCTAAAATGGACTGAAGACCTTTGAAAACCTCCAGATCCTCTAATTTTACTCTAATTTGTGATTTCATCAAACTCTTTGTCTATAAAACGAGAATAATATGACTTCACTTAGAGCTTTGTTGTGCACATTAAATAGCATCATGTAGCAATGTGGACCCTAGGTGGTCAGGCTCCTGACTGGCTCAGCGACTCCTCAGCTGTAGCAATCCTATTTCATGCCTCAGCAGACTGACAAATTACTACTTGTCCTGGAGATTCATGGCCACTTGTGATATTTAAAAACTTAAGTGTTAAATTGTGGGATGCTGGGTCCATGTGGTAAGGGATATGTTTGGGGTAAAAACAGGCTGTCATGAGACTATATAGAAAGGACACCTGAGTGGGGAGGTAGGGTAGGTGTAGGGAATCCTGAGGTGAGGCTTGAAGGGAGTTAGTCTGAGGGTGGAGAAAAGAACAAGCTTTTAAAGCAGAAGAGATTGGGCAAGTAGGTCAAGGTCAGGGAGAGAAGCCTGGTGCTTTAGAGTCACAGGTATTTCAGTAGAACTAGAGCCTGAGCAGGGATTTGAAACCGTTTTTTGTGCCACAACTCACTTTGTCCATCTGATAAAGCCAATGAACACTTGTCAAGATTAATACTTTTATTTTTTAAAGTATTTATTTATTTATTTTTGGCTGCGTTGGGTCTTCGTTGCTGTGTGCAGGCTTTCTCTAGTTGCGGAGAGCAGGGGCCATTCTTCTTTGTGGTGCATGAGCTTCTCATTGTAGTGGCTTCTGGCATGTGGGCTTCAGTAGTTGTGGCACACAGGCTCAGTAGTTGTGGCTCACGGGCTTAGTTTCTCCGCGGCATGTGAGATCTTCCCGAAACAGGGCTTGAACCCGTGTCTCCTGCATGGGCAGGCGGATTCTTAACCACTGCGCCACCAGGGAAGTCCCAAGAGTAATATTTTAAAATGTATAAAGTAGGAAACTATTAACTTACAGTGAAGTTATCAGAATACCTAAAATACAAGTGCAACATTTGTATTTTTTTATTAATCCATTAATAATAAGTTCTACTAGTGGGTGTAATAACTACTATAATTTCAGAGTAGCAATGAGGATAAATAACGTTTGTGATATCTGCAATAACTGGAATGTACTGTGAAAATATCTAATTTCTGTTGGTTGCAAAGTCACACATTTAATAGTACTGTGGTTTATTGCCCACATTTATAACTGGAGGAATTCCTAAATTTCAATGAATGATCAGTAAAAATAAAGATGTATTTTTTTTGTCCTATCCAACTTCAACTTACTATAGACCCCAGGTAATGAAACCCTGGTTTTAGGCTCTATCTTCTAAACAAGTTTCCCTGCCTTCAGTCAGATCCTGCCTCTAATCCAGTGTCTGGTTTGGGAATGCACAAATCTGATAAAGCCATTCCTTTCCTTAAAACTCTTCATTTGTTCTCCTGGCCTTTAGGATTAAGTCTAAATTCTTTTTTGTGACTCATAAATCCCACCAGGACTGGTTTCTCTCCACTTCCTAACTCCTCCTCTCTTTCCCAGCCAAACAGAACTTAAACACAATCCTCTCTTGCCTTCCGACTTACTAGTTGTTTTTTTCTGATGGGAATCCTCTTCCTTGACTCCAACCCTTCTCTGCTTGGTAAACTCCTTAGTGATCACCTCCTTCAGAAATCTGATTTACCAAGGTCTGCATGGTTCCTGGCTTCCAGGGTTTACACAGCACTGGGGGAGACAGATAACTACACTTCTAATTATAACACAATGTGAGAACTGCCTTGTTTACTCTTTTACCCCCAGAGCTTAGAACTGCTTGCCCCAGTACCTGCTTAGTGCCTAAGTGTCAACAACTCACAATGTTCATTTCACTGCAGTCCATGTGAATGGGTCCCTCTGGAGTTGTGTGAGTATACTATTTTATTGATAAATAAACAAATGAGTGAGTGGCCTCAGCTGAGTGAGGAAGAGTCCTGCAGAGATTGGGGCAAGAATCATCCTTAGATTACGTGTAATTGTTTTTTTAATTAATGATCTTAATGTTTTTTGAATTCACTTTTATGTATAGTTTAGAAGAGAGGAACATTTCAAGGGCTTAAAAGAGCCACTTGTTCTGATTATAAAAGTATTACAAGTTCATTTGTAGGAAACTTGAAAAATGTACAAAATATACAAAAATAAAATCAGATATTATAAACAATCCCATGGCTGGGTGGAATTGCCTTGGAGTGTTTATATCAATGATATTTGAAATTGACTATAAACCATATTGAATATATATTTGGGCACTGATTTCTTGATTCCGAAAGTGTAAATTATGTAAAACATGAAGAATATGTTTATCATTGAGATTTGGCTTTTCCTTTATTAATCATTGCATTTAGCAAATATTTTCTAAACATAAAACATGAGTCAGGCGCTGGGCTTGACAATCTGAAGAATATAAAGATAAATTGGACACTGATCCCATGACTCCAGTATTTACAGATTACTAGGGAGATCAGACCCATTTGGAACCTTAATGCAAGGCAGTAAGGATATGTGACTTAAGAAAGCTGCAGTCAGCCAGAGGGAACTTTTTAAAGCTAAATTAGGTCATGTCATGTTCCTACTTAAAAACTTCACTGGATTCTCATGCAATTTATTTTTATTTATTTATTTATTAAATTTATTTTTATTTTAATTAAATAATTTTTTATTGGGAGATAATTCACATATCATAAAATTCACTTTTTAAAGTGTACAACTCGTAAAGTTGTGCAGACATCTCTCACTGGATTTTTAAATAAAATCCAAACCCTTAACAATGGCATATAGCTTTGTGTAATGTGGCTCTTGCCTGCACCTCTCCAATTTATTTCTTGAAACATTTGCCTTTGCAATTGATTTTTCCTTAACCTGGAATCCTGGAATCCTTTTTCTACTGGCATTTAACACTGCTGGCTCATCTTGAGGGTCTCAACTGAAATGATACCTCTGAAGAGAAGTTTCTTCTGAACACAGTCTCCAAAAATAGCCCTCCCATCTACCCAGCTACTCTTTGTCATGTCACTCTATTTTCTTCACTGAATTTACTTATAGTCTGTAAATGGTTGTATGTTACTTATTTGTTAGGGTATAAATTTCATGGAACAGGGATTTTTTGTTTGTTTGTTTGTTTTGGCTCTCTTTATTCATTGGATCAGGGGTCAGGAAGCCATGGCCCACAGGCCAAATCTTGTTTGCCACCTGTTTTTGTATGGCCCACAAGCAAAAATGGTTTTTACATCTTTAGATCATTTTAAAAAATCAAAAGAAGTATAATGTAACATGACATATGAAAATTCTATGAAATCCAAATTTCAGGGTTCATAAATAAAGTTTTATTGGAACATAGCCACTCTCATTGGTTTAGGTAGTATCTATAGTTGCTTTCTCACTACAGGGGCAGAGTTGAATAGTTGAAACAGAGACCATATGGTCTGCAAAGTTTAAGATATTTACTGACTATTTATTAAAATAGTTTGCTGACTAATGCATTAGATCTTAAACTCCTTGAGGGCACAGTGTTTTGCACACAAAAGATATTCAGTACATGCTGCTGGATTAAATTGAAACTCTAAAATCTCTTGATTTTATTTTTCTGACTTAAAATTCCTTGTCTGGATCTACACAATTATATACACCCATCAGGTAGTATCTAATATGGATAGGTAGTATCTTAATATGAAAAGAAGTTTTAGTTAAAGTCTATTTATCCCTTACAGACTAATAAGGGATACATTTACCTAACTCTAATACTAGGCCGAATGTGTTAAATGCCATCAGAAAGCTTACATGTTACCGACTTCAGAGTAAAACAGGACATATTAAGCTAGAGCAATTGAGGAAAGATCTCTGAGTTTCAGAGTACTTGACACTGGACACTCAGGTCATATGGGAAGACCTAGAACAAAATCCTGCAGATAGGAAATCACTATGTGTAAAGAGGAAGCTGTAATACGGCTGGCTTTGCTGGAGAGTAGACTTGTGGAGGTCAAAGATGTGTCATGCTGGATTGGAGCTCAACCCTGAAGCAGAAATAGGATCTATACTGTCTTCCAGCCATTTATCACCACCCACTCACTTTCAAGCCTACAGTAATCTGACTTTTCCTTGTCATTTAACTGAGGCAGTTCTAGTTCTATTGAAGGTCACACCTAACCACCAGGAAAACCAATGGACTTTGATCAGTCCTCATCCTTCCCTACCTATCTGCATTTAACAATTTAACCTCCTTTCTTTCTTTCTTTCTTCCTTCCTTTCTTTCATTTTCGGCTCTGTTGGGTCTTCGTTGCTGTGTGTGGGCTTTCTCTAGTTGCGGCGAGCAGGGGCTAATCTTCTTTGCGGTGCACAAGCTTCTCATTGCGGAACATGGGCTCTAGACACGCGGGCTTCAGCAGTTGTGGCACGTGGGCTCAGTAGTTGTGGCTTGCAGGCTCTAGAGTACAGGCTCAGTAGTGAGGTAGCCGGTGGCATACGGGCTTAGTTGCTCTGCAGCATGTGGGATCTTCCCAGACCAGGGCTCAAACCTGTGTCCCCTGCATTGGCAGGCGGATTGTTAACCACTGCGCCACCAGGGAAGCCCATAATCTCCCCTCCTTCTTGAAACCCTTTCCCCCTCCAACTCATTCTGATGGTAGCTGTACTCCCTCCTCTGGTCCATTTTCCATTGACAGAGAGCAAAAAGGGCTCCAATCAGGATATGACTGTCAATGGGAAACAGGTCCTACAACAGGTTCTATGTTCAACTTCTTTCCTTTCAACACAGACTTTTATGGAAAATGTACCACATCCAAGGCACCATGCCAGATGTTGTAAGGGGGAAAAGACCAAGAATGTTCAATCTCGTGGAGGAAAGAGATTGGTAAACAAGTAATTAAAACTCAGACAGAAAAAGGTGAGGGTTGATAAGAAGCATAAGCAGCATTCTGTGGATGTGAAAAGAAGGGGCAATTAAAAGTGACCTTGAAGATAACAATTGTTCATATCTTCCCAAGGACGAGAGTGTTTATTGCCCATGCTCCATGGGTTAAGAAAGAGACTAAGTTATAAAGTTTGTGTGATTCTCAAAGAAAAATTGGTTTTCCAATGATTTGTTTATTATGTTATAAATGTTAAAACTTTCTTTTAAAAGTGATGGCTGTATCTAGTGGTAATCCTTTCCTCCCTTGATCTTTGGAATAATGCTATTAATAGGTATTATTAGTCCTGTTTAACAGATAAAGAAAATGAGACTCAGAGGAATTAACTAAGAATATACAAAATGGGCCCCAAATAAAATTAAACTCTCTTTTCCTCATTATTTGAAATGAATTCTTTAGGGGACTAGAGTGGGAATATTTATTTAAGGATACTCCTTCTTTTGATTTCTACTAAATCGGGAAGCTAAATGCCAGCACTTAAACTGAGTGGATTCAGGGGCCCCCAGATTCAGTAGCTTTCATTTAACCCAGGAGACTCATTTTCTTCTTTGTCAGAGTGGCCCAGCAATTGGTTAGGTACTTGGGGACCTAACTTTCAATCCAAGAGAGTATAATAAAGTCTGTGTTGTTGGTAAGAGCAATGCAGCTCTCTAGAGCTCTGTCTACATGGCAGTCCTGAAATAGTCAAAACAAAGTGTACTGGTAGTTGTTCACAGCCCTCAAATTCAATTTCCACATTAGGAAATCCAAAGGCTGAGGTTATTCTGTATGTTCCATTTTTTGCTAAAACTGGGGTAACCAGCTATCTTCAGGCAGTCAAACCAGTTTGATGGGTACCCCTCCCACTTCCCCCATTAGAAACTGGCTTCAGACCTTAGTGTTCACTGGCTGATGGTTACAGTTGGATCAACAGGTTCAGCTATGAACAAAAAGGAAAAGAAAGAAAAAAAAAACAACTTCGCAACTCCACAGAGAGATTTTGTAAATAGAAATGAAGGCTGTGTAAACATAGTACCTGTATTTTTCTAGTTGGCACGCTAGGAACCCAGCAGGAAGAGATCACAGCAGACAACCCACAATCCACAAAACAGAGTTTTTTTCCAAGGGGGTGGAGGTGGAGTAGGAAGGGTGTCTGGTTGCTCCTGCTTTTGTCCAAAAAAAACTGTCCAAAAGTTTTGATTCAAATAATTCACATGTAGGAATCCTGAAGAGTTTTCAGTGATTAAAAAAAAAAAAAAGTGACCAAGAGGTGAGTGAGAACTCAGCTTACTACAAAGGAAGTCAGAATAATTGTTTCTTGACAAAGGAGCAAAAGGATCTGTTAAGGTTAGAAACCTGGTGCAGTTTGTGGTCTGTGAGCAGCTGGGGATGTGCCAGAGGCGAGTGTAGGATGAAGGGGCTCTTGTTTTAGGCAGAACGGAATTCAGGAGCTCCATTCCTCCTCAGTGCTGGTGAACTTTGCTCAGCCTTCTCTTCTTTCACTCCTTACAAAAAAGTGGTGGAGAGGAACTATGCGATGGGCAGAGCAGGAGCTTGTACCCGTTTGCCGTGTTTAGTCCTAGATTCTTTTTGACATATTTTGACAGATTGACACTGTCTATGTGATTTGGAATTTTCAGAAAAAAAATCAATTAAATAGTTTGGATATACGGATTCCTAATGGTCTGAGTGAGCAAAGAAAAACCCGTTGTCAAGAGCTACCTCTTTGCTGATGTGCTAACTAAATTTTGGAGGTAAATTCGCAGCATGACTAATTTAGCCACCGCTGTCAGTAACCTTCAGACAACACTCAATAAGAAAAGAAAGAAAAATGAGAGTTACCTCTTTGGGTCCAAGAAACTAATGAAATTTGAGACTGAATCAAAAGTTATACGCAGGGCCCAAATGGCAATCAGACTAGCTGGTAAACAGAACAGTAAATAGCTATATTGATTAGAAAAGTGTTTAAAATTTTTTTTTCAAAATTTAAAAATACAGTCATTTAACAACATATGCTTTAATTATTGTTATAATGGCTTACATTTATTGAGCAGTAATTACTTTTAGGGTACCATGCTAAGTACTTTACCTGTAATCCTTACAATAGGTACTATTATTATAGTCCTTTTATACATCAGGAACCTGAAACTTCAATAATTTGTTCAATAATTTCTCAAGAGTACACAGCCAATAAGCCATGGAAGTAGACTTTAAGCCAGATGTGTTCAGTGTCAAAGCCTATGCTCTTAACTAGTGCACAGTTTCACTACGGTTGTAATAGCAAAACACTGGAAACAACTTGAATTTAAACAATAGAAGGTTGGTTAAATTATGGTCTAGTTAATAATGTAATAATATAGAGTTATTTTTAAGGTCACATTTAAAAGACTAGGGACAAAGAAAATGTTAATGATATATTTCTAAGTGAAAGAAAGCAGGCTACAAGCAGTATGTTTCACCTGATCTCAAGTTTTTAATAACCATTTATTTATGGGACTACATATATACACCAAGTGTCAGAGATGTGTGGGTGTTGTAATTATGGGTGTAGGTTTTTTTCTTCATTTTTGAAATTTTCTACATTTTCCAAACTTTTTTCAATTAACATGCCTTTTTTTTTTTTTTTTTTTTTTTTTAGTGGTACGCGGGCCTCTCACTGTTGCGGCCTTTCCCGTTGTGGAGCACAGGCTCTGGACGCGCAGGCTCAGCGGCCATGGCTCACGGGCCCAGCCGCTCCGCGGCATGTGGGATCTTCCCGGACCGGGGCACGAACCCGTGTCCCCCGCATCGGCAGGCGGACTCTCAACCACTGTGCCACCAGGGAAGCCCGCATTACTTTTTGTTTTGCTTTTTCTTTCTTTTTTTCTCTTTTCTGCACATGCATTATTTTAAGTATGTAAGACCCTTCAATGTTATTTAAAGTAGAAGAGAGAAATATAGGAAGAGGAATAATCAATCAATCATCAGTTTTGTGACAGGTAATGAAATTTGGTGGGGAGCAAGGGTGGCGAGAACTGAACATATGAATGTAGCTGTGACACAAATGAACATTCTTTCACAGGTGCAGCCACCAGTGCAGATATGTCTCATAATTTTCCATTAGCCGATATCATATTAACCACGGTCATGAGTAAGCACAATCATACCCTGATCATCTTCCTCCTTCTTGAATCGCTTTCCTCTCTTGGCTTCCGTGACACCCCACTCCTATTAGCCTTCCCTTTCTCAATCTCCTTTGCTAGTTTCTTCTCTTCTCCTCACCTCCCTTTACATTTCAAAGAGTCCCAGGCTTGACCTTGGGTCTCCTCTTCACCATCTACTCAGAGGAAAAAAAAATTAAAATGCCTTCAGGACCCATGCCAGTAACAAGCGAGTGAAACAAGTCCTTGATTTCGCTGCCATCTCTTCCCTCAGCCCAATACCAGTCACCCCGCACCTCTGTCAATAGCATATCCACCAACTGCTCAAGTCAAAAAGTAGAAGCCATCTTTCATTGCTCCCTTTTCCTCATCTTTGCCCACATACATCCAATCCATCAGCAAATCCTGTTGGTTCTATTTTCAAAATACATCTTGAATCCTTTCCTTTCCCCTTTCTGCCACCATCTTGCGTGGGCTATTTAAGTGTCCTCCTAAGTGGTCTCTTTGCTTTTACTCTTGGCCACCATACGTTCTTCATGCACAGCCAGTCGTACTAATAATCTCTGGATTTGGAACTGAAAACTCAGAAGATGTGGCTCTGGTCTTCTTTCATTCTTCCTAGTGAAAAGGTAAAATTTACCTAGTTTGACTGAATTACCATAATTCAGAATTAATTTAATAGTACCGCCCCCCCCAAAAAGCGAATTCACTTTGGTTTCTTAGCAGTCAAATATTTTGGAACCTAAGGATAAAAACAACAAAATTTATTTGCTCAGTTGTTCTGTTCACTTTATACTCCACCACCTTGGTTAACAATGGTAGAGGGAGAATTTAAAAAAAGGAAAATTATATTCTATTCTTAATTCTCATCCATCTGTAAAGAACAAAACAGAAGGCTGACATGAATGTGTATTATAATCTGGGAGTGGCTTACCATACTTGTTTCCGCTTAAGTTCGTCTTACCTCATTTTTCCAGGACTTCAATTCAATAGTTTGTTTTTTTGTTTTTTTTTTTTTTTTGCCGTTTAAGCTTTTACGACTATGACTCATGGAACTAGAACTAGCTCAGTACTGCTTTGTGTTACTTTCTGTATGAGATTTTTCTCAACTGGTTAAAATGACATAAGTAAAATACATTTTGTTTTTCTAAAGCTTAAAGACATAAACGTTAAACTAACAACTTTCCGTTAAAAGAAATTGGATTTAGCAGAGAAATAAAGACTTTCTAATTTTACTTTACAACATAAAATAATTTTCCTTAGTTCTTTCTTCCATAGCTGTTGACCACAGAACTTTCAGTAATCTCATTTAGATCCTGGAAATTAAAGTATTGAATACATTTTCCTAAATGCTAATTTCTTACTACATTTTGCTTTAGAAATAAACTATTTTGAAGTTGACCCTACTTCTGTCTTGCCTTTAACATGAAATCTAGCAACTGTCTGTTATTTTCTCTTTTTTTGCAGTACGCGGGCCTCTCACTGTCGCGGCCTGTCCTGTTGCAGAGCACAGGCTCCGGACACGCAGGCTTAGCGACCATGGCTCACGGGCCCAGCCGCTCCGCGGCATGTGGGATCTTCCCAGACTGAGGCGCGAACCCGTGTCCCCTGCATCGGCAGGCAGACTCTCAACCACTGCGCCACCAGGGAAGCCCTGTTATTTTCTTTTTACACAGAACTCTGGATTGTTTTCCCTTCTGATTTAGAAGACTGTTGCTTTTGGAATAGAAATATATCATGCAGATTGTCCAGATTTAGGGACATTCTAGGTTGCTTCCAATAATCTGAGTGACACTAAAATTTTTATACGTTATTTTCATTTAACATTAAACATATATATGTCATCAAAGGAGTATTGAAATCAAATAAATATTAGTTCAGTGGTTGTAAACCTAGGCCCTACATTGTAATTACTTGGGAAGCTGTAAAAAATATTGATGCCTGGGTCCTACTCAGGATTCTGATTTCATTGGTCTGGGAATTGGGATTTATAAAAGGTTCCAGGTGATTCTAGAGAATGGCTAATGTTAGGACCCACAGAATTAGGCAATTATGGTTTCAAAATGTCACTTTCTATATTTGAGGCTAACAGCATGTGTGAAAAAGGTGGCACTATATTTTCCTTTTTTAAGGTCAGAATTCCAAAATGGGTTTCAACTGGGCTAAAATCAAGGCATTGGCAGCGTTGCATTCCTTCTGGGGACTGCAGGTGAAAATCTGTTTTGTTACCTTTTCCAGCTTCCAGTGGTTGCCTGAATTCCTTGGCCTGTGGCTTCCTCCTTTATCTTCAAAACCATCAGTGTAGCATCTGCAAATCTCTCACTGACTCTATGCTTCTGCCTCTCTCTTTCACTTATAGGGACCCTTGTTATTACATTGGGCTGACCTATTTAATGCAGGATAATCTCCCATCTCAAGATCTTTAATCATCTGTAAAGTTCTTTTTCCACGTGAATTAATATATTCACATGGTTCCAGGGATTAGGATGTGAACATTTTTATGGGAGATTCTGTTGTCTACCACAAGCCCCATAGTCTGTAATTGTTTTCCTCTTCATTTTACACACTCTTCCTGATCTTTCTCATCTTGGTGGAAGATGTCACATTTCTATCTCCAACTCCAGGTGCAACTATTCACTGGACCTCACCCTTGTGTGGTCCCACAGGGCCAGGAACCAATGCTGTTTCTCACCTTTAGGTCTTGACACACTTTGCTGTCTTGGTTTGAACACCTTTTTCTCCTTTTCTCAAGTCATACTATATTCTTTGTCCTTCTAGACTCAAGGCGTTCCCTTCTCCAGGAATTTTTTTTAAAAAATTGAGATATAATTGATATATAACCTCATGTAAGTTTAAGGCGTACATGTTGATTTGATAATTTATATATTGCAATGTGATTACCACTGTAGTGTTATCTAACACCTCTATCACATCACATAATTATTATTTCTCTTTTGTGGTGGGAACAATTAAGATCTAGTCTCTTAGCAATTTTGAAGTTCATAATACAGCATTGTTGACTATAATCACTATGCCGTGCATTAGATCTCTAGGACTTATTTTTCTACTAGTTGTCTGTACCCTCAGACAACATTTCCCCAATTCTCCCACCCCTCAGCCTCTGGTAATTACCATTCTACTCTGTTTTTATGAGTATTGCTTTTTTTTTAGATTCCACATATAAGTGATATCTTATTATTTGTCTTTCTCTTATTGATTTATTTCACTTAGCATAATCCCCTTATAGTCCATCCATATTACCACACATGGCAGGATTTCCTTCTTTCTCTTGTCTGAGTAGTATTCCATTGTCTATATATGTACCACATCTTCTTTATCCATTCATCCATTGATCGACACGTAGGTTGTTTCCATATCTTGGCCATTGTGAGTAATGTTGCCATATGGGAGTACAGATATATTTTTGATATCCTGCTTTCATTTCCTTTGGATACATACTCAGAAGTAGAATTGCTGGATCATATGGTAGGTCTATTTTTAATTTTTTGAGGAACCTCTCCATACTGTTTTCCATAGTGGTTGAACGAATTTACATTCCCACCAACAGTGTACAAGGGTTCCCTTTTCTCCACACTGTTGCAACACTTGTTATCATGGGGTCATGCCTAATTGTCTTCTTGACGATAACCATTTTAACAAGTGGGAGGTGATAGCTCAATGTGGTTTCGATTTGCATTTTCCTGATGATTGACAGCTAAATAATATTTATAAACTTCTGAGCCCCTCACTAAAGATAGTGCAATATCTACCTATGGGGAGATAAGACTTTTATTTTATTTTCAGTTTCTCAACATTTTGAGGAAAAGGCCTAAAACTAAGCACCCTCCTACAATGAATATGTTAATCATCTCATTATTCCACAAAATTGTGCACCTTTATAAATGCAAATTATTGTAAAGTAATATAAACACTGCATTCCACCAATACTATAAAATGGATGATTCCACCCAAATATGTATCGGGGTTGGGTAGCTGCTAGTGATTTTCTTAAGAGGCTAATGAAATCCTATCACTTTACAGTTTGAGATCTTCTGAATGCAGCAAGTTGCCTTCAGGGTAGAATCCAATCCTTAGCCTGGTTTATCGTGGTCCCCTCTGCCTCTGTAATTTCATTTTTAGTCAACTTCCCACTAACTATCTGCCTGCTGTCCCACACTCATCATTTTCATGTAACAATTATAACTTAGGCATGGGGTCTTGCCTAAATTATGCTAACATAATTTTCATTCATAATAAAGCCAGGAATGGAGCATAATCTATTCATTTTCCCTTCTGCAGCCTATTGTGTAAGCACAGGTTCAACTCCATTTCCCCCTTTGTGCAGGATAATAAAAACTATAATGACTTTTTAAAACAATCACAATACTATTTAACTTCATGGGATGAGAGTTTCCCACACCTCCTCATATTTAAAGAGTATCTGTAAAGAGGGTGTGATCCAAATGGGGGTGGTAGGATGTGCTTTTCAATATATGTATTAACAGAACAACCTTTTTTACTGTTCCATAGCTCTATCCAGAAGAAAAGTCTAATTATTTAAGAGTGACAATTGGATTAAATTGTCCTCTAATGTTAAAATGTCCGACCAGACTGGAGACTTTTCTTTTTCCTTTTTTTTTTTTTAAATTGAAGTATAGTTGATTTACAATATTGTGTTAGTTTCAGGTGTACAGCAATGTGATTCAGTTATATATATATATGTATACTTTATTTTCCACTATAGGTTATTGCAAGATATTGAATATATTTCCCTGTGTTTTATAGGAACTTGTTTATTTTATATAGAGTAGTGTGTATCTGTTAATCGCATACCCCTAATTTATCCCTCCCTTCCCCTTCGGTAACTGTAAGTTTGTTTTCTATGTCTGTGAGTCTGTTTCTGCTTCGTAATAAGTTCATTTGTATTGTTTTTTAGATTCCACATATAAGTGATATCATATAATATTTGTCTTTCTCTGTCTGACTTACTTTACTCAGTATGGTAATCTCTTGGTTATCCATGTTGCTGCAAATTGCAATATTTCATTCTTTTTTATGGCTGGGTAATATTCTATTGTATATATATATATATATATCACATCATCTTTTTTTTCCTCATAAATTTATTTATTTATTTTTGGCTGCTTTGGGTCTTCCTTGCTGCGCGTGGGCTTTCTCTAGTTGCGGTGACCGGGGCTACTCATTGCGGTGGCTTCTCTTGTTGTGAAGCATGAGCTCTAGGTGCATGGGCTTCAGTAGTTGTGGCACGTGGGCTCAGTAGTTATGGCTCATGGGCTCTAGAGTGCAGGCTCAGTAGTTGTGGCACGTGGGCTTAGTAGTTGTGGCACATGTGCTTGGTTGCATGTGGGATCTTCCCAGACCAGGGCTTGAACCCGTGTCCCCTACATTGGCAGGTGGATTCTTAACCACTGTACCACCAGGGAAGTCCCCTAGGATACATTCTTAAGAGTGGAAGAGCAGTATAGTGGTAAACTGCTTCTTAGTGATGTTATATGTTTGCTGTAAATATTAATGAGTGCACATTTCTCCTTTGCCAACACTGAATACTATAAATATTTGCAATGAGAGAGGTAAACCATGTTATCTCAGTACTATGTTAATTTACATTTCTTTGATTATTAGTAGAATTGAACACTTTATTCCTGTATTTTTAGTATAGGTAGATTACCCATAGTGGCTGTAACATTTCTCAGCAGAGAAAATAATTTGGAGTGTCTGTAAGGAAATGGGTGCTTTCTTTAATCAAATTAAACGTAAGTTTTCTCAATTAGCAACAAATAGAAAATCTCCCTGGAAAATTTCTTGTGAACTTTATAACCCAAAATGTGATCACACAAAATCCCCTTTTCCCTTGTGCATCTCTAGGATGTACCACTGTTACCACCTTCTTTAATATACAGGCCCAATTATGGGGACTCTAAATTATAGCATAGCTATGACGAGGCTGGATCAACAAAAGTAATATGGTTAGGGAGAGTAATCCAAAGCTAAATAATCTGTTTTACCTGATATTTTATTTTATTTTTTAAATATTTATTTATTTAGGCATGAGGTCTTCATTGCTGCATGCAGGATCTTTCGTTGTGGTGAGCGGGCTTCTCTCTAGTTGTGGATCCAGAGCACACGGGCTCTGCAGTTGCGGCACATGGGCCTAGTTGCCCCGCGGCATGTGGGAATCTCAGTTCCCTGACCAGGGGTCAAACCCGCGTCCCCTGCGTTGGAAAGCGGATTCTTAACCACCGGACCACCAGGGAAGTGCCATACCTGATATTTTAGTTTTCTACCTATTGCTGTATAACAAACAATCCCAAAATCCAGTGGCTTAAATCAACAAGTATTTATGACCTCTTACAATTTCTATGTGGGTTAACTGGACCCAACAGTGCAATTCTATACCATGTGGCAGGGCTGCAGTCTTCTGAAGGCTCAACCCAGCTGGAATATCCATGATCGCTCACTCTTGTAGCGGGCAGTTGGTGCTGCTTGTCGGCTTGGAACTCAGCTGGGGCTGTTGATTGAAGGCCTTGATTGTTCTCCACACGGCTTCTCCATGTGGCTTGGGTTCCAAGAAGGAATACTCTAAGCATGCTTCTACATGACAGAAGTCACCTTTCTCCTTTTGGAGTACTAGCAAGCAATTCAAAGTTCAAACCTCAGAGGATAAGGGCTGGAAAAAGTAATTTCCTCTCCCGTCTGCTTGAAGTCAATCTCCTGGTGGTCTCATTTCCTATTTGAACCACCATTTGTAATCTTGGTGACTGAAATGGCAACCTACCACTTTCAGGGGAGACACTGGCCTCTCAGAGACCTCACCTAGACAAGCAATTCAGAGTTGAGCTGACGATGCCAACAGTCATTCTAGGGATATGCACTTATATAGATTGCAAACGGGTGGGGTGGGGTGGGATGGTGGTACATTTCATTGCAGTCTCATGACAATTACTATCTTACTATTGTAAGAGAACACTGCAAATGGGCTACGTATTTACACACTACTTAAGAACGAAATAGATATGGGAAAACAAAACAAAAAATCAACCAATCTAGTATATGTCCATGTCAACTATGCTAAATACTTCATTAATATTTTATGTCTTAAAACATGTGTCTTGGCTAGCATACCTACTGAGAGTAGAGTTGCCCTTTTCAAAGTCTTTATCCCTCGTGTGACATACACAAGGGAAACAAGAATTTAAAAATGCCCCAAACAGGACTTCCCTGGTGGTCCAGTGAGTAAGACTCCATGTAATGCAGGGGGCCTGGGTTTGATCCCTGGTCGGGAAACTAGATCCCGCATGCATATCGCAACTAAGAGTTTGCATGATGCAACTAAAGATCCCGTGTGCCGCAACTAAGACCCAGTGAAGCCAAAATAAATAAATATTTTAAAATGCCCCAAACGTAATTAACTTCATGTGGATCATTTTGAACTTCTAGATATTGAACAATCGTGTGAACTTTCAATCTTAAACATTTGAATTTCCAACTATAAGTGTGGGCAATGTCTTTTCCTCTTAAATTGCAATTGTTCCCAGAGTCTTGCCCAATAAAAGTGTCATTAGTAAAGATTACTCACATTCGAAGTTTTACTTAACATTAGTAAGATTTAGTGAATAGTAAAAGCAATGTTTGCCTTTCTTGTGAGGAGGGTGCTGCAAGCCAAGGCCATGAATTTCCATTCCAGCCTATGATATAAGCTACGCTGAATAAGAATTTGAAGAATTCTCCAAATTCTCTAGGTGCAGAGCAAATCATGTAGATGGTACCTTTTTCCTAAATTATCATTTAATCTACACCCTAGCAAAATGCCAGTAGTTACAATTGGGTGGATTGGGTGTATTTTCTGGTAGAAACAAAGAAAAATTCCATCCTATCTTTGTTATCAAAATTTTCTTTTCTTTGCATATAGGTAAAGGCTTGCAGATCAATAATCATTTTGATTTCACCATGAAATTACATTCTCTTTGCTTGAGTTCCTTTGAGTTATGCACAAGGCTTCCTGTTCTGAATCCACTCTTTTCTTTTCCTCTCTATTATGATGTCAATGTATGCTGAAGGCAAGTAAAATTATGAAAACCTTTAGTCCTTAATTCTGTCAAGGTGGTGATGTCAGAGAGAGATATAAATTAGATGATGATGAAAAATTTAAGTCTGGATTTATAAAAGGTAATTTTTTCCCCCATTCCTTCCTTTTCCATTTTAAAACAAAATTTTTTTCATCTTTATTCTCCAAATTTAGGTGTACTTCCCCCTCAGAATTCCAATACATTTTTTTCTTTCTGTTAATGAAGACTTGTGATGATCTGTTTTCCCTTTCATCTTAGAACATTTTGCTTTTATGTTTCTTTATGTGATGTATACAATTCATGTAACTGTTTTAGTTGGTGTTTCTGTTGATCTTAGACATGAGGAAGGTCCAAGTGACACAGTTGATGTCAGGGTATCCAGAAAGCTTGAATTCATCTGTAAACTCTTCAGCACTCATAGGTCGGTTAGTGCCCTGCTGGTTTTGGAGACCCTGGATGGGGGGTGTGGGGGACAGCTGCGGCTCACCCTGGGGACACAGACACTGGTGGCAGCCATATTCGGGAACACTCTACTGCCCTTTTCCTTTTTTTCTTCTCTTTTGTGTAGCAGTTGAGTGTATGATACAGGGACACAAGTACGGCAGTCCTATAAAATCATATGCTGGGGCTTCCCTGGTGGCGCAGTGGTTGAGAGTCCGCCTGCCGATGGAGGGGACGCGGGTTCGTGCCCCGGTCCGGGAAGATCCCACATGCCGCGGAGCGGCTGGGCCCGTGAGCCATGGCCGCTGAGCCTGCGCGTCCGGAGCCTGTGCTCCGCAATGGGAGAGGCCACAACAGTGAGAGGCCCGTGTACCGCAAAAAAAAAAAAAAAAAGTCATATGCTGATAGTTCATATGAAGTCTTTTGACTAGAAAACTCCCATAATAGTACTAAAATGTAAACAAATTTTAACAAATGGTAAAACTGCTCTCCATATTATTATTAATTTATTTTTTATTTTTGCCCACGCCGCATGGCTTGTGGGACCTTAGTTCCCCAACCAGGAATTTAGCCCGGGCCCCCGGCAGTGAAAGCGCTGAGTCCTAACCACTGAAACGTCAGGGAATTCCCAGCTTTCCATATTAAGGTAGCCTTTTATACCAGGATCTTCCTCTCTCTAACTGGCAATAGTTGTATAGACTCAAGCAAGGGTTTTCAGGCCAGAAAAATTAAAGCAAGTAACTTTAGAGTTTTAACTCAATCCAAATAATATGTATTGAGTACCTACAATGTTCAAAGTATTGTGCCGTGAAGGAGCTTAATAGCTGATGAACAGTTTACCTGAAGCACTCCATGGCTGTATTCTTTACACCTAAACAATAATCCACAGCTATTGTGTTTTAACTGTGACTTGGCTAGAAGTGAAGTTTCCTTCTGCAGTGAACCTCTGATTTCTGGCAACTGTTTTCCTGTAACTAGGGGCAAAGTAAAGCAGGAGGGTGGATAACTCTGAAAAATTATAAAAAACAGTTGGATTATTGTCTTACATCTCCTTTTGTTTCATCAGTAGAACAGCATTAACGGTGAGTTGGCAAATCCATAACATAAACCTTAGCCCTAGGTCATTTAGACTGAATAACTGTGACCACGCTGTGTTTAGGGCATTTCACTATCATCTGCTTCTTCTCAATGGAGGACATTTATTTATTAACTAATACTCCACCAGCACTTATATGCCAGATATATTAACATACTCAAGGTTAGACTATTTGCCCAAATCTGAAGCAGCAAAATGCTATGAGAGGCCTTTCATTGTTTAATGCCTCCCTTCCTCCCTCCAGATGTGTTCACAATGAAGTGAAAGTTGTCTCTCTCCTCCTGGCACACCCACTTCTCCTTATTCCCGACTTCTTCGTTTAATGATTTAAAATACAAACCTGACGTGTTTAAATTTTCAGGAATGGCAAGACGTTGATACTGCCTCTTACCCTGGCAATGCACAAGTCACCATTTCAGATCTGGAGAAAAATGTCTGCCTCATCTTTGTAATATTAAACCCACTTACAGAAAACAAATCTTCAACATTTGCAACCATGAGATGTGGTACAGCTGAATTCATTTTAGTATTTTTAAAAAGGTGTAAGCTTTTAAAACTTTTCTGAAGACGCTCCTGTGCTTCTTGTCTTTTCTCATGCCACACCCCTCCTCCCAAATTTCCATGTGCTAGTTAAAATCCAGTTCATTTTCCAAGCCCATCTCAAATAACCCTTTCTCTAGAAAACTATTTCCTCCCTAAAACCAATGTAATTTTTCTTGACTCTCCCACAGTACTTCATAACTTTGACCCCACTTTTGCTTGACTTTTAAGTGCGAGTATTTTAAATATTATATATGTTTTAAGGCCTTACGGCTTCAAAGAGTACCATAAGGGTGAAAAGCCACTTTCCTCTATAGTATTTGTTTGTTTTTCACTAATGCGTCAGGAAGAATACTGTTAACGGGTGGTGGTGGGGTAACAGGACACAGATTATGATGATCTGTGCTGGTTTCAATCCTAATATAATTGATCTCTTAAACTAATCTGAGAATGAGGCGAGCCTAACTTTCACATTGGAAAATCCCGAGAGGAAAAACACCCCTCCAAGATCTACAGGCAAAATGCACTCCGCCTCCACGCTGCTTGGAGCAGCTGTCTCAGGAGTCTTCCCTTCCTCAGAACGTGGGAGAGGTTTGGTCGGGGGGCAGCTGCAAGGAATTTTCCCCGTTCCTCGTCCACACGATCTCCCCGCCCCACACCCCGCTTCGAAAGGAAGGTGGCAGCTGTCAGGGAATCCCAGTGGAAATCTCTTTCCGAGTCTTCGCCGAGCGCGGCGGGCGGGCGGCAGCTGAAAGCTGTCAGGGGTGGGGACTCTTTGCTCTTTTAGACAAGGACAGCAGCCCCGCTGGCTCCGGAGCTGCCACCTCTGTAGCTCGTGGCGGTCCCTCAGGTGTCCTTCTCCGAGTCCAAGAAGACACCTTGGCAACGTGGGGCGGGTTCCTTCCGCGCCAGGAGGCCCTACGGTAACTTAACAGAAGGAGCGTCAGAATCACCGCCTCGGCACTCGCCAAAGCACCTTCTCAGGTCGGGGAGTGGGAGGCCGGAGAAGAGTCGGCTGCTGAAAATAAAGGTCTTTTCTGGCCGGGCCGGGGATACACCTGGTGCTACCTGCGTAGCGCGCCAGCCCTCACTCGCTATCCTACCAGCAAGCCCGCGCCCGGCGCCTCCACCCTCTCCGGCCCCCGGGGCCGCCCGCGCGTACCCACGCCGCCGCGCGGTCGCCTCCGCCTTCGCGCCCGCCCGGCTGCTCGCGCTCGCGCACGCGCACGCCGCACCCGGCCGCCCTCGGCGCTGTCATGGCGGCGGGGAGCAGCTTAAGTGGGCACGCGGACAGCCGCGCGAGCAGTGGAGGGGCAAGCTGTGGCAGTAGCATCCTCACCGCCCGCAGCAGCCTCAGCCGCGGCGTCCGTAGTGCCGGCAGCGGCTGATTTTGCAAAGGCTGAGCGCAGGGGTGGGGTGGGGTGGGGTGGGGTGGGGTGGGGCGGGCCAGGAAGCCATGGAGTTCTGTGCAGCCGCGGACTCCCGGGGAGCGGACTAGGGAAACTTGGAGGCTGCGATCAGGTGCATTGACCTCTCTCTCCTCCCCCCTCTCTTCGTCGTAGCCGCCGGGACTCCCCTCCCTTCTGGCCACTACACACACCACCCCTCCTCTGCCCGTCGAACCTCAGGTGCCCGAGAGGTGCTCCACTCCTCCCCCTGGGCCGAGCGTTGAGAATCATCACCGCCCCCTTCCCCCGCCCTTTCCTGCCCTGGATCTCAGCCGCCACCTCCGTCTCGCGGCTGCCTGGCGGGGGGCAAGGACGAGTCCGGAGTGTCTGGGTGAGGAGGAACTTTCTCCCTCTAGGGTAGCTTGGGGACCCCTGCTTTCCTCCGACCCCCCCCCCCGCCCTTTCCCAGCGACAGTTTCCTTTTCCGTGCACCTGTGAGGAGAGATTGCCCTGCGCCTGGAACCTGCGAGAGTGTGGGGGAGGAGTGAACCTGTTCTCGGGCCTCTGGAACCAGCCTTCGCTCAGAACCCCGCGCCTGGCTGGTAGCGGGGTCCTTTGAGGAACTTATTTGACGGACACTACTCCCTTCTCTCCCCGCAAAACCCTAAAACAAAACCTAGCCTATTTAACATTGATTTAATCTTCCAATAGGGTTTGGCGTTGTTGTCAGCCTCGGGGAGAGAGATTGGACAAATATTCCCCAAGAGGAGGAAGGCGACGCCAAGGACTTTCCACATCAACTGCTTTTGGGGTTTCTCCACAACTTGGAAGAGTGACCCTTTCCGTTTTGCTTTGCGTCTGTGTGCTTATTACTAGCGCAGCGACTGCTGTCCCAGAGTGACTCCGAGTGGTCCTTTATCGTGAACTCGCAATGGCCAGTGAAGACAGTATTGCCCCTTCCCCGCCACCAACAGGTGATGACGGGGGAGGTGGAGGGAAAGGAGAAGAAACCCCTGCCGAAGGGGGTGTCTTGTCTCTGAAACGAGGGCTCCCTATCAGGGGCATCAGAATGAAATTTGCCGTGTTGACGGGGTTGGTTGAAGTTGGAGAAGTATCCAATAGGGATATTGTAGAAACTGTCTTTAACCTGGTAAGTAGATCTCTATTTTACGAGCGTATCTTCTCAGTGGGTTGGGGAACAAGACGTTAGCGCTGGAACCATGTGCTCTACTCAGGCTGATGATAGAAACAAAATTCTGCTGACCTAAATGAAACAATTTCTTGTATTTTTCAGTTTAAGGGGAATTATGTAAACTTAGATGCTCCAGGTTTTGAGAAAGTGAACAGATCACTTTGGTCCTAAGGAAATAATTGTTGCTATGGAAGTATTATGGAGGATTCCAGTGGAGGAGTTTTATTCTATAAATTTTTTTCCCCCTTGGGATGTATATCTAAGTGTGCATTTCGGATATTTTAAGTAAGTTCTTTTGGACTTGAGAAATAATGTCCTACCTACTCTTTCGAGTCTGCCTAAGTTATGTTTTGCCATAAATTTTGAACAGAAAATTCTTGTTCACAGGGCTGATGAAAGATTAATTTGCTGCAAAGTTAGCATTTATATTTAATCTTGACTAGTTTTATTTTTAGACATAATTAACAAAAGTCAAATTTTGGAAAGAATTTAGGGTTACATCTTGTGAATATTGAATGGCAATTTAAAAAGAGAATTGCAGCAGATATAGTATAATCTTTATTTCATTTGTGAATTCATGTCTATCAGCAAAGCATATTTGGTCATTGGAAGTTGCTGGTTATACTACTATGAGCTATGAATGTTATTTTTAAAATGTGGATATGCGATACTTCCCTTTTTCTCTAGTCTTAGAAATGGTTATCATTTCTAATGGGGACTTTTTAGATTTCTTTATTCTAATTTCTGTTGCCCATCAGTGTAAAATATAAAAAGTAAATTTGACCTTTAGATATTTCCTCTTCTTCCACCTATTCACCTGTGTTAGAAGATAATAGATGGGAACAAATATGAATGTGCAATAGTTGAATAACTGTTTATTACCTTTCCCCTTTGCCTGTATTTTTTCAAGGTTAGGCTTGTTTTATTCAGGGCAGTTAATTATTTCCTTCACTAGAGCTTTACTAATGGACTGGTCACCTGTGGTACAACTTCTAGAATGAGAAAGTAGCTTGATTAAATTCACTTACCTATGGAATAAGAAAATTTTGAACAATTGGGTATTTCTCTACCAGTTTGTTGTGTTGGGAGTTTATATACAAATACTGACACGTACACATTTTTAAAAAATTATGTATATTATGGAAATGTTCAGGTGTACACAAAAATAGAACAGTTTAATGAACTCTGGTGTCTATCATTCTGTTTCAACAGTTGTCAACATTTTGGGGATTTTGCGTCTATGTGGACTTTCAAAGTTTGTGAATCTGAAGGAGATAAATGGCAAATCTATGTATCCCTTTGTCTCCAAATAGACTTGAAAACTTTCCTTCTCAGTTTTTTTCTTTTTCTTTTTCTAAACCTCATGTATCTTGGATGTTAAGGAGAAATGTGTGGTAGTGATATAGTCCATCATTAGTTGTTTGTGTGTGAAACAACATTCCTCTGGCAGAAGGATTCCAACTCCTCTGTTCTTTAGAATGTCTTCTGTGGAGGTGGATGACCGAACATGAGTCACTTGCATTTTATCATTAAGGAAAATCCAAATTCTGTAGTAATAGTTCGTTCATATGCTGCCTAGAACTGTATGCCTGGTAGAGATTTTAAGGTGACTGGTTAAGTCTTTCATAGCTACATGTTTGCAGGTCAGTAGGTGTCTGGGTAGAAGGAGAGGGAAAATCTGTTCAATTACACTTCCTCTTCACCATCGTTCTCCTCTCCTGTAGGGCAGAGAAAGTTGCTGAGAGGATTAGATTAGTTCTTTTCCTTCCCTTCTCCCTTACAAAACTTTTCATGCTCCTACAGGGCCTTGGCCAGTCTTTTGAATCTTGGGAACTGAAAATATCGGGAATGTGGTAAACTAGTCCATTTCAGGGTTAGTACTGCTGCCTTAAGTATTTTCTAATCGATAGTTATCAGCCTTAGTCTCAATTCTACTCAAAGAAAGAAGTTACATTAACTAATAATGTGTGATTTAAAAGAAGTCACTACAGTTTACTATGTGCTAGGCAATGGGCCAGGTGCTTTACATATGTTTTTAAATTCTTCCCTCATTAAGTGTTTAATACATAGAGCTCATTATATAGTTAAGGAAACTGAGAGCCTGAAAGGTGAAGCAGATTGGTGATTCTTAGAATGACAACCCTTCTAGGAATACATCTGTCTCTTGAGTTGATGTAGAGTTGTTTGCTTCCCTAAGCAGATATTTATAGCTTAGGCATAGCTTTCCCCAGTGTAAGGACAGCAAAATCATTGGTCCTGCTAAATATGAATTGCTGAAACCTTGTTCAGTTTTCATATCTTCTTATTGACCATTCAAATAGCTTTCAAAAAAAAGTAAAAAAAAAAATTTTTTCAGGTTATTCAGTTTTTTCACTCAGAATGTAGATGCAGAAAGTTGATTATTAAGTTTTTTTACAGTCAGTATATTGGATTAAAATGTCTAAAATTGTGAAAAATAGGATACAGACAAAAGAATGTGTGACATGTATAAGTAATGAAGTATTATAAACCCTTTGAAACTTCATTTAACTTAAAGAACCAGCATATTACCAGTATCACTGAATCCTCATGCATGCTCCTCCTTTATCCTTTCTTCATTGGATTTTTCATTAGTAAGTTTATTATATTTTATATTATACTATATATATGTATTTATTAATATATATATATATGCAGCTATCATAACTTTTTCCTACTTTTCAGGCATTTTATTAAAATAGTTTGTATGCTACCGATTCTCTCGTATTGGTTACATATTAGTTACTTTAAACCATAAAGTTTGTACTGTTAAAATTAAACAACCTCCCCTCCCTGAGAGCTGTCCAAGTAGTAAGAGGTTAAGTAGAGCCATATAACTTCAGAAGTCTTTCTTTACAAAGTGCTGCCTCCAACTTTGCTAATGTAGCTTGACCTTACACAGTTATAAATTTCCTTTTTTTTTCAAAGATTTATTTATTATTTTATTTTTGGCTGCGTTAGGGCTTAGTTAATGCGCGCGGGATCTTCCCTGAGGCATGTGGGATCTTTTGCTCTGGCATGTGGGCTCTTCGTTGTGGTGCGCAGGCCTCTCTCTAGCTGTGTTATGTGGGTTTTCTGTTCTCTAGTTGTGGCGTGCAGACTCCAGGGTGCATGGGCTCTGCAATTGTGGCGCATGGGTTCCAGAGCACGTGGGCTCTGTAGCTTGCGGCACACGGGCTCTAGTTGAGGGGCACGAGCTCAGTAGTTGTGGCAGGCAGGCTTAGTTGCCCCACGGCATGTGGGATCTTAGTTCGCTGACCAGGGATCGAACCCCCGTCCCCTGCATTGTAAGGCGGATTCTTTACCATTGGACTACCAGGGAAGTCCCTGTTATAAGTTTCTTTGGAATTTACCACCCTTCTTGTAATTTCTTTTGCAAATCTGTTTTATAGGTAAGTTTTGATTAATAGTACACCTGTGTATTCAAGTGTTTAAAACCTCTGGTCAACTTTTACATTTTTCTTGTTGCAATTTAAAACCATTTTTATTTTGTCTCCACCTGTATGCTAAAGTAATTTGTCAAACTTTTGGACCCAAATAATTATATTGGCATGTTTTCAGGAACTCACTGCTGAGTTTAAGGCTTCCACCAGGTATTTGTAGGTGTTCCATGCTATTTAATTCAAGAATAGTGTTTCCCGTGGGCTGGTGACAGATACATGTTTTCATGAAATTTTTTTCTTCAAAAAGTAACTGTACCATTTTAATTAAACTGTTAAAGCTTAGGGAGTTCCCTGGCAGTCTGATGGTTAGGACTAGGCTCTTTCATTGCCATGGCCGGGGTTCAAACCCTGGTCAGGGAATTAAGATCCCACAAGCTGCACAGTGTGGCCAAAAAAAAAAGAGTTAAAGATTAGAAGATGGAATATAATTTTTCATTACTCATTACGTGGCATTGATACAGGTTCTGCAAGATATTAATGGTGCAAACTCTTAACACCTATAGAAGCTGAGCAGGTCATACAGAGGTTCTGTTTGTATTGACTGTGCAGAGACTATACTTGTGGGGCATCTGCTGTTCCATTTTAGCTGATTGTTGTCCTGCAGTAACATGAGCCCAGTGATGTGTGAACCTTTTGATTTTTTGGGAAGAACTGGAAATCTAGATTTAAAAAAAATAACATTTAAAATGTCAAATTAAAATATTAAAAAATACTGTGTGGGACATAAAATTGCAGGCAGTTTCTTTTCAGGCTTTTATATGAACATTTATTAGACAGGTAATCATTCATCATGTTTCTATTTTGATGTGTGTATCTAGAATTATTTCCTCCTTAATATCTGACATCATAATTTAAAGGTTAAGAGTAATCTATTCTAGAAACATGCTTGTTCGTGGGCTTCTCCTCCATATCAGTTTGTATTGATACTTCATGTTATAATAGAAAACTCAAACTGGTTTAAACACAATAAAAAGGATTTATAGGCTCATTTATCAGGAAGTCCAAAGGTAGGGCATGATTTACAGTAACAATAATATTAAAGACCAGTTTCTTTCTGTTGCTGTTTTCCTTTCTGTAATGTCAGCTTTAGTCCATTGCTGTTTCCCTCATGGTAATAGGACTGCTGCCACTGGTACTTGGGGCCATATGTATTCTTGTTTAGAACCCTTGGGAGAGAGAGCCTCTCTGTCCTAACATTCTAAACAAGAGTCCTGATTGGACTGCTGAAGCAATGATTGTGGCCATTGAAATGTGCTGATTGGCTTAAGCAAACCAGGGCCAACTGCTGTACCTAAAAATGGGGTCAATTTCCTCTAAAGTACTTGCGCTGTATGGGGAGAGATGGATACACAAAGATCTGGGTAAGAAATTCACAGAGTGAATGGATGCTGGATAGGCAACCAGTGATGTCCACTACTGTCCTTTTCAAATGCATAATAATACAATAGTAATGTTAAAGATATTTGTGTAAAGAGAAAAAAAATCACTCTCTTAACTCCCTGTCGTGATCTTGAGCAAGTTTTTTAAAAAATTCTTTTATTTATTTAAAAAAATATTTATTTATTTTATTATTTATTTGGCTGCATCAGGTCTTAGTTGCGGTATGTTCGTTGCAGCATGTGGGATCTTTCGTTGTGGTGTGTGGGCTCTTCGTTGAGACGCGCAGGCTTCTCTCTAGTTGTGGCGTGCGGGCAGTAGTTGCGGTGCGCGGGGCACTCTAGTTGTGGCTCGTGGGCTCTAGAGCACGCAGGCTTAGTTGCCCTGTGGCATGTGGGATCTTATTTCCCCAACCAGGGTTAGAACCTGCCTCCCCTGCGTTGGAAGGTGGATTCTTAACCACTGGACCACCAGGGAAGTCTTTGAACAAGTTTTTTTTAACTTCTTTGTGCCTTGGTTTCCCCAGCTCTACAATGGGGAAACTATATTTTAGAAAGGATTAAGTGAGTAAATACTTGTAAAGCACTTAAAATAATGTGTGGCACCTTAAGTGCAATTATAACTATTTGCTATTATTGCAGTATTTGCAATTTTAGATAGTTACAGTCATCATACTCCAACCTTATAATTTTTTTGTTTCTATATAGTCATTATTAGCCTATTGGCTCTGCAATATACTACTTCATTCTTATTTTGGGGTTTATTTAATAGCCATTGTCACTTTTAGAGGTGACTTGATTTTCAGCATCTTTATTGAGGTGTAATTTACATACCATAAAAGTCACTTGTTTTAAGTATATAATTCAGTGACTTTTAGTAAGTTTCCAGAGTTGTGCAAGCATTACCACAATCTAATTTTAGAACATTTACATCCTGTGTTCAAGACATTTTATAGTTTTAGCTCTTACATTTAGGCCTATGATCTATTTTTTTTTTTTTTTTTTGTGGTACGCGGGCCTCTCACTGTTGTGGCCTCTCCTGTTGCGGAGCATAGGCTCCGGACGTGCAGGCTCAGTGGCCATGGCTCATGGGCCCAGCTGCTCCATGGCATGTGGGATCTTCCCGCACCAGGGCACGAACCCGCGTCGCCTGCATCGGCAGGCGGACTGTCAACCACTGCGCCACCAGGGAAGCCCTCGCTTACTATTTTGAAGGTACTATTCTGTTTTCCTCTAGTCTCTTTTGTTGTTGTTAAAATTGTCACGGTTATCATTCTGATTTAACTTTACAGATAATCTGTCTCTGTTGTTGCTTTAAAATTTTTTCTTTGACTTTGAGGTTCTTTAGTTTCACCATAACTTGTCTAGGGGTGGCTGTGCTTCCTGAATCTGAAGATTCATGTTTTTCATTAGTTCTGGAGAATTCTCATGACTAATGCCTTTTCTTTATTTTATCTACTTGCATTTTGGAACTTGTAATACATGACATGTTGGTTATTTTTTTTCTTTCTATCATTCATGTCTCTTTTTTTTTTAACGATTTTTTTTAATGGGGGCCTATTTTTTTTTTAAGTCTTTATTGAATTTGTTACAATATTGCTTCTGTTATATGTTTTGGTTTTTTGGCCACAGGGCATATGGGATCTTAGCTCCCCAATCAGGGATTGAACCCACACCCCCTGCATTGGGACTGCCAGGGAAATCCCTCCTTCATGTCTCTTAATCTTTCATATTTTCAATCTTTCCTGCGGCTAATATCTTTTCTTCTAGTTTATTGTTCATTTCTTTATCTCCATCTTTCCTTCTTCTTCCCTCCCTCCCTCCCTCCCTTCCTTCCTCAGCCAAAGACTAGTAATTTGTAATTTCCCTGTGCCAGTGGATGGATTTTTTTTGCGGGGGTGGCGGGACAGGTTGTGGGGAGGATCTGCTTTTTTACCTTTTGAGAGTCCCATGTTTATATGGAGATTTCATTCCTTGAGTGAGCACCACACTGTATTTTGTGTTTCTACATAGGCATTAAAATTTAAGTCTCTAGCTTACTAGCTTCCCCTTCTGAACCCCTTCAGCAATGGTAATAGCAGTTCAAATACTTATTGTTTTCCTGTTTCTTCTTCATTTTGATCTCTTGGGATTGCCTTTTCTTTCTTGCAAGTTCAGCTCTGCACTGAAAAGTATTTTTTGTTATATTTAATATTTGTAGGTATTTGTGAAGTGATAGTTTTTAGGCTATCTTAGTCTACTCACTGTCTTGCTGGAACTATAAGGTATAACTATAAGGTATAACAAAGCAATTGGTATATAATAGCCAATGAATAAATTATAGTACCAATTTAGGCTACATTAGGCCACGGTTTTACCTATCTGGCAATAATTTGGAAGATTATTACCTTAGATAAGTCCAGATAATGGAGTTCTATTGTAGATCAATGAAGAAATTGTAGGTAAAGAAGATTTGTCATTTTTCATCTTCTTCAAATTCTTACCTTTATATGCAGGCAGATGAGCAGTTTTTATGTTAGAAAGCAACCCTATGTTTCCAAAACCAAACATAGATTCTTGGGAAATTTTGTATATGGATGTAGTGTTTTAAATTTTGGTATTTATATGAGTTTTCTGAGATTTTAGAATTATAGAATGTTGTGGGATGGTGAAAGGAATTCAGTTTTTTTCTTCCAACCCCTACCCACTTAAAACAAACAACTTAGAACAATACACTACCATTCTTTGAATCTTAATTCTTTGTAAGTTCTTAATCATTTAGCTGGAATGCTAATAACCTGCATAGAAATCTCATTTGTATTAACAGGAAACTTTATAATTTTACTATTTTTAATATTTTCATCTGCCCAGGGATGAACTTTTGAAATAAAATAGCAGTAAGCAAGGCAAATGATGACCATTTGTTTGTTTGTTATTATTTTTTAATGAGGTATAGTTGATTTATAATATTATGTAAGTTTCAGGTGTACAACATAGTGATTCACAATTTTTAAAGGTCATACTACGTTTAAAGTTGTAAAATATTGGCTGTATTCCCTGTGTTGTGCAGTATATCCTTATAGCTTATTTTATACCTAATAGTTTGTACCTCTTAATCTTTTACCCCTATATTGCCCCTCTTCCCTTCCCTCTCTCCACTGGTAACCACTAGTTTGTTCTCTATATCTGTGAGTCTGCTTCTTTTTTTGTTATATTCACTTGTTTGTTGTTTTTGTTTTTGGCTGCATCGGGTCTTAGTTGCAGCACGTGGGATCTTCATTGAGGCATGCTGGATCTTTCATTGTAGTGCGCAGGCTTTCGTTGCAGTGTGCAGGCTCTTCGTTGCAGGGCAAGGGCTTCTCTAGTTGCGGTACAGGCTTCTCTCTCTAGTTGTGGTGTGCCGGCTCAGTAGTTGTGGCGCATGGGTTCTCTAGTTGTGGTGCATGGGCTCAGGAGTTGCGGCTTGCAGGCTTAGTTGCCCCTTAACATGTGGGATCTTAGTTCCCTGACCAGGGATCGAACCCACATCCCCTGCATTGGAAGGTGGATTCTTAACCCCTGGACCACCAGGGAAGTCCCCTGTTGTATTTTTTAGTTTCCACATATAAGTGATATCATACAATATTTTTCTTTCTTTAATGTTTTTCACTAAGCATATTACCCTCTAAGTCCATCCATGTTGTTGCAAATGGCAAAATTTCATTATTTTTTATGGTGGAGTAGTATTCCATTTTGTGTGTGTGTGTGTGTGTGTGTGTGTATCACATCTTCTTTATCCATTTATCTATCAATGGACACTTAGGTTGCTTCCATATCTTGGCTATTGTAAATAATGCTGCCATGAATATTGCGCTTCATATATCTTTTCAGATTAGTGTTTTCGTTTTCTTTGCATATATACCCAGGAGTAGAATTGCTGGATCGTATGTTGTTTCTATTTTTAGCTTTTTGAGAAACCTCCATACTGTTTTCCACTGTGGCTGCACCAATTTGCATTCCCACCAGCAGTGTATAGAGTTCCCTTATTTCCACATCCTCACCAGCATTTGTTATTTGTGGACCCATTTGTTAATCTCTTAGGAGCTACACTTAAATTGACAAGATGGCTTTTGACGTAAAAATTTTTGGAGCCATTTCTATTTGTCGGGACTATTTTGCTGATTTATTTAACTTAACTGTTTGAAATAAAGAAAATTCCTCGGTTTAGTCAAGTTCAAAATTCAGCATATCATATAGTTCAGATATTTTTCTAGTTTATATTATTAGACATTGACTTTTATTTTGTGGTGCTAAATATGCTGTGCATGAACAGTTATATGGAATTATGCAAGTGGTGCTCCAGAAGGAAAGATTGAAATTAATGCTTTGTCCTGTGATCCATATATAATAGGGATGAAACTGGATCTAAATCAGGCTGTGTGACTGAGTCTGTTGATTACATGTAGGCAACATAAGTGTTTTTTACAAGTCTTATCTCATTTAATCTACACAATTCTTTGAGGTAGTACTTTATTAAACTTGTTTTATAATAAGGAAGTAGGATTGGAGAGGTTAAAGATGCTCAAGTCCCATAGTTAGTAAGATGGGATTTGGACCCAGGTTGTTTGAGCCTGAATCCTGTACACTGTATTATACTGTGTGACTATTAATTTAAGGTGGGTGCTCATATTAGAATTGTAGAAAATGGCCACTTAACTAAATTTCTCAAGAATTGTATTTATTGAAAAACTAGTTCATGATAATTAGAAACATAGTAAACAATGATAAGCTTTGAGAAAATGAATTATCTTAAAATTTTATCATTGATTTAACAGTGCATACTTTGGTATTTTTACATCAGTTTCCCTGTGTTTCAAATGGTACGTGGTTACTCGTATATGTTTAAGATATCCACCAATCAATTATCTTCTATTCTGATAATCAGGGAAAAAATGAAATGACCAACTCTTTAATATTTAGGGACTAATCATACATCTTATTTGTGATTGATAAATATTATTCTTAATCTGTATTACTTGTGGTTTGTTCTTGGTTTTGTTATATAGTACCTTAGCCTGAGGGCAGAAGTATGGAAGAAAAGAAAAATTAAATTAGTAATTTTCTACTTGTCATTATAGTATCTCTTGAAAAGATTTGGAAAAAGTTTAACATTAAATCAAATAGTTAAAATGAAAAATTTTGGCATATGTTTGGGAGTTTCATTTATTCTAAATTCTCATTGCTATGGAATGGAATTTTTTTCTTTTTTTAACTGGTACTTTTTTGGTTAATTTTTATTGGAGTATGGTTGCTTTACAATGTTTTGTTAGTTTCTATTGTACAGCAAAGTGAATCAGCTATAGGTATACATATATCCCCTCTTTTTTGGACTTCCTTCCCATTTAGGTCACCACAGAGCATTGAGTAGAGTTCCCTGAGCTGTACAGAGGTTCTCATTAGTTATCTATTTTATACATGGTATCAATAGTGTGTGTATGTCAATCCCAATCTCCCAGTTCATCCCACCCCCCCCTTCTCCCCCATGGTGTCCATACATTTGTTCTCTACGTCTGTGTCTCTATTTCTACTTTGCAAATAAGATCATCTATACCATTTTTCTAGATTCCACATGTATGCGTTAATATATTTGTTTTTCTCTTTCTGGCTTATTTCACTCTGTATGACAGTCTCTAGGTCCATCTGTGTCTCTACAGGTGACCCAATTTTGATCCCTTTTATGGCTGAATAATATTCCATTGTATATATGTACCACATCTTCTTTATCCATTCGTCTGTTGATGGACATTTAGGTTGCTTCTGTGTCCTGGCTATTGTAAATAGTGCTGCAATGAACATTAGGGTCCATGTGTTTTTTGAATTAAGGTTTTCTCTGGTTATATGCCCTTTAGTGGGATTGCTGGGTCATGTAGTAGTTCAGATTTTAGTTTTTTAAGGAATGAAATGGAATGTTGACTTCACTTGTGAAATTTTTGAATACTGAGCGGATGTCCTAATTAATTATAATTGATACTTAAATTTGAAATGACAATTTTAATGGATCCTTTTTTTTTGTTGATCATTGTTGCCTCTGGATATTTATCTTCTGAATCACATGGGGATACTTTTCCATCTTCCTTCTTCTCTACCTTGCTCACACAAGACCCAGATTTCCTTTTTGACACTGAGACTACTGCTTAAGACTCTTCCCACTTCATAGAAAACCAGTGTTTTCTTACTCTCTTCTGAACCTAATTGGGGTCTTCTAGAGCTCTGCTCTGGCTGCTATACGTGATGCTGAAACGGGAAGGAAAAAAATGACTACTTCCATTATCTAAATTTTCCCCACAGAATCTATGAGATAATAGCTAGTATTTATTGAGTGTTTTTGTGACCTACTAAGTAGTACTTCTTTGTCCTTATTCTACTCTGGTTTAGACCATTCTGGATGCAGGGGCCCCTTTACTCTTGTTTTTCTCTCTGCCTAGAATGATCTCCTCTCAGTCATCTAATAATATATATCAATAAACAATATACTATAATATAAATATAAATTATAATTATTATACCTTGAACTTCTGTTTGATTTTTTCATATTCATATTTTTATAGTTTCTTTTCCTTAGTCATACTTCTAATATCTCTTTTATTTCCTTAAATATTAATATTTTAATATTGTGTATGTGATCATTTTTATTTTTTTCAGTGTTTGGAGTCTGTTTCTATAAAGCTTGTTCTGGTTCTTGGGGGTTTGTTCATTATTTTGTGATATTTAAAAAAAATGAGCTTTTGTACTATGGATTATTATTATTATTTTAAAATGTGGCTGTACTTGGAGATGAGGCCTTTTAAAATATTTATTTATGCCGGGTCTTAGTTACAACAGGTGGGCTCCTTAGTTGCGGCTCCAAGGCTCCTTAGTTGTGGCATGCAAACTCAGTTGTGGCACGCATGTGGGATCTAGTTCCCTGACCAGGGATCGAACCCGGGCCTCCTGCATTGGGAGTGTGGAGTCTTATCCACTGCGCCACCAGGGAAGTCCCTGTTCTATGGATTATTATTTTTGAGTATAGTTTGAGGTCTGGTGTAAAGTGCACTCCTCCTGGTGGTTTGGTGTTTGCTTCTGTCATGCTCCAGTGTCTTCAATTCTGAACCTCTTGAAACTAAATTTTTAGTTTGAGTTTTGTTAGACCTCACAGGTAGTATGAGTTCTGGTCCCAAATTGGAGTGAGAGGAGAGAGACTTCTTTTTTTCTCTTCTACTCAGTTTGAGACTGCCAAATATGTCCACTTGCTTATGATGAGCGTGTCCTGTCCCTGTTACCACACCCGTTCACCCACCGACAGTGTTGCCCTTCAGATTCCCCACATTCTTTAGGCCCCAAGCTTTTATCCTTCTCCCCCTTAGCAGTCCCTTAAGACTCAATTTCTAAACCACTAGAGATTGGTGGATGCTCCCAGGGCAGATACTGGCCTCAGCGCTCGCTGAAACTCGGTTGTTTTTTGCCTCCAAAGATTTTCCTTGGTTTCTCTCTAGTTCAGCCGTTCATGAAAATTTTTTTTTTTGTTTGTTTAACAATCAGTATTTTAAGGAATTCTGAACAAGTGTTTTTCTGGACACCTGAGTCTTCTGTATTGCCAGAAATGAATCTGATTTCTTCCTCAGTTATCTATATGACTCTCTCCCTCATTCCCTTAAGGTCTCTTTTCAGATGTTACCTTATTAGAGAACCTTTACCTACTACCAAACGGGTACCCTTATTGTCACTCTTTATCTCCTATATCCTGCTTTATTTTTATAGTATTTATCTCCATCAGATATTTTATTTTGTTTTTCCTTATATTAGAATATAAGTTCCATTTTTTGGCTTGTTTACCACTTTATTGCCAGTACTTAGAATAATGCCTGACACATAGTTGGTGCTCAGTAAATATTTGTTGGATGAATGAATGTGCTTAATGCTTTAAATGATTATTTCTTTTAATCCTCATGGTAACTCTGTGAGGTAGGTGATATTATCATCTCCATTTTAAAGGTGTGAGGAGTCTTAGGCTTGCAGAGTTAATTAAGTTGCCCAAGGTCACACAGTAAATGGCAGAGGAGATAGAAGTTGAACCCCAGGCAGTTCAGCTTCAGAGCAACCTGTTCTAACCAGTGTGCTTCGGTGGTCATAGTGAAGTTGGTTCTTTAGCAGGTTTGTATAACACTGGTATAATTCTAGAATTCAGCTATACTTTGTATTCTGTTTTTTCTTTGGGAAAATATTTTCTAGATTTCACATAATTGATTTTCAAATAAAAACTTGGACCCTAATACGTAACTTGGAAAGCTTACGCAGTACAGCGGTCCCCCCTTATTTTCAGGGTTACGTTCCAAGACTGCAATGGATACCTGAAACCGTGGATAGTACCAAACCTTATTTACACTATGTTTTTTCCTATACATACATACCTGTGATGTACTTTAATTTATAAATTAGGCACAGTAAGAGAGTAACAACAATAACATAATAAAATAGAACAATTATAACAATATACTGTAATAAAAGTTTTGTGAATGTGGTCTCTCACTCTCAAAATATCTTGTACAGGCAGACTTTGTTTTATTACACTTCATAGATACTGCATTTTTTAGAAATTGAAGGTTTGTGTCAACCTTGCATTGAGCAAGTCTATTGGTGCCATTTTTCCAAAAGCATTTGCTCAGTTCATGTTTCTGTGTAATTACACATTTTGGTAATTTGCACAGTATTGCAAACTTTTTTATTGTATTTATTATGGTGATCTGTGATCAGTGATCTTTGATGTTACTTTTGTAGTTGTTTTGGCGTATTTTAGCAATAAAGTATTTTTAAATTAAAGTATGTACTTTTTTTTAGACATAATGGTATTATTGCACGCTTAACAAACTGTAGTATAGTGTAAACATAACTTTTATATGTACTGGAAAAGCAAAAAATTCTTGCGACTCACTTTATTGCAGTATTTATTTTGGTGGTCTGGAACCGAATCTACAGCATCTCCTAGTTATGGCTGTACAAATTTAATGCTTTTTCCATCTTAACTAAGCACTTAACATGTACTGTGGTCATAACTTTTGCAGTTTGAGGTGTGACTGCAAAACAAGCATGGCTCTTTTTTTTCCTTCTTTGCAATTTCGTGGATAGAAGATTTGTTCTTACCATAGATCTTAGCAAACTTCAGCATGTGATTTTTTTCTTTCCTTATTAAGTCGAGGACTTTCACCTTTTTGCTTGAAGTAAGCATTTTACAGCTTCTCTTTGGAATACCCAAATTGCCAGCATCACTACTCTTGCACTTTGGGGCCATTATTAAGTAAAATAAGGGTTACTTGAACACAAGCACTGATACCTCAACAGTCGATCTGATAACCTAGATGGCTATTAAGTGACTAAAATAGTGGGATATGCTGGACAAAGGAGTGATTCGTGTCCTGGGTGGAATGGAGCGGGATGGCTCGAGATTTCATCACTCTACTTAGAATGGCATGTAACTTAAAACTTATGAATTGTTTATTTCTAGAATTTTCCATTTAATATTTTTGGACCATGGTTGACCTAGGGTAACTGAAACTGTGGAAAGTGAAACCATGGATAAAGGCGGAGCTACTGTATTTAAATCTGATAACTTTTTCCTCTTCTAATTTCATTTCTTTCATTCAATTTTTTTTTAAAAATTTATTTTTAAAATAACTATTAGGCTGCTGTCTCTTAAGACATTGTAAAGATTCTGGTGAGGTTATGCTGTGTTGCCTCTATTTCCTACAGTTATTTTATACAGTGGTCCAAATATATAATTTATAATAATCAATTTTAGTTACAGGCAAGTAACCTAATTAGTAGATAGGAAAACAGAAGCTGATGATTCCCTCCGAAGGTTATCAAACAAACCTGTATTTCCTTTTGAAGTCCTCATTTCAATGCTATCACTTTCCCTTTACCAGAAACTTGACTTAACCTTGACTTGCCTTCCTTCCTCATTCCCACAATCAGTGTGACACCAAATAGTCTACTCTTAATTTCAACCCCAGGTATTTCTTGCTAGTATTATTTTAAGGCCTTTCAAACTGTTCTTTTCCTCTGCCATGCCATTCCACAGCACGGTCTATGAAGCCCCAGCTCCTCCTGCACTTTCTTTCCTCTCTCATCATGTTCGCTCTATATACCATATTCAAACCATACTGAACTTTTTCTTATTCTTTTAATAGGTCTTGCCTTTACAACCTCTGTGCTTTTCTTTCAATTCTTCTCTCTACTTGGATGCTTTTTTTCCTTTTCTGCCTGTCATAGTCATGCTCATACTTTAAGACAGCTTAGATATCATCTTCTCTAAGAATCCCAACTCTTTGCCCAACTCTGAGACAGATGTTGTTCTCTGTCCATTCCACGACAGAACTTTTTTCATAACTTATAGCATTTACTTAGCTCCATTATAATTATATGTTTGTATATTTCTTCCACTAGACCATGAGCTTGAAGCCAGAGATTATACCTTTATTATCTTCTTTTTTAAAGTCAGGTTTATTAAGGTAGAATATACATAGAATAAATTCATTGTTTTTAGGTGTAGAGTTTGATGTACGTTGTCCTGTAACCATCATCATAGTTGAGATGTAGGATACTTTTATCACCCCACAAAGGTCTCTTCTGCCCCTGACTACATCAGGCCTCTCTGCCTCATTCCCAAACCCTGACAAACACTCATCTGATTTCTGTCCCTATCATTTTGTCTTTTCCAGAATGTCAAATAAAAATGAAATCATGCAATGGGTAGCCTTTTGTGACTAGCTTCTCATACCTAGTATATTGTGTTTGAGAGTCTTTCATGTTTTTGCATATATTAATAGTTTGTTTCTTTTTATTGCTGAGCTGTATTCTATTTTATGGATGTGCCACAATTTGTTTATCCAGCTACCGTGTGGTTTCCACCTGGCTATTATGGCTAAAGCTGCCTCCAAACATTCGTGTACTAGTCTCTGTGGGGACATATTTTCATTTTTCCTGGATAAATAGCTAAGAGTACGCTTGCTGGCTCATATAGTAAATGCATTTTAAATGTATAAGAAATTGCCAAACTGTTTTCCAAAGTAGCTGTGATGTTTTGCCTTCCCACCAGTAATGTTGAGTTCTAGTTCTCCATTCTTGACAACACTTGGTATTGTCATTGTTTTTCATTTTAGACATTCTAGTAAGTTTGTAGAGGTGTTTTGTTGTGGTTCTTCATTATTTTTAAACCTGTAATATTTAACATAGTTTCTGGCATATTCAAGATGGAATAACAAAATATTTACTATCTTTGACCAGGCAAGTGTCTTACAGTATTTTATGCTGCTGTTCATCTTAAGCTGTATCACTTTAAGCGAAATCATCTTTAAGCTACAATGGCTTGAATTAAGTCGTAAGAATAAGAATCATACTCAGTTCTTTCTGTGGTTGAAGTGATGTTCTCTGCAAGCTCTAACATATGTATTCAGAAAGAATTAAAACCCACCAAAATTTGTTGGTAACGTTGTTTAATCCTCTTGTGGGATGTGAATTTAGTCAGTCAGTTACTTAAAATAGTCTTTAATTTTTCCCTTCTAGGTTCTATTCTTCAGATGATTGTCCTTTGATTTTTCATTTCTGGTTCTTGACAATTTCTCCCCTTCTTAATTAGCCTTAATGTATTGTTTTGTTTCGAGCTAGAGGCATACTTAGGAGATATTGCATATTCAATTCCAGACTATCACAATAAAGTGAATATCACAATAAAGTGAGTCACACAAATTTTTTGGTTTCCCAGTACATATAAAAGTTATATTTACACTGTAGTCTATTAGGTGTGCAGTACTATTATATCTAAAAATAAAATGTACATACCTTAATTTAAAAATACTTTATTGATAAAACATGCCAAAACAATTACAATAGTAACATCAAAGATCACTGATCATATATCACTGTAATAAATGTGATAATAATGAGATACCTGGAAGAGTTTCTGGCCCTAGAAGAGTTTTCTGAACCTTGACTGGGGTGAATGGACTGAGGACTTTGCTGCTGTGAGGGTGATCCCTGCTAGGCACCAGCGATGGCAGAAGCCTAAATTGGGACAGCTCCATTTTTGAAAATGACAGCCAGGAGCAACGATGGAGGAGCAGTGATTTAGAAGGAATCTATGTCCCTGAGTGACCGTGAGGAGCAGAGTTGCACTGCTGACCTATACCTTTTACACTATTAGAGGCAAGAGAAATAAACTTTTTTGTTCATTAGGCCATTGCAAAAAAAAAAAATACACACACACACATACACACACACACACACACACACACACACATAAAATAATAATGAGAAAGTTTGCAGTATTGTGAGAATTACCAAAATGTGCCACAGAGACATGAACTGAGCAGATGCTGTTAGAAAAATGGCACTGATAGACTTGCTTGGTGCAGGGCTGCCACAGACCTTCAATTTGTAAAAAATGCAGTATCTGCAAAGCGCAATAAAGTGCATACAATAAAATGAGATATGCCTGTATTTGCATATCTTAGCATGTTACAGAACCTGTTATAGCCTGTCAGAGCATGGAAGGAACCTTAGAAATAACACTCTAATCCTCTCAGTTTTTAGGTGAGGAAATTGAGGATCAGAGACATGTCCAAGGTAGGCCAGCTGGTTAGGGCCAGAACTGGTTCTGGAACCCAAGTTTCCTAAATTCTCATACATTTCTCTTTTTACTTAGATATTAATGGCTTTCAATTTAGTGAATCAAGTGTTACAATTCCTTTTTCATTTGAGGCAATTTTTTTTTTTTTTGGCCGCGTGTCATGTGGGATTTTCTTTGACCCGGGATCGAACCCTGCAGTGGAGGCACAGAGTCGTAACCACTGGACTGCCAAGGAAGTCCTGAGGCAAAAGTTTTGAATTTTTCTCTTGCCTTTCTCTTTCTTCAAATTTACTGACACTCAAATAAAAAGCTCAATCTGATTATAGTTGTTTATATGTAGTTTCTAATTGATTATGTTTCTGGAGACCAGTGGTCCATAATAGAATTAGTATTTTTCTACTATGACCTTAGAGACAAATTGAGGAACTAGGATTTTGTCAATTAAGATGTGAGAAAGGAAACTAACATTTTTTGAGGTCCATGTACTTTAGAATGTATTTTTATACTTAGAGTTATTACTTTTAGATACTTGCCTTAACCCTGGAGGACTGGAATAATGTATCTGCACAGTGATCTTGAAGTATATTTATTAGTATATACCAACGTTTTCTGGATTACACAGTACCATTTTAAGTATGTTATGACACTTCTTGAGAGTCTTTTCTTAATTTATTCTGACTTGTGGTTAGGTAATTAAACAAGGTTTAGGGTAATTTTGATATATACGTGTGTGTATTTTTTTTATGGTTACTAGCATGGCAGAAATGGAATTTCTTCAGGATCTAGTATATTGGAGCTAGAGTAAAATACACAAGTATTTACATAAACAGCATAATTACAGGTATTTTATTTTTTTATTTTTAAAAATTCGTTTAATTTTTGTCTGCTTTCGGTCTTCTTTGCTGCGCGTGGGCTTTCTTTAGTTGCAGTGAGCGGGGGCTACTCTTCGTTGCGGTGAGAGGGCTTCTCATTGCGGTGGCTTCTCTTGTCGCGGAGCATGGGCTCTAGGCACGCTGGCTTCAGTAGTTGTGGCATGAGGGCTCTGTAGTTGTGGCACGCGCGCTCTAGAGCTCAGGCTTAGTAGTTGTGGTGCATGGGCTTAGTTGCTCTGCGGCATGTGGGATCTTCCCAGACCAGGGATTGAACCGTGTCCCCTGCATTGGCTGGTGGATTCTCAACCACTGCACCACCAGGGAAGCCCCAAGGTTTTAAAATTCAGTTGTATTTTTGTCTTTTTTTCCTTGAATACTTGTCATTGAATAATATAAGAATCTTAACTTGTAGAGTTTTCTCTAAATTCTATTCTCTGATTTTGTCTTTTGTGTATTACTGCAATGGTGTTTTTCTTTTCCCTTTAACCATCCTATTGTCTGCTTTCTTTTTTTCCTCCCCTGTTCTCTCTTTTCCCCTCCCCTTTTTTGGTCTCAGTTAAGCTTATTTATGATCCTGGGCAAGAAAATTTACTCCTCTAATTCTTAATTTTCTCATATGTAAAATAGGGCTGATTCTGTCTATCTCATAGGGGTTGTTATGTATTAAAATCCCTACGAGGCACTTAACGCTAGTTGCCCATTTTTTTCCTGCCCACAGTTTAAAAACATTTAACAAAAACTCACTTTTTGGGGTTTAAAATTTTACCTATTGGCAATCAATAAAAATAAAACAAATTTACCATGGAAAATTTCAAACGTATATAAAAGCATGAGAGAACTGATATGCACCCATCAGGCAGCTTCAATTATTATCAACAGTGTTTCATTTATTGTTATTTTAACTAATGATATATGGCTTCTATATTTTTGTTTTCTTTAGCTCTCTATAATTTGTTCCTTGGCTTTAATTATGATTACTAACCTTTTAAAAAATTTTATCTATCTATCTATCTATCTATGTATGTCTGTGTTGGGTCTTTGTTGCTGCACGCGGGCTTTCTCTAGTTGCCGAGAGCAAGGGCTACTCTTTGTTGTGGTGAGCGGGCTTCTCATTTCGGTGGCTTCTCTTGTTGCAGAGCATGGGCTCTAGGTGTGCAGGCTTCAGCAGTTGCAGCATGCGGCTCAGCAGTTGCGGCACACAGGCCCTAGAGTGTGCAGGCTTCTGTAGTTGTGGCTCACAGGCTTAGTTGCTCCCCGGCATGTAGTATCTTCCCAGACCAGGGATTGAAGCCGTGTCCCCTGCATTGGCAGGCAGATTCTTAACCACTGTGCCACCAGGGAAGACCACGATTTCTAATCTTTGGGGAGCAATTTTCTAGGAACTTAAAGTCTGCTGCCAAAGTTTATAAAAAATTGATGAGATAGTATCCGTGGTATGTTGAATGTGGTAGTACTGTGTTCAGTAACAGGATCCAGTGTGTGCTGTACTCTTGTGTTTTGAGAGCAGTGGTATTTTGCTTCTTTGTCTCTCCAAATGATTATATGTTTAAAATTGTCTAGGGTCACCACGTGTCTATACATGGGGCTTGACTTTATTTTTTTCTTCTGTATTTGAGATAGAAGTCTAATAATCTAATTTAAGATAACAGATACTGCTTTGGGTTTGGTATTATAGGGACAGTTTTCAGTAAGGTGAGTGAACTTGTTGAATTGGCGTTTGTCCTATATGGTAGAGATTTATATGCATACTCTCCTAAGTACCTTATCATTAGTAAGCTTGAATGTATTAGCACAGTTTCTCTAATATCTGTATTGGTGTATTTTTGTTTTAGCTCTTGTCATTACTGGAGTGGGGGTAAAATATTCTTATTGCAGATTATTGTCCACTGCAGTCCCAAGAGCCTCTAATCATTGGGACTGTTGTATAATTTTAAGTTCTTTCTGTCTGGAAATGCCAATTTGCTGACATGGATGAGGCAAACCTGTCCCGTATAAATCTGAAGACGTGAAAACTTGGCTGTGGAACAAAATTTTAAGAATATTTTTGCCTAAGGCAAGTCAAATTTTGACTCTTAATAATAATGTTTTCAGCTAGCTTCTCTGCTCTGTAGCCCCACAGGGTATATTGTTAGTTGACTGGTACAGCCTATTATTTTTTCTTCCTTTAGAGGAAGGTGGAAATTTCCACAGATATCCTTTTCTTTTCCTCTACCTATGGCAAGTAGAACCGTCATTCCCCTTTCTCTCCTTGGGCTGCCTCTTCTTCTCCTTGAAACCTGTATTCTGTTGTTTTCAAATTGGAAACTTGTATTCCTTAGAGTTTGAGTCAAACCTAGTTGGAGGTGGTATTTCCTAAGTATGAAGTGTTATTTGGTGTTTTTTTTTTTTTTTTTTTTTTATGGTACGCGGGCCTCTCACTGTTGTGGCCTCTCCCGTTGCGGAGCACAGGCTCCGGACGCACAGGCTCAGCAGCCATGGCTCATGAGCCCAGCCGCTCTGCGGCATATGGGATCTTCCCGGACCGGGGCACGAACCCGTGTCCCCTGCATCAGCAGGCAGACTCTCAACCACTGCGCCACCAGGGAAGCCCTATTTGGTGTTTTTTACCATTAACCTCCTCATACATGATTTTGGAATTTCTTTTAGGGCTCCATCTTGTTTTCTAGTTAGAAAAAAAAAAGCCCACAAAAAACAAACACAAAACACAAAATGACTTGTGTTTCTCCTCATTGCATTTATAATTACCTTTGAAGTAAATTTGAAATAGTGGAACATTTCCTTTGGTATCTTTTATCTTATATTAAATTTAACCCAGTTTAGTTCTTTTTAAAATACAACTTTTAGATCCTGGCTACCTGAAACCACTATTAATAGACTACTCAGTTCCACATTGCATATAGGTAAATATGTCTGTGTGACTGTAAAGAGTACGCTTTTATACATTTAAAATATACTCAGTTATAAAATTTATATATTCAGTATACAGTGTACTGGAGAAAATTTGGTGTTGATTTAGTAATTGGATTAGTGAAGAGTCATTTGGACTTTTAGATGTCACTCTTGAGTATCATTTTCTTCCCCAACAGGAGGATGTAAAAATATGTCCATTAAAATTATGTGAATTCTGGATTTCAACATGTATAGATTAAATTTTTGTCTTGGCTAAAATGCTAAATAAAAACACTTTAAAGTATGATTTACATTGACCCAACTAACATAAAGTAGTTACTTTGATTTTATTAGTTCCATAGTGGAGCTTATTGCACAGGATTTATTTTGGAAGTAAATAAGTTTGTTTAAAAAAATCCTTTAGGGCTTCCCTGGTGGCGCAGTGGTTGAGAGTCCGCCTGCTGATGCAGGGGACACGGGTTTGTGCCCCGGTCCGGGAAGATCTGACGTGCTGTGGAGCGGCTGGGCCCGTGAGCCATGGCCGCTGAGCCTGCGCGTCTGGAGCCTGTGCTCTGCAACGGGAGAGGCCACAACAGTGAGAGGCCCGCGTACCGCAAAAAAAAAAAAAAATCCTTTAGTTTAAAACTTAAGCTTTTTTAGACTTATTAAACATAAGATTACTCTCTGATGAGTAAGATAGCTAGGTACACAAACGAATGTTAGAGAATTTGATGCTGCTAGCAAGAATGGTTTTGTAATTTGTACACTGTAGTTATGCTACCACTTTTTTGATTTCATTTACTTCTTTTCTTCTCTATTTCTTTCTTCCATGTTAAAATGTGAGTATATTAAAATAAAAGCCAAAGCCTCTCTTTTTGTTTGCCTGTCTCCCTGTTACACACACAGACACACACACACAGAGACACACACAATTTGAAATTTCTTTAGGAAATTAAAGCACAATAAAGAAGAAAGTGTTTATGTTAGCATATGAAGAAAGGTTAGTGTTTAGGGTGAAGATTTATAGCAGATTATCATTTTAAGTTTTTAGTGGAAGATGGTATGTCAGTTAAGAAATTGTGTATTTATTTTGGAATATTAGATAAAATAGCAAATCCTAACTATTAAATCATTTAGATTGCAAAAATTTTCTTATATATGGCATATATTTCTCTCTTACTGAATGTTAACAGGTTGTATGTAATGAGCTAGTTTTATTGGCAGTTTCTTTGTGGTTTACTTTCGTTATCTTATGATTCAGGAAAGTTTGAGCTGCCTTTGAGCTATGTAAGGGAGCAAGATAGGAAGTGAGGCTTATGACTTGCGTTAAGATGTCTTCTCCAGAGGCTGGAAAGAGCATGGCATAATAGGACTAAATAAATATTTGTTAAATAAATGAATAAATAATTCATGCATAAATGAAAACTTTTCAGGAGTAGAGAGATGGACATGGCCATCCATCGTTTCTTTTTCTAGTGAGTATCTTGAGTATTCAGATGACTAGTCTGTAATTCTTACCCATCAGCCATTTGTAGCCTTTTGAGAATCCTAGCTACAGATTTGAGAATACAAAGAACCATCATCTGGGTGAGGGTCCTGGGGAAAAAATTCCTACATGCCTGCAGTTTGCTTATGGCAGTATTTCAGCACAAAATAATCAGGAACTTTTGCTTTATGGAATATTTATATATCACCCAGATAAGATAATTTCAAATACTTTAATACATTGTATTTATTATATTTTTAATTGAAGTATAGTTGATATACTAATACACTTTATTTTAAACAAATTTTGTGCCATGGAGAGAGAACTGGTTTTAAACCTAATTCTTCCACTTCCAAGCTAGATATGACCTCATCCTAATCACTTAATCACTCTTTACCTCCTCATTTACAAATAATTTAACCTTATTGGAAAGAATTCACTTATTAGCTTGAATAATTGTTGTACAGTTTTGGTAACATAATGATGCTCTTGAGAGCTGTTTAGTAGTATAATTTACCCTTTTGCTGAATATATGGAGATTATTAGATTTTGAGATTGTTAGTCTGATTTTTATAGGATTTTTTTTACTTATTAATGTTGGATTATCAACTATTATTTTCTTTTTTTCCCTAATTTAAAAAATTGTGTTGGGACTTCCCTGGGGGCGAAGTGGTTAAGACTCTGTGCTTCCAATTCGGGGGGCCCGGGTTCGAGCCCTGGTCAGGGAACTAGAACCCATCTGCGTGCCACAATTAAGAGTTCAAATGCCACAGCTAAGGAGCCCATGTGCTGCAACTGAGCTGGAGAGCCACAACTAAGGAGGCTGTGTGCCGCAACTAAGGAGCCCACCTGCTACCACTAAGACCCAGTGCAACCAACCAAATAAATAAATATTAAAATTTTTTTAATCAAAGTTAAATTTGTTGAATAATTGAAGTTGATAATTGTATTTTGGTTATGGCATTAAGGGCTAAACTGCCAATATACTCAACTTATTTTCAAATGTCCGAAAGAAACTGTGTATATGCATATATAGAGAGAAGCAAGCAATGAGAAAGCAAATGAGATGGATTATTGATAATAAATGAATCTAGAAAAAGGATATGAAGATGTTCTTGCAACTTTTAAGTTTGCAATTACTAACAAATAAAAATTGTTTTAAAAGTCAGTGATAATAGGGGGAAGGGTAAGCTGTGACAAAGCGCGAGGGAGGCATGGACATATATACACCACGAAACGTAAGGTAGATAGCTAGTGGGAAGCAGCCGCATAGCACAGGGAGGGAGATCAGCTCGGTGCTTTGTGACCACCTGGAGGGGTGGGATAGGGAGGGTGGGAGGGAGGGAGACGCAAGAGGGAAGAGATATGGGAACATATGTATATATATAACGGATTCATTTTGTTGTAAAGCAGAAACTAACACACCATTGTAAAGCAATTATACTCCAAAAAAAAAATCAGTGATAAGAAAGCATTGTTTCATAGTTTAATAATGTTTTTTCTTTCTTGATGATACATGAAATAATGATGCATCTTACAATTAATAGCATCTTAGAGTCAATTAAAAATAGTAAGTGGATAGGCAAAGAAAAAAACAAAACCTCAGTAAGTTTTCTTTATCCAGCTAACAAGCTCTTAGGGAAAAAAGACAGAAGACCCACCACATACACTAAATTAAGACTACTTGAGGTACAAGAGACTTAGTGTTGTCAATCTGGTCTTCAAGCAATTTCATTATTTAAGTTTCATTCTTTAATATGTGTGCTTACTTAAAATCGTAAAAGTACCTACATATATTGTGAGGAAATCAATGTATAGCTGTTTTAAATATGTAATATGTTTTAAATAGGTTCTAAATGATCAAAAAATAAAATGCCCCTTCAAAACTAGGCTTAGAGGTTACTGAAAACTGAGATTGGTTAATTAATACGTGACCACCCAAAATTAAATGTTAATAAAGGACAAACTAAAAACAAGGGAAAAATATAAGATTACAGTACATCTAGGATTCAAATACAGTAAGTGGGAAAAACATAATTCAACTGTCAGAAAAAAAAAACCCATAATAAAGAGATAAATGCTAGGATTACCAGAGATTTTTGCTTTCATCTGCATGCTACAGTGTATTTGCCAAAAAGAAAAGCCCACAGAGTTAAAAATACAGGTTACTTTTGTAATTCACATGATTTTTACCACTGCATTTCTACTTCTGGAAGGAGCTAAAGAAAGATCACTTAGATGGGTCAAATAAATGGCTACAGAGGACAGACAGCGAACAAAAAAGCCACAGAATGTAGGGCAATGCTTATCAGTATAACCAAGTGAATCAGGAGACTATGAATGTAATGTTAGAAATGTAGGCAATTCACTGAGCTGGGAAAACAATCTGAAAACCCACACTGTGACCTGTGTATTTATACACATGACAGGTGCAGAACTGAGAAGTGGGAGGAAAAAACTGTGTACTAAATAATTTCCTAGGAATTACCCAGTCTGATGATTTTTCCACTTAAAATCTTTCCATTCCAACTTACAGCTATCAATTGTGAATTCAATAAACATCGTTTTTATTTTTTTAGTGCTTTTATGTTGAACTGTCAAATGTAGAAACTGAACTGAAATAACACTGTCACAAATGGTACCTCCAAGTAAGTCACAAATCATTCACCATAAGCTGGTCCAGCATTATTACATTTCCTCTAAATTCTTCTCTAAAATGTCAAAAACTGAAATCTGCAGTATCATGAAAATGTATTTCTCCACTTAGTGTTTTCATTATTATTAAAAAATAATTGCTTGATAAAAAGAAAATGATTCATAGAGACAAAGTAGAATTGTGGTTGCCTGGGGCTAGGTGTAAGGGGAAAATGTGGAGTTGTTATTTAATTGGTAAAGAGATTCAGTTTGGGGATTTCCTTGGTGGTCCAGTGGTTAAGACTCTGTGCTTCCACTGCAGGGGGCATGGGATGGATCCCTGGTGAAGGAAGTTCCACATGCTGAGTGGTACGGCCGAAAAAAAAAGGAAAAAAAAGATTCAGTTTTGCAGGACAAAAAGAGTTCTGCAGATGGATGGTGATGATGCTTGTGTACAACAATATGAATGTACTTAATACCCCTGAACTGTATGCTTTAAAAATGGTTAAGATGGTAAATTTTATGTTATATATATTTTAACACAGTCTTTTAAATATGTATTTATTTATTTGGTTTTGCCAGGTCTTAGTTGCAGCAGGCAGGCTGCTTAGTTGCGGCTCAAGGGCTCCTTAGTTGTGGCTTGCGGGCTCCTTAGTTGCAGCTTGCCAGCTCCTTAGTTATGGCAGGCGGGCTCCTTAGTTGTGGCATGCATGTGGGATCTAGTTCCCTGACCAGGGATCAAACTCTGGCCCCCTGCATTGGGAGCACAGAGTCTTATCCACTGTGCCACCGGGGAAGTCCCTGATAAAATGTTTTTAATAGACTATCCATACTTCATTTTTGTCAGTTGACTCGATAATATCTTACACTTTTTTCCTCCCTTTCTGTCAGGTTCCAGTCTAGGGTCAGGTATTGAATTTACTTGCCGTGTTTCTTTAGTCTTTTTTAATCTGGAATTTTTCCATATTCTTCCTTTGTCTTTTATGATGTTGGTAAGTTGAATAACCTTTTTTTTAAAAATTAGAGTGTTCCTCATTTTGAGTTTTTCTGATACTTGCTCATGATTAGATTCAGCTTATGCATTCCTGATAAGAATTCTACATAAGTGATGTTGTTTTTTTCTTAGGGCATCAAATCTGGAGTCTAACAATGTTCATTTCGTCTTCATTGGTGATGGTAAATTTTATTGCTTGAGATGTTGCGTGATTTCTCCACTGCATAGCTATTATTTTTGCCCTTGCAATTAATAAGCAATCTGTGAGGAGACAGTTTAAAACTATGCAATTATCTTGCTCCTCATCGAAAATTTTCCCTAGATTTAGCATCCATGGATGATTCTTGCCTAAACAAATCTTTATGATAGTTGCAAAATGATAATTTTTCAGCTCTAACATTCCCTTCATGTTTACCAGTCAACCTTTGGCATTCTACCTTAAGCAAGAATCCTCTGTTCTCCCACATTTATATATTTATCTATTGACATTATTGATATAAACTCTTGGATTCCTATTTTTTCCTAGTTGTTTATAATTCATTACTGTCCTTAATTATTTTGATGCTCAGATTTTGATGTATTGCCATACATTCTGACATAATAATATGTTCCAGGCTATTTTTTTTTTGAATCTGTGTACTGACTTATTTAAGTGATTTACTTTCCAGTTGTGGTTTTCTCTTTCCTATAGATTCTTGCTTATTTCTTTTAGGATAGGTTTAGTATTGCTGTATTCTTTTAGTTTTTGCTTATTTGAAAAATTCTTTCTCTCTCTTTCTATTATAAATGATAATCTTGCTGGGTAGAGTATCCTAGGTTGCAGGTTTTTCCCTTTCAGGGCTTTGAATATATCTTGCCACTCCCTTTTGGCCTGTAATGTTTCTGTGGAGAAATCAGCTGATAGCCTTATGGGGGTTCCCTTATGATTAAGTCTTTGTTTTTCTCTTGCTGCCTTTAGAATCCACTCTTTTTTTTTTTTAACATCTTTATTGGAGTATAATTGCTTTACAATGGTGTGTTAGTTTTTACTGTATAACAAAGTGAATCAGCTATATGTATACATATATACCATATCCCCTCCCTCTTGCGTCTCCCTCCCACCCTCCCTATCCCACCCCTCTAGGTGGTCACAAAGCACCGAACTGATCTCCCTGTGCTATGCAGCTGCTTCCCAGTAGCTATCTATTTTACATTTGGTAGTGTATATATGTCAGTGCTACTCTCTCACTTCTTCCCAGCTTCCCCTTCCCCATGTCCTCAAGTCCATTCTCTACATCTGTGTCTTTATTCCTGTCCTGCCCCTAGGTTCGTCAGAACCATTTTTTTTTTTTAAAGATAGAATCCTCTCTTTATCTTTAACTTTTGCCATTTTACTTATATGTCTTGATGCAGGTCTGTTTGGATTCATCTTGTTTGGGACTCTCTGTCCTTCCTGTGCCTGGATATCTGTTTCCTTTTTTAGGTTTGGGAAGTTTTCGTCCATAATTTGTTTTTTTTTTGGCTGCGCTGCGCAGCTTGCGGGATGTTAGTTCCCCGACCAGGGGCTGAACCTGGGCAGTTGGCAGTGAAAGCGTGGAGAACCAACCACTGGACTGCCAGGGAATTCCCCATAATTTCTTCAAATACATTTCAATCCCCTTTTTTCTTGTCCTTCTGGGATCCGTATTATGTGTAGATTGGGACGTTTTATATTATCTCATAGTTCTCGCATATTGCTTTCATTTTTTTTTTCATTTGTCTTTCTGTCTGCTGTTCTGATTGGGTGATTTTCATTATTCTATCTTCCAGATCACTTATTCGTTCTTCTGCATTATCCAGTTTGCTATTTATTGCCTTTACCTCAGCTTTTATCTCAGCAAATGAGTTTTCTCATTTTAATTGGCTCCTCTTTATAGTTTCTAGTTCCTTTTTACAGTAATCTGCATTTCTACTTATAGCCTTTCTTAATTCCTTCAGTATTTTTATTTCCTCCTGTTTGAACTTGGGTCTGGCAGACTGTAGATGTCTGTTTCATTGTTTGTTCTTTCAGGGGAATTCTCTTGATCTTTTAATTGGGAGTGGTTCCTCTGCTTCTTCATTTTATTGATATTTCTCTGACTATGAGTTTAGGAGAAACAGTTATCTACTGTGGTCTCAAAGGGCTATTTTTATGTGGGAGTGTCCTTTGTGTAGCCTGCGTGAGTCTAATAGTTTTGGTGAGAGGGCTGTTTTTAGTATGGATGCCTACTGCATCTTTCCTCAGTGTGTGCTGGCCATTATCCCCTTGATAGGGGGTGTACTGGTGTTGTGGTGAATCAGAGCCTACACTGGATGTTGAGCGGGACCTCCTCTTTGCTCTGTGGTTGTCACAGCTCTGTTGGGGGCAGAGTCCGCTCGCCAGTTGTTGGAGTAGATACTCCCAGATACGTTTCTGAGCTGCAGTGTGAGGTAGATAGAACCGGAGCACTCCTGCTGGGAGAGGAGGCACTGAGTTTTCCTCTGCAGGAGCTGTCCACCAGGAAGTGCACTCTGATGTCACCTGTCACCTGTTGTGTGGGCTCACAAAGTACACTGTTTTTGGCACTGCCCTCGGCCCTGTCTCAACCATGGAAATTCAGGGAGTTGGTCCAGGTGTTCTTCCGGTGCTGCGCTTACAAAGCCACCAGTGCAGATCCGTAGGCACAGATCCACTGAAGTCAGGTACCAGGACTGTGGTAGTTGCATACCTGGACCCTCCATGGGAGCTACTGAGTCAGCCCAGACCCTGGCCCCGCCTCCAAGTGTGCACACTCACAGAAACCTGCAGCCGTCATTACTCCACCTGCCCCAGCCACGGGAGCGCCAGTAATCTGCTCGCATGTCCCCGTAGGCACTGAGTTTTACAAAACCACCTGTGGTGCTTAAATTCGCAGATCGCACAGTTGTTGGGACACCCAGATTTCAGCCCTGTTTCCAAAGTTGCAGCCCCAGGGGATCGGCTTGGATTTCAGCCTCGCCTCTGCATGTGGGCAACCTGCTGGCGCTTGTGCACTCCCAGAACTTGTAGAGGCCGCGCGCACTGTGAACACACCAAGAATGAGGCTTCTCTGGTGGACTCTGCCCTTCCCTTTGTGCATGCGTGTTGACAGTGGGGTTTTAATGGCAGACACGGGCTTCTTCCTGTGTACATCCCTGGGCTTGGACCATACCTCTGGTTGCGGCTTGGACCATACTCTAGCCCCTTCGGCCTGTCTCCACACAGCCAACCCCAGTCCTCTCCCTGAGTCTGTCCTCTGAAGCCTGAGTTTCAGCACCCAGCCTCCCCCCGCAACCCCCACTCCCTGCACCAGCAGACATGCATGTTGGGCTGGGAACTGCAGTGAGATGACCAGGACCTTCTATGGAGGTCTCTTTCTGTTCTGTCTGCCACAGACCGGCTGCTTCGCTCTTCTCCGAGCCTCTGAAGCTCCCTTTCTGTCCTGGCTAATCTCCCCACTGGTGAAGGGGCTTGCTAGGGTGAGGGAACCTTTCTTCTTTCACAGCTCCCTCCCAGGGGTGCAGGTCCCATTCCGATTCTTTTTTCTTTCATCCTACCTGGTTATGTGGTTATCTTTCTTGCAATTTTGGTTTTATGAGATCTTCTGCCAGCATTCAGCAGGTGTTCTGTGACAGCTGTACTACATGTAGATGTATTTTTGATGTATTTGTGGGAGGAGGTGAGCTCCATGTCCTTCATTCCACCATCTCGATCTGTTCCCATTCCAGGCTAAGATTATACCTATTCTGGAATGAGCCACTTTTCTGAGAAACTTAGGTTCCTTTGTGGAGAATGGTCTTAGAGACCAAGATTTGGATGTTAGGTATTCTCATTATCCCTGAGACATCTTTGCTTCTGGGTTCTTTCAGTTGACAGAGGAGGAAATATATGCATATATTATGTATGCAAATATGAGTATATGTACTTGTATGCATACACATTCATATTTAATTTTATATGTGCTTACATGTATGTGTACATACACATATACATATTGTAGAATTTATGAGTTCGCACTGACCTCCCCAAATCAAGTCCATCCCTATTAGATTCTTGATCATCTCCCCTCAGTCTATATGTGTATGTCTCCTTCACAGTGAGAACCCTGGCTTCCAAAAGTATCTACATATCCCATTTGCTTAGAGTAAAATACTTCTTAAATAGTTTTATAATTGCTGTGCCTCTGCCAGTACCACACACCAAAAGCTCACCTACTAAGAATCAGAATTTGTTGGCAGTTCAGCCTCCTACTCCATCTAAGACTGAGGGTTTATATATATATATATATATATATATATGTCACACACAAGCACACAGTCAAATAATTTGTTCACAAATTACTTGAGTTAGCTCTTTCTCTCCCTTTTGTATGATTATGGTGTTAATTTGAACTGCAGTTGAATTCTTGGTTTTGATTTTATTTTTACCCCCTTTTTATCTTTCTTGATTTAATTAAAATTTTTGTTGAATATGTGTTGTGAAGATGTTGAAAACATCTTCTTTTCTCTTTCTTGTAGGCAGTCAGCTTCATTGTTTTCTGATTTGCCTTTCATTTGCTTATTTTTGTTAAGCAAAGCAGGTATGTGTATGTTTTCTAATTTTCTCTTTCTAACACAAAAGGTAGCATATGCTTTTTTTCCCCTAATTTTTTTATTGTGGTAACATGTATGTAACATAAAATTTACTATCTTAACCATTTTTAAGTGTACAGTTCAGTGGTATTAAATACTTTTATATGTGCGACTATCACCACCATCTATTTCCAGAACTCTGTTCATCTTGCAAAACTGAAACTCTTTACCCATTCAACAATAATTGCACATATTCTTTTCCCCCAAGTCCCTGGCAACTCCCATTCTACATTCCATGTCCATGATTTTGACGACCTCATGGAAGTGGGATCATACAGTATTTGCCTTTTTGTGACTGGCTTATTTCACTTAACAAAATGTCCTCAAGATTCATCCATGTTGTCATATATTTCAGAATTTCCTTTCTTTTTAAAGCTGAATAATATTCATTGTATGTTTATACCATATTGTGCTTATCCTTTCATCCACTGATGGATACTTGAGTTATTTCTACATTTTAGCTCTTGTAAATAATGCGGCTGTGATACAAATATCTCTTCGAGAACTTTTTTTTTTTTGGTATATACCTAGAAGTGGAGTTTCTGGATCATATGGTAATTCTATTTTTAATTTTGCCCATCAGTGTACAAGTGTTTCAGTTTCTTCCCATCCTAACACTTCTTACTTTGTTTTTTTTTTTAAATAGTAGCTATCCTAATGGGTGTTCCATTTGTACTTCCCTTCTTCTAAGAGTTTTACAGCTTTAAGTCTGACATTTTGATCTTTGATTCATTGTGAATTAATTTTTTGTATATAGTGTAAGGTGTAAGGGTATAAGTTCATTCTTTTGCATGTGGATATCCAGTTTTCCCAGCACCATTTATTGCAAAGATTGTCCTTTCCCCTTTGAATGGTCTTGGCACCCAGCATATACTCTTTTGAACTTTACTATTTTCACCTAACACTTTTTTATGGAAACCACTCTGTATCATTCCTTACAGATCTTCCTCATTATTTTTTAGAGCTGTATAGTTTTCTTTTGTGTGTATGTTTTGTCATTTATTTAACTAGTTTCCTGTACGTGGACATTTAGATAGTTTGCAGTATTTCTAAATAATGCTATAATAAATAACCTCATTCAAATCTGTTTGGTATGGTTGGAGGTGTATCTCCAGGATATATTCCTAGAAGTAGAATAGCTGGGTAGGTGCACAAATGCATTTGTGGTTTTGTTAATTATTAGAAAATATTCACCTTCATGTGCGTTGAACCATTTTGCATTCCCACTAGCAATATATGAAAGTGCCTGTTTACTCACAGTGTGTACTGTCAAGCTTTTGATGTTTTTTGCTAGTCTGGTGTGTGAGAAATTGTATTTCAGAATAGTTTTAATTTGCATTCCTGGGACTTCCCTGGTGGTCCAGTGGTTAAGAATCCACCTTCCAATGCAGAGGACACGGGTTTGATCCTGTCGGGGAGCTAAGATCCCACGTGCTGCGGGGCACCTAAGCCCACGTGTCGCAACTGTTGAGCCTGCAAGCTCTAGAACCCGTGTGCCACAACTAGAGAGCCTGCACGCTGCAGCTACTGAGCCTATGTGCTGTGGAGCCCGTGCACCACAATGAAGAGGCCAGGTGCCGCAATGAAGATCCCACATGTCGCAACTAAGACCTGACGCAGCTAAATAAATAAATATTTTAAAAATTTGCATTCCTTTTATTATGAGTGAATTTTTATGTCTTTTCACATGTTTAAGGACCGTTTTAATATCTTTTTGTAAATTGTATGTTCATTTTTCTATAGAGTTTTAAAAATCTTTTTTCCCTCATTTAAAAAATGTTTTTGCATGTGAGGGATGTTAGCCTTATATCTATGTTGTATGTAGCAAATGCTTTCTCTCAGTTATTTGTCTGTTAGCTTTGTTTATGGCATTTCTCCATGTAAAATTTTTATTTTAATATAGTCAGATTTAATAATCTTTTCCTTTTTTGCAGCTGGATTTTTAATCATAATTGGAAAGGCTTTTCCTAAATTCAACTTACATAGAAATTCACCCATGTTTTTTTCTATTACTTGTATAATTTCATTTTTTACATGTAGATCTCTGATCCATTCTATGTGGTATGGGGAATGGATCCAATTTTGTCTTTTTCCAAATGTCTATTCACTTCTAATAGTAAAGACCAACCTCACCCCAATGATTTGGGATACCACCTTTTTCATATACTTGATGTTTTATATCATTGGTCTATTTCTAGACTTTTCTGTTCTATTTATCTGTCTATTCATGCTTCCATACCACACTGTTTTAATTTTAGAAGCTTTATAGTACTTTCTATTTTTTATTTTTTGGCCATGCTGTATGGCTTGTTGGATCTTAGTTCCCTGACCAGGGTTTGAACCTGGGCCATGGCAGTGAAAGTGCTGAGTCTTAACCCCTGGACCACCAGGGAATTCCTTATAGTACTATATATTTTTTTAAATAAAGTTTATGTATGCTATTTATTTATTTATTTAGCTGCATCAAGCCTTAGTTGTGGCATATGGAATCTTTCATTGTGGCACGTGGGCTGTTGATTGCTGCAGGCAGGCTTCTCCAGTTGTGGCACACGGGCTTCTCTCTAGTTGTGGCACATGGGCTCCAGAATGCGTGGACTCAGTAGTTGTTGTGGCTGGGCTTGGTTGCCCCTCGGCATGGGGAATCTTAGTTCCCTGACCAGGGATTGAACCTGCATTCCCTGCATTGTAAGGCGGATTCTTAACCACCGGGAAGTCCCTCCTATAGTACTTTTTAATATCTGGTAGTGTTTGTCTTCATAGCTCTTACTTTTTAGTGTTTTCCTAGCTACTTCTTGTAAATTTATTTTTCTATATTAATTTTAGTATCCACTTGTCTAATTCCATTATAAAGTTCATTGGTATTTTCATTGGGAACACATTACATTTATTAAATATCTTAGGTAGGGCTGATATCTTAATTACGTTGAGGCATTTTCACCTAGAATATGGGACTTCTTTCCATTTGTTCAAGTCTACTTTTATTTCTTTCAGGAAAGTTTGTTATTTGCTTTATATAGATTTCTTGTTAAGTTTATTCTTAATTATTTTTCTCTTTTATGTTTCCATTGTAAATGGGGTTTTCTCACCCATTATATCTTCTAACTGGTTATTATTTGTTACCAGTGAGATATTTTATGCTATGCTTATTGAAAGTACTCTTTTAGACTTATTTGCACGTGAAAATTTTTACCATATGTCACTCCTATGTGTATATATAAAGGAAAATATAAGCAAAATAAATTGTATAAGGTATATCTAAAACTGTTTGATATTCAGAGTCCAAATCTTCTGAATTGCTTTTTGATTAAGAGTTCTTGATATCTGTGTTAACTATCCAATATTATTCTCTTGGCCATTAAAAATATTGATGAGGTAGCATTTTTAGGAGTGCTTCATTATCATCTCGGATTTTCTTCCAAGCCACTGTGACCCATTTTGCAAATTAAAAAAAAAAAATTATTTTTGGCTGCGTTGGGTCTTTGTTTCTGCCTGCAGGCTTTCTCTAGTTGTGGCAGGTGGGGGCTACTCTTCGTTGCGGTGCATGGGCTTCTTATTGCGGTGGCTTCTCTTGTTGTGGCGCATGGGCTCTAGGGCACGTGGGCTTCAGTATTTGTGGCATGTGGGCTCAGTAGTTGTGGCTCATGTGCTCTAGAGCGCAGGCTCGGTAGTTGTGGCACATGGGCTTAGTTGCTCTATGGCATGTGGGATCTTCCCAGACCAGGGATCGAACCCGTGTCCCCTGCATTGACAGGCGGATTCTTAACCACTGTGCCATGAGGGAAGTCCCCATTTTGCAAATTTTGATGCTGGTGTTTTCTTGATTTTATCAGAAGGTGTTACCGCAAGGTTTTAAAGACAAACAACTAGAACTCATGTTTCTTTCTCAAATGATACTTGAGTGGTTTCTTGACATGAATGGTTGCATCATCCAGTCATACCACTAGTCATACCACTAGACATAATCCAGTCATACCACTAGACATAATCACCAAATTTCTACAGGACTGATGCCTGACTAAAAAAGATACCACTGAATATAATGAACTTTATTTCAGAGACACTAAAATATGAAAATTAAAAGAGCCTTAGAATCGATGAACTATGGTATCTACTCCTATGTTTCGTTGTCTATTTATATTTTCAGTTAACAGCTCTATCTTCAAAACCATGGTTTATTTGATTGAAATTTTCCTTACTAAGAATTGAAATTTCATTATTGATAGGTGTGATTGCCAAAGTGGGGTGAAGGAAGGAAATAACAGCTTCTAGATTTTAAAAATCATGTCCTTTTAAATTTCAGTTTTGGTGCATGTATTTAAATGTATTTACTACATTAGTAAAGTATTATATACTGTATTAGTGATATACCACAGATGTAGAGGTCAGACTGTGGGGAACCGTGGCTTACTGAAAAACAGCCCTGAGGCAGATGGTGTTTTCCAAAGATGACAGCAACAGTATCCCCCATCTCACATGTTCTTCTCACATATGAGGTCTCTGTCCCCTCCCTTTGAAACTAGAAGGGTTTTTGTGGTTTTCAACCTATAGAGTATGATAGAAGTGACATGATGTAACTTTTGAGGCTAGTTGAAATGCTTGTACTTGGGGCCCTGAGCTGCGATGCAATTTCAACTGTTTGAGACCATCAAGTTGTGAGGAAGCTCAAATTAGCCCATGCAGGGATATCACATGGAGAGGCTCTGAAACTATAGAAGAAAGAGATGTCCAGCCACCAGATTCTCCAGCAGTCCCTCTCCCTCAACTGTTCCAGATCTAGCCACTGTGTGACTGCACCTGCCCCAAACTGGAAAGTGAGAGCACTTGAATATTTAGCATAGAGTTGTAGTCAAACTGCATTAAGAAATAAATGGCATTATTGACTCAATATTTTAAATTTTTATTATTTTTATTGAGATGTAGTTCACATATCTTAACCAACTAACCATTTGAAAGCCCACAGTTCACTGACTTTTAGTGTATTCATAAGGTTTTGAGACCCGTACCATATCCACATAATTCCAGAATGTTTCTGTTACCCCAGAAAGAGATCTTGTACCCATTAACAGTCATACCCCATTCCTCCTTCCCTCCAGCTCCTGGCAACCACTAATCTTTGTCCCTATTATCACTCATATTTAACATTTAATTTTTAAACTTGCTTGTCTAATTTCTTTTCCTTAGCACATTTTAAATAATACACTAGAGGGATCTTGAGAGTGCTTTAGACTGATTTAATTATAGCAGAAGTGACAGCTGAGAATGTAACAGTATGGAGGAACCAGAATTAAAAAACAAACTATGCTTTATTATTCAAAGAATAGTAATGACATGACTAGTGAATGAATCTGTGTCATGTTAAGAAAAAGTTATATTTAGTTCTCTTTTTAAGAAGCCAGGGAATTCTGCATTTCTTATTAAGAAGTATATGGGGAAAATACCGCAAATAAAAAGGGCAAATAAAATTAGGAAGAGTACTTTATTCCGTCTCTAATCTCTAAAATGAAAAAAGTAGATTTTAGTCTGCTCTCTGTCTTTCAGGGCTGTTAACATTAAAAGAAATCTTGTCAGAAAGAGGTATATGCTATTAGTTATTCTTAAAAGGTTCATATAAATTTTATCCTACTTTCAAATACACATACATATACTTAGCTTTTTTGATTTTTGAGAAAGATATCCAAGCCATCCATATATTTTCCCTTTGGAAGGTTAACACTTGGCAAAACTTGGATTATAACTTTAAACTTAGAAACAATCATTGTCTAATAAAATATGGGAGCAACCGTAGTCTCCAAAGTGGGATGCTTAAGATGACTCACAAAAGTCATTAAGAAAGTATTTAGAATTTATATTCATTTTCTTAGTGAGTAATAAAATAATAAGAAAAAATTTTAGCTTTACAGTGGTTACCCTCATTCTGTCTGATGGTCAAGTGAGATTTATAGCTTGGGTGGCATTCTGAGGAAGCCTGGTGGGGGTGATAATTGAAACGTCACCTAAGTGTTTCCTTTCAGTTTATTGTAATATGTTTACTTGTGCCTGGGTGAGTGAAATTAAAGATAATATTATTTTAATAATATACTTTTTTTTAATAATAGACTTTTAACAGTATTTTGTGATGAGAAGTGTTTATAAAAATCTTTTAATACTCTAAGTTTCACAGTTATAGCATGATAGAGTATCTAAACTTAAAATTTAAAAAGTGATTTACGCATTTTCCTATTATAGAAAGAAAGGTCTTCTAAATTTATCTTTTCTAAGTAATTGTCAGTGTTATTTTTATAAATATAAATATAATGTGTCCTTCAGCTTTTAGCTATGAGTGAGAAAGTAACTTCTTTTTGAATGAAATTTGTCCTGTGGAAATGGATATTTGGAAATATTTACATTATTTTCTAATTTTGTTTCTGAAAAGGATGTGTCACTTAAAAAAGTGGTTATATTGGGACTTCCCTGGTGGCACAGTGGTTAAGAATCTGCCTGCCAGTGCAGGGGACACGGGTTCGAGTCCTGGTCCGGGAAGATCCCATATGCTGCAGAGCAGCTAAGCCTGTGTGCCACAACTACTGAGCCTGTGCTCTAGAGCCCGCGAGCCACAACTACTGAAGCCCATGTGCCTGGAGCCTGTGCTCCGCAACAGAGTAGCCCCTGCTTGTCGCAACTAGAGAAAGCTCATGCACAGCAACAAAGACCCAACACAGCCAAAAAATTAAATAAATAAATTAAAAAAAATTGTTTTACTTACTAAAACAGGGGACAAAATTTTCTAATCCATTATTTTTTTTCAGAATTGTAATGAATTTTGAATTTATATTTTAAAAACAAAACAACACTTTTATTTTTTTAAATCTTTTTTTTAAAATAAATTTATTTATTTATTTATTTTTGGCTGTGTTGGGTGTTTTGTTGCTGCACGTGGGCTCTCTCTAGTTGCGGCAAACAGGGGCTACTCTTTGTTGCGGTGGGCTGTCTTCTTATTGTGGTGGCTTCTCTTGTTGGGGAGCACAGGCTCTAGGCCTGTGGCCTTCAGTAGTTGTGGCACATGGGCTCAGTAGTTGTGGCTTGCGGGCTCTAGAGCGCAGGCTCAGTAGTTGTGGTGCACGGGTTTAGTTTGCTCTGCGGCATGTGGGATCTTCCGGGACCAGGGCTCGAACCCGTGTTCCCTGCATTGGCAGGCAGATTCTTAACCACTGCGCCACCAGGGAAGCCCCCAAAACAACACTTTATAATTAAGTTTGTAAGAAAAACTGGAAAATTATACCTGAATTTCAGTAAAGCCAATGTATCCCATCTTACAGTTGGATTTACATGTGTTTGTGTCTTCCTGTTTCTAATTTATTATGACATTAAAACCAAACTTAGACCTTCTGATTGCTATTTCACAAACTATTAAACCAAGATTTTAAAAATAAGCATGTTCATTCACATTCCTTTCAATTAAAAAAGCAATAAAGAAGAGAATACAAAAGGTTTTTTGTATCAGTATAAAAAATTTTTAAATTATCTCTTTACCTCAATTTCTTTTTATTTTTATAACATAGGTTACTATTCAGTAGTCCATATATAATTTATGCATTAATATGTCTATGATCTGACTACTTAATTTTTTACTGAGAGGAGTGTGTAATCTGAGGTTTGGAGATCGTTAATCCAGATTACTGTCTGCTATTACGGGGAGAAATTTGAACTCTACATCACTAATGAAGTGCTTTTGCTTGGAGGGCCACTGTTCTGTTAGCCTGTGTAAAGCTGGAGCTCATGATGATGCCGTATTCAAAGTAATTTGTGGTTCACCTAGTCTGTCAAGTTTAGTTAAATATTTTTCTGCCTCAGTCTCTTTCTGCTCTCCTGAGTCTCCAATGACATGTACATTAGACTTTTTGATATTGTCCCATGTGTCCTGGAGACTATTCATTTTATTCAATCTTTATCCTCTCTGTTCTTCAGATTGGATAATTTATTTTGATTTACCTACATATTTACTGATTATTTCCTCTGTCATCTCGATTATACAAGTGAGCCTGTGCAAGTTCAATTTAATTTTCAATAGATCTTTCACTTCAGAAATTTCTCTGCTGAGAACCTCTACCTTTCCATTCATTTTGCATTTCTCTATCTTTACCTCCTGAAGCTTAGTTATAATAGCTGCTTTAAAATCTTTGATAATTCCAACATCTTGTGGGTATCTTTTATTGTCATTTTTATTGAAATTCATCACATTTTCCTGGTTTTTGTTTGTCAAGTAATTTTGAATTGTATCTTAGATTTTGTGAATGTTGTGTTCGTAGACCTTGAATTCTGTTCTATTCCTTGGAGAAAGTTGATTTTTTGTTTTAGCAGGTGATAAACTTGGTTAGGGTCAGACCATGGGTTTTGTCTTGCTTTCTGTGTATGGTGATTTCAATATCAGTTCAGTTTTCAAGACTTTTGCCTTTGCTTCTTTGTGTCCATGTGTCCAGTGCATGTGCCACTCAAGGATTAGTCTGAGACTTGATCATGCTGGCTTGAATGTGTCATGTGCATAGCTCAGGGATGAGTCTGAGACTTGTGTGGGTTCATAGCAAGCTTTCTCCTCTCTCTGCCTCCTATATCCTCTGCAGCCTATCCCAGTTTGTCTGGGACAGGGTTTCTATCAGCATTTTAGCTACCCGTTCCATTGCTGTGCTGTGCAACTCCCTCAAGGCAGAGTCAAGGCTTGTTTTTTAAATATTGCCATGGTGGATATAGAGTAGCCTTTACTCTAAGAATAGTTCAGCCGTACTACTAAGACTTGATCCTTTTGGAATCTCTCCTCAAAGCCTTGGCTGTTCAAGATCTTTCTGCTTTAATCAGAATTCAGGCTTCTCCCAGCCCTGTGCAATCTGTTAGAATTTTTTAAGCTTATAATCCCCAGGAGTTGTTCTCTTGGTGGTGTTCTGAGTTACACGCTATGCCTGTGTAGCTTAGTATTCATCCATATATTCAAAGGGACCACTATTTAGATTTCTGGAGCAGTTGCCCAGGTAATCCTACTGGTGCCCTACTCCTTAGACTTCTGGCTGCCTTAGTTTACCTGAATTCTGATCTATGTCTCTTCAACTCTTGAGATTGTCTCCTTAGCTCAATTAGACAAAAGTGCCATCTTTTCAACTCTTCGAAACTTCTGTACTCTGCTTGGGTTCTCCTTCCCTGTTTAGGAGTTTAAAAAGTGCCTCTAGGCACAAGATTGGCGGAAATCTTACCTTGTTCATTTCCCTTTTCTCAGGGATCACAGACCAGTTCTGCCTATAGTCCAATGTCTGAAAATTGTTGCTTTATATACTTTGTCTAGTTTTCCAGTTGTTTATGGTGAGAGGTTAAATCCAGTATCAGTTACTCTGTTGTAGCCAGTGGGAGATGTGTTGTCCTGTTGTTTTTGTTTGTTTGTTTTGTTTTTACTATTACAACTTACTAAATAAATTTGTGCTGCATAACAAATTAACCCAAAATTTAGAGGCTTAACACAAACACCCAAAATCTCATATCATTACAATATCTCAACAAATTCCAGAATCTCAGCATCTAGTCCAAGTATGGATAAGACTCCTTAGGTGTAGTTTCTTAAGTAAAGCTTTTTTTTGGACAGTTCCTCTAGCTCCGTAGATTTGTAAAACTAGAGACAAGTTATCTGCCCCCACTCCACCATAAAATGGTGGACTAGTGTTGAATAACTGCTTCACACATTCCTGTTTAAAAAGCACAGGGGAATACATAAGGGAGCCATTAGTCTATAGTTCTGAAATTCAGCCAAGTGTTGAAAGTTCCTTGGTTCGGTCTCAAGCTGGAAATAGTTTTCCAGGGCTCTTGGTTTACCCTCTAGGTTCTGTGTTCTACCATCTGAATCATGTTCCCTTTTTCAGAAAGATAGCATATCTTTACAGCTGAGCAGAAGCCTCAGCTTGCTTCCTGCCTGTAAAATTCTGGGAGTCCGAAGGCCTGTCCTCAGCCTGTCCTGTCTCTCGCTTCCTTAGTCCAAGCTGGCAGTGTTTCAGCATATATAACTTTTTTAAGAATTTTGTGGGTTTCCTGTGAGTCTTCTTGGCATTGACTCCATTAGACAAAGCCTCACCCATAAATATCTTCTAGATGTGGATTTGTTAAGGAGATTTGACTGTACCTGATTGTAGGATTCAGTTAAACCCTGTAGTTGAAGTAAGGCTCTTGTCTTTGTGTCTGATTCTGGACTTTGAAGTTCATGAGGCAAGGGGTCAGGAAGAGAAGATGGATGTAAAGTAGAGGAGAGCAAGAGTAAGCTGGAGCCCACAAGTACAAGTTGGAGCCCACAAGGACAGACTAAAACCCATGTCAGGTCTTGCTTGTTGCCTCTGACCTTGTTGGTGTGAGTGTCTTGCAGAAGTTGTGTTCCTTTGTCATGAAGGTTAACACACACATCTGGTCCAGAAGTAAAAGAAGCCAAAAGGAAATGAAGGGGAACATGGCGCACTGGTCGGCCCAGCCACTGTGTCACACCATGGAGATGAGCCATCAGATAAGTGAAAGTGTGTGTGAGCTACAAAATGGCTGCTACCTTGACTCCAGCCTCCATATTTCCCACAAGAATCTCTCCTGTGGGTTACCCTAACTATATGAACAGGGAAGGGACTTCTGGGAAATGTAGTTCAGCCTAGATAAATTGGAACATTATAATGCCACCACTGTTAGATGTCTAAGTTGTTTGTTTGTTATATGCACTGCAACAACTAGTGTGTATAAAGTACTTTAAATATTTTGGCTTATTGGGATAGATTTCTATAAGTCCAATTGCTGGATCAAATGGTATGAATTTTTCCTTAAGGCTTTTGAGGGTTTTATACTATATTTCATTCCAGAATGCTTGTATTAATGTATACTCTCATGGTGGTATATCGGATTTACTGTCCTGTTGTATACATATATGCATTTATACATTTATTCAAATATCCTTTTTGTGTCATCCACTGCATTCAGATAGATGCAAAGAACAGAATTGATTAAGGAATGGTCTGTCACTTTTTTCAATTTGGTATTTAAGACATTTTTATGCCATTGCTTTACTATGAGTAATATATGTTTTTGGTTCTATGAGTTTTTTTTTTTTAGTACTTTGTATATATCTCGTTACTTTTGCCCACTGAACATGAATATTATCCCAAATCAATGTATACATCTTGTACTTGATCTTGTGCATGGTTGCTGCTTGATTAACGCTTGTTGATAGATTCATTTGCAGTGACCCATACTTGTGTCTGCTCTTCTAAACTTTTCTTCATTGCTGATACTTAAAAGCATTTCTGGTTAATATTTAATTTAGCGCTACTGAAGATTGATTGAAGCTGTCATATTTCAATGTGGGCAGGGTAAATGCAGTTAGTGCTCTCATTTTGGATAATGAAATTTTAAATTCCCATAGCACAGGGAGATCGGCTCGGTGCTTTGTGACCCACTAGAGGGGTGGGATAGGGAGGGTGGGAGGGAGACACAAGAGGGAGGAGATATGGGGATATATGTATATGTAGAGCTGATTTACTTTGTTATAGAGCAGAAACTAACACACCATTGTAAAGCAACGATACTCCAATAAAGATGTTAAAAAAAAATTCTCTTTTGGAGGGTTATATGAGGTAGATGTAAGATAACTTTCATTAATGTTAATATTTTCAAACACAGTCTTTTTTATTTTATGTTAACTTAAAACTATTAGAAAATATAAAGGATTTTGTTGACTTTATTGTAAACTTTTAGTATTCAAACATTGTAATTAACATAATGTGCAGCCACATCTGAGTAATGCGAGAGTTTCCCCTGCTTCCCCTTTAAATTTGTAAATACTTCAGTATCTTTAAAAGATAAAGACTTTTAAAAAGTGAGTCACACCACAGTACCATCATCATTTTTATAAACAATTCATAAAATACTCAGAATTCAAAATTTCCTAATGTTTTATTAGTTTTTTTGTTTTGTTTTAAATATAGTTGGTTTATTTCAATCACGAACCAAATAGTAGGTACACATTTCATTTGGTGTGTGTCTCTTAAATCTTTTTCAACTTACAGGTTCCCCTTAGCTCCCTTTTTTCTTGATTTTTTTTTCCCATAGAATTGCATCATTTTTTTCTATAGAATTTTCCACAGTCTGAATTATTTTCTATAAACTGGTCAAGGCTTGATTAGATTCAGATTCAGTTTTTTTGTAATGAGGATTCTTTATAGGCAGCATGTGTACTTACTATTGCATCTTGTCAGGAAGTACATAAAGTCTAGTGTGTCTCTTTCTGTGATGTTAAGATTGTTGGGTGTGAGATTACTAATCCAGTGGGTTTAGGTATTGATAGCTCTATTTTCAAGTTCCTTTGAACCTTTTACTTTTTTTACCTAGTGGCTTTAGCAGTCATTAATAATTATTGCTTAAATCCATTATTTCATCAGGGGTTCCAAATGGTGGTGGTCTAAATTTATCATTTTCCACATTTATTAGCTGGAATTTTCTATAATGAAGAACTTTATGAAATCAACAATTTGGTTTCTACAGGAAAAAAACAGGGTAAATGCTTGGTTCTTTCCCGTTGTTTTACATATTTCAGAATAATGAGTTGGTTTCTTTAAAGGGAATTGACTAATAGCTTACTTGGCAAAAATTCACACAAATTTTCATTCAGACATCTTTTTATCTTAAGTCTCATCACATAGTTGTGAGAACAGAATTAATGTTATAATAAGTATTGATTTATACATTTTGCTTATTTTGAAATACTAATGTAGAAAAAGATTAAACTTGATAAGACCAATTATTGATAGCTTTTTAAAAATTACAGTTTTTGTCCTGTAAGTTTGCCAGTCCTTTTAACAATATAAGAAGATACTTGGTCAAGCTATTAACTTACAGAAAGTGAGTCCATGTAATCTGAACTAAGAGAGAATTTGATACTGAAGGGCTTCAGTGAGTGTATATTGCTATTGGATGAAATTTCAGGTAGGAAATAATTGCATTATTTGGTATCAGGTAGTCAAGTTAGTATATTCCACTTGATTGCTTTTGGAAAATGAACTTTTGTTGTACATGAGGGGGTCAGAGAAGCTTTAGCAAAAATTGCTTTAAAGTACTTGTTTCTCTTTGAATGGGAAATTCCTGTATTTTAAATGCACAACGTTAGAAATGTGAAACTTTTTTTTTAAAACATTTCTTCTGACTTTGTTTTTTTATTTTAATAGAAAATCTTTTAGTGGCTACAAGAAAGGATCAGTTTTTGTTACTTTACAGAGTTGCTAAAGCCATCTAAAGGTTCACCTTGTTTAATCCTGTTGTATTGTTTTCTTTTTTCTCCCAGTTTGAGATTTTGCTTCTATTTAACTCTTCTACAGTGTTTATTTTATGTTTGTCATTGAGAATCATGTTTTAGCTCTTACCCTGGTATTTGTTGAAGCTATTTGGATACTGACTTAACTATTATTCCTGTTTATTTAAACCATTGCTAACTTTTCGGGATATATATACAAAATTTGAAATTTTCAAAGAAGATTTTATAATCAAGCCTTTACTAATTAGCCTGGCTTTTTAAAGCCATTGCAAAGGCTGATTTTATATTACTTCAGATGCCCATGAGATGGTGCTTATTTGTTTCATTTTGATATTATTGATGTTTTGTAAGATGCTCATAAGAGAATCTATAAATGTATTTTGCTGTAAACTTCTAACTACTTTCTTAGTAATTATTATTGTATGGAGGTACATTATGCCAGTATGATATAAATCTGTTACTCATCTTAGTCTAATCATATTTATATATTTCTTCCTTAACCTGTTTGTTGGCTAACATTATACATTGATTTGCTGTAAGTCTTCAAATGAATGATACCTTAGATGCATCTCAGTTTAATAAAAATTATTTTATTTAATATTGGAGCATAGTGATTAAAAATGTTGTGTTAGTTTCAGGTGTACAGCAAAGTGATTTGGTTATACATATACATGTATCTATTCTTTTTCAAATTATTTTCCCATTTAGGTTATTACAGAAAATTGAGCAGAGTTCCCTGTGCTGTACAGTAGGTCCTTGTTGGTTATCTATTTTAAATATAGTGGTGTGTACATGTCAATCCCAAACTCCCAATCTACCCCTTGCTGCCACCCTTCCCCTCGGTAACCGTAAGTTCGTTCTCTAAGTCTGTGAGTCTGTTTATGTTTTGTAAATAAGTTCATTTGTATCATTTTACATCTCAATTTTGACCTTCTTTACCATAAACTTCAGATTGTATCTCTGTATTTTATAACGTGTGAATTCTTTTCCCTTTCCTCTTTGGGCTAAACCAGAAACAGTAGATGAAATTTAGAGCTCTTATTTTTTTTCACTTGCTGTGGCTATTTGCTAAATAAACTTCAGTATATCTTTTTTTTTTTTTTTTTTTTTTTTGCGGTACGCGGGCCTCTCACTGTTGTGGCCTCTCCCGTTGCGGAGCACAGGCTCTGGACGCACAGGCTCAGCGGCCATGGCTCACGGGCCTAGCCGCTCTGTGGCATGTGGGATCTTCCCGAACCGAGGCACGAACCCGTGTCCCCTGCATCGGCAGGCAGAGTCTCAACCACTGAGCCACCAGGGAAGCCCAAACTTCAGTATATCTTATGATTAGGAAGAGAATGGTATTTTGTGATCTAGGTCCTCTAAAATGAAAGCATTCTACTAGTTCTTTGACCTTTATTTTTTGAATATATATTTTAGTAAGATGTGAGGAGCAATGATTGACATCCCTACCAGGACTATATGAAGTCAGGAAAGAGTCCCCCAGAAGAACCAGAGGAAGGGAAATATGAAAGCATGTTTGCCAGAGAAAGGTGTTAATAACTATAAAACATCACCTTTAAGGGTTGCTACAAAGATGAAATAAGTGCATAAGTGAGTACACTTTGAAAATATGCTATATACTGTAGAGTTTTATAACAGTTTTGAATTTTTTTTTTTTAGAGACAGTGTCTTGGACAGAATCAAACAGACTTCAGGTGATTTCCTAACTGTGTCACTTCTTAGGCTGTGATCTTGGGCAAGCTATATAATCTTTTTGATCTAGTTTCTGTATCTGTAAAATGGGAATAATAGTACCATCTGTATAGGGTTGTTGTTAGAATTTTTGGGAATAATGCCTGACACGTAGTTCTTTCTACAGTTTTCCTTCTCAGGAGTTTACAGTTCTTGATGGAGATAAGACTCATGTTAAGGTAACTAATAATCCAAAGCAGTAAGCGTGAACTGTGTGTGCTTTGCAATAGGCAGGCTTTGACAAGTCAGAGTGGGAATCATTACTTCCTTTTTGGTTTCATCTGGATATTAAAGGTGAGAATTGAGCTTTGAAGGATGAACAAAGGTAAGGAAGTAAAATTTTAAAGCTTGTTTTTGGTATAATAAGTATTCTGGACTGGCTTGACCACTAAGATTATATGGGGACAAAATGGGAACTGAGACTTTTTTAGATTTTGTGGGGTAGGCCAAGTGATTGGAAGTTTATTCTGTAGGTAATGAGCCATGATGACTTCTGTGCAGGGGTTATTACATGGTTAAAATGCTTGATATAGTGGTCATGACATGATATTGAATTCTGAATTAAATTGGATTATTTTTCAGTGAGAATTTTTTTCACATAGTTAATATTTTACTGATTTTAATTTCTATTTATTCAAATTAAATTAGGCTTTCATTAAATATCAGTGTTAGTTGATATTTTAGTTTGCTCAGTGAATAGTAGATCTCAAATAGCTAATAGGAGCTAGGCGAAGGCATATATTTCTGTGTTGTTTAGATTTCAAGGCCACAAGCTTGTCTCTGGCCTCACCTGGGGATTTCTGATGGCAAGATACTGAAGAAGTCATTTAAATATTAATTCTTGCCAAAGCTGTCTAATTTTAACCCTATTCTTTGTACTTGTTTGTTTATACTGATAGAAAATATACAGTAACGTGTTTTGGGAAATAACAGGTTCATTGACTTTAAGGTGCTCTTGTTTGGGAATATCTGTTAGTTCTGTTAAATACTTCAACTTCTAGCACTGTTTACCTTCCTGGTTTTCTAATATGTTAAGCTATCTAGAAGAATCCTGATTTAGCATTTAGCCAATTTGTACAACTAAGAGTGAAATATCAACTTAAGATCAAGAAAGAAAAGCTTAGCACTTTGAGAATAAGATTCAGAAATACCACTTGGATATTTTGCTTTTAATGCATTTATTTTGTAAGTAGCTGATTCATTAAATTCTCCTTCCCTACCCATCTTCCCCCACAACCTCCACTGTGCGTTTTCCTTTCTTTGGCGGTAAAATACGCCACATAATACCGAGATGAAAAAGAAAATGAAGATGGATCATATATTAAAGGCCATCTTTTGTAAAAAATAAATTTATTTATTTATTTATTTTTGGCTGTATTGGGTCTTCATTGCTGTGTGCGGGCTTTCTCTAGTTGCAGAGAGTAGGGGCTACTCTTCATTGCGGTTTGCGGGCTTCTTGTTGCGGTGGTTCTCTTGTTGTGGAGCACGGGCTCGAGGCACTTGGGCTTCAGTAGTTGCGGTGCGTGGGCTCAGTAGTTGTGGCTCACGGGCTCTAGAACACAGGCTCAGTAGTTGTGGTGCACAGGCTTAGTTGCTCTGCGGCATGTGGGATCTTCCCAGACCAGGGCTCGAACCCGTGTCCCCTGCATTGGCAGGTGGATTCTTAACCACTGCGCTACCAGGGAAGTCCCTAAAGGCCATCTTTATTGATACTAACATGTTAGTTGGCTGAATCTAATCTAGCATTAGTGATCTGTGGGATCGTATTTTTCCAGGATTTATTGGCTATCAAATACATAACTTTTTTTGTTTGTTTAATACTTCATGTAGGTAATACAATAATAGTTCAAAAAAAAAAGGAAAAGAAAATGTGATAATATATACAATAATGTTAGCTACAAAAAAGGAATGAAATTGGGTCATTTGTAGAGATGTGGGTGGACCTAGAGAGTGTCATACAGAGTGAAGTAAATCAGAAAGAGAAAAACAAATATTGTATATTAACGCATGAATGTGGAATCTAGAAAAATGGTACAGATGACCTTATTTGCAAAGCAGAAATAGAGATACAGGCATAGAGAACAAATGTATGGATACTGGGTGGGGGGAAGGGGTGGAGTGGGAGGAATTGGGAGATTGGGATTGACACATATATACTACTGATAGTATGTATAAAACAGACAACTGAGGGGAACATACTGTATAGCACAGGGAACTCTACTTAATGCACTGTGGTGTCCTAAATGAGAGGGAAATCCAAGAGGGAGGGGATATATGTATATGTATGGCTGATTCATTTTGCTGTGCAATTGAAGCTAACACAACATTGTAAAGCAACTATACTCCAATAAAAATTAATTTAAAAAAAAGTCAGTATAATGGTTTATCTCCCTTGCACCTCTGTCCCCCATGTTTTCAGTATACCTTATCCCTGCCAAATCCTCTCTCGTACCAAATTAAGTCAGTCACTGCTAAGGAAAACCTAAAAGATAACTATTATTATCATATTATATATCCTTCCAAATTTTCTATAGGTTTTTATAAACAAATATAAAATGTATGTTTAACCTCTTTTTAAATGTATATTTCCAAGTTTATATGTGCAGAATTGAAAAAAGTGGTCTGAGTGGAATATTTTAATGTTTAATCCGTAAGTAGTTTATTTACCCGTTTTAATTTCTTATTTATTAAAATATTTTTTTCATTGTGGTAAGTACACTTAACAGGAGAGCTACCCTTCTAACAAACTTTTAAGTGTCAAATATAGTATTATTAACTATAGTCACAAAGTTGTACAGCAGATCACTAGAACTTATTCATGTTGCATTGTTTTTTTGATGTTTTTAAAACCTGAATGCCCTTTTTGGCCAACCCAATCATTGGTGATATTGAGCAGCTTTTCATGTGCTTGCTTGCTTGCTTGCTTGCTTATTTATTTATGGCTGCATTGGGTCTTTGTCGCTGTGCATGGGCTTTCTCTAGTTGCGGCGAGCGGGGGCTACTCTTCATTGTGGTGCGCAGGCTTCTCATTGCGGTGGCTTCTCGTGTTGTGGAGCATGGGCTCTATGTGTGCGGGTTTCAGTGGTTGTGGCACACGGGCTCAGTAGTTGTGGCTCACAGGCTCCAGAGTGCAGCCTCTGTAGTTGTGGTGCATGGGCTTAGTTGCTCTGCAGCATTTGGGATCTTCCTGGAACAGGGCTCGAATCTGGGTCCCCTGCATTGTCAGGTGGATTCTTAGCCACTGTGCCACCAGGGAAGTCCCTCATCTTGTGTTATTGAGACTTTATGTCCATTCATTAGCAATTGCCCATTTCCCCCTTTCCCCAGCCCCTGGCAACTACCGTTCTACTCTCTGATTCTAGGACTATTTTAGATACTTCATATATGTGAAATCATATAATATTTGTCCTTCTGTGACTAGCTTATTTCACTTAGCACAATGTCCTCAAGGTTCATCCATGTTGCAGGATTTCCTTACCATTGTATTTATATACTATATCTTCTTTATCCATTTATCTATCAGTGGACATTTAGATGTTTCCGCATTGTGGGTGTTTGAATAGTGCTTTAATGAACATTGGAGTGCTAATATCTCTTCTGTCTCCTGATTTCAATTCTTTTGAATAAATACTTAGAAGTGAGATTGCTAGATCATAATGATAGTTCTATTTTTAATTTTTTGAGGAATTTCCTTATTGTTTTTTACAGTGGTTGCACCATTTTGTATTTCCACCCTCAGTGTACAAGGGTTCCAATTTCTCCACATCCTTGCCTATACTTGTTGTCTTTTGCTTTTTTGTTGTTGTTGTTGTTTGTTTTTTGGATAATAGCTATCCTTTTACGTGTGAGGTGATACCTCTTTGTAGTTTTGATTAGAATTTCCCAGAGGGTTAGTAATGTTGACCATCTTTTCATATAACTGTCAGTCATTTGTATGTCTTCTTTGCAGAAATGTCTATTCAAGTCTTTAGCACATTTCTTAATTGGATTATTAGTTTTTGCTATTGAGTTGTAGGTGTTCCTTATATATTTTAGAAATTAACCTGTTATCTGATATATGGTTTGCAAATATTTTCTCCCATTCCATAGGTTGCCCTTTTATTTTGCTGATTGTTCCCTTTTCTGTGTGGAGATGTTTTAGTTGATGTAGTCCCGCTTGTTTATTTTTGCTTTTGTTACCTGTGCTTTTGGTGTCAAATCCAAAATATAACTGCTGAGAACACAGAGCTGAGACCACGGAGCTTTTCCCGTAGGTTTTCTTCTAGGAGTTTTATAGTTTCACATCTTAACATTTAAGTCTTAAATCCATTAAATCCATTTTCAGTTGATTTTTGTGTTTGGTGTAAGCTTAGGGTCTGATTTCAGCATATGGATATCCAATTTTCCCAACACTGTTTGTCAAAGAGACTGTCGTGTATCCATTGTGTATTTTTGGTGTCTTTGTTGAAGATCAGTTGATCATATATGCATGGATTTATTTGTGGGCTAATTCTATGCCATTGGTTTATGTGTCGTTTTTTGATGCTAGTACCATACAGTTTTGATTACTGTAGGTTTGTGATGTAGTTTGAAGTCAGTAAGTGTGATGCCTCCAGCTTTGTTCTTCTTTCTCAAGATTCCCTCGGCTATTTTTGTGGTTGCATTTGAGTTTTAGGATTGTTTATTTTTATGAAACATGCCATTGATAAGAATTGCATTGAATCTATACTTCACCTTGGGTAGAATGAACATTTTAACAATCTTCCAACCCATGAACATGGCATATCTTTCCATTTATTTGCCTCTTCTGCAATTTCTTTCATCAGTATGACATTGGTCTTATGTTTTTCAGTGTATGGATCTTTAATCTTTTGGGTTAAATTTATTCCTAAGTATTTTATTCTTTCTTTTGCTATTGTAAATGGGATTGTTTTCTTAATGTCTTTTTAAGATACTTCCTTGTTAGCATATAGAAATGCAACTGAATTTTTTAATGCTGATTTTTTTATACTGCAAGTGTAATGAGTTCATTTATTAGTTTTAGCAGTTATTCGGTAGAGTCTTGAATTTTCTATAGGATCATGTTATCTGCAAACAGAGATAATTTTATTTCTTCCTTTGCAATTTGGATGCTTTTATTTCTTTTTCTTGCCTAATTGTCCTAGCCAAGCCTCCAATAATTGTGTTGAATCATTGTGGTGAGAGTAAACACCCTTGTCTTCTTCCTGATCTTAGAGGAAAAGCTTTTAGCTTTTCACCATTGAGTATGATCTTAGCTGTGGGCTTATCATGTTTGCCTTTTATTATGTTGAGGTACGTTCCTTCTACACCTAATTTTTGGAGAGTTTTTATCATGAAGGGATGTAGAATTTTGTCAGATACCTTTTCTGCATCTATTGAGATGATCATATGATTTTCCCAGGTATAAATCTGACCTAATCATGATGTATAATCCTTTAAAAGTACTGTTGAATTCAGATTGCTAATCTTTTTTTTTTTTTTTTTTTTTGCGGTACGCGGGCCTCTCACTGTTGTGGCCTCTCCAATTGCGGAACACAGGCTCCGGACGTGCAGGCTCAGCGGCCATGGCTCACGGGCCCAGCCGCTCCGTGGCATGTGGGATCTTCCCGGACCGGGGCACGAACCCGTGTCCCCTGCATTGGCAGGTGGACTCTCAACCATTGCGCCACCAGGGAAGCCCAGATTGCTAATCTTTTGTTAGGGAGTTTTGTATTTATGTTCATTAGGAATATTGGCCTGAAATTTTCTCTTTTCGTGGTGTCTTTGTCTAGGTTTGGTGTCAGGGTAATTGTGATCTTGTGAAATGAGTTTGGAAGTGTTCAGTCGTCTTCAGTTTTTGGGAAGATTTTGAGAGGTATTGGTATTAGTTCTTCTTTAGTATTTGGTTGAATTCATCAGTGAAGCCATCTGGTCCTGGATTTTTGTTGGTAGGGAGATTTTTGATTACTGATTCGATCTCCTTACTCGTTATGGATATGTTCAGATTCTCTGTCTTCATGATTCAATCTTGGTAGGTTGTATGTTTCTAAGAATTTATCCCTTTCTTCTAGGTTTTCCAATTTGTGTGTTCATAGTAGTTCTCATGATCCTTTGTATGTCTGTGGTATCAGTTGTAATGTCTCTCTTCTTTCAGTTCTGATTTTATTTATTGGAGTTTTAACTCTTGTTTTCTTAGTCAAGCTAAAGACTTTTCAATTTTATCTTTTCAAAATATCAGCTCTTAGTTTCATTGATCTTTCTATTATCTTTCTAGTGTATGTTTCATTTCTTTTCTGATCTGATCTTTATTATTTCCTTTCTTCTTCTAACTTTGGGCTTTTTTTTTCTAGTTCCTTGTGGTATAAAGTTAGGTTTTTTATTTGAGAGCGATTTTCTTAAATAGGTGTTTATTGCTATAAATTTCCCTCTAAGAACTGTTTTTGCTCTATCACATAAGTTTTGGTATGTTATGTTTCCATTTTTTGTTCATCTCAAGATATTTTCTGATTTCTCTTTTGATTTCTTCTTTGACCCATTGGTTGTTCTGGAGTGTTTTGCTCAATCTCCACATATTTTTGAATTTTCCAGTTTTCTACCTGATTTGTAATTTCATTACTGATTTGTAATTTCATACCATTGCAGTTGGAAAAGATACTTGATATGCTTTAAGACTTCTTAAATTTGTTAAGACTTGTTTTGTGGCCCAGCACATGATCTGTCCTGGAGAATATTCCATGTGCGCTTGAGAAGAATGCTTATTCTGCTGCTGTTGGAAGGAATATTCTATATCTGTCTGTTAGGTCTATTTTGTCTGAAGTGTAATTCAGGTCCACTGTTTCCTTATTGATTTTCTGTTCATACTTTATTAGGAACTTTACCAAGAGTTAAAAATCATGTTTAGTTGGTATACAATAGAGTATGAGTATCCAATGCACTTCTTAATCCGTGTGCTTAGTTACTGTCACATACATTCATATAGATTCTTTATTTAGGTGGTCATTAACAAGGATTTGTATATTGAAGAAATATTTTAAGTTATTTTTGTTTCTCTTTTATTTTGGTTAGGGTACTGTATAATTTTTTTTTTTTGTTTCTTGGTCAGTTTTATTATCTGTTACATTTTATCAAATCTAAGATGACATTAGTTGAAACATTTCCCATTATTTTATTGAACATTAAGGAAAAAACCTGTTAGTTATAATTTATGATGCTACTGATTATAAGACACATTCTGATTTTTGAGTTTTTTTTTTAAAAGAAATGATGAAATCCTGTATATGAAATTTATTTCAGGTAGTATAGGAGTGTTAACAAAGTTTTTTTTTTTTAAATAAAAAGAAGGCATTGGGTCTAATGTAGTTAGACTGTTAGTAGGGAAATACGGATGAAAATGAAATACTTCATTTAAAAAAGTGGCTGTATTATATACAATGTATTCATGTGCTAGTTTATGCTACTAGTTCACACACAGTTCAGCTAGTTTTTTCTTTTTCAGATTAGTCTGGACTTCTTTTGGTTGTAGAGATGGAAACTTGTATCAAACTAGCTTAAGTATAATGGGGGTTGATTGGACTATAGGACCAGGATAGATCATTGAATGAGGTTGTGAGAACCAGGGGAGCTCTGGAACCAGGTGCTGGAACTAGCAAGTTGATGCAATTAGAACATTCTTTCTCCATTTATGGAACCAGTGGGTTTCTCTTTACACATGGCAGGGAAGATGTCTGCTAGAAGCCGCCAATTTACCTATCTTTCCATCTTTTGGCCCCAAAGGTCAAAAAGACTCTTTTCAACTCCTAATTAAAAAAAAAATTCTTGATAATGATTTTGATTGGCCTGACTTACACCACATATTCGCCTGTGGTTTAATCACTGTGACCAGGAGAATGGGGAACTATATGTGCCAGACCTGAGACTGGCCTGTGCCAGTCTCTATGGCCTGGGTGTGAGGTACTGTGACTTTATTGCCTGGAGAATGCTGCAGATTGAATGGGGAATTAAAGGAAGAGAGAGTGCAATATAGACAGAAACAACAGATGTCTATTACAGTAGGCATTTAGGTTGTTTCCAGTTTATTCCTCTGCTTTTTTCACATCTGATAAATCTTCCTACTTAAGAATATTGATGTGAAATTATTAAAAGTTTCTAAAAGTCCATCTTTTGTGGAGAAAAGTTAGTAATGTAGAGCTCTCTTTTATGTATTCTAAATTTTGCTATTCCTCAAAATGGGATTTGTAGAGTCTTCAAATTATAAACTATGGAATTTAACAATGTATTTTAAAATAGCTTGAAGGCACTGAGACAGTGATAACATAATACAACTAATCTTGTTAAAGCTGTAAGGGATCTTAAAGTGCATGTGATGCTGTAGTTTTAAACAGTTATAAACATAAAATCAAACTCAAATACTGAAGTAATTGATTTGACTATAGACTGCATGATGTTTTGCTATCTTTTTTATAACCTATGATGTTTTGATTCCAAATAATATAAGTTCAGTGGACTTGTGGTCACACAGTGACAGATTTCTGAATTTTAAAATATGTTATTGCTGTAAATCACTAGTTTGCTAGATTGAACTAGCAAGCTATTAAAGAACATGGCAGTATTTACTGTAGATAAATGCAAATTTAAAAAGGTTCTGTGTATGAAGGCTTAAATGATTTATTAGCCTTCAGTGCACATACGAATCCTAAGTTATGTAATAGATTAAGAAAATTTCATTTCCTGTTTGAAGGTTTGAATCTGCATGTTTATTCTATAATGCAAGTATTTGATGTAAGTAAATAGGATATATAATTAAACTATGTGCTATCAATATATGCTTAATCCTTTTTTGTGTATTATGTGGCCACTTTTTTTAGGTGTAGGGTAAGTGATTAAGCATTATAGCAACATTTTTTTTTTTTTAACTGGGGTGGGGAAGTAGGGAGAGTTAAAGAAACTGGCACTATATGTCTTTAGGTGGCCTCAGAATTTGTACTCACAGGAGTTTCTTGAATGCCCTTTAATTTGGCTCTCATTTCCTGCCTATGAGAGATTCCTCTAGGTTAGTACAGTTTTCTGTTCAATGGGAAATAATCAGTGAAACAGCTAATCCTATGATAAAGTTACACTTCAGATACATTTGATTATTTTTTTAAATTAAACTTTATTTTGAGATAACTGTAGATTCACATGTAGTTGTAAGAAATAATACAGAGATATTCCTTATACCCTTTACTCAGATATCCAGTTGGAAAATCTTACAAAACTATAAGTACAATATTGACATTGATATAATCAAGATACAGAAAATTTCCATCGCATAAGGCTCCCTGCTGTTGCTCTTTTATATTCATATTTACATTCATCCTTGCTGCACCCCTCTTTAACCCCTGGCAACCCCCAATCTGTTCTTCAGTTCTATAATTTTGTCAGTTCAAAAATTTTATATAAATGGAATCATATACTATATGACCTTTTGTTGTGTTTTGTATTAGCACAGTTCTCTGGAGATTCATTGAGATGTTGTGTGTATCAGTAGTTTTTTTGTTTTTTAATTGTTGAGTAGTGTTCCATAGTATGAATATACCAGTTTGTTTAACCATTGTACCTTTTGAAGGACTTCTAAGTTGTTTCCATTTTTTGGCTATGTTGAATAAAGCTACCATAAACATTTGTGTACCTCTTTAAAAAAAATTAGTTAATTTATTATTATTTTTTGGCTGCATTGGGTCTTCATTGCTGCACATGGGCTTTCTCTAGTTGCAGCGAGCAGGGGACTACTCTTCATTGCCGTGTGCAGGCTTCTCATTGCGGTGGCTTCTCTTGTTGCGGAGCATGGGCTCTAGGCATGTGGGCTTCAGTACTTGTGGCTCATGGGCTCTAGAGCGCAGGCTCAGTAGTTGTGGCACATGGGCTTAGTTGCTCTGCAGCATGTGGGATCTTCCCGGACCAGTGCTTGAACCCGTGTCCCCTGAATTGGCAGGCGTATTCTTAACCACTGTGCCACCAGGGAAGTCCCTTGTGTACAGCTTTTTGTATGAATATAAGTTTTCATTTCTCTGGGAAATATGCCTGGAGTGCATTTGCTACATCATGTAGTAGTTGCATATTTATTTTTTCTTTTTAAGAAAGTGCCAAACTCTTTTACAGTGACTAAGTAATCTTACATATGAATTAGCAACATATGAGTGATTCAGTTTCTCCACATCCCTGTCAGCATTTGATGTTTGTCACTATTTTTTATTTTAGCTATTGTGATAGATGTGTAATGATATCTCATTGTAGTTTTAATTTGCATTTCCCTAATGGCTAATGATGTTGAACATCTTTTCATGTGCTTATTTGTCATCTACATATATCTTCTTCTGTGAAATGTGTGTTCTTGTTTTTTGACAATTGGATTTTTGGTTCTAGTATTCTAATTGGATTGTTTGTTTTCTTTGCTGTTGAATTTTGAATGTTTTTTAGATATTATTCCTTCGTCACACGTGGTTTGCAAATATTTTCTTGTAGTCTGTAGCTTATCATTTCATCCTCTTAACAGGATCTTTTGGAGTGCAAAAGTTTTTTTTTTTTTTTTTTTTACATCTTTATTGGAGTATAATTGCTTTACAATGGTGTGTTAGTTTCTGCTTTATAACAAAGTGAATCAGTTATACATATACATATATTCCCATATCTCTTCCCTCTTGCGTCTCCCTCCCTCCACCCTCCCTATCCCACCCCTCCAGGCGGTCACAAAGCACGGAGCTGATCTCCCTGTGCTAGTGCAAAAGTTTTTAATTTAGATAAAGCCCAGTTTATCAGTTTTCCTTTTATGTATCTTGCTTTTCACATCAAGTCTAAGAACTCTGCCTAGTCCTAAATCCTGATTTTCTCCTGTGTGTTTTACTAAAAGTTTTATGTTTTACATTTAAATCTGTTATCTGTATTGAGTTAGTTTTTGTGTAAGGTATGATACTTAGGTAAAGATTCATTTGTTTTTTTATGGATATCTAATTGCGCTAGCATTATTTGTTGAAATTCCTCCACTGAATTGTTGAAACTCAATTGGGATATTTGTGTGGGTCTAATTCTGGATTCTCTTTTGTGTTCTATTGATTTATGTGCCTGTCACTCTGGCAGTACCTCATAGTGTAGCAATATAAGTCTCAAAGTTGAGTAGATGAATTCCTCCCACTTTATCTTTTCTTTTTAAAGATTTTTTTTTTTTTACTATTCTAGTTCCTTTGCTTTTCAATATAGATTTTAGAATAATCTTTCTGTATCTGCAAAAAATCTTGCTGAGATTCTGCTAGGAATTGTATTAAAGCTATATATCAGTGTGGGGAGAATTGATGCCTATACTGTGAACACAGTATGTTTCTACATTTAATTAGATCTTTTTTTGTTCCTTTCATCATCATTTTATTGTTTTCAGCATCCAAGTCCTGTACATGTTTGGTTCGCTTTACATCTAAAAGTATTTCAGAGTTTTTTGAATGATTGTAAATAGTATTACATTTTTAATTTCATTGTCTACATGTTTATTGCTAGTATGTAAAAATACAATTTAAGAAATACAATGGTTTGTGTGTGTTATTACCTCTGACCTTGCTGAACTCACTTATTTGGTCTAAGTGGGTTTTTTTTGTTTGTTTTTTTTTTGTGAAATGCCTTGGATTTTCTCATAGATAATCATGTTATCTGAAAATAGAGACAGTTTTATTTCTTCCTTTCTGATTTGTATGCCTTTTATTTCCTTCCTTTGCCAATAATTGCCCTGACTGGAACTTCCAGCATTGTATTGAATAAAAGTAGTGAGAGCACAGATCCTTGCCTTGTTCCTGATCCTAGTGTGAAAGCATTCAGTCTTTTACCATAATTTCATATACATGCTTTTTATCAAGTTGAGGAAGTTCACCTTTATTCCTGTTTTTTTCTGAGAGGTTTTATCATGAGTGGGTGTTGAATTTTTGTTAAATGATTTTTTTTTTGCATTAACTGATAAAATCATGTGCTTTTTCTCTTTTTAGCCTATTAAAATGATGAGGTACATTGATTCTTGAGTACTGGAACAATGTTGCCTCCCTGGGATAAAATCCATGGTGTATAATTCTTATATATTGCTGAATTCTACTTGCCAATATTTTGTTAAGAAATTTGGGGTCTATATTCATAAGGGATATTGATGTATAGTGTTCTTTTTTTAAATGTCTGTCTCTGGTTTTGGTATCAGAGTAATAGTAACTTCATAAAATGAGTTGAGAGTGTAAAATTGTTAATTCTTTTTTAAACATTTGGTAGAATTCTCTAGTGAAACCATGTGAACCTAGAGATTTCTTTGAGAATTTTAAAGTTATGAATTTAATTTCCTTAACAGTTATAGGGTTATACAAATTATGTATTTCATATTGGGTAAGTTGTGGTAGCTTGTGCTTTTTGAGGAATTGGTCCATTTAATCTACATTTTGTCATATTATGTATTTAAGTGATTTGTGGTATTATTCTTTGTGATCTGCATAGTCTGTAGTGATATTCCCTGTTTCATTCTTGATTTTGGTAATTTGTGTCTTCTCTCTTGTTTCTTTGTCAATCTTGCTAAAGTTTTCTCAATTTTATCGATTCTTTTCAAAGAACTAGCTCTTTATTTCATTGATTTACTCTGTTGTTTTCCTGCTTTCAATATCATAGACCATTGCTTTTCTCTTTGTTATTTCCTTCCTTCTGCTTGCTTTTGGTTTATTTTGCTCTTCTACTAGGTTCTTAAAATTGAAACTTGTATTACTGATTTAAGACTTCTCTTTTTTCCTAATATATGCATTTTAGTGCTATAAATTTCCCTCAGAACACTGCTTTAGCTATGGCCCACAAATTTTGATATGTTGTATTTTAATCTTGATTCAGTTCATGGCATTTTTAAAGTTCCTTTGAGACTTCCTCCTTGACCCATTATTATTTAGACGTTTAATTTTTACTTTTCAAGTGTATGGAGATTTTTCTGGTATCTTTGTTTTTCTGTAACTGAGTTCTAGTTTGATTCCACTATGGTCAGAGAATCCACTTGGTATGATTTCAGTTCCTTTAAATTTGAAGTTTGCATTATGTCCAGGATACAGTCTAATTTGGTATACATTCTATGATCACTTGAAAACAATATGTATTCTACTTCTGGTGGGTTGAGTCTTCTATAAATGTGAATTAATTCCTATTGGTTGATGGTGTTCTCTGTTTCTTCTTATCTTTGCTGATTTTCTGTATAGTAGTTCTATCAATTATTAAGGGAGGAAGAGTTACTTTTATGATACAGTTCTACTTTTTTCCCTGAGAATGAAGGAGAAACCCATGGGAGAGATGAAGTTTTGGGCACTTTAATAGAATATGGATCTGGGTGGGATTTTCCTCTTGGAGGAAAATGATTGAGCATCCAGTGGAGAAGATAAGATTACTTCCATCTGGGGAGAGAAGAGAAGTAGTGCCAAAATGGAGAATAATGCACAAAAAATGATGAGAATATAGCATAGACACACTTTACAACACTATTCTGAAATGTGAAGATGGTAGGACGTTTGTATACCTTGGGATGGAGTATATCTAAGGTACTGGGACAGGGATGTGGAGTGTAATGTGGTGATGATGATAGTAGAGGTAGTGTGTTAGTTAAATTAATAATAATAAAAGGATGATGGTATGAGAGAGTTATGATAAAGGCATTGAGGAATGATATGTATCTTATTTGTTTGGTGTTGAAAGGTTTTAAGGAATACAGTCATACGGTTAAATATGACAGGAATGGGGATTCCTGGCAGTCCAGTAGTTAGGACTCTGTGCTTTCCCTGCTGAGGGCCCGGGTTCAATCCCTGGTTGGGGAGCTAATATCCCACAAGCCATGCAGTGTGGCCATGGGTTGGGGGGAAGACAGGAACAAAGAAAACTAAAGTATGGATCATATTGTCATATAATGAAGAAGTGACTTAGAAATCAGAATGATAATAGCACAACAGAAAGGGCTGTCACCTTTAGCTTACCTTGATATTAAAGTAGTTATGTTAGTGCATTACATTAGGGTGATATTTTGTTTTAAGTGGAATATGCTTTTTCTTTTGATTTGTTTATTTCCAGTTTGTTTTCAGTTCACTAGGAAGAAAGACTGACAGACCACAGCTTTACCATGACTGTCAGATGAAGTTATTATTCTTTTTTTTTCTTTAAATTAAAAAAATTTTTATTGGAGTATAGTTGATTTATAATGTTGTGTTACTTTCAGGTGTACAGCAAAGTGAATCAGTTATACATAGACATACATACACTTTTTTTTTAGATTCTTCTATATAGGCCATTGAGATGTATTGAGTAGAGTATTGAGTAGAGTTCCCTGTGCTATACAGTAGGTTCTTATTAGTTATCTATTTTATATATAGTAGTGTGTATATGTCAATCCCAATCTTCCAGTTTATCCCTCTGTGCCCCCCATCCCCTTTGTAAGCATAAGTTTGTTTTCTACATCTGTGACTCTACTTCTGCTTTGTAAATAAGTTCATTTGTACCCTTTTTTTAGATTCCACATATAAGTAGTGTCATACGATATTTGTATTTCTGTGTCTGACTTACTTCACTCAGTATGACAATCTCTAGGTCCATCTATGTTGCTGCAAATGGCATTATTTTGTTCTTTTTTATGGCTGAGTAATATTCCATTGTGTATATGTACTACATCTTCTTTATCCATTCCTCTTTTGATGGACATTTAAGTTTCTTCCATGTCCTGGCTATTGTTCAGCAGTGAACAATGGGGTACATGTGTCTTTCCAAATTATGATCAGAATGGCCATCAACAAAAAATCTACATACAATAAATGCTGGAGAGGGTGTGGAGAAAAGGGAACCCTCCTACACTGTTGGTGGGAATGTAAATTAGTACAGCCAGTATGGAGAACAGTATGGAGGTTCCTAAAAAAACTAAAAATAGAACTACCATATTATCCAGCAACCCCACTCCTAGGCATATACCCAAAAATATTATTCTTGAAGTGAGAATTTTAATAGGAGGTGGAAGGAAGTGTGAGTTCCAGTATCCCATCTAAGAGGATATGCATTAACGAAGATATGTATTAGTTCATTTAATCTTCACAACAACTTTAAGAGATGGGTACCGTTATTACCCCAGTTTTAAAGATGAGGAAGTGAGCCACAGAGAGGTGAACTGTCCTGCCCATGCCCATGCCTTTGGTATCTGGTAGACCCAGAAGTCAAGTCCAGATAGTCTGGCTCCAGAGCTGATGCTCTTAACTACTGTTTCTCGTTAGAAATAATCTCGTTATTTCTGAAAAATCTCAATGTGTAATTGTTTATGGTTAAGGATCTTGGGCAAAATATAGTTTGGGAGTGTCCCATTAAAGCACTTTACTAACACTAAAATTAAGACATCACACTAAAAGGTAAATAATGATATTTTACTCATCTTTCATTGGTAATAATTGAGACTGTACTCCTGATTTTCATTTCACATCATTGTTGCCAGGAGCTGTCTTTCCCTCAATTTTGATGGAAATGCATACAGTTTGATTTGTTACAGATAGTGTACAAACTAAGAAGCATAATTTTTCCTGTCTAGTTTTACACATAAATGTTCAGTGCATTTTGAGAAGATTAGGATGCTATTTTTTTCCCTTTGGGTTCAAAGAAAATATATACATATTTTGAAAAATTGAAATGTGTCATGAATGTAGGATTTTGAAAGTGAAATCCTTTTATAATCCCATTCTCCAAACTATCACGAACAGCCTGGTGCATATTCCTCAGGCTTTTTCTATAAAAATACTATCATACATGCACAAATATGATATGTGTATGTTAGAGATGTGCAAAATAGACCTTTGACTGAATGAGAAAATGCACATGAGACTGAAACCAAATATCACCATCTTAGAAGGTGCTTTTGAGATATAAGAATACTTGTAAAATTTTATTAAAAATTTTAATTTATTGAAAATTTATTATTAAACATTTTAGTAAAGTTTTGTACCTTTCATATCCTAATTCAGAGAATACTTTCTTGGCGCCATGAATTAGTACACTGCTCTTGTGGTCACTGAATAACACATTCGTAAGCCTAAATAGCCTCTTTTTCAGCAGACGTTGATTTGGGGAATAAGATACTATTTTGGCTAACTCTCTCAGTAAAGCGTTGATGAAAAGTAAAAGCTGATGGTTATGTTCCCACCTACGTGTTGAACTTTCTTTCTCTCCGCTAGTAACTGTCTTAAGGTAACGTTTTATTACATTTTGTTCAGTGTTAAGAATGATCTTAAACCAAAGGCTTATACACTAATTAAATTATAATGGAATCTGATCGTTTACTATTCTTTATTTTAATATTTATTATATACAGTGAGATTCTACCACAGTAAAACATGTGGAGTCTAAAAAATTCACTTGTGTAAAATTTGGGGATTGGACTATTTTGAGATTAGTTAAATGTAGTATTTTTTAGTCTATGTTGTCTTAAAAAGCACGAAAGTAAAATAACAGTGAAATTTAGTACTACAGAGATTTGGTATATTGTGCTGAATATTATTCTTTTGCTTATAAAATAGGTAGTACTAGAATTTTTTTTAATTCAGTGAAAGATTAGTGCTTTACAATTTTCAAAGGTTTCTCACACATGATTTTATATAATCCCATAATAACTCCTCCCCCCCATACCCTCTTACTTATCAGAGCTTGCATTGTTTTGTTTGAATAAATTTAATACCCGAAGTCTTTACCTTTTGATTCTAGAATATCCATTGATACCTTTGTATGTGAAAACTTGGTATTATTGTATCATTTATCTCATTAAAGTTAACCTTCTTGGAATATTTTATTATTTAGACAAATGCAATAAAATAGCTACTATTGTTTATCCAGAGATATTATATTTCATAAAACAGGAATTGCTGTTCATCGTTTTTACTTCTGTTGTGTGTATTCAGTTTAATTGTGTTTGGTTATCACTTTGTGATAGAAAGAATTTTTCTAAGGTACAAAATGAATTGTAGTCGCTTAAATTAAAACACACGCTTTTGAATCATATTAAAAACAAAGAGTTTTTGTTGTGTGGCTAAACAAGATAGCTTTTTCTGAAAACCCACTCATTCATTTACGCACCATTTGTTGAACCTCTTTATATTAGTTAGGTTTGTGTTCTGCTGAAAGTAGCAGAATACACATCTAATAGCAATTTCATGAAATATAAGTTTTATTTTTCTCACATAACAAGGAGTTTGGAAGCAGGCAGTTGCTGGCACTAGTGGTTCTACTTAATAATGCTTCAAGAGCTACATACTTTATGCCTTTCCTTTTACTGTTCTTTTTTTTTTTTTTTTTTTTTAACTGCATTGGGTCTTCGTTGCTGCATGTGGGCTTTCTCTAGTTGCGGCAAGCGGGGGCTACTCTTCATTTCAGTGTGCAGGCTTTTCATTGTGGTGGTTTTCTTGTTGCAGAGCATGGGCTCTAGGTGTGCAGGCCTCAGTAGTTGCAGCATGTGGGATCAGTAGTTTGGCGCGCAGTCTCTAGGGCATGCAGGCTTCAGTAGTTGTGGCATGCAGGCTCAGTAGTTGTGGCTCGCGGGCTCTAGAGTGCAGGCTCAGTAGTTGTGGCGCATGGGCTTAGTTGCAACGTGGCATGTGGGATCTTCCCAGACCAGGACTCAAACCTGTGTCCCCTGCATTGGCAGGTGGATTCTTAACCACTGTGCAGGGAAGTCCCCCTTTTACTATTCTTAATGTATTGGCGTTTTGTCTGTCCTTATGCTTGTAAGCCGCATGATAGCAAGATGGCTACTGTACCTCTGGGAATCATGTCTGTGTTCTAGGGAGGGAAGAAGGTAGAGGGCAAAAAGCTACTCCAGCTATACCTGTTTTATTTTTATCAAGTGAAACCCTGGTTCATCCACCTTGTGAGTTTGTGTGTTACTTATGTTTTAGTTCCTCATCTATTAAGTGGAGATATTGTAGTGGTGCTATTGGGTTTTTTTGTGTGTGTGTGTGGTAATTAAAAATGATAATTCATGTAAAGTGCTTGGCACAGTGCATAGTTCACAGTAATCACTCCAGGTATGTTATTATTGTTTTATATTATGTTATTAGCAATAGTTTGTATTTTTATTACTTGTATTTTTATATTAGCTCACAGTAGTCACTCAATACATGTATGCTATTATTGTTTTGTATTTTTAATAATTATTATTTATTTTATTTTGTATTAGGATTCAAAAAAAAAACCACAGAAATATATAGGGTAAAAAAGTTTTCCCCAACTGCTATTAACTGTTTGATTTGCAATTATTTATTGCTGTGTAACAAATTATCCCCAAACCTTGCAACTTAAAACAGTAATAAACATTTTTTTAAAAAAACTATTTTATTTTATTTATTTATTTTTGGCTGTGTTGGGTCTTCGTTGCTGTGCATGGGCTTTCTCTAGTTGTGGCAAGTGGGGGCTACTCTTCATTGTGGTGCACAGGCTTCTTATTGCAGTGGCTTCTCTTGTTGCGGAGCACAAGCTCTAGGTGCCCGGGCTTCAGTAGTTGTGGCACATGGGCTCTAGAGCATAGGCTCAGTAGTTATGGCGCATGGAGTTAGTTGCTCCGTGGCATGTGGGATCTTTCCGGACCAGGGCTCGAACCCATGTCCTCTGCATTGGCAGGCAGATTCTTAACCACTGCACCACCAGGGAAGCCCAGTAATAAACATTTATCAGCTCACAGTTTCTGTGGGTCAGGAATTTAGGGGCAGACTGACTGGATAGTTCTAGGTCAGGGTCTCTTAGGAGGTTGCGTTTAAGACGTTGGCTGGGGTTACAGTCATCTGAAGGCTTAACTGAGGCCAGAGGACCTGCTTCCAAGGCTTCTTATGTGACTGGCAAGTTGGTGCTGAATATTGGTGGGAGGCCTCTGTTCCTCTCCAAGAGGGTCTGTCACAGAGCTGCTTGAGTATCCTCATGACGTGGTGGCTGATTTTCCTCAGAATGAGTGATACAAGGGAAGCCATAAAGTCCTCAATGACCTAGCCTTGGAAATCACACGTTACTTCTGCTGAACACTGTTGGCACACTGAGCAGCTCTAATTTAATGTGGGAGATGTCTGTCTTGCTTGGCTTTTAGACTGAATTGTTCATGAAGGGATAGGGGTTCATTAAAAAATAAAAAAAAAAATATATATATTTATTTATTTGGCTGCATTGGTCTTCGTTGCAGCATGTGGGATCTTTTGTTGTGGCATGTGGGTGCTTTGTTGTGGTGCACAGTCTTCTCTAGTTGCGGCGCACGGGCTTCTCTCTAGTTGTGGTGCACAGGCTCCAGAGCATGTGGGGTCAGTAGTTGTGGCACACGGGCTCTCTAGTTGTGGTGTGCGGGATCCAGAGTGTGCAGTTTCTCTAGTTGTGGCGTGAGAGCTCTCTAGTTGTGGTGTGTGGGGTCAGTAGTTGTGGCGCACAGGTTTAGTTGCCCCATGGCATATGGGATCTTAGTTCCCCAACCAGGGATCAAACCCATGTCCCCAGCATTGGAAGGTGGATTCCTAACCACCAGACCACCAGGGAAGTCTCGATAGGGGTTCATTTTGATGGATTTTGATTGCTCATATTTTCTTTTCCCTTGAAGTAATCTTAATTTAAGATGTCTCTTTCTTTGCCTAATTATTAAATTCTATAAATTGTAAAAAGAAACCTATGAAAAATAAGTAGGTTGTTTAAAACATTTACCTAAAAATGTGAAAGGCCTTCTAAATGTTTGTGTAAACATAGTTAATTCTGTCATATTATTCGTAGCAATAAACTTCAAGAACACAATACGTTATCCTGTGTTTCTCAGAAAAGCTTTTGAAGAATGCTATTACTGTGAAAAGCTCTTGTCAAAAAAAAAAAAAGTTAAAAGAAAAAAGAGATTTGTTTCATTGTCAAATAAGTTGTGGGAAGTCCATACATTGGTTATACATCTTTTGACGTTTATAATGCACAGTGGCATATTAAAGCTCTGAGAATTTCATCGTGTAAACGTGTCTCGCCTTGTTTAATCCAGTGTTTCTCAGGCTTATTTAATCATAGAAACTTTTTGCTTAATACTGGTTTTGTATACATGCCATAGTGCAGTGAAAATTTCTAATTCTTATGAAAGGTACAATGAACAGTGAGAGAGGAGAGGTTATTTGCTACTTTCTGGTACATTTGGGGATTTAAAAAACTATAAAGATGATAATTTATTATCAGACATGCATTTTGACTAATTTCCTGTAGATAGTGAAGTTCACAAAATTTTCAAATACTTACTGTAGTTCACTATATAAAGAAACTTTAGAAAACCCAACTTAAATGTTGGATTATTAATGAAGATGTAAGGAAAGCATAAGGCTAGGAGTCAAGTAGTCTGATTAGAAGTTTTGGCTGTGAATTAATACACAGTCTTTTTGTTCCTGTATAAATAGCTGTGAAATAATTGATATATATGACTTACCTCGTTCTTATAAGGATTAGTTACAATAGTAGAAATGGAAATTTTACATCAGTATAAGTGTGTTGGTAATATTACTGAAACTACTGATGCTTTTGGGCATTCTAACAAATTAGTGAAAGACCTGAAAGACAGTAAGTGGAAGAAGGAGGACAAAAAACTCAAAGGGAGTAATTTTAAATGGCTGACAGGAAGTTATAATTGTTCCTTATGGAGTTTACTTTAATTCTCTTAATTTGCATATTTGGAATTTTATGATTGTAGAAAATCTTGATAATCTTTGTTTAATATATTAGTGTAAGGCCTCCAAGCCCAGACCAGTCTCACTGTGAGATTATGGTATAATTCTATTCTTTTTACTCTTCCTGGGGTATTTGTGATTGTAGTATACATTACAGAATGCTAAGGATTAAAAATTTCTGTTCACCTCTTCTAATTTCCTTGTATTCCGTGTCTTCTCCATCTGAATTCTACATTGTTGCCTCTAGTCAGTGGATTTTACTTTTCTCTTACCTTTGATATAAATGACTTGAGCTTGTTTTTTTAGATTTATTTTAAACCGTAGTTTACTAAGACATACAGTAAAATTCACTCTTTTTAGATGTATGGTTTTATGAAGTTTGACACATGGATTTGCTTGGGTATCCAGTACTGTAATCAAGATATTGAAAATTTTATCATCCCAGAAAAGTCCCTTCATGTTTTTCTGTCGTTAATTCTGTCCCTCCTTCCTCAGCCCCTGGCAACCACTGATCTAACTTCTTTCCCTATACTTTTTTCTTTTCCAGAGCATCATATAAATGGAATCATACAATATGTAGCTTTTATGTCTAGCTTCTTTTACTTAGTATTATGTTTTTGAGATTGATTCATATTGTTAATGGTATTGCTAATTTGTTCCTTATTATTGCTGATTAGTATTCTGTTGTATGGTTGTACCACAATGTGTTTATCCATTTACTAGTTGATGGACATCTGAATTGTTTCCAGTTTTTGGTGATTATGAATAAAACTGCTGTAAACATTCATGTACAGATCTTTATGTGGACAAATGCTTTCATGAAATGGGTTGAGCTTTTTCAGGGATCTTAATACTTCATTATTTTATTGTTGAAACTTTAGTGCCTACTTTATCTTTTGGAGAGAGATTAAGATACTAGAAGTAGGACTTCAGGTTTCTTGCTTTTTGCACTGGGATGTAGTAAGAACTCAAATTTGTTTCTTTAATTTTTAAATTATGAAAATAATAAACAATATTTAAACCTAATGGTATATATACTAAGGATCCATTACATGTCAAACATAGTGCTAAGATTAAAAAGGATAAAAAGTAGTTTTTGAAATGGTTCCTATTTTCTGGGATCATCGTTTATACTCTTTGAGTGGAAAAGATTTATGGGAAATAATTGAAGAAGAAGTGGAGGACTTCCCTGGTGGTCCAGTGGTTAAGACTTCATCCAGTGCAGGGGGTGCAGGTTTGATCCCTGGTCCGGGAGCTAAGATCCCACATGCCTTGTGGCCAAAAAACTAAAACATAAAAAACAAGCAACATTGTAACAAATTCAGTAAAGACCTTAAAAATGGTCCACATCAAAAAAATCTTTAAAAAAGGTGATTAAAATTTGTGATATGAAAAAATAATGTATGATACGATTGAAATATTAGGTTAAATCATATGAACTTGTTATACTCAGAAACATTTGAATATTGGTAATATAATATGGGTCATACAGGTTTATTGTAAGCTGGAAAGGTCAGAATGGGTCTCAGAAGAGATAGGTCTTAAGAAAATGTTAAGATACGGTTCTTCAAACGATACAGGAAAGTGAGAAGCCAATCGTAGAGAATAGCAAATTTAACCTAATTTTCTGAAATGAGAAATTTCTTGTATTAGACTAAATATTCTGTAATTCCTAGGACTTGGATATAGTTTTTAAAAATCATAGTTTTAGAAGGGACAAGGGAGAATCAGAGTGAAGTGCTAAAAAGAAAATTTGTTTAATCCAACCTTTACTGTTGAAAGTATTTTATAATTCATATTGGATCCTAAAATGGCAGATTTGATTGCCAGTACCTAAAAATTAGGATATATTTTAGACTCTTATATTTGTGTGAAATTCTTTGGATGGGATATGTCATTTTACTAAGGGTCATAATTACTGTAATGCATAATGAACTTATTGCCTTTTCTTACATGTATTGCATCTAGTTCATAATTATTTCTACTTATATCTATAGCAGTGAGAGAAACACCTTGCTGTCTTTACTTACATAAATTAAAATTCCAGCAGAGAAAAATATTACTATCCAGGAAATTTCTGATCTGAAAGTAGACCTGACATTACCAAAATAAGTCTGATTATATTAGTGTAGTATCTGTAGTGTTAAATCTTGTGTAAGAATTGGGGCTTTTTGTGTTCAAATTCGGAGGATTCACAGTATTGATGACTATTAGAAAGGGCTCAGTTATTATAGATGAATATACCATCTTTCCTTCCTTTACTTTTGGACCTTTCTATTAAACAGTTGTTTGTCCTTCTCGTATTATCCTCTATGTCTCTCAACCTCTCTTTCATATTGCCTCTCTCTCTTGCCTTCTGGGACTTTGCTTAGCTCTTTTAGTTCTCAGATTTTTTTTTTTTTTTTTGGCTGCACCATGTGGCACATGGGATGTCAGTTGCCCAGCCAGGGATCGAACCTGTGCCCCTGCAGTGGAAATGCAGAGTCTTAACCACTGGACTGCCAGGGAAGTCCCTCAACAATATATTTTTTATTTTTGAAAAGCTGAGAACAAATTACCGAACTATTTCTGAAAGGAAAGTGAAGTGCTGTCTCTATTAAATGAAAGTGCTGGGAGGAGGTAAGCTGAACACAGTTTCTAGGTCATGGTCTGGCTTTTTAAAGAGTTACATGAACCCTTACTGGGATATTTAGTAGGCAACATCAAAAATGAACCCTAGGGAATACAGAGGTGTATCAGTTTGCTACGGCTGCTGTAGCACAGTACCAAAAATTGGATGGCTTAGACAAAATATAGGAAATATCTAGTTAGGGGCATAAGCTGCGATTGTCCTCTGTCCAGTTTCTGCTATACTGTACTCCTGCTACATCTTTGAGGAAAAATTTAGCAAGTTTCCAGGGAAAACATAGCTTTACTTTGAAGTATTAGAATTTTCTATGTATGATAGTCTTTCCAGTTTTATAAATCTTTTGAAGAGAAAATAATTATTTTTGGTCTATATTTGTTTCTTGGTTTTTTGAAAATACAAGTGACTTAGGTTTAATGACTAATTTCAGCTTCAAGCCTTTAATTAATGTAACCGTTGTGAAGAAAATAATCTTTGTGCCCAATTAAACTCCTAATACAAAACTTGTGAAGGTTTATTTAGATTCTTTGAATAATACACTTTAAAATTTCTATAATCTTGTACATTTAAACTATAACCTATAGAAAGCATGTTATGCCACCCTGAAGGTGGCTATATAAATTGTTTATGAGGTTCAGACCAAGACTAAAATATGTTGAAATGGAGAGTTTTGAAAAACGTTCTGTATAGCAAAGGAGACCAAATCATGCTAAAATGCAGAAAAAGACTATACATCAGTTTCCAGGCTACATTATTCAAAAAAATACAACCATAAAAAAGGTAATAAGATTACATTTTCACATTTCATGGCTAGTAAAGTGCATTAGGCTGCTCAGATATTCATAATTTACTGTGACATTTGGGAAGATTACATTTTGTAGTGCACAGCCATTACTACAGCTGACATAATAACTAGCCAGTGCCTAGACTTGGATTATGATCCCTGTCATTGGAAACAGATTTGTGTTTTGAAGGTTGATCAGTTTCAAATAACTATTAGAAAGGGTTAATGTGACATACTGTAGACCCTGTGCATGATTTTTAGGTATAATAGATATGCATATATATAGTATATCAAATATGCCACATATTTGTATGTACCAATTTCTGTCCTCAATTTTCTCCTTGAAAGGCATATTTTATAATATTTAAAGCAATGGAGAAATATTTGAAACACCTGTCTGGATACTGCTCTCACAGTATAAACTCAATTTAAAATCTGGTGAAATATTTGGAGGTTTTTTGGAAATTACTTTCAAAAATTAATTCTACAGCTTCTTGGAAGGGTGGTTACTGATGGTAATAAACACAGATCAAAATGAAAGATTGATGTAAGTAATGTTAAGGGGAAGGTAAGGTAAATTAAGTTAGTTGCAACTAGGTTTTTTTTAAATAATACATTTATTTATTTATTTATGGCTGCATTGGGTCTTTGTTGCTGCGCACCGGCTTTCTCTAGTTGTGGTGAGCGGGGGCTACTCTTCGTTGCGGTGCACGGGCTTCTCAGTGAGGTGGCTTCTCTTGTTGCGGGGCACAGGCTCTAGGCGCGCGGGCTTCAGTAGCTGTAGCACACGGGCTCAGTAGTTGTGGCACACGGGCTCTAGAGCGCAGGCTCAGTAGTTGTGGTGCAGGGGCTTAGTTGCTCCGCGCTTTGTAGGATCTTCCTGGACCAGGGCTTGAACCCGTGTTCCCTGCATTGGCAGGCGGATTCTTAACCACTGTGCCACCAGGGAAGTCCTGCAACTAGGTTTTTGACCTATTCAGATCTGTGTGGAGGATGTCCAAAAGTGTATGTGTACTACAAACTCTCCCCTGGCCCTCGTTCCCCAGATGCTCAGTTACCTCTTCAGAGGCAATCACTATTTAGTTTCTTGTGTATTGTTCTTAGGCATATGTCTGTATGTATATGTTTTACACTCAAATTGTAGCCCACTCTCATGCTTTTTGCCACTTCAGTTTTCTCAACTAAGCAATGTATTTTAGAGATCTTTTTCTGTCAAATGGAGCTCCCTCATTTTTCAGTGGCGGCATCATATTCCATTATATGGTTAAACACAACTTTACTTTATAATGTGCTTTTTTGGGGGAGGTATTGTTTCTTCTATTTTCTACTAAAATGCTAAAATGAAGTTCTTGTATGTAAATATATCTGTGGAATAAATTTCTAGTTGTTAAGGTCGTCATTGGTGCTTGCTTCTATTTAGCGTAATTCTTTTGAGCTTGATTCATATTGTTAACTGTAATCAGTAGTTTCATTACCAAATCATTTTGTCATTTATAGTAATTTTTCAATTTTTCAGATATATATCATATCATCTGAAAATAATTGGAATTTAAATCATCTGTTCTGATATCTATACATGTTGCTGCCTTTTGACCAAATGTGACTTCTGTATCTCCAGAATAGTATCAAATGATAGTAATGATAGTGCATCCGAGTCTTATTTCTGACTTTCATGAGAATCATTCCAATTTTCCTATGTGGACATAATGCTGGCTTTATGGTGTATTTATGGTGTATTATTGGTGTATTTTATTATTACACACATTTATGGTGTATTTATGGTGTATTATTGGTGTATTTTATTATTAAAGAAAGTCTTTTAAAATTAATAAATGTAGAAAGTTTGATGGAAATATAAAACCACCATTTAGCTATGCCACAGTATTTACAGTTGCAGGTAAGATCCATCGATGGACGCTAAAAAGTATGATGAGAAACAAGATATTTGTATAGTCTCATAGTATTCTTTACAAGAATGCTTAATAATTTAAAAGTGAAAGATAGTAACTTTAAAATGGAAAAAATTTGACAGACACTTCCTTAAGCAGGTGATCAAAGGTAACTTCACCAATAGCGAGACATACTGGCTTCAGGTACCATCCAAAATGATACACCGAGAAGGACACACATCACTTCTGGGGTATTTTTACCAAAAATGCATAGCCTGAATTTAAACATGAAGAAATGTTCAGATTGGAAGACAGTCTATAAAATAACTGACAAATACACTTAAAAAGTGTCAAATTCATGAAAGTCAAAGAATGCCTGTGCCACTGTGTCGGTTTGGAGAAGACTAAGGGGATGCTGATCCTGGATCAGAAAAAGGACATTAGTGTGACAAGTGTCAATATTTGAGTAAGATCTGTAGTATTGTACCTGGTTTTAATGACTGTATTATGATGATGTAATATATTCACATTAGGGGAAGCTGGTTAAAGGGTATACAGGAACTGTATATTTTGCAATTTTTTTTTTTTTCGGGTATGCGGGCCTCTCACTGTTGTGGCCTCTCCCGTTGCGGAGCACAGGCTCCGGACGCGCAGGCTCAGTGGCCATGGCTCATGGGCCTAGCCACTCCGCGGCATGTGGGATCTTCCCGGACCGGGGCACGAACCCGTGTCCCCTGCATCGGCAGGTGGGCTCTCAACCACTGCGCCACCAGGGAAGCCCTATTTTGCAATTTTTGAATGTCTGAATTATTTCAGAATAAAAAGTTAAAGATAAAACAAGCAAAAAATAGTCACAAATAATCAAAAAATCAAAAAAAAAAATCTCTATTACACTTCTTATGTAGCTTACCGAATTTTGGGCAGCACTTAGGGAACCAAGCACGTATACTTCATAGCCAGGACCATGTAGCTAGGAGAATTGGCCCAATCACACCAAGGGACTCTTTTAGCAGAAACCCATCTGTCATCTCCTTATGCTGCATGTTACTGATTATGCAAAGAATTGTACACTAGAATCTCTGCCAGAGCTTTCCTAGAAATCCCAAAAGCCTTTATGACTGTGCTTGCTAGGAATTCTTAGCTCCCTGCATGCAGATACTGCCTCCTGTTTTTCATTTTTCCATTTTTTCTTTCTCATGCCAGTGTGTATCTTTGACAGAACCTGGGACGCATATCAGTCCCTGGCTGCAAGGAGTTTTAATTGATTTCCTAGTTCTGTACCATCTTTGCTTTTCTGAAGTAAACTCTACGTGGTCATGTCTATTATTCTTTTTTTTAAAAAAATTTATTTGGTTGTGCCTGGTCTTAGTTGTGGGAGATGGGCTCCTTAGTTGCGGCTCATGGGCTCCTTTAGTTGCGGCTGGCAGGCCCCTTAGTTGCGGCTCATGGGCTCCTTAGTTGCGGCTTGCCGGCTCCTTACTTGTGGCAGATGGGCTCCTTAGTTGTGGCAGGCGGCCTCCTTAGTTGTGGCATGTGAACTCTTAGTTGCAGCATGCATGTGGGATCTAGTTCCCTGACCAGGGATCGAACCTGGGTCCCCTGCATTGGGAGCACGGAGTCCTAACTGGTGCGTCACCAAGGTAGTCCCTATTCTTTTATGAGCTGTTGGATTTTGTTTTGTACAATTCACTTTCTCCTAATTCTTGCCTACCTTTTAGGTTTAGGAAAGCATAATGAAAAATGAAGGTGTATTCAGAAGGACAGGAGTGTAGGTGAATCATGTATGTAACTGTTCTGACAGAGATCTTTAAAAAAATCTAGTTAAAAAAGATAGGCCTGCAAAGGTAATTCTAAAAGTATTTTAATTCCTTTAAACAATTGGGGTTTGTTAAAATTAAAAAACTTTCCCTCTGTGAGGATGCTATTGGTGCGATGGCAGGGTAGGAATAGGTCAGTACAGCTTTCTCTGGGTAGATTTTCTGATAGCAATATCAATGAAATAAATTTTCTTGATTACTGACTTTGAGTGTGTGACTAAGTTTGAGTTATCCTGATTACTGACGGGGGGATCAAAGTGGATAGGTGTAGTAAACCAAGAATTTGACAAGTAAAAGTTACATGTTTTGTGTCCACTCTAAGTCTCTTTCAGCTTTTCATTTTTGCTGTGAGCTCACACATGTATAAGTAGCAAAGGACATTTAGGTTGCTGTGAGTAGCTCACAGATTACCTAATTCATAAATGAACCATTGAATTAGAAGCAATTATAGAGCTAAGTTAGATCTTTATTAGTATCAGGGCAGTGGTAGTGATTTACCTAAACATCCTCCATTTGTTGAAAATACTTCCATTTTTATATTCTAAGTCTTGCTTGACTTTGTGCTATCTTAACTTGAAGATTTCTTTAGAAGCTTTATTTTTTTAGAGCTGTGTGTGTTTGTGTGTGTGTGTGTGTATGTATTAAAGATCGTTTTATTGTTGTAGGGGGTAGAGAAGAATGTGTATGGGAGCACTGAATCCTAATCACTAGACTACCAGAGAAGAGAAGAATGTATATGGATAGTTACTGTGAATCTAAAGCTTAGGAGTGTACTCTAGTTATATTGAAGAAGTACTAATGCTTTTAATGTTTTCTTTTTTTTTTCCCCTCCTTCCCCCTGCCCCTGGAAGTTGGTAGGAGGGCAATTTGATTTAGAAATGAATTTCATTATTCAAGAAGGTGAGAGTATCATCTGCATGGTGGACCTATTAGAGAAATGTGATGTTACTTGCCAAGCAGAAGTCTGGAGCATGTTTACAGCCATTCTGAAGAAAAGCATACGAAATCTTCAGATCTGCACTGAAGTAGGCCTTGTTGAGAAAGTGCTTGGGAAAATTGAAAAAGTTGACAGTATGATAGCAGGTATGACTTTCCATAATACAATGGTTGTGAAGAAATGAAGTTTGATTCTTAAGTACTCTATTTTTCTTATTTAATAATATTTATTAAAATAAATATTGAGCATCTAACATGTACCTGGAACTTTAGTGTCCAAACTGTTAAGTAAGCACCATATATTTTAATCTTTCAAGAAATATAAGTAGCTTTATTATTTTATTTTTTGCTTTCCTTGTTTCCAGATCTTTTAGTTGACATGTTGGGAGTGCTGGCTAGCTACAATTTGACAGTTCGAGAACTAAAGCTCTTCTTCAGTAAACTTCAAGGAGATAAAGGACAATGGGTAAGCTTAAATACTCTTTGATATTTGAAACTGTTCCCCTCCCCAAACATATTAGTAGCTTTTAAGAAATTGATATTGTTGCACAGGGGGTGAATGTCAAATTGAGGGGGAGAGATCAGTTAGAATAGCATTTAGCCCCCTACAGCTACTTTTTTGTTTTTTTACATCTTTATTGGAGTATAATTACTTTACAATGGTGTGTTAGTTTCTGCTTTATAACAAAGTAAATCATTTATACATATACATATGTTCCCATATCTCATCCCTCTTGCGTCTCCCTCCCTCCCACCGTCCCTATCCCACCCCTCCAGGCGGTCACAAAGCACTGAGCTGATCTCCCTGTGCTATGCGGCTGCTTCCCACTAGCTAGCTATTTTACGTTTGGTAGTGTATATATGTCCATGCCACTCTCTCACTTTGTCACAGCTTACCCTTCCCCCTCCCCATATCCTCAAGTCCATTCTCTAATAGGTCTGTGTCTTTATTCCCATCTTACCCCTAGGTTCTTCATGACATTTTTTTTTTCTTAAATTCCATATATATGTGTTAGCATACGGTATTTATCTTTCTCTTTCTGACTTACTTCACTCTGTATGACAGACTCTAGATCCATCCATCTCACTACAAATAACTCAATTTCGTTTCTTTTTATGGCTGAGTAATATTCCATTGTATATATTGCCACATCTTCTTTATCCATTCATCTGATGATGGACACTTAGGTTTTTTCCATCTCTGGGCTATTGTAAATAGAGCTGCAATGAGCATTTTGGTACATGACTCTTTTGAATTATGGTTTCCCAGGGTATATGCACAGTAGTGGGATTGCTGGGTCATATGGTAGTTCTATTTGTAGTTTTTTAAGGAACCTCCATACTGTTCTCCATAGTGGCTGTACCAAGTCACATTCCCACCAGCAGTGCAAGAGTCTTCCCTTTTCTCGACACCCTCTCCAGCATTTATTGTTTGTAGACTTTTTGATGATGGCCATTCTGACTGGTGTGAGGTGATACCTCACATTGTAGTTTTGATTTGCATTTCTCTAATGATTAATGATGTTGAGCATTCTTTCATGAGTTTGCTGGCAATCTGTACATCTTCTGTGGAGAAATGTCTATTTAGGTCTTCTGCCCATTTTTGGATTGGGTTGTTTGTTTATTCGGTAATTGAGCTGCATGAGCTGCTTATAAATTTTGGAGATTAATCCTTTGTCAGTTGCTTCATTTACAAATATTTTCTCCCATTCTGAGGGTTGTCTTTCGGTCTTGTTTATGGTTTCCTTTGCTGTGCAAAAGCTTTGAAGTTTCATTAGGTCCCATTTGTTTATTTTTGTTTTTATTTCCATATCTCTAGGAGGTGGGTCAAAAAGGATCTTGCTGTGATTTATGTCATAGAGTGTTCTGCCTATGTTTTCCTCTAAGAGTTTGATAGTTTCTGGCCTTACATTTAGGTCTTTAATCCATTTTGAGCTTATTTTTGTGTATGGTGTTAGGGAGTGTTCTAATCTCATACCTTTACATGTACCTGTCCAGTATTCCCAGCACCACTTATTGAAGAGGCTGTCCTTTCTCCACTGTACAGTCCTGCCTACTTTATCAAAGATAGGTGACCATATGTGCATGGGTTTATCTCTGGGCTTTCTATCCTGTTCCATTGATCTATGTTTCTGTTTTTGTGCCAGTACCATACTGTCTTGATTACTGTAGCTTTGTAGTTTAGTCTGAAGTCAGGGAGCCTGATTCCTCCAGGTCCGTTTTTCGTCCTCAAGATTGCTTTGGCTATTCGGGGTCTTTGTGATTCCATACAGATTGTGAAATTTTTTGTTCCAGTTCTGTGAAAAATGCCAGTGGTAGCTTGATAGGGATTGCATTGAATCTGTAGATTGCTTTGGGTAGTAGAGTCATTTTCAGAATGTTGATTCTTCCAATCCAAGAACATGGCATATCTCTCCATCTATTTGTATCATCTTTAATTTCTTTCATCAGTGTCCTATAATTTTCTGCATACAGGTGTTTTGTCTCCTTAGGTAGGTTTATTCCTAGGTATTTTATTCCTTTTGTTGTGATGGTAAATGGGAGTGTTTTCTTGATTTCACTTTCAGATTTTTCATCATTAGTGTATAAGAATGCAAGAGATTTCTGTGCATTAATTTTGTATCCTGCTACTTTCAAAAATTCACTGATTAGCTCTAGTATTTTTCTGGTAGCATCCTTAGGATTCTCTATGTATAATATCATGTCATCTGCAAACAGTGACAGCTTTACTTCTTCTTTTCCGATTTGGATTCCTTTTATTTCCTTTTCTTCTCTGATTCCTTTGGCTAAAACTTCCAAAACTATGTTGAATACTAGTGGTGAGAGTGGGCAACCTTGTCTTGTTCCTGATCTTAGTGGAAATGCTTTCAGTTTTTCACCATTGAGGACGATGTTGGCTGTGGGTTTGTCATATATGGCCTTTATTATGTTGAGGAAAGTTCCCTCTATGCCTACTTTCTGCAGGGTTTTTATCATATGGGTGTTGAATTTTGTCAAAAGCTTTCTCTGCATCTATTGAGATGATCATGTGGTTTTTCTCCTTCAGTTTGTTAATATGGTGTATCACGTTGATTGGTTTGCCTATATTGCAGAATCCTTGCATTCCTGGAATAAACCCCACTTGATCATGGTGTGTGATCCTTTTAATGTGCTGTTGGATTCTGTTTGCTAGTATTTTGTTGAGGATTTTTGCATCTGTGTTCATCAGTGATATTGGTGTGTAGTTTTCTTTCTTTGTGACATCTTTGTTTGGTTTTGGTATCAGGGTGATAGTGGCCTCGTAGAATGAGTTTGGGGCTGTTCCTCCCTCTGCTATATTTTGGAAGAGTTTGAGAAGGATAGATGTTAGCTCTTCTCTAAATGTTTGATAGAATTTGCCTGTGAAGCCATCTGGTCCTGGGCTTTTGTTTGTTGGAAGATTTTTAACCACAGTTTCAGTTTCAGTGCTTGTGTTTGGTCTGTTCATATTTTCTGTTTCTTCCTGATTCAGTCTTGGCATGTTGTGCATTTCTAAGAATTTGTCCATTTATTCCAGGTTGTTCTTTTTATTGGCATAGAGTTGCTTGTAGTAATCTCTCATGATCTTTTGTATTTCTACAGTGTCAGTTGTTACTTCCTCTTTTTCATTTCTAATTATATTGATTTGAGTCTTCTCCCTTTTTTTCTTGATGAGTCTGCCTAATGGTTTATCAATTTTGTTTATCTTCTCAAAGAAGCAGCTTTGAGTTTTATTGATCTTTGCTATCGTTTCTTTCATTTCTTTTTCATTTATTTCTGATCTCATCTTTATGATTTCTTTCCTTCTGCTAAGTTTGGATGTTTTTTGTGCTTCTTTCTCTAATTGCTTTACGTGTAAGGTTAGGCTGTTTATTCGAGATGTTTCCTCTTTCTTAAGGTAGGATTGTATTGCTATAAACTTCCCTCTTAGAACTGCTTTTGCTGCATCCCATAGGTTTTGGGTCGTCGTGTCTCCACTGTCATTTGTTTCTAGGTATTTTTTGATTTCCTCTTTGATTTCTTCAGTGATCACTTCGTTATTAAGTAGTGTATTGTTTAGCCTCCATGTGTTTGTATTTTTTACAGATCTTTTCCTGTAATTGATATCTAGTGTCATAGCGTTGTGGTCAGAAAAGATACTTGATACAATTTCAATTTTCTTAAATTTACCAAGACTTGATTTGTGACCCAAGATATGATCTATCCTGGAGAATGTTCCACGAGCACTTGAGAAAAATGTGTATTCTGTTGTTTTTGGATGGAATGTCCTATAAATATCAATTAAGTCCAACTTGTTTAATGTATCATTTAAAGCTTGTGTTTCCTTATTTATTTTCGTTTTGGATGATCTGTCCATTGGTGAAAGTGGGGTGGTAAAGGCCCCTACTATGAATGGTTTACTGTCGATTTCCGCTTTTCTGGCTGTTAGCATTTGCCTGATGTATTGAGGTGCTCCTATGTTGGGTGCATAAATATTTACAGTTGTTATATCTTCTTGGATCGATCCCTTGATCATTATGTAGTGTCCTTCTTTGTCTCTTCTAATAGTCTTTCTTTTAAAGTCTATTTTGTCTGATATGAGAATTTCTACTCCAGATTTCTTTTGGTTTCCACTTGCATGGAATATCTTTTTCCATCCCCTTACTTTCAGTCTGTATGTGTCTCTAGGTCTGAAGTGGGCCTGTTGTAGACAGCATATATATGGGTCTTGTTTTGTATACATTCAGCCAGTCTGTGTCTTTTGGTGGGAGCATTTAATCCATTTACATTTAAGGTAATTATCGGTATGTATGTTCCTATTCCAATTTTCTTAATTGTTTTGGTTTTGTTATTGTAGGTCTTTTCCTTCTCTTGTGTTTCTTGTCTAGAGAAGTTCCTTCAGCATGTGTTGTAAAGCTGGTTTTGTGGTGCTGAACTGTGTTAGCTCTTGCTTGTCTGTAAAGGTTTTAATTTCGTCATCAAATCTGAATGAGATCCTTGCTGGGTAGAGCAATATTGGCTGTAGGTTTTTCTCCTTCATCACTTTAAATATGTCCTGCCAGTCCCTTCTGGCTTGCAGAGTTTCTGCTGAAAGATCAACTGTTAACCTTATGGGGATTCCCTTTTGTGTTGTTGTTTTTCCCTTGCTGCTTTTAATATGTTTTCTTTGTATTTAATTTTTGACAGTTTGATTAATATGTGTCTTGGCATGTTTCTCCTTGGATTTATCCTGTATGGGACTCTCTGTGCTTCCTGGACTTGATTAACTATTTCCTTTTCCATATTAGGGAAGTTTTCATCTATGATCTCTTCAAATATTTTCTCAGTCCCTTTCTTTTTCTCATCTTCTTCTGGAACCCCTATAATTCAAATGTTAGTTTGTTTAATGTTGTCCCAGAGGTCTGTGAGACTGTCCTCAGTTCTTTACATTCTTTTTTCTTTATTCTGCTCTGCAGTAGTTATTTCCACTATTTTATCTTCCAGGTCACTTATCCGTTCTTCTGCCTCAGTTATTCTGCTATTGATCCCATCTAGAGTATTTTTAATTTCAATTATTGTGTTGTTCATCGTTGCTTGTTTCAGCTTTAGTTCTTGTAGGTCCTTGTTAAATGTTTCTTGCATTTTCTCTATTCTATTTCCAAGATTTTGGATCATCTTTACTTCCATTATTCTGAATTCTTTTTCAGGTAGACTGCCTGTTTCCTCTTTATTTGTTAGATCTGGTGGGGTTTTGTTTTGCTTCTTTATCTGCTGTTTGTTTTTCTCTCTTCTCATTTTTCTTATCTTACTGTGTTTGGGGTCTCCTTTTTGCAGGGTGCAGGTTCATAGTTCCCATTGTTTTTGGTGTCTGTCCCCAGTGGCTAAAGTTGGTTCAGTGGGTTGTGTAGGCTTCCTGGTGGAGGGGACTAGCGCCTGTGTTCTGGTGGATGAGGCTGGATCTTGTCTTTCTGGTTGGCACCTCCACATCTGGTGGTGTGTTTTGGGTGTCTGTGGACTTATTATGATTTTAGGCAGCCTCTCTGCTAATGGGTGGGGTTGTGTTCCTGTCTTGCTAGTTGTTTGGCATGGGGTGTCCAGCACTGTAGCTTGCTGGTCATTGAATGGAACTGGATCTTAGCGTTGAGATGGAGATCTCTGGAAGATTTTCACCGTTTGATATTATGTGGAGCTGGGAGGTCTCTTGTGGACCTGTGTCCTGAAGTTGGTTCTAACACCTCAGAGGCACAGCACTGACTCCTTGCTGCAGCACCAAGAGCCTTTCATCCACACAGCTCAGAATAAAAGGGAGAAAAGGTAGAAGGAAAGAAAAAGAAAGGAAGAAAGAGGATAAGGCACAGCACTGACTCCTTGCTGCAGCACCAAGAGCCTTTCATCCACACAGCTCAGAATAAAAGGGAGAAAAGGTAGAAGGAAAGAAAAAGAAAGGAAGAAAGAGGATAAAATAAAATAAAGTTATTAAAATAAAAAGTAATTATTAAGAAAAAAAATTTTTTTACAAGAAAAAAAAAAAAGGATGCAAAGAACCCTAGGAGAAATGGTGAAAGCAAAGGTATAGAGACAAAATCTCACAAAGAAGCATACACGTACACACTCACAGAAAGAGGAAAAGGGGAAAAAATAATAAATCTTTCTCTCAAAGTCCACCTTCTCAATTTGGGATGATTCATTGTCTATTCAGGTATTCCACAGATGCAGGGTACATCAAGTTGGTTGTGGAGCTTTAATCCGCTGCTTCTGAGGCTGCTGGGAGAGATTTCCCTTTCTCTTCTTTGTTCGCACAGCTCCCGGGGCTCAGTTTTGGATTTGCCCCTGCCTCTGCGTGTAGGTTGCCGGAGGGCGTCTCTTCTTCGCGCAGACAGCACGGGGTTAAAGGAGCAGCTGCTTCGGGGGCTCTGGCTCACTCAGGCCGAGGAGAGGGAGGGGTGCAGATGCGGGGCGGGCCTGCGGCGGCAGAGGCCAGCGGGACGTTTCACCAGCCTGAGGCGCGCCGTGCGTTCTCCTGGGGAAGTTCTCCCTGATTCCCGGGACCCTGGCAGTGGTGGGCTGCACAGGCTTCCCGGCATGGGGGTGTGGATAGTGACCTGTGCTCGCACACAGGCTTCTTGGTGGCGGCAGCAGCAGCCTTAGCGTCTCATGCCCGTCTCTGGGGTCCGTGCTTTTAGCCGCGGCTCATGTCCGTCTCTGGAGGTCCTTTAAGCAGCGTTCTTAATCCCCTCTCCTCGTGCACCAGGAAACAGAGAAGAAAACGTCTCTTGCCTCTTTGGCAGGTCCAGACTTTTCCCCGGACTCCCCCTGCAGGCTGTGTTTCCGCCACCAGCCCCAGTCCTCTCCCGGCAGAAGCCCGAGCCTCAGCTCCCAGCCCCGCCCGCCCCGGCGGGTGAACAGACAAGTCTCTCGGGCTGGTGAGTGGTGGTCGGCACCGATCCTTTGTGCGGGAATCTCTCCGCTTTGCCCTCCGCACTCTGTTGCTGCGCTCTCCTACGTGGCTCCGAAACTTCCCCCCTCCACCACCCGCAGTCTCCACCCGCGAAGGGGCTTCCTAGTGTGTGGAAACCTTTCCTCTTTCACATCTCCCTCCCACTGGTGCAGGTCCCGTCCCTGTTCTGTTGTCTCTGTTTATTCTTTTTTCTTTTGCCCTACCCAGGTACGTGGGGGAGTTTCTTGCCTTTTGGGAGGTCTGAGGACTTCTGCCAGCGTTCAGTAGGTGTTCTTTAGGAGTTGTTCCACGTGTAGATGTATTTCTGGTGTATTTGTGGGGAGGAAGGTGATCTCCGCGTCTTACTCTTCCGCCATCTTCCCTCTCCCCCCCCCCCAGAGCTACTTTTGCCATCACCTGACACAGGTGTGGACGAAGAGAACTGGGTGTTCCAGGCAGGTTGGTAATTTGGTCCTTCCTCAAATGTTTCAAATAATTTTTATTCTTTTAAAATTTCAACATTTTAAAATTCAACATAAAAATTCAACATTAAATTAGAGGAAAAGGGTAAGGACAGAGAAATAAAAATGTTGGATAGCAGCATCTAGCTTCTCTTTGTATCAGTCTGAGTAGTTTAAACTTGAATAACCCACTCACTGAACAAAAGCGCTGTGCTAATTGGCTCCGCCCTCTTTAGATGCAATTTCCTGGTCCTTTGCAATGGGTGGTAGTGGTCAACTGATTTTGAACTCCAGGTGCCTTATCAAACTGTTTCTTCCTACTCTTTAGTTACTTATGCCTTAGAGGAATACTAGTAAATATTTTCTCCGTTTTTGTTGCATTTCTAGGCTTATTTTAGAGCTCTTTAGAAATCATTGCCTGCAGCAACTACTCAGCCAGCTGATCCTTAATCTGCCTCTGTTTAAGTGTATCTAAATTTGTGCTCTGCAATTGTACACTCTAATTTATTGTATTAAAATGATTGTACTCTTTAGCTTCTTTGTATTGAACTCTAGTTCTCTGCCTGCTTTTAAGGTTTGCAGTGATTTTATTATGTTTCTTGGTGTGGTTTACCTTGTATTTATCCTTATTAGGGGTTCTTGCATCTGTGGGCTTATAATTTTCATCAAATTTGGGAACATTTTGATAATTATTTCTTCAAATATCATTTTTTTGTCCCTCTCCCCCTCCTTCTGGGACTCCAGTTACATGTTTTTTAATCTTCTTGGTAGTGCCCCTTGGGTCACTGAGATCTGTTCACATTTTTTTTAGTGTTTTCCCTTTGTGCTTCATTTTATTTTATTGATTTTTAAATAAATAAATTTATTTATTTATTTATTGGCTGCATTGGGTCTTGGTTGCTGCGCCTGGGCTTTCTCTAGTTGCGGCGAGTGGGAGCTACTCTTTGTTGCGGTGCACAGGCTTCTCATTGCAGTGGCTTCTCTTGTTGTGGAGCACAGGCTTTAGGCACGTTGGGTTTCAGTAGTTGTGGCTCATGGGCTTAGTTGCTCCATAGCATGTGGGATCTTCCTGGACAAGGGTTCGAACCCATGTCCCCTGCATTGGCAGGTGGATTCTTAACCACTGTGCCACCAGGGAAGTCCCTGTGCTTCATTTTAGATTGCTTTTATTGCTATATTTTTAAGGCAGTTGATCTTTTCTTCTGTAATGTGTTAACAGCCATTAAAATTTTCAGATATCAGATACTTTTAATCTCTGTCAATTCTATTTGGTTCTTTTTAATATCTTTCATTTGTTCCCTCATTCTTGTTTTCCTTTAAATCATTGAGAGATGGCAGCATATTAATAGTTGCTTTAATGTTCTCGTCCACTAATTCTGTCATCTCTGTCATTTTCTAGGTCAGTTTTTTGCTCACTCATTCTGCTTTTACTTGTAGGTCATATTTTCCTGTTTTTTTGTGTGTATTTGGTTTTTTTTTGTGGTATGTGGTCTTATCACTGTTGTGGCCTCTCCTGTTGCGGAGCACAGGCTCCGGACGACGCGCAGTCTCAGCGGCCATGGCTCACGGGCCCAGCCGCTCCGCGGCGTGTGGGATCTTCCCAGAGCGGGGCACGAACTCACGTCCCCTGCATCGGCATGCGGACTCTCAACCACTGCACCACTAGGGAAGCCCTATTTTCCTGTTTTATACTAGTGATTTTAGACATAGTGATGTTAGTCATAGTGAGTTATTCCCTGTTGAGTGCTGGATTCTGTCATAGTTCTTTTAAGATTGTTAGACTGTTTTTGCAGGCAGGTAAGTTGCTTGTGGATTAACTTTATTCTTTCAGGCTAGTTTAAAAGTTTTTTTGGTCAGCCAATCTAGGCTGTTACTCCAGGGCTTATTATTATTAGGGCAGCCTTATTCTGGCCTGACTTTTCTAGGATCTTTGTGAATGATCCTAAGTCTCAGACATGAGGCAAGCAAGACTGTGGTCCCTCCGTAGTGCCTAGTAGGGTCTCAGCAATTCCTGGCTCTATATTTGCTCTGGGAATTCTTTGACTGATGGCTGTCAAAATCTTGGCTACCCCACCTTGTTGAGTTTTAAGGTAGAAATGAACAGTTTGGTATTATGCCAAAGGGTCAGTGCAGATTTCTGGAGTTTCTTCTCTGCATAGGTCCTTCCTCTGTAGTACTCTGCCCTGAAGTTTCTGTCCACCTCAGACTACCCATCCTCTAATTTCTGCCTCACCAGCTCAATGAGAATTTCAAGTTCTGTTTGGTTTTCTTCTCCCTGTGCAATGATATGTGATAAGGAAATTGACTGCAGGTAGAAAGTGTGGGTAATCTCATGCCTCATTTTGTTTCCCTTTCTCAAGGATCACAGTCTTGAGCTAGTGTGAAAACAGTTTTAGTTTCATACATTTTGTCCAGTTTTCAAGTTGATTATGGTGAGTTGGAAAGTATAGGTCCTGTTACTGTGTCATGTCCAGAAGAAGAAGTATACTGGTTTGATTTTGATTTATATTCAAATAATTTATGTATTCTGAATATGTAATTAAAATATTTTTTGTTATATTGGTGAATATAGAAAACTATAAGAAAATAGGAAAGGTTATGAACAGATATCTATTTACAGAGAGAGAAATCCCATAATCAAATAAACACTAAATCACTAATAATTAGAGATGTTCAAATGAAAGCAGTATTGATATGTCACCTTACATCATTTGTATTAAGAATTATAGAGTTGGATAATAGCAAGTATAATTGGAGAGATAGAGTTATTTTAAAGCTGTGTGCTACTGGTTGGAATGGACACCAATGGAGCCGACCTCAAGAGTAATCTAGTACTAGTTAGTCACTTAAATTATACCCATATCCAATGAATTAGTAGTTTGCTCCTGAGTGCATGTTCCAAGAAATTCTCACATAGTTCTGTAAGGAAATATGTATGAGAATGTGCACTGAAGCATTATTTTTGATGGCAGTGAATTGTCAACATGTGTTTATCTTTAGGAGAATAGATAGGTAAAATCTATTGGATGCATAGAATAGATTATTATATAGCAGTTAGAATTAATGAACAGAGTAATAAGAATAGATACCAAAAAGCAGGAAGAAAGTAAGAAATAGAATGATATATCTAACACAACATCATTTAAATTTTAAGTATAGGCACACAAAAACACATTTTTAAAGGAACACATATAAAAAGATTAAGCATGTTAATGTAGCTGCTTATGGGAGGGAAAAAAATAATGAACTATTAATAAAACAAGAGCAGGGTCTTGCTCAGAGCTTATGTAGCTTTTGCTATCATATCAGTGCAGTGAAAAATCCCCGTATCTAAATCTGTGTCTGCTTTTTTGATTATTACTTTAGCACATATTTTTATATGTGGAAATAGTGTATCAATGGGTGAACATTTTTAAAGACTCTTGAATTATTTTCTGAAAGGCTTTCTTAGTATACAGCCCCCTAGCAGTATGTGTGGATTAAGTGCTTGTCTTAATGTATGCTTTTTGATTGGTTTATAGAAAAGGAAATTTTGAGGATTGATTTCTCTAGAAATGCTACAAAGTTATATTTTTATTTTTGACTGCATATTATTTTTGATGATTTCATTTTAGAATTTATTTTAAAAAATCATTGTGATTGTAATAACTTGTTATTACACTTTTATAATTGAACAGTGTGGTTAATTGAAAGTTTCTTGATCACTTACGAATGAAGCTTTCCACTTAACATTTAGGTAAAAGGTTGCCAAACTCTTTTAGATAGTTATTAATGATAATTTAGAGCAGCTACCAGATAAGATGAAGGCAAGCCAATGATTTCACTTGTAGTTTGACACTGTTTTGAACTTTTAGCTTTTAAGAGGAATGTACTACACTTTCTAAACTGATTGAAATGATAAGGTATATCTGATTGTCCTTTGCTTTTCCTAAATGTAAATGTGCCTTTTCGTTTTAGCTCTTGGTTGTTTAATGTATTAGAGGAGAATTGTGGGTCAAAGAGGCATTAATCGAATAATTGTAATGTTACAACTTTTATTCATGCTGTATAGTAGAGATATTTTGTAGAATGAAATGTGATAGGGAGATTTGATCCATTCTCAGAGGTCAGGGAAGACTGCCCTGAGAAGTGATCATTAAGATGAACTTCAATGGATGGGTAAGATTTATTTAGTTAAGGTGGAGGAGGCTGGGGAGGGGGGAATAGGCCTAGTGAGAACATTTTAAGCAGAAGGAATAGCTTGTGCTCAGGCCCTATTATGGGAAGAAGACAGAGAAGGCATTGTGGATAGAGTGCAGAGAGAGGCAAAAGAGGTTAAGGAGGTATGTAAACTATCTTGTGGGCCATGTTAGGGATTTTGGTCTTTATTTTAAAGACAGTGGGAAGCTATAGGAGAGATAGAATAATGTAACAGTGAAAGTGTAGTAATGAAAAGCATGGACTCTGGAGTCAGACTGAATTCTTATCCTATCCTTGTCACTTACTACCTGTATGACCTTGGACATGTTCCTCTGACTCAGATTCCTCCTTTGCAAAATGGAGTGAAAATAACCCCTAGTGTGGTTATGAGGCTAAAATATTTTATTGTTTTTAAAGTGCCTTTAACAGTGGGACTTGGTAAGCATTATTTTCTGGTGAAATTAAAAAGTGCTTTAAAAAGGGATGGGTAGTGGGTTGATGTAGTTTGTAATTTTAAAAGGTCGTTTTTGCTGTAGTGTGAAGTTATGTGTCAAATGCTGTTGGCTCATATTTATCCAATGCCTCATAAAAAAAATGGCATAGAGTGCATTGTTCATTTCTTTAAGGTAGTTGAAAATAACCTTCTTTTAAGGAGGTTATTTTATATGCTTTTTAGCTTACAGAATTATTTAGTTATTAGGGGATATATTAAAGTATGTCTGTACTAAAAGTAGGTATTTTTGTTTTATGGTGAATAATGTGGTTAATGAATTGTTGATTATTTTCATAGCCTCCACATGCTGGAAAGTTGCTGTCTGTGTTAAAGCACATACCACAGAAGTATGGTCCGGATGCCTTTTTCAACTTTCCAGGAAAGAGTGCTGCAGTAAGTAAATCTTAACAAGGAAATCACTTGAAGTTCTTTTTTCTTTCTTTTGCTTCCTGAAAGTATGGCCCTGTAAACACTCCTGACAGGTTCTGTGTTAGGGAGAAACTTCCTTACACAGCCTAACTTAATCTTTACAGCAATTGTGCATGTTACTTTTTCCTGACTGTTTTAGAGGTGAAGAAATAGAGGCTCTAAGAAGTTAAGAAAGCTGTCCACTCACCCCTTGGGGCCTCAGTGGAATAAGAACCCAGTTCTTCTCAACATAAGCCATTTTGTCTTATGAATTTTATCTTTGCATTCTCAAACAGAAATTTATGGACTTGAGGACACGGGGAGGGGGAAGGGTAAGTTGGGACGAAGTGAGAGAGTGGCATGGACTTATATACACTACCAAATGTAAAATAGATAGCTAGTGGGAAGCAGCCACATAGCACAGGGAGATCAGCTCCGTGCTTTGTGACCACCTAGAGGGGTGGGATAGGGAGGATGGGAGGGAGATGCAAGAGGGAGGAGATATATGTATACGTATAGCTGATTCACTTCGTTATAAAGCAGAAACTAACACACCATTGTAAAGCAATTATACTCCAATAAAGATGTTAAAAAAGATTTATGTGTAACACTTTCAGTTTTATCTTTCTGAAGATCTTTCTTTAGCCTTACATTTCCTGATTCCTGTTTCTTTTGCACCTGAGAGTTACTCTTGGAAACTTTCTAGGCAAGTTTTTCTAACCTGTGTGTTTCCATATAATATCAATCTCAGCATTCTTGTAATCTGTTAATCAGTTTATAAATAAGACAGTTATGTATGGCAGTAATATCTGTAATGTTTCAAAATATTATAGGATTACATTATATAATGTATATGTATTATTTATGGAAGCTTTTTTACTTCATTATGACATTGGTGTGCCTGTTACAAGCATACATTTTTTGAAGATATTTCAGCCTATTCTTCTTCTGAGGTTACCTTTTATTCATTTTTTACTTTGGTTCTCATAATATCCTACTTGCTTGTGGCCCCTATGTAGCCAGGCAATACCTGCAGAAAGAAGAGAGTGTTTTGAAAGGATATTTGTGATATTTGAATGCTTCACACAAAATACACAGTTTTCTTTGGAAAGTTTTATTGCTCGTATTATATTTTTCTTTATAATTTTTCCTTAATAACCATTTTAGATTTGAAGCTTTCTAGAATAATTGTACTCTGTTGGCATTGAGCTTATCGTTTGTCTCCAACATAAAAAAGTATTCTTGGACTTCCCTGGTGGCGCATTGGTTAAGAATCTGCCTACCAGGTGACACAGGTTCGAGCCCTGGTGTGGGAAGATCCCACATGCTGCAGAGCAGCTAAGCCCGTGCGCCACAACTACTGAGCCTGCGCTCTAGAGCCTGCAAGCCACAGCTACTGAGCCCATGTGCCACAACCACCAAACCCGCACGCCTGTAGCCTGTACTCTGCAACAAGAGAAGACACTGCGATAAGAAGCCCGTGCACCACAACGAAGAGTAGTCCCCGCTTGCTGCAACTAGAGAAAGCCCGTGCGCAGCAACGAGGACCAAGTGCAGCCATAAATAAATAAATAAGAGAAAAACATATCCAGATCCACCCTTTAAATATATATATTTAAATATATAGTTTTTTAAAAACATCTTTATTGGAGTGTAATTGCTTTACAATGTTGTGTTAGTTTCTGCTGTATAACAAAGTGAATCAGCTGTATGTATACATATACCCCCATATCCCCTCCCTCTTATGCCTCCTTCCCACCCTCCCTATCCCACCCATCTAGGTGGTCACAACGTACTGAGCTGATCTCCCTGTGCTATGCGGCTGCTTCCCACTAGCTATCTATTTTACGTTTGGTAGTGTATATATGTCAGTGCTAGTCTCTCACTTTGTCCCAGTTTACCCTTCCCCCTCCCTGTGTCCTCAAGTCCATTCTCTACGTCTGCGTCTTTATTTCTGTCTGCCCCTAGGTTCTTCAGACCCAGTTTTTTTTTTTTTTTTAGATTCCATATATATGTGTTAGCTAACGGTATTTGTTTTTCTTTTTCTGACTTACTTCACTCTGTATGACAGACTCTAGGTCCATCCACCTCACTACAAATAACTCAATCTTGTTTCTTTTTATGGCTGAGTAATATTCCATTGTATGTATGTGCCACATCTGCTTTATCCATTCCTCTGTCGATGGACACTTAGGTTGCTTCCATGTCCTGACTATTGTAAATAGTGCTGCAGTGGACATTGTGGGACATGTCTCTTTTTTAAATATGGTTTTCTCAGGGTATATGCCCAATAGTGGGATTGCTGGGTCTTATGGTAATTCTATTTTTAGTTTTTTAAGGAACCTCCATACTGTTCTCCATAGTGGCTGTATCCATTTACATTCCCACCAACAGTGCAAGAGGGTTCCCTTTAAAAAATAAAGTATTCTCATGAGATTAATCTCTTTTTCACGCATGTTATAACTTTATTATTTATAATTCTTTGAGATAGTAATGTGTCCATTCTATTTACTTATATGTATCTTGAAAGTGGGGCAGTTCAACTACACAGCTTTTGGAACTTTCAGAGAAAAGGTGTTTTAAATATATTTAGTGACTCATTTTTTCCCTTAAACATAGCTTTTAAAGGGAACTTAAAGTATTTATGGGTAAATTAGTTTTAGAAAGCTTTCACATCCTCTACTCTCATGTTTCAGTGAGAGAGAGCATATGTATGCAGTAAATATGTACTTTTTAATTTTTTTTTCTTATTGCAACATTCATTTTATTTTATTTTATTTTATTTTATTTGTATATTTGGCTGCGCTGGCTCTTAGTTGTGGCAGGTGGGCTTCTTAGTTGCGGCATGTGGGATCCTTAGTTGTAGCAGTCAGGCTCCTTAGTTGCGGTTTGTGGGCTCTTTAGTTGCGGCTTGCTGGTTCCTTAGTTGTGGCATGCAAACTCTTAGTTGCGTCATGCATGTGGGATCTAATCTCTGGCCAGGGATTGAACCACGCCCCCTACATTGGGAGCTTGCAGTCTTAACCACTGCGCCACCAGGGAAGTCCCCAACATTCAGTTTAAATCAGCCTTTTGAAGTATCAATTGTGTTATTATATAAATTTGGCTCTATGATTTTTTCATGTTTTATGGAATATCTTATACATATAAAAGAATATATGTGTATGTATGATGTCGACAGAAATGCCTACGTAAATTATAATAACAAGAAATTGTTAATTATAAGTAACAGTAATTATTGTAAATTATAAATAACAAGAAAACAAAAACTTTGTAGTATGATCTTTTTTTAACAGCTTTATTGATTTATAATCCCCATATCATATGATTCATTCATTTAAAGTGTGCAGTGAATGGTTAAGTGTGTTCACCAAGCTGTGTAACAATTATCACAATCAATTTTAGAAATTTTCATCACACCCAGAAGAAACCCTGCACTCCTTAGCAGTCACTGGACACATTTCACTGCAGAATCCCAGGCCTAGGCAACTGCTGTTCTACTTTCTGTCTGTATGGATTTGTCTCTTCTGGACAGTTCATGCAAGTGGAATCATGTGATGTCTGGACTTTTGTGATAGGCTTTTTCTACTTACCACTACTGTTTTCAAGATCCATTCATGTTGTAGTATGTATCACTGCTTCATTACTTTTTTTTTTTTTTGCGGTACGTGGGCCTCTCACTGTTGTGGCCTCTCCTGTTGTGGAGCACAGGCTCCAGACGCGCAGGCTCAGCGGCCATGGCTCACGGGCCCAGCCGCTCCGCGGCATGTGGGATCTTCCCGGACCGGGGCATGAACCCGTGTCCCCTGCATTGGCAGGCGGACTCTCAACCACTGCGCCACCAGGGAAGCCCAGCTTCATTACTTTTAATGGCTGACTAATATTGAAAGGATATAGCACATTTTGTTTAATTATTCTTTAATCAGTGGATTTTGAGTTGATTCCAGTTTTTGGGAATGCTTTATGGGCTTCTATGTGCAAGTTTTTATGTGTACTTATGTTTTCATTTCTCTTGGAAATGAAGGAGTGGAATTGCTGAGTCATATTGTCTATGTTCAACCGTTTGAGGGATTCCCAGTTTGTTTTCCAAAGTGGCTATATTTATTTCATAATCCCATCAGCAATTTGGTAGAGTTCAAGTTTCTCCACTTGCTTGCCAACACTTGTTAATGTCTGTCTTTTTGATTATAGCCATCCTAGTGGGTGTTAAGTAATATATCATTGTGGTTTTGATATGTGTTTCCTTCATGACTGATGATGCTGAGCATCATTCCATGTCCTTATGGTCATTTGTGTATCTTCTCTGGAGACATGTTCATTCAGATCTTTTGCCCATGTAAAAATTGCATTTTTCATAGCGTTGTGGTCGGAAAATATACTTGATACAATTTCAATTTTCTTAAATTTACCAAGGCTTGATATGTGACCCAAGATATGATCTATCCTGGAGAATATTCCATGAGCACTTGAGAAAAATGTGTATTCTGTTGTTTTTGGATGGAGTGTCCTATAAATATCAATTAAGTCCATCTTGTTTAATGTATCATTTAAAGCTTGTGTTTCCTTATTTATTTTCATTTTGGATGATCTGTCCATGGGTGAAAGTGGGGTGGTAAAGGCCCCTACTATGAATGTGTTACTGTCGATTTCCCCTTTTATGGCTGTTAGTATTTGCCTTATGTATTGAGGTGCTCCTATGTTGGGTGCATAAATATTTACGATTGTTATATTTTCTTCTTGGATCGATCCCTTGATCATTATGTAGTGTCCTTCTTTGTCTCTTCTAATAGTCTTTCTTTTAAAGTCTATTTTGTCTGATATGAGAATTGCTACTCCAGCTTTCTTTTGGTTTCCATTTGCATGGAATATCTTTTTCCATCCCCTTACTTTCAGTCTGTATGTGTCTCTAGATCTGAAGTGGGTCTGTTGTAGACAGCATATATATGGGTCTTGTTTTTGTATACATTCAGCCAGTCTGTGTCTTTTGGTGGGAGCATTTAGTCCATTTACATTTAAGGTAATTATTGATATGTATGTTCCTATTCCCATTTTCTTAATTGTTTTGGGTTCGTTATTTTAGGTCTTTTCCTTCTCTTGTGTTTCTTGTCTAGAGAAGTTCCTTTAGCATTTGTTGTAAAGCTGGTTTGGTGGTGCTGAACTGTCTCCGCTCTTGCTTGTCTGTAAAGGTTTTAATTTCGCCATCAAATCTGAATGAGATCCTTGCTGGGTAGAGCAATATTGGCTGTAGGTTTTTCTCCTTCATCACTTTAAATATGTCCTGCCAGTCCCTTCTGGCTTGCAGAGTTTCTGCTGAAAGATCAGCTGTTAACCTTATGGGGATTCCCCTGTGTGTTATTCGTTATTTTTACGTTGCTGCTTTTTTTTTTTTTTTCTTGGTGGTATGTGGGCCTCTCACTGTTGTGGCCTCTCCTGTTGCGGAGCACAGGCTCCGGTTGCACAGGCTCTGTGGCTATGGCTCACGGGCCCAGCCGCTCCGCGTTATGTGGGATCTTCCCAGACCGGAGCACGAACCTGTGTCCCCTCCATTGGCAGGCGGACTCTCATCCACTGCGCCACCAGGGAAGCCCTCCCTTGCTGCTTTTAATATGTTTTCTTTGTATTTAATTTTTGACAGTTTGATTAATATGTGTCTTGGTGTATTTCTCCTTTGATTTATCTTGTATGGGACTCTCTGTGCTTCCTGGACGTGATTAACTATTTCCTTTCCCATATTAGGGAAGTTTTCAACTATAATCTCTTCAAATATTTTCTCAGTCCCTTTCTTTTTCTCTTCTTCTTCTGGAATCCCTATAATTCGAATGTTGGTGCGTTTGATGTTGTCCCAGAGGTCTCTGAGACTGTCCTCAGTTCTTTTCATTCTTTTTTCTTTATTCTGCTCTGCAGTAGTTATTTCCACTATTTTATCTTCCAGGTCACTTATCCGTTCTTCTGCCTCAATTATTCTGCTATTGATCGCATCTAGAGTATTTTTAATTTCAATTATTGTGTTGTTCATCGTTGCTTGTTTTATCTTTAGTTCTTGTAGGTCCTTGTTAAATGTTTCTTGCATTTTGTCTATTTTATTTCCTAGATATTGGATCATCTTTACTCTCATTATTCTGAATTCTTTTTCAGGTAGACTGCCTATTTCCTCTTCATTTGTTAGGGCTGGTGGGTTTTTATCTTGCTCCTTCATCTGCTGTGTGTTTTTCTGTCTTCTCATTTTGCTTGTCTTACTGTGTTTGGGGTCTCCTTTTTGCAGGCTGCAGGTTTGTAGTTCCCTTTGTTTTTGGTGTCTGTCCCCAGTGGCTAAGGTTGGTTCAGTAGGTTGTGTAGGCTTCCTGGTGGAGGGGACTAGTGCCTGTGTTCTGGTGGATGAGGCTGGATCTTGTCTTTCTGGTTGGCAGGTCCACGTCTGGTGGTGTGTTTTGGGTGTCTGTGGACTTATTATGATTTTAGGCAGCCTCTCTGCTAATGGGTGTGGTTGTGTTTCTGTCTTGCTAGTTGTTTGGCATAGGGTGTCCAGCACTGTAGCTTGCTGGTCGTCGAGTGAAGCTGGGTGCTGGTGTTGAGATGGAGATCTCTGGGAGATTTTTGCCATTTGATATTATGTGGAGCTGGGAGGTCTCTTGTGGACCAGTGTCCTGAAGTTGTTTCTCCCACCTAAGAGGCACAGCACTGACTCCTGGCTGCAGCAGCAAGAGCCTTTCATCCACACGGCTCAGAATAAATGGGAGAAAAAGTAGAAAGAAAGAATTAGTAGAAGAAGAAAGAAAGAAAGAAAGAAAGAAAGAAAGAAAGAAAGAAAGAAAAAGAAAGAAAGAAAGAAAAGAAAGAAAGAAAGAAAGAAAGAAAGAAAGAAAGAAAGAAAGAAGGGAGGGAGGGAGGGAGGGAGGGAGGGAAGGAGGGAGGAAGGAGGGAAGGAAGGAAAAAAGAAAGACAGAAGATAAAGTAAAATAAAATAAAGTGAGATAAAATATAATAAAGTTATTAAAATAAAAAATAATTATGAAGAAAAAAATTTTTAAAAAAGGGACGGATAGAACCCTAGGACAAATGGTGGAAGCAAAGCTATACAGACAAAATCTCACACAGAAGCATGCACGTACACACTCACAAAAAGAGGAAAAGGGGAAAAAATCATAAATCTTGCTCTCAAAGTCCACCTCCTCAATTTGGGATGATTCGTTGTCCAAAGGAGGGAAGGAAGGAAAGAAAGAAAGAATGAAAGAAGATAAAGTAAAATAAAATAAAGTTATTTAAATAAAAAATAATTATTAAGAAAAAAAATTAAAAAAAAAATGGTCGGATTGAACCCTAGGACAAATGGTGAAAGCAAAGCTATATAGACAAAATCTCACACAGAAGCATACACATACACACTCTCGAAAAGAGGAAAAGGGGAGAAAATCATAAATCTTGCTGTCAAAGTCCACCCCCTCAATTTGGGATGATTTGTTGTCTGTTCATGTATTCCACAGACGCAGGGTACATCAAGTTGATTGTGGAGCTTTAATCCGCTGCTTTTGAGGCCGCTGGGAGAGATTTCCTTTTCTCTTCTTTGTTCTCACAGCTCCCAGGGGCTCAGCTTTGGATTTGGCCCCGCGTCTGCGTTTAGGTCGCTGGAGGGTGTCTGTTCTTCACTCAGGCAGGACGAGGTTAAAAGAGCAGCTGCTTCGGGGACTCTGATTCACTCAGGCCGGGGGGAGGGAGGGGCACGAAGTGTGGGGCGAGCCTGCGGCGGCAGAGGCTGGCGTGACGTTGCACCAGCCTGAGGCGCACCATGCGTTCTCCCGGGGAAGTTGTCCCTGGATTCCGGGACACTGGCAGTGGTGGTCTGCACAGGCTCCCCGGAACGGGGGTGTGGATAGTGACCTGTGCTCGCACACAGGTTTCTTGGTGGCGGCAGAAGCAGCCTTAGTGTCTCATGCTGGTCTCTGGGGTTCGTGCTTTTAGCTGCGGCTCGTGCTCTTCTCTGGAGCTCCTTTAAGCAGCACTCTTAATCCCCTCTCCTTGCGCACCAGGAAACAGAGAGGGAAGAAAAAGTCTCTTGACTCTTCGGGAGGTCCAGACTTTTCCCCGGACTCCCTCCCGGCTAGCCATGGTGCACTAACCCCCTGCAGGCTGTGTTCATGCCGCCAACCCCAGTCCTCTCCTGAGATTATTTTTGTGTATGGTGTTAGAGACTGTTCTAATTTCATTCTTTTACATGTAGCTGTCCAGTTTTCCCAGCACCACTTATTGAAGAGGCTGTCTTTTATCCATTGTATAACCTTGCCTCCTTTGTCATAGATTAGTTGACCATAGGTGCGTGGGTTTATCTTTGGGCTTTCTATTTTGTTCCTTCGATCTATGTTTCTGTTTTTGTGCCAGTACCATACTGTCTTGATTATTGTAGCTTTGTAGTATAGTGTGAAGTCCGGGAGTCTGATTCCTCCTGCTCCGTTTTTTACCCTCAAGACTGCTTTGGCTGTTTGGTGTCCTTTGTGTCTCCAAACACATTTTAAGATTTTTTTTTTCTAGTTCCGTAAAAAATTCCATTGGTAATTTGATAGGGATTGCATTGAATCTGTAGATTGTTTTGGGTAGTATAGTCATTTTCACAATATTGATTCTTCCAATTCAAGAACATGGTATATCTCTCCATCTGTTGGTAGCATCTTTAATTTCTTTCATCAGTGTCTTATAGTTTTCTGCATACAGGTCTTTTGTCTCCCTAGGTTGGTTTATTCCTAGGTATTTTATTCTTTTTGTTGCAGTGGTAAATGGGAGTGTTTCCTTAATTTCTCTTTCAGATTTTTCATCATTAGTGTATAGGAATGCAAGAGATTTCTGTGCGTTAATTTTGTGTCCTGCAACTTTACCAAATTCATTGATTAGCTCTAGTAGTTTTCTGGTGGCATTTTTAGGATTCTTTTTGTATAGTATCATGTCATCTGCAAACAGTGACAGTTTTACCTCGTCTTTTCCAATTTGTATTCCTTTTATTTCTTTTTCTTCTCTGATTGCTGTGGCTAGGACTTCCAAAACTATGTTGAGTAATAGTGGTGAGAGTGGACATCCTTGTCTTGTTCCTGATCTTAGAGGAAATGCTTTCACTTTTTCACCATTGAGAATAATGTTTGCTGTGGGTTTGTTGTATATGGGCTTTAATATGTGGAGGTAGGTTCCCTCTATGCCCACTTTCTGGAGGGTTTTTATCATAAATGGGTGTTGAATTTTGTCAAAAGATTTTTCTGCATCTATTGAGATCATCATATGGTTTTTATTCTTCAGTTTGTTAGTATGGTGTATCACATCAATTCATTTGAATATACCTAAGAATCCTTGCATTCTTGGGATAAACCCCACTTGATCATGGTGTATGATCCTTTTAATGTGCTGTTGGATTCTGTTTGCTAGTATTTTGTTGAGGATTTTTGCTTGTATGTTCATGAGTGATATTGGCCTGTAGCTTTCTTTCTATGTGACATCTTTGTCTGGTTTTGTTATCAGGGTGATGGTGGCCTCGAAGAATGAGTTTGTGAGTGTTACTCCCTTTGCTGTATTCTGGAAGAGCTTGAGAAGGATAGGTGTTAGCTCTTCTCTAAATGTTTGATAGAATTCACCTGTGAAGCCATCTGGTCCAGGACTTTTGTTTGTTGGAAGATTTTTAATCACAGTTTCAATTTCATTACTTGTGATTTGTCTGTTCATATTTTCTGTTTCTTCCTGGTTCAGTCTTGGAAGGTTATACCTTTCTAAGAATTTGTCCATTTCTTCTGGGTTGTCCATTTTATTGGCATAGAGTTGCTTGCAGTAGTCTCTTAGGATGCTTTGTATTTCCGTGGTGTCTGTTGTAACTTGTACTGTTTCAGTTCTAATTTTATTGATTTGAGTCTTTTCCCTCTTTTTCTTGATGAGTCTGCCTAATGGTTTATTAATTTTATCTTCTCAAAGCACCATATTTTAGTTTTATTGATCTTTGCTATTGTTTTCTTTGTTTCTATTTCATTTATTTCTGCTCTGATCTTTATCATTTCTTTCCTTCTGCTAACTTTTGGTTTTGTTTGTTCTTCTTTCTCTAGTTCCTTTAGGTTTAAGGTTAGATTGTTTATTTGATATTCTTCTTGTTTCTTGTGGTAGGCTTGTATAGCTATAAACTTCCCTCTTAGAACTGCTTTTGCTGCATCCCACAGGTTTTGGATTGTCGTGTTTTCATTGTCATTTGTCTCTAGGTATTTTTTGATTTCCTATTTGATTTCTTCAGTGATCTCTTGTTTATTTTGTAATGTATTGTTTAGCCTCCATGTGTTTGTGTTTTCTATGTAATTTCCCCTGTAATCGATTTCTAATCTCATAGCGCTGTGGTCAGAAAAGATGCTTGATATGATTTCAGTTTTCTTAAATTTATTGAGGCTTGATTTGTGACCCAGGATGTGATCTATCTTGGAGAATGTTCTGTGCGCACTTGAGAAGAAAGTGTAATCTGCTGTTTTTGGATGGAATGTCCTATAAATACTAATTAAATCTATCTGGTCTATTGTGTCATTTATAGCTTCTGTTTCCTTATTTATTTTCATTTTGGATGATCTGTCCATTGGTGTAAGTGAGGTGTTAAAGCCCCCCAGTATTATTGTGTTAGTGTCGATTTCCTCTTTTATAGCTGTTAGCAGTTGCCTTGTATATTGAGGTGTGCCTGTGTTGGGTGCATATATATTTATAATTGTTATTTCTTCTTTTTGGATTGATCCCTTGGTCATTATGTAGTGTCCTTCCTTGTCTCTTGTAACATTCTTTATCTTAATATCTATTTTATCTGATATGAGTATTGCTACTCCAGCTTTCTTTTGATTTCCATTTGCATGGAATATCTTTTTCCATCCCCTCACTTTCAGTCTGTGTGTGTCCCTAGGTCTGAAATGGGTCTCTTGTAGACAGTATATATACATATATATATATATATATATATATATATATATATATATATATATATATATGGGTGTTGTTTTTGTATCCATTCAGCAAGCCTGTGTCTTTTGCTTGGAGCAGTTAATCCATTCATATTTAAAGTAATTATCGATATGTGTGTTCCTATGACCATTTTCTTAATTGTTTTTTTTTTTTTTTTTTTGCGGTATGCGGGCCTTTCACTGTTGTGGCCTCTCCCGTTGTGGAGCACAGGCTCCAGACGTGCAGGCTCAGCGGCCATGGCTCACAGGCCCATGCGCTCCACAGCATGTGGGATCTTCCCACACCGGGACATGAACCCATGTCCCCTGCATTGGCAGGCGGACTCTGAACCACTGCGCCACTAGGGAAGCCCCTGGGTTTGTTTTTGTAGGTCCTTTTGTTCTTTTGTGTTTCCCACTTAGAGAAGTTCCTTTAGCATTTGTTGTAGAGCTGGTTTGGTGTTGCTGAATTCTCTTAGCTTTTGCTTGTCTGTAAAGCTTTTGATTTTTCATTGAATCTGATTGAGATTCTTGCCGGGTAGAGTAATCTTGGTTGTAGGTTCTTCCCTTTCACCACTTTAAGTATATCATGCCACTCCCTTCTGGCTTGTAGAGTTTCTGCTGAGAAATCAGCTGTTAATCTTATGGGAGTTCCCTTGTATGTTATTTGTCATTTTTCCCTTGCTGCTTTCAATAAATTTTTTGTCTTTAATTTTTGCCAGTTTGATTACTATGTGTCTCGGCGTGTTTCTCCTTGGGTTTATCTTATGTGGGACTCGCTGCACTTCCTGGACTTGGGTGACTCTTTTGTTTCCCATGTTAGGGAAATTTTCGACTAATAATCTGTTCAAATATTTTCTCTTGTTCTTTCTCTCTCTCTTCTCCTTCTGAGACCCCTATAATGCGAATGTTGTTGTGTTTAATGTTGTCCCAGAGGTCTCTCAGCCTGTCTTTATTTCTTTTCATTCTTTTTTCTTTAATCTGTTCCGCAGCAGTGAATTCCACCATTCTGTCTTCCAGGTCACTTATCTGTTCTGCCTCAGTTATTCTGCTATTGATTCCTTTTAGTGTAGTTGTCATTTCAGTTATTGTATTGTTCATCTCTGTTTGTTTGTTCTTTAATTCTTCTAGGTCTTTGTTAAACATTTCTTGCATCTTCTCGATCTTTGCCTCCATTCTTTATCCAAGGTCCTGGATCATCTTCTCTATCATTATTCTGAATTCTTTTTCTGGAAAGTTCCCTATCTCCACTTCATTTAGTTGTTTTTCTGGTTTTATCTCGTTCCTTCATCTGTTACATTGTCCTCTGCCTTTTCATCTTGTCTATCTTTCTGTGAATGTGGTTTTTGTTCCACAGGCTGCAGGATTGTAGTTCTTCTTGCTTCTGCTGTCTGCCCTCTCAAGAATTCTTTATATATTCTTCTGGATATAAGTTTCTTATCAGATAAATAACTTGCAAATATTTTCTCCCATTCTTTTGGCTTGTCTTTTCACTTTCTTGAGGGTATCCTTTAAAAGCACAAAAGTTTTTAATTTTAATGAAGTCCAATTCATATATTTTTTCTTTCATTGCCTAATTAAGAAGGATTTATCTAACTCAGTGTCATGTAGATTTAACCCTATTTTTTCTTATAAGAGTTTTATATTTTTAGCTCTCACATTTAGGTCTATCTACCATCTATTGGGGTTAATTTTTTGTGTGACACGTAAGGAAGTGGTCAGCTTCATACCTTTGCTTGTAAATATTAGTTTTGTCAGCAAATTTGTTGAAAACACTGTTCTTTCCTCATTGAACTGCCTTGACACTCTTGTTGAAAATCAAGATCACAAATATAAGGGTTTATTTCTGGGCTCTCTGTTCTATTTCATTGATCTTTATCTTTATGTCAATATGGTAAAATCTTCGTTACTGTATCTTTGTGTTGTATTTTTTAAATTTGGTAGTATGGGTCTTCCAACTTTGTTCTTCTTTTTCAAGTTTGTTTTGGAGATTTGGGGGCCCTTGCAGTATGTAATATGATGTTTTAAATAAAAATTTAAGCCAAGTGGTAAAATCATTTATATAGTGACATGAATAAAATTTTAAAATATTATGAAAAAAATGTTATGAACGAATCCTCTTCAGCTATATATTTGCTGTTAAAAAAATTATATTCCAGGCTTTTTCCTTAACTTTTTTCTTTCCTTTCTTGTCCCTCTTTCTCTCTTCTGTTACCTTACGTAACATTTCAGCAACAAATTTCCAACTTGATATCACTGCTTACCTCTTTTTTAAAATTTTTTAAATTTTAAAATTTAATTTTGGCTGCATTGAATCTTCATTGCTGTGGGCAGGCTTTCTCTAGTTGTGTGGAGTGGGGGTACTCTTTTTTGTGGTGCACGGGCCTCTCATTGCAGTGGCTTCTCTTGTGGAGCACGAGCTCTAGGCATATCGGCTCAATAGTTGTGCCTCATGGGCTCTAGAGCACAGTCTCAGTAGTTGTGGCACACGTGGGATATTCCCAGACCAGGGCTCAAACCCGTGTCCCCTGCATTGGCAGGTGGATTCTTAACCACTGCACCACGAGGGAAGCCCACTGCCTAACTCTTTTAATAGGAATTTCTTTGGACATGTTTATTGTAAGAAATGAAGCACCTGTGATTAGTGCATCAAGCAGGTCACTTGGAATTGATTGTTTATTTGTTTAATTAAATTATTTGTTTAATTAAATTCTTGTTTAATTAAATTATCATCATTACTATATATTTTGGAATATTTAGAAGTTATTAAAATCTTTCAGATAAAGAGACTACTGCATATTTTAATCATGATGTAGAATAATATCTAGTAGGAATATGTATAGCATTGTAAGGTCTCATTTTCATGATTTCAGTAACAAAATTTTTCATTGTGAGTCAGTAACTTAAAGCTTTTTCGTTTAGGCTATTGCGTTACCTCCTATAGCCAAATGGCCATACCAGAATGGTTTTACATTTCATACCTGGCTTAGAATGGATCCTGTAAATAACATCAATGTGGATAAAGATAAACCATATTTGTATTGGTATGTATTTCTGTAATTTAGTGTTGTTACTTTACTTTGAAAATGAGAAGAATATTTGGAGATGAAATGAAAACTTATATTTTATAGTTTCAGAACCAGCAAAGGTCTTGGTTATTCTGCACACTTTGTTGGGGGATGTTTAATTATAACATCAGTAAAGTCAAAAGGAAAAGGCTTTCAACACTGTGTGAAATTTGATTTCAAGCCACAAAAGGTATGTGATCTTACTGAGTCATAGTTATGTTACCAAGCTATTCTAACCTTCAGAATGCTTTGCTTTAGTGTTATTGACATAATATGTGGTAAATCATAGCTCTGTGTTTATACTCTTTTAGAAAATGAAGTGTAAATCACTGGACAATTGTTAACCTCTCTGATTTGGGTAATGAAAAGAGTGAATATTTAGTTATTTGTAGAGTTTAAAGGAAATACAGGGGGAAAATATCAGTGGCAATTATTTTAGTAGTAGTAGTAGTGTTAGTAGTAATATGTATTTTCTTTTGTACCTTAAAATTTAGAGATTAATAAATGGTTTATCAAAAAAATATACATCTATATATATGTAGATAGGTAAATAGATAAAACAGATATGACAAAATGTTGACAGTTGTGGAAACGAGATGGTGAGAGAGTTTGTACTAAACTTTTTACTTTTGGAGGTATATTTAAACATTGTCATAATAAAAAGTTTGAAAAATAATTTCATGGGAAGCTGTTATTTGTTGAGAGTTGCTTTGAATTAATATGGTTCAAGAGGTAGAATATTGAATTTAATAAAGGTAGTCTTATTTTTAGGTTTAATTGTAATTTAGAATTTAATTTTTATTTGTTATTATCAATGTGGTTGAGTTATTGGAAAGATCATTATCTTTATCTTTTTTTTTTTTAACTGTTTTGCTTATTCAGTGGTATATGGTAACTATAGTGCACATTTATAACCGGTGGAAGAACAGTGAGCTTCGATGTTATGTGAATGGTGAGCTTGCTTCCTATGGAGAGATAACATGGTTTGTCAACACCAGTGATGTAAGTAATTTGAGAAAGTTACAGTGAAATAAGAAAAATATATTTTACATTGAATATAAATTTTAGAATACCACAATGGTGGATTTTTATAATCATAGTTTGGCTAGCATGTTAATATATTAAGAGAGTAGAACTGTGCTAATATGGCACATATTACTCAGTCATTGTTATAAAATTATTCTGGAAAGGGTAGAGAAGATTCATAGGTAACAGTGGGTATATCTTGAAAGTATTTGTGTCATTGGTCCATTGATCAAATTAAACCTGAGAGCTCTACTACAGGCTTCTGATGATTTTTATGAATGAGTTAGATGATGCATGCTTATAAATTTTCCATAAAATTCATATAGATAACTATTATGTTATAATATTTTCAAGATTCAAAAAGAGATTCATAGGTTAGATTTAATTTAAATGTTCTCCTCCCGACACCCCAATTACATTTTTAATAGAAACCTTGAAAAATACAGATCAGGAAAATGAATGCAAGCTTGCAACACTCATTTACCAATAACTCCTCCTTTCATATTTTATCCTATACATATTTACATATTTTGAAATGCTGACCTTAAGAACCCAGGTTGTTATAAAAGATAGACTTAGGTTTGAATCCCTTACTGACTGTATGACCTTACTTAGTCTATTAGGCCAAAGTTTGCTCCACCTAAAAATGGGTGTAAAATAGTATGTATCTTAGAAGGTTGATTAAATGAGATACTGTTCACAAATTAATTAGCAGAGTGCCTTGTACAGAATAAGTGCTCAATAAATGTTAGCTCTTATTTTTTTAAATATAAAAAAGGGATCAGATATGTATACTGCTTTTCAACCTGTTCTTTTCCTTACATTAATCCTTATTGAGTACTTATTGTATTCCAGGCATTGTAATAAATACCTTTATTTTCTGTAAGCCCCAACCTTGCAAGGTAAGTACTGTTGTAATCTTCATTTTACCAGTGAAACTGAGCACAGAGAGGTTAAGTAATTTGCAAAAATCAGCAGCGTGGGAGGCAGTGATTTGATATAGGTGGTTTGTCTTCAGAACCCAAATGTTAAAAATTTTTATATTCCTTAATGTCAACACATACATATTTTTCAACATCCTTCCTAACAGTTTCATGGTATAAAATGATACTTTTAAAGAGATATGGATACTTTTCTTCCTCCTTGTTGTATACATGAGTTTTTAAAATGGGGCCTTTGCAACCTGGATATTGTTAAGAGGAATTTTTTGTCTGAAGAAGAAAAACATACACCTGATTTTCTTGATTTACACATTCCTTTTGAGAGATTGCATCTACTCCATGACTTCACCCATTATTTGTATTTTGATGTCTACAAAAAGTTAGTCTTAACTCCTCACCATGCAGAACCTTGTTGGCAATTGCTTCTTCATCCACATTAGTTCACAGAAAAGACGCATTCATTATATGTCCCACACTTAACTCATGATTTTCCTCATTGCTCCAAAGCCTGCTCTTCTGTCTGGTTCTTTGCCTGACCAAGTATGAACCTTCAGAGTCCATAATGATTTCTCTGGCTGTTTCCTGTATCCACTTTGTCATCAGGTTTTGTTTATTGTACTTGTCTTATCTCCTTTCTATGATGTCTTTCCTGATCTCTACACCAAATGGGAATGAATGAAGTGAAATGCTAAATGAATTATTTTAATCTATTCAGATTATATTTTAGAGTGGGCAAAATATTTATACCAGTATAGTTTGTTGTTATTTCTGGAGGAGATAATTTTTTGTTTTTTCTCTAATAAACTTTTCTGTTTCCTTTCACAGACCTTTGACAAGTGTTTCCTGGGCTCATCAGAAACAGCAGATGCTAATAGGGTATTCTGTGGTCAGATGACTGCAGTTTACCTTTTTAGTGAAGCTCTTAATGCAGCTCAGATTTTTGCTATTTATCAGTTGGGCCTGGGATACAAGGTACTTTACTTGCTGTTCCCTGCTTAACCAGTGTTAGCTGAGCTTGATTTATAGGTGGGTGGTGCATGGGGCAGCTTACACCTTGGGTTACTAAACTGTATGTGAAAGTAACCAGAGGCACCATAGGGAAGTCACAGGAGTCCGTCCAAAGGGTCTTTTAAAGTTTTGTGGGAAGCATAGTATACTTGTCATATGTGGGGCACTGTGCAAAGTACTAGCTCAAGTTTCAACTTTAATTTATGCTGCATTTCTTTTGGTTATATCATATCCTTGCACAGCTAAGTTTTTAATGCTTGCTGTGATAAAGAGCAAGTACCATGTGAAAATCAGTGTGGAACAGGAAATGAGGATGAGCTATGAAATCTGATTCCAAAATTTGAGAATTTGTGCAGTACCCAAGATGTGTATACATCCCATTAATAAATAATTTTGCTAATATAATAATGAAGGAAACATTTTTTTTCAATTTGTGCATTAAGTTTTTCAAATGGCTAATAAATTGTTAAAATATAAAGTAGTTGGGTCAAACTAATAAACAGAAATGTTCAATATTTATTTTGGTCTGGAACACCATAAAAAATTACTGTGAAGCTAAGAGTGTCATGAATCAAGGAAGTTTGGGAACCTTTAGGTTAAGCCATTGTTAATCTAGTTTGGTTTCAGGGAGTGATTTGTCTGTTATGTTCCTTTGAAAACAAAATCAACTTGCATTAATTTATATACTGTTGGAGTCAATAAAGTATACATATTTTAATTAGTTTTGACAAAAGTATAATGCAGCAATCAAGACATAGAACATTTCTATCACAGCAAAAGGTACCTCTCTTCTCTTTCCTAGTCAGTTCCTTGTGCTTCTCTAACCCCACCCCGTTTCTGTTGACGGGCAACTACTGATCTGTTTCTGTCACTATCAAATAGATTTGTTTTTAATAAGGTTTTATGTAAATAGAATCATGCAATGTGTTCTCCTTGGAGTTTTGTTTCTTCTTAGCATGTTTTAAGATTCATCTGTTTTGTTTTGTATTAGTAGTTCCCTCTTATTTATTGCTAAGTAGTGTTCCTTTGTATGAGTATATCACAACTTTTTAACCCATTCATCTCTTGATGAATATTTGGGTTTCCAGATTTTGGCTATTATGAACAAGCTGCTATGAATATTGCTGTACAATTCATTGTGTATTTCATAAATATGTAAGAGTGGAATTGTTAACTGGTATGGCAGCTGAAACTGCCAAGCTCTTTTCCAAGGTAGTTGCACAATTTTTCATTTCTACAAGCAATATATGAGCTTTCTACTTACTTCACATCCTGTTAACACCTGGTATTGCTGGTCTTTTTAATATTAGACATTTGAGTAGGTCCCTAGAAGTTTCTCGTTCTGGTTTTTTTTTTTTTTTTTTTTTGCGGTACGTGGGCCTCTCACTGTTGTGGCCTCTCCCACCGCGGAGCACAGGCTCTGGACGCGCAGGCTCAGTGGCCATGGCTCACGGGCCCAGCCGCTCCATGGCATGTGGGATCTTCCCGGACCGGGGCACGAACCCGTGTCCCTTGCATCAGCATGTGGACTCTCAACCACTGCACCTCCAGGGAAGCCTCTAGATGTATTTTAGAACCAGCTTATCGCTTTCTACAAAAAAGTCTACTGGGGGTTTTATTTGGTACTGTATTAACGTATAGATCAGTTAGAGGATAATTGACATCTCACTAATACTGGATTATCCAATCTGTGACCATGATATCTTTATTTACTTAGGTCTTTATTAATATCTCCCAGCAGTGTTTTTTGGTTTTCATTGTACAGGTCATGCATACATTTTGTTAAATGTATTTTTAAATATTTCATGTTTTTTAGGTAATATCTTAAGTCGCACTTTTAAAAAAGTTAATTTCCAATCATTTGTTTCTAGTGTATAGAAATGTAGTTGAGTTTTATTGACTTTTTAACAAGACCTTGCTGAACTTGCTTATTAGTTTTACTAGTTTTCTGTTGTTGCTGTTTTAGTATTTTCTACATACATGTTCATGTAGACTGTAAGCTTTACTTCTTCATATCCAATCTGTATGCCTTTTCTCTTTTTTCCCTTATTGTACTAAATAGGACCTCCAGGATAAATAGTTAAAATATAAATGACAAGAGTAGACATTTTTGCCTTGTTCCTGATTTTGGAGGGAAAACATTCATACATATTTTATAGACGCTTTTTCAAGTTGAGAAATTTCTTTTCCATTTCTAGTTTTCTGAGAGTTTTTATTAGAAGGATACTGAATTTTGTAAAATGAGTCTTGCTTTTTTTATTGAGTCAGTCAATCTCTGCCTTTCATTGGAATGTTTACATAATTTACATCCAGTGTATGAATAAGTATAGATATTGTGGGACTTAAATCTACTGTCTTGCTATTTGTTTTCTGTTTCTTTTGTCTGTTCTTTGATTCGTTTCTCTTTCTCTGCTTTGATTTAGATTGCCTATTATTTAGTGTTTCACTTATTTCTACTATTGGTTTATTAGTTTTTTTTAAAACTTTAACTTATCATAGTCTACCAGTAAATGACATTGTGCAGTGTAAGACCCTTCCAACATAATCCTGCAATTCCCCTTCGTGTCCTCGGTTTTGTTATTTTTGTAGATTTTACTTCTTCATATATTATGGTCCTTTTGATACATTTTTATTATTTTTGATTCATTCATTTATATTTTAAAAAAATTTAAAGTGAGGAATATCATATACTTTGTATTTATCTATGTATTCACCATTTCTAGGATACATCTTGTGTAGATTCATGTTTCTGTCTCATATCATTTTCCTTCCATTTGAATTGTTTTATTATTTCTTATAATGGAGATTTACTGTCAGTGGCTTTTCTGAGCTTTCATTTGTCTGAAAAAGCCTTTGTTCTTCTTTCAGCTTTGAAAAATAGTTTTACTGATTATAAAATTTGAAGGTGACAGTTTTCTTTTTTGAGCTTTTTCAAGATATTCTTTTGTTTAACTGACTTGCATAGTTTCTAACAAGAAGTGTGTGGTCTTCCTGTATATGTAATATGTCTTTCTTTTCTCTTACTGGTTTTAAGATTTACTCTTGTCAGTGATTTTTGAATGAATATAGTATATAGAATATAGTATATAGTATATGTTGGTATGGGTTTGTGTGTGTGTGTGTGTGTGTGTGTATGTGTGTGCATGTTTAGCCTACTTTAGATTATTTGAACTGCTCAGTTCTGTGGGTTTATGGTTTTGGTGAAATATGAAACTTTTTGCTATTATTTCTTTAATATATTTTCTGTTTTTTATCTTCTTCTAGAATTCATATTACATTTATTTTAGACGTTAGGTACAAGCAAACAGAACATTGAGATGCTATTTTTTGCCTGATTTATAAGAAATGTTTTGCTTTGGATTGTTTTCATGGTATTATCTTTATGTTCACTAATCCTTCTTTATCAAATGACTTATTGCCATTAATTGTATCAAGCGAATTATTCATTTCAAATATTTTGTGTCCTGATAAATTTTGATAATTATCATTATCTATTTTTGTCCTTTCAACGTTGTCTTAAAAAAAATACCTGACCATAGTTGTGACTACTCTAATGTCTTTTTCTTCTAATTTCATCATCTGTATTTCTGGGTTTATTTTTATTTACTGATAGTCTGCTGGTTGTTTCAGACTTTGTGGTTTGTTTAGTAATTTTGGATTAAATACTGGACATTATGATTTTTACCACGTAAATGTCTGGATTTTGTTGCTTTTTTTTTTAAAGATCGTTGGGCTTCGTTCTGCTAGTCAGTAGATTACTTTCAGTTAAGTTTATTTATTTGAAGTTCGTTTTATTTCGCCATTTATTTTTAATTTTATTTTTTTAACATCTTTATTGGAGTATAATTGCTTTACAATGCTGTGTTAGTTTCTGCTTTATAACAAAGTGAATCAGCTATACATATACATATATCCCCATATCTCCTCCCTCTTGTGTCTCCCTCCCACCCTCCCTATCCCACCCATCTAGGTGGTCACAAAGCACTGAGCTGATCTCCCTGTGCTATGTGGCTGCTTCCCACTAGGTATCTATTTTACATTTGGTAGTGTATATATGTCCATGCCATTCTCTCACTTCGTCCCAGCTTACCCTTCCCCCTCCCTGTGTCCTGAAGTCCATTCTCTACATCTGCGGCTTTGTTCCTGTCCTGCTCTTAGGTTCTTCAGAACCATTGTTTTTTTTTTTTAGATTCCATATATATGTGTTACCATACGGTATTTGTTTATCTCTTTCTGACTTACCTCACTCTGTATGACAGACTCTAGGTCCATTCACCTCACTACAAATAACTCAATTTCATTTCTTCCTTTTTTTTATAGCTTTTCATAAATCTATTTCAACATACAATGGTTTTTAACATATTGTAAATATGTTTTCATTTTTAACATCTTTATTGGAGTATAATTGCTTTACAGTGCTGTGTTAGTTTCTGCTTTATAACAAAGTGAATCAGCTGTACATATACATATATACCCGTATCTCCTCCCTCATGCGTCTCCCTCCCACCCTCCCTATCCTGCCCCTCTAGGTGGTCACAGAGCACCAAGCTGATCTCCCTGTGCTCTGCAGCTGCTTCCCACTAGCTATCTATTTTACATTTGGTAGTATTTATAAGTCCATGCCACTCTCTCACTTTGTCCCAGTTTACCTTTCCCCCCCATATCCTCAAGTCCATTCTCTATGTCTGCGTCTTTATTCCTGTCCTGGCCCTAGGTTCTCCAGAATCATGTTTTTTTTTTTTTTTTTAGATTCCGTATATATGTGTTAGTATATGGTATTTGTTTTTCTATTTCTGACTTACGTCACTCTGTATGACAGACTCTAGGTCCATCCACCTTGCTACAAATGACCCAATTTCGTTCCTTTTCATGGCTGAGTAATATTTCATTGTATATATTTGCCACATCTTCTTTATCCATTCCTCTGTCGATGGATACTTAGGTTGCTTCCATGTCCTGGCTATTGTCAATACAGCTGCAGTGAACATTGTGGTACATGACTCTTTTTGAATTATGGTTTTCTCAGGGTATATGCCCAGTAGTGGGATTGCTGGGTCGTATGGTAGTTCTATCTTTAGTTTTTTCAGGAACCTCCATACTGTCCTCCATAGTGGCTGTATCAATTTACATTCCCACCAGCAGTGCAAGAGGGTCCCCTTTTCTCCGCAACCTCTCCAACATTTATTGTTTGTAGATTTTTGGAAGATGGTCTTTCTGACCGGTGTGAGGTGATATCTCATTGTAGTTTTGATTTGCATTTCTCTAATGATTAGTGATGTTGAGCATCCTTTCATGTGTTTGTTGGCAATCTGTATATCTTCTTTGGAGAAACATCTGTTTAGGTCTTCTGCCCATTTTTGGATTGGGTTGTTTGTTTTCTTGATATTGAGCTGCATGAGCTGCTTGTATATTTTGGAGATTAATCCTTTGTCATTTGCTTCATTTGCAAATATCTTCTCCCATCCTGAGGGTTGTCTTTTCATCTTGTTTATGGTTTCCTTTGCTGTGCAAAAGATTTTAAGTTTCATTAGGTCCCATTTGTTTATTTTTGTTTTTAGTTCCATTTCTCTAGGAGGTAGGTCAGAAAGGATCTTGCTGTGATTTATGTCATAGAGTGTTCTGCCTGTATTTTCCTGTAAGAGATATATAGTCTCTGGCCTTACATTTAGTTTTAATCCATTTGAGTTTATTTTTGTGTATTGTGTTAGGGAGTGTTCTACTTTCATTCTTTTACCTATAGCTGTCCAGTTTTCCCAGCACCACTTATTGAAGAGGGTGTCTTTTCTCCGTCGTATATTCTTGCCTTCTTTATCAAAAGTAAGGTGACCATATGTGCGTGGGTTTATCTCTGGGATTATTATCCTGTTCCATTGATCTATATTTCTGTTTTTGTGCCAGTACCATACTGTCTTGATTACTGTAGCTTTGTAGTATATTCTGTAGTCAGGGGGACTGTTTCCTCCAACTCTGTTTTTCTTTCTCAAGAATGCTTTGGCTATTTGGTGCCTTTTCTGCTTCCATACAAATTGTGAAATTTTTTGTTCTAGTTTTGTGAAAAATGCCACTGGTAGTTTTATAGGGAGGGAGTGCATTGAATCTCTAGTTTGCTTTGGGTATTTTAGTCATTTTCACAATGTTGATTCTTCCAATTCAAGAACATGGTATATGTCTCCATCTGTTTGTATCATCTTTAATTTCTCTCATAGTGTCTTATAGTTTTCTGCATACATGTCTTTTGCCTCCTTAGGTAGGTTTATTCCTAGGTAGTTTATTCTTTCTGTTGCAGTGGTAAATGGGAGTGTTTACTTAATTTCTGTTTCAGATTTTTCATCATTAGTGTATAGGAATGCAAGAGATATCTGTGCATTAATTTTGTATCCTGCTACTCTACCAAATTCATTGATTAGCTCTAGTAGTTTCCTGGTAGCATCTTTAGGATTCTCTATGTATAGTACCATGTCATCTGCAAATAGTGACAGCTTTACTTCTTTTATGATTTGTATTCCTTTTATTTCATTTTCTTCTCTGATTGCTGTGGCTAGGACTTCCAAAACTGTGTTGAATGTTAGTGGTGAGAGTGGACAACCTTGTCTTGTTCCTGATGTTAGAGGAAATGGTTTCAGTTTTTCACCATTGAGAATGATGTTGGCTGTGGGTTTGTCATATATGGCCTTTATTATATTGAGGTAAGTTCCCTCTATGCCTACTTTCTGGAGGGTTTTTATCATAAATGGGTGTTGAATTTTGTCAAAAACTTTTTCTGCATCTATTAAGATGATCATATGGTTTTTCTTCTTCAATTTGTTAATATGGTTTATCACATCGATTTATTTGCGTATATTGAAGAATCCTAGCATTCCTGGGATACACCCCACTTGATCATGGTGAATGATCTTTTTAATATGCTGTTGGATTCTGTTTGCTAGTATGTTGTTGAGGATTTTCGCATCTATGTTCATCAGTGATATTGGTCTGTAGTTTTCTTTTATTGTGACATCTTTGTGTGGTTCTGGTATCAGGATTATAGTGGCCTCGTAGAATGAGTTTGGAAGTGTTCCTCCCAATGCTATATTTTGGAAGAGTTTGAGAAGGATAGGTGTTAGCTCTTTTAATGTTTGATAGAATTTGCCTGTGAAGCCATCTGGTCCTGGGCTTTTGTTTGTTGAAAGATTTTTAATCACAGTCTCAATTTCAGTGCTTGTGTTTGGTCTGTGTGTATTTTCTCTTCCTTCCTGGTAGAGTCTGGGAAGGTTGTGCTTTTCTAAGAATTTGTCCATTTCTTCCAGGTTGTCCATTTTATTGGCATATAGTTGCTTGTAGTAATCTCTCATGATCCTTTGTATTTCTGCAGTGTCAGTTTTTACTTCTCCTTTTTCATTTCTCATTCTATTGATTTGAGTCTTCGTTTTTTTTTTTTTTTGATGAGTCTGGCTAATGGTTTATCAATTTTGTTTATATTCTCAAAGAACCAGCTTTTAATTTTATTGATCTTTGCTGTTGTTTCCTTCATTTCTTTTTCATTTATTTCTGATCTGCCCCTTATGATTTCTTTCCTTCTGCTAACTTTTGGGGTTTTTTTGTTCTTTTTTCTCTAATTGCTTTAGGTGTAAGCTTAGGTTGTTTATTTGAGATGTTTTTTGTTTCTTGACGTAGGATTTTATTGCTATAAACTTCAATCTTAGAACTGCTTTTGCTGCATCCCTTAGGTTTTGGGTTGTCATGTTTTCATTGTCATTCTAGGTATTTTTTGTCATTCTAGGTATTTTTCATTGTCATTCTAGGTATTTTTTGATTTCCTCTTTGATTTCTTCAGTGATCTCTTGGTTATTAAGTAGTGTATTATTTAGCCTCCATGTGTTTGTATTTTTTACAGATTTTTTCCTGTAAGTGATATCTAGTCTCATAGCGTTGTGGTCAGAAAAGATACTTGATATGATTTAAATTTTCTTAAATTTACGAACTCTTGATTTGTGACCCAAGACATGGTGTATCCTGGAGAATGTTCCATGAGCACTTTAGAAGAAAGTGTATTCTGTTGTTTTTGGATGGAATGTCCTATAAATATCAATTAAGTCCATGTTGTTTAATGTAGCATTTAAAGCTTGTGTTTCCTTATTTATTTTCATTTTGGATGATCTGTCCTTTGGTGAAAATGGGGTGTTAAAGTCTGTTACTATTATTGTGTTACTGTTGATTTCCCCTTTTATGGCTGTTAGCATTTGCCTTATGTATTGAGGTGCTCCTGTGTTGGGTGCATTAATATTTACAAGTGTTATATATTCTTGCATTGATCCCTTGATCATTATGTAGTGTCCTTCTTTGTCTCTTCTAATCGTCTTTATTTAAACATCTATTTTGCCTGATATGAGAATTGCTACTCCAGCTTTCTTTTGATTTCCATTGCATGGAATATCTTTTTCCATCCCCTTACTTTCAGTTTGTATGTGTCTGTAGGTCTGAATTGGGTCTCTTGTAGACAGTATGTATACGGGTCTTGTTTTTTGTATCTATTCAGCCAGTCTGTGTCTTTTGGTTGGAGCATTTAATCCATTTGCATTTAAGGTAATTATTGATATGTATGTTCCTATTCCCATTTTCTTAATTGTTTTGGGTTTGTTATTGTAGGTCTTTTCCTTCTCTTGTTTTCCTCCCTAGGGAAGTTCCTTTAGCATTTGTTGTAAAGCTGGTTTGGTGGTGCTAAAGTCTCTTAGATTTTGCTTGTTTGTAAGGGTTTTAATTTCTCTGTCAAATCTGAATTAGATGCTTGCTAGGTAGAGTAATTTTGGTTGTGGGTTTTTCCCGTTCATCACTTTAAATATGTCCTTCCACATCCTTCCTGCTTGCAGAGTTTCTGCTAAGAAATCAAATAGTAACATGGGGATTCCCTTGTATGTTACTTGTAGCTTTCCTTTGCTGTTTTTAATATTTATTCTTTGTATTTAATTTTTGATAGCTTGATTAATAGGTGTCTTGGTGTGTTTTTCCTTGGATTTATCCTGTATGGGACTCTCTGTGCTTCCTGGACTTGATTGACTATTTCCTTTCCCATATTAGGGAAGTTTTCAACTATAATCTCTTCAAATATTTTCTCAGTACCATTCTTTTTCTCTTCTTCTTCTGGGACCACTGTAATTCGACTATTGGTGTGTTCAGTATTGTCCCAAAGGTCTCTGAGACTGTCCTCTATTCTTTTCATTATTATTTCTTATTCTGCTATGTGGTAGTTATTTCCACTATTTTATTTTCCAGGTCACTTATCTGTTCTTCTGCCTCAGTTATTCTGCTATTGATTTCTTTTAGAGAATTTTAAATTTCATTTATTATGTTGTTCTTCACTGTTTGTTTACTCTTTAGTTCTTGTATCTACTTGTTAAACATTTCTTGTATTTTCTCCATTCTATTTTGAAGATTTTCCATTTTGTTTACTGTCATTACTCTGAATTCTTTTCAGGTAGACTGCCTATTTTCTCTTCATTTGTTTGGTCTGGTGGGCTTTTACTTTGCTCCTTCATCTGCTGTGTATTTCTCTGTCTTCTGTTTTGATTAACTTAGTGTGTTTGGGGTCTCCTTTTCGCAGGCTGCATGTTCTTAGTTCCTGTTGTTTTTGGTGTCTGCTGCCAGTGGGTAAGGTTGGTTCAGTGGGTTGTGTAGGCTTCCTGGTGGATGGGACTCGTGCCTGTGTTTTGGTGGGTGAAGCTGGATATTGTCTTTCTGGTGGGCAGGACCGTGTCCAGTGGTGTGTTTTGGGGTGTCTGTGACCTTATTACGATTTTAGGAAGCCTCTCTGCTAATGGTTGTGGTTGTGTTCCTGTCTTGCTAGTTGTTTGGCATAGGGTGTCCAGCCTTGTAGCTTGCTGGTCGTTGAGTGGAGTTGGGTCTTAGTGTTTAGATGGAGATCTCTGGGAGAGCTTTTGCCATTTGATATTACGTGTAGCTGGGAGGTCTCTGGTGTTCTAATGTCCTGAACTCAGCTCTCCCACCTAAGGGGCTCAGGGCTGACACCCAGGCAGAGCACCAAGACCCTGTCAGCCACACAGCTTAGAAGAAAAGGGTAGAAAAAAAAGGAAAGTAAGAAAGAATAAAGAAGTAAACAAACCAATAAATTAAAGTTATTAAGATAAATAATTAAATATTATTAAAAATAAAAAAGTAATAAAAGAAAGAAGAGAGCCACCAAAGCAATAAACAAATCCACCAATGATAACAAGTGCTAAAAACTATACTAAAAAAAGAAAAAGCCAACAAAACAAACAAAAAATGGAAAGACAGAACCCTAGGACAAATGGTAAAAGGAAAGCTCTGCAGACAAAATTAGACAAAGAAGCATGCGCACACACACTCACAAAAAGAAAAAAAGGAAAAAGAAATATATATTAAAAAAAAAGGAAGAGAGCAACCAAATCAGTAAACAAATCTACCAATGATAATAAGCTCTAAATACTAAACTTAGATAAACATAAAACCAGAAATAAATTAGATGCAGAAAGCAAACCTGAAATCTATAGTTGCTTCCAAAGTCCACCACCTCAATTTTGGGATGATTCGTTGTCTATTCAGGTATTCCACAGATGTAGGGTACATCAAGTTGATGTGGAGATTTAATCTGCTGCTCCTGAGGTTGCATGGAGAGATTTCCCTTTCTCTTCTTTGTTCACACAGCTCCTGGGTTTCAGCTTTGGATTTGGTTCCGCCTCTGCGTGTAGGTCGCCTGCGGGCATCTGTTCTTCGCTCAGACAGGACGGGGTTAAAGGAGCAGCTGATTAGGGGCCTCTGGCTCGCTCAGGCCTGGGGGAGGGAGAGGTAGGGAACGCGGGGAAGCCTGCGGTGGCAGAGGCCAGTGTGATGTTGCAACAGCCTGAGGCCTGCCATATGTTCTCCCCCGGCAAGTTGTCCCTGGATCCCGGGACCCTGGCAGTGGGGGGCTGCACAGCCTCCTGGGATGGGAGGTGTGGAGAGTGACCTGTGCTTGCACGTAGGCTTCTTTGTGGCTGCAGCAGCAGCCTTAGCGTCTCATGCCTGTCTCTGGTGTCTGCGCTGATAGATGCAGCTTGCGCCTGTCTGTGGAGCTTGTTTAGGCGGTGCTCTGAATCCCCTCTCCTTGCGCACCCCGAAACAATGGTCTCTTGCCTCTTAGGCAGGTCCAGACTTTTACCGGGCTCCCTCCTGGCTAGTTGTGGCTCACTCGCCCCTTCAGGCTGTGTTCACGCCGCCAGTCCTCTCCCTGGGATCTGACCTCCGAAGCCCAAGCCTCAGCTCCCAGCCCCCACCCACCCCAGCGGGTGAGCAGACAAGTCTTTCGGGCTGGTGAGTGCTGGTCAGCACAGATCCTCTTTGTGGGAATGTCTCTGCTTTGCCCTCTGCACCCTTGTTGCTGTGCTCTCCTCCACGGCTCTGAAGCTCCCCGCCTCCGCCACCCACAGTCTCCGCCCACAAAGGAGCTTCCTAGTGTGTGGAAACGTTTCCTCCTTCACAGCTCCCTCCCAGTGGTGCAGGTCCAGTCCCTATCCTTTTGTCTCTGTTTTTGTTTTTTTTCTTTTGCCCTACCCAGGTACGTGGGGAAGTTCTTGCCTTTTGGGAAATCTGAGGTCTTCTGCCAGTGTTCATTAGGTGTTCTGTAGGAGTTGTTTCACGTGTAGATATATTTCTGATGTATTTGTGGGGAGGAAGGTGATCTCCACATCTTACTCCTCTGCCATCTTGAAGGTCTCTGAAGTTTGTTTTACTTTTAAGCTTTGTTAATTGGTCCCAGAACAGCCTTTATTCTGAATGAGTTTTTCAAAATAGAAGTTTTATTGGGATATAATTCACATATCTTACCATTCACCCGTTTATTATGTATAATTCAGTGATTTTTATTGTATCCCAAGGTTGTGCAAACATTACCACTCTGTAATGTTAAAGTATGTTCATCTGCAAAAGAAGTACTGTAGTTATCAGCAGTTCTTCCTGATTTTTCCTGCTTCCCAGTACTGTAATCTAATTCTATTTGTATGGATTTGTCTCTTCTGGACAATTCATGTAAAGGAAAATATACAGTATGAGATCTTTTGTGGTTGACGTTTTTTCAGTTAGCATAATGTTTTCAGGGTCCACCCATGTTGTAGCATGCATTAATACTTCATTCCTTTTTATTACTAAATAATATTGTGTGGGTATATCACATTTTATCTATTCGTCAGTTGATGGTCATTGGGCTGTTTCCACCTTTTGGCTGTTATGCACAATGCTGCTATGAACCCTTCTGTACAAGGTTTTATGTGCACACATGTTTTTATTTCTCTTGGATATGTACCTAGAGTGGAATTGCTGGTAATATGGTAACTCTACATTTAACTTTTTAAGAAATTTCTAGATTGCTTTCCAAAGTGGCCACATCATTTTATATTACCGCAGCTGTATATGAGGATTTTGATGCCTTCATATTCTCTTGAACACCTGTTATTATCTTTTTGATTATAGCCATTTTAGTGGGTATGAAATGGTATCTCATTGTGGTTTGGTTTTGATTTGCATCTCCCTCATGACTAATGATGTTGAATGTGTTTTTGTGTGCTTATGATAAGGCTATTTATATGTCTTTTTTTGAGAAATGTTTATTCAGATCCTTTGCCTGTTTAAAAACTGAGGTCCCTTTTTATTTGGTAAATTTTAAGAGGTTTTCAAAAAAAAACTTAATTGTGGTAACATACACATAAAACTTACCACTTTAACTCTTTTTAAGTGTACAGTGAAGTAGTGTTAAGTATTTTTACATTGTGCAACCTAGCTGTAGAACTGTCTTCATTCTGCAAAACTGAAACTCTATACTTATTGAACAACAACTCTCCACTCCTCCTCTCCTCAGCCTCAGTTTTAATAGTTTTAAAAATATATTCTAGAAGCAAATCCATTATCAGGTATATGATTTGCAAATATTTTCTCCCATTCTGTGGCTTGTCTTCCCACTTGCCTGGTGTTTTCCTTTGAAGCACACATTTCAGTTTGATGCAGTCCAGTTTGTCTACATTTTCTCTTATTATTTGTGCTTTGGTGTCATATCTAAAAAATTATTTCCTAATTCAAGTTCATGAAGATTTACTCCTGTGTTTTCTTATAAAAGTTTTATATTTTTAGCTCTTACATTTAAGTGTTTGATTCATTTTGAGTTAATTTTTGTATTTGGTGCAACATTATTCCTTTGCATTTGGATTTTTAGTTCTCTCAGCATCATTTGCCAAAAAGAATATTCTCTCCTTATTGTATTTCTTGACAGCTTCACCAAAAATCAGTTGATCATAAATGTAAGTGTTTGTGGACTCTCGATTGTGTTTCATTGAACTATATGTCTGTTCTTAGCTAGTAGCACAGTCTTGAATACTGTGGTTTTGTAATGCATTTTTTGAATTAGGAAGTATGAGTTCTCCAACTTTGTTCTTGTTCAAGATTGTTTTGGCTGTTGTTGGTATCTTACATTTCTGTATGAATTTAAGATACACTTGTTAATTTTTACAAAAAAAAGTAACTAGGATTTTGATAGATATTGCCTCAAATCTATAGATCAATTTGGAAAGATTTGTCATCTTATGAGTATTAAATCTTCCAATCCATGAATATGGGATATTATTCTATTTATTTAGGTCTTCTTCAGTTTCTTTTTGTAGTTTTCAGTGAACAAGTCTTATGTGTATTTTGTTAAATTCATTCCGAAGTATTTTCTTCTTTTATGTGCAATATCAAATGGAATTGTTTCTTAATTTCATTTTCGGGTTATTTGTTGCTTATGTATGGTAACTAAATTTATTTTTATATATTTATCTTCTACAGTACAACCTTGCTGTTCTAGTTTATTAGCTCTGATAGTTTGTTTTTTTATGTGTGGATTTCTTGGCATTTTCTATGTTTAATTTTATATACAAGATGATGTATTTGTAAACTGCCCTCGTTTTAGTTCTTTCTGGGCACTCTTTATTTCTTTTCCTTGCGTAGTGGCCCTGGCTAGATCCTCTAGTACAGCATCTTGAGGACATTATGCTATGTGAGATAAACCAGCCACAGAAGGACAAACACTACATGATTCCAATTATATGAGATAAAAGCAAAGTCATAGAAACAAAGAGTAGAATGGTGGTTGCCAAGGGCTGGGGGAAGGGAAAAAAGGAATTACTAGTCAATGGTACTAAATTTTTAGTTATGCAAGATGAATAAGTTCTGGAGGTCTGCTGTACAACATTGTGTTTATAGATAATAATACCTTATTATTTGTTAATAATTATCTTATTACCTGTTAATAATTATTTGTTAATATCACTTAATATCCGTTAATAAGGTAGATCTCCTGTTAAGTGTTCTTACCACAATAAAATTAAAAAAAAAAGTGGTGAAAGCAGACATCTTTTTTTTTTCCTGACCTTAGGGGAGAAAGCATTCATTCTTTTACCATCAGCCTATGACATTAGCTGTCAATTTTGTATAGATGGTCTTTGTTTATTGAAGGGAGTTTACTTTTTATTCCTGGCTTGTTGAGTGTTTTATCATGAAGAGTTGTTGGATTTTGTCAAATGCTCTTTGTGCTTCTACTGAGATGATCATGTGATTTTTGTCCTTTATTTTTATTAATGTAGTATATTACATTGATTATTCAAATTTAAACCAACCTTGCATGTCTGGGATAATTCCACTTGGTTATACTTTATTTTCTCATCCATTTAAAAGACAAAAGCAAGAAAATTTTCTGAATCTTTGTTAATAGATGCACAATATAAAAAAATGTAATTAAAAATTTATTTATCTATTTTTGGCTGCATTGGGTCTTTTTTGCTGCTTGTGGGCTTTCTCTAGTTGTGGCGAGCAGGGACTACTCTTCATTGCTGTGCGTGGGCTTCTCATTGCGGAGGCTTCTCTTGTAGTGGAGCACGGGCTCTAGGCACACGGGCTTCAGTAGTTGTGGCTCGCGGGCTCTAGAGCACAGGCTCAGTAGTTGTGGTGCACGGGCTTAGTTGTTCTGCTGCATGTGGGATCTCCCTGGACCAGGGATCGAACCCGTGTCCCCTGCATTGGCAGGCAGATTCTTAACCACTGCGCCACCAGGGAGGTCCCCAAAAGATGTAATTTTTAACATCAATAATATAAAGTGGGGGGGGTGTGGAGATATAAATGAGTAGTTTCTGTTTGTGATTGAAGTTGTTATCAGTTTAGAGTGTTGTAACTTTAAGTTATTTTACATAATTTCCATGGTAACCACAAATAAAATACCCATAGAAGTTACACAGAATAAAAGGAGGAAGGGATCAAAGAATATAAATACGAAAAAAGTCAGTGAAATACAAAGGAAAACAATTAACAAATTACAATGAAGAAAATAGCAATACTAAGTCTTTCCCATTCAGTAATTACATTACATGTGAGCAGATTAAGCCTCCAACTAGAAAGAAGTAAATTGGCTGCATGGATTCAAGAAACAAAGTGCAACTGTGTTTTGTCTAGGAGAGACACACTAAGGACATACATAGGCTGAATGTGAAAGGATGGATTAAGATAGTACATGCAAATGATAACCAGAAGAGAGCAGAGGTAGCCATACTTATAATCAGAAAAAGTCAAAAACTGTTACAAGAGGCAAAGAGGGAAATTATATAATGATAAAAGTGTCAGTTCACTAGGAAGATATAACAATTAAAAATATCTACACCTAACATCAGAACTCCCAAATATATGAAGCAACCATTGACAGAACTGAAGGAAGAATTATGCAGAAACACAATAATAGTAGGACACTTCAATATAGTGCTTTCAATAATGGACAGAACAACCAGACTGCAGATCAGTAAGTAAACAGTTCTTGAACAATATTGATCCATTGCACCAAACAGACATATATAGAACATCCTGCCCAACAATAGTAGAGTGAGTACACATTCTTCTCAAGCTCACATGGAACATTCTTTAGGATAGACCACATGTTACCATGTATTACCACGTAACAAGTCTTAACAAATTTAATAATATTGAACTCATACCAAGTATCTTTTCTGACCACGGTGGAATGAAATCAGTAGTCGAAGGAAACTGGAAAAGACACAGATATGTGGAAATTAAGCAACACAGTCTTAAAAAACTAATGGGTCAAAGGAGAAACTACAAGGGTAATTAGAAAATATCTTGATACAAATGAAATCTAAAATGACATACCAAAACATATGGGATGCAGAGAAAGCAATATGAAGAGGGAAGTTCATAGTGATAAATGCCTACTTAAAAAAAAAGAATGATCTCAAGTCAATAACCTAATCTATGCTTCAAGGAACTAGAAAAAGAAGAGCAAACTAAACCTGAAGTTAGCAGAGGAATGGAAGTGGCAAAGATTAGAGCAGAAATAAATGAAATAGAGACTAAAAAAGAAATAGAAAAACTCAACAAAACTGAGTCAGGTTTTTATTTTAAAAGACCAAAAAAACTGAGAAATTCTTAGCTAGAATAATTAAGGAAAAAAGAGAGGACTTAAAGTAACTAAAAGCAGAAATGAAAGAGTAGGCATTACAGCTAATGCTAGGAATATAAAAAGAATTATGGGACTACTATGAACAATTACATGCCAACAAATTGTATAACCTAGAAGAAATAGATGTTCCTAGAAACATACAACCTATCAAGACTGAAGAAATAAAAACCTGAACAGACTATCGCTAATAAGGAAATTGAATCAATAATCAAAAACCTCTGAATAAGGAAAAGCCCAGGACTAAATGGCTTCACTGGAGAATTCTACCAAACATTAAAGAAGAATTAACACCAATTGTCCTCAACTCTTCCAAAAAATAAAGAGGAGGGAACACTTCCAAACTCATTTTCTGAGTTTAGCATTGCCCTGAAACCACAGCCAGACAAAGACACTACAAGAAAATAAAGCTACAGATTAATATCCCCGATTGATATTAATGCAAAAATCCTCAACAGTATTGTAGGAAACCAAATTCAAGAGCACATTAGAAGGGTCATATCCTATGACCAACTGGGATTTATTCCTGAAATGTAAAGCTGGTTCAACATATGAAAAAAAATCAATGTAATACGCCACATTAACAGAGTGAAGGACAAAAACTACATGATCATCTCAATAGATGCAGAGAAAGTATTTGACAAAATTCAACACCCTTTAATAATAAAAACACTCAACAAATTACAAATAAAAGGAAACTCCTTCAAAATGATAAGACCATATATGAAAAGCCCACAGCCAACATCATATGCAACAAAAATCGGTTGTATTTCTACATACTATCAGTGAACAATCCGAAAAGGAAAATAAGACAGTAATCCCATTTATAATAGCATAAAAAGCAATACCTAGGAATAAACTTAACCAAGGGGGCAGAAGACTTGTACAGTGAGTGAAAAGTGTAAAATATAGCTGAAAGAATTAAAGAAGACACAAATAAATGGGAACATATCTTGTGTTCATGGACTGAAGGACTTAAAATTGTTAACAATGCATGCTACCCAAAGTGATCTACAGATTCAGTGTAGTTCCTATCAATGTCCCAATGGCATTTTTTTACAGTAATGAAAAATCCACCCTAAAATTTACATGGAATCTCAAGGGTCCCCAAATAGCCAAAACAATCTGAAAAAGAATAGCAAATTTAGAGGTCTCACACTTCAGGATTTCAAACATATTACAAAGCTACAGTAATCAAAACATTATGGTACTTGATTAAAGAGAGATACATAGACTAATGGAACAGAATAGAGTCCAGAAATGAATCCTTGTATTTACGGTGAAATGATCTTCTATAAGGATGCAAAACCATGCAGTGGGGAAAGATTAATCTCTTAAGCAGGACTTCCCTGGTGGCGCAGTGGTAAAGAATCTGCCTGCCAATGCAGGGGACACGGGTTCGAGTCCTGGTTTGGGAAGATTCTACATGCCGCGGAGCAACTAAGCCCGCAAGCCACAACTACTGAGCCTGCGTGACACAACTACTGAAGCCCACACACCTAGAGCCCATGCTCTGCAACAAGAGAAGCCACTGCAATGAGAAGCCAGTGCACTGCAACAAAGAGTAGCCCCTGCTCACTGCAACTAGAGAAAGACCGTGTGCAGCAATGAAGACCCAACACAGTCAAAAATAAATAAATAAGTAAATAAATAAATTTAATCTCTTAAGCACATGGCGTTTTAAAAAATGGATAACCACATGGAAAAAAATGAAGTTGGATCCTTACCTTCCATACATTAAAATTAACTCAAAATAAAGACTTAAACATAAGACCTACACATAAGATTTCTGCATGAAAACACATGAAGAGCTTCATGACATTGAGTTTGGCAATGATTTCTCGGATATGACACCGAAAAAAATAGGAAACAAAGACAGAAATAGACAATGAAATGAGACTTCATCAAGCTTAAAATCTTTTGTGCATTGAAGTTTTTGTGCATCAAGGAACAGTGTAAAAAGGCAACCCATGAAATGGGAGACAATATTTTAAACCAAATATCTGATAAAGTGTTAATAATATCCAGAGTATATGATGAACTCCTACAACTCAACAACAAACCCAACTCATTTAAAAAGTGGGCAAAGGGGCTTCCCTGGTGGCACAGTGGTTGAGAGTCTGCCTGCCGATGCAGGGGACACGGGTTTGTGACCCGGTTCAGGAAGATCCCACATGCAGCGGAGCAGCTGGGCTTGTGAGCCATGGCTGCTGAGCCTGCGCATCCGGAGCCTGTGCTCCGCAACAGGAGAGGCCACAACAGTGAGAGGCCCGTGTACCGCAAAAACAAAACAAAACAAAAACTGGGCAAAGGACTTGAATAGAATTTTTTCCAAAGATAATATATAAATGTGTAACAGGCATATGAAAAAATGCTCAAAGTCACTAGTCATCAGAGAAATGTAAATCAGAACCACAGTAGATAATCACCTTACACCCATTAGTGTGACCATTATTAAATAAAAATAAGTGTGGTTTAGGGTGTGTGGAGAAATTGGTACCCTTATGCAATGTTGGTGGGAATGTAAAATGGTGCAGCCTCTATGGAAAACAATATGGTGATTCTTCAAGAAATAAAAAATAGAATTACCACATGATTGAGCAGTCTTACTTCTATGTATATATCCAAAAGAACTGAAAGCAGGATATGAAAGAGCTGCTTGTACACCCCTGTTCATTGCAGCATTATTCACAATAGATAAGAGGTCAAAGAAACCTAATTGTCTATGGATGGATGAATAAAGAAAATGTGGTAGTATTTACAATGGAATGTTATTCAGCTTTAAAAAAGAAAAAAACCCTGACACATCCTACAGCATGGGTGCATCTTAAGGTTGTTATACCAGTCACAAAATGACAAATACTCTGTGACTCTCCTCGTTTGAGTTATATAAAGTAGTCAAACTCATGGAATCATAAAGTAGAATGATGTTTGCCAGCGTACAGGGGGAAGTGGAAATGAGTTGTTATTCAACGGGAATTTCAATTTCACAAGACATAAAAGTTCTAGAGATTTGTTGTACAATAGTGTGCTGTAGTTAACAAGACCGCACTGTACACTTAAAAATGTTTAAGATGGTAAATTTTATATTATGTTCTTTTTACCAAAATTAAAAAAAAGACAATACAATTAAAAAAAACATGCTGTGTAGGATATTAATTTTACTTTTTTTTTAATGCAAGGTTTTAATGTCAAGTTGACATGATTTCCATTATATCTTTAAAATGAATTCCGTCTACTTTAGAGGTAACTAAGCATGCAAGGCTTCTCTTAATTGACATTGTTAGGAAAATGATCAGTGTTCTACTTAAATTTTTATATTTCTGGTGATTTGTAGTTAATTTTTCTTTTTGTGGCCTATCTTAATTGTTCTACTTTTTATTAATTCTTAGGGTACATTTAAATTTAAAGCAGAAAGTGACCTGTTCCTTGCTGAGCATCACAAACTTTTATTGTATGATGGCAAACTCTCTAGTGCCATTGCATTCACATACAATCCACGCGCCACAGATGCCCAGCTTTGCCTCGAATCATCCCCTAAGGACAACCCTTCAATTTTTGTTCATTCACCACATGCACTCATGCTCCAGGTACTAGCGGTAATATTTTAAGACTATTTTTAATGGTAAATTTTGATGTATTAGTTGTATTTGGTAGCTTCTGACATGTAATGTAATATTTTATTGTTCTTGTTATGTTTCATTTTGAATTGTTTTGGAAAAGAATCATTGGAATCTTTACTGTGTTTTTTTGTTTTACAAGGATGTGAAGGCAGTTTTAACACATTCCATCCAAAGTGCCATGCATTCAATTGGAGGAGTACAAGTGCTGTTTCCACTTTTTGCACAGTTGGATTATAGGCAGTATTTATCTGATGAAGTTGACTTGACTGTATGGTGAGTGCTTTTGTTTTTTCTTTTATTTGATGTGAGAGTTATTTTCATCACTGTTGAGCTGCACAATATTTTTTTCAAACTTTAAAATTTGTTATAGGGTTAAAAGAGAATAGAAAGAAATTTTTGAACTATAATTATTATAAATTCAGTTCAATAATAATAATATTAATTTAAGTTCTTTATCAGTAGGAAGTATGGAAGCTCTAAAAAAACATAATAATGTTTTTTAAAATAATTAATTTATGGCTGCGTTGGGTCTTGGTTGCTGGGCGCAGGCTTTCTCTAGTTGCGGCGAGTGGAGGCTACTCTTTGTTGTGGTGCGCGGGCTTCTAATTGCAGTGGCTTCTCTTTGTTATGGAGCATGGGCTCTGGATGAGTTGGCTTCAGTAGTTGTGGCACGTGGGCTTAGTTGCTCCGCGGCATGTGGGATCTTCCCAGACCAGGGCTCGAACCCATGTCCCCTGCATTGGCAGGTGGATTCTTAACCACTGCGCCATCAGGGAAGTCCCAATAATGTTATTTTCAAGTAAAGTTAGACATAGTGATAATAGATTTATCAGAAATATATGTATTTTTGTCTAAAATATAGTTTTAAAATATTTTAAATGGTTATGCGGCAGTGATTTCTTATGGTAATTCATCTTTCCATATTTAATTATTATTGATTGCTAGTAAGTAATCTAAAAATTTTTGATTATGTTACATAATAAGTGATATGGTTTTTAAAAATTAGATCATAAATTTGGCACCTTTGTCTCCTTTGTTGTAGTGTTGAGTGTAGAAAAGGAAGAGACATGAATTCTAGGACAAGTTATTACAATGTTGGAAAGGGTGTCTAAATGAATTTTTCATGGCTGTATAATTTAGTGAATCTATTTATAATAAAGTAATTATGTTTAATTATTTGAGTGACTTTAATGTTTTTCGTTCTCCTTTTTTGAAATTCTCTTTCTAATTTCTACTTTTATGTGCGACTTGAGGTTTACTACCAATGTATATATTTAATGATGTAATAATTTTTCCAGATTATTTTTAGGCAATGGAATGACTTTTGTTTTAAAGGAATTATGTATCAAAGCTAGTATTGACTACATTTAAAAAATTTAAAATAATATTATTCTTGACATATTGCTACTTCATAAAATTTTTTTGCATCCTGGTCTAAAACCTTTATAACAGGGCTCAGTTTCTTTTTTTTTTTATTAACTTTTCACCATTATTGGAATTGCTGACAGTTAAAAGTACTTTTGTGGAGGAGGTTGGCTGTTCTCCCTTTCTTTGTGGGAATCTGTCAAGACTTTTGAGAAGGACTAACAGCCAACCTTATTCCATTCCATTTTGAGTATCTACAAGTTGTGAGGTTGGGAGCATGGCTGTAGTCTTACTACTTTACGATTTTTCTGTTGGGATAATGCACAAAATTCTTAAATTATTATTCAAGTACTTCAGTTTGTCTACAGCTTTACTTTCTTATTTTCCCTTTTATGAACCCTATGCTCTGTTCAAATTAGGCCAGTTTGGAGCCCTAACATATTTGGAGGCTATCTATCCTAGTCTGTTTGCTCCACATCTTTTCCTTCTATTTGGCCTCTAACACTCCAAAATTGAATACACTTGCTCATCTAAGTTACATCCATTCTTCAGGGCTTTAATATACTTATGTTAGTCATTTTATTACTTGTTTTTGGACATTCCTGATTTTGCTCTATTTCATGCATGTTTTTCATATTGTTTCTAAGTGATTCATTTATTAATATATTTGTGATAAAGGATATGAACTAAATATTTATGAGTAATAAATCCTAATTTATTAATTAGGATTTATTTAGTAATAAATCCTAAATGAGTAATAAATCCTAATCTTACATTAAATTTTAGTCCTAAAATAATGTTGGAGGCAGTTTTAGTAGAGTGTCAATTTCCTTGGAATAGAAACTTTTTATTAAGGTTGATGAAAGACTGCATCTATTTAACCCCCCCCCCTTTTTAAAAATAGAATATGTTTTTTCAAACCAATATCTTTTTTCTTATTCCAGTTCAACTTTGCTGGCTTTTATCATGGAGCTGTTGAAGAACTCAATTGCTATGCAAGAGCAGATGCTTGCCTGCAAGGGCTTTTTGGTAATAGGATATAGTCTTGAAAAGGTAAAGTATCAAATGCTTTACATTTTTGATTCTTAATTTGCAGGCCATGAAACTTAGTCTCCTAAGTGGTTGAGAAATTCTGTCTGCAAGTGTGTCTCCCTGGTTATATAAAATTACCTAAATTAAAATAACCTTTTGTTGTTTTAACTTGCCCCCACTGCTTTATTAGAGGAATGTGGTATTGAGTCTCATGGCATCTTTAACTTTGAGCATATAATTTGTGGACCTACTTTTTTCTGGTATTGACAGCCTTTAATTTACTTACCTTGCCTTGTGTTGGTAGTGACCTTTGAAATATCTTCCTCTGCAGTCTTCCAAATCCCATGTCAGCAGAGCAGTACTTGAACTTTGCCTTGCATTTTCAAAATATCTGAGTAATCTGCAGAATGGGATGCCCCTACTCAAGCAATTGTGTGATCACATTCTTCTTAACCCAGCTATATGGATTCATACCCCAGCCAAGGTAACACATATATTGATTTTGTGCTAATATGTTCAGTAAGTTTTTGTACTTGAGAAGAGTGATAATTACGAGGATTTTCTTTTATCCTTTTACATGCTATTATGTAAGATTTCAGTGGAATGTATTTTTTGACTAAATATACTTTTGCAAGTCAGTATCTTTTCCCTCCCTTCCTCCCTTCCTAAAGCAATATCAGTATTTCTTTTTTAAAAAAGCTATAGTCTTTATTTTCTGTTGTTAAATCAAATAAAATTTTATTTGAGAGAGACTTTGATTTATACTTACTAAACCAAAGTTGGATAGTTCCTGTGTAAATATGTTTCCTATCAACTGTAGCTCTGTTCTACTGCAAATATACATACATATATATCTATGTATCCATATGTATGTATGCATACATATATATAAATACATACTCACTGTGCTCTCTCTCCCTCTTTTATACACACATATATTCCTTCCACCAACGTGATGAGCTCTTGAGTTTAATTCTTACACCCTTTCTTGAAGGCTTCCATGATATACAGGTCTTACACCCTTTCTTGAAGGCTTCCATGATATACAGGTCACATTTGATCATTTTAATTTCACATTAATTCAAATTATTAAATACAGTTATATTTTACACAGTAATTTATTTAGTACTGTAACAGCAAATCAATTACATTAAGTGAACTAAGTGAATTTGTGATAAAATATATAAATAAAACCTTTGATAAATCCTAATGTTCTATTAAGTTATCCTAAAAATTTGATTTCCCCTCTCCCCCTCTCTCTTTTGGTTCACTTGCAAGTGTTTACCATTGTTCAGGTTGGAATAACACATACTTACTCTAGTTGTCAGAAAAAAATGTCTGCAGACTTTTCTGCTTTTCTGGAGTCATAGTATCTTAGTTTCAGCTGCTCTTTTCAAATGTTAAGGAGAAAAACAGCTGCTGACTCTGATTGCCATTTGGAAATAATCAAAGGAGGCAGCTGGAGGTTGTAGCTTTTTATCTCTGGGTTCAAATTTGACCTCTTTCTCTTCTATGACCCTCAGTCTTATTTCTTTTCAAGGATTGTTTCAAGTTACTTTTTAAACCTTTACTAAACACTTCTTTGTCTTACTAAGCAGCCTATTTTTAAGGCTTTGGGCCTCTTTTGAAGTGGTCAAAAAGCCTCTTCTTACGAGATACTTACTTGTAGGGGAATATTTAAAAATTTTCATTGTATCGTTTCCTTAAGTCCATCATATTATTACACTCTATTTCTCACCTTTTCCTTGTTAATAATTTTCTTTAATTTCCTCTTCAGAATTTGCAGTTGATTTGGTAATATTAAAGTTAACTTTTGTTTCAGCCTCCTGCTTTGTGTATCCATGAGGGGTTATATGTAATTTTATTATAAAGGTAGTTATAACAAACGGCAGATGCAAAGTTTGTTTTGACCTGAAGGTCATACAGTTTGGGGGAGGAAGGAGCTTTTTAAGAAAAAGAATACAACATACTGCATGCAAAATTAGGTTTAGGATCTTGGAAGGAACATGTCTAGATGAGTGGGCATGAAGTTTAAGCTTCATTAGCTTCATGGTAAATTCACCTCTGGTTACCAAAGTTGAGGAGGGTATGATTGTATGAATCAATCTTTGCTTTTGGAAAAGGGTGCTCACAGTCATTTATAATATCTATTTAAGTTTGATCTGCTCAGAGACAGGCTTTGAAATGACCTAACAAGAGAGATGAATTTTCTTGTAGGTAGCAGTCTTTCACTTGCTGAGTGGCTACTTTATGCTGGGCACTGTGGATACAGTGGTGAGCAAAACAGATCTGATTCCTGCGCTCATAGAATTTAGGTGTAATGGGAAAGACAGATGTTAGTGTGTAATTTGTGTGGTTATTAGATTATATAAAGAGTGAAAGAGGAAAGGTTTATTCATAAGTAGAATATGAATAATCTTGAGGTCTCCAATATGTTGCTGTTAAACCCTGTTCATTTTTCTTTAACTATAGTATCATTCTCGGTAGACTGACTTTCTCCACTTTTCCACATCTTAATTTATCACTTTTCGCCAGAATTCCTTTATGCTTTTAACATATCACTCTCATCAGATCATTTCTTAGCCTCCAAACTTGTAATGGTTCCTCATTGTTTTCAGAATAAAGCATTAGGTCTTCACGCCAATTCTTTCTAGGCTTTCTTTGTGAAAAACTCACTTGTCCTCAGTGTCTAGGTGGGTACAAAAGGTTATCCTAAAGCAGTGGTTCTTAATCTTGGCTGTCTATAGAATTAGTTGGGAGAGGCTTTTTGTTTTTTTTTCAAACAAAACAAAACAAAACCAGAATCCCACTCCCTCCACCCTAGATTCTAATTTAATTGGTCTGGGACAGGACCCAGACATCGGTATTTTTAAAATGTTTTTCAGGCATTTTAATGCACAGTCAAGAATGAGGATGGTTGTTCTAGATTTGGCAAAACTTTTTGTATCATCCACCGTTTTCCCTGTTTGAAATTTCCTCTTTTGTTCTGTCTACCTATTGTTCTACTCATCTTCAAAGGCTACCTTAATACTGCCTTTATTAGTGAAACTTTTCTTGACTGTTTTAGCTTACCCTAAAATAATTTCTCTGGCCTCTGAATTAATAGTATTTAATAGCTGTATGGCACTTGTTTATTGCCACATGACCTTTCTTCTGTTTCAGTAGGTGAGGTGTCTTTATTACCTTTTATTTTTTCACTTAAATTTGTGTATTTTTTATATTCTCCATTAGATTTTCAGCTACTGAGGGACAGTGTCTATGCCACTGTATTTTCAATAATACAGTGCTGCACATATAGGTGGAGGTAGATATTTTCTGCATGACTGAAACAGCATGGTTAAGAATTTGAACCATGTCGTAGAAAGTGCTATGTATCCTCAGTGACAAGTAAGCTGGGCCCATCTATTTGAACAGCAGTAGCTACATCAAAGTAATGTTATCTTTCAGCAAGTCTGTGGATTATAGCATATTTATGGTTTTCTAAACTACAAGCATCTTCCAAGCCTCAATTTTAAGTGGTTCAGAATCTGCCACTCTTTACCATGTATGATTACTGATTGACTCCCTAATTATTTAACCTTGATTGTTTACAGGGCATGTGGAAGATACACAACTAATTTTTATCTTTCAGGGTTAAAAATGAAAATGCCCTCAGTGTCTGGGAAGGTAACATAAATGTTCAGTTGTAAATGATCAGGAGTAGCGTGGGTTTGGGCCAAATTTAATACCATACTTAGTATTGTTTAGTTTATAAAGTATTCTTGATTTTGATATGAAAGTAGACCAAAAGTGGTCCTTATTTTGTGCTATTATGAGTACTAAAGTATAATTGTTTTTGAATTTTAGAGACTATAATTTTATAATTACAGTCTTTGTAGTAATAAGCTGTTATAACAGAATCCTATTTTTCTAATAAATATTTCTTAAGGTAGGCTTTACATATTTTTATATGATTTTCTTTCTTTTGACTTTTTCTTACTTTTTTTGTTACTTCTACTTCTTTTTTGTTTCTTTTGAGTTATTCCAGCTGCTAATTTTCTCTAAAACAGAGACAATTTTCTCTAAAACAAAGACAATTTCTAGCTTTTGAAAACAACTATACATAGCATAAGTAGTAGGTTTGTTATAAAGAAGTTACATAAGTTCATGAATAATTGCTGATTGCTAAATAGAAACCAAACAGTTTTTTCCATGGAACAGTGCTGCAAAAATTTGATATATTTGGGGCTGTTTACTTTATAGTGCTACTGTATAAGAAGCATTTGCCTGCTCTTATTTTATAAGGAGTATGTGTGCTTGTATGTGTCAGTGGATATGTGTTATCTGTTAACATGAATGTTATTATCAAACTAAGCAGCTTGCTTTTTGGAACAAGTATGGTCCAAGTAGAGCAGCTGAGGGTATTCCTGGAAACAGAGGTAAAATGCTGGTCAGCTTCTTTGATTTGAGCTCTTCATTTTGACTCTCTAGGTTCAGTTGACACTCTATACTTATCTGTCTACGGAATTCATTGGTACAGTCAACATATATAATGCCATTCGGAGAGTTGGAACAGTGCTTCTCATCATGCATACACTGAAGTACTACTATTGGGCAGTGAATCCTCAGGATCGGAGTGGTATCACCCCAAAAGGATTAGGTATATCATCTCTGTATATTACATTATATATATATGGCAAATCAGGATTTTCTTTTTCTTTCTTTTCTTTTCTTTCTCTCTCTCTCTCTCTCTTTCTTTCATTCTCTCTCTCTCTCTCTCTCTCTCTCTCTCTCTCTCTCTCTCTCTCTCTTTCTCTCTCTCTTTCTGTCTCTTTCTGTCTTTCCCAATACTATTACACTCTGCTGGAAGTTTTCCTAAATCTCATCATGGTAAAATTTTAAATCTCATTGATAATTTTAATAGTTTGTCCTAAATCGTGGTTGCCAGAGGTTAATAACTTGCTACTTTTATAGAAGAATGGTACTTTTGCTAGTATGAGTTGTTTGAGGGCAAATATGACTAGGATGATTTTTAAGGCATTGAGAATGAGAAGAAATTCTGTATTAGCCACTGGTATTGATGTTGAGTCTAGTTATCCCAATGAGAATCATTGACAACAGTGTTGTTTGGGAGATGGAGAGTTTTTCCAGGGCTAGGGAGTATCTGCTTCTAATAAATAATATAATGAAACTACAGAATTTCAGTAATTATTTTCCTATATAACCAGGACTAAATTACTGGAAGGATAGTGTTCATTGATCATGTCAGTAGTTCTTGGAAGGGGTCAAAATAAAAAGTTTCACAAATGGTGGCTCTTTTGGTTTTAAGTATTACCAAACCTGCTTCAAATTGGCTTATATCATAAAAGAGGGTTAACCAGCTCATATAAACTGGTAGTTTCAGTAGGACTTGGTACAGGGGTTCAAAATACAGCCTTTGGACCCAGTTTGTCTCCCTCAATTTCCCAGTTCTTCTGTGTTGGCTTTTTTCATATAATCTTTCTCTTTTTAGAGTGGCAGACAACCACTCTACCTTCACATCCTCACAAATTTAAATCCATTGAAAGAGCATCTGCCTGTATTGAGCATTTCCAGCACAGGTTCCTTTTAGTCTCTTTGTTGCTTGTTGGCTCGTTTGTCCATCTGTGTGGCAGGTATTCTTCAGATTGCCCAGGCATGGAGGCCCTTCTTACCTCCAAAACACATGATGTAAGTGTGAAGATGGGTTCAGTCCCTTTATAAAAATTGAGAGCTGTTGCTTGAAATCAGGAAATAGATGCTGGAGAGTCTAACAACATACATTCTGATTTTACTCAAAGGCTTTGGTTGTTCAGTGATTTACAAAGACGAGGTTTCATATTTGTATAATACTTTTTCTATCCCTTTCAAAATAAACTCGATTTATTCTCAGACAATATGCTAGCTATAATTTAGAAAGCTATGAGGACATATAGAAGTTACATGATCTGTTTAAGCTGGAGAGGTTGTGGCAGATCTAGAACTAGGCTATAATTTCCTTCTGACTATTTCATGGTGCTGTAGGTGTGTCATGTACTGTCCTAGGTGTTAGTATTATATTCTGGCCTTGATTTTATAACTGATTAGTGACCTTGGGAAAGTCTTATACTTCAAGTGAGAGAGCTGGACAAACTTTGCGATTGTATTGTAACTCTGTAACCTATTCTTTGTCTAGGAATTGTCATGTGGAACAGATTTTAAACAATTTTCTTCCTATTTTAATTGATCTGTTCAAGGTAATGGTGGTCCTATGCTTTGGTGGTCCAGGAGCTAGCTGTAAATAGTGATTAGTGGGGGGAAAATTGCAGAAAATATGAGGCAGACAAGTACTTAAATTAGGATCTTAGGACAATGGGTGTTTGGTTTCAAAAGCTTTCTACAAGCTTTCTACTTGGGAATTGTATGTTTGAGACATGAAAATTGACTTTAATGTGAGCCATGTGTGACCAAGCACTTTCTCAAGAAGAGGAGGAGATGTCAGAGGAGGTCAACACAATGTTTCCCTTCTTCATAAACGATACTGTGTTGAGGTGTACTTTGAGCTTTTTGTATTAGCTTATACAATGGTCTCAATAGAAAAAAGTTTTTTCATACTAAATTCACATATAAAGTTTAGATTTTCTTTTGCTTTTTTCTTTATAAACTTATGTTACCATAGTAACATTCCAAGAGAGTCTTTTAAAACTAAGTATAAATTTGTTACCTCATTTTTATGTTTTAAAATTCCTTTGACCTTACCCAAAAACAAACATTTTCATTGTAGTTTCTACATAACCCATTGTGTACATTTGGAGCATTATATATACAATTGCATGTGAGATTGAATGCTCGTCCTTCTAGAGGCATTAAACTCTTCAAGAAACTGACCTTTATGTTTCTTATAAATAGGTGGAAAAACTATTGGGAATGAGAATTTTATACTTAACTTTGAGGTTTTTGAAATACTCAGTGTGTGTGTATGTGTTTGTCTTTTTAAAAGATGGACCACGACCTAATCAAAAAGAAATGCTTTCTCTACGAGCGTTCTTGTTGATGTTCATTAAGCAATTAGTGATGAAGGTGAGTTCATATTTCTTACCCTATAGCATGTGTGTATTGAACTTAAAATTTCACATAAAATACAATCTTGTTTTGTTTACTCTTTGCTCTATTAATAGGTTTACACAGTGGAAAAAACTTTTAAAGATATTTATTTCCTTGTTTGTTTTTTCTCCTTAGGCATATAATTGATAAACATTAATGCAGAATTGGAAATTGATAATCGTAATATGTATTATATGAATTTCTGTTGGAGTTCAGGTGTATTCATTCTTTCATTCAGCAAATATTTACTGAGTTTCTATTACTTCTACTATTCTTAGAACTGGTGATACAGTAGTCAACAGAGCTCCTCAAGGAGGATTCAATTTTAGAGATTCCTTGTACCTGACATTCAGATTTTGAAAAATAATTTTCCTATATAAATGTACCAGATAGAAATGATTACATTTTGTCCCATTTCATTCTACTATCAGTAAAGTAAAATTTAATATTATTTTTAAGGATGGTGTTTTGGTATTATAAGATGCCAATATATAAATATATTTGTTGCCAGTGTTTCATTCGGTATTTTCCTATATCATTTTATTTCTTATTCTTTACAATTTAATGCTTTATTAGCTGTCACATAATGTTATGGTAAATGGACCTAACTGTTAGTATATCTTTCAGAGTCAGATATCTTATTTCCATTTATTAAAAAATTTAACCTTTAAATTGTCTGTTTCTATTCTTTCCTAGTGTGTTTTGTTTCCTAATTCTTATTGTTCTTTTTTGAGATTTCAGCTTTGTTTTATAATTAATAATACAGTAGTTTGAAAATTTTCATAATGCATTCCTATTTAAAAAGTGCAGTGTTTTTCCCAGTGAAATTACTACTCAATTTTTAGTACCTGACATTTTAACTTGGTAATTTTAGAAACTATTCATTTTACTGTCCAAATTTAATAGAAAAAAATAAACAGAAAAATTGTCTTCTGTATTTAGAGGAGTGATAGGTGTTGAGTAATACCCTTTTACTTGTTTTTAATTATTATTTTTGCTTATGCCAGGATTCTGAAGCTTTACTAGATAGGTTATCATATAAGGTGCCAAAAACGGGATACTGATGTCTGATCTCTTTTGACTTCTACACTGTGTTGCATACTGCATGTCTTTAGTGCTTCCCCGAAATTCTATTTTAAATTTAGATTTTTATATTACATTATCTTTTTATATTTATAGCAACTCACCAAGTTGAGAAATCTGTGTGTATAATTTCCATTTTCAAAAAAGTTTTATATATGTAAGCATAAGATAGTTGTCTTATGTTTTTAAAGGATTCTGGAGTAAAGGAAGATGAGCTACAGGCCATTCTTAATTATCTACTCACTATGCATGAGGTAACATTTGAATTTTATATGTTGGGATTTTATTTTTTGAAGTCGCATGATGCGCGTTTTTAAAAGTAAAATAGTTAAAGAAATCTTTCATTAATGATGTAACTATAATGGAGAGTATTTAGTATCTAGGAACTAAATGTTAGCAATCTTCATTTAAATATTCTTTATTACCACAAGATGCCTTTGCGAATAATCATGAAAGGCTTTTAAAAAGTGTTAAAATTAGATCTCATTGACCTAGTAATAAGCTATACCAAAGAATACTTTCAGTTTATTTCCAGGAACCAGTGTAAGAAATGGAAAAATAGATAATGAAAATGACTAAAAATGATTGGACTTTTAAATTCATAAGTCTTCCCACTGATTTTGTATAATCAAATACCGTTAAGTTAAACAACTCATTTATGGTTGATTTAAAAGTATATGGTTGAAAAGGAGGTTGAAAATAAATAGGTTGAAATGTCTGGGGTTTTTTCCTTTATTTTTTAGCATTGCAAAAATGTAATATATGCCAGATATAGTCTAAATAAATAATCAGATTAAACATGTTTTGAATAAGTAGAATCTGAAATTAATTTCATATAAAGCACATTTATATGATAATTTACATTCGTGTGTTATAATTCATTTTTTCTGAGTTCACATATTTGTTACAGCATGATATAGTGCCTTTTAAAATCATTAATAGATGAGAGATATGGTTTGGACCTATCTTTGTTAATTGGGGCAGAAAAGAATGGGTTAAATTTCCTGATTGGATCATATTTAACTCAAACATTAATGATTGTGATTTCTTTTTCTTCTTGAATAGGATATTCTATTTTATTTTTAGATTTTCTTGACCCTTAGGGACCAAAATATTTCATAAGGGAGAAACTGGAAGTCACAGTGATCTTCTGTTTTCTCTGAAACTATTAAATCAGGGATTTTTCAGGTCCTTCAAATAACAGTTTTCCAAAGGCTCAGTGCCCTACTTCTAGACCATTTACTTAGCATATTGAAAATTAAATATTCAGGTAGCTTCCACAGCAGAAGTTCAAAAGCAGTGAATGGAAACCTGGAGGCACACTACCATAGAGATGACTAACTGCTGCTTCCCTTTAGTCTTTGGATTTGTAATGCCCAAGTAGGCCCTAATGATATGCAACAGAGGTTGTAAAGGATTTTCCTGAAATTTTTAGATTTCAGTACTCATATGTGTTTACTACTGTGCTCTTATGCAAATGTTATCAAATTATACCATATACAGTAGCATGTTGACACAATAAACATTTATTGTTTATCTATATCTTTAATACTAACAACAGATAATATAAGAGAACTATCCAGTTATCATTTCCCAAAAGGTCTTCTTTCAGAACTAGTTTCTTGAGAGGCTTAGTGCACAGTGGTCCTAGTTAAATAAGGTTAGAAAGTGATACACAGTATGTTGTCCCCAGCACTACCAGCATATCACAACATCTATTAGCATATTAAAGCTTCAATATGTCTTGCTGTAATAAAAAGAACAACCTGTTCTTCCTCCCCCCTGCCCAATTTCTTGCCGTATAATCCTTCCTTTAAAAAAAAAAATCTGTAAATCAGTATGTATTATATCAATGGAATATGTTTTAGGAAGTCTTGATACAGTATAAGAGACATTTTATATCTTTGATTAAGAAATTATTTGACTATTTGGTGTTGTGTATTTTGAGTTATGCAGGTGAACATGTGTATGTAAATAATGTTTGCTTACAAAGAGTGGATTCGTATAGCTGTCTACTTATTTTTTTTTAAGTTAAAATTCATTGTTTGAGAAATAGTCATTGCCCAAATAAGTTGTTTTTCTTTATTTAAAAAAATTCTAAAATAATTTTAGGATGACAATCTAATGGATGTCCTACAGCTGCTTGTTGCATTAATGTCAGAACATCCTAATTCTATGATACCTGCTTTTGACCAAAGGAATGGGTTACGGTAAGAGTTTAACATTTCAAGAATTTTAATATATTTAATAGAAGAGATCAGTTTGGAAATGACAGATTCTTAGATATGAAAATTATTACTGGATCTTATAAAATGATTTAAGATACAAGAGCTTTTTATTTCATGTCTTATGTTTTTTGAAAAAATCTTTAAATATAGAGGCTGTGTTACTACTATTTAGTATATGAGGACAGATCAGGCAAATCATTCCAGTATTTTGTATGGTTAGTGCTGTTATACTGCTATTGTAAGGTCAAATTCTTCAGCAGACTTATCTTTAGGTCCTAAAACAAAAATATTCAATTGTGATCCAAGAGAAGATCTCTATCTTCCCTTTAAAACATAACCTCTTCCAACCCCAATCCCAAATCATCATTGTATTAGTCCTCTCGGGCTGCCTTAACAAAATACCCTAGAGCAGGTGGCTTAAACACCAGAAATTTGTTTTCCCATAGTCCTGGAGACTGTAAGCCCAAGATTAAGGTGCCAGCAGCATTGGTGTCTGGTGAGGGCTTTCCCTTTGGGTTGTACACAGCCACCTTCTTGTTGTGTGTTCACATGATTTTGTGTGTGTGTGCACGAACAGAAAGAGAGAGAGAGAACAAGCTCTTTAGTCTTTTTTTTTTTTATAAGGACGCTGATCCTGTCGAATCAGGGACCCGCCCTTATGACCTCATTCAATCTTAATTGATTTCTTATAGGCCCCATCTCCAAATACAGCCACTGCGGGGCTTAGGGCTTTAACATGTGAATTGAGGAGCACACATTCAGTCTGCAACAATCATCGTAACAAAAGAAAATACTTTTGTTTTAAATCTTTCGTTTAATGAGAAGGTTTTTGGGCTACAAAAGTTTAACAGCTACTTTGCTGGATGATCAGCTACAGTAACTAATTTACTGATTTAGTTATAATAAATTTCCCATATCAATCCTCTATTACAAAGTTTTTATTTGTTACCTTTCAGTACTCATTCTCTGTAAGATAGAAGATGACTTTATACATTATACCTAAGGAGTGTATTTTCAGAGATTCGCAGAGAAACAGAACCAAAAGGGTGTGGGTGTGTGTGTGTATGCCTGAGAGAGAGGGAGGGGGAGAGAGAGAGAGAGAGGGAGGGACGGAGGGAGGGATATTGAGATTTATGTTAAGGAATTGGCTGATGTGATTGTGGAAGCCTCCAAAATTTGCAGGCTGGCAGGTGGAGACCCAGATAAGAGTTGATGTTGCAGTTTGAGTCCAAAGGCAGTCTGCTGACAGTATTCCCTCTTCCTCTAGGGAGATCCTTTCTTTTTTTCTATTAAAGCCTTCAACTGTTAGGATGAGGCACCCACATTATGAAGGGTAATTTGTTATATTCAAAGTCTGCTGATTTAAGTGCCAGAGTAAGTGCTGTCCTCATAGAATGATTTGGGAAGTATTCCCTACTCTTTAATTTTCTTGAAGAGTTTGTATAGAATTATTATTATTTATTCTTTAAGTGTTTGCTAAAAGTTACCAGTGAAGTTAGCTAGGAGTGGAATTTTCTTTGTAGGGATGTTTTTAGCTACAAATTCAATTTTCTTAATAGATATAGGGCTGTTTAGATTATCTGTTTATTCTTTGATAAGTATTGGTAAGTTTCTGTCTATCAAGGAATTGTCTGTTTCATGTAAACTGTCAAATTTATTGATATAAAGTTGTTCCTTTATTTTCATTTAAGTATCTGAGAAGCCTGCAGTGATTTTACCTCTCTCATTTCTGACACTAATACTTTTTCTTCTTTCTTTTTTCCAAATCAGTCTGGCTAGAGGTTAATCAAATTTATTCATTGTCACTGTTTTGAGATCTTTCTTCTTTTTGAATATAGGTATTTAGTGCTTTAAATTTCTTCCTAAGCACTTTCAGTTTAATGTCATTTTTATTCAGTTCGAAATACTTTTTTCTTTTCATTTCTTGTTTTATCCATGTGTTATTTAGAAGTATATTCCAGAGATCTTTTTAAGTTTGAATTTTAATTTTTTTTTTAATCATTAATCGCTGGGCTTCCTATGCTAACTTGGCCACGGGATTCTTTTCTTTTTTAAAAAAATATTTATTTATTTATTTGGCTGCATGTGATCTTAGTTGTGGCATGCAAACTCTTAGTTGTGGCATGTGGGATCTAATTCCCTGACAGAGGATCGAACCCTAGCCCTGTGCATTGGGAGCGTGGAGTCTTAGCCACTGGACCACCAGGGAAGTCCCTGTTTGAATTTTAATTTAATTTCATTTTGGTCTATGAGGATCTTTGTATGACTTGAATCCTTTAAAATTTATTGAGACTTGCTTTATGGTCCAGCATATGGTATATCTGGGTAAATGTTCCATGCACACCAGAAAAGTACATGTATTTTGATGTTGTTTTGTTGGATGGAGTGTTCTATGAATGTCAAGTAGGCTAAGTTGGCTACCATTTTTCAAATCTTCTGTGTCATTACTGCTTCTTTGTCTACTTGTTCTGTCATTTATTGAGATATGATTATTGAAATCTCTGACTATAAATATGCTTTTTTCTCTTTTTCTTTCTTTGTATTTTTATCATTTTTTGCTTCAGGTATTTTAACTCAGATATTAAGTTTATCTATATTGAGGATTTTTATGCCTTGTCAGGGAATTAATGCTTTTATAATTACGTTTTTTCCTTTTTTTCCACCTGGAAATGTTTCTTGATCTGAAATCTACTTAGTTTGATATTTATATGGCTAATCCAGCTTTCTTTTACTCTGTGTTTGCATAGTATATCTTTTTTTCCATTTTAATTTATCTATATCTTTATAGTTAATTGAATTTCTTATGTACACAGTATGATGGATAATTTTGTGTCAACTGGCTGGGCCGTAGTTCCTTGATATTTGGTCAGACATTATCCTGGATATTTTTGTGAAATCATTTTTTGAATGTGGTCAACATTTAAGTTGGCAGACCTTGAATAAAGCAGGTTACCATCTATAATGTGGGTGGGCCTATCAAATCAGTTGAAGGTATTAATAAAATAAATAGGAATTCTACCAACACAATGCCTTTGGACTTGGGTTATGTTTTCCTCAATCTCCAGAGTACTTGTCTATCCTGCAGATTTTGGACTTAGCCTCCACAGTTGTGTGAGCCAGTTTTTTAAAATAAATATCTGTCTCTCTCTGTATATATACACAACCTATTGGTTCTCCTTCTATAGAAAACAATGACTAATACACACAGTGTAGTTGGATGTTTTATTTTTTAAAATGTACTCTGAGGCACTTAGTCTTTTCAATGTGTTTTGACTATTTACTTTTAATGTAATTATTGATTATAGCTTTATTTTCATCTAAGTGTTTTATTATTTATTTGTCTCAGTATAATTTTTCCTTTGTTTTTCCTTTGCTTTGTATTTAAATTCTTTTAGAATTCTTTGAAAATTAATTTCTATTAGGTTTTGGATCTGTCTCTTTGTGTAAATTTTTATTGGTTGCTTTAGAGATTTCACAGTATACCTAGAGTTAATATTCTGTGTCTTCAAATAAAATATGGAACCACTGCAAGTATATTGATACCTTTAAGCTCCACCATTGTTCCTTTTTGTATCTAATGTATCATAAGCCTCTCTAGACAATGTTATAATTTTTAATTTCACTTGTAATATGTAGTTTAAAGAATTTAAGAGGAGAAAAAACTTATGTTTATTCAGATATCTATAATTCTTTTACTCTTAATTCATGAAGGAAGCATTTCTTGTTGAGTAGTTTTGCTGGAAACATGATTTCTTAGTTTTTCTTCTGAAAATGCTTTTATTTGGCCTTTGCCCAAGGATATTTTTGCTGCATGTAGAATTCTCTGTTTCTAGTTTTTGTTCTTTCAATACTTTAAACTATTTTCCCGCTGTCTGTTGGCCTCCATGATTTCGAAGAAGGAAACCTATGATAAATCAAATCTTTTCTCTGCTAAATATAATGTATTAGATTTTTATATTTGCTTTCAGGACACGTTCTTTCGTTCTTCCCCAACCATACTCCCTGAAATTTCATTTTCTTTTTTTTTTATCACCAAGTCTGAGGAGTTTTATGCTCTTATTTTAAAATATTTTTTTGTTTCAGGTGTATCTTTCTCTTTCATTTTGGATTTCTAGTGGCTTGAATATTAGAGGTCTTAAAGCACATCTCCCTCAGCTTCTTTTTAATTTATTTCAATCATTTTTGTCTCTGTTCTTCAGATTTGATACTTTCTATTGATATAGAAATTTGACATGTATGATAAACTTGATCTTCAAGTTTATAAACTTTTTCTTTGTTTTTTCTACTTTGATGTTGAGCCCATCTCATGAATATTTCAGCTCTTGTACATTTCAGTTGTATAATTTCAATACAGTTAATTTTTATACTTTCTTTTGATGAGAACTTTGTTTTCTGATCCACTTAGACTGTGTTTACTTTTACCTTCTGGAGCATAGTTATAATAGCTTTAAAAATCTTTGTGGGATAATTGCAAGAATTGCCTATCCCATCAGCATCTGTTCATTGTGTTTTCCCATGAGAAATTGTCACATTTTCTTTGTTCTTTGTACATTAAGTGTTTTTTAATCTATCATGGATGTTGTGTTATCTTTTTTTTAAAATCAACTCTGGGACTTGTTATGATCTGTTAACAAATGTTGATTTGTTTTGTTTTGGTTTATTTTGGCAAGAAGGGTCAGACTGCAAGTTCTGCCTGTCCTTTGTGGATGGTGGTTCTGATGGCACTTCATTTTTAAAACCTCTCTTGTCTTGCTTTGGGTTTTTCTTGTACATGCACTACTCAGGGATTAGGCTGAGAATTGGGTGGTAATTCAGGTCTTCTTTCAATTTAGAATATTAAATTATTATTCTGGTCTGAGTCTGCCCCATACATTGCATCTCTTGGGTCAGTTTAGGGCTTTTGCAGGTTTTTACACAGATTTTGATGATCCTTCTCTCCTGTTTGCTCCTATTCATGACTCTCTCTAGCCTATAAGGACCCATTTTCTTAGTTCCTCTAACCAGAAGGACAGTTTTTCTCAGAATATTAGCTACCCGAACTTCTGACAGAAACGAACTCTGAGACAGGGACCCACTCATGGGTCATATTTACAAAAGAAAATTGAAAATTGAGACTCTTACTTCTGAAATGGGTAATCTGCAAGTATTAACTCCCCTACCCCAATGCACCTAGTTTTGTTTAGTCTTTGGAGTACTTTGGAGGTTGCTTTTTGTGTTTTTTCTATAGTTGTGGTTCTAATACACAAAATAGAAAGGCTGTATTATCCTTACGCCATCTTGGTTAGTCAAGGTATCTATTAAGTTCTTTGGCCTATTTTTTTAAAAATCCAGTTGTTTGTTTTCTTATTGTTGAGTTTTAGAGTTCTTTGCATATTTTGGATAACAGTGCTTTATCAGATGTTTCCTTTGCAAGTATTTTCTCTTAGTCTATGCCTTGTCTTCTAATTCTCTTGATACAGTCATTTGCAGAGCAGTTTTTAATTTTAATGAAGTCCAGCTAATCATTTATTTTTATTGTGGATCATGTCTTTGGTGTTGTAAGTAAAAAGACATCACCATACCCAAGGTCACCTAGGTTTTCTCTGTTGTGTTCTAGGAGTTTTATGGTTTTGCGTTTTACATTGAGGTCCATTTTGAGTTAATTTTTTTTAATTTAATTTAATTTATTTTTTTATACAGCAGGTTCTTATTAGTCATCCATTTTGTATCCATCAGTGTATACATGTCAATCCCAATCTCCCAATTCAGCACATCACCACCCCCAACCCCTGCAGCTTTCCCCCCTTGGTGTCCATACGTTTGTTCTCTACATCTGTGTCTCAGTTTCTGCCCTGCAAACTGGTTCATCTGTACCCTTTTTCTAGGTTCCACATATATGCGTTAATATACGATATCTGTTTTTCTTTTTCTGACTTACTTCACTCTGTATGACAGTCTCTAGATCCATCCACGTTTGAGTTAATTTTTATGAAGGGTGTAAAGTCTGTGTCTAGATTCATTTGTTGGATGTGGATGTCCTGTTGTTTCAGCATCATTTGTTGAAAAGAATATCTTTGTTAATTGTCTTGCTTGTGCTCCTCTTTTGTCAAAGATTGGTTGACTAGATTTATGTGGGTCTATTTCTAGGCTCTCTGTTGATCTATTTGTGTATTCTTTTACCAGTACCACACTATCTTGATTACTATAGCTTTACAGTAAGTCTTGAAGTCAGGTAGCATCAGTAGCACTAATATTCTGTAGGGATAGCCCTGCTTTCATTTCTGATATTAGTAAATTACATCCTTTCTCTTTTTCCTTAGCTTGGATAGAAGCTTACTGATTTTATTGATCTTTTTGAAGAAGCAGCTTTTGGTTTTGTTGATTTTTCTCTATTGATTTTTTATTTTCTATTTTATTGATTTCTACTCTAATACTTATTATTTTTCTCCTGCTTACTTTGAATTGAATTTTCTCTTCCAGGTGTCCTAGAGTGAAAACTTATGTTATTGATTTCAGATCTTTCTTCTTTTCTAATATATGCATTCAGTGCTATAAATTTTCCTGTAAACACTGCTTTTGCAACATCCCAGAGATTTTTATAAGTAGTGCTTTCATTTTCATTTTGTTGAAAATACTTTTAATTTTTTGAGATTTCTTCTTTGACCCACATGCTATTTAGAGGTATGTTGTTTAATCTCCAAGTATTTTGGGGGTTTTTCAGTTATCTTTCTGTTACTGATTTCTAATTTAATTCCATTATGGTCTGAGAGCAAACTTTATATAATTTCCAGTCTTTATATTTGTTGATTATGTGTGTTTTATGGCCCTGGATGTGGTCTACTTGGTGAATGTTCCATGTGAGCTGGAGAAAAATGTGTATCCTACTATTGTGGAATGAAGTAGTCTATAGATGTCAGTTATATCCTGTTGATTGATGGTATTTTTGAGGTTAACTATGTCCTTACTGATTTTCTGCCTTCTGGATCTGTCCATTTTTGAGAAAGGGGTTTTGCAATCTCCAACTATGATAATAGATTCATCTGTTTCTCCTTGCAGTTCTGTCAGTTTTTGCCACACAGTTTTAGGCTCTATAGTTAGGTGCATACATGTTAAGGATTGTTATGTCATATTGGAGAATTGACCCCTTTATCATGATGTAATGCCCTTCTTTATCCCTGATAACTTTCCTTACTTTGAAGTCTTCTCTTTCTGAAATTAATATAGCTGCTCTTGCTTTTTAATTAGTGTTAAATTAACATGGTATATTTTTATCCATTCATTTACTTTTTATCTATATGTGTCTATATTTAAAGTGGGTTTCTTGAAGACAACATGTAGTTGATAAACAAGTTTTTAAATGTCAGAAATGTATATTAAATTCACCCATATCTTACTTGAAGTTAGGTTTAAAATTATGTGACTATATGAAAAAATATACACGAGTATATCTTAGGTATTTACTTTTGAAATATATACTCATAGTAATTTGTTTTTAATTTTTATTTATTCAGAGTTATCTATAAACTTATGGCATCAACAAGTGAAGGAATCAGAGTACAAGCTCTCAAGGCAATGGGCTATTTTTTAAAACACCTGGCCCCAAAGTGAGTATTCATGAAATCTAAAATGGACTCTTGTATATTACATATTTATTTTATAAATCTTGGGAATAGTATTTACGTTCTGTGGTTACCCTCGTCTATCTTTTATTTATTTTTATTCATAAAATGCTATATAAATTTAATCCCATTTCTGCACGTTAAAAATGAAGTAGGGAGCAGGAGTATATTGTTTATGTTTTTATTTAAATTTTCCTTTTGTGTTGTTTATTGTAAGAATACATTTGTATAAGTTGAATTCTAGGTAAATCTAGGTAGGGACTTCATTTCAGGTGGCTTGATAATTTTTTGCTTTTTACTATAAAGCTAACATAGTAACCTGGTTATTTGTCACATACTGTGTTCTGCTGTATGTGTAACTAAAACTGAAACTCCCATGTTTCCTTTTGTCTTAGCTGAATACAGATATTCATGTCCTACCTATCGTTCCTTATACCAGAAATGGACACCACCAAATTTGTCCAAAATGAACAATTTTGGTGGTAGAAAAGTATTGGTAAACTTGTAATCTTTATTTTGAATCCAGCTGGCTGACTGTAAATAAAGTTTCATTGGAACACAGCCGCAATCATTTATTTGCTTATTATCTATGGCTGTTTATACATTATAACAGCAGTGTTGATTTGTTACTACAGAGAACATATGGTCCACAAAACCTAAAATATATAATATCCGGTCATTTGCAGAAAACATTTGATAAACCCAGGGGTAGAATTAAGTTTGTGATCCTTCAGTTTCTAAAGTTTTGCTTGGAAGTTTAATTTAGTATTGATATATTTATCTTTACAGTATTCGTTTAAAAATTCTCTTGCATGTCTTCTACCTTTTCTTCCACATTGTTTTTCTACTTTACTTCGTCGGCTTTAGATTATTATTTAAGGTAGAGCTTAGCTCATGGCTAATGGAGAGAAGCAGCTAGTTAATAAATAATTGTTTTGAAGATTTTGGTGACAGTTTTTGCTGTGCTGTGGCATAGCCAGTCATATTTTTTTAAAACTTCAATTGTGCCTATGTATTTGTAGTTTGTATTTCTCTATTAAAGATTTTGTGGCCTTATAAGTTCTAGGTCTAAGAAAATTGGGGCATTATTGAGTTGGAATTTGTTAATAATGTGAAAAACCTTTTTGTGTCTCCTTCATCAGCATGCATACTAAATAGTGAATAATAAAACTCTGCATTTGATTTTCTTTTTCCTATGTAATTGCAGAAGAAAAGCTGAAGTCATGCTTGGACATGGATTGTTTTCATTGCTAGCTGAAAGACTCATGCTTCAGACAAATTTAATCACAATGACCACATATAATGTCCTATTTGAGGTAGGAATGTAGTTAGAATTTAATCTTCCTAATTTCTTATGAAAATACCTGTATAATTGAGTTGGTAGTGTCTAGATGAAATAAGATCATTTAGGTTTGATGTACGATTTTGAAACTAGCTATATAAAGGAAATGTGGCTGCATCTTAATAAATCTATTATTTGGTGAATTTCTAAACAGTGTGGACATCTCTGTTTAAGTATTTTCTCCATTGTATTGGCTGTTTGATGTCTCTCTTTTTTTAAAAAAATATTTATTTATTTATTTATTTTTGGCCGCGTTGGGTCTTCGTTGCTGCATGTGGGCTGTCTCTAGTTGCAGCGAGCGGGGCCTACTCTTTGTTGCGGTACGCAGGCTTCTCATTGCAGTGGCTTCTCTTGTTGCAGAGCATGGGGTCTAGGTGTGTGGGCTTCAGTAGTTGTGGCACGCGGCCTCAGTAGTTGTGGCTCATGGGCTCTAGAGTGCAGACTCAGTAGTTGTGGTGCATGGGCTTAGTTGCACCTCAGCATGTGGGATCTTCCCGGCCCAGGGCTTGAACCCATGTCCCCTGCGTTGGCAGGCAGATTCTTAAGCACTGTGCCACCAGGGAAGTCCCGATGTCTCATTTTATAATCAAGTAAAAGTAGAGTTACAATGTTGAAATTATTTATTCCGTATAATACAAGAGATATTTAGCATGACAATACTGGACTGTATACTTAATGTTGTTCAGTGTTGTACTTAAAGTTCATAAATAGTGATGGTAATACAGTGATTATGCTAATACAATCTACTGTTTCATTTCTGTAGATTCTTATAGAACAGATTTGTACTCAGGTGATACATAAACAGCATCCAGATCCTGATTCTTCAGTTAAGATACAAAATCCTCGTATGTATTTAACATACTTTTATTTATTTTTTTGATATTTGCTTTTTGTTTTTCCACCTTTATTGTAATATAATTGACATAGAACATTGTGTACTTTTAAGATGTACAATCTAATAACTTGATATATATATATGTTGTGAAGTGATTACCACAGTAAGGTTAGTTAACACATCCGTCACTTCACACAGTTATTTTTTTTGTGTTACGTGTAGTGAAAACTTTTAAGATCGACTCCCTTAGCAATTTTCAGATACATAATACGGTATAGTTAACTGTGGTCTCCAGGTTATACATTACATACACAGAGCTTATTCACCTTATAACTGGAAGTTTGTACTCTTTGAGCACCTTCTCCCATTTCTCCCACTGCCTTCCTTTTTATACTTTTATAAGTAGATTTTGCTACTAAAAAGGAAAATCACTGAAGAACCTGAAGTTGGTATTGTTGAAAACACATTGTTCAAATAATATTTCATTATAGGCATTAATATAATACTAGTTTTATTTGTGTTTGATGTTGAATATAACTTCACATTGACTTTAGGTTATGTGGAAATGTTTATATAGAGGTTTTGAAGAATTATATGCATAAGATCTTGGGTTTTTAATATATGTTCAGATTTTTGGTAAAGTTTTGATTGCACGATTTAGTGATGTCAGGCTAAGTTACATGGACCATGGAGGTAGCATTCATCTTAAATTACTGTCAAGTTAAGAATACCAAGTTTGGAATTGAAAAATTTCCATCTTCTTTATTGTTTATGCACTTAGTCTTGGTTACCAGTCTTTTCTTTTGATATTTAGAGTTCTTAAACACTTATAAAACGTGTACATTTCTCATCTTTTTAAGATTATTGATATTAAAATAACTGTAGAGTTTCAAAATTTAATTACCTTTTGTGTGGTGAGTTATGGTCATGTTTGTGGTACTCTATTTCAGTACTAATTTTAAAAACACATGTCACATGGTTATATTTCTCAGCCTTTAGGGAGATGTGGTGTCATTATTTTAGAGAGTAAAAAACCTTTATTTTATTATTTTTAAAATATTTATTTATTTATTTGGCGGCAACCGAGTCTTAGTTGCGGCACATGGAATCTTCATTGCAGCATGTGGAATATTTTAGTTGGCATGTGGCATCTTTAGTTGCGGCATGCAACATCTTTTAGTTGTGGCATGCAGGATGTAGTTCCCTGATCAGGGATCGAACCCAGGCCCCCTGCATTGGCAGTGCAGAGTCTTAACTGCTGGACCACAGGGAAGTCCCGAAAATACCTTGATTTTATATATATAATATAAAATGTATTTTATGTAGCTATGGAAAAATGACTTACTAAAGTAAGAATTTTAAAATATATTATCTATGTAATATACTGGCAGAAAAGATAGGCAGTGTAATGTGGTGTTTAAAAACATAGGACATCTAGCTTTTCAATCTAGTCTACATGTCTTAATAGTTATGTGATTTTTGGGTAAATTAATTAATTTAGGTGTTCCTTAGTTTTCTTGTCTCTAAAATGGGGATAATAATAGTATCAACCTATCATTGTATAAGGATTAAATGTATTAATACCTGTGTTTTCTTAAATATTTTGTCTCACAATAGTATATCCTCAAAATTAGTGGCTATTATCGTCATTATCATTATTATGATTATCATCATTGTAATCATTGTGCAGGTAGAGAAAATTTGAATTTGTCATTTGAAGAGTTCAGAAATTGCTCCTAAAATATCATTAAATTTATGATAAAAGTACCTTCATATCTGATATTTTGAACTTGTTGCTTCAGAATCACCAAAAACCTTGGCAAAGTGCTGGTTTAGAAATCCTCAATTTTTAATTGGGTAAAACTTTGACATATTATTTAATTTTAAATTCAGGGTTATAGCTGTTTTTGTTTCTTTAAAGTTCTGTATCTCAGTATTAAAAGAATTTATTTTCTTAAAGTTAGTACTAGAAATTTATATAGCATTATATTTAAGACCATTACGGTAGCAGTTTTATTTGTTTGGAGTGTTAAATAGGTTTTAATTTCCTTTTGATATTTTTGTATCTAATTTTAGATTTAGAATTATGGAAGGAAATCTTGATAGCTTTTAAAATTCACAATGATAAAGGAAAGAGTATGTGCATAGTATAGATTTTGTTGAAGAAGCTGAGAATTTATTCTCTTTTTTCTGAGATTTTGATTATATACAGATATTTTTAAGGTCAGTTTTACTAACTGGCAGAGATAAGGGAGAGGTGTCTGCAATTTTACCATCATTTAATTGTTTACAATTTAATTTCATTTATTATAACCTTTTAAAATTTAGCTTTACACATTCTAATGACAAAATTAAAAAATCCCTTTCTTGTTTATGGATGTTTTCTATGTATTGTCAGTCTTGGCTCAGGTGATTTTTTTTTTATAACACAGAAGAGGATGTTTTCAGTAGACATTTATGTCAGAGAAATGAAAGAAATTGAAATATACTGATGATATTACATTATGAATTTTTTGTAATGTTTTGTTTTTTACTAGTTTATGAATTGTCTTACAGAGATACTAAAAGTAATTGCAACCCTACTTCGAAATTCTCCCCAGTGCCCAGAGAGCATGGAAGTTCGCAGAGCCTTTCTTTCTGACATGATTAAACTTTTTAATAACAGCAGAGAAAATAGAAGGTAAGCAGGATCAGAAAGCATTTATTTGCAATATTCAAGTCTAGCTTTGAATAATCCCATTTTTTCTAAGAAAAATTGCTTTAAATACCATGAAATGAATTTTCTATATGCTTTTTTCATTAAGGTATACAAGTAATGTACCAGTTAATTGAGCTTTCAATACCACACTGTTTAATTGTTTTCGATGCATAATAAAGGTGGTTGTTTTGTTTTAAACTTTTACATTTTTAGAATTCTTTCAGGTGATTTATTTTTTTAAGTAATTCCAAGTCCTCTTACAATTTTCAGGAGCTTGCTACAGTGTTCTGTGTGGCAAGAGTGGATGCTTTCTCTCTGCTATTTTAATCCTAAGAATTCAGATGAGCAAAAGATAACAGAAATGGTATATGCCATATTCCGAATCCTACTTTATCATGCAATCAAATATGAGTGGGGTGGCTGGCGTGTGTGGGTAGACACTTTATCAATCACACATTCAAAGGTAAGTTTTTTAAAATGAAAGTGTATTTTAGCATCTTAAATGTCTGTAATTTTGAGTTTTATTCTTCAACAAAATTTTATATACTTAAAATCAAGGAAAAAAGGCAGATTATTCTCTGGAAATGCGGTGAAGTGAACAACTAAAAAAGGGAATAACTAAAAAGAAATATAAAATATTTCCAACTTCTTCTCTATCAAAATAGTTTTGTTCCAAATGTCATTTTCATGCGTGCTTAAGTTGATAAAGTGAAACCTTATAACACAGCATGAAGGAATTTATATTTTCAAGTAGCCATTTTCAAGATACGGTTCTCTGAAATTTGTAGTATTTTGAAGCTTTTTGAACACAAGGTGGCGCACAATATTCAGAGATGAGAAGTTATTTTAGTAGTATAAGGTGGTTGACTAAACAGAAAAAGCTCTGGCTAATTTTGCCTTTGCTCATGTTGCAGTCAGTTAAAGAACTGGTTTAGAAGAATCACTAATCTTTCTCTTTTTTTAAACTTAAGCCAGTGTTAGTTATTTATGTATAGCTTTTGTTTAAAAATATTAATGAAATGTCCTAGAAATACAAAAAAGTATAAGGAATAATGTACCTACCAGTGTTTATGGAATTGGGTTCCCTATCCCAATTGCTTTGTCTACCATTTTCAACCCCTCTCTCTTCTTCCACTCACCTGAATTTGGTGTTTTCATTATTTCTATGTCTTATTTATGTTTTAACTATAGAAACACACAGACACACAGACAACACACTAAAGAATTTTATTTTTCATGTGTATACTTAATATGAATGGTATTGTATTAAATGCATTTTCCAGCAGCTTTCTATTTTTACTTATCATTGTTTGAGATTCATCCATATTGACCAATGTAGTTGGTCAATTTTCTCAATTGTATGTATTCCATGGTATGACTTTATCTGCTTACCAGTTGATGAGCATTTTTGATGCGTTTTGTATATATTGGGAAGTTTCTCTCTATATATGTTCCTAGAAGTGGAATTGATGATTTGTAGGGTGCAGATGTTAAACATTACAAGGTAATGCAATTCCTTTTCCAAAGTGGTATATCAGTTTACATTCTTGCCAGCAATGTATAAATTCTCATGGCTTCATATCACCTTATCACTTGTTATGGCTAGAGTTTAAAAAATTTTGCAAATTTGATGAATTTTAAATGCTGTGTTTCCATAATACTAATTTTCATTTTTTTGTTGTTTTGTGGGAGTTCTTCATGTATTCTTGGTCTTAATCCTTTGCTACCTATATTGTTTATGAATGTCTTCTGTCAATTTGTTGCTTGTCTGTTTATGTTTGGAGTTTTATGTTTGTGTCTTCTGAGGAAATTTTACATTTCAAATAATTAATGTAGTAAAATTTATTAGTTTCTATTATGGTTTATGGTTTTTATATCTTGTTTAAGAACTCTTTCTATATATACACAGAAGGAATATAGTTAACAAATAAATATTAATTATAAATTGACTAGAAGGATAAAGAACAGAATTGATAAATTTGGTATATCTTTAAATGTTTTATTGACTATCATAGTTATTACTCTGGAATATTTTGCCATTCTATTGGAATATATTGTCATTTCCTAAATATATGTTTTTGGGTGTTTGAATAACTTTTAGCTATTTGTAAGTACGTAAGAGTTATTCATTCTTCTTCCTCCTTCTTCAGTGAGAGGAAGGTGTGTTATTATCATAAGGATTTTACAAAGATATCTTAGATTGGAAGATATTACTCTACAGATTTATGTTTGAGAATAATCCAGTGCTAAATGAGGCAAAGATGTGATTTTCTAAAATGGCTTTGTTTTAGTCACTGCATTTTTAAGCTGACCAGTTTTAAGCTGACCCCCTAAGGCAGGGTTCAGCCAAGCATGGCCTGAGGGCCAAATCTGGCCTGGCCTGTTTCTGTAAATAAATTTTTATTGAAATACAGCCACCTGTATTTATTTATGTATTTTCTAAGACTGCTTTCATGTTAAAAGCATTGAGTATTTGTGACAGAGACTCTTTGGCTCCCAAGCCTAAAATATTTACTATTTGGCACTTTACAGAAATGCTTTGCCACCTCTTGTCTAACTTACTTTAGTTGTGCTGATGCCCAGCTATTCTGGTTTCGGTTGTAGTGGGCTACTGCAGTCTGGACTGATTTTCTGCTAGTATTATTTTTTCCCTTTACAAGAGATAATGAGAATAACGGTTGAGTTTTGGTTTCACATAATTTGGATTGGACTTCAGGTATATCTGGGAGAATTCTCAGTTAGGGAAGTGCCCATATAAATTAGATTTTAAAAAATTTCTACATATTCTATGTTAATTCAGCACTTTTGTGTACACTCCAGTTTGTCGTGTCCTTAGGAAGAATGGCTAAAGGAATGTAACCTTTAGAGCAGTAATTCTTGAAGTACAGCCTGAAGACCTTGGGAGCCCAGGAGACCATTTCAGGGAGTGGTGAGGTCCTCCTTTTCCAGCTATGTATCTAGTTAGAGGATGGATTTTTTTCATGTAGTGCAACCAAAACAATATAGTACAACAGGTTGAATACAAAAACGTATATTAGAATGTAGCCATCTTCTATTAAACCAGAATTGAAAGAGATTTGCAAAAATATGAAATAATAGCGTTCTTCTCATTATTATTATTATTGTTTTGAAAAAGTCATTTTTCAAAAAATATGTTATTTATATTAACATATACTGGGTTTATTGCTTTTTTGAAATGAATTAATACTTGTAGAATTTCGTAGTTTTAATTTCTAATATGGTAGCTAGTAATAGACATACCCCATATAAGTAAAGATTTTCGGGAGGTACCAGTACTTTGGATCCTGAGACTAAAATGCTTGAGAACTGAAATGATAGGCTATTTAGGTCCAATAGCCTAGTCTCGTCCACAAAACAAAAGAGTCAGACCTGGAGAAATCTCAGGCACCTTTGAGCTATTGAGCATTTATGGCTAAATATTATATCCAGTCACCAGTCTATTTGTGTAAGTAATGAAGAGAACATGGGCTTTGGAGACAGGATAGTCCTGGGTTTGAATTCTGATTTATAGTCATTTTTAGTTGTGTAAACTCAGGGAAGTTTCTAAACTTTTCTTAACCATCGATGTCTAATCTAAAAATGGTAAATGTGGTAATATATGTGTATATCTGAAGTTAGGAGTTAATGAGTGAAATCACAGGAAATAGAATTAAACAACTATTTTCCTTTGTTATAGTTCTGTCATTCCTCCTGTTAATTCTTTTGTTCTCATTCTTACTGCCAGCATACTAGTTAAGGCCCTAGTCACTTCATGTTTGGTATAAATACAGCTTTTAAAATGAAGAATTAATTACATCCAAAATAATTTGCATGGCATATATGCTATGAAGTGTTATAAAGGAAACTGTGTGACTACCCAGCTTAAAAAAGGTTCTCCCTTTCTAATAACTACCCTCTTCAACCCAAATCTAATCATCATTTTGAATTAGTGTTTATTATTCCCGTCTTGAAAAAGTTAAAAGAATGTATTCCTAAATAATATAATCTCTCATTTTACCTGTTTCTGTATTTTATGAAAGGGACATCATACTGTGTGAGCTCTTTGTTACTTACTTTTTCTCATCAAACCTTTTGTCTCTACGATTCTTTCTTATTGTTACATATAGCTTTGCTTCATTCATTTTCACTGCTATGAATAATTCAGGTGCTCAAAAGCAAAGGTTTTAATACCCCCCTTCTCTCTCCTCTCTCTCCTTCTCCCCTAACCTCTTTTCCCCCACTTCCTCACTCCCTGTCTTCCCCCTACTTTCTTCCTCTTCCCAATATCCAACGAATCACCACCCAACCCCCTGCATTGGCATTGACTGTGGATACCTGGTGCAGTCTGTGCTACCCTCTATCACTGCCTAGCTAGCTTGCTCCCTCTTTGCTTATTTCTCTGTTTCTTCTTTCAGCCACCATCTCCTTCTTTCCCATCCCTCTCCTTCTCTTTCTTTGTTTTTCCCTCCAGTGTTCCTCCACCCTTTCTGTACCCCCTATCTTCTCTCTCCCCACCCCTCCCCAACCTCTTCTTTTTCTCTGTTTATATTTGTTTTGTCTCTGCTCCCTTCCCCCCTCTCCCCTGTCTGTTGGTCAGACCCTCCATGGGCTCGCTTACTCGTTTTCAGTCACTCTGTGTCTAGGTCTTACTCCAGTGGCCCACCTCTTTTCTTCCCCTTTCTACCTTTATGTTTTCTCTTTTTGTTCTTAACACTCCTCCCTTTTGTTTTTCCTGTCTTCTTCTAGTTGAGTACCTTCAGGTTTACTACGAAAGATAGAAAGATGAATCCGGAACAGATCTTATCCTGAAAGAAGTTACTTTCTAATATGGGAGATAATACATGTACTGAAAGACAGGGCAGGAAGGAATAAGTGTCCTAGAAGAGAGATTCACAGTGAAAGGAGAGGGCCTTTGAGAGGTTTGTAGAATGGATGTCATTTGACTACAACCTTGAAGGGTAATAAATAAGATTTGGGTACGTAGAGACTGGGGTGATGAGAATCACTGGTGGAGGAATGGCATAAGCAGAGGTGCATAGATAATTTCCCTGAGGGAAAAGCATGTGGAATTGTTTGGTTTGCTTAGGGGTGTGTAAAGTACATGAAGAAGAGCAGTAATGTGTCATATAGGAAATGTAGACTAGTATTTATTTAAGCAAGTATGATCCTGTAATAACTCTCATATTATATTCTTGGTCAAAAGTGGCTGTTAATTGTAAGCTCTCAGCAGGGATGAAGGGTTTTATACTTCGTCATATCTCCCGTAACTGGGCATAGTGCTGAGTGCTTGGCAGTTGCATGTTAAATATTTGTTTCAGGAAGGAGGAGGAAGGACTACGCCATCATTGTTTGGGGCTATTTGGTTCCACTGTCATGTGGCGCCATGCCACCCTGTGTGTGCCTTAGTGCCTCAGTCTTCTCTTATCCACGACCCAGGAAATAGCCGTAGCAGCTGTCTTTAAATTACTTATGTCAGAATCTATGTCTGTGTCTATCTGAGTCTATGTCAGAATCACACACAGTATGTTTCAGGGATCATCTCATCAGAGGAACTTGGGATGCACATCTTCTAGTTTCTTGGGCCCCATCTCAGAATCCTAATCTGAATCTCGTGGTATGTTCCTAGAAATCTGCATTTTAAAATAAGTCCTTCTTATGTACTCTAAATTTTGAGGGCCCCTCAGATTGTACAGGGAATTATTTTGACTAACTTTTATAAAATTATCCCCTTCCCACTTTCACACTAAGATGCTAATAATAATATACTCTTTAGAAAGCATAATGAAGATAGAAGAAGTCTATGTAAATTAAATATGGACCCCAGTTATGACCCCTTAATACATTTTTTATCATAAAGGAAAATGTATTTTTTCTTTCTGGGAGCATATTTTAAGGCACAGAAAATGTTAAAGGAAGAAATATAAACTACTTTTCTTATGAAGTATCTGAAATCAGTATTTTTTAGACTCAAATTTATACACAAGAAACCCAAAACAGGCTTTAAGTTTTCTGTGTGAATTTATATATATATAAAATTAGTTCATATTTTTCTTTACTCCAGTGACTTAGGGCTTTAAACAGATCTTAAAACCTTTGCAAGGAAAATAGGTACTTTACGGAGAGGCTTCTTTTGCCTACTTTGAGCCAAGAACCAGTCTTTGGCTCAAGTTTTAGGATTACAGTTATAAAATGGAGTAAACAGTGATTAAGTTCATGTAGAGTATTTTGTCTGAGTAAAACTACACCTGTCCCTTTTTGCTGTTAAAGTATACTTTAAAGAATAAGTGCTGAAGCTTTACTTTATGAGGGGGAAAAGAAAAACTTAAAGTTACAAGTTGCTTCTTGTGATTTTCACCTTTAATTTTAATGTTTCATAAATGTCTTTCAGTTTTATTTCTCTTTTATGAATTTTCTTCATTGATTAAAAAGCTTTTTTCTCTTTAATGAAGTTTATATAAAGTAATTAATTTGAATGTAACTATGTTAATTTTTTTTGAATTTTAATATCTTGATATCTGTTTTTAAAGTAAAATGGAAAACTTATACTCTAAAGCTCTTCAAATCAATATTTAATAAAGTTTAGGATGGAGCTGAAGTGATTGAGTAAGTAGGTGAACAATTTGTAGCATGCTGATAAAAGTTCTGCTGAAATTATTGGAACCAAATTTTTTTCTCTGAAGATATTAATTCTAAAGGTTTACAAATATTTCAATGCATATAATACTGAAATAATGTATATTTTTTCCTGTTTGCAGTCATTTAAAATCTTAGTATCACAGATTTATAACATGGTTCTTCATAAAGAACTGGTGTGTAAAAAACTAACATTGCAGAATTGGATAGCTTTTGCAGAGTTACATCAGGATACATGTAGCTGCTATAAAAAGCCAAAGAAACTCAATTGCAATTTTATTGTCCAGTTTGATAGATATCCTGCCACCTTTGTAGCAGGGAAGCTGTTTGTCACTGTATCCCTCTCCTCCAACAGCTGAACTAGGTTTTATAAGCAGTAATGGGCTCTTCTAGTGTAACTGTACTTGGTGTGTTTTCTAGGTTTTTATTATTCCTCTTTTTCTTTACCTTTTTTTTTTTTTTTTTTTTTGCTCTTTACCTTTTTTTAATGCTTCAAATTGAACATTATCTTGAGTAATTAAATAATACTGTTTTCACTTGGTACGCTAAAATGCTTCTACTCTTTAATTGAAATTTAGATTAAGGCATTTAATATATTCTGAATTGTAAGAACTGTCCAAAAACATTTTTTTCTAAACAATAAAACTAAAACTGTGTTTTGTCTAGGCGGCCTATATTGCCAAGGTAGAATCAATCTATGACTTAAAATAATCAACAAGTAAAAGTTTTTTTCACTTGACTTAAAGATATGATATGACTTAGATTTTTCTCCCCAGATGATAAATTTGGGGTAAAGTATTTAGTTATCTTGGATTATTTAAATTATCTTTAGATTTATTTGCTGTTAACAGCCTGATGAAATGGCTTAAACATAAATGTCAGTCATTTTATATAAGAAGAAAGTACAGTTTAGGTTGGGTAAAAAGCATGTGGAAATCAGTTTTGTTAGAATTCACTAAGTGGTTTCTTAAAAGTATTTTAAAAAATCACAAGGTATAAACTGGCAAATATAAACATGCATGTATTTGTATGTGTGAGTTTATGGTGTCTATGTAATAAAATTAAAAGCTACATATTCTTGTAAGAAATTTCAAGAGTTATAAAATTTTCATATTTCATGGATTGTCAGTATTTTATACTTAATTGCTAAAGTATTCGTTGGCTTCAGACTTTTTAAACAAATAGTATTTATTGTTTTTTTATTTGTACAATTATATGTGCTCATTGTAGGAAATGGAACCTACTGCAAATGTATACGCACAAAATCCAGAAATCACCTCTTATCCAATCACCTGTGCATGACTTAATATTTTGGTGCAAGACTTTACAGTCTTCTGTATATAAATATACACATACATATAATTATTTTCTTATAAAACTATAATACTTATGTTATTTTACAGTACTCTTTCAATTAATGATACACTTCTTACATGAATTTAATGGCTGCATATTATTAGGTATATGTATATTGCATAATATTATGGGAGAAGTAAAGTTAAGAACAAAAGCTGCAGCTTTGATGTAATGTCTGAATGCTATCAGACCACATGTAGTTCTAGGAAGGAATGATTGAATAAATGATTCAAGTTTACTCTTCATATTCTGGCATTCTACAAAATTTTATTGGAAAAATTGGTGGAGGTGATATTTTAAAAATCTGTTGAGTTGTATTATAGTGTATTGCATATGCACTATAGTTTAATTTTCCCTTGTTTTTGAGCAGTGATGAGCCTGCGCCTGTATAACTGTCTCTTATTTTGTAGGATAAAGTCCTAAGGTTCGATTAGGAGTCTGCACATGTTTTTAAAAGTTTTAGTAGGTATTGCTAAGTTGCTATCTAAAAACTTGTGTATGAATTTATATTCTAGCTTTGCACAAGAGTACCTGTCTGGATTGTTCTTAAGAAAATAAAATTGGTCAAGATTAATCTTTGTAAAAACGAAAAGATTAGTAAGTTAGTAGCTGTGTGATACTATTTTATGTCACTGTGCTTCCTATCTTCATGCATATAAAATGAGGGTTATGCTACCTGTCTTTTTAGGGTTGCTCTGAAGATTGTCTCAATATATGCCAGATGCTTAAAATAGTGTACACTAAGCATTCTGTATATCTCAGCTGTTGTGCAAGTATTTAAAAACATATCTGGTATTGCCCATCAAAATGAGCTTAACTTAGTATTTATTACGTGTATACTTTTAGGCATGTTGTGGAATAGGGAACAATTATTGATTAGATGGAAGTTTTCATACTTTAAAGAAGTTGGAGGGAAGAATACTGCTTTAAGTAAATTTCTTTTAAATTAATTCTAGAATGTTTCCATGTGTTAGTATGATTTATAGAGATTAAGAGAATACTAAGTTGGTTGGAAGGCTTTCTTTAAATTGCATCCTCACTTGGTGTTAATAAGGAAGTGTCGTTCAAAAATCATTTTATGAAAGAGTAAAGTTTGTTTTTATATTTACTAGCATTGCTTACTAAAAGGGGTGAGCTTCAGACCAAAAGTTGCAACTTTGATGTAACATCTGAATATCAGACCACTTAAAATTCTAGGAAGAAATAATTGAGTGAATTAATTTGCTTTTTATATTCTGGATTTCTCTAAAACTCTGTTCAGAAAAATTAGTGGAGGTAATTTTTAAAAAATACATTGAAATTAATTTAAAATGTAGTTGAAGAGAACCAGAGTCAGACAATAGTTAAATTAGTAAAATTAGATTTTATTCAGGAACTCTTGTAATAGGGGAAAAAAAGACCTGAGGGTAGAGATTGGCTTAATTCTGAATACAGCAAGGAGAAATGGGGATTTTATAGCCACGGAACAAGGTAGGAATGGGGGGAAGGGCTTCAGTAGATGGAAATTTAATAAGAGGAAACATGTGGGGTGGGGGAGATTCTGGTTAACCGGACTTCAACAGGATTCTTGCTGAAGACAGGCCAGGCTGATTAGATATCACCTGGGAGATGGTGGGGAATGAGGAACTGATCAGATGTCAGTGTGAACAGATATTGAGGATGGGGGATTCTCTCTAAACTGACCTAGGATTCTTGCTGAAACTCAGAGCTGTAGGTCTGACGAGGACAGAGGGCCCAGGTGAGACGAGGATTCAGAGCAACCTTACTAAAATTTGGTTCCGGAGAGAGTGTTTGTCAATGTAAACAAAAATACAATTGTATTACTTTTAAATTTGTTTTTTTCCCTTCCTTGGCAGTTTGTATATAGGTATGTCCCATTTTTTGTTTTTCATTATTTTTTTTTGTAGTGGGTTTATTTTAAGCTACATATAAGTGGAATAGTAGGATTTACAAGTCAAATTCATTAGAAAATAACTTTGTAATTTGTCTGTGTTAAATCACAGAGTTGCCTTCTAAAAAGAATTTTTATTTATTTATTTGGCTGCGTTGCCTTTTAAGCAGTGAATAAATAAAGCTTGCCCTTACCTGTATGATAAAATTTTGATTCCTTCTCATGGTTCCCAAAGCCTTTAGTAGTCTGTTACCTCCTTGCCATTGACACTGCTTACACTATTTTTATTGCTCGTCACTCCTAGAAATGCTTTAATGTTACTGCTTTACCAAATAACTTCAGTGTCTTAAATGAACCATGTTCTTTCACCATCCATTCTTACACATACCTTCTTAAATTCCTTCTGCGTGGCATCTCCCCTTGCTCTTAATCCTTTTGTTTCCTCCATATGAGTAATCATTAATGAAGACCAAACTTAAATGTCAGCATCTTCTCGGTACTTCCATTTATTTCTAGGTACAATTAAGTAATTTCTGTATACTGCCAGTAGTATCTTGTATATATCTCTAAATTACACTTTCAATTACTTGAAAAGGTCTTTAAAACATTCCCAAAGGGCACACAAAAGGCATGAACAAATGGAAAAACATACTTCCTAGAATAGGAAGACTCAACATCATAAAGTTATAATAAATTAACATTTCTTTAGGTTATTTTATAAAGTTAATGAAATCCCAGGAAAATACTAATTAATCATTTTTTCTTTTGGTGGAGGAAAAACAGAGTAAACTAGTTATTAAGGAAATGTAAGACAAAATAAACAAGTAAAAACATCCAGGAAGACTCTGTAAAGATCAGTGAGGGGGACTAACTCTACTGAATACTAAAATACATTACCAAATGTCAGTAATTTAAAAAATGTAGTATTGACACATGAAGAGATAGGCTGACCAGGGGAGTAGAAGAGAAAGTCCAGAAATATACAAAGTTCCATATAAGACTTTAGTACATTATAAAGGGAAAACTTGAAGTAGTCCATAAATATTGTTGGGATAATAGAAGATTCATCTAGGGGGAAAAAAAGTTGGAGTATGAAGAAATTTAACCTATGGATCAATTAAATGGGCTGTGATGGGGCTGGAGGGAGAAACAAAAGTACTTGAAGAAAACACAGATAATTCTTCTGTAACCTTGGAGTGTGTAAGAATTTTCCAAGTATAATTTAGAATCTAGAACCATTAAAGAGAAAAAAAGACTATTTTTTTTTACTATATTAAAACATATAAAATCCTTTGTGACCAAAAACCAAACAATACCATAAGCAAAAGTCAAAAGGCAAATGACAAATTTGGGAAAACTGTTTAGGACCAGAGCAAAGATAACATTCCTAATATATAAAGTGCTCCTAGAAATAGATACGAAAAGACAAACTAATAGAAAAATGAATGAAAACCATGATCAAACAACCCATAGAAAACTAAGTAAAAAGTACTTTAGATTTATGAAAAGACACTTCGTAAGGGACTGTAAATTAAAACTGTCCCGAGATAGTTCACTAAGATATATTAAGTGACAAAAGAAACTGTGGAACAGTGTGTATAGTGGATATTAGTGAGTTAAAAAAGTGGGAAAGTGAGAATTTGTATTTGTATGTATATGCACAAAAATACTCTGGAATGATACATAAGAAATTAATAACTGATTACCTGATTGTTGGGGATTTGTACAGGTGCGGACCAGTGGTGGGAGGGAGACTTTTACACTATATACTGTTTTATGTTTAAATCATGTGAATTGTAGGACTTTTCTGGTGGCGCAGTGGTTAAGAATCCACCTGCCAATGCAGGAGACACGGGTTCGAGCCCTGGTCTGGGAAGATCCCACCTGCCGCAGAGCAACTAAGCCCGTGCACCACAACTACCGAGCCTGCAGCTCTAGAGCCTGCGAGCCACAACTACTGAGCCTGTGTGCCACAACTAGTGGGCCTGTGTGTCTAGAGCCTGTGCTCTGCAGCAGGAGAAGCCACCACAAGGAGAAGTCAGCACACTGCGTTGACAAAGAGTAGTCCCCGCTCACTGCAACTAGAGAAAGCCCACACACAGCAACGAAGACCCAACGCAGCCAAAAATAAATAAATAAATAAATGAAAAAAAATCATGTGAATTGTAGAGGAGAAAAACTTTTCCTTGACTGTCTTAAGGTCCCTGGCAGGACATGAAAATTAAACTAACAAAGAGAGATTATTAGGAGAAAAGCATGTGCATTTATTTAATATGTTTTACGTGAAATGGGAGTCTTCATAAGGAAGTGACGACCCAAAGAAACGGTTAAGCCTGAGCATTCTTGTACTAGGTTTGGTGAAGGGTGGAAAGTCGTGGAAAAGCGTGGAAGGACAAAGGGTATGAACTAAGAGTAGTAAACTGGGGGAAAATCATCAAGGCCTGTTTATTCCGATTCCTCTCGGCGTACTTCTGTCTTTGAGATAAGGGTGCTCTTTTCCTCTGGGCTATAGGCACCTCTCACATAAGAAGCTTCAAGGAGAAGGGGGAGATGAGAGAGACCTTGTAGAACCTGGTGTTTCTATGATTTGCTTCGGGGAGGATGAAAAGGTCAGAGAGTCTTTTCTATACCTACTGTTTCTCAAATTCCTTCATCTTAAAATAGTGTGCCAATGTGCCATATTTTGGGGTAATGTGTTCTGAATGCAAAGTATACTACTTATTCAAAAAATGTTTTTGAGCTTATTACATGATGAGTGTATAGCGCTTATTACATATGTGACTTGTTTTCCTCACGGGATTGTTTCTCTTTGTCCTTTGTTATCGAATGTATAATGTTGTCTTCATAACTAATTATTTTAGGCAGTTTTCTTAGGATAACCTAGGCTATATGGTTAATATCCCTCCAGTCAGGTTGTATTAGGGTAGCATTTAAGTGCTTAGGTTTGACCAGAACATTTAGATTTGTAACCAGGGTACTTTGCATAAAATAGATCAGTAAATATGTGTAAGCTTATAAATATTTATAATTTGATTTTAACTGTTATATCTTTTATACCATTATTGTTGTAAGCTGTTGCAACAGAGTCTCTGTAAAAGATCTCCTGTTGTGTGGTGGTGATCATTTTGAGCTATGCTTATTGATATTCCCATATGGGAAGATTCAGCAATTTTTATTTTTATTTTTTTTAATATTTATTTATTTGGTTGCACCAGCTCTTAGTTGTGGCAGGTGGGCTCCTTAGTTGTGGCATGTGAACTCTTAGTTGCAGCATGCATGTGGGATCTAGTTCTCTGACCAGGGATTGAACCCGGGCCCCCTGCATTGGGAGCGTGGAGTCCCATCCACTTGCACCACCAGGGAAGTCCCTCAGCTATTTTCAAAGAAAAATATATCTTATTTATCAACTGTGGAAAACTTGGTAACCTAAGAATTAGAAGTTAGCATATCATATACAGCTGGTATTTCCAAAGGAAAATAACATACAATGAAAGAGATATATTTACTTCCAAAAAGAAAGCCAGTTCCTAAACATTGCTAACATTTAAAAGTCTAAATTTTACAGGTTAAATTTTTTAATACATGGATTAATAATGTTAATCTCTTGATATATTGCATTCATCTTTTATCTCCTAGTCAGTAAATTTGAATGTCAATTAAGTTGAAAGTAATGGCTGAAGAAATGTTATAGTTATTAGCTTATGAGTATCTTTAGTAGTTTATAGAAGTACTTTCCAAACATTACAAACAGCTATAGATTAGCTATCTAATGATTGTGAACATTAATAACTAGTCTTTTAGCTGAATAATTTAGAACAGTATCTGGTAATTAATTAGGAATTATCAGTCACAAATACCTTTAGGAGAACGGTATCAAAAAAAATAACTACAGTGATAATTACTCAGTTGCCATTTAGCTTTTTGACTATTGGAGTAAATTAAAAGGAGATTTAAAAATCAACTTCAAAAATGTGAAAGCACTTCTAATATTCATATTTACAAAGGAAAGAGTTGGTTTGCTTAGGAAAGGCAAAGCACTATTTTGGTACAGATTTGACTGCAAATCTGTTTATCACAAAAGGAAATATATTCCTTGTGGCACATTAAGAATGTACTTTATGAAACTGTACATTGCTTTGAATTGAAATATGTATTATAGAAACCATCTTCTTGTGCTTGAAAAATTAATGTTAAATACTACCTTTTAACCTATCTTTTCCAATGGACAGTTGAAAGTTTGTCTGCTGGTTATGAATGTAGTTAGAATTGAGAAAGAAATATATTACACAGACCTATATTTCACCTTTATAATGAATGGCCTCTTATCAAATGGTTGAAAGACTAACTATGATGACAGTCATGGAAGTTGTAACTTAAGTGAATACTAGTAAGAGCATCATGGAAACAAATCTTTAAGAGAGAGTTTGTGATAGCAAAAATATGTATCTTCTGTTGGCCCTGAAGGGACATGAAAATCCAAGAGGAGTTCCTCAGATTGTTTATAATCCACAAGAAAGATCAGTTCTATATAATTGACTATATGCTATTGCTACAGTAAGGTGTTATAAAACTTTTGTTCTATGATACCACTACGTTAATAACCTTAATAAAAGCATTAACATAAAAGTGTGAATGAATTTTTTTAGGACTCTTACCATTTTACACATTTTTTTCTGTTAAGTTTGTATCCTATTACCTAATAAGAAAAAATATATATATATATATAGTAGTATTTAGACGTAAGCTTTGGAAATGTCCATTAAATCCCTGTTGTACACCATTTTAGGATGATCATTGACATTCAGCATAAAAGTACATTGGGCAAGTATAGTCATAGGATTTTGAAATTTTACTGTACTGTTTTAACATCCTAGATAAGTTTTATAGTGGCAGTAATGTAGGTTCTAACTCTTCAGTTTCAAGTCTGTTTTATTCATTCTTCAAAACAGTGCTCTTTAGTATAGGAGCATACTTGGTTTTGAAATGGATTGCAGTGTTTTTGCTGATAACTTTCTTTTGTGATAGTTATATTAGTTGAACTAGGGAGGTGGCAGTCCCCCCTCACATTAGGAGTATCACTTGGTCTTGTCATAGGATGAAAACTTATCCTTACTCTACTAATTATCCAATGTCTCAGTTTATTTGGATTTATTTTTAATTTCAATCACTAAAAGTTTTAATTTTTTATTTGCATTCTGCTGCTTCAAACTTTGTTGATTTTTACTTATGTGTTTTTCCAGACATTTGCAATGGTTCTGTCTGTTTCTATCACTTGGTACTTTGTGATGTTGGCTCAGAATACACTTACATTGTTAAAACATTTGTGATTCTTTTCACTTAATGCCCCTGTTTCATCTTTCATTATTATTATTTACAAATTTACTTATTTATTTTATTTTTTGCTGCGTTGGGTCTTCATTGCTGCGCACGGGCTTTCTCTAGTTGCAGCGAGCAGGGGCTACTCTTTGTTGTGCTGCTTGGGCTTCTCATTGTGGTGGCTTCTCTTGTTGTGGAGCCCAGGCTCTAGGGCATGTGGGCCTCAGTAGCTGTGGCACGTGGGCTCAGTAGTTGTGGTGCACGGACTTAGTTGCTCTGCGGCATGTGGGATCTACCCGGACCAGGGCTCGAACCCATGTCCCCTGCTTTGGCAGGCAGATTCTTAACCACTGCGCCACCAGGGAAGTCCTCATCTTTCATTATTTAAATGTAATTGATTCAGTCTTATTTCCACATGTCTGTGATCATCCAGAATTATTCTGAGTAGTTTTTCGGATGTTCAGAGGTTATATCTTGGAGCCAAGCACATAAGCTGAAACTCTCACTGAGACAGGAGACAGGGCACCATCATTCTTGATGTTCATGTTTGAAAGAAATGTCTCCAGTGCCCCCAGGAAAGATATCCTAGGGATGCTAAACTAGAAAGAGGCTTATTATCTTTTAAAAAGATTTACATACGTCTCCAGTTACCAGAGAAAGTATTTCCAACTTGAGGTTTTCTAAAGGAAATGCTAAAGAGGAGACAGGGAGTTTTCTTTCCCTTTTTGCACCAGGGAAAATTTAAAATATGAAATCTTCTAGGTCTGTATTTACCCTTGTACTACCCATTTTAGAGAGGAAAAATATGAGCAGCAGAGAAGTCAAGTGACTAGTATAGAATCACATAAGAGAGATGAAAAACATGTTTAAAAGTTAGATGAGGAGTTCTCCCAGGTAGTAGAACCAAAAGACAAAGGGATGAAAAATAGAGAAATGGTAAGAAAATTAGAGGACCAATCAGTGCAATCTCAAAAAATAGAAATCCCGGAAAGGGAGAACAGGGGTAAAAGCGGGGAAGAAGGTGTAAAGTATTCAAGAAAATTTCCCAGAACCAACGGATATTTGTTACTAGACTGGAAGGGCCCAGTGGGTATATTTAGCACAGTGGATCAGAATAGACCGGTGGCAAGAATCATTGTGGAATTTCAAAGCACTAGGAACAAGAGAGGACTTTATAAAATTTCACAAAAAAGAACAAAATAAGTCGTATGAAGTATCAGGAATCAGAAAGATCTCAGACTTCCCAACAGTAAGCACAGAAATAAGAAGGCAGTGAAGAAATACCTTTCATATTCTGAAGGTAATGTTTTCCGACCTACAATTTTATCTGACTTCTAAGTATGAAGGTAGAATAAATTTACTTTTAGGTCTCAAAAATTTCAAGGAGACTGGAGGATATACCGCATCGAAAGGAGAGAATAAAACAAAGAGGAAGATATGGGATATAGGAAACAGGAGAAAGATGAAGGGGATCTCCAAGACTGTAGTGAAGGGAGGTCCCAGAATGGCAGCTGTGTAGCAGACATACGACCGTCCATCTAAACTGGAATAGTTTGACTTAAGATACAGATATAGGGGGAGCTATTATTATTAAAATGCCAGATGCCTTTGTAACATCTTTTTAAAGCCTGAGGACAAATTACCCACATGAGATGGGCTCATGTTCTCATGACTACTTGTCTTCACCATGTGTTGATTAGTTCCTGTTCTCTCTAGTCCTGCTGCCTGGATCACCTGAAGATTCTCACTTCACCCCTCAAAAATGTGGTCTGCTTTGTTCTCCTTCTGAGAGTAGAATAGTGAGCTTAGAATTGGGTAATACAATATAAAATGGTTTTCTTCTTGGACCTTACTTATGCCAAATACCCACTACCTGGCCCCCACTAGGCCTCATAGATTCTCTTATCCTGTATATTTCCCAGTGTTTCCTAATGACCTTGCCTATAGACTTCCCAAAAATAGCCTTATATATCCTCTTAGAGAAGCTGGAGCTGGCTCCAATACACAGATTCTGTGTAGCTTGTCTTCTCCTTGGAGCCTTTCTTTGTTGTGGCAATATTGGCCTTTCTTTTACAAAACTAGCTAGGTTTATGGTATACTTAGTTTCTTAGTTTTTAGGTAGTAAAACTATTAAAAAAAACAAGTAGGAAACAGTTAATAGAAATGCCAGGATACTGATTTCCTCTTGATAGGGGTGGGGAGATTGGGAGCACAGTTGGGGATGGGCACATAGGGGAATTGTGAGGTAGTAATAGTGTTCTGTTTCTTGATGTGGGTAACATGGGATTAAAAAATTACTCTTTAACCTGTACCTATAGATTGTATATATTCATGTTTATTAATACATTTTATAATAAAAATTTTAAAAATCCTTAATTTGAATAAAATCAAACCCAATGATTATTCAAAACTAAACTCATTCTATAAGACTGTTGTATTATACATTACATGTGTATCAGAATAAAATTCAGTCTTTAACATAGTCTGTACTGCTCTCTAATCATGATCTAGCCAATGGCTGCATCTTTGACTTTATCACCTACAGTCTCTGTGTGCTGGGTTCTTATTGTTTCTCAAACGTACGGAGCTTATTTTGGCTCCAGGGCCTTTGCATTTGTTCTTCCTTCGGCCTGAAAGTCTTTTCATTACATGATATTCATGTAACTTGCTCTCTCACTTTATTCTTGTCTCTGTTCAAACATAACATCTCCAGAGACCTTTCCCAGTTACCCTAGTAAAACATACCCTCCCATCTAGACTGTCATCTTCAGTTATTCTCTATCTCCTTTTTTTCTTCAAACCTCTTACTATTACTTGACATTATCTTATATATTTACATGTTTATTTTTCATCTACTCCATTAGGGTATAAGCACCATGAAGGTAGGAACATTTTGTTTTTCATCACACAGTGTCTGGCATACTGTAGATGTTCAGTAAAGTTTTCTTGAATGAATAAATGAGGAATTGGTCAATTAAAATAAAGAACATCGTTCAAAGAAGATATCAGCCTTCTGGGTGTAAAAGAAATTGATATTAATGTCATTGTGCCATTTTACTCTTTAGTGTTGAATACATGCATTTCATTTTGAAATATTCAAAAAAGTTCCCCACATATTTAAAATTAGGAAAATGTTTATTTCCTAAACATTCTTATTTTTAGCTATACCACATTATGGCAAGAATGTACTGTATATGTAATGAGCAAAGGCTAGTTAATAGCTATGGAAGGAACTGTGTACATTGTGCATTATTTATAATTTTGTTTGCCTTGTATCCACGTGGATACACATCTGTGATTCAAAAAGGCCTGTGAATCTTTGGGCATGAAAAATCATCTTTTCTTTTTTTGTTATCATCTACTACCATCCTCCTATACTAGGGCTCAATAAAGGTTTGTTGACTAAAAGGTTCAATTTACTATATATGTTATAATAATATAGGTTACATAAACAAACAATTCCAGCATTGATAAACTATAATTATGCTTATACCTTCTGCATGTATTATACTTTTATTTTTTTGAGAGGTGTTCCCATTGAAATTCACTAGCAGCAGTCACATAATGGTGGCTATAATATAATGATGCTTGATGAGATAAGAAATTCATAAACCTTTTGACATTGAAAATCACAGCACTGTCTTTTATACTTTAACCGTAAAAGTTTTCCATTTATTTGGGTAAAAGTCTAATAAGCATGATATGAGGATGTTCACAGTGCTGAATACATAGTAATCTCTTACATACAGCATACAAGTGGAATGAATGGTTGTGTGGATGGATGAACTGGAACTTTCAGACCATTTGTGATCAGTTCAACTTTGAAAATTAGGGTTGACCTTAGGGAAAGGGTTGGATCTTTTCATTTCATTGCTAAAAGAATTTATATTCTTTAGCTTAGTAAGTAAGAGAAAGTAAAGAGAAAGTTTTAGTAGCTTAATAAATATATAGAGAGCTGCTATAATATATATAATATCTAAGTGTGTGATTTGCATCATATATGAAGTGAACATAATTGATATTTTTTATCTCTGCTGAGAATAAATCATGGGGAAATGGGTTTTCATTGCATTTGAAACAATATATTACGTAGTGCACAAAGCACTTCCCAATGATACATACTTAGATCCTGGTACAAGTTATAGAAGTCAGTAGAATATAATGTACTCTTTTCCTACATTATATGTCTTTAAGAATAGGCTAAATAACTATATTCTTGTTATTGTTTGATGCCATGCTACCTGTTAGCATTAAGATTAGCTATAAGTTTTTGACTGTTTAGATTTTTGTGATTGACTTACCTTTTGTTTATCATTCTGTAAATAAAGATATTATAGGAAAACTGTCTTACTGCATTATATAAACCATATATTTGAAAAATTAAATATTTTTATGTTCTGTATGCTCTGTTCTTTCTTTCTTTTTTTTGCATGTTTTGACTGCTTGTATGTTTTTCATGTAGGTCACTTTTGAAATACATAAAGAAAACCTTGCCAATATATTTAGGGAACACCAGGGAAAAGTTGATGAAGAAATAGGGCAGTGTTCTTCAAGTCCAATTCAAGCAGTCTCTGGCATTAGCAGGGATGTTAATGTTTCAGTAGGATCCCAGCAATCAGATACAAAGGATTCTCCTCCTTCTCATATCACCAGAACTAGTGATGAAAAGTCAAGCATTGGGAAGACAAGTTCAGTAGAATCTGCATCCATTGTTGAACTGCAAACTCACAATACATCTAATGAAGAAAGGACAACTGTGCAAGAAAATCAGGAGTTACTGGATGAAGTCCCTTTAGAAGAAACACTGAAAAATGAAACAACTAATGCAGAGAGTTTAGAAGGATCTTCTGACATAATAGAAGCTGTGACTGTTTCCTCTGATTCTTTTAAAACAACTGGCAAAGATATAATGACTGTCAATGAAGTAACTGCTTCCATAAGTTCTCCTTCAGAAGAGGATGCTTCAGAGGTGCCAGAATTATTGGATAAGTCTGTAGTAGAGGAAGAAGAAGATGATGATTATGTAGAACTGAAGGTAGAAAGTATTCCTACTGAGGAAGCCAGTCTACCTACAGAGCTCCAAGATAACAGTTTGTCTCCAGCTGCTTCTGAAGCCAATGAAAGAATGGACATGTTTAGTAATGACCACAAGTTAATATTTCAAGAGGAACAACCTGTAAGTAAGAAACAAACTGACACTGAAACTCGAGATCCTAAAGATTCTGAAGTCTTGACTATGACAGCATCAGGGTCTTCAGCTACCTCACCAGGAACTACTGCTTCCCAAGCAACTGTTCAATCAGATGTTGGTCAGATGCTGGAGGTAGCAGAGAAGACTAACCTCGCCGGAGAAACCAAACTACATAGTGATTCTAATAGTAGTGTCTTCGAGTCTCCTACTACTTCTGAGCAGAGGATTGCTAAGTTGGATGCTTCCAGTGTTGCTACAGATACTGAGAGATTGGAATTGAAGGCCACTACAAACATGGAAGCATCTCAGCGTCATCAGCCTGTGCTTGAGGTGATTATATTTATTATCTTCTTGAAGTGTATTTGCATTGAGTTGAAATAGGACAAGTGTATAGACTTAGATTTTATTTTATTTTATTTTGGAATTGGTTCATAACCTATTTGCAATTACATAAATGCAGTGAATGTGAAGATTATTATCTTTAGCACAGGGTTTGGCTTTCAGTATGAGTTTGTTAAATGGCAGCTTTTATTATTATTTTCACCACAGTATCATCAAAAGTTACTACTTTCAAGTTTCAGTGTTAGTGTATTTTTAGCTTACAAAGCAAACATTGGAAATACTTTTACCCTTTATTTGATGACCCAGTCATAGTTAGGACGTTAGTTTTTAAGCAGAATCTAGGACTACCTTCCTGCAAAACCACCTGCCAGTGTATGATTTTAGATACAAAGTATGTGGTTTAAAATTGTTCCATGAGGTCTGTTTACTTTTTTTAAGAGACAGGAGACTTTGTGCGATCCAGAGACACAGCTTTCTTCCTTACCATTGTCTCAGAGAGATTCATGACACCACTGTGGGTGCATGTTGTCATTTCCCACTTTAATCAACTCTTACTGCTCCTCCTCCAACTCTTTTTTTTTTTTTTTTTGCGGTACGCGGGCCTCTTACTGCTGTGGCCTCTCCCGTTGCGGAGCACAGGCTCCGGACGCGCATTGTTTTTTCTTAATTCTAGCCAATTTATAATCCAGCTATGGCTTTTCTTTTATGTCAGTGTTCAAAACCAAAAGCTTCTTGATTCCTTTATAAAATGTTGCATTAGCTGGTGATGATACTAACATGGTTCCTGGCCAGTTACTGCTGCATTGTGCTGATTTCGCATTTTTTATATCTTTGCTTTAAATGTATTAATGTTATTACTCATTGATAATTTTTCTCTGATTTAGTCCCTTAGTATCTTAAAATGTGAGTATTTGTTAGATGAATTACATAGAAGCTATTAAGTTATTAATGTCTCCCTTTGAAGTTGAACTGATTTTATTCTTTTTAACTTTCTCTATTAGATGTCAAGGCAACAGGAGCAGCCAGGGCAAGGAACAGCACCAGATGCAGTTAATGGACAAAGGAGGAATTCCAGATCTATGTTCCGTATTCCAGAGTTCAGATGGTCTCAAGTGCATCAGCGTTTGCTCACTGATCTATTATTTTCAATAGAAACAGACATACAGATGTGGAGAAGGTTTGTCCATATGTTTATTATAGAAGATGTATATAAATTTTAGTGTTTGTTTTCAAAGAAATTTATATAGTTGACATTTTGCAATTAATTTCAGTCATTTGCTTAAAAAGTAGGTTATAACTTATTTCTGTGGTAGGGTTTTATTGAATTAATGTTTATTCTCATATAAAGGAGGTACCATATTTAGAGTATAAAAACTTGAAAAATTTTCTTTTAAAAAATTTGCTGTGTACTTTGCAGCATATAATATAGCATATAATTTGCCTGAATGTAGGTCTACTGACTGGGTTTATTTCTAGAAATAGTAAAAAAAAGAAAATTGGGATTTATGTAAAACATCTAATTTTCCATTGTATTTTTAGTATAAAGAGTCTGTGTATTTCAGATTATACTCCATTGTATGATTTATGATTTTAAAAGTGCCTAATGTGTTTATTGTTATTTGTATACTACTCTTATTCTGTTTAAGGACATTTCATGGCATTGTCTAAGAAAACGTTATTAGAAAAATCATTTTTAATAGCACATTTAGCACCATTTACCTCTTAGTTTTTGCCACTTCTTAATTTTGGTCCTAGTTAAGGATAATTTAGTTCAACTTTTATATTAAGTGTAAGATGAATAGTGTTAACATTTCAGCACTGAAAAAGGGCATGTGTAGTAACTGCTGATATGGAATGGTCTACATCTTCTAAGGAAGTATACACCCTCCTCCAAAATGCCTGCTGCATCATTATCTTTCCTCAGCTTTCAAGATGAAGCAAAAGCGCCTTCTTATCCTCCCTCCCCTCAAGTAGGCAAACTGTGATTTCCTTTTTTTAGCTTTATCAGTAAACATCATTTATCTTTGGACAGCCATTCAACAAAGACAGTAATGGACTTCGTGAATAGCAGTGATAATGTCATCTTTGTACACAACACAATTCATCTCATCTCTCAAGTGATGGACAATATGGTCATGGCTTGCGGGGGTATACTGCCATTGCTTTCAGCTGCTACATCGGCTACAGTAAGGACTTAACTACTATATAAAGTTGGTGTGAAAACATGACTTATGCATTCTTATTGATTAAAACTTGAATGTGGTTGTTACTATGCATCATAGGTTCTGTAATTCAAAAGCAACAGAATCCTTTTATAATTACTTGAAAGGACCTTAGAATCTGTTCCAGGAATGAAGGGACTAAAAAGAATGTTTAATTATTAGGGATGAATGAGTTAGTGAAGAATATGACTGACAGTGTTTCACCTGTATGTATGCTTTTTTTTTAGATGAAATGATAAGGAAATCCCTCTGTTGAAGTAGATTTGTGAAAGCCTGGCTTTTTGTAAAATTTAGAAATCTGTGGACTGTATCTCATAAAATTGGATTTTTATCAGAATATAAATGTAAATGTCAAACTTTATTCCTTACAGCATGAGCTGGAGAATATTGAACCTACTCAAGGCCTTTCAATAGAAGCCTCTGTGACATTTTTGCAGAGACTAATCAGCCTTGTGGATGTTCTTATATTTGCAAGTTCTCTTGGCTTTACTGAAATTGAAGCTGAAAAAAATATGTCATCTGGAGGAATTCTGCGGCAGTGTCTCCGACTGGGTGAGCTGTTAAAACCCATTACTTAGGAATTTACTTAAACAATTTTCAGTAATCCAGACATATTAAATTGAACATTTTCTTTTTCCTGTTGGTGGGAAAAAGTTTGCTAGGCAATTTGTCTTATGCTACTTTTTAGCCTCCAAAGAGTGAAGGACTGTGTATGTACTGGCTGTAGTAGTACTTGTGAAGGTAATAGAGGAGGAGGACGTGTTTTGAAAATTCTGCATTGATTCTGGTCAGCATTACTTCTTCTCCGCCCACCCCCAACCCCCCAATCTCTTTTTGCTTTAAAGTAGTGCTTCTCAAATTTTAAGATGATTCATACTCATGGATCACCAAAGGATCTTGTTGAAATGCTGATTAGATTGTATAGGTCTGGGATGAGACCTAAAATTGCCTTTCTAGTAAGTCCGAGGTAATGCTGATGCTGCTTCTCTTAACAAACACACTTGAGTAGCAGAGTTCTAAACTAGCATCATTCAAGTATAGCCTTTATCCAAATAAGCTGTGATAATTTGTTACAGCAGTTAGTAAGATTATTAAATCTCTGTTCTTCTCCTGGAGGCAGTTCTTCCTTAGGTGAAAGTTAAAGTAAATTAAACGAAGTTTTAGTGATATCTGAACTTCCTTAGGTGAAGAAGAAAATTTTTTCTCTATGCAGAAGGTGTCCTGTATCTAGTCATAAATACTGAGACTTTGTTAATGATTTGCTTATTAAATGGAGAGAAGTAGGTGGAGAAACGGGTACCAAAAAATGGAAGCAAAATCTTTAGGAACCATGGCCATATGAAGACAAATTAGAAATAAGGCACCTATGAAAATATAATACCAACAGTGGAAAATCTAATTAGTTGATGAAGTATTTCCCCATATTTAGCAAGAATATCCGTTACTTAAACAGATGTACTTACTTTTTTTTGGTACAATAATTATTTTTACTCAAAATGCTATTCAAAGTACTTTTAAACTTAGGATGCTGTAAAGGACTTGGTATACTATTTTTAGGGAGTTTTTAAAAAATTTTAATTGAGAGAGATTGAAACGGTAAGCACAACAAAACAGAAGCTATCATTTATTGACTACTGTCATATGTCATTGCTGATTTTCACGAGTCACCGATCATTTTCTTCCAGCCATTCATTCATTTGTATTTTCTTCCTTTTTTTCATGAGGAAAATTGAGATCAAAGAAATTAGGAAATTTGCCAAAAATTTAAAAGCTGTAAATTGGTAGAGCTGGAATTTGAATATAGTTTAACTAATGTTCCTACTCTTTCTGTTATAAGATACACCCTTAAACTTTATATCAGTAATATAATTAAAATATTTAGAACCCATTGCTTTTGTATATGCCATTTTTAAAACCTTTCCACTTTCCTAAAAAGAGTGCACTTTTGGAATTGAAAGTACAAGACTACACTAGCAGTGCTTCACTATACTCAAGAAGTATTAGATTCAGAAGCTAGGGGAGTACCGTATCTCCCTCATTTTCATAACTGTAGAAGAAAATAAGGAAATAATTCAGTGTACTCCAGCACCACATGTTCTCCTTGTTCAGGATCACTTAATAGAATATGGTAAGCTTGGTAAACAGTCCAAATGTTTTTGTTTTTTTAAAAAAAATAAGTAATTAATTTATGGCTGCGTTGGGTCTTCGTTGCTGCGTGCGGGCTTTTCTCTAGTTGTGGTGAGTGGGGGCTACTCTTTGACGCAGTGCGCAGGCTTCTCATGGTGATGGCTTCTCTTGTTGCAGGCTCTAGGCTTCAGTTGTTGTGGCAGGCAGGTTCTAGAGCGCAGGCTCAGTAGTTGTGGCGCACGGGCTTAGTTGCTCCGTGGCATGTGGGATCTTCCCAGGGCTTGAACCTGCGTCCCCTGCATTGGCAGGCAGATTCTTAAGCACTGCGCCACCAGGGAAGTCCCAGTCCATATGTTTTGATCCCTGGTCTCCTCACTCCTGTTTTCCTGAAGTTGGGGTTGAGAATGTAGGATGGCAACGGTAAGAAGAAACTGTGCTACTGAGATTGATTGATACTAGGCATTCAAATGTGGTTTTTAACTTTGTAATGCAGACCCAAACTTGATTTTATGCAACGTGTGACGAAAGTAGTGGAAGAGTTATTTTCCTGGGCCTGACTCCAAATTTGACAGAGTTGTATTCCATATTCTCTCTCCCTCCCTTCTTCACTGTGTTCCTTCCCTTTTCCCAACTGTTGTTGCTCTCTTTCAGCACCTTTCTCAATACTTTCCCTTTTCAATTCTGTGTGTGCTAGCCATATGATAGTCTGGTGACAGTTAAGGTCGTTATCACTTAAGTTTGCTATTTAGTTCCTAATTTGCTCTCTCACTTTTGTTGAGACAAATACCTTCAGTGCTACCAAATTGGTTGGGAATTGAGATGATTACATGATATCAACCAATTCATAGTCAGTTGTGTATTACCTGATTTATTACTTAAAATTCGGAATTAATTTCTGAATAACTTGAGTTAATTGCCTAAGTGAGATGTTTAGAGAGGTGATTTTAGACTGTATATTAATCACAATCTCTTTTTTGTCCCCCTCCTTTTAAACAGTTTTAATGAAAGCCAGTAAAAGGTAGATTCTATAAATATTCCTTTTAATGCTCTACCCTCTCTCAGTCTCTATTAATATCATGCTGTAATGATAAAAATTTTAAGAAAAACATGCAAGTTTCTAGTTTAACTATTGTACTTTAATGAAGGTAATAGAAGGTTATTTTACCCTGGACTAGTTGATGGCAATGTGATTTACTTTCTACTTTCTTACACCTTCAAAAAAAGTTCTTTTCTTCCCTATCTTTTCCTCCATAGAAGATTATTTCAAGTAGCTTATGTGAGACCTAAGAAACAGTACAGTGTTTATTAAGGTTCCTGAACTGATTCTCTTTTAGCAGTGAGCCCTAACAGAGTAGCTAACAAAGTCAGAAAACAAACAGTGGGTGATAAAGCCCAGGGACATTTTAGAAATTTGCTGAAGGTAATGTTTCAAATCTTATGTAACTCGTATAGGTGAGTTTCGTCAGTCTCATAATCTTAAATATAATTTTTTCTTGCCCAACTTTTTCCTTAAAATAAATTACAGTGTGTGCAGTGGCCGTAAGGAATTGCTTAGAGTGTCAACAGCATTCACAGCTGAGAACTAAAGGCAAAGCAGGGAAAGTCCAGAAAACAACACACGGCCTGATTCCCATGGGGAAATCTGCAGCAAAGGTAAGCATACAGAATAATTAATTAAATAAAAAAGCATTCTCTCATTTTACGATTAAGATCTTAAATTTATTTGTTCATTTCAACATAAAGTTAAATAAATTTGACAGAGGTCCTAAAATAGTTATTTTAGCCTGTGGACATAACCTTCAAATATTTGTGTTTAAGTATACAGTAAAGATTTGCTTATACTTAATCTTGTCTGCTTTTCCAAATGTTTACTTTCCTTGTGTCCATGATACCTTTTCCTTCAAGTATGTCAATTTGTGTTTCACGTACTCGGTGAAACGGTGAGTTAGCATGCAGTTTCTTTTTTCCTTCATGACTCCCTTCTACATCCCCCACCCCCATCCTGACACCCAAAAAAAGAAGACAGAAAGAAGTAGGAAAATAAACTGGGAAAAACAACATTATAGCCTATGGAATACTGTTTATTTTTTAAAATGTCTGTGTAATGTATATATTTATATTTTTTTGTCTTAAATAGAGTCCGGTGGATATTGTAACTGGTGGTTTATCTCCAGTAAGAGATTTTGACAGACTTCTACAAGACATGGATATTAATCGACTTAGGGCAGTTGTCTTCAGAGACATAGTAAGTTACAGTATTTCTTTTACATATTCTCTTAGCTGATACATATTTCCTCTGAGGCTCAAAGTATTGAGAGTGAACACTCTTTGTGATATAAAATAGTCAGGTAGAAATAAGAAGGCCTAGATACCAGTTCTCTTGACAATGATTTTAGAATCTTAGAATATTAAAAATATTGTTTATATAAATGAAGCTAATATATCAGAGTATTGCTACCAAAAAGAAAAACACATTATTACATAGTAAGCATTGTAAGTGCTTCATATGTTCTTATTCATTCCAACAACTTCTTGATTTGTGTACTTTGTAATTCCCATTTCATGAATGAGGAATTTGAAGCACAGAGAGCTTGGGTAACTTGTTCAAGCTAATGGAGCTGGTAAATGATAGGATTCTAACTCCAGAATCTGTGCTCTGAAAGTTTTATATGATATAAAAATACACGATGAAATGTCGGGAGTGGTGTTTTAAATTTTTTAAAGATGAAAAATAGTTTCGTTTTAGCTAATTTTGATATATAATATGGCAGAATTTCATGTAGGAATTGTAAAGTCATATAAAAAAAGTGTAATCATTAGTATTTATTGAACACTTACTGTGTGTTTAGTACTAGCTGCTCTATATTACGTATACGTTTTTTAAAAATAAACTTTATAACTTGAATTTTTAACTTTCCCTTCTCTTTCTCCAGTGTTTTAGTCCTCTTTTGATTCTTCACTAAGCTTTATACAAGTATACAATTTGTTAAAAGTAGTTATAGGTAATAATTATTAGCTATAACTAATAGTTTATTTTGTATTAAGCATATAACTGGATGATTTATATGTATTACCTCATTTAATTCACAGAATAATCCTATGAGAAAGATAGCAGTATTAGCTTAAATAGTCTGCTTAAAATCCTACAAGTAGTGAGAGGTAGAAGTGGATTAAGGACCTAGGGAGTCTGATTCTTGAAACTTTGATCTTAACCATTGTACTATAATGCCTCCCTGGATCTCAATTTTTTGCTTTTTGGTAGCTGTTATTATTCCTTTAATGAAGAAACCATTACTTTTGCTTTTTAGAACCCACTGACTGTGGTCCACTTTAGAACCAAATATTGCTGCTTCCTTCTCTCCCCATTCTCTTTCCTTGAGCAGTTGTTGAGTCTATTGCCCCGTGACTTTGTATTTCCTAGAATGAAGTTTCAAAATCTAGAATAGATGATGTAACTCTTTGGCTTAAAAAATTCTCTAATGGAAATGCAAACCAAAACTACAGTGAGGTAGCACCTCACAGTGGTCAGAATGGCCATCATCAAAAAATCTACAAACAATAAATGCTGGAGAGGGTGGGGAGAAAAGGGTAACCTCCTGCACTGTTAGTGGGCATGTAAATTGATACAGCCACTATAGAGAACAGTATGGAAGTTCCTCAAAAAACTAAAAATAGAACTACCATACAACCCAGCAATCCCACTACTGGGCATATACCCTGAGAAAACCATAATTCAAAAAGAGTCATGTACCACAATGTTCACTGCAGCTCTATTTACAATAGCCAGGACATGGAAGCAACCTCGGTGTCCATTGACAGATGAATGGATAAAGAAGATGTTGCACATATATACAATGGAATATTACTCAGCCATAAAAAGAAACGAAATTGAGTTATTTGTAGTGAGGTAGATGGACATGTAGAGTCTGTCATACAGAGTGAAGTAAGTCAGAAAGAGAAAAGCAAACACCGTATGCTAACACATATATATGGAATTTGAAAAAAAAAAGGTTCTAATGAACCTAGGGGTAGAACAGGAATAAAAACGCAGACATAGAGCATGGACTTGAGGACACAGGGACGGGGAAGGGTAAGCTGGGATGAAGTGAGAGAGTAGTATTGATATATATACACACTACCAAATGTAAAATAGATAGGTAGTGGGAAGCAGCTGCACAGCACAGGGAGATCAGCTCGGTGCTTTGTGACCATTTAGAGGGGTGGGAAAGGGAGGGCAGGAGGGAGACGCAAGAGGGAGGGGATATGGGGAAATATGTATACATATAGCTGTATATGTTATACAGTAGATTCACTTTGTCATACAGTAGAAACTAACACAACATTGTAAAGCAACTATCCTGCAATAAAGATGTTTTTTTAAAAAAAGTTCTCTAATGGCTTCCCATAGCACTTAAAATGAAATCACAGCTCCTCACCCTGGCTCTGAATGATTCGGCTCTTTGGCACTTTCTGATTGGTTATTATATCACGATATTTGGACAGAGAAATAGAGTGTCTCCTGTGTCTACCGTGTTCATTTCTGAAAGTAACAAATTAATTTTTTTGGTAATTATAAAAGTTATATAATCACCTTGCAAGAATTTTAGAAAAGAGAAAAGACCATGTTTCCCAAACTACATCCCAGAGCCTCTCTAGCATAAGCAAACTTTGAAGAAAAAGGAAATGACCTAAGACTGGGGATATAAATAAATTATTACCTTGAGGTTAAAAGCTAAGGTTTTTAATCAGTCTAATCTGAGTTCAGATTTGCTTTTTCATTTATTGTATGCCCTTAGGTAAATTACTTAACTTCTCTAGGCCTCATCTTATTTAAATGGGTTAATGAATATAGCACAGTGCCTGACTCACAGTAAGTATTCAATAAATGACAGCTACAATTGAAAGTAAATTTGTTTTAGGTGTTAGGACTTAAACATAAGGATCTATGGGATATTTTTTATTTGGGCACAAATCAGGCATACACTGTAAACTTCATACTGTAGTTAGTAAACACTGAACATATTAATGGGCTAAATAAAGATTAGATAGGTGTAAATAATTTATAAAAGATTAAGCAGGGCTTCCCTGGTGGGGCGCAGTATTTGAGAGTCCGCCTGCCAATGCAGCGGACACGGGTTCGTGCCCCAGTCTGGGAAGATCCCACATGCCGCGGAGCAGCTAGGCCTGTAAGCCATGGCCGCTGAGCCTGCATGTCTGGAGTTTGTCCTTTTCTTTCTGGCAGACACTATATTTTCAATTGTGGACACTTGAGTCTGTATTATTTTAAAATACTCTTGAGAATTTCTTTGGCATCCAGTTCTGTATGTGATAATGTTACTTTAAAAAATCTTGAATGCTTGTCTTTTAGGAAAACTGTTATTCTGATTTTTTAAAACATTTTAATTCTTATGGTTGGAAGCAAAAATAGTTGTTCACATATAATGATAATTGCTGTTTGATTAACCTTACAAAGTATATTAGGACATATCTCTTCAGATTTAGTTACTTAATTTAAAAAAAACAAGCCAGCTTCTCTCTTTTCATGTTTCACAAGCATAAAACCTAATATTTACAGGCATTTTTCCAAGAGTATTTGCCTAATCTTTGCTCAGGTGAATTCATTACTATTTTCTGTGTATATTGAAAGATTTGTGAACATGTTTTCTATTTGAATGTTGTCATGTAAAGTAAGATTCAAACATGTTATTTAATAGTGGCTTGATCAACTCCTTTTATTTTTCCCCAGGAGGATAGCAAACAAGCACAGTTTTTAGCCTTGGCAGTTGTATACTTTATCTCTGTTCTTATGGTCTCGAAGTACAGAGACATTTTGGAACCCCAAAATGAAAGGCATAGCCAGTCTTTTAAGGAAACTGGTAGTGAAAGCGGGAATTTATCACTCCCTGGTAAGTTTCTGTATTTTTTTATCTGGCATCCAAAGTTCAAGTAAAACATTACCTACTTATGATAGTTAAAATATTGATTCTGGAATTTATGTATAAAGTGAGAGTATGTATTTATTTTTACTAATAACCAAATATTTTAAGTACCATTGCAATTGGGAGATGGTTTCTGTTCGTTAAGTGAGCCATCTATTTGAAAGATGAGAAGATGTTATTCTTTTTTTAAAAAAAAAAATAAATTTATTTATTTATTTTTGGCTGCTTTGGTTTTTCGTTGCTGCGTGCGGGCTTTCTCTAGTTGTGACAAGCAGGGGCTACTCTTTGTTGTGGTGCGTGGGTTCTCACTGTGGTGACTTCTCTTTTTTTTTTTTTTTCTTTTTTTTTTGCGGTATGCGGGCCTCTCACTGTTGTGGCCTCTCCCTTTGTGGAGCACAGGCTCCGGACACACAGGTTCAGTGGCCATGGCTCACGGGCCCAGCCGCTCTGCGGCATGTGGGATCTTCCCGGACCGGGGCAAGAACCTGTGTCCCCTGCATCGGCAGGTGGACTCTCAACCACTGCGCCACCAGGGAAGCCTGCGGTGACTTCTCTTGTTGCGGAACATGGGCTCTAGGCCTGCGGGCTTCAGTAGTTGTGGCTCGCGGGCTCTAGAGTGCAGGCTCAGTAGTTGCGGTGCATGGGCTTAGCTGCTCTGTGGCATGTGGGATCTTCCCGGACCAGGGCTCGAACCTGTGTCCCCTGCATTGGCAGGCGGATTCTTAACCACTGAGCCACCACGGAAGCCTGAGAATATGTTATTCTTTACAAATAAAATATTAGACATTTTTGTTTAACTCCACATTTGTTGTAAAGAATAAATAACATATTTTCTTATGAGACAGATTTGTTAACAAATAACTATAATAATTGGAGTTATAAAATTAGCTGCCAGTTATAGGGAAAGTTATAAAATTAGCTGCCAGTTATAGAGAAGCAGGTATTGTAGTTATAGAAGTAGCTGTTACCCAACAGGGGTGATTTATTTATCCAATCAATATTCATTCCGTACCTCCTAGGTTCTTGTTCATTATTAATGAACAAAAGAAAAAAAAAGTCTGCCCTCCTGGAGCTTGAATTCTAGTGAGAGGAAGTAGAAAATAAGTACATTTAATAAATAAATTGTATAGTATTGATTATTTTAGAAGGTGTTAATTCCTAAGAAAAGAAAAATTGAATGGGGAAAATTATCAGGAATGACCAGGAGAAAGGGGGTATTTCACTCTAAGGAGAAAGGGATTTTCACTCTAAGGAGAATGAGAAATTATTGGAGGGTTTTGTGTACAGGAGTTAGAATTGATATATGTTTTTTAAAGTAACACTTTTAAGAATACACCCTACGGGGCAAGAAAAACCAATGTTTTAGTTATGTACTGCTGTGTTACATGTTACCTCAAAGCTAAAACTCACAAAACTCACTGTTTTAGTCTTGTTATCATGATTCCATGAATTTGATTCAGATAAGTCGCAGTGGTAATGATTCATCCCTGCTATGATTCAGTGGTAATGATTCAACCCCTGTTGTTTGCTGGGGTTGGAAAATCCGAAATGGCTTTTCTCCTCATTAATCTAGTGCCTCAGCTAGAATGGCTCCAAGAGCTAGGGCTGAATGACTGAAATGGCTAAGCTGGGGTTGTATGTGTGGGGCCTTGCTACTTGTTCTCAGATGAATTTCTTGGTTTTACTCCAACCAGGTAGCCAGATTGTTTATAGAGGTGTTCAGAGATTCTGAGAATGTACAGATTGCCAGATCTTAAGCTTGGGCACAGAACTGGCCCACTTCTACCACATTTGGTTGGTTGCAGTGAGTCAGGCCCAGCCCAGACTCAACAACTTCTCAAGGGGGTGAATACCAGGAAGCATGGCCAATAGAACCATTAATGTCACAGTCTTAACATAGCCAGTTAGGAGGATATTGCAGTAACCTAGGCAAGAGGTAATTTTGGGGATGGACTAGGGTGGTAGCTGTAGGGCTAGTGAGAAGCAGTCAGATTCTGGATATATTTTGATAGTGAGAAAACAGGATTTTAAAATATTTGCTGTGGATATGCAAAAGATGGAAGGTAGTCAAGAATGATTATAAGGTGCACTTGGATAGACTGAAGGTGAAACATACTAAAGGAAGAAGATAAGAAATTCAGTTTCCAACATGTTGAGTTTGTGATGTCTTTTAGACATATAAAAGAAGATGCAGAATAGGCAGTTATATATAACAGTCTGAATTTTATTTATTTGTGTAGTTATTTATTGAAATAGTGGTATTTAAAACTTTGAGAGTTAATGAGACCACTAAGGAAATAAATGTTGATAGAGAAGATAAAAGGATTAAGAACTGAGTACTAAGTCCCTTCAAGTTAAGAAATCCAGGAGAAAAAGAAGTGAAGGAGGTAAGGAAGGAACAACAGTAAGGTAGTAGATGAAAAACCAGAAGAGCATCGTGTCCTGTAAGCCAAGTGAAAAAAGTATTGTCACGTTGGAGAGAATAATCAGTTGCTGCTGCTATGTCAAGTGCTGTTAGGACTGAGAACTGACCATTGGATTTGGCAAGATGGAGCATTTTTGTTGGAATGGAGTGAACACCTGATTGGGGGGAATGAAAATCAAGTAGAAAAGGTGATGCTCCCTGTTGAACTAGATTTTAAGGACCATTGAATTATTCAATTATTTAGGAGTGGTAACAAGTGTTCTAGCAGTAGAAACCATGATTGAGGTAGAGGTAATTATTGGTGTTGTAAAGTATTATGTGTTATGCCATGAGTAGCAGGAGATAAAGCTGGAGTTGAATAGTCATCTGAAAAATACTTATTGACTACCTACTACTTGCCAGGCATTGTTGTAGGCCCAGGCATTGTCATAGGTGCTGGAGAGGAAGTGTTAAAGAACGTACATTCCCTGCCCTGATAAAGTTTACAACTTAGCCGACTCATATTATTGAAGAACCTTGTACTTTATCCTAAGGATTTTGGACTTTTTCTTATAGGCCAATGGCTTTCAACCTTGTGTTCCTACCCATTGGTATGTCATATTCAGTTTGGGGTTTTCTAAGATATTTTGTTATTATTTATTATTATTATTATTTTATTAAACCATCTAATTATTTACTGAGTACATTTTCTAGATTATTTAATTTGTTTTTTACCTTTTAGAACATGCTGTATATTTCATAATTTAAAATAATTAGGACTGAGTGTACCTTTTTAAAATGAGTTGTAAATTTTTTAATTCATACTTTTCTTCTTTTTCTGGGTAAGATGGAGAAAACTCACCAGCAGCATTCAGTCCATTAACTCCAGCATCCATGGAAGAATCTGAAAGTGCATCATCTGCTCGAAGGAGGGACTCAGGCATTGGGGAAGAAATGGCTACTGGTTTAGGAAGCAATGTGGACGTAGCTCCTCCTGTAGCACCTCCAAGTGTCAGTGCAGGCCCAGATGCCATCAGTGAGGTGCTGTGCACTCTTTCTTCAGAAGTCAGTAAATCTCAGGAGACCAAAAGTGATGGAGAAAATGAATTGGATAACAAGGCTGCACCATCAGTTCCCGTTTCAAAAAATATCAATGTGAAGGACATTCTTCGAAGCTTGGTTAACATACCAGGAGATGGAGTCACAGTGGATCCTGCCCTTCTGCCACCAGCCTGCCTTGGAGCTCTTGGTGATCTATCTGTTGAGCAGCCTGTGCAGTTCAGATCTTTTGACAGGTACTGTAAATAGTCTTTAAATATATAAATATAAGGATTTAAATATATAAATTATAAGGATTTAAAGGTTATAAATATATAAATTTATAAATATATAAATTTATTGGAGTATAGTTGCTTTACAATGTTGTGTTAGTGTATACTGTACAGCAAAGTGAATCAACTATAGGTATACATATATCCTCTCTTTTTTGGATTTCCTTCTCATTTAGGTCAGCACTGAGTAGAGTTCCCTGTGCTATACAGTAGGTTCTCATTAGTTTATAAATATATAAATTATAAGGATTTAAAGGTTAAACAAGAATTTAACTTTGTTAAATTTTGTAGCTTCAACATTAAAAAGGGATGTTTTGATATAGTTTTAAAAATTATAAGGATATTTTGTTGTATGGTTTGTATATCATTTCAAATTTTTATTTATCAACATAATTGTTAAGCTTGTTTAAGAATAATTTTAATATTACATTGGCAAGTTGTATATTAAATAATTTTTTTCTTCGTTTGTTACAACTTAAAAATCACCTATATTTACAAATGGTTACCTTTCATTCCCCTGCTGTCAGTACTGTGCCAGCCTTTGTGAAAAAAGGTGGGAATCTGTGGATTCCGACAGATTCAGGAATTCAACAAAGTGTTCAGAGTCTTGACAGCTTGAGAAAGCTAACTATAGATTCCTGACTTTGTTGGTTCTGCTGTGCTAAGAAACCTTTGGCCAATTTGCTTGAAAATTTTCTTTATATTAAATTTTCTGAAACTCTGCCTGTAAGACATGTATGTATGAGAGTTGTTAAGCATATTCTTTTTCAAAAATCAATATTTTTATCTGAAAACAAGCTCTGCCTTATAGAAAAGTTGCCAGTTAAAAGAAATTTTATTTTTCCTGAATCTGTTGAGGGAAAATTAATACAGTACTACACGCCTTTTGAATATTTTATTGTATATTTTCTACATAACCACAATACATTCATCAAAATAAGGAAATTAACATTGATATAATATTAATACTACCGTCAAATCTCGAAACACCTTTCAAGTTTCACTAATTTTCTCGGTAATGCTCTTTATAGTAAAAGGATCGAATTCAGACTTACGTGTTGTATTTTGTTGTGTCTCTTTATCCTCCTTCAATTTGGAAGAACAGTTCTTTAGTCTTTCCTTAAATTTAATGACCTCGACACTTCAGAAGATGAGAGCCCAGCTGTTTTGTATAATGTCCCTCAGTTTAGATTTGTCTAATTAGTGTCCTGGGGATTAGATTCAAGCTAAAGCATCTTTGGAAGTAATATCACAGAAGTGATGCTATTTCTTCCTGTTGTATTCTAACAAGTGGCACATGGTTTTATCTCATCACTGGTGATACTCATTTATAGAAATGGTATTTTCCGGGTTTCTCCACTGTTAAGGTACTCCCTGGGAAGAGGGATTTAGAAACTGTTACCCTCCTCATCAAATGAATTCAGTACATTCATCATATGACCTTACGGTTTCATACTTTATAGGATGAATTATAATATTATTGTTATTGTTTATATTGATGCTCAGATTGTCTCTGATTTGGCCAGTGGAATTTCCTTCCAGTTGGCTTCTGTTTTCTTTTGATATATCCTCATCATAATTTCCTTCTGTCTGGTGATTTCTTTGTGTCTCCCGTTCTCTGTATTTCATCTCATCTCCTAGTTTTCTACTTCAGACCTGCTGGCACATTAGGTATCCAAGCTGGTTAAAATTATTTATATAATTAATATGCTCTGAAAGAACACAGGGAATATATAATTTTAATGGAAAATCTTTTTGCCATCATCCTCTATCATCTTACTCCCTCTACCTCTGTTTAAAGATTAGGTCAATGTCGTGGAATGATGAGATTGACAGAGTCTAAATTCCAGGTAAATAGCATATTGGTATATGTCTAATGTGACATTATAGATATAGTGGCTGCTAGATTCAGATGTCTTTTTCTTTTTTATTAGGCTTTATAATATAGGAGTTAGAATATTGACTCTAGAAATGAGATGAAACTGTTTGAGTTCTGGCTCTGTTACTTATTAATGAATTTGGACAAATTACCTCATCCTCCTGAGCCTCAATTCTCTTATCCTTGCACTGTGCAATACTATACAGCTATTAAAGAGAACAAAAGCAGAACAATATGTACTGGTGTGAAATGATATTGAAGATATATTAATCTATAACACTTAGCATGAAGAAATCCAGAAGTTTAAAAGATGATACCTAGTCTTAATGAGGGTATGAAGAAACACTTTTACATTGTTGAGAGGGCATATTGGTACAATTTATCTGAGGGAAAATTGGCAGTTAATTAAAATTTAAAATATGTAAACCTAATTATATAAGCTTATACAGAAGATATATGCAAGTATAAAATGTTTTCTTTCTGCAAGAGGAATTTCATAGTTAAGCTAATACCTATTGAGCTTTTACCCTGTGAAGGTGTATTAAAGTGCATTTTTTAGATAGATAGGTAGGTAGGTGGGTAGATAGATATTGTTTTTATTCTTACTTTGCAGATGATGAAACCTGAGGCACAGGGAAAGTAAATAAATGCTTTAAGCTTTTGCACTAGTAAATGGTGGAGCTAAAATTTAAACCATGGCCAGCGGACTCTAAATCCTGTCATTTGGCTATGCTATGCAAACGTAGTTGCCAATTTATTAAGAATTGGTTACATGTGTTGTTTCCTATGAATATAGTAAATACTATGCAGCCACTAATGAGAGAAAAGCACAACTGATGTATTGATGTAAAATGATATTGAAGATATATTATTAAGTGGAAAAAGCAGAGTACAGTTTAGTTTGGAATTTATGATCTTTTGAAAAAATAGATACATATGTTCCCATATGCTTCAAAAAATTTATAACAAACTGCAATGGCTATATTTTGAGGGTGAGAAGAGGTGTAAATGATTAGGTTTTTTCTGATATTCACAATTTTTATGAATTTGTTTAAATTTGTATTAGTCTTAGATTGAATAGTGAGAATAACTTAAGGGTGGAGTTTTACATTTAATAAATCTTACTAATATACTCAAAGTTGTTTCCTTATAAATTCCCCGAATTTCATGTATTTTGGGATTTATTTCTTTTTAAATAGCATAGAAATTGTCTATGCCTTAGTGATACCTTCAGTGTGTACGTTACAAACTTATTTAGGAAACTGTGCACAGGGAATACATTTTAAAGGGGTTTATTGAAACAAGAAACAAAGGGGAATTTTGGTGATAGCATTTTTCAGGAGGTTATTTGGAACTTACATGTCTGGTATGCATTTAACATACTATCTGATGGCAAGCAAACTGCTCTGTTTTTACCCCCTCTTTTTCTTAGCAAGAGACACCTTTTGAAAAACTATTTTCATGCAGCTTTAGACCAGAGGAATATCTTTAAGAATTTCAAAGCGTCCTTCTGATCATGTATTTATCTCTGGAATGCTGTGTCAGAAATCACAACTCTCCTCATATCTTAAGAATTATCAATTTCCAAGCAATAGCTGGAACGTTTAGAGTAACAGCTACATGAGTGGAACCTTGCTGAAAGGCTGCCAGGTTGTGGGCCTTTGTGGATGGCAAGGTGTTTGTGTTCATTCCCATGCCAACATTCTTGCTCTTATCTAATTTGAAGATCCTCTCTGGTGATTAGCGGATGCCAGGGATTTATCTTGATAAAGTTCAAGGGCTTGTCTGGCTTTTCAGCTAGATCCTTAGGGACTAAAGTACTAGGCTTAAAATGCTCTTTTCTCCTTTAGTGAACTATTTGCATGTTAAAGAAAATAGCATTTATGTGAAAGTTTGTGATAATTCAAACTGATATAATTCTGAAATGGAACTTCTGAACCTTAGTGATCTGGAAGACATTGTTGCTTTATGTCGTTACTCAATAAAAAGAAATCTTTAAAAAAGTATCCCTAGTTCAGGTAAGAAAAAAAAAGTCAAGTGTTTACACTATCTATCTCTGGAGACTTAGGAAAATTACTTCTTTCTCATCTGTAAAATGGGGATAATAATATGTAGTACTTACCTCATGGGTTGTTATAAATATAAATAATTCCCTCATAGGTTGTTATAAATATAAATAACATAATTCATATACGTCCTTAGCATAGTGCTCACAAATACTAATTATTCATTAAAGTTGGTGAGTATAAAGAAAAAAAGCAATAATATGTGAAATTTTATACTTTAATATTTGGTTTTTAATTGAAAGTTTGGAAAAATAGCTTATATAACTAAAAGACTTACCTGTCTTCCAAATTTTTTATGCCAAAAAAGTTTGAAGTGCTTTTTGTTAAAATTGATGGCTGATATTAAAAATTCAGTAATTTGTTTCTTGAAAATTAACAAGGATTTCAATTTGTCTTTTAAATGGAAACTTAAGCTGTAGCCTGAGAACAATGGCATTTTATTAAAACTTTAAGACATGCTTTACTAGTTTAGATTTACACTTTCATACATGATAAATATGATAGCTTAAAGACCCCCCCCGTATTGAAGATTTTAGTCTTGTACACAGAAATTTTATAATTTAACAATAGTAAAAACAGTTGGAATGAAAATATCCTGAAATCTGCCTACTGCTTAATGTCCTTTTAAGGGAATCTTTGTTACTGAATTTTCTTTGTTTTTATGTGGCCCAAAGCTAAAGTATTAGTATGTTACTTCTTCAGTGATGATTTGAATCAGTCATTGAATTTGGGCATTGATTAATTTTATTTTTCTATTATGTACTAAGTACATAGCGGGGCTAAAGAATGCAACTTTTCCATTTCTGAGCAGATATATTTTTGTATTTTAGTAGTAGTAGTAGTACATATTTAATATCTTGGAAATCTTTATTACCATTGCTTATAGATGATTATAATATAGAATTACCTTTAAATGTTAATATGATTGTGGTGATGGTTGCACAATTCTATGAACATTCTAAAAACCATTTAATTGTATACTGTACATGAACAAATTGTATGGAATGTGAATTATATCTCAATAAAACGTAAAGGTCAGTATGAGGAAACAGTTCAAATTAGAGGCTCTTGTTTAGATAAACCCAGAATTGTGGGACAGTTCTGCCATTTACCTTGGCAAGTTACTTTACCTTTCTGAGGTTTACTTTTTAAATTTTCTTAAATGGAGGTAATTTGTATGTTAGGATTGTTTTGTGAATTGAGTAATAATTCTTGGCATATTGTCAGCGCTTAATCGTAGCATTCATTAATAATTTATTAAGTTTATATAATAGGATCATGTAGAAGCACAAAGAATAGTGGACTCTGACTTGGCAATCTGGGGAGGCTTACCTTTGAGCAAGGTTTTGAAAGGTGAGAAGGAAGTTAGCTGGCAAGCAGGACTAAGAGGAAGGCGTCTTGGTAGAGAAATAGCACATACAGAGGACTGGAGTTGTGAAAGCATGTACATGCTCAGTTCAAGAACCATAACAGCATATTGCAGTAGTGTGTAAAGAGTGCTAGTTAAATGTAAATTCATATAGGAAGCCACACTTCAGATGTGTCAGGAATGAGAATATGTGAAAGATACTGGACAATAAATATTTACTGAACTGAAATAAAGTATAGCTATTATTCATGGTTGAAAACATTATTAGGGGCTTCCCTGGTGGCGCAGTGGTTGAGAGTCCACCTGCCGATGCAGGGGACACGGGTTCGTGCCCCGGTCCGGGAAGATCCCACATGCCGCGGAGCGGCTGGGCCCGTGAGCCATGGCCACTGAGCCTGCGCGTCCGGAGCCTGTGCTCCGCAGCGGGAGAGGCCACAACGGTGAGAGGCCCGCGTACCGCAAAAAAAAGACCAAACAAAAAACATTATTAATGGCAGTTGTTTAAAGGAATAGAAATGAGGTCAAGTTCTTTTGTTATCTTTTATTAACTGTACCATCTTGGACACATAGAGATTGTGCATATTATGGGACATCTGTGGTAAACATTTTTTTTTTGTTACCAGCTTTCCAACATTTTATTATGAAAATGTTCAGACATACAGAGAATTTGCAAGAATTGTACACTGAACACCCAGAGACCCACCACTGAGATTCTGCAATTAGCCTTTAACTGTTTGCTTCATCTTAGAGTTCTCCATATAGCCATCTCTCTATTCATCAGTCATTCTTATTTTTCTGATGCATTTCAGAGTAAGTAGCATACATCAGATCACTTCACTCAAACATTTCAGGCGCAGATCTCTAACCAGACATCAATACTGTTTTTAAGGTGAAATGTACATACAACAACAGGCATAAATTTTTAAGTATGCCATTTGATGAGTTTTGACAAATTAAACACCTGTGTAACCTAAATTTCCAATCAAGATATCATCAGTCTTGAAAGTTCCTTCATGCTCCTTCTCAGCCAATGCCTGTCTCCACCCCGCACAGGCAATTATTGTTCTATTTTTTAATTTATTTTTATTTATTTTTTAAACAATAGATTAGTTTTGTCTTTTCTAGAACTTCATGTAAAAGGAAATACAAAATTTATGTTCCTCTGTATACGGCTTCCTTCACTCAACATAATGCTTTTGAGATTCATATGTGTTATGTTAATCAGTAGTTTGTATGTTTTTATTGCTGGATATTATTCCATTGTAAAAACACACCACCATATTTTTATTCATTTTTCTGCTTAAAGGATTCTGGGCTATTTCCAGTTTTTGGCTCTTATCAGTAAAGCTATCTGAATGTTATTGTACCTATTTTTTGTGGACTTCAGTTATCTGGAGGAAATTTCTAAGAGTGGAATTGCTGGTACATAGGGTAGGTTTATGGCTTAAGTTTCAAATATAGAAAAAGCAATTTCACTTTTCTAAATGTTAATTTCTATTGCTCCTATCAGTACTTGCCTATTGTATGAGTAAACTAAATCTTGCTAGTTCTTTCTTTTGTGAACAAATGTCTAAGTAAATTCTCCATATCCCCCCCGCCCCCCCCACTGCCCCCGTCCCCCCAAAATAGGTTACTAGGAAATAGGTAGCTAGAGATTTTCTTAAACAATAGGCTTGTAAATATTTGCCCCATGGTAGGTAATATACAAATTACATTTTTTATTGTTTTCTGAATGTGCTACCAGCACACGTGTACACACACACACACACACACACACACACACACACACGCACGTGCGCACAGAGGGGGTCATCTGCTCCCCCTAAAGTCAATAATCTTCATCCGATATAAGCTACCGTGATTTAAGCACACCATTTTGGATTGAGGGCTCAGGTGGCTGTTGCTTCTATTTTTTAGTGTATAGTTAACATTGGCAGTCACCCTTATAATGATGTGACACCAGCTACCCCCAAGTACATTGAATAAGCCATGCCTAGCACAAGAGAACTTGATTTAATTGGCAACAGTGTTTGCTGTCACATGATAGGCACTGAAGTGAAACGAAACCTATTTCACTTTGTATTATCTCTTTTTGATGTAACAGTGAAAACAAAATGTATTTTTAAAGTGCTGGAATTATATAATTTTCACTGTGGAATACATATATCTGGATCAAGTATCTAAGTAACTTTATTTAGGAACTGAATACTTTAAAGCTGTTAAGGGAGTACTTGAAGCTTGCAGTTACAATATTGTCAACAAAAGATGTGATTAAATAAATTGAATGTTGAAGACTTTAGGCTTATGGTTAATACCAGGTAATTAAAAGTAAGCACTGCTGTGGGAGTGCATTATATATTAGCTGTCCTCTTTACCTCATTAACTGGGGTTTTGCATGTTTATGGAGCTAACTTCAATTAAAAATGCCTTTTAAGTTATGCCTATTAAGGTCTTTTAGTTACTATTTTGGTCTAAAGTATTACACTTAAATGAAATTGGTATATCATAAATACCTGTGTTTGAGTAATACCCAAGATGAACAAATTTGATTATTTGATATTTTTACATCTAGGTTTTTTATGCCTATGCATTGTTTTTTCTATGTAATATAAGACAGTCTATGAGAGTTAAAAAGTAAAACTTTGCTTGTATACATGTTAAAAAATTGTTCATACCTGCATTTTCTTAACCTTATAAGATTTCTAAGGTTTTATCATTTCAACTAAGTGGTGCTTTAAAATCCTTACAGAAGCATGTTGAGTTTTCTGCTTCACTTCTGAGGTTAAGAAAAAGTTAATTAATTTTCCATTTGAATGCCAAATTCCTATTTTCCTATATACCTTTGGTTATATTTTAAGGTGGATAATTAAAGATGATCCTAAATTTAAAGAATATTATAAATATAAATTGAAATGTTAAAACTGATTATTATATTTTTGTAGAACATTGTCTCGATTCTAAAAAAATGAAGTATAAATAACTGTGAACACCACTGAAGAGATTTCTTATTGAGAGTATATTCTAAGTTGTACATCAAAATAGAGATAAGAAAAAGTTAGGAAAAAGAAGTTGGTTTCCTATTTTCTGTTTTGAAATTCATGTAATTAACTTGAGTGATTTTATGTATTTTAAAATTTATTTACTTTCTTTATTACAGAAGTGTCATCGTGGCAACAAAAAAATCAGCAGTCTTACCTTCAACACTTACAAGTATACCTACCAATGCTGTCAGTGTGGTTTCTTCAGTAGATTCAGCCCAAGCCTCAGATGTGGGGGGAGAATCACCTGGTGAGTTTGTTATTAGCGATTTCAACAAAAAAGTTCTTAATCCCATTGCAAAGCTTAGGATTTTTGATTAAGTTAAGAAGTTTTGTTAGGCATATTTTGAATGATTATGCTTTTGTATTATGTTGTTGATTATTTGATGATTTTCTGAATAAATTTGAGTAATATGAAATAAATTCAATCAAGGATTTTAATACTTTCTCCACTTAAACATAGTAGTGTATGACAAATTGGATGCTGCTGGTTGGGTGGTTGAATGAATGACAGATTTATTAAAATACTTTATTCCTTTCCTTTCACTTGAGAAGATGTGTATAGATAGTGGTTAATATGAGAAAGTTTTGCTGACATTTGGTCTTTTAATCTGGTTATCAGTTGCCAGATGTTTATATGGTATCCAGTACTTTGCTTTCTCTTGCATAGTTTTTGAATTAGATGCTTGGAAAGGGAATGCTGCCCTCAAGTCTATCATCATTCTAGCATTAGTCATAGTAGTTCAATAACTCTTACTACAATTTGATTTTTGCCCCGCCTCTCTCTCTCTATTCCTTCCAAATGTAAAAGCCTTTTGGTGCACATGTATGGGTGCAAGATCCTACATCCCTAGATGTTGATTGGAAGCTCAGTGATAATACCAGGTGAACTTGAAGACTATGTGATATTAAAAAGACCAAGTTAGGACAAAGGGAATATTATTTTATATAAGTAGTATATTTCTAAGTGTTGTGCTATTTCATTAAAAAAAACCCCAAAAAACTAAAAAAAAAAAAAATTAATCCCCCAAAGGATTCATCCTTTCTTGTTACTCTAGGATGAGATTAATGAAAAATAAAAGGAATTTTGAAGGAATGACTAGGTGGATTATGTTAAAATCAGAAATAATGTTTTTCCTTCATCTTTTGCGACATCTCAGGCCTCCTATCCAATGTTCTACCTTTATTTGGTAAACTGGTATATCTTAGCGAGTTTTGCTGCTAACTTGATGTTTCTACTAGCCAGTTGTCAGGGACATTTAATTTTTTCTTTCTGTGTACTATGTATCATGTGTTCCAGAAACAAAGACTAGTATTTTTTAAAAAAATATTTATTTATTTAAATTTATTTGGTTGCGGGTTTTAGTTATGGCAAGCAGGCTCCTTAGTTGCGGCATGTGGGCTCCTTAGTTGTGGCATGTGAACTCTTAGTTGCAGCATGCATGTGGGATCTAGTTCCCTGACCAGGGATTGAACTTGGGCACCCTGCATTGGGAGCGTGGAGTCTTAACCACTGCACCACCAGGGAAGTCCCAGGATTGTTTATTTCTTTTGTCTTTCCTGCTTTTCTTTTTCCTTTCATTGTAGTTATTTTACTTGTGCTAACAAAAACTTTTTTTTCAAAGTTTTAAATGTGATTAATTCTTTACAAATTTCTTAGTGTTAAGTGATAATAGAAAATGCTCACAGTAGGTTAAGTAAAAAAAAAATCACATGCAATACTTTACATACTATGAAATCGTAACTATGTGAAGTACGTATATACTTTTCATACATGGAAGAAGCAAGGAAATGTACTCTGAAGTTACTTGATTATTTCCATGAATTAATGGAAATTTTGATTTTCAAAATTTTTAATTTTAGTATATTTTCCAAAAATTTATCAGTAATCCTGTATTATTTTTATAATTAGGAAAAAATAGTTGTTGAAAAAAATATCCACAAGGAAACCAAAAGCTGCAGTGGTAGTAGACAGTTTTGTGCTGCCTTGTTTTTTACTTTATTAAAACATTTTTTAAGATGAATAGACCTTATATTTTAGGTCAGTTTTAGGTTATAGAAAAATAGAAAGGAAAGTAGAGAGTTCCCATATATGCTCTCAACCTCACCCTCTCTGCATTTCTCTGTTGTTAACATCTTTCAATAGTGTGGTATATGTGTTACATTTTGTTTTTCGTCATTCATTGTCTTAGTGAGAAACAATAAAGGAAAGTAAGTGTAGACCTCCAGCAAAATTTCCTCTTCTTTATTTCCTTCATCATTATACTCTGATACTTTTTTTTTTTTTTTTTACTTTGGAGAAGAAGCAATTTGGGGATCTATTTTGGACTGGTTACGCAAATTTCTGTTCTTCCACCTCCATCCAAAGGCCTTAAAAAAAATCAACTGTGATTTTTCTAGACAAGCCCCTGTTGGGAAAAAGTCAGATGTTACTAATATCTATGAAACTTTCTGCTGTCTTTTAAATTCAGTGATAGTGAATTCCTAATAACTTCCCAGAGCATATGTAGTAAATTCAGAGGTTCACAGTACACTGAGTAAAATATTATCATCTTATTTTGAATATATTACCCTTTAATTTCAGTTTATGGGGCAAGGTAAATAGAATCCTCTGATTTCTTTTAAATATATTTTTCAAAATTCATGCAGTCTTTGACTTATTTCAATAAAGCCAGAAAAAATATTAAACAAGTAAATAAAATCGGTACAAGGGAAAGAAAAAAAAATTCATGCAGTCTTCAGAAGAGATAAGAAACAGAAAGAAAGCTGATATATGAGTAATATTTGATATAAAACAGCATAACAAATTTCTTTCTGAAGCCATTGTATATTTTCCAGTAAGTTCATTATAATGTAAAATACCCTGAAGAACCGTATGCAGAATTACAAAATAATTTGCTATCTTGAAGACTATCATATTTATTGGTAAAACCCCACAAAACCCTGTATCCAGCCCATAATGTACCCTTTTCCCCCTCTTATTTAAATTTTGTATAATTTGTGGTGGTAGTGTTTCTCAAATAGTTCCCAGTTTTTTCCATTTTGGGGTAGAATTTGTAGTTCATTTCCTTTATTTAGCTCCCTTTATTTTAAAAAAAATTCGTTCCTTTTTAAAAATGACAAGTCATTCTGAGTTGTTCTTGTGATGATGGTCTTTATTTTTGTCACTTGTTTTGATTTCCATACCTGACTTTTCCTTTCCTCTTCCTCTGTCACTAGGCTCTTGTTTTCACTTATATGGTGTCTCGATTTTAGTTTATTACTTCCATTCCATTGATTGCTGCCATGAACATTACTGCCTTGATAAGAAATCTAACCCAACTGAGTGTTTTCAGTATTCCTATTTCTTCCTCTCCTACAGCCCTATTTTTCGTGCTTTTGCCTACTATACTTGCCCTTGTAGTCTGTTCTCTTTTCACTTGGAATCCAAACAGTTATCTCTCTGCCATCAATATTTTTAGCTGATAGATTTTTGTTTTCTTTTTGGTAGATCTCTTGATTTAAGTTATTTGCCATTAAAAAAAATAGGCTATACAGTATATCAAAGCTTATTATGCTGCTTCTGGTTCAAGCAAGATTTGGGAAAAATGATTTGTGGATGAATTGATTGTTATTGTGATTACATGGTGAGCTGGGCAGTTTATTCTTGCAGATCTGGGTAACTTAGGTATTATTCTTGGTTTGATCTTGGATTATTTTCTTTACATGAAAGTACAGTTAGTATCTGTCTCTGTGGACCATAAACCTTTGTGTCTTGGGACGACTTCAGTTCTGAATTTTATAGTGAGTCAGCAACAAAAAGTGAACTGCTCATAGTTAGTAATAGATTATTGGTTAATAAAAAAATATACTTGATAGTACATAGTACATTAGCAAAAATGGGAACTTCTTTGGAAGAAACCATGTTGAACAGAAAACATAAAATATGAGTTTTGTAGCAAAAAAGTTTAAACTATTTGGAAATTTTGATATCAAAATGGGATTTCTATGTTTTACGTGTGGCACAATTAAAGACAAACTAGGACTGGATCCCAGAAAAAGAATGAGAACTTGTCAACTTATGTGAGGTCAAAGATTTTTCTGTCAAAACATTACCACCCAAATAATTTTATAATTTTGTGAAAAAATGAAGGATTTGTTAATACATTTTATTTTTATTTATTTTAAAATTTTTATTTTTTATTTTTATTTTTGGCTGCATTGGGTCTTTGTTGCTGTGCTTGGGCTTTCTCTAGTTGAGGCGAACGGGGCTACTCTTTGTTGAGGCGCGCAGGCTTCTCATTGCAGTGGCTTCTCTTGTTGCGGAGCACGGGTTCTAGGCGCACTGCCTTCAGTAGTTGTGGCACGTGAGCTCTAGAGTGCGTGCAGGCTCAGTAGTTGTGGTGCACGGGATTAGTTGCTCCGCGACATGTGAGATCTTCCCGGGCCGGGCTCGAACTCTTGTCCCCTGCATCGGCAGGCGGATTCTTAACCACTGTGCCACCAGGGAAGCCCTGGAAATACATTTTAAAACAGTGTACATTATTAAAACTATGATCGGTATCCAAGTTTTGACTCATACAAATTTCAGATTTTAGTTTGAATAATGTTTCTTAGCTTTTGTAGCATTTTATTAGCAAAAAAGTGTAATATAATAATAATGGCAAACCTTTCGTAAGAAGTGGTAAAAGATTCATCAGAAGAAACAAGGTTTGCCCTTTGTGTATGCATATTTATTTATAAAGAACACTAAAAGAGAAAATAGAGTTTTTAGTAAATATATCAAAATCTGTAAATTTTAGTTACTCATTAGTAAAGGTTTAATTGTCCAGACTACAATATGTGTTAAGATGCAGTTACTCTTTTTTCAAATGTCCGGTGGTGTTTTCAAATATGTTTGATTTGCAAAGCGTAAACGATTAAAACAAAATTGAAGCTAACCCAATGAAGGAACTAAACAGACTGTTCTTAAATAATTTATGTGCTGAGTGTTTGCTAATTTGCAAAATTTAACAGTTACACTACTTACCAGAGTATTAGGCTCTACTGTGTATCAGAGCCATGCATATTATAAATTAGTATGTTTATTTTTAATGTTGAAGGAAAATTTTGATTCTTTGCTTTATATAATCTTTGACCCAAGAGGCTTATCTTTACTTATCCAATAAAAGTTTCTTTTATTTAATGAAGAATTTTAGCTGGGCATATAGACTATTCCTCCCTGAATTGGTCTGGAATGGGTGGGGAGGGAAAGAGGGAGAAAAGGAGAGAGAAGGCAATTAAAAAAATAACCGTGTTTAGGGATTAAATATTGGCATTTGTATTAATAGTACTTTTTTGCAAAGGACATTATTTATGTAGACCCTTAGGGACCTTGAATTAACAATCGGCTATTCCCTGGATAGATGCTAGACAGATGATCTATTTACATTTTCCCTTTTGTTCTTTTGAATGTCTGGAAGACTGTCAGTTTGAAGGAGCCAGTTTATCAGTGCAAGGATAAGGAAAAGATAAGTCAGTACCATTCCATATGTTGGAAGTAGTTTCTGAATTTACATGTTTGATCGCTTGTTGAAAATATTTTTATTGTTAAATTGATTAAAAACAAATTTGTCATAAATTTATGATTTTTTAAGCTGAGTTGAAAAAATGCTGAATGTATTTGGAAGTTACATTTTTCTGTCTGGTAGGAATGAAGGCCAACCTGGTGTGAAATTACTGATATATTTATTTTTTATGTGATTTTTTTTTCCTTAAAACAATTGCTAGTTGATTCACTTATCTTTGTTGGTAATGTATTTTCTTATGATTTGAAAAGATCACTTTATAAAAAATCCCTTTCTGCTCTAGTCTTTTTAAGGTTTGAAAATTGGCATTATTTCTAGGGTAGTGTCAAGAAAGCGTTTTTGTTACTGTTTCATGTAGAGCCACCAATGCTCCTTGACTTTTTCAAATTTTGATATATATATATTTCACCTCATTAAAATTAGTCTCAATTTGTGCAGTAAAAGCTAATGTTGCTTTAAACTACTGTCTGAATTGAAGCCTCATACAAACATTTTCTTGCAATTTATTACTTCTATCTCTTTTTAAGTAGATGAGGGCTTATGTGTTCCTTTTCGTCAACTTCAGAAAAGCTCAAGAAAAAATACCAGTTAGGCCTTTTATTTTTTATTTTTATTTTTATTTTTTGCGGTACGCGGGCCTCTCACTGTTGTGGCCTCTCCCAATGCGGAGCACAGGCTCCGGATGCGCAGGCCCAGCGGCCATGGCTCACGGGTCCAGCCGCTCCACGGCATGTGGAATCCTCCCGGACTGGGGCACGAACCCGTGTCCCTTGCATCGGCAGGCAGACTCTCAACCACTGCGCCACCAGGGAAGCCCTGTCAGATGATTTTGTATGCACTGGGAAACGAAACAATTTGTGTGACTTGCTTTATTGTGATATTCACTTTGTTGTGGTCTGGAACCAAACCCAACATATCTCCGAGGTATCCCTGTATTCAGACAGTATATTTATATTAATTATTCAACCGTTTTTCCTTTAGTTATGTAATCTTGAGGTTTTACATTGGCAAAATAATGAATTCAAAGAGTTACGCAATTCCTCCTTTAGTCATTTACCAAATTTCAGATTTGATTCTGCTGCTGCGTTCTTGATTTTATCCACTGTGTTTTCTCACAATTAGATTTCAACTTCTGGCTGACTACAATTGCTAAGATGCCTTTGTAAAATGCATTAATTTGAGAGATGTTACCATGTAGAAAAATGTGCATCTTATCACGATGAAATAGGTTGTCTGGAAAAGAATTCTTACTTAGAGATTTATTAAATTCTGGTTCTTTTAAAATAAGCCCATGATTGCCATCTTTCTCTGCCCAACTTCATCTAAAGTCTGTGTCAATATTCTCCAGCCAAAGATCCCAGTAGTAAACCTTTGGTTGACTAAGTCAGTGAGGGAGAATGCACATAGTGAAACTTGGGTCATCTCAGGAATAGTGTGTTAGAAAAGATTTATTATAGGATTTGAGCTTGCATGTAAGTGCAAAGAACAGAGTCTGAAAGGATATATTCCAAATTGCTGATAGTGGCTGCCTTTGGGGAGGGACTGGGACTAGGAGGGTTTGTGCAAAACACTGCTGAATTTAAAAATATGGATGTATTCGTGCTTTGTGTAATTAAAAAATAACTAGAAAAAATGGTGATTTTGGGGAGGGGTCAAGGAAGTGGGGCTTTCTTCTGTCAGAAAGCATGGGTAATTCTAATAAATCTTACCTAGAATCGTGGAAGACTTGAATGAGGGTAAAGCTCTAATTTGTAAAGAAACAGCAATCTTTCATATTAAGATTTGGGATGTTTGACCATCTTTGTTATTTGGCTGGAGTTCATGTTTTTGTCTGTTGGGGCATGATTACAGAGTGGTATTGTTTTATGTTGATTCATCATGGTCATGGCATGGCTTTGTCTGATGTTGCTGTTTTATGAAATTGTTTATATTCAGGGAGAGAATAACAAGACCTAGCTCGGGGCTCTAAGCCAGCTCTTAACAACACCAGGGCCTAGTTGACGTTACAGGGCCAGCTCCCAGATGTCAAAGAGGCTGCTTTTCTACCTTCTCATCTGTTTCTGCCATCTTTCTTTCTACATCCTAGGTGAACATTTCTTCTTCTATCTTTCTTTTATCTTTCTGTCCACACCACTTTGTCTCCTTGAGGTGTTTCCAGGCTACCCATGCCTGAAGTTTTAAGAATAGATCAAAAGAATCTGATCTCTGATAGTGCATCCTGATAGGTTCCAGAATCCTTTGAGGCCCTCTTCCCTCCTTGTCTATAAGCTTTGCATCTTTGTTTCATTTGCTTCAATATGTTTGCTGCCTTTCTTGGTCTACCTTTCTATAGAATTGTGATGGGATTTCAGTCTGCTCTAATACTAACTTGGTGCCCTTTTAGGACACTACTTTTAGAAAGAGAAACTTTACTTCTTGGATTGCAGCTGCAAGCAAGTTGTGCATACCTCCTTTGCCTATACTGTCCAGGTTGTTAGGCTATCATCTCAGTTGGATTCCAGTGACTCTTATGGTCCCTGTGTCAGAGAGGGGCATTTGACACTGTGTGTGTGTCCATTCTTTTCTTCCTTCTCCCTATTATTGTCCTTAGAAAGAAAATGGCTCTTCTGTTTCTTCAGGTCCTACTCCTAGCTTAAATTGAATGCTTTTCTATCCCATATATCCTGATTGTTAAATGGGAACTTTATTTTTCCCCTACTTTCTTGAGCTTTTTAGAACTCTTCAAGCCTCAGTAAATTATCCTCCAAATTAGTCTTCTAGACTTTTTCAATACTTCTCATACTGTGTGTTGTTTCTGTACCTATCCATTCTTTGACTCTGTCAGAGTTAAGTTCCTGGTAATTATTTTTCTCTTGCCAAGTAAAATTTATAAGCACAGTTATTTGTTGAAAACATAAAGGAGGTAGCTCTTGTATAGGGCAAGGTAGTTTGAACATCTTGTGCTATAAGATGGTGAGTGGGCATTTAACAATACAGATATACAAGAGTAAGGACATCTGGGAGTGTTCATTGGAGAGTAAAATAAGATCACATGGTGAAAATTAATTTTACAAAGTAGTTTGAACAAAGATAGGGACATAAAATTGTAGGAACTAGAGAGGGAAGTATATACCAGGTGGGAAGATTGACCTACTAAAATATGGGGATGGAATGATTAAGGGAATCATTTCTGCAATTAACATAAATTGAGAACCTTGTATTGTGTCAGTTTGTCTAGGTGCTAGAGATCGATGGATGAAAAAGATGAGATCTCTGCTTTCAAAAAGATTAGTATACTAGGAAAAAGGACATTTAAAAAACCAATTGAAATACAATGTGACAAATGCAAACAACAGGTTATTTACTAATTACAGTGAGGACGCACATGAGGGAGTGTGTTCTGCTTGTATCATTTAAGAAAGGTTTCTCAGGTGGTTATTGCATAATGTTTGCTGGACTAGACTCAGAAGCATTCAGGGTATAGCAGAAGTTATTTGGTGGCTGAATAAAGACAGTTTTCATGGTAATGAGGCATACCTATTTAAGCTAAATTTGGAATTAACCGTTTCTGTTTTTTGCTTCAATTAAAAAAGTTTCTAATTGTAAATCTCTGTTGCCACTTGATGTTCAATGAAAGGAATCATGACCCCACTTTAGTGAGTCAGAATTTACTTTTCTATTACGTTTTCAGCTGATGGGTGGAAGGACTGCTTGGTGTGATAATTGAACTGGTAACTGAGATTTTTATATTAAATGATTCAAGAAAAACCTTGTTAATTGGTAGATTTTAATATTATCCAAATTAATAGGCATTTAAAAATGCAGTATAGTATGTTTTTTGGTAACTTGCTATCAGGATATCTTTTTTGTTTGAATTCTTGTATCTAAAAACAGAAAATCCCCTGAATGGTTATTTTCTTTTATAGGTGGTAGATCATCTAATGCAAAATTACCTGCAGTTCCAACAGTTGGTTCAGTTCCACAAGACCAAGTTTCGAATATGAGGTATTCAAGCTACTAACTTGGATGTTTGTGATTTATTCCTTTTGATGACTCTTAAAAATGTCTAGCTACAATTTTTAGAAAAATTTACTTTGTTTCTTTTTTAAAAAACATACATGATGTTTAGAGGCTTGGGAGTATTTTAGAAGTGCCTTCTTAAAGATTATGAGATGTAAAAGATTCCCAAGAAGTAGCTTTTTGTGATTAATAAATATGGAATGCATAACAAATATTTAATTTCACAGGTAGTTAGTAGCTTATGGCTTACGTTTCATATGATTGTAGATTGAACATTTGGAATTCATTGTTCATCTTCCCTAGAAATGCTGAAATAAGAAGTTTATATTGATACTGAATTATAGATAGATCTTTACTGTCAGTTATCTTGTTTAATTGGGTATATGCATTTCAAATTCTAATTTGGAAGGCTGTGAATATATTCCACTACTAGGGCCTTTGTGGCTAGAGTTCTTAATCTGCCTTATTACAATTGGGAAATGCATAACACTTTAAAAATAAACGTACTTGGGTGCTACAAGTGTAGGCTTGTAGTTGTGATGTCATCCAGGGATAAGAGGATCCATGAGATAAGTAGAGAGAAATAGTTTTATGGATAGTACCTGGGAAGAGATGGTTATTGAGCACAGAAGTTTCCAGCAGCTTACCAGTTGATAGTTTCAGTAGCATCTCTTGTTGGTTGTATGAATAGAAAGTACTCTTTGTAGGAATAGTTAATAAGTAGTGGCTGTTTATATATATGTTTGGTTCATAAGTTAGAAACTGAATTTCCTGAAATGCAGAGGGCTTGTTTTTTTTTAAACTCATTAAATATATATATATGTATACCGCTGGACACGGATCCAACCAACCACAGATTGAAAATATTAAAACAAAATTTCCAGAAAGTTCCACAAAGCAAAAATTTGTCTCACACTGGCAACTATTTTTTTTGATGTTTCTTTTTTTGTAGTTTTCTTTTTTAAAATTAAAAAAAAATTTTATTGAAGTATAGTTGACTTACAATGTTGTGTTAATTTCTGCTGTACAGCAAAGTGACCCAGCCATATATATATATATATATATATATATATATATATATTCTTTTCCATTACAGTTTGTAGGACCTTGTCGTCCATCCATTCCACACACGATAGTTTGACATTGGCAACTATTTATATAGCATTTACATTGTATTTACATTGTATTAGATATTATAGGTAATTTAGATATGATTTAAGATATAGGTTATATGCAAATACTATGCCCTTTTACATAAGGGACCTGAGCATCCACAGATTTTGGTATCTGTAGGGAGTCTTGGAACCGTTCCACTGTGAAAACCGAGGGACAACTGTGTGTATATATACGTATGGGTTTATGTGTGTATACATGTATATAAGAATATATGTACATATAGTCACAAAGAGATATATTGAGTAAATTGATATCATTATAAATGTGCCAGTATACTATTTGCAAGTGAGAAGTTGTTCAGCTTGCATTAGAAAGAAATTGTTTATAGAGATAGATGTTAGTGAAAAAGAATATAGACTGATTCTTTCAGTTTATAAACATTATTGAGTTTGTAATTATTGAGTTCTCAGCTGGAGCTGAGAACTTAGAAGTGAAGGCATAGTTCTTGATCTGAAGGTGCTCATGGTTTAATGGTCAATAGAAAATTTGTTAAAATATTGATAGTTTGTTTATGTTGTAATGGGGCTAAAATCAAGTGCTCTCTACTGGCCAGTTAAGCCTTCCAGTAAGAGCTGATGTTTGGAGTGGTTGTTAACCAGGTTGTTTGTGAGGGCTGGGGTGGCAATATACAACAGAATAAAAAAGGATATTCCAGTTTATGTATGACTGATTCACTTTGTTATAAAGCAGAAACTAACACACCATTGTAAAGCAATTATACCCCAATAAAGATGTTAAAAAACAAAACAAACAAACAAAAAAGTATATTCCAGGCAGAAGGAATGGTGTGCATAGCAATAGTGAATCTTTAGGTAATTTTAAAATTTTCACATAATTTTACAGTTCTATGAAAACTCATTTTAAAAACTAGAAAACTGATAAATACTAATGAATAGTACAGGTAACTTAACATCTTTCTATTAGTATTACAGAGAGGCTCGAACATGCTTTGGAAAAGGCAGCTCCTCTTCTACGAGAGATATTTGTAGATTTTGCACCTTTTCTTTCTCGGACACTTTTGGGTAGCCATGGACAAGAACTGCTTATAGAAGGAACAAGTAAGTGATTCTTCTTTCTTCATACATACATTTAAACTACAGGGTTGAAAACTGAAATGAATAATAAGAGATGCATGGAGTTTTATTGTTTGTTTTCAGCCTTTGACAAGGCTTCTCAAAGAGTCTGTACATGTCTTTTAAAGAATATGGCATGACTGCTATTCTAATCTGTTCAAGGTTTTTTATCAGTGATTTGCATGAGATTTGTGTGCATTAGATTTATTACTGTGTGTTTTGGGGAACAATAAAAAAAGAAAAAAAAAGTATTGAATGAAAGAACTAAGAAATGTTTTAATACATTAAAATTAACTATGAGAATTGAGAATTGGAGAGACTGGTGTTATAGTAATAAGTGGGGTATTTACCTGAGATTTTACTTGAATTTAAGATCTATATAAACAATAGTGTATTGCTACATATTAGGAAAATGAGGAATGCATTATTTGTCTCTGTTAGTGGAATTCTGTTTTACAAATAAGTAGAAAAAACAGTAGTATTTTACTCTATCTTGCTTATATCATACATAGATTACTGGATCTTTTCTAGGTAGGGTACTTTGAGATTGTGTCAAACTAGATAACATGCATAGTAAGTAAGTTGCTGCATGGATTGGAAACCATGCTATTTATGGAATGGATGGAGGGGTATTGGGACTTTTTTTTTACACGAAGCACTTGTCAAATAGTTAAGTGTCTTCTAATATTAAAGAGGTTAACTCAATCAAGTGAAAGTAGACCTTGAATTTCCTCAGACAGCAGGAATCAGTTCAATAGAGATCAACTTTTCAAATGATTAGCTCTATTTAAGAGCTTAACAGACTGACTTCAAAATACAAATCTTCATTCCCATAGCTAGAATTTTTTTAAGGAGAAGCTAGAGGATTTTCATCAATGATAATGTCAAATTGATTTTTTTCATTCAAAAGTGTTTGGACTAGATGTTTGCTAAGTCTGGCTTGTCTGTATCCATGTTAGATGGTTTAAGGATGAGACACATATTCTCCTAAAGCTGAAAAATCATGGGAAAGCATAATTATCTGTATGCAAGTATCTTTAAATATCAACTTACAGCTTTAGTTATCATGACTTTTTGTTGGTTATCAGTCACTAGATGATCTCCTAAGGAATTTCTTAAAACTTGTGAAAAAAGCCCCTCTTTTTTTTTTTTTTTTTTGCGGTACGCGGGCCTCTCACTGCTGTGGCCTCTCCCGTTGCGGAGCACAGGCTCCGGATGCGCAGGCTCAGCGGCCATGGCTCACGGGCCCAGCCGCTCCGCGGCATGTGGGATCTTCCCGGACCGGGGCACGAACCCGCGTCCCCTGCATCGGCAGGTGGACTTTCAACTACTGCGCCACCAGGGAAGCCCAAAGCCCCTCTTTTTATAGAAATAAGGATATAATGGTAATCAAAGTTATAAATAGGTTAATGTTCAAGATATCTGTATCTGAGTGTTAATTATGGGATATCAGCACTTTATTTGACCCTTAAAATATGTATCTATAAGAGTAATAATCATTAGCTAAAATAATAATTTCATTATCATCCCTGCTTTAAATTTATATGGAGTTGGTGATGATTGATATCATTTCCATATAGTCAAAGAATAGCACTGAATTTATTTGAAAAATGTTCAGATTTTAGAAATACTGAACTAAGTTTGTGGTGGAAATTTATTTCATCTGCTGAAGGATATAATTGTTTAGCCAAGGACTATTTGACGTAATGAAGTAATAAAATTTGAAAGGAAGTGAATTGATACATTGAAGGACTTCCCCCTAATTTATGTTTCACATATCAAACATTTATTCTTTTAAAGTGGTGTGACAACTTATTAACTATATTTCATTTTGTAACAGTAAATTGAATGTATTTTTAGCCTTTCAGTATAGCAAGACATTTTGGCTACTTAGTTGATCTTTGAATTTTATAATAGACCCAGAAAAATAGTATCACCTTAGATACTCAGAAGTATTAAACTTGCCAATTCTAGATCCTGGAACAAAATTTAATTTAGAATCAATTTCTTATGGTAAATTCTGATAAAATGATAAAAAAGAGGATGATGCACTATTGCTCGTCTATAAACTTGAGCAGTGACTACTCATTGGTCTGTGTTCATAAAAATAGCAAACAAATCTAAGAGTTTTATATAGCTTATGTATTTTAAGTTGTGAGGAATCCTTTGGGTGGTGGTTTTATGCATTGTAAAACAGGAAAGTTTTGAAGGGAGGTCATCCCAGCATAGTTCTGTTCAAAAAGCATTGGACTAAAAGGCAGGATACCTCAGCCCTTGTCAGTCACTAGCTGTGTGACCAGGTACTTGAAAATTTATTACTTTTAAATTTTAAATGTGATTTTTATTAATAATTTTAAATGAACATTTAAAATATTTACAAAGTAGGAATTTTAATATCCATGAACTTATTTTTGGCAACTACCCAGACTATCTTTGTTTTGCCATAATTGTTATATCCACCTCCCTTTGTTTTGCTTTAGTGTTTCAGTTAACCCCAGACATCACATTGTTTCACCCCTAAATAATTCATAATTCATATAAAAATATATTTTCTTACATAATCATAATTGCTGCTATTATACCTGATAATATTAATAATAATTCTGTAATACTCAGCCCATATTCATCTTTATTTACAAGATTTTTTTATATTGATTTTCTTCCAATTAAGATCCAAAGTCAGTTTTACTGAATTTGATATGTCCCTTAAGTTCATGTTAATGTCAAATAGTTTCCCCCTATTCTTCCTCTGTTTTCATGTTATTGACTCATTGAAGAAATGTGGTTGGTGGTTCTGTAGAATGTTATACATTTTGGCACTCTGGCTATTCTTGGTGATGTTATTTAACAGTTTCTCTATTTTGTGTATTTTCTGATGGCTTGAAGTTTAAAAGTTTAATTAGATGTAATACTTCATGTTACATCATGCCTAAAGTCACATATTTTCTGATTGGCTCAATTTTAGTGATATTAACCCCCTTTTTCAAGTAGTTATAACCCGTTGTAAGAATTGATGTTTTATTACTTTTATTTTTTAAAAGAAGTCTTCCAAAAACAAAGAGACGATTACTTTTTTTAAAAGTTTGTTTTATCTGACAATTACCTGAAGTGATTTCATTGGACACTTCTTATAAATCTAAGGTTCATTATGAGGTCTTTGTGATCTTAATTTTCCTATATCTTAAAACATTTTCCTAATTATCATTACTCATCAGTTATTTCTAGCTATACTAAGGACTAAAATAATAAGAAAACAAGAATACTGGAATTGCCCCTATAATCCTAGGAAAACAAATCATCACTCTTGGATCACCCTCAGTTTTCTTACCGCGTTGGCCAAAGTATTGCATTGTATTTTAAGAAGATATAAATTTGTTTTCTCAGGGGGATCAAAAACTGGTATTTGGGGAGGGCAAAAGTATCTTAGACATTACAGTGGTTTTTGACCTTCTGATGGACAACAGTACGTCTGTATAGTTTATCTTTAGCATTAAAATTTCATGGGGGCACAGTTAAGAAAAAATGGTCTGAAATGTTCCTTAGGCTCCTCAAAAAAGGTTGAGAAATATTGGTATAAAAGAAGTCTGTGGATACCGTCTTTGTGGTCTTATTTTTAGCTTTCACTGAATATAGTTAAGAATTCAGAATTTTTAATTTTCTGCCCATAATAGTGAGGTGAAAAAAATTGACAGGAGAAGACATTTTATAATTACTAGACCAACTGTGGGTGAATTTGAGGAGACAGGGAGTAGTACTCATAATTTTTATCAAATCAGGACTTCATTAATGCACAGCATATTTCTGTGGACAAAAAAGGAAATTGGTTTTCTCAGCATCGTGTCATTCAATAGGAGGAAGGACTTCATTCTACAAAATTTATACAATGTTTTGTGACAAGAACCTGGGACATCTCATTTTGCTAAGAAGGCGTGTGACAGTGTTCATCCATCGTTCATGATGGCTGTGCACCACAATTTACTTGGTGCAGTTCTGAGTGAATAGATACTAAAGCAGGTATATGCCGAAGACAATTGGAAGGAACATTTCATATAGAAATGAAAAAATTCAGTTGATTAATCATTCTGAATGGTGTTTATAATCTAAAGAAGAAAATATTTTGGAATTCGAGAGAAAAGAAAATGGCTGTTCTCTCTACAACAAAATTTTGAATAATCCAACTTTTCCAAAGTATTGCATTTGATGATGTTAGTTCAAGAAGAAGGACCAGAATTAATGATAAAGTTGCACCTATTAGAATTTTATTTGAAATTTAGAAGCAGTATTTTTAAGATGAATATCATGTTTATAGATTCATGAGGAGCAGTTAATTATATCCAAATTATAGACAAATACTTTCAAAACCTGGAAAACAGGGAAAAATTTTTGAGTTTATTATGCTTAAATTCTTACTGAAACTTATAATAATGTTTACACCATCGCTTTATCTTTTTGTAAATTATTTAAGGTGACTTAAGATAAATAAATAAAACAACAAACAGGGTTCTTATGTTCCAGACAGTAAATGGTCATGACCATTTTTCATGGTACACTTGAGAATTTAGGTATCTCAGTGCATTCGGATGTTGATAGCTTAATATCTGGTAAGCCATTTAGTACTTCTGAGTTTAATAGTATGGAAAAACAGTGGTAATAGAGGTGGGATAAATAGTCTCTGGTGGAGAAATTGAAGTGGTCTTTGGTTGTGAAACACCAGAAGAGTATAAATCTCTTGGCTTTGGCATTTTCAGTTTGTCTTTTTTGAGGAGACTAAAATTCCATATTGTTGAAAAATCAATCAAAGGTAAAACCAAGAAAACTGAACCCAAGGGTCAGATTATGAGGCTAGTCAGATCCCTGAGCCTACAGTACCTTGTTCACTTTCTGCTAAGTGGGACAATAATAGGATTTGTGTGTGTAAAATGAAAATTGATGCTTCTGCAACAACTTACAACTTCACTCCAAGTGTTGTTTTAAGGCCTTCCTTTGGGTAATCCTTAGAGTCTGAATGTAGATCTGAAGACAGATTTACTGATTTATAAATCATTTCTTGCTTTTTTGTCCATGCAACCAGTGTCACAAAACAATTTAGGTCATAGAGAGATGTGATTAAGTTGTGTAATCTGATATCAAGTCCCTTATTGGGATTATTTCCTGTTTATTTATTCCCAAGGTTATATATTTTTGTTTGCAGTATTGATGCCCTTTAGGTAGGAAGCTTAGTATTAGAGGTCTAATATAAGCTCTTTTTTTGTCTTCTGAAGCCCTTTCTCATTTAAAATCCTCCATCGCCCCCTACCCATGCTTTACAGATCTATAAAATCTCACTCTAAAAAACACATGAATCATTCTAATCAAACTATGAAATGTTATTTGACATCTTACTGTCCTTGAACACTCAACCCACTGATCAGTGGTTGTATCAACCTTCCTGTGGTTTTCTAATCTTTATTATTGAGAAATAAGACTGAAATAAGTAATTTTTTGAAAGTACGAGTATTGAACTATCCTACAATATGCTGTAGAGAGACAAAGGAACATCTAGAAATCTTTCTAACTTTGAACGGCCCAAGTCCCTTTTAATCATTATTGTTCATTATCTGAGTGGATATAAAAGGCTGAGCCAGATCAGGGCCTAATGCTTTGCCAGAAAAGGAAAGGTGGTAGGAATTCTGGTTCCTCTAGAATCGAGCAGTAAGGAATAATATCCTAGTTGTAGAAAAGACCTGAATTTACTTGCTGCAAGTAGTGGCTTTTGAAGTTGAAATATATGGAACTTCCTGTAGTTGGGTAACATTTTATGAAAAGTGACAGGTTTTCAGACGAACAAAGGCTACACCACCAATAAGAGATGGAGTATTGCTGTGCCCTTCCTTTTGGCCTTGGCATTAGCCTGAGGAGGTATGGTCATCTTAGCTCTATAGAAACAACAATTTAGTCTAGTTAATGGCCTGTTTGCTTAATGCAACATGTAGATGTTCTGTAGCTAATTTTCATGCCAGTGCTGACACTGTTACCATCATTTCTACGTTACACATTTTTTCAGACATGGAGAAAACTGGTTTTGACTTTTCTAGAAAGTGAAGGGGGTGAACAACCTGTTTAACTTGAATACTATTTGTAAGGCTACAGAATGCCAACATGTGGCGTCAGCAGGTATGAGGCATCATGACTAAAAGAGGGAAAGAGAAAGAACTACAAAGCAAGAAGATTAAAGAAAGGGAATAGGATGGGATAGGATGCCCACAAGAACTTTAATGTGGAGAAAGAAATAAGGTAATTCTGTGGGGTGTGTGAGGGCCATGAGGAATTATTTTAGTTGTTATACTTAGTTTACTTTGAACTTAAACTTACATTTGCTTAGAAAAATATAATAATAAAAAATTTTAATTTTTCTACTTATTACTAGTATAATTTAGTAATTTAGTGCTTTTAATTATTGGCATTGCTTTTTTAAGATACTGGTTTTAAAATTTCTTTGAATGTTCTTTAAAGTAGTTACTTTATATCTTACTGTTAATCAAAACTAAAGAATTCTTTAGATAGTTATTAACTATATAAAACTTCCTTCCTGAGATATTTTTGGTGAACCCAAATGAAACATAAAAGAGAAATTATAAATGCATTTATTTATAAAAAATCAAGAATATATAACAGACAACGACTTGCACTTCTGTTAAGGTTTAGAGTGAGGTCACAGGTCAAGGTACTAATAAGAGTGTTTGGGATGTCTGCTGCCATGAAACAAAATGGAAACTTGATTGATAGCTAGAGGGTTGAAGGGAGAGAGTGTGGTGGAGAAAGCAAAGGTCAGGGAGCCATTTCCCTTCTCTGCATGTATAACAATCAACTCTCTCCAAAACAAAATTTAGGTGATATTGGTCAATATGGCATATGTTGTGCACATTTCTATGAGTATTGTGAAATGTCAGTATATATGAAGTTATAATAAATGTTTTAGTAATTTGAAAGCTGAAATGAAATTGGCTACAAAAAGTTGTGGTTTTGATGCCAAGTTTAAAGTAATTACAGAATGTTTTGTTTACACATATGATCAAATATGTATAGGTTTGGTTCTTAGCAAGAAGTTAAATTTTATTTTAAAACCAATTTGGACAAAGTTGTATAAGAAATAAATCCCTTGTTTTTTACTTTGTAATTTAAAAAAAAATTCTCTTTGATATAGGTCTGGTTTGCATGAAGTCTAGTAGTTCAGTTGTGGAATTGGTTATGCTACTGTGTTCTCAGGTGAGTGACAAGAATCAATGTTGAATTAAAAGTAAATTCTCAAGTGAATTCATTTTGCAAGAAAGTTAAAATTGATTAGAAATTTTTGCTACAATAGTTTTGTGCTTGCAGTTTTAAAATAATTTATTTGTATTGCAAAAGGGTTACTTCTTGTGTTTGGGGCTAACAGTTTATTTCGAAGTGAGTGCTGAGAGAAATAGGATAGATGAATGAGAAATAGAGGTTTTTCGAGCCACATTTAAAAATGTCCAGATCAAATGGCCTTGAGATGGCTAAATTTCTTTGCCTTGCATATTAAAGTTACAGAAACAGATTTATTTCTATACCTCGCGGAGTGCCACTCTGACTCCCATGGGAATAATGGGTTTACTTCCCTTTTGTGCAGAGGTTATAAAATGAGTGATAAATAATTTTGAATTCTTGTCATTGCTAATTATTTTTGACATATCTAGTAGATTTGGGAAAACATCAACAAAAATATGACAGCCATCATAATAAGATGTAGTGAATAAATTCCTAAAAGCGAGATTACTTTCATTGTTCAGAAACCTTATACCTCATGTGGTAATGATTTTTTTTTTAAACTTATGTAAAAATCATGTATCCTGTGATATTTTCTTTTCTCTTTAGCAGTTAAACAGATGAATGTTTTTATTGAGAGTTTTTTTTGGTAGTCTTTTAAAAATGATATCTTGCTGGTAGTAAATTCCCCTACTTAAAACTTTAAAATAGCCTTTTTTAATAGGAAGAGTATTGGTCTAGAGGTCAAGGGTTCTGACCCATTTCAAAACCTTTGACCTTCATTTAAAACTCTCCTGGTTTACTTGCCTGACGAATAAGGATAATGCAAAATTAATGTTTCTTTTCATCGATTTATTCATTTTAGTGCCTATATTGCCAAATTTATTTTGACTGTGCTGATGGACATTTCATGAATACAAATTAAAGAATCATAGAAGGTGTGAAAAATCAATACTATGCATTGTCAATAAAATGCAATAAGAACAATTACTTCCAGAGATTACATCTAATGGATTTTTATAATGAACTTGTGAAGAGTAGTTATGTTTGAGGTGGGCTTATTATTCTTAGATTTAGCGAGAGTCATGTTTTTAAGTGAATTATCTACTTTAGAAAACTCCCATTCCTTTACAAACTGACTGGATAAAATTTCCCATTTAGTAATCTGATTTGAAATAATTGGTCGTTTATTTCTTGAATGGAAATTACCATATACCATTCTTATACTGACATGAAATTACCCTTACTTTAAGAATCATTTGCTTACAGTTTTATATGTATACTCAACAGCAGTATGAATTTATTGTTTATAGAGATGTAATTGTTTCATAGATGAAGTTTGATAGTGAAGTTTCACTTTCTAGGTTAGAAGAATTTAATGTATTCTTGATACATGAAAGCTGTTTTAAATATAGTATATTACACAGTGGAATGTTAGAAGCTGAAAAGATAAAGAATGACATGTTTTAAGACACCTATTTGTCATGTATGTCACAGTGCTGTTTAATACTATTCCAATCAAATGGGAATATGAAGATCACTTAGAGTAAGTTGCAAAAGTCAGATCATCTCAAAGTTTTGTTTAAATAAAACACATTATTGGTTTGTTTGAAGTTCTTAACATTTTTTTATGGGTTCTCCAAAAGTTCCACGGCATCTCTCTAAGATGTAGCACAGTGCAAAAACTGACATGAAAAATGAAGCTAGAATTAGCTCCAGATGTATACAGATTGTTCTGGGGTGATAATTACATTTTTCACTTTGAATTTTCCTAATTCAAAGAGGTCAGATTGGCAATCACAAAAGTGATTTATTTTGTTAAAAAGTGAACTGTCTTTTTCTACATGAAAGCTTAAGAGAGATGAAATTGAATTTGAAGTCGACATTTTGCAGATATTGGGTGGCTGTGGCTTGAGTTTGATAATTTGTTTTAGTCTGAGATAGGGTGGGAAGTAAATGGCTAGCATCTTGCTAAAATTTTAATCAATTTTGTAAAGAAGAGATGTAGTGGATTGAGTGCCAAAGATCGAAAGATCAGGTCAAAAACTCCTTTTTAATCACATAAATAATGGGATATGCTTATGAACTTAACATCTGCAAATTTGATTTAAAACTTTACAAATTAGTTGATGTTAATTTCATGGCAATCAGCCATGTTCTGATTATTTTTCTTGAATCCATTCAAAACTTTTTTTTTGTATTCTTCTTAACAAAGTGTTTAAGTCTGCCGTATTTATTACAGAAGAGAGTTTAGAGCCTGAATTTAAGAAATGAGGAAATGATCACGTTTGGTTTGCTGTCATTAAGACCAAGTAGATCACTATATATTTTGTTAAAGCTTCAGCTAGGATCATATTTTTCAATATCCACTCATTCATTAATAGGTTTATTAGATACCATTTCATATTTTATCCCATTTAAATTTTAACATTTTAAGACAAAATGTTATTATTTAGAGTTGAAAATCTTTCTTAAAATATTTAGCATGTTATTTTTGAGTAAAGTTATATATATATATATATATATACTTATGGTTTATTAAGTTATGCTTATTCCTATACTGAAAATAATTCAAGAGCTATTTAAGCTCCAAAACCTGATTTAAGTCTTCTTTACTTCTTTAAAATAAGACTGTATACACCCTTCAGGAAACTGTATATTCTCTGATGCACAGAAAATAATCGAACAACTTCTTAATTATATTTCAGATTCAGTTTTTCAGAAGCATGTAACTTTTTTTTGCCCAATATTTGTTGTGTATGTGTATAAACCTTGTAGAAATCCATATGAATTTAAAGAAAATGTTAAATAAATATTTCAAGTAATATTACTCCAGCATTGTGTAAAGTGTTTATATCCTGCTCATTTGACATTAATATCATTTTTGAAGGAATTGACATTGTATTCAAGGCCACTTTATAAAAGTGTTGTGTTGCTCATCCTAATTCAGTCTGACATACATTCCAATAACACTACCTCCCTTCTTGGGTTTAAAGCTTAATTTATGACTGTGCATTGTGAAGTGCGTCATTTAAAAATGGTTTCAACCCAAAACATCTAATAAATAAATAATGTGTATGGCTACTCAGTAGTAGACTTTCTAGACTAGAAATCATTCCATCGGATACTCAACAGTCCACTATCGGAGAGGGCTGTCAGATAAATCTTATGGTAGCTGCATTCATGTCCTGTAAATCACATATTATTGTCTGAGCCTTCTGCCAGGTCATCTATTCTTTTCCCATTTATCAGAAATGCATAGAGTATATAGAAAAACTAGAAGCACCATGTAGTCTGGCCTGGCATCCTGTGTGAGTAGTTAATTAGCAGTAAAAGTTAATTTAAAAATAGTGTTAGTCTGATTTTTCTTCAATACATTTTTCAACAAAATATGTAGATTGTTGCTATTTTGGGAAATATTTCCTTTGCATGAAGGTAATAACAAAAGGTTTGGTCATTTCTTTCAATATCTCTGAATTATTAATTTTAAAAGTATAATGTTCATAATGAGAACCAGCTATCACTATTCATATGATTCTTTAATGTCTGTTTTGTGGTTGAATTATTGCCATTTGAATTTTTTCCTGAATCTTCATAGTAAAGTGTTCCTCTTTTCCATCACTCTCCTCTAATTTCTTTTCTCTAATTCTGGTTTTCTTCTCCTTTTTGAGTTTATTCCTTCTAAATATGTGACATTAATGTTATTGCTCTTGGCTTTTTATTTCATGAGCTTTTCTTTTTTATAGTTGTGATGAGTATTTTGGGTAAAGTAGATAATTTAAAAAAAAAAAAAAAAAACCCCGAGAAGGGTAGGGGAAAGCAAAGCAGCTCTATACCATGGCACAAAGGCATCTTTCATTATTAGGCCTCTCTTACTGTTTGGACCTCATTTCTTATCACTTTGTTTTTGTAACTGTTCTCAAGCTATGCGAACTATTTAAAGTTACCCAAATGTGCCATCATAATTTTGTGTCTTGGCGTAGGCTTTTTCTTTCCCTATAATTTCCTTCCTTCAAATTTGGTGAGTCTAATTGTTGGCTTCTTCTCATCACTCCGAGCTCAGCTTAATTATACTCTTCTCAGATCATATCTATAGTTGGTATCTTTTTTGCACGTCTTCATCTTAGCACTCATCATATCACAAATTTTAACTATACCTGTGCTAGTTTGCTACTTCTTTATTGCCAGTCTCCCTCTCTCTACTCTAGGTCCTATGAAGGTTACAGCTATTTCTGTTTCATATACCTAGTATACTAGGTAAACTGTGAAGTGTGCCTAGTACCCAGCACAGTCCCTGGCATCTGATGGCTGCTCAGTGAATATATATGGAATAAATAAATAATTCAACTCCCAGCTAAATTGCCATCTCCTCTGGAAAGCTTTCTTTGACTCCTCTCTTCCCCACAACTCTAAGCCTAGGTGAGGTATACATCCTAAGCACTCACTTGACCCACCTTATAGTAATTTCATTCTTTATTTAAATTGTCTATTATTTTTTTTCTTTCCCGTTAGACTTTAAGTTTCTTAAAGGTAAGCACTGTGTTTTATTTTCTATTGTATCTCCAACATTCAACATAATTACTTTTCAACCAAATATTTACATAACTGTACAATTAATAAATGGTAACATTGATCATAAACACTGTATTTTGGGCTTTTACCTTTTGGTCCTTTTCATTATGAAACATCCTCATTCTTTTGTGTGTTATTAAGTGTGTATTAATTGTTCATTTTTATTGTCAGCTATTTTGTCATTGCCAAATATTGTAATCATGTTCATTTATAAATAAGAGTCTTACTTTTTTCATTTTCTTTTGGCTTAATCAGATTTACTTCTTTTTAAAAAATCAGTTATTGAAGCACAATTAATATACAATATATATGTAAATATTTTACAATATTATATACAAGAGTATATATACAATATCTTAAGTGTACAGTTCAATGCATTTAGATATATACACAACCGTGTAATACCCATTTCAATCCAGAAAGTTCCCTGTGCTTCTGTAATCAATCCCTACCGGTATCACCTCAAGTTGCTACTGATTTGATTTCTCTTACTGTGCGTGCGTTTTACTTATTGTAGAACTTAATATAAATGGAGATTTACTTCATTTAACTGTTGTGCTTAACTCCTCAGAGTGTGCTGTATATAGGGTACACGTCAACCTTTTAAACTAAAACTCACTATCTAATATTAAGAAAATAGTGTGGTTTTTAAAAAGAAATAATTGAGTCAGTAAAACATAGGTTATCTTTTGCTAACCACAAAATAAGAATTTTGAGTTTAAATTGCTCATTGGAAATATAAAAGTCTTCTTAACTTCCTTATGCATTTTTTTTTACCTATAAGGAAATCTTATGGTATGGAGCTTTTATGCAGCAGTATTGTGAGGCCATAAACTATACTTCGAAAAAAAAACGTCTAAGTTTTTGTTTTCACTGTCTGTCAGGCTCAGTTCAAATGCTGTCTCTTATACAGAGCTTTGTGTCAGTTTATTTACCCTGAGTCCTCCTTAATATGCCTGCTTGTGGTATTTCTTTTTTTATTTAGCAGACATGTACTGAATGATTTTAAGACAAGTCTCTCCTTTTAATCTAGTAAGAGAGACAAATAATTGTAATACAACATAGAATTTTTATGAGGACTTTAAGAGAAATAGAAGCAAATAGTAGGGGCAGGGAGTGGAATTAGGAATGGGGCATAAAAATGTATTTATTAATCCCTGTTTAATTTAACTAATTTTATTTCTGTTCATGAACAGATCATTTCAGGCTCCTTTGCCTTTCAGTCAAAAATTCTTTTCTAGGTTCCATCTATGTTTTTTTATAATTTCATCGAGATCAATAGATATTAAAGTTCTTAAAGCATTTCCTCTACTCTTTGCTGTACCTATAATTTTCCTTGGTTAGATTTGTGGTAGCCGGCTACTTGTTTGATCAGTTCTCACTGTCCAAAATTTCCAGTACAGCAAATCCTAGTGTGTACTGTGTGATGAAAATGGATGTTCTCTGAGAAAAGCAGACAGTGGTAAATAAGCTTGGAAAATGTTCATTTAAATTTAATTAGGATCTTTACTGGAGGGTTCCTCAAGGCCTTTAGTCAATACATGTGTGTATGTGTATAAAAAAAAAATATATATATATATATATATATATATAAAATAAAGTGTATTGTTGAATCTGTTATGAGAATAATATTAGTATATTTGATCACAAAATGCTTTTTATGGCCATAGTGTGTATGGATAATTTTTGTAAAATATACTTTAGGAAAAACATCAGTGTTGACACAGTGAATAATACAGGAAATGCCTCTTTTTGTATTCTGCTTCTGGTTTTCTCTGCTTCTCCAATCACAGTGATTACAGAAAATCAGTAGATTTGCAAAAGTACAGCTGTTTTTTTCATGAAACACTGTGATTATTTTTACTTCATTCAAGAATTAACTCAATTACCTGTTCTCTCTCCTTTGTAGGTAATTTGGACTCAATTTACATGTTGTTTCTGAAGGGATAGATGTTCAGAACTGATTATAGTAAGATTTGGTATTCTTTCTAGAACAACTTAAGTTTAACCAGGAGTGTTTGTGTGTATTTTTACACACACATATATGTATTTTTACAATATTTATGTAGAACTAATCCAAGCTTAAGAATAAATTCAAATATTTTGACATCAGTTGATTATATAGCTATTTCCTACATTGGTTGAGTGAATCCCATTACATTTTTAGTCAATATTGTGGCAGTTTATGATCTGTAATCATGTTTAAGTGTCCGGCATAAAGTCTAGAAACCAGGGTCAGAATATATTTTATATTAATGGGATATTACATACATTGTTAGTGACCCATTTGTAGAATCAAGCTTTGCTATGCACTTAAAGAGGTGCAAGAGGTCCAAATAAAATGAAATTAATCTGTATGTGACTGTTATATGATACAATGTCTGGTGAAAGAAATTTTCAGTATTTGTCAAATAAATGAGTAAAATTTTAGCAATAAAATTTTAACAATTTTTAATGGAATAAAGATTTAGTGATAATTTATAGTTACACAGCTAAATTATACAGTGGCTGTTGCTCTTCTTAGGTCATCCATTTATCCATTCAAACAATTAGGATTTGAGATAGCTTGTAATCAAGACCTAGACATAATAAAAATATGAAGTCATTATTAGAGGTTAATTGGGTTAAAGAATTAAGAGTCACAAAATGACTCTGATGCCTAAGTCCAGGGGTTTTCACTAAAATCTGTAGTGTTTTTATGTTTGTTTGTTTTTTAAGTATACTTTGTATATAAGGCATTTCCTAAAGTTAGTAGACAACAAAAATCTGTTGATGATCCTGAGAAGTGAGGGAGAATGGAATGCTGCTAGCAAATTCACCCAGGTATATTTAGGAAGATTCATTAAATTAATAGATGGGAGAGGAATTTACTCTTCTTCTGATATGGTCTGAAGAACTCTATCTTTGACATGTACAGATATTTTTGGCATAAGAACATATAAAAATCTTTCTGTGCATATATTGTGTAATAAAAAAACTTATTTAATATGTGAGTTTTTTGCTTTTAATATAAATTAGAATAAAAATAGTTCTAAATCCTATTAACTCTTATTAATCTTCATTTCTTTGCTTAGATGCCCCCAACATTGGATTATAAGTTGTGAATACACCAATTTAGAGAACTCCATCTTAGAGTTAAATTTACAGAGATAAGTGCTAAAGAAGGGTTAAATTTATGCACATAAGAGCTATTTTCGTACTTATGCTATATTATAAGTTTTGTTTCTTTTGTTGGATTGAAAACTCCTTGAAGTCGGGAAGCCATTTCTTTTTTTTTTTTGCGGTATGCGGGCCTCTCACTGTTGTGGCCTCTCCTGTTGCGGAGCACAGGCTCCGGACGCGCAGGCTCAGCGGCTGTGGCTCACGGGTTCAGCCGCTCCGCGGCATGTGGGATCTTCCCGGACCGGGGTATGAACTCGTGTCCCCTGCATCGGCAGGCGGACTCTCAACCACTGCGCCACCAGGGAAGCCCCAGGAAGTCATTTCTTAATTGTCCATTTTGTCTATGTTGTTTATTAGTGTCAGAGTATAATAATCATTTAATAGATATTTGTTGAATAAATCAATATATTTACCTTATTTAAGTAAAGTTCCCTTTAAATTTAATTCTTGAGTTTTTGATTCATTAAAAAGTATTTTTTTTAGTTAGGGAACAGACACCATTCTATTTAATACTTTTATTTCTTCTATTCAATTTTATCTTAATCTGAAAGGCAATTTAGCCCTTATATCGAGGCTTCAGACCCTAATTCTCAACTCTTACCCTATGCTTACTTAAATGTTTTAAAGTAAGAAAATGATACGCATTAAATCCCTTGCACCTGATCAGCTTTGGGTCTCAAAAAGATCCGTTAAGAGTCACAAAAGGACCTGTTAAAAGTCTCAACTGATGACCTCTTATGAAGAAATCACTTTGTGCATGTAGATTTTCCTCTTTCTGTAGAATTATTTCTATCACGTTTAAGTCACTAGCTTCAAATAACTCAGCATTCATTTCAGGCACCACAGCTTCTGCTAACAAAGGGAATATGACAAATGTTGAACCTCTGGCTCTTAAAAATGATGTTTACCCAAATATTTTAGCACATTGTACATGAAGGTTTCTTAAAAGAGACAAATCTATATCTGAGTAGAAAGATTGCTAAAAGTGCTTGCATGGCAACAAATTTGCAAAATGTATTAAATGTTTAAATTTATACTTTGATATGCTGTCAATAAATCATTCAACTTTCTTTGTAACCAGCCTTCCTTTTTCCAGTGTAAATGGGACTTTAGGGGCAATTGAATTGTTTAAGACCAGTTTATATGTAGCATGGTCCAACTAAGATCAGTATAATTTAATATTTCAACCTTTTCTCAATGTTACCCCTCCTTTTATTTTATTTTGGATGCCTTTATTCCTCATCCTTAGAATATATTTATAGAAAATTAGTGAATGTAAATTGATTGTCTCTGATTTGTTATTGTCAGTGCTTGTGGCCTTTTGATTGCGAATGGATGAGAATCAATATGGTAATGATTAACATTGGGTTCAAAAAAGTAGGCTTGCAGTACAATCACCTGTATTTATCTTAGAGCTGCTGTGAATGCTTTGTCCTTATAATGTACAAAGGCTGTGAGCATAGGTGTTCTGTATTGAAGTGCTCAGAATTAACTTAATTTTGTGTGCAATCAAAATATTTGACCTTATGAGAAGGAACTAGAGACCTTTGAAGAAGCATGATGGGAAGCCTGTGGGAGTTGGAGAGGGTAGTTTAAGATTCATGCTATGTTAACCGATCATGAACATCTTAAATGCACTAATAGTTGTGAAGCATTTGAAACCAGCTTAATAACTGCACTTTATGCTAGTATGGAAAAAAAAATTTGTAGTTTTACTTGATTCAGATTTTTATAACTTGCTTTTATAAGGTGGACTCATTTGTCTTTAAACAATAGCAAAAACATCAAAAACAAATAAATCAGACTGAATTATTGCATTTCACTTTTAAAAAATAAAATATTTAACTTGATGGATTAGTGAACATGAATTGATCTTTATATGAATCTGGATGCAGACCTTTCCAGTATTAATTTAAAGTGCTTTGTAACCAAAGAGAAGCATAATTTAACTTTAGGGCAGGATTTATTCTGAAATACAGGCATCCTGTTGATTCACTAGCGCACTAGGATTTAGAAAACAACACCTTTTAAGGTAAATTTTGTGGAACTGGCAGTACACCCTGTGGCTTGGCAGTCTAGTCAGAAGGATGATACCATGCTGACTATATAACTAGATCTTTGAACGTTATTCTCAAGGGTGGTAAATGCAAAACAAAGTAATATCAACTGGCACTTAATTCTGCAAGTTCCCTGCTGATTGGGGTATTCAGAGAAATGGAACTCTTCCTGACAGGAAGTCAGCCTATGAGTATGGAGACATCTGAAAATAAAGTGTGCTTTAATTTGGCACCCCACCGTTTTACAGCTGGTCTTTTAAATTGGGATTAGGCAGCGAGTTAGAAGAAAAGGGGAATACGTGAATGGAAATATTCTAAGCATAGTGTTTTCCTTTGGTTTTAACATAATTATGATTACAGCTCGGTTTCTGTGTTTCTCAGCTTTGACTGCTATTGTTTGGTTTTGCTTAGTCCTTTCTTTTTTTTCTATTACTTCAAATTAATCCACTGAAGTTAAAGTATTACAAAAAGGCTAGATTAAAAGCGTAAAGCCTGAGATTGTCTTTGTTTTTATACCAAAACTCTCTGATAACTTTTTTCATAAATAGTATATAATTTAATAGTTTTTAAGCAGAGTAATCAGAGTTCTTAGGATCTAGATTTACGTTTTGCTGTCAATTTTAAAGTGTTTACACTATTTGCCTCAGTTGACTGAGTTTAGTACTTTAGTGCAGTTAGAATATAATAGCATTATGTATACATATATATATATAAAACACAGTATAGTTTAGGGAGGGACAATTATTATATATAAGTAGTTGCCCATATATTCCATATGTTATGCATCTTTTAGTCAGGCAGCTGTTTTTAGTCAAGCTGCCATTTTATAATATGAGCTTCCAGAAGCATGCATGCAATTTTAATAAAACCTGAAGTTTGCACTTTGATTTAGGCCTGAATAAAGCACGAATCAGAAGGCTGAAGGCTATTTGTTTTTCTAGTAGTTACTTCCTCAGTTGCTGGAGATGGACTTTGTAGAGGTGGCTGTTGTCTCCATCATGGGTAACAAAAGGAGAAAGGGAAAAGTCACTTTGGAAAGGGTCTTAGGAAGAGACTGAGGTCAGGAAAATGCTGTGATGATAGATTTTTGAATTTTAATAAACGTTTTTCCCTCTACCACTTGTTAACTCTGTAACCATGGGCAAATCACTTCACTTGCTTGAGACTCAGTTTCTTATTGAGTGAAATGGGTGTAATAAAGATTATATTAGATAATATATGTAAAAGGATGTAGAACAGTCCATAGAGCAAAGTAGATTGTAAATTAAAGTTATTAGTTTCTGAATCTAAGTGTTTTTAACAGCACACAAAATCTTCTCTTCAGTATTTTTAGTGCCTCTTGTTTTCTTTTAATGAAATTAGATTTTTCATATCTATGCTTTAGTCCACCATTATTTTCTGCAGTGTCTCTTTCATTATTTTCTCTTCTTTCTATGATTATATGCCCAGTCTAGTCCATTTTCATCTCAAACCATACATTATTAGATCTAGGAGATATCCCATAAATTTGCAGTTTTGGGCCATTTTCATGTAGGCAAGGTTAATGGTTAACATTCATATTTTCCATAGGCTTCCAAAGGTGATCCCACTGTTTCCTGTGCAAGCTATAGTGACCACTCCTTTGGAAGTCAATAAAGTATACCTTAATACAAGTGAGATGGATGTCATTTTAGGGATTAGTACTCCAGTGATTTTCTTAAAGATGTCTTCTGTATATTTCAGTGCTTTTTATTTATACTACATTACTTTCAACACACCTCCTGTGTTACCATAGTTGAGAAATGCTTTTGTAACAGTTAACCTAGGTCACTGATTATCAACCTTTTTTTTTTCTGGCCGGATACATCATCATTAACAGTTGCTCATTATGATGAGTCTCACCCTGAGTGCTGTCAGAATCGGGGAGACAGGCAGGGACAAAAGGAGGTATCATTTGAAAAAGGTCTCCATAAAGAATCAGAAATTCTGATCCAGCTTATTCCTGAATTAGAGAAATGGCCTTTTCCTTTGTGTTGCTTTTTACCTCTTTCAGTACGTACTAACAAGTTGACTTTCCTACAGGAGTCTGTTTGTATTTCTTTTCCAAGAGAAGCTGCAGTTTACTGTCTTATCAAATTCACACCCCACTGCCTTATTTTAAAGCTCTCTAATATCTATTTTGTTTTAGTTTCCACTTATTTCTCTGCTGCTTTGTTAAGTAGCATTCAGGTATTTGACATATGTGTTACGTGTATCATGTCATTTTGTGGGTATTTTACCAGAAAAATCAAACTGCCTAAACCCGAATCTGTTCTGACATTCTTCTGACATCTTCCTTTCCACAAGGTGCTTTTACATATAGTGAGTATGAAAATGCATGGCAATATCCTAATACTGGATACATAGGGCATTCTTTTTGATAATAATTATGTATTTTTGAAAAATTTTTGTTGGAATCTCAAGTTTTCATTAGACATTCTGTTAAAACAGTGGAATTGTCTTGTTCAGTCTGTTGATTTGTCATGTTATTCTGATTATCAGATACCACATAATTGAGAGCAAACTTAAGTCTGGTTTCTTATTGTTCTTTTTTCAGAGGGGAGGTGGTCTATTCCTTTACCTAAGAAAGCTTACAGCTTTGCTTAATCTTTCAGAGTTGTGTCCTATTTATATGTATTGAAAAGATTCACTGTTGTTTTGTAGCACTAATTTGTAGCTTAGTTTGTGAACATAGGTTTCTTTTTTTCTGGTACTGTAAGTTAAGGAAGAGAAAAGGAGTTTGATCATTGGCAGTGAGAAAGTAAAACAACGGGAAAGTTTTTTACAAAGAAGCTTTCTAATTCTTGTTAGTATTTTAACCAAGTCTGAATTGCTGCCTTACTTATTTGGACATTTGGCAGTGCTGTCATTGCTTTTCTGCTAATTATTAGGAGTTGTTCTTAATGATATCTGCTTGTTACCTGTATCTTCTATCTCAGCTGCCCAGATTTGAGTTTCTTGTAGCCTGGTAGCTGAATTTCTGGAACTGAAAACAAAACCAATCACAACTCAATCATTGTTAGAACCAACACCTGTAGCGCAAGTTAACTTGCTTAAAAACTTTTCCAACTCTTGCCACAATATACTAATTTTAAAAAAATGCCTTTATTTCTTTTGAATCTTTTGAATTTTGTTGAACTTTGTAGTAAAGTTCACTTTTGTTCAACTAGCTCTTTCTGTTCTTTTAATTTGGTTTCTCTAGTACGATAGGCTGAAAAATGGCTCCCCAAAAGATATTCACGTCAAATCTCTGGAACCTATGAATGTTACCTTATTTGGAAAGAGGGTCTTTGTGTGATTATGTTAAGGATTTTGACATGAGGAATACTCCTGCGTTATTTGGATGGGCCCTACATGCTGTTATATGTATCCTTATGGCAGAGAGTCAGAGGGAGATTAGAGATAGGTACCCAGAGGAGGAGGCAGTATGATGATGGAGCAGAGAGCAGTGTGGTCACAAGCCAAGGACTGCTGACAGCCACTAGAAGCTTGGGAGAGGCAAGGAGCAGATTTTCCCCTAGAGCCTCCAGGAGAAGAGCAACTTGATTTTGGCTCAGTGAAACTCATTTTGGACTCCTGGCCTCCAGAACTGTGAGAGAACAGACTTCTAGTAATTTAAGCCACCAAGTTTGTGACGATTTGTTATAGCGGCCACAACAAGTGAGTCGTCTATCTAGTGAGTGTTCTTAGTGCCATGCTTTTCCCTCCTTCACCTAACAGTGTTAAATTATGGTCTCTTTAACAAACATTTGAATGTTTGTTATAAGGGAAATTGAGTCAGGTACTGTTGAGAACCCCAAGAGATAGGCATCGCTACCTTTAAAGAATTTTACTGTAGTTGAGACAAATTCCAATTTGTAAAGTTATTGACCCAGAAAAGAAAAGGCAAAATAAGCTAGTATTGCATATATTTCTAATGGAGATGAAATTGATATGAATAAAATACTGCCAGAGAGATGCACCACTGATTATTTGTGCAGCAAAACCAGGTTATCAAGTATTTCATTTCACTATTTTAGTTATGTTGTAGGTCAAAATGACCTACATGGTAATGTTTATCCATAACATGTTTTAGGACTTTTGCATTAAACTTAAAGTTTATACCAACTAATATCTCATTAGGTACATTGATAAATATTTGAAAATATTATGGAATCATTCTGGACTGAAAGGCCTTACTCCTCTTCATTGGGAAAGTCATTAAGCATACTGTGATTGGCTATAGCTTGTGGCTGTTGACAACTATAACATACTACTGCAGCACGTAATGTATGTGTCTTAGTACTGTAAAATTAGGACCAAAGCTTTATTGGTAGATGTAGTATGAGGTTTGGAAAAATTTGATTCTGAAGATAAAATTTCATAGCATAAACATAAATGATACTTTATTTTCTCCTAATGAATACATTTCATAGTTATTTACTTTTCATTTGATGTAAAATTTTGAATACTGAAATTAAATCTCACTTTGTATTAAGAATTTATTCAATGAGCACATAGTATCAGTTTACAGTGGTCACTGTTCAGAGTGGTAGACTCCAAATGGTTAAACAGCAGGGGAGTTTTCTGCTTTTAGTTAAAAACTGCTGTTTTCTATATGCCTTATTTACTACATTTTAAATTCTTAATGTTGTGTGCTGTGGGATTGGGCATGCAAAAGTCAGCAGAAAGAGTCTGGTTTTTTCATCTAGAGCTATTACTTGCTGTACAATAATAAAGGCACTATTTTATTGGGTTACTTGTAATTAACTTCAGCACTAGGCATTCATATAAATCATTCGTAATCTGTTTTCTTTAGATTTTTATTCTTTTAAACTGGTTTAATGTACTTGCTTTCTGTTATCTTTTTACATATGGATGGAGGTTGTAATTGCTTTTTGGAATTAGGCTGTCAGAAACCAACATATATGTGAATTCAAGAAATGACTGAGGCAAGCTAATGAATTTTATATAACATTTTATAGAGATTTGTTACTGAAGTATTATCTAGTAGTATTTGTTTTGTTGCAAATTTAATAAATAACCATACTCTCAAGTTAAAAAGTGTCTACAGATTTAGAAATTTTAAATGGCAACAATTATTAATTAGAAAATACATTTACTATGTTTTTCAAAATCCTGAGATAGCAAAGACATGAAATTTCTTTGAACACTTGCCTGTCAATTTATTGACATTCTTCTTTTAATTTTAAACATTTGAATCTTCATATATTTTCCATAATATTAGCTGATAAATGCCATTTCATAGATTAACTAGTATGTAATTTATATTATTTTGTTTACAACTTTTTATGATTATTAGTTTAAAATTGAGTGAAAATGAATTAGAGAGAGCCTTTTTGAGTAAAAAAAAAGAGGCATCTAAAAAGAAACACATATGTATGTCTGGCTGAGTTTAAGTAACTGTATTATTCAAAATTAATGTTAGAAAACAAAACTTTGTCTCTAAAATTACCTTCATTTTATAAATGTTTACAGTGATTTGTAGAAAGAGTTTAGAGGTATAGGTAGTTTTATTCTCTCCCAGGACACCAAAAACTTGACTTGATGATCCCTATAAAAGGAATGTTAGGTGTATTGAGGTGGGGGATGGGAGGCATGAAGAATGTACCATGTCCTGAAAGTAGTGCTTTTAAAAATAATTCAGTTGGTAAATACTTTTTATTATAGCTGAGTACATGAGATGGTTTAAAAATCTTTTTAAAATAGTAGCTGTTTTATATAGTTTTAATGGAAGTCTTTCATGTTTCCTCTCCAGCAGTCTCTAATGAACGCTCCTTGTAATTTCAGTGCAGGCTTTGAGATTCCCTAAAGACTTGACTTCAGACCTCAAAGGGCAGCAATTGCCACATGTCTGGAGAACTGGAGTTGCCAAACAGACTGATCATGTACTAATAGGACACATTTATATAGCTTCTGAACATGAAGCCTTGATATAAGCTTAATGATGATCGTCTGTTGAGAGCTTGTTGCTGGAAAGGGTTAGAGCAACTTTTGTCACCTTTATTGAAATCAAGCTTTCTTTATTGATTAGTGAAAGATCTTGACTATATTGACGCCAGTTTGGAAGTTATTTGAAAGATCATTGTTGACTGGAGAATATGTTTTTTCTGAAAAAGTTTAAAAACAGATTTTTAAAGAAACTTGCAAATTTATTAATTTTAAAGTATGCTTAAACACAACACTAGGGGATTATTGCTTTTTTGATTATTTACAAACAATTTAAAACTATATTGTAATCACATACTTGATTGCATGGTTATCTCAACTTTTTGGGTTTTTTTTGTTTTTTTGCGGTACGCGGGCCTCTCACTGTTGTTGTCTCTCCCGTTGCGGAGCACAGGCTCCGGACGCACAGGCTCAGCGGCCAAGGCTCACAGGCCCAGCCGCTCTGCGGCATGTGGGATCTTCCTGGACCGGGGCACGAACCCGTGTTCCCTGCATCGGCAGGTGGACTCTCAACCACTGTGCCACCAGGGAAGCCCTATTTTGTCAATCCTATAAATAGTTATTTTCTCAATATTCAATTACTTCCACATAGTAAATGTTCAAAAGCATTTGTTAAATAAGCAGTTATGAAACTGAACCATTTGCTAATCCAACTTTAATAGAATTTTTCTTTCTTTTCTCTATTTTGTAGTTATCTGTGTATATATTTTATTTATAAACTGAGCCATAATACTTGTACAAACTAGGTGTACAATTTAGATGTACATGTTCACAAAAATCATCAAATCGAAAACTTGCCAAAAGGTAAAATTTTCTTTTGATATTTCATGTAATGATTTGTTTTACCCTCGATAGAGACAGTGGATTAAAACCTGTTCTTTACTATTATGCTATAGTCTTTCCTGGTATGTGGTTCCTCAAGTTTCTGTTAGATATGCTGTTGAGAGAGTGCTGACACAAAGTGCAAACAATGCTGAAAAGTTCTTGATAGTTTACTTTGAGCACTTAAGATTACTATATCATGACTATGAACCAGTTTTCTCTGGTTTTGACCTTTAGTCCTGTGCATAATGTGGTTCTCAATTTTGTGTTAATACATTCCCTTCCTCATTTGAGCTCTCCTTTGTGGCCTACTCCCTTGACTCCTAATAGTGTTTCTGACATGTGTTTAGGTACTTGGAACTATATCCAGCCAATTTGATTTATTTTACAAAGGCATAGATAACTGTAACATCTTAAAATATTAATATTGATATTCTATTGAAGAGCAGAAGCCTTTAAATTTTTAATTTTTTATAAGAAAACTGAAATAATTTGATGAGTTTAGGTGTTTGTTAACAAATTATTCTTCATTCCATTTTTAAGTTAAATTATGTTTGGATCCTTAGGTCAATACTTAAAAAAAAGGAGAATATTTTATTACCAATAGCAATGAAGTTAATTTTATTTGGTAGGATGTAAAATACTATCTTTAAAAAAAATTCTTAATAGTTTATGATATATTTTCATAGTTTTTTTTAACATCTTTATTGGAGTATAATTGCTTTACAATGGTGTGTTAGTTTCTGCTTTATAACAAAGTGAATCAGCTATACATATATCCCCATATCTCCTCCCTCTTGAGTGTCCCTCTCACCCTCCCTATCCCACCCCTTTAGGTGGTCACAAACCACCAAGCTGATCTCCCTGTGCTATGTGGCTGCTTCTCACTAGCTGTTTTACATATGGTAGTGTATATATGTCCATGCCACTCTCTCACTTCATCCCAGCTAACCCTTCCCCCTCCCCATGTCTTCAAGTCCATTCTCTACGTCTGTGTCTTTATTCCTGTCCTGGCCCTAGGTTCTTCAGAACCTTTTTTTTTAGATTCCATATATATGTGTTAGCATACAGTACTTATTTTTCTTTTTCTGACTTACTTCACTCTGTATGACAGACTCTAGGTCCATCCAACTCACTACAAATAACTCAATTTCGTTTCTTTTTATGGATGAGTAGTATTCCATTGTATATATGTGCCACATCTTTTTTATCCATTCATCTGTCGATGGACACTTAGGTTGCTTCCATGTCCTGGCTATTGTAAATAGCACTGCAATGAACATTGTGGTACATGACTCTTTTTTTTTTTAACATCTTTATCGGAGTATTATTGCTTTACAATGGTGCGTTAGTTTCTGCTTTATAACAAAGTGGATCAGTTATACATATATATATGTCCCCATATCTCTTCCCTCTTGCATCTCCCTCCCCCCCACCCTCCCTATCCCACTCCTCTAGGTGGTCACAAAGCACCGAGCTGATCTCCCTGTGCTATGCGGCTGCTTCCCACTAGCTATCTATTTTATGTTTGGTAGTGTATATATGTCCATGCCACTCTCTCACTTTGTCCCAGCCCTTCCCCCTCCCTGTATCCTCAAGTCCATTCTGTAGTAGGTCTGTGTCTTTATTCCCGTCTTGCCCCTAGGTTCTTCAGAACTTTTTTTTTTTTTTGGTGGTACGTGGGCCTCTCACTGTCGTGGCCTCTCCCGTTGAGGAGCACAGGCTATGGACACGCAGGCTCAGCGGCCATGGCTCACGGGCCCAGCCACTCCGCGGCATGTGGGATCTTTCTGGACGGGGGCACAAACCCGTGTCCCCTGCATCAGCAGGCGGACTCTCAACCACTGTGCCACCAGGGAAGCCCTGAATTTTATTTTTTATCAAGGAAAACATATATTATTTCACAGATCTAATAATAGTATAAAACTTAAACTGAAAACAGCAATTCCCTGCTGCAATTCTTCTTCTCTCCCTTGATTCTTACTTTCTTGAAGGAGCCACATTCAGATCTCTTAGCTTTTGACTCTGCTAGTTACTTTCATATTTCTAAATGATAGCTATTTCTGGATTTTTCTGTTTTAGATATTATCTAATGTCTTCTATGGAAGATGACTATTGAGTACTTATATTGCTGTCCCTGTTCATTTTATGTACTCTCTTGTTTCCGGGACAGTTATATCATAGTATTTAGTTAAAACCATACCTAGCATTTACATTTTCGTGACAATGTAAATATCTGTGCAGACCCACAAAATATACCATGCTTACCCAACCACCTTCCCTCTCCTTCCTCCCTCTTTCCTTCCTTCCTTCCTTCCTTCCGTCCTTCCTTCTTCTCTCCCTCCCTCCCTCCCTGCCTCCCACTTGTTTGTCTCTCTTTCATTGATACTCCTGGAATTAGTAACTTCCTACTTTTTTTGTTAATTTAAATTTCTGTGTACCCACCACAAATTTATTTCTGAATTTTCCACTGAAATCATATAACTTCTACCAGTGTAATAAACATACTTGGTATCTATTGGTTCAGTTCTTTTCCTTGGAGATACAGTACCCGGAGTTCTCTGTTTTCTTGTTCTTGCCTGGATTGGTTACTCCTTAGTTGTGTAGAAAGGTGTCATCTGGAGGTTTCTTTTATCATCAACCTAGATGTTTCCTCTTCTCCCTCTTATGCTATAGTGTCTATTTCCTGTGTCCTATAGTGGCCTTCTTTTATGAAAGATACACAGATTCAGCATTTATTGATCACTTATTCTATATGTGCTGGTCACTGTCCTAGCACAGGAAATAGGAGAGAATAAAACAGAGAAAAGCAAAAAAGAAATCTAATCGGCAGTAAGTATGCCATGGAAAAATTAAAGCAGAACTGGGATGGAGGATGATAGTGGGGTCTCTGTATTAATTTTGATGAGGCATGTCCTTTGTAATTTCTTAAAAGAGAATGCATGACAGAATTTTTTAGACCTTGCTTGTATGAAAATGTCTTTTTTTTTTTTTAATCTTTATATGTGACTGGTGGCTTGTTGGGATATTAGTATTACAGGCTGAAAATTGTAATCTTTCCAATTATTTTTTTCTCTGTGAAAGCTTTTAGTATTTTTATTATTTTAAAAAGTGTTTGTTGTTACTGGATTGTACCTTGATGTGAGTGGATCTTTTAAAATCCATTGTCTTTGATATTTAATGTAAACTTTTTCAGTCTGAAAAAGTATGTACTTATGTTCAGAGAAGTTTTCTTGAATTATACCTATGGGAATTCCTTTCTCTGTATTCTCATCTCTGTTTCCAGAACTCCTCTTAGTTAGATGTTGAACTGTCTGGATTAATTATCTAATTTTCATATCCATTCTCACCTGTTTTTCCTTCATTTTATCTTTTACTTTACTCTTCTAAGAGCCTTTTTCAACATCTTCCAGTAGTTCTTTCAAAATTTTTATTTGTTATTATACTCTTAATTTCTAATAGCATTTTCTATTTTTCTGAGGTTTTCAGGGGAGATGGGAGGGGAGAGCTGGGTGGTTAATTTTATGTCAACTTGACTATGTCATGGGGTATCCAGATACTTGGTCAGACATTATTCTGAGAGTTTCTGAATGAGATGAACATTGACATCGGTAGGCTTTGTAAAGCAGGTTGTCCTTCCTGATGTGGATGGGCCTCATCCAATCAGTTGAAGGCCTGACGAGCACAAAAAGGCTGAGCATTCCCTGAGTAGAGAGAATTCTACTTGCTTGACTGCCTTGGAACTGAGATGTCACTTTTTCCTGCCTTTGTCCTCAAACTAACATATTGGCTCCTTTTGGCTTTTGAGCCTAGTGCCCTTCAGTCTGGAACTACACCATTCATTTTCCAGATTTTTATGCTTTTTGGCTTGGAGTAGAATTACACCATCGGCTCTCCTGGTTCTTCTGCTTGCTAACTCGCCCTGCAGAGACTTGTCAGCCTCCATAATTATGTGAGCCACTTTCTTAAAATAAATAAAATACATATCTCTGTCTTGTTGGTTCTGTTTCTCTGGAGGACTCTGTTTTTCATATGACAAATTTCATCTGTTGTGCAAAGAGAGGGTTATCTGGCTCCCCAGATGTTCTGGGCTCCAATAAGATGGTCCATGTTACAACTCCTGCTCCAGTTCTTCTTAGAGATTAAAGGAGCTCCCAAGGCCTGTGATCATGGGCACTGCTGAGGGCCACAGACTCTTGGCTTGGAGAACTCTAATACAGAGGCAAAGAGGTACCAGTGAATAAAAAAGTAACCCTGCCCTGAATTTTTACATGAAAGTTTTTACCTTTCTGATGGTATTAATTATACTTTTCTTTAGTCTTCCTCTCCCTACCCCATTAACAATACTTTTTAATATTTTAATTTGTTAATATTTTGTCCTTTTTTTTTTGCGGTACGCGGGCCTCTCACTCTTGCGGCCTCTCCCGTTGTGGAGCACAGGCTCCAGACGCACAGGCTCAGTGGCCACGGCTCACGGGCCCAGCTGCTCCGCGGCATGTGGGATCTTCCCAGACCGGGGCACGAACCCAGGTCCCCTGCATCGGCAGGCGGACTCTCAACCACTAGGCCACCAGGGAAGCCCCCTGTCCATTTTTAATAATTATTTTTTTTCCTGCTTGTTTCTTTGGTGTCTGTCATTCATATGAGTCTTTCCTCTAATGACTAGTGACCCTTTGTGCTCATGTTTAAGTGTATTGCACAAAAGTCTATGTGCCTGTGTATGTGCTGTCTGCTGGTGGTGAATGAGCTTTATTTTAAATGTTATCATGGCTTCTCGTTTTTCTCAGAGAACACTTCTCTAATATTGCTTGATGTCTCATGGTTCAGTAAGCATACTTTCAAGTTATTTTGTTTTTTACAAAAGGCTTTTTAAAGTGTTCAGAGGTTTACTCCTCTGGAAAGTAAATATCCAGTCTCTTACCATGGTTGGGATGGCCATCGATATGAGGAGAGGAGCTCAGATTCTGTGTTTTTTATACCAGCTTTTATTCATTTAAACTCCTTTCATCCCTGTCCCTCAGCCATCCATATATGTAATCAGTGCCGTCAATTCTTGGCCTTTCTAAGGGTTTTGTAACAAGCATTTGTCTGCTTCAAGTTATTTCCCTTCAGGTTGTAGAGAAATTTTTTAACTCTCTCTCATTACTCTTGTCCTCTCTTTAGTATTTTTGTTCTTGTTTTTTGCTGTTTAACCAAAGTCACTCATTTTATACCTTTTTTTTTTTTTTTTTTTTTGAGGTACATGGGCCTCTCACTGTTGTGGCCCCTCCTGTTGTGGAGCACAGGCTCAGCGGCCATGGCTCACGGGCCTAGCCGCTCCGCGGCATGTGGGATCTTCCCGGACTGGGGCACGAACCCATGTCCCCTGCATCGGCAGGCAGACTCTCAACCACTGCGCCACCAGGGAAGCTCTATACCTTTTTTATTTTAAGAGTAGAACATAGTTTAGTGATTTTCTAGCCGACTAGAATAAAAAAAAAAATTGATGTACATTTAATGTCAGTATCGATGGCTTGACTAAAAAAGAAAAAAGGTGGCAGCATGGAGTATATGTAGTCTATCTTGTCAATCTGTAGCTTGATTTTATTTGCTTTAGAGCATGGTAATATTTGGGAATTACTTTTAAAATTCAGATAAATTTATGTGCTGTACTCAAGACACTAAAATATGTTGTAGGAGATTATCAAATTTATAGAAAACTGTCAAGTTCACTTTAGGGAAGTTAAAGTTGTATCAAAATATTATAAATTAATATATAGCACATTTATTGGTGCCCTTTTTCTCTATATTTGTTTGTTGATGGTGGGGAGGCATAGAATTAATTTAGTTGATGAAGACTTTTTTTTCCCCCAACCCAAGTTTGGTGGACTTTTACCACCAAAAGCACATGTTTGAAAATTGATGTAACTCTGTTTATTTACTAGATTTCACTAATATATACTATCTCTGTTGTTGTTGTATGACTTAAGAGCATTAGTAAGCTAAGAGTATATTTTAGTAAAAATTGACTCATCAACAGTTATGGACTTAGGAAGTGATAGTCAATTAAATACAGCTTAGAACAGGTATGAAATTATTGACTCAGTTGTGTTTTGAGTCCTTCCTCTCCAAAGTGCTGAAGTGTGTTTTAAAATGACTTAGCTGCATTAGTGGTTGGATTTGAGGCTTTTAACATGTTTTTCATCAATACCTCTGGGAAAAGAATAACCAAAACCTTTAAATGTATGGTGCATTTTGCATTGCTGTATAATTGTAAATACTATGATGAAATATTGAAATGATCATGAGAGACGATAACCATTAAGCTTTTCTTTCAACTGTTAAAACTCACTAAAGGTTATCTTGAGCTGTGGTTTGTGAAATTGTTTAGGCTAACACCTTCTTTAGTAATTGTCTCAGAAGTGCAGAAAATGCTTTAGGATAGCATGAATCTTCTTTGTAGTTTAGGTGACTTCCTTAAGGATTGTAGTCAGTGTTTTAGTATGGAGAAAACTTGTTGGCTTTGACTAGCAGCTGGGTTTATTAAAACAAATTAATTTCTTATTCTCATGGGTTTCAGCTTCTTTTTACCTGGGTTATTAATTCCTATCAGTATATCTTTATGTACCTGGTATGTGATATTTTATTAAATGTTAAATAGTTTATAATTAGGAATGGATTATAGGCAAATTAAAACTCTGATATCTTTAAGAATTGTGAGATTTTTAGAACTACCCAAAGCATAGGTAAGATTTGTATTTTCACTTCATTTCTCATTTAGTCTAATTTTTTTAACTGGTGAAAACGTTTTATTCCAGGTGTTTATTAGATAGCTGTTACTACAAGTTAAATAATATGAGTTTATAGGTGATGTTTGAGAAAACAAGAATCCAGATGTATTAGCAGTCATAAATATGTTTCTGAGCTTTTGTAAGAAAAATTGGACTCTTCCAGTTTTATGTGTGTTTTCATGTCTAATTTGTTTTTAATTTAAAAGAAAAAAATTGTGACATACCAATTTAAGTTGAAGTCATAAAATTTTTAGATGGTAATGTTTTTATAGTAACTTTAACTAGTTTTTATAGTAACTTTAACTAGTTTTCTATCTGACCTAAATCATGCTGTTAAAATCTTTGTGAAATTTAAAATCTTTGTGAAATTTAAATTTACATTATCAGTAAAAGTCAGTTTGTATACATAAATGAAAATAAAATCAAAGTGATGTTTACCTGTATACTTAAAACTTGAGTGTCTCTACTGTTACTGATGGTTTTCATGTGGGGTTTGAGTTTTGTATGACATAAAAATCCCCACCTGTTGCCGTTTTAAATCAGAGAAAATGGATTTGAGAAAAATAATACTAGTAGATACTTTTGAAAATAACATGTGTGATCTAAAGAATTATATATGGGGTAACCTCTTGCCTTTCTTCCTAATTTCTTTTTTTCTAGCGAGAAAAGTAACTATTTTCTTTTTACTAAATTTAATTTCCCTTTTGAGATTTTTCCCTCAAGTAAGTGATCTAAAGGAAAACTCAGTTTAAGGTCTTGCCCCCTCATACTCTGGTGCTGTATCAGATTTCCAGGTGGCTTGCTGGGAGTGCTCTGTTGGGCATAAGAGCTGAGGAGTGAGATTTTGCTTCTGTTCCTTGACTAGGGCATCCCTCTGTTACCATCCTTTCTGATTCCCTGCTGTCTATCAACAAAGGTCACAACTGTGTTTTCCTTATCCCCTCAAAGCCTCAACTATGTGTACATCTTTCTGTGATAATTTTCTGACTCCTCCAAGGGCATGCGTTACTGTGAGGCTGTTTTAGGTCCATCTACCATTAAATCTGTCTCTATCTACTCTTCCCGTGCATTACTAGGTTTAGGGCAACTCTTTGAGTCTTGGCATCTCCCTGTGCTCTGCCTCGGAAGTGAGGTGTGGAACCTTCTGGACCAGGATCAAAACACTTACCTGCGGTTTCTGCTTATTCCTCTTTTCTTCCTCCTATTTCTGAGAAGAGTGGAGGGTATGACACATCCTCTTCTCTCAGAGGTTTACTTCTTCATGGAGTTTGATTGCTTTCCTTTGTATTATCTGTCTGTTTACTTCATTTTGCTGGAAAGAAAAGGATTTTAAATTAGATGGGTATTTCCATTTATCCTTGACTTGGTTTACCTTAGTGAAAGAAATAGAAGATCTCTATTTTGTTGTTTCAATATGCTGGGAATTGTGAATTTTGAGACTATATATTTTGGACTTATGAGCCACTAATTTCTAAATGTTTGAAAGTTGTTGAATCATAAAATCACACATCTTTAAGAATTTTTTTAAGGGGGTATCGAGGGCCTAGAGATGTATAGTGATCTGTTTATGGACATATCCTGTTAGTGTCATAGTCAGTTTGAGAACATAGATCCCATGACTTCTTGTTCCTCAGCAACACATTGCTTTATCTTCTCACCTAGTCCTAGCCAATTACTACCCTCAAATGTTCTGACTGACTTTATATCTACTTTTCATTCTACTGTATATGTTCTGTTAGTATATTCTTGCTGACACTATTCATGAAATAGAACTCTATAACAAAATTATGGCAAACAGCCATTTCAGTCCTGAGGGCCACCTTGGGTTTTTCAAAACATGAAAGTAATAAATACTGGGGATAAAAAGGAGAAAGTAGCTGTGAAAGGATGAGGCTTAAAACTAAATCAGAATTTGGCATGACACAGAACAGTCTTCAGGGGTGAAATTACATGGAATTAAAAACTCTTCAAGGTGTTAGATTCAGAATATATGAATACTGCTTATGATAACAGTGGTAAGGTCCCCAGCACTGTCTTTTGTTTTGACCATTATAAAAGGACAAAAAAAGATTAGTTAAAGGATATTATGTAGGTGGAATAGAAGGGCTCTTCAGTTTTAAGGAACATAAAGATTATGTATATATGTCTAGTTCTTTAAAAAATACAGATATGCATGCATTGGCATTTCTCAAATCTAGCTACATTTCAATTCATGTGGGCCCAGCTTTATTGGATTAATGCGTATTTTATATCTGTTTTGAGATGAGGCTTAAAAAATTCATTTCTGTATATATTAATGGTTAATTTTCTTTTGAGGCTTTTTAAAGAAAATATTTATTTACTTTTTATTTTTGGCTGAGTCAGGTCTTAGTTGGGGCATCGGGGATCTTTCGACGCGGCACCCAGGCTCTTCGTTGGGGCACGCAGGCCCTTTGTTGCAGCACGTGGGCTTCTCTCTAGTTGTGTTGCGCGGGCTTGTCTGTAGCTGTGGTGCACAGGCTCCAGAGCATGTGGGCTCAGTAGTTGCAGCACGGGGGCTCTCTAGTTGTGGTGCTCGGGCTCCAGAGCACGTGGGGTCTGTAGTTGCCGCACACAGGCTCTCTAATTGTGGGGCGCAGGCTTACTTGCCCTGTGGCATGTGGGACCTTACTTGCCCTGCATCGGAAGATGGATTCTTAACCACCGGAACACCAGGGGGCTTTTTAATGGATAACTTATTCATAAAGAATATATTAATAATTTTATGCCATCTTTTGCTAATTCATATGCTAGTAAATTATAGTTTTTCAGCTTACAAGTAGTCTAGCCAAATTCACTGATCTCTCGTCTCTTTCTTAATCATTAATCAATTTTTGTAGAATGTGTGCTATTATTAAGTTTAGGGAGATACTTAATTCCGTCTTCCCCTCATTTGGGGTGATGCATCTCTTAAAGAAACAAAAACAAAACCTCTGTCCTTGGTCTTCTTTGCTGCTTTCCTTTCAAACTGTTTCAGTTAAATTAGTAGGATATAATGGTACAGAACTGAAAGGGCAAGATAAATATAGATAGACTCATTTAGTTTATCTAGAATCAAATTGTTGCTAACTTGTTTAGTTTACTTTTTAATGTCAACTGTTTATGTGTTCATGGGGCTGCAGTGGGTAGGCAGCATGTTTAACAAAACTTTTCCATTAAGATTTTTTGGAACTTAATTAATTTCCATTAAATCAGTTTCAATTAAGTATGAAATTGATATGGGTGATGTTTTTCATAATTATTGTTTTAAAGAAATAACATACTGAGTGAAATTTGTTCAGCTATTTTCTGCTGTTTTTTAGGAGTGGCAGAATTCTATTCAGAAGAATGCAGGCCTTGCTTTTATTGAACTTGTCAACGAAGGAAGGTAATCTATTTTATATCCATGTATATTTTACTTTAAAATGTTATTGTATTTTTGCCATCGGAACTGATATTTTTGGTACTATATTGTTTTTGCAGTCAGTGATATAGTGAGCTTAGATATTAATTATTACAAATATTTCAATATTTAATCATTTTGTTCTCTTCATCGTTATGTGCTTAATGATAAAGTCAGTTCTTTGTTTTTCAGTAAGTAAACCTTTGGCAAAAGTATACTGATGATTCTATTAGCAGATATAAGGAAAACTGATACTTATTTGGGCTTCCTAGAAAATTCTATTATATTTGTAGAGCCAATAAATAGACTAATATGGTCTATATTATCTCTCCTATGTCATGGCCTGGGCATAAGGGAAGAAGAATTCAAGGAAAGAATAGTCAGTAGTAGGAAAGAAAAGTGAAGTACAGAGATAAAAAGAAAGATACAAGGAAAAAATAGATTTAAGAAAGTGAGAGAATTAAAGGGTAAGAATAAATTGAGGAAATGATGAGTGGACTACTTTGGGTCTGTTTCGTGTCAGTTGATGTTTTCTTTTTTAAAAAAATAAATTTATTTATTTATTTATTTTGGATGTGTTGGGTTTTTGTTGTGGCCCGTGGGCTTTCTCTAGTTGTGGTGAGCAGGGCTACTCTTCATTGCAGTGTGCAGGCTTCTCATTGCGGTGGCTCTTGTTGCAGAGCGAGGGGTCTAGGCGCGTGGGCTTCAATAGTTGTGGCTCGCGGGCTCTAGAGCACAGGCTCAGTAGTTGTGGCATATGGGCTTTGCTCCGCGTGCATGTGGGATCTTCCTGGCCCAGGGCTCGAACCCGTGTCTCCTGCATTGGCAGGTGGATTCTTAACCACTGCGCTACCAGGGAAGCCTGTGGCAGTTGATTTTGGATTACTTGGACTGAAGACCCAGGGTATAGATTAAAAGGTGTGATTGGCTGCCATTGGAAATAGCATTCTGAACAAAATTATTGTTTAAGAATGTTTTTTATACTGTTCTGTCTAGAGTTGAGATTGACACCATCACTATAGGAATAATTTGAACTAGTAACTAGGAGTTTAACCTCTGTCTCGTTAATGTTGTAGAAGAGGGTACTGTTAACTTTACTTTATAGTAAATGCTACTAAAGTTATTTCACTCAGTAAATAATCATAGGTGCTCACAGACTGGTGTTGAATACAAATAAATAAACCTGCAACTAATGCCATATGGTAAGTTCTGTGCTAGAAGTATTTACATATAGGTTATTAAGGTAGGAATGTGAAAAAAGAGAAAGACTACACAATTTAGTTCAGAAGAATTAGGCAGAACCTCCCCAGGGAAACATGATTCCTGAGATGTATTTTCAAGGATGAGTAAGGTTAGTAATGTAGACTTTGGAAAAGTGGGGATTATGGATAAATTGGAGGACATATGTGTGAAAAGCATTCTAAATAGAGGAAATAGAATATCTGAAGATACTGTGATGTGGGAAGGTGTGTATGTACGTGTGTGTGCATGTGTATGTGTGTGAATTGTTGGAATAGAATTGGTTATCTGGACCATAAAAGGTCTAATGTGGTGTATTTGGATTTTCATCTGAAGGCAATGGGAAGCCTTGAAAGGTCTTAAGAAAGTATTATTATGATACTTGGGTTTTGGAAGGATAACTAGCAGTGATGTTTAGGATGGGTTGAAGCAGAGGAGACCTAATTGAAATCAAGAACAATAACAAGTCTATTGCAGTGATCTATATGAGAAACAGAGCTAAATTGTAGTCTGGAGTCTGGAAAGTGTTGGGAAATCAATAAATATTTCTCAATGAGTGAATGACTAATAATTTAGTCTTACTTTTAGCAAAAATTTCAAAGTGCTTATTCATCAAAAAAATAACTCTTTGGCTGAATTTCAACACTGAGGTATTAGATACTTTTAAAGTTTATATATAGGAAAAGAGTTAGTGAGTGCTGTTGGTCGAATATGTATTTGTTCTACTTAATGCAAAACACTGATTAACACCAGTTCTTTTTTTTAAGAGAAGTGGTTATAAAAGTCTATTTTGCAAATGAAGCAACTGACAAATCTCCAAAATTTACAAGCAGCGCATGCAGCTCGATATCAAAAAAACAAACAATCCAATCCAAAAATGGGCAGAAGACCTAAATAGACATTTCTGCAAAGAAGATGTACAGATTGCAAACAAACACATGAAAGAATGCTCAACATCATTAATCATTAGAGAAATGCAAATCGGAACTACAATGAGGTATCACCTCATACCAGTCAGAATGGCCATCATCAAAAAATCTACAAACAATAAATGCTGGAGAGGGTGTGGAGAAAAGGGAACACTCATACACTGTTGGTGGGAATGTAAATTGATGCAGCCACTATGGAGAACAGTATGGAGGTTCCTTAAAATACTACAAATAGAACTACCATATGACCCAGCAATCCCACTACTGGGCATATACCCTGAGAAAACCATAATTCAAAAAGAGTCATGTACCACAATGTTCATTGCAGCTCTATTTACAATAGCCAGGACATGGAAGCAACCTAAGTGTCCATCAACCGATGAATGGATAAAGAAGATGTGGCACATATATACAATGGAATATTACTGAGCCATAAAAGGAAACGGAATTGAGTTATTTGTAGTGAGGTGGATGGACCTAGAGTCTGTCCTACAGAGTGAAGTAAGTCAGAAAGAGTAAAACAAATACCGTATGCTAACACATATATGTGGAATCTAAAAAAAAAAAGGTCATGAAGAACCTGGGGCAAGACGGGAATAAAGACGCAGACTTACTAGAGAATGGACTTGAGGACACGGGGAGGGGGAAGGGTAAGCTGGGACAAAGTGAGAGTGTGGTAGTGTATATATTGACAAATGTTAAAAAATGTTAAATAGATAGCTAGTGGGAAGCAGTCGCATAGCACAGGGAGATCAGCTCCATGCTTTGTGACCAGGTAGAAGGGTGGGATAGGGAGGGTTTGAGGGAGGGAGACGTAAGAGGGAAGAGATATGGGGATATATGTATATGTATAACTGATTCACTTTGTTATAAAGCAGAAACTAACACACCACTGTAAAGCAATTATACTCCAATAAAAATGTTAAAAACAAAATAATATAAAATAAACAAACAAATGAATTTATAAGCTGAAAAAAAAAGTCTATTTTGTTTAGGTTCTACTAAGTCTAAATGCCCTCCGTTATGCAAGTTAGTGTTACATTTAGTAGATAAGGCAACATACTTTTGTGATTAATAGTTTTAGCTTTGAAGTTAGCCTTGGGTTCAAGTTTCAGCTTTGATATATGGGGAGTACTTTTACCTCTGTGAGCATCCGTTTCCTCATCTATTCATTCAACCAATATTTATTATGCACTGACTGTGTACCATGACTTGTCCTTGATTCTGGGGATACAGCAATAAACAAAACAGATAAAGATTCTTTTTTTTGTAGATCTTACATTTGAACAGTCATTGGCAGACTATGAACAATAAACAAAATAAGTAATGGATTATATATGAAAGGTGGTAAGTTGTTTGGAAAAAGATAATGTGAAGCAGGTTGAGGGAAATGGTGAATTTTAAAGGAAATATAAAGGTTTGATATCTTTATAGAGTAGTTTAAATAGAGTGGTTATATTACAGATCACTGAGCAATTGACATGTAAGCAAGCACTTGAATGATGTGAAGGAGTTAAACATAGGGGCATGTAGGGGAAAAGCGTTCCAGTCCTAGGGAACAGCCAGTAAACAGATGAAAGCTTCCCTGGCATATTTGAGGAATGAGGCTAGTATAGCAAGAACAAGTGATCATAGTGGAGAGAAGTAAGAAATGAGGTCAGAGACATAGGGCAAGATTTGTGTAGAGCCTTTGCAATTCATTCTGCAGGAGATAACAATCATTGCAGGATTTTGAGTAGAGGAGGGAGACAATCTGCCTTATGTTTAAAAGGCTGATTTATGTAAGAATTTAAGGATAGAAGCAAAGAGATCAACTAGGACACTACTGTAGTAACTCTAGTTAAACATGATGGTGTTGTGGACTAGGACAGCAGCAGTAGAGGAGGTAAGAAGTAGTAGGATTATGAATATATTTTGAAGGTAGAGTTGATAGGATTTACTAATGGATTGGATGTGGATTGTGAGACAGAGCTAGGAGTCAAGTATTACTCTGAAGATTTTTGGCTTCTGCAGCTGAAAAGATGGTGTTTCTATCAACCAGATGGAAAAGGCTGTGGATAAAACTGTTGTTGGGGAAGATCAGGAATTCAGTTTTGGAAATACTGATTTTTATATCTCTAGTAGACATCCAGGTAGAGGCAGTTGTTAATTATTTCTCCAGACTAGAGATCTAAACTTGAGTGTTATAAGAATATAGATGATATTTAATGCCTTGAGATTAGACGAAATCATTAAGGTGGTAGGGTGATGACTGAGATTTGACCACGGGCTCAGAAGTTGTTTCTGACTTGGTCAGGAGTAGTTTGGGGAGAGTGGTGTGGAAAAAAGCCTTTGCAGTGAATTTAGAAAAGAATAAGAGAAGAGGAATTATAGAATGTGTATAAACAGTTCTTTAGAAGAATTTTGCTACAAAGGGGAGCAAAAATAAAATGGAGTGGGGGGAATAGAGTCAAGGGAAGTAGGGTTTTTAAAAAATGAGAACAAGAGAACAGTTTCATGGTAAGGAGTGGGGAAATTAATGTAGAAGAGATAGGTGAGAATTTCTGGAGTGATGTTTTTAAGTTGATTTGAGAGTGGGTGAATTTGTATGCAAATGGGGGTTTGGCTTTAAAGTAGAGCATGGATGGGTCGTTTACAGTAACTTGGGAAGGCATTTTATGTAGTTGCAGAGTCTGGGAGGTAAATATGGAAGTAGAGTTAGAGTTGGGTTTCAGTGGGTTTAGGTTTTGCCAAGTATGGGGGAGAGAAGGCCAAGGGAGCCTCTTTGTGCTAGAGAGTGATTGTAATCATTGACCACAGGATTATGATTATTAAGCTAGGTAAAGAGGAGAGTGACTGTAAAGAAAACGATAGGATGGATGGATTGGAGCTCTAAGGACTGTTAGAGTTGTGATAGTAATAGAATGAGTGAGCTATAAACATGAGAGGTAATAGTTTAGAGAGTGGGACGAGTAGAACCAAGGCCATTCAGTTATTGGAAATGATGAGGTCTGGCATATGACTGTGCAATAAATGGCTGAGGTAGGGTGGAAGACAAGCTCGGAGAAGGAGAGGAGTTCAGGGAACTGTCAGACCAGGATCTCAGTCAGCTTGGAATCTCATGTTTGTAGACTGTATCGCTTACCATCCCTCATCAGTGGTGTCTCTACATACCCCCAAGTAATTTCCATTTATTTCTCATTGCTTTTAGTTTTTGGATCACTGTCACTTTCTCCAACACTGTTCTTATAATAATTCCTGGTGCTTTTACCCATATTGTGGCATGTATCAGTATTTTGTTCCTTTTTACTGATTAATAGTATTCCATTGTACAGATATACCACATTTTGTTTATCCCTTCAGCAGTCAGTGAATGTTTGGATTGCTTTCTGTTTTTGGCTATTATAAACAATGCTTCTATGTGTGTTTGTGTACAAGGCTTTGTGTGGACATATGTTTTCATTTCTCTTGGGTAGATACCTAGGAGTACAATTGCTTGGTGGAATGGGAAGTCTGTGTTTAATTTTTTAAGAAACTGCCAAGCTATTTTCCTAGTTAGCCTAGTAGGTATCTTACCCTGGTTTTTGTTTTCATTTCCCTAATGGCTAATCCTGTTGAGTATTTTTTCAGGTGCCTTCTTTGGGAAAATGTCTGTGTACATCTTTTGCCCATTTAAAAATTTCATTCACTGTATGAGTTCTGACTTTTAAACAGTAATTTATATTTATATCTTTTTTTATATCTTTTATATCTTATATTTATATCTTATATTTATATCTTTTCTCATATACATGATTTGCAAACATTTTCTCTCAGTCTGTGACTTGTTCTTTCATTTTCATTGAAGAGCAAGTTTTTAATTTTGATAAAGTACAATTTACCTATTTTTTTCTTCTATGGATTATGACTTGTTGGCAAATTCAAGAAATCTTAGGTCAAAACAAGTACTAGGGTTTTCTTTCTTTTTTTTTTCTAGAAATATTTTTTCATCCCTAGAAATTTTGTAGTTTTAGCCCCTACATTTAGGTCTGTGATTCATTTTGAGTTAATATTTTTGTATGGTGTGAGATAAAAGTTTAGCTGTTTTGGATCTTCTACATAGATAGTCATGTCATCTCTGAGCAGAGATATTCTTAGGTGTTCCTTACCAATCTGTATACCTTTTATTTCCTTTTCTTGTCTTCTTGCTTTAGCTAGGATTTCTGGTACGATGTTGAAAAGGAGTGGTCAGAGGGGTATCCTTGCCTTATACTGATCTTAATGGGAAAGTTTCTAGTATCTCACCATTAAGTATGGTGTTAGCTTTTGGATTTTTCCGTAGATATTCTTTGTCAAGTTGAGGAAGTTTCCTTCCATTCTTAGTTTACTGAGAGATTTTATCATGAATGGGCATTGGATTTTATCAAGTGCTTTTTTGGTATCTGTTGAAATATCATGTGATTTTTCTTTTTAGCTTGTTTATGTATGATGGAGTACATTAATTGACTTTGGAATGTTGAACCGACTCTGCATACCTGGGTTAATTCCTGCTTGGTCGTGGTATATAGTTCTTTTTATAGTTGTTGGATTTGGTTTTATTTGTTGAGTTTTAGAAGTTACTTGCTTGGGCTTAATTTGCAGAATTTGTCTCTCTTGTGGTAAGGTGTTCTTAATATTGTTGCTAAGCTGTTTTAGAATTCTTCTTCATATATTTTTTTTTTTTTTGGTCTGGCTTTTAAAGGGTCACCCCTTTTTTTCCATAGCTTTGAGGTCAGTGAATGATTGATCGGAAGTCTTTCTGAAACCTTTGACCGTGTATGGCTGGTAAATCTGCATTTGGTTTTGATGGACACATTTAAATTTGAAGTAGTTTTCATCCTCTAGCTTTTACTTCTTGTTGATCTTTTTCGAGTCTGCCCTGTATCTGCTCAGGGACCCAGGTAGCCATGTGTGAAATTCTTATTAAGCTAGTTTATTTCCAGGATCTCCCTCTCTAATTTCTGGTTTGTTCTCTGGTCTCCTGCTCACCCTAACTTCAAATGTAATCTCACTCTAGGAGAGCTATAGGTCTTTCCAGTTTTCGGCTTGGCATGCATTTTCTTCATTTTCTGTCTTCTCTTTCAAATCAAGTCATCCATCTCTGGCAGTGAAGTTGCTGGTTTCCATAAGCAGCCAGAGACCGATGGAACTACCACACCTATGGTGTCTGGGCGGGGAATTGCCAGAAAAGATTGCCACAGACTTCGTTTGTTCTTACTTAGTGTTTAGCACATTTTTGTGAATAAAATTATTATGGATGTTGTTGTTTGCTTTTGGTCAGTTTTCAGAACACTGAAATGATTGTTATTCTTCAGTTCTATACTTGTTTTTCTGGGAAAGGATTTGTTGGACTCTTTATTTCACCATAGCTGGAAGATCTACCCCCAGGTCTTTACATGTCTGATTCATTATGATTTAAGGCCCAGTTCAGATGTCACCTTGTCAGAGAAGTCTTCCCTGAAACCTGTTGCCCAGGTTATTTTTACCTCATTTCTTAAAATTTTTCTTAAAATTTCTTAAATTTCTTAAAATTTTTTCCCCATATCTTTTATTCTTTCCCCATGTTTTGTCTTTATTGTCTGTCTCCTCCTGTACAGTATATGTTTAGTGAGGGCAGTCCCTCTGTCTCTTGCTTATTGTTATATCCCTGGCTCCTAGAGAAGTGCCTTGCAAAACCAGTAGATATTTCTGTTTAATTGATAAGATACTTTCAGCTTAAGTATATTGTTTTTATAGTTTTTATTTCAATTATTTATATTTTTCATGTAAATAACATACTTTCTTAAACAGAAATTTGCTTTATACAGATAATCTTGACAATAGTCAAGTGATATTTCTTTGAAGATTATTACCAAGAGAAAAGAAAATACATATACATATAATAAATATTTTACATTAAAACTTTTCTCTGTCTTGTGAAGAAATAAATTTTATGTTCTTAAATATTTTATCCAGAACAGCTGATTCTTATTATTTCTTATTGGAGAAAGAATTATTTGAATAACTTATTTGTTTTTATATCACATGTAATTGTAGATTTTGTAATAACTTTTTCCTGATTTCTTATCTATGTTTATCTTACTCTGTTTGGATTTGTTTGCCTCCTGTCATTAGAAACTGTCTTCTTTACCTTAGTGCTTAGCCTATAGAAAGTACTTCAGCCTTTGTCTTTTAAGCAGATGTTACAAAGAAACTGTGGTATAAAGAGAACTAACATTCTTTAGTGAAATAGTGGAGGTAATATTTGAAATTTTTATTCTCTCTTTCTTTAGAGAGTAGAATATATTTTAAAGGGACAATTTAGAGATTTATTTTTCTGAAATCAGTAGGTTGGACTTTCCTTTTATAAATATTTAATACATTAAGGTTAAATGAGTTTACTTAGCAATGGATGTATTTGTGTAGCAGTGTTCAACTACTGGACTTAATCCCAGGGGCAGGAAGAATAAGTAATAAGGGTTTTCTTTTCACTGCGGAGACCAACCGTTTTTTTTCTTTTTATGTAAGTCTGACCTGACTTGACCCCATTTATAGAGTAGCTGCCATAAATTTGGTCCTTGATTAATGTTTTATTAGTGTAAATAACATGTAGACCTTTACAGACTGAGAGAGACTACAGCATAGGGTTTATCAGATTTGATGGGTATCATTAGCAAATCAATTAACTTAGGTCAGACATAAGTAATTGTTGTCTGGTAGAAATGTTTCTCTTAACTTACCTGTTTAATTGATTAGATACTTCCTCTGTAAATACATTGTTTTGATACTTTTGAGATGAATTATTTGTATTTTTCTTGTAAACAACATTCCATTTTAAACAGATTTTTTATAGAAATAAAATAAGCAGTAATCACTGACATAATCAAGTTATGTTTCTTTGGCAATTTTTACCAAAACAAGACAAAGTAATATATGTAAACGTTAATAAAAGATATAAGTTTAAAAAAATTAAATTTCCACATTTTGTGAGTAGTAACATTGTTATTTCTGGATCATAATTTTTGTTTATGGATATTTTGTGATATATTGAATCATCATCATCAATTGACTTTTCAGATATGCAAATACTTGATCTAAAAGTGTTATTTGTTCTGAAAGACACAGGTTTCTTTAAACAGTTTTAAATTCTTTAAAGAATATTAAAGCATTCTTTCAGAATGTTCTGTGATGCTGTGGCACCACGTTAATAGGGAATAGGAAAATGTGTTCTAAATTCAGGCGTGGTAGGTAACATTATTATGTATATAGGGCTTCGGTTGATTTATTTGTGTACTCAATTTCATTTTATGTTAGTTGCTTTTTCTTTCACCTTAAGATATATTTAATTGAAAAATGAATTTAATTAAACTAATTCCAGTAGAACTGTTGCTTATATATTTAAATTAAAGTCTTTATCAGTGAACCTTAAAAGTCTTTTCTCATTTGGATAAAGGGGTTTAGATTTCATATTTTGCCTTTCTTGTTATTCCTATTATCCCTTAATGGTTTTATTGATCTCTCTTCTAAAAATTTTAGTATCTCAATTTGGGTGTTAATTTTGCCAGCAGAAATTGATCCAGCTGCTAGGTAGCCTTCTTTCTTCCTGCCAGCCTGCCTGCCATCCATCCAACAAATATTTTTTCGAGTATTTTAAGCCCCTGATGTTGTTCTCGGCAGTTTTGATCAAGGTAGCTGCTCTGTGAGCATTGCTAAGTCTTATAACTTCACTTGTTTGACTTGTGTTAGAAGGAACAATGTAATGGATAAATATTGATCATCTTGCACATTTTATATATTTAGGTGGTCCTGTTTTTGTTTTTATACTCTGAGATTCTGAAAAATCAGTGCAGATTCCCTATAAGTAAAATTTTTATAGCTTAAAATGTCAAGGGATCCTGTCTTTGTTAAGCACATTTTTAATTTGTCTCCTCATTTATAAAGTTGAAAAGAGACATGATTCCATTGGCCAATCAAAGCTTTAAAATTTTTGACAGTAAAAATCAGGAAAGTAGTAGACTGTGGAACCTAGTTTAAAGGAATAGTATCTGTTAAAATTTTTAAGATATAAATTCTCATTTTGAATTATAATACTTTAAATAGATAAGTGATTATAAAATGACCTATATTTAAAGTATTGGGTTTTGTTTATTAAAAATACATTTTGAGAACTTCTATAGCCTCCTAGGATTTTACTCTTAAATTTCTTCCTAGGACTCTTTCCTTTTTGCCAGACTTGAAAAGCACAGAAAGGGTAGATTATCCCATATACTGTTGGACACATTGCTTAATTATCCCCTGGGGATGGTCAGTATCTGCTTATTACAGCAATAATTCAGACTTGTATACAAATATGTAAATAGCCTCATAAAAGACATAATGTTTCTAGTACTAATACACTTGTCTGTCTCTTCAGAATTCAACTTCTTAGATTGCAGTTGTTCTTTCTGAACATTTATTTAGTAGCTCCAGCATTTTCTTTCACTCCAAGAGTCATAGATTCCTAATAAATACCTATTGAATAAGTTAGTAGAAGACTGAATGGAAGGGAAGGCGAATAGGGAGAAGGGAGGGAGGGAGGGAGAGAGGGCAAAAACACATTTCATTTTATTCTGACCCACTTGGCTATTATTTGGGTTATAGTTTGGTAAAAGACCAAGGTATTTGTTGCACTTACGTAAACAGTGTAGCTAAGATACATTACTATCTGAGCCAACCAAAGATATACTCTAAATCAAAGTAATCTCTTGGAAACTCGGGAGTGTTTCTTAAAGAGTCACATGCTTTCCAGTTAAATTTTTAAATTATGTGTGTAGTAAGATTCCAATTAAATATTATGAACAGTTGTTTGGATATGGTCTTATTTTTGGGGTAGAGTAAGAGGTGATTGTTTCAAAGATTTGTTGAGAGGAGGCTTTCATCTCTGTTTACTCTGGATTGAATTGATGTAGAAATTTGTGTGGAGTGTTTAGAAAGAGGTATGTGCTGTTCTTTCCTCTTGAAGATTAGGTTATTTAAATTACTGTTTATTATTTTTGAAAGTTTAATGGCTTATTAAAGAGGACTAGAATTTTCTCCCCTTAATTAGGATACACACATTTTTCTTATTTCATTTCTTCATGTGTTTAGGTTTAAAACAGTCATATGGTCAAATTATTTTTCACTTTTAATTTTCCAGCTTGATCTCAGTTTTCTGTGGTTACTTTTTAGGCTTGTTTTGTTGTGATCAATGTGAAATAATGGTGGTGCATTTAAATTATGTTTTTCACTCCCTAAAAATGCTAAATTGCCCTAGGTTTAAGGGCTTTATGTGTTTGGCATTGCAGTTGACCATTCTCAGCAAGGATAAGTATATAATTTTCAGAAAATGTGGTTAGGATTCAGAATGCCTGTAGAATATGCTTGTGTTTGTATAGAAGTTTCATAACCTTATGCATCATTAAAAACTACAAGGGTTTATATATAAATGGAATCATTTACTATATTAAATGAAAATGAGTATAGAAAAAGAGAGGCAAATGAGGGGTGGGAGAAAAAGGAAAGACAGCTAAACTTTGAGAAGAATTAAATGAAAATAAGATGAAGACAGAGTCAGTTCACTTCATTCATTTAGAAAATATTTAGGAATGCCTGCTATATGCTGTTCTGGGGGTTCAGCAGTGGATACAGTAGACATTCCCACTCTCTTATAGTGTATTTTAATTGGCATAGGTAGATGATAAAGAAATTAAAAACTTCATATTAGGTCAGAAAGTGATAAGTGCAATGAGAAGGTTAAAACATTCAAATTAAAGAGAATAGGTACAGTGTGGGGCAAGGGATGTTGCAATTTTTTTTTTCTTTTAGTTTTCAAATTTTAGTTTTATTTAAAATTCTGGTCATAAAAGTTTCCTATTAAGTTTTTTAAACAATATTTAACTTAGGAAGTGAAAAGTCTTCTGTTTTCCCTATACTATAGTTGGTTATTATATATTCTTGCAGAACTTCTTCCACATGTTAGGATTTTTCTTTTGTTTTCCTTTGTTGTTTTTTTTTTAACATCTTTATTGGAGTATAATTGCTTTACAATAGTGTGTTAGTTTCTGCTTTATAACAAAGTGAATCAGCTATATGTATACATATATCCCCATATCCCCTCCCTATTGTGTCTCCCTCCCACCCCTCTAGGTGGTCACAAAGCACCGAGCTGATCTCCCTGTGCTACACGGCTCCTTCCCACTAGCTATCTGCTTTACATTTGGTAGTGTATGTATGTCCATGCTGCTCTCTCACTTCGTCCCAGCTTACCCTTGCCTCCCCCCGTGTCCTCAAGTCCATTCTCTACGTCTGTATCTCTATTCCTGTCCTGCACGTAGGTTTTTCAGAACCATTTTTTTTTTTTTTAGATTCCATATATATGTGTTAGCATATGGTATTTGTTTTTCTCTTTCTGACTTACTTCACTCTGTATGACAGACTCTAGGTCCATCCACCTCACTACAAATAACTCAATTTCATTTCTTTTTGCAGCTCAGTAATACTCCATTGTATATATGTGCCACATCTTCTTTATCCATACATCTGTCGATGGACACTTAGGTTGCTTCCATGTCCTGGCTATTGGAAAGAGCTGCAATGAACATTGTGGTACATGACTCTTTTTGAATTATGGTTTCCTCAGGGTATATACCCAGTAGTGGGATTGCTGGGTCGTATGGTAGTTCTATTCTTAGTTTTTTAAGGAACCTCCGTACTCTTCTCCATAGTGGCTGTATCAATTTACATTCCCACCAACAGTGCAAGAGGGTTCCCTTTTCTCCACACCCTCTCTAGCATTTATTGTTTGTAGATTTTTTGATGATGGCCATTCTAACCGGTGTGAAAGAAAACCTTATTGTAGTTTTGATGTGCATTTCTCTAATGATTAATGATGTTGAGCATCCTTCCATGTGTTTGTTGGCAATCTGTATATCTTCTTTGGAGAAATGTCTCTTTATGTCTTCTGCCCATTTTTGGATTGGGTTGTTTTTGTGGTATTGAGTTGCATGAGATGCTTGTAAATTTTGGAGATTATTTCTGTGTCAGTTGCTTCATTTGCAAATATTTTCTCCCATACTGAGGGTTGTCTTTTCATCTTGTTGATGGTTTCCTTTGCTGTGCAAAAGCTTTTAGTTTCATTCGGTCCCATTTGTTTATTTTTGTTTTTATTTCCATTTCTCTAGGAGGTGGGTCATAAAGGATCTTACTGTGATCTATGTCATAGTGTTCTTCCTATGTTTACCTCGAAGAGTTTTATAGTGTCTGGCCTTACATTTAGGTCTTTAATCCATTTTGAGTTTATTTTTGGCTATGGTGTTAGGGAGTGTTCTAATTTTATTCTTTTACATGTAGCTGTCCAGTTTTACCAGCAACACTTATTGAAGAGGCTGTCCTTTCTCCACTGTACATTCCTGCCTCCTTTATCAAAGATAAGTGACCGTATGTCCGTGGGTTTATCTCTGGGCTTTCTATCCTGTTCCATTGATCTATGTTTCTGTTTTTGTGCCAGTACCATACTGTCTTGATTACTGTATCTTTGTAGTGTAGTTTGAAGTCAGGGAGCCTGATTTCTCCAGCTCCAGTTTTCTTTCTCAAGATTGCTTTGACTATTCAGGGTCTTTTGTGTTTCCATACAAATTGTGAAATTTTTTGTTCTAGTTCTGTGAAAAATGCCAGTGGTAGTTTGATAGGGATTGCATTGAATCTGTAGATTGCTTTGGGTAGTAGAGCCATTTTCACAATGTTGATTCTTCCAATCCAAGAACATGGTATATCTCTCCACCTGTTAGAATCATCTTTAATTTCTTTCATCAGTGTCTTATAGTTTTATGCATACAGGTCTTTTGTCTCCCTAGGTAGGTTTATTCCTAAGTATTTTATTCTTTTTGTTGCAGTGGTAAATGGGAGTGTTTCCTTAATTTCTCTTTCAGATTTTTCATCATTGGTGTATAGGAATGCAAGAGATTTTTGTGCATTAATTTTGTATACTACTACTTTACCAAATTCATTGATTGATTAGCTCTAGTAGTTTTTTGGTAGCATCTTTAGGATTCTCTGTGTATAGTGTCATGTTAACTGCACACAGTAACAGTTTTACTTCTTCTTTTCTGACATGGATTCTTTTTATGTCTTTTTCTTCTCTGATTGCTGTGGCTAAAACTTCCAAAACTATGTTGGAGAATAGTGGTGAGGGTGGGCAACGTTGTCTTGTTCCTGATCTTAGTGGAAATGGTTTCAGTTTTTCACCATTGAGAACGATATTGGCTGTTTGTTTGTCATATTTGGCCTTTATTATGTTGAGGTACGTTCCCTCTATGCGGGTTATTTTTAATCATAAATGGGCGTTGAATTTTGTCAAAAGTTTTTTCTGCATCTGTTGAGATGATCATATGGTTTTTCTCCTTCAGTTTGTTTATATGGTTTATCACATTGATTTTCGTATGTTGAGGAATCCTTGAATTCCTGGGATAAACCCCACTTGATCATGGTGTATGATCCTTTTAATGTTCTATTGGATTTTGTTTGCTAGTATGTTGTTGAGGATTTTTGCATCTAAGTTCGTCAGTGATGTTGGCCTGTAGTTTTCTTTTTTTCTGACATCCTTGTCTGGTTTGGTATCAGGGTCATGGTGGCCTCATAGAATGAGTTTGGGAGTGTTCCTTCCTCTGCTGTGTTTTGGAAGAGTTTGAGAAGCATAGGTGTTAGCTCTTCTCTAAATGTTTGATAGAGTTTGCCTGTGAATCCATCTGGTCCTGGGCTTTTGTTTGTTGGAAGATTTTTAATCACAGTTTCAATTTGAGTGCTTGTGATTGGTCTGTTTATATTTTCTATTTCTCCCTGGTTCACTCTCAGAAGGTTGTGCTTTTCTAAGAGTTTTCCATTTCTTCCAGATTGTCCATTTTATTGGCATATAGTTGCTTGTAGTAATCTCTCATGATCCTTTGTATTTCTGCTGTGTCTGTTGCTATTTCTCCTTTTCCATTTTTTTTTTTTTTTTTTAGCGGTACGCGGGCCTCTCACTTTTGTGGCCTCTCCCGTTGCGGAGCACAGGCTCCGGATGCGCAGGTTCAGCGGCCATGGCTCACGGGCGCAGCCGCTCCGTGGCATGTGGGATCTTCCTGGGCCGGGGCACGAACCCGTGTCCCCTGCATCGGCAAGCGGACTCTCAACCACTGCACCACCAGGGAAGCCCTCTCCTTTTTCATTTTTAATTCTATTGATTTGAGTCTTCTCCCTGTGTTTCTTGATAAGTCTTGCTGATGGCTTTCTTTTGTTTTTTCAGTATCTTTATTGGAGTATAATTGCTTTACAGTGGTTTTTTAGTTTCTGCTTTATAACAAAGTGAATTAGCTATACATATATGTATATCCCCATATCTCCTCTCTCTTGCTTCTCCCTCCTACCCTCCCTATCCCACCCCTCTAGGTGGTCACAAAATACCGAGCTGGCATTCCTGTGCTATGTGGCTGCTTTCCACTAGCTATTTATTTTACCTTTGGTAGTGTATATATGTCCATGCCACTCTCTTACTTCATCCCAGCTTACGCGTACCCCTCCCTGTGTCCTCAGGCCCGTTCTCTATGTCTGCGTCTTTATTCCTGTCCTGCCCCTAGGTTCTTCAGGTCCATTTTTTTTTCGATTCCATATACATGTGTTAGCATACGGAGTTTGTTTTTCTCTTTCTGACTTACTTCACTCTGTGTGACAGACTCTAGGTCCATCCACCTCACTACAAATAACTCAGTATCGTTTCTTTTTATGGCTCAGTAATATTCCATTGTATATATGTGCCACATCTTCTTTATCCATTCATTTGTCAATGGACAGTTAGGTTGCTTCCATGTTCTGGCGATTGTAAATAGTGCTGCAGTGATGGCTGATGGTTTGTCAATTTTGTTTATGTTCTGAAAGAACCAGCTTTTAGTTTTATTGATCTTTGCTGACATTTCCTTCATTTCTTTTTCATTTATTTCTGATCTGATATTTCTGATTTCTTTCCTACTGCTATCTTCGGATTTTTTTGTTCTTCTTTCTCTAATTGCTTCAGGTGTAAGGTTAGGTTGTTTATTTGAGATGTTTCTTGTTTCTTGAAGTAGCTTGTATTGCTATAAACTTCCATCTTAGAAGTGCTTTTGCTGCATCCCATAGGTTTTGGGTTGTCGTGTTTTCATTGTCATTATCTCTAGGTATTTTTTGATTTACTCTGATTTCTTTAGTGATCTCTTGGTTGTTTTGTAGTGTATTGTTACCCTCCATGTATTTGTATTTTTTACAGATGTTTTCATGTAATTGCTATCTAGTCTCATAGCGTTGTGGTTGGAAAATATACTTGATACGATATCAATTTTCTTAAATTTACCAAGGCTTGATTTGTGACCCAAGATATGGTCTATCCTGGAGAATGTTCCAAGAACACTTGAGAAGAAAGTGTATTCTATTGCTTTTGGATAGAATGTCTTATAAATATCAATTAAGTCCATCGTGTTTAATGTGTCATTTAAAGCTTCTGTTTCCTTATTTATTTTCATTTTGGATGATCTGTCCATTGGTGAAAGTGGGGTGTTAAAGTCCCCTCCTATGATTGTGTTACTGTCGATTTCCCTTTTTATAGCTGTTAGTATTTGCCTTATGTATTGAGGTGCTCCTATGTTGGGTGCAAAATATTTATAATTGTTATATCTTCTTCCTGGATTGGTCCCTTGATCATTATGTAGTGTCCTTCTTTGTCTCTTATGATAGTCTTTCTTTTAAAGTCTATTTTGTCTGATATGAGAAGTGCTACTCCAGCTTTCTTTTGATTTACATTTGCATGGAATATCTTTTTCCACCCCCTTACTTTCCGTCTGTATGTGTCCCTAGGTCTGAAGTGGGTCTCTTGTAGACAGCCTATATACGGGTCTTGTTTTTGTATTCATTCAGCCAGTCTGTGTCTTTTGGTTGGAGCATTTAAACCATTTACATGTAAGGTAATTATCGATATGTATGATCCTATTACCATTTTCTTACTTGATTTGGGTTTGTTATTGTAGGTCTTTTCCTTCTCTTGTGTTTCCTGCCTAGAGAAGTTCGTTTAGCATTTGTTGTAAAGCTGGTTTGGTAGTGCGGAATTCTCTTAGCTTTTGCTTGTCTGTAAAGGTTTTAATTTCTCTGTCAAATCTGTATGAGATCCTTGCTGGGTCGAGTAAACTTGGTTGTAGGTTTTTCCCTCTCATCACTTTAAATATGTCCTGCCACACCCTTCTGCCTTGCAAAGTTTTTGCTGAAAGATCAGCTCTTAACCTTCTGGGGATTTCCTTGTATGTTATTTGTTGCTTTTCCCTTGCTGCTTTTCATATTTTTTCTTTTTTTTTGAATTTTCCTTTATTTCTTTATACAGCAGGTTAATAATTTTTCTTTGTATTTAATTTTTGATAGTTTGATTAATATGTGTCATGATGTGTTTCTCCTTGGATTTATTCTGTATGGGACATTCTGCACTTCCTGGACTTGATTGACTATTTCCTTTCCCATATTAGGGTAGTTTTCAGCTATAATCTCTTCACATATTTTCTCAGTCCCTCTCTTTTTCTCTTTTTCTTTTGGGACCCCTATAATTCGAATGTTGGTGCGTTTAGTGTTGTCCCAGAGGTCTCTAAAACTGTCCTCAATTCTTTTCATTCTTTTTTCTTTATTCTCCTCTGCACTAGTTATTTCCACTATTTTATCTTCCAGGTCACTTATCCCTTCTTCTGTCTCAGTTTTTCTGCTATTGATTCTTCTAGAGAATTTTTAATTTCATTTATTGTGTTGTTCATTATTGTTTGTTTGCTATTTAGTTCTTCTAGGTCCTTTTTAAATGTTTCCTTTATTTTCTCCATTATATTTCCAAGGTTTTGGATCATCTTTACTATCATTACTCTGAATTCTTTTTCAGGTAGGCTGCCTATTTCCTCTTCATTTGCTTGGTCTGTTGGGTTTTTACCTTGCTCTTTCATCTGCTGTGTATTCCTCTGTCTTCTCATTTTGCTTTACTTAGTGTTTTTGGGGTCTCCTTTTCACAGGCTGCAGGTTTGTAGTTCCCGTTGTTTTTGGTGTCTTCCCCTAGTGGGTAAGGTTGGTTCAGTGGGTTGTGTAGGCTTCTTGGTAGAGGGGACTGGTGCCTGTGTTCTGGTGGATGATGCTGTATCTTGTCTTTCTGGTGGGCAGGACCACATCCAGTGGTGTGTTTTGGGGTGTCTGTGAACTTAGTATGATTTTAGGCAGTGTCTCTGCTAATGGGTGGGGTTGTGTTACTGTCTTGGTAGTTGTTTGTCTTGGCATGTCCAGCACTGGAGCTTACTGGTTGTTGAGTGGAGCTGGGTCTTAGCATTGAGACGGAGATCTCTGGGAGAGCCTTCGCCATTTGATATTACGTGGGGCCGCGAGGTCTCTGGTGGTCCAGCGTCCTGAACTCAGCTCTCCCACCTCGGAGGCTCAGGCGTGACACCCAGCCAGAGCACCATGACTTTGTCAGCCACATGGCTTTATTTTAACCCTGCAGTACCAGTGGTGTAGAGCACTGAGTTCAGATGTAAAGGGGGTTACCTGGTGCTGCTCTGGCCCTCCGGCCCTCCGTGGGCCCCCGATTCCGGCCGTAGTGCGTAAGCTTCTTTCCTCGTCCGCTGCTTTCCCGGGTGTGGATATTGCAGTTTTAAATAAAATGGTCAAGGTGGAATCTAAAATGGTGTGTTCCTATGAAAATGATATGCAAGTGCAACTAGCAGTGGCAACAAAGGCAGTTACAGGAAAATAGAAGACGGTAGATATTTTGTAACAGAGAAATCCTAAAGTGGATTCCAAGTGGGGAGTAAGCAGAGTGGTTTCCCTAGTTGTTTTATATAAGACTGTCTTCTCTCCCACTTTATATACATTGAGAATAAATATTTCATAGTCCTAAGAACTTGTTTTGTCTAAAAATGCCACCTTGCCAACAGCCCATCTGCTTCCATTCTAGTCTCTCTACTACCTTGAATTATTGTTTTGAAATGCTCAACGAGGGATTTCTGTACAAAATAAGTTTGGAAAAATAGATTCATATCAGGATATGACATTTATGTTGAATTTGAAACTTATATTAAGTTACTGAGTTCTTACATTTTTCCGGAGAAATAATTTGTTCTTTCCATCCCAGTTGTTGTAAAGTGTATTGATATATTATAGTCTGCCTGATAAAAGGTTATTAGGCTCCAGAAGTAGGTACCACCTGGACTACTTCTAAACAGAGAAAGATCTAGATTGGCTTTAAATACGTATGAAGCCTGTTAAAGAATACTGAAGAGTTTATTTAAAAATACTCTTTAGTTAGTGATCAGTCTGCTCTTTCTCAGACTTCAGGCTGTGTATTCTAAGATGTTAGACCCTTTGTGTCTCTTACTCAGAGTTGTTACTGAGGGCTTTACCTCAGAAAGGAGCAGAGAGATATCAATTTAAGGATTTTTGTGATACTGATTTATTGGCTATCGTGTGTGTGTGTGTGTGTGTGTGTGTGTGTGTGTGTGTGTGAGATGTGAGCAAAGAGGTAGTTACATGGAGATTTATGTAATAATTCTACAATGTAAGAATAAAGAATATGTTGATAAATGAAATATAGTCTGAGAAGTGAGGTTTTATTAGTTGTGATAATACTGAAGGAAGACTTTGGAAACAACTTTTTCCTCTCAGATTTGGTTTGTGTCAATTCTCTGTAGTTAATTCTAAAGAAATTACAATGTTAGAGAGATTGCCAATTCAGACACATTGCTTCCATATTCTCAGTTGTTAGGGTGCAGAAAAGTGGTAACTTTCCTTTCCCATCAATGGTAAAGACGTTTAGTAGAGAAAATCTGACAGTTGCTGCTAATGGGAGTCACAGAAAACCCAGGAAACAGAGCATAATATTGGAAAACTCTTGGTGAAAATGTGTGGATGTGCTTACCCAAGGTCTAGACTAGTATAATCAGATGTGGACAATGGGCTGTAATGTAGTTATGGGAGATGGTTGTCATCATTAGTGTTATTTATTGAGCTGGTAGCATGAATCTTTCTTAGTTGGTCACTTGATAGGGCTGTTTGTTTCCTAGGGCTGACACAAGCACTTTTTTTTCTCCTTGTGCTGTAGGTATAAATTATACATAGTTTTTCTCCTTAATAATAAAATATGTGAATCATTTCGTGCTCTGCATTTAGAGATTTAATTTGCTAAATAGTAAGCCTACTATTTTGAGACTGCTTATTATAAGTAAAAATTTAACTCATCTGTAATTATTTGTTGGAAAGAATAGTTTTCACAACTGTTAGTTAAAATTACAGTTGCTAAATATTGTATAATTTGTATATTTGAGAAAATATGCACATAGATGGAAAATATTGGCCCCTTAGAAAAGCAACAATTCTTTACTCATTTAGATATCTTATTACTTATTTTGTGAAGTCATTTTTTCTATATTTTCCATAATAAAAGGAAAAGTCATATTTATGTGTCCAATTTAAAAAAAATGGGAGGCATGTAGTGAGGGCCTTCTGAAATATTGGATTTTTTAAGTTATGAAGGAAAAATATGCTTCCTTCTTTGCAAGTAATTTTAAATACTTTATATACATTCTAATCAAATTTTAAAATATTCTTATAAATAAATAAGGTTAGACAGTAATATTTTGTATTATGTAGTGAAAATTTTTCAAACTTACATTTCTGACATAGTTGTTTAGTCTAAAATCTCTAGAGTTTTACTTTAAATTACCTAGATACATTTAGATACTTGAGAATCTTTACTTTAAAGCATTGGCACAAACTATCCGTTTATCAAATAATGATTGAGTACAGTTGGGGTCCCAAACCAGTCCGCAGCCTGTTAAGAACTGGGGCACACAGCAGGAGGTGAGTGGGGGAAGGTGAGCGAAGCTTCATCTGCCGCTGCCCATCACCTCCCATTGCTCCCCATTGCTCGCATTACCACCTGAGCCATTGGTAGCATTACTGCCTGAACCATCGCTCGCATCCCCTCCATCGCTTGCATTACTGCCTTGTCCATCACTTGTAGTACCGCCTGAACCATCACACCCCCCGTCCCCACGCCTCATGGAAAAATTGTCTTCCACGAAACCGGTCCCTGGTGCTAAAAAGGTTGAGGACTGCTGGAGTACAGTCTACCTGAACAGTACCTCTCAGGTACTATGGTTGATTAAAAAAGAAGAATAGGTAAAAGATGTGCTTCCTTAATCACTTGTGCTATGATACGGAGGATAGAGTAATATAGGTAGCAATTGAATGGAATTTTTATGATCCTGTGTAAACAAGTAAAATATCTGCTATGTATATAATAAGCATTAAGTATAAGTTGGCCTAAAATAAAGGCCTTTATAGAATTGTAGAATATTCCTTAGAGGGAAAGAAGATTCAGCTGGATCTTATGGAAGTTAAGACTTTGGATGTAAAGAAAGGACAAAAAATCAATTGCAGGTGGTTTTGGCACTCATTTTCCATCATTCATTTAGTACTTATTTATTGATTGTAGCCTGTGTGTCAGGCACTGTTCTGGAGACAGAAGATGTAGCTGTGAATAAGACTCTGCTGACATACATAGAGGAGAGGACAAATAATAAATGAATGAACAAATAAGATAATTCAGATAGTAATAAATGCCTACGAGAAAACAATACAGGATAAGGTTATGAGAATGAAGAGGGGAGAGTTTATAGGGAAGCCAATATAGCATGTCAAGAGGAGATTTGTGAAGAACTGACACTTGATTTGAATGAAGAGAAGTAGCCAAACAGTTTGAGATCTAGGTCACAACCTTTTAAGGTGAGGAAATATCAAGAGCAAAGGCGTTGAGGAGGGAATGATGTTTGTGAATTATTGAAACAAATAAAAGGCCTGAGTGGCTGGAGAGAGTGAGGTTTGGAAATGTCAAAAGTATCCATGTTTCTGATCGCATAGGTCCTTGTAGGCTATGGTCAGAAATTTGATTTTAATTTTCTTTGGTAAGAATATGTTGCAGAGTTTTAAACAGAGGAGTGGCATGATGTGACTTAGAGTTTTATATTTCCTTTTTTTGATGGTGACATTTAAGTGTTTATTTTTTAGGTTTTAATTTACTTATTTTTAACTGCGGTAAAATACACATGATATAAAACTTAACCACTTTAACCATTTTAAAGTGTACACTTCCGTGGCATTAAGTACATTCACTTTTACATGCACAGCCACTGTCAGCGTCCATCTCCAGAACTCTTTTCATCTTACTGTACTGGAACACAATACCCATTCCTTCCTACCACTGGCAACCACTGTTGTACTTTCTGTCTTGATGAATTTGACTACTCTAGGCATTGCATATTAGTAGAATCATACAGTATTTGTCCTTCAGTGTCTGGCTTTTTTTCACTCAGCATAATATCTTTAGGGTTCATGCATGTTGTAGCACATATTAGAATTTTCTTCCTTTTAAAGGCTGAGTAATATTCCATCATATGTATGTACTGCATTTTACTTATCGTTTCACCCATTGATGGACACTGAGTTGCTTCCACCTTTTGGTCTGCTAGTCCCTGCTTTGGATTCTCTGGCTATATACCCAGAAGTGGAATTGCTGGTCATATGACACATGTATGATTCATATGACATATGGATCATATTTTAATTTTTTAAATTAAATATGAAGAACTGCCATACTGCTTTCCTTAGTGGCTGCACAATTTTACATTCCCACCCACAGTTCACAAGGGTTTCAGTTTCTCCATATCCTTGCCAACATTAATTTTCTGGGTTTTTTTGATAGGGCCCAAGTTCAATCTCTGGTCAGGGAACTAAGATCCCACAAGCCACACAGTGTGGCAAAAAGGGGGAAAATAAATAAATAAATAAATAAAGAATGAATTGTGATAGAGTAAGGGTATGGGGCAAGAATGGAAGCAGATATATCAATGAAGATACTACTGAAGTATTTCAGGCAAGAGGTGAAGGTGGCTTAGACTGATGTGATAGCAATGGTGATATATGATATATTTAAGAGTTAAAGTAGTAGAACTTGCCTTCATGATTTGGACTTGGAGGTGAGGGAAAGATAAATAGAGAATTAATCCTAGGGTTATACTTAAGGGGACTTAGGAGCTATTTATTGAAGTAGGAAAAAATGAGGTAGGGATAGGGGAAGAGTTTTTATTCACAGTCGGTAGGTAAAATCAAGAGTTCTGTTTTGGAAATGTTAAATTTGAAATGCCCATTGGGTATACAAGTGAAGATTTCAGTTCAACAGTTGACTATGTGGGTTGAAAGTACAGGGAACCAAGAGTAGGGTTAGAGATATAGGAATCAGCAGCACGCGGGTGAGATTTGAAGGCTATAGGTGGGATGAAATAATTTAGATAGAGGAAAGGGCACAGAACTGAGCTCTGGGAAACTACAAAATTTAGAGGTAGTACAAGAAGGAGGCAGTAGGAAAGGAGACAGTGAAGAAGCAGCTACTCAGGAGAAGAACCAGGAATGTGCTATATCGCATTGAAGAAGATAAGAGAAGAAAATGTTTTTAAGAACCTTAAGGTACTTAGAACAGTTACCTTGCTATTTGCATGTACTCCTAACTTCCTATGTTAGATTGTGAACTCCCTGTGGACAGTTCTATGTATCTTTGTATTCCTCACATATAGTACCCTAGAATTGCCTGACATAAGCAAACGTTCAGAGTTTATTTTCCATGCAAGCTCTGCTAGTCCCCGGACAGTGATCAGGCACTGTTCTGTATCTGGAGATAATAAGGATAATTTACTCAAGGTTGGTGCAATCTGGAATGGAAAACAGACTTGTCAATATATAATTGAGATGGTGTCAAACAGAATGATACATTGTAATAAGTACTACAAAAGAGGCATATGTACCTTTTGTTTTTGAGTTCTGTGGAGGGAAAACATATGTAGGATCAGAAAAGGTTTTATGTAGTTAAATCTTGAGTTTTGCTTTGAAGGATTAATAAGATAAGCAAGATGGAATAAGAAATGATGTGTTTCCTGGCTGAGAGAATAGTAGGGACAGATGTAAAGTGGTATAAAAGTACAGGTATAATGTTTGAGAAAGCAGTCTTACCGTATAAAGGAGTAGCAAAATTTCTGGAGATCATGGGAAGGTAGTTAAAACTTTTAAAAAGTGTACAGTGATGATCAGATTTTCATTTCAGAAAAATGACCCTGATGAGGCATTGGCTGGAATAATGAGATTAATGGAAGGACATTTGATTGGAGGCTATTGTAAAAATTGAAGCCATGATGTTGAGTGCCTGAGGCACTGGAAAATGTTACAGAGAGAAACAGCTTTTAGAGTTATTGCAGAGGTAGAATGGACAGTACTTGGTCTATTGAAAGTGAAGAATGATGAGGAAGGAAGAGTCAAATATGACTGGTATTTCTAGCTTCAGTAACTAGGTAAATAGCAGTGATGTTAGCAGTCAGGGTAGAGGAGGAAAGAATGCATGATCTCTGAATAAGGGACTAGTTTCATAAATTATGTTACATTCCACCCTCAAAAGTTCTCTGTATGATAATGGTGTACCATTAAGTAAAATAAATAGCTTTGTATAGTATGACTCCTTTATACCTGTGTACATAAATATTTATATACACATATACGTATTTACTATATATGCACATGTATACCACAGATACCATGTATGTTTTTATAAGTTTAGAAAAATGTAAGGACAGGAACATAAACTGTTAATGGTTGTGTGGATTATTCTGAAAAATGGATAGCAAAGGGGGTTGTGGCCTTTCCATTGTTGCTTCATTATTTAAATGTTGCATGATTTTTTTTTTCTACATCATATGTTACCTTTATGCAAAGCACCAAAACAAAACAAAGCAAAACAAGACAGTATGATCTGTCTATCTAGGTATCTGTACATTGTGTCCATCTTGAAAAAAAATGGCAGGAAGGGGTGTTTTGGTTGTCTTCAAAATATAACACATTTTTTCCCCTCTTCATAACTTTTTGTTCATGCTGTTGTCCATAATGACATTTCCTCTTCTTTGTGCTTTTGCCCTTGATTTAAGGCTCATCTTTATGCTCTAGCTCTCTGTTGGTGCTTTTTTTTGTTTTTGTTTTTTATCTTGAGGAGCTCATAGGGATCTTGGCTTCTACTGAATTATGATAGCACACGTATTCTTATGTCCTAATTGTATTTGTATTTCTTATATATAGGTACATAACAAATTCCCACAAACGTTGCTGCTTGAAACAACATACATTTTCTATCTTATAATTTCTTTGGGTCAGGCATCTGGGCACAGCTCAACTGGACCCTCAGCTGAGAATTTTACAAGTCTGCAATAACGGTATTAGACAAGCTGTGTTCTTCTCTGGAGGTTGGAGTCCTCTTATAAGCTCACATGGTTGTTGGCAGAATTCAGTTCCTTTCACCTTTAGGACCGATGTCTCCATTTTCTTGCTGGCTGTCACTAGGATCTGATCTCAGCTCCTAGAGGCTCTCCTAGCCCCTTGTCACATGGCCCTCTCATGCCATGGCAGCTTACTTTTTAAAGGCTGGTGGGAGAATCTCTTGTCAGCCAAGGTAGAGCCTATATAATGTAACATATCACAGGAGTGTCTATCCCATCATCTTTGCCATATTCTATTTCCTAGAACCAAGTCCAAGATTCTGCTCAGGTTAAACTCGTGGAATGGGGTCATACAAGACCTTGACTCATTGGAGGTCACCTTAGAGTGTATCCACCGTAGCACATCTATTCGTATTTAAAGCTGGAGAGGACCTCAGAGTGTTCTCTTCCTCTCCAACTAAAATATAAGGAAAGTTCATCTCCAGTGCTTAGCATCTTTATAGCATAGTAGGTATTGAATAGATATTTGACAGTGATTCAAAAGGCAGAGGGAATCGTGCACAAAAATGTTAATGGATCAGAGTAAATACTCAGAAAACTTATTCAGTTATACTGTGTATGAAATGGTTAAGGCTTGATATTTTAGGACATGGTGAAATTGAGAGCATAAATTAAATCTGGAAATATTACGGAGGAGATATTGGCAGTATTTGTTGATTGATTAGGGACCTGGAGGAAGGTGGTAGCGAAGAGGGAGGGACTAGAATAACTTTGAGGTTGCTTGTTTGGGGACTGAGAGGCTGGTGTGCCAGTGACTAATCAATTCAATTAATATTAGAGTGCTGTGAGGCAGTATATTGATGTTAAATTCACGATGTGGTTTTTGGTCTCTAGAGAGTAACTAAAGCACAAACCAATATTTCACATCTACACTATGAAAGCAGTTGCTTTCTCTATCTGTAGAGTCATAGGAAATTATTCATTAGCAGGTTTTAAAATTGCACTAGGGATTGTTTTTATCTATAATGCCTGAATGTGTACTGTTTACCCTAATGATGTTACCCAAAAATCATAGATAGGACATTGCATTAACTTCTAAAGCGACTGGGAGACAGTTTGGGGTTAATGGAGAGGGTCTGACAGACCTGGAATCAAATTATAAGTAGTGTATATGAACTTAATAGAGATATGGAAAAAGTGGTAGAAGAGCAGGAAGCCTTTTTATTTTCCTTAGGGATTTTCTCTTTTCCTTTCTTTTAATTATTGCTTGTTGTAAAACTTAGAACAATAGGGAAATATGAGGAGGAGGACATATAGCCTAACTTTCTAGAGAAGGGGATGGAACGCTTTTTTTTGTAAAGGGCCAGATAGTAAGTATTTTAGACTTTGCAGGCCATATGGTCTCTGTCACTACTACTCAATTTTAGTATTATAATGTGATAACAGCCATAGATAATAGTTATTAAACAGATGGGCATGGCATGGCATGGAATGGGTTTGTTCCAATAAAACATTAACAAAAATGGTTGGCAGGCCAGATTGGCTCACATGCCATAATTCTAGTAATTCTGACCTTATTCTCAATGACTGGAAATTTGGTATATTCCCTTTCATATTTTTCCCAAACTCATATTGTACATAATATTCTTCAAAATATTTTCCACTTAATAATATATTGTGGAAAAACTTGTGTTGTTAATTCAGAAGAATCTATCTCATTATATGATTGTATATTTTGGTTCTTTCAGTTTTTCACTCTTATTAAGTGTTATAGGGAACTTCCTTGTACACACACACATCTTTCTGCACTTGTGAGAACATATTCATATGGCAGGTTACTAGGAGTGTAACGATTGCTTTGTATCAAAGTCTATGCACACTTAATTTATACATATTTTTTAAATTAATATTTATTGGAGTATCCAGTAGTTGATTTACAATGTTGTGTTACTTTCAAGTGTACAGCAAAGTGAATCAGTTGTACATATACATATATCCACTCTTTTTTAGATTCTTTTCCCATATAGGTCATTACAGGGTATTGAGTAGAGATACTGCTCAATACTCTGCTACACAGTAGGTTCTTATTAGGTATCTATTTTATATATAGTAGTGTGTATATGTCAATCCCAATCTCCCCATTAATCCCTCCCCCCTCCTCTTGGTTTGTTTTCTACATCTGTGTTAATTTATATTTTTGAGAAAAATGTTGCTACAGGGACTTACCTGGTGGCACAGTGGTTAAGAATCCACCTGCCAATACAGGGGACATGGGTTTGAGCCCTGGTCCGGGAAGATCCCACATGCCTCAGAGCAACTGAGGCCGTGCACCACAACTACTGAGCCTGTGCTCTAGAGCTTGTGAGCCACAACTGCTGAGCCCATGCACCACAACTACTGAAGCCTGCACACCTAGACCAGTGCTCCACAGCAAGAGAAACCACTGCAATGAGAAGCCTGCACACCGCAACGAAGAGTAGCCCCAGCTCGCTGCAACTAGAGAAAGCCTGTGTGCAGCAACGAAGACCCAGTGCAGCCATAAATGAATAAAGAAATAGATTTATTTATTTATTTTTAAAAAGTTGCTACAAAGAGATGCAAGAACCCCATGGAATGTCTGTAGACATGCCATTGTTGATGACTGTTGGGTCTAACTTTTATAGGTGGGCCTTATCTAATTGCAGTTTAGCTACTCTTGCTATTGACATAAAGACCATAATCGTAGCCCTGCCCATTCTATCTCTCCAGTTCCTTTAAAGAAGGGAGTTTAGAAGACTTTTACATAACATATTCCAGAAGACTCCCATTTCTATAAAATGAATCATTCTGTTGGTATTTATGGTAGGTGAATGGTATTATGGAAGCATTTACCAAGAATGGGTCAATCGTTTATATATTCAGGGTATTTTTTTGCAATGTTTAAAAGTGTATAATCATTACTAGCGTTCAGTATGAATCATTATATGGAGAGGTCTGTAGTATCACCGTTAATCACCTGTTAAACTGTTGACTTCTATTACCATAAATTAGTTAAAAAACATTTTTTTATAGAGAAGATTTTTTAAAATATTAATTTTATTAGCACTTATTTTTGGCTGCGTTGGGTCTTCGTTGCTGCGTGCAGGCAAGCGGGGGCTACTCTTCATTGGGGTGCGCCAGCTTCTCATTGCAGTGGCTTCTCTTGTTGCAGAGCATGGGCTCTAGGTGTGCGGCCTTCAGTAGTTGTGGCATGCAGGCTCTGTAGTTGTGGTACATGGGCTTAGCTGCTCCACGGCATGTGGGATCCTCCTGGACCAGGGCTCAAACCCGCGTCCCCTGCATTTGCAGGTGGATTCCCAACCACTGCACCCGTCACCAGGGAGGCCCCCCAAAATATTTTTTTATACAAGATGATTCATATGGTATATATTCTTTGGTGTGCCTTTGCTTAACACTGTTAGTGAAATTAACTTTCTTGTGCATAAACGTAGTTGTTTCTTCTTAGTGTTTTATTATATGAATATTCCACCATTTAGAAAATTCATTTTATTCTTAATGGGCATTTGGGTAGTTGCTAGTGTTTGGCTGTTATAAATAAAGTTGCTGTAAACATTCTGTTAGGTATATTTTGTGATTGTGAGAGTCCTAGTAGTTTCATATCCTTGCCAAATTTTGATACTAGAGTCTTTTTTTTTTTAAATATAGTGATTCTGGTGGGGTGTAGTATATTTTTTATGGTTTTAATTTGTATCTCCCTGATGATTAGTAATCCTGAACACCTCAACACCTTTTCATGAACTTATTTGCCATTTGGAAATCTTTTGTGACGTGCTTATTTGTGTATTTGGTTGTTTTTATTTATTGTGATTATTGCCTTTTCTTTATTTCTAAGATTTTCTTATGTATTTCAGATATAATTTCCTTGTTGACTATAAGTATTCCAAATCTCCCTTACTAAAGTTTGGTTTTTAATTCTCTTAATGTTGGCTTTCATAAGTATAAATCGTTAATTTTATCAATTTTCTTCTTTATGGTATGTGTACTTTATATTTTGTTAAAGAAATCTTTATTTTAACCTACGTCATGAAGATACTCTTATGTAATCTTCTTCTAGAAGTGTTTAGGTCTTGTCTATGATCCAATTAGAATTGATCTGTTTGTATGGTTTGAGATAGTAGTCAAGATTAATTTTGTCCATATGAACGTCAGTTGATTGATGCAGGACCAGTTCTTGAAATACTTCATCTTCCTCTTATTGCAGTAAATATGGAATCTGGTGAAAAATATAATATATATATATTTGTATATTAAATATTTATATTAAAATATATTTCCATATTAAATATTTATATATAACATTTATATAATTATATATTAAATATATATATATATTTGTTTCTGCACATTCTTTTCTGTTTCATTGGTCTGTTCATCTGTCTTTGCTCCAATACCACATTGTTTTAATTACTGTATCTTTATAATAAATCCTAATATTTGATAGTGTAAGTCCTCTATTAGGATTATGATTATTATTCCTCCTCTTTTCCCTTCTTCAAGAGTGTCTCAGATATTCTTTGTTCTTTACAGTTTCCTATAACTTGTAGAATAAAGTTGCCAAATTACACAGAAAGACCTGCTAAGATTGGGATTGGGATTCATTATGATACCAAAAACTTGGCCTCTGTGCACTGGAACCGAATCGAATCTCAGTGACAGAATTTTGGGTGAAGTAGAAAAGAATAGCTTTATTGCTTTGCCAGGCAAAGGGGGACACAGTGGGCTCCTGCCCTCGAAAACTCTGTGTCCCAATCTGGGCAGGGTCACTGATAAGATCAGGGTGTGCACAGGCCCCTTTAATCTGGTCTCTGGTAATTTCTTGATGAGCTTCTCTGGTTTCTTTAATCTGGCCACTGGTGCTCTTCTCTGGAATGAAGAATGCCGACATCTTCCATTTGTTGGGGGTTTTAGTTCTATAAAGAGCACAAAAGATATTGTTCTGTATATCACTTGAGGCAGAATCAGGACCCTGCCCCAAAGCTGCACTCTTGTTTTTCGGCAGCTCCTCCCTCGTATCTGCATCCTCTCCCTTCCCTGATTAGCAACTGCTTGAATCTCCCCTTTGGAACTTAGGGAAGGCCATGGAGGCTGGAGTGTGTTCCCTACAAACAAGGAATGGGGACACAGGAAGGCTTCTGTACTCAGGAGCGCCAAAGGGTCCTGCTTGGTTTCACTATGAAACTTTACTATATCTGTTGGAAGATTTTTAATCACAGTTTCAATTTCATTACTTGTGATTGGTCTGTTCATATTTTCTATTTCTTCCTGGTTCAGTGTTGGAAGGTTATACCTTTCTAAGAATTTGTCCATTTCTTCCAGGTTGTCCATTTTATTGGTATATAGTTGCTTGTAATAGTCTCTTATGGTGCTTTGTATTTCAACGGTGTCTGTTGTAACTTCTTTTTTTTCATTTCTAATTTTATTGATTTGAGTCCTCCACTTTTTTTGTTTTTTTTTGGTGGCCTCTCACTGTTGTGGCCTCTCCTGTTGCAGAGCACAGGCTCCGGACGCACAGGCCCAGCGGCCATGGCTCACGGGCCCAGCTGCTCCGCGGCATGTGGGATCCTCCCAGACCTGGGCACGAATCCATGTCCCCTGCATCAGCAGGCAGACTCTCAACCAGTGCACTACCAGGGAAGCCCCTCTCCACTCTTTTTCTTGATGAATCTGGCTAAAGGTTTATCAATTTTATTTATCTTCTCAAAGAACTGGCTTTTAGTTTTATTGATCTTTGCTGCTGTTTTTTTTTGTTTGTTTCTATTTCATTTATTTATGCTCTGATCTTTATGATTTCTTTCCTTCTACTAACTTTGGGTTTTGTTTGTTCTTTCTCTAGTTCCTTTAGGTGTAAGGTTAGATTGTTTATCTGAGATTTGTGTTGTTTCTTGAGGTAAGATTGTATTGCTATAAATTTCCCTCTTAGAACTGCTTTTACTGCATCCCATAGGTTTTGGGTCATTGTATTCTCATTGTCATTCGGTTCTAGGTATTTTTTGATTTCCTGTTTGATTTCTTCAGTGATCTCTTGGTTATTTAGTAGCGTATTGTTTAGCCTCCATGTGTTTGTGTTTTTTATGTTTTTTTCTCTGTAATTTATTTCTAGTCTCCTAGTGTTGTGGTCAGAAAAGATGCTTGATATGATTTTAATTTTCTTAAATTTACGAAAGCTTGATTTGTGACCCAGGATGTGATCTATTCTGCAGAATGTTCCGTGTACACTTGACAAGAAAATATAATCTGCTGTTTTCAGGTGAATGTCCTGTAAATATTAATTAAAACTATCTGGTCTATTGTGTCATTTAAAGCTTGTGTTTCCTTATTTTCTGTTTGCATGATCTGTCCATTGGTGTAAGTGAGGTGTTAAAGTCCCCCACTATTATTATATTACTGTTGATTTCCTCTTTTATAGCTGTTAGCAGTTGCCTTATGTATTGAGGTGCTTCTCTGTTTGGTGCATATATATTTATAATTGTTGTATCTTCTTCTTGGATTGATCCCTTGATCATTATGTAGTGTCCTTCCTTGTCTCTTGTAACATTCGTTATCTTAAAGTCTATTTTATCTGATACAAGTATTGCTACTCCAGCTTTCTTTTGATTTCCATTAGCATGGCATATCTTTTTCTATCCCATCACTTTCAGTCTGTATCTGTCTCTAGGTCTGAACTGTGTCTCTTGTAGACAGCATACAGGTGGGTCTTGTTTTTGTATCCATTCAGCGAGCCTGTGCCTTTTGGTTGGAGCATTTAATCCAGTCACATTTAAGGAATTATACGTATGTTCCTGTTACTATTTTCTTAATTGTTTTGGGTTTGTTTTTGTAGGTCCTTTTTTTCTCTTGTGTTTCCCACTTAGAGAAGTTCCTTTAACATTTATTGTAGAGCTGGTTTTGTGGTTCTGAATTCTCTTAGCTTTTGCTTGTCTGTAAAGCTTTTGATTTCTCCATCAAATCTGAATGAGATCCTTGCTGGGTAGAGTATTCTTGGTTGTAGGTTCTTCCCTTTCATCACTTTAAATATATCACGCCACTCCCTTCTGGCTTGCAGAGTTTCTGCTGAGAAATTAGCTGTTAACCTTATGGGAGTTCCCTTGTATGTTATTTTTCCCTTGTTGCTTTCAATAATTTTTCTTTGTCTTTAATTTTTGCCCATTTGATTACTGTGTGTCTCGGCATGTTTCTCCTTGGGTTTATCCTGCCTTGGACTCTCTGCACTTCCTGGACTTGGGTGGCTATTTCCTTTCCCATGTTAGGGAAGTTTTCGACTATAATCTCTTCATATATTTTCTCGGGTCCTTTCTCTCTCTCTTCTCATTCTGGGACCCTAAAATGCGAATGTTGGTGCATTTACTGTTGTCCCAGAGGTCTCTTAGGCTGTCTTCATTTCTTTTCATTCTTTTTTCGTTATTCTGTTCCACAGCAGTGATTTACAGCATTCTGTCTTCCAGGTCACTTATCCATTCTTCTGCCTCAGTGATTCTGTTATTGATTCCTTCTAGTATATTTTTCATTTAGTTTATTGTATTGTTCATCTCTGTTTGTTTGTTCTTTAATTCTTCTAGGTCTTTGTTAAACATTTCTTGCATTTTCTTGATCTTTGCCTCCATTCTTTTTCCAAGGTCCTGGATCATCTTCACTATCATTCTGAATTCTTTTTCTGGAAGGTTGCCTATCTCCACTTCATTTAGTTGTTTTCTGGGGTTTTATATTGTTCCTTCATCTGGACATGGTCCTCTGCCTTTTCATTTTGTGCATCTTTCTGTGATTGCGGTTTTCGTTCCGCAGGCTGCAGGATTGTAGCTCTTCTTGCCTCTGCTGTCTGCCCTTTGATGGATGAGGCTATCGAAACTTTACTATCTTGATTTTCTGTTAGTTGGCTTCTGTTTGGTTTTCATTCACTTGGTGTTGTCTCTTATTTTTCCTGTTCACTGGTGATTTTTTAAAAAATATTTTATTGGAGTATAGTTGATTTACAATGTTGTGTTAGTTCCTGCTGTACAGCAAAGTGAATCAGTTATACATATACATATAGCCACTCTTTTTTAGATTCTTTTCCCATATAGGTCATTACAGAGTATTGAGTAGAGTTCCCTGTGCTATACAATAGGTACTTATTAGTTATTCATTTTATTCTATAGCAGCATGTATATGTCACATTCATTTGTGATTAAATGTTGGACATTGTATTTAATAATGCAGGAAATTGTATTTAACAGTCTCTAGATGATGATATCTTCCTGTAGAGAGGATTTCCTTTTGAGTTTTGATTAACAGTTAAATTAGGTGCCAATTATGTTAATTTAAGACTGAGCTGATTCAAAGGTGGAATTTTTAAAATCTTTATGAGAGTTGCCTTATTTACAGTTTGCCTACTCCTATCTTGAAGCCCTTCTAGGTCTTCTTAAAGCCCAGGTTTTACAATGAGTCTACAGCACTGTTTTTTATGTTTTTTTTTTTTTCTTCTCACCATATGAGATTCTGAAAATTTTGTTTAGTTATTTGGCTGCCAGTTAATCTACGTGCAAATTCCATAATGTTGTTTGAGGGTCTGTTTTCATGTTTTTGAGAACTGTTGTCTGTTTCCTGGGGTATAGTTGGACTCCTTTTGTAAGCCTTGGTAAACTACTAGGATTCCTCTACCTTGACAGGTTATAAAATTCAATTTTTGTCTCCCAGCTCTATAAGACTTATAACAGCTCTGTTTAGCTTCTCTATTCCCGCCTGTGAGTAGCAAATGTGTCAATGGGAAAGGTCATGCTGAACATCTTCTCTAGGATCCTGGCTGTTTAAATCTTGGCTACCTTGGAAACTCTCCAATACCTTAAAAAAGATTAAAAGATAAATTTAATCTAGCATTTTCAGTTGCTTTTCTTGGATAGTTAGTTTGATAAAAGCGAATCTGCTGTTGCCAGAAGGATAACTTTTTGCTGTTGTGTTCTTCAATTATTTAGTGTAAAATAACGGTCCTTCATTTGGTATGATGTCAGAAAAGGGGAGTAAATGTTCTTTGCTCTCCCAAGTAATAAAATACACCACCTTTGAGCAATGAATAATCATATATGTCGTGTGTATACATATATTTATTTGATGATGTTTATCTCTTTATAGGTTGCTTAGCCAAACCATGAAGGATCACCTAGTAAGAGTAGCGAATGAAGCTGAATTTATCCTGAGCAGGCAGCGAGCAGAGGATGTTCACAGACATGCGGAATTTGAGGTAGGTTAAACCTAGGAGTGGTGTGAGGATGGTACCATTTTAAAATGTTAGTCATGGGAAACTGTGTAGGTAAAATGGCAGCATGGTCTTAGCAAACATGTATTATCAAAAAATTAAAAATAAATTTGTAAGAGAATCATGGGGATTCTAGGCAGATAGTGCAAGACTCTGTAGCCTTGGCTTTGATAGTTTTCCAATAAAGTAAATAGTGAAGGATTTTTGCCCTCTCTAGGCATGACAGAACAATTAACTGGAAATGAAAACCCCTATGGTAGATGAGATCCTTTAGGTTTCTAGAGAGAAGCTGAACAAGCGGCATGAAGTTTCTTTAACCTTGAGGTGGTAGCTGAGGAAATGAGGGAGAATACAGCTTTCTTCTTGGATCCTCACAGGGGCGACCAAGTGAAAGACCCATCCTGGGCCAGTGCTTGTCTCAGCAGTTGCTTCTGAACATGTGTAATAAACGTGAATTCATAGAGGAAATTAATGGTGTTATAGCTGTATAAATTACAAAAATTCACACTTAAGGTGAACTAGAAGCATTTGACAGGAACTTTTGTTAAAAATTTGGAAAAAAAATTAAAAAGCACCATCTGGGTTCTTTCTAATATATTAAGAGTGGATAATTCACATGTTGCTGATATTTCTCTGGTACATTAAAAATGATGAAAACCTCTCCCAGTTCATTTTATACACCCTTCATAGTATGAAAAAAGATACTGAAAAAATAAAACTGTAGAAGACAAATTTCAGTTAACAATATAGGCACAAAATTCTAACTAAAACTTTAACCAACATAATCCAACAATGTAATGAAAGAACTATACAATTGACTCTTGAACAACAGAGGTTTGAACTGGGGGGGGTCCACTTATCAGCCAGTATTTTTTATTTTTATTTTTTTTACGGTACGGGGGCCTCTCACTGTTGTGGCCTCTCCCGTTGCGGAGCACAGGCTCCGGACGCACAGGCTTAGCGGCCGTGGCTCACGGGCCCAGACGCTCCGCGGCATGTGGGATCTTCCCGGACCGGGGCACAAACCCGCGTCCCCTGCATCGGCAGGCAGACTCTCAACACTGCGCCACCAGGGAAGCCCATCAGCCAGTATTTTTTGATAGTAAATACTAAAGTACCACAGAGTCTGCAGCTGGTCAAAATTACAGATGTGGAGGAACCTTGGATATCGAAGGCTGACTATAAATTATATGTGTATTAACCTCCATGTTTTTCAAGGGTTAGCTGTATAGTGTAGACTGCTTATAATTTATTTATGGATGCTAAAGATGATTTGATATTAAGATATCTAACTATAAAATAAATTATATCACCAAATTAAAAATAGGAAAATCATGCGAATATATCAATAAATGTAGAAAAATGCATAGTACAAATTTTAGTATCCAGCTCTAATGAAACTGAGAAAAAATCATGTATATCAGAAAACAATCTAAATATGATAATGACTATTTACTATTATTTAAAATGTTTCAAGCCGTTTCTATTAAAATCAGGAAAAAAGAGTGATTGATATCTTCTATTAACATTAACAAAATTTTTTAATGTTTTTGCAAGTGCAAGATATTTTTAATATAATTGGTAGATAAAGAAGATGTAATATTACTTTCAGATTGCTCATGCTATGATCTAGGAAAATCTAAGAGATTCTTGAATATTTTTCTACCAGAATTAATAGGGACTTTAGTAAGATTATTGGATATAAGATAAATATGCAGACAAATTAATAGATTATCTTTTGAGTAGCAAGCAGTAGCCAGCTAAGAATGGAAATCAGAAATGTATACAGTTAGGACAAAAGTACTATTTTGGGTTGAATTCTCTAAGAAATGTACAGACACTGTTTGTAACAAAAGTATAAAATCTCATTAATACAATACAAAATATAAACTGCTGGAGAATCATTCCATGCTGGGTAGTGTAACTTGCTCTGTGTGTGTAAGAGAGAGAGACAGAAACAGAGACATAGAATTCTTCTTTTATTTTGAAATAATTTGAGACTTACAGGAGAGTAATGAGTAGTACAAGAACTACTCTTCAACACTCTCCTAGATTCTGTAGTTGTTAAAAGTTTAACACATTTGCTTCTCTCCTGTTTTTCTTTGTTTTTCTGAATTTGAGAGTAAGTTGAAGCCATGATACCCTTTTACCCCTAATTACTTAAGTGAGAATTTCCTATGCCCATTCTCTGTTTTAATCTTGTACAGTTATCAAATCAGAAAATTTTCACTGGTGCAATGCTATTATTTAAATATAGACCTTATTCATATTTTTCCAAAGTCTTCATAATGTTCTTTATAGTCAAAAAGAGAAAATATTACTGCCCCCAAAGATGTCAGTTTTTCTCAAATTAATATGTAAATTCAATACAGTAAAATTAGCATATCATTCCATTAGAATAACAGTGGAGTATTTGAAATTTAAATATACCTTTAAAAATATCTAAATATCAAAATCTTCCACAAAATATATTTGGATCTGCAAATATCCAGTTAATGCGGGAAAAGAAATGCATTAGTGTAGCCCTAAGATTTATGAAATAAAAATATTGAGGATGTACTTGATTTCCCAGATAAACAATACTAATTAAAACAATACTATAAAGACAATATATATAAAAAAATCTTCCAGATAGAGTAAGGATATAGGATGAAAGATGACATAGTAAGTATTTTAGAAACAGATTTGGAAAACTGTAAAAGTGGCACTGAGGCATATGGGAGAATTTTGAAACCAAGACAGGCCACTTAGAAAGTATAAAAAGTAAGCGTCTGTTACTACATATAATATTAAGCTGAGGAAACATACCATCAACAACATGGAAAGACATAATGGAACACGGAAAGACTGATAAATTAATATGTTTACTATATTAATAATTCTCATGAAATAAGTGAAAAATTGACCCAACAGGCAAATATTCAGAGGACAGGAATAGGGATTTCACAGAAGAATATGTTACCAGTAGCATTTAGAATGGTACTCAAATGATTGAATATTTACACAAATATTTAGGGAAATGTAAATTAGATAAATTATGATATAACTTCTCTGTTCTCAGGTTGAGAGAAGGAAAGAATGATAGCTAGTACTGTTGAAGGAGATAGGGGAGATGAGATGAGCAATGGTATTGTCTTATATTTTTAGTGGAAATGTACATTTTTGTGTTATGGGAAGGCAATATGTTCATATGTATTTTAATAATAATTATATTGGCATGTGCACACACACCCATTTACTCAATAACCCTATTCTGTGAATATATCTTTAAGAAAAAGTAATAGTATATAAGCATAGATATGTAAACCTGCTTATTGCAGTGTTGTATGTAAATTTAATAAAATAAAAACAACAATGGAAAAACAAGAAAATGTTTCCTTAACAAAAGAACCATCATTTTCTCAATGAACAGGATGTTAATAAATTATCAAAAAATGAAGAGCTTGATTTTTTTTAATAAGAGCTTTATTCATATCTTTGTTTTTTAAATTGCATACTTTAATCCACAATCTGCTATGAAAGTTGAAGATATTAGTCCTCTCATAATTCTTTTTCATTTTTGTCTCTTCAACTTCTAATTTTTAAAGTTATATTTTATTTTTCATATTGTCTAAATATGTAACACTCATTTATTTTAACCACAATTCTGATAGTACTTGAGTGTTTGTAATATATTTAAGTGAATTCATTACCCCATCCCCTCTTTTATTAGTCATAATAATTTCTTAATTTCCCCCAGGTTCTTTCTTTGGACTCAATTCTTTTTTTTTTTTTCCCAGAAAGAAAAGTAGGAGAAACATTTATTTTACCATTTATTATGCTCTGTTTAAATTTGACTGAAAAAAATATACATATAGAAATGTGCACATATCAGTAGTGTGCAGTTCAGTGAATTTTCACAAACTGACCACACCTGGGTAATCAGTCCTCAGATTAAGAAATAAAATATTACCAGCAATTTAGAGCCCCCTTCTAGTCTATAACCTTTTAAGGACCACTACTATCCTGTCTTCCAACACCATAAATGAATTTGTATTTTATATAAATGTAATAATACAATATATATTCTTTTGTGCCATCATTTTTTCACTCAGCATTGAGTTTTATGTTATTATGTTACGCTATTAGATTCTTCCCTCTTATTCCTATAGTATTCCACTGTGTGAATATTGACTCAATTCTTAATTGGCTAGGTTTCGTCTCCTCCCCTCCCCCCAACAAAGGGTTCATGTGTGCTGTAAATTTAAAATTCTTTCATGTTTAAGAATATTTGCCAGCTGTCATTATATCTGAATGACATCCTGATGGATTGAATATTCTTGGCTAACCCTTGCTTTCCTTTAGAACTTTATAGACATTGCTTCATTGTATTTTGGCTTTGAACGTTGCTTTCAGAGAAGTTTGAGGCCAGCCTGATATTTTCCCTTAGTTGATAATTTGTTTGTTTTCTGTCTGAGATTTATTTGTCCATGGAGTTGATTTCTTAACAGGAATATGACTTAATATTGAGCATTATTTATCAAAAGTTCCTGGAACATAGTTTTTTTTGTTATAATCTGCAAATTCAGATTTTTCCTTCAGTTCTTAGTAATTTCTATAAATTAAAATGTGAAATATCTTTTGCATTTTATTTTCTTTTTCTTAGTGACACATAAATCTATGTTAGATATGTCTGTCTTTCATATCTATTAGTTATTTCTTAATTGCTTTACTTTCTTTGATCTCCAGTCATGAGTAAAGTTTTTAATGTTTTATTTTCTCTGTCTGTGGTTTGCCTATAATGATTGTTTTGTTCTTCATTTTGTTTATTTAGATCTTTAGCCTCTCTACCTTTTTCTCCTATCTTGACTTTTATTTTTTTTGTGTTTTTTTGAGTTATAGTTTTATGTTGTTTTTTAGAAGAAAATAATCATGAGGAATTTCATTTTTTTGTTATATATTCTTTGTCTTTTGTATAGAATCTTCCAGTTTTATTTAAATATTTTATTTGTTTTTTATTTATTCATTGATTGGCAATTTATGTTTGCATAACTACTGTTTGGCTTAGACAGACAGAATATCTTGGTGACTCCCTTCTCACTGTCTCTAAAGGTAAAGCTAATTTTTTCTGTCACTGAGCTACACTTTGATGTTTGAAATTTGATTTTTGCCCAGTTTTGTTTGCCTATCATGAAAAGAGGGAGAGAGATCTTCGACCTAGGTGAGGAGGCCTTCGTAGCACACCTAAGTCTTGCTTTCTTTTTACAAGATTTCGTTAAGTATTTTCTACCAAGTTCATTCCATCTGATTAGAAACTATGGATAATTCTCATCAGGGAAAAATGTGCTTAGGCTGTGAATCATTATCTGTCATTTCAGAGAGTACTCTGGAGGCTACTGCCCTGGGAAGTCAGCCCTATTTTTCACTTCCTTGTTTCACCAATTTTTGCACTGTAGATTTTTCTAGCATCTTCAGTAAGAGGAAACAAGAGAGAACAGTAGTTACTCGGTTTGTGTCTCTCCATATATGAAGGCATTAAGAAAAATTATCCGAATGTTGTTAGTTTACCAACATTGCTTTGGGGACATGGTTAGGAACTGAGCTTACTGCAACCTTAGTTCTAATACCAGTATGTTTAATTTCCCCAAGGTAACCAGTTTTTTAATGTTTGGTAGTTTATGTTATGTTTCTTTTAGTTATTTTTGTTAGGGTTTTATTGGTTGTTGTTCAATATTTTTGTTTTTGCTAATTTGTTTAGGATTTGAAGGAAGAAAAAACTTTTAAAATTGCCATTTCAGCCTAATATCCTAACCTGGAACGTATTCCTTACTGTCCTTTCTAATTGGTTATGGAGAAGTTCCTTTGTAACTCTGGGTTGAGATTGCAGTTCATTCTTTTAAGTTTTAGTGATCATGGTGCTGGTGATATATGTGTTCTTATATGAATGAATTGAGAGAATGAGGAAGGAGAAAACATGTGGAATTGAAAAGAGGAAAAATACTTCTAAAACAGTGTGCAATACAAGAAATTAAATTGATCTGACCCAAATGGTACATACATTTGCAATTTAGATAAGGGATAATAGTGACAATTGTAGCTTATATTTCATGAGTCCTTATGTTGACTCAGAAACTGTCATGGGTGCTTTATAAGTTTTAACTAATTTAATTCTTACAATAAACCTCTGAAATAGTACTGTTATTATCTCTCATTTTATAAATGAGAAAACGGCATAAAGAGGAAATAACCCAGAATTAACAACTGGAATCCAGATCTAGGCAGTTTATCTCTTAATCACTAATCTGTGTATTTGTTTCACATTGTATTAGATTTCCATAGAATGTGTGAATAGGATTTAATCCTGGCATATACAATAGCTGTATTCTAAGCTAATTTAATTTTACACTTTCTACTATAGTTTTTCATTTTAATCTTTATATAATCTTGCTATGAGATTTATAATATTTATAGTAATATTCTAAAGCATGATTATAAAATATCTAAATAGAAACAAATATTTATGAACTGATTTTATTGTTACTTGAATTTTTAGTGGAGAAAATGTATTTGTTTCACATGAGAGTCAATTTTAAGAGAGCAAACATATTTTTAATATTTTCATAGAAATAGAATTCCATTTATTTATACCACAGAGCCCCAATTGATTGAGGCATGTTCATGTTTAATATATTTCTAACTATATTGGTCTTAAATAATACTCTACAAGATGAAACATATTTTTTCCTAGACAGCTTATATTCTAAAGGTTATCTATATTCAGCTTTGAATTCATGTTGTGCATTCTTAAATAATATATTTGAACTTTTGCTACTGCTAGTTACTTCCTCCTGCAAAAAAGAGATGTCATGTATTTAATATACCATTTGTGGTTGTAAAGTAGCTGACTTGTTTCATTTATTATCAAGGGATTGATGACAGTGTAGATCTGAAATGCACATCTCTTTAGTTCATTACATGATTATCACTGGAGTGGGATATCCTTGACATCTTCTGCTTTTGATTTATGTAGATGGTCCTTGAATGTCATGACATCATTGATTGGGTGCACATCTTAACTTTATTATTTAATCCTACAGCTGTAAACAGAATGTTTATTAAAAAACTATGTTGTGCAAAACACTATACCCTGTCTTGTAAGTGTAGTGTATGTGTGGGTGTACACAATTCATGACAATCTTTTGTTAAAAAGTTGTCCATCAAAGTTTAGTTTATTTAAACTGATGTGTTATATCTGTAAAACATGTGATCAGGATTATCATTTAATAGCTTTCTTTTTAGGAATCTGTGTAAGTTAAAGTCCATTTCAGTAAGAATGTCTTAATGCGCTTTTGTCTGATGTTGCTTTGAATTTTATCTATTATAGAGTAGAACTCAATTATTATTAGCTTCAATGGAATGGTAAAGTAGGTGGCAGGTCAGCTTAGTTGAAGTAATAAAAACAGTCTTTTTTATGAAATAAAAGGGCATAAAAGCGCTTGATCAATTATTAATATAGCAATCTATAGATTTTTCTTTTAGTTGAAGGATTTCAAATATTTTTTCATATTAGCAAACAAAATATTCTTCAATAAAGTAGTGAATTTTTTTTGCCATTTAAGTACTTTTGCATTTTTTAATACATTTTATTTGTTTATTTTTGGCTGCTTTGGGTCTTCGTTGCTGCACGTGGGCTTTCTCCAGTTGCGGCAGGCGGTGGCTACTCTTTGTTGCGGTGTGCGGGCTTCTCATTGCAGTGGTTTCTCTTATTGCAGAACATGGGATCTAGGCACACGGGCTTCAGTAGTTGTGGCTCATAGGCTCTAGAGTGCAGGTTCAGTAGTTGTGTCGCATGGGATTATTTGCTCTGCGGCATGTGGGATCTTCCCGGACCAGGGATTGAACCCATATCCCCTGCATTGGCAGGTGGATTCTTAACCACTGTGCACCAGGGAAGTCCCACTTTTGCATTTTTTAATATTAGTGAACACTTCTGTGACAGCACTTATTTATGTAGGCTGTTAACAAGCAAAAAAAATTCTTTATATCAGCTCTTTGATATAAATATTGTTATTATTATCTTGGTTTTACAGGTAAGGAAATGTGAAGTACAGAGAGGTTAAATGATTTGTTCTAGGTCTTATAGCTAATATATGGTGAAGCTAGGATTCAAGCCCAAGTCAAGTAGTCTGATACAAAGTTAGGACCAACTAACTTTTTTATTTTTTTACATCTTTATTGGAGTATAATTGCTTTACAATGTTGTGTTAGTTTCTGCTGTACAACAAAGTGAATCAGCTATATGTATACATATATCCCCATATCCCCTCCATCTTGAGCCTCCCTCCCACCCTCCCTATCCCACCTCTCTAGGTCATCACAAAACATCGAGTTGATCTCCCTGTGTTATGCAGTAGCTTCCCACTAGCTATTCATTTTACATTTGGAAGTGTATATATGTCAGTGCTACTCCCTCCCTCACTTCGCCCCAGCATTCCCTCCCTGCTCTGTGTCCTCAAGTACCTTCTCTATGTCTTCGTCTTTATTCCTGCCCTGCCGCTAGGTTCATGAGTACCGTTTTTATAGATTCCCTATATATGCGTTAGCATACGGTATTTGTTTTTCTCTTTCTGACTTCACTCTGTATGACAATCTAAGTCCATCCACCTCATTACAAATAACTCAATTTTGTTCCTTTTTATGGCTGACCATTGTGTATATGTGCCACATCTTTATCCATTCATGTGTCGATGGACATTTAGGTTGCTTCCATGTCCTGGCTATTGTAAATAGTGCTGAAATGAACATTGTGGTACATGTACCTTTTTGTTTTTGTGTGTGTTTTGTTTTGTTTTGTTTGTTTTGTTTTTTTTCCGGTACGTGGGCCTCTCACTGTTGTGGCCTCTCCCGTTGCGGAGCACAGGCTCCGGACGCGCAGGCTCAGCGGCCATGGCTCAGGGGCCCAGCCGCTCCACGGCATGTGGGAACTTCCCGGACTGGGGCATGACCCTGCGTCCCCTGCATCGGCAAGCGGACTCTCAACCACTGCACCACCAGGGAAGCCCACATGTACCTTTTTGAATTATGTTTTTCTCAGGGTATATGCCCAGTAGTGGGATTACTGGGTCGTATGGTAGCTCTATTTTTAGGTTTTTAAGGAATCTCCATACTGTTCTCCATAGTGGCTGTATCAATTTACATTCCCACCAACAGTACAGGAGTGTTCCCTTTTCTCCACACCCTCTGCAGCATTTATTGTTTATAGATTTTTTTGATGATGGCCATTCTGACCGGTGTCAGGTGATAACCTCATTGTGGTTTTGATTTGCATCTCTAATGATTCATGATGTTGAGCATCTTTTCCTGTGTTTGTTAGCAGTCTGTACGTCTTCTTTGGAGAAGTATCTATTTAGGTCTTCTGCCCAATTCTGGATTAGGTTGTTTGTTTTTTTGATATTGAGCTGCTTGTATATTTTGGAGATTAATCCTTTGTCAGTTGCTTCATTTGCAAATATTTTCTCCCATTCTGAGGGTTGTCTTTTTCTCTTATTTATGGTTTCCTTTGTTGTGCAAAAGCTTTTAACTTTCATTCGGTCCCATTTGTTTTTATTTCCATTTCTCTAGGAGGTGGGTCAAAAAGGATCTTGCTGTGATTTATGTCATAGAGTGTTCTGCCGATGTTTTCCTCTAAGAATTTTATAGTGTCTGGCCTTACATTTAGGTCTTTAATCCATTTTCAGTTGATTTTTCTGTATGGTGTTAGGAAGTTTTCTAATTTCATTCTTTTACATGTAGCTGTCTAGTTTTCCCAGCACCACTTATTGAAGAGGCTGTCTTTTCTCCATTGTATATTCTTGCCTCCTTTGTCAAAGATAAGGTGACCATATGTGTGTGGGTTTATCTCTGGGCTTTCTATCCTGTTCCATTGATCTATCTTTCTGTTTTTGTGCCAGTACCATACTGTCTTCATTATTGTAGTTTTGTAGTATAGTTTGAAGGCAAGGAGCCTGATTCTTGCAGCTCCATTTTTCTTTATCAAAATTGCTTTGGATATTTGGGGTCTTTTGTGCTTCCATACAAACTGTAAAATTTCTTGTCCTAGTTCTGTGAAAAATGCCATTGGTAATTTGATAGGGATTGCATTCAATCTGTAGATTGCTTTGGGTAGTAGAGTCATTTTCACAGTGTTGATTCTTCCAATCCAAGAACATGGTGTATCTCTCCATCTGTTTGTATCATCTTTGATTTCTTTCATCAGTGTCTTATGGTTTTCTGCATGCAGGTCTTTTGCCTCCTTATGTAGGTTTATTCCTAGGTAGTTTATGCTTTTGGTTGCAGTGGTGAATGGGAGTGTTTCCTTAATTTCCTTCTCATCTTTCGTTGTTAGTGTATAGGAATGCAAGAGTTTTCTGTGCATTACTTTTGTATCCTGCTACTTTACCAAATTCACTGATTAGCTCTAGTAGTGTTTTGGTAGCACCTTTAGGATTTTCTATGTGTAGTTTCATGTCATCTGCAAACAGTGACTGTTTTACTTCTTGTTTTCCAATTTGTATTCCTTTTATTTCTTTTTCTTCTCTGATTGCCGTGGCTGAAACTTCCAAAACTGTGTTGAATATTAGTGGTGAGAGTGGGCACCCTTGTCTTGTTCCTGATCTTAGTGGAAATGCTTTCAGTTTTTCACCATTGAGAATGATGTTGGCTGTGGGTTTGTCATATATGGACTTTATTATGTTGAGGTAAGTTCCCTCTGTGCCTACTTTCTGGTGAGTTTTTTATCAAAAATGGGTGTTGAATTTTGTCAGAAGCTTTTTCTGCATCTATTGAGATTATCATATAGTTTTTATTCTTCAATTTGTTACTATGGTGTATTACTTTGAATGATTTGTGTATATTGAAGAATCCTTGTATTCTTGGGATAAACCCCAGTTGATCATGGTGTATGATCCTTTTAATGTGCTGCTGGATTCTGTTTGCTAGTATTCTGTTGAGGAGCTTTGCATCTATGTTCATCAGTGATATTGGCCTGTAGTTTTCTTTTTTTGTAACATCCTTGTCTGGTTTTGGTATCAGGGTGATGGTGGCCTTGTAGAATGAGTTTGGGAATGTTACTCCCTCTGCTAGATTTTGAAAGAGTTTGAGAAGGATAGATGTTAGCTTTTCTTTAAACGTTTGATAGAATTTGCCTGTGAAGCCATCTGGTCCTGGGCTTTTGTTTGTTGGAAGATTTTTAATCACAGTTTCAATTTCAGTGCTTGTGATTGGTCGGTTTATATTTTCTATTTCTTCCTGGTTCAGTCTCGGAAGGTTGTGCTTCTCTAAGAATTTGTCCATTTCTTCCAGGTTGCCCATTTTTTTGGCATGTAGTAGTCTCTCATGATCCTTTGTATTTCTGCGGTGTCAGTTGTTACTTCTCCTTTTTCATTTCTAATTCTGTTGATTTGAATCTTCTCCCTTTTTTCCTGATGGGTTAGGCTCATGGTGTATCAATTTTGTTTGTCTTCTCAAAGAACCAGGTTTTAGTTCTATTGATCTTTGCTATCGTTTCCTTCATTTCTCTTTTATTTATTTCTGATCTGATCTTTATCGGTTGTTTCCTTCTGCGAACTTCGTGATTTTTTTTGTTCTTCTTTCTCTAATTGCTTTAAGTGTAAGGTTAGGTTGTTTATTTGAGATTTTTCTTGTTTCTTGAGGTGGAATTGTATTGCTGTAAACTTCCGTCTTAGGACTGCTTTTGCTGCATACCATAGGTTTTGGGTTATCATGTTTTCATGGTCATTTGGTTCTAGGCGTTTTTTGATTTCCTCTTTGATTTCTTCAGTGATCTCTTGGTTGTTTAGTAGAGTATTGTTTAGCCTCCATATGTTTGTATTTTTATAGTTTTTGTCCTATAATGGATGTCTAGTCTCCTAGCTTGTGGTCGGAAAAGATGCTTGAGACCATTTCAACTTTCTTAAATTTACTGAGGCTTGATTTGTGACCCAAATGTGATCTATCCTGCAGAGTGTTCTGTGTGCACCTGAGAAGAAAGCCTTTTATGGCTGTTAGCATTTGCCTTATGTATTGAGGTGCTCCTGTGCCACCTAACGTTGTTTTGTTAGGCCATTTGTATACTAAGTGGTTTAACACACATTTTCTCTTTTCAACATCACAACAGATCTGTGAAAGTATGCAAGATAGATTGAGAGAATTTGATTTGGCCTTGGTCACATAGCTAGAAAACTGATAATTTTGAGCCAGAACTCAGGTCTCGTAAAAGTAACCCAATGTAGTCTCTGTCTTCATATCCTCCGTTGACCCCAGGGTATTACATGAAGTATTTTGCTGTTGAGAAAATATATTATTCAATATATGTTTGACAGTTCTGAAGGAGTGTGAAGCAGATTAACAAATGTACTATTAGAGACTTGACCAATTTTAGGGTTATGATGAATTATCCAATTACCTGTTTAATTTTTTGTGATTGATGGTCATTTGCTTTCCTTTAGTTAAAATAAGTATTTATTTTCCTAATTATAGAATTATAATTAGGAAATACATATTTAATACATATTTAATAAAATTAGGAATACATACATATATGATATGTATTTATTATAGAAAGTTTAGAAAATAAAGAAAAATATAAATAAAAAGTATTCATTGTTTAGCTTTAACAATGGTTTATCTGTGTTGTTTTTATTTTAACTTTAACTTGAAATAATTATAGAATATAAGAAGTTGCAAAAGTAGTACAAAGGTCTCATGTATCCTACTGTCTTTTAAAAATACACATATACTCATTTACTCATTCACTGTAAGTACCCACTTACCAAATTACAGTCATAAGGATGCTTTTAAAAAGCAGGGAATACAGATATGTCACGTGTCATTTTTCATAGATGAATGCATAGTATACACATTTTTGCACCTTGTTTTTTGTGTGTGTGTGTCTGTGTATTAGTATATACTGAGCTTCCTCATTTTTTTGGTTGCTTTGCAGTATTCCATTGTATTTTTGTATGTTTCTGTATATATAATTATTATTGTAGTGCCAGACTTCCATTATTAGACATTTAAGGTTTTTACATTCTTGTCGTATTATGAAAAGTGCTGCAGTTTATAATTTTGTACTCTGCATTTTTTTATGTACTTCTGTAGGTGGCTACTGAATTTTCTGTTTTATTTTCATCATTATCTTTAAGATTATTGTATAGTTTTATTATGGAATCTGTAGAAATTATCCTGTATGTTAATAATTTTTTTTAGATTCTCTAATAGCAATAAATCCTACCAGGTTGAATATTTTAAAAAACATTACCAATTCTAACTTTTTAAAGGAGTTTTATAATTATTTACAAGTGATGTTGATTTCCTTTTTTGTAAATTAGTATTGTCAAAAAATAAAATATATGTATTAGCTTTTTTTTTTTATCTTTCAGAGAGTCAAAGTTGGACTTATTTATTTATTGATTGGTTGAGTTAATTGTTTTCTAATTCTCTTAAATGTTTTGGCAAATATATTTTTTACCTCCCCTTGCATTCTTTTTTTTCTTGTTTATTTGAAAGCATACTTTTATTCCTTTCTAAGTAATGAGAACAAAAACAATAATATTAATATTATTCGGAGGACATCAGTGGTGTCATCCTATTGTTTATTATGTGACATACTCATTTTTCTTAGTTTGTATACTTTTAGTATACTTTTTAATCTGGTAGTTATTTAATAGTCAAGGGATTTGTCCTTTATTGTTTGTTCAAATTTTGTTTTTTTATTGCATTATAAGCAGATAGTATGGTATGTGGAATTACTACCTTTGAAATTTATTGAGGATTTCTAATTGGCCTAATTTGATATTGAGCTTATATTTACAGTCTTTTTTCTGTGATAAACAAACAAAAACCGTAAAGCACACAACACTCTGATCTATCATCATAAGAAACTTTCCAGTAGGAATTTTTAAAGACTCAGATAAATGATTATCAGTCCCATTTGAAAAGATAAATGTATATACTAGGCTGTTTTGCTTGATGTTCAGTAAGATATGATTAGCTGTATGAAAAATATATGTGGAAATTATTTTAGGGATCAAGAGCAGAATACAACATAATAAATTTTTGAAATTTCTGAAGAGGATAATTTTGTGGAGTTTCAAAACACCAGGCAATCTCAAAGGAATATATTTATAAGTTCTCATTGTAGACATTGTATGACCAAAATAACGAATATTAAAATTGAAAAAAATTTAGATGAATTATGAGGTATTAGTATTTAAATATATAAAAATATAAATTTGGAAAATATGAAAACTGTAATGGATATGTGGGGGAAGGATGGAGACTGGAAAGAGAGTACTGCTTGTCAGTAATGGAAAAGTGCAAATTCAAATGGCAAAACCATTAAAATTCTTTGTACCTGGTATGCTAGTAATGCTACTCATAAAATTATAACTTGAGCACAATTCGTTTGGAAATCTTTTTGAGATGAGTCCTATCTTTGCCTTAATTTTTACTTAGATTTTTTTAATGTAAATAATTTAGAAGAAAAAAACAATCATGTCCTTGAAAATGTCAGTTATTATAATTATAGCAGAAGAATATTGGAAAATGTTGTAATGTCATATTAACAATAGTTAACAACAGTTAATTTATTAATAAGACTTAATGAATAGGTAGTGGCAGGTTTACTTTGTGGAGCTTTGAGAATTAATAAAAATACCTGCATTATTACTTTAATTTTTGAAATATAGGACTTGAAATTAGGCCTTGTGGTTATAGCTTATGCATCAATATTGTCAAAGTTTAGAGTGAAACTGGAGAAATAACACAATTGTTCATTTAGTATTTTTTTCTTTTACTGATTTTTTTTTCTTATAAAGCTATGATTTAAAAAATGATTACTAAAATTTAGGGAGAAAAGAAGGAGAGATTACATACCACAGTTCATTCAGAAAGATAAAGGATTGAAATATTTTGGATATTTCCAACCTGAATTACATCTTACCTGCCCCATGCTCAGCTCTCTTTTCATCATAGGAGCAGTAATTCTTCCAGTCTTCCAGAATTTAAAAGTGATAGTCAAAACCAAAAATCAAATAGATAAATTAGACTTTATCAAAATTAAGATTATTTGGGGTTCAAAAGGTACTATGAAGAAAGAAAAAAGAGAATCCACAGAATGGAATAGCAGATTGTAAATCTTATATTTGATAAGGGTATAGTATCTAGAACATACAAAGAACTTTTAGCACTCAACATTAAAGAGGGATCCCCTTCCTCTTGCCTTCAGGCAACCCGGAAGTTGTGCTTGCCATGCTGCTTTCCTTTTCTCAGAGTACTTTGTCGTCTTTCTTTCCATCCTGGGCCCAACAGAATGGCTCCTACCAAAAGGGTGGCAAGAAGATGGGCTCTTCTGCCATCAACAAGGTAGTGACCAAAGAATACACCATTCACATTCACAAGTGCATCCATACTGAGGGCTGCAAGAGGCATGGCCTTCCGGCACTCAAAGAGATCCAGAAATTTGCCATGAAGAAGATGGGAACTCCTGATGTGTGCATTGACACTGGGCTCAATAAAGCTGTCTGGGCCAATGGAATGAGGAGTATCCCTTACCTTATCTGGGTGCTGTAGCCCAAAAGATGGAAAGAGGATGAAGAATCATCAAACAAGTGCTATCCATTGGTTACCTAGGTACCTGTCATCTCTTTCAAAAATCTACAGACAATGTGGATGAGAACTAACTCTTGATTGTCAAGTAGTCATAAAACTGCAAAAAAAAAAAAAAAAACCCAATAAGGAGACATATAACACAATTTAAAAATAGGCAGAGAATTTGAATAGATATTTCTCTGAGGATGATATACAAATGGCCAATATGCACATGAAAAGATACTTAACATTGTTATCAATAAGGAAATGGCAAATCAAAAGCATAATAAGATACCATTTTATACCTACCAGAATGGTTTTCATTTAAAAAGTCAGCTAATAACAGGAGTTAGTGGGGATGTAATAAAATTAGAACACTTGTATGCCAATAGTGGGAATGTAAAATGGGGCAGCCACGTTGGCAAACAGGTTTTCAGTTTCTTAAATGGTTAATTATAGTTACCATATGACTCAGTAATTCTACTATTAGGTACATACCCAAAAGAATGGAGAACATAACATCCACAGAAAACCATATACACGAATGTTCACAGCGCTGTTGTTCATAATAACCAAAAAGTGGAATTAACCCAAATGTCCATCAACTGATGAATGGATAAACAATATCTGGTATGTTCATACAGTGCAATATTATTGATCCATATAAATATGTACATGTATAATGTATATATGCTTGCATATATTGTATATGTATATATTTACATATATGTATAAATTCCCAGAGTTGAAATCACAAGTTGAAGAATAAATACAGCTGTTGCAGAGACAAATAAAATTCTCCGAGTATTCTTTTTAATAAGAATTATCTATAGTGTATTTATTTAGTGTCAGTTGTGCTTTAATTGGTTTGTCTAATTAATGAAAAATGGTATTGCTTGTTTTATGTTTCATATTCCATATAAAGTAACCTTTATCAAAATAATAGTATATCTTCTGTGTTAAAATTGTTTTTAATTTTACTACTTTTTTGTTGGGCTAACACTATACTGATGCCAGAAGCTTGGTTTCTGTGCATTGGTGCCAAATTGAAACTCGGGGACAGAGTTTTGGGTGAAGTTGAAAAGAATAGCTTTATTGCTTAGCCAGGCAAAGGGGGACACAGTGGGCTCATGCCCTCAAAAACAGTGTGTCCCAACCCAGGAGGATTTGGTGAGGAGTCTTTTGTGGTATGCGGGTCTCTCACTGTTGTGGCCTCTCCTGCTGCGGAGCACAGGCTCCGCACGTGCAGGCCCAGCAGCTATGGCTCACGGGCCCATCTGCTTCGTGGCATGCGGGATCTTCCCGGACCGGGGCACGAACCCGCATCCCCTGCATCGGCAGGCGGACTCTAAACCACTGCGCCGCCAGGGAAGCCCTGGTGAGGAGTTTTATAGCAGTTGTTCAAGGGCAGAGTCGCTGGTAAGATCAGGGTGTATGCAGGGCCTGGCAGGGCCTTCACTCCTTTAATCCAGGCTCAGGTAATCTCTTGATGAGCTTCCCTGGTTTCTTTGATCTGGCTTCAGGTGGTCTTCTTTGGAATGGAGAATGCTGACATCTTCCATTTGTTGGGGGTTTTAGTTCTGTAAAGAGCTCAAAGATAGTGTTATGTGTATCCCTTGAGGGGGAACCAGGACCTGCCCCAAGGCTGCACTGTTGTTTCTTGGCTGCTCCTCCCTTGTCTCTGCATCCCCTCCCTTCCCTGATTAGCAACTGTTTGAATCTGCACTTTGAACTCAGGGAAAGTCATGGAGACTGGAGTCTGTTCCTTACAGACAAGGAAGCTGGGACAGGTAAAGCCTTCCGTGCCCAGAAGCCCCACAGGTCCTGCTTAGTTTCAATACTATATTCTCATGCCATAGAGTTTTGGGGATCATATATATTATCCATACATTCTTTAAATCTAGGTTTATGATTATCAGTGGATATTGAAAATTTTTTGGTACTTTTACATGACTTCCTGCATTTATTGTAAATCCTGTTTGGCAGCTAGCTTCTCTGCATGATTTCTCTTCAGTAATTAAATTTAGCACTTCCAGCTGCTTAAAAATTTGTTGGCCTTTCCTGTTCATTTGTGTTTCTTCATGTGTAAAATGTGGGACATCCACATAGTTTTACTTCTTTTAAAGTGCCATTTTATAGTCTGGGTTTGGCAGTTATATACTGTGAATGGTTTACTTTCTTATTCTAAATATGAATCTAAAATTTTAATTTTAAACTAAATATCAATGTGATGTATATCAGATATGTGATTGCCCTAAGTGACTTGCTTCTAGTAATTTATATGTATTTATATATATTTTTCTTAGAATGTCAGACTAGGTTATTTGTAATGATGTATAATTTCAGCCACCTGTATTCTTTAAGTACAGGTATAAGCAGTTACACAGAACTATAAGTTGGGCTAATTGCCGTAGGATTTAATGAATCTTTTGGTTATAATATAGCAGAATAATTTTAAACATAAGAAATCTTGTGTCTCTTTTTTTTAACAGTACTTTACAATTATATTTGTGTGAGGGATATTTTTTGATATAGGTAGTTTGAGAAGGTGTTTACTGATACTACTGAGCCACATATCTGTCTTCAGAGTGTATCATGCTTATAATTCAAGGCCCATTATTCTCCATTACTGGAGAAAGCACTTTTCATAGGTAAAGTAGTTCCTTGTAATAAATTATGAGCATCTACCTATAGCTTACTATTTTTAGATGTCTCAAATGGTCATTCTTTAAAATATTAATGAGTTCATATGTGAACAGCCAATAAAAGTCCTGGTATAATCTTAACTTGTGGACTTACTTAGAATTATAGTGTTCAAACTGTTAATATTTCAGGTCCTTTATTGAGAATCTGATTTTACCAATGGATGTATGGTGTATGGTTGATTAGGCAAGTTAAAATAATTACCAGCCTAATTCCCCAAATCTGTTGTGCTGTTTTATTCTTCATTTATATTACATTCTAAAATACAATTTGCTGACATAATAAATTGATAAGGCATCAGATAGAGGAGTGGCAACAATACAGATGTTGTTGTTTTAACTGTTTTATCTTTGATTGTTCCTTGTTTTCAGCAGAGTATTAGACCATTGAGTGTAATACACTAGATGAAAGTTTTAATTTGAGAATGAAAAATTGCATCTAAAAGTAAATGGTGATTTAAAAAATTATTTTAAAAATTGTTTATTACTGAAATTCATTTGGAATCGCAAGTGGCCCTGAGTAGCCTAAACAGTCTTCAAAGAAAAAAAGAACAAAAACAGGAGCACTCAAACTTCCTGATTTTAATATTTACTACAAAGCTGTAATAATCATGGTACTGGCACTATTATAGACACGTATAAGAGAATAATAGAATTTCAAATCCAAAAATAAATTTGTTCATATAAGGCCAGTTGACTTTTGACAAGGGTGACAAGGTGTAGTTCAATGAGAAAAGAATAAGTCTCTAAAGCAAATTGTGCAGACATAACTGGATATCCACATGCAAAAGAATAAAGTTGATCCTTACCTCATACCATATATACAAATTGACTGAAAATAGATCATAAGTGTGAAATCATAAACTCTTAGAAGATAATGTAGTGGTAACTCTTCATGACTGTGTATGTAGAAACGGATTCTTAGATATGACACCAAAAGCAAAAGAAAAAATGGATAATTGGATGTCATGAAATTTAAAAACTCTGTGTATCAAAGGACATTATCAAGAATGTAAAAAAATTACCTATAGAATGGGAGAAAATACTTGCAAATCTATATCTCATAAAAGGGTCTGTTATCCAGATGTTAAGATTTCTCTCAACTCAACAACAAAAAACTAAACAACCCAAATGAAAAATGAGCAAAGAACTTAAATGGACTTTTCTCCAAGGATATACAAATGGCCCACAAACCCATGAAAAGGTGTTCAGCATTAGTCATTAGGGACAAGCTAAAATAAAACAGATAGGGAATAACAAATGTTGGCAAGGATATGGAGATATTAGAACCTTTATACACTGTTGGTGGAATGTAAAATGGTATAGATGCTGTGGAAACAGTTTAGTAGTTCCTCATAAATATAAAAGAATTACCATGTGACCTAGCAATTCCACTCCTAGTACCATATCCGAAAGAAGTGAAAATAGTTACTCAAACAAGTACATGTGCATGCATGTGTAGTTTATCATGTGTGTCATCTTGAGTAGGATGCCCAGATAGCTGTTTAAAATATTATCTCTGGGTGTGTCTGTGAAGGTGTTTCCAGAAGAGATTAGCATTTGAATAAGTAGAGTGAATAAAGAAGATCAGTGCCAATGGGTATCATCCAATCCATTGAGGGGATGAATAGTGCAGAAAGGTGGAGGAAGAGTGAATTCATTCTCTCTAATTTAGCTGAGACATTTATCTTCTCCTGACCTTGGACATTGGTACTCCTGGTTCTCAGGCTTTCGGACTAAGACAGGGACTTACACCATTAGCCCCTCAGTTCTTGGGCTGAATTACACCACCAGTTTTCCTTGTTCTCCAGCTTTCAAATGGTGGATTGTGGTACTTCTTGATCCCATGAAACAATGGCTTTAATAAATCTCCTCTTATATATATGTCTCTATATCTTACTGGTTCTGTTCCTCTGGAGAACCCTGACTAATACAATGCATGTTCATAGCAGCACTATTCACAATAGCCAAAAGGTGGAAACAGCCAAAATGGCCATCAGTGGATGAGTAGATATACAAATTGTGGTATGTACATAAAATGGAATATTATGCAGTAATAAAAAAGGAGTAAAGAGTTGATACATTCTACGGTAAACATGATCCTCAAATCTTAATGCTAAATGCAAGAAGCCAAAGACGGAAAAATATATTGTATATATCATTTACATGAAATATTCAGAATAGATAACTCCATAAAGACAGAATGCAGATTGGTGGTTGCCATTGGTTGGGGAGTGGAGAATGGGGAGACACTGCTAAATGGATAAACTGTTGACTTTGGAGTGATGGAAATGTTTTGGAACTAGATATATGTGGTGGTTGTACAACATTGTTAATGTACTTAATGCCACTGAATTGTGCAGTTTAAAGTGGCTAATATATGTGAATTTCACCTTAATTATTTTAAAAAATATTTTTTAGTATTTGCACCTATTGAGTATTGCAAAAGGCTTAAAAGAGTTTATTTTGCTGAGTTGCTAGATACTATAATCCTCCTGATTAGGAAATTAGGAGAAAGAACATGTTGGAGGGAAAATTGAGAAGAGTAGTTTAGAACATATTGAGGGTTTGGTTTTTGGGATGCTGCAGATGGACATATCTGATAGCAATTCGGAAATACAGATTTAGTGCCTAGATAAGATATGTTTGGATATTTGAGTTATATTTGGATGTTTTTAGCTGATTCATAGTAATTGATGTGTCACTCTTATTGAGCCACCGATATAGTGGATAAGAAGAGTACCAAGGCATCTTAACAACTGAGTGTTATAGCATCCTTTGGCAAGTACTCAGTTGAACTAATTCATTTACCATTACATTCACGCTTTCAAACTTTAGGCATTTAGTAATTTCCAGTCATCCTATTAGGTTTCTCTGGGAGGCTTTAATTCCCATACCCCAAGTAAGTTATTTCATTCATACTTTTTCCCCCTCCTCAAAACCAAGTGCCCCACTCTACCCATATTGTCAGCCAAAGTCCTTAACTCATTTATTGGAAAAGTAGATTTCATCAGAGTGAAATGAACACTGAATCTGTCCATCACCAAGCTAATCAATATATATATTTGTGTGTTAATTTCTCTCGCATCAGAGAGCACCACCTTTTTCAGTGGCAAATCTGTTTGGCTGTTTTTTGGGGCCCTTCCTCACTCCCACTTCTCAAGACTTCATTTCACTTTTCTCTTTCCGTAATCAAGCTTCCTTTTCCCCTAGGAAAGAACAGGAGCATGTTATAATATATTCCATCTTTAAATAAACTAAAAACAAACTCAGAACCTTCTCTTGACTTTACTTTCCTTCCTTCTGTTTTTCTTTTAGTCTAGTTGTCAAGCTTTACATTGTTTTTCGACATATATTCTCTCTCTTTCTTCTGAGCTTCCTCATGGCTTTTTGGCTTCTTGGCAATCAGGCTTCTACTACCACCACTATTCCGTTGAAACTTCCTGGGATTACCAATGACCTCAGTGTAATCAAAACCAGTATTTACCTCTTTTTGTTTTTATTTTAGTAAACTTCATCTCAATATGTAATGCTGTTGACTGCTCTCTGCTGTCTGGACTCGTTCTCAATAGTTTTTGTAGTTTCTTTTCTCTGCGTAGCCTTTAAATGGGGAAGTTCCTTGGGACTTTATCCTAAGCCTTCTCTTACGTGTCTGTGTTCCATTGCTAAGTAATGTAACCTGTTTTCATAGTTCTTAAATACTATCTTTAGTCTGGTAATTTTGGTATTTATGTCTGTGGTCCAAGTTCCTTTTCTGAGTGCCAGACTTATTTATTTAACCTTATTTTACATATCCACTTGGATTTTTCACAAACATCACGGTACTATATAGCCTTAGTTTTACGAGCTTGATCTCTAGATTCAAAAAGCCAAGGTTTTGATATGGACTCTAATACTCAGTATTTTAACCTTCATAACTTCTCAGTTCTTGAATCCCTCATTTGTGAAGTGAGGATTATAACAGAGTTGTGAGAATTAAATGAGATCCATGTAGAACATCAAGAACAATGTCTAGCATATAGTAAACACTCAATTATACGTGAGCTGCTATTTTCTTATTACATCATACTTAATACGTTTAAAAGGGCTCTTGATTTTCCTTTCCTACCAACCTACCAAATCAGAAAGCTGAGAGTCATCCTTGAATTCTTTCCATCCTCTCTGCTGTACATTCAAACATCCTGAAGTTCAGTCTTTATAATTTGTCTTGAAATTATGTACTTGTATCATTTCTCTCTCTTTAGCTTAGACTACCGTCTTTCATCTGCAGGACAGCAACAGCCTCCTATTTTTAATCTTACTCCATTCTCATATGTTTTCTACATATCAGTCCAAATAATCCTAAAACATGAACGGGGTCATACCGTCTCCTTCCTTACATAACATTTCAGTGGTTTTCTATCATATGTTTTTTAAAAAAAATCCAAAGCACTTATCATAGCTTTTGAGGCCCTGCGTGATCTGACTTCTACTTTTTTCCCATTTCTTCTTCTACTCTCCCCATGTTATTTTGCATTAATCACACTAATCTTACAACTCTTATAACATGTTGATCTCTTTCTTCTGTCAGAGTCTCTATACATTCATTTGCTTAAGAGATATTTATTGAGCGTTGACTGTGTACAAGACATTGTTCTGGGCCTGAGAATAAAAGAATTTCCAAAAATGACATAAATACCTGATCTCTTAGAACTTACTTTTTTCTTTTTTTTTACATCTTTATTGGAGTATAGTTGCTTTACAATGGTGTGTTAGTTTCTGCTTTATAACAAAGTGAATCAGTTATACATATGTTCCCATATCTCATCCCTCTTGCGTCTCCCTCCCTCCCACCGTCCCTATCCCACCCCTCCAGGCGGTCACAAAGCACTGAGCTGATCTCCCTGTGCTATGCGGCTGCTTCCCACTAGCGATCTACCTTACGTTTGGTAGTGTATATATGTCCATGCCTCTCTCTTGCTTTGTCACAGCTTACCCTTCCCCCTCCCAATATCCTCAAGTCCATTCTCTAGTAGGTCTGTGTCTCTATTCCCGTCTTACCCCTAGGTTCTTCATGACATTTTTTTCTTCTTAAATTCCATATATATGTGTTAGCATACGGTATTTGTCTTTCTCTTTCTGACTTACTTCACTCTGTATGACAGACTCTAGGTCGATCCACCTCATCACAAATAGCTCAATTTTGTTTCTTTTTATGGCTGAGTAATATTCCATTGTATATATGTGCCACATCTTCTTTATCCATTCATCTGATGACGGAAACTTAGGTGGTTTCCATCTCTGGGCTATTGTAAATAGAGCTGCAATGAACATTTTGGTACATGACTCTATTTGAATTATGGTTTTCTCAGGGTATATGTCCAGTAGTGGGATTGCTGGGTCATATGGTAGTTCTATTTGTAGTTTTTTAAGGAACCTCCATACTGTTCTCCACAGTGGCTGTATCAATTTACATTCCCACCAGCAGTGCAAGAGGGTTCCCTTTTCTCCACACCCTCTCCAGCATTTATTGTTTCTAGATTTTTTGATGATGGCCATTCTGACTGGTGTGAGATAATATCCCATTGTAGTTTTGATTTGCATTTCTCTAATGATTAATGATGTTGAGCATTCTTTCATGTGTTTGTTGGCAATCTGTATATCTTCTTTGCAGAAATGTCTATTTAGGTCTTCTGCCCATTTTTGGATTAGGTTGTTTGGTTTTTTGTTATTGAGCTGCTTATAAATTTTGGAGATTAATCCTTTGTCAGTTGCTTCATTTGCAAATATTTTCTCCCATTCTGAGGGTTGTCTTTTGGTCTTGTTTATGGTTTCCTTTGCTATGCAAAAGCTCTGAAGTTTCATTAGGACCCATTTGTTTATTTTTGTTTTTATTTTCATTTCTCTAGGAGGTGGGTCAAAAAGGATCTTGCTGTGATTTATGTCATAGAGTGTTCTGCCGATGTTTTCCTCTAAGAGTTTGATAGTTTCTGGCCTTACATTTAGGTCTTTAATCCATTTTGAGCTTATTTTTGTGTATGTTGTTAGGGAGTGATCTAATCTCATACTTTTACATGTACCTGTCCAGTTTTCCCAGCACCACTTATTGAAGAGGCTGTCCTTTCTCCACTGCACATTCCTTACTCCTTTATCAAAGATAAGGTGACTATATGTGCATGGGTTTATCTCTGGGCTTTCTATCCTGTTCCATTGATCTATCTTTCTGTTTTTGTGCCAGTACCATACTGTCTTGATTACTGTAGCTTTGTAGTATACTCTTAAGTGCAGGAGCCTGATTCCTCCAGCTCCGTTTGTCGTTCTCAAGATTGGTTTGGCTATTCGGGGTCTTTTGTGTTCCCATACAAATTGTGAAATTTTTGGTTCTAGTTCTGTGAAAAATACCAGTGGTAGTTTGATAGGGATGGCATTGAATATGTAGATTGCTTTGGGTAGTAGAGTCATTTTCACAATGCTGATTCTTCCAATCCAAGAACATGGTATATCTCTCTATCTATGTGTATCATCTTTAATTTCTTTCATCAGTATCTTATAATTTTCTGCATACAGGTCTTTTGTCTCCTTAGGTAGGTTTATCCCTAGATATTTTATTCTTTTTGTTGCAATGGTAAATGGGAGTGTTTTCTTGATTTCACTTTCAGATATTTCATCATTAGTGTATAGGAATGCCAGAGATTTCTGTGCATTAATTTTGTATCCTACTTTACCAAATTCATTGATTAGCTCTAGTAGTTTTCTGGTAGCATCTTTAGGATTCTGTATGTATAGTATCATGTCATCTGCAAACGGTGACAGCTTTACTTCTTCTTTTCCGATTTGGATTCCTTTTATTTCGTTTTCTTCTCTGATTGCTGTGGCTAAAACTTTGAAAACTATGTTGAATAAGAGTGGTGACAGTGGGCAACCTTGTCTTGTTGCTGATCTTAGTGGAAATGCTTTCAGTTTTTCACCATTGAGGACAATGTTGGCTGTGGGTTTGTCATATATGGCCTTTATTATGTTGAGGAAAGTTCCCTCTATGCCTACTTTCTGCAGGGTTTTTATCATAAATGGGTGTTGAATTTTGTCGAAAGCTTTCTCTGCATGTACTGAGATGATCATATGGTTTTTCTCCTTCAATTTGTTAATATGGTGTATCATGTTGATTGATTTGTGTATATTGAAGAATCCTTGCATTCTTGGAATAAATCCCACTTGATCATGGTGTATGATCCTTTTAATGTGGTGTTGGATTCTGTTTGCTAGTATTTTGTTGAGGATTTTTGCATCTATGTTTATCAGTGATATTGGCCTGTAGTTTTCTTTCTTTGTGACATCCTTGTCTGGTTTTGGTATCAGGGTGATGGTGGCCTCGTAGAAGGAGTTTGGGAGTGTTCCTCCCTCTGCTATATTTTGGAAGTGTTTGAGAAGGATAGGTGTTAGATCTTCTCTAAATATTTGATAGAATTTGCTTGTGAAGCCATCTGGTCCTGGGCTTTTGTTTGTTGGAAGATTTTTAATCACAGTTTCAATTTCAGTGCTTGTAATTGGTCTGTTCATATTTTCTATTTCTTCCTGATTCAGTCTTGGCAGGTTTTGCATTTCTAAGAATTTGTCCATTTCTTCCAGGTTGTCCATTTTATTGGCATAGACTTGCTTGTAGTAATCTCTCATGATCTTTTGTATTTCTGCAGTGTCAGTTGTTACTTCTCCTTTTTCATTTCTAATTCTATTGATTTGAGTCTTCTCCCTTTTTTTCTTGATGAGCCTGGCTAATGGTTTATCAATTTTGTTTATCTTCTCAAAGAACCAGCTTTTAGTTTTATTGATCTTTGTTATCATTTCCTTCATTTCTTTTTCATTTATTTCTGAGCTGATTTATATGATTTCTTTCCTTCTGCTAACTTTGGGGTTTTTTTGTTCTTCTTTCTCTAATTGCTTTAGGTGCAAGGTTAGGTTGTTAATTCGAGATGTTTCCTGTTTCTTGAGGTAGGATTGTATTGCTATAAACTTCCCTCTTAGAACTGCTTTTGCTGCATCCCATAGATTTTGGGTCATCGTGTCTCCATTGTCATTTGTTTCTAGGTATTTTTTGATTTCCTCTTTGATTTCTTCAGTGATCACTTGGTTATTAAGTAGTGTATTGTTTAGCCTCCATGTGTTGTATTTTTTACAGATCTTTTCTTGTAATTGATATCCAGCCTCATAGCGTTGTGGTCAGTAAAAATACTTGATACAATTTCAATTTTCTTAAATTTACCAAGGCTTGATTTGTGACCCAAGATATGATCTATCCTGGAGAATGTTCCATGAGCACTTGAGAAAAATGTGTATTCTGTTGTTTTTGGATGGAGTGTCCTATAAATATCAATTAAGTCCATCTTGTTTAATGTATCATTTAAAGCTTGTGTCTCCTTAATTTTTTCATTTTGGATGATCTGTCCATTGGAGAAAGTGGGGTGTTAAAGTTCCCTACTATGAATGTGTTACTGTTGATTTCCCCTCTTATGGTTGTTAGTATTTGCCTTATGTATTGAGGTGCTTCTATGTTGGGTGCATAAATATTTACAATTGTTATATCTTCTTCTTGGATCGATCCCTTGATCATTATGCAGTGTCCTTCTTTGTCTCTTTTAATAGTCTTTATTTTAAAGTCTATTTTGTCTGATATGAGAATTGCTACTCCAGCTTTCTTTTGGTTTCCATTTGCATGGAATATCTTTTTCCATCCCCTTACTTTCAGTCTTTATGTGTCTCTAGGTCTGAAGTGGTTCTCTTGTAGACAGCAAATATATGGGTCTTGTTTTTGTATCCATTCAGCCAATCTGTGTCTTTTGGTGGAGCATTTAGCCCATTTACATTTAAGGTAATTATCGATATGTATGTTCCTATTCCCATTTTCTTAATTGTTTTGGGTTCGTTATTGTAGGTCTTTTCCTTCTCTTGTGTTTCTTGCTTATAGAAGTTCCTTTAGCAGTTGTTGTAGAGCTGGTTTGGTGGTACTGAACTCTCTCAGCTTTTGCTTGTCTGTAAAGGTTTTAATTTCTCCATCAAATCTGAATGAGATCCTTGCTGGGTAGAGTAATGTTGGTTGCAGGTGTTTCTCCTTCATCACTTTAAATATGTCCTGCCAGTCCCTTCTGGCTTGCAGAGTTTCTGCTGAAAGATCAGCTGTTAACCTTATGGGGATTCCCTTGTGTGTTATTTGTTGTTTTTCCCTTGCTGCTTTTAATATGTTTTCTTTGTATTTAATTTTTGAGTTTGATTAATATGTGTCTTGGCATATTTCTCCTTGGATTTATCCTGTATGGGACTCTCTGTGCTTCCTGGACTTGATTAACTATTTTCTTTCCCATATTAGGGATGTTTTCAACTATAATCTCTTCAAATATTTTCTCAGTCCCTTTCTTTTTCTCTTCTTCTTCTGGAACCCCTATAATTCGAATGTTGGTGTGTTTGATGTTGTCCCAGAGGTCTCTGAGACTGTCCTCAGTTCTTTTCATTCTTTTTTCTTTATTCTGGTCTGCAGTAGTTATTTCCACTATTTTATCTTCCAGGTCACTTATCCGTTCTTCTGCCTCAGTTATTCTGCTGTTGATCCCATCTAGAGCATTTTTTTTTTTTTTTTTTTTGCGGTACGTGGGCCTCTCACTGTTGTGGCCTCTCCCGCTGCGGAGCACAGGCTCCGGACGCGCAGGCTCAGTGGCCATGGCTCACGGGCCCAGCCGCTCCGCGGCATGTGGGAACTTCCCGGACCAGGGCACGAACCCGTGTCCCCTGCATCGGCAGGCGGACTCTCAACCACTGCGCTACCAGGGAAGTCCCTAGAGTATTTTTTAATTTCATTTATTGTGTTGTTCATTGTTTGTTTCATCTTTAGTTCTTCTAGGTCCTTGTTAAATGTTTCTTGCATTTTGTCTATTCTATTTCCAAGATTTTGGATTATCTTTGCTGTCATTATTCTGAGTTCTTTTTCAGGTAGACTGCCTATTTCCTCTTCATTTGTTAGGTCTGGTGGGTTTTTATCTTGCTCCTTTATCTGCTGTGTGTTTTTCTGTCTTCTCATTTTGCTTATCTTACTGTGTTTGTGATCTCCTTTTTGCAGGCTGCAGGTTCGTAGTTCCTGTTGTTTTTGGTGTCTGTCCCTAGTGGCTAAGGTTGGTTCAGTGGGTTGTGTAGGCTTCCTAGTGGTGGGGACTAGTGCCTGTGTTCTGATGGATGAGGCTGGATCTTGTCTTTCTGGTGGGCAGGTCCACGTCTGGTGGTGTGTTTTGGGGTGTCTGTGGCCTTATTATGATTTTACGCAGCCTCTCTGCTAATGGGTGGCGTTGTGTTACTGTCTTGGTAGTTGTTTGGCATAGGATGTCCAGCACTGTAGCTTGCTGGTCGTTGAGTGAAGCTGGGTGCTGGTGTTGAGATGGAGATCTCTGGGAGATTTTTGCCATTTGATATTGTGTGGAGCTGGGAGGTCTCTTGTGGACCAGTGTCCTGAAGTTGTTTCTCCCACCTAAGAGGCACAGCACTGACTCCTGGCTGCTGCACCAAGAGCCTTTCATTCACAGAGCTCGGAATAAAAGGGAGAAAAAGTAGAGATAAAGAATTTGTAGAAGTAGCAAGAGAGAAAGAAAGAAAGAAAGAAAGGAGGGAGGGAGGGAGGAAGGAAGGAAGGAGGGAAGGAAGGAAAAAAAGAAAGGAGATAAAGTAAAATAAAATAAAATATAATATAGTTATTAAAATAAAAATTATTAAGAGAAAAAAAAATTAAAAAAAAAACCAAAAAACGGACGGATAGAACCCTAGGACAAATGGTGGAAGCAAAGCTATACAGACAAAATCTCACACAGAAGCATACACATACACACTCACAAAAAGAGGTAAAGGGAAAAAATAATCTTGCTCTCAAGTCCACTTCCTTAATTTGGGATGATTGGTTGTCTATTCATGTATTCCACAGACGCAGGGTACATCAAGTTTACTGTGGAGCTTTAATCCCCTTCTTCTGAGGCTGCTGGCAGAAATTTCCCTTTCTCTTCTTTGTTCTCACAGCTCCCAGGGGTGCAGCTTTGGATTTGGCCCCGCCTCTGCGTGTAGGTCGTGGTAGGGCGGCTGTTCTTCGCTCAGACAGGACGGGGTTAAAGAAGCCGCTGATTCAGGGACTCTGGCTCACTCAGGCCGGGCAGGGCGGGGCGGGGGGCGGGGGGGGAGGGGCACAGCGTGCGGGGCGGGCCTGCGGCGGCAGAGGCCGGCATGACGTTGCAGAATCCTGAGGCGTGCTGTGCGTTCTCCCGGAGTAGTTGACCCTGGATCCTGGGACCCTGCCAGTGGTGGGCTGCACAGGCTCCCTGGAAGGGGGCTGTGGATAGTGACCTGTGCTCGCACACAGGCTTCTTGGTGGCGGCAGCAGCAGCCTTAGCGTCTCATGCCCGTCTCTGGAGTCCGCGCTTTTAGCCGCGGCTCGCGCCCGTCTCTGGAGCTCCTTTAAGCAGCGCTCTTAATCCCCTCTCGGCGCACCAGGAAACAGGTAAGAAAAAGTCTCTTTCCTCTTCGCCAGCTCCAGACTTTTCCCCGGACTCCCTCCCGGCTAGCCGTGGCGCACTAATCCCCTGCAGGCTGTGTTCACGCCACCAGCCCCAGTCCTCTCCCGGCGCTCTGACCGAAGCCGAGCCTTTACTCCCAGCCCCGCCCGCCCCGGCGGGTGAGCAGACAAGCCTCTCGGGTTGGTGAGTGCCGGTCGGCCCTGATCCTCTGTGCGGGAATCTCTCTGCTTTGCCCTCCGCACCCCTGTTGCTGTGCTCTCCTTCTCGGCCCCGAAGCCTCCCCCCTCCGCCACCCGCAGTCTCCGCCCGCGAAGGGGCTTCCTAGTGTGTGGAAAACTTTCCTCCTTCACAGCTCCCTCCCACTGGTGCAGGTCCCGTCCCTATCCTTTTGTCTCTGTTTATTCTTTTTCCTTTTGCCCTACCCAGGTACGTGAGGGGTTTCTTGCCTTTTGGGAGGTCTGAGGTCTTCTGCCAGCGTTCAGTAGGTGTTCTGTAGGAGTTGTTCCACGGGTAGGTGTATTTCTGGTGTATCTGTGGGGCGGAAGGTGATCTTCGCGTCTTACTCTTCCGCCATTTTCCCGGAAGCCTCCCCCTCAGAGCTCAGAAGTTACTCTTGAGAGAAAAGAGATTATGAACATTAAAATTAAGGTGTTGATTCTAAAGATAGACTGTAGAAAGTGCTGTGGAGAAGAAAACAAATGTTGTGTGACCATTTTAAATAGCGTGATAGGAAGGCCCAGAAAACACAACTTAAAGGAGGTGAAGGAGTAAGGGATGTGGATGGCAGGGGGAAGCGTGTTCCAGAGAGAGTGAACAGATGGTACCAAATTTTTCAGGCAGATTCATGCCTGGAACATTTGAAAGATAATAAGAAAGCCAGTATTTTTGGATTGGATGAGTTAATGGGCAAATAGATGGAAATGAGGATAAAGAGTTAATGTTGGGCTAGATCATGTAAGACATTATAAGCTAGTACAATGAATTTGATTCTTAACATTTGGGAAACTCTTGGAGGGTAATGAGCAGAGAAGTAACCATCTGAGTAAAATTTTAAGTGCTTCACTCTGGTTGCTGTTTTAGGAAGAGACTGAAGGGAGGCAAGGGCCTGAATAGGAGGATCAGTTACTGCACTAACTGATGTAGGAAATGATTACTTGGACTTGGCTAATGGCAGTGAAGGTAGTAAGAAGTGGTTGGATCTTAATCTGTTTCATTTTAGAGCTAACAGGATATGCTGATGGATTTAATGTGTTAATGTTGAGAGAATGAAGGGTATTAAGGCTGACTGGAGGGTTTTGGTTTGAGCAGCTAGAAGAATGGAGTTGCTCAGGTGATAAGACTTTAGAAGGAGCAGGTTAGGGCAGTGAGGGAAGGTCAGGAGCCCAGGTTTTTTTTGTTTGTATTTTGTTTTTGTGGTACGCGGGCCTCTCACTGTTGTGGCCTCTCCCGTTGCGGAGCACAGGCTCCGGACGCGCAGGCTCAGCGGTCATGGCTCACGGGCCCAGCCGCTCCGCGGCATGTGGTATCTTCCCGGACCAGGGCACGAACCCGTGTCCCCTGCATCGGCAGGCGGACTCTCAACCACTGCGCCACCAGGGAAGCCCAGGACCCCAGTTTTGAACATGTTAAGTTTGAAATGCCTATGAGCCATCCAAGTGGAGATGTTCATCAGGCAGTTGGGTATAGAAACTTGAAATTCCTGGGAGGAATGTAGGCTCAGGATACAAATTTGGGAGTCCCCACTGTAACTGGTGGTATTTAATGCCATAATCAGGACGAGATCACCACGTGAGTCAGTAGCAACAGAAAGTTGTTCTTGCTGTGGGTAGATAGAAGGCCAGAAACCGGTGGTTCTGAAAGTCTAATTTTAAAAGTTTTGGAAAGAATAAAATGTCAAAGGATGCTGATATGTTAAGAGTAGGACTGCTCATTGACCATTTGTCTTCGCAAAGTGTGCTTTATTTTTCTGCTTTTTACTTGTCTAATTTCCAGCCTTTATCTTCCCCTTTCTAAGTCATCTCTTCAGAGGCCTCCAGGGACCATCGTACCAAAGTTGGTAACTCTTCCCTTCTGCAGGTTATATCTTAGGCCACCCCCCTTTTTTTTATTGACTTCATAATGAACAACTTTATAAGGTTATTCCTTTATTTACACATCATTATGTCTCATAATAGTGTAATTTTCAGTTCTTAGTAACAGATACATAATTGATGTCCAGTAAATATTTGTTTAATGGATAAAATGATAGAACCCTTGGGAAGTCTATTAGATTTAATAGTGCGAAAATACATTTTTAACTTAGCATTTGCTTCTTTGCCTTATTGGTGTTCATACATTAATAACTAATATTTGTTGAGTGTTCGTTGTATGTCAGTAAGCATTATAGTATGCTGGTTGATTCTCTATAATACCTTAATTTGACATTTGAGTCTAGTATAAACATGAATATTTCTTCTGCTAGTTAATATTTTATAGGATTGGAAGTCTCTGTAGATTATATAGTTGGGTTATATATGGAGTTGGAAGTTATTTTAATAAGTAGGGAGAATGATCTTCGGAATAAAGAAAATGTTCATACCATTCAGAGATTCCTCAACTGTTCATGCCTGCAAGGGTTGTATGCTGGTTTAAATAACAAGTTAAGGTCAGCAGGAAAGAAAGTTCATTCTTGGTTACTACAGGCAATATCACTTAAATAATCACTTCTTTGCTTTAACATGAACCCTTCTTTTTTCCCCCATTCCAGGCAGTCTTGTCTCTTTCTGAATTCTCATTGACAGACAGTGCAGGTGTATGCTTTATGTTTTAGTTACTTGCTTCATGTTTTAATCTCCTCATGATTTCTGAATGTAGGGCTGGACTTCCGTCCCCCTAAAGCTCCCAGCATAGTGCTTTTCACGTAGCGTTTGCTCAGTCAGGTAAGTTGAAAGAGTTGATGTATGTAGCATCTTTTTTTTTTTTTTTTTTTTTTTGGTGGTACGCGGGCCTCTCACTGCTGTGGCTTCTCCCACTGCGGAGCACAGGCTCCAGACGCGCAGGCTCAGCGGCCATGGCTCACGGGCCCAGCCACTCCGCGGCATGTGGGATGTGGGATCTTCCTGGACCAGGGCACGAACCCGCGTCCCCTGCATCGGCAGGCGGACTCTCAACCACTGCGCCACCAGGGAAGCCCGTATGTAGCATCTTTGCTTTTAGGAATGTGTACCTCTCTTCACCCTGTCAGACAATGTGTGACCATATCTTGGAGGTGAGGTGGGAGAATCTGACCAATGGAGATGCAAATGTTTTGTCTCAGAACTTTATTAAATATCTGAAACTATAGTGTAGAATATTCATCCAGAATTATACTTTGCATGTGCACCTACAAAGGTTTATTTAAGGAGAAAGCAAATATATGGTTCCATTTTCAATATCTCTCTTTTTTTGGTGTGTGGAATTTCATTCAGTGGAGGTTGAAGAAGGAAGATGAGGAACTATCCTGTCACTTCTTGGTAAATGCAAGCCACCAAAAATGAGGAAATTTAGATCTCATTTTTTACCTTTTAAATGCCTTTTTGTTCAGTTACAGCAAGAAAGAAAATTGCTTTGTAAATAATATATGGCATTTATTCATGCATAAGAATGCAGCACATGCATATTATCTATATATTACTGAGAAGATCGCTGTGAAGAGAGTTATAATGACATGATGTCTGCGTAATAATTTTTAGTTGACTCACTCTGTCAAATCATAGAAAAGCATTTTTCTAATAAGTCAGTATTATGTGAAGGCACTGTCTTCTATAGAAAAGCAGAATATTTTTCCTTTGTGGGAATTTAACATACACATGTAAAATTTGTAAACATGAATTTAACATACACATTTTCCTTTTAAAAGAATCCAAGTAAGTTATTATTTTAAAAGTTAAATTTTTATGTTTTGTATCATTTAGACAACTTTTTTTTTAGTTTTTTGTTATATATATATTTTTTATACAGCAGGTTCTGATTAGTTATCTGTTTTATACATATTGGTATATATATTGTCAATCCCAATCTCCCAATTCATGCCAGCACCACCACCACCGCCCCACCCCCCGGCTTTCCCCCCTTGGGGTCCATACGTTTGTTCTCTACATCCGTGTCTCCATTTCTGCCTTGCAAACCACTTCATCTGTACCATTTTTCTAGATTCCACATATATGTGTTAATATATGATATTTGCTTTTCTCTTTCTGACTTACTTCACTCAGTATGATACTCTCTAGGTCCATCCATGTCTCTACAAATGACCCAATTTCGTTCATTTTTATGGCTGTGTAGTATTCCATTGTATATATGTACCACATCTTCTTTATCCATTCATCTGTCGATGGACATTTAAGTTGCTTCCATGACCTGGCTATTGTAAATAGTCATGCAGTGAACATTGGGGTACATGTGTCTTTTTGAATTATGGTTTTCTCTGGGTATATGCCCAGTAGTGGGATTGCTGGGTCATATGGTAGTTCTATTTTTAGTTTAAGGAACCTCCATACTGTTCTCCATAGTGGCTGTATCAATTTACATTCCCACCAACAGTGCAAGAAGGTTTCCTTTTCTCCACACCCTCTCCAGCATTTGTTGTTTGTACATTTTCTGATGATATATCCCATTCTAACTGGTTTAGGTGATACCTCATTGTAGTTTTGATTTGCATTTCTCTAATAATTAGTAATGTTGAGCAGCTTTTCATGTGCCTCTTGGCCATCTGTATGTCTTCTTTAGAGAAATGTCTATTTAGGTCTTCTGCCCATTTTTTGATTTGGTTGTTTATTTTTTTGATACTGAGCTGCATGAGCTGTTTTTAGAGATTAATCCTTTGTCAGTTGCTTCATTTGCAAATATTTTCTCCCATTCTGAGGATTGTCTTTTCGTCTTGTTTATGGTTTCCTTTGCTGTGCAAAAGCTTTTAAGTATCATTCAGTCCCATTTGTTTGTTTTTATTTCCATTTCCCTAGGAGGTGGGTCAAAAAGGATCTTGCTGTGATTTATGTCATAGAGTGTTCTGCCTATGTTTTCCTCTAAGAATTTTATAGTGTCTGGCCTTACATTTAGGTCTTTAATCCATTTTCAGTTGATTTTTCTGTATGGTGTTAGGAAGTTTTCTAATTTCATTCTTTTACATGTAACTGTTTAGTTTTCCCAGCACCACTTATTGAAGAGGCTGTCTTTTCTCCATTGTATATTCTTGCCTCCTTTGTCAAAGATAAGGTGACCACATGTGTGTGGGTTTATCTCTGGGCTTTATCCTGTTCCATTGATCTATATTTCTGTTTTTGTGCCAGTACCATACTGTCTTGATTATTGTAGTTTTGTAGTATATTTTGAAGTCAGGGAGCCTGATTCTTCCATCTCCGTTTTTCTTTATCAAGATTGCTTTGGTGGGGCTTCCCTAGTGGTGCAGTGGTTGACAGTCCGCCTGCCGATGCAGGGGACATGGGTTCATGCCCCGGTCCAGGAAGATCCCACATGCCGCGGGGCAGCTGGGCCCGTGAGCCATGGCCGCTGAGCCTCTGCATCCGGAGCCTGTGTTCCACAATGGGAGGGGCCACAACAGTGAGAGGCCCACGTACTGGAAAAAAAAAAAAAAAGAAAGAAAAAAAGATTGCTTTGGCTATTCGGGGTATTTTGTGCTTCCATACGAACTGTAAAATTTCTTGTTCCAGTTCTGTGAAAAATGCCATTGGTAATTTGATAGGGATTGCATTCAATCTGTAGATTGCTTTGGGTAGTATAGTCATTTTCACAATGTTGATTCTTCCAATACAAGAACATGGTATATCTCTCCATCTGTTTGTGTAATCTTTGCTCTCCTTCATCAGTGTCTTATAGTTTTCTGTGTACAGTTCTTTTACCTCCTTAGGTAGGTTTATTCCTAGTATTTTATTCTTTTTGTTGCAATGGTGAATGGGATTGTTTCCTAATTTTTCTTTCTGATCTTTTGTTGTTAGAGTATAGGAATGCAAGAGATTTCTGTGCATTACTTTTTTATCCTGCTACTTTACCAAGTTCATTGATTAACTCTAGTAGTTTTCTGGTGGCATCTTTAGGATTCTCTATGTATAGTATCATGTCATCTGCAAACAGTGACAGTTTTACTTCTTCTTTTCCAGTTTGGATTTTTTTTTCTCTGATTGCTGTGGCTAGGACTTCCAAAACTATGTTGAATAATGGTGGTGAGAATGGGCATCCTTGCCTTATTCCTGATCTTAGAGGAAATGCTTTCAGTTTTTCACCATTTAGAATGATGTTTGCTGTGTGTTTGTCATATATGGCCTTTATTATCTTGAGGTCAGTTCCCTCTATGCCCACTTTCTGAAGAGTTTTTATCATAAATTGGTGTTGAATTTTGTCAAAAGCTTTTTCTGCTTCTATTGAGATGATGATATGGTTTTTATTCTTCAATTTGTTAATAATGCTGTATCACATTGATTGATTTGTGTATATTGAAGAATCCTTGCATCCCTGGGATAAATCCCACTTGATCATGGTGTATGACCCTTTTAATGTGTTGTTGGATTCTGTTTGCTAGTAGTTTGTTGAGGATTTTTGCATCAATATTCATCAGTGTTACTGGTCTGTAATTTTTTTGTGGTATCTTTGTTTGGTTTTGGTATCAGGGTGACGGTGGCCTCGTAGAATGGATAAGCCTTTTATGGTACGTTTATATGTATCTTGTTTTGAATGGCAGTGAACAACACTGTAAGATTATTTACTTTGTTTAAAAACTAGTAAACTTGCCCTAACAGGAACTTTGAAAAGTATTATAATCGTTTTTTATCCTATTGTTAGAATGAAGGTAAACATTTTAAATTCAAACCAATACTCTCAGTAGCAAGTAGCTTGTTCTAGATTCTTTGCTTTGGAAAGAGTTTTTTTTCCTCCTGATTCCTCTCACTTAACACAGTACTTGGCAGATAATAGATTGGTTGTTTACAGAATTAAAGACGACTGCTTTACATTGTAATGTGACATGGTTTTTCTTTTGCTTTCTGTAAAAGAGAGAAATTTTTACTTGGAAGTGAGATACAAAAGCAGGGAACCCATTTGTATTTCCTAAATTGCATCATACCATATTAACCAATAATTTACTCTATCTAATTCTTTGTTCCATTTCTTTTTTTTAATCCTCTTGACCAGTGCAGCAGGCATGATTCATTTTTCATTGTTTATCCTCCTGTTAGCTGATAAGGTTTATCCTCTTGTTAACGAAAAAAATTAAAATGAATAGAAGCAATGAAAATAGATAATAAGGAAGTCTTGTAGAGAATGTACAAGCTTCTAAATAATTGGTCTTTTATTTTAGCTTGATGTTTAATATAGACAGTGATATTCTTATTTCAATAATAGTGCCTAACATTTACTTAGTGCTTAACATGTGCCAGTGTCTCAGAGTGCTTTGCATGGCATATCTGTTTTATCTTTGGAACTCTAAAGTTGTTTTACAGAGGAGGGCATTACTATTAGGCCCATTATACAGAATAAGGAAGCTGAGGCTAGAGAGGCTTAATAATTGCCTCAGTTATACAGTTAACATGGGTGTTAGAATCTGGATTTGAATCCCTTTTGTTTTTTTACTTTGTACTTATATTTCAGTTATGTCAATTACTGTCTTATTTTAATTATTATTCATGTTACAGAGTCAAATTGAAATAAAATATTTGTAAATTTAAAAAAATCATAGAGGTTAGAAGGAATTAACTTCATATACAAATAATGACTGAACTATGAGAAATTCAGGTATTTGGCTATATATGTTACCCATTGTATCAAGGAATCAGTAAATGACTGCACTTTTATTTAGGTATAATATTTTTATTAAGACTGAAGATATTTTGTTAAATTCAACTTAAATACCTTTCTTTTCCCTTTTTACAAACTTACGTTCTTTTCCTATATAAAAATCGTTAAGATAATTGAGTCACTGTTATGGTGGAGGAAATGTATTATTTAAGGTAAAGGTTTTCCTCAATGGAAAATGGACATGATAGTCAATTACTTATTGTTTCTCTTACTGTAGTATAGTAAGTTAGCAGAGTGATGGCTTCCTTAGGAAGAGAAAACTGGGACTTGGAGGCACTCCCAAATCACAGGGCAGTAACCATAATAACCCTGAAACCAACAGAGTCAGTTACTTGGCAGTTTTGATGTTATATCAGTTTTGTACATCTGTACTGTCCAACATGGTAGGCACTTGCCCTGTATGGCTATTAATCTCTTGAAATGTGACTAATCTGTACTGAGATGTGCTGCAAGAGTAAAGTAAACATCATTTTCAAAGACAGTAAGAAAATTTTAAATTATGAATAATTTTTGTGTTCATTTTCTCAGACCTATCTTCCATTTTACAAATTCTTCTGTTTACTTCATTCCTCATTTTTAAATTTCAGTGAACGTCCTTTTCATTTGTAGAACTATTTTTTATTTTTTTCCATTATTTCATTTTTATAAATAATACCTTAATCTTTATTATGTATATACTTCTTTCACATCTTTAATAATTTGCAGCATACTCATTTTTTTAAAGGCTTTTTAAAAAATTTATTATTTTTAAATTTATTCGTTTGGCTGTGTTGGGTCTTAGTCGCGGCATGTGGGATCTTTGTTGCGGATATTTCGTAGCGGCGTGTGGGCTCTCTCGTTGTGGCATGCGGGCTCCAGAGCACATGGCCTCAGTAGTTGTGGCCCGTGGGCTATCTAGTTGTGGCACGCAGGCTCAGTAATTGCCACGCAGGATTAGTTGCCCCAAGGCATGTGGGATCTTAGTTTCATGACCCGGGATTGAACCTGCATCCCCTGCATTGGAAGGCAGATTCTTAACCACTGGACCGCCAGGGAAGTCCTGAAGCATACTGATTTTATAGCTTAATTAATAATATAATATTGGTGGAGGGGGTGTGTATTCTTGCGGTTTGTTATGTCTTCTGACTATAGTTCATTGCATAATTGCATAGTGCATTGTGAATTGTGAATGTGGTTTATCTTCAGCATAACCTTATCCGTGAGGATTCATACTTTGTCTGGAGGTGTGTCTCTTCAGAGGTGTGTCTCTTTCATATTTGCTTCTGCCTTATTTCCTGGGCATATTAACAGCCAGTACTGCTTTAACATTAATTTGTTAAATTGGACCACAAGCCAGTGTATATGCAGGCCCATGATTATGAACTCTTAGGTTACATGTTTCCTCCACTCAGAACAGGCAGAGAGATACAAGGTTGTTATCTCCCTCCGCTGGTTGACATATTTCCTTTCAGTGAGAGTATACTTTTAAAGGTAATGGGTTTGTGATGATGTCTAAGTTTAAAGTCCCTACCTTACACTGGCCCAAGGCATGTCTTCTATCTCCATGTGGTCATGAAACCAAAGGCCGTTGGTCTTTAATGAGAACCCTCTCACAACATGCATCCACATAGATACACTTGCTCAGACTCTTAGCTAAGGCAGTGATAGTACCTGTTTATTCTTACTTCTTTGGTTTTGAAATCTTCATTTGATTTTTGTTACAGAGGGTTTTCTTTACTTTCTTTCAAGTCCAACTCTGCATTTAAGACAATTTTTTTCTGTGTTTTAGTTAGCATTTCTGGATGTTTTATAGTGGTTTATTTTGAACAATATTTGCCAGAAATGTTATCCAAGTAATTGTCTATAAGTAAAGAATTGATTATGATTCATAATTTAGATGAGGAGAAGGAGCTCTGTCTACATACAGAACAGCCATATAAACTCAAACCATATAAAACTGCAAAATTAATTTACATTAATTTTTCAAAAGAACTGTTTCCTAATGAGCCCCTAAAATGTACATGGAAGGAATTTTTTGAGAGAATACTGGGGCATTTTCGTTACTTTAGGTATCTGTATAGTAAAAGCTATATCCTATCATAATTAGGAATAGGAGGGTTGTTAATGTGTTTTACCTCTAAGTTACTGGCTTGTTTTGCTTCTTTAACTATGAGTTCATAATTGATAAAAATACAAATTACATGATTAGGAGAAAAAGAGTTTAAAATTATATAATAATCTAAACTAGTACTTTTCAAAATGTGGTAAAAGACCAGATTTTTTTTAAAGCTCAAATTCATCATAGGTATGTAACTTTTCTAAAATAAAATTATATTACTAGATAAAATAAAAAGAAAAATGTAACTAATTCTTTGCTGTTAAAGTCAAAGGGTGTAAGAGGGTTCTATTCAACAAATTGAACAAACATAACATAGGAAAAAAGAAAAGAATTACAGAAGCACTGAAAGAGTGCAGTTGATACAAAGAATTGAAATTCTGCCCATGACTTCTGGTTGTTCCATAATTGTAACTAAACGAAAAGTTGTGAAAGAAATAGCAGTTCTTTGTATTAAATGTCTGACACATGTACACTTTGAACAAACACCATTTATTACAGTATTCAAAGTTTTTAACATTTTGACTTTTTTTAATACTCAAAGTTTTTAATGTGGCAAATGAGTTTGCTTTTTCAAAACTTACTTAAAGTCTGCTTTGGATTGAATATAATATTACCCTCAGGGAATAATGAAATTGTCTCATTTTTTAATTTTAGTACTATTAATGGTATTAATAATACTACTAATAACTCAGAGTTATGTTAATGAGAATGGAAGAAGAGATTTTTTAAAGCAGTCTCAACAACTCACGATTCTCATTTTCACCTTTTATCCAGAGTGAAGCAAGAGATGCTCTATTTTCAAAATTCATTTTCATTTCTTTATCATAACCAGTTACACCAGTTTGCTCTATAAATTCATAGTTAAATTTAAATGATCTTTTGATGAAATAAATGGATTTTACAGCCATGAATTTCCTATGTATAGATATTCTTCTGTTGGAAAAAATTTCAAAACATTGTTATGTATTTCAGGTGTTTTATAATAACTTTTCACACATGTGCACTATCAAGGTCATCATCTACTTTATTGATCACAGTCATCCTTTGATATCCTTGGGGGATTGGTTTCAGGACCATCCCTTGGATTCCAAAATCTGAGGATGCTCAAGTTTCTTATGTAAAATGTTGTAGTATTTACATATAATCTAAGCATATCCTCCCATTTCCTCCCTTCCTCCCTTCCTCCCATTTCCTCCCTTCCTCCCTTCCTTCCTTCCTTCTTTCCTCCTTCCCTCCCTCCCTCCCTCCCCCCTTCCCCCTCCCTCCCTCCCCCCCTCCATCCTCCCTCCCTCCCTTCCTTCCTTCCTTCCTTCCTTCTTTCCTCCTTCCCTCCCTCCCTCCCTCCCTCCCCCTCTCCCCTCCATCCTCCCTCCCCCCCTCCCCTCCATCCTCCCTCCCTTCCTTCCTTCCTTCCTTCCTTATAATGTTGACTTGTGTGCCCTCAGGTTTTAGTTGTGGTTATTATGTTACAGCAGTCACCCCTTATCCGAGGTTTTGCTTTCGGCGGTTTCAGTTACTAGCTGTCAGCTGATGTCCGAGAATATTAAATGGAAAATTGCATAATTTATTCATGAATTTTAGATCGCACACTCTTCTGAGTAACATGATGAATCTTGGTCTGGCCTGCTCCATCCTGGACTTGAAGCATCCTTTTGTTCAGTGTATCCCACCTGTTAGTCATTTAGTAGCCCTCTAGGTTATCAGATTCGAATGCAGAGTTATCTTACTGCTTGTGCTCAAGTAAACTTCATTTTACTTAACAATGGCCCCAAAGGCCAAGAGTAGTGATCTGGCAATTTGGACACGCTAAAGAAAAGCAGTAAAGTACTTTAAGTGAAAGGTTAAAGTTCTCTACTTAATGAAAGAAGACAATCCTATGCTGAGGTTGCTAAGATCTATGTTAAGAATGAATCTTCTATCTGTGAAATTGTGAAGAAGGAAAAAGAGATTTGTGCTAGTTTTGCTGTTGCACCTCACACTGCAAAAGGTACAGTCACAATGCATGATAAGTGCTTAGTTAAGATGGAGAAGGCATTACATTTGCACAATAAGATTTTGAGAGAGCAGGAGAGAGAGAGAGAGCACGCACCTTCACATAAGTTTTATTACAGTACATTGTTATAATTGTTCTATTTTATTATTAGTTATTATTGTTAATCTCTTACTATGCCTAATTTATAAATTAAACTTTACCATAGGTATGTATGTATAGCAAAAACATAGTATATATAGAGTTTGGTACTATCCACAGTATCAGTCATCTGCTGGGGGAGGGGATCGGGTCTTGGAATGTAAACCCCACGGCTATCGGGGGACCAACTGTATATGGATGCAGATGGTCCTGTTCCCAAAACTGAATTTAACATGTGAAACGTAGGATAATTATTTGGAAATTACTTCAATTGTCATCATTTAATTTCCTGCTATTGCCACTTTATTAAAAGGCATGTCTTTTTCTTGAAAAGTCCAGTGAAGTTTGTTACTCTAATTGTAAATTATTGTTAAAACTAAATAAGAAAGAAATTGCTTCGCTTATGGAGCTAGTATTGTTACACCATGAATTTAAAAGAATAGGTTTAAAAAGTAAATAAATAAAAGAATAGATTTTATTGAAAGTTAAAAATAATTGTAAAGTAAGTTATAAAAATAAGTAAGTGCTTACATTTTGGACTACAAATTATAAATTGACCTTAAAATATCATGAACAGTACATCATCCTTCTGTACATGAACACTGTGCATATCATGGGAATTTAGTAACACAAACTGTTCAGATGAGTCTACTGATCTTGTGTTTGTATGTTTTGACCATGTCTACTTGGTATACAAATTTCTAAATATTTACTCTCAGTATCTATAGTTATCTCATTGTAGACTGTAAACAAACTAGTTCTCAAACTAGCATCCAAAACATGGATCAATCATACTTGAAAGGCACTGGTATGAACTATCACACTGGCTCACAAATAACTTGAACGTCTTTGTCAAGAGCATGCTCATCTCGTCTTCATCAGTAGCAACAAATGATCAAAGTTCGCTTCACATACACCTGTAGACCTTTCTGTTCCTCTTGTATCTTTGGTGTTATAGGGAGAAATGTTTAATAATTGTATTTATTGATTGAATTTTTTCTGTTTCACCGTTAGCATTGTAAACCCCTTTAATTTTTCTATAATTTCATTAACTGGGAAAAGATATATTCAAAACCTGAGTTTTATAGTGTTAGGAGTTCATCTGTGGTATCTCAGGGATTTCTAGGATCAGGGTAGGCCACGTGAATTTTTCCATAATACATGCTTGGTTTTCCAAATAACATTTTCATGGTAAAAAGCATACTGTTGAAAAAGCTTGAAAAACAATTTATTGGACTTTTAAACTTGTTATTTCATTTTTGGGGCTGCTTTTCTGAGCTCCTATGTTGCTCTTCATAGGAAAAATAGTGAGTAATGTTCCATCTTGAAAGTAGGACAGCAAAATGTAACGTGCTAATTTTTTTCTCCATTTATATAGCAAATAGTGCTCTTTACAGACAATGACTGATGAACTGAAGAGTCATTGATTATAGTTCTTTATAGAATTGATTATCATTACATCAATAAAATGTTATTATTTTATTGTATAGAACTGTTATATTGTGTGAGTTGTCTTTGAGGATTTTTTTTTAAAATAAATTTATTTATTTATTTTTGGCTGCATTGGGTCTTTGTTGCTGCGTGTGGGCTTTCTCTAGTTGCAGCAAGCAGGGGCTGCTCTTCATTGTAGTGTGTGGGCTTCTCACTGCAGTGGCTTCTCTTGTTGCGGAGCATGGGCTCTAGGCGCATGGGCTTCAGTAGTTGTGGCACGCGGGCTCAGTAGTTGTGGCTCACGGGCCTTAGAACACAGGCTCAGTAGTTGTGGTGCACGGGCTTAGTTGCTCTGCAGCATATGGCATCTTCCCAGACCAGGGCTCGAACCTGTGTCCCCTGCATTGGCAGGCGGATTCTTAACCACTGTGTCACCAGGGAAGTCCCAAGGATTTTTCTAAAATGTAATTTTTTTGCGTGTTTTCCTATGATTGTCTATATGAAGTAGTACTTGGTAAAGAACCAGTCTTATTTCTACTTATTGTTAGGAAAGTTTTTTTCACTTTGCCGTTTTATAGCTTGGTAATATACTTTGAGGCTTTTTATGTATGTTGCTGTTTTCTCTACTATGTATGTCTTGCCCAGAAGAATTGTCATCATGAGCATATTTTTTGGCAGTAAATATTTTGCTATATGCAAGAACTTTTTTGGTGCATCATTCTTGCCCATTGATGTGAAATTTAGTTCTCAGATGGCAGTTAAGAAATTTTCTAAAGGAGGAAAATAAAATACAAGCATTACTTCTTAAGAGAAAATTATAAACTTTTACCTTAAATTAGATTTTGATTAGAAAAATCTTTGGTGGCACTGTAGACTTTTAAGTTCTTTAAACTCTAACAATTGTGATCATATTTTATTTTTTTCCTATAATATAATCATCAGCATGTTAGTGTATCTGGACTGTCTTAAGTACTTTGGAATCATAGCCATTTGTTCTTAAAGAATTACGTACAATGCCAGCCACTTATGGTGTACCCAAGCATTAAGGATGTGTGTAACAACAACAACATTAATAATAGCTGTGATTTATTGCATGTTTATTATGTATCAGAGACTATTCGAAGCGCTTTTTCATACCATAATTCATTTATTTCTCACAATAACCTATGAGCTAGATGGTCATTTTTTATTATCCCCATTTTACACATGAGAAAGACAGAGTTGTTAATAAGTTGCACAGTAGATTTCAACTCGAACCTCCAAGTTCTGCTCTTCTAACTACTAGTGTAATTAGAATTGCACAAAATAAGATGAATGAAAGATTATTTCACTTCCTAAATTATAAGAAATAGTTTAGGTAAGGTGTCATTGTAGCATGATGTACTTTGTTAACATTTCTAAACCTTGTAAATGTAAATGGGTAAACTTTCACATTAGTTCAGAAGAGACCTGTTGATAACACTGATCCTCTTTTGCTATTATTACATCTTTTCATATATTTTTATGTTGCACAAATAATTTTTAGTTTGACACATTGATGTCCGAAATACCATTACTCTAGTAGTGTTTAATAGTGTAAATTATGTAGAAATGTGTTTAAAAATAATTTTTACAAGTGCTGGATGAAGATGAAGTACATTTTTAGTTACTTTTTTTACGCATTCTCTTAAAGATAGTCAGTGTTGCTAAACATGACATTTTGCTTTTACATACCCGAGAATGCTGTTTTTAGTGCAACTCTTGAAGTTACAATGTGATTGAAAAATTTAACTTCTGGGATTTGACTTTCTGTTTTGGTGTGTTTACTATGTTATAAATGAAAGATATGATTTAACCACCAACAGACCTCTTCGTGGATATAAATGTATCATTACTCACTTCTAGTTAGTAGGGTGTTCAGTAAGTCAATTTTCTTCTCATTGGGATTTATACTAAAACACTAAAATTTTTTTGGTATAGCTTTTCTTTTAAGCTAGAACTTATATATGAGAAAGCTACTTGGAATTAGTGGTACAACCTGTGTTCATGAAGTCACATTTTTGGGAGGTGTTTCACTCTCAGTCTTAGAGCTAGAACTGTAAACTTAGCCTCGGTAATAGTATGTGTTAGCCAACTGAGCTAACACATTGAATTAGGCAGAGACTTAAAAAGTTTAGCTCTAAATAAACAAGGTCCTCTTTTTCTCCTAATTAATGAGTCTGCATCTGCCATCACATTATTGGAACATGAAGATAGATTGCCATAGAAAGTAAAACACTCATTCTTCAATGCCTTATTAGGGTGAAAGTAATTCACATGTAAGTGATATATAAAGACTATATAATTGCCTGAAAAAGAGAAAATTAGGAAATGAGGTAGATCTTTTTTTCTTGTGTTTACTGCCTGTTATCAAGAGCTGGGCTAGAATATATGCCTTTCTGTGAATAAGGAATGGTCTTAGTGTATAATTTTATGTTTCATAACTCTAAAAGTAATTATTTTACTTTTTCTTATCCAATATTTCTGAAGACCTTCTTCCCCCATTTTCTTAGCACATATTTATTATCTCCAGCTTCCTGATTTTTAAACTCTGATTTCTCTTCTGAGCCTTAGACCTATATAGTGTAGAGCTATCTACTCTTAACCTCCGCTTGAAATTTCTTGTAAGCAGCCCGACTTTGGGGGGAAGAATTTCCCAAACTGAAATTCTCTCCTGTGCTCTGTTCCTCCATTTTTACCCATCTGAAGAAATATCACCCATTTACTTACTGCTCACACAAGTCAGTCATCACCCATTTTTTTCCCTCTTACACCACACTTAGTGTCTGTCATCAAGTTCAGTTTATCTCTTAAATGTATCTGCTATCAATATTGTTAGTTCTTAACCATCACACCTCTGTCCAAAAACCTGAAATAACCTCTTATTTGGTCTTTTTCCCTCCACTGATGTCTCCTTCATTTTCCACAGAATAGCCAGAGTAGTCACTCTGAAACAATTGTTTAAAAATGTTTATGCTGATCATGCATAAAACCATCCGGTGCCTTCCTGTGTTAAGAGTAAACCTACAATAGTCAATACAATCCACAAGACCCATTATAATGTGGCCACTACTTACCATTCCCACCTCATATCAAGTACTATACTCCTTTTAACTTATGCTCAAGTCACAATACCCTTTCATTTTTCTTGACTTCTATACATCTTGCAGATCTACCTTTAGATGTCACTTTTATACAGAAGCCTTCTCTGCTCTTCTTCTCTACCTTCGTCAATCATCCGATGTAAATCTTAAATCACATCTTTCTGTTATAACCTCCCATAGCATTTACTAATGGTTTGTAATTATATATTTACTTGTGTGGTTGTTCCCTGCTCTTCTGTGTGCTTCACGAAGGCAAGAATTCTGTGTCTTATTCATCACGTATTCATAATGCCTTACACATAGTCCTCAGTAAATAATTGGTCAATAAATGAATGTTAATTACAGCCTACACATTCTGTTTCTTTTTCTTTTTTTCTGATTAAAGGTAGGAATGTGTTTCTTTATGGAAACAGAAAAGATTCAATTCAGCGAGAAAGGCCATGGCAGAACTATATTCTACCTATTATCAGCAAGGGTTATATTTTTGTAATAGTGTCTCAAATTACCATGATTGGTGGCTTTCAAATTACAGTTTTGAGTTCCTTCATCCAAAAAGTACTAATTGTGATTGAAATGAAGGAATAGGCAGGTTGAACTATAAAGTACAGGTTAGCACCCTTTACATTAACAAATTGCAAGGAGCATTGTTGGCCATATTCTTTGAACTTCTCTCTGGTGTCCAAAAGTAATGTAAATTTGAAACTTAACAATGTTGGGGAGTTCCCTGGTGGTCTAGTGGTTAGAATTTGCTGCTTTCACTGTGGTGACCCAGGTTCAGTCCCTGGTTGTGGAACTGAGATCTCACAAGCTGCTTGGCACAGCCAAAAAAACAAAAACAAAAACCAGTTTTATAACAGGAACACGGGGTGTTAGAAAACATGTTCTGATTCTCAGCTCTGCAGCTTATTAGTTGGAAAGTATTGGGAAGAATTCCCTGAACCTCTCTGAGTCTTAGTTTTCCTCCTATAAAATGGATATAATAAAACCTTAATCAAAGGTGTTATTATGGAGAGTAAATTTTATATTTTGTGTTTTTATATTAAATAATTTTATTTTATATAAAATAATTATATATAAATTTGTAACGTGGGTTAAATAGTTATGTTTATTAACTGTTTGAATTTGGATTAATCTTCTGAATAATCTTTGTTACATATATTCCAAATTAAATTAAGAAACATAAACTTATAGGATTTCTGAGACATTGCCCTTTATTTTAAGTTAGTTTTTTTTTTTTCATTTCTGTTATAAAATTCTGGTTTAGAATACAGATAAGAAATATATTTCCTGGTAAGTAATATTATTTAAGCTATTTTGTTAATGCTTTTTTTTGAGAATGAATTTTCTAATATTGTCTTTTTCAAAAATCTTTACTAAAAGCTATTCAAGGATGAAATAGTTGAAACAGTATTTGTGCAATCATAAGTATCCTCTGATTGATAGTATTTTTTACCTGAACTCCAACTGTTACAGATAACTATAAATACAAATTGAAACTTAAGGTAATATACCAATTCTGTACATCAGTAGTATTTTGTGTGTGTTTTTAAGAATGATTAAGTCTTTTTTTTTAAGTCATGGAAGCCATTTTAGCTGACTTTATAACTGCAGACCATATATTTGTCTCATGATTTCTTCCATCAAAGCATTGAAGAAGTGAATTATTGAAAAGATAAAAATAAATTTGTTTGCTTTCTGTCAGAGTTCATATCCACAGCCAACCTTGATAGAAGACCAGAATGATTTAGACAAGTTTGCTTTGGAGATTCATAACATATGCTTGCTGGACAGAATTGAGTTATCTCTGCTCTGGAGAGTAAGTTATTGTAGCAGGAGCTGACAGAGATGAAGATAACTGAGGGAAATTCAATTACCTTTTAGTGTTTTCTTTCTAATAGGATTCTTAATGTGAAAAAGATCCTTAGATGATGTGCCCTTGTTATGTATGAGATCTTCCTTGATACCTGTTTCCAGAATACCATGAATGTTCAAGTTCCAAGTTGTCATTAAGCATGAAACAGGCAGCTTACTGTTAAGAGTAGTTTTGATCGAAAGGTCTAATTTTTACTTGATGTCATTGGTGATCATTACAATCATTGACTGCCCTCTGTGGTTTTCTTTAACAAAATATATATTATTTTGTCTGAGTTTATTATTTAATATGTTAGGAGGGTTTTTTCCCTCCTTTCTTTCAAATGACCCTTTCTGGAAGTATCCTGTAGCTTCTCAGTGTTGATATAATTGATATCTCTCTGTCTAATTATCATATACTGAGGCTTGGCAACCTTGTGTAAATGCTGTTAGAATTCTCAAGCCTCCATTTTCACTTTGCTTTGTCATTCTGCCAGACTTTTTGTTAATGGTGTCTTTACTTTCTTACTCCCTTTTACTGTTCAGTGTCTTGCAGCCTGGCTTCTCTCCTTTCCTTTTCATCTACAATCCTAGAACAAAAATATTACAAATGTTCTCTTGATATCTAATTATATTACCTGTTGACTCCTTTTTATTCTTCATGTTTCTTGATCTCCGCATCACTTGACATTGATGATCAACCCTTCCATTTTGAAATTCTTTTTTTGTTTGACTTTCTTACCAGGTGCTTTCCTGGTTAGCTTTTTACTTCTCATAGTTCTCCTTCTAGTTTCATTTCTATCTCCATTTCTTATTTCTTTACCAAAAGTATAGGTCTTTCACAAGAATATCTCATTGGTACTTTAAAAATATATATATATATATTTATTTATTTGGTTGCGTCAGGTCTTAGTTGTGGCAGGCGGGCTCCTTAGTTGCGGCTTGCCAGCTTCTTAGCTGTGGCACATGGGCTCCTTAGTTGTGGCAGGCAGGCTCCTTAGTTGCGGCTCGCTGGCTCCTTAGTTGTGGCATACAAACTCTTAGTTGTAGCATGCATGTGGGATCTAGTTCCCATACCAGGGATCAAACCCAAGCCCCCTGCATTAGGAGTGCAGAGTCTTAACCACTGCGCCACCAGGGAAGTCCCCCATTGGTACTTTTAACTTTTGTGTTTTTTAATAATTTCATATAATGTCATCATTATATAAAAGCTCTATATAGAAGATATTAAATGTTTTTAAACTTAAAACTTTTATATTTATTGTCTTCTATAGCTAATTTAAATTTTAACAATTATGAAAAGGCACAGGGTGAGACATACCTTTCTAATCTCCTCCTGGATGCTTTCAACCTCCTCACCTTTGTAGGAAGCCATTGTTAGTTTCTTGTGAATCTTGTCAAGGTTTCTTTATGCACATATATACAAATAGGAATATATATTCTCATCTCCCTTTCTTTATACAAATGTTAACATATCTATAATGTTCCAAACTTTGCTTTTTAAACTTAATATTATTTTTTGGAGATTTTTTTTACATTCCCATCAGCAGCATATGAGTATCTGTTTCGTAATAGAGTGTGTTATCAAACTTTTAGACTTTTGTCATTCTCATAGATTATGCATGATCGTATGTGGTTTTCATTTGTTTTTCTCAGTATAGTTTTAACTTATATTTCTGATTTTTATGCCTTTTGTATTTCCCTTTCTAAAAAATATCCTTTGCTTGTTTTTCTGGATGTTCTTATTTTCTTACTCATTTGTAGAAGTTCTGCATATATTAAGGAATTAACTCTCTGATATATAAGTATTTTTGCAGTTTGTTGAGTTACATATGGTGGAATTTTTGGTGTCCTGCAGAAATTTTTTACAAAATGTTTTTGTTGTTGAATTTATGAATGTTTTCTTTTATGACCTGATTTTTTGGTTGGTAGTTGGAAGATTATAAAGGCATTTCTCCATATTTCTTCTAGTATTTCTGCAGTTTTATTGTCTTATGTTTAAATATTTCATTTATTTTTAATTTATCTTAGTATATGAAGATAACTGGGATATGAATCTAACTTTATTTTATATGACAATCTAATTTTCTCTGTACCATCTGCTACATAGTCCAAAATTTCTCCCTTGATTTGAGATGCCATTGTTATCAAATAATAAATGCCTATGTTTTAGGCATTTTTTTTGTATAATCTATATTTCCGTATTAGTCTCTGTGATTTCATTTATTGGTGTTAATTTTTATTTAAATTATTGAAGCTTTATAATGCGTTTTAATACTAATAGGGCTATGCAGTCCTTTCCCCTCATTGACTTTTAAAAATATAAAATTTTGAGAATTGCTGTGGCTAGTCTTGTTTAGCTAATAATGTTAAATTCAGCTTGTCTCTTTCAAAAAACTATTTTCATTTGATTCTCTTGAGCTTTTCGGGTATATAATCATTTCATGTGCAGATATTGATAGGTTTTACATCTTATTTCTGATTTTTATTCTTCTAATTGCTTTTTCTTATCTAATTGAATTGGCTTATTCAATCATTATTATTGAGTATTAATAGTAATTATTGGCTGCCATATTCTGTTTACTAATGTTTTGTTATTTTACCATTCTGCTCTCTATGAGTTCAACATTTTTGGTTTTTAGATTCCACATAAAAGTGAAAATATTCATTTAGTTCTGTTTCATCGAATTTATTTTTTAAATGAAAAATTTATCCAATTTTGTCATCCTTAAGTGGAGTTGTAGAGTTGATAGTATGCTTTTTAAATGTTAGATATTCATGGATTGACATTAGATATTCATGGATTGACTGATTCCATTTTAACATAATGATAGTCCAAATTAATGCTTATCAGGTCATTATAAGTTATACTCTTTCACTTTAAGCAGTCATAAATAATATAAATTCATTGATTTTTGTGGTGATGCTTGAAATTAATTTGTGATTAATTTGATTATAATTGTATAATAACTATGGGTGTGTGAAATGCTTCTACGTATCTATAATCCAGATAATCCCCAATCTATTTTTATTGATTTGTTTAGATTATTATGGAAATAAAAACAACAACAAAAAAAGTGTCATTTAAAAGTAGAATTCAGATATATCCTAGAAGACTGACCTGGGAAACGCTGACTTAAGAAAAAATTTTGTTTAGAATTTTGTTTGTAATTTATCTTAGGATAAACTGTGGTATGAATCTAACTTTATTTTATATGACAACCTAATTTTCTCTGAACCATCTGCTACATAGTCCAAATTTTCTCCCCTGATTTGAGATACCATTGTTATCAAATACTAAATGATTCTTTTTAAAAATTTTTTATTAAAAATTTTTATTTATTTATTTATTTTTGGCTGCGTTGGGTCTTCGTTGCTGCATGTGGGCTTTCTCTAGTTGTGGTGAGCTGGGGCTACTCTTTGTTGCAGTGCGCGGGCTTCTCATTGAGGTGGCTTCTCTTGTTGCAGAGCTCGGCCTCTAGGCATGTGGGCTTCAGTAGTTGTGGCTCACGGGCTCTAGAGCGCAGGCTCAGTAGTTGTGGCACACGGACTTAGTTGCTCCACGTCATGTCGGATCTTCCCGGACCAGGGCTCGAACCCATGTGTTCTGCATTGGCAGGCAGATTCTTAACCACTGCGCCACCAGGGAGGCCCGGCTCTTTTTTTTGAATGCAAAAAAAATGTATTAATCTGAAGAATACATGTGGAAAAAAAAGAGGGAAAAAATGTAACAATAAAGAGAATATTCTCCAGTATCTTTTCCCTTACCATACTCCCAAGATAATGGTTTGGTACAAAACTTTTCAGACTTTTTATTATTAATGTATACTTTATGTATAATTGTATATATATATGTTCCATACATAATATACATTTGACCAAATATGGAATTATATTATGTAGAATGTTATGTATTTTCAGCCAGTAGTTCTTATATTTTTATTTGCTTATGGACTCTTGAGAATCTGACCTTGAGATATTTATAGAAATATAACCATGCAGTTTTACATGTAATCTTTGGAGGTTTACAGTTTCTGACTTGAGAGTATCTTATGTAAGAGTCTGTGTGGTTTGCATATATCATTTCTCTTATAGCAGTCATGTAGGGGAAATAGAGGCTAACCTTTCACTGATATTTCTCTTTGTTATGGATATTATGTTTTCAAATTCTGGATTAGGTTATTCTTATTGGAGACTTTGTGAGAATTACTTGTATCTGTTAAGAATGTTTCAAAATTATTTGTCTGCTGAGGGAAACAAACCTTAGGTATTGACTGCTTTATAATAGGATCTATTCATTTTAATTTCAGTTCCTAGTATAGGCTTGGAACATAGGAAGTTCTCAATAAAATATTGTTAAATTAATGAAACTATCAACTAATAACAAGGTAGAATATAGGATTAATGAAGGTTTTCATATCCAACTAACAAAAATTTGGAGATTCAATCTTTTCATGTGAGATCCTAGATTCTTTTAGCTTAAGAAAACATTCTGTTCATATCCTGGTAGAAGCATAAAGAACAATAGTAATCATTATGCTCTCTTGTATTTTTTATTAGATTGCCACTATTTTTCTGTTTTCCCCCAGCTTTATTGAAGAATGATTAAGTACATATTATATATATTTAATGTGCACAACATATTTTCATATATGTGCATATTGTGAAATGGTTACCACAGTTGAGCAAATTAACATATTCCATCACCTCACACCATTGTTTTGTGTGTGTGGTCGACCACTTGAGATCTACTCTCAGCAAATTTCAAGTATACAACATTTTCTTATTAACTATTGCCACCATACTGTACATTAGATATCCAGAATTTACTAATCTCAGAAAAATTCTGTACCCTTTGATTAATATCTTCCCTTTCTCCCCACCCCTTAGCCTCTAGCTATATTACCATTCTACTCTCTTACTATGAATTTGACTTTTTCATTTTTCGAATCCACATATAAGGGAAATCATGCAGTATTTGTGTTTTTGTTTATGGTCATCTCACTTAGCATACTGTCTTCCAGTTTCATCTGTGTCGTCACAAATGGCAAGATTTCCCTTTTTCTGAGGTTGAGTAATATTCCAGTATATATATACCACATTTATTTTAATCCGTTTATCTGTCAGTGGATACTTAGGTTGTTTCCATATTTTGGCTAGTTTTAATAATGCTGCAAGGAACTTTGGAGTGCAGGTATCTATTCGAGGTAGTGAGTTATTTCCTTTGGATATAAAGAAGTGCATTGCTGCATCACATGGTAGCTCTATTTTTATCTTTTTGAGAAACCTCCATACTGTTTTATATAGTGGTGACACCAATTTACAATCCCACTAACAGTGCACAAGGGTTTCCTTTCCTCTGCATCTCCTCCAACACTTGATATTGCTTGTGTTGTATTAGAGTATCACCTGTGTAATAATCTCTAAATTTCCTTTCATTCACTTCTGTAGAAAATTTTTGAAACCATAAACATGTTTTTTCTGTTTATTTTGCTCTTTCTAGTGACTTTATGTATTTGTTCTTACGTGCGTGTAAAATTGGTAGAGTGCAAAATAAGTCGGAGCTATTTAAGGATTAGTTGAAAGGCAGACTTTTTTCATCTTTGTCCACTTCTTTATTTTACATTCCCATTACTGAATTGAATTCCCCATTTTGTCTTTCAGTTAGTGGTTGAAATACCAGGCAAATGAAATATAATGATACTGTGTTTCTTCTTACTAAACTTTAAAAGTAAACTTGTAATTATGACACAGTGCAAAGCATTTTCAAGTGAACCTCCCAGTTTTGCTTTCCTATTTGTCTTTCCTTCAGAGAAATGGTAAGTTTGACAATATATAAATTTTTTAACTGTAGCTTTTGTCGTTATTTTCTTTACGTTAGATAAAAATGATGTTGATAAATAATCATGAGGGTGATGGAATACTTTCTTAGTTAAGGTGTATTATAAGTCCTTTTAAATGTCAAGATCACTTTACTTTGAGCACCCAGCCACTGAGACCACATGATTACTATGTTGCAGTTTCACATAGCTCTGAGTTTCCAGTCAGATAACCATGTGCATTAATCTTGGCTCTGTCATTTACTAGCTGTGTGAGCTAAGACATTATTACCTCATGTTAAAATCAGGATAATAATGGTGCCTACCTATAGTAATTTTGTGAAGAGTGAATGGGATTTGATATATGTAAAGTGCCTGTTACTGTGAGTTCATATTAAGTGTTTAATGATGCAGCTATTATTGTTACTTTAAAAAGGGGAGTATTTTTTTTATTCTAAGTAATCTCAAGGATTATCCAAGGAATGCTTACGTGTCCCACACTTCTCTTCTGGAATGCTTACCTCTGCCTTAGGGCCTAGATCCAGTCTACTGCTATATCAGAAGTCTGGAGGCTACCTCTTACTCTCATGCGAGTGGCTTTCCAGGAAGTAGCCATTTTTTCTTTATTCTGTTGCTCAAAGCATGGACATAGGCTTTTCTTTTTCTCATTTGTAGGCCTAGCAATGATAGAAGGACATCACAGTGCAGAAAGGGAAAATAAAACTCATTATTGAATATTGCATCTCCTAATTCATAGGCCATGCTCTTGCATAGGAGGTTTTCTCTTGATTTTTTTCTTGACCTCTGTCTCTCTTATCCCTTCACCTGGTTGCAGGGGCTTGTTCAGTTTCCCCACATAGGCATCTCCTTTGACAACATTCCTCCTCTTCTTAGTTCAGGCCCATTTGCCTCCAGTCTTAGAATGAAAAGAATGTTGGTTCTTAGTAAGTCCAAGGTTTGCCTTTATCCTTCCTCTGGTTGATTGACAATGGGACCATCAAATTCCTTAAGGGAAAGTCTCACCCCAGTTTACCATACATGTTCTGGTATATCTTCCACACCTGGACTCTGCAATCATAATATTTCTCAGTATATTTCCAAAGTGTGCTGTATTCATTCTGGAATGCACTATTTTTAGAGATTCTTCTAGGATGTGCTTTAACTTGTCTCACTTTCTATTTTAGCTTCTTGATACTGGCCAGATTAAGAGCTAGGCTCATGACATTTTCTGCTGTCAGTCTTCTGTGGGTAACTTTTGAACAGAAAATATGCATACCTACACAGGGCCCATGGATACATGCACTTATTTTTAAAAATCATATCTTTTAGAATTATATGTGAAGCTAAAGAAGCTATCATTGTTGGGGCAAAGGAAGACCATTCTAAAGTAAGCTGATGTTTCTGCCCTTGTTTGAAAATTATAAGTAATGCTTCTCTAGCTTCAAAAAACAGAGCTATATTACTGGGCACTCTGTTAAAGTTAGGAAGCTAGAAAAAAGCAAAGGAACTATAGCACAGTTAAAATTGAATTCATACCTATGAGCAGTGCTGATCAAATTAAATCCAAACTGAAAAATATATTTTTCTTCATTATCTTCTCAGTGTATTCTGATAATATAAAATATATTCTTGATAGAGAACTAGATCTCTTACTGCTGTTGAAAACTCTCTTCTAAGAAAAGGTCCGAATATACTCCTTATAGATAGATCAAGTCTGTATTTAAGGTTTCAATTTATGATATATCCTAGTTATCTTAACAGTTGACCAGATCAACTATTTATATATTAAATGATTTATAAAAACCTTTGCGGAATGATTTTTTTAATGAAGGAAATGGGTAAAAATACATTAGGCACCCAACGAAGGTATAAACAAGCATGTATTGTTGTACTTAAAGAGAGAGCTCTGGTAATTACATGTCTTATTCTGTTATTCTTATTTAAAACTGCAGTCTTTTTAAAATATTTATTTTATTTCTTTTCTTTATTTTTTTGGGTCTGTCGGGTTTTAGTTGCGGCATGCGGGGTCTTCCTTGAGGCGTGTGGGATCTTTTCGTTGTGGCATGGGCACTTCATTGTGGCCAGTGGGCTTCTCTCTAGTTGTGGCGTGCGGGTTTTTCTCTCTCTAGTTGAGGCGGACGAGCTCAGTAGTTGTGGCATGCAGGCTTAGTTGCCCCGCAGCATGTGGGATCTTAGTTCCCTGACCAAGGATTGAACCCACATCCCCTGCCTTGGAAGGCGGATTCTTTACCACTGAACCAGCAGGGAAGTCCCTCTTATCTTTACTTTTTTTTTTTTTTTTTTGACTCCATTGGGTCTTTGTTGCTGCAAGCGGGCTTTTTTTCTAGTTGTGGCCAGAGGGGGCTACTTTTCATTGCGGTGTGCATGCTTCTCATCGCAGTGGCTTCTCTTGTTCTGGAGCACGGGCTCTAGGTGTGTGGGCTTCGGGAGTTGTGGCACACGGGCTCAGTAGTGGTGGTTCGTAAGCTCAGTAGTTGTGGCTCGTGGGCTCTAGAGCGCAGGCTCCATAGTTGTGGTGCACGGGCTTAATTCCTCCACAGCATGTGGGACCTTCCTGGACCAGGGCTTGAACCTGTATCCCCTGCATTGGAAGGCAATTCTTAACCACTGTGCCACCAGGGAAGTCCCCTCGTATCTTTACTTTTAAGAAAGGTTTTTATTTGAGATATTCTCTTTTTTTTTTTTTGCCTTCTTATTTTGCTATATTTTATTTTTTCTATCTTAAATGAGCCCTTTCTTCTTGGTGAACAGTTACATAGCCTGTAATTCCTTTGTGAAACCCTCCCTGGTTCTGAATAGTTCTTTCTTGTTGTTTCCAAATACACCATGAATATCTTTCTTAGCAGGTATCTTATATTCTAATTATATTTTCTCCTGTATCTCTCAACTACATTGAGATGTTGGAAGAGAGGGACTGTTTGCTGTACAGTTGGTTAACTTCACGACTGAGTCTACAGTAAGTGTTGGGTGTTAGTATATATGCCTGTCAGCCTTCTGATTATTTCATGTCTCTTCTTATTGGATACTTATGAGAAGCACATCACATTATGTCCTTTTTATATGAGGAAACTGAGGCATAGGGAGATTAAATACCTTGCCTGAGCATGAATGTGTCAGAGCCAAGATTTAAAGTCAGGTTGTACGGCTCTAGAGTCTGCTCTTAACCACACTGGTAACTATGGTTTTTTAAAGAATGAATTAATCATGTTTTGAGTTTTTGGTTTTCATGCTTGTTCTTGAACTACTTTTATTTGAAATTTAAGCATAAGACTTACCTATTTGTAGTCGTAGTAGTGTGTGTGTGTGTGTGTGTATATACATATATCTCCTTTTAGTCTAATACAAGTAAGACACCCTAGTTTTGTATGCTTTTCAAAGAATAATGGTTAGCTAGATATGTTGAGTTAAAAGATTATAGGATTTACTTAAGATATCCAGCTCTTGTGCAGATTAGCAAAAAGTAACGTTTAAAAGATTAGAACTTCTCTCTCTCCTTCTCTCTCTCTCTGTATATGTGTTTGTGTATAATCATATAATGTTATGTAAAGATATATTTGTCTCATATTATGATTTTTTAAAACAAAATTATTTGAGTTTAACCCTATTTAAATTTCATGTTAATTTTGTTGATCACAGATTCTAACCACATTGTACTTTATTTACCAAGCTGATGTATGATGTATGCAGGCATTGTTAAAGAAATCAGTTTGTCTTTATGGAAAGTGTTTTGTTATCTACTTAAGAATTTTGTGATTTTCATTGTTAATAAGTAACTCTAATGAAGTAATGAAATAATATAAACAATGTTGTGTGTGCAATTGACATACAAGTGGAAACTGTAGCCCTCTTCTTAGTGTTGACTTTACAAATATGTAAAAGCTTTTAAAACAAATTTTTTATTATCTGAAGTAAAATATTAGAAGTTATATTAATCCTCAAATTATTTAAAAATACTGTTTGAAGTCTGCAGTTGTAGAGATAAGAACCCAACATATTGTATCCAGTGCATTAAAACAATAAGAAATGGAAGCGATACTTTGATAAGTGTTCTGCCTGTTTTAACCTTGAATGCTATTATCGTGGGGATGATGCTATATCTGTTTCATTGGCGTAGCCTTTTTCACGCTGAGAGAAATCAATACTTTGAGGCATTGGATGACAGAGGAACCACTTTAGAATTAAAGGTGGCTGTCACACATTGTCATTGGCTGACTTTCGTTGGCTATTGAGGTTTTTAAGCTTTCATTTTTCTAAGTCTTTTTCAGGAGTCTTTGTAAGATTCCCGAGGACAACTTTTTTTTTTTTTTTTTTAATGATTAGTCTTTACATCTGAGTTGAGATCAAGTACAAAGACCTCCAAAATTGCAGTATTGAAAAGCTTCTTAATTCGTTGTCCCTTAGGTGATTTCCCTTTTAAATCGTTTACAATGAGACAAGTAATTTATAGTGTAATGATTTTGAGATAAATTGGGACATAAGGTAGTACTGTTAAAAGTGTTTACCAGAAGGTATAGTTAAATAAAAATACAGTACTCTGTGTGTAGCCGTGAAAAAGAATGAAGATAGAACTATATGTCCTGACATGGAATGATGTATAGTTTGATTCTGTTTATATAGGCACTACATCTTACTGTTAACAGTGACTACCTCTGTAGAAAACAATTAGCCAAACAGGGAGGAGGTGGAAGAGAGAACTTTCTTTTTATTTCATATAAGTCATTACCTTTTTATTTGAGTATAAGTTTGTTTTAAAAACGGAAACACAAAACTTGTAAAACCAATACATTTCAATTGCTTAATTAAAATTAAATGTTACTAAATTAGGCGAAAGGGTTATATAATATTTAAAAGATTTTAGCCTTGAACTGTTTTTTTTTTTTTAAATTTTATTTATTTTTGGCTGCGTTGGGTCTTCATTGCTGCGCACGGGCTTTTCTCTAGTTGCGGCGAGCGGGGGCTGCTCTTCATTGTGGTGCACGGGCTTCTAATTGTGGTGGCTTCTCTTGTTGCAGAGTACAGGCTTTAAGTGCGCGGGCTTCAGTAGTTGTGGCATGTGGGCTCAGGAGTTGTGGCTTGCAAGCTGTAGAGCACAGCCTTAGTAGTTGTGGTGCACGGGCTTAGTTGCTCTGCAGCATGTGGGATCTTTCTGGACCAGGGCTCAAACATGTGTCCCCTGCATTGGCAGACAGATTCTTAATCACTGCGCCACCAGGGAAGTCCCCTTTAGCCTTGAACATTTTAACTGGAATTTATTTTTATTTCACAATATTATGCAAATTTCATGAAAATTTGCTTTATAACCTGTTTCTCTTAAAATATACCGCAATTTAACTCTAGAAGAAATGTGCATTTAACATTACCTCCTTTTCCTGATGCTGAAAGAAAGTGATTGTGAGAAGCCTTGTATGCATGCTCCATTAAGCTAAATTATGTCATTTTATGAAATGACTTATTTGCTTCTGTTTTTTCTTTCAACACTTAAATATTTTTTTATCATTGTAATTTCTTTTTCAGTTTTTGAACTTTATATAAATGGAATCAAAGTTGGTTTTGTCTGGCATTTTTGGTTCAACATTATGTTTGTGAGATTCATTTGATTTGTTTTCCTAGTTCATTTTCAGTGCTGTATGGTATTCTGTTATATTAGCAGAGCAGTAGTTTTTCACAATCTTCTGCTATTGATTGGCAATTCAGTTGTTTCCCGTTTTTAACTGTTATGAACAATGCTGCTTTGAACATTTTGTAGTCTTTTGATGTACACGCTCATATATATCTGTAGGGTGGACTTACTTGACTGTAAAGTATTCATGTTTTTAGTTTTAATAGATACTGCCAAACTCCCTTGCAAAAGCATGTAACACTCCCAACATCAGTGTATAGCTGTTCTCATTACTCCAAATTTTCATCAACAATTGGTTACCACTTTTAATTTTAGCATTCTGGTAATTGTGTATTGGTAATTCATTGTGTTTTATTTTGGATTTCATTTACAAATTCAACTGTACATCTTTTCTCCTGCTTGTTATGTATTATCTTTCTTTTTTTTTTTTTTTGCTGTACGCGGGCCTCTGACTGTTGTGGCCTCTCCTGTTGCGGAGCACAGGCTCCGGACGCGCAGGCCCAGCGGCCATGGCTCACGGGCCCAGCCGCTCCGTGGCATGTGAGATCTTCCTGGACCGGGGCATGAACCCGTGTCCCCTGCATCAGCAGGCGGACTCTCAACCACTGCGCCACCAGGGAAGCCCTGTATTATCCATTTTTTATTGTACTTTTATGAAGTACCTGTTTATCTTTTACCCAGTTTATTACTTATCTGTCTTACTGGTTATCTGTCTTACTGATTTATAGGGGGTATTTACCTACTTGGTATATGAGCTAATTTTTTCAATAAGAATTTTTTAACTATGTTCTTCTCAGTGCCTTGTCTATTCATTTTTTAAAAACTTCTTAAATATAATTTATTGAATAAGTAAAGTTCATACGTAATAAAATACACCTGTTTTAAATATACAGTTTGATGAGTTTTGACAAGTGTATATACCTTTGTAACTGTCATAATCAAGATATGGAAAATTTCTGTCATCTCAGAGAATTCCCTTGTGATTCACTGTGGTCAGTTCCTCTCCACATATACATACCCAACCCTAGGCAACTGCTCATCTGGTTTCTGTTATTATAGATACTTTGGCGTGGTATACAATTTCATATAAATGGAATTACCTAGTAGTTAACTCAAATTTCTGGATTGTTTTTGTCAGCATAAAGTTTTTGATATTAATCCACATTGTTGTGTGTGTATCACTCCTTTGTTTCCTTTTATTGCTGAGCAGTATTACTTTGTTTACCCATTCATCTATAGGTGGATATTGGGTATTTCCAGTGTTCGGGTCTTATGATTAAAAGCACTATGGGCATATTCATATAATACATTTTTGTGGAAATATGTTATCATTCATTTTGAAGAAATACTTAGGATTGGAATTGCTAGGTGCTGTTGCAAGTTTATATTTAGGCTTAGAAGAAACTGCCAAACTATTTTCTAAAGTAGTTGTAGATTTTATACTTCATCTGGCTAGTTGGTAGTTATGAGAGTTCCATTTCATCCACATCCTTGCCAGTGTTTGATATTGTCAGTCCCTGTAATTTCAGCCCTGCTAGTATGTATATAGTGATAGTGTATTGTGGATTTTATTTAATTTTCCCTACTGACTGAGCATTTTTTCACATACATATTAGTCATTTGTATATCTTTTGTAAAATGTCTGTTCAAATCCTTTGTTTATGATTTTAAATTTGTTTGTCTTATTGCATTGTAGGAGTTCTTTATCCTGTAAGGAAATCCTTTGTTAATTATATGTATGGTGAATATTTTTTCTCATTGCCTTTTCTCTTGCATTTTCATTTTCTAAATGGTGCCTTTTAAAGAGCAGATTTTATAAATTTTGATGAAGTCTAATTTGGCAGTTTTTCTATGGTTATGATTTTCTTTTATGGTTTCCAGTCTAAGAATTTCGGTCTAGGTAATCTCTGCCTACACCAAGTTCATCAGATTTTCTGCTACTTTTTTTTCTAGAAGTGCTGTAATGTTAACTTTTATATGTAGATCTTTGATTCATTTTGAATTAAGCATTTTTTGTATGGTATGAGGTGAAGACAAATTTATTTCTTTTTTTTTCCTCTGTGAGTGGCTAGATGTTTTAGCACTAGTTGTTGAAAATATTCTTTTTTTCATTTAAAAACCTATGCTCTATTGATTTCTAATTTTTAGTGTAATTCAAAGAGTATAAAATTCTACAATTTCACATCTCTTTTGTAAAATTGTTTTGCTATTATTGTTTTCTTTTTTGTTCAGGTATATTTTGGACTCACCTTGCCAATTTCCATAGGAAGTCCTGCTAAACTTTTAATTAAGATTGGGTTGAATCTATAAAATCAATTTGAAGAGAGTAGATATTTTTAAAAGCTGAGTTTTTATGTATTTATTCACATTTTTATTAGCGTATAAATGCGTTACAATGTTGTGTTAGTTTCTGCTGTAAAACAAAGTGAATCAGCTATATGTATACCTATTCCCCATATACCCTCCCTCTTGAGCCTCCCTCCCACCTTCCCTATCCCATCCCTCTAGGTCATCACAAAGCACTGAGCTGCTCTTCCTGTGCTATGCAGCGGCTTCCCACTAGCCATCCATTTTATATTTGGTAGTGTGTATATATGTCAACGCTACTCTCTCGCTTCATCCGAGCATCCCCTTTCCCCATGCCCTCAAGTCTGTTCTGTACATCTACGTCTTTATTCCTGCCCTGCCACTAGGTTCATCAGTACTGCTTTTGAAAATCCCATATATATGCATTAGCATATGGTATTTGTTTTTCTCTTTCTGACTTACTTCACTCTGTATGACAGACTCTAGGTCCATCCATCTCACTACAAATAATGCAATTTCATTCCTTTTTATGGCTGCGTCATATACCATTGTATATATGTGCCACATCTTCTTTATGCATTCATCTGTTGATGGACATTTAGGTTGCTTCCATGTCCTGGCTATTGTAAATAGTGCTGCAGTGAACATTGTGGTACATATATCTTTTTAAATTACAGTTTTCTCAGGGTATATGCCCAGTAGTGGGATAGCTGGGTCATATGGTAGTTCTATTTTTAGGTTTTTAAGGAACCTCCATACTGTTCTCCCTAGTGGCTGTATCAATTTACATTCCCACCAGCAGTGCAGGAGGGTTCCCTTTTCTCTACACTCTGTCCAGCATTTATTGTTTTTTTTTTAACATATTTACTGGAGTATAATTGCTTTACAATGGTCTGTTAGTTTCAGCTTTATAACAAAGTGAATCAGCTACACACACACACACACACACACACACACACACACACACACACACACATATCCCCGTATCTCCTCCCTCTTGCATCTCCCTCACACCCTCCCTCTCCCACCACTCAGGGTGGTCACAAGCACTGAGCTGATCTCCCTGTGCTATGTGCCTGCTCCCAACTAGCTATCTGTTTTACATTTGGTAGTGTATATATGTCCAAGCCACTCTCTCACTTCGTCCCAGCTTACCCTTCCCCCTCCCTGTGTCCTCAAGTCCATTCTCTATGTCTGCATCTTTATTCCTGTCCTGCCCCTAGGTTTTTCAGAACCATTTTTTTTTAGATTCCATACATATGTGTTAGCATACAGTATTTGTTTTTCTCTTTCTGACTTATTTCACTCTAGATCTATCCACCTCACTACAGATAACTCAGTTTTATTTCTTTTCACGGCTGAGTAATATTCCATTGTATATATATGTCACATCTTCTTTATCCATTCATCTGTTCATGGACACATAGGTAGCTTCCATGTCCTGGCTATTGTAAATAGTGCTGCAATGAATATTGTGATACATGTCTCTTTTTGAATTATGGATTTCTCCGGGTATATGCCCAGTAGTGGGATTGCTGGGTCGTATGGGAGTTCTATTTTTAGTTTTCTAAGGAACCTCCATACTGTTCTCCATAGTGGCTGTATGAATTTACATTCCCACCTACAGTTCAAGAGGGTTTCCTTTTCTCCACACCCCCTCCAGCATTTCTTCTTTGTGGATTTTTTGATAATGGCCATTCTGACAGTTGTGAGGAGATACCTCATTGTAGTTTTGATTTGCATTTCTCTCATGATTAGTGATACTGAGTGTCCTTTCATGTATTTGTTGGCCATCTGTATGTCTTCTCAGGAGAAAAATCTATTTAGGTCTTCTGCCCATTTTTGGACTGGGTTGGTTGTTTTTGTGGTATTGAGCTGCATGAGGTGGTTATATATTTTGGAGATTAATCCCTTGTCAGTTGCTTTGTTTGCAAATATTTTCTCCCATTCTGAGGATTGTCTTTTCATCTTGTTTATGGTTTCCTTTGCTGTGAAAAAGCTTTTAAGTTTCATTCAGTCCCATTTGTTTGTTTTTATTTTCATTTCTCTAGGAGGTGGGTCAAAAAGGATCTTGCTGTGGTTTATGTCATAGAGTGTTCTGCCTGTGTTTTCCTCTAAGAATTTGATATGTCTGGCATTACATTTAGGTCTTTAATCTATTTTTAGTTTATTTTCATGTATGGTGTTAGGGAATGCTGCAGTTTCATACATTCAATTTTCATGTACCTGTCCAGTTTTCCCAGCACCACTTATTGAAGAGGCTGTCTTTTCTCCACTGTATATTCTTGCCTCCTTTATCACAGATAAGTGACCGTATGTGCGTGGGTTTATCTGTGGGCTTTCTGTCCTGTTACATTGATCTATATTTCTGTTTTTGTGCCAGTACCATACTGTCTTGATTACTGTGGCTTTGTAGTATAGTCTGAAGTCAGGGAACCTGATTTCTCCAGCTCCATTTTTCGTTCTCAAGATTGCTTTGGCTATTTGGGGTCTTTTGTGTTTCCATACAAATTGTGAAATTTTTTGTTCTAGTTGTGTGAACAATGCCAGTGGTAGTTTGATGGGGATTGCATGGTGTCTGTAGATTGCTTTGGGTATTAGAGTCATTTTCACAATGTTGATTCTTCCAATCCAAGAACATGGTATATCTCTCCATCTATTTGTATCATCTTTAATTTCTTTTATCAGTGTCTTATAATTTTCTGCATACAGGTCTTTTGTCTCCTTAGGTAGGTTTATTCCTAGATATTCTATTCTTTTTCTTACAGTGGTAAATGGGAGTGTTTTCTTAATTTCACTTTCAGATATTTCATCATTAGTTTATAGGAATTCCAGAGATTTCTGTGCATTAATTTTGTATCCTGCCACTTTACCAAATTCATTGATTAGCTCTAGTAGTTTTCTGGTAGCATCTTTAGGATTCTGTATGTATAGTATCATGTCATCTGCAAACAGTGACAGCTTTACTTCATTTTTTCCGATTTGGATTCCTTTTATTTCTTTTTCTTCTGTGATAGTTGACTAAAGCTTCCAGAACTATGTTGAATAAGAGTGGTGATAGTGGGCAACGTTGTCTTGTTCCTGATCTTAGTGGAAATGGTTTCAGTTTTTCACCACTGAGGACGATGTTGGCTGTGGGTTTGTCATATATGGCCTTTATTATGTTGAGGAAAGTTCCCTCTATGCCTACTTTCTGCAGGGTTTTTATCATAAATGGGTGTTGAAGTTTTTTGAAAGCTTTCTCTGCATCTATTGAGATGATCATATGGTTTTGCTCCTTCAATTTGTTAATATGGTGTATCACGTTGATTGATTTGCGTATGTTGAGGAATCCTTGCATTCCTGGAATAAACCCCACTTGATCATGGTGTATGATCCTTTTAATGTGGTGTTGGATTCTGTTTGCTAGTATTTTGTTGAGGATTTTTGCATGTATGTTCATGAGTTATATTGGCCTGTAGTTTTCTTTCTTTGTGACATCTTTGTTTGGTTTTGGTATCAGGGTAATGGTGGCCTCATAAAATGAGTTTGGGAGTGTTCCTCCCTGTGCTATATTTTGGAACAGTTTGAGAAGGATAGGTGTTAGCTCTTTTCTAAATGTTTGAGAACATGCTAACATTTGCCTGTGAAGCCATCTGGTCCTGGGCTTTTGTTTGTTAGAAGATTTTTAATCACAGTTTCAATTTCAGTGCTTGTGATTGGTCTGTTTATATTTTCTATTTCTTCCTGGTTCAGTCTTAGCAGGTTGTGCATTTCTAAGAATTTGTCCTTTTCTTCCAGGTTGTCCATTTTATTGGCATAGAGTTGCTTGTGGTAATCTCTCATGATCCTTTGTATTTCTGCAGTTTCAGTTGTTACTTCTTCTTTTTCATTTCTAATTCTATTGATTTGAGTCTTCTCCCTATTATTCTTGATGAGTCTGGCTAATGGTTTATCAATTTTGTTTATCTTCTCAATGAACCGGCTTTTAGTTTTATTGATCTTTGCTATCGTTTCCTTCATTTCTTTTTCATTTATTTCTCATCTGATCTTTATGATTTCTTTCCTTCTGCTAACTTTGTGGGTTTTTTGTTCTTTTTTCTCTTTGCTTTAGGTTTAAGGTTAGGTTGTTTATTTGAGATGTTTCCTGTTTCTTAAGGTAGGACTGTATTGCTGTAAACTTCTCTCTTAGAACTGCTTTTGCTGCATCCCATAGGTTTAGGGTCATTGTGTCTCCATTGTCATTTGTTTCTAGGTATTTTTTAATTTCCTCTTTGATTTCTTCAGTGATCACTTCGTTATTAAGTAGTGTATTGTTTAGCCTCCATGTGTTTGTATTTTTTACAGATCTTTTCCTGTAATTGATATCTAGTCTCATAGCGTTGTGGTAGGAAAAGTCACTTGATACGATTTCAATTTTCTTAAATTTACCAAGGCTTGATTTGTGACCCAAGATATGATCTATGCTGCAGAATGTTCCATGAGCACTTGAGAAAAATGTGTATTGTTTTTTTGGATGGAATGTCCTATAAATATCAGTTAAGTCCATCTTGTGTAGTGTATCATTTAAACCTTCTGTTTCCTTATTTATTTTCATGTTGGATGATCTGTCCATTGGTGAAAGTGGGGTGTTAAATTCCCCTCCTATGATTGTGTTAGTGTCGATTTCCCCTTTTATGGCTGTTAGTATTTGCCTCATATATTGACTTGCTCCTTTGTTCTGTGCACAAATATTTACAATTGTAATATCTTCTTCTTGGAGCGATCCGTTGATCATTATGTAGTGTCTTTCTTTGTCTCTTGCAATAGTCTTTATTTATTTATTTATTTATTTTGCAATACGCGGGCCTCTCACTGTTGTGGCCTCTACCCTTGCGGAGCACAGGCTGCGGACATGCAGGCTTAGCGGCCATGGCTCACAGGCCCAGCCACTTCGCGGCATGTGGGATCTTCCCGGACCGGGGCACGAACCCATGTCCCTTGCATCAGCAAGCAGACTCTCAACCACTGTGCCACCAGGGAAGCACCAATAGTCTTATTTTTAAAGTCAATTTTGTCTGATATGAGAAGTGCTACTCCAGCTTTCTTTTGATTTCCATTTGCATGGAATATCTTTTTCCATCCCCTCACTTTCAGTCTGTTTGTGTCCCTAGGTCTGAAGTGGGTCTCTGGTAGACGGCATATATACGGGTCTTGTTTTTTTGTCCATTCAGCCAGTCTTTGTTTTCTGGTGGGAGCATTTAATCCATTTACATTTAAGGTAATTATCGATATGTATGGTCCTAGTCCTATATTCTTAATTGATTTGGGTTTGTTATTGTAGGTCTTTTCCTTCTGTTGTGTTTCTTGCCTAGAGAAGTTCCTTTAGCATGTGTTGTAAAGCTGGTTTCGTGGTGCTGAACTCTCTCAGCTTTTGCTTGTCTGTAAAGGTTTTAATTTCTCCATCAAATCTGAATGAGATCCTTGCTGGGTAGAGTAATGTTGGTTGCAGGTGTTTCTCCTTCATCACTTTAAATATGTCCTGCCAGTCCCTTCTGGCTTGCAGAGTTTCTGCTGAAAGATCAGCTGTTAACCTTATGGGGATTCCCTTGTGTGTTATTTGTTGTTTTTCCCTTGCTGCTTTTAATATGTTTTCTTTGTATTCAGTTTTTGACAGTTTGATCAATATGTGTCTTGGCATGTTTCTCCTTGGATTTATCCTGTATGGGACTCTCTGTGCTTCCTGGACTTAACTATTTTCTTTCCCATATTAGGGAAGTTTTCAACTAGAATCTCTTCAAATATTTTCTCAGTCCCTTCCTTTTTCTCTTCTTCTTTCGGGACCCCTATAATTCAAATGTTGTTGCGTTTAAGGACCCAGAGGTCTCTGAGACTGTCCTCAATTCTTTTCATTCTTTTTTTTTTCGGCTCTGTGGTAGTTATTTCCACTATCTTATCTTCCAGGTCACTTTTCCGTTTTTCTGCCTCTGTTATTCTGCTATTGATCCCTTTTAGAGTATTTTTCATTTCCTTTATTGTGTTGTTCATCATTGCTTGTTTCCTCTTTAGTTCTTCTAGGTCCTTGTTTAATGTTTCTTGCCTTTTCTGTATTCTATTTCCAAGATTTTGGATCATCTTTACTATCGTTATTCTGAATTCTTTTTCAGGTAGACTGCCCATTTCCTCTTCATTTGTTAGGTCTGTTGGGTTTTTTACCTTGCTCCTTCATCTGCTGTGTGTTTTTCTGTCTTCTCCTTTTGCTTATCTTACTGTGTTTGGGGTCTCTTTTTTGCAGGCTCCAGGTTCGAGGTTCCCATTGTTTTTGGTGTTTGTCCCCAGTGGCTAAGGTTGGTTCAGTGGGTTGTGTAGGCTTCCTGGTTTAGGGGACTAGTGCCTCTGTTCTTGTGGATGAGGCTTGTTCTTGTCTTTCTGGTGGGCAGGTCCATGTCTGGTGGTGTGTTTTGGGGTGTCTGTGGCCTTATTATTAATTTAGGCAGCCTCTTTGCTAATAGATGGGGCTGTGTTCCTGTCTTGCTAGTTGTTTTGCATGTGGTGGCCAGCACTGTAGCTTGCCGGTCATTGAGTGAAGCTGGGTCTTGGCATTGAGTTGGAGATCTCTGGGAGATTTTCGCCATTTGATATTATGTGGAGCTGGTAGGTCTCTTGTGGACCAGTGTCCTGAAGTTGGCTCTCCCACCTCAGAGGCACAGCACTGACTCCTCCCTGGAGCACCAAGAGCCTTTCATCCACACGGCTCAGAGTAAAAGGGAGAAAAAATGGAAAGAAAGAAAGAAAGAGGATAAAATAAAATAAAGTGAGATAAAATAAAATAAATTTATTAAAATAAAAAATAATTAAGAAAAAAAACCAAAAAAATGGACAGAACCCTAGGTCAAATGGTGAAAGCAAAGCTATACAGACAAAATCTCACACAGAAGCATACATATACACACAAAAAGAGGAAAAGGGAGCAAAATATGTATATTGTTGCTCCCAAAGTCCACCTCCTCAATTTGGGATGATTCCTTGTCTATTCAGGTATTCCACAGATTCAGGGTACATCAGGCTGATTGTGGAGATTTCATCAGCTGCTCCTGAGGCTGCTGGGAGAGATTTCCCTTTCTCTTCTTTGTTTGCACTGCTCCCGGGGTTTAGCTTTGGATTTGGCCCCGCCTCTATGTGTAGGTCGCCTGAGGGCGTCTGTTCTTCACTCAGACAGGACAGGGTTAAAGGAGCAGCTGATTTGGAGGCTCTGGCTCACTCAGTCCAGGGTGAGGGAGGGGTTTGGATGCGGGGCGAGCCTGCGGTGGCAGAGGCTGGCGTGACCATGACGTTGCACCAGCCTGAGGCGCGCCGTGCGTCCTCCCGGGGAAGTTGTCCCTGGATCCCGGGACCCTGGCAGTGGCGGGCTGCACAGGCTCCCGTAAGGGGAGGTGTGGATAGTGACCTGTGCTCGCAGACAGGCTTCTTGGTGGTGGCAGCATCAGTCTTAGCGTCTCATGCCAGTCTCTGGGGTTCGCGCTGATATCCGAGGCTCACGCTCGCTCGTTTCTGGAGCTCCTTTCGGCGGCGCTCTTAATCCCCTCTCCTCGCGCATCAGGAAACAAAGAGGGAAGAAAAAGTCTCTTGCCTCTTCGGCAGGTCCGGACTTTTTCCCGGACTCCCTCCCGGCTAGCCGTGGCGCACTAGCCCCCTTCAGGCTGTGTTTACACTGCCAACCCCAGTCCTCTCCCTTAATTGCTTTTTTAAAAAAAATCGATTAAGGTGATATGTTTTTCTCCTTTTTTCTGTTTTATAGTGAATTATACTGATTGATATTTAAATATTAAACCAGCTTTGTATTTCATAGATAAACTCTACTTCATCCTGATGTATAATCCATTTTATAGGTAGTATTTTGTTGAAAGTTTTTGTGTTTATTTGGGCAAATTATACTAGTGTTTAGTTTTCTGTTCCTTTAATGCAAAATTGGATGCACTGTATTCCTTAGCTTCTGTCATCTGATTTTAATATTTGTATTATTTCTTCCTTCAGTATTTAATATTTTCTAATATAAAATTGAAAGCTATAAATTTTATTTTAAATGCTGTTGTGGCCAATTCCCACAAATTTTTCTAATTTTCCTTCTGATTTCATGTTTTTTCCATATTTTGTTACTTGGAGATGAATTGCTTAATTTCCAATTATTTTGGAATTTTTCATATTTTTTTCCATTTTTATATTCAGCCAAAGAATCAAAAGGATCTATTTTTATATCTCTTTTTCTGCGTGAGTTCCTCTTCTCTAGTAGTTTGCCTTTCAAATTCCCGTCTTACATTCTCAATAAACATCTTTATTCTTGTTTCACCTGTAAAAGCTGTAGGAGAAATATAGTTTCTGGGTCTTGAAAATGTCTTGAGGATATTTCGGAAATAGCGTATAATCTGAGTGTATCTGGCATATAGGATGGATAGACAAGCATGTAAAAGGTTATATGCCATGGTAGTGAATTATAAGAAGGCCACGCACACACAGATCTAGCTAGTAAAATTTGGTTCTAATTGTTTGATATTTTAGACAATCATGTTTTTTTTGAGGATGGGGTATATAAATATATCTGTGTTTTACCAAGGTAAATTCTTCCAGGAACAATTCTGGGACTGCTCATAAAATGAGAGAAGATTATTTGAAGAGCTGAGTTGTGAGTGAATAAAGATCTACGTTAGGACAGTGATAAGAGTGGTTAAGAGGTTTTGCTAAGTGTAGTGGTGGGATATGAAGTGCGGGAACTTGAGAAGTCACAGATGACAGAAATAGAAAAGCTTTCCCTTTTCAGTTTAATAGCATGTTTCGGATAAAGGTGGTAGGTTCAGTTTTGTACATTTTTAATTTTAGGTACTTATTGAATGATTGAAGACTATCCTACAAATAGAATTGTGGGTTTGAATTTAGGAAAACAGCTGTGTTAGATATGAAAAATTTGACAGCTAGATCTAAGTTGATAATAATAGATGATATGGGAGTGGATGATATTGCCAGGGGACATACGACAAAGCCTTGAGAAAATGCCAGCATACTGGGAAATGATGCAGAAAACGTCTGACCACCAAGAATGTTGATCAGAGTGATAGCAGAAGGATAATAGAAAAATCTGCTTAATTTTAAGTTCACTCCTCTCTGAGCTTTCATAAAAAGGACACATAGTAAACTTAGGTAGAGACATAGCATCTGGAAGGAAAGACTGAATGTGGTATTGTCTTCATTTCTTTATTTACATTTAAAGAGCCAGAATAGTTACTTGAATTATAAATGTTCAGTCTAAATTGTTTCTCTCTTTATTTTTGCCCTGCAAGTAAGTGAATTTTTTTTCAAAACTAGGTGTATTTATCTTATATTTTATTAATTCTATGCTAATAAATCTTAGATTTCTTTAGCAGTAATCAATTATATTTGAATTAGTAGTTTCCAAGATGCTTATTTCTTTTGTTTTTAAGATTCAGATTTTTGGGGGTTATTGTTGTGACGTCTTATTACTTAGTTTATGTGTTGCTTAAAATAGGAATATAGAAAAGTTGATGTAAAGTAAAATTGAATGCAAGTACTAGACCTGGCCCTTGATTTTATTGATAGATGGTACATTTTGGCAAGGTCTCTTGGGGTACCTCCACTCAAAGTTTAAACACAAGCACACACACACAAATACATACTCCTTCAATAAGTAACATGTGTTTGATCTTGAAGCAGAATTCCTCATCTGTACTTGACTTTGAGTGATATGTCATATGTTGAATTTGTTATTGGTTTTTAATAAGAATATATTCAAATTCCATTTTTAAGTTTTAAAGAATAGATACAAGTTCAGTATATCTTTACAACACATTCTTGTTTGGTTTCCTTTTATCATGTTTTAAGGTTACATGTGACTATAATGTTCCACAATGAGACAGAGATTGATAATCAGGAAAGAATAGCCCTTTAATGTGATTTATATCTATAGATTTTATGTCAGATATGAAAAGTTGCTGTTTAAATTGTAAAGGAGGATCCATTAAGGAACACTTTAAACCATTTTACTATTTAACATACCTCGAACTCTTCTTTATAGAATTATGCCTTTTATAGCAAACTTTAGTTGCTTACCAAATGTTTGCAAAATATGATTTGATAAAGTTAAATTATTCTAATATTAATAAAATACAGAAATAATAGCCTTTAAAATAGTATATTTAATATGAAGGTATGTGGTGTTTCAGGGGAGTGTAGAAGCCAGTTATTTTCTAATTTCCATCAGTAATTTTAATTTCCTCTTGTCAGGTAAGGTTAGACAAGGGTAGACTATGTATATAGTAGGGAATGGTGAAGGTATAAAAATTCTTCAGATGTCTCCTATTTTGTCCTGTTGTCCTGTTGGTTTCAGTGTACGGTTGGCTTAGATATGAAATAACCTGTAGGTTGTTGCCTAGTTCTGGGATGAATCTCTGAAAATATCACATAGCAGTTGACATTTTTGTTACAATGGAATCATTCCCTAGTTATTTTCACTTAAACTGCTCCCCTTGAAGTATTTATTAATCATATTTTCTTTTATTTGCTCAAATCATATTTTTGACAAACTGAATTGTCCTATGGTTTGGCTCAGCCTTTTTAATGTACTATCCAGCATTTGCCTTTAATTTCTTATAAATCTAATTTCTAACATGATTTATTTTCTTCATATCAGTGTTTAGGTAAAAGAAGTACTTTGCCTTTACTAGTGTACAAAAACTAACCTCTTAGAGGTTGGCCAAAATCTTCCAATTGTACAATTCCTAGAGCTAATATAATCCTCTCATTGTGCAGATGAAAACAGTTAGACCTGGCGAGGTAAAGTGAGTTAGTTGCCCAAGACTGACAAGAGATACTACCAAGGATGATGCTTTAGTCTGGTTTTAGATTTGCTTCCCAATCTTACGTTTATTCATATGCATATATAATATATATTCATATATATTGAATATAATATATATTATATGATATGTGTGAAAGGGACTTAAGCATCTGCAAATTTTGGTATTCGTAGGGGTCCTGGATCCTATTCCCCCCACCCCATAGCAAGGGACTACTGTACTTTTATTCCCACTTCCCTCCTCACAATCTATAAGGAGTGAGGATTCTCCAGGGCAAAGGCTATCAAGCTAAGTCAACTTTTTATCCCTATAGCCTAGTGTTTTGCACAGACTAAGAGATATTTGATTCCTTATGCATGTACATAAACACCATATCAGTTGGGCTGCTTATGGTGTTAGGAGCAGAAAACCCACTTCACACTGGCCTTCAATGACTGAACAGGAGCTTACAGGTTCTAGTAAAAAGTCTTAGGAAAAAAAAAAAAAAGGTCTCACAGAAAGTATAAAGGTAGGCTGGTCTTTGATCCAGAAGTTCATGATTCCATTTGGAATAAACTCTTACTCTTTATTTCTGTAATTCTCATAGCTCTGCTCCTTTTGGGTTTTGGCTTCATCCTCAGGCTTGCTTCTCTCCTACAGAAAGAGCTTTCAATACTCCTGGAATTATGTACTTCCTGTTTTACACTATAAGAGGAAGGAAGGAATTACCCAGCAAAACTTCTGACGTTTCCTCTTAATTGCACCAATTAGATCAAGTGCTGTTCCCTTAGACAGTTTGTCAGTGTGGGTGTGATTATTACCCTCATTGGTTTAGGACAGTTAAGGCCCTCTCTTATTGCAGGGACAGTGCTGGGGATAGTGTATGGCAACAGTCTATCTAAATTGTTATACAGTAGGAAAGGGCTCCAACATCAAATTTTTATTACTCATCATAAGTTGTGTATACATGTGGATGTATATGTGAGCTTTCATTTGGAGCTTAAGGGAAAGGATCCCAATAGACTCTGTGACCAGAATTAAGTTTACATTAATTGTTTTTTTAATTTTAAACAGTTAATTAACTAGGTAGTATAGCACCATAAACATGACACCACAAGTGTCTGAATTCCAAAAGAAAAGAAATAAGCAACTTGGAAACTAGTGATTGTATTGTACTGAGTATTGCTAAAGAATCCTAAAATTTTTTGGCAAAATTGATATCTAAGAAAGTACTTTTCAAGCTTTAATGTATAAATCACCTGGGGATCTCATTAAAATCCAGATTTTGATTTAGTACGTATGGAGTGGGACCTATAATTCTGCATTTTTAATAAGTTCCTAGGTGATTCTAGTGCTGGTGGTCCATTTTACAGAGCTGGGGTTTAAAAGACCAAACTGTTTTTGTCATTTTCTAAAGGTGTTGAGAACCAGCTCAGTTTACTGTTGCAGGCCACCAATGTCTCTTTTCTGGACTTCTGCAGCAGCCTCCCTCCTTAACCCTCTTGTCCCACTACAATCCATTCTCTAAATGGAGCTTATAGTGATCATTTTAATATGTAAATCAATCACGTCACTTCTGTAATTAACCTTCTACTGGTATTCCATTGCATTAGAATGAAATCTAAACTCTTTACCATAACTACACTGTACTAAATGATGCAGCCCCTGCCTGCCTCTCCAAACTCATTTCATACCACTCTTCCCTTTATTCACTTTGCTTGAGTGCTTTGCAACCACCCTTCATGCTGCTTGTAATGTGGACCCTGCATCTTCACATGACTGGCTTCTTCTCTTTATTCAAGTCTCTGCTTAAATATTAACCACTTCTGAGTGTATCTTATGAGTGACTTCAGAGAAATAAATTCTTGGGGGATTGTTGTAATGAGAGTAGATCATCAACTCTGTCAATTCAGTTAAAGAGTGATGTAAAAGTCACTTTAAAGTTTTGGTTGGTTCAGTTCATATTAGAGATTATTTCATAATGCATGTAAAGGGTTTGTTTCCATATTTTTATAGTATTAATAGATATTTCTTTTTCCTATCCCAAGTCACTGTGTGCCCAGTATTCAGCAGACAGACGAGAAGATGAGAAGATGTGTGATCATTTGATAAGAGCAGCCAAATATCGAGACCATGTGACAGCAACTCAGCTAATCCAGAAAATTATCAACATTCTCACAGACAAGCATGGAGCCTGGGGAAATTCTGCAGTGAGGTAAAGTTATACCTTTAGGATTTGGCCACTGATTTTCTGTAGAAGTCCTTGGTTTAGATAAATGGCTTTGGATATGATCAAGGCCAGATGAAGAACAAAGTAATTTAATTTTGTATTTTATCTTCTGCAATGAATTTAAAGCAAAGGGGAAGGAGAAAATCAGTATGGGTATAGTTATGGATCTTTGTGGAAATTTCAATTCCCTTCAACTACTTCAAAAAGAATAGTTGCTCATATATTTATTTATTTTGAAGTGAACTGTTAAGTAGTGTAAACTGCTTTTACTAGTTGCACTTATATCTGAATTTATACAAGTACAATACTTTATTTAAAGAAACTATTCCCTATTTTACACTTTTGAGTTTTTAACACATAAATTTGAAAACATAATAATATGTGTTGTTTTCTTGAGTTTTGTTGCAAATTACAGGGCTATGATGAAACAATACCATCTTTAAAATTTTATTTAATACATCTACCTCCTTTTAAGATTACCAAACTGAACGTGCAATTTTTTATTCTAATTTTAGAAACAAAATATTTACTTTCTAGGACTAAGGAACTTAGATAAATCATAAAATTTAGTCTTTTTGGAATATTTTATTCTGCAAGTCTTAGGAACATGTTTTGACTCATTTAAGTAATGTTAATGAAAAAATTCTTTATTTTCCCATTAGAAAGATATTTTTTAATTCCGCATTTCTGCATAACTTTTTCTGGAAGACAACAACCACAAAAGAAAACAGCAAATTACTTGTATATTACATATAGGCGTAACTGGTTTCTGCTTGTGTTTTAAGCAATTCACGTGTCTAGCAGACATCAAAGTCTAGTTTTAGAGATTTTCCAGTAAACAGAAAAAGATTTTAGTTTTTTTTTAAGCTGAACTTTAAACTAGTTGAGTTGAAACCTATCTGATACGGGATGTTTTTGTTTTGAGTACAAGTATTCACTAATATAGAGTAGATATGTCTCATCATGCTTATTGTGAAGAATACTTAAATAAAATGAATTACGTTTCTGGGCATATCATTTTTGGTGTTCAGAGGAAGGAATGCAGGTCAAGGTCTTGAAGGCAAAAGGACTGAGTAAAAGCAGAAACCATGTTTGTTTGTTTGTTTTAATTACTGTTCCAGCTGATCTCAGCTGCAAGAATGGTCATGGGAATGACATGAATTACTGGGTCAGGGCTCTCTAGTGCCTTATATTGCAACATGTAAAAGCCTATGGGTGTGTGTTTGGAGGGGACTGGGGAAGGGGAGTTGTATTGAGGATTTTAGAGTTTCCAGATACTTTAATGTAACAGATTTGTTATAGTCATTTTGACACCTGGTACTGAATAAATTAGAAGATTACTTTGATGTACAGTGCTTGGCACATACTGGGAACTAAATATGTGTTTGTTACATTTTTTTTTTAGGCTTAAAATTTTTGTTTTTGACCTAAAAGGAGTTTTACAATTTTAAAATGAAAGCCTTTAGGCAACTTATGCCAAAGGGGTCATTTTTATAAGATCAAAATTCTTTCTTGTGATAGCTATACCATTGTATAGCTCAGTATACCTGTGCTGTCAACACGAAAGTGTTTTTCTGAAGTGATTTTGGTGTAATAAAGTATCTTGGAGAACTAAATGAACTGTGAAATGTATTTGTCTAGAAATAATTAGTGTTTCTGTAATAGAGTTGTTCAAGGGTTCGACTCTATTATTCTATAAAGCCAGAAAAAATTGAATTCTGAAATTTTAATATTTCCCCAAATTTACAGAACATTTTTTACTTTTTTACTCTTGAGTAAAAACAGCTGTCAAACTGTTTTCTTTTAAATGTGTACATTTTTAATTAAGAGCAACAACAAATGATTCATCATTGAAAGGAAAATTAATATTAGTGAATCGATATTTTCCTCTTTATAGATCGCATAAGTTACTTAGATTTTATTAAAAACAATGCTTAGCAAAGCACATTGCCTCCATGCTGATATTTTTGTCGTTGTATTTAGTTCAGTGTCACATTCAACTGTTACTTATTTGGAATACCTGGTTGCTCCCTAATGCCTTTAATACAATTATCTTAAAATAGACCTTTTCAGTATTAATTCCAATTAGAGTGGATTTCTAGACCTTGGTGCCCTTTTTTAGGAAGCTGTGTAAGAAAATGTAGTTGATAAAACGTATGCTGACTTACCATTCTTTGAGAGTGGTTAACTATTCTGATTTCCCTTGTATGAGGCTTGCATAATCAGCTTGTAAATTATGGACATGGTTATAATAAATGAGACTAACACAGTGTACTTTGTTCTTCACTTAGCATAATTCTAGAAAACATAAATGGCATTAGAGAGAAATCAGAGTCATACTGTAGCTATAATGCATTTAACTATCCTAAGCCTGTTAAAAGAAATATGCACAATGAGCAAAATTCTAGTAAAGAGGATTAAATTATTTTAAGTATAATTCCTTTGTGTTTTATCTTAAGAATTATAGTAGCATTTTGTCTTATAAATTCAATCATATTAGAATATATAGAAATTTCATTTGTGGCATTTTTTATTTTGACCCTCCTTTGGAATCCACATAATTTCCTTGTAGCCATGGCTATGTAGGCCTAATACTTTCCCATTAATGTCATTTGTTTTGTTTCACTATTGATGGCTTTTCTAATGCCACACGATCAGCCGGCTGCAATCCTGGCAGCTGGCCTGGGATCGGCAGTGGTTTTAATAAATCACAATCAGACCCATGCCATTACATCAATATTTTTAGTCAATTATAGAGAAGGTCAGGTGCTACATTCAGTATAGGAGCCTCAGCATGTGGCATTTGAGAAACATCTGGTCCTGCAACAAAACTGCAAGCTGGGGAAAAAAGAATCCAATTTATCCCATCTAAAGAGACCAAATGAAATCTGCTGCTTTATGGATAACACAATGATGATTATAGCCATTTTGAACATGTTATACTTGCTAGACTTAATACCCTTTATAAAGACATATTCCCAAAAGTTTCCATTCAATAAAAACTGAAAATGAAAATATTATTTTCTCAGAAGCAGATGGGAATTGTTGTTTCCTCACAGCAGGCATCTAATATCTTTTGACACCTAGTGACCTGCCTGAATGCAATTTGTGTCTTAATATTCCGCTTATACCAGCTTTTGCCACAAGAGAAAGAGAGAGGAGCTCTCTCTTTCTCTCTGTCTCTTCTTTCTTTGATGCCTAGACTATTGCATTGGCAGGTAAAGAAAGTATTCCTCCCTTAGAGCTCTTATAACTGTGTGCCCTTCACTGTCATTGCATTTTTTCAAATGCTTAGAGATTTCAGGAAATAATGGGACAGACAAGTACCTGTTCATCCATACATTACTGTCACCTGGAGTGAGGCTCAGGTGAAAACAGAGGGAGCTTGATAAGAATAGTGGAATAAGCAAGAAAGAGGCCACAAATGAACAGAGTGGCAGAAGTAATTTTTTTCCGGTGCATGGAGCAGGCATTGTGTTTATTTGGGTCAGGAGACAAATCATCTTTCATGTAGATGACACCTGGTAAAGTGGCTGAATGTAAGAAGGATGAGGAGAGATGATGGAGAACACTGGATGGAAGTCTCAGAGGACATACTACCCTTTTCTCATATCGTCCTTCATTGCATTCTAATAGGCTGACTAATGTACCATGGAAATTCGCTCTTGGTATTAGTCCGGGAAAGAAGGTGGTTCTCTTCTTCTCTGAAAAATGCATGGATAGAGCTAGAAACATAAATTATCTTAGAAGTAATAAGGTTTAGGAGTTTCTAAGAGAATCTCTTATCAAGATTCTTGAATGCTTTTGATTAGTTTAGGAGACTGTATTTAGGTTTAGATTTCTGCTGCTTTAAGAAACTCCATTTCAGATTGCTTGAATGTGTTCTAATGGATGCCCTCAAGCTAGAGGCGTCTCTTCCTGAAAGACATTCATCTTTTTTCTGTGTCACAAGCTTGCTGGTAAAATCTTTGTGATGCTCTCTCCAATTTTTCTTCAGTAAATCAAATCTTCCTTCTTTCAGAAAGATGAATGCTGTAAGGTTGGAGTGTTATAAAAAAAAAATCAATGCAGGCAAAATTGAAACAGTATGCCTCTGTATTGATTGGCCTTGTGAAATCGAAACTAACAGCTTTGTAACTGTTCCAGTGGACAGTTAGCTGACCTGTAATGGGCAAACTATCAATATTAACATTACTATTTTATCTTGTACTATGTCATTTTAAAATCCAGAGTCCAAGGAAAGGAAAGGCCTAAAGAATTTTTAATCTTTGTAGGAAATATCCCATTTTCTTTTTATATACCATTGTTTGAAGAAAGCAGTAGCTAATGTACTTGACCTATAAAAAACTAAGACTAGGGCAGTGTTGGTTTTATATCAGTTACTCTTTTTAAAACACAACAACAACAAAAAAAAACTTTGATTTTTTTGAAAATAATTTCTGATTAAAAAAATTTCGCTGGTGCAATTTAATATTGAACTCATCTTTTTGGATGTGTTTCCCATTTCAACGGAAGTGTATTATGTCTTTTGAAAACATTCTTCATCTCCAATTTTTTATTAAGTAGGCAATACCAGTGAATTTCTAGAGAAATTAAAGTGCTAATACGCTTTCCTTATCAAGAGTTCATTTTAGGCATTTGATTTCATTATAGTACATGGGTAATCAAGCAGATCTCTAGTCATAGGTATAATATACCCAATCTTATTCTTTCAAATGCTTTTGTTTTTATTCCTACCCACCCCTGGGAGCTAGTAGTTGACATCAATACAAGCACCACTCATTGCTCTCTCTGGAGCTTTGATGATGCTAGAAATTCTTTATAACCAATCCCGACAATAACATTGTAAGATGGCTTAATAAACCGAACATTTTTTCCATTTACCCCCTCCTTGTTCCCTTTCTTAGAAAGGAAAGAAAAAAATCAATAGCTTACAAAACAAATGGAAGAATCTATGGAGATGTCAGTTAAAGAAAACAGATGTATTTGAAAGTGTTTACATGAAAAGAATAGTTTCAAACACTAAGCACATTAAATACCTATGCCCAGAACATAATGAGACTTGTTCATGTTCTTAGTTTTGTGATAAGTTGATATTTTTTTAAATTTATTTTCTTACTGAAGTATAATTGATTACAATGTTGTGTTAATTTCTGCTGTACAGAAAAGTGACTCAGTTATCCATATATATACATTCTTTTTTATATTCTTTTCCATTATGGTTTATCACAGTATACTGAATATAGTTCCTTGTGCTATACAGTAGGACCTTGTTGTTTATCCATCCTATATATAATAGTTTGCATCTGCTAACCCCAAACTCCCGGTCCGTCTCCCCCCGCCCCAACTCCCTCTTCCCCTTGGCAACCACAAGTCTGTTCGCTATGTCTGTGAGTCTGTTTCTGTTTTGTATATAAGTTCATTTGTGCCATATATTAGATTCCACATATAAGTGATATTATGTGGTATTTGCCTTTCTCTGTCTGACTTTACTTCACTCAGTATGATAATCTTTAGTTGCATCCATGTTGCTGCAAAGAAATTTCTGGTATTGTGTCAGTACTGAGGAGCAGTTCTTTTTCCCTCATATTTTATGGCCACGGTGTAGTTGTGTTATATAGTTATACATGCTTATGATACAACTTTTATTATTAGTCAAATCTAACAGTACACTGAATGACTTATTAGAAATGTATGACTGTTATGTTTTGTAAATCAGTGATGCTGAGTATATGAGAATTGAATAGCTATATTTTCTAATAATGTAAGGCAAAAAATACATAATTTTATAGGCAATTAACATGTTTTACAATATTCAAAATGAATATGTTCTTATAATAATTTTGGGTAAAATATTTTTGCTACAAAGTAATTTTAAAGAAATAAACAATAAAATAAGTTATGGTATTAAGTACCAACAATTCAAAGTTAATAAATTGCAACCATAAAAAAAACCACATTGAAAAAGAAATACAAATTATTGCACGTATGTTCACTAAAGACACCAAAACGTTTGTGTACATTTTTGCAATCCCCTTTCAGTTTCATTATTCAGTGAAGTCTCTTCCTGTTTTTCTTGATAGTCTTTCCTCCTGAGTTCTCTGACAGTTATGCACAGTATATGCTGCAGAATTTTGCTTGACAGTATACTGTGTTGTTTGTTTTGTGTGTAGATTATAAGATGTTTACCTTATGCTATTGCCATAGTTCCTAGCTTAGTGATGAGCCTGTAGTATATCCTAAATAAATTTTTTTTTAATCAGGTAGACTACTTGTCTTCATAACTTATCTTAAACTTATCATTATGCTAGGTATTAAATCAGATAAATTTCTTTCAACCAAAGCAGCAAGAAATTTAAACAGTAAAGTTCAAAAATACTTTTATCACAACTGGTGGTATTTTATGAAGGATGATATTAATTCAGAAATTAAGAAAAATGTAGTAGAAATAGAATATATCTGAAAAGAGATGTACTGTAGATAATAGTTACAGACTTGGAAATTTTGGTTTCTATTTGTAAAGAACACTTTTCTGTAACAATTTACTTTGAATATTTCGATTAGAAAAATTTGAAGCTCAATAGGTAATTTTAAGTTGTAACTTGGGTGGGGAGTCCTTGAACTTTAATAGTCCCTGGTATAATTTTTGGTATAATCAAAAATTTTCAGAAGTATCTTAAAGGGTTGGAAGCAGATGAAATTCTTTAAGGAGTTTGAGAAAATTTAGTGGTTTCATATAAATCTGGAGAGGAACCATACAATCTGTGTTTTTAACAAGTACCCCAGTACAAAAATCACTTGAAAACCACAGCAGTAGTTTAGCCAAACTTGCAATTTGTTGTCAGGGCTGCCTTCCACTTAAGACTACTGTAGGCTATTCTTGTAGCTGATACTTGGCTGTTTCACGTTTTGTTTCTCCTGCCTATTGGAGCACTTTTTCTATTCATATTTGTTTAACACCAGCTGTGCATCATTTACTGTGCACAGTAAGGCACTCCAAAAACCAATATGAGTAAAACAGATATGTTTCTTGCCCTCATAGAACTTTCCTAAGAGAGGCAATGGGAAAGTGAACAGAAAATTATAAATAGCTTAAAAGCAATGATGATAATTTCTCACTGTATATAGCCATAAATAAGGAAATAGAAGGCTTTTTTTTTCATCCATCTTTAGTCTTTCTTTGGTAAAAGATCAGTGTGATTTCATGGAAAGAACACTAGTGTGACATCTGTATTTCTATTCCTGACTCTTTCACTAACTGGTTATGTGACAATGAACAAGTTAAACTAACAAAATCTTATTTCATATGCATTTTATTTATTTCAGACAGATTACCTGTGAGAAGAAAGCAACAATAGTTGGTTTGCATTAGAGCCTGAGGCTTAAAGGAGGAGGGAGATGTTAACACAAATTATTGCAAATATGGCAAATGTTACTATTAAAGTAAGTTGATTAAATGTAAAATAGATAGCTAGTGAGAAGCAGCCACATAGCACAGGGAGATCAGCTCGGTGTTTTGTGACCAGCTAGAGGGGTGGGATAGGGAAGGTGGGAGGAGACGGAAGAGGGAGGGGATATGGGGATATATGTATACCTATAGCTGACTCACTTTGTTATACAGAAGAAACTGACACACCATTGTAAAGCAATTATACTCCAATAAAAATGTTAAAAAATTTTTTCTCTTTCTGATATTTAATTGCTAGTGTATAGAAATGCACTAGATTTCTGGTTATTACTTCTGTATACAGCAACTTTGCCGAATTCATTGATGAACTCTAGTAGTGTTCTGGTAGTGTCTTTGGGATTTTCTATGTATAGCATCATGTTATCTGCAAACAGTGACACGTTTACTTCTTCCTTTCTAATCTGGATTCCGTTTATTTCTTTTTCTTGTCTGATTGCTGTGGCTAGGACATCCTAAACTAAGTTGAATACAAGTGGTGAGAGTGGGCGTCCTTGTCTTGTTCTTGATCTTAGAGGGAATGCTTTCAGCTTTTTACCATTGAGTGTGATGTTTGCTGTTGGTTTTGTCATATATAGCCTTTATTATGTTGAGCTGTGTTCCATGTATGCCCACTCTCTGAAGAGTTTTTATCATAAATGGATGTTGAATTGTATCAAAAGCTTTTTATGCATCTATTGAGATGACCATATGGTTTTTATTTTTCAGTGTTTTAATATGGTGTATCACACTAATTCACTTGTGGATATTGAAAGATTCTTGCATCCCTGGAATAAATCCCACTTGATCATGGTATATGATCCTTTTAATATATTGTTGGAGTCAGTTTGCTACTATTTTGTTGAGGATTTTTGCATCCATGTTCATCAGTGATATTGGCCTGTAATTTTTTTGTGTGTGTGTGGTATCTTTGTCTGGTTTTTATATTAGGGTGATGGTGGCCTCATAGAATGAGTTTGGAGGTGTTCCTTCCTCTGCAATTTTTGGGAATAGTTTCAGAAGGATAGGTGTTAACTCTTCTCTAAATGTTTGGTAGAATTCACCTGTGAAGCCATCTGGTCCTGCACTTTTGCTTGGTGGGAGTTTTTAAATTACTGATTCAATTTCAGTACTGGTAATTGATCTGTTCATATTTTCTATTTTTTCCTGGTTCAGTCTTGGGAGATTGTACCTTTCTAAGAATTTGTCCATTTCTTCTAGGTTGTCCATTTTATTGTCATATAGTTTCTCTTAGTAGTCTCTTATGATCCTTTGTGTTTCTGTGGTGTCAATTGTAACTTCTCTGTTTTCATTTCTGATTATTGATTTGGGCCCTCTCTTTTGAGTTAACATTTGAACCCAGGTAGTCTGACTCAGAGTCTATACTTACAACCATTATGTAACTTCTTAATGTTAGTAATTGGTACTAGGTTTTTGAGTGCTTACAATCTGCCTGGCACTGGCTAATTCCTTTACAAAACTTTCATTGGATCTTCACAATAACCCTGTAAAGTGGATACTATTATTTCTGGTTTGCCTTGGAGTAAATGAAGGCTTAGACACATTCATGACTTTTCAAATAATAAAGCTTCTGTTTTTACACCTTATAGTTTGCTACTTCAGTCAACATTGAAAGGTTTATCCATGTTTGATGTTTTGTTTCAAGAAGTACAGGTGTGAGTGCCACTCTTATTTTTTGGGAATTTGATTTTTCTTTTCTTTTTCTATTCTTTCTACCTACCTTTTACTTACTTATTTTTTTAGGTTTACTTATTTAGCTTGCTTGTGTCCAAACTTTTTTTTATGCAAAAATCAAACCACCAATAAAAAGCCTTATAAATATTGTTCTTAATTAGAACCCAGTATATAATATAGATAAGAAGGGTCCCATCCTAGTTGACATCAAGAGATCATGGGTTTCTTACTCATTGCTCTACAGTCATCTCATGATGTGAAAATCACTCCACAGCCTGCAAAGGGAATATTGGTCCAATGGAAGCTTGTTAGAATAAAATCAAAGTGGAACCTGACCTCCTAATTTATAATCTAGGACTCTTTCTAGCTTTCTGCCCTGCCCTCCTATATCGCTCATCATCTTATATTGGGTTATTTTTTTTTAAGTGTATTGAATTTTTAGTAAATGATACATACCAGTATTCAAATATTACTTACATATGAAAGTGATGCTTGATTGGACCTGGATCAAAACACCACCACATAAGCAGCTATAAATATTATTGGAATAATTTGAATATAGATTCAATATTATATATAATATTGTTTTAATAGTTAATTTCTGAATAATTAATACTATTTCTAAATAATAATTGTATTGTTTTATAAGAAAATATCGTTGTTCTTAGGAGATACGTTTGCTTAAGGGTTGAAACGTCATGCTGTCTATAACTAATTGTAAAGTGGTCCAGCAAAAAATAAATAAATAAACATGGGGGAGAGAGATTGAGCGGAAGCATGTTGAAGCAAATATAGCAAGATAAGTAAACAAGGTGGTTTAGGTAAAGGTATGTAATTTTTTTCGATATTCTTCTTGCTGCTTTTCCATAGGTTTGTAACTTTTGCTGGGAAGAATATACTTCTGAGAAAATACTGAGAGATTGTCTCTTGGGTTTCCCTTACATTGTTTCCCTCTAGCTGTGGTTAATTGAGAATTAAAGCTTGATGTTAAAAATAAAATTTTTTGGTTGCATATTCAGAATTAGAAATTTTTTTACTTTACTTTCAGAGTTCAGTAAATTCTTACCAAATGCTTTCTGTGTCTTAGAAACAACACGTAGGTTAACGTATTATGCACTTTCCTTGAAAACACCTGGTATAGTCATATTTAACACTGTAAGGTATGGTTGGATGCACCTAATATATGCCTTACCGCATTTTATAGGTGAGGAAACAGTTGTTGAGAGGTTAAATAATTTGTTGGAGATTGTACAAGTGATCTCTGACAAAACCAAGACTCAGAATCTTCACCATTTTGAGCTTGACTGAATGACTTTCATGAAATCATTTAGTTACTCATTCGTCAGTCATTCCAAGTGTCTTTTTCTTTCTTCCTCCTTATTTCTTCCTTCCATCTTTCCTTTTATTGATGTTTTTCTGATTAAGTTTTCAAAATTGGTTAATTTTGGAACTAATATTTGTTAAACACCTATTATGTGTCAGGCATTGTGCTAATTGCTGAGGCTGTAACAATAGAAAAGACAGACGTGGGTTCTGTCCTCATAGAGCATAGAATTTAAGAGATTGTTACTTCATTGTGAGTTTGTCCTGGGATTTTCTGGCTCTGCTGGTATCATGCTAAAGCAGTCATATAGCATTTTCTGTTTAGAATGCTTTCACTTTGTGTTTCATGCTCTTCTCAGTGTTTGTCCATCTTGTCTCTAAGCCTCTTGCATATATATTGTTTCCTTCTCTAGTTTAGGTGTCCTGCCATGTCTCCTATAACAACCTCTACTTCCCATGTTACAGCCCTTGTGACAATGAATAGTAATTGCTTTTGAAATCGCCCCAGACTCTTAACCTATAAATGCCATTAGGGAAATTATTATATTTATTTTTGTTCATTAACATGTGCTGGGAATATTACCTGGAATATTTTAAGCAGTTTAATAAGTGGCTTTTTAGTGATTGAAAAAAAGAAGTATAGGTTTTGAAGTTTAACATACGATAAAAACAGAAAGGAACTGGAAAATCAAGTTTGTGTTTGGAATTTGTTTTATCATTCTCTCTTTTTCATAAGACCTAGGCCACATGCCTAATTAAAAACCAAACCAAACAAAAAACAACAGCGGATTGCTCTGTGCACACTGTCTGTAGCTTGTCTGGTCCCAGCCTGTGTTTAGTATGATTTGGTAACACTAAATCATTCCCAAACCCAAGATTCACTTGAGGTCTTTTGATACCTCTCTCTCCCTCCAAACCCACCAAAGAATTTATATTGTTTTAAAGTCAGCCTAGGGAATAGTTTATGTGAGTATTCTTCCAGGGTTTTCAAAGGAGGCTCTAAAGATTGGACACAGACTGAATTTTGGACTTTACCCATAGATATCTAGGGTCCACAGGAATAAATATCCAGTGAGTTGTCTTTCATACGTTCTCCCATTCCCAAAGAATCCATCGTTGCCATCAATATCAGGAACTTTTACTACATGCCTAATTAGACCGAGCACTTACTGTTGGGAACAAAGAACCACATTGACTGTAGAGCCTGTATTAGTCTCTCATTGCTACTGTAAAAATTACCACAAATATAGTGGCTTGAATAATAGTTGTTTTTTAGGTTCAGAAGCCTAAACTTGGTTAGCAGCACTGTGTTTCTTCTGGAGGCTCTGGAGGCAATACATTTTCTTGAGTTTTTTGAACTTCTAATGCCTGCATTCCTTGATTCATGGCCCCTTCTTCCAGCTTCAGCATCTTCAAATATTCAACTCTGCTTCTGTTGTCTTCCAGCACAGCATCTTCAAATATTCAACTCTGCTTCTGTTGTCTCCTTCTTTTTCTTTGTTTTTATCATTTGCCTTCCCTCACTTTAACCCTCCTGCCTCTCTCTTATAAGGACCTTGTGATTACATTAGCTTACCGAGATAATCCAGGGTAATTTCCTCATCTCTATACCTTTAATTTAATAACACCTATAAAATCCCTTTGCCATGTAAGGCCACGTATTCACAATTCTGGGGATTAGTATGTCGACATCTTTGGGGGCCCTTATTTAGCCAGTTGCAGCACCTATTCTTTTAATTCTTTCTTTGAGATGATATACTAATATTGTATAGCTAGTGATTTCGTTTGCATCTCTTTTCTTACTAGATATATAATATTGGCAGAGCACTTGGTTATTAGTTATTTTTCTTCTTTTTTTTTTTTTTTGGCCACACCACATGGCTTACTGGATCCTAGTTCCCCGACCAGGGATTGAATCTGCACCCTTGTCAGTGAAGGTGTGGGTGCCTAATCACTGGTCCACCAGGGAATTCCCTAAAGTGTACAGTTTTTATGTTTTTATATATATATATATATATATGTATATATAATGTATGTATCTCCTTCAAATCATCACCGCAATCAAAAGATTTCCTCCTGCCCTTTGGTGATTCCTTCTCTTCTACCTTCCCTACCCCCAGGCTTCCACTGATCAATATAGACTAGTTTATATTTTCTAGAATAACTTGTCAGTAGATTTACCCAGTTTGTGCTCCTTTTTTTTCCTGGTTCCTTTCACTCAGCATAATTATTTTGAGATTCATCCATGCTGTTGAATATATTCATAGGTCATATTTTGCATGTGAATATCCATTTGTTGCAGCACTATTCATTAAAAAGACAATTCTTTATCCACTGAATAACCTTTGCACCTTTGTCTAAAATCTGTTACTCATCTATATGTCGGTTTATTTCTGGACTTTGTTTTCTGTTCTCTTCACCTCTCACTGTCCTTCTGCCAGGACCACAGGGTCTTTGATTACTAGCTTTACAAGTCTTGAAGTCAGGTTGTATTAGTCTTCCAGCTTTATTCTTTTTCTGAGTTATTTTAGACAGTGTAGGTCTTTGGAATTTCCAAATGTAGTTTAGAATCAGCTTGTCAGTTTCTGTCCTGGGATTGGATTTGATTTTGTTGATGAATTTGGGGGGAATTTACATCATAATTATATTGAGTCTACTAACCCATGAAAAAGGAATGTCTCTGCATTTATATAGTCTTTAATTTCTTCCAGCAATCTTATGTAGCTATCAGTATATACATATTGCTCCTCTTTTCAGATATATACCTATGTATTTCATATTTTCTAGTGGAAACATTATTTTTACTTCAGTTTCTGAGTGTTCATTGCTGGCAGATAGAAATACAGGATATTTTGGATATTGATCTTGTATCCTGCAGCCTTATTTAACTCAGTTATTCTAGTAGATTTTTGTAGTTTCTGTCTGATTTTATATGTAGGCAATTATATTGTCAGCAAAAAAAAGACAGTTTACTTCTTCCTTTTTTTTTTTTTTTTTTTTTTTGCCACACTGCAAGGCTTGTGGGCTCTTATTTCCCCTACCAGAGATTGAACCCTTGCCCTCAGCAGTGAAAACTTGGAGTTCTAACCACTGGATCCCAGGGAATTCCCTACTTATTTCTTTATAGTTTGGATTTTTGTTTTTTTTTTTTTTTTTTGGCGATATGCGGGCCTCTCACTGTTGTGGCCTCTCCCGTTGCAGAGCACAGGCTCCCGACGCACAGGCTCAGCGGCCATGGCTCACGGGCCCAGCTACTTCGCGGCATGTGGGATCTTCCTAGACCGGGGCACGAACCTGTGTCGCCTGCATTGGCAGGTGGACTCTCAACCACTACACCACCAGGGAAACCCTATAGTTTGGATTTTTTTCAGGAGGGGGTTGTTCTTTTCCCTTGCCAGATTATCTAGCATAATGTTGAATAGAAGTGATGAGAGCATAGATCTTTGTCCTTATCCTGATCTGAGGGTGGGGGAGACATTCAGTCCTTTATCATTAAATATGATGTTCTTGTAGGTTTTTCATGGATACCTTTTATCAGATTGAAGAAACTAGCTTCTATTTCTAGTTTGCTGAGTATTTATCAGGAATGGTTTTCTCTTATTAGTTTAATTTGGTGTTTAATGTTAAAACAATAATTTTTGGATGTTAAACCAATCTTGCATTCTGATGATGTACTCATCTTGGTCATGAAGTATTATCCTTTTCATCTATCATTGAATTTGATTTGGTAAAATTTTGTGATTTTGTATAGAATTTTTACATCTACATTCATGACTAACATTGGTTTATGGTTTTCTTTTAACACCTTTGACAAGTTTTGATATCAGGATAATGCCAGCCTCAAAATGAGTGGGAAGTCATTCCTCCACATCATAATCTGAATAGTTTATGTAAAATGGGTATTTATTTCTTAAATGTTTTATAGAATTTGTTAGCCAAGCCAAGTAGGCCTGGAATTTTGTTCGGTGAATTTTTAAACTACAAAGTCAGTTTTTTTAATACTTTAGAGCTCTTTTCATTTATTATCAAAGTTGTCCAATTTAGTGGCATCAACTTATTCATAATATTCCTTTATTATTCTTTTAATGTTTGCAAAATATGTGGTGATGTTGCCTGTCTTATTTCTGATCTTGGTAATTTGTGTCTTCTCTCTTTTTTTGCTTCATGAATTTTTCTTTCTCTTTTTTCTATTTCTTTGATTTTCATTGTGATATTTATTATTTCCTTTCTTCTGCTTTGGGTTTTATTTACTATTGCTTTACTTAAGGTCAATGATTTTTAGACTTTTTCCTAATATAGGCTTTTAGTACAATAAATTTAGCTCTAGGTACAGTTTTGGCATCATCTCACATATTTTGATGGGTGGTATGTTCATTTTGTTTCTGTTCAAAATCTAATTCTCTTTTGACTTTTCCTTTGAACCAGGGATATTTAGAAAGATGTTACTTAGTTTGCAAGTAACTGATATTAATTTTTTGAAATTTGTTTTATGCCCCAGAATATGGTCTGTTGTGGTGAATGTTTCAAGTACACTTGAAAAGAATGTGCATTGTGCTGTAATTGGGTATAGTGTTCTGTAAATGTCAATTAGGTCAAGTTGGTTGATAGTGTTGTTCACGTCTTAAATAACCTTACTGATTTTCTGTCGACTCGTCCTATCAATTATTGAGAGAGGGATATTGAACTCTCCCATTGTCGTTCTTTCTCTGGCCTTGGGTAGTTTCCTTACATGCTTGCGATGAGTGGTGCTCTACAGAATGCTTGAGGGCAACATCCTTCACATCTCGGGTGTTCTTTCTCTTTTCAGCCCTCTCCTCTTCAGGACTTGGTCCTAAGAACTCTCACCACCTTCTCTCAGACACAGGTCTGTCTCTTCAACTCAGAGAACTGAACTGGGCTGGACTTTGCTTAGCTTCCCGCTCCCTGTGTTTCGGGCTAGAAATCTTAAAACAGTGAGCCTGGGAAACCGTAGGACTCCTAGTTTTTTTCCATCTCTAAGGGATCTCTCTCTTTAGTTTTGTGAGGTCTAGTGTCTTAAAAACTGTTGTTTCTTTTATTTTATTTGGTGTTTTCCATTGTTTTATTTTGTAGGGTAAATTGTAGTTACTCTGTCTTAGCCAGAGTGGAAGTTCTCCCCTTATTTACTTTATTTTAGCAAAAATTGTTTATTGCTTGGTATGTGGCACCATCTGACATGATAAGAATTCGGAGCTGAATAAGTCATAATATTATCAAGGAATTCAGAACAAACAGGGAAACAGATACATATAAATAACCATGACATCAGAGAGTAAATACTATTCAAACTCTAGTATTATGAACTAAGTGATACGACAACAGTAAGGAGTAATCAATTCTAAATTTATAGGGGAAACAGTGACATTTAAACTGAATTTTGTTAGATGAGTGAATTTTGCTGTGTGGAAAAGCATTTTGGTATATGCTTTTTGTTATGTGATTACTCATGCAACCAATCAGATTTCTTCTTCAGTGCCTGCCTGGAGTTATGAGAAAACCAATGAATATTTCTATTTCAAACTATTATGGAACTTATACACATTGCTGATGGGAATGCAAACTAGAATAGAATGCAAATGGCATTGCCACTTTGGAAAACTATTTAGCAGCTTCTTATAAAGTTATGTAACTCTAAAGTCCTACTGTTAGATATTTACTCAAGTGAAATGAAAATACAGTTCATAGAAAAAAACCCCACTATTCTGAATGTTTGTAGCAGATAAAAATATCTGTGCTGTATCTGTACAGAGGATATTATTTAGCAATAAAAAAGAACAAATTACGGAGACACGCAGCAGTGTGGATGACTCTTAAGTGCATTGCACTGGAAGAAGCGAGACTCAAAAGGCTCTGCATTATGATTTCATTTGTATGACATTTTGGAATAGGCAAACTTAGGGGTAAAAGTCAGATCCGTGGGTTTATAGAGGTTGACTACAAAGGGATACAAGAATATTTTTGTGTGTGATGGAACTGTTGTTGATTGTGTTTGTGGTTACACAACTGTGTAGAAAAAAGTTAATATAGCAGACTCATATCCTTAGAAAGAGCTGATTATAAGACGTATGGGAACTTGAATGGTAAATAGTTCCTTATACAAATATAAAACTTTCTGTAAATGATAAAAGTAGCTCAGTTTGCCTAGACTGTTTGTACAAACAATGTGGTTTATGCTAAACATCAGTTTTTATTCTGGGAGTCTGGTATTATGGTACATGCTAGGTAGAGGATACCTTAACAACCAGCACCAAATAAAAACCTTGGGAGCTGAGGCTCTAATGAGCTTCCCTAAAGAAACATTTCACACATGGTCTCACAACTCATTGCTGCAGGGATTAAATACATCCTGTGTGACTCCACAGGGACAGGACTGTTAGAAACTTGTGCCTGGTTTCCTCCAGACTTCACTCCGTGTGCCTTTTCCCTTTGCTGATTTTGACTTGCATCATTTTGCTATGAGAAATTATAGCTGTGAGGATGACTATATGCTGAGTCCTGTGAGTCCTCCTAGTGAGTCACTGAATCTGAAGGTAGTCTTAGAGATCCTGTCACAACTATGCATTTATCAAAACTCATAAAATTGTGTATGAGTTATGCCTTCAGAAAGCCCTTATATCATGTTTTAATTGTGTTTAAAAAGACAAAGGTGCCGAAGTTGTTAGACTTCTTAAAGTTGTGATCTATTCATGACTACAAGAAGAATGAACATGGGGGCTTCCGTGGTGGCACAGTGATTAAGAATCTGCCTGCCAATGCAGGGGACACAGGTTCAAGCGCTGGTCCGGGAAGATCCCACATGCCGTGGAGCAACTAAGCCCACGCGCCACAACTGCTGAGCCTGCGTGCCACAACTACTGAAGCCCATGCACATAGAGCCCATGATCCACAACAAGAGAAGCCACTGCAATGAGAAGCCCGCAGCCCGTGCACTGCAATGAAGAGTAGTCCCCACTCGCTGCCACTAGAGAAAGCCCACGCGCAGCAACAAAGACCTGATGCAGCCAAAAATAAATAAGTAAATAAGTAAATTAATTAATTAAAAAAAAAGAATGATCATGGGATTTGGCCTCATATAGCTCTGGATTTGAAAATCAGCTCTTTTATTTAGAAGATTTTTTTTTTTTTGACTAAGCCTCAGTTTTCTCAACTCTTAAATGGCAATGTTAATTCCTGTCTTGCATATGAAATGTTATAGAAAAGCTTGATGGGGATAAAGTTTAAGAAGGGGTCTTTTATTTTTTATTTTTTTTAATTTTCTTTTTTTGCGGTACGCGGGCCTCTCACTGATGTGGCCTCTCCTGTCGCGGAGCACAGGTTCCGGACGCGCAGGCTCAGCGGCCATGGCTCACGGGCCCAGCGGCTCTGTGGCATGTGGGATCCTCCCGGACCGGGGCACGAACCCGTGCCCCCTGCATTGGCAGGCGGACTCTCAACCACTGCGCCACCAGGGAAGCCCAAGAAGGGGTCTTTTAAATTAGATGCATGTTAAGAGAGCAAATCCTGTGGACCTGTAACATGAACTCTAGGTTGCATGTGATTAGATGGTGTTAAAGTGGAAAAAAAAGTGAAAAGTTAGTGACAAATTATTATGTTTTAGGCTATACTTGTATTAACCAATGCATTCATTTATATCATAATCCATTTTAGATAAAATGTCAAGTCACAATTAGGCATTTGTTGAAAAGAGAAAACTCCAGGGTCTGTTCTAAAATCAGAACAGCTTTCTGTTGTTCATATCAGCTCTACCTGTATCCCATTTTAATAATTGGTTATGATTATAACCTAGACTTGTTGAAACACTCTTGGTTATAAAGTCTGCAGGTAACCTACCAAGTGATGTCCTTGCCTGCAGTCTCTCTTAATAGTATTGCAGCTTCAGCGTGTTATTAGTAAACTCATTCTCTGTGGAAAAACTTAAGATATGACATTCAAGGCCCCTTAGTGCCAGTCCTTAAATCTGCCTTGCCATTCATCCTTTCCATGTATCTTTAGCCACACCAGGCAACTTGCATTTCAAGCACATTTTTCTTTTTTTTCCTCATGTTCTTCTTTGTGTCTTCAGTGCTCTTCCCATCTTATTTGCTTAGTGAGCTCCTATTTATCTTTCAAAATCCATCTGAAATGTGTCTGCCTCTATGTACTTTACCAGCCTTTGTCTCTTCTTTTTCTCAGAAGCATTACCTGATAGATTATTTCTTTGCTCATGTATGTTATCATAGCACTTGATAAATGTATATATCAAAGCACTTGTTGGTTTGCAACCTCCAGAACTCCCAGGTGACATTCAAAACTGGCCTTGTACACGGAGGGCAAGGAGAGACCAAGGAAGAGGCAGACCACTCCAGATTGGTAGGTGGCAGTTGAAATAAGCAAGGGAACTTACACATGAGGCTTGGCTTGGGCAGCTGCTAGATGAGTATATCTCTGCACCCACCCCGAGAATCTTAAGAGTTTATACAGAGGCTTTAATGTTATTTATACGGCCAGATAGTTGCAATAACATGTTACACTCTCAAGGCTGTGTCCTTGAAGTGGCTCCTGTGTGGGAACAGTGGGCAGAACTTAACATTCCAAGGACATGGAGGGAATAAAGAGCCTCCAATTGCCATGGTCCAGTTTGTGCATCAACCAGCAGTCACATCCTCTTGATGACCTTCTCCAAAAGCACTAGTACACATTTCATATTTATATATTTATATATTAGTGTACACATTTTTTGTTTTTCCCACTATACTAAAAGGTATTTAGAGAATGGAAGACCATAATGTCTTCATTTTTGTATTCTCAATCCTTGGACCAGTACTTGGCATATACTAAATATTCAGTATTTGACACTAAATGAAGGAAAGAACATTGACATTAGAATGTATGGATGTTTCTTCTTACATTCTTATTTTTTTAACAGGAGAGCATTGGGTGGAACTGTCTTAAGTTGAATGGGAAACACAGGAATAAACTCCATATTCAGGGATGACATTTATTATACTCAAAATAGTTCTTGTACTTTTACATCATATTTGCTATCCTAACAAATTTTTGTAGGTAATAATGGAGATGATACTCATTGGCATACCTTCTCTCATCAATATGACATGCTTTTGCTATCGTATTGTACCCTGATCTTACGTAGGCTTGTTTGCCTTCATAAGTATACAGCACCTTCAAAGTTTTCTCTAGAAATTCAAAATCTACATCCTAGATCGCTTTATTTTCTAAAATGACCAATTCCCTCTAGATAGGCAAAATTTCCATTATCTGAGTGTGACTTAGTAAAGGACATGGCTGTGTCCTTGAAATGGCATGTACTAAGTTTTCAGTATTTGACACTAAACGCAGGAAAGAACAAATACATTATGTCAAGGTACACATACGAGCAATTCAATGAATTGATTCAAGTTGTATTTGCATTTTTAACAGTATTTGTTAATCTAATTAAATTACTAATTTATAAAGTTTGTTGGGGCTTTCCTCTAATCCATCTCCCTTCATCCTTTGGAGATTTTGGAGTAAATATAATCACCTTTGTTATTAAACAGTATTCCCATTTCCATATCTTGCATTGCTTCTTTTTGTCTGTTTCTTTCAAACTTTTTCACATTTTCAAACAGATACAGCAGTAGTTCTCAACCATGTCTACATTTCAGAATTTGGGAGAGTTTTAATTGGTTTGAGGCTGGCTATTTATCTGAAATTTTTAAGCTCCCTAGGTGATTCTTTTATCCTAACAACTCTGTACTTTGGGAGGGATCAGATTGCTACAGCCCTGTAGAACAAAGGTGATATACTGTGTTTTCATGTAGTATCCCTTCTCATACTGACATTTCGTAAAATGGCATTTTGTACTAACTGTCATGTATTCACTCTCACCGTCTACAATAGTGATATTATAGTATCAATACCAAGTCTAAACTTCTATAAAGTTTAATTTTATAATCTTTTACATTATAGTAATTTATGATATTTTATAGATTATATTTGCAATAACATAAGCCTCTGTGAAAAGAAAAATGTATTAGAATTTAGAATAGATTTTGCTTTTCCCTTAATTATCTCTTACAGGCTTTGAAGTATGTTTTATATACTTGGCGTTTTTAGTTACAGATACTTTATATGCAGTATCCAAAAACCCCAGACATTCTGTATTATGTAATTTGAAAATGAAGGGAAATAACTATACTTTTTGATGCATTTTAATGGATTTTAAAACTTTATAAGGTAATAGGAGTTATTCTGAGATACAGTCTAAGGATTTAAAATAAAGATTGATACATTACATTAAGATAATTCTAATGTGATTATCCTGTAAAATCAGTTTGTAAAATATTTTGTGGACTTAAAATTTCCTTTTATTTTAAAAGTTTCTTTCTGCTTGCTTATTACATAGTCAAATCACTTGCTATTTATTAAATATCTACTTCAGTATGTATACTGAAATCTCTTTTGGAAATTTTAATTTTGCGATAGATTTTATTTTTTCTGTCTTTGGGATATGTACCTGTCATGTGTTAAGTATTATGATAACTTGGTAACAGCTAATTGTTTATGTAATAACGAAATACGGATTTCAGTAGGTTTTTTCCTCGTAGGACTGTCATTATTATAGAAATGTGTTAAATATCCATTTGAAAGAACAATCCAGAGATAGAAAGGATTTATGTGTTTCATATACCTTTTTCAGAAAGTATTGCTCTTCCAGAATAAGGTCAAGATAGGTCTCTGATCCATATCAGAAGGAGGGGGGAATCTATTTTCAAACTTTTTTAGAATTCAATTGTTTTTGAGAGCACACTATCTGTGGAGTATCGATTGTTGGGGTTCCGTAGTTAGTCAAAGGCTATCTCCTTTGACTCACCCCTTCGTTTGGTGTCATCCTCCTTCATGTGATAGATTGTTACAATCTCAGGCAGTGTAATTACACACTAGCCAAGTGGGTCATTTATTTCTTTACCTTCACCATTTACCAAAAATCTCCTTTATCTTTGGGAGCCAGATCTTTCTTTTGCAGTAAAAGCAAAATAATGGCACATAAAACATTACATGTAAGAACTAAGCATCATAAAATTATTAAGAGAATAACTTTAAAAAAGCAAACTGTTACATTTTGTATTATTAATTATGTGATAAGTGTATGTAAAGCACTTGGAATAGGGTTTGGCACATAGTAAACATACATTGTTAATTATTATTATCATTATTAATAAGTTAAAATCTAAATATTCAGTATTTTTGGATAATAAAACATAGAAATACTTCATTTTACTCTGTTATTCCTAAAAAAAGCTTAAAATCATCCTTTAAAATATTAATTTTAGTGTTCTGAGAAAGTATACTATTAATGTATCTTTAAAAATTTTAAGCCATGTTCCTTGGGAACTTAATTATTTTTTCTATAATATGAGGTATTAATCTTCAGAATAAATATTCTTCTTTAACTTTACATATAAACACAATGTTAAATGCTTCTATATATCAGAAACAAGTCATGTTAATAATAAAATTATAACCCATAGAGATTGTTATTACTAGAAAAATACCTATGTGTGTTCATGACCTTGAAGCGTTTTAGCATAATTATTAAATATAAAGAAGAAATTATGTTTTCTTTTAAAGTACAGTTTAAACTTAAAATGTGATTTGTCTTTAAAAAAGGAGAACAAAACTCATCTCCTTCCTAAGTGAAGTCTGTCTTCTCATGGATTGCTTCCCAGCCTTTCCTGATTTTGTGTATTTGCTCACATCATTCCATCTACTTGTCTGAGTCCTACTTTTGCTTAAAAGCCAGATGTGAGTGGATTCTTCCACTGGGTCATGGTATTTGAGTTCTATGAGCTGTTATAACATTGGTAGTCAGTACCATTCCTTTGGCTTATACGTTACACATTTGAGCTTTTATTATTTTTTAAATTGATTGATTGATAGCTGCTTTGGATCTTTGTTGCTGCGCACGGGCTTTCTCCAGTTGCGGAGAGCAGGGGTTACTCTTTATTGCAGTGCACAGGTTTCTCGTTGCGGTGGCTTTTCTTGTTGCACAGCACAGGCTCTAGACACACAGGCTTCAGTAGTTGTGGCGTGAGGGCTCAGTAGTTGTGTCACGCGGGATCAGTAGTTGTGGCTCGTGGGCTCTAGAGCGCAGGCTCAGTAGTTGTGACGCACAGGCTTATTTGCTCCGCGGCAAGTGAGATCGTCCCGGACCAGGGCTCAAACCCGTGTCCCCTGCATTGACAGGCGGATTCTTAACTACTGCGCCACCAGGGAAGTCCCTTGAGCTTTTAATATATATGTAACCTATCCCAACCAGATTAGCAGTTCTTAAGGGCAGAGACTGTTTCTGTTCATAATACTTTTATGGTACCATATATATAACATCATTTATTTATTTATGCATTCAATAAATATTTACAGTAATTGAGGGCTGCTTGTAATTAAAAGTCTAGACCTTTCACATGGGAAGGTGAGAAGCATGATAGAAGATAAAAGCAGCACCAGAAGTTGAAAACAAAAACCCACGAGTTGGAGGGGCACTGGATCTTAGCAGCAATGGCAGCTACAATTAGGATTGGTGGTGTGGATTGCAAAAAAATACCTTGTAGGCAGAGAAGTGAGAAATTTGACAAACATAAACAAAAAATGACAGTCTTATCCTCACAACCCCCTCTCCCCATTATGAAAAGATCCTACAGGATAGTCTCAGTTTGGGATGAGAAGAGAATACATAAAAAGTTTGAGGAGTGACAGTTGGCATCACTCCCTGAACAACATTCCAGTATAGATCTTTCAGAGAATAGCTATTTGGAAACCCTTGAGGTTCCATGTCACCAAGATTTTTATTGAACAGAATTTGATATTTTGAAATCATGTGAAAATCTAATTATTAGACAAAAAAATGAATCCTGAAGGATAACTAATTTTTATTAACATTGCTGGCTACTTTTTACTGAGTGGAATAAATAGGTAAGTGTTGCTCTTGGCAGTGGTGTGAAAAATGGAAACAGTATATTTACTATTTCTAGTATATTTGTGTATCTCGACAGCAGACTTTTAATTTGACATATGACAGTTTTTGTGGCAATGCTCATGGAGTGTTAAAAAGGCATACATTAGAAAATGCAAAATTATGTAATTCCTATGGAGGACAATTTTGCAGTATCTACCAAATAATATATGCATTTATTCCCTGAATCCAATTTTAGTAATCTATCTTAAATAATCAATGACAAAAATAATTGAAAAGATGTTTGTACCAGGGCTAGTCATCACAGCACTATTTGTAATAGCAAAAGATAATAAATGGTCAAAATGCCCATTCATTATAGGAAACACTGAATAAACCATTGTGAATCTACACAATGAGGAACATCTCTATAAACTGCTTTAGAAATGGTCATTGGGATAAATGAAGAAAACAAGGTAGAGAAAAATATGTATAGTATGCTACCATCTATCTAAGGAAGTGGGCAGCAAATATATATATATGAATATCTATACATATATATATTTGCTTATATTTTAAAAAATGGAAGGTTTAACAAAAAACTAATAAGACTTTAAAAGGGGATAGAGGAACAAAGAAGAAAAGCAGAAATTGAAAGTAGACTTCTGAATATACCTTGTATCATATATGGAAATTTTTATCCATAATTATAAAAAAGTTTAAAAAATCAATGGCTAATTTGAAAGCCAAATGAAATAAATCAATTGGATATTCTATACTACATATATAGAGAGATTATTTCAAGTGACTTTATAACATAGTAATTTGAAGATTTCTGCTGGGAACTTTTCCTTCTTCCTGTCTTTCTACCCACCTCACGCCCCACCAACATACATATGCTAAGGACAAAGAAAAAGCTATAAAGAAATCTTAAGCTGTTTTTGGTTATCTTATTGATAGTAGTATAATTGGAATTGTTATTCTGAACTTAATTCTTATACTTTTCTCAAAAGTGGTAGACTTTTTATTAATTCATTCTCTTATTTAATTCTCAAATAGTTATTGAGTGACTTTCTAATATATGCTGAGATATAATTATGACCACACAATTCAAAGCCAATAACTAATTATGTTAATGCCATTAGGAACTAAGATTTTTCCAAAGCAAGAAAAAACAGAAGCATAAAAATTGAGGAAGTTAAGTAAAAATCCTGTTATCCTTAACTTGAATTGAAATATCTGTATGAATTCATATTTTCTTTATTAAAAAGTATCTTTTCCAATTCTGCCCACTGGAAAAGTCTAGAAGTAACAAACAATAAGATAACAGTAAGCACCCTTTAACCTAGATTGTGGTCTCTAAATATCATTTTCCAATAAAAAGAATCAAGGCTCCTTGGAGAAATGCCTGATTCCAGGACTGTCAAGATCAGTCTGGAGGTTCCTGGTGTCAAGTAAAAAGGTTTCAGGAGCTAAAGTGAAGAGACTTCCATTGGCCAAAGATGGGACTGTCTGAATATCTAAAAGAAAAATAACTATTAGATCGAAATGCAGCAAATTATGTTTAAATCCATGAGTTTATAATAATAGTCAAAAAAATCTTTATAGCTTACCTTCAGAGGATTCTAGGGAACCAGCCTATAATTCTCAAAACTGATTGTTATAGGGGAAAAAAATCACACATTCATCCCATTTTTAAATATAACTTGTGCCTCATGGTAACTACATTGTTGAGGGAAAGGTTTTTTTTACTTGAAGAATTACACATAATAAATGCAGAAGGAATAATAGAGGAGCAAAACTGAGATCTGGGCATGATCATCAATGGCTACTAAAACCACTATGTAAAAAGTTATGTGGAATTTTTTAATGAATGAACATCAGAAGTCACAGACCAATGTTGAATCATAAAAAAGAGACAATTAGACATTATATGACAAACCTCCATTTCGTTAAGTCTTGATATCTGTGCAGTGTAGTATGGCAGCCACTAATCACATGTGGCTTTTGAGAATTTGAAATGTGGTTAGTCTGAACTGACGTGTGCCAAGTGTAAAATACATACTGGATTTGGAATGAAATCCAAGTGAAAAAAGGGTGGAAATATGTAAAATATGTCATTTTTTAAAATACTGGTTACTTGTTGAAATGATAATATTTTGTATATACTGGGTTAAAAATACTTTCACCTGTTTCTTTCCCTTTTCTAATGTAACTACTAGGAATTTTAAATTCCATGTGAGGCTTGCATTATATTCCTATGGGACATTGCTGCTGTAGATCTAAAATCCAGTTTATGAGAAACCAAGGGGAATGGGAACATGTTAAGTGATGATACACGACTACAATTAGGAAGATTGAGAATGTGGAAAAATCTGTAGTGTAAACAACTCAGTTTCTTCAACAAATAAATGACCAAAACAATACAAATAAAAAGAGAATTAAGAAATATCTCAACAGGCACAATAAATGGAGCTGATTTGGATCCTGATTTTTAAAAACCAACAGTAAATAAACAAAGATAATTAGGGAAGTTGAATATTAACTGGATATTTAATATCTGAAGAGATTTTCCTCTAACTTGCATGGATATGAAAATGATAATGGGGCACCGGGGAGTCCTCAGTTAAAAGAAAAGAGCCATCCATGGGAGCTACTCCATGACATATCATTTGTACATGTGGGCTTATTGTTCTTTAGACTGTAGTATTTTGCCTACTGAAAAATATGTCCCAGGAAATTGCAGTCTGTAGTAATATCCTTACTTACTCACTTCCTCACTCCTTTCAGAAATATTTATTGACTTCCTTTTTAAAAAATTGAGGTATAATTGACATAACATTGTATTAGTTCCAGGTGTACAACATAATATTTAGATGTTTGTATATATTGCAAGATGACCACTTCAGTAAGTCCAGTTAATATTTGTCTCCATACATCGTTACATTTATTGACTTTTTGATATGTGCTGGGTACTATGATGCAGTTAGAAACGAGACAAACTTGGTTTAGGCTATCATGGAGATATTGTATATAAAATAAACAATTATATAAACAGTTTTAAAAATCTGTAATATAGGAAGTGCTATAAAAACCAATCAGTAAATGAACTGTGTGGTAACATTTGAAGATCCAGAACCAGAAAGTGAGTAATATAAATAAATCACAAAAATATTTCCATTTCCTCCCAAATAATTTCTTCAGTAAATACATAAGTACATACCTATGCCAAATACTGAGATGATGTTGGGGATTCGGGGTTCGCAGAATCGTCATGCTTCCATCCTTGTGGAACCTACAGTTAGTGGGATATTCTAGTACTGTAGCTCTGAATTTGCAGCAGGAGCCCATGCTGGCTTCACACCACATGGTGTTTTTCGTTTAGTAAAATAATTAGTCACTGTATCACCTAGAATTTGATATTTTATTATTTATTGAGCCCATAGTAAAGTATACACTAAACATGTGCTTTACAGTATAATAATTAGCATATAATTTTCACTGTTTCAATTAACTTTTGCCATAAAATTTAAGAGGATTTTAATTGCAAGTAATAAGGATTGCTTGTTAATAGGCTGTAGATAATTAGGGAGCTCTTTGCATTCTCTCTCCACAAATTTTCTTAGTGTTCTGAGCTTCACTTAATTCATAACTTTATCTCATGAGGATTAATTAATCCCATTTAGTCACAGTAGTAATGGACATGATGTTTTCTCCTCTTCAGCTCTCTCCCAGAGTTCTAATGATTCTTTGGAAAGATTATAGCATTGATTAGTTTTATTTATTGTAAGTAGAAGTAGAGTATTTTTCTCAGTCTTTTACTCTAATGAAGTAAAACATCATGGTAAGTAGCACAGACATTCACGGCAGTTAATTTTAGTTTTGCTAATGTAAATTTTACTATGGCATTTTCATATAAATTTCCTTTCAGATATTAACAGATTACTATTTGAACAGAAACCGTTACAGAAAAGTCCTAGCATGAGTGAGTTTGTACAATTTATGCATTTTATTGTATCCTTTTGCTGTATTTTAAAATAAGATATATACAATACTATTCAACTTCTACTTTGAGATTCCTTACTGTATTTGGCATTTTGTTACTTAATATATAATTTTTTCAGTTTTTTTCTGGAAACAAATTTCACCTCAGATGACAACTTTTAGGGCCCCAACCCCCAAATCTGCTTGAGGATATTAGGAAAAGCAGAATATTTTCTTGGTTATTATATGGCATATTACATTTGTTAGACGTCCACTTACTTAATAAAACAAACAAAAAAAGGGAAATATAAGCCCAGATTTGTTTTTCTTTCAGGCTGAGGCTCCTTGGGCCTTCTCACTAACTACTATAATCTATAGTAGAGTAAAGTAGTAAACTACTATAGAGTAAAGGCTTTTAAGTCAGAAAGTTTGGATGTCTATGTATTTTGGCTTTGGAACTTTGGCCTTGTGACATAACCTCCCTAAGCCTTGGTCAGTGAAAACATCTATTCAGTGAAAGTATATATTCTAAAGGATTTGTTGTGAATGTAAATAACATGTGGAATGTGCTGTGCGCATTGCCTGGCAACTAGAAAAGTGCTCAGAGTAAATTGTAATGGTTAATATTATATTATATTTGAAACAACCTTTTACCTCTGCTGTGCTCTTTTCTTACATATTTTTGGAGCTCCTCCCTTGGTTCACTTAAAGTGAAACATATATATTTTTAAACGTTTAGATTGATACTTCATCTTGGAATAATCATTTATTAATTTAAAAATATTTATTATTTGCTAATCTATGTAGTTTTCTTAATTTTTAATCTAAGCTAAGCTTTTGAATGGCTGTGGAGCAAGTAAGTATATTCAACTTGTATTTCTGACAGAAACACGGCACTAATGATGGTTGAGTCCATGAGAGTGAACAAGTTCACCATTGACACTCCTGGTTCCATAATTACATTGTAGATTCAAATATTTTTTTGCAGAGTACCTGCTGATGAATAATAAAATGAGTAACCATAAGTTTAAAATACCTTGCATTTTCACAAGCTTTGTAAATTTGCCTAACTTGGCCTTTCTCTGTTTGTCACCTGTTTTTACCACCGTCAGCTGTAACACATCTTAGGAGATTCCACTTCAGCTTGTACTAAATTACTTTTTTCTCAACTTTGAAAACATTCCCCTATAGTTGTTCAGGCAGACTATTCATAGAGAACAATTCTTCAGTTACTTCAAAATCACCATTGACTCCTCAAATAAACAACAACGTAATAGTATAGGTAACATCCAGAGCCAAGGAAAACCACATGAAATCATTTGTTTTGTTTTTTAATTGCTCCCAATGTTTTCAACTCCTTGAGCAACTGTTCTCATCTAAAGGCTAATATTCTTAAACAAGTTTATTTTCTCTGGACATAATTCTTTGGCTGTCAAATCAAACTCCATTTAATGAACTCATCATGTATAAATGGCCTTCCTTGCTTGCTTAACAAACAGGCACTCAGAAACTTATTTTGGTTCCAGCCTTATTTTTATTTTTTATATGAAGAAATTCTTTTGTAATGAGATAATCTTTTAAATTTTCTATTTTTTTCTAACTGTTGCATGCCTGTGCTTTGACAATATTATATTCAGTTCTTTATCTAGTAATGTTGATGTATGTTGTATTCTTTTATCATAGCTATACTATCATTACGTAATAAACAAAATGCTTTGTCATTTAATTCTAAAACAAATAATCCACACTCCACTGAACTTTTAAAAGCATGACATTCAAAGTCCACCTTCCTTTTTTTTTTCTTGTTTTGATGTGATAGATACATATGGTAATAAAAAATAAAAATAAAAGCTAGTATGGCAATATGCATGACACTCAAAACACTGTCAAGTTAAAATTGTTTCACTGTGACCTGTAGTGTGCTGAGCAGCAGTGTGAAATGATGAGGCCACCACATACTGTGCTGTTGTAGTGCAAAAGCAGACTTAGCATATAAATGCATGTCTGTGTTCCAGTATAGCTTTATTTATGGAAACTTCGATTTGAATTTCATATAACTTTTACATGTCCTGAAATAGTCATCATCATTTTCACCATCATCATCTTCTTCTTTTCAATTACTTAAAAAATTTAAAACCATTCTTATCTCAGCAGGCTATACAAAAACAGTTTGCTGATCCCTGCCTTAGTCTCCTAACTAATCTCCCCAATGCTACTTTTATCCCTTTGTCCCTGTTATATACCTGTAATATTACAGCTAAATGATCTTTTTTTGAAATGGACAAAGCTCTGGATGGTCTGACCTCAGACTAACACTGGATCACTTTGCTCGGGCCACACCGCGCTGCTTGCTTTTACTTGAGTGTACTTACCATGCTCCAACCTTAGAGCTCTAGCACCTGCTCTTCATGCTGGAACATTCTTACCCATTAATATAGCTTACACTCTCTTCATTCGTGGTCTTAATCACATGTCATCTTTGCCCATCCTTCTTTGACCAGCCTTCTTAATCAGCCTTTTCTGCTCATCCCATGTACCTTCATCACTATCTCTTTACCTGCATCAATAGGGTAAAGTTATTTTCCTTCATCGTATCTTTTATGGCATTCTATTATAAATTAATTTTTTCTGTGATTATTTGCCCCCCCCTTCCATGAGAACAGAAACTTTGTTTTATTTACTTGTGTTTCCCCAGTGCTTGGCACATAGTAGGCACGCAGTACCTATTTGTGGAATGAATAAATGATCTCTAATGGTCTGTGCTTTCCTAAAATGCAGTAGGTATTTAGGGCAGGTTAATTTTTTTCTTCATGTAGGTTTCTCAGCCTAGAATGGATTAGTGGTGGATGGAGGTTGTTATTTGAAAACTTTATGTTCGATGAAAGGGATAATGGTTGGATTATATGACCTTCAAATTTCCTTTCAAGTGATTCATGGAAAAAATTATTCTGTGGGCCAAACGATGGGCGCAGTCTCTGCCAAATCACCAGTACATTAATTTGAAAAAATGCTATATTATGAATATCTTAGTTTCATTTTGATGTAATTACAGATTTTTGTTCCATTGCTTCAGAATGTGAAAATTCTTTCTTTGTAGGCTACCGCTTCTACTACCCCCTTCTGTGTTATGATTTGTAATTTTAATACACAATTAACTTTTACTTTGTAAAACACCTTCAATCAGTGTAACTTTTTTTTTTCGATTTTTTTAATTTTATTTTTTTTACGCGGGCCTCTCACTGTTGTGGCCTCTCCTGCTGTGGAGCACGGGCTCCGTACGCGCAGGCTCAGCGGCCATGGCTTACGGACACAGCCGCTCCACGGCATGTGGGATCCTCCTGGACCGGGGCACGAACCCACGTCCCCTGCATCGGCAGGCGGACTCCCAACCACTGCGCCACCAGGGAAGCCCCAGTGTAACTCTTATGTGAACATTTCTTTGAAGTGATTTGACCACAAAAGATTAATTTTGATGAAACTTTGATATGTCGTATCATTGGATTCAACTGAAATACTTCCATGTTTCAAATAACCCTTCGTCTACTTACATTCTTTATTTTGGGATTTATTTTGAAACAGTAATATTAGTTTTACCATCAATATGTTTCTGTGTACTCCCCAAGTTATTTTGTCTGTTTCATCAGTTTCACATGTTACTGTATAACTTAGAAAATGAAAATATATAAAACTTCAAATATGTTAATTTATGGAGAAGCAGTCTACTACTATCTTTTCTTTGGTAGGGGCAGAAAAAGTTTTCCTCCACCCTTTTAGGGTCCTGGCCTGGGTTTGAAATGTAAACTGCCAAAGACAGATTAACAGGAGAAAAGCATACAAATTTATTTATTATAAGTATTATGTGACATGGGAGCCTTAAGAAACAGACTTGTACACTTTTATGTTAGGTTTGATGAAGAGTGAACAGTGGTGGAGGAATGTGATAGGTTAAGGAGTATGAGATAATAGTAATAAACAGGGGGAAACTTAGCAAGGCCTGTTAGGATTCTTTTTGGCTTTCCTTTGTCTTCAGAGGTAAGGATGCTCCTTTCCTCAGGGTATAGGGAGGACATCTCTTGCTGGAAGATTTTGTAGCCTTTTCCCAGGAAGAAGGGTGGGAGTGGGAGGGGGTGGCAGGGGAAGATCAGAGTGACCTTTCTGCTTCTTCTGTTTACTCAAACTCCTTCAGCTTAAAATAGTCAGTATGCCAAGGTGCCATATTTTTGGGGTAATATGACCTGAACCCCGTCATGTTCATAAAAGAAAAACAACTACTTAAAAACTTACCTGTTTTTCTTCATTTGATGGTCTCATATTTTATACCTACCTCGCTTTCCCAAACCTTCCCCAATTCTCTAGCTTTTATCTTCAAGAGAAATACTATGCAGAAATAGCAAACAACAAAACCAACTAACAACAAACAACAAAATCAAACTTTAAAATGCGTGCAGAATTTACATATTAATGTATTCTTTGTGCTTTTGAATTGTTTGTTCGAGACTCTTGGTGCCAAAGTGAGGTTTTATTTCCACAGCATATTAATCAAAATGTCCTGGGCAATTTTAATTTTTTAAATAAAACTTAGAGTAATAAATGTTATTTGCATTAATATAATGTGCTGTGAATTAAATTTGATCCAATATGATTTAAAATATGATAGTGTCAGAAAATTTTTTTATGAATCAAGTTTATATAGCAAATACCACCTAATGTGTAAGTAGATAAACATTGATATTAACCTTTATTCATGAAAAGCAGTAATAGCCTAATGCCTCACTTAACTCAGTACTTTCAAAATCATTTGCTTGATATGATAAATTATGCAGTCTTGCATTTGACCTCATGACCCTTTAGAATTTACTTAAATTGACTCTGTATTCGCCATATTATAGCATAATGACTGTAACTAATTCCGGTACTCCTAAACTTGATTTTTTTTCCATTGTGCATATAAAAAAGAGCATATAAAGATATTTATTGATGTTTTGTGATGTTTAGATAGTTCCCATTGAATGTAAACAATAAAGGGCTAGATTTTTTTTTCTAAATCTTTTTGTTGCAAAGGAAAAAAATAGGCAAATGAAGGACTGCTTGTAAATTTATTTTCCTCTTTTAAGTGTATAAAAGGTGCTGAGATGTTATTTAAAAAGTAAATGACTGTCAAGTCTAGCTACATATTTCTGTCATAACATTTAGAAGAAGAAAGTAATAACTTCTGTGGAATAAATTTGAATTGTGTCATTATGAATATTTAGTTATTTGTGGCTTATGTCTAGAATTTCAGAAAAGATAGAATTTGAGAAGAATGGAAAATTAGTTAAATATTCATTAAATCAGCAAATCTTGATTAAGGACCATTGATAACAATTATTTATTTTGGAACATAGAGACATATTATTGGGTTTGAAAATATTGTGGTTTAATGATAAAGTCATACATATAATTAATTACATTACAATGGAATATGTATGGCAAAAGATCTGAAGGTTTGCTTTCAGACTTCTGTGAAGCACGATGTGGATTTGGGGAGGGACAGGATTGTTAGGATTTCACACAATATGTGAAGTCCAGAGAGACAAAAGATGGGGTGGGAGTGACGATGAGAAGTCATGTCAGAATAGGGAAGAGGTTATGCAAGGAGCTGCCATGAAACATGTTGAAATTTTGAGTAAGTCCAGAGAGAAAACATGATTTTGAACTCAGGATATGTGGTAGGGAGTGGTTGTAGATAAATCTAAACCAATGAAAGCAGATCATAAAGAGGTCCTAAATTCTATGGTGGAGAATTTGGACTTTTTCTGAAGGAGATAGGAATCCAGAAAAATATTTTGATACTATGCGCATCTTGGATAGTAGTGTCTTTAAAGGAAAAGCAGTAACATTTTTGGCAATTTGAAAATTGCCAGGGAATTGGAGGGAAGGTTCAAGTGATGGAGACTAGGTAGGAGGCTGTCAAAAGAAATTAGAGGACCAGAGACAGTAGGAGTATTAACTGTGGCAACTGTGGCAGTGCCAGTGGGTATGGTGAGAAAGGGACAGATTTAGGAAGTAGTTGCCATTCTTAAATTTAACACTTTATTTATCAAATATTTTGTAATTTTCCGTTATTTATGAATTTTAGTTTAAAATAGTAAATAGACCTTTCCTAGATAAATATTAAGCAAATCAACAGAATGCCCAAAACTCCAATTAAACAGAAATAAAGTGAAAATAATTTAAAATAAGTCATATTTCAATATTCAATAAGTACTCTAGCATGATGATTGCTAAAAGGCATAATGAAGTACTTGGATGCTTGCATTCATACACAGATTTACTGTAACTGTGACAGCTACAAATCAGACTGATGGAGGTAGGGCGTATAGTCAGTCTATCGTGATACCATGAGCATATGACTGGCTATGATGTGACTTTCTTAAATGGTGAAAAACTGTTGGTATAGTACTGGACAAGACAAAGTTCAATTTTTACCTTAACTTACACAGCAATTACTTGAAAAAAAAGAAGCAAAAATATTTGGGGCACAGGTTCAGATAATCATCTAGTTATCTACTTTCATGTCTACTGATATCCAGTAGAATGTTCTAAAGTCATACAGGATCTAAGACCATTATTAATATAATACTGTTCTACTACTTGTAGGATCTTTTCCTGACCATTCTTCTGCCCAATAAATCATAGTCACATCCTTCATCATTGTGACAATCAAAACTTTCCTAACAAATTTTCATTATTCTCTCTAGGGAACAGTACTGCGCTTATTGAGAACCAGTGGTGTGGTGCAAACAGCACTATTTTTAGTTTCAGAGATACCTGAGTTCAGATTTCATTCTTCCCATTTTTTGCTTATGTGACCTTAAGTAACGTAGTATGTGGACCTCAGTTTTATCATCTTAAATTTTATTGTTAAAAGTAAATGAGGTCCCTCATAAGCATAGATGCAAATATTTCTAATAAAATATTAGAAAAAATTGAATAACTTACAGAAGTGATAGTATACTGTTACCAAGTAGAGTTTACCTGAGGAGTGCAAGGTTAGTTTGCCATTCAAAATCAGGTAATATACCATATTAATCAAAGAATGGGCAAAACTTCATGATCACTTCAACAGATACAAAAAAAGGATTTGTTAAAACCTATTCATAATAAAGAAAAACTATCCAGGAATTAGGAACAGAAGGAACCTTCCTCAAACTGATAAATGACACCTTTAAAAAACTTACAGCTGACAGCATTCTGGTGAAACTGAATGCTTTCCCCCTAAAACTGGGAAAAGGGCAAGGGTATCCTGTCTCATCACTTTTATTCAACATTGTTTTGAAGGTTCTATGCCTTGCAGAAAAACAAGACAAAGAAATAAAATGCATAGGGATTAGAAAGGAAGGAAAGAAATGTCCTTGTTTGCAGACAATATGATATTGCATGTAGAAAATCCAAGGATTCTACAAAAATATTACTAGAACTAAAAAGCAAATTTAACAAGGTGTGGGAATGCAAGATCGATATACAGAAGTCAGTTGTATTTTTATATACTAGCAATGAGCAATCCAAAATGAAATTATGAATACAATTTCATTCGCTGTAGCAACAAAAAGAATAAAATATTTTGGAATAAAACACTGGGAGGTATAATGACTATACATTGAAAACTGTAAAACATTAGTGAGAGAAACTGATAGCAATTGAAGAATTTCTAAAAAATGGAAGATTATTATTGAATATAGTGTTAGTATACTAATACTCCCCAAAATGATCTATAGATTGAATGTAATCCCATCAAAAGTCTGACAATTTTTTATAAAAATTGATAAGCTAATCTTAAAAGATACATGGAAATACAAAAGGCCTAGAATATTTGTTTTTATGTATCTATTGCTGAGAAGCAAATTATCCCAAAGTTTAAAACAACACACATTTATTATTTCATAGTTCAGTGTATCAAGAATCTAGGCACTGTTTAGCTGGGTCCTCTGGTTCACCATCTCTTATGAAACCATAGTAAACTTGTCACCAAATGGGGATCTCATTTGAAGGCTCAATGTATTATTGGTCCACTTCCAAGCTTACTTAATGAAGTTATCAGAATTCAGTCCTTTAAGGCTGAACTGAAGGCCTCAGTTCTTTGAGGTGGGACCTCTCCAACATGGCAGCTTACTAGCTTCATCAAAGGCAGCAAGAGAGTTACCTAGCAAGGTGGAAGTCACAGTCTTTTGTATCATCATGAAAGTGGCATCCCCTCAATGTTGCCATATTCCATTTGTTAGAACAAGTTACTCAAGGGGGATTATACAAGGCCATAGATATGTGGAGGTGGGGATCATAGGGGACCATCTTAGAGGGTCTGCCTCAATACTAATACAGTTTGGAAAAGAACAACAAAATTGGAGGACTTCCAGTACCTAATTTCAAAACTTAATATAAAGATACAGTAATTAAGACAGCATGGTATTGGCATAGGATAGATATATAGACCAGTGGAAAAGAATAGAGAGTAAACCTTCATTTTATGGTGAACTGATTTTCAATAAAGGTGCCAGTTTGATACAGTGTGGGAAGAATTTAACTTTATTTCTAATGTCAGAGATCCATATGTTACCTAATACGTTTATTAAATATATAAATTACAAAAGTAATACATTTTTACTAAAGAAAATATAAATATGTTTAAGATAGACCAACAAAAAATTACCTCTAATTAAGCCATTCTCTCTGAGCCACCATTGATATTTTAGTCTAGTTGGTTCCAGACTCATACTGGGCTTTTTTTTTTTTCTGGCTGCGCTGTGAGGCATGCTGGATTTTAGCTCCCCAACCAGGGATCTAACCCGTGCCCCCTGCAGTGGAAGCGCAGAGCCCTAACCACTGGATTGCCACGGAATTCCCTGAGCTTTTTTTTTTTTATTGTAGTAAAGTAACAAAATTTATTATCTTAATCATTTTTAAATACACAATTCAGTAGTGTTATGAAAGCTTAGACTTAATAAGGGGTGCTGCAAAAATTACATATTCATATAAAAAAAGATTTTAAACATTACCACGTATTATATGAAAAAATTAATTCAAAATTAGTCATAAGCCTAAATGTAAATGCTAAAGTTCTAATACTTCTCAAAGAAAAAAAGACAGGAAAAATATTTGTGGCCTTCTATTAAGTTACACACAGAAGAAACAGCCACAAATATAGAAGAAAAAAGATAGATTGGATGTCAGTAAAATGAAAAATGTTTACTCTCCATAGAACATCATTAAGAAAATGAAAAATAAAAGGCCAGCCACAGACTGGGAAAAAACATTTGCAAATTATATATCTAATAAAGGACCTATTTCTAGACTGTATAAAAACTCTCAAAATTCAGCAATAAGACAACACAATAAAAATGGTAAAAGATATGAAGAAAAAGTTTTTACCAAATATGTATATATATATGGCTAATAAGCTCATGAGAAAATGCTCAACATCATTAGTGGTCAGGGAAATGCAAGTTAATACCAAGTGAGAATCACTACACACTGAGTAGAATGGGTACAAACCAAAGGTCTGACGTTATCATGTGCCACCAAGGATGTAGAGAAGCTAGAAACACACATTGCTGGTATGAAAATGAATTGGTAATCCACTTTTGGAAATATTTTGGCAATTTCTTAAAAAGTTAAACCTGCATGTACCAGCAATTCACTGCTAGGTATCTACCCAAGAGAAATGAAAATATATGTCCACATAAAGTCTCATGTGCATGTATTCATAGCAACATTGTTCATAATCGACACAAACTGGAAACAATTGAAATGTTTAGCAATTAGTGAATGGGTAAATAAAGTGTGATATAACTATTAAATGGAATATTACCTAAGAATACAAAGGAAAAATGACTGATAGATATCACAACATGGATAAGCCTTAAAAACATGCTGAGTGAAAGAAGCCAGACATAAAAAAACTATATATTGTGTGCTTCACTTTTTATGAAATTTCTAGGAAATTAAATAAAGATAAAAAGCAGATCATTATTTACCTGAGTTGGTGGTGGGTAGCAGCAGAGATGATCTCACATGGGCACAAGGGATCTTTTTGGGTGTGGAAGCATTCCAAAAATGGATGATGGTGATGATTGCACAAGTGTATAAATTTACCTAAAATCATCAAACCGTAAGTTTAAAATAAGTTAAACAAACAAAATGTACAATATTTTCTTCTTTTTTTTCCATTTCATTTCTTAGCAGTTCAGTGCAGAAAACACTGGGTGGGCTGAAAAACGTAGGTGTCTACAACAGAAGGTAAGGCCAGCAGGGTGGCAGTACCTAGGCAGGATGAGGAGGCTGTCTCTGCAGAGCAGTACCTCAGTGTAGAGTGTTGGAGCCCAAGTGGGTTAAGGAGGATGTCCGCAGTGGGGGATGGTAAGGAAGATGAAGGATATCAAAGTCCGAGTAGAATGAGAAGGACGTCTGTGTCTGAGTGATGCAACACAGGATGTTGGAGCGAGGTGCGGTGAGGAGATGTCCACGTAGTGAGGAAGCCAGTGTGTGATGTTGGGGCCTGAGAAATGTGTGGAGAGCATCTATGCAGAGTGCCATGCACTTGCCCTGCACAGGACAATGAGCCCAGGTGAGCTGAGTAGATCATCTTTGTGTGCGAGGAGGCTGCTGTGGTGGTGAGAGGAGTTTGGTCACTTTCACAGGAATTGATCAAATAATATGTTAAGAAAAATAGTAGCCAAGTATCTCTCTGTTAAATAAGGGAATTGCAAATAAGGAAAGGGGGAAAACTGGAATGAAACCTGTGGTTCATTCTTGGTTTGGTTTTTCATTATCTATCTATGCATCTACCTATCTATCATCTATCTCGAATGATAGGTAAGATAGGTATATGGATATAGTTATACAGATACTGAAACAAATGCAGATAGATAGGCGTAGAAATAAATATAGAAGTGTATGTGTGTATAAACTTAGCTATATTCCCTAACTCCATTGAGAGGGCCTGGGAGCAGTGACATCCGAATAGCAGTGAATATACCTTGAGCCCTGATCTTGATTTTGAAATAAGATTCCGCATTGAAACCAGGGCTCTGTGGATTAATGGGAATTTTTAGAGCCTTGGCAAGGGAAACTCTGAAGATGAGCCTGAAATACCTTGTGGTAGAAAGTAAAGAAGTGCTGAAAGAATGTCGGGACATGTTAGAAGGAAAAAGACTTAGCTTGAAAGACTCTCACTGGCTAAATCGTGAAATTTAAACATTAGAATAAATAATGATAGAAACAGATTATAACCCACTGAATAAACTAGGAGGCCAAAAATTCATACTAGATGAAACTACAACACAGAGCTTGTAGTTTCAGAAAGGGTAAAACCATATATATAAATTATAAAATAGTTGTATAACTGCTATGACACAGGAAGTACAGGTTGCTGAGATCAGAATTACCTATAGGAGCTGACGTCTAAGCTGAGAGTTAGTTGATGGATGACACTTGTTAGCAGGTAGATAGGGAGCTCCTGAAGAATAGGAGACAGAGAGCATGGAACAGAAAGTACTTCACTGTGGCCGAAGAATGCTGCAGGGAGGTCCCAGGACTGATTGACAGTTCTCCTTCTTTATCTTACTTGGCTCAACTTCTCTGCTTCTGGTGCTCTTCCATTTTGATGGCTCTGTCTCATTCTCATACTAATTAGTCATTCAAGAAAATTTTTTTGAAAACCTGCTCTGAGCAAGGCTTTTTGCAAGACCACTTTCTTGCCCCTGAATCTTACCTTTTCCTAATTCCACTTCTTAGAGTCATCCCTGGAAAGTTCTGTTGCTGATATATATATATTTTAATTAGTTCTTCTGTGATCTTCATCTCTTCCAGCACTTCAGCTATCGCTTCTATGCAGATATCTTACATCACTGTCTGTGGTTCTTACCTCTCTTGTAAGCCCCACATTTCTATTTTCAAGGACCTTCTAAATGTTTCCATGTGGGTATACTTCTGGCCCCTCAAACTCAACACCCAAAACTAAATTCATCTTCTCTTGTAAGCTTTCCTGTATTTCATGTTTTTGTTAGTGGAATCATTTTTGAAATCTAAGCTTAAAGCTTTAGATTCATATTCAGCATGTCCTCTCTGTCATATCCCTCACCTGTAAGTTTGGCAAAAATTAATAAGGCCGATATTGCTCAGTGCTGATTACTGTCAGGAAACACACACTCTTATACAATTTTGGTAGAAGAGTAAATTGGTAGTATCTTTTTGGAGGGTGATTAAGTAATATCTGTGGAAATTAAAAACAATTTTTTCTCATCTTAAAACCTCTGCATATATGCTACTCACCCAGAGGGTCCTGTTGCTTTGCTGCAAAATGAGAAATCCATTTTTTCTTTAAAGCCCACCTTGTTCTCAGATTGGACACTTTCAACCTCAGTTTTCTTAGAAGTTACACCAAAGATTGTACCCTCTCTTCCAAGAAACAAGTCCATTTTTGTCTACTACTGCTAACATTGTTATGGGTGGTAGTAGTAGCAGCAGCAACTTCTATTACTAGTTAGAGTTTCCTTTACTTAATTCATAAGCCTTATTAGTTATTTTGTGAGGTAAATAGTATTAGCCCCCACGTTTACTAGTTTAAAAAAAACCCCAAAACACAGAGCAGGAATAGTCTAAACATTGTGAATTCTCTAATACTGAAAGATTGTCAGTCTGAGAAATTAAAAGATGAACTAAAGCTGAAGAGAATATTTTAAAGGCAATTTTATTATTTAATTGTACAAAAACTTTTGGTTGTTTTCAAAGATGGATATTACTATTTTAATATTTTTATCAAATGTGTACAAAACTCATTGAAACCCTAGGTTAGGAAGCTCTGCTGGTTATAGGTTGTTTAAATTAAGGGTAGAAATTTGTGAGTTTTCATAGGTGATACAAATAGTTTTTAGCAACAAAAATCACATAATGATGGGAATATTTCTAAATCTGTTTCTGTAGTATGTGTTTTTCAAAAGTAGTTACTTTTTTCAGTTAAAATGTCACCTTTATGTCAAAGGGATATGTTTGTTAGATGTGTTTATTTTTAAATAGCTGCTATGTAGCATATTATTGCCACAGAAAAGTTCAGCAGCTTTGCAATGATTGTCTTTTCAACAAAAATGAGCGCCATCATCCCATTCAACCATTATCAGTTATATTTTAGTCCTTTTCATTTTATTACAAAGTATTTAAAATATTCTACTATTTAAGATAGTGAAATCTGTAAATGTATTCAGCTAAGCAGAAATAAACTACAGTATGTCTCAATATGGTAAGATTGCATACCACATAAGACATGATTCCTGATACTCAGATTGAGTAAAAATGGTAGAATTAAACTGTATATATTAAACCTTAGTAAAGCTTAATTTCTTGCTTCTTTTTCCCTGCAAGTAAATACAAACAGAGGTTGTACCTTTATCTTTCAGCATACAAATGAATTATGTATCTCGTGGTACACATAACCTACTTTGGAGATCACTGTTCTAAGGGATGGGGTGCTATTGAAGTGTTCAGAAAAAGCTGTTGAGGTCAACAGATTTTCTTTTTAATAAATCATTCTGGCGGCTCTTTTTGGTTATGGATTTGAAGAAGAAAAATATTGCCAGTAATGAAACAATAGAAAAGTATCACAGTAGCAGTAGCCTAGGCAAGAGAGATGTTTTTTCTGTAGTAGTGGGCGTGGATTTGAGATTTTTTAGGAGGAAAAATGTTTGAGGTTTGATTTGTGTGAAGGTTAAGGAGAGGGAGGGATCAAGGTTGATAGCCAGGCTCCTTGCCTGGGTAACTGCATGGATGATACTCAACATTAGAGTTAGGAAACAGCTGATTTTGCAATTTGTATTTCTTTATATACCTTTTTTAAAAAGACCTATTTTATAATTGGTCAACCATTTTCATTTATGTTCGCACTCTGTGTTTTAAAATTGACAGAATACAGTTATAAAGAAACAGTATTGGAATGTTTTCCTTCATTTCCTTCCCCATGACACTGACATTTTCTTGAAGATTTGGAATGCAGTGACTTATATACATGTACTAATACTTGTTATCCATTAAAAATTTAGTGTTAATTATCCAACATGACTTGAGTTTAAAAAATGACATTGATAGTAGCTTACAAAAGGAACAGAGAAACCAAGTACATACTTTTGAAAGAGGTTTTATTACCCTATGATATACCCAACAGAAGTTAACAGGTTAAAGAAGGAAGGACGCAAAATGATCACAAGTACTTAATGTCTTTCTTTCAAAACTTTAACACTTTACCACGAACATTATAAATGATTGTTTTTCCTTTAGAAACTGACTTGCTTTAAAATGATGTATGAAATAATATGTGTTTTGCATGTCCTGTTGTAATGATAAAGGTCATATAGTATCATTTACATAATCTCTAGCCAGAAATGAACTCAGTAATATCCTTGGTATAACATATACATTATCTGAGGTTTAAAACTCTCATTATTCATGAAAGTTAATTTTACAGTGGGTGTGAATGATCTATCTTATGGCTGGTTTTTTGATCATTCTATAAAATAATATGGAGCAAAGCCTGCTCAAATAACAGGAAAACCAGTAAAGAATGATGCATTTGCCTGACTCTCTGTATACCCGATTGGATCTTGATTGATGGCAATCATTTGTCTTTGTCAAAAAAAGGAGAAAAATTCAGACATTGAAATAGGAGTGCTATCAAACTTTCTACAGTGGCAGAAAGATTCTATTAATGTGGCCTTAGAGTATTAACTGTCTCTGTTGGGTAGTGATAAAGAATGTTAATTTTTTTCCTTGAGCATATTTAAGTATAAAATACATTGTTTTGTCTACTGTTGGGATTAAAAGAATACTTTTGATTTATGGCAGACTAGAATTGACGAAAGCAAAAAAAAAGCTTAAAACGAAAAAGGAAATAGATCTTAATCCTTTTTATTATTATTATTTTTCTCAATGAAATGATAAAAACTTAGCATAGTATCATAAGATCCTTACTGCTGCATTCCAGTTGGTAGTGGACCTTTGAAAGGTTGATTTCAAAGATGGTTAAGAGTAGAATAGAAAACGTATTTTTGACTGACTGCCTTTTCTTTGGAATTCTTCTTTCTTCCCAAATATTAGAACAAGAAGATATTCCAGATAAAATTATTTATTATTTTTAAATCTAAAAAATGATCTTGTTATGATCTAGAAATGGAAAGAGAATGTTAGAGCTGTAATATAATAAAAGACACAATTAGGTAAATAGCATTTTGCATCAATACCAATTCTGACTTTTCATAATTTCTTACAGTGATAAGTATATCTTATATATTATTACATAAATACTTTATGTTATGAGGGCTGAATATACTTTGTGTTTAATTTTGAATATTTGCTTTCTTTTAACTACAGTATTTTAGATTGTTAATTTGGCCTTAATTTTAAACTTATGTTGAAAATAATTAAAAATGCAAATTATATTCTGAAGAAAATATTTTTAAAATAAAATAGCTTTGTGTTTATATTCATAATAATTTGAAATTTATATAAAATGAAATAAGTCTTGTTATATGTTATTTATTAGAGAATTTTCTTTGTCAAAGTACTTTGGAATATTGCACTGTTTTATTATTTGTATATCTATTGATTAATTTTCAGTGTACAGTCAGGCTCTCATTTTCTGTGGTTCTGTATTGGAACCGGTAATGCTGAACAGCCCCAAATTATTTATATCTAGCTTTAAAATGTGCTTTAATTTTTTTTTGAAAGATTTTTTAAAAAATCTAATGGGAGATGAACATAAGTTTATGTTTTCACAAAGCTGTATGGTTGAAACATTTGAAGTTGATAATTTTGTTCTAATAAATGAAAGGTGATTTTATATTTTAAATTAACAATATAAGTTTTGCTATCTTTAAAATTAGAAAAATTATTATGGCTATAACATTTTAAAATAGTACTTTCTTTTATTGTCTTTCTATTCAAATTAAATTTGAGTATGTAAATCTCAAATTATATGCACTTCAATTAAATTTTTTGAAACTCTTCATTTGGGTTTTCATGCCTTTCTAATGTTAATCCCATTCTAAATGTTCAAGTGAAAACAATTTAGTGCTTGTGTAATATGGGGCAATGAAATGTTGATTTGTTAAAAATGGCCTTGTTGGTTGTTTCTTGTGAATAGTTTTTGACATGAACTAAGTGATTTAACCTATTTACATATATAAAGTATAGCATCTCTACTCTACCCTAAGATCTTGTAACTTCATTGTTATTGCTATATCATTTTATTGGAATAGTATTCTCAAGTTTCCAAAAATGTGTTGGAAGTTGAGTATTGAACGATTTTTTTGTATTCACAAATCCTGTAGGATTTAGGTAAGAATTAGCAAAGAACTCTAACGAAAACAAAAACTTAATATACATGATATAGTTAATCATTCACTATCCTTTGTTTGCATTAGTGATATTGTTCATTGAGGCATGGTAATATCCAAATATATATATAATGATAGCTAATATGTTTTACTTTGTGTCTGTAATCTGCCAAGTACTTAACTACACCATCTAATTTTTATTACAATTCTGTGATGTAAGTGCAACTTTTGTTCCTACTTTAACTTTGAGAAGCCAACAGTTAGAGAAGCTAAGTCTCTTTCTTAAGATTGTTTAACTAGTAAGTGGTTGGGCCTGAATAAGAAAGATGTTAGGATTCTGTGTTACTTACAAAAATTTACTGTAGAATTGCTTATGCAACAAACTTAGAGAACTTTACCAAAACTTGACAATGTTTAGTAGAATTTTCCTATGAGAAAATCTATGTTTTTTTTCTACTTATTTAAATCCTATTTAGAATTATCATAATGTTTGAATACATAGGTAATTTAAATAATGATTAGTGTTTGTAATAGAAATGTAAAAAGGATTCCCACTGATGATGAACTTACAAAATATCCTTGTCCATTGTTGATTTTAAAGCACCTTTTTGATAGCTTTCTTGAAAATGGGTGAAAGAGTCTGTCAAGTATGAGGTATGAATGAATGCCTACTAGTGTCAGTGATTTTTGTGAGTTAAAGACAAAATTATTTTTTAGGATAGTTGTAAATTTTTGTTTCAGATTTTTCTTGCTTGGGAGACAGAATCAGCATTATGATACAGGAAAGGCATGTGAATGACTGCATTTTAATATTCTGAATTCAAACTGCTTGAGCAACCCTGAAGGTTTCCAAACATGTATGTTTCTTGGCTTTTTCATTCTGCAGTAAGAATGCAGAATGAGCACATAGCTGCCTTAAAATAAGTATTTGAATTAATGACATTTAAATTCAAAGAAGATTCAGATTTTTAAAACATTTTACTTCAATACATTCACGAAGTGAAAACAATAATATTCTCTAATTCCTGTAGCTTTTTGGTATATGTGTGCTGTGGAGGGCGGTCCTGTTGTTTATAACATGCCAAATTTAATAGAGTGCTCTGGACATTGTTTCAAAAACTATTGATATTATTAAATTTAATAAAATCTTATATAGGTGGGGAAGATTTTTCTCAGATCAAGATTCAAATTCGCAAACTTTATTTTCTTTTAAAATTATATAGCATGTATTGAAGTACATTCTCATAAAATAGTCAATCATTCTGTGTAATTCCCCTTCACTACCTCAGCCTACCCATGAATCCTACTTTCCTCCCAGTGTTGAGGAGGTAAATAGTTTGATCTATATTCTTCTCACTTCTTCTACATTCATAAACACATGTAATTTTTAAAAATATAATTCTAAATGTGTTATTTAACTACTTACCCTTTTCACTTGTATTCCATGCTCTTTCACATATATCATTCTTTTTAATAGGTAAATAATATTTCACAGTATGAACATTCTGTAATTTATTTCAGCCTTTTCTCCTGGTGAACATTTAGCTTGCTTCTAATATTTACTTATTATGGAAGTGCTACAATCCTGGAAGATTCATCTTTGTGAATGTGTGTGAGTGTTTCCATAGGATACATATCTAGAAGTGAAATTTCTATGTCAAAAAGTATTATATGCAATAAAAATTCTGTTAAAATTGTCAGAATGCTACCTCCTTGTGGTGCTGGGGAAAGGCTGCCAGGCAGGGCTCGTTGGTAATTGACCTGCCAGCAGGAGCTTTCTACTCTTTCTTGTCATCATTGGCTAGCTAGAGCTCTGCCTGTCTTCTAACTCAAGAGTCCGTACCTTTTTAACTGAGAGCAGGCAATTGTATTGCCTGCTGCCGCAAAGAAGCAGTGGGAGAAGAGAGGTGAAATCAGCCTAAAGATTGTCTTAGGTGACCATCTCTACCCACTGCTTGTATCTGTTGCATTAGACTGGAGCTCTCCCTGTTTCTCCTTCAGAGGACTCCTCTTCTGCGTTGTTTGGGTTTGATCCTATCAGTTTTCTCTGTTTTAGGAATTCCTGATTTCTCCTTTATTGGTTATATAGTTATTTTCATGTACTAAGTATACGTCTCAAGTGCCTGTCTAACTATTCAATACAGTGAACATTGCATTATAAAACCAGGTAAACTTGTTACCTCATCCCTCAACTTCAGTGTCCTTCTAGCCTGTGGCATTCAACAGGGTGAAGAAAAATAAAATGCTACCACTTCCTTCCCAATATGCTTACCAAAGTTTAATTTACCCTTACTTCTTCATTTACTGTATGTCCTACAGTCTTGGGTGGCAAGGGGAAAGAAAAAGTTCATCCCAGTGTTCTTGGTTTCCACCTAGGAGTGTTCATCTATGCTAGACCTCCTTTTCATGGATGAAAAATGTGCAGCATTTTCCTCAGTAAAAGCTAAGACTTATTACAACTGCACAAATAGACATATTTTATTGCTTTCTGCCCTCCCTACTCCCAAGAGAAGTATGTGGTTATAAGGAAGTAAAATAATTAATTCCAGGAATTTCCTTGCCCTTCAACAATATTCTTTGAGATTTCTGAGGAACTGGAATAATAAGATTTTGAGCATTCACAGAGAGAGGTGTGTGGAGTACTCTAAGGGTAGAATATATTTTTTAAAGTATAATAACAAAATAACAGCATTTTGAGGATGATAGAGACTTAACAGATTATTAAATTCAACCCTCTTATTTTATAGAAGAGGAGACTGAGGCCCAAATCGATTAAACAGGTTTGCTCAGGATCCAACAGCTAATTAATTATGAAGTTAGAACTAGAACCTAGATATTTTTTCTCTCCATCTGGTACTGTTCTTCACACAACATCTTGCTTTTACAGTAGTATTACAGACTGACATAATTAAACTGTTTTTTAACATATGTATGGAAACAACCTAGAATATGTAAAATTTGCTAAGGAATGAAGAAAAAGGTAATTAGAAAGCCCACAGTTTTTCACAAGTGAACTTGGAAAAATTAAAAGAAAAAACAGTTTTAATAATCGAAGAGGTCAAGTGTAAGAAGAGCATTTGAATCACCATAAAGTAGCATCTTTCAAAGCATATATTTGGAGACCACTTATGGTAGTAATTTCCATTTTCATGCAGTGTTTTTTCAGTCGCTTTTCCTGAGAGTTGTTGTTCTTTAAAATCCTTTGCCTTTTTCTTCCTTTGTTAGATTGTATTTTTATCCAAAGTAGAGAAAGAAGTTGGAGGGGAAGGGGCCAACACATAAGAGGTTGCTTTTGGGTAGCTTTAACAGAGTAAAGTTAAATTCCTTCAAAGAAAAAGCAAAACAAATATGTGTTTTTTTAAGAAATATACTGTCTCCGTTTCTTTCTTTAAGTCTGATAAAATTTTTTTTACATTAATGGAAACCTGACTGTTTTTTTTTAAAGCACATTCTCTGCATTCAAAGACCTTATTCTTTTTTTTTTTTAAATTAATTAATTTATTTTTGCTGTGTTGGGTCTTCGTTTCTGTGCGAGGGCTTTCTCTAGTTGTGGCAAGTGGGGGCTACTCTTCATCGCGGTGTGCGGGCCTCTTACTAACGCGGCCTCTCTTGTCTGGAGCACAGGCTCCAGACGCGCAGGCTCAGTACTTGTGGCTCACGGGCCTAGTTGCTCCGTGGCATGTGGGATCCTCCCAGACCAGGGTTCGAACCTGTGTCCCCTGCATTAGCAGGCAGATTCTCAACCACTGCGCCACCAGGGAAGCCCCTGACTGTTTTTAATGTAGACATTCAAACATATGTCAGTATGTCTTAGCAAATCTCCTTTCACTAATAGATATACAGTAATTTTTTTAAAGTTAAATTAAGTTAAATTAGGAATTGTATGCATTAGTAGTGGAGCACAAGTTATCCAATTTGTGCCATATTGTATAAAATGGAGGCTTCTTTAAAAATTGTAGCTCATTTTTACCTTGATTTTGAGAGTAGAATCATTTAACTTTGAATATATAAACTTCATTTTAGGTTTAGGAAAGAATGATTAGGATAAAGAAATTACATATTTATCTTCTTGGTGGACTTTTTAAAGAGTGTACTAGATGCATTGTGGTAGAAGCTGAGTATTCATACATAGTGAAAAAAAAAAATAGACCCTGCCCCCTTATAGCCCAGTGATATTGCAGATGTACATGTAGTTGATTACAACCTACTGTTACAATCCTAACAAAAACGATACAATTATTTTTGAATATGTATATCAATAAGAAATACTCATTGAAAAAGAGTTAAAAAGTATAGAAATTACAATATAAACACACTCAAATATATAGGTATGACTTACTGTGCTAAGCTTGTAAAAATATCTTACACTTAGGAATAAGTGTTTATTGTAAGCCCTCATTATGAGATGCTGAAGACTCACTAAATTTTTTCTAAGTAATTTGGAGTTAAACAGGTGTTAAGCTTTGCTATACTTGATAAAGATCTATTTCATTCCCCTTGAGAATGATTCAAATCTTCCTGGAGAGAAAAAAAAGTCACATCAGCTTCCAGTTGTCAAAATTCAGTTTTAAAAAACTCAAGTCTTTTTCCCAATGGGTTTCCAGGTTGAAAAACATATGGACTCTATCTTCTGAGTAAAATACTTTCATTTTCCTTTTGAATTACTTTTAAGGCTTCACCCTGATATGAGAAGTGTAAAATGAAACCATGAGGTGTTTAGACATCTACCTCGCTGTGATTTTTTTTTCTTTTTCAACTTAGATTGTTAATAATTTTATAAAATTTAGAAATAATGCTTTCTCTTTTAAAATGAAATGCATTTTTTTACAGGTACCATTGCATTTTTCCAGGAGATGAAAACATATAGGTTATTCTTGGTGTTAGTCTCTAATATGATTATTTTATTGATTTTAGTGGATTTTAGGTAGATACTTAATTGGCTTTTGATTTAGACTGCTGGCTTGGGATATATGTCATGTTTGTTGTGAATTTACTACATGATTGAAATAAACAGTATTTTTAATACTTCTGTGACCAAAGAAAATGCTATAGCTGACTAGGAGGCTTTTCTCCGTATTTGCAGTAAAACTAATAAGCTGAATAGGACATAACAAAAGAAGTTTAATCAGCATAGCTTATTGCTGTTTGAGGAGAGTAGGACTGAAAAAATTGGTTTGTTATTGAGAAGATGCAGCTAATTTCTTTTATATAAAGTTATTTTAAACTTAGGGGCTTATAGCTTTTAACTCTTATCTTTTTTTTTTAATTAGTCACTTTCCCAAATATTGGAAGTTGAAAAGGGAAGAGCCACAACTCAATTTAATTTTCCTATTTTCTAGTGAAAACAAGGTTAATGGAATCTCTTGAACCATTTGGAACATTTCTACCTTTCATTATATTTTTATTAGCATGCATCCTCATTTACTAAAAAATGTGGTAAGATCTTTTTTGGGATACAGTCATTCAGATTGACAAGTGCATAAATGATATGAGAATAGGGTCTTTGTTTGCTTTTTCTTCTTTTTTTCCCATGCTGTATCTCTAGTCCAGCACGAATAACCAAATGAATGTAGAATAATAAAAAGTAGGGCTTCCCTGGTGGCGCAGTAGTTGAGAGTCTGCCTGCCGATGCAGGGGACACGGTCCGGGAAGATCCCACATGCCGCGGAATGGCTGGACCCGTGAGCCATGGCCGCTGAGCTTGCGTGTCTGGAGCCTGTGCTCCGCAACGGGAGAGGCCGCAGTGGTGAGAGGCCTGCGTACCGCAGGAGAAAAAAAAAAAAAAAAAAAGTTTTAACTACAGTAATTTGCAAAAGCTGATTATATGGGTTTAAAGGTAAGAATATAAACTCTCAGTGGAGAACCTTCTAACAGTGCCAGTGCATTTTGCTTTATTTTATTTTATTTATTTATTTAATATTTTGGTGTCCAAGCAGTATTTATTCAAAAGGTATTAATATGATAACTCATAACATTAATAGTCAAAATCATTTATTTAACAATCCTTTCTTTTCTCACTGTTCTGAAATATTTTACTCTAATGATATGCTCTACTACATTATTTTATATCCTTGAGTTTCAGAAATGTCTTTTGTTTCACTGATTTTTTCTATTCCTGTGCCAGTGCATTTTAATGTGGTAGTGTTCTGATATGGTTAAGAGGTTTAGTCGCTATACTAAAGAACTTTCAGAACAAAATGGATGTGCAGCATCTCTCTATATATTATATACCGCCAATTAGAATGTGGAAAAGCTCTGACACAGACATTAAGTTGTACAGGTTGGTAGTGCTGTTTGTTATTCATTTTAAATGTACAAAATTCTACTTTTCTTCAGTTTATAGCCTTTATTCTCAATCTGTATTAATAATGTAATTATATAGGATTCGATGTCTTATTATTAAAACTTATTTGATTCTTTGTGGGGTTTTTTGAGACAGTCCATATTTTAGTTATTGAAATTAATAGAGATAGTAATGTTGCCTATTGGAGCTATTTCAGCTCTAATTAAAGAACTTTTAAGAACCATTTTTTCTTAATCTTTCTCTTCCTATTCAAAGTTGAATGCTGTTACTTTTGTATCAAGCCCTAGTTAACAAACTTGCCAACACAGTGGGCTAAAATCCTTGCCTCTGAAGATTAATGAACTGAGCGTGAATGAACCCTTAGATGTTTATTCAGCCTTTGTGATTTTGACCTTTTGTCTTTTCAGATTATACTTATCCACACCTAGGGTATTCTACTGATATGTCCAGGTCTAGTAGAATCTCCTCATGTTGCAAAATTCCATGAGATTTATATAGTGTTATTTGGTAGGACTGTTTGTATTCATGGTGTTTTTCCCACAAATCTACTGTGCACAGTATAATGTACTGCGTACAGTATAGAATGTAAATGGCTTCTTTGCTACATTTAAAGAACTCTGAAAGATTTGTTTCTGCTTGCTGAGTTTCTCTTCTCTCATTTCTCTCTGGAACTCACTTCACTCAGGCTTTTGTCTCCCCATTCTATGGAAGCTGCACTTTTCAAGGTCACCAGTGCGATCCATATTGCTAAATTAAATAGTAAATTCTCAACCTTCATCTTCCTTGACTTATGGATACCCTTTGATATGGCTGGTAACTGCCTCCTCCTTGAAATACTTTTCTATTTTGTGTCTGCAACACCATATTCTTCTGATTTTCCTCCTGCAAATTGCCGCTACTCAGAATTCCTTGCTTGTTTCTCATCTTTTCAACTTCTTTATTATTGGGGTTACTCAGACCTTAGTATTCGGCATACAACTTTTTCCTTCTTTGGCTCTACTCACTTTAAGGTTTCAGTCAGTCCACACCTGTATTATATAAACATGATAAATTAGTGACTCCCACAGTATATATCCTAACAGGTGCTTTCCTTTGAATTCCACACTCATATATTTTCTACTCAACATCTCTGTTTAGATATCTGTATTGCTTGTAAAATACAAGCTGCTTTAAAAAAATAAATCCCAGAATCTCATTCAGTGGCTAACCATAATAGAACTTTATTTCTTTTTCATATAAAGTACATACAAATTAGATGTTTCTGATAGGTGATTTATTCCATCTTATAGCTCTGTTATCTTTAGTTCTTGGTTTCTAAGATTGCCGAATTTATCTGCCTCAAACCATTGGAAGAAGCTTGGACGATTGTGTATAGAAACGTTTTATAGGCCAGGTTTGGAAGTGGCTCATATCACTTCTGCTCACACTTCACTGTCTAGAGCTCAGTCACATGGCCACACTTCATTGCAAACGAGACTGGGAAAAGTGGTCTAGTTGTGTTCCCAGACAGAAGAGGAGAATAGGTTTGGTGAAGAGTTAATCCTTTTCTGCCACAGATTTCTTATAGGTACCTCACACATAACATGTTAAATCCAAATTCCTGACCTTCCTTATCAAAACCTATTCTCGGGAATTCCCTGACAGTCCAGTGGTTAGGACTCCATGTTTCCACTGCAGGGGGCACGGGTTTGATCCCTGGTCAGGGAACTAAGATCCCACAAGCTGTGCAGCCAAAAAAGAAAAAAGAATCACCAAAACCTATTCTCACATTCTCTTCCATTTTTGTTAATTCTATTCCTCCAGTTTCTCAGATAAAAAACTATGGCCTCCTATACTCTCATACCCCATATATGATTTGTTAGCATGTTCTTTTGATCACTAAACCTTCAAAATATGTTCAGAATTCAATGACTTTTTACCATTTCCATTGCTTCCTCTTGTTCCTAGACATAACCAGCTTCTGGATTGTTACAGAAGTCTACAAACTGGACTTCCTGTTTCTACGATCATCCTCCCATGTATACCAATGCTCTTGCAGCAGCCAGAGTGATCACCTTAAAACATGGTAGATCATGTATCTTCTCTGCCTAAAATATTCTAATGTTCTCCTCATCCTCAAAGTAACTGTTTGATCTCTACTTATACTGAGACTCTTCATCCATTCAAAATGGCCTCCTTGCAATTCATTGTCTTAATTGTGTTTACCTCAGAGCCTTTGGATTTAGTGTTGTCCTTGCCTGAAATTTTCTTCCATATGCATAACTGGTGCTTTCACCTCCTTCAGGTCTTTGTTCAAGTGTTACTTTCTCTTGAAATCCTTCCCTAATCACCCTGTTTAAGATATAAACTTGTCCCCTGCTCCCTCCTTGGTATTTTCTATTCCTCTTTCATGTTTCATTTTTCCTATGACACTTACTGTCCTCTGTGGCAGATATGGCTAGCTGATCATCATGGTTTCATGCTGTCTTCCACGTGTAGGTTTTTGCTGGGAAATGGCTACCCGGCCAGTGACTCCATTTCCCATGTGGAATCATATGATTTGGTAAGACCCTGGAATGTGAGTAGAGGATGTGTATGTCATTTCTGGGCTGGGTTGATGTAGCATCTACTGGACCATTCCTATGCTCTTTACCCATTTCTTCTCTTAGCTTCAGGACTTTGATGTGTACTTTAGTTCTAGGCCTCTTTTACTCCATATAACATTAATTAGCTTTTTACATCATATGTTTTGGAACCCATTTTATTTTGAACAAACTGCCTTATATCCTTGAAATTTTCTTTTATGTGTTATTCATTTATTACCTACACTGTATTTCAGAGAACTTTAGGCAAATTTCAATAACATATTAATAGGCTAAATCAGAAAAATAGGAAATTTAAAAATTAATGCTGAAGATCCTCATCTTGTTTAAATTATTTCAATAATATACTTGTATCCTTATTTCAGATATTTTTTCCCTCTAATCTAATTTTTATATATTTCCAGAGTTATTGTCCTGCAGTCACAATAGCCACTTAAAACTCATTCAGTATTTCCCCATTGCTGCAGGATAAAACCCAAACTCCTTAGTGTGACATGGCTGGTGTCAGAAGCTAACCTAGCTGGGAGAGATTGTTGAGCTAAAAGGTGTCAGGGTAGCTGATTAAAGTGACAAACCAAAATGAAAGAGTTAAGCCTTTAATTACTTAACTGCAGTGGAATAAGCAAGAGTTTAAAACTGCAGGACTCCCCTTGTTCCATTTTCCTCCTGGAATATTGAACCAGGGGACAGTCAGATGAATCAGCGTGGATTGATTTAGATTAGTGTAGAAATGGGGGTGATCTCACGGTTGAGGGAGCCCTGAACAAAAGACTCCAGCAGTTTTATGGACTCTGAGTTTTGGAAGGAGGCAAAGGGGAAGGGCTCAAGTGGACTGAGTGAGAGTAGGGAAAAGTGTCTTCAGGATTTCCCCTTTCTCCTCTAGTAAGAAGGCCTCATCAAAGGCACCTGAAGAGGACCAGCGCCAAAGCTTAAGATAAGAAACCTAGGGATGAAGGTGCAGAGTCTAGGAACGCAAGCATGTAAAGAGCATGACTGGCCAGTGGAGTCTGAGTCCCTGTCTGTAACTTTGTTCAGAGATTGTAGTGCACTGGCTATACAACAGGTCTTGTCTGAGGGGAAGGGCAGCTTTCCCCAAAGATGCCTGGCAGGTTAAAGTCTTTGTAATTGTCTGTGGTTAGGCCTGAAAAAAAAAAAAATTAACACATAGTCCAGGAGTTGGAATCCTCAGGTGATTCTCCATGATCTGGCTTCAGCCTATTTCTGTAGCCTCTTCTTTGGCCACTTCTTGCCTTATACCCTCCAAAAGTTCTGGAAACACTTAACTTTGGCATATATCCAATTATTTCTTTCTTATTTGGCTTTGCTAATGCTATTCCTTCAGGAAGAATGCTTTTCCTTTTCTTATTCTCCTGCTTAGCATCTGTTAACTCTTAGACTCAATTTGCATGTTATGGCCTTCCAAGTAGCCTTCTATTACTTTGAATACTGCCCCTCCATTGTGTTTTCAAGGAATGTTTTGAATATATTAAAATTTTCTCTTCATATATCTGTTTCTTCCTTTGGACAGTGATGTCCTTGAGGATAATGACTCTATCACCAAATGACTCTTTAAATCTCCAGTACCTGACACAGATCCTTGTGCATCATTGGTGCTCAGTAACTGTTTGTTGATTAAGTAGGTGAGTGAATGAGTGAAATATAAACTCATTAGTTTTTCATCCCTACTCCTTTACAGTATGGCCAGGCCCCAACCTTCCTTTTATACCTCATTTCCTACTGGGACCAACCAAATAAGATTGCTTAATTTTCTGACCTCTATCTATACTTTTGCTTATGCTCTCCTAAAAGCCTACAGTGCCATCTTCTTCCTTGTATATCAGTTGAAACTTGACTCCTTTTTAAGGATCTTTCTCAAAAATCTCTTGCTCCTTAAAGCATTTCCTGATCCCTTTAAAACATATGTGATCACTTATTCCTTTTTCTGAATTTCCAAAGCTCTGGATTTTTACTTTTCTTATGGCGTGGATCTTATGCCATATAATTCTTTGCTTGCTTATTTTATCCCATTTATTAGATTGTAAGTACCTTGAGATTAGAGACTCTGTTTTCCTCATATGAGTATCCCTTATAGCACCTCAACCAGTGCTTTCCAAATAGTAGTAGACATTCAAAAAAATATTTGTAAATGAATATAATTAAGCCAAAGCAGAACCGGTTATTAAAAGCCAGAAATAAAATGAGTTGCAGTAAAGACAGAGGGGAAAATAAATCACTTCCGAATGTGAATAATTGCTTCAAAATTGAAAGTACTAGAAAGTTTCTAGGAGATGACAGCAACTATTGAAAGAACTGGCTTCCAACTGTCTTAAAAACCTGGAAGTGTAACATAATAAGCCCATTCTCCCCTGTGGATAAGGAGCACATACTTTTTGTTTTGCTAATTTATCTAACTTGCAAAGCACAGTATATATATTTTTTCTTTTATGCTAGTTAAAATCAGTTGTTTGCTTTTACCAGTATTTCCCTGAGAGTTTTGGATTAAAGGCAGGAAGTGTTGGATTATGCTGGGTTGCTGATGCATTTCAGCCTTTAAATTATTTATTTAAAGATATCAGTGTCGGGCTTCCCTGGTGGCGCAGTGGTTGAGAGTCCGCCTGCCGATGCAGGTGATGCGGGTTCGTGCCCCGGTCCGGGAAGATCCCACATGCCGCCGAGCGGCTGGGCCTGTGAGCCATGGCTGCTGAGCCTGCGTGTCCGGAGCCTGTGCTCCTCAACAGGAGTGGCCACAATAGTGAGAGGCCCGCGTACTGCAAAAAAAAAAAAAAAAAAAAAATTTAGGTCCCACTCTAACCTGTCATTTTATAAAAGGGATGTTAAAACTCATACCAGTACAATAAACTGTCATAATGAATATATTTATGGGACTAGTATGAATATCTTACCCAAAATAACACCGAAGTAGCATTACCAAAATTTGGTAATGGAGTCACAGATGTGAGGTCTAGCTATGTTTCTTGGTAGCTAAATTACTTGACTTCTGAGTCTCAATTCTGCACCTGTTAATTTGGGATTATATTTCTAATTTATAGGGTTGTTTTGAGAATTAAATGAGATCACATGTAAAATACTTAGTAGAGTGCCTGATATGTTACTGGCAATCACTAAATTTTAGTTCCCATCCCCTTTCCAGGAGCATAATGTAATATGTTTCTCAAGAGAGTGAGGTCCTATCTTCCTGAGGCTTCAGATTGTTCTCTGTGTGCACATTGTCCAGCCCTGTGACTATTTACTACCATGATCCTGTGGCTTGAAGACTGAAGACAGTCTCCAAATACAGCTTAAGCCTCCATTCTTTCATTCTAGGCATGTTTTAATACAAATTGAAAATTCATAACAGCATCAAACAGAAGGACTAGATACATTGATTAAACATAATATTGATTAATTAATTGGGAAGCCAAATTATCAATATCAGTGACTTGGAAAGCAAGGTAAATTTGGTTTCTCAATTAATCAATGTATAATAAAGCTTACGTTTAATTTTTTATTTTATTGAGGTCCAGAAAGATCATGCATTTATCATCCTTACCCATCCCAGACATTGTCACCATTTTCTTACTCATTTTCCTTTACCTTCCTTATTTTGGCCTGGCAGCCAAATTAGTTCTAAATCTTGAGTGAATTTAGCCAAGTGCTCTTTTTACTCCTGCTGTTAGGTTGCGGAGTATAGGTGGGGGTGGGAAGGATCACGGCTGTTCAGATTAATGCCACTATAGACGAATGGTTTCCCATCTCTGCTAGACCTTCATAACTACTTAAGTCATCCTTAACCTCTCCTATAGTCAGCTTTCTTTCATATTCCCCAGGACAACTTTTCTGAATTTTACCCCTCTATTCTATTCTTTAATCGAAACCCTACTATTTAATAACAGAAATAGAAATACTCAGACCAAAATCAGGCCTTCAGTTTTTCTTCTCTTTAACTCTAAACTTATTTATTAAAATGCAGAGCCTTACAGCTTTCCATCTTGCCACAGAGAAGCAAGTGGCTTTGTTTACTTCCAAAGTAATCATGCTCTTTGCACAGGATCTTACCTCTTCTCTCTTTCTAAAATTTGTTCCTCCCCTCCTCCCCCATGCTATCTTCACCCTTTAGACTTTGTTTTTTCCACCTGCACATATGCTTAAGTCTGTTCTTTACCCTCTTTAAATTACCATCATATCTCCCACATTCCTTTCATTGCCCCAAATTTTTAAAACAAGGTATTAACTGTCTCCACCAAAGCATGAGTTCATTACTGTCTAGTTTTCTTTCACAATGGTAATCAAGTGGCTAATGGCATCACCAGTAATCTTTATATCTGTTAAATGGTTTCAAAGGCAAGAAAACCTGACTCTAACCGAAGTGAATTTCCTCACTTAAACTGTGAAGAAGTGTATTATCATTCAGAATAAGCAGTGTGGGTATGTAAAGGTGTTGGGGCAGGTCCTCAGCTCCATTTTTCTATAGTTCTTTCAGTGTTGTGTCCCTGGATGTGTAAACTTTACCCCAGTCTGGCTTCTTTATGGTTGTATTATAGCTGCCAGCAGCTGAGTCTAATATTTCCTTGTTCCAGTCAATCAGGAGAAAGGCAAAATTACTATCCCAACTACTGAATAGAAGTTTTGCATTTCAGATTGGTGAAAAAATGATTGCCAGGAAATTTAAGCAATATTTGGCTTAAAGCTAGATTCTGGAACCAATCACTGGAAGAATGACAGAATTATCGTAATTGGCTTAGAGTCAGCTTTCTATAAGTCATTGAACCATGTAAGAAGTGATAGATATTACAATGTTACAAAATTGTAATTCTTAGGAAAGAGTAATTAGGAAAATTGCAATTCTAAGGAAAAGGGAGAGGATTGACTATTAGATGAGTAACTGAGTACATAAATTTTGTAATCATAAAACCCAGAGATCCCCCTAAATGGAAACACCTCAAATGTCCATGAACTGATGAACGGATAAACAAAATGCGACCCTTGAGCTTGAGGGGGTTAGGAGCTCTGACACCACTCTCCCTCAAGTTGAAAACCCGTGTACAGTCATCCCTTGCTATTCATAGGGCTTGGTTCCAGGACCTGTGCTGGATACCAGAATCCAAAGACGCTCAAGTCCCATAGTCCACTTCCACATCACTGGGTCCGCATCCACGGATTCAACCAACCGCGAAATTGTTTAGCGATGTATTTATTGAAAAAAGTCAGCATACAAGTGACTCACGTAGTCTCAACCTGTGTTGTCAAGGGTCATTTGTATATCAATACAGTGAAATATTTTTCAGCAATAAAAAGGAATGAAGTACTGTTACATGCTACAACATGGACAGACCTCAAAAACATTATGTGAAGTGAAAGAAGCCAGTCAGAAAACTCTACATACTGTATGATTCCATTTATGTAAAATATCCAGAATAGGTAAATCTGTAGAAGCTAGTCATTGCCAGGGGCTGTAAAAGGGCTTTTAATCTTTTTTTTTTTTTTGAATCACGTTTGAAATCACTGGTGATACCACTTTAAGCACTGTTTTATCAAAGTAAATGGCATCTAGAAGTATCCAAACACTTAATTTCATTATTAACTGAAAATAATGCCTTATATTTACATAGCATTTTTCTGTTGTTAAAGCAATTCCATAGACTTCGTTTCATTTGATTCCTCACAACAGCCCTGTTGTAACTGAACAAATTACAATTATTTTTATTAAAGCAATGGAGGCCCAAAGATGATAAATGATGTATGTAGGTCATAGATCTAGTACATGGTACAGCTAAGGTGATTATCTTTACTTTAAAAGAAACGAAGCCAAAATATTTTTATATCATACCCAGAAATTTTAAAGACTAGTGGTTTTTAATATAAATTACTTTGAAACTTTAGCTGCTGTATATTTTATACTGTGAATTAGTTATAAATTTGATTTTAAAGAATTTCCCTTAAAAGATAAATTAGACTCAGTTCTTTGGTATTGGAGATAGAGATATTGGAAATGTTAAAGAAAAAATGCATTCTCATAGTCTTTAGGCTCTCCAGAAAGTTCCAAGACTAATAAAAATGCCTTTAATCAGTCACTTACAATTTGACTGGTTTTAAGACTGGTCCAAACTTCAGAAGCTCCAGGCCAAAGCAAACACATTCACCTACCTTCTAACCTGTATACTGTGAAATCCTGTACATATCCATTCCCAAGGAAGGGGGAATGTGGGCTGACTGGGAGTGGGTATGGGATTTCTTTGGGGGGAAATAAACATTTTAAAATTAGATTATGGTGATGGTTGCACAACTCTGTACATATGTTAAAAACCATTGAGCTGTACACTTAAACAGGTGAACTTTATGGTATATAAATTATATATCATAAAACTGTTTAAAACACAAAAATAATCAAAAGCTTCTCTCCATTCTTCATCCTTCTGGACATTTTTATGCAGAATTAAATATTGCTGGCTACTCACTGCTTTGAAGAGTCTTTGCTTCTTTGTCTTTTTTGGCAACATTCTATTTTGGTTCTTCTACTGTCTTATTGATTGTGAGAAGCAATTACTTCCTTCCCTATTTATTTCTTTCCTCTTTTGCAATTTTTTAAATATTGGAATTTCCCATATTTCATTTTACTTTTTCCTGTCCTTTCAATATAGTTTTCTATGGATCTAGCACAATACCTAGCTAATAGTAAAAACTCAATAAATTTTTGTTCAACAAATAGCTGAATCCATTGACTTACAAGGTTAATCAATCTCCCAATTTTATATCTCTAGCCCAGGCTGCTTTTCTGAGTTCCCAAGTTATATTGCTTATTTATTAGACATACCTACCTAGACATTATTAGGTAACCATGACATTGTTATTCTCCCCAACCATGTCTACTTAACCTGCATCATTTCCGTTATATAGCATCTTTTCCCCTCATTGCCCTGTTTTGTCACAAACCTCAATTGTATTCTCATTATCTCCTCTTTTCCTCACCTCCCATGTTGAATGTCTCATCAAATCTTATCTATTCCACTTCAAATATGTCTCTGAAATCTTAGCCTCTACACTCCATCCCCACTGCCTTATTTTATATTGCTGCCATGTAACATACAAGGCTGATCATAAATAATCCTGTATTAAGAAAGTCTGGTTGTCCCTCTGTTGACTATAAGATCTAAAGGGAACTACTTTAGTTAACTATGCAGTGACTTTTGAAATCTTGATTCTAAACCTGTGTTTCCTACCTTAGCTTTTGCCACTCTGAGGCTGCCTTGAAATGATCTTTCTTACCCAAACTCCCTTACATAGAAGTGCCTTTTTAGGTTTCCATACCTTTGCTATTTCTTCTGCTTGTAATGCCTTTTCCATTTTGCCCAGCAGACTCCTGTTTATCATTTAAGTTTCTTTTAAAAAGTCATCTCATTCATTCTTTAATTGATTATTTATGAAGTTCCTGCTTTGTTTCAGTTACTGTGCTTCTTGGTCAGTGAGTTACACAGACACAAACTCTTGTCCTCATGGAACTTACAAAATAGATCCTCATTGAAAGCTTAATGAAATCTTCAATCCTCCCAGGCAGGGTTAATTAGGACTTTCATCATAGCTATAAGAGTATCCAAAGGAGTTTCTAGAGGAAGTGGCATGTGAAAAGCTCACTGGCTTTGAAGTCCATAGACTCTTATTATTTACTACTGATGGATAAGACTTAGTTTCTTCATCTTTAAAATGAAAATATCAGTATTAAATCACGGCAGGGTTGTTGTGAGGCGTGGTGATCATGTGTATAAAAGAGCATGATGTCTAGCACACAGTAGCCTAATGCAGTAAATGCTGTCTACTTTAAAGTTGTATTATTATGGATGTTTGATAATTTTCTTATCCTGATTATAATATAAAACAAATTCTAGGCTGAACCTAGCATAGTTTATTTGTATGTACCAAGATCTGGTACATAGTTGGCATTCAACTGATGTTTGGTGAATTATTTTTCAAATTAGATTTTTGGGGAAGGTAAAACCGTTTTGTGCAAATGGAGTGGCTACTGAGGTGAGTTTTAGGGCTTCCTGAATCCAACAATATCATTTATTTTAATTTTTTTTTCAGTTTTCTATTGTTAGAGTTTTAACTGGTAGTACAATTAACACTAGATTTTTATTTTCTCGTAACTTACTCCTGGTAAAAATGCTAAGTAAATAAATAAATGGTTAACAGGCTAACAACAGCTAGGAAAACCTTGGGATTATTTCTTGAATAATTGACTTTGTTGCAAAATTATATTTTTTTAAAATATCCAAAGTAATAACTAATTGAATGAAGATGGGTCGCTAGTTATCTCTAAAAGCAAATAGAGAAATACACCGAATAGTACCACTGCAGAAGTTCATAACTACATAAAATGTAATTTTATATAATTAAATAATATATATGATGCTCTTACTGACTCAGTGTAATATAAACTCTCTATGTCAGGCCTCAATAAAGAAAGGATTCTGCTTTGGAAGATGTCCCATCTGCTGGGTTCCATACAACTGAAGGATCTTTTTCCTTTTTTTTTCTTTTTTTTCATTAAGACAGCACAGTTCATAGATCACCTGCATTTGATTTATAGTTGGTACTTGGTAAACAGAGGTTTTAGTTAATATTCTTTCTATCTGCATGAAGGCACAATAGATTTCAGTTTGTGAGATAAAGCATTCTTTTATATTGTACGATATCCGATAGTACCTGCACATTATTTCACCAAGATTTATGCAGAAAGTGAAACCCTTCTAGAACTTAAGCACTTTTATCTTCTAGCTGACAGTGCACTGAAAATATTTACTGTACTTCTTTTAGAGGTTACCATTTATTTAAGTTGTAGCTAATGTCTAGCATTAATTTTTAATCTAAAACTATAGAAACAGAAGGTAGCCAGATATAGGAGTTAGAAAAACAGGTAGTATACAAATTTAAGAACAAAATATGAATACTAAAATTTTCTAGGATTTAGAACTTTTTTCTGGCCATAAGAATTTATTACTGACTTCTCTTAAGGTCATCAAGATTTATCAGGTATTGTCACAAGAAAATAGGAAAACTGGAAAATAGGAAATTTTTCTAATATACTTGAATTGTGACTAGCAGTTCTTTTATTGATGTAGATCCAAGTTACATTAAAATAACACTAAATCCAGAGGGATGACAAGCATGCATATATCTGACTAATTTGAATAATGTGTCAATACATTTAGATTATGTAATAATTAGAATATTTGTATAGCTACTCATTTCAGTAATTAACATTGTTCTACTTTAATAGAGTGATAGTAAAACATAATATACCTTGATAAAGTAATATGAATTTAACGACTTCAGTGAAATAGATGTCAATATTTCTCTTTTGTTCTCAATTATTTTATTCTGCATATTAAATTTTGCCTGTTTTTTGACAACCATACCTATTTGTGGTCTGAACACCTTTTCCTACATCAGGGAAATACGAACTGTGTGACTGCTACTGATAACATCTGAAGAGCCTTGTTCTGTTCCCTATTCTGAAGATTAGATTTAGCTCGAGGAGAGAAAAAAGGAGCCTGAGCAAAGAAAGGAGAGGGGAGAAGATAAGGTGTTCTCAGAGCACCGTATCATTCTCATAGGGTGCTTATGCAGCAGTGCAAAATGAGCATTGCACAACTCCAGGAGTGCCATTTACACAAATTTTGATGTGGATAGTGCTCCTTCTAGTTGTGCAGTTTAATGCTATATAATAGAGCTCTGCTGTGTTACACATTTTTTTGAATTCTTATTATTTATTTTCACATCTGTCTTCTCCCGAGGTCAGAGACAATATCTTAATAATCCTTGTATCCCTAGCTGCTGACTCAAGGTAGAGTCAATCATGATTAGAAAGTATTTTAGGAGTCTAGTTCAATATCCATCCATTCAGCACTGTTAATAGGCTGATTAGATTGCCATACTTTCTCTGAGCAAAACTGAACTTTAAGAAGTCTTATAATTTACATGTGGAAAATAATATAATATTTGAACCATTCAACTGTTAGGGGAAAATGTGGATCATCCCTTACTTACTGATTCTCTGTTTTAATATTTCTTCCTTTTCCAACTGATTGTCTTTTGGCTCTTTCTTGTTCATTTGTTTTACTAGATCAAATCACTGACCAGAGTGGGCCCAGGAGGAGAACAAATAGCCTATCTGTTGATGCTTGAGTTGTGTTTCCTTCTAAGATTTATTTCAACAATCTATCTGATTTTGTTCTTGTAGAACAGAAAGACATATTCTGTAAATAAAAATTGCATTGTTTTATATTATTTTATGTAGATTATAGCAATATGTTAAAGTTTTATGTGTACAAACACATAAATGTGAAGGTTTTTTAAAAAGTGGATAATTAGATGATTTATGCTTAGACTTTGAAATAGACAATTAGACCTATATTGTCATTTTAATCTTAGACTTTGAAATTAGGCCAAAGAAAGGGAGAGAAATAATTAGAAAGAAAAGTTAGAGCATTTAATTTCAGTGACATCCTCAGCTTTTCAAAGACAAATATATTCTTGTTAGTCAAAGGTTTTAGTACTTGGAACTTGTATACTAAAAGGGGACCTAACTACTAGACCTTTTATAGAGAAGGCTTTATTTCCAGATCTAACAGAGCCTAGGCTTACATCCTGAATTTGAAAAGTGTGGGGGATCTTAGTTTTAATTATTAGTAGAAATGGATATAGATGAAGTTTGTGAATGTGGCATCATGTAGTACTAATGTAATTTTTTTGATAGATACAGATATATAGAGGTATAGGTATATAGTGGTCTAGATATATATTTCTAAGGTCTCAGAATAAGTGATTTCTCATCTTATCCATGCATGTGTTCAGTCAAGAGTCTGTTTCTGAATACATGGAGTCTTTTAAATTTTTCTAGCCATACCATGGTGATAACTCCAAAAATATATAATAACTTATTTAGTTAATTCATAAACTTAAGAGAAGAGTGTTGGATTGATTTCAAAAATTTTCCAATTTCGTATCCTTTATCCCCTAGAAGGGGCTTTTGGAGAGGGGGTGGCAGTATTTCCTAAATAAGAGTGAAATCTTTATGTGAATAATCAAAACTTACAGTAAGTTGATGATTGAAACCTACACATTCTCCTTTCCAATACTGTTCACAAATTGTGACTCATTTTCTTGGTGATAGAGCTTTATACTGAGACTGTATGTTGTTGGAAGGAGCAGAGTTGGGAGAAAAGAGTGAATTTTTAGGTCCTAGTCTCTTTCTATGTAAATGACTTTAAACATGCTAGTAATTATCTTCATCTGAAAAAAATGAGTATGCCTTTTTTTTCAAAGAACATATATTACTCTAACCATAAGAAATTGGATGATAAATGCTATTTTTTTCAAATGAGGTTAATAACTCTTCCATTTTGAGAAAATTCCTTGAAGGTTTGTATTCTACATCACCTGGAGAGACTTTTAAAAGTGTATTGAAATTGTTGTTTTCTCTAGTTGATTTTTGTAATCCGTTCTAGATCTATGATCTGAAATGAGTGATTTTGCTTTGTCTTGAGACTATTTTAAGTTGTTGTAACAGGAGGTAGACCAGTTGTCATGAGAAGATAGTCTGAGATGTAGTTTCAGGGGGGGTGTAAAGATTATCATGATGATGTATAGATTATTTTATTTGGGTGGTATCTTTTTAATATTTTGGTTAGAACATTTAAATTTGAAGACAGAAGTACATAATTAAGGTAAGTAAAACTTACCTCAAAATTTTTTCTACTTTGTGAATAATTTCTCAGTTTCTAATGTATCAGTACTTTTGTTTCAGCCAAATGTCACCATTGTGGCCATTATTTATTAGTGTCAAAGAGCACAAAAATAAATATTATAGTTCTGTTTCCTCCTAATTTTGATTATTATCCTCATAGATATTGCCTTTGAGTTTCTGGCACATTTGTGACTGATTTTATAATTCCTCTGGTTTTTCTACTGTATGACAAAAATTATTATATACATTCTTTAATAACCATCAGATTTGACTTCACTCTCGAGCATTAGACTAGAATCTATTGTTACCTAATTTAGTAATAATTTTATAATGGCAGCTTAACATCTCTTATAATTTTAGTTGTTATCAAGAAGAATGACATCACTTAATTTGACTCAGAATTCAGAAGGATGGATGAATGAAAAATTAATAATTTACCACCTTTGCATAATACTGAAGCATAGAATATTAGAAGGATTGATGGCAGAAAAGGTTAACAAATTTTAGCAGCTTTCATTAGCTTTACACCGTCATATGTTTGTGGTGCTGACTGAAATAGGCTTTGTAGGAGATCTCAGTCTAGGGAACTAATTACTTGTGCCGATTGCCGCACTGATGAATAGACCTTCATTGTATCATTCCCCTGAAGACGAGGAGCAGCCTGTGATTCACGACTGCATCCTGGCTGATATTTGATAATAATTTTAACAGATAAATGTAGGTAGGCAGAATGATGAAGTGCCTATCCAAGCTTCATGACTATCAAAGCCATACACATAGCCATCTGTGTACCGCCTTTTCCCCACTCACCTAAGGAGAATTTTATATTATTAATTGAGTTCAAACAACTGTTTTCTTTTGCTTATATGTATCTTCTGTATGTATTTCTTATTTAATTTAAATGAAATCATAATACTAGTTTTCATTTAAAATGTGGACAGCAAAATAACAAAGAAGAATAAAAGAGCTTTTTAATTTTTCTTTTCGAGAACTGCAATTCTTATACTTTTTTGTATGCCATTTAGATTACTTTATATTTCTTCCTCTTTATGCATGATCAAAATCAACAAAGGAGATCTTTGCTGTTCCCTTGTCTCCCAGCATTCTCAGAAAAGAGCATAAGATTCCTATTGTTTTTTAAAAAATATCTTCTTTAAATAATGCACTATTTGTTATCTATGCTTTTATTAATCTGAGATCATTTTTAATCACTGAAGTACTTATTTACAAATCTATTTTGAATTTTTAAAGGTAGCATCTTTAAAACATCAAAATATGGGTAACTTTTATGTAGGTATTTTGGGACTATCAATTGGTCAAGGCTACTAATTTGTCAAAGCTGACAGGTAACATTTTATTAACTCATGAAATACAAGTGAGATTTTATTTTGCATTAGTCATTTTTTGCAGAAGTTTTGATTTTGAATTTTTAAATTTTATTATTGAAACTTAGAGGTTTTCATATTGTGTACCTTTAGTGAATAAATACATTCTGCGGAGATTTTTTTAAGGAAAATATTTTACAACATGCTAGATCACGATTAGTTAATAGGAGAGAAAGTTGACATTTATATATTGCCATGTAAAAGATCTACATAATTGGGGAAAATATAGTAGAACTTGAATTGTGTGAACCCTTTAAAAAATACATTTCTAAAAGTATGCTTTTGATATAGCAATTATTGCACATCATATAGCATGTAGTTTTTAATTAAATATAAAAACAGACTACATAAAACAGAAATCCAATCTGATTTGCGTGAATATAGATTGCTGTTTCACTCTATAGGAATGGTTTATTTAAAAACAGTAAATGGAAAAGAAATGCATTTTCTTGTGTTGTTCTAAGCCTCAGGGGCTAAATGTAATGAATATTTTAAGAGATTATTTTAATTAAATTCCTGCACATCTAAACAGAGTAATATTTTATTATCACATGCATAACCATGTAACTGAGATATTCATTAAAGTTAACACTTTCTGGACCAAGAATTCACGGTATGATTTACTGACCTTGTGCAAAAAGGCACAAATTAGGAAGAAAAATGAAGGGGGACAGACTTTGATTAATATAGGTAATGCTATACCATATTTATAATAGCCTTTTCCCTATTCTGGTTTATAAATGCAGCCACAGAGAAAGGTGCCCTGCTGAGGCTGAAATGAGGCTGAAATCAGAGCACATGCCACTAGAGTGTGGGGAAACTGATCACACTGTCAGCAATTCATTTCAAAATGATGTATTTAGTGCTCATTTCACCTTCCAAGAAAAAGGAAAAGGAGTTCCTTAGACTGGAAGGTGATATTGTTATTTTCAAGGACATACCTAAGTTAAAGATTGCAGAAAGGGGAGTGTGAGGTGGAGGGAGAATTAAGAGGAATGGGAGGAAAAAAAAGGCAGAGCAAACAAGGAGAGCTTTATGCAGAAATTCAGTGCTACCACGCTGTTTGATAATTGCTAACATATGTGGCTTCTCTGTTTCATTGTAGTCGTCCTCGTGAGTTCTGGCGCCTCGACTACTGGGAAGATGACTTGCGGCGCCGGCGACGATTTGTGCGTAACCCTCTAGGATCGACACATCCTGAAGCGACACTAAAAACAGCCGTGGAACATGGTCAGTGTATAAACCACTCCTTGCCAATAGCAGCAGGTACAGTACTTGGTAATGAAGAGCATAACTTCATTACTACAAGGTACTGTAAAATGGTCCAGTGCCACATTTCACAGTTACTCACCCCAGAAACAGAAGTTCAATTTTTTATAGTTAGTGTAGGGTCCTATTAAATTATGGTGTCAAATGTATTTATTTATTATGTTACACATGCAAAACTTACTTAACATAGACCCTTTGTTTCAGAGTAGGAAGATAAAATATTTCTCCTTTTAAGTGACACATTCAGCTTTGAGTAAATTAATCCAGGATGCCTGTCTTAAATCCATGAATATCAGAAAGACAGCATTTACAAACCAAATACGTTTCTAGGTTCTGTTGTGTGTATATGGTTTTCCCTCAACAATGGTATTTTAGCATGAGATGATGAAGCGGGAGAGCTGGTAATAAATGTCCAAGTGCTTAGATACTTTCTGAGCCTTGATTTGTAGATGGTTGTGATAGACGCCTCCTGGAAAAAGAGAATAGACATTATTTTCATATGTTCCTGTTCTGCATCATTTTGTTATCAGAGCTTAACAAAACATTTTCCCTTTTTTGATATAATGCATAGCACTATGATTCAGTTTAGGTAGAAGCCTGATGAGCAAATTGGAAAAACTGAAAAAGTCCTTTGGATTTGGTAATATACTCTCTTTGATCATAGGGTTTCACATAATGTTTTATAATTTTTGAAAGCCAATTAAGATTTATTGATTATGGGGGAAAATGTACCTCTCCATATTAAATTGTTTTTGATTTTATAAAATAAATATTGGTTAGTTTTAGTAAGATGAGAAATAGTTTTAATTTCCCTTTTTCAGGGTATTAGTTTAACATGCAGCAGCTTATGGTTAAATGATAGTATGTAGTATACAAAGTAGATGTTTCAGGAAGGATATTAAGAATTTAGATTACAAGTCTGTGATCTTAGGTTTGGCCTCAGTCAGGCAGCTTAACCTCTTGCACTCAGCCTTAAAGAGCCATTTCTGGAAGAAAATGTCCACAATATGTCATCAGATATAGCACCAAATGTGACATCAGTCCTTTAAAATAAATGATCATACAGAGAATAGTCAATAACAAAGTGATCTAAAAGCAATAATAGTTGCAGGGCCCTGCATCTTCAACTACAGGAGGTGGAGAAAGAGAAATAAGATGTAGAATTAATTGGGCCACTTTTGCTTTTAAGGTTCAAGTACTTTTTACGTGGTGCTATACATTTCAGAGTTATATATCTATTTTTATTTTTCTTTCATTTTGTTTTTGTTTTTTTGGCTTTGGTTAATGACCCTTACATTGAAAAAACTTAGCCTTTTCATATTTTATTCTTTTCAGTCAAAAAGATGTTACCATATGCACTTAAAATGTAATAAGTATCTTTCTGTCTTATTAACTGTCATTTAACATTGAGTTGTGAGTTCTGAAGTCTGTGAATGACAATACAAATATTTTTATGAAAAACTTTCCTTTTATAGCTGGAGAGGGGGACCTGGTTTCTAAAATTGCATATAGGCAAATTGTTAGTCCTTTATCCTGAAAGAAATAGCAGTAACTGAATTTAAAATTTGTTGTATAGATTTAATACAGAGCTTATTAAAATCATTTCAATCAAAAATAGTACATTTAACTTTGGGAAATTATGGGATTTTTCATAATGAATAAATTTTAATTTTGTTGTTGAACTTTACCTTTTAAAATAACATTATCATGTCAACTGTTTTAATGCTAAGAGTCTGATTTTTAAAAAAGATATTTATTAGCAATGCTTACTGTCATTGAATGCTTAAAATCCTATATAGGAGCAGATTTCACTGTAATTACTCTAAATAGTAATTGAAAGTTTAACGTAATATTAATGATATCTATGTTTTATTATGCACTTTTAAATTAAGAGAGAGAAGTAAAGTTTAGCATTTTATGTAATTCCATTCTATTTGGTAATATTTTATGCTAGTTTCATAATGATTAATATTTAAAGTACTCTGAAAGATTAAGAATATAAGTTTAAATCTGAAATATATTTTTAAAAACTAACTAAATGTGTAGTAGATGCTTCCAATTAAGGGGATATGTTATATTTAATATAACATTTTTTGAAAAAAGGTAAAAGCTCTAACTAATCATATTTTATATACTTTCAATGTTAAATAATAAAGAACTATTAGTTTTGGAACTCAGCACACAGATTGTAGTGTGGTATTTGATGTCGGCGTAATTTATGCTAATACATTAGGTAGGTGAAGAGCTTAATTTTTTAATGTTTTATTAATTAGAGTATCTTGTAGTTGACTTTTAATTTTGTGTTAATTGTGAAACTTTTTTTATCCTAACTTAACTACAATAAGGAAGCTAATAAAAATAAATATATTAAGAATCAAGAATGCAAAACAAAACAGTTAATGTGATCAAAAAGCATGTGAAATCATAGAATTTATCATGGATGAATACTATGCTTCAATGTTGAATTTGAATAATTAAAATAGATATTACTGAGGATAGTACGTCAGTTTCATACTATTTTATGACTTCTCACTTTTATTTGTAATTGATTTACAAACAGGACAGGAGACAGGACATTTTGAAAACACAGAACCTTAAAACATCACAAACTATATTTTTATTATCAAAGGAGGACATCTAAATAGAAATACTGTTGGAGATTAGTTATGTATTTTAGTAGTACAAGCCATCTATTTTATAGATTGATTTGATTTGAAGGAAAGCCTCTGGTGTAAGGGTGGCAGAGTAAATACCTGAAGAGTGATGTTCTCTGTTCAGGCGATCAATACCAGCCCCATGACTCTACTTCTGGCTACCTTCTAGTTAAAAACAAATTTTTTAATTCTGACAATTTAATTGCCCTTCCCAAGTTCACATTAACTTGCTTGGGGAAAAGAGCTTCAGGTAATTTTTCAAAGAGAGACCCTCCAAAGTGGTTATTTATAAAAGTCATTTTGTAATGGGAGAATTCTTTAACTTTGTAGAAACTGAGTCATATTTTTAAATTAAAATTAATACTTCCTCTTATGATTAAATATACTTTATGGAAATTAGCAGCAGGAAGCAGAGGTGCGTATGTGATTCTTGAGGGCATTTTCTCCAATTTTATAGTTTTAAAATTTAGTAGAAATCAGCTGTAATGATTTGTAACATTCTCCTAATGCACAGAGACCAGTTTGTCAGTTATTTATTATCAGAGCATCTTAGATCTGAAAAGAACCTAAGGCTAAAGTCTAGTCTAACTTTATTCTTTACAGATAAGGAAACTGAGGAAACAAAAGTCCAACATAATTCTTGGTAGATATAGAGCTAAATCCCAAGTTACCTGATGACTAGTCAGATTTTCTTATCATTGTGCTATGCTGTCTTCTAAAATTCATTGTTAAATATAATGGGAATTTTATATTCAAATTAAAGCCATGTAAAAAATGTTTTAAATGGTGAAAAGATTGATTTTAATTCAAACGCTAAAGCAGTTTAGCACTGGAATCCTATTGAATTTAAGACATTTTTATTTTGTAGAGAATGTGCGTGCAAATAGAAGTATATGAGGAGTATTTAACATAGTTTTAAAAGTATCTTGCAATCACATGGAATGATACAAGTAACTCATTTGATTTTCTAGGAATGACAGACCATGTAAAGATCCTAAATCATGTCATTCTCTCATATCTTCAGTAATGCCAGATACTACTGCTTCCTTCTTAGGATCAAATACACTAGGTTCTTTATCTAAAACTTTTGAGAAATCCATGGTCATTAGGAGATGAACTTGGCTTGTTCTCCTAATTATCCTTTGTAGTTTCACTAATTTTTCTAGAGTAAATTTTCTTGACCTTGGAAATTGCATAAACTATAAAGGGAAATTAGTTGAGGACAATAGTTGTATATAAGGTATTCTTTATGTGTTGTGTTCAGAATAAGCAGTTATGGTATGTACTGCACATCACACTAAGTGTACACTCATTTTATGTACAGTTGAGGTCACTTTGTTATCCCAGTAGTTATCTTTTTTTTTAATTAACAAAGTGGCTAATTCTTAATGTATCAATTTTTTTTTTACTATAATACGGGCTATTGATAATTCCAGTTCACTTGCACAGTGGACTTCTAAAAAGGGATTTATATATCATAGGTAGAACAGTTTTCTGTTTTAATTTTACTTACCTAGTCTGTGTTGCATAGATAAATCAACTCCTGCCCAGAGCTAGCTCTAAAGAACTTGAACTTTACATTTTGAGGACCAGCTTTTCTCTGAGCCCTCTCATTGCTCTTAGCCTCAGTGAATCACAAGTTACGTTTCAAAGAAAACATTTTTTACAGATTTCTCCAATTTTATATAACAGTTGCAGTTTGGTTATTAAGTTAGGCTAAATATTAAATCCGAATAATATATGAGATTAGTGAAGGCAATTTGTTGATAGTGATATGAAAAATTTAAGCAGTTATCATGTTTGGTAATAATTTCATTAACCAGAAAAGATCTGAATCAAGCTTTAAAATTGAACCAAAAAGTATATTTTGACTTCATCCAATTAACTTTTATACAAGTGTAGGATATATTCACAGAAAATATTAAAATAATTGATTCTTGTTTTAATGGTTGATTGAGTATAAGACAAACAAAATTTAAAACTACGCTTTTCCCAGCACATATAAATATGATAATTATCTTTTATTTTATGCTTGGGACAGTTTTGTTCTAATTTTGAAAAAAAAAGTTCTTTAGCAGAAAGCTATTAGACCACTGAGAATTGAACACCAGCGCATGTGGTGTGTATTAGAGTACTGTTGGTAATTTTACTGCTGCTAACTTAAAATCCTCAAGGGGGAGTTAATTACAGGAAAACCATTCTAAATATCAGTAAGCTGCATATTTTCCATGACAAGAGCTTTTTCAGTTGAGGTTGAACAATTCCAGAATCTGAGCTTGTAAAAATAAGTAAATAAATAAAAGTGGTGTTTGTATGCATACAGTAGACCTATAGTACTTAAAATTTTTTCATAAAATTTTAATTCAAAAGCTATTGTGTTTTAATTTGTTGTCAGCATGATGAGAACATATTTAAAATTTAAAAATTTCAGTTGGAAGGGATAAATTATTTTTAGTGGTCATTGAAATGAATGTAATTTATTTACTGAGCTATTTTAAACCATTGTGTATTGCCACTGACTATTCTTACTGTCATTTTTTGTAAATGTTTTCAGATTAAAGAGTGTTTTCCTTCTTTTTTTCTTTCAAATAAGCTTGGTGTACTTCAGGACATGTATGGCAATAATCAGAGAATGTAATGATCGAGCTGTTGAATTTAGTTTTTTCTGATGTGTTTGGCCTATGCTCATCAAATTTAGGTTTGGAAATGAATATGTTTTTATTCTGTACTTATTTATTATAATCCTGACTTAAGCTTTTTAAAATGCATTATGAGAAACGTAAGAATTAGTAAACTAACCAGTAAATTACAATAGACATTCATATTTGTATATTGGTTATTTTCACTTTCTATGGCATAGTGGTTAGAAGCCCAGATTCTGGTGCCACGCTGACTGGATTTGAATCCTGACTCTACTTATCACCAGCTGTGTTGCCTTGAGCAAGTTATATAACCTCTCTGAGCCTGTTTGCTTATGCGTAAAGGAGAATTTAGCAGAGGGTATATGAGAATTGAGTTAAATGTGTAAAGTGCTTTGAATACTTTGGCATTTAATAATATTGAATACTTTGGTGTATTTAATATTAGCATTATTATTATTTCTGCTTTGATGAAGGAATTATAAACCCAGGAAATGAGGATGTAGCATACTGATTTTGTACTAAAATCTGACTGGCAACTGTTAATTTATTATAATTTACGTTATAACAAACTATAGAAGATGGTGATTTCTCTCATGTTTCTCAGTGACCAATTTATTTTTAGTAAAATTGATAGTAAATTGAAAAAGATCTTGTTTGGGCTAAGAGCAATGTTTGTGATTTCAAGGTAAGGAAATATAAATGCTTGAAATATAAACAATGATATAAAAACTCATACTCCTATTTTCCTAAAAATCAGTGTTTTTTGGGTATATTTCTTTATAGCATTTAAGAAAATGGAGCCATTTCAATTAGATACTTTTAGTTCTTTTCAAATATTTATTGAGACCTTCATATGTGTGCAGCATACTATGCTGTATGTGGGTATGAAGGAAAATAAGATTTTATTCATCCATAGAGAGTATTCAAAGCTAAATATAGAAAGCCTCTTCCTGTGACTTCCTTATTTAATAGAAAGCTTCTATGTTCTTTTAAGTAGTGCCATAAGTATTAGATATAAATGATATACATGGTGAACTTACAATAAATATGGTAAAAATAAACTTTTACCTTTAACATTATCAAATAACCATACCTATTAAACTCAGAGAAGCTTTGATTTGTCTAGTTAACGAGGTAAGATACATGTAGTTTAACTATTTAGAATAAATTATATAGATAAATATTAGTCATGTTACTGCAAACTGAGTGCTTTATCCTTTCTGGGTTTGGGGCCTTATGCCTAGGCTGATACTGCAGTGGAGCAAAAAGCCTAGCCATCTTATTTCTATATCAATAGCTGTTGCCTGGTGGATCAGGTGCTTTACCTCTGGAATTTCCCTAGCTGGAGACTGGGAATGTCAGTAGTGTAATGAGGATTCTAAATTTCCCTTATGTGACACTATGCACTTTTAAAACTTCCAGTCCAGAAGTTAATATCTGCTTTTATGTATTTCTTAAGGAGAAAGCTGCTCAAAGCAATGGGAGTCACCTTGGAGGGATATGGGGTTTTGACGTCAGAATTTGGAGTCTCAGTGTTGACTCCTTTCAGCTGTCCCCTGCTCCTCTTTCTGGTTCCGTTGGTGGCTGTAGGTGCTCCGCAGAGCTGCTTCTTTACTCTCTATATTTGCTGTACCCTTTCCCTCCTTCCTTCCCTTCGGCTGCCTTGTCACAGTGCCTTTGAGTCTGGCGCTGCTGCTCTCCACAGGCTGCTCCAGTTCAGGCGGTGTGAGGCTCTTTGCCCAGATGCCTCTCATCCCAGGCTTTCTGTTATGTTTGCCCCCGGGGTGTCTTAGCCCTTTAGTTTAAACACATGGAGGAGGTGGTGTTTGAGCCTCCACTTAGTTTCCACACTGCCTTGCTCTTGGAGATTTGTATAAGGGCTGGAGCAGGGCTGTGGGTGGGGTGAAATGTGGGCAAGGTTAGCGTGAAGGAAAGAGGGAGGATGGAGTAAGAGGAAGAGCATGCTGCTTCTAAGAGCTGCTGTAGCTTTATTAGTGTCAGATATGGCTGCAGAATCTCGCCTAAATCCTCACTGGCTGTGGATCTCTCTTAGCTCTGTATTTATGCATTCTCCTTCACAGCCACACCCCAACCATTTTAGAATGTTTGTCATTATAATATTATTCACAGGAATAAATCAGTATTCCTTGTTTTTCAGTGTTAAGCAGGTATTGTTTCCAAAACTAAGTTCTGATTTTTTTTTCTACTAACAAATTTCAAAACAATGTGCTGCTTTTGAACCCTCTTCTGCCCTAAATATAAGTAAATAAAAGGCTTAGTGAGCAGTGCAAGGGTCAGATTTAATGGGATTAGGGTTCTTGTTCAAGGTAACATTAGACTAGGTTTGGGGAATCATGGTTGTCAGAAGGAGCGTGTGGGCTATCCTGATCACTTTCCCCACCCTGGATGACTCTGGGTAAAAACAATTGACCATCTTGGGCCACCTATCCTTACCTCGGTTCCCTGCCCCTCGGCCATGGTGCTCTTCCCAGACCTGATGGACAGCTTTGTTTCCTTTTCATTTCAGCTGCAGATGAAGATATTCTTGCTAAAGGAAAACAGTCCATCAAGAGTCAGGCTTTAGGAAATCAGAACTCAGAAAACGAGATCCTCCTGGAAGGCGACGACGATACTCTGTCATCCATGGACGAGAAAGATTTAGAGAATCCCACCGGTAAATTCAGGGGTCATGCACATACTTCAGCTAGCTCTGAGCCAACACGCATCTAATTACTTACTTTTTCAGCTCTGCCTGAAAAAGCAGGACTACTTTACACCCACAATTACATTAAATGAAGATTGTTTTTGTTCTTCTAAACATTTCCTCCCAATCTTCAGTAGTTTCCCTGTCATTTTTCTATTCTGTTTACCCTACTCATCTTTTTCTTTTATGAATAATCTTTACTGAAAAAGAAAAAAAGTACAAAAACAGCAACAACAAAACAAACTTGCTTCACCCATCTAATGGGAGTTACCTAAGCTCTACAAAATGAGAGCTGTAAGTAAAATTATGCCAGTTGCTTTGTAAATAAAGCTTGGAGGTAGATGAGCTATTTGCTTTGATATACAGGTCTTAGGGAACATGCTGCATATACATTTAACTCTCAAAAAATCCATTCCAAGAATGCTATGGCTTTTCACAGGATTCACATATTTTATCTGATGTAGCAATTTTTGATTTGCGCTCAGCAGATTTTCAGTTTTACTTCCCTTATGGGAAAAAATCTCTTGTTTAGCTTGAAATTTTAGTCATTCATTAAATACCTTTTTTTCTTTAATGCCTGTGGCTCTGTCCCTCAAGGAGGAAAGTCTGAAAGATTCTACATCTTCAATAGATGAAAGTTACATAATCTACTATTTTGATAATTTAAAAGGCGTGAAAAATCTTCTATTTAGTGACATATCTGCAACCATGAAATGAATGATAATGAAAAGCAAAAACAGGTGATGGCATCTTCTCTGATGGTAAATCTCTCTGTAAAGTAAAATAAAATTAATTGAAGCTTACTGTTAAGGGATTTGGGGCAGGAGTAGAGAGTAAGGTGGACACTGCTATTCTCTGGTCTTTTCCTTCACATCCATTTACTCATTTCCTCCTCCTTTATTTTGCTTCTATTCTTGCTACTAGTAATACATTCATACAGTAATAGAGGTGAAAGGGGAGTTTAATTATATAATCTTGACAATGGAAATAGGATTAAGAAGTAATCCACACTAATAAAGTGGTGTGGGTTAGAAATGAAGTGGAAATTGTCAGGGGTCTTCTGTAGGACCTAGGCTGCCCTAGCTCCTGCAGCTGTCTGCTTACCCTGTAATTGAATGTCTGAGAATGATTGAAAAAATGTTATTTCTTCTCAGGATTACATGCTAATGTACGGAGGGCAAAGGAGACAGCAAAAGAACACATAGCTGCTTATTTCATCCATTTATAGGGATGAGCTTTGGGAAATCATGGCTGTTCTGCAGTTATCTGCTGCCCATCTGCAAACACAATGTATTTGTACATTGGGAATAGAGGGCAAAACCTGCTCTGATCTCTGCAGAGCATCCCTCCTATTGTCCCGCTGGCACACATTAAGATTGATGTGAGATTAAGGACCAACACCCTTCTAACAATCGATGGAAATGTCAATTCATCTGAATTTTGAAACACTTATTCACCCATTGATTACCTGAATAGGTGTACCGTGTTTATAGGCACTATATTAATTCAGAACTATAAATGCCAATCTTGTCTTGCTGTTTTTGTCACCTATAGGATTTTTACAATGAGGAATTTACATGGGATTTCAAAAACTTACTACATCTCTCTGTACATACATATATATATGTATAATTATTATTTTTAGTCCTTATTTTAGGTTTGGCTCTAATATACTTTATGTTCTTCTATCTATAGTGAATCTATTGTTTTCAGTAGCAGGCTGATTTGTCTTTTTGATAAGCCCTGTGGAGATTTGATTATTCCAATAAAAATTCATTCACTTGGAAACCCACCCTCCAGCTGTTTACTCCCAGAGTCCCTGAACTACACTAATAGTAGATTTGGACGCATTGAACAATATTGAACAATGGAAAGGCAGGCTTGGAAAAGAAGTATTTTTACCAATCTTTCATGGGGTAAAGTTGTTATGGAAGAGGTTTTGTGCCAACCTGGCACAAAATCTTTATCAGAGAATATGGTTTAACGTTTCTCACTTCATTAATAAGCTAGTAATCTTTCTGTAATCATGCCTCAGCCAAACTCTAAGCTAACCTCTGGCCTTAGAAGCCTATTGAGTCTTCCTTGCTCCTGGTTGTTTTTCTATGTTGTTTGATAGCCTGAGGCTTGTTTTCTAAATGGAATGTGGATGGACTTATTTAGGCAGAGCCACCTTCTAACCAGGAGATCAGACCAAAGCTAGGCCGACTCCCTATAAAATAATTGAATCCTAGTTTACTGTTATCATTAACTGCCTATTATAGATCTCTTAGTATGAGAACCCTAACTTTGCATTTTCAGAGGGAGATTTGGAGTGGACAGAATTTGTAAGTGTAAAAGGGGTAAGCAGGCAATTTGGTGCTAGAGGCGAGAATTTAAAATTAAATGAAATTTCTGCCTGAATCCACTTGATTTTTTGAAAAATATCATTCCAACTTGTTTGGCTTGTCTTTTCCTTTTGGCAGGTCCTGTTAGCCTGAGCACACCAGCTCAGCTTGTGGCCCCCTCTGTTGTAGTAAAGGGCACTCTTTCTGTCACCTCCTCCGAACTCTATTTTGAGGTGGATGAAGAAGACCCTAACTTCAAGAAAATTGACCCCAAGGTGAGGAATGGGTTTCATTTTATGGAATTTTTTTTTTTTTTAATGATGGGAAAGTGTGTGTGTGTGTGTGTGTGTGTGTGTGTGTGTGTGTGTGTGTGTGTGTGTGTGGCTGCTGTTGGGTAGGACTGACATTAATAAACTATGATAGAAATAGTTTGAATTTCTTGATGAATTGCTTCTGCCTATATGCAAGGCAACTATCTCTTTTAGCTTATGATTCCCTTACCAGCTAGTTAGATTATTGAAGTTCATTTAGATTCAAAAACAATTTCCATTTAATTGCATTTATCATTAGCTCATTCAGGGATTGGGGGAGAACCTCAGGGAATATCGTCTATAAAATATATTTTGCCTCAAAGGGTCCGGGTGAATTAAGCTACAAAATTCAGTGAGATCGAGAGTGGAATTATTTTGTTTAGCCTTTATATTTTTCTGGATATAATACCAATATATCACTCTCCTTGCTTTGTCCTCCTGACTTACTACTCTGACATGCATGCAAGCATGGCTTGTATGTGCGAGATACCTCTTTTTCCCATTACCTGTAGTCAATTTTACAAGGTATTACATAAATTCCTATTCTTAAATGAAAATGTAATTTCCCCTTTAAAATGTATTTCTGATTACTTTTCAGACCTTGGCAGCTTTATTTTACTAAGAGACATTTGTGGCCTAGCCATAAAGCCAAAATTAGGTTTATTTCATGAAAGTGAATGGTAGAATTTGTTCTGTCTCTTTTAAAATTAGCAAAATAAGCAACCTGTAGAAAGAGAAGAGATTTTTAAAAAAATGGAGTAATTTCTTTTACAGGCTGTTAGCTAGTGTGTGTGTGTGTGTGTGTGTGTGTGTGTGTGTGTGTGTCCACACACACGTAATTGTTTTCTGAGTTTATTGGTAGGAAATTCTTTGATTTGGGAATCATGTGAATTATTAAATTTTAGTGACTTAGAAGTATTTCAAAGTCATTCATAATGAAAATGTTATAATTTTATGAAAAACTTTACAAACAAATCATATCTTGTCTTATGCATGTTTTTAGCACTTGGGTTCAGCATTGCTGCTTTTATTAAGACTGGACTTGGTAGACTATGTGAAAGGAAGTCTATGCTGAAACTGATTGTTTTTTGAGTTTAAGAATGTAGCTAATCCAATGTAGAGAAAACTTTAATTCTGAAATTATATCAGCTAGAAAAATTTTCTACTTTGTTGTATGGCTGAAATGTCTGAAAATGTATTTTAGTTTCTTTAGGAAAGGAAGGTAACCAAAATTACTCAAACTCTCTAATTTATGGTAATTTGTGAGTTAGGCCGAAATTTAATTCAGAATACTATTTATTCTATTATGCTTTTAGACATACGTGGCTTAAAATCTAAAATGTGATTTGTTTTAAACATATCTAATGAATTGTCCTCGTTATTAAAACCCCTGCCAATCTTTGTGATTAGGATCTTTGAAGTTATTGACTCCTTTTGGGGAAAGTTATAACTTCTGTTTCTGTCTGATCTTATTCTGTACAGCATCATTAAATTAATTTTTTTCCCTGCTGCTTGTGCAATACAGGATCTTTGAGCCTAGACACAGAAATGGTCTGTACTGCTGCAACCTGCCTAATGTTACAGAAATCAAAACTTTTGCTAATTTATATTCTCAAAAATTTTTCAGCCCATTATTGGAAGAATTTTTGATTTTGTATAGACGTTGGTGTTTAAGGTATTTTGTAAATGAGGACACTGGAGTGTTTTTCTTTTTTTGTTGGTGATACCTGCATTAAATTAAATAAGGATGGAAAAAAAGATATTGAATTGGGGAATTTTTATTTCTCCTTGTCAAGACTTAAAACTTTTTCTCTGGGATAGTTGGAGGGAGATACGTGTCTAATGCTTTAAATACTTTTGTGAGTGAAAAAACGGTCATTTAAAAATGTCATTTATATCTTTTAAACTAAACACTGTGCCCTTAAGTAATTTCTTTGTAAATGTAAGCACCTACTACTTGCTTTGAAATTGTTCTTAAAAAAATCAGAACATTTTCCCTAGAGAATAAGTTCATTTGTATTATTCAAAAAATTAGTATATTTGTCTGAACCAGTTAGTGTTACAGTGAGTTTATTCTACATCTGCAGGAAGAGAGACCTGAAAAAGATATAGTATAGGTTGAAAGAGTAGAGATGATTTCAGAACTGATAAGATCACAGTTTATATTTCTAACTCAGACCTATTTTTACTACGGAATTTTTACCTAGGAATCTTAAAACTTAAGCCTGTTTTATCAAGTGAACTAGGCACCAGAGCTCTGAGTAGCTCCCTTGTTTTTCATCCACCTCTGCTATCCTGCTGCTCATCCCTCCATACACTGCCTCCCCCACTCAGACTTCTTCCTCTGATCTTTAAAATTGCTTTTTAGAACATTTTTCTTTGTATCTCTCATTCCTGGATTTTCCCAGTAGGTTAAAAAAGTGGGCTAATTCAAAGAATAAATTTTAAATATTAAAGGGTAACATCTGACATGGATTCGGTACCTGTGCCTCTCATTAACATATGTAATGGAGGATAGTTACCTCCAGCATAAAGAAGAGGAACCAGTTCCTTTGGGATGCTTTCAGTTTTACTAATTATTTTATTTTTGTAATCAGATATTTCCTTATATTAAAAAGGAACGTTTGTTGAAGTTGAAACGTTGAAATGAATACACTGGATTGTTACCTTAGAAAAGCAGAAAAAGGAGGAACATACTTTTCTTATATTTAATTTTTCTTTGGTTATAAAATAGTATTAAAACCTTTTTTATTTAAATTGAGTATAAGCTACTTCTGAATAATTCTGGGACTTTGATTAAAAATGATCATAGTTACAGCATTTATAACTAGCCATTTAAAAACTTGAAGTAATTTATACATCTGGATTGTTCGTATCACCATTTGCTGGGGAAAAGGAATATGGCTATATCCATTTTATCCTCTTTTAATGTGACTGATTTAATTGTTAAGTTTTATTATTTAAAACTTGAAGAGGACAAATGATTGAAGGATGAGTATAACTCATTGTGTTAACTATTCAGAAAAGGTCCATAAATGTTTCTTTTATAATTCAGACTCAGAGTGCATTTTTTTTTAGATTATGGCATGAGAGAGCAAATATCTTAATTTTTAATGTGAAAAAACTTTTCTTGTAAAAATTAGGATCAAAATCAGTTCTTCCATACAAAATCTGTTCTTTCAAGTGTGAAATAAGATTTTACTTTTAGTCTTAAAATCTACAGAACAAACATATATTATAGTTGTGTAAAATTAATATTTTCTCTTTTCTAAAGATTTTGGTGGGAACTTGAATCGTTAAATCTACAAAATGTGCTGCATTTGTAAATTTTACAAACTAGAGTTAAAATGGAAGCTTCTTGCATTCCTCAAGTTCACATCTTTATATTGTAAATAATAAATTGTGATCTCACCTTCCTTCATTTAAGAACAATCCACAAACAGTCATTTACAATGTAAAGTAGTATTTTTATTACTGTTTTCAACAAGACTGCTTAGGGTGAGGGAAGAGGTGCGGGGGAGGAAGGGGCACATCTGACATTGGCACTGAGATACATTTAACATCAGCAAAACTTTGTTTAAAAGAGAAATTTTACATATAATTAAATACTTTTTTTTCACTTGGTGACAACATTCAGGCAACCCAAAACAAATTGGAGAGAGAGACAGAGAGACAGAGACAGAGAATGAAGAGGGGGAGAGAAGGAAAAGGGAGAAACTACTATATTTTGATTGAAAATGTACCTTGGGTTTCATTTTGTTGTGGCAAAGCCCGATTGCTTCTGTTGTGTGACCTTTTAAATTCACATTGTTTGGAAGAGAAGGATCACTTTTGTGCAAGAATGTGATTTTGTGTGTTCGGTTGGTTTGCTCTCCTTTTGTTTGCTTGTTAATTAAGGAAGTCTTCTGCCAGGTTCCCGTTTCTCTTAGGTGGCTTACATAAAAGTCTGTGTCTGGAGTTTCCGCTGTTTGTCGCCGAGTTGTGTGTTGTGTGTTTGAGAGCATTCCTGTTTGTGTCGCTTTTCAAGCAGTCCCCAGCACCCTATAGTTTGTCCAGGCTTTTGGGATTGGTGAGAATTTCCCTGGCCAACCTCCAGGTCTGCTTGGCAGCGCTCTCCAGGGCCGAGTGGGGCTTGCCCTGGAAAAGGTCGAGGTTGGGCAGAAAGTAGTGAGGGCAGCGGCGGCACTGCAGGCAGGAGATGAGCTGCAGCAGGATGCCGTTGAGACGATCTCCGAGGCACGCCTCGTCCCAGTCCGTTTCCCGCGGGTGCTTCTCGCACTCGTACAGCAGCAGCGTCTTCATGTGGTAGTTATTGAGCGGCTGGCCAGGCAGCTCCAGGTGGCGGTCCCGCAGCGTCTTCAGCACCGAGAGACACTTGTTTCGGCAGCCGCCCATCAGCAGGCGGTTCTCAGCCTCTCCGAACTGCAGCACCCAGGCGTCGCTCTCCGCAGAGCTCTGCTTGCCGGTCAGCGAGTAGCACTCCTTAGAGAGCAAGTTGAACCCTTCGGCCTTGACCTCCGCCACCCGATTGGGGCCGGGCCAGGGGATGTGGGGCATAGGCCACTGTGCAGCACTGCGAGGCCAGATACCGGTGCACTTGAACGCCGGAGTGATTTGCACCACGTAGCGCTCCCTGATGCGCAACTTGACCTCGCTGGTATCCGCGATCATCTTGACCACATCCCGGTAGCTGCACTTGTCCACCGCCTGAGCCACCAGCGTCTGGAAACGTGAGCGGATCTTGCGCGCCGAGAGGTAGCCGGACGCTGTGATGAACTCGACCCAGAGAGACATGCTCCGCTTCCGCCCATCGCTCAGTTTGAGCACTGCGCAGCCGGGCAGTGAGCCGTCGTCCACGAAGTTGAAGACGCCCATCTGGTTTAGGTAGAGCACCACCTCGAATTCTGTGGGCGAGATGACCTCCAGCCCCTCGTAGCGGGCATCGATCTCGCTCAGGGAGCTGATGAAGCGAGGCTCCTGCACCTCCACTTCCTTTAGCACGTCCGAGACCACCTTACAGACCTCTCGGATGGTCTTGGCGATGGCCGCCTTGCGCGCTTGGCAGCGCTCAGTGTAGTATTTATTGAGCTGGTAAACCAGCTTGGCCTGAGCGGCGATCATGTTGGGGCACAGGTCCGGGCTGTACACCGGCGTCTCGCAGTACGTTGAGGGATCCAAGGCTCACGTGCTGGTGGTGGCCCTGCGGCTTGCGAAAGAGGCGCTGCGCTCCCCTAAGCCCCACTTTCACTCTTGTTTCCACCTGGGCTGCCCGGCTGATGCTTCAGCCGTCTAGCTCTTTCCTTCCCCTCTTTTGAAAGCTTTTTTCTTCTCCAGAAAATAAGGAAAAAAGGAAAAAAAAAAGGATGATCTTTGAAAAAGAAAAGTACCTGCTGGGACTTTATTGCTTTCTCTTGATATGTGAAATAAAGATGTGCCTGCGGGCGAGATGAAGGGGAGGGGGGTGGGGAGACAGGGTGAGAGAGAAAAATTCAGGTTACCAAGAGGTTAGGCTTAGGCGTCTGCAGCGGAGATGGCCCAGGAATCTGGAAATGAGGTCTTTTAAATGCCAAAGTAAATTTAAAAATAAAAGCGAAACATTCAGTGTTTCATTCTTAAACTTCTCTCCCACGCTGGTAGCACTTCTTTATTCAGATTAGGTGAGTGCTTTTCTCCTCACCCTCCCCCAGATGGAAGGTGAAGGGTGTAATTAATGTCCAGAGAGCGGCGAAGTGCAACTCAGTCCGCAGCACACTCAGAGGTTTGCAGATGCCCCGCACTCTCAGCGTGTAGGTCTGGTCTCTTCTCAGGGGGTCCTCTTGTAGCGGTTTTCCTCTTTTCCTACTGGAGGCGTTGTTTGGACTGGGTTGGTTTGTTTGCAGTGCGTTCTTCTTGTCTTTCTCTAGGTGCAAACCGCTGGAAGTTGTTTGATACTCATTTCTGCTTCGTAATTTATAATTTTGGCCGTCACAAAATCTATTTTAGTGTGACGAAGTCGTTGCTTGCGTTGCATCTGGGGTTTAGTTATAACGATTCGAGGGTTTTTCTTCTCCTCCCCCTTTAGGTTGCTTGTGCAGATTCCACTTTCTGAGTCGCCTCTCCCTCCGATGTCTCTCTTTCCCTCTCCCTCCTAATCTCTCTTCCTCTCTCTCCCCCTCCCTTCCTTTCTCTCCCTTCCTTTCTCTTTCCCTCTTTCTCTCACCCCACCCCCCAGCACCTCTCTCTCTCTCTCTCTCTCTCTCTCTCTCTCTCTCTCTCTCTCTCTCTCTCTCTCTCTCTCTCTCTCTCTCTCTCCTGCTGTTTCCTGGAGTTATTTAGTTTATGAATGGTCCTGGGCCATCATGAGGGGGGTGGAGCTTCAGTTCCTACAATCGCTGTTGGAGCTGTCAGTGCTTTAGCCAATCCGAGAGAGAAGACAGGCATGCTTGGCAAACGGTAGCAGCCACCGCTGCACTTGATAAAGAAAGGGGGTAAAGAGAGAAGTAAGAAAATAGGAGGAGATAGTAGAAGTCAAATGCTCACACACATTTTGCAGCCCCCTCTTCTTTATCCTCCTCTCTTATCAATTGCAAGGAAGAAAAAGAGAGTGTATAGAGAAGGGACTTCTTGGAGATGGCTGGAATGACTCAAGGGAGAGTAGCAGTGGTTCAGAAAGGTTCACTTTTTGTTTTTCTATCAACATTGTGAAGAAGGTGCAAAAGCTAACAAAATTACTTTCGCTTAAAGGCAAATGGGAGGAGGAAGGGAAATCTGGGAAAGGACCTAAATTTTTCTAGATTTTTTCCTTAGGCAAAATCTTCCTCCCTTTTCTTCCCCTCCCCTCCCATTGTTGCTAAGAGCCAGAGCAATTGCTGTATATGTGTGCCAGTTGGGGGGTGGGGGGAGTGGACATGGGGTGAGAGTTTATAATCGTAAATCTCTTTTCAGTAATTTCCATATGCTGTTGAAAAATGAGGCAGGACAAAAATGGTACAAGCACCTTGTTTGATAATTATTTCATAATTAAGATTCAGATATATTTAATGTTATTTATTGTTACAAGGAGTAAATTGTTATCAGAGAGAAAATATGTTTAAGTTGTGAGAAATGGTGCAGATTTATATATGGTAAAATTTTGTTGGATATACTTTTTAAATAAGCCACTAAAATTATTTTAAACTTAATAAAAATGAAGGGAAGTAAATATGAACCTGATTTAAAGTTTTCTTAAAATGTTAATGTTGTAAATCTAATTTTGAGTATATTTTCAGGCAGTAGAGAATTTCATTTGTAAACTCATTTTATTTTCATAATTGACTCTTGCTTTTAAAAGACTTCACTGCTGCAAAAATCTATAACTATCCTGTTATTGATTACACAGATGGCTTCACTCCTCCCTTGGCATTTCAGTGAAACTCATGCATGTGCTTTTAGTATAAGTATTATACTTTCGAGCTGTACCATGGTAGCCTTTAGGTACTTTTGGTTGAAAGAGCTGTAACAGTGTTTCTGATTTGCTTAGAATTTATGTTTGAACCTCAGGTGTGTGGATTCTGAATCTTTTTAAGACAAATCAAGTAGATGGGAATGTTTTTAGTTAGAGTTTGGACGTTATGTACTCCGATAATGCTGTAACAAAGAAAATCTATAAGCCGGTTGTGCGAAGACTTCATTTTGCAAAACCTGGTATGCGGCTTTTGCAAAACCCCGTGGGAAGGCTTGACTTGCTGTCTTAAGGCTGAACCAGATGAACCTGAATTCAGTTGCATAGGGAAAGTTTGTTTCATCAGGTACTTGATGGCAGACGCTTGGACCTCCTTGGTTCGTTCTTACACATCTGGTGCGGACTACTGGTATCTTGTCACCCCTTCAGTCTCGTAGCGACATGTCTCTTCCTAAAGAACTTTGTCCTTTTTTCCTTCTTTTCATCAAGTCGGCATTGTTACCAGGGATGTCTTCAGTGGCCAGGAGTTGAGACGAACAGTCGCGTCCGCGGGACTCCGGGGCGCAGAGCTTTAGTGACTTCTCGGGAGTCTCAGCGGCGCCGGCGGCCGCGGGCTCCGGCGGGCTACGGCGTGCGTGCGTGCGGCTGGCGTCGGACCCCGGGCGGCAGGAGGATGTACGCGAGCCGGCGCCTTCAGGGTCCGCGCGTGTGGGACGCCCAGGCTCTGCCGGCACCCCGGCGATTGGCCACGAGGCCACAGTGGCGCTCTGGGAACTGTTACTGGCAGGAGGGGCACTTTGCGGCGGGGAGTGGTGTGAACGCCAGAAGAGGATCCCGCGCGGCTTCTCCCGAGGGCAGTTACTGGGCGGAGACTGGTGGCGGGGTGAGAGGGTGAGGAGCTTCCTTCTCCCTGCCCCGACCCTCGCCCCCGGTTGGAGCCGCTGAGGCCTCGCGCGTGGACCGGCCGGGCCCGCGACGCCCCAGGGAGTGTTTGCAGAAGGCCCCGGGCTGACGGCGTCATCCCTCCTCCGCGCTCCCGCGCCCGCGGGCAGGCGCCCAGCACCCAGCGCCCTCTGTCCGCACGCCCTTCTCGCGTGGGGCGGCCCCGGCCGCGCGGGTCTTGGCGCCACCACTCGCCCGGCACCCCACTCCTCCTCTCCTCCCTGCTCTGTCGGCACGACCAAGCTTCGCCCCACCCTTGTCCCCTCGCTTCTCCACTTTTAGGTACTGAGGCCGAGGGAATGATAAAATGTTACAAATGTTTTGATTTAAAAACAATTCATTACCAATTTACCCTGTCCAAGGTAGATGCTCTAGTAAATAATAAATCAGTTAAACAAAGGCGACTTTAATTTATTGCCGTGGTACTAATTAGAAACATCATTTGAGCAATAAACTTAAACACTTCCAGCAAATAATGCTCCCTCTTGCTTGTTCCCTTCCTTCCCCTCCCCCACCCCAACTCACTCTGGCTGCCTCTGCTCTAAGAGCTGCTTCAGCTGTGTGTTTGCGGATCCGCTCTTCCTCTGGTTGAATAATTGAAGGGGGAAACGGTATCCGAGGAGGCTGTAATTGAAGAGCCCCTGTCACCTCTGCTTTTATGTATGTTAGTATAGAAGTCCATCAGCAGCTCCTTGATGGTGTATTAAAACGGAGTGGCAGCCCCTTCTGCAGGAGATACCGTATTCTATTAAAGGAGACCAAGTGAGAGAAAGAAACTCTAGAGGCTAAAAGCCACTTCAAGTCTTCAGACCGATTGATCTGTATTCTCTTGTTATAATCCGTCTCATCATACTTGAGTTAATGAGGCAAAAGAGGGGGAGCGAAATCTGATGGTCCTTGACAAATTCATTAGGGAGGCTGCAGGACATTTTATTTGACTGTTAAACATCTTGTTTGTTTGGTTTAGGCAGTGCCAACATCAGCATGCTTCTGCCCAGACCTATCATGTTGGTCTGACTACAGACATTACTGAAAAGAGAAAGAGGACATTCAGGGTGTGATTTGAATATTTTGTTTTGGATTTCATGAAGCCCGTAACCTTCAGACTTCTCTAGGATTTACCTTCACCATCCTTACACTTAGGAACATTTATGAAAATTTAGATGATGATAGTGAGGTGGGCATGTTTTTAGTTACTATAAACTATGTATGTTTAAACTTTAGTCGGAAAAGTTCCCATTTCCTTAAAAAATTGAGTCAAGTTACAGAAATTACTGTGCTAGTTTTTGAAAAATATGAATGTTTAAGCTCCAGAAGAGTAGCCAGATCATACATTAGATCCTATCTTTACTTGATCGTGGTTAAATAAACTTTTAATTATTAATTGAATTTCCTTTTTCAGTGAAACACTTATGGGTACAGAAACTTGGAAATCAAAATGTTAACTATTTATACAAATATGATGTTTTTGAAAGAAAATGTGTGTATTTTAATTTGAATGCCTTTTTATATTTAAAATTAGAAGCAGAACCAGGTACTTTATGAATGGTGCTAAAATAATGTGATGAGTTGACAGGATACTTAAAAAACTGAAAATATTTCTAATTGAAGAATAATGGGCAACTAAGTTAGAATGCTAATCTTGTAATATTTTATTCTAGGATAATAACACAGTACTTGATTTTTTCAGTTTCTCCATTTATGATACTTTCTTGCATAGAGAATTCAGTCATATTTTCTTTCAGCAATTGACTTAAACATCCTCAGCTTAAGTGATTTGAGAAAGAACCCTGTCTTCCATTTACAGGCAAACAGTATGAGAGAAAAAAGAAAACTAATGCTCTTTGCCTGTCATTTTTATACATTCTTGCACTGCTGATGAAGCTTGAACTGCTGCAGGGAATGTATGGATTTGAAAAGAAATGATTCAGTAGTTCATGTTGTGTTTCTCAGAAGCAAAACCAAACGAATGGCTGCAGTCAGTGCTTCTGTACATCTGACAGTTATAATCCCGTTTACATTTCCAGAGAATACAAAATGCTTAAACTGTTTTATTTTTTGCTGATCTTTACTTAGAAATGTGCTTACTGAGTTAAACTTCAGTGCAGTTTTTACTTTATCATATCACTGGGACTTAAAAGATCCATTAATGATCTGTAGAAATGGCATACAGTATTTCAATAATCTTTCCTAAAGAGTATACAGATTTTAGATTATATGATTTTGTTTTCCAGGAAAATATTTTAGAATTATTAAAAAAATAATCAGGTTATTGACTTAAAAAAATCAACTCTCTGAAGGATTTATACTTTTTGGAAAACAAAAGACCACATGTTTACCTGTATATATTCTTATCCTGTAAAATCTAACTTTAAAATATCTGTACAGTTGCTAAATGTTTGGTTCTTATATGCTTAATCATTCAATATATTTATAAAAATATTTTTTAAGAAAAAAATTCTTTTTAGGGGGTCAAGATGTAAAAGGGGCAATAAATAACGATTAAATTCTCTGAATTTAAAAACGATTCCAGTAAAAACAAGAAGAAAAATAAATAACCCAAACACAATTTGTTAGTGTATTAGTTGATGAAATTTTATTGAAGTAATTATATTAAACTATCTGTAAGAAGCTTTAACAGCACCAACTGTCAGGATTATACTATGCACATTGTATTAAAAGTCAGAGTAAAGCTGCATTCTCTTCCATTCTCTGTCAAATGATCTAATTTTCCAAATCTCCTAAGTATCATAGAAATTGTTTATAAGCTATTGATAATTATTATTCTGGAATCAATCAGGAGAATAATCAGTAATAGAATGTTTTCTTTGAGCAGTTCACCATAGTGCTTGTTAATTTTAAATGGTCAATCATGCTGCTAAAACAAGTTGTTTTTTTAATTTCTTTCACAAAATAGCTTTAAAAAAAACCTGAAAAAACCCCAAACCTTGTAATCACTTTGATTGGTAACCCAAGGGTATTGTCATTTGAACAGTTTGAACTTAATGTTCTGTAAGGTCAAAGCAATGGCTTTAACTTTGCATTACTAAGCCTCAAACTGTACTGAAAAATAAATGCTTTTATGTACTTTTGAATATTGTTTTGTGGGATTAAGTTTGTTTGGGTTACCTTGGATAATGTATTTGATTAGTGATATTTACACCTATTAAACTTTTACAAGTCTAATTCTTGTATAATTTAGTAGGATGAGAATATTGAAAGTACAATAGATGTTTGTTTTTTCCCCAAGTTTAGTACTCAGCTGTGTATGAGTACATTATTAAGCTATACATAATATCATCAAAATGGACAGTGATAGAGCAAAGAACTTGTACTCAGGAGAATGGAAGTGAGCAGCTTTTAGCCTGACTGAAATGTAAATACTCTTGTATTACTGAGCTAGGATATACAGTGTTAAGACAATCTGAGTTAATTCGGCAAGTATTTTTCATTGAATTTACTATATTTTCATTTATGTCTTTTGACTTTACCAAGAAACATTTAGCTTTTTCTCATTTTAGAGAAACACAGTTTTGAGTTGTAGCAGTCACATTCCTTTATTTCTATAAGACAGTTGAACAGTTCTGAAAAGTTAAATAAGATTCTACCTTTCTGTCTTCTTTCCTTCCTTTTTAACAATTTTAACTTATTAATATACTGTGAGGTATATATTATATTTTTTCTGTTTAATAACTTTGGCTTTCATGACTCACTATAATTTTCAACAAATGAAAGGGTGCTTTTAGTAGAAGCCAGTTCTTAACTATTTACGGTATGATTGTGTAATTAGTGGATTATTATTTGTGTCTCCTCCACCTTTGAGAAACAAATTTTACTGGTCTTTAATATCACTTCCACAAAATAGACAGAAAATCAGGATTATTGATGTTAAACTTGATGCTAAATAAATCAAGGCTCTTGATTTCAATTTCATTCATTTCCATTCGGAACATTGAATTTTACGCTTTAAAGAAGATGTGATATCCTTAGTTTAATAAGATAATACTACTGATTCACATGTAGGATATGTTTCTTGGGATTTCAGAGTCATTCCCACTCCCATTTCCACTTGCCTTTGCCATCAGTGCCAGACATTTACAAAACAGATGATTGAGATTTGGGGTGTAGATTATGCCTGTACTGAGCCGTACTTAGTTCAAAATATAAGACTTGGTGTTACGTTCTATATTTCTTTCAGGCCATACGAGACATTTCGTGGGCCTATGTTTAAAATTATCGGTTAAGCATATCGTAGGTAAGTTTTTGTTACACTTCAGGAAAACTAGCCCTTTTAAACATCTTAGTTTCTCTTGAAATATACAGGTCTGCAGCACTCCATCTATAATATTATTAGTAGTAGTAATTTTGCATCAATCTTCTGCTAAGATTACAGGAAATTTTTAATAAGCTTGTGTTATTTTTAATGAAAATGTTAAAAAAAATCTAGCTTGTTCCTTCCTTTAAACATTGTGAATTAGCGTAAAAGTGATGTGCTGAGAGGTTTCTCTGATTCCTGGTAGTGGTTGAATAACAACAACAAAAATCCTTCATTGGCTCTAATCTACGTATAGAAGACATCTGTGTAGTATAAATGAAATAATATTTGATGATCTAAGGAATGGAAACTTTTCCTTTAACCATGTGAAATAAAGCTAGGATATAAAACAGCTGTCTTGGCCTATGTATATCAAGGTTCTGCCAGTCTGTTTCTTTTCTGAGTTTTCCCTTTCTCTCTTCCCTTGTTATCTTTGGATCCTAAAGAGTCACTCTCTTATTTTCTGACTGGTTTTGTCTGTAGATGAAACCTGGGTTAGTAGGTTTAAATCAGCCAAGATAGAGTGAAAAATCTTTGATCTATGGCTATGACTGTTTCCAAATGATTTGCTTGCTGGGACCAGACACTGTCCATGCCCTTTCACTTTGCTATCAGATAGGTGCACACAAAGGACCTGAAAGGCTACCAGATGCACAGTTAATCATCATATTAGATAAGTAAAGGGTTCCAACCATACTTAATTAGATCTTCTATTTCTAATAGTTATTTGTTCTATAGTACCTTGTTGGTTAAATGCTCTACAAATCTAATCTTTTCTTCAAATTAGTTAAAACTTTCTATAAATTGTAGCATCAATTTAAAACAAATGATACAAAGCTATGTATTTTTTTAAATATAAGTTCCTTGCTGTCACATAGCTTACCTGCATAGATAAGATAAAGAAAGGGAGACAGTATGATAGTATTAAAGAGCATTAGTCTAGGGGATAAAAAGCCCTGAATTTTTATCCTAGCTTGGCTACAAACCCTGTGAGTGACCTTGATCAAGTCACTATCTCCACTCACTATTTTCTCAATTGTTAAATGGGGGGATAGATGAAGAGTTTTTTCTACCTCTTCTAGATAGACAAAAATCTGTAATTTCCTACCCTAACATGATTAAAGTCCTTTTTTATATCTTTATTCATTGATTTTAAATCAGAAACCTTTCTGCACACATTTAGAATTTCAGTGCTGTTCTAATATATGCATATGAAAGTTTTCAACGTGAAAAAAATCACAGAAAGAATAAGCTTACAGATCGTTATATTCCATATTTTAGACTTAAGGGAAAAAATGCAAATTATAGATTGGAGACAGTTGTGAGGGACAACCCATTAGCAAGTTGGAATAGATTCTAAAAGTATACTAATTATTCTTTGATAGGAGTTGGATCATAAAAATATGAAAATGAAACAGGCTGTGTATTCTTGTATATTCAGCAGAACCGTATGTGTTTAAAGGTGTACGCAAGGTTGGCAGGTGTTTTTTTTTTTTTTTTTCCTCAAATTGTTGAATTGTCTTTCAATGTTTCTGATATTTTCACTAAGGTTAGCTATTCTGTAAATATTAGTTCGTGGAGCCAAATAAAGTTCAAGTTCATAATTAACTTAAAAAATTTTTTTTAAAAATGGAAAGTTCAGCCTTCTCTTTAGAGAAATGACACTGCTTTAAGCAACTGTAACATTACCGTATTCATGTTGTGTTAAAACATAGACCCAAGCAGGGAAATGTTTTTCAAAACATGAGTCACTAAAGTAAGTTTTATACTACTTTCTCATGCTTTTCACTTGTTTTCATCAGAAGACCTGACAAGCATAAAAGTGTTAACATCTTTTATTTTACAGATGTTCTTAGTTTTCCCTCAAACTGTAAAAGATGCTGTATCAGAGTAGCATGGTAGGAAGTAATTTCAACACCTCCTTTCACTTATGCGATAACTTATTATTTGTCTGAGCTTGTGGATATTTTTGGAGGGAGGGAAGTGAGACAGGAAAAGACAACATATTGAGATCTAATTGTTCTCATTTTGAGATATAGATCAATCAGGCTGTCTGCTGTATTATAAATTCTCTCTAAAATACCTTTTCAGTGGGCATAGTTGAGTTATTTTACTTCTATATTGTGTTCTTTGGAAGTCTGTCGTCAATGCAGTAGGCGTGCCAGGTGACCACCGAGAGAGTTGTTGATGGACACTCGGTGGGTTTGCAGAGTGCAAACCTAAAAGACTAAGAGATGCGAAAGGCATTGCTATTTGTGAATTTATGTTTTATCTCACTTCCCTTGAAAATTTATGAGTAGCGTGGCTTAAGGGTGCTGGAGTTGTGTGTTCCAGGGCTTGCCCCTACTGATAACACCCTTGTTGGCGTGAAAGTGCAATGCAAATTATGACAGTTACAACCTTCTGTTTTGTTTAACTTGTCAGTAGATTTCCTGGCTCAGTGCTGAGGGCAATGGTGTGTTCAGCTAGTCCATATTCACCTAAACTTAAAAGGTCAGGTTTCTACAGGCAAGCCTAGTCAAAGCCTAATTGATGAGGAGGGCAGAGAGACAGAATTTACTGTTCTGTTGGCTAGTTTCATATCGTTAGGTTGTCCTGAAAGCATCAGGCAGTCACAGCCCCTTTCATGTAAGTGCTGACCCTAGACAGGAGCTGACAATCAAAGGAGGCAGCCACAGGAACCAGTGCAAGTAGGCTATTGATTTTTCAGTTAGGTCTAAGTAGTTTGTAGTATGGGTAATGGGTGACAGAGGCAGGTATGTCATTATCAATGAGCTCCAGAACAGTAGCGACAACCCTCTCTCATATTTCCTTCAGCACTGACAGTATGCATCCAGGGCTGGTCAATAAATCGCCCAACCCTTAACTGACAAGTGACTTGGAGGTTTAGGTTGAGGGGTGGAAGTTATAGAGCTAAACTTCTCTACTTGAACACATACTGGATCTAGCAATAGAGTCAGTAACTGTATTGTTGTAAGTTTTTGAAGTTTTCATTTGGAAAAGTCAGTGCAACTATGAAAATCAGAGTTTACTTTTAAGCTTTTGAGAATTTAAGAAGAGTGTTTACTTAGTTAAGAAGTAAAGAAATGGGCTAATCATTTGTAAAGATACTCTGCAAGCATAATTAAGCTAGGTTATTACTGTATGGTTTCGCTTTTAATTTAGACTAGATCTTTATTTAATCACGATATCTCTGAACTTATAAAAGTTTAGCAGTTAGAAATTCTCTTAAAATCCTTTATAATTCCTAATCTCTTCTTAAATGTTTTAACTGCAGACTAATTTTAAGTAGGAAAAAACTTGAACCATTTGTAAATGTTAGGTATTAGCCATTAACCAGTTACTATTTGACCTTCAAATTCGTTTTATATTACTTTCCAAAATAAAATAGTCAGGAATTGAACATTTAATGATTAAAGTTTGATGAATTATGGTTGCTTCTGAATTTTAAAAAGCAATGAGGCTGACTTGTTTTAAAAGCCTTTCATATGGATATTTGCATTTAAAGGTAGATGTAGTTTGTATTCACATAAGCACAAAAGTGTAACAGGTTTTGATTAAAAGTAACATGTTCTGAAAGGGATATAAAATAATTGAGAAATATTTTAAATTTAAACCAATCTCTATTTTGTTACAAAATATAAGTAATATAAAGAGAAGATAGTATTTATAACTAGAAGTGGGAGTTCGGGTTGTACCAGGATCCTTGCAAACTATCACATGCTTACATTTTTTGAAAACTTTAAACAAATTGAAATAAAACAGAAAAGTAAATGTTTTTTAAAACTTCCTTAAATAACTTATCGCTATGATATCTTGTTTAACACTGTGATATTGTACAGAACCAGAGTTTAAGTCTGTAGTATCATCTAGCCGTGGGGTAGCCTGCCTGACCACATGAATCATTTTCATTTGTCCAATACAACTGAAAATACCACACACACCCCCTTTTTTCTTTAACAACAGCAGGTTAATGCATACAGAGGGTATGGATGCTTCAATATTTTCTTAAGTTTGCAGTGACATGTCTGTGTGAATACCCATCTTCCTTCTTAAGAAATGAGAGAATGCACATTTGAAATGTAGTGAAAGATGGCTACTATGGAAATGTGATAGTCTTAGTTTTTTAAAGACGCTTTGGGATTATGTAATTAATATTTAGAGAAATTTTATTCAAATCTTTTGCTTTAGTCACCTTTTGAGGCTTATAGATTCTTAAAGCAAGATTCCTTTTAGAGTCAGTGTTTTCCCCCTGTTTATTAATCATTCACTTAATCTGTGTTTTTCTGTTGGATTAGATAAAATATTTAGCTGGGAATCTTGTAATCTTTATATTGTTAGCTATATTATAGGTGCAGCTTCTTCTGCTGTATTTGAAGTCTTTCCTGAATACAGTGTTTTTTTCAGGAATAAAAAAAGAAAAGCTGAAGAAAGGGGGACAAATTAAATTTTCATGAAAGAAAATCCTAATCAGTAGTGACAGTGTAAGAGAAAGATGATTGCCACTTGGTCATTGTGGAGAGGCACTTAGATTTGGTGTCAGTGCTTCTGTTAATGATGACTAATGTCTTTCTCGGAGCAAGTGCATGCTCCAACATACTGCTACAGCCAGAGAGAGGGCTCCGCAATAGACACCACTCAGCAAAAGCATTAGGTGTCCTAAAACAAAGGCTTTTTAATGCAATCAGTTTGACAGTCTCTATTATTAGAAAAATGCAAACATAATTCTAAGGCATTTATCAGCACACTTTAAGCTGTTTTGTGTCCAGTACTAAGAGATATTATTTTAAAATTGAACAATATTAATAAGATGTGCTCCCTACTTTGTTACAGGAATGGGGGCATATATTGCCGTTGCATAAAATCACTTGTGTTTAAGAAAAGTTTTAAGAAGAGACAAACATGCAGCAGATTTTTTTTTCATACTGCATTGCTGTATCCTGAATAAATGCTTTATAGTTACAAAAAGAGAATGAATGACTCAAAAGATCTTTTTAGATCTTTTAATCTTAAATATACTGCTTACAAAAAGATGACATGTGTTATTTCTTCAGTTTTCCCCCAAAGTGTAAGACCTTTCAGAAGGGCATTTGCAATGCTTGTCATATTTTTTCATATACATCTTATTGGCCTGACGTGTCTTGAGAACCATGAGAACACAGATGTCATTGCATTCAGACAACACTAATTACTCTGGGATTTTTGCAGCCTCAGTGCCTGCATGTAACTGTCGACTATGATTGTTCGTGCAGCCTACAGTGGGGACGTTTTGCACATGAAAATAGTGAGACACAAAAATTGTAAGACAGGTCTTTTAGTCCCCTATTGTTCTCCAGTAGAACTTGGAAGAAAAAAATTCCTGACACATCAATTTCATTCAGTATTTTGCATTTGAACCATGTTTTACCAACATCTTCCTTTCTAAAGTAAGAGTGTTATGCTTTAGTGTTCAGTGAAATCTATTATCCATCTGTTCTTTAACCTTCTTGTACAGTCTTCTACATTATTTTGTCTTCAAGCTTCATGGGAAATTTCTTTATGCAGCTTATAGTTTGAGAGGAGCACTAATTGTGATATGAGTCTTTCCAAAGTGACAGTGCAAAACAATAAATATGTATGATGTGTTCTTCTGGTGTGCAATTTAATGTTTAATGAGAAGCTGCAGCAAATATGGTTAGTCTCAATGTCGGTAAGTCCAATCATCTTATGCTTTTAACACAGGTCAGTTCTTTTCTTTGTTTAATTTTCTCTGTAACGTTCTGGATTTCAGTTGATGATTCATGGTGTTTAGGTGGTTTCAAAGTATCAGAGGTCAAATGGTGGTCACATCTGGGCCCTCACTACTAAATGTGAAGACCAAATATATGTTTTGATAAAAAAGCATAATCTGTGATTGAAAATAAAAAACTCCAGTAATGTAACTTCATATGCTGATGAAGCAGAAATTGAAGCAGCTTGATCAAAGATGTATGATGAGATAAAACTGCAGTCTCTGCTGTACAGTTATAGTAATTATGACTAATGAACCATCCAGTCTGGATGAAATGGCATGCCCACAGGGACTGTGTCCAATCAGTTGTGACTTATGCAAACTGAACAAACCATTGTGATGGGGTTCCATATTCTATATCATAAGAAGTATACTCTTCATTATTAGTGTAACTTTTGTTAGGGTAATGTAAAGTCATTGGAAGTTATCTAAATTTTGTTAAATATAGATTATAATTCTTTTTCTCTTTCATATACTTATTTAAAATTAAACACATTTATTTTGTGTTTGTGACCTCTGGTTTACCTCTCCTTTCCTAAACACACTTAAGTCACTAACACAATTCTGTGACTTCCTACTTGTTCTTCTATTGTGCTACTCTTGAACACCCCCTCTGTTTTAGAGCTCTTGTTTACTTTTGTCAGGAATTATTGTTCACTAACTGGATATTGGAGAGATACTTTTACAATAATAGTAAGACGCATGAGGCAGTTACTGTGTGTAAGCACTTTTCTAAGTGCTTATGTTATGTTAACATAACATAGGTTATATTAACCTATGTTAACTCAAAAATCCTTTCTTACAACCCTTTGAGGTAGTTGCTATATATATATTACCACCATTTTACAGATGAAGAAACTGAGACGCGGGAAGGTTGAAATTTGCCCAAGGTTACATGCTCTTATTAATGTTGGATTATCTTGAGGAAGTTAGTTATATTCTTCTGACCCTAATGTATTTCTAAATTATTCTCACTTTCCCTTTTCCCACCCTGGATTAATTTTTTGTTGTTACTGGTTTTCTGGCAACTGACAAAACTGCTAGGGTATTTTAAATCTGAGGGCTCATGTGCAGTTCTAGCATAAGTTTTTCAGGTCCCTAAACTCAAGTTATATTCAGGTCCCTAAACTTCCTCGCTTGGTATGTTTTAAGTGACTAGCGCTCTCAGGATGGAGTTTAGGAGTGGGTGCTTTTGATATGAATGTATATCTAAAATGTAATAAATGTATCAATTGGTACACTCTTGAAATTGTAAAACCTTTAAGTTGTAGTGAGAATACAGCATACTCACTTAAAAGAAAATAAGTAATGCTGGGAAAATAAGTTTGGTTGGTTTTCTTCTGAGATTATCTACCCAGAAGTTTTTCTCATCAAACCAGACATAGTCGTCGTCTTAATGATTTCTTATTCCTGGCACCTTACACACTACGGGCTAGCTAGTAGGTATTCAATAACTATTGGCAGAAAGGAGGGAAAAAAGGAAAGAAGGGGAACTTTACAGTGATTCAGTAATTCAGTGATTCTGTCGAATACCTGCTTTAATTCTAGTTTCCTTGACAGGTTTTTACTTATAGGAATAGAATAAAACAGACTGTCGTTATGTCATTATTCTTTAAAATCTTTAAAATGCTACCTAATCAACTTTGTTTCCCACTGACCCTCAGTCTGAAATCTTTGTCTTTTCAGGCTGACTTCCTTGCATTTATCATGTAATGCTCTACAGAGAGCTTTCTTTGAACTGATATTCTAGTTACCATCAATCTCAGTTTAGTATGTTTTCATTTTGTTGTCTCCTTTTACCAATGTGAAAAGTTATTGAAAGGCAGGTATCATCTTATTTATTTCTTAGCATTACATGACTAGATACATAGTACCTGCTCAATAAATACCTGTAGATTGATTGATAATTTTGGTGCCCTCCTCTTTCTAATACGTTTCTTCCCATCACCAAAGTCAAATTTTCAATGTGAGATTTCTAGAGGTGACGTTTTGAAAGTCTTTAAAAAACTCAATTGAAATGAGATTTAAACAAGAACTATATTGAGCCCTTTTTCTGTGCCACGCACTATACTAAGCACTTTAATTATCTTAATCCTATCAAGAAATGTATAATGAGTTATATCCTTTTATTATCCCTAACTGTATAGAAAGCAAGGCACAGAGAGATTAAGTAACTGGATTAATTCTAAAGCCCGGAAGTAGCAAAACATGACTTGCAAACATGGTGAGAGTTTATTTTAAAGCAATCAACATATTTTTGTTATCCTGTCAATGCCATGCTCTTTTTGTTTTTTTAATGTCCTTTCTGCAGTTGTCTACAATGGTTTCTCAACTTCTGCTTCTCAACAACTTAAATGATATACATTGCACACCTACTTATCCTGGCCTTCTCAAGATACTCCAAAGCCCTTTTCTTTCTCAATCAGAAGATGAGAATAACTTGCTGTACAGTACTTTAAAATGTTGTGACATAATCAGATAATGCAGAGAGAGGTAAAGAGATCCCAGTCTCATGTTTTTTTGTTTGTTTGTTTTGCTTTGCTTTTTTTTTTACTCTGTATTGGAGTATAATTGCTTTACAATGGTGTGTTAGTTTCTGCCTTATAACAAAGTGAATCAGTTATACATATACATATGTTCCCATATCTCCTCCCTCTTGCGTCTTCCTCCCTCCAACCCTCCCTATCCCACCCATCCAGGTGGTCACAAAGCACAGAGCTGATCTCCCTGTGCTATGCGGCTGCTTCCCACTAGCTAGCTGTTTTACGGTTGGTAGTGTATATATGTCCATGCCACTCTCTCACTTTGTCACAGCTTACCCTTCCTCTTCCCCATATCCTCAAGTCCATTCTCTAGTAGGTCTGTGTCTTTATTCCCATCTTACCCCTAGGGTCTTCATGACATTTTTTTTTCTTAGATTCCATATATGTGTGTTAGCATACAGTATTTGTCTTTCTCTTTCTGACTGACTTCACTCTGTATGACAGACTCTAGGTCCATCCACCTCACTACAGATAACTCAATTTTGTTTCTTTTTATGGCTGAGTAATACTCCATTGTATATATGTGCCACATCTTCTTTATCCATTCATCCGATGATGGACACTTAGGTTGTTTCCATCTTCTGGCTATGGTAAATAGAGCTGCAATGAACATTTTGGTACATGACTCCTTTTGAACTATGGTTTTCTCAGGGTATATGCCCAGTAGTGGGATTGCTGGGTCATATGGTAGTTCTATTTGTAGTTTTTCAAGGAACCTCCAAACTGTTCTCCATAGTGGCTGTATCAATTTACATTTCCATCAGCAGTGCAAGAGTGTTCCCTTTTCTCCACACCCTCTCCAGCATTTATTGTTTCTAGATTTTTTGATGATGGCCATTCTGACCGGTGTGAGATGATATCTCATTGTAGTTTTGATTTGCATTTTTCTAATGATTAATGATGTTGAGCATTCTTTCATGTGTTTGTTGGCAATCTGTATATCTTCTTTGGAGAAATCTCTGTTTAGGTCTTCTGGCCATTTTTGGATTGGGTTGTTTGTTTTTTTGTTGTTAAGCTGCATGAGCTGCTTGTAAATTTTGGAGATTGATCCTTTGTCAGTTGCTTCATTAGCAAATATATTCTCCCATTCTGAGGGTTGTCTTTTGGTCTTGTTTATGGTTTCCTTTGCTGTGCAAAAGCTTTGAAGTTTCATTAGGTCCCATTTGTTTATTGTTGTTTTTATTTCCATTTCTCTAGGAGGTGGGTCAGAAAGGATCTTGCTGTGATTTATGTCATAGAGTGTTCTGCCGATGTTTTCCTCTAAGAGTTTGATAGTTTCTGGCCTTACATTTAAGTCTTTAATCCATTTTGAGCTTATTTTTGTGTATGGTGTTAGGGAGTGTTCTAATCTCATACTTTTATATGTACCTGTCCAGTTTTCCCAGCACCACTTATTGTAGAGGCTGTCCTTTCTCCATTGTACATTCCTGACTCCTTTATCAAAGATAAGGTGACCATATGTGCATGGGTTTATCTCTGGGCTTTCTATCCTGTTCCATTGATCTATGTTTCTGTTTTTGTGCCAGTACCATACTGTCTTGATTACTGTAGCTTTGTAGTTTAGTCTGAAGTCAGGGAGCCTGATTCCTCCAGCTCCGTTTTTTGTTCTCAAGGTTGGTTTGGCTATTCGGAGTCTTTTGTGTTTCCATACAAATTGTGAAAATTTTTGTTCTAGTTCTGTGAAAAAATGCCAATGGTAGTTTGATGGGGATTGCATTGAATCTGTAGATTGCTTTGGGTAGTAGAGTCATTTTCACAATGTTGATTCTTCCAATCCAAGAACATGGTATATCTCTCCATCTATTTGTATCATCTTTAATTTCTTTCATCAGTGTCTTATAATCTTCTGCATACAGGTCTTTTGTCACCTTAGGTAGGTTTATTCCTAGATATTTTATTCTTTTTGTTGCAATGGTAAATGGGAGTGTTTCCTGATTTCACTTTCAGATTTTTCATCATTAGTGTATAGGAATGCCAGAGATTTCTGTGCATTAATTTTGTATCCTGCTACTTTACCAAATTCATTGATTAGCTCTAGTAGTTTTCTGGTAGCATCTTTAGGATTCTCTATGTATAGTATCATGTCATCTGCAAACAGTGACAGCCTTACTTCTTCTTTTCTGATTTGGATTCCTTTTATTTCCTTTTCTTCTCTGATTGCTGTGGCTAAAACTTCCAGAACTATGTTGAATAAGAGTGGTGAGAGTGGGCAACCTTGTCTTGTTCCTAATCTTAGTGGAAATGCTTTCAGTTTTTCACCATTGAGGACGATGTTGGCTGTGGGTTTGTCATATATGGCCTTTATTATGTTGAGGAAAGTTCCCTCTATGCCTACTTTCTGCAGGGTTTTTATCCTAAATGGGTGTTGAATTTTGTCAAAAGCTTTCTCTGCATGTATTGAGATGATCATATGGTTTTTCTCCTTCAGTTTGTTAATATGGTGTATCACGTTGATTGATTTGCGTATATTGCAGAATCCTTACATTCCTGGAATAAACCCCACTTGATCATGGTGTATGATCCTTTTAATGTGCTGTTGGATTCTGTTTGCTAGTATTTTGGTGAGGATTTTTGCATCTATGTTTATCAGTGATATTGGCCTGTAGTTTTCTTTCTTTGTGACATCCTTGTCTGGTTTTAGTATCAGGGTGATGGTGGCCTCATAGCACGAGTTTGGGAGTGTTCCTCCCTGTGCTATATTTTGGGAGACTTTGAGAAGGATAGATGTTAGCTGGTCTCTAAATGTTTGATAGAATTCGCCTGTGAAGCCATCTGGTCCTGGGCTTTTGTTTGTTGGAAGATATTTAATCACAGTTTCAATTTCAGTGCTTGTGATTGCTCTGTTCATATTTTCTCTTTCTTCCTGATTCAGTCTTGGCAGGTTGTGCATTTCTAAGAATTTATCCATTTCTTCCAGGTTGTCCATTTTATTGGCATAGAGTTGCTTGTAGTAATCTCTCATGATCTTTTGTATTTCTGCAGTGTCAGTTGTTACTTCTCCTTTTTCATTTCTAATTCTATTGATTTAAGTCTTCTCCCTTTTTTTCTTGATGAGTCTGGCTAATGGTTTATCAATTTTGTTTATCTTCTCAAAGAACCGGCTTTGAGTTTTATTGATCTTTGCTATCGTTCCCTTCATTTCTTTTTCATTTCTTTCTGATCTCATCATTATGATTTCTTTCCTTCTGCTAACTTTGGGCGTTTTTTTGTTCTTCTTTCTCTAATTGCTTTAGGTGTAAGATTAGGTTGTCTATTTGAGATGTTTCCTGTTTCTTAAGGTAGGATTGTATTGCAATAAACTTCCCTCTTAGAACTGCTTTTGCTGCATCCCATAGATTTTCGGTCGTCGTGTGTCCATTGTCATTTGTTTCTAGGTATTTTTTTGATTTCCTCTTTGATTTCTTCAGTGATCACTTTGTTATTAAGTAGTGTATTGTTTAGCCTCCATGTGTTTGTATTTTTTACAGATCTTTTCCTGTAATTGATATCTAGTCTCATAGCGTTGTGGTCAGAAAAGATACTTGTTACAATTTCAATTTTCTTAAATTTACCAAGGCTTGATTTGTGACCCAAGATATGATCTATCCTGGAGAATGTTCCTTGAGCACTTGAGAAAAATGTGTATTCTGTTGTATTTGGATGGAATGTCCTATAAATATCAGTTTAGTCCATCTTGTTTAATGTATCATTTAAAGCTTGTGTTTCCTTATTTATTTTCATTTTGGATGATCTGTCCATCAGTGAAAGTGGGGTGTTAAAGTCCCCTACTGTGAATGTGTTACTGTCGATTTCCCCTTTTGTGGCTGTTAGTGTTTGCCTTATGTATTGAGGTGCTCCTATGTTGGGTGCGTAAATGGTTACAATTATTATATCTTCTTCTTGGATCAATCCCTTGATCATTATGTAGTGTCCTTCTTTGTCTCTGCTAATAGTCTTTATTTTAAAGTCTATTTTTTCTGATATGAGAATTGCTACTCCAGCTTTCTTTTGTTTTCCATTTGCATGGAATATCTTTTTCCATCCCCTTACTTTCAGTCTGTATGTGTCTCTAGGTCTGAAGTGGGTCTCTTGTAGACAGCATATATATGGGTCTTGTTTTTGTATCCATTCAGTCAGTCTGTGTCTTTTGGTGGGAGCATTTAATCCATTTACATTTAAGGTAATTATCGATATGTATGTTCCTATTCCCATTTTCTTAATTGTTTTGGTTTTGTTATTGTAGGTCTTTTCCTTCTCTTGTGTTTCTTGCCTAGAGAAGTTCCTTTAGCATTTGTTGTAAAGCTGGTTTGGTGGTGCTGAACTCTCTCAGCTTTTGCTTGTCTGTAGAGGTTTTAATTTCTCCATCAAATCTCACTGAAATCCTTGCTGGGTAGCGTAGTCTTGGTTGTAGGTTTCTCTCCTTCATCACTTTAAATACGTCCTGCCAGTCCCTTCTGGCTTGCAGAGTTTCTGCTGAAAGATCAGCTGTTAATCTTATGGGGATTCCCTTGTGTGTTATTTGTTGTTTTTCCCTTGCTGCTTTTAATATGTTTTCTTTGTATTTAATTTTTGACAGTTTGATTAATATGTGTCTTGACATGTTTCTCCTTGGATTTATCCTATATGGGACTCCCTGTGCTTCCTGGACTTGACTAACTATTTCCTTTCCCATTTTAGGGAAGTTTCCAACTGTAATCTCTTCAAATATTTTCTCAGTCCCTTTCTTTTTCGCTTCTTCTGGGACCCCTATAATTCGAATGTTGGTGCATTTACTGTTGTCCCAGAGGTCTCTGAGACTGTCCTCAGTTCTTTTCATTCTTTCTTCTTTATTCTGCTCTGCAGTTGTTATTTCCACTATTTTATCTTCCTGGTCACTTATCTGTTCTTCTGCTATTGATCCCACGGAGAGTATTTTTAATTTCATTTATTGTGTTGTTCATCGTTGCTAGTTTCATCTTTAGTTCTTCTAGGTCCTTGTTAAATGTTTCTTGCATTTTGTCTATTCTATTTGCAAGATTTTGGATCATCTTTACTGTCATTATTCTGAATTCTTTTTCAGGTAGACTGCGTATTTCCTCTTCATTTGTTAGGTCTGGTGGGTTTTTATCTTGCTCCTTCATCTGCTTTGTTTTTTTCTGTCTTCTCATTTTGCTTATCTTACTGTGTTTGGGGTCTCCTTTTTGCAGGCTGCGGGTTCGTAGTTCGTGTTTTTGGTGTCTGTCCCCAGTGGCTTAAGCTGGTTTAGTGGGTTGTGTAGGCTTCCCGGTGGAGGGGACTAGTGCCTGTGTTCTGGTGGATGAGGCTGGATCTTGTCTTTCTGGTGGGCAGGTCCACGTCTGGTGGTGTGTTTTGGGCTGTCTGTGGACTTATTATGCTTTTAGGCAGCCTCTCTGCCAATGGGTGGATTGTGTTCCTGTCTTGCTAGTTGTTTGGCATAGGGTGTCCAGCACTGGAGCTTGCTGGTCGTTGATTGAAGCTGGGTGCTGGTGTTGAGATGGAGATCTCTGGGAGATTTTTGCCATTTGATATTATGTGGAGCTGGGAGGTCTCTTGTGGACCAGTGTCCTGAAGTTGGCTCTCCCACCTCAGAGGCACAGCACTGACTCCTGGCTGCAGCACCAAGAGCCTTTCATCCACACGGCATGAGCGAGAAACTGTTAGTGGTGGTTTCAAATTATGTCCATAAATTCCTCAATACTCCTTCCTTTAAGAGTTGGAAACTCATTCTTCTTCCCTTGAGTGTGGCTTCACTTCATATAGCACAGGGAACTATACTCAATATTTTGTAATAACACTGCATGGCTAAGGGATATTTGTGGGAGGCTCTTCTCCATGTTGTCACTCAGGGATCCAAGCTGACAGAAGCAGCATCCTCTTACAATTCCAGCATCTCAAATCAAGTCTGCTAGTGTTGGAGGTTCTCCTGCAGATGTGTTCACCGTGGGGACAAGGACACTGGAAGCAGAAGTTCTGGGAAGTACTCCTTGGTGTGAGCCCTCCCAGAGTCTCTGCTTTGATTTTTAAATTCATGGAGGACCAAATAGCAGTTGTCATTATCATCATCTTATGCATGTTTTAAGAGGTGGTTACAATGTGAACTGTTAGGAAGTCTGGTTAGGAAATTTCCAAAGTAATATGTACTAAATCATAGGAAAAATACTTGAAATTTACATTTGGTTTCAAAGTGATTGGTAGTTACATCCATGGCTCTTTATAAAAGGGAAATGGAGTTAATAAAATACATATTTTATACTTAGGAAACATTGTGGCTTATAATGAGTCTTTATATAAAATTGAAACCACTGTGTTATCAAAGAGGAAGCAGTCTACCAAATATAGTAAGTTCTCAGAAGTAAACTGACATCAATTTCAATTTCTTTTTGGATTTCAGCTTTTATGTGGAAGTTGATGGCATTCTATTTCATAAGCGTTGCAGTACTCTCTGTGTATTTTTAAAAGTCATATCCGTATATTTTGCTTGCAGGAATTTAGTTATTCAAGTTCTTGCTCATTCAATAAAGGTCAATTTATATTTAGCTAAAAATTTTGTCATGGTAATTACTATTTGTATTACTAAAAACATTTTAGTCTGAAGTCAATATCAGTTATTGATCTTCCTTTAACTTTTAAGGTTAAAATTACTTTAAAGCTTCTCCTAAATAGTTTAATTGGAAATCTTTAATTAGAAGGAAGTCCAGTAAGATCCTAAGATGATAACATTTTTTGAAATGAGTCTGTTTCATATTATGCTTTATTAAATCACATTTTATTTATTCATGAATTTTCCTGTAACTTTGACTCTTTCAGATATAATTCAGATATAGTAAATTATATTGAGATCTCATAAAATGCCATATGATTCTTTACAAGCTTTTTACAGGGGAATTGAAATGACAGATTTATATAATTAAGACATTTGTCATATTTAAAGTATTTTAAAAAGTAAATTTTAAATAAAAAAGCAAAATCACTTCTGTGATTTTACATATGTTAAGTTTGTGTTATATTCATGAAGACTTAAAGAGAATGAGCAAAGAAATGAAAACAGTTGAAGTATAGTAATTTTACTTTTATAATTACTTTTGGGGTATTTAATTTCCTTCATTGTATTAATATTTTTCAATAAATTTAAATATTTGTACACATAAATAATTTTCAAAGTCTAATTTGTTTTTAAGTAACTCTTAGGTTATATAGGTTTATAGACGATATTTTATCGTCTTTTATATATTAAATAAATAAGCCAGGATTCCATTATGTGCAGCTTATACTTTGCCATGGAATTTGGCAGCTGGAATTACCTTGAGAGTTGTCATATAAAAAGTATATATAAAACCATAATTCATATGCTACTGCTCTACACTGCTGTATGTGATCAATATAAAACATAGCCCTGGCGGTCCAGTGGTTAAGACTCTCTGTGCTTCTACTGCTGTGCGCACTGGGTTCCATACCTGGTCAGGGAACTACGATCCCTCATGCTGCACAGTGCAGCCAAAAAAATAAAAAAATAATTAAAGAAAAAAACATAGCTTTAAAGAAGAGTATAAGGCTAGTATTTCAGCCTTGTGATTATGTGATGCTAATTGGTAAGTTTTATTATTGTTAGATTACCAAGATCTAGGCTTATATACAAATTCTAGGCTTATATACAAATTTGTCGTAAGGCTGAAAAAGATTACTTCCAAACACACCTAATTCTGGAAAGCAGGGAAACAGAAATGAATAAGACATAATTTTGAATATCTAGTAGCTCTCAGTTAATAATATTTGCACTATTTAAATATTTGAAGGCCTTTCATGTATTGAATGCAGATAAGTTTTAAGAAAATATATTGTAGATTAAATGTGTATTAATTTCTGTTCCGATACTTTCTGCAAATTGACTTTGTTTTGTTCTCTCTGCTTCCTATAACTTTCACACTGTGAAGTTAAGAGCGTATTTTCTTCCCTGTCTGTTAAACATTTACTGAGAACATACAGGGCAGGGGTGCCTACCTGTAGAGAAAATGAATATGCACTTCAATTGCCATTTATCACAGCTGCCTATAGCAGTGAGAGTATGTGTATAACTATAGTATCATTAACTTTGCTTCTCTCCCGTTCAAGTTTGCAAATAGAGTAAATATACACAGTCTTCTGTGGAAAACTTCAAGGTTCAGATTGCAAATAGGGTGGAAAACAGCCAGTGAATACTCAGCAACAGTGAAAAGAGCTGAGGTGAGCAGACTATTATATGCTGATTGGTAGATTTACAGACAAGGCATTGACTAGCTTTGTGCATTTAAGGCCAGTCTTTATGCAGGAGCCAAGATCATTTGGAGAAATATGACCAAAACTAACAGGAAAGAATTAAAAGGGGGACTAAGTGGGAAAGAGAATAGTAGAGACCGAGGCATAGTTAGTGATGTGGAGAGTAATGAGAGCAGAGTCATTCACAGTAGATGAAGTGCAGTCAACGATAGATAATAATAGAACATCTCTGTTGTCAAAAGATCACATGGAAACTGTTGACAGAAAAAAAAGTGCACAACCTGAGGGAATTATGTTTTATTCAGCGGACTTGCTGAGGACTTAAGCCCAGGAGGCAGCCTCTCAGAGAGCTCTGAGGGACAGCTCCAAAGAGGTAAGTGAGGAGCCAGGATGTACAGGAGTTTTTGCAACAAAAACCAGGTAGTTGGAACATCAAAAGATTACTGTTAATTAAGGAGAAAACAAATATCTCAAGTTAGTGAATTTAGTGCTTTTCTATACATGGGAAGATGCAGGAGTCTGGGCTTATTCAAATCATTCCTTTGAGATACACCTTAACTATCCGGGGCCAGTAGCTTCTCTTTCTGCACCCTGAATCTCCTTGGGTTGTGCAGTCAGGGGTGGCTGCAGTGGCCGATGGCTTGATGGCCACAGCCTCCTTTATTTACTGATATGGCAGTAATGATTTTTTCCGACCACAAGCACATAGAATATGTGAGTTCTATGTGCTTAGAATTCACATATTCTAAGCATGGATGTTGGCATTTTCTCTGTGTATCGCTGGAGGTTGGGTATGGTCAGTTTGTTGGTCAGAACAGTAACTGATTCCCATAATGATTCTCTTTGATTTTAGAATTTAAATTATATATGTTACACATTCTATAAAAGAAAAAAGTGTGTGTTGGTTTTGTATTGCTGCTTTAAAAATTACCAAAAACTTAGTGGCTTGAACAATGCATGTCTCCCTGGGCTGAAATCAAGGCGTCGGCAGGACTGCATTCCCTTCCAGAGGCTCTGGGGGAAGAGTTGTTTCCTTACCTTTGCAGCTTCTGGAGGCCTCCCATATCCCTTGGATCATGGCCCCCTTCCTCCATCTTCAAAGTCAGAAACCACCGCTTGAGTGATTCTTATATCACATTACTCTGACCTACTACCCTTCTGCCACCCTCTTTCACTTTAAAGGACCCTTGGAATTGCATTGGGTGCCCTGGATAATCCAGGTTAATCTTATTTTAGGGTTAGTTCATTAGTAACCTAATTCCATCTGCAACCTTAATTCCTCTTTGCCGTGTAAGGTATCATATTCATAGGTTTCAGGGATTAGAAAGTGGACATCTTTAGGAGGGAGAATAATTCTGCCTACCAGAGTACCATTATGATTTAGAAATATTTCCACCTAAATGGATACAGTGTTATGAAATCTTCCATTATTTAGAAAAAGTTCTCATCTAGCATAGTTCTTCACTGATTTCAGAATAACATAGTTTTATCACATTAAGAGTAGATTAAAAATATGAAACTTGAGACAAAGTTTTCAGGAAGAATTTTATTACTGTAATTTGAAGTAGAGGACCACTCTTTATAAATTGTTATTGTAGTTTCAGGTAGCACTTACTAATGGTAATTCTTTTAATTACTAATGATTTGAATTATGAATATAGGCCGATATGCTACTCTACTGAGCATCAATTTAGAGTTCTTAATGGTTGAACTAGGGTAACTCCTTAAAGAAGAGGCCAAAGTTGTGTTTGTGTATACTCTATAAATATATATCAGCCAGTGGTACTAATGAAATCTTAGTTGGAGGTCAGTTTCCATATTGGCCAGTTAGCTTTACCCTATTTACCAGATAGCCTTTATTTCACAGGAGAAAGTAACTATTTCTGAGAAACATTTCAAAGCCCATGCTTCACTAATGTTGGTTCAAGCTTATCAGATATAATCATATATTTATAATATGTGAAATGTAGGACATGTTCTTTTAAAAACTTATTTGAATATACCTACCTTTAACATTTTGCCCCTTTTGTTTTAGCATTTGCTCATTCATATTCTCTCTATATATGTATGTATGTGCATGTATGTGTACAAATATGTGTATGTATGTAAATACACACTTTTTTTCTTGAACCAATTGTATACAACATGCTCCTTTATCCCTAAATATTCAGTGTTTATTTCCTAGGAATAGAAATATTATCTTATTTATATAACCTTAATAATTACCAAATGTATGAAATTTGGCATTGTTACAATACTTTAATGTACCATCCGTATTTCACTTTCATCAATTTTCCAAATAATGTTCTTTATAACATTTTTTTCCCTCCAGTGTAGGATCTAGGTCTAGGTAGGATTAAGCATTACATTTAATTTTTTTAGTCCCCTTTAATCTGGCACATTTCCTCAGCCTTTCTTTGTCTTTTCTGACATTGACAGTTTTTTTTAAAATAAATTTTTTATTTTATTTTATTATGTTTGGCTGCCCTGGGTCATTGTTGCTGCACGCTGGCTTTCTCTAGTTGCGGCGAGCGGGGGCTATTGTTCGTTGCAGTGCGCCGGCTTCTCATCGTGGTGGCTTCTCTTGTTGCGGAGCATGGGCTCTAGGTGCGCGGGTTTCAGTAGTTGTGGTGCGCAGGCTTCAGTAGTAGTGGCTTGCGGGCTCTAGAGTGCAGGCTCAGTAGTTGTGGCACACGGGTTTAGTTGCTCCATTGTCAAGTCCCACGTTGACAGTTTTGAAGTACATTTCCACCCTCCCTTTTTAAAAAAAGTAATCCTCATTTGAATTTATGTACTTTTTTATGATTAGGTTCAGGTTATGCACCTAGTTGGAATATTACGTAAGTGATGTGTCTTTCTCAGAGTTTCACGTGTAGAGGCATACGGTGCCCATCTGCTCTTCAATGCTTATATTAATTTTAATGAGCCTGTCAGGATGTTGTCCAATATCTCCAGTATATTTATTATTTTTTCCTTTGCAATTCACAATCTGTAGTGAGACCATGAAAATATCCTACTTCTTGGGACTTCCCTGGTGGCACAGTGGTTAAGAATCCGCCTGCCAACGCAGGGGACACGGGTTCGAGCCCTGGTCCGTGAAGATCCCACATGCCGTGGAGCAACTAAGCCTGTGCACCACAACTACTGAGCCTGTGCTCTAGACCCTGCGAGCCACAACTGCTGAGCCCAACATGCCACAGCTACTGAAGCCTGCGTGCCTAGAGCCCGTGCTCCACAAGAGAAGCCACCTCAATGAGAATCCCACACACTGTAATGAAGAGTAGCCCGTACTCGCTGCAACTAGAGAAAGCCTGCGTGCAGCAAGGAAGACCCAACGCAGCTATAAAGAAGGAAGGGAGGGAGGGAGGGAGGGAGGGAGGGATCCTATTTCTCATAAAAATTTCCCCTCTGCAGGCTAGAAGAATCATTTAGTACCAGATGAGAGAGTCTGAGACTTCAGTGTGGACTCCATGTTTATCTGCTTATAGATACTAATGGATATATACAGAAATAATTTATAGATATGTATCTATACATATGAGTTAGTATATATACACATATGTTTTGGCTTTGTCTGCTGAGAGGGTCTAGAAGCAGTGACATCCCAGTAGCAATGAGCATACCCAATGCCCAGATCTTAGTTTCTAATACCAATCTCCAATGAAAGGAACCGGGGCTCCTTAGAGAAATGGCTCACTCTAGGTCTGGGGCAAAGACTATATATGAGCCTTGAGCATATTGTAGTGCCAGAAAGTAAGGGAGTGCTCACAAAACAGAATGGCGTTATGTCAGAGGGACGCAGAGCCAAATGAAAGAACTCTCCATGGCCAAAGCTGGAACAATTTGAGCAACAAAATAAATAAATTAGTATTGGATTATAGTCCAATACATGGATAACAAAAATATCCATGAGTCCATGCTGATATAAATAAATACTTGAATAAATATAGGAAAGAAGAGACAAATCTGCCTTTCAGAAGAATTCCAACTAATTTAGTAGGTACTTGCTTCTAAAGAAGGTGGAGTATAACTCTGCACCCATGAAGTATGGGCTGTATTTAGTGATTTGCTCCAAAGAGTGCAGTATGGAATGGAGAAGAGGAAGTTACCATACAGTGGAGAACTGTCAAACACATACCTTAACCAAGTAATCAAGGTTAATATCATCAGTGATAAGCCATGTTGATAGCATGTATCTCATACATGATGAGAATGGCACTCTACCTTTGTGGCTTTCCTCTTCAAAACTCATAACCCGTGAAAATATCAGACAAACCCAGATTGAAGGACATTCTACAAATGGCCTAATCAGTACTTCTCAAAGCTTTTAAGGTCATCAAAAACGTGAGGGTCTTAGAAACTGTTACAGCCCAGAGCAGCCTAAGGGGACATGAAGACTAAATGTAATGTGGTGTCTTGGATGAGATCTTGGAACAGAAAAATGACATTAGGGGGAAAACTAGTGAAATCTGAATAAACTACAGAGTCTGCTTAACAATTCTTGCCTGTATCAGTCTTTATAGCAATTGTTATAAAATGATCATTTTCCAACATCAGCTCTTCTTACATATTGATCAGTTGACATGATAGTTAACATAATATCCTTCTTTCTCACCCAATTTTATTGATCTATATTACTGTGGACTCATGAATTTCTTCTTTTTAATGGTTAGTAATTCATTAATGTTCATAATCATTTTAGTGGTCAAGTTATTCCATATTTGGCCAGTAGGAGCCAAATATGGAATAACTTGACCACTAAAATGATTCAAGCTTCTTCTTAACGTACTTTTGACATGCCCCTTCATTTTCTTGAGCACTTTCTGACTTTATGGGATAGCAAGAGTTTCTAGGTTCCTCTTGTACCTTCCTTCTTGCAGCCATGGAATCAGCTATTACTCTGAAGAACCTTGATTCCTTTCAGTGAGGATTAGTTACTATTAGAAACCAAGATATGAGCACTGGGTGAAACATAACACGTGACACATGTTCTTTCAGTTGTCTTTCTTTGATAATGGTGGGACCCCTATTTTTGTGACATCTTCTTAATCAGCTTCACGTTTTTTTAAAAGGTTACGTATTACTTTTAGGTCTCATTCTGTTTGTGGTTTTTGAATGCCACATTGGTAAAATGTTGACAGAACATTGCAAGACCAGTTTGGAAGTAGTATCCAATTTATACACCACAACATTAATAAATGTGATGACAACTTACATTTGTATGGTGACAAAGATGTCTTTTAAAATGTCCAAACTGCATCATGTGTCTTTCTGCATCTTCACAGTGTTTCCATAATTTATAAGTAATCAAAATTTATTTTATAGGGAAAACTGTGGTGTTAGAAAGTTCAAATTTAATACGGAAGTCAGCAATGAACTTTTAAGTAAATATAGAAGTTAATAAGCTATTCAGATCCTTTATAAGTATATATATATAATCATTCATTCCACAAAAGTTTTTGAGTATCTACTAATGTACAAGCTATATCAGATGCTGAGACTATAAAAGTAAGTAAAAATAGTTATGATTTGCTTCCTTGTGGAGCTTTAGATATTAATCATATTATAACATTTTTGAATATATTTAAACATCATAGTATAGCCGTTTAAAATACCTTATGATTTATTCTCAAACAAATTTTTTTTTTGTTTACCATCATTTAGAGATAGAATTTTTAAATTTTGTTTATTGGCTATTTAGAACAAATTTATAAAAATAACTCTTAACTATGTTGAACATATTAGAGTGCATACTTATTTTTGAGGTCCTATAAAAATTTTATTTATTTTTTATTTATTTTATTTTTCTATAATATTTTTAGATCCCATATTATGATACAATTGTTTGTAATTCATATTTGATGAGTTAGCTAGGTATTAGTTTAGTTTAGATATATGGATTAGCTAAAAGTTTATTATCTTTACAAAACCTGCATATAGATTTGAATTATTATGTGTTGGTTAGAATATTAGTCTTAAGATCTAAAGTGTTTTAAGTAAATAGCAGAATCTACAATTTGTGGGTGGATGGTGGCAACATGGTAATGTGTGTGTGTGTGTGTGTGTGTGTGTGTGTGTGTGTGATGGTATTTTCTTCTAAAATATAATAAAACAACTGAATAGTTCATCACAAAACCTGGAGTTGATGGAAGGAGTTGGTGTAAGATTTTATAATAGTCAACTGATTTTCAGATTTTTTTTTCTGCCTTGTTTATTTAAACAGTAACCCCAGACATTTTAAGGTTCTTAGGTTCTTTTTTTCCATAAATAATAAATATTTACTTCTCAAAATATAGGTTGAATAGGCTATTTAGAGTGACTTTTCTCTAAGTAAAATATTTCTTCACCCAACCCTCTACCTCTTTGTTGTTGTTGATTTCTGGATCTCCAGTATCGAGAACGGTGTCTGGCACATAGTGGGCATTCAAAAAAAATTTTTTTAATGAATGAATGTGTAAATATTTCCCTTAAACATTGACTATAATGTAAAGAAAGCTCATTTTGCTTGCTGCCCTAATAGATTTTGTTTTTAAAGTAGCAACGAACATTATTTAGAAGAGTTGATATTTCCTTATACAAAGGGTTTCATTCTTTAAAAACCTCATTGACAGTAGAATTTTTTGAAGAATTTAACATGGTATGGGAAAACTAAGGTTAGAAGGACTGAGGTCAGAAGTGAACCTATAAAAGCCCTTTTGATTATTATTATATTTTTAAAATATATTGATGAGATTTGTTAAATAAAGGAACTATCACTATCATTTCATACTTCTTTGGTTATGATTGATTCTGTATTATTGATTTCCATATATCATTCTTCATTTGCTGAAAGCATTTTAGGATTTCTCATCTCTGTGGTTTCAATTAGATGCTTCTAATGCTTCTAATTTTATTTTATTTTTTTGTAGAAAATAAGCGAAATTAGAAGTATTCTTTCTGGTCTAATCCTTTAGCAGACTATTAAATTCTGATTTCTGTCCTGGTTTTAGTAACTCTTATTTAGTTATTTCCTGGATTTTGCTTCCTTGCTCCAGCTCAGTACAGAAACACCAAGTAATTTGATTCTTCGAGATTTTTTTTTTTTAAAAGACGTCCCTTTAATGAAACTACCTGCCCCTATTTTCCTTCCTCCTTTTTGTTCCCCTTCCTTTGCCCTATCAAACCCACAGTTTTAGAGCCTTGGTTCTACCCATAACATCTTACCAAAACGCATGCCTTCCTCATCCTGTCTCCTACACATCTCTCTCCTTAGGCACCAGCTGGGTGTCAATCAGAAGGTCCTGGCTTTTTATTGTATATAACCTGTTATTCATTCCACAAATATGCTAAACATATAGCCCCCAACAAGTCAGCTAATGGCGAACTTTTGATAACTTTCTGTAAAATTATATAAATACGAAGTTAATTATCAAAGAAATAGAAATTTCTTCTTTTAAAATTAAGGAACCTTTCTAGCGGTTTTGGCAAGTGTGTCTGTGCATATATAATTGTAGGGTACACAGTTATTAGTGTGGAGACTGGAATGATTTTCCTACCTTTCTGACTTCATTTCTTTGGATCTTAGCACAAACTACTTTTGAATTCTGTTTTCTAAGGGGTAAACATGATGTTAAAAAAAAAAGTTTAATATAAGCTTTTCTCTGGTACTTAAAAAATTTTTTTGTTAGTGATTTAAAATGCCACTTTGATGTATAACATATGAGATTCTTAGTGTTTGAATCCAGCTTTGCCCTCAAAGTTTTATCAGTTGTTCTGGTTGAATATGTTTATACATATACGTACATACACACATATATATATGTATATATATATAATATATTTAGATATTTATTTGCATGTTTATTTTGTTTTAAATATTTTATAATACAACAGAATAGCCAGTCTTATACAGAGTCTGGGTAATCTCATTGTGGGAAGCCAAGATAATGATAGAGTCTTTTAGTGAAAGAACTATTTTCCACATAAGGTTAATTGCCTCTTACTGAGCAGCAAATAAAGGCTTGAAGTTCTTATTTGATGCCCTAGAAACAGTAATTTATTGTGAATGAACACCCAAATGGAAGATAACTTTTAACTCATCGTAGTTTTTGGCCAGCCATTTAAAACTAAACCACTAATGTGTAGAAACTTAGCTAAAGTTGTAAAGAAGCATAAATGCACATGGAATATGATTAAATAATTATACTTTACTATGATATTTACATATTAACCACTGAGAGTTACATACTAACTTACCTGTTAGTTGAATGGCACAGAGGAAAATCATAGTTGATTTCTTAATTTTAATGGGCTTCCAAAATAGTGGATACTTATTACTTTTAGATTCTACATATGTTTCAACAAGTAAGTCACTTTATTGGAGACACTTACTGTAACTTAATATTTCTGAATCCTTGTCTTGTGCTTTCCCAATAGTTGCTTTTTTTTTTTTTTTTTTTTTTTTTTGCGGTACGCGGGCCTCTCACCGCTGTGGCGTCTCCCGTTGCGGAGCACAGGCTCCAGATGCGCAGGCCCAGTGGCCATGGCTCACGGGCCCAGCCGCTCCGCGGCATGTGGGATCTTCCCGGACTGGGGCACGAACCCGTGTCCCCTGCATTGGCAGGTGGACTCTCAACCACCGCGCCACCACGGAAGCCCCCCCATAGTTGCTTTTTTAAAAAAGTAAGTCAACAATCATTCAGAAGAACATATTTTGGGGTGTCATAAATGGAACAATTCAGCTACCCCTACAGTGGAACTTGTGTACTCATGTTATTTTTCTTAAATATAATTTATGTAAAATGCTTTTAGCTCTCCAATTAAAGATTGGTTTTGAAATGCATAATATAAAGTTTTGCCTTATATGAAATTTTAACATAGTCATTCAACATATATTTACTAAGCCTCTACTAATATGCATGACATTTTGATAGGAACTTAACTCAACTTGGTGAAAACTAAGTCTCTACTGTACTAAATTACCCCAAACTAATTTGTTTATTCTTTGTTCACACACTATGTGTTACATGGGTCGACAGGGCCTGCAAGGGCTGTGATGGCCAGGATTCATCTTTATCCTCTGACCTTGCCTTTTATTACCTACCTCTGAACCCTCATTCTTAATGCTCTCAAGAATCAGAACCTCTCCCTGAAATGTGTGCTTTCTTTTTTATTATTCCTCCAAAAAAGGCTTCCTTTGGCTTCAACAGTAGAGATCCGGCACAGACAAATGGATGTTCCTTAAAAAGTGGTTATGAAAACTGGTCAATTAAATTTTCACAAAAATTTTAAAGCTATAAAACCAGTTTTCAACTAATTACAATACTTTTTAAATATGTAAAGGTGACAGACATATACTAAATACGATAAAATGTTGGAAAAATAGACAAGACTGTGAAAAGAAGTAGAAATCAGTATAAATTGGAAAATTCACGTATGAAACACAGAAATTTAAGTTGTATATGTAATAGGACAAGACAGCCCTATGATCTTAGTTTTGAAAAACTGAACAGTTCTTGAAATGTTGCTAAGAAGAATATAATTATTAATTTGTCTTAGAATAATATATTCACTAGAAGAATATAGTCATATGTTTAACATATTCAAGAACAGTATTCTTTAAATATTTATAATTGGTAACTAGGTAATTTTGATACTTTAAGCAAGTTCAGCAGATTGACTTCTGCAAGACCACATTTTTTTTCTTTTTTCTTTTTGGCCACATGGCTCACAGGATCTCAGTTCCCCAGCCAGGGATTGAACCCGGGCCGTAGCAGTGAAAGCCTGGAGTCCTAACTGCTAGGCCAGCAGGGAACTCAGATTGACTTTTGGAAAATTGGTCTCCTTTCCTGTGCAAAACATTTGCAATACAGTAACACAAAAGTTTTCATAGAGCTTACTTTCTTTGGAGCTGTGTAACCCTGGACAATTTAATTGAACTTTGTAAGACTTAGTTTCCTCATATGTGTAAAATAGATAATAACATTTACCTTGTAGAGTTATTGAGCGAATAAAATGAGATAATTCACGTAATAGTGTTAGCACAATGCCAGACACTTAGAAAGGTTCAATAAATGCGTAGTTGTTATTAAGTTGTGATACGGGTTCCAAAACAGAGGTGATACTTCATGAGGGTTTTCTTGAAATTAACTGAATTTCTTAAAGAAACTGTTTTCAAAAGTACTATTAATTAAATCACCAACACTGATTTACTTTTATTTTTATTTCCTTTTAATGAAGACTAAGTACCCTACACAAAATAAGTGTCAAATTTAATTGGAATCTTGATCTCTCCTAACATTTCTCTTTCACAATTCCCTATTGTTTTGATAAAGAGTATGTGTATTTTTGAGAGATTAATTTAAAGTTGGTAGGTACATTCTGGATTTCATTTTACTTTAGATGTCAGGTGTGGCACATTCAGTATCTTTGGTTCAGTAGGAGAATAACTAAGTATGAACTGTAGCCCCATTTCTTGTTGAAGACACCCCAGATGGTTGGAAGTGCACTGTAGAAGGGACAGAGGGCAGAAGTACTATAGCCTAAACAAAGGATATTTGAAGATGGGGTGTGCATGAAAGAAACCAAAAGGATGGTTGGCTAATGGAAGAAGAGTGACTACTGATTATTTGTATCTGATCCCCTGTTAAGAACAAAATGTATTTTTGCTTAGAAACAAACTTGTTTTATAGCAGTGTTTCCAGACCATGTGCAGGAATGAATTAAGTAAAAAAAATATATATATATTTTTTGCTTTTCTCCTTAGACATTTAATGGGGAAATATATACATGTAGAGTAGGGAGAATATAAATAAGTATGTTTGAGGCATTCCAGTTGTTCCCTGGCATAGTAGTTGTGAGCTGAAGAAAAAGGAAGTGTAAGTCATTTATAAAGCCAAATACTATTAGTGTAAATGTATTATTCTCCTTAGAGTAAAATTTTAATTTCAGTTTTGCTATGCCGTTTATTTGGAAAGTTACCTGTTTAAGGAAGCAATTCATTTGTGTTCTGGAGTTGATGAATTTAAGAGAGCCACATTTTAATCCTTGATTGCCTGAGGATTTTCTTTCACAATACCTTTCTCCTTTAAGTCCCTAAAACTACAGTCCTTTTGAGTGAATAGGGGCTATTTTATACACCACCCTGCTCCCAATCCAATTAAAGGTCCCATAATAGATGGATTAGGGAAAGTTTACTTCTTAGCAGAAATAAAGCTTTAGAAAAATGGTGCCCAGATAGCAAGAGGGAATGTGAGGGAAAGCGGAGAAAATTAAGGAGATAATGGTCAGTAATCTTAACTTGTCTGATGTTTGCGCTGTTCACAATATAGCGGACTTTTAAAATAAGGGGAACAATGCTTCAGATTCTTTAACCATTTTGTTGCTGAAGTTTGGCTGTCTCTTCAATTTTCTTCACTTTTGCTTTTGTTATCTGCATCTTGGGCAAATATGTCTAATCCTTTACTTCAAGTGTCTGTGTGTTTTGTCGCATTTTCTTTTTTTTTTTTTTCTTTCTAAGTGTGAGTGATAGTGTTGGAAGGAGGCAAGGGGATGGAAAAGTTAATCTGGGTAACAATCCACTTGCATAATTATAAAAAAAATGTAATAGCAATGAGTATACTTCAGATTTAATTTTTAAGTGTTGTATATATTTGTGTTTCAAAAATTAAAGAAATAATTTGTTTTAAAAATTATTTTACAAGTATTTTTTGGTACATTTTGTTTCCATTGGCTCTAATAGACAAATATATTTGAATATGGTGATTTACTTGGACAAAACAAAATGTAAAGTCCAGAATTAATTGTTTGTTGTTGTTTAGAAATAAATATTACCTTTCATTGCAGATCAGTTGAGTTTTTACTTCAAATCTCTCAACATAAACTTAGAAGATTTTGTCTTTTAGTTGCTTTGGAAAATCTGGTCTTTTTTATCTATGATCAACACATATTAGCCAAAATAAAGAGTTGACCAGGGAAATATCACCTTTAGAACAGTTAAATCAGGTATTTCCAAGTCTATAAAACAACCAATAGTCATTAAAAAAAAAAAAAAACCAAAAATAAAAAAAAGACCTATTTCTGAATGGGCTCTAGAACTTTTCTTTTCCAAGGATAGTGGATTGTGGTAAGGCTAAATGTTTAATGAGTCTCTATGTTAAAGGCTGCACTTATCTTCCAATTAACCCCAAGACCACTCTGGCATTTTTGTAAATCCACTGAAGTATTTTGAGTGAGGCCTAAAGGGTAAGCTGCAGGCTGCCTGTGAAAAATGTAAAAAGACTAACCTGCTAACAAACCCTGTGCAATGGGACAAAGAAAGTTTAATCCGTATTATGGTAAATGCAGGCTTAGTGTCCCAAAAGGCCTTTGCAGAGTGGAGCAAAACAAAGAAGGGGCAGCACTAATAAAAATCCAGTGCTTTTATTTTTATACACAAAATTGTTGCAAAAGAAAAACTGATAATAGCATTAAGAAAAGGTTTGAATGGTGGTTTTAAATATGATACTAAACATTGTATTTGTTCACCAATTGAATGCAGTTTGTTGTACATAAAGAAGCTAAAAGTAACATGTGCAGCGTGGTCGTGTTAATATTGCTAAAGAAACCTTTAGTTGAATAGTATGATTTTGGAGCTTTAGTTCAAAGTCATAATATCATCGCAACAGTATTCCTTCTGCAAAATATACAAATACTTCTTGTATATGAAAAATGGGGATTAAAAAGACTTGTTTTGTTTAAGCTTTAACTATAATAGTTTGTTATATGCCTTCAGAGCTTTTGGGAAGCATATGCTGCTTATGATTATATCTGTATTTTATAATGGGTGAGAAGAAAGAAAAAAAATCTTTTTCCTTTTCAAATTAACCATTTCCTCAAAAGGATTATCTCTGAATATTGGAAAGCTTAAATTTTATACCACTCAAAAATTAAGGATTGGGGTTATTTTTACTCTAGGTAGGTAACAGAATCATGAGTAACTGTCCGAAAGTGAGTTTAAAGAATTTGGTTTCATTATTGAATCACATTTTAAATGACTACCTTAGTGAGGTTTTAAAATGAGTTCCAATCTAACTTATTATTTTCTTTAAACCCTTAACCTCAAATCTGAAATAAAATGTTTACTATCTTAGCCATTGTTCAGAACCTATATACATATTAAAAAGCTTAAAATAGTTTTAGAGATTATATAGCAGACAGTTCTTGTTCACCATCTAATACAGTGTTAGATTGCAAATTCTTTAAAAAAAAGGGTAAAACGTTGAAGTTTTTATTTTAAAAAAGAGATTGTGATTTTTGTCTCAGAATAATAACAGCATCCATGTGTAGAATTTTAAAGTGCAATAAGTGAAATAAAATAATTCAAGTGAACTTAATATTATCAGATATTACAAAGGACAAAAAATTTCAGGAGGTATTCTGAGATTATAGCAGAGGGATCTTAGTATATTTGAACTTATTTTATGATTGGTTTGTAACATTCTTTTGACTATAAACTTTTGTGAATATTTTTAAATAGTACGTTTCAGTTCATATAGAAGCCAAAAATTTTCTGAAATGATTAGTAAGCATTCTTTTTAGCTGTTATCTTAATTGAGGTATTAATAAAGATATTAACAGTTACTTTTATTATAAAGTGCTTCACAGTTTTTAAGGGCTTTCACAAGCTTAATTTCATTCATACCTCACAGCTCTCTGAGATCTGTGGGACAGGCATTAATATTCCTTATTTTACAGATAAGGAGATTGAGGCTTTGTGACCTTAAGCAACTTTCACGGCATCGCATAGATAACGGTTTGTGCAATTCGAACTCAAATCTAGGATAGTGAATTGAAATTCACTACACACACACACACCCCATTGCACCAAATTGAATGCCGTGTGCAAGCATGGCACAGCTGCTTCTTCCTCCTTGTCCCTCTCTTCCCTCCTCCTCCTTTCAATCCTTCTTCCCCTCCTCATTCTGCCTCTTCTCCTTCTCCTTTTCCTTCTCCTTCCTCTCCCCCCACAACTCCCTTTCCCTTCCAGTTATCAGAACATTTTATGCTCTTAGAAAGGGATTGATAATGATGGGAAGATAGTATAATATTTAAAATGGATATTATAATCAACAGGAGCTCTGCTTTGACTTGATATATATACATGTATGTGTATATATATATATGCCAGTTTTAGAAATCAAATAATTATTGAGGGTCAGGCCCTTATGTGTAGACCTTGGGAATCCAACAGTGAGCAAGACAAACATGGTTCTTCTTAGTGATACTCACAGAGCTTATATTCCAGCAGAGGGATCAATAAGCAATTCCAGTATATTATAGTAAGTGTTATGATAGGGGTGGTATGGAAATGTATATCCCGAAACCTGATATATTTTGGGGGAGATAGGAGGAGGGAGTTCATGGAAGGCTTCATTGAGGAAATGACCTGGAGGATGACCAGGAATCTACTGATACTAGATAACTAGGGAAAGTGTATTCCAGACTCAGGGAAATAAACCAGTTTGAGAGAGAGCATGGTTGAGATGGAGAAACAAAAAGAATTGTAGTGTGGTTGGAGCTTAGGGTACAGGGAGCAGGTTGTAGGAGAGGAGGCTGGACAGGTAGACAGATGCCAGTTAAACGCATTATTCTAAGCGCAGTGAGCAACCACTGAAAAGTTTTAGGCTGGTAACTAACCCAATCAGATTTATTTATTTAAAAGCTAAATTGGGAATAGTATTTGTTTATTTGTTTGTTTGTTTTTTTGCGGTATGTGGGCCTCTCACTGTTGTGGCTTCTTCCGTTGTGGAGCGCAGGCTCCGGACGCGCAGGCCCAGCGGCCATGGCTTACGGGCCCAGCCGCTCCACAGCATGTGGGATCTTCCTGGACTGGGGCACGAACCCATGTCCCCTGCATCGGCAGGCAGACTCTCAACCACTGCGCCACCAGGGAAGCCCAATATTTGTATTTTAAGAAGTTTCTTTGCTTTACAGAGTTCTTTTTATATTACCTTTAAAACAATATGTGTACATATTAATATATGAGATATATTTTAGTTGCCCTTTTATAAATGACTAGTATTTATTGATGTACTCTGGTAATAATAAATCTTTAAAAGAACAGGGCAGGGCTTCCCTGGTGGCGCGGTGGTTGAGAGTCCGCCTGCCGATGCAGGGGACACGGGTTCGTGCTCCGGTCGGGGAAGATCCCACATGCCGCGAGGGGCTGGGCCCGTGAGCCATGGCCGCTGAGCCTGCGCTCCAGAGCCTGTGCCTGCAACGGGAGAGGCCACAACAGTGAGAGGCCCGCGTACCGCAAAAAAAAAGATAAGAACAGGGCATGTTTGAGCTTTTTGAAGTGATGACTGGTATACTTGCTAAATAAGAAGTTGATTATTTCTAGTGTTTCTATTGTTGAAAACCTTTTTTAGAGAAAGTCAGCGATATAGTGACCATATATATCTAATTTGCTAGGATCGATCCAATTTGAAATATTTTTTCTTGTAGTCAGATGATTTGTCACCTGATATTTCCACAATTTCTAATTCAGAAAATGTTTGCCATACATAAAAGTTTCTGTATTCACCCTGAATTTTTTAAAAGAAAAATGAAGATTTATAGCTTGTGCTTCAAGAAAATATTTGTTAAAACAAATGAATGGGTAAGTGAAACTACCTATTTGTCTGAACGAAATAAAAAGGAGGGAGCATGGCCAATTTCGTTCACATAGCTGGCAGTGGATAGTATCTCCTTTCTAGGTGTGAAATGTTATTCCTAGACATTAAACAAATTCAGGATATATTCCCTAGTGCAAGCTGCCTGCTGGCAACAAGATATAGGAGTTCAATGTGTATACAGAGATAAGAATGACATGTAATTTGTGTTAGAATTTGACTGTTAATTGTGTATAAAGCTGTGGCCTTTTCGAGTCCAAGCATTTGGCAGCCTTGTTAATTGGGGAAAAGAGAGGAAGTTTGAATGAAATTACATGTAGAAAAGATAGACATTTACATAATTAGCAAAGTCCTTTGAGTTAATAAACGTATGTCCATTTTCTTTTCTCGGAGGGTTGGCAGAGTAGTACTTCCGTTTATGTTTTTTGTAATACCAACGGCAATTTATTTTCATTTTTGTGTTTTAGTGGCAAGACTCAATATAAAATTATTTTGGTCTGACTTTTTAATACTGCAAGGTATCTTGAATATTCTTAAAGTTTGCTTTAAGAACTTAAAAAATTTTTTATATTATTATGGCTATGTCATTATCAAATTTATAGTTAATTGGAAGAGAAAATCTGGAAAGATTGCATAACTGTTTAAATTATTAATAATAATAATTTAATAATTATTAAATTATTTTTGTTTGATTCTAGATTTGTCTTTTAAGGACATTCTTACCTGGTTGTTATACGAAACGGGAACTTGTCTAGAATCTTCAATTCCTTACAGATTTTTTCATTGCTTTATAAGGGCAGGCTCATGTATGATTTGGTCATAACATGAATTTCTAGTGTTTATTACAATGTCTGGTATACAGATAAGTACTTAATGAGTATATGTCAAATGAAGGAAAATGTAATAACAATGACAGGAAAGAAAACTTATAACACATGATGTACTAGGAGTTTTATATATGTTAACACATTTAATTCTTATAATTACAATTATTATTACTATTTTACAGTTGAAGAAAGTAAGGTCCAGAGAAATTAAGTAATTTGCCCAAAATTGCTAGAGCCGTTTTGAACCCAGGTAGTCTGATTCCAGAATTTATTCTCTTCCCCATTGGTTACAGGGCCTCTGGGGGATGGGGTAGGGCGGTGGGAGAGGAGAAAATGTCTAGAAGTACGTTTGGGAGGGAGACAGTACTACATTTGTTGAGATTTATTTCCAAAGTAAAAAGTTGGTTTAAAAGTACTACAAATTGTAGAGTACCATTCTAAAATGCAATGCATGATTCAGACATAAAATAATGTATGCTTTATTGTCAGATATTTTAAAATGGTAGTAGAAACGACAAAAAATTTAAATGTCTTAAATTGATACCTTTGCAAAATAATTTTTCCTATCTCTTATGTATTTTTTTTTCTCCTCAGGTGTTTTTCAAAGAGGGGCAAGGTCTATATTATAAAATAAGAAATGGTTTGGATGAAAATAGTCTCAGACATATTTTAAGAAAACATTTAAGAAAAAAGACAAGACTCTGAATTTGAAAGGCACCAATTTTCCCAGCCTAACACACACACACACACACACACACACACACACACACACACACACACACACACACACACACACACACACACACACACGCACGCACTAAGTGGAAGTTGCTGGGTTGGAGTTCTGGGAAAGCGTTGTGCAGGTGGAGCTGACTTAGCTCAGCTTTGCCTTTTGCTCTTTGTCATTCTTCCTCTTATCTCTTCCGAAAACTTAAACATAAGAGTTGGAACAAGCCAAGAAAATCAGAGACCTCAAGCTTTGTGTTTTTGAATTGCTGATCCAATAACTGGCTGCCTTTCTATTACCTTTTTACTTGACAAGAAAGTAAAAGTCCCTAATTTGCTTAAAACATTTTTAGTTAGGTTTAGTTAGGTTTCACCTATAGCCAGATGTAACCATAGTTGACTGAGCCACCATTTTTTGAAACCATCGTTACGATTTCCTGTGCTCTCTATTAGCAATTGTAAGATTTATATCGAAAATCAGAAAAGTTACTTTATTTATTTATTTATTTTTTGCGGTACACAGGCCTCTCACTGTTGTGGCCTCTCCCGTTGCGGAGCACAGGCTCCGGAAGCGCAGGCTCAGTGACCATGGCTCACGGGCCTAGCCGCTCCGCGGCATGTGGGATCTTCCCAGACCGGGGCACAAACCCGTGTCTCCTGCATCGGCAGGCGGACGCTCAACCACTGCACCAGCAGGGAAGCCCCAGTTACTTTATTTAATAGTACATCTGTATGGTTAAAACTTTTATGGCAACAAAATAGCTTTAAATTTGGGTTAGTGCTGTCTCGTTTATTCTAAGCAGAATGCTCTGTAAAGTTGATTTTGCCTATATAGAGCCCCTCATCCTAGGTTGTGTGGCTATATCTTCTGTTAGATAATTACACTAATTTATACAGCCTTTATATATCACTGAGTTGGATAATAACAACACTGTAAAAAGAAAAACATTTTTAAGAAAGCATAAGTTGCTATTTTAATAAGGAATGTTATGAACATTCTTGTAATTGCTTATTGTTGCGCTACTTTGCAACTACAAGATTAACCTAGGCTATTTTGTAAACCATGGCAGCATGCCTTAGAATCTTCAGTTTCATTGCTTTTCAAAATGTTGTTCAGCATACTATCTAATAACATTATAGTATAATTTTGAGAATACTAAAATAATTCTGTTTATTAAAATATCTGTTAAACCTAGAATATTTGATATTCATTTTCAAGAGGCAGGAAATATGGAAAATACTTAGAAGTTAGCAACAATTTAATTTAAAATCTATTTAATGTGCTTCAAATGACATCAACATCTTTTTTTTTTTTTTTTTGGCTGCTTTGGGCCTTTGTTGCTGCGCGGGGGCTACTCTTTGTGGTGCGGTGGCTTCTCTTGTTGCGGAGCATGGGCTCTAGGCATGCGGGCTTCAGTAGTTGTGGCACGTGGGCTCAGTAGTTCTGGCTCACGGGCTCTAGAGCGCAGGTTCAGTAGTTGTGGCGCACGGGTCTTAGTTGCTCCGCGGCCTGTGGGATCTTCCGGCGCCAGGGCTTGAACCCGTGTTCCCTGCATTGGTAGGCGGATTCTTAACCACTGTGACACCAGGGAAGTCCCAACATCTTAATAGTTAAAAAAAACAAAAACCAAACATTATAACAATCATTTAAAATATTAAAGCAATGTTCCTAAAGTACAGAAGTGTTTTTGTTCCCTTATTGATATTGTTTAACAAACTGTTATTCTAAAAGTTATTTTAGATATTTCCATTTCTGATAAAATATATATACTTCCAGTAGTGATAAAATAATCTTGAATAGTCTTCTCAGCAATACCATCTTCATTTCCCCTTTATGAACTCTAAGATATATATGTATCTCAGTTTTTTATTTTCCAGATCACTTAGCATCTTGAATGGTATTCAGGTCAAATTAATGTGCAATATTCTGGTATATGTTACTTTGGGCTAGAATTGTACCACAGAATCACTGCCACTTCCGAGTAATTATCTAGAGCAGACATATCTCTTAGCATGCACTTAAAACTAAGTTGATGTTGCGAATTTTCTTTCAACTTTTGAAAACTACAGGCATTTAGTTCAATTCAAAACTCACATTGTAGATTTATTTCAGAATGTTTCCAGTTTTCAGAGGTAGGGAATTAGAACTGTGTTTTGGACTGAATAAGGAAGGTAGTCTAACACAAAAAAATGGCAAATAAAAACCAGAATTTACCTTATAAATCGGGGTTATTGATGTAAAAGAATAATTTTGGCTAACATTTTGCAGGTGAAGAGGTACAGAGATGGTTAGTAACTTACTCATGGTAAGAGCTAGTACATGGTAGAGCCAAAATTTAAACCTAGTCAGTTGGTCCCAGAGCCCATGCATTTGAAAATTAATTCACTTAATTATTTTTTAATGTTGATGAAGTTTAGATTTTTTTGTTGAAGTGTAATGTATACAGAAAAGTGCACATAATTATATAACTTGCTGACTTTTTGCACACAGATCCATGAAACCAACAACCAGAGCAGGAAACGAACATTACCACAAGCAGAGGCCCTTTTTGTGCCCCCTTTCTGTCACTACCAGAATTGAAATACTGAAAGATTTTTAAAGTAAATTGGATGCCCAACTGTCTATCCCAAATACTTCTTTATATTCATTAAAAGAATGTAGATTCCTATGTAGACCAAAATAACATTATTACCTAACAAAATTAATAATATTCCTTAATATTATCTCATATTTAGTGTAAATTTGAATGTATCATTTTGTCCCCAAAGTATTTTTTGTAACTTGTTGGCCCAAAGCAAGACTGTAGTTTGTATCTGGTTGGTTTGTCCCTTAAGTCTTTTTTATTCCAGAACAATTCTTTATTCATGACACTTACTTGTTGAAGAGACTAGGCCATTTGTTCTGTAGAATGTCCCACTTTCTGCATTTATCTGTTTGCTTTCTTGTAATAATTATTTAGGATGTTCTTCTATTCTTTGCAGTTCCTGCAAACTGGAAATTAAGTGTAAAGCCTTGGTTAGATTAAAGTAAATATTTTTAGATAAACTATAGCATAGGTGATGGAGCCTCATGTTGGAAGACATGAGGAAGCACACAGTATCTCCAGACCCACCTTCAGTCATGTAAAGCTTCTGCTCCTAACTGTACCACCTCTGTGAAGCTAAGGAGTAATATTTGTCCTAAGAATGAAAGCATTTTATACTTTAAAGGATGTTAAAAGATATTTTCCATCTTCAATTTAGAATATTCTTCATTTTGTATTTAAGGTAGATAAAATTATGGACCAAAACATTACTCAGGTAATAGGAAAGCTTAAATAATGGGTTTTTTAAACTATTAAATTGGGAATTACTATTTGCAAAAGCAGAAATTAAGATTTGTCCTTGTTCAAATGGTGACATTACATGTGTATTTCAATGTAGAAAGAGAATAAACAAGGGAATTCCCTGGTGGTCCAGTCATTAGGACTCCACACTTTCACTGCCAAGGGCCCAGGTTCATCCCTGGTCAGGGAACTAAGATCCTGCAAGCCACACAGCACAGCCAAAAAATAAATAAATAAAAGAGAGAGAGAACAAACAAGGAGAGAGAAAATTTAGAGAGATGAGTTGAACAGTAAGGATAGGTAAGAGAATGGTCAGGAATATAAAAAAAATGAAACCATTATGTCTAAATATTAAAACATTAAAATATAAATAAAATTGTTTTTAAATGATTACATTTTGCTGTTTGCCATTAATTACATGAAATGTTGATTTTAAAAAGAAACAGGCTTTCATCAGTTTGTCACAGTTTTATCACACTGATTTTGTCAGCACTGGAGCAAAACCTCTGCCACATTAGCTGGAGTTCTCATTAAGCAGCTGATTTGCCTGAATTCTCATTAAATTGATGAACTCACTTATAGGCATTGGCATCTGATACTGTTCAAGGATGTTTAGAGATTGAAATCAAAACTGTTGAATATATAGTCTTATTTATTGATTCTTTCCAATTTTCATATGCTAAATAGTGTTAAAATGTTAATTCCTCCTCCTTATAGGGAAAATATATATTCAATATATATAATATGAACTTAGTAATATGTTATCAGTTCTTTTTGGGAAATAAGTAATAATTGTAACCTATTGCTATTGTAATACTCTTTTATTTTGTGTAGTTTACAGAAAACATGGATTATTCCTGGAGAATATAATGTAACTATGACATGTAATTCATGTCTAACATGACTGGTATCTTGTAAGTCTTCCACTAACACAAGCAGTGTGAAATCATGCAAAAAAAAAAGAATGGATTTATTTATTGGGAACACTGCATTATGTTCTAAAATGTCTTAAAACAAATGCAAACAAAAATTGATACCTGTTCTTAATTCTGGAATACCAAAACATTGAGTAAACAATGCTATAAAATTTAATAACTTTGTAATTGTCATATGGCATTTTTGTGTATATTTTAAAGTGAAATAATTTACTGGTTAAAAAGGAACTTTTTTTAAAGCAACAGAGTAAGAAGATAGATTTATAAGTATATTACAAGTTTTTCTTTCATAATAAAGATGAGTTTTATTCTTAACAAGTGGTACGGTTTGACGGCTCAAATATTGATATTAAGTCAGTTGGTAAAGTTTTTCAGGATTATTGGAAGATAATATTCAATGAGCCTTGATTATCTGGTTCAATTTTCCAGCATTTACTGTAAGTCTAGTTTTTAGTCAGTTGGTGAGCATGCACCATTTACAAATAGAAGATTCCCACCCAAATTAGTGGAAAATCTTTTCTCCACAAAAAGGTAGCTATTTTCCCCCTAACAGTTTCAGGACTATTAGAACTCATTTCAACAAGGATTTGTTGTAATGTATATAAAAATGTGTAATTTTTAACAGTCATTTTTCCTTTTCCTTCTTGAAAAGCACAGTATAATTATATATTGGTTCCATTCAAAAGGGCATAGTTTTAAAATCTTAAATCATTATGTCTTTCTATTTTGTGTATATATCTATTCTTCTCTTTCTGTTTTATATGACAGTTATAGACTTCTTCACTAATAGGGCTTGCATTTCAAGATAAGGCTTCATGTAAACAAATTAACTTTTAAAAATAGAGAGCAATTTCATCTGTAATAATGTACCAGTTCATAAATTATCACTGGTATTTTTTTCTTAAAGATAAATGACCCATCATCTAACACATACTATTAGGTAGTATAGATGTCTTTGTGTTCTGGGAGATAAGGCTCTTGTATTATTATACCCTAATAATATGAGTTAATGTTTTAATATTATCGATAAAAGAGCACTTGGATATATTTAATAACCGAACTGAGAAACACTTAATTTTAGTTGTCTGTAGCAGTATAACACAAATTCTCCTGTAAAACAAATTGCACTTTTGGAATATATTTTAATGTGTATTCGACAAAGGAGAAAATGAGGTGATTGAAGTTCAATTTGTAGCATGTTATTAACCATTTCCGCTTGACTAGATGAGTAAAAGGATAATGGATGAGGGTTTTATTATTACCTTTCTACTAAAATGAAGTGGTATGAAAGATAAGGTGATGAGATTAATGAACATAAGGAAAAGGAGTAATCAATCAAGCTCCAAGAAGGAGGTGAGAATGACAGTAGCCTATAAGATCTGTAAGAGCACGCCATATAAAATAGTTTACTTTATCGTTTTTAGTTTTCACCAAACTGTTGAAAACTAACAGTTGCGGCTGGAAGACAGAACTAAAACTAACAAGATAATGTTAAATCAAACATGCATGAAGTTTTGTATTTAGGTTTAAATGGTGTACATGGTAGAGAGATCTAGCATAGCAGCTGAATTCTGAGAACTAGAAAGTGTATCTTTTGAGTCCATGTGCTGTTATCTTCCTATTTTTGTTGTTGTTTTTTATCTGTATCTTCCTTTAATCAGTAGAATGTAAACATAAGTCCCTTCCATTGGACTGTGGGTTAAGCATGGAGTTCCACTTACCCAACTCTTCCTACAGTTTCATATTTTTTATTGATACTTCTTAGAAAAGATTTCAGAAAGCCAGAGTAATTTTGTGGAGGTTGTTGCTTTCATAGCAGTATTTAGATTGTGCCCATCCATTCATTCAACAACATTTATTGAATGCCTACAAGGTGCCAGGGACACTAAGTGTTGAGAATACGACAGTAAGGAAATATGGACAATATACTTCTCTTATTGAGCTTAGAGTCTAGTAGGGATACACATACAAATAAATATGTATGTCATTTGGTGATAATTACCAAAGAGAAAAATAAAGCACTAATGCCTCTCTAATAACATGCTGTTGCAGAAGAGACCTGAATAAAGTGAGGGAACAGGCCACTAGGGCTGTCTAAGGAAAGAACATTCCAGGTAGAGAGAACAGGAAATGCAGAGGCTTTAGGAGCAAAAGGACAATTGGAACAGCAAGGAAGCATGGTGTTTCTGGGAAGTTAGCAAAGTGGGATTGAGTTGCAGAAAATCTAGAGAAGATAAAGGAGTTATAAAATACAAGCCAAAGTGTTTTGTTTGATTATAAGGATAGATTGTTCATTCAACAGATATTGAGTACCTAAATTTACTCCCAGCTCTGAGGATATACTAATGAGGATAAAAGTTCTTGCGCTTACGTAGCTTCCATTCTAACGGGGGTGAGAGAGAATTAATAAGTAAATAAATAGATGAACAAAAAAAGTAGATGAACAAGATAATTTCATGTAATACAGTGCTTTGAGGAAATAAAACTGGGTGAAGTTGGCTTGGGGAAAGATGATATGGAGATTCAGGTTTAACTCACTCACGTTGCTGATACTTTTCCTAATCTTATTCCTGCATTCAAATCGCAGCAGTGAGACCAGGGACACAACTTTTTGAGTTTATCTGTATAATGCTTACCTTACATTACTGTTATCAGGATTTAATGAGATATAATGCATGTAAAACATCTACCATGGGGTCTTCTTTTCTTGCTCATCTAAAATCTAAAAGAGCAAGAAAAGTATCTTGTTTAGTAATTTCTTAGTTTAGGTCTCCCCAGATTGAGATGCTGAGACAAGGATTCAAGTTCAAGTAGTTTGTTTGGGAAATTCAGGTGACACCAGTAGGGGAGTTGCAAAATGATAGAGGGAAAAGGGAGAAAGTGATGGGCACCTATTAAACCTGCTGCTGAAAGGGTTTCTATGGAAATTTTTGGGAAGAGTGCAAAACATGTCACAAAATTATCCCTTCTGAGAGTTGAGGGAGCTTTGATATTTATACATCAACCTCTGGGAATTATTCTAATTAAAGTTTCCAGGTACAGGCAGTACTCCCGTCAGGTACAGAGCCCTCAGTCACAGAGATATAGATACTGGTAGTTGGAAGTCTGCAGGAGGACACTTTTAAGTTCCAAGGTTTTATGAACAGGGCCCTGAAAATGTCTGTTATAGTCATTAAATATTTTTCAGGCAAGAGGTGTTCCTGGGTAATTTAGTATTTGTCTCTAAATTCATATTTTACCTATTCCCTTGATGCTTCTTTTCCTAGATCACTTTATTTCTCCCCTTCTTTTCCCTAAACTTTTCTGATTTCTTAACACTTTTTTACCTTCATAGTAGATGTCCTGAAGGGCTAACAACCTTTATGTTTCATGCCTGAGGATGGGCAATTCTCTTAGATCATCTTCTGAATTTATATGAGCCATGAAGGGAATAAATCACATTGCCTAAGATGTATTTCTCCTTATGCTAGGACAGTCTACTCAAATATTAAGTATCGAAAGATTCAAATATCTACTCAGATATTAATTACTGCCAAAGTCAGCAAAGATAGTTTGTTCTGCATTTTGGAATGCAAGGTTTGTAAAATGACACGGTGTCTGGCATTCGTTTTTAAAATACTCTAGAAAGAAAAGTATAGAGAAAACAAGAATGCCAAAAATAGATAATTATTGAATCTAGGTGATGGGCACATACAAATTCACTATATTCTTTTCTCGGCTTTAGATGTATGTTTGAAATTGTTCATAATAAAAAGTAGAAAAAAGTTTACTGATTGTTAGAGTCCACTTGTCTTAAGCTGAATTCTTGCTTTAAATATGAGCTAATAATTAGTGTTTGTTTTACATGGGGCTCAATGACATCACCACTCTCACCAAGTTAACTAACTAACTAACTAACTTCCTAGACAATGCAAACTTGGAAACAATGGAAATTTAACTTTTAGATCAGTACAAAATAGATTAGAAAAGAAACGTGTGTATCACTGTAAAGGTATAGTGGCTTCCGGAACAGTTAGTCTTAATCTAAACCCCTTTTTTACAGACACACAAACCTACCTGTGCAAATAAGCCAGTCATCTGGGGGAACTGGACAATTCTAGAAGCATAAACAGAATAATTACAGAAGGAATCATTGGAACTACCTATCATATATTGTAGGCATAATATATGGTATTTAGATACATGACAATACGTTCTTTCTATAGGAAAGGCAATCTCCACACTCTTAAGTCTAGGTGATATGTTTGGTCCCACTGTAGACACGGATGCGTCAGGCTGTGATAAGCTAAGGAAATTAAAATTTTAATTATTTTGCTCAACTTCCTTCATTTGATAAATACGAGAAAAACAATCTGATTGTAGTTTGATCTCTCCTGTAAATAGATATAAAAGGAGTAATGTCTTATTCAAAGGACTGAAGATCCCAGTTATTTTACAACTGTATTTTGTGTTTATTTTATAACTTTGCTCTGTTTCTTATTTCCATTGTTTTTCTTTACTAACCTTTTTAAAAAAATTCCTCGTTATTTTTAAGAAAGTACGATATTACCTACCTAAAAACCCTAATGTTGCTTACACATTCTTTATTACCTAAAAGCAATCCTTTGCCCTGTGCCTTAACCCACTCCCCTAAGTTAACTTTACGGCCTTAAAAAACAAAAGAATGGACGAATGCTGCTATTTTTAAAAACTCATCAACTTTAAACATTTATATATAGACTTCCTTTTTGTGGAAATTGAGAATGTGTCCCTCTATCATCATATTTCTCTCGAACGATTTCCTCTATCTCATATCCTCCAACTATAGGTATATCACAATCTTATTAAGTCAGAAGTTGAGTGTACAGTGTGGTGGCTATGTAAATAATGGTCATTGATGAAAACCGTGTAATAATGGTTATCAAATGGTAGATAACTTCTGTATTTTTGCCTAATGGATCCTGATTAGTCAGGCTTAGGTTAGGAAAACAAAGTATTTTCCATAATTCAAAATGAATGGAATTTAATAAATGGAATTGGAGGCTAACACAACCAGTGGAAAAACCACTGCTCGTTTTTAAGAATGTGGCAGGGCAGTACAGGAATTGCAGATAAACCACATCTACTAATATCAGTTGTCTTTGGCACCTAAAAGTCACTGCTTCTGCCTTCTGGGGACCCTGGAGAATAATGGTTTCTCATTTTCTTCTGCTGTCTAAATTTTGTGCAAATGCTTTCATTGTGGGCTCTAAACTAAAATCTGCCGGCAAGGGATATGAGAAATAAAGTTTATAAGTTTTCAGTTCCTGTTGTTGTAGGAAGGGGGCCCCTTCCAGGGCCTGAGAGTAGACTCTTGTCTAACACTTGGAAATGAATTGTCTGAGGAGACACATTTACTGACAGGGCAAAAGACTTCGTTGGGAAGGGGCATCCGGGCAGAGAGCAGCGGGGTAAGGGAACCCAAGAGAACTGCTCTGCCATGTAGCTCGCAGTCTCAGGTTTTATGGTAATGGAGTTAGTTTCTGGGTTATCTTTGGCCAGTCATCTTACTTGCCCCATAAATGGTCTGACTCAGGTTCCACCATTGTGGCGCTTGCATCTCTCACCCAAGATGGATTCCAGTGTGAGTGTTTCTGGGAGGTTGGCAGGACATATTGTCTCCTCCCTCCTCCTTTTGGCCCTTCCTGAATTCTTCTGAGTTAGTTTTAAAAGACGTACTATGGACTGGCATGTCCCTCCTTTCAGTCCCTCCTGAATTCTCTTGGTTAGTTTTCAGCTGCAATACTATTTCCTTTATCAGGACCTCCTGTTGTGAGACAACTCAGGCAAGTGGTTATCACTGTGCCTGGCCAAGGCGGGAGGTTTTAGTCAGCAGTTCCCTAACACTACTATACAGGATAGAGCTTAGAAAAACAGGGATGGTGCTGAGAGTAAACAAGCAATTTCCAGCACATTTTAGTTGTCTTCCACTTTTCTGCTCCAGCCTCCTATGTTGTTTGCCTTTTAGGCTTGGCTCATAGCTTTCATTGTAGGATTTATGCTGCATTGGATTTTGTTTCCTAGATCTCATTCTTCCTTTTCCTTGGCTTTTTACTCTCTTGTGTTGTGAATGTTCATCTTCTGGTAACTTCTCAAGAAGTGCATAAGATGTGATTTTTTTTTTGGAGATTTTCAATATCTGAGATAATCTTTGGTCTTTGTTCATGCTTGCTTGATAGTTTGACTGGGTATAGAATTGCAGGTTGAATATCACTTTCCTTTAGAATTTGAAGTCTGCCTAACTCTTCCACTGCTGCTGTTGAAAGTGTTAGATAATTCTTATTATTGTTCTTTTGAATAACATTTTGTTTTCTTCTTGGAAAATCTTGGGACCTTTATCTCAGTTTTTTTATTATTTGCCTTAATGTGGGTCTTATTGCATTCATTGATCTGGGCACTGGGTAGACCCTTTATATCTTGAGACTTGTGACCTTCAGTTCTGAAATTTTTTTCCTTTAATTATTTCCTTCTATTTTCTGAAATGTATATCCTGGATTCACCCTTTAATTTTGTGTATATTCTTTCCTTTTTTTCTCTCTTTTTTAAACCCCTTCTGTGACATTTTTCTCAACTTTAAGTCTTTTCACTGAAGGGTTTTGTTTTTTCCTTAAAATTTTAATTGTAAAGAATTCATTTGTTTTCCTTCCTCTTTTAGAGGGAGGGATAGCTTCTTATCTTTGTTGTAAGGTCTTCTATTAGCTACTGTTTTTTTAAAGTTTCATTCTGTTCACTGAATTCTCTTTCTTCCTTCTGAGTTTTTTTTTTTTCTATTTGTTTTGATCTTTGTCATGTTGGAGTCTTGCCTCGAATTACAGGGCTGTTGACTGCAGCCCTTTGAAACCTAATTGGACACTCTGTACTTATATGCAGGTATGTTTCTTGGGCTTTTTCTATAGCATTAGCAGTTGTGAGCCATCCTGCCCATTGGCAAACCCAGTCAAATAGCAGCATCTGAATGCTTTCTCTTTGGGACCGTTCAGTGTATCCAAATAAGAATCCTTTTTTTTTTTTTTTTTTAACCTGTCAGAGGGTTTATGTATTGGGGATGGAAGGTGTAGAGGATGCATAATGAGCCTGCTTTCAGTCTGAGAACAAATAGGTGGAAGTATGTTGACTTTCTCTTTTCTGCTTTGTGGCATTGTGCACCTTATTCCTATTTTCCACTGTGTAAATAATTTCCTAATTTCTCAGCAAATGAATCTCAGGTTTCCCATGGGAGAGGAGACAGGAGAGAAAAATCGGAGAAGAAAAATCTTCAGCTTGAGGGAGAGATTTGGGGTCCAGCTAGTCTCTGTAGACTTATAACCTGTCTTCCTCTTTTTATGAACTCATTTTCTGTGTTCCCTAATATGTTTAAGGGCTGAGAATTTGGGGAGGTTTGCAGAGTGAATAGGTGACTTCTTACCACAGTCATCTTGGTGACTACTTAGGTTGTGACTCCATTCCTTTCATTAAATTAATGACCACTGAATATATCTTTCTGTCTTCTGAAATGTTACTGAAATCTGTGCTACAGTCTTCCTTTTTATACTACTTTTGTTCTTTGGGTCGAGGCCTTTTTATTCCTTTCTACATAGTTTTATTGAGGTTTAGGTTGTTTAACAGATATGAAGGCATTTGGCTGCAGGTAACTAAAACCCCAACTAAAAGTATTTTACGTAAATAGGAAGTGTATTTCTCACCTACCAGGCAGTTATTAATATGGTTCATCTGTTCAATCATGTATTTAGTTATCCAGGCTTTTTGTATCCCTCTAGTTATTACATACTGTCATATGTTTTCATGTGTGTCTCCCCATGATTGCAAGATGATATATGATGTGCAGGAAACAGAGAATAAAAATCAAAACAATGAAAAATAAATGAATTTAACTATCCGTCAACTTTGTGGCAAACTACACAAATAAGAATTATTTCAGTAACACTGAAAGTATTCTGATTATATATTTATAGTTGGATATGTAGTAAGAGTAAAATTTACAAAGAAATTCTCAGACTTACTGTTTCATGTAATATTGATTTGCCTTTTTGAAGCTATTATATGTATTTTCCAAGATAAAGGAACTAAGTACTTACATTAATTATTATTAGGAACCAACCTTTTCAGCATAAGAAAAAAGATTCAGATCTAAAATCCAAGAATTAAAAGCACTGTAATCTTAACTTTGAATTAGAAAGATTGGTACTAACTCATGTTTTTTGTTTTTTCCTAAAAAAATACATCAGTTTCCAAAACGTACTTGATTCATGGTACCCTTAATGTTTCAGTAATTTTTTTTTTCCCAGTGGCTCTAGGCCATTGGTTCTCAGTCAGCAGTGATTTTAACCATCTCACCCACTTTCTCACCCCCTCTGACAAAACATTTGGTAATGCCTAGACCCATTTTTGATTGTCATAGCTGGAGGAGTGCTATTAGTATCTAGCCAGGGATACTGCTAAACATTGTGGAATGCACAAGATACAGTTCCTCACAACAAAGAATTATCTAGTCTAAAATGTCAATAGTGCTGAGGCTGGAAACCCTACTCTAGCCTAAAAGAAATGCTTAACAGCTCTGTTTATTAAACAGTTAGATCCAAACGACTTACAAAGTATTTATGCAGTGGTTGTTTGAAAAAATAATGCACATAAATTAAAAGAAAAAAATATTTTTTATTCTTAAATAACCATAATTACTTATTAATGGGATGTGCTTCTCTTTGGTATTACACAGCTTCTTCTAATCTTGAAATCGTATCTCCATTCTTATTTCCTGATCCACATTGATTTTAACATGACACTTGCTGCTGCTGCTGAAAACTCAGTTTTGCAAAAATGTGACATGACTGAAAGAAATGTCTTGTGATCTAATATTAAAACTTGATCTCAAGCTAGTAGCTCATATGACATTTGACAGATTTGATTATTGCTGTGTTCCTTAAAAAGTATCCTGCAGTGTCCTTGTGAGTTTGCTGCAGTGACCTGAGGTGCCTCAGAGCACATGTTTCTTAGTTGTTTCTACTTAAATTTGTCTGGAAGCATTGAATGCCCCCAATGCCTAGGTTATGGTCTCTAAATACCATTTTCTACTAAAAGGAAAATTCGCTATATTGAGAATGTGAAACTTTTCCTATAAATCACTGAGCAGATTCCATGAGATGCTTGCATCTCATTTGGGGGAAATGATTGATTCTAGGAGAAGGGGATAGAGAAACAAATTAAATGATGCCATGAAGAAACAATTAGCCAAATACAGCATATGGGAAATTTTATAGGATAAATAACCCGGTTTCTTTTTTAAAATGGTATAAGGAAGTGGAGATTCTCCTTGAATAAAAACATGAAAAGCATATCAAGTAATATGTGGACTTCATTTCATTGCTGTTTGGAACCAGTTAAAAGGGAAAAAGGGTATTTTTGAGACGGGATTTTTACATGTGGATAATGTTAAGGAATTGTTTTACATGTAATAATGACATCATGTTTGTGTTAATTAGAAAGGGATCTCTTCATCTGTTAGAGATCCATATGACACATTTATGGATGAATGTTATGATTATTTACTTTAAAATCACCCTAAAAGAAAAATACTCCCCAAAGAAGATATTCACATAGGAGAGAGAAGATACAAAATTGTCAAACTTCTTGAAATTGTATGATGGGTACATAGACTAAGTCTATTTTTATGTATGTCTGAACATTTTCATAATAAAAAGTTTTAAAGGAAGAGAAAGAAAGTGAAAGGAATGAGGATACAACAGCACATCTTTACTGAGAAAATTATACTTTTCCTACAGTTTGTCTCTGTTTGCAAGTTTCTTTATGAGTCTCATTGACTAAGACTAAAAGACAGTCTCTGTCTGTAAGAGAGGGCATTATGGAGGAAGAGAAACCTCTCTTATAGAGGAAGGCAAGGAAGAAGAGTGTTGGAAAAGGAGGTTAAGTGACCTAACCTTTAAAGTTAGTCATAGGGCAAGAGAAGAGGTTAATTATAGTCACTTTGCTAGGATTAACCAGAGGATAGCTAGTATATTCCTTATTTTAAATTAGTAAAGTGTCATTCTGAATTTAATCAGACTTCTTTCTGTTTTTTTCCCCTATAGGTAAAGAATGTAGTCTATGTCTAGTTTTCTCATCAGCAATAAAAAATCATTTTTCTATATTTTGATCTTCGTGTACTTGGTTAATAGGAATCTATTCCTGACAGATGAATCTTGTTTTGTTTCTGTTTCTGAACATGTAAGATTAGTGAGTAAACTCTGGACCAAGGTAATTCCACCCTGTGAGGAATGTCAGGTAGCCAGCCAGCCTCCCTCTCTAAATAATGTTTACTCTTTCTTCTAATAGCAAGACAGATGGGGAGAGAACAGAAATTTGAGAGGAATACAGAAAAGCTTATTTGAATATGGGAAGAGATATATGCCTATAATGGCTTTTCTTGTCTGCCACCTTAGCATAGTATAGTGTATATACTTTTTTTTTACACTTTTAAATTAGACTGAAATAGCAGAAATTTAGAAGATGCTCTAATGTAAAAGAGAAGGCAGATGTAAGTATATATTGAATAATTGGTGGTTTGTAAAACTTATGAAATGTCTTTATCATTGTATTACTGAATCTTGGTTTTTTAAGCCTATGCCATCATTTTTTTATAATACTGTAACTATCTGAAAGGGAAGAATCTACACTAAAACTGAAACATCAGCTAAAGTGAACTTCTATTTCCTTGTATTTGTTGTAGAGATCTGTGGTTAGTTTGAATGATGACCTAATCTATGTCAGAAGCAGGTAGGCCATTTATCTAGAACACAGCCCATTTTCACACACATAGTCACTGAGGCTGAATTATTTGCTATCTCATTGGATAGTGTGGATTGAACTTGAGTCTCTGATAAATGGTCATCAAAGCAATGAATCTTTGGGACTATGAAAAAAAAGAACATAACTGAAAAACTATTAAACCAAAATGTGTTTTCTTAGAACGAAAAAGAAAACCCACCAGACTATTTCATCTGCTGCCTAGAAACAGCATGCAGTAATATTTTGTTGTTTTCCAAGTATGTAGAATATGAACAGTGCCTTTTGATGCTCACTTTATAGCTGATATTTTACATAAAAATATTAATAGAAAAAAATGGTATATAAGTCTATTTTTGGTAGTGTATATTTTTAAAGAAATTTAGCCTTAGTAGAATTGGTCCTGTGTAGTTGGACAATGTATTAAGGAGATCCTGAACTTTCTGAACAAATATCAAGATATACATAGGCTATTCTTAGAAAATTTTAATTGTTATTATTCTCTATAAAATTATTGCTTCTGTCAAGTTTTGGGGTTGAGATGGGAAGAAGCTAAGAGGACTTTTGCCCTTGGATGATTAGAATTCAGAATTTTTATATGGTTCAGTCACTTTTTGGTCAAAATAGCACTTTGTGAGCTAACCTATGAATTGAACTAAAATTTATAACATTGTTTTGATGGGCTAATTGCTAGTTTATGGCCTGTGTTTTGAAACACACCACATTTATAGCTTGAAGGGACTATTGCCTTTAGCCTAAGTACAAAACTTAATATTTTTTTACTCAGATTGCTACCTACTATATTTCTTTATCAGTGAAAAGTATAAGTACAACTATAGAAGCCCTCTATAAATATAATATCAAGTTTCAGAAGCAAAGCCCATATTATTGATAAACGTACAAAATACCAATTGAGTTGGTTTATTTTCCATTGAGTAAAGCATAGTGAAATTGGTGTTTATGTGCATTGATCTTGGGTTATCCTTAAGAAACTCCAGGGTTCAAATTAACCTGGGTGTACCACCCATGTCCACTCCAACCTTCATGTTTATCAAGGTAAAATTGTGTTGAAATAAACATTGGAAGATGCCCATGGATTAATTTCTGTGGAGGGAAATGTGGAGTGTAATCTTCTGCCTTGGTGAAAAGTAATGTCAGCAAAGGAAGGTAGTGTGGATTGTTAGGTGAAATCAATTTCTGCTACTCCTGTCCTGCTCCAGTTATTCCATTTTATGACTAAGTATAAGAAGCTTATAGGGGACTGATCTGCCCTGTCCTTGAGTAATAAATATAATAAATACTAGTCTGTACTCGTCTTAACAAAGCCTAAAACAAACATGAAAAGGAACTGTCTGATCCACAAGTAAATTAACTGTCTTCCAGAACAAAATTTCACCCCTCTCTAAAGAAAGACAACAAAATCTAAGCAAAATAATTGTAATGAGTCCACAATATCCAATATAAAAAGATTCCAAGACATACCAAGAAATGTGATTCACAGAGAAAAATTCTTTAATAGCAAAGGTCCCAGAAATGATAGAGATTATGGAATTAAGAAATCTAAAATATATGTGTGGAAAGATAAATAGATAAATACTCCCCATTAGTTTCACTCTACCCACCTCTTTCCAAGGGTGGGCCAGACCTAGTAAAAACTTCCAAAGAATAGAGTAAGGGAAGGGAATAATAGTGACTTTACAATGGAAAAATCTGCCAAATGATACTTTAACTAAGTGGTGATGGTTACTGTTATCAGTGATGTCAGGTGAATATCATGTAACTCCCTCATATAATGTGACTTAAAGCACCCTTCACCTCTATGATATTAGTAGCAAAAACCCATAACCCCATTATAATCATGAGGAAAACAACAGACAAACCCAGAGTGTGAACAGTTTACAGAATTTCTGGCCAGTACTCTTCAAGATTGTTAAGGCTATGAAAAACAAAGCAAGACTGAGAAACTGTCCCAGACCAGAGGAGACTGAGGGGACATGAAAACTAAATACAGTGTGGTATTTTTTTTATTGGATCCTAGAATAGAAAGGGGACATTAATGAAAAAACTGGTGAAATCATAATAAAATCTAGAGTTTAGTTAATGGTAAAAATAAATGAAGAAAATAAAAAAACTTCTGTGTAAAAAAAAGCAGTTACAAATATATTCAGATATTTAATGGAAAACATGAACAAAATAAGGAAGCCCATGGGGAATCTTTTTTTTTTTTTTTTTTTTTTTTTTTTTTTGCGGTACGCGGGCCTCTCACTGTTGTGGCCTCTCCAGTTGCGGAGCACAGGCTCCGGACGCACAGGATCAGCAGCCATGGCTCATGGGCGTAGCCGCTCCACGGCATGTGGGATCTTCCCGGACCGGGGCACGAACCCGCGTCCCCTGCATCGGCAGGCGGACTCCCAACCACTGTGCCACCAGGGAAGCCCCCATGGGGAATCTTAATACAAAAATGGGAACTATAAAACAGAGCCAAATGAAAGTTTTAGAACTGAAAATTATGATATTTGAACTGAAAATTTAACTAGATGTGCTTAACATTTTATTTGATACTGTAAGAAAAAGATCAGTTAAACTAAAGACAAGGCAATAGAAACTCTGCCAATGGAAGCACAGAAAGAAAAAACAGTCATACAAAATGAACAGGATATTAGTCAGCTATGGGACAATGTCAAGTATATATGACATAATACAAAAATACATATACTATGCAAACACTAATCATAAGAAATGTGAAACCCCAATATTAAAAATGGATGAAATAGATTTCAGGAATATTGGCAGAGATCAAGAACGTTTTATAATAAGAGGTCCAATTTATCAAGAAGATATAACAATCCTGAATGTACATATGCTGAATGTATATATGTCTGTGGTAGACAGGCTAAGTGTTCCCTGAAGATGTCCATATCCCATTCCCCAGAATTTGTGAATATGTACCTTACATGAGAAAGGAACTTTGCAGAGCTGATTAAGTTAAGGCTCTGGAAGTGGGGAGATTATCCTGGGTTATCTGAGTACCCAGAGTAAATATAGGGTTCTTAGAGAGTAGAGATAGGAGAGATCAGAGAATGAAACGTGATGTCAGAAGCAGAAGTCAGAGTCAGAGAGAGAGATTTAAAGATTCTACACTGCTAGCGTTGAAGGAGGAAGAAGGGGCTGCTGGCCAAAGGATGCATATAGTCTCTAGAAGCTGGAAAAGACAGGGAAGTAGATTTTCCTCACAAGCCTTCAGAAGGAACTCAGACTGGTGGTGTTTATTTTAGCCCTCTAAGATCTATTTCAGAATGGTAACCTACAAGACTGTAAGGTAATTTTACATGTTTTAAGGCACTGTTTGTAGTGATTTGTTATAGCAGCAATAGGAAACTGGCATAGCATGAAATAATATAGATTGTAAAATAGGAAGCAAAAACTGAAGGAACCAAAGGGAGAAATAAATTCACAATTTATAGCTGGAGATTTTAAAATTTCTCTCTCAGTGATTGATAGAACAATAGGCATAAAGTCAGTAACTATGTAGAAGACTGGAAAAATGCTATCAACCAATTTGATTTTAGGATTTTCTATGTATAACATCATGTCATCTACAGATAGTGAAAGTTTTACTTCTTCCTTTTCAGTTTGGATTCCTTTTATTTCTTTTTCTTGTCTGATTGCTATGGCTAGGACTTAAAACTATGATGAATAAAAGTGGCAAGAGTGGGCATCCTTGTCTTGTTCCTGATCCTACAGGAAACTCTTTCAGCTTTTCACCATTGAGTATGATGTTAGCTGTGGGTTTGTCATATATGGCCTTTATTATGTTGAGGTATGTTCCCTCTATGCCCACTTTCTGGAGATGGTGCTGATAACATAGATGTATAAATTTATTAAAACTCATGAAGCTGTATACACCTATTATCTGTGTATTTTACCGTATGTAAGTAATACCTTAATAAATTTTTAAGTACGAAAATAGTGATTGATTTCAGCACCTAAGTATTTTCTCTTCTTTTACTTTTTACTTGTGGGGGCTTTGAATGTTGAAGGTGATATTATACGGAATTAGTTTGCTTTCATTTAAAGGTTGCTATTTTTGATATAAATTATGAATGAAGTAAAATAAACCAAAGAAAAAAACGTGGCCTAGGAAAGGTCTATATTTGTATCAACATAAAAACACATGGACAAATATGAACAAACCTTACTATTAATGCTAGAGGCGGAGGTCAAATAGATAAGTATTTTAGCCTGTTGATCCTCAGAAATAAAATATACTCATTGAACCCCAGTAAATTCCTATTCTGCTCTCATTGTTGTAACAGGTATACAGAGGTGAGAAATAGACAGGTAAGAAAAAAGGTTTGGTGAGCTCTCAGATGGTTACTGAGGTCCATGTTGGTTTTCAGTTACCTTTTCTAAATCAAGTCTTCACTCCATTGACTGTGAAGGACCGTGACCTGAACCTGAGGTAATTGACGGAAATCAGGAGTAAAGCATTTAAAATTGAAAGGAATTGTATTCTTATCTTTAAAGACAGTGAGCAGGAAGGCAGGCTGCTCCTAAGTGATGAAGAACTCTAAGAATCTATAGAAAGAATTTTGGAAACTTTAAAGGAGGAAAAAAGTAAATAAGTTGAACTCCGAAAACTACTGAAAGAAAGAAAAGAAAAAGTCATTTTTATCCTCCATGACAATATACAAAAATTGATAACATAGTCAACAAATTTAGAAAATGGTGACATACCTTTTCTCATTCAGATTTTAATAAATGTTTTTATGCATACCTACATAGTTTTATTATATCAATAAATGTAATCAACTCAGTGGTTGTTTTTGTTGCGTGTGTGTTTTATTTTCAGGCATGCTTTTCCCCCTCTTTTCTTGGCTCTCCTCAGCCCCATCTCCTTCCCCACAAACCATCTCCCTCCATACCTAACATATATTAACAATCTAATATGTATCCTTTCATATTTTTCTCTGTTTTCATATAAACTTTTGTGGTGTTCGTGAATTTTTTTTATTGATTTACAGAAATGAAATCCTATTATAAATGCTTTTTGGTCTATTGTTTTTCTTGCTCTACTATATTTTGATGCTGGATGTTCAGCCAAGTCAAGCTGTGGGTTTCATTCATTCTTTTCAATAACGGAAGAAGACGATGTATCATAATTTTTCAACCATTTTCCTAATGACATACATTGGATTTCATAGTTTTGTTTACCACTTTTGTTTATGTCACTATGAAAAATGTGGCTATCTTTATTTTTAATAAATAATGTAAGCCTACTTTCCAAAGGGGTTTTACATTTCATGTTTTCACCAGCAATATACACTTTTCTTTGCATTCCTGTCAGCAAAAGGTGTTATAGCTCCTTATCACATTTAAGCCTGATAGTTGTCTTCCAGAGTGTCAAGAACTACCATGGACCTGAAATTTTACATTACTTGCAAGGTAACAATTTATCTTGCCAAAATTTCCTGAATGCTAGCAGAAGACATGAGACGCCTGGGTCAGAGGCAGAGACCTTTATTGCAACACAATGAAGAGAATAAGCATCATGTTAATGTCTGTTCCCCTTGCCCCCAAGTTTCTCGAGGTGCTGTGGACTTAATTGTGTCCTTCATTCGTGTATTGAAACCCTAACCACCACCACCACCACCCGCCCCTGCATTGTGACTGTATCTGGAGATAGGGTCTTTAGGAGGTAATTAAGTTTTAATGAGGTCATGAGTTTGGTGCCCTAATGTGATAGGACTTAAAAGAAGAAGAAGAGTGAGCTCTTTCCCTCTCTGAGGATACTGTGAGAAGGTAGTCAACTACAAGCCAGGAAGAGAGCTCTCACCAGGAACTAAATCTTGGCACCTTGACCTTGGACTTCCCAGCTTCCAAAAGTGTGAGAAATGTTTTCTTAGGGTTAAGCCACCCAGTCTGTGATATTGTATTATGGCAGTATGAGCAGACTAAGCTAAGAAGCCCAGGCAGATACTGTGCACCCACTGAGTTTACATCCCAGTTGAGCAACCTCAATCTTTAGGAACCCAAAATGTTTACAATGGACAGTGAAGTCTGGCCCGTGCCCCAAAGGTCATCATTATCTTTATTATACTGGACAGTAAACAAACTTGCCCTTTGCTCTGAAGCAAGACACTGTCTGTCTCTTCCAAGGCTGTTCTCTATACAAACATCCTTGAAAAGAATGTCTGGAACAAAAGGGCAATTTTGCCTCACTCTGAACTCCTGTAGAAATATCAACACCCAAAACAAAGTTGTCATGATTATCTTATGACTTGGTCCTTCAGTCTCTTTCTGTTACACTCTTCTTTATTCTGTCATACATTCAATATACTGTCTTTAACAGGTATCTAACTTTAAATTTATTGTACATGTTTAACACCTTTTTGAGATGTCTCTCTCACAAGCTACGTCCTTACTCATTATCTCTACTTAACATAGCCTGTGAATTTTGCCTGTATCTCATACCCTGCTCTCAGTATTCAATGTTTCTTTTGGTTTTCATCTATCCCATTTTTTCCCTTATCTTCTATAGCAGAATTGAATATTTTTAGATAATATAGAAAATTCATATTACATATATGTTCAGGATTTTTTTGGGGGGTGAGGTATTAGAAAACATATTTCTGTTAGGTGCTGATAATTCATCATAGGGGAATGATACTTTTATAGGGTTTTTTCCCAATTTCTGGAAGAGTGTCCACTTTTTTGTTCTTATAATACATTCCTTTTAAAGTGAACCAAATAATAAATTTTTAGTACTTATGAGAGGTCATTTTAACCACCCTCTCTGGGAACAGTAAATTTTGCTAACCTTGATTATGGCCCCACTGAATGCCGTTACTAGGAGCTGAGGCAGAGTTCACTGTTTTACAAAGTCTAGAGATCTCTTTTCTATTTAGTTTTGAAACTAATTGTGGAAGCAAGGAGTGGGAGATAAGGAATAATTTTCAGCAGAAATAGTTAATTTCATCATTTATTCATTAAGTATACATTCATTCAGTTATATAATGTACTAGGTACTCCAGGTTTATAGAATTAGTAATACGTATGTCTACCTAAGGAAATTTATTGTCTGGTAAGGGATACATTACAAATAAACGGAATTCGTACTAGGCCTGTGATAGCAGAAAACAGAGAATTGTTGCATCTACTTGGGAAGTCAGAGGTTTTACAAAACCTTGGCTTGGCCTTTAAGGATGAGACTTTCACCGTGGAGGAAGTACTAGGTAGTGGCTTAGAGCACAGTGTTAGAAGCCTGATAGACTTGGCTATACCACTTACTAGTTATGTGATATTGACTAAGTCATCTAACCTCTCAAAAATCATTTCCTCATTTATAAAATGGTGAAAATATCTATTTCATAATGCCATTTTGATAATGAATTGAAATAAAGCTCTTAACATAAATCTTGGCATATAGCGAGCTCTAATTAAATTGTATTTGTTGCTGCTGTTGCTATTACTGTCTACTACTACTGTAATACAAGCACCCTCACCACCTCCTCTACCAAGCTCATTAAGAGTTTGCTTTCCAGGGCTTCCCTGGTGGCACAGTGGTTAAGAGTCCGCCTGCAAATGCAGGGGACACGGGTTCGTGCCCCGGTCCGGGAAGATCCCACATGCTGTGGAGCAGCTAGGCCTGTGAGCCATGGCCGCTGAGCCTGTGCGTCCGGAGCCTGTTCTCCGCAACGGGAGAGGCCACAACAGTGAGAGGCCCACTTACCGCAAAAAAAAAAAAAAAAAAAAAAAGAGTTTGCTTTCCAGATAACACCACCAACACATGGAAGGCATGTAAGCATGAAACAGCATAGCATGGTTGAATGAGTGTACGTTGTGTGACATGGTTGGAACATGAAATATGTCTGAAAATATTCAAATATGATGAGGACTTGCTCTAAAGTAGATTTCAGTGTGCATGACCAAGAGCAGATGGATATAAGTGCTGATAGGGAGATAGAATCTATTGAACTTGTTGACTGAGAGATGACTGAGGTCAAAAGGAATGATATGTAGGCATTAGGATGACTCAGATTTCTGTGTGGTTTTTGTGATTCCCTTTAGCAAAATAGTGTGTAATGGACTAATGGTAGCTCCTGAGGGGACAATAATGAGTTCATTTTTGGATATGTTGAATTTGACAGTTTAGAGGATATTGTTGTGGAGGTATCTAGCAAGTGGTTGGATATGAGTCCAACTGTCCTCTCCATGTAGAGGTAATCACCGCTAATGTCTTATCAGTAGATTCTAGCACTCCTGTGTGGTTTAGTATTAGAAGCAGTGGTCATGGATGAAATCCCTCACTGTAAAATGAGAGGGCTGAGATTTCAGCCACCCTTCTAAAATCCAAAGAATGTCAAATTGGAATACACAAAAAAAGGAAACTGATGTAGACATTCTTGAGAAATGTAGGGGACAGTTGGGTACATTCAGGGATAATTTGTGGAAGTGCAGGAGTAGGAAAACTTCTCTTGGTAGTTCACTGTCCATTGATAAAAATTGTCCAATTTAGTGGTATAAAGTTGTATGTAATATTCCCTTATTATTCTTTTAGTCTCTGTGTAATCCATAGGGATGCTTTTTCTCTTCTGATATTGATAATTCCTGATATCATTCTTGATTTTGGTAATTTGTGTCTTCTCTCTTTTTTGCCTGATCAGTCTGGTTAGAAGTTTATGTATTTTATTGATCTTTTCAAAGAGCCAGTGTTTGGTTTCACTGATTATTTTTTCTCTATTTTTCGATTTTCTGTTTCATTGATTTTCACTTTAATTTTTATTTCTTTTCTTTTGCTTACTTTGGGTTTAATTTGCTCTTATTTTTTCTAGTTTTTTTAAGATGGAAGCTGAATCATTGATATGAGACCTTTTTTCTTTCCCACTAATATAGATGCTTAATGCTAGAAATTTCCTTCTAAGTATTACTTTAACTGCCATTCCACAACTTTTTATATGTCGTGGTTTCATTTGTATTCAATTCAAAATACTTCCTAATTTTTTTCTCAGACCCATGGGTTTACTTAAAAGTATACTATTTCGTTTTCATATTTTGGGAATTAAAAAAAAATCTTTCTGTTACTGATTTCTAATTTAATTCCATTGTTGTCAGAAAATATACCTTTATATGATTGGAATTAACTAAATTTATTGCAACTTGGTTTTTGGCTCATAATGTGCTCTATCTTTGTAAATGTATATTCTACTGTTGTTGGATGGAGTGTTCTATAGATGTCAGTTCATGTTCAGTGTTCTTGTTCAGGTATTCTATATCCTTACTGATGTGCCATCTACTTGCTTTATCAATTATTGAAAGGGAAATGTTGCAGTCTGTTTATAGTTGTGGATTTGTGTATTTCTAGTTTTGGTTCTCTCAATTTTTGCTTCATATATTCTTTAAGCTCTATTATCAGTTCAGAAACCATTAGGATAATTATGACCTCTTGAGGAAATGATCTGTTATTATTATGAATGACCCTCTTTATTCCTATTAATGTTTTTTTGCTCTAAAATCTACTTTGTCCAATTTGATGTCTTTTACCAATAATTCTATCATTTGTGTCATTTGATTAATTAATTTCTCTCCTCATTATGGGTTATATTTTCCTGATTTTTTTTCAGGCCTGGTAATTTATGAATTGAGTACCGGCTGTTGTGAATTTTATCCTGTTGTGTGATGGATATTTTTGTATGCTATAAATATTTTTTTTTAACATCTTTATTGGGGTATAATTGCTTTACAATGGTGTATTAGTTTCTGCTTTATAACAAAGTGAATCAGTCATACTATGCTATAAATATTTTAATTCGTTTTTCTAAGATACAATTACGTACCTTGGAAATGGTTTGATCTATGTGGATCTTGCTGTTAAGGTTTGTTAGGCAGGACCAGAGCAGCATTTAGCCTAGAGCTAATTTTTCCCCCTCTACTAAGGCAAAACCCTTCTGAGTACTCTAACCAGTGCTCGATGAGTTATGAGATTGTTTTTTGCTCTGGTTGTGTGAGCTCTGCATATTGTTCCCTGTAATTTGGGGGAATGATTCTTTACTGGTCTCAGGTTGTTTTCTTAAGCTGATCAGATCTCACCTGAAGACTGCAGATCTCAGGAGCTCTGCTACTTTTCAGCTTTCTCCAATCTGCTACTCTGTCTTGCAGTTTTAGCCCCCTTGATCTCATAGTACTTCAAGCTGTTTTCTCTGTTCCTAGAGACCACTATGTTCCTGCCTGCTCTGGGGCTTGCAGAGTCTCCTCTGGCAGAGAGCTGGGGCAGTAGGTGGTGTCACCACTTTTTTTTGCTGTCTCTCAGAGATCACTGTCTTTCACTGCTTGGTGTTTCATCTCTTAAAAACAATTTTTTCCACATGTTATATCTGTTTTAAACATTTTTTGTGTACAAGGGTAAATCCAGTCCCTGTTACTCCATCTTGGTCAGAAGTTGAAATATGCTGACCCTTGAATTTATTTATTTTTTTAATGCTGTGTTGTAGTTTTCCTTTTCATTTTTCTGTCCCTTTTTGCTTTGTGCTATGTTTGTGTTCATGTGTTCCCAGAATCTTAGACTGTATGTAGTTTGTGAGGTTGGGCTGACTCTCCATCCATCAGTCAATGTCTTCCATGTTCCTGGCACCATGTTTGGTATGTGAATAGAAAGATGACTAACACCAGTGGCCTAATCTCAAGAAGCTCCAGGAAGTAGGAACTCCAATCTAGTGAGGGTGTGCAGTGTTATTGAGTTATGCAATGAAATCATGTTAACCCTCAAATCTTATTTAAATAGCACTCATAATGTTTTCTGTAATATAGGTCCTTTAAAAAAATACCTTTTTGGAAGATTATATCTGAAGCTGAATATGAGCACAGTATTTAGTTTCATACTCTAACATGGAAGCAAATAAGAACCTATACTAGTCATTTATAATTGACTCCAGCTAAACAAGATGAGTACTTAATAGGAGGAAGAAAGCTAAAAAAAATAAAGTGGAAAAGCATTTCCCTCTAATTAGGAAGAAAGTGTCCTGATTTTAGCATCAAGTTCTAATGTAACTTTTTCCTTTTCCTTTTGCTTTTTATTTCTGTTCTCTGTTGTGTTTGAAGAACAAAAGCAAATTTCTTGAAGATAAACAAAGGTTTTCCCTTTAATTAGTTTAAATAGGTTAAATAGGTCACCAGAGAATCTTCCAATGACTAAACCATGTTGTATCTGCTACAAAGAGATAAGTAGACTGATATTACTCTAATTCGAAGATTGGGTTTCCTGTATGTAGGGAGGGCGTTTGATACCAATCTGAGATTGAGATTGAGTTCATAAAGTAAGAATTGGCATCGAGAAGAAAGATAGTTTGTGTCCATTGCTTGTTTTAAAAGTATATATTATAGAATACTCCAGCACATTTAAAATTAGGTGGTTTTTTATTAGTGCTGATTTAAATTTAACTCTTTGTTCAGGAATAGACAACTCATGACCTTAGAGAGTCAGTGTGCAGAATAATAGCTAAAAACATTTTGTAACTTGAATTCAGTGACAATGGCATGTCCTTCTCACAAGTTTTTGAGAAGTAACTAGGAATTTTTCCAATCTAAATGGAAAAATTATAAGGTATTATTTATATTACCATTTCCTCATATCATACATGTAAGGAAAATTAACTATAAATATTTTTGAAGAAAAAATAATATGGATATTGTTAGCATAAAAAATGCAAAAGTGATTTTGGGAGTAGAAAGTGAGGCAGACTGGTATTAAACCATTTTGGGGAGAAAGTAGCTAAACTAGAGAAATGTCTTTTTTGACCTTTTTCTAATTTTGAATATAGATTAATGCATAAATTAATGCATGTTTATGTTTAATTTACCTCAATAAAATGAAGGGTATTGGTCTAATGATTGTTTTCTCAAGGCATTTGAATTAGACAAAACTCTTTACTGGATAAAGGTAATAAAAACTTGATAAGGTACCAGACTGTATATTTTTTTAGTAACATTTTTACTACAAAATATTTAAAATTTTCTTTGTATGGATTTCAAGGTAATTTCTGTATCTCTATACTAAAATCATATGGAACACTTTCACATCTTGTTCATGGTAAAACTGACATTGTGGCTTTATTTTTATTATATTTTTATCTTAAAAGGTACCTCCAAATCCAAATGTCTCTATTTTAATTCACGTACTTATCTAAGTTTATTCTACTCCTTTTCTGAAAACTTAATACCTAGCTCTTTATGTACTGTTACGAAAAATAAAGTAAGGTGCATTCATGTTGCTTATTATTCTTCCTTATTAACCTTTTGTGGTGTATCTGGGTTCTTCTTTCAAAAAAAAAATCACATTGGAGATATAGTTTAAATTTTAAAAAATCTAAAAATTAGTTAGCTGGTGGATAAATACCTTCTTTGTTCTGCTTATTCATTATTATATTTGGCTTTTGACTCGTTAGGATATATACTAAATGTTAGTTCCATAAGAGGTGGCTTTATGATACATCATTTAGAATGCAAATTATTTTTAAGCTGAAGAATATTGAAAATAAAACAGAACTAACTGAGTCTGAATTATTTACAGGCCAAGGGCTTAAAGGTGCACTACTCCAGCACATTAAATTATGAAATGGGAATTTCAGTTTGCCATAAATCTGTCTGCCATAGCAGCTTAAAATAAAATAGTTTTACCTATCTAAAGCAACATCAATTTGCCAGTCATTGCTTTATGTATCAAAGAGCGTTCTGTGAAAATATCAATATCATTGGTTAATATAAATGAAATTAATTTTTAAAGCTGGGCTAAAGGTTGACATCTGAAAAATTGCATTACTTTGCAGAAGAGAAATTTCTGTCTTCTAGTGAAATTTCAGGTCATGAGGGCAAGTAATTTTCACAATCTTCAATGGGAGCCAGTGAAATATGAACTTCATTGTCACCTAGCCCCAAAGCGATAAGATAAAATGAGCTGATACATCATTTGCTGTGGTTTTATCATCTCCCTCAGTAATTGGAAGAGAAAACCTAAGAGTGTATGTGTCTGTATGCTCCCCTCTTGCTCCTCCCAGCTGCCCCATCATCCACTCCCAGGCTAAAACCACTTTAGCCCAATCAATACAGAGGTCACATAGCATTTTATTTATATATTTAAAATTTTTCATACTGACTAAGCTGCCAAGTAGAACATTAGAGTAATGAATATGTTTAATTGAATTTTTCACCCATGAAAATGCTAAGAAGAATACTGTACTGTATCACAGAACTAGTAAGCAGAAGGAGGAAATTTACTATATAGATAAAAAATATCAAATGACTCATAATTAATTTAAAAGGTAATTTTCTCTGTATTCATAACTTTTATACTTTTGTTGTCATTGTTCTGTTCTTTTCCAAGTTTGGGGACATTCTGTGTGTTCATGGATATATATTAAATAACAAAATTACCATCTTAAAATTTCTACCAGAGTCAAGTATATGCCATTTTTCAATTCAAAAAGACCTCTAAGTTTTGTTTTAAGAATATATCTTTAAAAACTTTACTAACATTTATATAGTTGATGATGAAGTACATCCTTAAACCAACTGGAATTCAGTATTAGAATAAATTTAATGCTGTGCTTTGGTATCAAGCTTCAGAGAAAATTACATGCAGCAAAATCCAAAAACTATGTTAATAATAGAGTGGTACAAATTTAAAATACTCGATTAAAATTACTTTAAACTGTTTTGGTAAAATTGCAATTATCGTAAATAAAACATACTTGCACATGTATTTAGTGGTGAGTTGATAGACTATTTTTAGATTAGTGTCTTATTTTTTAACATGTGTTTTCATTTTAAATATATTTCAAATATTTACTGTTTTCCCATATTAAGGTATAATCCTTGTGAATAATTTATAATTATGTTCCATGAAAATGGGATATGAATATTTTCTACCTGTGGTATCATTATTTAACTGATGGCATGATTAGTTTATATTTTGTATGCTAAGTTTAAAATGTTTTTCTTCATGTTAAATATATATCCATATACTTTGGAAATGGTTTTGTTGTGAAATTTTAAGTACTATTGTTTGTATATTTTATCTAATTTTACTTTTATTATTGAATTCTTCAGAAATCAGTGTGGAATTCTCTGAAAGAGTAAAACCTCTCCAAAAATCGGTGAATATTTGGGACTAAGATATACAGTGCTAGCTGTAAACATTAAGAATAGTGTTTCTAAAAACACTTTTTATTGATTCTGTATGTGCAGACTCCCATGTAAATATTTCTTATTTTTGAGGTTAAAACATTTGATCACTTTTTAGTATCTTTCCCTTTAAAAAGAATTTGAAAACATTTTATATTTATTGAGGGTAGATTTTGAAAACAAAACCTTTTTTTACTTATGTGGAACAAATATGGCTATATTTTCAGAGACTATTTTAAAGCTATTTTTTGAATATACCTAATATTCAGTAAATAAGAGTATCTTGCAGTTGGGCAATAAATGCAGGTTTCTTTTTTATTCTTTCATGAGGATGAGAAAGCAGAAGAAAGTGTTATTTGGATAAATTCATTAGCTTTTCAAAATGAATGGTTAAAGGTGAAAAATACTTTGCTTTCAAGCCAATTAATGCAACAGGGTGAAGAAATTTTCCCACGTATTCATAGTATACTATTTGAAGTGTAGAATAAAAGCTGTGTACTATTCAGGCAAAATAATAAATCCTTTTTCAGAGTCACAATTTTCAGATAAAAATTTTAAAGAAAATATGTTTGATATTTTTAATGTAAAGAAATAGTATATATGCTTTTATATGTATGTGAGTATATATACATGTATATATTAAATACTGATTTCTTTTTTCCTCTCTACAACCTTATGTCAACATTTAACCAATAAACTATCTTTGTTCAAACAAATTATTAAAATATGAAAGTTGAATTCACTAATAATAATACTAACGATATGAAAACAAGGTGGTAAACATTCAGAGAGAGTGCTGAGGGCTTAAGCTTTCAAGCTATTCAAGACTTGTGGTCATAACTGCAGAGCAATGGTAATGATACGGTTTCCATAGCAACTGATTCATTGGAGGGCTAGACCTCTGTCTAGGGTGCTGTCAGTGTATGTAGAGTTTCAGTGAACAGAAAGTCCCAAAGAAGGGTCTGCTTCTACCTAATCCAGTTTTAATTGAACTCTAGAGACTTTGAAGTGAAGCCTCAGACCAGGAATATACCAGTCCAATAAGAAATAAACCTCTTGCTGAGCTAGGCCTCAGCTGCTTTTCAGTACTGACACCTTTTCCTAATGAATACTTAAAAGAAATGTTATTATATCAATTTCAGCTAGTAATTCTGTTAGTTAAGAGATTCTTTGTTTCTATTTTAAATCCCGCTATCTTGACCATAAGTGTAGAATTTCATTTGTTACTTTTTTTTTAAGTCAGTCTAATTTTTTGTGTGTAAGATTTTAAATTTTGATAGCTTTGGCAATTTTAAATGATTTTCTGTCTCTCCTGTTTCTTTTTCTCTAAGTTTTAAAACACTACTTTACCTGCTTATATTTAACGCTGATTGCACACTGTCATACATTCAGTATGATACCATTGATATCAGGTTTGAAAACATGTAGAACAATTCTCGATATTATTTGTGGATGTGTATGTACTAATAGTATAAAAACTTACATGGGAATGTTAAACCTCAAAACACGGATAGTGATTGGCTCTGATGAAGGAGGAAAATGGGATCAGGAAGGGTTATACATGGGAATTTCAACATTATCTGTAATGCTTTATAAGTTTTTAAAATATATAGGACAGTGTAGCAAAATGTTAGGATTTTCTAAGGTTCAGTAATGGGTACGTGGGGCTTATGTCATTTTCTGTAGTTTTGCGTATATTTGACATTTGGTAATAAAACAAATTTTAAAGGACCATACCACTTGCTGTATTTCACGTATATTTTTAAAATAACTATACTGCTTAAAGGAATGGGATATAAATTGAACTTTTTGATTGATTGGAAAACTATTACATGAAAAATCTTGTAAGAGTGTTTTAGTATACTTCTGCTAGTAATTGGAATAGTCTAGAAAATAATTAAATCTTTAGTTGCATGGTCATGATCTTGCAATGATTGCCATCACCATTATGAGCAACAATACTCGTTGTATAGCTTTATAGTATATAAGAGGTAGAATTTTCAGACCAGTGTGTGATATTTTTAGCGTATGACAGAGCTTAAAGCCTAATGCTTTGTTGTTTGATTTTCCTCTTTCACTTTTAACACAAGTACAGGAAAACAAATGTAGTTGATTAAAATTTCTGATGAGTTGAGTTCTAGTTTAACAAACATTTAAAATGTGGCAATGTAGTATATAAGGAAGCTCTGGACATTTGGATTAGAAAACCTGGGAGGAGGCCAGACTGCCACTAACTTCCCAAGGGGCTTTGTATTAAGTATTTATCTTGTTTAAGTCTCATTTTCCTTATTAATAGTTGGATAGATTGGGCTACAAGTGTTACAGAACATGTATTGGATTCTCTACTACTTGATAAGTTAAGTATGGCAAACTCAAATACCAATGGAAACTAGACAGATAGTAAATGAGTGAATGAGTGGAGACTGTTTCAAAACCGAGAGTGCATGCCAGTTGTACTATGTGTACTATAGATCTAGGTTTGACAGATGCTCCAGTTTTTCCTTAGAAACCAGAAATCTGAATATTTATGTAAATAACCATTTTCTCAAGTATTTTCAACTACTTGAAATTTTGGGAAAATACCATACAGCCCCCCCCAAATTAATGTGGATCATATATGGAATTCCGGTTGCCATCCATTGATTCATTTTAATCATTCAAAAACATCTACTTTGTGTCAGACCTTGTTCTAGAAGATGGAAATAGAGTGCATTCAAAGCCTTTGGTCTAATAGAGCTTAGATTCTAATATTCTAGTGCTGAAGAGAGGCAATAGACAAGCAAGGAAATATTGTAATTTCTGGTGGTGATAAGTGTTACAAAGGAAATCTGATGAGTTTGGGGTGGGATGAGGCAGTAGTGGCAGAAGTGGGGTTTAGATCCTGTGGCTTCTCTAAGGAGGTGACATTTGAGCAGAAATGTGACTGTGAGGGTGAGCCAGCCATACAAAGATCTGGGAGAAGAACATTCCAAGCAGAGGAGAAAGCAAGTATAAAGGCCCTGAGGAAGAATGAGTTGGGCTCATCAGACAGTCCCAGATGTAAGGCTTTATAAACAGTTATAAAGAGCTTCAGAGTTTATTAGGCGTATAATGCAGAACCACTGGATGGTATTAAATATACGAGTATATGATCTGATTTATACTTAAAAAGTTATATTTTTTTGGCTTCTCTGGTCATAGTAGATTCTCCAGGTAAGATTAGAAGGAGAGAGACCAGTCAGGAGGCCACTGCAGACTCTGGAGCCTTGGAGCTACTGGTTGTGGTCGGAGAAAGGTGTGACCTCTGGTTTAAGAAACTATTTGAGAGTAGAACCGATGTTTTGTCCTCTTTTTTTTCTCCTAATTTCTCTTGATCTTACTTATATAGGTATTGATTGTATGAAAGGGATAGTAGGATTTTCTCTGTCACCTGTTTTAAAGCTGAAAGTGTGATTAGTTGTTTGGGACTTTGAAATGTTGTCTTGTTTTTTCAAAAAACACCGAGCTTAAGAATTGTACCCAGTCTTTCATTTCTAGATTGTATGGTACCAGAAATAGAATAATTTCTGTAGAAAAATCTAAATACATATTCAGTGAGTTAAATAAGGTTGCTCTTTTTTTTTCCCAAAAAAATCCTCTGTATTTTGCATTGAGGAATGTAGTTTTTTTACAATTAAGATCTAGAAAATGGAAATCAAAAACAAACATTTTCGTAGGATACATTCTTACTATTCATTATTTTTCCTCTGTTTATCCTGTCTTTGTCCTTACAGTGCAATATCATAATCAAATGTCATTTTATTTGTATTTTTTAATGGTGGTTACTTTTGAGAAATTTATCTTAGTTGTTTAACTTAATTTGCTGTCACGGATTTTCATCAGTGTTTGATTGCAAATACATCTCATTTTCTTCATTAATATTCTGTGACGTACTAGTGTGGAGAAATTCCAGTTCTGGTTTTCATTTAACACCTTCATAATTAAGCTTTTGAAATGAACTTTTTAAAAAACAAAACTTGAATAACAAAGCAACAAAGTGGTTTAGGACTAAAGACAGGATTACTTTGAGTTGGCAAAGATTCTAAGCCATTGCGTCTGTCACATGGGATGACAAGAATTGTAACAAGTCACTCTGACAACCTCCTACTCCATAGAGAGATTACGCTGAGTTCATTCGCAGGTTTGTGTTTAGCCTAGCTGACAAGATGATACTTAACCTCTCATACAGTCAGTCTTTGTGCTTTCTGAATGAGTGACTGTTGCCTTAACAGTGACCTTATAAGTGTGATTTTTTGAAGTTATGAACTTAAATTTGTAATTTTAAAGTATGCAAAAAGTATTTCTGGATATGTTTTAATCATATTATATGAAACTGAAGTTTATATGTCATCTGTTAGCATGTAGAACATTCTTTTGAGGTCTTCTTTTTAAGGGTTGTCTAAAATTTTGCTTTGTATAATATGACTCAAAAATCAATCAATCAGTAATGCAATATGTATTTCCTGAAAAGCAGTAGACTACATCATTGCCTTAAAAGGCCCCCAAATATATTTATAAATAGATGTTACAGTTTTGTTCTGCTTTTTCATTTAAACATCTTTTTTCATGAATTGCAATCTATTTTCTTAGTCACCCTCCAAATATTTCAATAACTATTCAGTTCTTAGAAATTATTTTTCTTAATAGGGACTTTTCTGTTTAATTGGGGGGAAGAACAAAAAAATTCTATTGTTACTTACTCTGGATTCTTTTTTTCCTCACTAGATCCTGGCATATACAGAAGGGCTGCATGGAAAATGGCTGTTCTCAGAGATACGATCGATCTTTTCTCGTCGTTATCTTTTGCAAAATACAGCCCTGGAGATCTTTATGGCAAACAGAGGTAATACGTTGCAGACGTATATTGTTACAAAGCTAAGCTCCATCTCCATAAGATTTCATTTTGAACATACCATATTGTTTCCATTTAGACAGAATTTTGTAGCCCACTCTCTGTCCTACTGACCTCTTTTTGAACCATGTGCATCTTCATCGTTTTTCCCCCTTTGGTCACTCTTAGAAATATCTGTAGTAATTTATTTTTCTGGCCAAATCACAAATTAGTGCAGTGCTTTATAAATATGGGGGATAACTACCCATTTAATCAGTCGTAGAGTTTTCATATTGCTCTGATGCTTAAACTCCTTCTGGAAGGTGGTTGCATTTCGAGAGGGGAGAGAGTAATCAAATGATTCATACATTTATTTAATTTTTTGCCTAATCTATTGCCATTTATAAAGGGACCATCAGAAAATGGTACTGAACTGTCCTGGTTGCTTTGTATTACATCATTCTTGAAAGAACTAAAATTCGATTTGTGGGTTTAGAATTGAACTTGGTGAAATTCATTAAGACAAAAAAGAGAGACAAGGTGAACTTGAAGGAAAAGCATCATTGGGTATGAGTGGAGGCATACAGGAGAATATGTGAAAGCTTGTGATTTATTGTACATACTCATTTCATTTAAATAGATTTAAGTTTTCTTATTTTCTCTTTCTATAATCTACAAGTTATCATTTAAAAAATCTACACATAATGTATATTCCATACATATTTTCTTTTTTAATGAAATCATGTCTTTTAGGGTACGCAGATTTTTTTAGGAAAAGATGCTTTTCCCTTCCATATTTGGTCTTCTCCCACACACATACCTCTTTTTCTAATGTAAACATTATTCGTCCAGGCAAATAATCAAGTGAATGTTTCACACTTCAGTTCAGTCTGCATTCTTGCTGTCCCAAAGGCGTTTCGACCTTACAATATTTATTACTTGCTCATCTTCATTTTTTTTCCTTCTTTGAAATTTCTCATGCGTCCTTGCTTTGCATCTTTGTTTTTCTATTGCCTTTCCCTCATGGCCTTGGTCACCTGCCATAACCTGAGTTTTTCCTTTTTTTTCCCCCTGTATTCAATGTAATAGTGGATATGTAAGAAAGGCATATTAAAAAGTTATGTTGGATATGTATATGACAGTTCTAAATATATTTTAGGTGTTTAGTGAATGATCATATAATTATTTACCTAAAACATGTTATAAAGCCTGTGTTTAAAAATTGCACTAACACTGATAAAATTTTTTGGCTCATAGTATTTTTTTAGGCTAGGTGGAGAAGAAGGATCATCTTCTAGATGAGTACTTGTAGATTATTTATGGTTCTGATACAGAAGTTAATATAATTAAAATTTCAAGACTAACCAAATTAATATCTTCTAAATTCTCTGTCATGATTTTATGACTTTGTTATTTTCATATTTTTTAAGGATAAAAATTTATAGATGACTGTCATAAATTAACATTTATATGCTGAATATATTTATATATATGATGTACATTTATTGATATTCTCAAAATGTGTAATTATTGAGATAGAAATGATAAAAAAGCATTTAAATTGATTATTGACCAGAGAGGAAAAATTTTTCTTCATTTTTCTGGATGATAGGAACATACAAAGCATAAACATGTAGGGATTGTAAAGAGAATATTTTTTTAAGCTGTTGATTATTAGTAGTAAGTACAGCTGACAATTTATTAGCTGTATATGTAGACTTTTGGGTATTAGATTGTTAAATATATAATCTTAAAATTTTAAAGGTCTTTATAGAAATTCACAGATATATTTTTAACTTGCTAAAATTCAATTTTGCAAATTCTATGTTGTAGCAAGATAAAATCTCAACTTCATGTCACATTAATGCAACAATAGTTGTTATTAGTTCTGACAGTATTTAGAGAAGGTACTGTTTGTGGTAGTTCATGAGTAAAATGAGTATCATCACCGGCATATTAATGCTAAAACTTGATATATACTATAATAAAAGTAATACAGTAAGAATTCTATTTAAAAAATACCTGAACTAAGAGTAAACATTTTGTTGGACCAAGAAGTCAGTTTTCCAGAAAGAAAATCGTATTTCATTCTAACTTTAAAAAATTATTTTTCCTAGTTGCTATAATGTTCAACTTCCCAGACCCTGCAACAGTAAAGAAAGTGGTTAACTATCTACCTCGTGTTGGTATTGGAACCAGTTTTGGATTGCTTCAAACCAGGTGCTGTTTTATATGTGAAAAATATGGAAAATAATCTATATTAATATTCTAATTTGTTTTGAAATGTATGACCTTCTGTTTTATGCTTCATTGTAAATGATGATTATTAGTGTACTGTTTTGAGTCAACTGAACTTCTGTCTGAAGAAACTAGAAAAAGAGGAACAAATGTAAATTAAACTAATCTGAAAAAAAATAATAAACAAAGGCAGAACATCAATGAAAAGGAAAAGAAAAACAATAAAGAAAAATCAATGCAATTAAAAATTGTTTCTCTGAAAAGGTTAATAAGTGTAATAAATATCTATACCAGACTTAGGAAAAAAAGAAGATACAAATTGCCAATATCAGAATGAAAGAAGGGGTATCACTACAGATCCTATAGATATTTTAAAAAATATAAGGAAATATTATGAATACATTTATGCCACTTAGACAACTTAGATGAAATGGGCAGATTCCATGAAAGAGACAAACTGTCAAATCTCACTAACGAAAATGGATAACTTTAATAACTCTACAGAGGAAATTGAATTCGTAGCTTAAAATCTCCTAACAGAGAAAATTCCTAGCTCAAATGGTTTCACTGGCAAATTCTATGAAATGTTTAATGAAGAAGTAATATAATTTCTGGGAAAACTCTTACAGATAATAGAAAAGAAGGATAAGTTTCCCAAGTAATTCTGTGAGGCCAGCATTACCTGAATTCCAAATCCACAAAAAGACATTACCAGGAAAAGGAAACTAAAGACCATCTTGATTGAAAAGGAAGAAATAAAACTGTCTTTATCAGTATATATACATGACTTAATGTGAAATTACCAGGGAAACTGCAAAATTTTTAAAAAGAAAAAAAGCTATTAGAACTCATAAGCAACAAATGTAAAATAGATAGGTAGTGGGAAGCAGCTGCATAGCACAGGGAGATCAGCTCGGTGCTTTGTGACCACTTAGAAGGGTGGGATAGGGAGGGTGGGAGGGAGACACAAGAGGGAGCGGATATAGGGATATATGTATACATATAGCTGATGCACTTAGTTATACAGCAGAAACTAACGCAACATTGTAAAGCAATTATACTCCAATAAAGATGTTAAATATATATATATATATGTATATAAATAGGGGAAAAAACCCTCATAAAAGAGTTTAGCTATTTCGTAGCATATATAATTTTATTCCTGTATACTAGCAATGAACAGTTGGAAATTGGATATATTTGAAAATATATTCTTAAGACTTGTTCACTGAAAACTATAAACACTGTTTAGGAAAATGAAAGAAACCTAAAAATTGAAAGTTGTACTATACCATGTTCATGAACTGGAAGACTCAATAAAAGTAAGATGTTAGTTCTCTCCAAACAGATCTATAGGTTCAAAGCAATCCTATCCAAAATCCTAAAAGGCTCTTTTGAAGAAATTGAAAACCTGATTGTAAATTTAAATGGAAATGCAAATATCTAGTATTGCTAAGACAATTTTGAAAAAGAAAAAGTTGGAGGACTTTATCTGATTTTGACAATATAAAATTACATTAACTAGTGTAGCTTGGTAGTTTTGTAAAATAGACTTATAGAGCAATAGAATATATTAGTGTCCAGAAATAGGCCCATACATAAATGGTCAATTTGATTTTCAACAAAGGTATCAAGATATGTCCATGGGAAAAGATAGTTTCTTCAACAAATGGTGATCAACAATTGCATATCCATATGCCAAAAAAAAAAAAAAAAAAACCAAAACAAAAAAACCCCACCTCATCCTTTATCTCAAAGTGTAACATATGAACTCAAAATGTAACATAAATTAACTCAAATTAACTCAAAATGTAATATAACCTAAATGTAGGTGCCAAAGTAAAACTTCCTAAAGAAAACATAGGAGAAAAATCTTTGTCACCTTGAGTTAGGCAAATATTTCTTAGATAAGATTTTTTAAAGAATCATCAATTGGCCTTTCAAATTAAAAACATTTGCTTTTGAAAGACACTCTTAAGAAAGTGAAACGATATGCTCTAGGCTGGGTTAAAATATTCAAATTATATGTGACAAAGGATTTATATACAGGATATATGAGAAACTCTTACATTTAATTACAAGACAAGCAATCTGTTTTTAAAAAATAGGTAGAAGATTTGAACAGATACTTCAGCAAAGAATAGATACAAATATTAAACACATGAAATGATGCCAAACATCATTAGTAATCAAGGAACTGCCAGTTAAAACCACAGTGTGATCTCATGGCACACCTATTAGAATGACTTTTAAAAACTGATAACAACAAGAGCTAATAAGAATGCAGAGTAACTGGAACTTCACATGTTGTTGATGGGAAAGTCAGCAGTTTTGCGGTTTCATATAAAATTAACCATACACTTACCATACATCCCAGTAGTCTCACTCAAAGGCATTTACCCTAGAGAAATGAAAATATGTATATTCATGTAGTGACCTATTCACAAATGTTTATAGCAGCTATATTCATAGTCACAAAAAATTGGAAATAGCCAACATAGTCCTCAACTAGTAAATGGACGAATTATGGTACATTCAACCATACAACAGGATATACTGCTCAACAATAAAAAGGAATAAGCTACTAAAATACAGAACAAGGCAGATGAGTTTAAAAAGTATTATGCTAGATGAAAGAAGGCAACACAAAAGATTACATTCTGTGTGATTCCATTTATATGACCTTTTGGAAAAAATAAAACTACTTGGACAGAAATCAGATAAGTGGTTTCAAGAGATTGGAGGTGAAGAAGGAGGATTAGTTACAAAGGAGGGTGTGAGGGAACCTTTTGATAACATGGAAATATTTCCTGTCTTGATTGTTGTGGTGTTACACAACTCTGTTTGGCAAAACTCATTGCATTGTATACCTAAAAAAGGATGAATTTTATGCTATGTAAAGAAATCAGTAAACCTGATTTTCAAAAACAGAAAAAGATAAAGAATGTGAAATCAATATACAGTATCAGTAGCTCTAAAACTATGCTAGTAGGAATGCAAATTCGTATAGTCACTCTGAAAAATTTGCCAGATTTCTTATTAAGTTAAATATACACTTAATTTATGTCCTGTCAGTTCCACTCCTAGGTGTTTACCAAGAGTAATGAAATATATGTACCCACATTCACTTGTAAGCAAATGTTATTCATGTAGTCCCAAACTGAAAACATTTCTAGTTCCATCAACTGTAAATGGATCAATAGATTGCACTACATCCATGCAATGAAATACTACTCAGAAATAAAAAGGAATTGAGTACTGATACATGCAACAACATGGATGACTCTCAGAAACATTGTGCTGAGTAAAAGAAGTTAAGTACCGTGGGCTACGTACATCATAGCCATGGGCTATGCTTCTACTTAGATGAAATGACTGAAAAATTATGTGAAATTATATGATTCTATTTATATGAAATTGTTGAAAAAACAGAAGCATATAGTGACAGAAAGCAGATCATTGGTTGCCAGGAGCCAGACACTGGGACAAAGGAATTAGCTTTTTGGAGTCTTTCTATGATGGTTGGTTACAGAAATAGGTATATTCAAAACTTACTAAACTACACACTTACGTTTAGTAAATGTTATTATATTAAATTTTATCTCAGCACAGATCATAGAAAAATAGACTGTCTGTATTTAAAATATCTAAGTTACAAAAGTGCTTATTATATACCCATTTTCAAGTGTACCATTATTTAACACGTATGATAAATCAGATTAAAATTTTTAATCATTTTGATAAAAATGATTAGACTTTGCTTTATTATGTCATATTTGTTATAATTTTTTTCTCTGTTGATGTAAATATCAAATCCATATATTAAGGATTTTGAATACAACACAGTTAATTAAAACTTTTATCTTTAACCTCTGGCAAATCAGAGTTCAAATATTAACTTTGTGTATACATATGGACTTAATAACTAGTATTTATATTGTTCAAAGTAACTTAATAACTACTTGAAAGGAATGTTAAAATGCCAAAAAGCATCTCTCACAGTACAGGGAATCGGGAGAGTTTGGGGTTGTACCTCTCTTTCCTATGTGCTGACCAGTTGTCTATGTTTAAATAGCACCATCATCAACTGTTTTCTTTCTTGGTAGGTGTTAATGCTTCATCAGTACAATTTAGTTAACTAATTTAAGAACTAGGAGGAGAGTTAACACTGGGATTTTTCTATTGATTGAAATGTATTAGCAGTAGAAACTTAGAGTTTACTTTTAACATACCTAATTTTGTGTTGATTTTGATTAGTGTTTATTTCAATTTTTTTAGTTAGTATCTTATTACAAATGCAATTGAGATAGAATCAACAAATAATAGGATATTAGCAGGAGCTGCAGTTATCCTAGGCTGGAGGACTTTCTAAGAGGATGCACTCCCATGCCCATTGGCAGTTGGACTCAGTTCTGCACCAAGTCTTCCTCTCCATAGGCTGCTTTTGAGTGACTATATGACTTTCCCCAGAGCAAGTGATCCTAGAGAGAATGACAGAAGCCCCAGTGTCTTCTTATGACCTAGCCTTGATAGTCACACGCCATCATTTCTGCTACATCTTATTTGTTACAAGTGAGTTATTAAATATAGCCCAGGCTCCATGGCAGGAGAATCAAGTTCCACCTCTTAAAGAGAAAATATCAAAAAATTCGTGGACACGTAACAGGTTACAACTTCTATGTAAACAGGATACATAAAGAGGCCCTTCTGGTTTATTAGCCATAGTTGCTTTACAATCCCAGTAAAGCTTTTGATTCAATAATTTTATAATTTAATGAGGAATTTCAGGGGTCAGGAGGAAGCAGCTCAGAATGGCATAGTATATTTCCTTATCTTAATAAAAAATTCTACTGATTATCTCTCTTTTGTTTTTAAAGATATATTTATTTATTGGCTACGTTGGGTCTTCGTTGCTATGCGCGGGTTTTCTCTAGTTGTGGCGAGCAGGTGCTACTCTTGTTGTGGTGTGCGGGCTTCTCATTACGGTGGCTTCTCTTGTTGCAGAGCACAGGCTCTAGGTGCGTGGGCTTCAGTAGTTGCAGCGTGTGGGCTCTAGAGCGCAGGCTCAGTAGCTGTGGCGCACAGGCTTAGTTGTGCTGCAGCATGTGGGATCTTCCCGGACCAGGCTTGAACCTGTGTCCCCTGCATTGGCAGGTGGATTCTTAAGCACTGAGCCACCAGGGAAGTCCTTACTGATTATCTGTTTATTTTAAAAAGAGTTTTATGTGTTGTCATACTTAGGAACTCTTTGTAATGTTTTCCCACAGTTAATGAAAGCTGAAAGTCTTAATTTATTAAGTCAGTCAGTTAAATAGATCTTCAGCACTTACAGTGTGTCAGTCACCCAGTAATGTACAATATAAATATCATCTTGCCCACAAACATTTAAACAAATATGTAAATAAAAGAAAAAACCGTGTAAGTGAAGGAAAGATGTTTTAGGTATTTTAATAGTGGTTAGTGGAGATGGAGTGCTTTGGATAAGATGGTCAGAAATGTCTTCCTATGTGACTTTAAATTTTGATTTGAAGGACTGGAACCAGCTAACCTTTGTAAGAGTGAATAGCATGTGTAGAGGCCCTGAAACTTCGAGTGTTTTAAGGAATGTTGGAAGGCAAGTATCACAGGCACTTAGTGATTTCAGGAAGACAGTGTCAGTTTGGAGGCGGGAACTTATTGTAGAAATCGAAGTAAAATGTAGTATCATTGAAGAGAGACATCTTTTTTTTTGGGGGGGAGTATAATTGCTTTACAATGTTGTGTTAGTTTCTGCTTTACAACAAAGTGAATCAGCTATTTGTAAACATATATCTCCTCCCTCTTGAGCCTCCCTCCCACCCGCCCCCCCATCCCTCCCCTCTAGGTCATCACAGGAAGAGAGACATCTTGTTTAGAGACTTTAAGGAGATACAATTTCTGTGACTTGGAGATTAGCTAAATTTGGAGGACGATAAAAAGGGGAGGCATCCAGTGTGTCTCCCCAAGTTTCAGCTTGAACTGCTCAGGAGCACAGACTGAGATGGGGAACACTGTAGAAGGAGTACCTGTATGCATCTACCCTCCCATACCCCCCATGGTTGGGGTTGGGGGGCAGAAGTGAATGAACTGAAAAGGAGAAGGTTAGTGTTAGATCTGTTGAAATTGAAACCCCTGAGAGATGTCTAGACTGAAATGTTGAATAGGAAGTTAGATATAAGAAGGTATGGCTAGAGTGCAAATGAAAAGTGTAGTAATTGGGAGTCATTACCATTTAGATGAAATTTGAAGGCTTGAGAGGAAGTGAACTCACCTGGGGAGAGACATAGAATGGGCAGGAGAAATGAGAGCTGCATTCTGAGGAAATGGAACATTTAAATGTTAAGTAAATGAAAGAGAAAAAACAAAACAAAACAAACAAAAACAGAAAGGCCTTGAAAAATGGGAAATCCAGGAAAATGTGATGCCAAAGAATGAGAGTATTTCAAGAAGGTAAGATTTGATGAAAAATCAGTAAGACGTAGACTGAAAAAAGGCCATTGCATGTAGCAGCAGCAGTTTTTGGCTGCCAGAGGTTGATTGTTGTGTTTGTCTATTCAGTATCAACAAGTTCTAGTTGGCAAGCAGGCCCTTGAATTTTGTTGCAGCCTTTGGGCTGTCTCTCTTAATTCTGGTTTAGGTGTGAGACTTCTGACTTCTCAGTCAATAGGACATGAGTAGGTAGAGATATTTGGATTAAATCCTGACCTACTACTGTTGGCAAATATCAGGAGAATTAATCCTACTATCACTCGTCTACCTGTAGCTCTTGATCTGGAATATTCTCTGACACTTTATGAGTACTTGACAGTATAAGCATATACACATCAATACCAGTTATAAGCCATAACAACATACTGAACCAACCCAAAGTTTCTACCTACAATATCATTTTAGTTTTCTCTTCACTAGTTTTGCCCAACCCTATCACTTGATTCAGGCTTTTTTTCTTTTTTTTTTCTGTAAGGGAACACTAATCAAGGAGTTTAACACATAAATAATCAGAGGTTATAACAGCTACCAGGAGATCATATTATCTTGCAGTCTGAAGCTTGGTGTGAAGTACATGGATGAGGTTAGGATGAGCAGAGGTTAGGCCATAGGGGGTGACTGGAGTGGTAGGAGGGCTTTTTTCTCCTTTTATTTCTTGCTCCATGGTCTATACCAGTTTCTCCCTTACATACCTCCCTGCATTTAGAGTGCCTGGGCTTGGGAGCTCCTTTTTTTTTGTTTCCAGACATGCTGCTGCAGCTCTTCAGAGTAGCGCTTGGTGCTTTTGGTAACTTCTGCACTCAGCAACTCCTCCTACAATGGTACAGAGAAGGACAGTGATTTGGGTTTCTGTATCCAAGAGAGCTATAACATATCAAAATTTATGGGATGCAGCTAAAGTAGTATTCAGGGGGAAATTTTATAGCTTTAAATACCTATATCTGAAATACAGAAATGCCTAACATCAGTAACCTAAGCTTCCATCTTTAGAAACTAGAAAAAGAAGAAGCTAAATGGAAAACAAGTAGGAAAAAGTGACTAAAGAAAATTAGAGCAGAAATCAATGAAAAAGAGACAAAAAACAATAAAGAAGATCAATTAAACGAAAGCTGATTCCTTAAAAAGCTCAATAAAATTGACATTCTTTTAACTGCCTAACTATGAACAAAAGAGATAGTATGAATTACCAAAGTCAGAAATGAAAGAAGGGACTGCACTGCTTACCATGTAGAAATTAAAAGGATTAGAAGGAAATATCCTGAACAGCTTCAGCCTACAAATTAAGACAATTGAGATGAGATGGGTAAATTCCTAGAAAGACAGAATTGTCAAAACTGACTCAAGAAGAAATTAAAATTCTGAATAGACCTATAACAGGTCCATTGAATTTGTAATTTAAAAACCTTCCCACAAAGAAGAGTCAAAGCCCAGATGGCTTTACTGGTGAATCTTATCAAATAGATAAATTAGAAAAGATATCAATCTTTCATAAACTCATCCTCAAGACACAGGAAGAAGAAACACTTTCTAGCTCATTCTATGAGGCCATCTTTACCCTAATACCAATGCTAGGCAAAGACATCACAAGAAAAAACAAGCTAGCAAGAGAAAACTGTAGACTAATATCCCTAATGAACATGTATTCAAAAATCCTTTACAAAATATTATCAAACCAAATCCAGCAGTATACAAAAAGGATTATAAAGTAGCCATGTGGGTTTTATCACAGGAATGCAGATTGGTTTAAATGTGAAAATCAATTAATGTTATGCATGAAGTTAATAGAATACAGGACCAAAAAAAAGAAAACCCACATCATCATCTCAGTAGACACAGAAAAAGCATTTGACAAAATGAAACACGCATTCATGACTAGAAAATCTCAACTGACTAGAAATATAAGGGAATTTCTACAAACAGATAAATAGCAACCATCAAAAACCCACATAACATACACTGTACTTAATGTTGAAAGACTGAATGCTTTTCCCCTAAGGTCAGGAAGGCTAGGATGTCTTCCATTGTCACCACTTCTATCAATATTATATTGATATATAATGTGTGCTAAGCCTGTGTGATAGGAAAGGAAGGGAAGGGAAAAATCAAAGGCATCCAGATTGGAAAGGGAAATGTCTTTATTCCTAGATGACAAAAGACATGTACAATTTTTGCAATGAAAAGTGTAAAACACGGCTGTTAGAAAGTAAAGACAGACATCAATAAATGGAGACATTCCATATTCATGGATCAGAAGGTTCAATATGATTAAGATGTCAATTCTTTCTCAATCTATAAACTTAATACCATCCCTGTCAAAATTTAGTACACTTTCTGGGAGAAATAGAGAAGCTGAAATACAATGGATCTAGAATTGCCAAAACAGTTTTGAAAAAGAACAACAAAATTACAGAACTTATACTATCTGATTTCAAAACTTACCATAAAACCACAGTAATCAAAATGTGTGCTATTTATACAAGGATAGGCACATAAATTAATGAAACTACATTGAGAATAAAGAAATAAACCCTTGCATTTATGGTCAGTGGCTTTTTAAGAAACGTGCCAACACAATTCAATGAAGAAAGGGTAATCCTTAAACAAATGGTACTATAATGACTGGATAGTCACATGCAAGAAAATGAACTTCAACACTTACCACACACTGTTCATAAGAATTAAGGTGTGTCATAGACCTATATTTAAGATCTAAAACTAAAAAATTTCTCAAATATAGGATAAAAACTTTATCATCTTGCAGTAGGCAGAGAGTTCACATGTGACACCCAAAAGCATAATTCATAAAAGACAAAAATTGAGAAGACGGATTTAATCAAAATTTAAAATGTTTGTGCTTTAAATATATCACTAAGTATGTGAAAAGATAAGCCACAGACTGAGAAATATTTGCACATCATGTATTTGATAGACTTGTATCCAGAATGTATGAAGACCTTTGACAACTCAATAATAGGACAGAAGCAACCCAATTAAGGTAAAAAAGATCTGAATAGTAATTTCCTCAAAGAAAATAAACAAATGGCTAATTAACACATGAAAAGATGTTCAACAATGTACATTAAAATTATAATAAGATACCATTTTACACTCACTAGAATGGCTATAATAAAAATTTCATACAATAGCAAGTATTGGCAGAGATGTGGAAAATTTGGAACATCATACATTGTTTGTTGGAATATATAATGGAAGACAATTTGGCAGTTTCTCAAAAAGAGAAATATTAAGTCAACAGACAACCTGGCAGTTTCACTCCTAGGAATCTACCCAAAAGAAATGCAACCATATGTTCAGCAACGACGTGTACGTGAATGTTCTGAGTAGCATTTTTCATAATAGCTAAAAACTGGAATAATTTAAATGTCTATCAACTGGTGAATGGATTTAAAAAATGTGGTATATTCTCTATTCATACAATGGAATACTATTTACAATCAAAAGAAATGAACTGCTCATACATGCTGCCACATTGATGAACCTCAAAACATTATGGTTAGTAGAAGAAGCCTGATGCAGAAGATTACATGATGTATGATTCCATTTATCTGAAATGTTCAGAAACGGCTAGTTCATAGAGACAGAAAGTAGATTGATAGTTGCCTAGAGCTGGGGATAGGAATAGGAATTAACTCTAAATAGGCACAAGGGAAGTTTTAGTGTTGATTAAAATGTTCCAGAATACAATGTGGTGATAATTGCACAACTCTAGAAATTTACTTTAAAAAATCATTGAATAGTACACTTACAAGGGTAACTTTTGTGTTACGTAAATTATACCTTTGGAAATAAAGCTAGAAAAAAATATGTATCTTGTCCTTAGTAGTAGGAAGAACTGTGACAGCATACTTCTCTGAGATTCTGGGCTCTGAATGTAGTAATTAATCCTCCCACCTATTTCCCACTGCTACTTAGTATTGGTCAGTTGTATCCTTTGTTACTCACATTACATTAAGAAAACAGAAAACTTGGTCTACTATTAGGCTGTATAAAAGAATAATAGTTTCCCTTACCTTTATCCGAACCCACGAATGGACACCTGAGGAGCTGGGATCCTCTTTCCCCTATTACAATGGGTATACAAAAATAATGTTTAAATTTGTAATGTACAAATATGCTGTCTTTAAGAGATGAATATTTAAACTGATAAAGATGTGAATGCAATTTTATGTGTATTACTTAGTTACTATAATTACTTTTGTATCAGTAAGGCAGTGAATTATTAATCATGCTGTTATTAATCAACATTTATGGAGCCTAGATATTATAATGGCTTTGTAATGACAGCTTATCTAGATGAATAGAATATGGATAATAGACCTGTGACTCATCCAAATCATTCGTTTAACCATTAATTATAGATTGAAACATCTCCAGCATTCGTTAGTATAACATGAATAGAATGTCTCATAATAATACAGATGCCATTTTGAACGAGCACAGAAGTCATGATTTATTATTGATCTAATTAATCTTAAGTTTAATTTGATTCTATATCAAATTCTTTTTCTTGCAGGCGTATCTCATTAGCTAGTCCTCGTCAACTTTTTAAAGCTTCTAATATGACCCAGCGATGGCAACATAGGGAGATTTCAAATTTTGAGTACTTGATGTTTCTCAACACAATAGCAGGTAATTTAAGCTCACATGTTGATGTATTTCAAATGATAAATTATTAATAGTGATATGATTAAATTATTTTGAGTATTTGTATAAATAGAGTCATTCCATGTAAAGCTAAAGGCATAAGCAAGCATACAAAGATGGGAAGAAATGCAGTATAGCTAAAGAACAATTAATGGTATAGTATGTGTGTGTGTTTGTGTTTGCGTGTACATAAAATATATATTCATAAAGGTATAATGAAAAAGAAAACTAGAAAGGTACTTGGAGAAATGTACTTGGAGACATTATGCAAGATTTTTTTTGTCAGTTTGAGGAATTGGCAGTCAACTTACAGGGAAACGTTTGAAAGTTTTTGAACAAATGAGTAATATCAGAACTGTATGAAAAGTTGGAAGCAGTATGAAGGATAAATTATGGTGCAGAGAGTCTAGGTAGAGAGCAGAAGTTAGGAAGCAATTACATATAAAAAGTAATGAGGGCCTGCATTAGAGAGGTGACAATAGGAATTAAAACAAAGGATTAGATAACACAAGAATTGGGCTTCCCTGGTGGTGCAGTGGTTGAGAATCTGCCTGCCAATGCAAGGGACATGGGTTCGATCCCTGGTCCTGGAAGATCCCACATGCCGCGGAGCAACTAAGCCCATGTGCCACAACTACTGAGCCTGTGCTCTAGAGCCCATGAGCCACAACTACTGAGGCTACATGCCGCAACTACTGAAGCCCACCCACTTAGAGCCTGTGCTCCACAACAAAAGAAGCCACCGCAATGAGAAGCCCGCATACGGCACAAAGAGTAGCCCCCGTTCACCACAACTAGAGAAAGCTTGCGTGCAGCAACAAAGACCCAGTGCAGCCAAAAATAAATTAATTAATTAAACAAACAAAAAAAGATAACACAAGAATTTACAAGGTACAAACCATTTGCCATGCAGACAACTGAATGTTGGGAGTAAATGAGAAAAATGTGTCAGAAAAGACTTCCAGGCTTCTGCTCTAAATCATGAGGAAAATAGTGGTGCAATTAAAGGGAGAAGTCAAAAAATCGATCTAGAGAAAGATGATTTTACTGTGCTATCAAGATATCCAAGAAAAGAATTGTTGGAGTATAGGTTAAGTGAGGGTATTTGGAGCTTAGAGATAGGACGTTGGATTTCATCTGCATAGACAGGAAATCACCAAGAGAGAGAGTTGAGATTACCAAGCCAGGTGTTACAGAAAGCAGTGAGGTAAGGTCTGGGGAATGCACTTGAGCATAACAAAAAGAAAGAGGGAAAGTTATTAAGGAAGAGAAGAGAATGACTGACCCCAGAGTTTATAGACTTAATAGGAGGAGAACTAAGGTGAAGCAAATGTCTTGAGATACAAGGGGAAAGGGAGAAAGGCCTTGGCCACTGTATTAGATGTGATGGAGAGGTAAGGGAGAATTAAGAGTGAGTACAGGCCATGACTTTGGCTTTAATATCTCAGGACTTATGGGTTACTTTATAAGGGTTTGTTTTCTTTCTTTTTTTAAAAAAAAATATTTATTTTATTTATTTGGTTGTGCTAGGTCTTAGTTGCGGCAGGCTGGCTCCTTAGTTGTGGCATGAGAACCCTTAGTTGCAGCATGCATATGGGATCTAATTCCCTGACCAGGGATTGAACCCAGGCCCCCTGCATTGGGAGTGCTGAGTCTTATCCACTATGCCACCAGGGAAGTCCCTAGGGGTTTATTTGCAAAACAAGCAAAATAGTTTGATTATAAGGACTGAATGGTTCGAGATTAAACGAGAATATTAGATGTAGATTACAGTTTTCTTGTGTAATAGTAAAGAGAGGGTGAGTTAAGGCAGTGGAGAGTAACTATGAAAGAGGAAGAGAGAGGAAAAGTAACAATTCACATTATGAGGGAGACCTGTTCAAGAGCTCAGGTGGAAGAATCATACCTCCCAGAGAATAAAGACACTGTTGGAAAAGTGGAGAAGAGAGGGCGTAGTACGAAGAATTGGAAGTTCAGGGCTTACACTGAAAAAGTCTAAGATTCATCAGTTAGGGAGATACTCATCTGAGGGTCCATTGAGGGAAAGGAATAAAGAAAGTTTGAACAGTTATGTGGAATTTAGTAGGGATTGTATAACTAGAGACTGAAAGGATTTTTAAGTAATAATGAGAGACAGGGAACTTATGTAACAAGTTTAAATGGACATCTTTTGTACATGATAAATCAATTAACACCTAAATTGAATGCAGTGTAATAATTATGGACAGCATTTATGAAATGGTCTACTCTCAAATAACTTCTAGTGTGCCTATAGTGTCTTTTAAATATATCCCCTGTATATTCTCTTTAAAGAATAGAATCAATAATTTGTTTTGGATGGTTTTTACATACACTAGAGGCTGGGGTGGAGTCTCATGTTATTTAATATTTCTTCTACAGTGTTATCTGTGATACATATAGGTTCTCATGATATCTGGCACATTTCCCAAAAGACAGTCACTAGGCGTTCAGTAACTAAATATTGAATTTAACTTACTTAATAAAAGTCTGTTTACAGTGAGCAGGTACGTACTCTTTTTTTCGTAGGTACAATAAACTTGATTATTTAAGCAGATAGGCTAAGAAGAGGATTTTACTGTTTACTAACATCTCAATCAGGAAAATGTGAGAGAATGGAGACATCAAAATAGACTGCTTTTTGTTGTTTAAGTTTGGTCATTTTTTTCTGGGAGAAGTTAAAATTGACAGAAATATGTAATGACATAAACACTTCTGAATTAAAATTGTCCTAGTTATTCATGTTTCCTAAGACTATTTCCAGGTCAATCAAGGAAGAACTCTGTTATTCTAATAGACCTCAAGCCCATGATGAATACAGTGAAATAAAATGTTAAAAGCATCAAATCAGGTTGTAGTCCTTGCTCCGCTCCGTCCAATCGGGGGACTGTTTACCCTCTGCTCCCAGGTCTCTCAGGCAGCCACTCCCATGGGTACATGCCCAGAAGCTGCTCCTGCCCCATGCTCCCTCCCTCTGCCTTTCACTTCCCAGCTGCCAAGATCTTGGAAGCTTTGAAGCTCAACAGAGAAGGCAAATTCACTGAGAACAGTCTGTAAAGTGTCAAGCAATATCCAGATATTACCAGCACTCTGCCTGTCCCCTGCCTGAACCTGGGATTCTTCCATGGAGTGAGTGGTCCTAGGTCCTACACTGGCATTGCTCATTTGGTTGATGAAGACATATTGACAAAGTTGTTGTTGGTTATTCCCTTTTGCATTCTTACTAGCAATGCAAAAGAGGGACTGTTTCTCCACACCCTTGCCAACAGAGTATATTGTCAAGCTTTTGAACGTTTGCTAATCTGGTACCGCAGGACTGCCTGCTTGCTGAGACCCTCTGTAAAAGCTCCATACACCCTGGTATTGAGCTTTCCGAGGAGGTAACAGTATTCAGTGAGGGTCTTGGTGCTCCGACTGGGTGTCAGGCCTGTGCCTCTGAGGTGGGAGAGCCAAGTTCAGGACATTGGTCCACCAGAGACATCCCAGCTCCATGTGATACCAAACGGTGAAAGCTCTCCCAGAGATCTCCATCTCAAAGCTGAGACCCAGCTCCACTCAACAACCAGCAAGCTACAGTGCTGGACACCCTATGCCAAACAACTAGCAAGACAGGAGTACAACCCCACCCATTAGCAGAGAGGCTGTCTAAAATCATAAGGTCACAGACACCCCAAAACACACCACCAGTCGGGGTCCTGCCCACGAAAAAGACAGGATTCAGCCTCATCCACCAGAACATAGGCACTACTCCCTTCCACCAGGAAGCCTACACAACCCACTGAACCAACCTTAGCCATTGGGGGCACACACCAAAAACAACAGGAGCTACAAACCTGCAGCCTGCGAAATGGAGACCCCCAAGCACAGTAAGTTAAGCAAAATAAGAAGACAGACAAACACACAGCAGATGAAGGAGCAAGGTAAAAACCCACCAGACCAAACAAATGAAGAGGAAATAGACAGTCTACCTGAAAAAGAATTCAGAGTAATGATAGTAAAGATGACCCAAAATCGTAGAAATAGAATGGAGAAAATACAAGAAACGTTTAACAAGGACCTAGAAGAACTAAAGAGCAAACAGACAATGATGAACAGCACAACAAATGAAATTAAAAATTCTCTACAAGGAATCAATAGCAGAATAACTGAGGCAGAAGAACGGATAAGTGATGTAGAAGATAAAATAGTGGAAATAACTACTGCAGAGCAGAATAAAGAAAAAAGAATGAAAAGAATTCAGACAGTCTTAGAGACCTCTGGGACAACATTAAACATACCAACATTCGAACTATAGGGGCCCTGGAGGAAAAAGAGAAAAAGGAAGAGACTGAGAGAATATTTGAAGAGATATCTGAAGTTGAAAACTTCCTAATATGGGAAAGGAAATAGTCAATCAAGTCCAGGAAGCTCAGAGAGTCCCATACAGGATAAATCCAAGGAGAAACACGCCAAGACACACATTAATCAAACTATCAAAAATACAAAGAAAAAATATTATAATTGGCAAGGGAAAAACAACAAATAACATACAAGGGAATCCCCATAAGGTTAACAGCTGATCTTTCAGCAGAAACTTTGCAGCCAGAAGGGAGTGGCAAGACCTATGTAAAATAATGAAAGAGAAAAACCTACAACCAAGATTACTCTACCCAGCAAGGATCTCATTCAGATTCAACAGAGAAATTAAAACCTTTACAGACAAGCAAAAGCTGAGAGAGTTCAGCACCACGAAACCAGCTTTACAACACATGCTAAAGGAACTTCTCTAGGCAAGAAACACAAGAGAAGGAAAAGACCTACAATAAAAAACCCAAAACAATTAAGAAAATGGTAATAGGAACCTACATATCGATAATTACCTTAAATGTAAATGGATTAAATGCTCCCACCAAAAGACATAGACTGGCTGAATGGATACAAAAATAAGGCCCGTATATATGCTGTCTACAAGAGACCCACTTCAGACCTAGGGACATAAAGACTGAAAGTGAGGGGATGGAAAAAGATATTCCATTTAAATGGAAATCAAAAGAAAGCTGGAGTAGCAATTCTCATATCAGACAATATAGACTTTAAAATAAAGACTATTACAAGAGACAGAGAAGGACACTGCATAACGATCAAGGGATCAATCCAAGAAGAGATATAACAATTGTAAATATTTATCCACCCAACATAGGAGCACCTCAATACATAAGGCAAATGCTAACAGCCATAAAAGGGAAATCGACAATAACAAAATGATAGTAGGGGACTTGAACACCCCACTTTCATCAATGGACAGATCATCCAAAATGAAAATAAATAAGGAAACACAAGCGTTAAATGATACATGAAACAAGATGGAATTAATTGATATTTATAGGACATTCCATTGAAAAACAACAGAATACACTTTCTTCTCAGGTGCTCATGGAACATTCTCCAGGATAGATCATATCTCGGGTCACAGATCAAGCCTTGGTAAATTTAAAAAAATTGAAATCATATCACGTATCTTTTCCAACCACAATACTCTAAGACTAGATACCAATTATAGGAAAAAATCTGTAAAAATTACCAACACATGGAGGCTAAACAATACGCTACTTAATAACCAGGAGATCACTGAAGAAATCAAAGATGAAATCAAAATATACCTAGAAACAAATGACAAAGAAAACATGACAACCCAAAACCTATGGGATGCAGCAAAAGTAGTTCTAAGAGGTAAGTTTATAGCAATAAAATCCTACCTCAAGAAACAAACATCTTAAATAAACAACCTTAACCTTACACCTAAAGCAATTAAAGAAGAACAAAAAAACCCCAAAGTTAGCAGAAGGAAAGAAATCATAAAGATCAGATCAGAAATAAATGAAAAAGAAATGAATGAAGCAATAACAAAGATCAATTGAAAGCTGGTTTTTAGAGAAGATAAACAAATTGATAAACCGTTAGCCAGATGCATCAAGAAAAAAATGGAGAAGACTCAAATCAATAGAATTAGAAATGATAAAGGAGAAGTAGCAACTGGCACTGCAGACATACAAAAGATCATGAGAGATCTCACCTCATATAGGTGCCATTTTATTGGCACCTATATGCCAATAAAATGGACAACCTGGAAGAAATGGACAAATTCACAGAAAAGCACAACCTTCCAAGACTGAATGAGGAAGAAATAGAAAACATAAACAGACCAATCACAAGCACTGAAATTGAGACTGTGATTAAAAATCTTCCAACAAACAAAAGCCAAGGACTAGATGGCTTCACAGGCGAATTCTATCAAACATTTAGAGAAGAGCTTACACCTGTCCTTCTCAAACTCTTCCAAAATATAGCAGAGGGAGGAACATTCCCAAATTCATTCTACAAGGCCACTATAATCCTGATACCAGAACCAGACAAAGGTGTCACACAGAAAGAAAACTACAGGCCAGTATCACTGATGATCATAGATGCAAAAATTTCCAACAAAATACTAGCAAACAGAATCCAACAGCACATTACAAGGATCATACACCATGATCAAGTGGGATTTATCCCGGGAATGCAAGGATTCTTCAATATGCGCAAGTCAATCAGTGTGATAAACCATAATAATAAATTGAAGGAGAAAAACCATATGATCATCACAATAGATGCAGAAAAAGCTTTTGACAAAATTCAACAGCCATTTATGATAAACTCCCTCCAGAAGGTAGGCATGGAGGGAACTTACCTCAACATAATAAAGCCCATATATGACAAACCCACAGCCAACATCATTCTCAATGGTGAAAAACTGAAACCATTTCCTCTAAGATCAGGAACAAGACAAGGTTGTCGACTCTCACCACAATTATTCAACATAGTTTTGGAAATCCTATCCACATCAATCAGAGAAGAAAAAGAAATAAAAGGAATACAAATTGGAAAAGAAGTAAAGCTGTCACTGTTTCCAGTTGACATAATAGAGAATCCTAAAGATGCTGTCAGAAAACTACTAGAGCTAATAAATAAATTTGGTAAAGTAACAGGCTCAAAATTAATGCACATAAATCTCTTGCATTCCTATACACTAATGATGAAAAAAATCTGAAAGAGAAATTAAGGAAACACTCCCATTTGCCACTGCAACAAAGAATAAAATACCTAGGAATAAACCTACCTAAGGAGACCAAAGACATGTATGCAGAAAACTATAAGACACTGATGAAAGAAATTAAAGGTGATACAAACAGATGGAGTGATATACCATGTTCTTGGATTGGAAGAGTCAACATTGTGAAAATGACTCTACTACCCAAAGCAATCTACAGATTCAGTGCAATCCCTATCAAACTACCAATGTCATTTTTCACAGAACTAGAACAAAAAATTTCACAACTTGTATGGAGACACAAAATACCACGAATAGCCAAAGCAAATCTTGAGAAAGAAAAACAGAGCTGGAGGAATCAGGCTCCCTGTCTTCAGACTATACTACAAAGCTACAATAATCAGGACAGTATGGTCCTGGCACAAAACCAGAAATATAAATCAATGGAACAGGATAGAAAGCCCAGAGATAAACGCACCCACATATGGTCACCTTATCTTTCATAAAGGAAGCAAGAATATACAATGGAGAAAAGACAGCCTCTTCAGTAAGTGGTGCTGGGAAAACTGGACAGCTACATGTAAAAGAATGAAATTAGAACACTCCCTAACACCATAGACAAAAATAAACTCAAAATGGATTAAAGACCTAAATGTAAGACCGGACACTATAAAACTCTTAGAGGAAAACATAGTAAGAACACTCTTTTTTTTTTTTTCTTTTTTTTCTTTTTTTTTTGCGGTACACGGGCCTCTCACTGTTGTGGCCTCTCCCGTTGCGGAGCACAGGCTCCAGACGTGCAGGCTCAGCAGCCATGGCTCACGGGCCCAGCCGCTCCGCAGCATGTGGGATCTTCCCGGACCAGGGCACGAACCCGTGTCCCCTGCATCGGCAGGCGGACTCTCAAGCACTGCGCCACCAGGGAAGCCCTAAGAACACTCTTTGACATAAATCACAGCAAGATCTTTTTTGATCCACCTCTTAGAGTGATGGAAATAAAAAGAAAAATAAGCAAATGGGACCTAATGAAACTTAAAAGCTTTTGCACAGCAAAGGAAACCATAAGCAAGATGAAAAGACAACCCTCAGAATGGGAGAAAATATTTGCAAATGAAGCAACTGACAAGGGATTAATCTCCAAAATTTACAAGCAGGTCATGCAGCTCAATTTCAAAAAAAAAAAACAACCTGATCCAAAAATGGGTAGAAAACCTAGATAGACATTTCTCCAAGGAAGTTATACTGATTGCCAACAAACACATGAAAGGATGCTCAACATCACTAATCATTAGAGAAATGCAAATCAAAACTACAACGAGGGGCTTCCCTGGTGGCACAGTGGTTGAGAGTCCACCTGCCGATGCAGAGGACACGGGTTTGTGCCCCGGTATGGGAAGATCCCACATGCCGCAGAGCGGCTGGGCCCGCGAGCCATGGCCGCTGAGCCTGCGCGTCCGGAGCCTGTGCTGCACAACAGGAGAGGCCACAACAGTGAGAGGCCCGTGTACCGCAAAAAAAAAAAAAACTACAATGAGGTGTCACCTCACACTGGTCAGAATGGCCATCATCCAAAAACCTACAAACAATAAATGCTGGACAGGGTGTGGAGAAAAGGGAACTCTCTTGCACTGTTGGTGGGAATGTAAATTGATATAGCCACTATGGAGAACAATATGGAAGTTCTTAAAAATGTAAAAGTAGAGCTACCATATGATGCAGCAATCCCACTACTGGACATATACCCTGAGAAAACCATAATTCAAAAGGAGTCATGTACCACAATGTTCATTGTAGCTCTATTTACAATAGCCAGGACATGGAAGCAACCTAACTGTCCATCGACAGATGAATGGATAAAGAAGATATGCCCCATATATACGATGGAATATTACTCAGCCATAAAAAGAAACGAAATTGAGTTATTTGTAGTGAGGTGGCTGGACCCAAGGTCTGTCTTACAGAGTGAAGTACGTCAGAAAGAGAAAAACCAATACCATATGCTAACACATATATATGGAATCTGGAAAAAAAAAAAAAAGGTTCTGAAGAACCTAGGGGCAGGACAGGAATAAAGATGCAGACGTATAGCATGGACTTGAGGACATGGACAGGTGGAAAGCTAAGCTGGAACGAAGTGAGAGAGTGGCGTGGACATATATACCAAAGGTAAAATAGATAGCTATTGGGAAGCAGCCGCATAGCCCAGGGAGATCAGCTCGGTGCTTTGTGACCACATAGAGGGGTGGGATTGGGAGGGTGGGAGGGAGACGCAAGAGGGAGGAGATATGGAGATATATGTATATGTATAGCTTATTCACTTTGTTATAAAGCAGAAACTAACACACGATTGTGAAGCAATTATACTCCAATAAAGATGTTTAAAAAAACAAACAAACATCCAATCATAAGGGAGGCTTAGATACCAAGAATTTGTGTCGAGAGCTACTGTAATACTCAGCTGTATATTGATTTGATATCCGTATATATTTGAGAACAGGAAGAGAATGGGGATGATATAATACACTGTAAGAAAGGAATTCAACCAGTATTAATATCCTTGTTTGCCTTGTAATTTAGCCATAAGAGTCTGTTCACATTAAATCTAAGTAAAAATAGGTTATAGACTAGTAAAATCGTGGAGTCAAATGCCAACATTTTTACTACAGAAACAATGATGTCATCTACCATGCTGCCTCCCAAAGGGGTGATATCCAGAAAACTGCTGTTTCTACGTGGATGGGCTACCTCATTCTTTGTTTTATTCATATTTTTAGTAGACCTGAATGTGTCGTTGAATGTCATTAGTTTAGAAGAAGCATAGAAGAGTATGTGGCAGCATTTGGGAATGGAGTAAGCAACATCTATGATGCTGTGCATTATGTTCAAAGGAGCATAGAATTTGAAAGCTGTCACAGAAATTTCAGAGTTATTAAGAGCAATCTGGTGATTTTACAGTTGACTGTGAATGCCCATAGGGGTGAAGTCACTTGAACTTGGTTGATCAGTTGATTGGTTGGTTGATTAATTAATGGCAAAGAAAGGATTCTGGTTTTGAGAAACTCTATGAGATTGCAAATTGTTTTTTGAATTCTTAATGAAGATTATTTTATTTGGTGCAGGCTTTTAACTAATAAAAAATAGTTGTGTAATTTATAAGATGTGGGTACAGAGTATGTGGATTTGAATGTAGTTCAACCATTAGTAGTTGCATGATTTGGGGCAAGTTACATAAACTTTTGTGCCTCGGTTTTTTTATCTGTAAAACGAGGGTGATACCAATTTCATAGGGTTATTGTGAGAATTAAATGAAATCATGAATGGATAGCACTGGGAACAATGTCTGGCACTCAAAAATTGTTGTTCTTGTTACATTTAGTATATTCCTGAATGTTTATCATTTCATTCTTCTAAATTAAGAATGACTTTTTTTTCCTCTTCCAGGACGGAGTTACAATGACTTAAATCAGTACCCAGTGTTTCCCTGGGTCATTACTAATTATGAATCAGAAGAACTGGATCTTACTTTGCCAAGTAACTTCAGAGATTTGTCCAAGGTAATTTCTTAGTAATCATCTGAAATATCACTATGTTGAATATAAAAATTTTCAAGTGATTATCTTTATTTTCACATCATATTTAAAAAATATTTTTAATATTATTATAACTTTAATATATTTGTCTTTTAAATGTATTTTCATTATTCTCAAATTTAAATTAGAAAAATTTAATATACATGGTAACCTTGATGACAGTTAAAAATATTAACAGTTATATTTTTTTCTTCATATACATTTAAGAAGATATTATTCCCAAATATCAACTTCTTCTAAGGGTGTCAGTACTTGATAAAAGATACGAAGAACATCATGGAAACTTCTCACCAGCTCTCTTGTAAAAAGAGAAGTAACCCCACACTGTTTTGTGTCTCCTAAGTGATTTTCCTCTACCTTTTGCCCTTCTCTGAGCCATTCCTCACTACAACAGAATGGATCCTCTTTCAATGTAATTTTTTTTTTTTTTTTTTTTTTTTTGCGGTACGCGGGCCTCTCACTGCTGTGGCCCCTCCCGTCGCGGAGCACAGGCTCCGGACGCACAGCCTCAGCGGCCATGGCTCACGGGCCCAGCCTCTCCGCGGCATGTGGGATCTTCCCGGACCGGGGCATGAACCCATGTCCCCTGCATCGGCAGGCGGACTCTCAACCGCTGTGCCACCAGGGAAGCCCTAAATGTAATTTTGAATTCCATAAATTCAGTGCTTAAACCTTTCTTGACTTATCACTGCATGCAGAATGAATCTTTCCCAACTCCACAGTTTGCTTTCTCTGCCTTGAACGTTCATCTCCCTGCTCTGTGAGTGGCTGACTGTCTCAGTCCTTTAGGAACAACACGTCTTTATAGAGACCATTACTGATTCCTTCCTTCCTCTCTTTCTTTCAGAGCACCTAAAATATCATGCATTTTTACATATCTTTCTACCTACTTGTTTTGGTTCTTCTTGTGTGCTCCACTAAAGTTCATAGAGTTCTCGTTTACCATTATTTCTCCCTTGCCTAGTATAGGACCTGCCATTCAATAAATGTGTTAAATGAATTAAATAATAAAATATACATGACATTTCTCCCAAGTTCTAAAAACTTAATTTTAACTGTGTTAAAGTTAATCAGTCTGTTTTTAATTTTAAAATGTGAAACATGTAAATAACAAAAACTACCTCTAATTTACCACATATCAATAAGGAATAATTATGTTTTATGCACACACACACACACACACACACACACACACACACACACTGGTTTTTCTATAAGTATATTCTCATATCATCAGGTATTCTTTAAGAATTTTCCTTTTCTATCCTGAATTATCAACAAACAGAATATCCTGAATCCTTTTTCACTCTTAAAGGAGAGTTTTCATTTTCAAAAGAAAGCCCTGTTTGCACATTAACTATCAGATATGGGATTAATGTGTAGAATATATAGAGAACTCCTAAAACTCAACAACAAAAACCGAACAACCTGATTCAAAAACGGGTGAAGAATTTGAATAGACAATTCTTCAAAGAAGTTATACAAATGGCCAATGAGCAGATGAAGAGGTGTTCAACATTACTAATTGTTAGGAAAATGTATATCAAAACCAAATGAGATGCTACTTCACAGCCAGTAGGATGGCTTTAATTAAAAAATAAATAATCATAAAATAACAAGTATTGGTGAAGATGTGGAGAAATTAGAGCCCTTGTGCACTGCTGGTGGCACTGTAAAATGGTGAAGCTGACATGGAAAAAAGTATGACAGTTCCTTCAAAATAAAAAATAGAATTACCCTAAGATCCAGCTGTTCTACTTTTGAATATATACCCAAGAGAAATAAACGCAGAGACTCGAAGAGGTATTTGTATACCAATTTTAATATTTATAATAGTATTATTTACAATAACCAAAAGATGGAAGCAGTCCAAGTATCCACTAATGGATAAATGGATAAACAGAATGTGGTACATATATACAGTGGAATATTGTTCAGCCTTAAAGAGGAAGGAACCTCTGACACATGCTACAATATGGATGAACCTAGAAGACATTATGCTAAGTGAAATAAGCCATTCACAAAAGGACAAACACTGTATGATTTCACTCATGTGAGGCATTTAGAGTAGTCAGATTCATAGAGACAGAAAGTAGAATGGTGGTTGCTGGGGCCTGGCCGGGGGGAGGGAGAAATGGAGACTTTAATGGGTATAGAGTCTCAGTTTTCAAGATGAAACAAGTTCTGGAAATGGAAGGTGGTGATGGTTGGCCAACAGCCTGAATGTAATGCCACTGAACTTACACTTAAAAGTGGTTAAAGTGGTAAGGTTCATGTTATGTATATTTTATAACAATTAAAAAAACAAAAACAATAAAAAGGCCAGCAAGGGGAGAAAAAGAGGTAATTAGTAAACTAGACACAAAATAGAGGTTTGAAAAAGCACCTGCATTTTCTGCTTTTACTTTTCTTTGATCACCTTGAGAACAACATGCCCAGGTTAACTAGCTGGAGGGTCAGGACTGACACCTGGAGGATGGCTGAGCTGTGTGAGCTGAGGCCATCCTACACGAGCCAGCCCTCAGCTGACCATGAACATATGAGCAAGCACAACCAAGAGCAGCCAACTGTGGCCCAGATCAGCAGAATTTCCCAGGTGACCCATTGACTATGAGAAATAATAAATGGATAAATGTATTTTGGTTTTTTTTTTTTAAAGGAAAGCCTTACTTACATTTAGGTATTGTACTTGTTCTAAGACCCTGTAGTATTTCACTGGAATCTGTAGAGCTCTCTTGTCTAATAAATGAGGACTTTAGTTTTAGTTTAGTAGTTTTAGTTTAGTTTAGTTTAGTTTAGTATTAGTTTGACTTGTGTAGTGAGCCATGCAGTAGGTCAATAGTAAAAACTGGACAGTTTTTTAATTCTCAGACTATTATATCCTACTATCCTTTATTTGAATTTTATGTAAGTGAAATTAAAGATCTCATTTTTTATTAAATTGTTAAAATGTAAAATTTGCCTCACAAAATAAATATATAACCTTTCTAGACATCTAGAAGAATTGCCTTTTTTTGTTTAAGCCGAGTCCCTCAGTTTGGACTTCTGTTTAAGCACATAACTTATTAAGATGTTTTGTGCTCTAGAGGACTTTTTGTAGGCTCTTTAAGATGCAGTGAGTAGTTGGATGGATTGTGGACAAGGGGCATGTTTATGTCTTGATGGAACAGTAGCAATGGTGCTAAGTGGGAGGCTATTTGGATTTTTCTGCTGCGGCTGTATTTCTCTCTTCTGCCATCACTGTACCTGAACAAGAACTCCCATAACCCTATCACCTCGTCTTACTACTTCCTTGCCAAAAGCCTCTGTTCTCTGACCCTCATCTTTGTCCTCTATTCCACTAAAAATCTTACATGACCAGAAGAAATCCTTCAAAACAATTTTTTAAAGTAGGTCCTATGAATTTTTTCATTATGAGAATCCGATGAAATAGTATCAGCAAAATGCTGTTACTATTTGCCAAGTAAACAGAATCTATTATTCAAATTGAATCTTATTTGTATGTTGCAGCTGTTTCTAAGGAACTTGCCAAATAGTTTTGCTAGGTGTGTAAAACACTGTTTTAATTCATGTCTTTATAACTTATCTTCTGTATGTGATAAATAAGGTTATTTTTATGCCCCACTAGACAAGCAATAGAAATTTTGCTTTTTTTATTTTATTAGATTAAAAGTAAAAAGGGGCTCAAAAGCCAAAGCAAAAGAGTTATTTTCATTATTCTCTATCTATAAATGTCCATATCCACTATACAAAGACATAAAAATATCACTTTTGTGATTTAGTGTGTTTAATTGTAGTAGTATCCATTTTTATATTATAAGAGATTTTGTGAAAGAGTTGTATTTTGTGCTGAGGAAGGAAAATTTATAAAGAGTGTTTTCAACACTAGCTGAACAGCACTTAATTGGCTAGCCAACAGTAGTGCGATTTTCAGAGCTGGGGAGAAGTAGGGAGCTCTAATACTCAACCACATAACCTATAGCATCTCCTTTCCTATAAAGCAGCAGTAGTTCAAATGCTACAAAAGTCATTCAAGTTCATGAAAATGGAATTCTGCTACTACTAATTGTTTTCATTACATATTCATAGAAATAAGTGAGTTTAGAATTAACTGAATTATTTTAAGTGAAATAAGCATATCAGGTATTTGAAAGTTGTACTTTCCATGTATAACATTGTTTACTTTATAAAATGTGTCTCATTCCTATTGGTATTAAAATCTGCCTAATGTTTACAGTATGATTCCATTTTGAAATATCTGTTTATATACATATTTTCAGGAATGCATCACATACCTAAAATGAGCTATATCTGTATGAAAAACGATTATAATAGAATTATATTGAAGTTTGTCCCATAGTATGCATTTAGCAAACATTACTATTTGTTTAAATAAACTTGTGAAATCAAAGGAAACGTGTGCAAAGCTTAATTTAAAATATAAACAGAGCTTACCCTCCTTCTTAAGATAATATAGCCTGACTAGCTTTAAAATGCATTGAATTATTTATGTGTGTTTATGTCCATTTAATTTCCCCAAAGCTGGTTTTCAGAGGACTTTTAGTAGCATTGATACAATTTTATTTGGTAATCTCTTCCATGTTGCACAGGGAATTCTCTTTTGAAGCTGAATTAATGTAATCAACACCCTTTCTTCTGTATTATGTTTCTGATCATTCTCTTCAAAAAGAAAGTCTAAATGGGGCAGTGCAAAAAAAATGTCTAGTCTGAAAATCACAATGAAAATTTAATATTTCCTTGTATTGAGAAACTCCTCATTTAACATAATGGTTTAATTTATTCCTTTAAAGCTGAAAAAAGTAGAGATCAGTTTTGAAGTTGATTTTTTTCTCCACCTTCCCTGTTGTTTCATCACTAGTCTGAAATTCTGACTGATGAGAAGACAGATCTAACCATGCATAAACTTTGAAGTGACATTAATCCATATTTTACAAATACACACTGATTTTTATATTTTGACAGTCTCCTTGGAGGAGATAAGAACATTTTTTTTGTCTTTTCTTTATAAGAAGTTATAATTAGGACAAGAATATATTTACAAAATGTCATACCATAAGAACAAATTATGATGGCTGAGTGTTTCAGTACCACGGCTTCCTTGGTGGATTAGTAAGATTTTTTTGTGCTATTGTGATTTATTTATTTTTTTCCTTAGTAGGAGATTAATTGTGTAAGCCAGTTTTCTAAGGAAAATCAAGATAATCAGGTACAATCATTTCTGTTCTAATTGATCAACAGTTATTTTGGAATATGTAATGTATATACCTGGATACCTATTCCAAAAAACAAGTATGTTGTTAGATTGAAATGGAACCATCCATTTCCAAGTGAAATCTTGCAAATGAAAACTCAGCTGTAAATTTCAGAAGGTAGGAACATCTCACTTTATTACTGTTAACTAATGTTTATTAAGGACTTAGTATATGGCAGGCTCTTATTTAAGAATATCACACATGTTAATTCTTTTAACCCTCACAAAGACCTTCTAAGATTGGTAACGTTATTATTGTCTTGACAGGGGCAGAAATTGAGGCACCGTGGGGTTAAGCAAGTTGTACAAAGTCCCACAGCTAGTGGATAGAACCAGAATTTAAACACTATACAGTTCACAAGTAGCATTTTAAAAAAGGAATGGAATAGTATAGCATTACATTAAAAAAAGAAAGCAATGTGCATCATGTACGAATCTTCTGCTTGACGGGTGTGTGTGCGTGTGCATGTGTGTGTGTGCGCGCGCGCGTGTGTGTGTGTGTGTGTGTTGGGTTATGATTTGAAGTGACAGATTTCTTACTATGAGTTTTGGCCCAGAAACCTTGAGAAACGCTGCAGTATGCTATACTGCTTTGTACGTTTGGCATCAATTGCTAAGTCTGTTTTGATGTTATTTCATCAAGTTGCTTTTCACCTCTCATGCTGAAATGCATGGTAAGAGACAACCAGCATTCCATTGCTTGAAAAAGGAAAGCTTTTCCCAATTGCCTACTCCTGGTGTGTTTGTCCCAGGTTATGCCCCAAGCTTTTTTGACTGAGCCTGTTTTATGAAAAAGCTGAATGTTTGCTTAAATCTAGAGAATACCTGATGTTACTACTCGAGCATTCATTTGTGTTTTTCATTTATTGATTGTTCATTGAGTAATAGTGTGTGCGAGGGACTCTTAGTTTCTGGAGATTAGATAAAATAAAATCTTCTAAGTTACTATTTTAGTAAAAAATAACTGAAGATTGGGGGGAAAAAGCAGGACTGGCCAACGTATAATCAACTATTTAATATTTATTAGAGCTCACATTCTTAAAGTGAAGGAAAATACTGAAAGAAAGAGTTCAAGGTAGAGGGAAAAGAAAAATCATGCATTTTTCAACTGTAGTGTGCAAGCACAATGTGAGCTGTTATTTTGTTTAAGAGTCAAGAAAAGTAAACGTTAGGGGAAAATGACCCTACACCTCTATCTCCTAATTCGTACCTTGCAGTGTAGAAATTTGAGCAAAGTTTACTATTATCAGATCTTCAAACTGTATTTTAAATTTTGGTCCAGGTCCCAGTTAATCATAGGTTTTTGTTTGTTTGTTTGTTTATTTTAAACCTATCTTACAATGTTGTACCATCCACACTCTGTTAAACTAGCAGCTTTCATTGCTCTAGTCTGGATCAAAATGTTTCTAAAGCGTATATTCTGAGATAACTGAAGAGGACTGAATGACAAGGCTGTTCTGAATTTATTTGCTGGTTGATGAGTTGCTATTGTTTGTCCTTGTATTTATTGTGTTTTTTTTCTCTCTCTCTCTTTGTTTAAAGCAAAAGTAGATGATTTCCACCACCACCCCGCACCGCCTCCTGTCTCCTTTTTATCTCCTACCATTTGGTTGTGTGTTTTTATATGTGAGATATTTCTCCTAACACACACATTTAATATACAGCATTCATCTTGACCTGGAATTGACTACCGACATTTAACTGTTGTTGATCAGACAGCACTTCTTTATCTCTTTAAGTTTTAAGTGCTGTTTCTGACGAATGCCAGTCCTTTTAGTAGGCTCTGTAACAGATATACTGGGAATCAGTATACCATCTAGATGTCACAGAGGGAAAATAACACTCTTTTGGCGGGGGGGGGGGGGGGCAATATTGTTTTAAAATGATAGGCGTTATAGCTTTTACTTTGTTTTTCTATTTATTGGGCTTCAGTCAAAACCAAAGGAATTCAAACTTAAAAAAATAAAACAACGTTATTGTATTATAACAGTAAATAATGGATCTTAAAGTATTTAAATAAAACATAATGGCAGAGAAAGAAATTTAAAATTACCCCACATCTGGCTATTTTTTATTGGCTGACAAAATATATTAAAAATATTTTAATCTTGGCATCAAATATACTGTTATATGCCACATGGATCTTAGAGATTTTGATATAAATTACATTCCCTGGCCTTGGGGCGTTTATAGTCCAGTCAGCAAAAAAATGATATTGGGAAAGGTTAGAATCTTTTTGTAGGATTGTGAGGGAAGCCCTAGTAGGTGCCTTTAACAAACATTTTGTATAAGCGCCCTTCTTTAATCCCTTCAACAACACTGTAAGGAATGTGTTATTATCTTTATTTTACACATAATGAAACTAAGATGTAGTGAAGTTGAGAAACTCTCTAAGGTCATACATTTTCCAAGTATTCAGGCTATGAGTTGATCTCAGGTCTGTCCCTATCACTGAACTGGTAGACTTTAGATATAACCAGAAGAATAGTTTACATTGAATACTTGCATTTATACTTCTTTCCAATATTCAGCTACTTTTACCTTCATCTTGGCAAAAGACTAGAGGTTAACTTTTTGGAGAAATTGTACTGGAGAAGTTTCTGATTTGAGAACAACAAAAACAGCAGAGGGAGAGTTGAAGGGTAAGGAATGGAAAACAGGAGGATTAACAGAAAGCTTTAAGAACTGAATGGTGAAGGCCCCCAGACCCCTTTTGCTGTCATGCTATCGGAACTCCGACAGCCAGGCTTGTACCAGCCCCACCCTGTAAGACAGAAAATTGTGTTACTCTTTGGATATACTGACTGGCTCAAGAGAAAAGACCTGAAAAGTACTGACATTTAAGGATCCTACTTGGAGCCCACCTGCTTTCTCTTCAGTGAAGTCTACCCGTTCTCATGCTGCTTATTAAAAGTGTACTTCAGTGTACTTCAGTCAGCTCTTTCGTGCCTCATTCTTAAAAATGAAGGTAGCAGACATTTAAAGACAGCCTTCAGTGTGAAGGACAACAGAGACTAAATGGAATAGAAAAATAAAAGAAACCAGAAGAAACAAAGACAATTTAAGAAGCAGAAGAAGCCTTAAAAACAAAACAAGAATAAATACCCTCACAGAGAAAAACTATTACATTAATAGAAAAAGAAAATGATTTTATAGAAAGTAGAGTGTAAGTGCAGATGTTTTCTAAAAGGAACATCCAAAATGAAAGGGGAAATAGCCTGGAAAGATAAAATTCAAGAACCAGAGTAGGAAATTTTTGTATTTAGATAGACTTGTGTCAGCCTGCCTCCATTTATTAGAAGGGACCTTTAGCAAAGTACTTAATTTGGGGGATCCTATATAGCAAACTGCTTTTTATGTAGTATTTGTATAATACTGAAGAAAATTTTTCATGGGTACACTGACCTTTTAAAACTTTAAATTATTACATGTTCAATGTGATAATATTTTGTTTAAAATATGGCTGTGCAACTTTTTCCCCACAATTTAAAATTGAGTTTAGCAAAATGTGAACATACACACACGGGGCAATATATTGTGGTGTGTTTAGAGGATTTGCTGAAGTTTTGTTTTTAAATTAGGAAAACAATCTATTGGTTTTGTATGACTATTTTTTTAAATTTGTATTTTTAAAGTATTAGCACTCTGTATAGCAGATTTGTTTTTTTACTAGAAGTTACCTTCTAGTGGAAGTTTTTATATGACTGTAACAGAGGTTAAGCCTACACTTAGTTTAAGCAGCCTTCAATGACATTGTTTCTCTAACATGAGGCAGAAAATGATAAAGTGAAGTAACTGAAATGGATTGTGGTTAATATTACTGTCAGGGAGATGAATAATCTTGACATGTACCAGCAACACACTGCCGGTCCAATAATCCTTCTCAAAGTTAAGTATTTATTCTCAAATCATCCTAAGTTACTGTGGTGTGGAGTGATCATTTATTATTATTTATAAATGAATTGTTTTATTTACATAGCATTACCAGTTTTATCCCATAGTACTTCCTGTTTTCTTAGTTTAGTGCTGGGTGTACTAACTTGGGTAGATCCTGAGTAAGGAACATGTACTTAGCCATAAATTCACATAAAAATTGTTTTCGAAACACCTAGAAAAAAAATTTTTAAGTTGAATAAGCTCTGGTATTATACTTCTGATTTCAGGCTGGAGCATTTTTTTCTAAGAGAGTAAATATAGTAGGAAGACATTTAAAAAAACCTGTATACATTTGGAGCTTTCTTTATATCTTTGTGTCAACTTCTCATTCTTATATTTCCCTGTGATAGTCAAAACTTATTTTATGTGAGTATGTAATAGTCTGCTTTTTATAGTGGGTAAGTAGTAACGTATCTTTTAGTCACATGTCCACATTCCTGTCCAAGTCTTTATTCTCCAAGTTCATTTATTAGAATAAGCACATTTATTCAACATAAACAAAGGTTTATAGTACCCTGTTTATATTGAATAAATGTTTTTATTCAAATAATTGATTATTAAACATTTTCTGGGTACCTTTTGTAGACATTGTTCTGAGAACTGTGAGAAACAAAGGTGAATGAAATAGTCCCTACTTTTAGAGTTTTACAACCAAATGAATGTTACATAGGAACCATTTATACAAGAATAGTTTTATATCTGTGTGACTGTGACACATTTCTATGTGACTGTGAAACATCTTATTTCTGCGTGACTTAACTTTAGACTGTCCCACTTTCAGAAAAGGAGTTTTAAAAAAACTGTGAGTTCACGATTTATAACGTCAACCAGCAAATGATTTGAAAATCTGAGTGGTACCTTTCTGAAATACGGACAAGGTGATTAGAAGACATTCATAGCATTCAGAATTGTTGTATCATTTACAACTCCACTGTTTAATGCCCTTTATAAACTTGAGGTATCATCCTCTTTAGGCCATCTTTCCAGGATTCTGTTCTAGGACCTGATTTGTTTGACAGTTTCACCAATATTACAAACTGATCATACAGCTGGCATTACAGTAATTAAAATACAAAGTTTTACATCATATTTCAGAATGAAATACTCATGTAAAATATTTAGTGAAATACAAAGAAAAAATGTGACATCTTACATTTAGGCTTAGAAATATACAATATTAAAAAAAAACAGGAAGAAGAGAGGATGAAGATAAGTCGGAGTTCGAAATATAAATGTCAGTAGTCTTATTGGTGGAAAGGAAGATAAAGATGTAGCAGTTGTTTTCAACCTATAGCCTCAGGTCACTTGAAGGTGGGACTATGGGTTTACTGCAGGAGGCCTGTGAATTCACGTCTACGTGTATATATTTGGAGCCTGTCCTACTGGAAAAATTTAAAGCTGCTGATGTGGATTATTTAGTTGACTACATGCTTATTATTACCTAACAGTGATTTGACTTTTCTAAAAACAAATTGTGTCAAACATAATTATTATTACCCTCTTCTACTGTTGCTGCTGATGCTACTTATTTTTATCTATAATCTATCATAGTTGCAAGATAACAGTTGAAGTTCATTTGTTTTACAAATGCAAGTCCAGTTCTTCCAACACCATTTGTTGAAAAGACTTTTTTTCTCATGAATTGTCTGGGAACCTTTGTTGGAATTAAACTGAGTACATATTGTGTAGGTCTATTTCTAGACTCTATTCTGTTTAGTCAATTAGCATATCTGTCCTTGTATTGATACCACACTGTCTTGTTTACTATAGCTTTATAGTTAGTCATAAAATCAGGTCATGTGAATCCAACTATGTCTTCTTTTTCAAAATTGTTTTGGCTATGCTAGGTTTTCTGTTTTTCCCATATAAATATAGGAATCAGCTTGTCAATTCTGCTGAGATTTTGACTGGTATTATACTTAATCAGTAGGCCATCTTTACTAAAAAAGATATATTAGCAATATTGAATCTTCCATTCCATAAATATGGTTTATCTTCCATTCATTTAGGTTTTCTTTAATTTCTCTCTAATGTTCTGTGGCTTTTAGTAAACAATTCTTGTACATATTCTGTTAATTTATCCTTAAAATTTTCATGTTTTTTATGGTTACAAAATTTTCAATTCCAGTTGTTCATTGCTAGTATATGGGAACACAATTGAATTTTTTATATTGACCTTGTATTTTACAACCTTCCTAGATTCAATTATTCATGCTAGCAGCCTTTTTGTAGACTTTAGGACTTCCTACATCTCCCAATGAATACTTACTGCATTATATAATGTTAACTAGAAGTGCTCTGAGTGCCTTGTCTTTGATCTTAGGGGAAAAGCCTTTACTTTCATCATTAAGTACGATAGTAGCTATAGGTTTCATGTTTCTATTGTTTTTTTCTGTTTTCAGTTTCAGTGACCTTTGCTTCCCTTATTATTTTTCTTTCTACTTGATTTGGATTTAATTTCTTCTCTTTTTTAGCGTCTTAAGGTGAAAGCTTTAAACTGTTGAGAGATTTCAGATCTCTTTTTCTTTCTAATATAAGCACTTAATGATACATATTTTTCTCAAAGCACTGATTTTGTAAGGTCCAACAAGTTTTTCTATATTGTGTTTTCATTTTTATTCTTTTCAATATATTTTCTAATTTTCCCTGTGACTTTCTCATTGACCCGTAAATTATTTAGAAGAGTATTGTTTCCTTTCCACAGATCCTAGGATTTGTCAGATGTCTTTCCCTTGTTGATTTCTAGTTTAATTCCATTTTGATTGGAGAACATACTTTGTATGACTTCGGTTCTTTTAAATTAGTTGAAATTTGCTTTATGGCTCCAAACATGGTGTACATTGGTTAATGCTCCATGTGTACCTGAAAACAATACATACTCATCTGTTATTACATAAAGTGCTCTATACATGTCAACTAGGTTAAATTGGTTGAGAGTGTTGTTAATATCTTCTATATCCTTACTAATTTTATATCTACTTGTTCTATTGATTACTGAGGGAGGAGTGTTGACTTCTCCAACTGTAATTTAGATTTATCTGTATCTTTTTTCATTTCTCTGTTTTTGTTTTATTTTTTATTTTTAGCATTTGTTTCTGGGTACCTGTTATGAGTTGAATTATGTCTCCCCAAAAGATATGTTGAAATCCTTACTCCTGGCCCCTGTGGACATGACCTTATTTGTAATAGGGTCTTGGCAAATGTAATGAAGTTAAGATGAGGTGATTAGGATGGGCCTAATTCCAACATGACTGGTATTTTCATAATAAGAAGATGAAAACACCATGTTAAAACAGACATCAAAGGAAAGAACACCATGTAGTGATGGAAACAGAAGTTGGAGTTATGTTGCCAGAAGTCAAGGAATACCTGGGGCTACAAGAAGCTGGAAGAGGCAAGGAAGGATCCTCCCCTAGAGGCTTGCAAGAGAGCATGGCTCTGCCAGCACCTTATTTTGGACTTCTAACTTCCAGAACTGTGAGAAAATAAATTTCTATTGTTTTAGGCCACACAGTTTGTGGTAGTTTGTCATAGGAGCTCTAGGAAACTAATACAGTGCATACACATTTCAGATTGTTATGTTTTCCTTATAAATGAATTCCATTATCTTTATGTAAGGTCTCCTTTCATACCTGGTAATAGTCCATGTTCTGAAGTCTACCTTTTCTGATGTTGATGTAGATATGACAGTGTTATTTTGATTATTACTTGTAGTATCTTTTTCTTTTCTTTTCTTTTTTTTTTTTTTTTTTTTTTTTTTTTTTGCGGTATGCAGGCCTCTCACTGTTGTGGCCTCTCCCGTTGTGGAGCACAGGCTCCGGACACGCAGGCTTAGCAGCCATGGCTCACAGCTGCTCCGTGGCATGTGGGATCCTCCTGGACTGGGGCACGAACCCGTGTCCCCTGCATCAGCAGGTGGACTCTCAACCACTGCACCACCAGGGAAGCCCTGTAGTATCTTTTTCTATCATTTTTTTAAACCTGTCTCTGGCTTTATTTTTTAAATTTCTTTTCTGTGGACAATATATAATGGAGTCTTGCTTTTATACCCATTCTGATAAGCTCTGCATTTTAAGTGGGTTGTTGAGACCATTTACATTTAATGTAATTTTTGATATAGTCAGTTTAAATGTACTTTCTTGCCATCTGTTTTTTATCCCTTATATCAGTTCTTTGTACCTTGTCTCCCTTTATCTGTTTTCTTTTAGATTATGTATTTTTATTATTCTATTTTATCTTCACTGTGTCTTGTTATTTATACTTCTTTTTAAAAAGTTTAGTGGTTTCTTTATGGTTTGAAATATACGTCTTCAACTTATGACAGCCTTCCTTCAAATAATAATATACCATTTCATGTATAGTCTTCAAACCTTAAAACAGTATACTCCTGTTTTCCCTATTCCATCCTTTTGGAGTGAGAGCCCATTAGGAACTGTGTTTTGTTTAGTTTTCTTCTTTCTTTATCTGCTGTACAGGCATATCTTGTTTTGTTGTGCTTTACTTTATCGTGCTTTGCAGATATTGAGTTTTTTACAAATTGAAGGTTTGTGGCAATCCTGCCTTGAACAAGTCTATAAGTGCCATTTTTTCAACAGCATTTGCTCATTTTGTGTCTTTGTCGTATTTTGGTAATTTTTGCAATATTCCAAACCCTCCACTGTTAAAAAGATTATGACTACTGAAGACTCAGAAGATGGTTAGCATTTTTTAGCAATAATGTATTTTACAATTAGAACACGTACATTGTTTCTTTAGACATAATGCTATTGCACACTGAATAGACTACAGTATAGTGTAAACGTGACTTTTATATGCACTGGGAAACCAGAAAATTCACGTGACTCACTGTATTGCTGTATTTACTTTATTGCAGTGGTCTGGAACCAAACCTGCAGTATCTCCGAGGTATGCCTGTGTAGTCATGTGGATCTTGAGAATGCAAGCCTCGTTGGCTTTCAGAGCTAGGTGTTTTGGGGGCCTGTCTCACAAGTGGAAGTCTTAAACGTTGAGGTGCTAGGTGTTTGGTCCCAAACTCACTCCTCAGGGAGAATCCATGAGCTGTGAATTCCCTCCCCATGGTACGTCAGCTGGTGTGTCACTGTCAGGGGTGGGGTTTATGAGATTGTGTTATAACCTTTCCTACCTGTTATGATGTGGGTTTTTCTTTTTTGCCCAAGGTGTAAGAGTTGCTCAGCTAGGTTTTAGATTTCTTTCAGAGGGAATTGTTCCATGTGTAGCTGAATTTTTAGTTTCTCTGTGGGAAGAAGTGAGTTCAGCAGCCTCCTTTGTCACTTCTTTGGACCAGAACTCCTGATTTTAATGGTCCTAAGTGTTTCTTTAATTGGATAGGTGAATCGCTCAGGAAATGAATAGGTTTTGTTATAATAGCATTGAGTCTTTTGGGTGTTTGTCATTTTCATAATTACTTAAATTATCTTTTTTTTAGTTGACCTTGGATTGTTAAGATTGTTTTTGGGGTTTTTCCAGGCATTTAGCTCAACAATGACATTGGATTATCAGATTATTTTAATTGATTTATGTGCCTTTCTCAAACAGATAAATACCTAGAATGAAAATCATGTAGTATGAACCATAGCTAAATAACATAGAACTGTGAAGGAATTGCTACTAAATCTACCAATGTGAGCCTCTGAAATGATTTAGATTCTACATCGGTACAATAAGTAATATGGAACACTATCTTTTTCCCAAGATGTGTTTGTTAACTTGAAATAGTATGGGGGGTATATGTTTACTGCCACTTGGAAGAACGTGTGTTTTCAAGGGATTAAAATCTGCTGGTACTTCAAAACAAAAGTGCTTATTTGTTAACTCTAAAAGCCATAATAGTGTGCCAATGAAAGTGTTTTCTCGACAATACTAAATAAAACGTAGAGTATGTGAAGATAAGTGCCAAAGCATCTCAGCTGCATATAGTACATGATGAAATATCCTAGAAGCCAAGGTTGAGTAAGTGTTGATGAGTCTGTTTGTTTATTTGTCATTTAGATAAAAGAGCTGCTACAACTGACACAAAATAGTTCCTGCACTCTCTCACAGTGGCAATATTACTTAAATGGCAGGGGCTATTCTTTTATTTTCTTCTCTTTGGGGATGGGAGAGGAAGGCAGGGGTAGAGAGGCACAAAATAAAATTCATTGGCTTCTTTAAAAAGTTTCAACAACACATTGATTAAAGGCTTTCATTTGGATTCATAGATGTGGATATACAAATATAAAAGTTAAGAGGCAAGTAAAGCAATATGTTTTGTGTTCACTTGTTTTTTTAACATCTTTATTGGAATATAATTGCTTTACAACGGTGTGTTAGTTTCTGCTCTTTAACAAAGTGAATCAGCTATACATATACATAAACCCCCATATCTCCTCCCTCTTGAGTCTCCCTCCCACCCTCCCTATCCCACCCCTCTAGGTGGACAAAAAACACCCAGCTGATCTCCCTGTGCTATGCGGCTGCTTCCCACTAGCTATCTATTTTACCATTGGTAGTGTATATGTGTCAATGCTACTCTCTCACTTCATCCCAGCTTACGCTTCCTGCTCCCTGTGTCCTCAAAACCATTCTCTATGTCTCCGTCTTTATTCCTCCTAACCCTAGGTTCTTTAGAACCTTTTTTTTTTTTAAAGATTCCATATATATGTGTTAGCATATGGTATTTGTTTTTCGCTTTCTGACTTAACGTCACTCTGTATAAGTGTCTCTAGGTCCATCCACCATGCTACAAATAGCTCAGTTTCATTTCTTTATATGGCTGAGTAATATTCCATTGTATATATGTGCCACATCTTCTTTATCCATTCATCTGTCGATGGACAGGTTGCTTCCATGTCCTGGCTATTGTAAATAGAGCTGCAATGAACATTGTGATACATGACTCTTTTTGAATTATGGTTTTCTCAGGGTATATGCCCCGTAGTGGGATTGCTAGGTCTTATGGTAGTTCTATTTTTAGTTTTTTAAGGAACCTCCATACTGTTCTCCATAGTGACTGTATCAATTTACATTCCCACCAACAGTGCAAGAGGGTTCCCTTTTCTCCACACCCTCTCCAGCATTTATTGTTTGTAGATTTTTTGATGATGGCCATTCTGACCAGTGTGAGTGGATACCTCATAGTTTTGACTTGCATTTCTCTAATAATTAGTGATTTTGGGTGTCCTTTCATGTGTTTGTTGGCAATCGGTATATCTTCTTTGGAGAAATGTCTGTTTAGGTTTCTGCACATTTTTGGATTTGGTCGTTTGTTTTTAATATTTAGCTGCATGAGCTGCTTGTATATTTTGGAGATTAATCTTTTGTCAGTTGTTTCATTTAAAAATATTTTCTCCCATTTGAGGGTTGTCTTTTCATCTCGTTTATGGCTTACTTTGCTGTGCAAAAGCTTTTAATTTTCATTAAGTCCCATTTGTTTTTATTTTTCTTTTTATTTCCATTTCTCTAGGAGGTGAGTCAAAAAGGATCTTGCTGTGATTTATGTCATGGAGTGTTCTGCCTAGGTTTTCCTCTAAGAGTTTTACAGTGTCTGGCCTTACATTTAGGTCTTTCATCCATCTTGAGTTTATTTTTGTGTATGGTGTTACAGAGTGTTCTAATTTCATTCTTTTACATGTAGCTGTCCAGTTTTCCAAGCACCACTTATTGAAGACGCAGTCTTTTCTCCACTGTGTATTCTTGCGTCCTTTATCAAAGATAAGGTGACCATATGTGTGTGGATTTATCTCTGGGCTTTCTGTCCTGTTCCATTGATCTGTATTTCTGTTGTTGTGCCAGTACCATACTGTCTCGATTACTGTAGCTTTGTAGTATAGTCTGAAGTCAGGGAGCCTGATTACTCCAGCTCCGTTTTTCTTTCTCAAGATTGCTTTGGCTACTGGGGGTCTTTTGTGTTTCCATACAAATTGTGAAATTTTTTTTTCTAGTTCTGTGAAAAATGACATTGGTAGTTTGATAGGGATTGCACTGAATCTGTAGATTGCTTTGGGTAATATAGTCATTTTCAAAATCTTGATTCTTCCAATCCAAGAACATGGTATATCTCTCCATCTGTTTGTATCATCTTTAATTTCTTTCATCAGTGTCTTATAGTTTTCTGCATACAGGTCTTTGGTCTCCTTAGGTAGGTTTGTTCCTAGGTCTTTTATTCTTTTTGTTGCAGTGGTAAATGGGAGTGTTTCCTTAATTTCTCTTTCAGATTTTTCATCATTAGTCTATAGGAATGCAAGAGATTTCTGTGCATTAATTTTGTATCCTGCTACTTTACCAAATTCATTGATTAGCTCTCGTGGTTTTCTGGTAACATCTTTAGGATTTCCCATGTATAGTATCATGTCATCTGGAAACAGTGACAGCTTTACTTCTTCTTTTCCGATTTGGATTCCTTTTATTTCTTTTTCTTCTCTGATTGCTGTGGCTATCACTTCCAAAACTATGTTGAATAATAGTGGTGAGAGTGGGCAACCTTGTCGTGTTCCTGATCTTAGTGGAAATGGTTTCAGTTTTTCACCATTGAGAACGATGTTGGCTGTGGGTTTGTCATATATGGGCTTTGTTATGTTGAGGTAAGTTCCCTCTATGCCTACTTTGTGGAGGATTTTTATCATGGGTGGGTGTTGAATGGGTGTTGAATTTTTGTCAAAAGCTTTTTCTGCATCTATTGTGATGATCCTTCAGTATTGGTTTTTCTCCTTCAGTTTGTTAATATGGTTTATCACATTGATTGATTTGCGTATATTCAAGAATCCTTGCATTCCTGGGATAAACCCCACTAGATCATGGTGTATGATCCTTTTAATGTGCTGTTGGATTCTGTTTGCTAGTATTTTGTTGAGGATTTTTAGATCACTTCTTTTTTTTTTTTTTTTTTTTTGCGGTACACGGGCCTCTCACTGTTGTGGCTTCTCCCGCTGCAGAGCACAGGCTCCAGACGCGCAGGCTCAGCGGCCGTGGCTCATGGGCCCAGCCTCTCCGCGGCACGTGGGATCTTCCCGGACCGGGGCACGAACCCGTATCCCCTGCATCGGCAGGTGGACTCTCAACCACTGCGCCACCGGGGAAGCCCTGTTGAGGATTTTTGCATCTATAATCATCAGTGTTATATGCCTGTAGTTTTCTTTTTTTGTGGCATCGTTGTCTGGTTTTGGTATCAGGGTGATGGTGGCCTTGTAGATGAGTTTGGGAGTGTTCCTCCCTCTGCTATATTTTGGAAGAGTTTGAGAACGATAGGTGTAAGGTCTTCTCTAAATGTTTGATAGAATTCGCCTGTGAAACCATCTGGTCCTGCGTTTTTGTTTCTTGCAAGATTTTTAATCACAGTGTCAATTTCAGTGCTTGTGACTGATGTGTTTATATTTTCTAATTCTTCCTAGTTCAGTCTCAGAAAGTTGTGCTTTTCTAAGAATTTGTCCATTTCTTCCAGGTTGTCCATTTTATTGGCATATAGTTGCTTGTAGGAATCTCTCATGATCCTTTGTATTTCTGCAGTGTCAGTTGGTACTTCTCCTTTTTCATTTCTAATTCTATTGACTTGAGTCTTCTCCCTCTTTTTCTTGATGAGTCTGGCTAATGATTTATCAATTCTGTTTATCTCTCAAAGAACCAGCTTTTAGTTTTATTGATCTCTGTTATCATTTCCTTCATTTCTTTTTCATTTACTTCTGATCTGATCTTTATGATTTCTTTCCTTCTGCTAACTTCGGGGTTTTTTGTTGTTCTTTCTCTAATTGCTTTAGGTGTAAGATTAGGTTGTTTATTTGAGATGTTTCTTGTTTCTTGAGGTAGGATTGTATTGCTATAGATTTCACACTTAGAACTGCTTTTGCTGCATCCCAAAGGTTTTGGGTCATCATGTTTTTATTGTCATTTGTTTCTAGGTATTTTTTGATTTCATCTTTGATTTCTTCAGTAATCTCTTATTTATTTAGTGGTGTATTGTTTAACCCCCATTTATTTGTATTTTGTACAGATTTTTTCCTATAATTGATATCTAGTCTCATAGGTGGAAAAGATACTTGACAGTATTGCAATTTTCTTAAATTTACCAAGGCTTGATTTGTGACCCAAGATATGATCTATCCTGGAGAATGTTCCATGAGCACTTGAGACAAAAGTGTATTCTGTTGTTTTTGGGTGGAATGTTCCATAAATATCATTTAAGCCCATCTTGTTTCATGTATCATTTAAAGCTTGTGTTTCCTTATTTATTTTCATTTTGGATGATCTGTCCATCAGTGAAAGTGGGGTGTTCAAGTACCCTACTATGATTGTGTTACTGTCGATTTCCCCTTTTATGGCTGTTAGCATTTGTCTTATGTATTGAGGTGCTTTATGTTGGGTGCATAAATATTTACAATTGTTATATCTTCTTCTTGGATTGATCCCTTGATCATTATGTAGTGTCTTTGTTCTTTGTCTCTTGTAACAGTCTTTATTTTAAAGTCTATTTGGTCTGATATGAGAATTGCTACTCCAGCTTTCTTTTGATTTCCATTTGCATGGAATATCTTTTTCTATCCTCTCACTTTCAGTCTGTATGTTTCCCTAGGTCTGAAGCAGGTCTCTTGTAGACAGCCTATGTATGAGTCTTGTTTTTGTATCCATTCAGCCAGTCTGTGTCTTTTGGTGGGAGCATTTAATCCATTTACATTTAAGGTAATTATCGATATGTAGGTTCCTATTACCATTTTCTTAATTATTTTGGGTTTGTTATTGTAAGTGTTTTCCTTCTCTTGTGTTTCCTGCCTAGAAAAGTTCCTTTAGCATTTGTTGTAAAGCTGGCCTGGTGGTGCTGAATTCTCTTAGCTTTTGCTTGTCTGTAAAGGTTTTAATCTCTCCATTGAATCTGAATGAGATCCTTGCTGGGTAGAGTAATCTTGGTTGTAGGTTTTTCCCTTTCATTGCTTTAAGTATGTCCTGCCACTCCCTCTGGCTTGCAGAGTTTCTGCTGAATGATCAGCTGTTATCCTTATGGGGATTCCCTTGTATGTTATTTGTTGGTTTTCCCTTGCCAATTATAATATTTTTTCTTTGTATTTAAGTTTTGATAGTTTGATTAGTATGTGTATTGGTGTGTTTTTCCTTGATTTTTCCTGTATGGGACTCTCTGCACTTCCTGGACTTGATTATTTCCTTTCCCATATTAGGGAAGTTTTCAACTATCATCTCTTCAAATATTTTCTTAGCCCGGTTTTTTTTTCTCTTCTTCTTCTCTGACCCCTGTAATTCGAATGTTGGTGCGTTTAATATCGGTCCAGCAGTCTCTGGGATTGTCCTCAATTCTTTTCATTCTGTTTTCTTTATTTTGCTCTGCAGTAGTTATTTCCACTATTTTTTCTTCCAAGTCAGTTATCTGTTCTTCTGCCTCAGTTATTCTCCTATTGATTCCTTCTAGAGAATTTTTTATTTCATTTATTGTGTTGTTCATTGTTGTTTGTTTGCTCTTCAGTTTTTCTAGTTCCTTGTTAAATGTTTCTTGTATTTTCTCCATTCTATTTCCAAGATTTTGGATCATCTTTACTATCATTACTCTGAATTCTTTTTCAGGTAGACTGCCTATTTCCTCTTCATTTGCTTGGTCTGGTGGTTTTTTATCTTGCTTCTTCATCTGCTTTGTGTCTCTCTGTTTTCTCATTTTGCTTAACTTACTGTGTTTGGAGTCTCCTTATTGCAGGCTTCAGGTTAATAGTTCCTGTTGTTTTTGGTGTCTACCCCCAGTGGCTAAGATTGGTTCAGTCGGTTGTGTAGGCTTCCTGGTTGAGGGGATTAGTTCCTGTGTTCTGGTGGATGAGGCTGGATCTTGTCTTTGTGTTGGGCTGGACCGCATCCAGTGGTGTGTCTTGGAGTGTCTGTTACCTTATTATGATTTTAGGCAACCTCTCTGCTAATAGGTGGGGTCTTGCTAGTTGTATGGCTTAGGGTGTCTAGCACTGTAGCTTGCTGGTCGTTGAGTGGAGCTGGGTCTTAGCGTTGAGATGGAGATCTCTGGGAGAGCTTTTGCCGTTTGATATTACATGGGGCTGGGAGGTCTCTGGTGGACCAATGTCCTGAAGTCAGCTCTCCTACCTCAGAGACTCAGGCCTGACACCCGGCCAGAGCACCAAGACCCTGTCAGCCACACGGCTCAGAAGAAAAGGGAGAAAGAAAAAGAAAGAAAGAAAGGAAATAATTTAATTAATTAAATAAAATTATTAAAATAGAAAGAAAATATTAAAAATAAATATATAATTAAAAATAAAAGAAAGAGGGAAAGAATTAAGAGACCAAACCAAAAACAAATCCTCCAATGATAACAAGTGGTAAAAACTATATTAAAAAAAAGAAAACCATACAGTCAGAACCCTAGGACAGATGGTGGAAGCAAAGCTATACAGACAAAATCACACAAAGAAGCATACACATACTGACTCACAAAAAGAGAAAAAGGAAAAAAAAGAAAAATATATATATATGAAAAATTAAAAAAGGAAGAGAGCAACCAAATCAATAAACAATCTACCAGTGATAATAAGCTCTAAGTATTAAACTAAGATAAACATAACACCAGAAACAAATTAGATGCAGAAAGCAAACCCCAAGACTATAGTTGCTCCCAAAGTGCACCTCCTCAATTTTGGGATGATTCGTTGTCTACTCAGGTATACCACAGATGCAGGGTACATCAGGTTGATTGTGGAGATTTAATCCGCTGCTTCTGAGGATGCTGGGAGAAATTTCCCTTTCTCTTGTTTGTTTGCACAGCTCCTGGGGTTCAGCTTTGCATTTGGCCCTGCCTCTGCATGTAGGTCACCTGAGGGCATCCGTTCTTCGCTCAGACAGAACAGGGTTAAAGGAGCAGCTGATTAGGCGGCTCTGGCTCACTCAGGCTCGGGGTAAGGAGGGGTCCAGAATGCGGGGTGAGCCTGCGGCGGCAGAGGCCAGCGTGACGTTGCAACAACCTGAGGCACACCGTGTGTTCTCCCCTGGAAGTTGTCCCTGGATCATTGGACCCTGGCAGTGACGGGCTGCACAGGCTCCTGGGAGGGGAGGTGTGGATAGTGACCTGTGCTCGCACGCAGGCTTCTTGGTGGCTGCAGCAGCAGCCTTAGCATCTCATGTCTGTCTCTGGGGTCCACGCTGATAGCCCTGGCTCGCGCCCGTCTCTGAAGCTCGTTTAGGCGGTGCTCTGAATCCCCTCTCCTGGCGCACCCTGAAACAATGGTCTCTTGCCTCTTAGGCAGGTCCAGACTTTTTCCTGGACTCCCTCCCGGTTAGCTGTGGCACACTAGCCCCCTTCAGGCTGTGTTCACGCAGCCAACCCCAGTCCTCTCCCTGGGATCCGACCTCCGAAGCCGGAGCCTCAGCTCCCAGCCCCACCCTCCCCGGCGGGTGAGCAGACAAGCCTCTCGCGCTGGTGAACACTGGTCGGCACCGATCCTCTGTGCGGGAATCTCTCCGCTTTGCCCTCTGCACCCGGGTTGCTGCGCTCTCCTCCATGGCTCCAAAGCTTCCCCCCTGCCCAACCCCCGTCTCCACCAATGAAGGGGCTTCCTATTGTGTGGAAATATTTCCTCCTTCACAGCTCCCTCCCACTGGTGCAGGTTCCGTCCCCATTCTTTTGTCTGTTTTTCCTTTTTTCTTTTGCCCTACCCAGGTACGGGGGGAGTTTCTTGCCTTTTGGAAAGTCTGAGGTCTTTTTCCAGCTTTCAGTAGGTGTTCTGTAGGAGCTGTTCCACATGTAGATGTACTTCTGATGTGTTTGTGTGGAGGAATGTGATCTCCACGTCTTACTACTCCACCATCTTGAAGGCGCCCCTGTGTTCACTTTCTCAAAAGCTGTTTTTGCCAACCATTTTTCAGCATCCCCAAGACAAAATATTCATCTCTCTCCCCCTTTTGTGAAGCCTTCTGCTAAATTGATATCCATGCACATTATATAGGTGGGAATAAAAACATAAATAACATTTTTTCAGAAGAGCATTTAATCTAAACCTTCCATGAAACGATTCCAGTGCCCTTGCAGATTCAGCACCAACACTTTCATCAATCCACACAACTGTAGTTATTCTAGGATTTACTAGTCAATTTAGTTAGATGTGACTCTGAATCTTGGCTCCGCTATTGACTGGGGAACCAACCTTTAATAGTCATTTAACTTCTCCCAGACGCAATTTTTTCACCTGTAAATTGGGAATGCTAATAGTTTTTTATATTAAGGTGTTGTTGTAAATATAGTGAGATAATTTACTTAAGACTCTTAGACCCTTCACATATAGCCAGTAAATAATTGCATTGTCATCAGATAGAATAGCCTCTTTAATATGTTTATCGTAGTTATTTCCTATAATCTTCCCAAAACAAATCATTATTCTCTAACCAGAAATGACCATCTTTTATGATGTCACATTTCCTGATAGTCCATCCTCTTTCATTGTCTGAATTTGAAGATTTTTGCTTAATTTGTTCATGAATATCAAGTACCTTACACTTAATTAACATGATTCTTTCCTTTAACGTGACATTTTTATAACATCAGATTCATATAACGTTGGGTTCAACCATATTGTTACCTTTTCCTTGTCCTCACTTTGTGATCGCTCTTTTTTGTTATCTATAGGACTACTGTACTTCCAGAATATAATAATGTATAACCTCTCTTGCCTGTATGCCCTCTTATATGTTGTCGGACAGGGTTTATGTGTAGTCCTGGAATTAAAGGATATTTCCAGTGTTCTAATCATACCAAATGAAGATAACATTGACAGATGGCTTTAGGCCAGTCATCGAGATCGTAAGCAAGATCCTAAAAGTAGTCATGCTCTTTTGCCTCCCCTTCATGAGCCCATTTTCACTTTTGACAGCTCTTCCCCACTCTGCTCTTAACCCACAAAATGTATGTTTATGATACACTATACTTTAGCGTGTCCAACGGCCCCATTTCTGAGTCTGTTGCTGCATAACCTTTTTCTTTTCCTCTAATCTTCTCTCCTGCTTCTCATCCCCAGATGTTAAGGTTTAATGATTACCAAAGAAAGCTTTCACAGAAAGATGGAAAAAAATATCTTTTTAGACTTAGATTTTAAAAAGAGAAGGTTGTTAACTCAAGCAAATCTATACTTTGTAGAATTTCTGAGATTTATTGCCAATTCCCTACAACTTTCTTACTCTTAGTAATTGTAACCGTGGTCCAGCAGTTTGGAACTTCACTTCTGAAAAGTTGATATAAATTGGAACAGTTCACATATAAATCTCAAAAGGAAAAAGAAATTCTGGTGATGGTGATAACAATTACAACAACATTAATAGCAGCTATACTTATTGAGTACTTTGTGCCAGGAGCTGTTTACATATATACATTATTATTCTTTTAAATAAACCTGTTAAATAAATATCATATTTGAAAAATGGAAGTGTAAGAAAGTGGGAAATTGTTGAAATCAGGAAAAACATTTTATAATACAACCATTTATGGATAAAATGGCCCAAAGACTGGTTTTGAATACTGATTTTTGTTTCCTAGATTTATGTTGATTTTGAGCTAGGTTATTCAAGATACTTATTTTCTTCATTATTAAAATAGGGATATCTAGCTCACATTTATTGTGAGAATGTATAATCATGTTTTCTAAAATACAAAATGTAAGCTGGAGGTTATTAATTAGATAACTTCAGGTAAGAAAATTTTTAAAAAGCAAGCAAAAACTTAGAATGGGGGCTTCCCTGGTGGCGCAGTGGTTGAGAGTCTGCCTGCCGATGCAGGGGACACGGGTTCGTGCCCTGGTCCGGGAAGATCCCACATGCCGCCGAGCGGCTGGGCCCGTGAGCCATGGCCGCTGAGCCTGCGCGTCCGGAGCCTGTGCTCCACAATGGGAGAGGCCACAACAGTGAGAGGCCCGCGTACCGCAAAAAAAAACCTTAGAATGTATGAACACTACAGTCTTTTTACAGCTTAACTTTTACTAGTAATCAGATGAAGGAGTCTGTGTTGGGTGGTTATAGGGGCCTTTGAATCCATTACCATTTGTTTTTAATTAATGTAGTACTAGATAATTGTAACTTGCTTGACATTTCATATGCTTTTCACAGTAAAATTTGGAGGCCCTTTTGACTTTTGAAAGATAATTTTGTTTTTGATTATGTTTTTGAGATAGAGTAATGCAGTTTTGATGTCTACTGTGTACTATTAGGTTTCTGACAGATAATGCACAGTACTGCATGTACCATTAGATGATTGTGATGCTTAATTACTTTCTTTCTTAATAGACAACATTAATTTCATCAGGCTTGTTTAATGGCTTTTTTCTTAAATATTCTTGATCAAATAAGCTGAAAAATAACAATAATTATTATTACTAATAACTTACTGCATTCCAGGCACTGAACTGGGCACTTTACATGCAGTATTTTTATATCTCTAATAATTAGCAAAATTACTTCTCAAAAAAGGTAACAAAAGATTTTTTTATTGTAATATTCTTAAAAACCTGATTTAGAAAGTTTTGCTTTGCATATCTTGTTCTGAAAGATATCAGATGAGAATTTCAAACAGAATACATACCAATCTACCACAGTTGTCAGTTTGGCTATTCGTGAGAATAATATATCCTATGTGTAGTTTTTTTTGTTGTTGTTGTTGTTGTTTTGCTATTTATACATTTTCAAGAGTTCTGGTGTTCTTTTTTCTTTAATTTGTCTTTTCCTATTTTAATCCAAGTTCTTATTTCCTTTTTTTTTTAACGTAAATGCTTGTGTTGGTAGTCCTGATACTCTAATTTTTAAATAATTCCATTTTATTTGAATCACTTTTTCATCTTGTTGTGATTAAGGTTCTTTTATTATTTTACAGATTTAAAAAATCTTATATAATTCTATTTGTTAGCTTCTTGTAGTATTTAAAATTATTTTTCTATATCCTCAGCCTATTTATATTTACCTGGTTATGAACTTGAATTATACCTCTCTAATCAATACTTATTTTTTATTGATTTTTTTCCAGGAAGTCATGACCATTTTAAATGACCAGTATTTTTGCTCTTCTTCCTTTAATCAATTTGCTGATTTTGAAAAATTATCTGTCAAGCTTTTACAGTTAAATTGTACAAAGAGCTTTCTGTAGGATGATAGTACTAGGCATCTTCCTGAATTGCCCTCCATTTGTCGCTCTTAATATACTGTATAAGTAAGAGGAACCATCAGCATTTACTTTTAGTTCTTTTGCAGAGATGAATAAATATCTTGAAATGCTGATTTAGATAATGTTTCAAAAATGCTATGATGCACTTTGGTGTATGACTGACTCTTGCTTAGTTAAATGTTTTGCAGCATTATAACATAGTTGGATTCAGCTCATCTTTTAAAGCAATTGTCAGAAAAATATGGGCCAGCATGGTAGAATGTATTAGCTCAATACATTGTCTCCATTTTATTATGAAGCTGCTGAGGAAGCTGTGATATACAGCACTGTCATTACAGATCTATTGTTAGGATGGTTCTACAGTCTTCTTTGCACTGCCATTAATTTATAGCAGTAAACAATATGTAGCCTTCCAACTGCAGCAAAGCAGAATCTTTTAATGAGGTGGATGTTATTACCACAATAAATCAGTGCTTTCGCGTAATGTATAATTCAATGTGTGTATTCCCACTGTAACTTCTCTGAGTAAGCTGATAGTGTATCATTGTCATTGCACAGCTCCACTAGTCTTTTTTTTTTAACCTTCTTTTATTTGGGGACTTCTTTTTTATATGCTTGCAAATAAATGTGCTATGTCTTGATAGCTGTCCTGTAGCAGGCTTCAGAAATCAACTGTAACAATCACAGCCGGAATCAATACTGTGGGTTCTACGTATATGGATCTCTGCACGATGCCATTTTTTTTCGGATGCTAGTGAAATCAATCCTAATTGGTTTTAGCATTATATTCAAGAAATGTGTTTCTATAACTATTGATTTTGGGGGTGTACTCATTTGGAGAGTAATAAAAATAGGAGCACATAAAGTGAATACTTAATATGCTGCAGAACCATACAAAAGGAACATTGATTTTGTTTTCACGTAATTTGTCTTCCAGTGATTTTATTTCTTCTTTCTTTCCTTTGCATGGCTCAGTCTTCAGGGACAACAGCTAAAATACATTTAAAGGCATTCCAAATTGGTTCTGTAACAAAGATTTCTTGGAGTCAGTTCCATCCTTAACTGGCATAAGTTTAGTAAATCAGATTTAACTCTTTTGTACAGAAACTAATGCTTTAAAAGATGGCATTTTAAATTGGTATACTGTGATACTGGTTTAAAATAATAATCAACTAAAGGTTTTTAAAAATTTGCTTGTAGAGTTAAAAAAAAAGGGCTTAAAATAAAATGTTGATTAGAACCATCCTATTGAAACAGAATGAAAGGTACTAGAAATAAATGGCAGTTTTGAAAAAATAATTAACAATTTTAAGAAATATAGCCAAAATGATCATTTAAAATACTGCTTAAAATTACTTTTTAACATGAAAAGCTACTTAAAAACTAGTTTAACATTGCTTCATTTTCCATAGAATATTTCTGAATGCATCTGTTTTAAAACCAGTATTTTAAATTTCAGTTTAACGTTTTTTGCATAAATGATCAGATATTTTCTTTCTCATATAAATGAGTGACTAACTGATAGGTTTTCATTAAAGAAAGTAATCTTACATTTTTTTCAGTGAATTGGTACTTATATTTTAAATAAAGAGTAGAGATTTTCTAGAGATTAGAATGTTTTATGAGAATGAATTGTTACTTGTTTTTGAAGCCCTTAGACCCCTTTGAGAATCTTAGAATACTCTGTATGTCTTCCTGAAGAAAATTGTACATGTGCATAATCACATGAAATTTTGCTTACTGGTTAATGGAGTTCATGAATTCCCTGAATAACAACAGCAGCAGCAACAATAATGATACCAGCTAACATTTATTATGCTCTTATCTTATACCAACCAATATTCTGGGGGCTTATAGGCTATTGTTTTATTCAAACTTTACCCCATTGTTAAAAGATAACCTTAAAAATAATAGCATTCATTGAATATTGTCAGGTATGGTTTGTCCCTCCATGTACTTACTCATTTTATTTTCCAAAACAACTTTCTGACTGGGTATTGTTGTCACTCCAGTAAACCCAGGCTCTTCATCACTTCGCTGTGCTGCTTTAGGGACCTCTGCTGTAAAGTATTATTGTACAAGCTCGTAATCTGTCTAATATTCTATTCATGTTACACATTTAAAAAAAATTTCATGCCGGCATGTTTTTATCTTTTAAATTTTGGTTTTACTCATACTATTAGAAATTTCTAGATTTACATTTAATCCCTTTTTCACACAATCTCCTCCTTGCACTCCTTCTCCCCCACCCTCGCCCCCTGCCAAATTTTGTTGCATTGTCTTCTCACAATCTATGATATGTTAATCCTTTAGCTTCAAGATTCTGTTTCTGGTTGTCGCTTCTAAGGACTAAAGAGGATTTTATAGATGCTTTCCAAAGTATCATATAACTAATATTCACTTCATGTAATTATCTTCATGAAAATGCTTGTTATGGGCTGATTAAAGACCTTTATTCAACAGAAACTAGACTTATTGAGAAATGACAGGTTTCTCCATTTACTTATATGTGTATATTTAATGTGCATTGAAAAATAAATTTATATTTCAATCCACTCTCTGACTGTAACACTGCTTTAATTTGAATAGTATGTATTTTTAATTCACTTTCACACTTGCTGATTAGATAATATTTGAAGAGAGAAAGAAATAAAGGACGATTGTATTTATGTGTTCTTGTTTCTTCTCCTCCCCGTTGGCAGCCAATAGGAGCTTTGAATCCAAAAAGAGCAGCATTCTTTGCAGAGCGTTATGAATCCTGGGAAGACGATCAAGTTCCAAAGTTCCACTATGGCACTCATTACTCAACTGCAAGTTTTGTTCTTGCATGGCTGCTAAGAATAGTAAGTTCAATTTGAATAATAAACCATGAATAAGTAAATTCAATGTTGTGGAGAATATGCATTGATTAAAAATCATCAGCATCTTTTTTGAATGGTGAAATTTTTTTCAGTGATTGAGACTCTACCTATATAAGTATCTCTTTATCCCATTTGGGCTGTATTTTATAACACGTTACTGTAGAATGGCCATAAAAATGTTTCACCTGGAATTGCGTGAATTTTTTCCCTTAAATTTGCCTCTTCAAGTCTTTGATATCTTACCAGACTCTAAATTGTAACATATGTTATTTTCCAATGTAGTCTATTAAAATACGAACTAAATAAGATTCCCTTAACACAGACATATATTCATATATTTTGGAAACTTCAGTTGCCCAAAATGGAATAAGGTGTGTTTGTAATTTACACCAAGACTGCTGTGTATTGATAACATATTGGTTAAACAAGAAATGTTTCCGTAAAATTGAAAGGTGATTCATCTACTAGAAAGTAATTTCTTTGGGAAAGCATTAGCAGCACATCATTAATTAAAGCTTGTTAGAGGGTACAGGCAGATATAAATCCTAGAGGTAATTTATAGTGCTTAGCTAATTTCAAGCAATTATCCACTAATATGTGTTTAAGTGTTCTTTAACTAAAAGGAGGCTTTTAAATCTTCCAAACATTTTTCTTTTCTTAATCATAAATTAAATATTGAGCCATAACAATAGGAAAATTACATATTGGACTGTTTCCCTGGACTGTGAAGCAAATGCAGTCTAATTTATGTCTGAATGTTATTAATAAATTGTTCTTGGAAAGGAAGAGAGTCTGAAAAATATTGAAGAGAGTCTGAAAAATACTAAATTTTGGAAATATTTCTTCTGAAACAAAAATAATATAAGAATATTAATGTAATAATTTAAGTATAATTCCCAGTCTATGCCTAGTACGTATTACTGGCTAATGTCTATTGGTAACTAAGTATTTAGATATAAAGATTTATAAAAACCACATTTTTATGCATGAGGGACTATATGGCTTTTTTAAATGGCTTATTTTTTAGGAACCCTTCACAACTTCTTTCCTAAATTTACAAGGAGGGAAATTTGATCATGCAGATCGAACTTTTTCATCGATTTCCAGAGCTTGGCGAAACAGTCAGCGTGATACATCTGATATTAAGGTACAGAAATACTTCATTTTACAATTATTATTGCCAGTGTGTTTCTTATTGAATGGATGTTGATAATTTCTCTCTTGCAATACAGCCCTATTTACTAAAGATGAGCCTCAAAGGATGAGGCCTTAATTAAGTGGCCAATAACCATTATATAAGATTTCTCTCTCTTTCTCTCTCTACCTCCTGTGTCTGTCTGTTTCTGTCTGTCTGTCTCATCTCTCTCTCTTTAATTGTGGAACAGTTGTTTTCCTTCCTCCTTGGAATCCTTTTTAAAGGAAAAATGCAGTATTATGGATGTAAAGCGGCGTGCTTAATGAGATTCCAAACTCAATGAATAAAATTAATATAGTCACAAAAATACTGTGAGAAAGATCTCAGATGTTTAGTTTAATTCAACTTATTTCATTTTATTGATACTTTAGCAATCCCCTGTCTCTATTCTTAAGGTAATCATCTTTTACCTACTGCTGGTTCTAAATGCCTACCTGACTCTGCTTGTTATAGAATTGCTTTATTGTTGAGGGGAAATGAGTTCTTCTATCTATATATATGTTCAGTAGATCAAAAACTTTGCACAGTAGCTGATACAATACTTTTGCTTCTGCCCTCAAAAGTACTGTATTTTAGTTTTGTGACATAGTATCTGTTTCTTCACTGTTCAGATGCTGTTGAGTAAAACAAGATATGCCTGTGGTTGTGTCCTTAGGTGTCGTAAAGAGCTATGTCTTATACATAAATAATTATACTATACGGGAGAAAATGATAAGTACATATGAGAAATATTTGGGCTTGAAAGAGGAAAAGTTACATTACTAATGTTTATGTTACTATAGAGTACTTTAAAAAATTAATTAAAATTATAATTGTATCTTACTTTTAGTCATGATACATTACAGTCTATAAAAAGTGTTCACATACTTTATCTTACTGTAGAGTATAACATTGCTTATATCCAAGATATTTTATTGAAGATTCCATCATATGCAGAAATAATCTCTTTTTTAAATTTTTTTTTTGGGGGGTGGGGGCTGTGTCAGGTCTTAGTTGCGGCATGCAGGATCTTTCATTGCAACGTGCAGGTTCTTCGTTGCATTGTATAGGCTTCTCTCTAGTTGTGGCGTGCGGGCTCCAGAGCGCACAGGCTCAGGAGCTGCAGCACGAGGGCTTAGTTGCTCCGTGGCATGTGGAATTTTAGTCCCCAACCAGGGATTGAACTGGCGTCCCCTGCATTGCAAGATGGACTTTGAATCACTGGACCACCAGGGAAGTCCCCAGAAATAATCTTTTATATTGGAACATCTATAGGAATTTTTGATAGCACAAATAATGTACTCTGAAATACTCTTGAAATTATCATATCCCTTAAGAATCATCAGTAGATAATTTTGAAATGGATAATTAGATAACAGTAAATCAGAATAGTTAACAGATTTAATAATGGTTTCTACTTCTAATCTCAAAGCTATTTCTTTACTTACTTTAAACCTTTTGAGAAGTCATAAGAGATATGGACATAGGAAAACATTGATAAGACTTTTTGTTATCAAATTGAAGACATGAAAAAAAATTTTTAATTTAAGTTCCTTTTTTTTTTTTTTTGCGGTACGCGGGCCTCTCACCTCCACGGCCCCTCCCGTTGTGGAGCACAGGCTCCGGACGTGCAGGCCCAGCGGCCATGGCCCACAGGCCCAGCCGCTCCGAGGCATGTGGGATCTTCCCAGACAGGGCATGAACCTGTGTCCCCTGCATCGTCAGGCGCACTCTCAACCACTGCACCACCAGGGAAGCCCCTAAATTCCTTTGTTTTTTAAATATCTCAGGACCAAGTTATAACCTCATACTTAAGTTTGGTAATAGAAGTGTAAACAAGAACAAAATTGTGAATTTGAATTTTTTTCTGCTCTGTAATAGAGAGGTAGTGTATATCTTCAAATTTCTACCTCTCTGTATTAGACATTCCCGCTTAAAGCTTTGTTGGACGGGAGATACATGTGATAGGTAGATCCTTGTAGTTTTGTTGTCTCTTTTTCCTAAATCTCCTCCTTTTTCTCTCAAGATTCTTTAATTAGCACATATCTGGTTCCATTTCCCCAAACATTTCCTTCAAAATACCCCACTTGTAAAAAAAAAATAAAAAATAAACCCACACAAAACAGCTACAGCATTAAAAAATAAAACCCCCAAAACCCCATATGAACTCTACCTTTCTCATTCCTTATTTTTCTCATTACTCTTGTTTCTTCACAAATAATGACTCAAATCCATCTCGCTTCCCTTTGAATGCCTCAGCAGATTTTGATAAAAACAGCCCCAATTACTAAACCAATACTAGAATTTTAGTTCTTGTTATTGTGCTACTTAATTTCTAGCTTCCTAGCCTAGTTATATAGGGCATCTAAATGAAGAAGTAGAGTACAAAGTTAAGGCAAAAGTTAAAAGAAAAATAAAAGAATTAAAAATTCCAAGTGTCAAGTTGATTGGAGCCTGCTTAGAGATACAGTTTTATTTTTTTTATTTTTATTTTTTTTGCGGTACGCGGGCCTCTCCCTGTTGTGGCCTCTCCCATTGCAGAGCACAGGCTCTGGACGCGCAGGCCCAGCGGCCATGGCCCACGGGCCCAGCCGCTCTGAGGCGTGTGGGATCCTCCCGGACCAGGGCACGAACCCATGTCCCCTGCATCGGCAGGCAGACTCTCAACCACTGTGCCAGGGAAGCCCAGATACAGCTTTATTCTTAAATACCATTTCATTATGTTCAGAGGCACAGAAATTTTCTTCAGGACTAACTTGGATGAAACCCACTTGCTCTTCTAACCAATATGTATATTTTCCTAATTTTCTTTTTTTTTTTAAACCACAAAATATCTGTAAGGTGAATAGGACATTGATAAATTACTCCATTTTCTATATTAATAACCCGGTAATTTGGACCCTACAACTGAGTGAACACTTTGAAAAGTATATAATACATGGTTACACAGGCTATAGGCTATTTAAAGAGCCTCCTTATAGTTGGTCCTTCTACAACTGAGGAGGGATTTAATCATGCCTTTTTTATTTTTTGTTTTTTGATCTTGCCTCCTCATGTTACATTCTAACACTTTATAAAGCATGTTTAAATTATTATAATAATATAATGTATAAGAATGAATATATTAAGAAAGCACATTTAAATTACTGTAATAAACATTTCATTGAGATATAACGTTATATTTCAGGTGGAATCATATTAATTATAGTCTGATCTTTATTTGTGTTGTCGTGTTAGAGTTTCTAGAAATACGAAGGAAACTGTTAAACAGTAGAGAGGGGATAGTGAAGTATGTGAGTGGTGGTAGGAATCACTTTACTGAGTGGCTTCTGAAGTATACGTTGCTAGATTAATATGCATTCTCTAATGTTTTCATGACATTTTACAAAAATGAAATATTGTTAGGTAGATAGAAGATTTATTTAAATTACTTTTTCAGGGAAATTCTCTGGCAGTCCAGTGGTTAAGACTCTGCACTTTCACTGGCGAGGGTACAAGTTCAGTCCCTGGTGGGGGAAATAAGATTCCGCAAGTTGCACAGCGCAGGCAAAAAAAATAATTAATTAATTAACTAATTTTTTGGAGAAAGTAAGAATAAAATAACATTTCTAGTACTTAACTTTTTTTGCTAAAGGGGAACTGTCACTATAATATCTTAGGATCCCTATTTCTTGCATTCTGCTAATACTCAGAATAATTTTACTGAAAAAATATGTTATTCCTAAAAATAAAGGTTAAAAGATTAATTATTTTTATTTCAGAGAAGAAAGAGACATTATCAGATTTCACTAAAGCAGTCTTTCATTTTTAGCATGATTTACCATTTTAAAATTGGGGGGTTCGTTTGTGTTTCGGTTCATCATTGGTGGTTCCATTTCAGGCCTGACCCTCAATGATGCTTTTTATTCTGTCTGGATAAAGAGTTCAGAAGTGTTGATCAGTTCTCTAACTAGGCTTACCACGCTGTCCAATAGAAATGTAATGTCAACCATAATTACGATCACATATATAATTTTAGATTTTCTTGTAGTCACATTTTAAAAAGTCAAAAGGACCATGTGAAACTGATTTTAAGAATATATTTAAACTGATATATCCAAAATATTTTTATTTCAGCATGTAATCAATATAAAATTATTAATTGGATATTTTACATTCTTTTTTTTTAATATTAAGGCTTTGAGACCTGGTGTGTATCTTATATTTACAACAGGTCTCTTCACAGACTAGCCACATTTCAATTGTTTAATAGCCACTTGTGGCTAATGGCTACTCCATTTGGCAGTGCAGACTTAGGGCATTGTTTTGGCATCACACCAAGGGATAGCTTTCTGCTTATGGAAGGAAGAATGCCTTCTTGCTCTTTGAGCAACGATGTTTCTGATGTTGTACTCCATCTAAATATGAACTGACAGGTAGTAGCAATAATAGCTAGTCTTGAGGACTGAAATAGAAAGTGCTAAAATTGGGTTGGAGAATCATCACTGTGATAAGTAATATTTTAAAATCCCCCAGCAGAAAACTGGACAGCTACATGTAAAAGAATGAAATTAGAACACTCCCTCACACTGTATACAAAAATAAACTCAAAATGGATTAAAGACCTAAATGTAAGGCCAAACAGTATAAAACTCTTAGAGGAAAACATAGGCAGAACACTCTATGATATAAATCACAGCAAGATCCTTATTGGCCCACCTCCTAGAGAAATAGAAATAAAAACAAAAATAAACAAATGGAACCTAATTAAACTTAAAAGCTTTTGCAAGGAGCTTCCCTGGTGGCGCAGTGGTTAAGAATCCACCTGCCAATGCAGGGGGCATGGGTTCGATCCCTGGTCCGGGAAGATCCCACATGCCGCCGAGCAACTAAGTCCATGTGCCACAAGAACTGAGCCTGTGCTCCAGAGCCCCTGAGCCCCAACTACTGAGCCCATGTGCCACAACTACTGAAGCCTGCACACCTAGAGCCCGTGCTCCTCAACAAGAGAAGCCACCGCAATGAGAAGCCTGCGCATCACAATGAAGAGTAGCTCCTGCTCACCACAACTAGAGAAAACCCGCATGCAGCAACGAAGGCTCAACACAGCCACAAGTAAATAAATAAATAAATAAATTTATTTATTTTAGAAAAAGCTTTTGCACAGCAAAGGAAACCATAAACAAGATGAAAAGACAACCTTCAGAATGGGAGAAAATATTTGCAAACAGAGAAACTGACAAAGGATTAATCTCCAAAATGTACAAGTGCTCATGCAGCTTAATATCAAAAAAACAAACAACCCAATCCAAAAATGGGCAGAAGACCTAAATAGACATTTCTCCAAAGTTATACCAATTGCCAACAAACACATGAAAGGATGCTCAATATCACTAATCATTAGAGAAATGCAAATCAGAACTACAATGAGGTATCACCTCATACCAGTCAGAATGGCCATCATCCAAAAATCTACGAACAGTAAATGCTGGAGAGGGTGTGGAGAAAAGGGAACCCTCTTGCACTGTTGGTAAGAATGTAAATTGACACAGCCACTATGGAGAACAGTATGGAGGTTCCTTAAAAAACTAAAAATAGAACTACCATATGACCCGGCAATCCCACTACTGGGCATATACCCTGAGAAAACCATAATTCAAAAAGAGTCATGTACCACAATGTTCATTACAGCACTATTTACAATAGCCAGGACATGGCAGCAACCTAAGTGTCCATCGACAGATGAATGGATAAAGAAGATGTGGCACGTATATACAATGGAATATTACTGAGCCCTAAAAAATGAAATTGAGTTATTTGTAGTGAGGTGGATGGACTTAGAGTCTGTCATACAGAGTGAAGTAAGTCAGAAAGAGAAAAACAAATACCGTATGCTAACACATATATATGGAATCTTAAAAAAAGAAATGGTTCTGACAAACCTGGGGCAGGGCAGGAATAAAGATGCAGACATAGAGAATGGACTTGAGGACATGGGGAAGGGGAAGGGTAAGCTGGGACGAAGTGAGAAAGTAGCATTGACATATATACACTACCAAATGTAGAATAGATAGCTAGTGGGAAGCAGCCACGTAGCACAGGGAGATAAGCTCATTGCTTTGTGACCACTTAGAGGGGTGGGATAGGGAGGGTAAGAGAGAGACAAAAGAGGGAGGGAATATGGGGATATATGTATACATATAGCTGATTCACTTTGTTGTACAGCACTAACACAACATTGTAAAGCAGTTATACTCCAGTAAAGATGTTAAAAAGAAAGAAAAGGGTGGTTATCGTAGGTCACGCTGATGCTGTGCTTCAAACAAGTCCTACATCCCTTGATGCAACCCTATCCATTTTAAAAATACAGATACCCAATTCTTTCTGAAAAAAAAAAAAATCCCCCAGCAAACTCTGTTTCAAGTTTTAAAAAAATCATTTAAGTTTAGAAACTGAGGTACAAAATAGATTACTGTCTTCAGCCTGCACCATCATAACCAAATCTTGTGGAACAAATCAGACTCATAAAGCTTGAATGAATTTCATAAGGCAGTCACATGTAAATATTAGGCAAATATCTAAGCTTTTCTAGGCAGTTCATTGTTGCTGATTCCCCAGCCCCCCAGCTCCCCGTTGAGGCAGCAGGCAGCACACACGTTTTCAGGTACCGTTAGTGTCAATAAATTTAATCTAATGATTAAATAGAATCTGATTTGCTGCAGTTTAAACTTTTTTCCTTCTCTCCTATAGAAGTGATTAACAGATCAGGATCTGAGAGTGGAAAGAGTCATAAATGTCAGCTCGGTTCATTATTTTAGAAAGGGGGCAGTAGTAAATGGATCTTCTACATTCTTTATGTCTTTTACATGGAGATTGTTGGAGAACTATACTTCTCTAGAAGCTTGGAATTTAGTACAAAAATATTTTTTAAAATAACCTGTGCTAAAAATAAACTTAGGGTAACAAGTTTGGTGGAATCCTGAGATAGCATTTAATTTTTAAAGTTTTTATTTTAATTGAGTTCATGCACAATCAGGCCCTGGTTGTGATACAGCATCAAATGAGACAGAGCATTGCCTTCAGTGAACATTTGCGGTAAATGGGGTACTGACGACAAAAGCATTCCAGCAATTCAGTATAATAAAGGATCTGTGGCTCATAGCTACAAGATCTGAAATGAGGAGAAGGGAGAGGAAAGAGGCAATTCAGGGCCTATCATGGGGTGCCTTATAAGCTTTAGTAAGGAGGTTGGACTTTATCCTGGGGGCAGTGGGGATATACTGGAAAGGTCAAAGCAGAGGGGATTTTGTGGTTTTAAGTGACCGCTGTGATCGGTGTTTGTATTACACTGAGCAGGAGTGGAAACAGTAAGTAAGCTGTTAAAGTAATGGGGTGAGAGGCAGTGGAGGCAGTGGTACTAGAGAAATGTGATGAATTTAAGACATATTTAAAAGGTAAGAACTGTTAGGATTTGCTGATTGATTTGTCTCCTAAGATGAGAGAGAAATTAAATTTGACTTGGACATGTACTTAGAGAACACAGAAGAAGAACAAGTTTAGTTAGGGCATGGGGATCTAGCTCCCTACCTTCAGGCAGAAAACTTCCTATGACAGGTGAATTCAAGTCCCCTCAAACACATTTAGTTAAGCCAGCATTTACTGATTATTTTATCATATGCAATACATAGTAAGGAGTTTTGGGGGTTAAAAGGGTAAGATAAACACAGTTCTTTACTTCACATATCTCCAGGTGAGAACGACACATATACATAAAACTATTTTTAATACAAGTTAGACAGTGCCAAGTGCTATAATAAGATATAAACAAAATGAAATGAATTCTTCCTGGAGGAAGTGGGGTTGTGAATGACTTCACAGAGTAAGTGGTATTTGAGTTGTATCTTGAAGGATGCAAGGGAGCCTTCCACCTCCCAGATTTACATCTCTAGCATGTACGTTTATCCTGATATCTGACTCGCTCCTTAGCATCTCCATTTTAGCATGTAAAATGTATCTCAAGTTTAACACATTCATAACCAAATTCCTGATCTTCATTCCTTTAAACCTGCTCTTCTCACAGTCTTCCCTTAGTTAATGGCTTCCGAGTAAAAGCTGTTGCGAGTAAAAGCTGAAGTCCTTACAGTGCAAGACCCTACAGCAACTACCCCTCCCCTCCATAATCCTGTTATGTCTTGAACTCTTTGTACCATTTGCCCTCTTGTCCACTCTGTTCTAGCCAAACAGGACCTCCTTGGTATTCCTCACAAACTCCAGGTATCTTCCCGCCTCAGGGCCTTTGCTTTTACTTTTCTTTTCACCTGAAAAATTCCTCCAGATATCCTTATGGATTCATTCCTTCAGCCATTTTAAGTCTTTACTCAAATGTCACCTTCTTAGGGAACCCTCTTGCACTGTTGGTGGGAATGTAAATTGATACAGCCACTGTGGAGAGCAGTATGGAGGTTTCTTAAAAAACTAAAAATAGAATTACCATTTGACCCAGCAATCCCACTACTGGGCATATACCCTGAGAAAACCATAATTCAAAAAGACAACATGCACCCCAGTGTTCATTGCAGCACTATTTACAATAGCCAGGTCATGGAAGCAACCTAAATGCCCATCGACAGACAAGTGGATAAAGATGTGGTACATATATACAATGGAATATTACTCAACCATAAGGAGGAACGAAATAGTGCCATTTGCAGAGTCATGGATAGACCTAGAGACTGTCATACAGAATGAAGTAAGTCAGAAAGAGGAAAACAAATATAGTATAGTATCGATTATATGTAGAATCTAAAAAAAAATGGTACAGATGAACTTTCTTGCAAAGCAGAAATAGAGACACAGATGTAGAGCACAAACTTATGGATACCAAGGGGGAAGGAGGGTGGGATGAATTGGGAGATTGGGATTGACATGTATACACTGATGTGTATAAAATTGATGACTAATAAGAACCTGCTGTATAAAAAAAGAAATAAAATTCAAAAAAAAAAGTCACCTTCTTAGTAAGGCCTTCTCTGTCCTCTTTCTTTAAAAGTACATGCCTCATCCCATGCACTTTAACTGACTTCTCAATTTCAGTTTTCTTCATATCACTCACCATCCAACATACATGTCTCTTTATTTATTATTTATGTCTTATCCCACTGGAACATTAGCTCCATGACAGCATGAATTTGGACTGTTTTGCTCATTGGTTTATTCCTAGAGCTTAAAACAGTACCTGGAACACAGTAGGCACTAAAAAATTTATTAAATTAATGCTTTGATTAAATATAGAAGAGTATTCTGAGCAAAGAAAATGACATGAACAAAATTCAGAGAAAAGGCTTAGCACCTTGGGGAATGCTTATTGGTCTGCTAATTGGTCTTATGTGCTTGGTGTGTAGGAAACATAGAGAAGGAGAAATACTGAAAGGCAGTTGTGGTCTAATATGAAGACCCTCAGTAATATTCTAAAGATATTTTTCAGTTCGCAGTCCGTGCAATCTCTGGCACAGCTACTCAGCTCTACCACCATAGCCCAAGAGTAGCCATAGACCATACCGTATGTAAACAGATAAGTGTGATTGTGTTCCCGTAAAATTTCATTTACAAAAACAGGTGGCAGCGTTTTGGCCCCTGGGCTGTATTTTACCATCCCCTGCTATAGGCAATGAGGATCCATTTAAGATTTTGTACTAATTGGCTCTATTATTTAAAAAAAAAAAAAAAAGGCACTTTGGCAGCGGTATGGAAAGTACTGGGAATGGGGAAGAGAGATGAGAGCTGGAGGTAGGGAGAAATTTTAGGAGTCTATGACAGTTAAAAGTAAAGACTCTAGGAGCCTCAACTAGTCAAAGAGCTAAGGGAATGACTCAAGAGGTGGGTTAAAAGTAATTCTCCAGGATTTGGCACTTGGTTGACTGTAAAGGGATAGGAAGGCATAAAGATGATTCTTTAGATTGGGTGCCTAGATAAATGATGATGCTGTGAATTATAATGAAGCTGGTATGTAGACCAAATGCGTGAATTCAGTTTTTGACACATTGATATATTTTCAGAATAACCAGGATATTATCACCTACTAGTTGAAAATTCAAACCTAAGTTTCAGAATAGTGGCATAGGCATGTAGGGTAAGAAGGAATATTAGGCGATACTTATCTTGAACTCCTCAAAACGGTTGTCTAGTCTCTTGATCTCCACTTTTTCAGCTCCCATCATCTCCGAGCCCACTCGAATCAAGCTTTCTTTTCCACCATGTTATCGAAATCAGTCTTGTCAGAGTCATTGATGAACAATTTCCATGTTGTCAAATGCAAATTTTCAGTTCTCATGGTACTTGATCTGTCAGCATTATTGACACAATTAATTTATCCATTTTCCTTATAACATTTTCTTTACTTGGTGAAGGAGCCATCTTCTGGCTATCTCTTTGCCTTTTTTTCAGTCTCCTTTACTGGATTATCTTGTTTTCGTACCCTAAATTACTGGAGTACCTTTCAGCTTCATCTTTAGATTTCTTCTAGTGTCAACACTTGCTCCCTAGGTGATCACACCTTACCTTGTGGCTCTCCCCTGAATTCTAGAGCTATACAGGTAGCTCCCTTTGAGCTAGATGTACGTTTACAGGCATTTTAAACTGAACATGTCCAATATCAAACTCTGTCTTTCCCTCTTACCCTCCTCTCTACCCTAAGGAAAAAGTCCTGCTCAATACCTGCATTTGCCATCTCAGTGAAAGACAGCACTGTTTATCCAGTTTGCTCAGACCTTTAGAAAACTTGGAATCTTTGATTCCTCCCTATCACATACACCTCACTGCTCATCTTATCAACCTTCAGAATATGTCTAGAATCTGACCAGTTATCACCACGTCCATCACGAGGGCCCTGGCCCAATTTATATTGTAAATCAGATCATATCCGTGTGCTCACATCCATCCAGTGCCTACTCATCTAGCTTAGAGCAAAATTCAGGTTCTTAATGTAGCCACTGAGGCCCTGTGTTACCCGGTTGCCTCTTTGATGACACATCTCTTTTACTCTCCTGCAGCCTCACTTGCCTTTGTTGTGGTTCCTTTTCAAAAATGCCAAGCCCAGGAGTTCCCTGGCATTTCAGTGGTTAGGAGGCTGCGCTTTCATTGCCGTTGGCCCAAGTTCGATCCCTGGTTGGGGAACTAAGTTCCCGCAAGCCGCGCGGCATGGCCAAAAAATAAATGCCAAGCCCACTCCTGTTTTGGTGGCTTTGTGTATTACGTTGTCTCTGCCTGAACCACTTTCCCCTAGATAATGCTTCGTTCATTCCATTTTTTTCATTCAGGTCTTTGCTCAAATGTCACCTCCTCAGAGTGGACTTCCCTGGACACCCTCTCTAAAATAACACTGCCCAACCCCCATCATTCTCTATCCCTTCATCTTTTTTTTTTTTAACATACTACTTGCCAGCATTTGACACAGTACATATATTCATTTGTTTATGTTATGTCTCCATAGCTACAGTTCTGTGAAGGTGGGGGCTTTGTGTGTCGTTCATTTGGTAACCTCAGCATTTAGAACATTTAGTTAGAAATCAATAAATATTGGTTGAAAGAATGAGTAGATATAAAGATATCGAGAAAAGAGGCATCAGTGAAAAAGCCTGGGAAAAACAGAGAGGTAATCTGAGGAGAAAAAGGAGAGTGTATGGCCATTTATGCCAGAAGGGCACAGCAAAATCCAATGGGTAGGTGCTCCAATGGGGCTACTAACATCTTGTATTTTAGGAAGGGGGCTTATCTCTCCACAAGACAACTGGTGGCTGGATGTCATCTGCTGACTAAGAGTTGTTAATGCTCTAATTTTCTACACTTTTACAATTAAGGCACATTGAGTTTTTACTGTTATAGCTTTACAAAAGAAGTCCATGTGGACATCCTGTCACTGATTATATCTTGGATATTCAATTTAAAACTCTGGGCTTCCCTGGTGGCGCAGTGGTTGAGAGTCCGCCTGCCAATGCAGGGGACACGGGTTCATGCCCCGTCCGGGAAGATCCCACATGCCGCGGAGCGGCTGGGCCTGTGAGCCATGGCCGCTGAGCCTGCGCGTCTGGAGCCTGTGCTCCGCAACGGGAGAGGCCACAACAGCGAGAGGCCCACGTACTGCAAAAATAAAATAAAATAAAATAAAATCTATCTTATAATTTATTGTGTATCATTAGTGATGAATGTAAAATTTTATTGTTATGAAATCAGAAGGGTCAGTACAGCATATTCCATACTTAAAATTAAGTAAATAGAGTGCAATTAAATCCTAAGAATTTACTAAATAATATTTGAAAAATAAATGACTATCAGTAATATTACAAGAATTAGTTTTAGCTTTAAAAATTAACCCTTAAAGGTATTAAGTGTATACCTGTTTGTTAGAAGTAATAATACAAAATAGAGATGATCAGAGAATAGTTCTATTTGTGTCTTGTGAGATTTGTTAAACATGAGACCTTTGACTTGCCCTCCACTACCTCAGAAATCCCAGGGGCTGTGATCTGAAGATAAGTTAGGTTTCTTTTTTCCTCTTTCAGCATGTCTTCTACCATAATACATTCCACAGATGCTGATAGCATCAGCTTTAGAGCCATTTATAAGAAAATGTTTAGCTACAGTTAGTAGAACATAATTGCTGGACATTTATTTCTTGATGTATTTGTTAAGAGAAAAAGCTTAAATTAGGATGATTTGATAGTTTTATTTTCTTCATTTATTCTTCCTATTTTCAAACAAACTTTTAAATAATTCAGAATTTTTTAAATGCTAAAAGAAAGTAAAATTGAAATCTTACCCTTTTCTATCCATCCTTTGCACATTTCTGGCATATGTACTTCCCTCCCTCCCTCCCTTCCTTCCTTCCTCTTTACCTCCCTCCCTCCTTCTCTTTATCTCTCTTCATTCTCCCTCTTTCTCCCCCTCTTTTTTCTTTCTTCTCTCTCTTCCTCTCCCTCTCTCTCTCTCTTTCTTCTCTCTCTCTCTTTCTTTTTTGGTCAGTCCCTCTTCCACCCCCCGCCACACACACACAACCACATTAGAGTCAGCTCAAGCTGTCTTGCCGCTCTCTTAACAATGTAGAACACTCATACTCTAACTGAACTGTATATGTGTTCATCCTTGTTTTTATACATAACTTACAGATTTGTTAATTTAACCCTTTTTAACACTTTTCTTCTTCATGCATCCATAGGTTAAATGATGTACCCATGTACTATATTTTTTTTAGCTTTGAACTTTGTACTCTTTATGTCTACAATGAACCATTTCTTTTTCGTGTGTTCTTCGAGAAAAATTACTTGAAAAACTGAATATTTTTCTTCTTATGCTACTTACATAGTGGGCAGAAAAAAACGTTTTTTTAAAGCACTTAGAAAATGTTCCTATCTTCCTGAATTATAAAAATGTACACAGGTCAGCTGTAATTTGTTTTTTGACCTGGTGATCTTATATTTTTGTTCAGTGTAAAAATGTAGACTGTTCATTAATATATTTATAAATACTGATATTAACTGTTCTCCTCCATGTATTATACAAACTGTTCCAGAAAAGATTTAAGGTGGGCATTTTATTTATGTCTTCTCTTCTGGCAGTCACAGCTTACCCATTATTTGTATTATTAATGTCCATTATCTCTCCCCAAATTACAATTTCCTTGAAGATAGGAGTCTGAAACAGCAAAAGGTTCAGCAGAGATGTCCAGTCCAAATTTAGAAGTGAAAAACATGTGTTGAAAGCAGGAGAGAACTATAAAGTATTGAGATTATTCATCATAAAGTGAGGCATGTTGAACAGTACTGTCATTGCTAATAAAAAATAAAGAAACTTGTTTTGAATGTGATAGCTATTTAGTAGGAACTATTAAGTCTCAAATATTTTGGTGGTCATATTTACTTTTACAAGTAAATTCTATTAAATTCCCTTAGGATTATGTTAAAAGCTTTTAAGAATGGCCACTATCAGTGAATTACCTGTTGACTTTAAGAATCGGGCAAGTTGAGTCTCTAATTTGGGATTGTTATCAGGGGCCACATTAATGATAATAATAATAGTAGTAGTAGTAGTGGTAGTAGTAACATGTTTTGTGCATGTAGAATTCTGTATTATCTCATTAGCCGCACAACAACCCTGTGTTTTAGAAGAGGCGACTGAGGTAAGTAAGGGTTAGAAAAATTAAATTAAAAGCACGTGACCAGTAAGTTGAATAGATAAGACGCAAACCCAGTTATTCTCTTAACTGTATTAGATTGAGATAGATTATCTATTTGTTCGTTTGTAATCCATGATTTTTCTTTATTTTGAATTTGAAATGCAAGTTTAATATCTAAAACCATACAGTATTTATTTGATCTGTCTGGAAGCATTATAGATTATTTTTTCTTCTCCAATTAAAAAATTGCTGTTAACATTTCTTTTACTAAAGGAAGAAAATAGCATTTTATCTACTCGATAAGGAGAAACTAAATATCAATTTGAATACTTTCAGATATGCAGTCCATTTAAAATGACTTATAGGTTCAATTCAATTCTAATAACTTTCTAAAAGATTTTCTCATTTGTGGGCTAACAAAATAAATACTTGCAAGTTAATATGTATTAGAACATATACTTTTTAAAAATATATATTCATCAACTCTTTTCTTGTTCATTAAGAAAGTTTACTTTGGATTTTTTCCTTCATAAAATATACAGTTTTTCCAATGTAAAAAGCTAAAATTCTGCTTTCACATCTTTTTTTTACCATCGGTATCCCCAAAGCAGTATACATTAAATTAGTTACCTTGCTATCATGCTTATGTTTGACTTGTCAGGATTTCATATTTTAGTAAAAATAAAATAAAAATTTAACTTGAGCTCTGAAGTAGCATCTTGGTTTTTATTTCAGGTTTTATTATCTTGTTTCTTTGGATTAATAGACTAGTATTTGGCATGATTACCCAGGTATTATTGAAGTGATGGTTTTAGTTCAATGGATAGAATTGGTGACTATTAGAAGGTGAATCATACAGCCTTGCTGCAGAGGCCATTCATATCAATGGGGATCATACCTTAGAAAAGAAAACTAAAGCATATGTGTGGTCACAACCAATCCTTGTCATTATGCCATGAAAGCCTTGGGATTTGTGATCAAAGCAATGGGCTTATCCTGAACTGTGGTATAACCTCTGGTTGAACCTTTCAAATTTTTATTTTAGGAGATGATACACTACATTTTGACCATGTTACTTACCTCTAAGACCTGATGGCCTAATTAAGTGATAGTGATTAAAATTATTGTCAGCAAGTCAGAAGAAAATGTGAATTGTAAATATCTCTGTCCTCTGTCAGTGTTGTTTACTTATCATTTTCCCCTGATGTTTTAAAGAATTGCTGAACATGTGTTTTTTATCCAGAGCTGAATGTTCTGTTCTGATGAATATAAAACATACTTCACTTTGTAAATGTACATTAGAAGTATTAGAAAGACATAATCTTTGACTCTATCACTAAATTTCATCTGTCAAAGGAGATAATTCTGAACTATAATATTTGGTGTTATATCAAGGCATAGTTCTTAGAAAGATGCTTTTAGGATTAAGACGGAATTCTGCTTATAACTTGAGTGTCACTATCATCCATAGTAAAATTCAGGCAGTATATATACTTATTTATCTTTTTGTTTACATGTTGGTGTACCTCAGTTGCGTTCAGTATGTTTATTTTATGTTAAGAGGGTGTTCACCTCCCATCAACTGATTTACTTATGCAGATTTCCTTCCAATGAGATTGTCATATGGTTTAAGTATATATACTCCTTTACTTAATTGTCTTTATTTGATGATGTCCTTTATACTATATTAGATTCTTTGTAATCTTTCTTTTCAGTGCTAATTTATTGGAAACATTTGTCCTATTTTAAATTATCTCCTACTCCATGTATATAGTCCTCTCTAAACCAACTAAATAGTTCTTCATTGATCACTGGAAACACATGATATATGCAAGTTTCCATCTCTGTACCTCTTCTTAAGATATTCCCCTTGTCAGGACTGTTCTTGTGTTTCCCCTCTGCTAATATTTATCTTTGACTTTAAGTACCATTCTTCAATCATTCATTCAACAGATTTTTACTGAATATCTAACATGTTTCACTCACTATGTCTAGGCTTTGGAGGTGTAGCAGTGAGCAAGATACTTAAAGTCCTTTATCTCCTGGAGCCGTCAATTTAGAGGAAGCAATACAGTTTGATGAGTGTTATATTAGGGAAGTACAATGTATTATGTTCTTCCTCCCTAAAGCTTTCTCTGACCACCCCAACTTTTAGACATCCTTTTCTCTTTTGAATTTCTAGAGTACTATTTGTGCCTACAACCAATTTCCTCCTAAAAAATGTATCCTTTCACTGTTAGATCTGTGATCTGATCTGTAGAGGGGAAGTAGCACTCACGTCTCCATATCCCAGATCCTAACACAGTTCTTTGCAGAGTAAAAATGAAATAAATGCTTTTTGTGATTATGATGTGTTATATCACTCTTCATACCTACCTAAAGCTTATATCAAATAATCAGTTAAATAGTGGGAAATTTAAAAAGTTTTGTACTGCTCATACTGAATTCTCTCTACCATTTTGTCTCCTAGAAATAATTGTCAGTGAATATATTGGTAACTTTTTATCACTGAAATACAGTTGACTCTTGAACAACATGGTTTTGAACTGCACAGGTCCACTTATGTGTGGATTTTTTAAAATAGTAAATACTATAGTAGTACCCTGTCCAATGTTGGCTGAATCCATTAATTTGGAACCACCCATGTGGGATACAGAGGAACTGCAGATAAGGAGTGCCAACTATAAATAACACTCAGATTGACTGAGTAGAGAGTAGGAACCCTAACCCCAGTGTTGTTCACATGTCAACTGTATGTATAAATTCATAACCAGCAACTCAAGTATATAAGAAATGTCCTAATTTGAATTCAAATCTTCTTTATATTATGCTAATAGGAAGTTCTTTCACAGTTATTAGATGGGTAGGGCAGAGACCTCCTTTTCCCAGGGCTTGAATGAGATCCAGGCTTATGTGATATCTAGAAAATTGGCTCTCACATCTTCAGTTCATCTTGTTCACTAGTAATATCTCATTGTCTAGGACACATGGTCTTTTAGAAGCTGACAGCTCTGCTGATTATCTAAGCTTGAGTTAAGAAATATTTGCTGATGCCAAAAGCCCTGGTGCCAAGGGGCTGTCTTCTGTAAGTGCACCATCATGAAGCCATTGTGTACAGGTGGGCAAATTGTTCTCTATGTAAGGGTGCTTGACTGAAGGAAAGGAGAAGCAGAAATCCAACCTGACCTGCACTTACCAAACTGAGTTCTCTTGGGGCTGAATTAGCCCAGAAGGATTGTTTTTTTCTAATTTATACAGAGGCACTATATGGACAAGTAGGGACCTTGATTACCACTTACCATCCCCTAGGTTCCAGCCTAACCTCTTCATCCCCTCCCCTTGCCCTCAGGCTAAAGAAAGCTGACTACAGATTTTGAGAAACTTGGTTCCCTAATCTTGAGGAAAAACTCTTCTTTGGTTTCTGTCTTTTTAAAAATATTAACCTTTGACACTCCTTCTCCTAGACATTTTACATAATCTCCTGTTTGCTTAGACTTTCACAAAGGACAGAAAAAGAGGATGTCTTCAGGAGGTCTCTGCTCTGGACCTTGCAAATGTTCTGGAAATGCCTGACAACTCTTGAAATTGGAGAAGTGTATGGGGTGGGAGGTTGGGAGGTAAAAAATAAAGAAGCAAAATGTAAAATTCCTATCTCGATAAATTTCAAGTGAAGTATTAAGCTTGATTTTTAATTAATAAAGTTTAAAATCTTAATTTTGAAATATTTTCATAATGTCCACTCTACAAAATTATAGGGTATCTATCTTTAATAGGAAATTGCAAGTAAAACCTATGGTAATTATGGAAACTGATAAATTATTACCTCCCTCCCAGCATTACAGAAATTATGCAGCTGAATGTTTAACATAGTCCAGTAAGATTTAAAATTGCTTTCTTCATATCTTTTATTACAAATTTCTTGTTTATTTTATGTGTAATTTTGCTCCATTTAATTTTGAGTTAAATTAACTGAATTTATATTTAGAGTAAGCTGTCAACATTAAAATAAAATAAATTCATAATAAATTTATGTGTTTAAATAAAGTAGGCCACAAAATATATTTCTGTTAATTGAATGTATTTATTAATAAATTTATTTATTTATTTATGGCTGTGTTGGGTCTTCATCTGCTGTCTAGGCATGGTCTCAAGAAAGAGTATATTTTTTGCATATTTTTACTGTGCAATATGTATCTCTGATTTATAATGCAGATGACTGATCTCCCAAAACTTGGGAGAAACCTAACATCTAAAATTCAGCCATTATAATTGTTTTGATTCCTAGGAGAATTATATAGAAGCATAATGAGTATAACAGGCAAAAGAAGGACAATATCCTCTAATTGTGAGAGCATTAGGGTGTGGGTACGGGTGGGCAGGTATTATTGAAATTTAAAGAATAAGTAAGTAATTAAACCAAAATGCTGCTTTTGATTTTGAATACACAAGGAAGGCATGGTCCTCCATTACTATTGTAGAACAAGACTTGGCAAGAGTAACATTCCTCTTTACTAGCACAAGCAATATGGAGTGAAAATAAGACATTTTGGGAAATTTTCTCAAAGTTGGAATTTATTGAATGCATATTTCAGCAAATTGATAGTTATAAAGACATATTTATATATGGGTAAATAATAATTATAGCATATTTAAAAAATTCTTCCTATATGTGTAGTATATATACATATACACATATATAAATTATTTTTTTCAGGAGAACCAGTTGTTTTCTTATCATAGAAGAATGAAAAGGTTTTGTTTACTTTTTAAAAAAATTGCTTAGAATATATGTTAAAAACATTTTAAATGTGTAGCACTGTATATATTATGTAATAGAACCCATGCTTTTTTGATGATTAAGGACACAGGCTTTAGAGTTAAACAAATCTTGATCTAAGTTCCAAATTTATCATAAATCAGCTACATAACCTTGGGCATATTACTTAACTTCTTTGAGCCTTAGTTAATTTTTTAAATGGAGATGATACCTTACCTTGTAAAGTTGTTGTGAAGATTAAGTGTGATAAGTTGTTGTGAAGATTAAATGTGATGTTTATTAAGAGTTTATTTTAGTACTTGACTCATGTCATGCAGTAAGTTATTTAGCTAAAACAAATTGAATATAACTTTTTGTTGCATAAAATATGTCTTTTGTCAATTAGACTTATATGCATCATTGTGGAGAAGAGATTCTTAAAATTGTTATATGAACATTGCATCATTTCATTTATGGTTAAACTTAACAGGATCTTCCTTTTAAAAAAATTAATTTTGTTCAGTTTAAATGTTTTGCAAGTCAGTGATCAGGTGGTTGTCAGGCATTTGGAGGACAAGCTCATTTCTACCCTGCTTAGTTAATTATTGTGATTGTAAACAAAGGATGTACGATTCAAAGTCAAGGAACATTTCACATGGATGATGGAGGTGATAATAGCTTAATTCCTGCTGAATTTTTTTTCTTTGCTCTAGTGAGTTCATACTGACCTTGTCCAAAATCTGATGACCTCCCTATTTCACTCAACCATTTGGAAAGCCGGGCCTGCCATAGCTGGCCCTGAGGGGGTATCTGAAAGACCACTGAGTCACTGACCCATGTCAAGACTGGATTTCAAGTCTGATCTATAGGACCTCTGAAATAGTTATACATGGGGCTTATTGTACACAAAAACCTAACTGGCTGCATTTTTCTGCTTATTAAGTATCCTGTTAAAGCGTATTTTAAACGTCCTTATTAAAGTCAAGTTTATATTACTTAGTTTCTCGTGCAGGTCATTTTCTAGGCTGATTATAACTTTTGATCTTTTATAAGAGTTAGTACCCTAAAACTAAATTTGAATGTTTTGAAATGTGAGCAAAACATACTGTTACACTGTGGCTAAATGGAATGAATATCTTCCTGGTTGATGATGGACCAAAGCATTTTAATGCTTATAAAGATTTTGGTTTTTTTTTCTGGCAAAAAATTCCATATACCTCAAAAAAATCTAGTTTAAGCTGTTGTTGATATTACAGCATGTTAAACTCTGTTTACGTCTTGTCAAACCTCAAATATTACTCAAATGTTGGTATGTAAGAGTTTTGAGTTTGTAAGATTTGTCCTAAAGGAAAGCATGTGACCACCCAGTAAGGTGTTATTTAAATTTGGTTGGATGGGATCTGTCTACCTTAATAGAACTTTGTGATAGGGCTATGATATGAAAAGAGTAAAAACTTTCCTGTGTTTATTTTGTTCTTCTGCACAATAGTAAATGATCAGCCCTTTTATGAATACCTAGTCAGTATTCTACAATTTATAATATGACATTGTCTTTTATTTTTATATAGGAGTTGATCCCTGAATTTTATTATCTCCCTGAGATGTTTGTCAACTTCAATAATTATAATCTTGGAGTGATGGATGATGGGACAGTAGTGTCTGATGTTGAACTTCCTCCTTGGGCCAAAACCTCAGAAGAATTTGTTCGCATAAACAGATTGGTAAGATAGTAATCATCTACTCTGTCTGTCATGAGCCTTTTCTCAAAGTATCTTTCATGTGTTGGTATAATCATTAACCCTTGCTCTTCTGGGCAAAACTGTAGTTGATAGGGATAACTAAAAGTGACATAACAGTTCATGAATCTCCATATATACTTTATAAAATCTTATTGACATGAAAGGTATAATGTGTCTTTTATTCTTTTATGCAGAATTTAGGTTACTTTTATATGAACATGATGATTCAAGATTATAAGTGAATTTCTTATTGAATTCTATACTTTTTCAAATATGAGTTTCTTGTACTAGGAGAAGAACATAATTCTGTGTTCAGGTTGGAAGGCCATTGTACATTTTGATAATAGAAACAAGATTTTCAAATTATATGCTGTATCTGTCTTTTGAAGGAAATCTTCATCTGATATTTAGAATATGAAAAGTTAAAAAGTGAAAAGTGCAATAATCATTGTGCTTACAACCAACTCTTCATAATCCTCTCCTGTGGACTCTTTAATGTCCTCTGTTGTATGGGTTCTGGATTATTTTATGAAAAAATATATGACTTTTCCTTTTTGCCTTTAACTTTCATAAATGCCTAGAATCAGGGAGCTTTATTCTCAGTTTTTTAAAGTAGTTTCTTTATCATACTTCATACTTCATATTAAAAATGAAACCTAGGGCTTTTCTGGTGGCGCAGTGGTTAAGAATCCACCTGCCAATGCAGGGAACACAGTTTCGATCCCTGGCCTGGGAAGATCCCACAGGCTGCAGAGCAACTAAGCCATGCACCACAACTACTTAGCCTGCGCTCTAGGGTACACGAGCCACAACTACTGAGCCCGAGTGCCACAACTACTGAGCCCAAGTGCCACAACTACTGAAGCCCGTGCACCTAGAGCCCGTGCTCCACAACAAGAGAAGCCACGACAATGAGAAGCCCTCGCACCACAACGAAGAGTAGCCCCCACTCGCCGCAACTAGAGAAAAGCCCGCGCACAGCAACAAAGACCCAACAGCCAAAAAATTAAAAAATGAAACAAATAAATAAATTTATTTAATAAATAAATAAGTAAAATAGAAAAGAAACGTAAATTGCATTGTGTTTTTAATTTTACTAAAACAAGGAAAATTATTTCATTTTAGTTTTCTTGGTATGCTTACCTTTTCTACCAACAATTTTTTTTATATATATATATATATACATATACTTTTTTTTTTTTGCGGTACACGGGCCTCTCACTGTTATGGCCTCTCCCGTTGCGGAGCACAGGCTCCGGACACGCAGGCTCAGCGGCCATAGCTCACGGGCCCAGCCGCTCTGCGGCATGTGGGATCCTCCCAGACCGGAGCACGAACCTGTGTCCCCTGCATCAGCAGGCGGACTCTCAACCACTGCGCCACCAGGGAAGCCCAACAATTATATTTTAATCCTGTACAGTATTCTAGATCCTAATTGTAATCCCATTATTACTGAAAATTCATGTTTTGCATACACTGGAAGCAGTGCAGGGGGAGTGGAAAGAGCGTAGGCTTTGAAGTTAGACCAGTTTTCCTAATCGTGGGTAACTCACATTGCTGGTTATGGGACCTTAGGCAATTTAACCTTTCTGAGCCTTGATTTCCTCATTGTAATTTGAAAATTATTTGTGTAAAACTGTAATTATGTATGTAAAATACCTAGAATTTTCTCTGGCTTACAGGAGGTCTTCAGGCAATAGCACCTAACATTATTCTATCACAGTCTTAAGGTACATGTTGTATTTTGGTTTACTGCATGTATTTTTCAAGATTTTGAAGTTAACTGTAATTAAAATGAGAGCCCAAGACAAAGCTTAGCTCTGAAAGATGTTAAAGGAGATGTCAAACTTTTAAATGTGACGGTTGTCTATGGTCGTGTTTTTGTTTTTTTTTTTTCTCTCCAGGGGTACGTAGATGTCAATAGAAGGTCTAGTCATTCTGCAGTTTTGGGGGGTTTTTTTTGGTTTTTGCTTTCAATAATTTTCTATGCTTTTAAAACACATTTATTGAGGTATAATTTGCATACCATAAAATCCATCTTTTTAAAAGTGCTCAATTCAATGAGTTTTAATAAACGTATACAGTTATGTAACCATCAGCACAATCAGCTTACCTCACTGCAAAAAGTTTCCTTGTATCTGTTTGCTCCCAGTCATAGTCTCAGGCAACCACTGATTCTGTCTCTTTAGTTTTGCTTTTTCTAGAAATTTTATATATATGGAATCCTGCCGTATGTAGTCTTTTTGTACCTGACTCTTTCACTTAGCATGATGTTCTTGAGATTCCTCCATATTGTGCATATATCAGTAATTTCTTTGTGTTGCTGCATAGTATTCCATCATATAGATATAACACCTTTTGTTTATTTACCAGTTTATGGACATTTTGCTTTTTTCCAGTTTTAGGCTCTTAAGAATATCTGCATATGTCTTAGGGTGGATATCTGTTTTCATTTCTATTGGATAGATTCCTAGGAGTTTAATTGCTGAGTCATATGATAAGAATATATTTACCATTTTGCATTCCCACCAACAATATGTGAAGTTTCAATTTGCCATATCCTTGCAAAGACTTGGTATTGTCAATCTTCTTTATTTTTTTATTTATTTTTTGTTGTTGTTGGGGGTAGGGGTTTATTAATTAATTAATTTATTTTTGCTGTGTCGGGTCTTCATTTCTTTGCCAGGGCTTTCTCTAGTTGTGGCAAGCGGGGGCCACTCTTCATCGCGGTGCGCCGGCCTCTCACTATCCCGGCCTCTCTTGTTGCGGAGCACAGGCTCCAGACGCGCAGGCTCAGTAGTTGTGGCTCACGGGCCTAGTTGCTCCGCGGCATGTGGGATCCTCCCATACCAGGGCTCGAACCCGTGTCCCCTGCATTAGCAGGCAGATTCTCAACCACTGCGCCACCAGGGAAGCCCAGTCAATCTTCTTTATTTTAGCTCTTCCAGTGATTCATTGTGATTTTAATTTGTATTTCCCTAATGACTTATGATGTTGACCATCTTTTCACAGGCTTATTTCCTACTCTTAGTATGTTCTTTGGTGAGCTATTTATTCAGATCTTTTGCCTGTTTTTTAATTGGGTTGTATGTCTTTTTATTATTTATTTGTAAGACATCTTTATATATCCTCCATAAAAATCCTTTATCCAACATATGTTTTGCAGATATTTTTCTTCTAGTTTGTGGCTTGTCTTTTCCTTTTTAATGGTTCCTTCTGAATCACCATTTTTTTTTTTTGAGAATTATGTTTTATTCAGTGGACTTTCTAAGTACTTCAAGCCCAGGTAGTTGGAACATCAAAAGATTACTGTTAATTAAGGAAAACCAGGTATCTCAAATTAATGAATTTAGTGCGTCTCTATGTATGGGAAGATGCAAGAATCTGGGCTCTTTGAAGTCATTCCTTTGATATACACCTTAGCTGTCTGGGGCCAGTATCCTGTTCTTTCCCTCCTGAGTCCCAGGGGTTGCACCGTTGGGGGTGGCTGCAGTGCCTGAGGGCTTACTGTGGGGCGACAGTGTATGGCAGGCTGAATCACCATTGTGAATAAACGTTTTTGCTATTAGGTAGATATAAAATAATATTTATATAATATTTGAAAGTTGTAAATAATCATCCTCATTCTTGAGGAATATATTTTTTAAAAAATTAAAACCATGTTCTGATCATTTTATTATTGAAGCATTTTTTCTCAGTTTATACTTTTAAGTCTCAAGGGAACCAACTCTATTAATCATTACCATATTTAGTATTGTTAAAAATACAAAGAAATTTGTTAATGTGTTTGCTTTAAAAGAGGTCTAAGAGGCAGAAACATTTGAGTAAGTTATATTTAAAGCTCTTCAACAATATTTTGACAATTAAGAAAATGTAACTGTATAAAGTAAGCCATTCTTCTGATAGTACCCCCATCCCTACTCTCAGTACCCTGTCCTCAGAAGAGCCAGATCTATTTGGAACAAGTCTCACAAGGACACCAAGGAAAAGAAGGTGGCAGCTTACCAAATTGTTTTCCAATAAGATTTTGGTTTTGCCTGCTCATGCTCTAAACTTCTGTATGACTATCAAATGTTAAACAGTAGTATTTTATAATACTAACTGCACATTTAATGTAACTTATTATTGAGCTATTAAACATTTGTCCCAGTGATTCCTCTTTCTCTTGAGTTTTACAGATGTCTTCATAGTTTAGCTTCTGAATAAGCTTATATTCTTAACAGAACTCATAAAAATTTACTGCAAGTTAAATGCAAACATTTTACAGTCAAATATTTACATCTCTGATAATTTTAACTCATAATTAGAAAAATACTTGATTTTACTTACATGTGCCTTTAGGAAAGAATTTAATAACTCATTCATTCATTCAAAAATATTTATTATACACCTGTGATGAACAAAGCTTTCCTATGGTGCAGTTCATGTTGATTCGTTTTAAATTTTCCTGTTAACTTTCTGTAAGTGACTAAATTATTAGTATGGTATTTTATGTATGTTAGCCTGTTATCACATAAGGGTTTTATCGCCCTCCTCTTTTTGGTTTACCTCTTCAAGTCCACAGATTTTATGCAATGATTGTAGCTCATGAAATGCATACTACTTTGATCTGTGACCTTTTTGTGGTGCTAATCGGGTTCCTGATATCATTATACCTTGCTCATTAATCATATTTCCTGCAGCCCGTCAGGCAGCCAGACAGCACAAGTCCCTGTTTTCAGCCCTCTGTTGGCAGGTTTCTGCTTTTCCAGATTATTACAGACGATACTTTGGCTTCTCATAGCCAGAGCCACATCAAGCTGTGTGTTACAATTAAAGTCAGATGGTCCTCAGGTTGAACAGGGATATAGTGTTGCAGCTGTCTCTCTTCCTGGAACAAACCAGCACCAAGAACAGATGATCTATAGGACAGTGAATAATAACAGATTGTACAGTACTCCATTGGTAGCGGGGGATCATAGATTTAATTAACTGACATACTCATTTTAAGATACCCAGCACGCCTTTTTTAAGTATTTGGTTGCCCAAGTATTATTTCAAGGGAATAGAATATTTTTAGGAGCATGATTTTGATGGTGGACAGTAATGCTACATTTTCTTTGTGTGGTTAGAGGCCTGTAACTGCTACCTTATCTATAACTATTTTACTCCTTGAGCTTTCTGTAGGTAGTGAAGATGTAAATAAGGATTTATGAGTTGGCCTTAAGTGTCGAATTTATACACAGAAGATAATATCCTGTGTATTTTAGAAAGAAAACCTTCATAGGTCTGATTATTCTTTCAGGTATATAAATTAAATTTTCTTTGTTCTGAAGAGTTGGAATCAGGGTAAAACCAAAGCAGTCTTAAATACATCCAAGAGATTGGTCTGTTTTATTTAATACTTCCTAGACCAGAAGAAAAATTATTCCAAATACTGCTTCAGAAATATAAATGAGAAACAGGCTCTCATACTTCCAAATAATATGAAAATGTGTGAATTCAGACTGCTTATCATTATCTCATGATATAAGGTTGATGTTATGGACCTGTATTATACTGCCTCTTACAACCTTTGAGTTTTAAGTTGAATAAGAGACAAAGAAAGTCATACTCTCAGCAGTAATATTTTTTGTAAAGTTTATAAAAGTTGGTGAGGTGGAGCATTTTGTTTTTTCCACAGGATGTGTAATTTATTCAAGTTATAATAATAATAATGAAAGTAATTTGTTCATCTAACAGGTACTTACTGAGTTGCCTATCTATGTACCAGCACTGTTAGACTCAGTGAACCAGGCAGACAATACCTCTACTCTTTGGAGGTTACTTCCTTTTTGATAACTTAGGCTGTTGAAATAGAAAGCTTCTCAGGGCTGAGAGGTGGCATGAATTTAGTAACGGAAGGCTCCTATTAGTGAATTGTCCTGAGGTTACCAGTTAGAGTCACCTTTGCTTTTGTGTATCTTCTGTAGCTTCTCTCTTTCCTACTGTTTCATAAAGGTGGCATGGGTTGTCACTTGCTTGAGAAGATAAAGAAAAATTAAATGAGTATGTTTTCTTCTTTCCAGATAATATATGGACAGATTAAAAGTGATTTTTTATATTGTTGTCTAAGAGAAAAATAAAAATTTCAAATTTTATTTCACCACCAACCTAGTCTTTTCCTATCTATTGGTAAAATTTAAATCTCTTCAGCGTAAATCTTCATAGATCTTATATATATGCATGAACTAGGTCAGTCTTTTCTTTTTCCTTTTGAATGGAAAATTTACAATTCTTAAGTGATGAGACTAAGACTCTCTTTTCCCTGATGAAAAAGTGCTATATATGTACATACAGCAAGACCTGCAGCTTGAGATGGCTGAATTTGTAGTGATATAGCAATTAGATTATTGTAATAGCATATTATGTTCTAAATTACAGTGTTTAGAAACACTGTAAGGTTGAAAGGTTTGGTTGAGGTTTGAAAGGTGTTGCACTTTTTTGACCTGTATTCATATCCTTGTTTCCATTTTCTGAAGAAATGGGATTCAAAACCCTGTTTCTTAAGAGAGCTAAGCAACTTTTTTTTTTTTTTTTGGAATACAAATGCCAGAAGCTAACATGCTTTTTTCATACTGTTCCTTTTCCAATTGCCTTTTCATTTTACACATTGTTAATGATATGGCCAAGAATGTAAATAGTCATGGTGGTATAGTTGGTGATAATTATTCTCAACTATGGGCATATCCTTCCCTCCACTTCCCCACTCCCTGCAGTGGCTGAATCTAAAGCCCTGGGGAATGGGGGCAGATAGGTATGAAACATTTTAAAAAGCTAAAATTAATATTGTTTGGTTTGCTTTTAGTTCTGTATATCATTTACCATGAAAATTCTAGTTCTGAATGGCCACCTAAATAAGTGGGAATAAAAAGATGTACTGTGTTGATAGATTATTAATTCTCCCCAAATTTGTTTATAAATGCAATATGAAAACCAATCCAGGTCCCAGTAGGTTTGTTTCATTTTGTTGGAATATAAAAAACTGATTGCAAAGGGTAAAGGGCCAATTATAACCACAACCCTTTCTGAGAACAAGAACAGATTTCAGAGGGACTTGCTTTACTATATATCATGAATTATTTTAAAGCTGTAGTAATTCGGGAAATTAGGAGAAAGAGACTAATCAAAGAGAACAGAGAACCCAGAAACAGACCGGGACATATAAAGAAACTTCATCTATCATAAAGTTGGTATTACAGATCTGTGGGGAAAGGAAGGACTTCTCAATTTAGATGCTGAGATAAATAGTAATTGTGTTGGTTTCCTAGGGCTGCCATAACAAAGTACCACAAACTGGGTGGCTTAAACAACAGGAATATATTGTCTCACAGTCCTGGGAGGCTAGAAGTCTGAAATCGAAGTTCAGCAGGGTTGGTTTCTTCTGAGGGTTGTTGGGGTAAGAATTGGTTCCAGGCCTCTTGCTGACTTGTATTTAGCTATGCTCTCCTTACGTCTGTTCACATCATCTTTCCTCTATGTGTGTCTATATCTGTGTCAAAATTTTCCCTTTTTATAAGGACATCAGTTATATTGGATTAGGGACCCACTCTACTCCAGTATGACCTCATCTTAACATAAGTAATTACATATGTAATGGCCCTATTTCCAAATAAGGTCACATTCTGAGTTACTGGGAAGTTAAGGATTTCAACCTATGAATTTGGGGGAATACCATTCAACTCATAACAGATATTAATATGGAAAAAAGTTAAGTTGTAACCTTATACTATCAACAAAAATTAAAATATATTAAAGCTTTAAAAATAAAGTAAAAAGTGAATGAATGAATAAAAAGACAAACAAAAGGCAAAATTATAAACTTTTAGAAGATAATACAGGAGGAATTCTTTGTGATCTTGGAATAAGGAAAAGTTTTCCAAACAAAAAGTGAAATATATATTAGATTAATTGACTTTTGGTTGTTAAACCAACCTTGCATTCCATGAGTGTATCACCCTTGGATGATATAAATTCTTTTGATCTGTACTGTATTTTTTGTTAATATTTTGTTGAGAAATTATTATTTTTTAGGACTTTTGCATCTATATTCATGAGGAATATTGGGTTGTAGTTTTCTTGTGATATCTTTGTATGATTTTAATATCAGGATTTATATTGGTCTCATAGAATGAGATAGAGCAAAGTGTTACCTCTTCCTCTATTTTCTGAAAGACCTTATGAGAGATTGCTATTATTCCGTCTTTCAGTGTCTAACTGGATTCACCACTGAAGCTGTCAGGACATTTTATGTGTGTGTGTGTGGGGGGAAGATATTAAATTACTAAAACAATTTTTTACTTGTTATAGGTTTATTCAGATTCTCGATTTTTTTCTGGAATCAGTTTCAGTAGTTTGTGTCTTTCTAGGCATTTGGCCATTTGATCTAAGTTGTCTAATTTATTTGTATGAAGTTGTTCATTGTATGCTTTATAATCATTTTAATGCCTCTGAGGTGGGTAGTGGTATTACCTCATTCACCCCTGATTTTTTGTAGTTTGTATCATTTTTTTCCCTTGGTCAGTCTTGCTAACAGTTTGTCAGTTTTGCTGATCTTTTCAAAGAACTGACTTTTCACTTCATTGTTTTTTCTCTGTTGTGTTTCTATTTTTTTTCCTTTCATTGGATTTTCACTCTAATATTCATTGTTTCTTTCCTTCTGCTTGCTTTGGATTTGGTTTGCTCTTTTACTGGATTCTTAATTTGGGAAACTAGTTTGTTATTTTTTTAATTGAAATATGGTTGATTTATAATGTTGTGTTAATTTCTGCTGTACGGCAAAGTGTTTCAGTTATACATATGTATGCATTCTTTTTCTAATATTCTTTTCCATTGTGGTTCATCATAGGATACTGAATATAGTTCTCTGTGCTATACAGTAAGGAAACAAGTTTTTTAATTTGAGTTCTTCCTTCTTTTCTTTCTTTCTTTCTTTTTTTTTTAATATTTATTTATTTGACTGCACCAGATCTTAGTTGCAGCATGAAGGATCTTTTTAATTGCAGCATGCGGGCCATATTAGTTGTGGCATGCGGCATGCAGGCTCTTTTACTTGTAGCATGTGGGATCTAGTTCGCTGACCAGAGATTGAACCCTGGCCCCCTGCATTGGGAGTGTGGAGCCTTAACCATTGGACCACCAGGGAAGTCCCTCTTCCTTCTTTTCTAATATTGGCTTTTACACCTATAAATTTCCCTTTATGTACTATTTTTGCTACATCCCATAAGTTTTGATATTTTGTTTGCTTAATTTCATTTCTCACAACATTTTCTAATTTCTCTTGTGATTTTTGACTCATGGGTTTTTCAGAACTATACTGCTTAGTTTCTAGATATTTGTGAATTTTCCAAATTTCCTTCTGTTTTTTATTTTTAATTTAATCTCACTGTGATTGGAGAATATACTTTGTATGATTTCTGTTGTTTTAAGTGTACTGAGACTTGCTTTATGACCTAGCATGTGGTCTGTGTTAGAGAATTCTTCATTTGCTTTTGAGAAGAATGGGTATTCTTATGTTGTTGAGTATTCTATAGGTGTCAGTTGATCAAGTTTTTATGTTTAAGTCTTCTATATCTTTGCTGATTTTGCCTATGTCTATAAACTTTTGCTAATTAGATGTTGAAGTTCCCAAATATTATTTTCTGTTCTGTTTTGGCTTCCTGTGTTTTTGAATCCTGCTGTTAAGTGCATATATTAATATCCAATGGCTGCTATAACAAATTACCAAAAACTTGGGGGCTTAAAACAATCGCAGTTTATTCTCTCATGGTTCTAGAGGCCGGAAGTCCAAAATCAGTGTTATACTCCCTTTAGACAATCTCTGCCTCTGTCCTCACATTGCCTTCTCCTCTTCTGTCTATAGTGAAATCTCTTTCCACCTTCTTAAAGGGATACATGTGATTACATTCAGGGCCCTCCCTCATAATCCAGAATGATGCTTCAATCTCAAAATCCTGAATTTAATCACATTGCAAAGACCCTTTTTCCATATATAACATTTTCAGATTCTAGTGATAGGAACTGATATCTTTTTTTCAAGGTGGGGGCATTTTTCAGCACTATTTTCCTGAACTTCTTTTTCATCATAAATTGTCCCTCTTTGTTTCTAGTACTTTTTTAGTTTGATTTGCTTAATATTAGTATAGCCAATCCAGCTCTCTGTGGTTACTATTTGCATGGTACATAGATTTCCATTCTTATACTTTCAAGCTATATTGTCTTTGAATATAAAGTCTGTCTTTTGTAGATAGCATATAGTTGGATGATGTTATTTATCCAGTCTGATAGTCTCTGCTATTTAATGCTATTGTTGATATGATTGGATTCATGTCAGCCATTTTGCTGATTATGTTCTTTAGTCTTGGGTCTTATTGTTTCTCTTTTCTTACTTTAAATTTTTCTTTTATATTAAATAGATATTTCTAGTCTACCATATTATTTCATTAATTTTTTTTTACCATTTATTTCTTTTAGTTATTTTCTTAGTCATTACTCTAGGGACAAAATGCATCTAAATTTATCACAATCTACTTCAGATTAATATTAGCTTAATTCCAGTAAAATATAGTGACTGTTCCAACTTAGTTTCATCCCCTTACCCATATTTTGTGCTCCTTTCATGTACAGTACATCTATATATGTTATAAACCCACTGTACAGTATTATAACTATAGTTTTATGCAATCTTATGTCTTCTAAAGGAGTTAAGAAAGGAGAAAAATGCCTATTAATTTTGTTTACTACTCTACCTTGATAGAAACGTTCTGAAATGAATAGAAGAGTGCCTGAAATACTCAGCATCATGCAGGAATGAGATAATTCTCATAAAGAAAAACTTCCATACAATTGAAGTTTTTACTTTCAAATTCCAATGTTTTTCACCATTTTCCTTGAAAATAAATCTTTTTGTGAAATAGATTACACATTTCCCTGCCTCTTAGAGAGTAGCCTTTTCTGGTGTACTCATTGTTAAATATTCAGGTATTTTTCGTGATATCCTAAAAAGTTGAGATACATAGAGCTTTTTGTTCTTTAGCTAAAATGACCCACATTTTTCTGCCTTTTTTTAGCTTTCCTGTTAGCATTTTAGAGTTCTTACTTGTGCCAGCTGTCATTTTTCTGTCAGGGTTTCCAATCTTCTTTTGACCTATTATGTTATTTTATGCATATGTGGCAAGGTAAAAGCTTGAGGGATGCCCTGGTGACCCCCACTATTAAATTTAAACAAAACTATATTGTAAAGCTCATAACCTTATCCTTACCACTACCACCTCAGAAAACAAAATAAAACGAAACCCTGCAAACAGCTCTTCTCAAAACTCTCATTTTCCTTTAAACTTTTCATTAAAACCCCCTACATACCACCCTATGGCCTTTCTACAACCCATTCTCCATCTGGTTTCGTACACATGTGACTCACTGGTCATTATTCTCCTTACCCAGTGGACCTTCTATGCCTTTATGCCTTCTCCTTACCCAGTGGACCTTCTATGCCTTCTATGCCTTCTATTCTAAACCATAGAATCCTGGTTTCAGGTGTAAACTGTATCTTTTACAGAGGTGTATCTTAAAAGTTTGGTGTATGGAAAACATAATCTGCATCAGAATCTCCTGAGGTACAGTTAATAAATAAGGCACAATTATTTATTCATTCATCACATACTTCTTGAGTACCTACTTTGTACTGATACTATCCTAGTGGCTTAGTGTTGGTTAAGGGAAGAGAAGATGTAAACCCCCATCCTAACCTCAAAGCAGTGGGGAAAAGATGGACTTTATAATAAATGGTATGGGTTAGCTGTATGAAAAAAGATAACCTTAGTTTTATTTGTCGTACCAAAAACCAAGGACTAGATGTCTAAATGTGAAAAGGTAAAACAAATGCTAGAGGAAAACTTTAGTGAATTTCTATATAACCTGAGGGTGGGAAAAACTTTCCCAACTTTGACTGAAAACCCAAAGGTAACAAAAGAACTGATCACTTTTGATTACATAAACACAGATAATTTTCACATAGCAAAATGCATCAGAAGCAAAGTCAAATGACAAACTGAATAAAAATATTTGAGAATTAAAACTTAGACAAATGCTAGGGAACCTCACTTATAGAGAACTCCTAAAAATTATAGAAAAATAAACCCAACAATATAATAGAAAAATGAGCAACAATTCACAGGAAAACAAATGTTAGTTCCCCTTAAACACACGGAAAAAAATATTCAACCTCACTCATAATAGGAGAAATATAAATTGTACTGAAATTCCATCTTCATCTTTCAGATTGGCAGTATTCCAAAAAATTCACCAAGATGCTCTGTTGATGAGGCTGTGGGAAAAGAGGCATTCTCCTACATTGCTGATGGGAATGCAAAATGACACACTCCCAATGAAGGGAAGTTTGCCAATCTCTAGCAAGGTTAACTATTTATCCTTTGACCCAGCTTACAGGTGTCTTTTCCAAAGTTACACTGGCCAAAGTAAGAAATGTCATATTCACAAGTGGAATCTATTTTCTTTAATAGTTTTGACTTTGAAATTATTATATGTTTTATATAACTTAAAAAATAAGATCAAAAAGAGGAAAAATCCAATGAAATTGAAAAGACTTTGGAATAAATGACCCTAATAGGATAAGTATACCCCTACTAGGATATGTATTATGGACAAAAGAACCAGAAAATATCTTAAACCTTTTTTATTAGCCTTATACTTAGGTAATATTGGTGTATTTCTTTTGAAACTATTATGGGTATATTGTAAATCAAGCAAATGAGTAACTGTGTTCATGTCATCAAGACCAAGATTTTTAATTTAAGAGGAAGAGATTCAAATGTAAAATCAGTAAAAATCAGAAAATTTTAGGAGCGGCCTGACAATGGCAGCCAGACTTAGTTTTTTTCATGTGCCAACTGTTGATAAATATTTCAGTTACTAACTTGCACTAAACAGATGTGCAAGTGGTAACATATAAAGCAAAATTATTTGTCATGAGGAATTTAACCATCAAAGAAACCAGCATATTTCTTTTTTCTGGCCAGCAGTTTCTCTCTCAGCCAAAACTGTATGGGAATCCAAATACAAGCAAAAATCACTGTATGGTTATATTGATTTAGTATAAAAGACAGTGGGATGATCATAATTAACTGTATGGTTATATTGATTTAGTATAAAAGACAGTGGGATGATCATAATTAACTGAACAATACTTGTTCAGTGCTTACATTCTTCTAGGTTCTGGGGATACAGAGGTAACCAAAACAGACAAGGCCCCCTGCCCTTATGGAATGACATGTAAATTCCAAAGGAAATCTCAATGGCCATGTTAGCCTGATGCCTCTGTCTCCAACACAGAGATAGAGTGCCTGCTACAAAAATCATAATATTCATATTTATGTGGTTGAACAACCTCTCTTCTAGGTTTATTTAGGACACACTGCCAAATTCTTACTTTCTGTGCTTCCCTTCTATAATCTGTGTTGACCATCCCCCTTCTTTAAACAGAGCACCGCTGATTAAATATGTTAATCACGTCATACTTCTATAAAAATTCACCCCAATCACTATGGTTGGAATTTGGATATTCTTCCCAAGTTATTACCTGGGATATTATTTTGCAGATGGCTGATCTGATTTATTTCAGAGCAATTTTTCATAATTTAATTTCTTTCTTTAAGTTCTTAAAGTGCCTTGATGCACTGACTTCAGGGGGGGAAAAAAAAAAGGAAACCTTATGATAATGTACTGCTTGCCCAGAGCAGTTTATATTCTCTAGAGGTTAGTTGTAATGAGAAGGGGAAGGGTGGAAGGAGAGAGACTTTTTATAATAGAAAAAAAAGAAGGCGGTTTAGAAAGTATATTATTTACCTTTTCATTTTTAATGTTTGTTTAAATTATCACAGTAGTGTGCTGTCTGGTACAGCTGGAAGTTATTTCTGCCAGGGACTAATGGTGATGGTTGCAGAAGAAAAGTGAGACTAATGCGCTCACAATATGTGACTGGAAGTGGAATTCACAGAGGAACCGTGTTCTCCTGGTTCCCCTCACGAGCACCATTGCTGCTGGTGATGTTCCATGGTGTTGGGGAGAGGTGCCTCCAGTCCCTCACTGCCTTTGTTCCTGGCACTGGACCATGTCACCTGCAGCGGCAGTCGATCTGACACTCAGCATCTCTGCTGGGATGCGGGTGGGGGTTGTTCTGCCTATGGACACTTTCATGCAACTCTGCCCAGTGATACCTGGTAAATGACTGCTTACTATGGTATTTATGTCTGTGTGATTTGCCAATAACTGATGTATGTCCAAAAAAATTTTTTCCAACTAAAAATTTTGTGTAAATCAGCAACTATCCTTAGTTATGGTAACTAGAAAATGACCTCTCCCCCAAAAGAAAGAAAAAGAAGAGAAGGATTGCTTCATGCTTTCCTAGCATTACTTATTTTTACTCTATTTTAGAATTGCTTAGAAAGTAAACTTTAGGATGGATATCAAAGAACTTGCAATGCTAGGAATTAACGAATAGCTGTATGAGTACTGTGTAAATACGAAAAAGAAGGCCATTTTTCTCTCTATTAACAGATATTCCAAATAAGTGTTAGGGTACTTTCTACAAAGTAGATATTCTGATGTTTTTTATTTTTAAGCAAAGACAAATTTAGTTAGCATTACTGTTATAATATTAAAGAATATATTCAATTAAATGCCATGACTGTGATACTTGATTTTTATTTTACATGGAAATGTATGTCTCAGATTTTCCTGAGGCATTTTAGAATTTCTTTGGCTTAAATCAGTTTTGGATGTTTCTTTTCTTCTCTTACTTATGTCCTACTAAAAATATTTTATTTCCAACCGTGTACATTAAAAATTTTTTTGATAAAATGTAGAGAATAAAGCAATAATGATCAGTACTTAGCTTTATCAAATCTTAACAATGGTCACATTTGCTTCAGGTTTTTTTTCTAAGTGAATATTACAAAAAAGAATTGAAACCTTGCAAAAACCAGTTCTCTTTCCTCCCATTCTAAAGGTAATGTCTTGAAAGTAATCACCATTCTATGTGGGACATTTATTTCTCACGCACGTTTTATAATATAATTTCATACTCAGCATTAAAAAAACAACTTTTAAAACATTTTATTTGGGAATAATTTCAAACTTAGAAAAAGTTGCAAAAATAAAAATAGCTCACAGAATTCACTATTGGTAACATTTTATACACCCCGCCTTTTTTTACGTGAGCTTTCTCCCTCCCCTCCTTCCTCTGCCTTCCTTTCCCCACCCCACTCCCCTCCGTGTGTGTGATTACAAATTAATACACATTTATGTGTGTATATATATATATATGCATATATGTAGAATATACACACATATATGTAATATTTTTACTGTATCATTTGAGGGTAAATTACGTGCTTCATGGCCCTTTACCCCCAAATACTTCAGTATGTATTCCCGTAGAATAGGGATCTTTTCTTATGTAACCATAGTAACAGTTACCATTTCATAAATTTAAATTAATGTAACGTGTAATCTGCTTTCCATGTATGAATTTTGATAGCTAAAATGATAATGTTCTCTATAGAATTTTTACCTTACTATACTAGGTCCAGTCTAGGGTAAGTTATTGCTTTTAGTTGTCATTTAAGTTCTTAGAAGGAGTCACTTTTCCTATAATCCTGTTTTATTAGTTTCCTGGGGCTGCTGTGACAAAGTACTATAGACTGGGTGCCTTAAGCAATAGAAATTTATTATCTCACAGTTCTGGAAGCTAGAAGTATGAGATCAAGGTGTCAGCAGGATCATGCCCCCTCGAAGGCAGTGGGGAAGGATCTGTTCCAGGCCTCTCTCTCAGCTCTCAGTGTTTGGTGGTTCCTTGGCTTGTAGCAACAAACACCAGTCTTCATATGGTTTTCTCCCTGTGTGCATGTCCATTTCTGTGTCCAGATTTTCCTCCTTTTATAAGGAGAGTAGACATATTGAATTAGGGCTCACCTTTCATTTTAACCTCATTACCTTTGTAAAGGCCTTCTCTCCAAATAAAGTGACATTCTACAGTACTGGGGGTTAGAACTCCTATATGTTTTAGGGGGGAATACAACTTAACCATTATCAACCACTTAACCTGTCTTTTCCAGAACATTCTTTAAAATTGTCTTTTTAATGATATCCTCTCAATTTTATTTTCATTAGACTATATTACAGTTATTCTATATACCAGAAAATTGTATATAATGGATTCTGATTCATCCCTCTTAGAAGTAAAATGGCATAAGCTGTGACCCAGATTCCTTGAAGAAATTTAATCTGCATCTCAGAAGCAGATCACTTGTATATATTTCTGGATCATCCTGAGAACATTTCATTCGGCATCATAGGAAATCATATAAAACAACTATTTTTCTTTATGCTATTTCAAGATGCTTCTAAATTGTATACTCCCTAAATTGGAGACTCTCAAAAAAATCGCTTTTACCTTAGTGGTTACATATAGGCTTTTTGACTTGTAGCCTGACATACATGGTTCTTTACAATCTATCTGTGTACTTCCCCAAATTCATCTCTTGCAGAAGATAGTTTAGTCATACTGAACAACTTACACTGCTCTAAAAGTGCTGAGTTCTCTCACATTTTATAAGCTACTTCTTTTGCTTGGAAACATTCCGCATTGCTCCTCCAACCAATACTTCTCCTTTCCCCCTTCTTTGTTCCCTTCCCCTAACCCCCAACCTTCACTTAGCTGATTTCTGCACATTTTTCAGAATTCCCTTGGGGAAGCTTTAATTATACCTCCATCCACACTCCACCACCACCAAAATACACCAACAGAGTCTGCCTTAGATGCTCTTCCTGTGGGTTCTTTTAGCTACACATGCACACTTCTAGCATTTTGATGGTCTTTCTATTTGCCTGTTTGCTCCACAAAATGTTGAGCCACTTGAGGACTGCTCTTATTTTTCTTTGCATCCCCAGGCCTATCACAATATCTGGCCCATAATGGGTACTGAGGGCATGTTTGCTATAAGAATGAATAAGAAATGGATGAGTCATTCAAAGGTATCAGGGAGAACCAAAATGCTTCAGGACAACAGTAGAACTTAGTGTTTTCTTTGAGGGCCAGCTCTGCTCATTTTGCAGTGTCTGCCTGGAACATGCCGTCAATGATTAGTAGTTTCTGCCATGATCACAGGGGAGGGGAATTTAGCCTTTAGCTTCTCTATGTCTCAAACCTAAGTACTAGTCCATTGGTTTGAGAGATCATATCCAAGGCTGAGAGTCATGAAATAAGGTGCACAAAAGACTACATGCAGGGGCTTCCCTGGTGGTGCCGTGGTTGAGAGTCCACCTGCTGATGCAGGGGACACGGGTTCGTGCCCCAGACCAGGAAGATCCCACATGCCATGGAGCGGCTGGGTCCGTGAGCCATGGCCGCTGAGCCTGCACGTCTGGAGCCTGTACTCTGCAACAGGAGAGGCCACAACAGTGAGAGGCCCGCGTACCGCAAAAAAAAAAATACATCAAAACAGAAATCAAAAACGTCTTGAAACAATTGAAAACGAAACACAGTATATCAAAACTATGGGATGCAGCAAAAGCAGTTTTGAGAAGGATGTTTATAGTGATAAATGTCTTATTAAGAAAAAAGAATGACCTCAAGTAAACAACTTAACTTTACACCTCAAAGAACTAGAAAATGAACAAACTAAGCCCCAAGTTAGCAGAAGTAAGAAAATAACAAAGATCAGAGAAGAAATAAATAAATTAGAGATCAGAAAGACAATAGAAAAGATCAACAAAATTAGGAGATGGTTTTTTAAAAATATCAACAAAATTGACAAACCTGTAGCTAGACTTAAGAAGAAGAAGATACAAATAAGATTGGAGACCTTACAACCAATACCACTGAAATGCAAAAAATCATAAGAAACTATTGTAAATTATTATACACCAACAAATTTATAGTCTAGAAGAAATAGGTAAAATATTTTTACAAACGTACAACTTGCCAACCAAATCATGAATAAATAGAAGATCTTAACAGACCAGTAATGATTAAGGACTTTAAATCAGTAGTCAGAAACCTTTCAACAAAGAAAATCCCAAGACCTTATGGCTTTACTGGTGAATTCTACTAATACTAATACTTAAAGAAGAATTAAAATTAATTCTTTGCAAATTCTCCAAAAAAATTGAAGAGGAGGGAACACTTCCAAACTCATTTTGCAAGGCCAGCATTATCCTGATACCCAAGCCAGACATGGGTACAACAAAAAAAGAAAACTACAGGTCAGTATCCTTATTTGACAAAATCCAACATTCTTTTATGATAAAAACTGTCAACAAACTATGTATAGAAGGAATGTTCCCCACCATAATAAAGGCCAGATAGGAGAAGCCTACGGCCAACATCATAATCAGTGGTAAAAAACAAAGTGTTTCATCTAAGAACAGGAACAAGACAAGCGTGCTTACTCTCACCATTGCTATTTAACATAGTACTTCAAGGCCTAGCTAGAGCAATTAGGTGAGAAAAAGAAATGAAAAGTATCTAAATCAGAAAGGAAGAAGTAAAGTGACATCTCTGTTTGCAGATTTCACTATCACATTTAGAAAACCCTAAAAACCACACACACACACACACACACACACACACACACAGTTAGAACTAATAAATTCAGTAGTTGCAGGGTACAAAATCAATATACAGAAATCAATTGTATTTCTATACACTAACAATGATATATCAGAAAGAGAAATTAAGGAAACAGTCCCATTTATAGTAGCATCAAAAAGATAAAATACTTAGGAATAAATTTAACCAAGGTGGTGAAAGAACTGTACACTGAAAACTGTAAGACATTGATGAAAGAAACTGAGGAAGTCTGAAATAAATGGAGATATATCCTGTGTTCATGGATTAGAAGAATTAATATTGTTAAAATATCCATACTGCCCAAAGTGTTCTATAGACTTAGTGCAATCTCTATTAAAATTTTATTGGTGTTTTTCACAGAAATGGAAAAATATAAATAATCCTAAAGTTCATATGGAACCACAGAAGACCCCAAATAACCAAAGTAATCTTGAGAAGAGCAAAGCTGGCAGCATCACACTTTATGATTTCAAACTCTGTTACAAAGCTGCAGTAATCAAAACAGTATGGTACTGGCATAAACACACACACACACACACACACACACACACACACATTGACCAATGGAACAGAATAGAGAGCCCAGATATAAACCCACTTGTATACAGTCTGTTAATCTTTGGCAAGGGTGCCAAGAATATAGCGTGGCGGGGGAAGGATAGTCTCTTCCAAGTGGTATTGGGAAAACTGGTTATCCACATGCAAAAGAATGAAACTCCTGTCTTACACTAGTCACAGAAATTAACAAGAAATGAATTTAAGACTTAAATGTGAGAAATGAAACTGTAAAACTTCTAGAAGATAATGTAGGGGAAAAGCTCCTTGACATTGCTATTGTCAGTGATTTTTTGGATGTGACACCAAAAGCAAAAATAAACAAATGGGACTATATAAAACTAAAAAGCTTCTGCACAGCCAAGGAAATAAACAAAATGAAAAGGTAACCTATGGAATGAGAGAAAATATTTTCAAATCATATATTTGAAAAGGGATTAATATCCATAATATGTAAGGAACTTATACAACTTAATTTTTTTAAAAACCTGATTAAAATATACGCAAAGGACCCGAATAGACATTTTTCCAAAGAAAACACACCAATGGTCAACAGGTACATGAAAAGTTGTTCAGCATCACTAATCATCAGGGAAATGCAAATCAAAACCATAATGTGATAATCACCTTACACCTGTCAAGGTGGTTTTATCAAAAAGACAATATAAAACAAGTGTTAGCCAGAATGTGGAGAAAAGAGAACCCTGTACATTGTTGATGGGAATATAAATTGGTATGGCCATTATGGAATATAATATGAAGTTTCCTCAAAATATTAAAAATAGAACTACCATATGATCCAACAATCCCACTTCTGAGCATATATCCAAATGATACAAAATCAGCATCTCAGAGAGATATGTGCATACCCATGTTCATTGCAACATTATTCACAATAGCCGAGATATGGAAACAACCTAAGTGTCCAGCAGTGGATGAATGGATGATATGGTATATGTACCATGGAATAGTATTCAGCCATGAGTGAGAAGGAAATCTTGCCATTTGCAACAATGAACCTAGAGAATATTACACGTAGTTAAATTAGCTAGGCAGAGACAGACAAATGTTGTATGATCTCCCTTATATGTGGAATCTAAAAAAAAGTCAAACTCACAGAAACAGTAGAATTGTGGTTACCAGTGTCTGGGGGTTAGAAGAGATGCAGAGATGCTGGTCAAAGGGTAGAAGCCTTTAGTTGTAAGATGAAAAACTCTGAGGATCTAATGGACACCATAAAATGAAAACCTACAGTTAATACTATAGTTAATAATGCTGTGTTGTATAGTTGAAAATTGCTAGAAGAATAGACCTTAAGCATATACACACACAAAAACATGGTAGAACTATGTGAGGTGATAGATGTGTTGGTTAACCTCATTGAGGTAATAATCATTTCACAAAGTATACATATGTGATGTCATCACAGTGTATACTTTAAATATATACAATTTTATTTATCAGTTGTACTTCAGTAATGCTAAAAATTTTTGAAAATAAAATTGTTTATATGTATGATATCTAAGCAGTTTAAAAATTATAAAGGAATATATGAACATCTTAATAGCTGATGTTTGGGTGTTTTGTGTTTTTTTAAATTTATTCATTTTATTTACTTATTTTTGTCTACATTGGGTCTTCGTTGCTATGGGTGGGTTTCTCATTGTGGTAGCACACAGGTTCAGCTGTTCCACGGCATGTGGGATCTTCCCGGACCAGGGCTTGAACCCATGTTCCCTGCATTGGCAGGCGGATTTTTAACCACTGTGCCACCAGGGAAGTCCCATGGGTGTTTTTGTCTTACTCTTTCCTTCTCAAATTTCTATAGTGAGTAGTTCTTGTTTTTAATAACAAAAACAAATATACTGTGTTTGGAATATGGTAATGTGTGGTGTATTGTACATTAGATAAAAGTTAGTAATCTACAGGAAAATGTGTTGAGGGAAAAGTTTTTTTCAATCACTCTAAAGAATCACCGACTAATAGAATACAAAGATTATTGGTTTATTTACTAAACAGAGATCGATTTAAAATGTCCCTTGCCCAGGCACTGACATTTGACAAGTGCCACGTGAAATGAATAAACTTATAGTCTGGAAAATGTATGAAATGTTTAGGAAATTATGGGATTTTCTGTATGGCTGTAGCATAGGTTTCTTGGGAAAGAATAGCCAAGGATGAGGCTTGAGAAGTAGGTTGAGGCCACATTTATGAAGAATTCTTTATACCTTGCTAAGGAGTTAGTATTTCATCTTATAAATAGTGAGGAACCACTCATGGAAGGGAGATAATTATGTTTATTCATTAGAAAGATAACAGTGTGGATTTCATACTAGACTTGGGAAGAAGTAGATACTGGAAAATCAGTTAGGAGGCTTAGTTAAAGGGAACTAAGGAAGAGATGATGATGACCGAAGTTAAAACAGTGGCAGAGGGGATAGAGAAGAGATTCTGAATATCTTAATAATAATAGACATAAGAGGAAGAAGTTGAAGATGATCTTGAGATTTTTAACTAAGGTTATGGGGTAAATTATCTTATAAAATAAGTATTACAGGAGGAGGAAGAAATCAGCTTTTTGAGAAAGAAATTTAGTTTGTTTTAAACACATTATAGTTGAGATTATATTTTTAATATATATTTCAAAATATATTAAGGTAAGAAATTTTAATAAGTAATAAGATAAAAGATAGTTTTATTAAGTTACTTTTGAAATCCTGTTTTATCTTAAAAGTACAGTAAACGATAATATTAGCATATAATTGATTAATTAGAACATCTTTTTCTGACTCCTCTGGTTCATTTTCACCACACTATTCTTTCTTATCTCTTATTTGGACTATCTAATAGCTTCCTTTTGGTTTCCCTACTCCTTATACATTTAATATGCCCCTGATAAATTTATCTTCCAAATGGACAGTGCAGTCATATTGTTCTCATGCATTTAAATCATGATTCTGAATGTATAGTAGTGTTTATTCAGGTAAGCCCTGGTCTCAGGTAGAATTCCTTCTTAGAGAATAACTCCCCACCAATCTCACTGTTAAGACCTCCACTACACATAGAAATTATGGCTGCAATATATTATCACAGGAATTCTGTGTCTCAGACATTCTTTTTCAAATATCTCTTATACTGAGTGAGATCTGTTCCCTATAATTTCTTCCCATAGATACTCCTTCTATCTCAAAGACCCTCCCCCCCGAAAAAGCAAATTTAAACCTCACTTTAGTCCTTCTGATATGTAATAAAATAAGCATGACTGCCAGGTCTTTTTGTTTCTGTGAAATCCAGGTGTACTTTTTATTTATTTTATGACTCTCTTTACTCTACCATTTATTGAACCTACTGTTATTAACCATATTTTCCCTCCCTCTGATTACTTATAAATGGTGGCTTTAACTATATATGATTCACAGAATATTCATTGATCGACCTACGATGCTCATTCAAATAAATTTAAGTAACATAATAATCATATGTAATGGATTCCATATCAACTACCTCAGTAATTTTGTAAAATTATATGATAAATGCATCAACATGCATAATGTATATTTACTCATACTCAGAATATTAGGAGAGTAGTCCCAGGTCTTCAGTTTAGCTAACTTGTGACCATGGTTAAGTTACTTAATTTCTCTTCGCAGTAAATAAATAGTGGGTATTGAATTGGGGAAGTAGGTTTTAAGCATTAGGCCAGATTTAGAATACCTGTAATACTGAATGATCACATGGCCACTGAAGCAAGGGAATTGTGATGTAAAAGAAGATTAAATCTTCTCTACTGTGGTAACGTAAAATAATGACAGGTAATGCTTTTTTGATGTGGAAATGCACTCAGTAGAGAAAATTAATAGGTGAGCCCTATCTCTGAGTTTCTTATAAGGACATCTGAAGTTATTTATTACTCCTGTGAAAATGTGTTTGGCCTACTCTTTATGTAAAAGTGTCTGCAATTCATGAATTAAGTGTTTGTAATCTAGCACTGGTTGATTGAATCTGCATTTCAACTCCAAAGAAATTAGTGGTTATACACAACTTGAGATCGATGATGCCATAAGAGATATAAACTATGAAATCAGGGTCTGGAGTTGTAGAGTTGAAGGAGAAATATTTTATTATAATGTATGACTTGCTTGTAGGGAAAAGCATTTAAAAATATTTTCACACATTTCTTTCATCACTTCTAAAGTCCAGTGTTTCATTCAGCAAATATTTATTGGTCCTTACCAAGTTCCAAACACTATGCTTAATTCTGGGAACATAAAAAGATGAGTATGGTAAAATTCCTGCCCTGCAGGAACTCACTATTTAATAATGAAAATAATCATTAGAGAATGTGGTAAATTGGAGCATAGATGACAGAGCAACTAACTTCATTCAGAGGATGTAGATATTTTAGAGACATTTGAGCTGGGTATTGAAGGATTCTCTGTGTCATTCTAAGAAATACATGTTATATTTGAGTGTAATTCATCTTTCAGGGCTTCCATCTGACCATATTGCCTTTTTAGACTTTGTATACATATCCTGTTTTTCTAAATATAACTATTTTTTTTACTGCTGGTTTTATGCTTTACAGCTTTCATACAGATCAAAGAGTAGTTGTTTAAGTGGAAGTGGAAGGTTTCTTTCTTGGGTAAAGTCTAAGCCAGTAGGCAATCCAAGGAATTAGGGAAAATCTAATGTATTATGTCACTAGGCTCCTCCTGCCTTGTTCCGCTGTTGCCTCAGCTTTGTTCTTCCTTTGCAGTCACTTTTTATATTCACATTATAGCCCTTTGGAAAGAGGCAAGAGTAAGTTGAGAACAAGCAGCTTCTTTTTTAAAGGATGTGACTAGGAAATTGGGTACATCACTTCTGCTCACATCATAATTTCTAATGTAGTCACACGGTTACTCTTAGCTGCAAGGGAATTTGGGAAGTGTAATACCAAGCTGAGTTCCCTAAAACTGCAAGGGAGAATGGGTCTACTGCTAAATGTAATAAGGATAAAATACATAATGGGAGATAATTAGTAGTTAATGCTACAATAACAAATCAGGAAATTGATATTATAGAATATGCCAGAAGAAAATTCTGTTGTTTTCTTTTTTTACTTTTTTTTTTGAAAATTCTGGTTTTGACTTGGGAGGTTCTAATGTAATAATTTTTTTAGACTGATACTATCACATTAGTTTATTAAAACTGTCTTCGTCATCCTTCATTTTCCTTTCCCAATTTCACCCGAGAAGAATGAAGGCATTAATAGGTAAAAGAAATGGGCACCCAGTGGTAGGAAAAAAGAAGAAACTAAGAGAATAAACTTGTACTCCTTGAGGAGAGAATTTTTATGTGTCTTCTATCCCATTCCCTGTGGAACAAGAACTATTTGTGGAAGGAAGGAGAGGTCAAGGGTTCTAGAGTAAGACCAGCAAAAAACAGGTCAGAAAGCTTTATTCACAGATAGCAGTAAGGCCACTCCTAAAATGAATTTGCTTTGAACTTCAGGCAGTCCTCAGAGAGTAACAAAATTAGATCACAAAGGAGGGGAGTGTGTTGTGTCCACATAGCAGAGAATATGGTGTGGAGAGTAAGGCAGGTGTTCCCGTAAGATTAGGTTACCATTTTCGGTTCTCAATAAAGATGATCTAATGTGCAGGAAGCCTATTCAAGAGATTAGTTAACCTTTTTCAGTTCTGAGAAAAGATAGGCAAAATGTAAGTCCAGGGAAAGCATGTTCTGTGGTTTAATTTTATGAAGAAAATAGATGGGTTAGGCAAGTTCAGGGAAAGTATATTCTCTGGTTTTGTACTTATAAAAAAATAGGCTAACTTTTTAAAATGAGAGTTACAGAAAAAGCTTAACCCGTTACAGAAGGAACCCTCCTTTATTTGTGTGATAATCAAGCTATCAAAGTACAAGATGGAATTACCAGTCAGAATGCCTTGTAATGGCACTGAACTTTGTGCATTTCCAAGTGCTTGGAAGATTAGAAGTTCTCATCTGAATAAATAAACATTAGTTGCAGATATTCTGTACATCCTCATCCATTGACAAACATAAATTATCTAAACAAAAATAGAAATCCAGATCCTTGTATTTTCACAACAGATTCCCTGTCCCACGTTTATTGCCAACAACCCTGACAATATGTGCCATAGGAACTTGTTGGTAAATCCATTCATTATTGATCCTGCTGCTTACAGTGGCTCAAGTAAGACTGCTGGTACCTGGGAGTGAGACTGCTAGACACATTCATGGCTTGTCTCTAGAGTTTTGATTCCTCTTTTGATTCAGGTCATAAGAAAGCAAAATTCTGAACAGTATTGTCTTAATCTCCCACGGAAATTCTTCTTAATTTAAATCTTCCTAGCATTAAACTTACTGCTTCTCTAAAGGTGAATAAGAGACTCTTCTTAGGTTGCAAGTGATTCTTTTGAATCTTTCACAAAAAGTATAAACTAAAGATATAATTCCTTCTTCTGCATGTAACTATAATCTTCTTGAACCATGCTAATAGTTCCTTATATTTCTTTATTCATCCAACAATTACAGTGTCATATACCTTTCTAGGCTCTAGAACAGTGTTTTCTACTAAAATTTTCTATGATGGAAATCTGCACCAACCATTGTGACAGTCACTAGCCACATGTGGCTTTTGAGCACTTGAAATGTCATGAATATTTACTGAGGAACTGAATTTTTAAATTTTAACTAACTTACATTTAAATAGCTACATTTAGCTAGTAGCTACTGTATTGACAGTACAGCTCTTATGATGTAATGGTTAAAAATAAAGTCCCTGCCTTCTTGGAGTTTACACTTCTATGATATCCATAAACTAGCTTAAGCAACTTATGGTATATCACCTCACTTAATCCTCCAACAGCTTTTTAAAAAATGATTACACTTGTTTGGAAACTTTTCTTAGTGTTTTTTTTGTTGTTGTTGGGGGGTGGGGTTGCTGCATCAGGTCTTAGTTGCCCCAGGGCATGTGGGATCTTAGTTCCCCGACCAGGGATCGAACCCACATCCCCTGCATTGGAAGGTGGATTCTTTTCCACTGGACCACCAGGGAAGTCCTGTTTGGAAACCTTTAATGACACTCCCTGCTATGAACCATATTGTTTCCCTCCAAAATTCATATATGGTAGCCCTCCCCCTCCCCCATGTGACTCTATAGGTTATAGGACCTTTAAGGACGTGATTAAGGTTAAATAAGGTCATAAGGGTGGAACCTTGATCTAATAAAACTAGCGTCCTTATACAAGAATGAGTGACACCAAGAGATCACCCTCTCTCTGCCAGGGGAGGACATAGTAAGAAGTCTGCAAGTCCTATTAATGAGGAAGAGAGTTCTCACCAGAAACTAAACCCTGCCAAAACCTTATCTTAGACTTTTCAGCCTCCAGAACTTTGAGAACATAAATTTCTGTTGTTTGAGCCCCTCAATCCGATATTTTGTTATGGCAGCCTGAGTATACTAAGACACCCCCAATCTTCCTTTTCTATTGATACTTTAGTATCATGACTCTAGCTTCAGTATTTTCTATCATCTAGTTGCAATAACTGTCAAATCTAATTTTCCTGTGGTAACTCTACAAAATATAGTTGCATGATCACTTCTGCTTCTTATATTTACATTATTTTCATGTCTTTGCCTTCCAAATAATTTTTATCCAAATGTTATTTATGGCTTAAGGACTATCTTAAATTTTACTTCCTTGAGGAAATTTTCTCCTACTCCATCCCTTCCCACCTTTTGAATTCCTATAGAATCTAGAACTTACAACTTAATCGATATTTCTTACTTTTCAGTTTGATTTCCTTAAATGTGTAAAATTCTTCTAGGGCTAGAATCTTACTTTTTTCATAACATCAATCTTAAGTTAGCTTAATTCTGATGAAGAAAAGAGAGAATTGACTTACTCTCAGGCCAAGGGAGTGTATTGAATCAATTACAAATTGCAGTTTATCCAATATATCAAACCTAGTAATTTGAAAAACTATTGTGTTTGGTAATCTTATCTTTGGATATTGTACTGAAATATTGAGCAGATGCTTATTTAAAAGAAGAAGTCTAACATTTTACCTTGCGATCTAAAACTATAGAAAGGTAATATAGATTGCCTTCTGAAAATATTTTGAACTTTTTAATGGCAGAAGATGAATGAAAATAACATGAGAGAATATTATTTCAGAAGTTTCTTTAAAGATTTTCATGTTTCCAGTTTTTCACTTCTCTTTAGTGTCCAATATACCATATTGATTGGATTGTCATTAATAACTTATTGATATATATCCTTTTTAGTTTGTTAAATCATACTCTATGAAATAATGTTTAGAAAACATTAAGGAAATACAGTGTTAGAGAAAGGTATTCTAAGTATTTTTTTCTTCATTTTAAATATTTTTGAGTAGTGGTTAGATAGTTGTGAAGAATGCTGATTTTGATTATTGGAAAGGTAAACACTGAGAGTGTCTTAGTTATATGCCTTTTCAGCAGAGCTACTATTCCAGAGTTAAATCAATATTTAGTATAGTTTGGCAAACTAAATTTCAGTCTTTGCATCCTGGTTGAGGATTAGTAACTCACTGGCAGCAGAAAGATGGCAGTGTTATTTCCAGACAGTTTGTTCTTCTCAATATCAAGACAAGGCCTAGTTGGCCCTATGTGTCTAAAGCTGCCAGTTTTCCTGTGGCTTCTTTATTCCTTTATCCAGCTGCTACTCACTGCTATTGCCACATTTGCCCTCTGGCTCATGGGATTGAATGCTCAGCTTCCCCTGAGGCTACTGTTAATGCTTCCTTTTTACTCTATTGGCTGGAAATGCACTTGGCATCCTCAGTCTCAAACCTCTCCTCCCTCTTTTTCAACAGACACCAAGCACTTAAGTAGCACTTTCAGCCTCCACCAGTTATCAGTAGTAGCTTTCAACCCCTCATTTCTGATCTGGTAACTCAGCACACTGTCCCAAGAGAGCTTGAGTAAGCCAATTTGCCTCCTCTTCCCTCCTTCCTATGTCTGTTGGTCTTCCTTTTCTCTTTTTCCTCTTTATCCATTTCCTTGATTGCGGTTTTGTTTTTGTTTTACTCTCTGTATAATCCTTCTGATGATTTTTTTCTGTTTGCTTTTAGTACTGCAGATGCCACAGAGTTAGGCAAATATTTGAAGTAGAAAATAAAACATTAGTAAATTTTTTAAAATAAACAAGTTTGTACAATATTTTAACTGGATCAACTCAGAATTGTGTTTAGTTTTTTAATACCTTAGTCTACTTGCCCATGTATGGCTGTAATACAGATTCTGTATTATAAGTTTATTGGGTTGTGGGTATTTTTGTTTTTGCTTTTATATGCAGAGTTGTAGATTTTATATTTATTACAGGTCTACTTGTTCGAGACAAGTATATAATATATAATATAATATGGGAAAAGGTATTATTTCTACCAAGGGTTTCACAAGGAAAAGAAAAGCCATTTAGGTTTTTGTTTGTTTTCACCTAAAATGACTTGAATATGCAATTTGAGGGTTTTTTTAAACTAACTCCCTTCTGAATATTCTATGAATGTTAGCTTTTCATTTTTTATGTAATGGTTTGTAAACATCTTTTAGAAATTTATAATCTAAGACTTGTGACCCAAAGATTAGAAAATAAAGATAATACCTGTTAATCTGGGAATTAAGAATAATAACAGCACTCTGCAGGCCTCATTTATTAAATTCTGCAAAGGCTATCCAACTGTTCCAAATGTCTGCAAAATAAAAACATGAAAAATTCATATTGATGGTAATACACCTGGATGAGCCATTTAAGGCCTCATCCCCTTCTATCCTCACTTCCTTTCATTTTAATGCTTTCCTGTGGGAAAAAAACTTCAGATGAACTTTATGTTTTATAAAAATCTAACCAATTGTATATTCTTTTTCTATAACCCTTTTTAACCAAAATAAATATTGTTTTACTCTTCCTCCACAATTAAGTCTGCATCTTAAAGGTACAAAGTTTTTCTCATTATAATCCCCTAAACGTGTTCTTGTTTTTGTTTAGTTTTTAAGGTTTAATATTGGCTTTATGTTTAAGGGAAGCATCAGCCCATAAGAAGGTAGTTGCCTTTTCTGAACCTTAAGAGTTGTGGCCACTCTGTTTCTATGCAGAGAAAAGGGAGTAGGGAGGGGCAGAAAGGAGAGGAGGATCTGCTTTATCACACTCCTAAGTAAGTATTCCCAGTTTAAAGATCTTTAGAAAATGTGTTGTATATATCAGTGTTTCATAGCCTTTTTAAATTTTTTTTTAACTTTTATTTATTATTTTTGAATTTTATTTATTTTTTTATACAGCAGGTCCTTATTAGTCATCCATTTTATACACATCAGTGTATACATGTTAATCTGAATCACCCAGTTCATCACACCACCACCCCCACCCCACTGCGGTTTTCCCCACTTGGTGTCCATAGGTTTGTTCTCCACATCTGTGTCTCTATTAATGCCCTGCAAACCAGTTCATCTGTAGATTTTTCTAGGTTCCACATATATGTGTTAATGTACGATATTTGTTTTTCTCTTTCTGACTTACTTCACTCTGTATGACAGTCTCTAGATCCATCCACGTCTCTGCAAATGACCCAATTTCGTTCCTTTTTATGCCTGAGTAATATTCCACTGTATATATGTACCACATCTTCTTTATCCATTCGTCTGCCGATGGGCATTTAGGTTGCTTCCATGATCTGGCTATTGTAAATAGTGCTGCAGTGAACATTGGGGTGCATGTGTCTTTTTGAATTATGGTTTCCTCTGGGTATATGCCCAGTAGTGGGATTGCTGGCTCATCTGGTAATTCTATTTTCATTTTTTAAGGTACCTCCATACTGTTCTCCATAGTGACTGTATCAATTGACATTCCCAACACAGTGCAAGAGGGTCCACTTTTCTCCACACCCTCTCCAGCATTTGTTGTTTGTAGATTTTCTGATGATGCCCATTCTAACTGGTGTGAGATGATACCTCATTGTAGTTTTGATTTGCATTTCTCTAGTAATTAGTGATGTTGAGCAGCTTTTCATGTACTTCTTGACCATCTGTATGTTTTCTTTGGAGAAATGTCTATTGAGGTCTTCTGCCCATTTTTGGATTGGGTTGTTTGTTTTTTTAATATTGAGCTGCATGAGCTGTTTATATATTTTGGATATTAATCCTTTGTCCATTGATTCATTTGCAAATATTTTCTCCCATTCTGAGGGCTGTCTTTTCATCTTGTTTGTAGCTTGCTTTGCTATGCAAAAGCTTGTAAGTTTCATTAGGTCCCATTTGTGTATTTTTGTTTTTATTTCCATTACTATAGGAGGTAGATCAAAAAAGATCTTGCTGTAATTTATGTCAGAGTGTTCTGCCTTTGTTTTCCTCTAAGAGATTTATAGTGTCCAGTCTTACATTTAGGTCTTTAATCCGTTTTGAGTTTATTTTTGTGTATGGTGTTAAGGAGTGTTCTAATTTCATTCTTTTACATGTGGCTGTCCAGTTTTCCCAGTACCACTTATTCAAGGGACTGTCTTTTCTCCATTTTATATCCCTGCCTCCTTTGTCATAGATTAGTTGACCATAGGTGTGTGGGTTTATCTCTGGGCTTTCTATCCTGTTCCATTGATCTATATTTCTGTTTTAGTTCTAGTGCCATATTGCCTTGATTACTGTAGCTTTGTAGTATAGTCTGAAGTCTGGGAGTCTGATTCCTCCAGCTCTGTTTTTTTCCCTCAAGACCGCTTTGGCTATTCGAGGCCTTTTGTGTCTCCATACAAATTTTAAGATCTTTTGTTCTAGTTCTGTAAAAAATGCCATTGGTAATTTGATAGGAATTGCATTGAATCTGTAGATTGCTTTGGATAGTAGAGTCATTTTCACAATATTGATTCTTCCAATCCAAGAACATGGTATATCTCTCCTGCTGTTTGTATCATCTTTAATTTCTTTCATCAGTGTCTTATCGTTTTCTTCATACAGGTCTTTTGTCTCCCTAGGTAGGTTTATTCCTAGGTATTTTATTCTTTTTGTTGCAACAGTAAATGGGAGTGTTTCCTTAATTTCTCTTTCAGATTTTTCATCATTAGTGTATAGGAATGCAAGAGATTTTGGTGCACTAACTTTGTATCCTGCAACATTACCAAATTAATTGATTAGCTCTAGTAGTTTCCTGGTGGCATCTTTAGGATTCTCTGTGTATAGTATCATGTCATCTGCAAACAGTGACAGTTTTACTTCTTCTTTTCTGATTTGTATTCCTTTTATTTCTTATTCTTCTCTGATTGCCATGGCTAGGACTTCCAAAACTATGTTGAATAAGAGTGGTGAGAGTGGGCATCCTTGTCTTGTTCCTGATCTTAGAGGAAATGCTTTCAGTTTTTCACCATTGAGTATGATGTTTGCTGTGGGTTTGTCATATATGGCCTTTATTATGTTGGGGTAGGTTCCCTCTCTGCCCACTATCTGGAGAGTTTTTATCATAAATCGGAGTTGAATTTTGTCAAAAGCTTTTTCTGCATCTATTGAGATGATCATATGGTTTTTATTCTTCAATTTGTTAATATGGTGTATCACATTGATTGATTTGCGTATATTGAAGAATCCTTGCATCCCTGGGATAACTCCCACTTGATCATGGTGTGTGATCCTTTTAATGTGTTGTGGGATTCTGTTTGCTAGTATTTTGTTGAGTATTTTTGCATCTATATTCATCAGTGATATTGGTCTGTAATTTTCTTTTTTTGTAGTATCTTTGTCTGGTTTTGGTATCAGGGTGATGGTGGCCTCATAGAATGAGTTTGGTAGTGTTCCTTCCTTTGGAATTTTTTGGAAGAGTTTGAGAAGGATGGTTGTTAGCTCTTCTCTAAATGTTTGATAGAATTCACCTGTGAAGCCATCTGGTCCTGGACTTTTATTTATTGGAAGGTTTTTAATCACAGTTTCAATTTCCTTACTTGTGATTGGTCTATTCATATTTTCTATTTCTTCCTGGTTCAGTCTTGGAAGGTTATACCTTTCTAAGAATTTGTCCATTTCTTCCAGGTTGTCCATTTTTTTGGCATAGAGTTGCTTGTAGTAGTCTCTTAGGATACATTGTATTTCTGCAGTGTCTGTTGTAACTTGTCCTTTTTCATTTCTAATTTTATTGATTTGAATCTTCTCCCTCTTTTTCTTTTTCTTTTTTAAATTTATTTATTTACTTATGGCTGTGTTGGGTCCTTGTTGCTGCGTGTGGGCTTTCCCTAGTTGCGGTGACCAGGGACCACTCCTCATTGCAGTGCACGGGCTTCTCACTGAGGTGGCTTCTCTTGTTGCGGAGCACGGGCTCTAGGTATGCGGGCCTCAGTAGTTGTGGTGCACGGGCTTAGCTGCTCCGCGGCATGTGGGATCATCCCGGACCAGGGCTCAAACCTGTGTGCCCTGCACTTCCAACCACTGCACCATCAGGGACTGGCAGGTGGACTTCCAACCACTGGCAGGTGGACTTCCAACCACTGCAGGTGGACTTCCAACCACTGGCAGGTGGACTTCCAACCACTGCACCATCAGGGAAGTCCCTCCCTCTTTTTCTTGATGGGTCTGACTAATGGTTTGTCAATTTTGTTTATCTTCTCAAAGAACCAGCTTTTAGTTTTATTGATCTTTGCTTTTCTTTTCTTTGTTTCTATTTCATTTATTTGTGCTCTGATCTTTATGATTTCTTTCCTTCTACTAACTTTGGGTTTTGTTTGTTCTTCTTTCCCTAGTTCCTTTAGGTGTAAGGTTAGATTGTTTATTTGAGATTTTTCTTGTTTCTTTAGGTACGCTTGTATTGCTGTAATCTTCCCTCTTAGAACTGCTTTTGCTGTATCCCATAGGTTTTGGATCCTTGTGTTTTCGCTGTCATTTGTCTCTAGATATTTTTTGATTTCCTCTTTGATTTCTTCAGTGATCTCTTGGTTATTGTTTAGCCTCCATGCGTTTGTGTTTTTTACATTTTTTTCCCCAGTAATTGATTTCTAATCTCATAGCGTTGTGGTCAGAAAAAATGCTTGATATGATTTCAATTTTCTTAAATTTACTGAGTCTTGATTCGTGACCCAAGATGTGATCTATCCTGGAGAATATTCCATGCACACTTGAGAAGAAAGTGTAATCTGCTGTTTTTGGATGGAATGTCCTATAAATATCAGTTAAATCTGTCTGGTCTGTTGTGTCATTTAAAGCTTGTGTTTTCTTATTAATTTTCTGTTTGGATGATCTGTTGTACACTCATTGGTGTAAGTGAGGTGTTAAAGTCCCCCAGTATTATTGTGTTACTGTCGATTTCCTCTTTTATAGCTGTTAGCAGTTGCCTTATGTATTAAGGTGCTCCTATGTTTGGTGCATATATATTTATAATTGTTATGTCTTCTTCTTGGATTGATCCCTTGATCATTATGTAGTGTCCTTCTTTGTCTGTTGTAATAGTCTTTCTTTTAAAGTCTATTTTGTCTGATATGAGAATTGCTACTCCAGCTTTCTTTTGATTTCTATTTGCATGGAATACCTTTTTCCATCCCCTCACTTTCAGTCTGTATGTGTCCCTAGGTCTGAAGTTTGTCTCTTGTAGACAGCATATTTTTGGGTCTTGTTTTTGTATCCATCCAGGAAGCCTGTGTCTTTTGGTTGGAGCATTTAATCCGTTCTCGTTTAAGGTAATTATCAGTACCTATGTTCCTGTTACCATTTTCTTAATTGTTTTGGGTTTGTTTTTTTAGATCCTTTTCTTCTCTTGTGTTTCCCACTTAGAGAAGTTCCTTTAGCATTTGTTGTAGAGCTGATTTGGTGGTGCTGAATTCTCTTAGCTTTTGCTTGTCTGTAAAGCTTTTGATTTCTCCATCGAATCTGAATGAGATCATTGCTGGGTAAAGTAATCTTGGTTGTAGTTTCTTCCCTTTCATCACTTTAAATAGGTCATGCCACTCCCTTCTGGCTGAGTTTCTGCTGAGAAATCAGCTGTTAACCTTATGGGAGTTCCCTTGTATGTTATTTGTCAATTTTCCCTTGCTACTTTAAGTAATTTTTCTTTGTCTTTAATTTTGCCAGCTTTATTACTATGAGTCTCGGCATCTTTCTCCTTGGGTTTATCCTGCGTGGGACTCTCTGCACTTCCAGGACTTGGGTGGCAATTTCCTCTCCAATGTTACAGAAGTTTTCAACTATAATCTCTTCAAATATTTTCTCTGGACCTTTCTCTCTCTCTTCTCCTCTGGGACCGCTATAATGCGAATGTTGTTGCATTTAATGTTGTCTCAGCGGTCTCGTAGACTGTCTTCATTTCTTTTCATTCTTTTTTCTTTATTCTGTTCTGCAGCAGTGAATTCCACCGTTCTGTCTTCCAGGTCACTTATCCGTTCTTCTGCCTCAGTTAATCTGCTATTGATTCCTTCTAGTGTATTTTTCATTTCAGTTATTGTATTATTCATCTCTGTATGTTTGTTCTTTAATTCTTCTAGGTCTTTGTTAAATATTTCTTGCATCTTCTCGATCTTTGCCTCCATTCTTTTTCCGAGGTCCTGGATCATCTTCACTATCATTATTCTGAATTCTTTTTCTGGAAGGTTGCCTATCTCCACTTCATCTAGTTGTTTTTCTGGGATTTTGTCTTGTTCCTTCATCTCGTACATAGCCCTCTGCCTTTTCATCTTGTCTATCTTTCTGTGAATGTGGTTTTTGTTCCACAGGCTGCAGGATTGTTGTTCTTCTTGCTTCTGCTGTCTGTCCTCTGGTGGAAGAGGCTATCTAAGAGGCTTGTGCAAGTTTCCTGATGGAGGGACTGCTGGTGGGTAGAGCTGGGTGTTTCTCTGGTGAGCAGAGCCCAGTAAAACTTTAGTCTGTTTGTTTGCTGACTGGTAGGGCTGGGTTCCCTCCCTGTTGGTTGTTTGGCATAAGGCGACCCAACACTGGAGCCCTGGCTCTTGAGTGGAGCTAATGGCAGACTTTGGGAGGGCTCACACCACAGAGTACTTCCCAGAACGTCTGATGCCAGTGTCCTTGTCCCTTGGTGAGCTGCAGCTGCCTCCAGGCTCTGCAGGAGACCCTCCAACACTAGCAGGTATGTCTGGTTCAGTCTCCTATGGGTCACTGCTCCTTCCCCTGAGTCTCGACGTGCACACTATTTTGCGTGTGCCCTCCTAGAGTGGAGTCTCTGTTTCCCCCAATCCTGTTGAAGTCCTGCAGTCAAATCCCACTAGCCTTCAAAGTCTGATTCTCTAGGAATTCCACCTCCTGTTGCCGGACCCCCAGGTTGGGAAGCCTGACATGGGACTCAGAACCTTCACTCCAGTGGGTGGACTTATGTGGTATAAGTGTTCTCCAGTCTGTGAGTCACCCACCCAGCAGTTATGGGATTTGATTTTGTTTTGATTGCGCCCCTCCTACCATCTCACTGCAGCTTCTCCTTTGTCTTTGGATGTGGGGTATCTTTTTTGGTGAGTTTCGGTGTCTTCCTGTTGATGATTGTTCAGCAGTTAGTTGTGATTCCAGTGCTCTCGCAAGAGGGAGTGAGAGCACGTCCTTCTACTCTGCCATCTTGAACCAATCTCCACCAATTTTACTTTAAAAAAAAAAATACGGGTGGGCTGGGGAATTGCCACACAGGGTGGAAAGAAGCATAAGAGTGGCTCAGGTGGTTTCAACGATCCTCAGAGAAGTTCTTAGAGACTCTAGTCCAACCAGGTCATCATTACCATTCTGGGTCTGGCAGAAAAACCACAGTACCCAGATAGAAGGCATGCTACTCGCCACTTCTTGTCACAGCTTGTTGATGAAGTGGCAGGAACCATTACCTGGGCATCCCAGCTATCCCAACAGCACTTCTCCAAGAGGAGAACTCCAAACTTTAGGCCTTCAGCCACCAGGCTAGCCCTGAATCTCTGTGAAGGGGCACTGCCCCAGCTGGGCTTCCAAAGCTCTCAAGCTTTATTCAAAAATAACACACCAGTGAACATCTTAAGCCCCCTCGAGGTGCTGTGGACCCTCCTTTGAGAATCAGGGGCCTGGGAAGAAACCAATGAGTTAGCAGAAGCCAGGGCGACTACCAGACGAGTCCCCCCTTCCCTGGGCTGGGTCAGTTCCAAGCAATGGAGTCACAGAGACATCAGAAACTCTAGTCTGTAATGATAGTTCATCCTGCTTAGCCCAAGACTTCGGTCCCCTATTGTCCAGCACGGCCCTGAGGTACCTGTACGCCGGCAGCTGTGCAAAGATGGCGCAGACAGTTGCCTTCCCTTTGTTGGAAGGTTTCACAGCGGCCTCCAGGTGGACCCCAAAGCCACCATCTTCACCATCCACAAGTTCACTGCACAAACAGCTCACAGCCTTTCAAATAGGTATAAAAACTGCACCACTGTTTTAGTGTTTGCATTAAGGAAACAATAAACAATGGCTATCTTATTATAATAAATTGAATATACTTTTTAAGCTACACATATGATCCCTGCCAGACTGTAATGCCACACACACACCCTTTCCACTACCCATAAGGCAGATGGGTAGCTATTGACAATTTTAGCATTTAGAAATTCTTTTTGGTAGTCTTTTTTTAATTTTTGAAATTATTTATTTATTTACTATTTCTGGCTGCATTGGGTCTTCGTTGCTGTGCGCGGGCTTTCTCTAGTTGCGGTGAGCAGGGGCTGCTCTTCATTGCGGAGCACAGGCTGTATGTGTGTGGGCTTCAGTAGTTGTGATGCACGGGTTTCTCATTCTGGTGGTTTTTCTTGTTGTGGAGCATGGGCTCTAGGCACATGGGCTTCAGTAGTTGTGGCAGTTGGCTCAATAGTTGCGGCGCATGGGCTTAGTTGCTCCGTGGCATGTGGGATCTCCCCAGACCAGGGCTTGAACCCATGTCCCCTGCACTGGCAGGTGGATTCTTAACCACTGCGCCATCAGGGAAGCCCCTTGATAGTGTCTTGCTCTAATTTAAGCGCACTTAAAAAAATTCTGCCATCAGGAAGGTAACAGTTGCTACCTACATTTTGTTAAGCTTGTGTGCTACAAATACATAGAATACAATAACGATGCTCTTGGTCCTTCATATACATTTTATTCATATACATTGCCCTACAAGAGTTATATGATACCTGGATGGCAAACTTCTATACATTATATAAGTGCTTCATGTCCTCAAAGCTTTTAAGTTACCTATAGAAAATTGACCAAGAAATAATTCTTATTTTAAGTAATTTTTCATTTGGTGGCATCAGTAAGTGATTTTTTAAAGATCAGTGTACTTTTTTAGTACCACTTTGAGCAATACTACTGTCCGATTTCTGCATGCAGTACTCCTTGCTTATGTTCATATAATCATCCATAAGACATAGTAATTTGAAATGAGTTACTAAGTATTCTTTGTCTGGATGCATCTAAAAACAGAAATAGATATCCATAGACCTGGTGAAAGCTGAAGTAGAGTTTGTATAGATATTACAAATACAAATCATCTTGGCATATTTCAGTACTTGTTTACCATTATTTTGACTGCCCATAACAGTTTTGCTATTCATTTCTATATTTGTTGTTGTCATCAGTAGGTTGGTCTCTGAACATTAGAAATTTTTATTGTGTCAGTAGTTTAGGCCATATTTTCCATTTTTATTACTTTCTACTATATTCTTTTTTAAGACCCAATTTAATGTCTACTCTTGACTTTTGAGGGTCTATGTTAATTTAAATTTAGTTAATCAGCTATCTTAGAAACTATTGGATTAATTTGCCTTGAAAAAAATCACAAAACCTTGTTCATATTTACAACTTAACTTTTCAGAGCCACAATCCTTTGGCCTCAGAGAGGGGCTTTCTCCTGTCATTCCAGTTGTCTGTATGTATCCTCTTTCTTAAGCAGTTTTCTAGCAAATCTCTGGTGGCATGAAACAAGACTTCAAGGCTACTTTCTTGCTTTAGCACCCTTAAACTTAGTTAAAATTAGTTGCCTTCAATTCTTTATCTGTAAATTATATATTTGTATATTATGTTATTTTTTATTTTTCTCATTGAGAATTGTTATTTTTGGAACCTCCATAGAGACAGAACATGAAACAACCTGAATTGTCTGCAAAATAGATCATAGATGATCAAGTGTTTGACTAATTTTAAACGATTAAGCAGAGAAGAGTATGTATATTCATGTCTATCAGAAGTACAAAAAACTACCACCTCTTCGGTAACGTTTTGCCGTTATCAATCTGCCATCATTTGAGAACTTTCCCTTTTTTGCACCCAGTGTATCATCAGTGATGTTCTTAAGTGCTTGAGGAACTATGGATTTTATAGCTGATAGACATGTGGTATCTACATATTTTCTCCCTATCTTTACTCTTTTTTATTTTCTCTGCTTGACCCAGGAATAAATAGGAATAAAAGTGGTAAATCACACCAGTTAGACAATGTTTGTTTTTTTTAAATGATACCAAAAACATCAAAGAAAAAGTAAATTGGACTTTATAAAAATTTAAAACTTTTGTGGTTCAACGGACACTATGAGGAAAGTGAAAAGGCAATCCACAGAATGGGAGAAAATATTTACAAATAATATATCTGATAAGCGTCTGCTATTCAGATTGTGCAAAGGACTCTTACAATTCAACAATAAAAAGGTAACCCAGTTAAAAACTGAGCAAAGTATCTGAGTAGGTATTCCTCCAAAGAAGATATACAAATGGTCAAAAAGCATATGAAAAGATGTTAACATCATTAGTCATAAAGAAATGCAAACAAAACCACTTCACAGCCACTAGCATAACATGAAAAAGACAGACAGTAAAAAGTGTTGGTTAGCATGTGCAAAAATTGGAACCTTCATACACTGCTAGTGGGGTAAAATGATGTACTCTCTTTGGGAAAGTTTGGCAGTTCCTCGAAAAGTTAAATACAGAGTTACCATATGACCCAGCAGTTCCTCTCTCTTTTTTTTTGAATTTTCATAGGGATTCCCTTGGTGGGAGGGATTGCCCTATCACAGCAAGTGAGCAAAGACCCGATGACCATCTGGCAGGAATTGTAGAGAGAAGATTCATGCCAGGATGGAACTGCTGACCTCCAAAATCCCTTCTGGCCCTGGAATATGCAGTGACACCAGTTAACAGAGATGCCTGGGTTTACCCAACAGCCAAGGTGGTCAATGTGACGTTTTGGCTCAGGACTACTGGGCTCATGACATCATTCCACAGGCTCTGCTGCCCTCTGTCCAGCTCGGACACCTTTGGTCCCCTGGGGTGGCCTGTGCACTCCCCAAGAGCTTGAGAGCCCTTAGGAGCTCTGTGGTCCTGCTTTGCAAATTGGATTAGGCTAAGATTCTGTACTGTGGGAAGGTGCCAAGAAGCCATCAAAGGGGATTGGTTGAAGGACCCCCTGATTACCTTAATCCACTAATGCTCAAGTCCCTTGCAGTTGGCCCTCTGTATAGGCAGGTTCCACACCTGGATGGATTCAACTTGGATCCATGGTTCATTGAATCTGTGGTTGCAGAACCTGCAGATACAGAGGGCCAACTGTATACCCAAGAGATTGAGAACATAGGTCTACACAAAAATTGTACATAATGTTCCTAGCAACTTTATTAATAATAGCCAAACAATGAGAACAACCCATATGTCCATCAGTTGATGAATGGATTAACAAAATGTGGTATATCCATACATTTACTATTGTTTAGCCATGTAAAGGAGTGAAGTACTGGTACATTCTACAGCGTGGGTGAACCATGAAAACTTTATGCTAAGTGAAAGAATCCAGACACTAAAGACCGCATATTATATGATCCCATTTATATATGAAATATCCAGAATAGGAAAATCCATAGAAAGACAAAGTAGATTAGTGGTTACCAGTGGGTGGAGGTGGGGAAATGGGGAGTGAGTGCTAATATGTATGGGGTTTCTTCTTGGTGTAATGAAATGAAAATTAGTGATGATGGTTGCACATCTTTGTGAATATACTGAATTGTACACTTTATTTTTTTTTATTAATTTATTTATTTTGGGCTAAGTTGGGTCTTCGTTGCTTCGCACGGGCTTTCCCTAGTAGCAGTGAGTGGGAGCTATTCTTCATTGTAGTGTGCGGGCTTCTCATTGCAGTGGCTTCTCGTTGCAGAGCACAGGCTCTAGGCACGTGAGCTCAGTAGTTGTGGCTCATGGGCTTAGTTGCTCCGCACCATGTGGGATCTTCCTGGACCAGGGATCGAACCCCTGTCCCCTGCATTGGCAAGCGGATTCTCAACCACTGCGCCACCAAGGAAGTCCTAATTGTACCCTTTAAAAGGGTGAAGTCTGTGGTGTATGAATTATATTTCAATATTTAAAAAAAGCACACCAGTTGTCATTTTAATTCATCAGTTGTGTGAAGGGATTTGAAGTGTCTCTGGAAAATTTAAGAGTTTTAGAGCTAGGCATAAATTATATTGGTACCTTTACAAGAGTCTATTAGATTAAGACACTTAAATTTAGCTTTTCAAGCTTTTTTCCTAGAGTAATGTTAAAAAACAAAATGTACTTAATTAAGAAAAATGAACAAATAGAAAATAATGAAAAGCTGTCTTTTTTTATATTGCTAATGTGTGCATTTTTATAAAATACAAATTTTCTTTTTAGTTAGAAGTTCTCACACTTTTAGTGTTTAAGAGTTTGTTAGAAATGCAGATACCAGGATCCCACACCATACTTGTTAACATTGATTCTGGGTATCTGGGGATTAGGCCCTAGAATAATTTTCTAACAAACTTCCTAGGTGATCCTGAGGTAGATGAGTTTCATATCTCTTGCCATATTTGGATTATTTTAGTTTTGCATTTATTTTGAAAGGCAAGTAATGATTAAGAGGAAAGAAAAACTCTAACTTTGCTGAGGGTTAGTTCACAGGTACTTTGGAAACCTTACTATGAGTAGAGTTGAGAGATCCTTGTGGTTCTAACACTGGCTTGACCCTTTGCCAGTGAGGAGTGACATTGTTGTGATCCTGAATTATCTATTTGTTGTTATTTTTTTTCCTGTGTATGGATTTCTTGGTTTATCTTTTATTTGCCTTCATGAATGCTACCTTGGCAACATAATAACCAGTGATATATGAACAGTGTTAGAAAACAAAGCCAAGAAGTCCAGCATATCTTCCTGGAGTTAATAACAGTGCAGCTGAAGATGTTATTCACAAAGAAAGTGGCACTTCTCATTTATCATCAGAGCATATGCTATGAGTTATGTTTCTAGTAATGGTGACAGTTTTGGAGGATTTTTGTTTTGTCTTTTGTTTGAACCATTTTCAACATAATTCCCTTTTCAACTAAAGCATGGGTATGTGACTCTCTTTACTGAGATCAGAGACATGTCTTTGACTATGAAATGTTGTTTTCTAAGTGTGAAACCTTAGGATTGGACCAATAACGTGACACTCGTTACTGCCATCTTCTATCCATTTTAACCAACCAACAACCATTGTTTTTCTAATACAAACTTGATATTTAAATTTTTAGCTTCTGGTGATATTTCTAATTATGGGATTTTTGTATATAGGCATTTACAATGATTTTTGATCCAATATTTACTTTTTTATGTAGTGATTTTCTATTAGTATATTTTGTTAATTGGTAAATTAATATATAAAATTGTTAGTAGTATATAATTAATAAGAATGGCTGAGAAATTATTTTAGTGAATTTTTATTCTGAATCTAGCATATTATTTTATTCAAGTGATCATTAAGATACTAGTTATATTTTTTAACATTATTGTCATTCTATTTGAAGACATCTGTGGTCTTGCTTTCATCAGATGGCAGTGTTTTTCCTACATTACACATGTAATGTATATGGCAAGTTTTTCCTACACTACATGTATGTTAAAATTACCTTTAGATTGTGACTGTCAGTTCTCTTCACCAGAGCTCCTGTGACTCTTTCTTCCATGTCTATAAGGCAGCCTAATGGCTTTGCTCAAAACCAGTTTCCCTGTCTCTGATGGTCGCATGCAAGTTGCCTGGTCTGCTCTTGATATTTCCCAGCGTTCCACATCTTGAAGTTATTTTTAGTATCTGAACTTCCTTTTTAGAAAATTGATCTGGGGAGTTTACATTCTTTAGACAATTAAGATTTTTGAAATTATAGCATTTTAAAAAATAATAAAAGCCATTAATAAAAGTGTGTTTTATTTTTGTCTGGAAATGTGATGATTTTGCTCAGGCACAGAAGAAATAGAGGCTGTGAAGGGCTATGACCAATTTATAAATGCAGCAGTTTTTATTGTGTACCTTTTACAGATTGCTGTCCAGTCAAGCAGAGGACAGTTAATGAGAAAAAAAATTCATAATATTCCCTACCTTGATGGGAGGACCAGTGTTCATTGGAGTTCAAAAACCAAACTGGGCAGGTTGCCTATTGTCAATCATTTATACATGAGAAGTGTGGAATTGTGCTAATAATAACATGTTTTGTTACTTCTAATGATTGACATGATTTTTGACTGCTATTCAGAATGATGGCAAGATATGGGAAATTTAGGAAATATGGACTTAAGATTTTTGAATTCAGGTGATTGTCAAGTACCAATACAGAGTCTACCTGGTATACTCAATTGGGGCCAACAGGGATCAGGCACTTATAAATTCATATAGAGCAAAAATTTTAAACAGATATGAGAGACTTCCAGCTCCTGTTAAGAGGGTCGTTGGTTTACAATCATGATTAATTACTTACATTATTTACAATGTATTATATTATAAAACCTGACATGATCTCCTAAATGGGCACGTGTAATATGGAAAATTGGAGATCTTACAGAGACTTGAAGTACTGTTTGTTTCTTTAAGGAATATGACTTTCTCCTCTCCCACTTCTAAAATTAAAACAATCCTCTGTTTCTAAAGATTTTAAATCAGATCCCAGTTTGCATCAACTGCTACATAGTATAGGGATTCTTAATTTACTTGGTAGACGTGTTTACTGCATACTGTATAGTTTATGAGTATTACCCTAAATGGTTAATTATGGACCCGGGAATCCATGTGTAGAACATTTGCATGAACTAATATAGTTGCTCTATTGTTTGCATATTGGTGGACTCTATTAAAATACTTCACACTAAAGTGTTTAAAGCACTTTTACTAAAGGTAACAATGTTTCTGCTTAAAAGTCTAATGACATTTAACAGCAACTTTAACCAATAAAAAGCTGCAGTTCCTAAACAGATTTTATTCCTACTAAAATATTTATAGTAGTAGTATTTAAGGTATGAAATTTACAAATCATCACCAAAGAATGCATAATAATAATAACCTAAATTTGTGTAGTATTTAACATATTATAAATAGCTTTCACTTATTAGTCATTGGAGCCTCATAATGTGCTTGAGAGGCTGATAGTGAAGATATTCCAAATTTTCTAGAAATTCAGGAAGGCTGATAGGCATGGTCACACAACTAATAAGAAGAAGTAAAATTGTTCTTCTTGCAGATGATATTATCTTATTTATAGACACCCTAAAGACTCCACACACACAAAAAAAAAAACTGTTAGAACTAATAAATGAATTCAGTAAATTTGCAGAAAACAAAATTAACATACCAAAATTCGTTGCTTTTCTATACACTGACAATGAACTGTTTGAAAGGAATAGGAAATTAGGAAAACAATCCCATTTATAATAGTGCTAAAAAGAATAAAATTCTTAAGAATAAATTTAATTAAGGAGATGAAAAACTTACACACTGAAAACTACAAAACACTGGTGAAAGAAATTAGACACAAAAAAATGGCATGTACGTAGATTGGAAGACTTAATGTTATTAAAATGTCCACACTACCGAAAATTATCTACAGATTCATTGCAATCTCTATCAAAAATCCCAACATCATACAGAAATAGAAAAAGAATTCTAAATTCATATGAACAACAAAAGACCTTTAATAGCCAAACAATCTTGAGAAAGGACAAAGTTGGAAGCATCACACTTCATGATTTTAAAATATATTGTAAAACTACAGTAATTAAAACAGTGTGGTACTGGAATAAAAACAGACATTTAGACCAGTGGAACAGAGTAGAGAGCTCAGAAATAAATCCATGTATATATGGTCAGCTGATCTTCAACAAAGTTACCAAGATTATTCAATAGGGGAAGAGTAGTCTCTTAAATAAATGATGTTGGAAAAACAATGTCTACATGCAAAAGAATGAAATTGAACTCTCATCTTACATCATATACAAAAATCAATTCAAAATGGATTAAGAACTATACTCCAATAAAAAATGGACTAAAGACTTAAATGTAAGACCTGAAGCTGTAAAACTCCTAGATAGTAACATAGAGGAAAGCTTCAGGACACTGATCTTGGCAGTGGTTTCATGGATATGACACCAAAAGCACAGGCAACAAAAATAAATAGACAAGGGAGACTATTTCATACTAAAAAGCTTCTGCACAGCAAAGGAAATAGTCAACAAAATGAAAAGGTAACCTATGGAATGAGAGAAGATACTTTCCAACTATATGTCAGATAAGGAGTTAATCTAAAATATGTAAGGAACTCCTACAACTCAATAGCAAAAAAATCTAATAACCTGATTTTAAAATGGGCTAAAGGCTAGAATAGATGTTTCTCCAAGGAATACTTCCCACTAACAAATGGCCAATAGGTGTATAGAAAGATGCTCAAAATCACTACTCATCAGGGAAATGCAAATCAAACTACAGTGAGGTATCATCTCACACCTGTTGGGATGGATATTATAAAAAAAAAAAGACAGCAAGTGTCGGTGAGGATGTGGAGAAATTGGAACCCTTCTACACTGTTGGTAGGAATGTAAAGTGGCTGCGAAAGTAGCAGAGCAGAAAGGGGTTTTGTTGTCTGGTGTGAATAGAATTGAAGAGTGGTTAACACTGGAGATAAACTGTCTCAGGAGATGAGTCCTACCTTGTTTCTGATATTGAATGTACCAGAAACTTTCTAACCTCTAGAATTTTGTATTTGTTCAGCTTATCTAGAATGCTCTTTCCTTAGTACTTCTCTGGCTAACTGATTTTTTTCCTTAAGTCTCCAGTCACATGCCTTTCCAGAGGAACCTTCCCTGCTCATTCTATTCAGAATTCTGTTACTCTATATCCATCACTTTGTAGCACTAGTCGCTATCTGACATTATCTTGTTGAATAATTTGTGTGTTAATGTCAGTCTTCCCACAAGAATGAGGATTTTGTCAGTGTTATTCACTGCTGTGTTCCCAGTTTTTAGCACAATCCCTGACATATATGGTAAGTCCTAAATGAATGTATATTGGAAGAATAAATGAATGAACTGGGGGTCAAAGGGTTTTGTGGGTGAGGAGAAGCGGTAACCAGAAGAGGACTGTCATTTGTTGAACACCTACTATGTGCCAGACGTTCATTGTTTTAGGCATTCTTTCAGATATTATTCTACCACTGTATATATTATCCCTATTTTAAGGAAATTGAGGCTTAGTAAAAATAAGTAAAAATAACTTACCCATTTTTTACAGTTGGCCTGGTAGGGGCCTTTTGAGTCTTAAAGAAATCCTGACTCAGAGATTATGGTAGACTGGGTTTTTGGTTCCACTGAGGAAGAATCTGTTCTCTTTCAGATCGAAAGTCTTCTGAGACAGTCTCAGATGTCAGTAAAGTAGGGAGAAGGAAAATACTACCAGACACTAGATAGAAGCCATGTTTCCAGAATCATTCGGGCCATCTGTTGGGCTTTGGGTTTTTATGGGTTTGGGTTTTACACCTAATAATCTTCTTTAATTGGAGAAAGATCAAAATTGAACTAATTTATTTAAAAGTTGTTTTTATGAGTCTAAAACAGGGATCAGCAAACTATGGCCCAGGGGCCAAACCCAGCTTGCTGCCTGTTAGTAAATAAACTTTTTTTTGGAAAACAGCCAAAATGTTTATTTGTTTATATTGTCAATGTGTGCCTTTGGGCTACAATAGCAAAGTTGAGTAATTGTGATAGTGATCATATGGCAATGCCTAAAATATTTACTGTCTGGTCTTTTATAGAAAAAGTTTGCCAACCCCAATCTAAATCATAGTTCACAGTAACATAAACCAAAATAAAACCTATTCTTACAAAAAGTGAACAACCAAGAATCCACAAAAATCACAAGATTACAGTGATTAAATTTCTAACTGATCTTGAATATCTAGCCAAAGATTGGACAACCCTTAATTTCCTTTCCTGCTCTAAATCCCTGCTTTTTTAATTGTGTAACTGTTCATCCAGATCAGATCATTGTTCTCTTAGGAAGTGAACAAAATGATTCTTTCATTTTAATGTATCTTTTATACTGTGCTATCAAACAGAGAATTTACTACTGATTTCATTGAATCATATATGCTTTGCATTTCAAAACCCATCTCAAAATTATCTTTTCAAAGTAAACTTCCCTGAGTAATTTAGAACCATCATGTAAGAATAGCATTTCTGGTTTCATATACAAATATATTTAGCTAGAATAAGGACATAATTTATAAATATGCAAGGGAAGTGGAATATTTTGTTTAATTTTATGATCAACTGAAAGTAAATCAGAAATCATATATTTACTTTGGCAAAAACGACATAATGATGTTATCTTTCGTTGGCAGGCTCTTTGATTGCTCAGGGTCACATTGTAATATTAATAGGATCCTCAATCTAAGAGAACCTGGAGTATGTTATTTTGCTCTGCTATATATGAAATGCCATAAGCTCCTCTATATTTCTGTTAGGGATGATTATCTGGCTTCTGTGCGACCACTTTAGTTGACAGGTGGAAATGTGTGTGAGTGTGTTGAATAAGGGAAAGCATGAAAGGAGAGGAAGTTGAGGGCATTCCCTCATGAGACTCAGACAAAAACTGGGTGTGAATAAGTGAATAATTTGTTTCCATTCCATCCCCACCTCCCTGCTTCTGAACACAGGCATCTAACACAGAAGAGACTCTGTAGATATGTTTAAATTTTATTTTAATTGAATTCCATTAGAGGAAAGAATATATACGGAAATACAGAAGAGAGTTAAGTTATTTTGGTTAATAGTGATGCGGTTTGACTAATGTAAAGAAAAGAGTAGTTGATACTTAAGACCAAAAAGGAAGTTTGAGGTCAGATCTTCAGAGGGACTTGACTGCCATGATGAGGAATTGGCTGTATCCTGTGTGCAGAGAGGAGCATTGAAGAATTTTATGGAGAAGAGTGGTATGACTGAAGTTCCAATTTAGGAAGTTTACTGTAGTATTAATAGCATCATATAGAATTGAATCTAGTAGGGGCAGTTGACACTAGAGAAATCAATTTAGGGGGCTTTTTCAAATGTTTAGATGATGTGAGCCTGAAGTAGAATAGTAACAGTGGGAATGTATAGCACAGAAGACAAATATATAGGTGGAATTTGTAGGATTTTATACGAATAGAAGTTCAGTGGTATTCTAAAGTTTTGACTTAGAATAACTGGGTGATGGAGCTGAATTTAACAGGAATAGGGAAGTCATGAAGAGGAGACAGTTGTGGAAATATACAATTGCATTCATCCTTGGACAGGTTGAGTTTCAGATGTTGATGCAACACCCAGGTGGAGTAAGCCAGACAATTTAAGTTCTGGATGTACAGCAGAAGTTGCCAATTGGTAGCCCATGGACAGTGTAGAGCTATGGAAATGTTTTTTTTTTGACACGGTGGGTTTTTTTGTTTGTTTGTTTTAATCTAAAATGATTTTTTTTCATCTTACTCTTTAGCTAATAGGTTGACCATAGCTTTCTCTCCTAGCATTTAGAAGATATTATTATGGCATTAGCTTTTCACTTTTGTTGTTGCTGCTGAGAAATCTACCAGCTGTTCCTTTTTAGGATGCTTTTAACATTTTTCCAACTGTCTGATATTTTGCAGTCTTATTATAATGTGTTTAAGTGTGTATTTGTTTTTATTTTGATTGGGACTTATTTTGCACGCCGAACCTAAGGATTTGTGTCTTAAATACATTCTGAAAAGTTCTCAGGAATTATCACTTTGGTATTGTCTCCTCCCCATTCTCTCAATTTATTCTTGGTAGAATTCCTTTCAGATGTAAGATTCTTTCTCATTCCATCCTCCAGGCCTACAAAGCATCTCTTGTATTTTCCATTTTATTATTTCTCTGTTTTCCATTCTTGTAATTTCCTCATATTTTTTATATCAGTAATTGTCCCTTCACTTATTTCAAATCTACTGTTTAAGCAGTCCACTGTAAACTTAGTGGCCGTATTTTTCATTCTAGAATTTGTTTGGTTCTTTTTCAAACCAACTTTAAAAAACAACTGTGTCTCCTTTTCTTATATTCTCATTCTTTGTTTGTCTCTAGTAACTTAAAACATTTATTGTACAAGGAGCCTTGTTCAGTATTACCAATATCTGTAGTTTCCTTTGTGCTATAGGACGACTCTTGCTTACGATAGTCTGTTCCCTCATATATTTGGTAATTGGGATTGTGTGTTCATCTTTAGGCGAGGCTTTACCTGTTAGAATCCTTGATTGATAGTACGCCTCTCCAGAGTGCTTTGTGTTTGCTCTTCTAAGTATCTCAGTCAGGGACCAGTTTGTACATAAATTTCAGACCTCTTGGTTATACTTTTAAATCCTGTGTCCATATGAGGGTCAGACCTTTAGATATGAACTCCTAAGGGAGGCTTTCCTACCTAAGCCCAGATCAAGACAGAGAAGCTTTACTCTTTATCCTGCTGTTTGTAAATAGATGTTTTTTCCTGGCCTTCTTTTCCCTGAGGTCATGGCTCTTCATGGGTTCCAGCATTGTATAGGGGGAAATCTCACTTCCAACTCCCTCCTCTCTCACCAGCCTACAAGAGGAGCCAAGGTCTCCTGTACCTTTTCTTCATGGGCATTAGAACCAAACCCAGCAATCCCACTACTGGGCATATACCCTGAGAAAACCATAATTCAAAAAGAGTCATGTACCAAAATGTTCATTGCAGCTCTGTTTATAATAGCCAGGACATGGAAGCAACCTAAGTGTCCATCAACAGATGAATGGATAAAGAAGATGTGGCACATATATACAATGGAATATTACTCAGCCATAAAAAGAAATGAAATTGAATTATTTGTAGTGAGGTGGATGGACCTAGAGTCTGTCATCCAGAGTGAAGTATGTCAGAAAGAGAAAAACAAATACTGAATGCTAACACATATATATGGAATCTAAGAAAGAAAAAAAAAAAGGTCATGAAGAACCTAGGGGTAAGATGGGAATAAAGACACAGACCTAGTAGAGAATGGACTTGAGGATATGGGGAGGGGGAAGGGTAGGCTGTGACAAAGTGAGAGAGTGGCATGGACATATATACACTACCAAACAAACGTAAGGTAGATAGCTAGTGGGAAGCTACCGCATAGCACAGGGAGATCGGCTTGGTGGTTTGTGACCACCTAGAGGGGTGGGATAGGGAGGGTGGGAGGGAGGGAGACGCAAGAGGGAAGAGATATGAGAACATATGTATATGTATAGCTTATTCACTTTGTTATAAAGCAGAAACTAACACACCATTGTAAAGCAATTATACTCCAATAAAGATGTTTAAAAAAAAAAACCCCAAACTTCTCAACTTCTTAACTGAGACTGAAAACAAACAAACAAAAACCACCCAGGTGTTATCTTTATCTGTTTACAACTCTGTAGTACTTTTTTCTCATTTTATTAGTTATTGTTTGTTTGTGACTCCTGGGGATTTCTTTTGCTGCTTTCTTTATAACACAGTTTTCGTTTAAAAGCTTATTTGTTGTTATTTTTCCCTTTGTAATTGGTGCATGCAACAACTAAATGCAATGTGGGTTACTGGATTTGATCCTGGAACAGAAGTGAGGGCATTGGGGGGGAAATGGTGAAAGTGACAGTCTCTGCATATACCAGTATAGATTTTCTGGTTTCGATATTTGTGTGATTATATAGGTTAACATTTGGAAAATTGTGTGAAGAGTATATGTAAACTGTACTATTTTTGCAGTTTTTCTTTAAGTCTAAAATAATTAGACTTAAAGAAATTATTTCAAAACAAAGCTTTAAGAAAGCATATTTGTTTTATTCAGCACTTCTGAATGCTTTATAGTGAGAGGATTTTTAAATTTATTTCTGAAATAAACTTGATATTTTAAGATTTTAAGTAAATGGAGTTGGTTGCCATCATTAAAAAAATAAAATAGAGATCCCTCCGTCTCCCAACTTTAGATTTCTGGCCTTTTCTTTAGAAGTTAGATTATCTGATTGTACTGGAACTACATTAGTGCATGGCAAAATCAGGTGGAGCTAGGTGATGTCCACACCTTAGGCATAGCTCTCTAGTTTTCTGCAACCTTTATCCTTTTCTGCTGTTTTATATCCAGTTTGCCATATTAATTTCCTCTTACCTACCTGGATTCCATAGATACATAAATATGTAACCTTTGATCCAGCACTTAGGGGAGAGATCAATGTTGGAGACAGAGATTTGGCAGTCATCTATATTGAATGATAGTTGAAGGTAGCAGGAGTTCATGACTTTACCTTAGAATGTAAGGCACAGTGGCAAGAAATCCAGGGGCAGAGCCCTGGGAAACAATTTTCTTCTGAGAACAGGAAGACAAAGAGGAATGAACCCATAAAAAAATCAGTAACAGTTTAAAAAGTAAGAATGTATATGTAATGTTAAAAGTATATAAGAGAAGGTATTTCAAGAGCAATTGGATGGTTTAAAATATGCTTCACAGTGGTCTCACCAAATGCTGATGTGATATATTTTTTTGTTTGTTAATAGCTATGCTTGTTATCCTTCCTTCCCCCTCCCCACCCCTTCCAAGTCATAACCTCCACTCCCTTCTCTGCTCTCTTTTATGCCTTGGAAGGCTGATCCGCTATGGATTGCAAAAGGCAAGTGGGAGACAGGATAGCAAGCAAAGGAGGTCACTTTGTTTCTTGCCGTCACTCCGTGCCTGCTTCAGGACTTAGACCTTCAATAGCTACAGCTATTGATACATCCAGGCAGTTTCCCTTTCATAACTTAAGCACTTGACAAGCCCTAGTAATACTAATTCCTCCCCTTACTCTTTCAGGCCTATGGGTTGTAATGCTATCTCACTGTCGAGTCTGCAGGTTCCTCAGAATGGCTTGTTGGTTTCGTTGACCCTGTATGTGAATAGAACCTTCATCAGAGTCTAGTCTAATTGTGCCTTCTGATTCCTGCTAGGATCCTGACCAGTACATTGGGTGTATTAGTTATGGTACAGGCTAAGTTATTCTCTGTCATGTTTAAGCCACTGTATCTTGGAGTCTTATTATTTCTCTTTCACGTACCTAAGACTTATATACTTTTAATTTGTCATGGGTAATATTATTTAGGGTCTCCTCATTTTTCTCTCATACACAGAGAAGAGGAACCTAAAGCTGGAGAGCGAATCTGCCAGTTGTAGCACGTGACTTCCATCTCTAGGCCCAAGATGGGTCTAGTTTGCTTCATTTCCTAGCCGGTAGGAAGGGGAATGGAAACATGGCCATTCTTTTTGAGATGAGCAACCTGGAAGTGGAACATACTTACTTCTGTTCATATCTCATTAACCATAACTTGGTCACATGGCCTCATCGAGTTAGAAGGAAAAGTGGTAAATGTGTCTCTGGCTAATATTTTTATTATTAAAGAAAGTAAGAGTGGATATTGAATGACAAACAGTCTTTGCCACAATAGTTCACTCTCAAAGAGGGAGAAAAATTTTAGACTTAAAAGGGAGGATACTGGCAACTTTCAATAGAAAATTTCAGTAGAGTATGGTGAAATCTAGATTTTAAGGAATTGAGGAGTAATGGGGGGAAGGGATTATGGAATGAGAGAATGAATATGGCCTCTTTTTTTTTTTTTTTTTTTTGCGGTACGCGAGCCTCTCACTGCTGTGGCCTCTCCCGTCACGGAGCACAGGCTCCGGACGCGCAGGCCCAGCGACCACGGCTCACGGGCCCAGCCGCTCCGCGGCATGTGGGATCTTCCCGGACCGGGGCACGAACCGGTGTCCTCTGCATTGGCAGGCGGACTCCCAACCACTACGCCACCGGGGAAGCCCAATATGGCCTCTTTTGAGAAGTATGATATCCAATGAAACAAGAGATGATTCTGTGATGGTAAGGGAATTAAGGAAAAGATTCTAGGTAGGAGAATCTGAATAGTCTCAGAGTAAGAATAACTTAGAAGGGGAGAAACTGAAAACCAGGCATAAAGCATAATTTTAGGAGATACGAGGACACCTCTTACCCCAAAGTGCAGGATAAAGAGGAAAGGTAGGGTTGAAATATAAACATTTTGCAATGGAGAAGAAAGTCAAGAAATAATTTATGATGTCCTCTTTTTGACATCAAAGGCCAGAGAATCTACTGAGAAAGAAAGTGAGGCAGGTATGTAATTTAGGGCAGCCACTGTAAGGGAGTATGACATTAAGAGACACAAAAATTACCAGAGTAGAATTTGAGCCCCAGCTGAAGATAGAGAGCTTGGATTTATAGTAAAATCATTGGTATATGTTTTGATTTTCTATAGTGAAGCATGGCAGCCCATGTATAGAAGCTAGAAAAATAGATCATAGGATTTACCAAGATTAAGGATTAACAAAATAGGAATAGGAATAGCCAAATTGGTGAGAGTCTAGGTTGCTTATAAAAAATCTAGGTGAAAATAACCACCGTGGGGTCTGGTGTGGGTTAAAACAGGTCAAGCAGGTCTAAGGAAAGTGTGGACTGGAAGATGTGTTTTTGTATTACTGTACTATAAATTACTCCAAAATTTAACAGCTAAAACAGCAGTAGGCATTTCTATCTCACATAGCTTTTTTGGGTCAGGAATTTAAGAATGGCTTAGCTAGGTGGTTCTGGCTCTCTAGCTCTCATGAGATTGTAGTCAAGATGTTTTCTGGAGCTACTGTCATCAAAGGTATGACTGGGGCTTCTAATATCACTCACTCACATTGTTGGTCAGTTGGCAGGAGACCTCAGTACCTCACCACATGGTCCTCTCCATAGAGCTTCTTGAGTTTCCTCACCATAAGGCAGCTGACTTTCCCCAGGCCAAGCCATCCAAACTGGAGAAGGGTAGAAGGCACAGTATCTTTTATGACTTAGTCTTGAAAGTCCCACTATGTCATTTCTACAGTGTCCAGTTGGTTGCACAAGTCAGCTGTATTTAGCATAAGAGGGAACCAGCAAGAGCTTGAATACCAGGTGGGGGCCATCTTGGAGGCTAACCACCACACAAGGAGAACTGGAAAGGGAATTGACATCTATTAAGAACTTACTGTGTACCAAGCGTATAATTTAATTCTTGCAATAATTTTATGAGGAATGTAGTATTTTTGCATTTTAGAGATGAGTAGCTTGAAGCTGTAAGAATTTAACTATTGGGCTTCCCTGGTGGCACAGCGGTTGAGAGTCCGCCTGCCGATGCAAGGAACACGGGTTTGTGCCCCGGTCCGGGAAGATCCCACATGCTGCGGAGCGGCTGGGCCCGTGAGCCATGGCCGCTGAGCCTGCACGTCCGGAACCTGTGCTCCGCAACGGGAGAGGCCACAACAGTGAGAGGCCCGCATACCGCAAAAAAAAAGAATTTAACTATTGCCCAAGATTTTATAACCATTTCAGCCAGGCTTGGAATCCAGATCTGTTAGCCTGTTTCCATAATATTTCATCATATAGAGAAAAAATATGGTGTAGTGGTTTGATACATCTACTTTGGAGACATAAGGTTGTCTGAGAATTAATTGATATAATTTATGTAAATTATCACAGTAATCCAATAAATAGTAAGCCATTACTTATTGGCTGTTTTTATTGTCATGTGTCTTTGTAATTTAATAACTGAAAGAAATTACAAGAAGTGAGGTTAAAGGGCATGTTTGAAAGAAAAATTAACTAGCAGAAAAGTAGATTATGGTTATTCAAGGACAGTTGGATTTGAAATGCGTGGATTGTTAAGTCAAAGTATATATGCTTAGAGGTGACTAATGTGAGCAGAAAAGGAAGACTTTGAGGGAAGAGCCTTTAGTAAAAATTCTCAGGCCGTCAAGAATGATGACAGGGAATAGAACTGAGAAGCAAAAGCTGAAAAACTTGAAGGAAATGGTATATGCTTCATAAAGGCAGTTCACAGTTTGCTCAATAATAATTTGATGAAATGTTAAAATGTTGAGAATATAGACAGTATTTTAAGCTTTATGGAATCTTGAGTGTTGATAAATGCAAACTATATTTTTACCCCACAAATATATAAAACAGGATGTTTCTTTAAAATTATTTCTATATTTATATGAAAGGTTATGCTACTACTTAAGCTGGTTTTATGTTCTTAGTTCTCTACTCTCTACACCCTTTTGTACATACTTGTTTTCATACCTGTGTCTTCATTGGACTGGGAGGTCCCCCAGGGCAGGTACAAAATGTCTCACTTATCTTTGTCCCACAGTGCCTAGCACAATATTTGCACAATAATATGTAGTAAGTATTAGATAAATTAGTGGCTTGGCTGCTCATACTTTTCAACTCACTCTGAAAAAGAGACTGATTATATTCCTACTGGGATGTGTTCATATAAATAATATGAAAAGTATGGATTTAATATTTATTAATGCATGCCATTCTGTAGGCCATGGCACATGTGCTAGTAATGAAGGCACTGAGAATCCTTTGATTAGGGCAACCACACTCCTAGCGGTTCAAAAAGTAGCAGTGGAACCCCCTAACATGTCCTAATAACTGTCTTAGGTGTGAGATCCAAAGATAAATGAGCTGTGACTCATGTCTTTAAGCAACTTATAGCTCAGTGGAGGAAAAGGCAGACATATAAACATCATTTTAAAAAATATAATAAACTTTATTTTAGAGCAGTTTCAAGTTTATTTAAAAATTGGGCAGATCATAAAGAAAATTCAGTGTACACCCCGCATTCCTCTTGCCCCCAATTCTTCCTGTTCTTAACATCTTGTAGTAGTGTGGTACATTTATTACAATTAATGAGCCAATATTGATACATTTTTATTAACTAAAGTCCATAGCTTACATTGGGGTTAACTTTTTGTGTTATACATTCTGTGGGCTTTAACAAATATATTATGACATGTGTTTACCATTACAGTGGCATACAGAAGTTTCAATACCCTAAAAATCCCCTGAGCACCACCTGTTCCTTCTTCCCCCTTCCCCCCACTCCACATTCAGGCAATCATTTATCTTATTATTGTCTCCATAGTTTTTCCTTTTCCAGAATATCATACATTTGGAATTATACAGTATGTAGCCTTTTCAGAGTGGCTTCCTTCAGTTAGCAATATACATTTAAGGTTCCTCCATGCCTTTTCATGGCTTGATAGCTCATTTCTTTTTATTGAGGAATAATGTTCCATTGTATGGATATACCACAGTTTATTTATCTATTCAGTTATTGAAGGACATCTTGGTTGCTTCCAACTTTTAGCAATTATGAGTAAAATTGCTGTAAACATTCACGTACAGGTCTTCACGTGGACATAAATTTTCAACTCATTTGGGCACATACCAAGGAGTGCAATTGCTGGATCATATGCTAAGAAGTTATTTAGCTCATAAGAAACTGCCAAGCTGTCTTCCACTAAACAGTGTTGCTCCACCAAACATCTTAAAATGTATTTTGGTAAGTTTTAAGATAGAGTTATCATAGTAGAGGTGTTCAGATAGAGGTATCATGGTTAATAGACATATAAACACAGTTAGAAGAGCATCGAGGTAGAGTAGTCATGAGAAGTGCACTGACAGCTCTGAAAAAAAAAAAGCAGGGAGATCAAGAAAATGTCAGCATCAAAATTTGTAAAATGCGTGTCTGAGGCTTGGAAGAAAATTCCAGAGGTAATAGTGGAGAATTCTTTTTAAAAGATGCTGCATCACTAATGCTTTGAAAGGCAGTGAGAACAGTATTGTGAAGAAAAACACAGATTTCAACAACTTCAAATCAGGAAGTAATTCAGAAGAGTTGGACTCTGAAACGTTTTATAAATAACCGGTTAATTTCATTTATATTTTCTTTTTTACATATGTACAATACTTAATAAAATCTAAGTCAAAAGTCTGATAGCTCTTTTTTTTAACATCTTTATTGGGGTATAATTGCTTTACAATGGTGTGTTAGTTTCTGCTGTATACAAAGTGAATCAGCTATACATATACATATATCCCCATATCTCCTCCCTCTTGCGTCTCCCTCCTACCTTCCATATCCCACCCCTCTAGGTGGTCACAGAGCACCGAGCTGATCTCCCTGTGCCATGTGGCTGCTTCCCACTAGCTTATAGCTCTTTCAATCAGTATAATTTTAAAATTCTGTATCATATAGCATTCTGTTATCATTATTTTGCAGCTTTTTATTTGTTAGCAATCCATGAAATAAAGGTTCATCTTACAGTCAGGTGGAATCTTAGGTTTATGAAATTAGTATATTTTACTAGGCATGATATGTTTATTAATGTTTAATGGATCTCAACCAAAGTTCATTGTACCCCTAGAGCTGCCACGGCAATTTCTCAATGCTTTGAGCGTAGATCTCTTACCTATAAAAAGGCAACACGGGTTAAATTCTAGTTCCTGTGCTTTGGCTGAATTAGATCAGTGCCACTGGTTATCTCATTCTAATCAGGTCTGGCAGACATATATACATCTTGTCATATGTATTTGATAACATTTGACTATTTGATAACTCTTTTCAAAACATGTTGTCCATGGAAAAGAGAAACAATGAAATAATAAAATAAAGACACTGAGATAATATTTCCTAAGAAGAAGACATCTTCAATATGTAGTATTTAAATAACATCAATTTCTTATTTTATACCAGGTAATACTTCCCTTTGGGTCTAAATTCAGTAAGTCTTCAAACAGCTGCCCATCTACTAGGAATACTGAGCCTTATAACTAGCGTTTATAAGATGACTCAAAGTTCATTCATTAAAATAATAAAAAAAAAAAGCCAGATTGCAGCTGTCAGCTTCTGAGTCCCCACCTCCTTATCCCCACACTCCATACACTGTCAGATATTTAAAAACTCAAAAAAATTAAATCCGCTTTCAGGCTGTGTTCCAGTAGATCCAAATATGGTACACAAAAAGACATCCATCCTGTTCACAAGAGTGAGAGGAAGAGAAGTAGATAATGCAGTTATGTTTTTAAATGTGTACATAAGAAGCTCTTTTTAGAATATGTTTTCTTAAATTACTTGACATCAGCATGTGTAAGTTAAACAGGGTTTGGTTCATAGTATTTTCTTCCTTCAGAACTGTCTTTCCAACAGGGATGATAAAATGAAATATAAACATCACAGGAGAAGTGAGCTGGTTTCTAAACATTTCACTGATTTTTTTCAAAATAAACAACAGATCATTGTTACCTTTAGTGAGGAAATATCCCCTCAGGTCATTACATAATGAAAAGTAGATTTTAAATGTTTTTATATATTTGATAGAGTCCAAATGCTTCAGCAGTGGTTCTGACTATAGATATTGTTTAAACTTGAGCTTTTTTGTTAGGCTATAAGGCAGTACTCTATGAGGGTGCTTTCCAGAATGATACCATGATGCGATATAGTAGGTATAAATTGGCCTTGCATTTAAAAAAAAGATAGTTTAATTGACAATTTTGCTTTATAGGGTTTTGTTTTGTTTTGTTTTTTTGAGAGAAATGTCTGAGGTTTTTAATCTGTGTGTTTGAATAGTACTACTGATGGGAACGTTTTCTGGAGCTCAGATGATGAACAGTGAGTTTTTCTGAAGGTAGGCATTGTGATTCCTCTCTTCCACAAGAAGCGAGAATTGGAATCTCAGAGGAACAAGCAGCAGCACAGGGTACTGTGAAAATCTGGAACCTGGCACCTTTGGAGAATGAAAGTTAACTCCTGAGTCACTGGTGGCTGAGTTTGACGGACCACTCACTTTCCTTGTGTTGCTTTAAATCCTTTTAAATAGCACATAGTGGCCTTTTAAATAATACACTACATATATCTTAGTCTGTGCCTTTTTAGTATTGCTGCTTCTAAAATTATAGAAAATAGCCAAAGATAAAGTTTAGGCTTTGTCTTAAATCTGCTTATGTTCCCTTTGTTGATATTAAAATCATTGGCAGTATTTGTAAGTGGAATATTCTTCATAAGAGAAATGTGAAAGAATTAGCTAAAACATTTGGATAGACATTTGCCCCTCTCTTTTTTTTTTTTTTTTTTTTGTTTTTTGTTTTTTGTTTTTTGGTTTTTTTTTTTGCGGTACGCGGGGCTCTCACCGCTATGGCCTCTCCCGTTGCGGAGCACAGGCTCCGGACGCGCAGGCTCAGCGGCCATGGCTCACGGGCCCAGCCGCTCCGCGGCACGTGGGATCCTCCCAGACCGGGGCACGAACCTGTGTCCCCTGCATCGGCAGGCGGACTCTCAACCACTGCGCCACCAGGGAAGCCCCTGCCCCTCTCTTTGTGCTTTTTATTGGAATGCAGGGCTAAAAATGGTTTAGGGTATAAGCAAATTTTGATTCTAGATGCTGAGCTCCTAATAGCTTTTAAATTTATACAGTTTTTGTTTAGCTGTCAAAACATTTAATTATATCATACCCAAAGGTGTAAAGCTGTCAAATAAATCCGAGTTTAGGCATAAACATTTGCTAAGTTACATGTGCTACTACACCATAGTTGCTCCTGGGCAGCTTGTGAACCTGTTTAAGGGGGAGGGGTGTGTCTAGGAACATTAACTCAGCAGGTACAGAACAACATTGGCCCAATGAATTGATGATTACTTGTAAAACAGCAGGTAGTAATTCCCCCAGTCTTTGTAATTCCCCTCTTTGTAAAATAAAGCAGACTAGAGAGTGTGGTGGATTCTTTGGCTCAATTTGCACTGTAAGAAAGCTGACTTTTTGCAAAAATATGTATTCTTTCTTTCCTTGACTTAACATTATTCTTTTTTTGTTTTCTCTTCAAAAGCAAATGTACACCATTTGTACTTTATATCCTTCTCCCCTACTCAGGGGTCTCTTGCTATAGGAATGATGATCCCCATGGATTTTATAAAGGAAGTATTAACACTGATCAACGATTATTATAAATTTGAAGTTTTCTGTGTAAAATATTTTTTCCAGCTTTATTGAGTATGATTGACAAATAAAAATTGTATATATTTAAGATGTACATGTGATGGAAAATATTTTTAGAGAAAAAACTTTTTAATTTTTTAAAATTCTTATCTGGTTATTTCATAAATAACAATTTTGGGTATTTGATGACATTATTTGGAGGTAGATTGTTAGCATTAATACTAATGCAGACTTCACTAATGCCAAATTCACTGAGAGGTAGGGGAGTAAAGTAAATTAGTTCTACTTTGAAGCTTTTATTTTCTTCCCCTTTCAAAATGAATGGGAAGGCCCTTGAATGAAAGCTGCTTTTCATTAGTGCTACCAAATGCCTACTTGAAAGAGTTGAGTTCTAACTGAACACCCACACAAGAGAAAGGGAAAGCTTCCTTTTTCTACTGGAGGACCATCAGCTAAATAGCTCTTGGCTTCTCTTTTCCAATCAGGTGGTTTCACATCAGAGTTAATTACTCCAGTCATTTATTCTAATCACCCTCCTCTTATGGCTAGCTGCATTCTGTCATGGGGTGGCATCGTTTGAAGCCAGTTAAGTTTGAAAACCACTGCAGGGTACTTGAGACTCATTAGTGAGGCCTATCCATGCCTGGCTTTGGATTTGCTCCCTGATTAACTCTGGATCTCTCTGCCTTGCTCCCTCCTCCCGCCATCCACCAGCCCCCACTCGTCAATGCAGTTGCTCTAAAGAGGAATGTTTCAATTAACTCTTGCCTTGCTGTTTGTCTTTTCACCTACATATTTAAGAAAAATTTAAATGCTTACATTGCTAATAATATATTTGATAGATTCTGACCTTATAACTGCATCCTTTGAGTTGAATTTAACTGAAACTGTAGACATTCTACAAAGAAGAGTTATAATTTTGAACAACAAGGGAGGAAAATGGTGGTCTTTCAGAATGAATGCATCTATGTCTCGATCCAATTCTCCTAACATAATAAAGGTAGTGGTTCCAACTCTGGTTTTATAGTACTCTAGTGTGTCTTACCAGCTTATAGAAAAGGTCACCTGGAAAGCTTAAAAAAAAGTCTCAAAACAGTTTGATGTTTGACATTTTTATTATTGTAGTTTAATTTAAAAGTGTTTGCCAAGTGGCACATTTAAGAGATACTAAAATCACATAGACAAATAATATTTGTGCTATACTTTTTTTTTCTAATTTATTTATTTATTTTTGGCTGCATTGGGTCTTCATTGTTGTGCACGGGCTTTCTCTTGTTGCAGAGCACAGGCTCTAGGCACACGGGCTTCAGTAGCTGTGGCTCGTGGGCTCTAGAGCGCAGGCTCAGTAGTTGTGGCACATGGGCTTAGTTGCTCCCCAGCATGTGGGATCTTCCCAGGCCAGGGCTCGAACTTGTGTTCCCTGCATTAGCAGGCAGATTCTTAACCACTGCGCCACCAGGGAAGTCCCTGTGCTATATATACTTATTGAAAAATAAAAGGAAAATGTGTAGTCAGTGCCCTGATTAGTTTGAGACAGTGTTATTGCATGAAAGTATTTAAAACATTTTCTAAAAATTAACAAAAACGTATTGAATTTGGTAGTTAATTGAAAGTGTTTATTTAAATAGGAAATAAGAGAAATTTTCTCCTTTCTTTTTGCACGGTAGTTTGATTTAAAGAAATCAAATAGTTTATGTGTCAAAACAAAATATGATACACATTAAAATATATGAAATCACATGTTTTAAGTTGCTAATGTTTAGCAGAATGAACTCTTATTGTTAATTCTCAGAGCAAAGAAGTTTAATGGATTGCTTCTTTATTGAGGGTCTTTGGACTTAGCAATTAACAAATATGTTGGTATTCTCTGTCTTGCTCTAAAGGCTGATTTTTTAAATTCAGTTTTTAAAATCTCCTAATGAATATACAGTTCAATTAGTGAAAAAGAGGCCTAGAATATAATTTCTTATTTAGCTCTATAATTTTTTTTTTTTTTTTTTTTGCGGTACGCGGGCCTCTCACTGTTGTGGCCTCTCCCGTTGCGGAGCACAGGCTCCAGACGCGCAGGCTCAGCGGCCATGGTTCACGGGCCCAGCCGCTCTGCAGCATGTGGGATCTTCCCGGACCGGGGCACGAACCTGTGTCCCCTGCATCGGCAGGCAGACTCTCAACCACTGCGCCACCAGGGAAGCCCTATAAATATTTATTGAGTATTTACTGTGTGCTCAGTTCCAAGAATGAGATATAATCTCTGCCTTCCAGGAATTCAGCTACTAGTGAGCAAGGTAGAAAAATAAACTATAATACAAGGTAAAAGTGTTAGTTTTGAAAGGCAGGTGTAAAAGTGAAAAACAGTTGAAAGAACAATAAAATCTATAAATAAAGCCTTGGGGTTGACATGGCACATCAGATTTAGTGTATACTCAGCAATGCTTAATAATAGTGTCACCAAATGGTATATGTGAAACCCATTAAAAATAATTCTTGGTATGAAATGGTTTCATATTTTTAGAAGTTTCATAATGCAGCTTTGGCATATACCATTCTATTTCAGAATTTTTCAAAAAGATGTGTACTGACAGGCTTCAGGAGTCAGATTTGGGTTCTGACATTTACTAGCTGTGTGATATTAGTCTATTTACTTAGCATTCTTAGCCTCATTTGTAAAAATTTTTTTTAAATGTAGTGCTTATCTCATAAGATTACTGTGAAGATTAAAGAAAATAATCCATGTAAGACATTTGGCATAAAACCGGGCAAATTATACGCAGTCACTAAACGTTAAGTGCCGATGTTCCTGTTATAGTGTTGTTTAGTTGGTCAGTGAATTTCTTCCAGGTTGACCTTCAGATGCATTTTCCTTGCATAATATGTGGTCTTTCTAGAGGCTTTGTCAAGGTTATGAATGACTTTATTTGCATCCATCTTCCTGACATTGTTCAAGAGAAAATAAAATATGAAAGATGATACTGTAATATCCACTTCACTTTTTCTTCTTTCCATGTAATCAGCCTACCCTAAATTTGATTGTATGGTTAGCAAACTGTAGACAAATCATTTGTAATGACTAGTAATCACAGAAATTCTTCACATTTTCTAAAACTCTGCCAAATTAGCACAGTATCAACTGGATAAAGTTTCTATGGTCAATTTCATGCTTCTTATACAATGTTTTAAGAACATAGTCCCTCAGCATAGATGCTGAATTGTGCTAAATCACAAGAATTTCTTAAATGCCATTCATTCATTCAACAGACATTTTTAGGGGCCTGCTGGGTAATTGGGTCTGTGATCACAAAATTGGAAGAATATGACACCTGCCCTTTGGGGCTGTCATTACAAAGATCAAACAGACATGGCAGTAACTAATTAGGGAAATAGATTAAGTGATGTGTTTATTTATTCATTCAACAAATATTTTGTGAGTGCCTACTACTTATTAGTCTTTGGGAATATAGCAATGAGAAAGACAGCATAGTGTCTACCCTTTTGCACCATTTTGTTTAGTGAGGGAGATGGATAATAAATAAGAAACTAAACAAATAAATATGTAACTTGTGATAATATATAACATAACAAAAAATATAATACTTGTGGCATGTACCATTAAGGAAAAGCTCAGGCTACCATTAAAGCATTCAATATTTTATTCGTTTGTGTGTACATACATTTTTTAATATTAATTTTTATTGAGATATAATTGACATATGACATTATCTTACTTCAGTTGTACAACAAAATGATTCAATATTTGCATGTTTGTGAAATCACAAGTCTAGTTAACAGCTGTCACCATGCATAGTTATAATTGTTTATTTTTAACTCTGAAACCGAAAGGAAATGCCTTATGTTCCTTCCTTGGGAAGGTTGGGCAAGGCTTAACCAAGGAAGCTACTCTTGATCTTAGTCTTTCAGAATGAGTAGTAGTTTGCCAGGGAGGGAGCAAGATGACAGAAAGGGCATTACAGAGTTACAAAGCAGTGTGAACAAAGATCTTGATGTTATTACAGTACAGTACGCACGCTCAACTTAACTCAGGAGGTGGCGTGCAGTATGTGTGTAAAGAGAGCTGTGAGTGACACCTGTGGAGGGAGAAGACTGGAGGCACATTATATGAGCAATCCTTAGTGTCTTGTAAGTCAGATGGGCTTTTTCTTTGGGGTAGTGGTGCCCAAAACGTGGTTGCCAGACCAGGAGCTTCAGTCTTACCTGAGGACTTGTTAAAAAGGCAAATCTTGGGCTCAGCTCCAGACCTACAGAAACAGAAACTCTGTGGGGGGAAGCCCAGCAATCTGTGTTTTAACAAGTCCTCCAGGTGATCTTAGTGGCTGTTCAAGTTGGATATCCACTGCTTTAGAGAAAGGAGAACCATTAAAAAGTTTTAAGGAGAGTTGTGAATTGGTCAGGTTTTAGATGGGAATTGAATGGAGGGAGGGGATTTTAGAGAGAAAGAGAACAGTTTGGATAGTGTTAGAATAATTGAGCCAAGAAATAATGAAGCATGGGACCAAACATAGTCACAGTGGAAGGAAAAGAAAGAACGAATTTGAAAGATACTTTGGAGGCTTATTTTCTTAGTAGATAGTATTTTGGAGGGAGAGGAAAAAGGAGCAGCCAAGATGACTGCCCCATTTCTGAATTGGCTGAATGGATGAAGGTCTCCTTCCATAACCAGAAAAGCAAGCAAGAAAGCAAGTTTAAGAGGAAAAGTTCTTCATTATTTTTTTGATGTATTAGGTTTGAGTTACCTGAGGCAGAGCAAAAGAAGTAGTCTAATTTGACGTTTTGGACTTGAAACTCTGGAGATGGTCATAATAGTCGGTTGAGATAGCTGAAATCTGGCTCATCTGGTCTGAGTTATATTAGAAACAAGGGCTTGGGACTGAGTTGCGAGGAGAACGAACACTGAAGATGTCGACAGAGGAAAAAGACCTTCCATTAAAAGGTGAGAAGGAGGGCTTCCCTGGTGGCGCAGTGGTTGAGAGTCTGCCTGCCGATGCAGGGGACACGGGTTCGTGCCCCGGTCCAATAAGATCCCACGTGCCACGGAGCGGCTGGGCCCGTGAGCCATGGCCGCTGAGCCTGCGCGTCCGGAGCCTGTGCTCCGCAATGGGAGAGGCCACAACAGTGAGAGGCCCGCGTACCGCAAAAAAAAAAAAAGTGAGAAGGAGAATCAGAAATGCAGAAAGAAAATCTGGAGGGACGTTAGCAAGGAAGCTTAAAGATAGAGTTAGAGACATAAATGCCATAATGTAGAGAGGGGAAGTGATCAGCATCCACAGGATTCAGACAGATGGAGGTGGTAATCGTAGCAAAAACATTTCCGGTGGTCTAACTATAATAGAAAGACGAGAGATTAGTTAAGAAGTGAAAGCGAGGTAAGGAAGCATAAATAACAGATTTACTTGAATCTCTCAAAAGGTTTAGATTGTTGCTCTCATATTGCCTGTGTATTCATAACTACATAAAAATAATTAAACAAGACTGACCCTATTTACTAGTCATTATTACATTGATAATTCCAAAAGAATCAGACCTACAATTTAGAGAATCATAGACTGTTATTATAGATGTTATGGGATTTCTAAGAGTGGGCAAACAGGCTAGTTTCATATGCTGCTAAAATGAGGTGATTTTTATGAGGTTTATGAATGCATCCGTGTTGTTTACAGGTTTCATGTATCTGACTTTCAGCAAACATTGTGCTTCATATACTAAATCATAGTCTGTGGCTATATGTTAGTTCTTAAAGTACATAGCCGATACAGCTGAGTAGATAGTATGTAAGAATTCTAACCATGGACTTTTAAGGATTGAGAGTTTACAGATGATATCATAATTGGTAAAATTAGCCCTTTACCTTTGTTGTTAGAGGAGTCGTAGTGCCATGTTTTGAATTTTGCCATATTTCTTCAGGTATTTGTAAATGGCTGAAGAATATACATTGCAGAATATTGTGTCTGTTTAACAAGTGAAGATGTTATATTTCTGCTCTCATGTCCTAAGATATAGCTGTTCTTCATGGCACTGAGAATTGTAATGACCACTTCAAAACTGCATCAAAGGTCACTTTATAGTCTGCTGCAGGTGTTTCGTGCTTTGTAAGGTTTATCTCTATTTTCAGCAAGAGAACCTGTATATTTTAAAGTGTTAAATATTGCTAATCCCTGAATTCTATCTTTTATAAAAATACTGTAAAAATCTGAATGCAGATTCAGTATTTGGAACTGAATAAAGCTTTACTGCCCAATGTTTTAACCACTAGTCATGTGTGACTATTGATCAGTTGAAATGTGGTTAGTCTGAGTTGAGATGTGCTGTATGTTGTAAGTGTAAAATGTATACCAGATTTCTAAGATTTAATACAAAGTAACTTAATATTGATTATATGTTTAGATAATTTTTTGATTATACTATATTAAAATTAATTTTTCCTATTTTTAAAAACATGGCTACTAGAACATTTTAAACTCCATATTTGGCTTGCATTATATTCCTACTGGACATCACTGGTGTAAAGTCTGGTGGTTATTTTGTTACCCAGAATTTTTTGGCTTAGACATCTCAGTATTGAACATGAACATATTTTAATATTGAAGCAGTATACAAATTTCTGTTATAGTTATCAGACTTAGATCCAAGAACAGCTTAGAGTTAATTCAAATCTATAAAAGAAAGTTCAAAATATATTTTTTTAAAGATTTAATTTTATTTATTTTTGCCTGCGTTGGGTCTTAGTTGCTGTGTGCGGGCTTTCTCTAGTTGCAGTGAGCGGGGGCTACTCTTTGTTGCGGTGCACTGGCTTCTGCTCCTTGCGATGGCTTCTCTTGTTGCGGAGCACGGGCTCTAGGCACACAGGCTCGGTAGTTGTGGCATGCGGGCTCTAGAGCGCGGGCTCAGTAGTTGTGGTGCACGGGCTTAGTTGCTCCGTGGCATGTGGGATCTTCCCGGACCAGGGATCAAACCTGTGTCCCCTGCATTGGCAGGCGGATTCTTATCCACTGCACCACCAGGCAAGTCCCTAAAGTTCAAAATATTAATGCTAAGTTCAAAACTGAATTAATCTTTTACCATGTAAACTCTTCCTTATCCAGTGTGATCAAGGTCCAAACTTGACATCTGGGTGTCATCCTTCACCTCTCACATTGGTAATCAGTTGGTGGTATAAGTAATAACTTATATCTTAAATCTTTCTGAAATCTGTCCCCTCTTCTTCATTCCCACTGCTTCTTTCTTGACTGGGGTTCTCAGTACCTCTCACATAAGCTATTGTAATCATCTTAGAGATGACTTTGCCTCCCTACCCTCTCCTTAGCCCTAGAATCTAGCATAGAACAGAACTTACAGTAAGCACTCAATAAAGGTTTGTTGATTGAATGGATGACAGAGCTGCTGATATTAATCAAAAGTTGCAGAATGAAAAAAGACTTTTAGCCCTACGTAATATACATGTATACAGTTGGGCACACAAAGTAAGTGCAGATGTAATTCTCTGGCTGAACTTGTCAGTGCTTTAAAACTGACATTTGTTGTCATATTGTTCAACAATATGAATGCATATTCAACATTTGCATTCATATTCTTTAGTTCAAGTTTTCCTTTATTGGTTATTCTTGGAAGTGGTGATATAATAAGTGTTCTGTTTTGCCAAGGATTTTGATTTGCCAACGTAAATTTGTGGCAGTCAGTCCAGAGAATCATTGGTGCCATGAAGACAGCTCCTTGTTTTTATCTGGAGTCCCTGTGGGATTAAACTACATCTGGCAATAAGTAGGGATTCTGGTCTGGGCATCTTCAAAGGCAAGAGACTGCTAGTATTTATCAGATCTATGTGGATAAGCAAATGGGAAGGGATTAAATTTTTTTGGGTTTGTTTTCCTTCTTTTAATAACTGACTATAAAATTAAAACTTCCAGAAGTTCATACAGCAAATTAATACATTTTTCTACGGTTGTTGAAGAGGAAACCTGTTCTTTTTTTATATACCTAGGCAGATAACTAAGAATTTTAGATTAGTATTTTATTTACTTAAGCATATATTTTTTATAAGTACTTTATCTCAGAGAGCATAACAGCAGTTTACAATGCTCAAAATTAATTTTCTAGGGATACTTTACTAATTCTTTTTAAAGGGTTGATCATTTAGTACCGTGGTTTAAAACCTTTTAACATCTGTGTGTATTTGGACATCATGACTGGCATTTGGAGGCTTCTCTTGCCATTTATCTATGTGGGAAAGTTTATCCAGAATTTCTTTCTGAGGAAAATCTTGAATCTGTCTTAGGGAAGACCACTCCCCCTTCCAAGTGAACGTGAGCTTGCCTTCCATAGAGTCTTGTTTGTGTCTTTCCTTTCACATTTTTAAGAGATTATTAGTCCTGTGACTCAGTTTAGCTGTTGTTTAAGCATGTGGCTCTACATTTACGGACAAAATAAAATGGCTGCATTGCAGGTACTTGTCATGGAACGTAATCTAGAATTTACCTTTCCAAGCCTCACCTAAGAGAAATAATGTTTATGCAGGATTGCCTGAAGAATATGTAGTCTCTTCATTTGTCCATACTCTAAATCTATCCCAGGATTAAGTCAGTCCCTCCGAGAGTCACATACCTGGATTCCATCATATTGCCAAGGGAGGAATTTCTTATCTTAGGAATAGAAATAATGTGTTTTTCTAGGCCATCTGGTTTGTTTTTACATTATAGTCACTTTTGACTCTTGTAAGTGTTCGTGTTTCTTTATGTTGCCTGCTAGAAAGCTTAATGTCAAATACATGGCACACCTCTAACAAGTCTATAGAATTTCATGGCATAATTTTTATGTGCTTCCTGTCCTTATTTTTGCATTGTCTTACTTCTCTTTTGTTAAATTTATTTTATCTTGATGCATATGCATCATATCTATCCTTTAATTATAGTTGTTCTCTATCGTTCCTTATTAGATTTTTTTTTAAAAGCTCCATCTCCCTATGTGTGTTACACTATAACTAGTTTAACATATCTGTATATTGTGAATTCCTAGATTTTAGATTAAGAGTGACCTAAGGTTGAAATGTTAATTAAATGTTTTAATGTTCTGTAGCTCTAAAGAAAATAGTTGGATAAAATGTCAGCATGTAGGACTATTTTAAACATTAGAAAAAAATCATCTCTCTGAAAAGGAGGGTAATTGTGCAAGTTTGCCTAATCCTTTTGATCTTGGCACACAGAAATACAGACTTCAGTTGAGATTAAAACTATGAATTTCAAAGGAAACATGGCCTTCAGTGTGTAAAATATATAACAGCTGGTTGACTACTCCATTTAAAACTACACAATAACAATCGTAGACAGAATGAGTCTCCTGCCAAAAGATGCACGAGTGCTTGATGGTTATTATCAAGATATGATACTAACTCACACTTTTCTTTAGTAATAGTATAAATGTAGAAATGAACAATGTGCTGCTGGCTCTAAAATCTCTCTTCTGCCCAACAGTTTCAAGGGCAGTTTAGAAGTACAGAACTCCTTGAGTGATTTCTCTATCTGCCTTTCAGCCCGTACTTCAGTGTGTTGTTGACTAAATTTCATTTTTTTAAACTGTCAGATAAAATTTTTATTCTTAGCATCCCACAATTTTTTCCTAAATACTTGATCCTCCTTTTTATCCCCCTTGACATTCATGAATTATTGTTCTTAATGTCACAGCTTCACACATAGTTAAACTTTTTTTTAAGCCCCCAAAGTTAAACTTTTCTTTGTAAATAATATAAAATTTGTTTAACATTCTTGTTCTATGTTTATATTAAGGTAAATATCTGAATTCAGAAGCATTTTTGTGATGTATTTGTAATTAGTGTGGGAGAATGTTAAGCTCATGTTAGTAGATTATAGTTCATGAACTACTTCAGTATTTTCACTGTTGTGTTTCACCTGAACAAGTAATCCTTAAATAGGTTAACTAATGCATTTTTAAAAAAAAAATGGGGATTAATGTGGATTTGTCACATCTGGAAAAATCCCATTTGGAAAGCATATTTACATTTTGAATTTGTATCTGTCCAATATGAAAAAGGAGTTGATTTTTCTCTTACCTTTGTTTCTCAAAGAATTTGATATAACAGCAATTTTTCTTTTCTATTTTTTCAATCTATTTCAAAAAAGGAAATTATAGGTAAATTAAAAATTTGCTGAGGTTACTTGGATTCATCACAAATTCAGAGCCAGCATTTAAGGAGTTAATGTATCTTATTAGGGGGACAGGAAATCTGGCAACTATTGCAGAAACTAGACCTAATGGTGCACACAAACAATTTGTCAGTCTCCTTAAATGTGAATAGCTTTCCGCAAAGTGGCTGCTTTTGCTTTGTTTGAACAGGCTAAACTTTTCCTTTTTGGACTTTAAATCTTAGAAGTGAAATGTGATCCACATATTCAATCAAAATCATTTAATTCAAAGCATATTTTGATTGGAACAAAGTTGACATGGAAAGAAACTCTAGAATAAAAAAGTTGAAAGGACTTTATATCATATATTTAGCAGGAAAATTTGAAACAGTTCTAATTAGGCTGAAAAAAACAGCTTTCTTCAATGTAAATTACAAAGGTCATATATCAATGTTAAGGAAACATTACCACTAGTGTTTGAAATCCAGCACATGCAAACATAACAGACCAGTTCATTTTAAATCTGTGTGTGTGTGTGTGTGTGTGTGTTATAAGAAGGCCTTATTACATGTTTTTAAAATGAAAAATACTTAAAATTCCAAGTTTATAATGTTGTATATAACATTTTTGCCAATCCAAACATTAACTCCTTTGAAACTTATTACTATATACACTCAAATGAATTAAGACTCTTAATTATATGTACAAAAAGTTATAAAACTAATTTTTATACTTTCTTCCATTAAAATATGTTTAAATACATCTTATAATTAAATGCATATCAAGTCAAGAGGGTTCGTCAGTGATTTTTCTTATTTGAAGCTTATAGCTATGGCATTTTGTACCTTGGAATTGAACTGGGCCTTCTCAAAGCCTGGGAATGGAAGTAGTAGTATGGGGTGCAGATATGTGTATCTGGGCTGCACAAGCCTATTTCTTTCTGGTTATATAATTATTTCTGTACTTAAATTATTTTGTACTTAAATTATTTCTGTACTTCTGTACTTAAAAGTTTGTAAATAATATTTGATTTATTTATTTGATTTTTTATAAAAATTATTTATCCTATAGATATCGATAGCTTTTATTTAGTTGCTTTTTTTAAATGGCATGGTATGAGAAGATTTAGCAAAAGTGTAACTAAATATTAGCATCAATCTGGGAATTACAAGTATGAGAAACACAAATAATACACAATTAAGGTTTCCTGGTCTTGAGGTAAACAATTATCTAATAATTTCTTTTGTTAATTGAAATTAGTTTTCTTGATTTTACATAGCTTTTACATTAGAGGAAATACGATTTTTTGAAGATAAAAGGAAATTGCTAGAGTATTTCTAAGGCATGCATAGATTACTGAACACATGATTAATGCTTTTTATTTTACAATTTTTATTCTCAAATAGCTTAGGATTTCTTGGAAAAAGCAAACGATTTCTACATGTTATCATATTATTTGACTCCACTATAAGAGGCAACAATAATTTTATATAACATTTTTTAGCAGTAAATAATTCGTTTCCTTAATGGGTTAGTTTCAGGAAGACGTAGATTGCGATCTTTCAGTGAGATTTATTGTTAGACACATATTCATATATGTTATAATTATTTCTGACACAGGGCTACACAAATGAGTTATTTATGAATAATTTACTATTTTCTTTATAATATTAAACCTTTAAGTTGTTGATGTTCTGCATGTGGGCCAAACAAATGAAAGTTACTAATAAGTGTGTGTATTTGACATCTGTATACTCTACTTTTTAGCATATCTCAAGTGTTTTAGTCTCTGCTTAATAGATCTCATTAAAAATACAGATATCAGCCCCAAGACAGTTTGTCAAGACTAATATGAGTCCCCCTGGATTGGATTGACAATTCGTGTGAGGCTTCATATGATTGTCTTTTCATAGTCTTATTTGAACCTTAACAATTGAATGTTAGTCACTGATTTATTTTATAATAACTCAGATGAGTTGAATATTATTGTATTGTGTTGGACATTTTAGTGGATTTTCTTTTTTACAAATTTTACTCAGAGCACACATTGGATGTAAATGATGTATCTAGCTTGCTAGGGGAGTACTAGCAATTGATTGGTTAGGTTTGATAGCAGCATGGGAAGAATGTTTCTATCCCCTAGCTGCAAACCATATTTAACTCCAGTCCTAATGAGGACTGTCTGTCCTAAAGGCTTTGAAAAATCTCAGATGCTTAGCATTCCACTGGCATGTTTTTATTTTTTTGTGACTGAAAATGTGCATATAAATAAGTATTTATATAAAGAGTATTTTTAAAAATCTTAACATATGAAAGGGGAATTAAAGAATTTTTAATTTATGTTTTTGAATCTCAAAAACAGAAGTTATAAAATGTATTCCCAGGGTTTTCCATTTTGAATTATTTGTATTTTTTACCCTCAGTAATTTCCTCCAGCTTCTTCTTACCTCTTCAGTCAAGTCCTTAATAAGTGCATTTGTTTATTGTCATATATATACTTTTGGTTAGGCAATTGCCATTCACTGGTATCAAAAGGATGTTAAAGTCCTGAACTGACTTTGTATTAAATGATTTTTAAACTTTTGGAAATTCCTGTATATCCATGGCAGTTGTTCTTGTGGGTCCCTTTTTAAAGCTATGATATATTGCAAGAAATGATTGAAGACTGCTGAGATTTTTAGTTTATTTTTTTAAATGTATTTAAAGTTTATTCCTTAAAGTAACTTGTTTATCAACCTCTGGAAGAGATTTTGCCAATAATTGGGTGAATTACTGGTCAACCCCTTAAGGACTGACCAAGTGTAACAGGGTAAGGGGAGGGATGAACCATGGCACTATGGTGACTTCTGCACGTGTGCTTGTGGCATAATGTGAGCATCGTGTCTGTCATTTCAGCATTTTTGCTTAACATTTTGATGTGGTGTCAAGATGTAAAGGTTTAAGCATCTAAATCTAACAAACTTCACCATTTTGAATGTGCATAAAGAAGTAATCAACATTAGGAAGACACAATTCTTTGATGACACATAAAATAAAATTGCCCTGGGTTTTAGAGCTTTAATATTGAGAAAATTCATTTGTACTTTGTCATTTGCTGAGCCTTCTGGAATTTTATAGTCTCAAATCACAATACCACGGACACTCAGGAGACTCCTGACTGTTTTATCTTATTAAACAATTTTGAAATCATTAATTTTTAATTAGCTTAGATGCGGGGTTTCTTTTTATCATTTCAATAGTGTGTGTGTATATGAACTAACATTTTTTATTTAAACTACTGGCGAGAGTATTATTTACATAAATGAGTGTAGGTTCTTTCTTAGAGTATATACTGTGAGTTTGCTTCATATAGTCACACATTTTTGTAGACTCAGAGATATTACATGCTAATCTATTATAGTAGAGCTTTTCAGCTGTTTATTAACTCAGATTTTGAACAACTAAAAAGGACATAAGCTCAAAGATATGTATAGGTCCTTCCCTGATTGAAAGTTCTAATTAAGTGAATTGGAGAAAATTAACTGAAATTAGCTGTCAGAAAGTCACATTTAAATGAGTGATGAGCTAGTCTGGCAGTAAACATTTAAATGATATAAATTGCCATTTAAGTGTATGGTTTAATGTTTGTCATGTATTAATGTGACATGAGACTGCAGTGACAATCAAGCAGCTTGCTCTAATTTGAACATATTTAGGGCTTTTGTGTAGAGTGCGCTGCTCACAAATTAAGACAATTGCTGTTTTTATGTGTCTCTGTAACATGTCCTCCAGCCCCACCCCCTCACCCCATCACTACCCAAGACCTAAGTTAATGAAACAAACATATCATTTTTTGTGTGCAACTTGCACTAATAGTTCCTGGATTTTCAGATCAATTTTAAATCCATGTACTTAAAATAGGACTTTCCTGAAAGTTATTACAAGCCCTTCTCTTCTTACTTCAAATAAAATATGAAGCAGTTTTGTGTTCTCTTAGCTGTTTACTAAATTTATAAATATAATGAGTTTTATAAGAGATGTTTTAAACAGTGACTTTTACAGTTGAAACTAAATAAATATTTTTTAGGCATATTTCAATTCAGGTATACTTTAGAATATGAGAATTGCCTAGAGTTTTATTTACAGAATTATTTTTTAGACTTTATGATATATGATATATTAGGAAGCCATGTTAAATATTAGTTAAAGGAAATATATTATTTGAATTTAGCCATAAACAATTTTCTTATTCATAGGCAGTTTGTTTTGTTTTGTTTTGTTTTGCTGTACGCGGACCTCTCACTGTTGTGGCCTCTCCCGTTGCGGAGCACAGGCTCCGGACGCGCAGGCTCAGCGGCCATGGCTCACAGGCCCAGCTGCTCCGCGGCATGTGGGATCCTCCCGGAACGGGGCACGAACCCGTATCCCCTGCATCAGTAGGCGGACTCGCAACCACTGCGCCACCAGGGAAGCCCATAGGCAGTTGTTTTAATAAAGCACATATCTACACAAGTGTATACCTGTGAACTAATAGGAACGTCTTTTGTCGCGAGATGATTTATATCTCATTGGTTGCTTGCTATAGAAGTTAGTCAATTTTGTTTTAAAACCAACAGATTTCTTTTTATAATATTGAAAGCGTAGCAGCAAGCCACACCAAAAATACATCACAGTCATACACTTATGACTCTAAAAATAAGAATTTCAGTGAGATACATTACCTGATACAACTTGGTATGCTTCAAATTAAGCTTCACAGTTTGAGTTTGTGATTTGAATAACATTATTTATTGATAGACTAGTCCATAATGCTAAGCTTTTATATTGGAATAATTTTTAACAACATTAAATAAGTATGAATACTTTTCTAAAAATAAGAAGTCTCTGCTCATTAAAACTCTTTAGGATTTTTAACATTATTAAGTTCAGGAAACATTTATTGGTACCTATTGTGTTTTAGGTACAGTGCTTGGAACTGGGAATGTCATGATGAATTGCAAGTGGATCTTGAACCCAGCATTTCTGTTGAAAACTTGATTATGTTCATTCATTATTTATTGGACACTTATGTTAATAGCATCAAATATTTGGTCTGATTTGATACTAGTACATAGAATAATAATTCAGTAATTATAAGTATCCCTCCCAAGATCTAATTTGATGACATAAAAACTCAGTTGAAATAACTAAACAATTTGTTTACAGTTGTTACAGTAGACAATAAAATGTTGTAATTCTAGAAAAATTATAAATATTTCAAGTGAATAGTCAATGTTTAATATTTTCACATTTGCTATCCCAAAGTAACATTTACATTGTATGACCTCCTTTCTCTGAAACGTTAAGTTGAGTACCTGTCAGGCCCTGAGTTACAAACGTGACCAAGATAGACCCAGTCCTGGTCCTCACATTTCCTACTGAAATCTAGGCAATTGATTGTAATTCAGTGTGACAAGTGCTGCAAAGTCTCTATAAAAATAGAGGACAAATTCTGGTAGAAAATAGGACATCAGAATAAGTCTGTTCACAGTCAATTTAGAGGTAAACTTTACTGCTTGTTCTAAATTTCTCTATATATTTTAAAAATAGAATTCAGCATAATAATAAGATCTACACCTTTTTTTTCAGGCTCTGGAGAGTGAATTTGTTTCCTGCCAGCTTCACCAGTGGATTGATCTCATTTTTGGCTATAAACAGCAAGGGCCGGAGGCTGTTCGAGCCCTCAATGTGTTCTATTACCTGACCTATGAAGGAGCTGTCAATCTGAATTCAATAACTGATCCTGTATTGAGAGAGGTAAGTTATCTGACTGGGTCTAACAGGTATCTGTAGGCCAGAAGCTATTAGATCTCATCTTCCCCATGCTTTCATTTTACTGATAATGAAACTGAAACCAGATGGGTAAAGTGCCCTTAGCAGGATGGATAACCTTTATGTTAGTGACCTAGCTGGGACTTGAACCCAGAACTTCCCTCCAACAAAATGTTCGACTCAATATAAAATGAGAGCTTTTTCAATTTGAACCCACTAAGGGATCAATAATCATATTTCTAATTTTTATAACTTTGAAGGCTACTCACTAATTTAAAGAACTAGGAAAATAATAATTCATTAAAGAAATAAGATTATAAGCATAAATCTATTTAAATGTGATAAAACACATATTTATATATGATACATAAGTCCATGTATAACCATATAGAAGTTAATAGTAAGAATGAAATCTATAACTTTCCTACATCATCAAACTTGGTGTTGGATGTTACTGAGACTTGTTTTATCTTTGTCATTGATTTTCTTAAGTAAAACCCTCAAAACATGGTTTTGACAAATACAGTATTCACGAAAAACTGCATATAGCCTTGCTTTTTTTTTAAAGTATTTTAATTATACATCCTCCTGCTAACATACATCATATACAAAGATGTATGTATGTTCATGGAATTGAACAGACAACACCTTACACATCTGTACTATTTTAGAAGAGAACTTTATTGAAGAAACCAGGGAGTTTTGATTCATAGGGAAAGTTGTATATCACTGGAAAGGGAACATCGTTTGCGGTAAGATTTGTCGTTTTTCACTGTCACTTGATGTATTTCTTTATAACTCTATTTATGACCTGATCACGTTGACAGTATATGAAAGTACATATTTAAATATATTTGCTAACATCGATTATCACCTGGTTTATGTGCTAGATAAAGAAGGTTAATACACAAACAAAAGCACTATGCACTCGATGCACATTTATCTTAAATTGCACAGGTTTTGAATTGCAGTGTTTCACTTTATTTTAGAACTGGATCAGGTGAACTCTAAAAGACTCTTCCAGTTTTTCAGTTCTTTGAAAATGTTCCTTTCAGGGGGCATTTTATTTTATTAGAGCAACAACTGACTGCGTGACACAAAATATGCATAAGCTCCATGTATGAAATTGAGGTTGGAGCAAACATGCAAACGGTGTTACATAACTTCATTGTTAGAATAGAATTGAATAGGCCCATTTACTTTCTTTTTTATTGTTTTAACAGTATTTGAACAGTGGTTCTATTAATGTCCATAATTACTTTTCAGATATACCACCTGGTTCTGTTTTTTTGGGTTCCCTTGTAGTAATTATCCCTATCTCTACTTAGCTATTATATGCATGGAATCAATATAGATTTGATTTTGTCATGTCCTGTTTTGCTTAACATACCAGCATATATTATTTTATGTTGCTATAAAATCTGTGTAGTTTTAATTTTGAAATTCCATAATATTTTGTAGAGTTGCTATGAAAATGTACTTAATACCATTTCTCCCAATGTGGGATCCTATTTTTTTTTTGCGGTACGCGGGCCTCTCACTGTTGGGGCCTCTCCCATTGTGGAGCACAGGCTCCGGACGCGCAGGCTCAGCGGCCATGGCTCACGGGCCCAGCCACTCCGCGGCATGTGGGATCCTCCCGGACTGGAGCACAAACCCGTGTCCCCTGCATCAGCAGGCGGACTCTCAACCCCTGTGCCACCAGGGAAGCCCCCTATTTTTTTTTTAAGGCTTGTCTATTGGTGTGTCCAAGTCGATACAGTGATACTTTTCCCGTCATTAAAATTTATGCAACATGTGGTTGATAAAGGATGGCTCTCTGTATCTGTGTGATGCTGCTAGTTAAAAAGTGAAACATTCCATCAGCTGGATGTTTCCTCTATAGATCAGTCAGTATAATTGGCTCTTTGTTTTCACTCTGGATTGACCCACCCTGCTTCTCACACACATCAACGATTTACCAAAGCAGTTTACCATATACTGTTTACAGTGCAAGCTAAAAGAGCACTGTCCAATAGAACTTTCTGTAGTAATGGAAATGTTCATTGTATCTGCACTGCCCAATACAGTAGCCACTAGTCACAGGTGGCCATTGTGCATTTGAAATGTGGCTAATGTGACTGAGGAACTGAATGTTTAATTTTAGTTAATTTAGACAGCCACATATGGCTAGTGGATACCGCATTGGACAGGGGAAACTAGAAGACTGTTGTGTATCTTTGGTTACCAAATTTTCGAAATCCAGATTCTGGGCAGGTGGTCAGACAACGGGACAATAAATGTTTGTTAAATTAACTTGGTAGAATATTTGAAATTGGGCATAGTCCATTTAGACATTAGATATGTAGTTGACATACATGTGTAAACCAAATTATATTTTTTCTTTCACTTAAAGTAACATGTTATGACTTCAAATATTGGTTTTTATTGTGGTAAATAAATATACAATTTACGATGTTAACCTCTTTTGAGGTATAATTCAGTGGCATTAAGTATATCCATATTGTTATGCAACCATCGCTACCGTCCATCTCCAGAATTTTTGTCTTTCCCAAACTGAAACTCTGTATGCATTATACAGTAACTCCTCATTCCTCCCTGCCCTCAGGCCTTGACAACCACCATTCTACTGTCTCTAGGAATTTGACTATTCTAGGTACCTCAGATAAGTGGAATTATACAATATTTGTCCTTTTGTATCTGGCTTATTCTATTAAGGTTCATCCGTGTTGCAGCATGGGTCAGAATTTCCTTCCTTTTTAAGGCTGATTAATATTTCATCGTATGTATATACCACATTTTGTTTATCCATTCATCTGTCAATGGATATTTTGGGTTGTTTCCACTTTTTAGCTATTGTGAACAATACTGCTATGAACATGGGTATATTAATAACTGTTTAAGGCCCTGCTTTCAAGTCTTTGGGGTATATACTCAGAAGTAGAATTGATGGATTATATGGTAATTCTATGTTTAACTTTTTGAGGAACTGCCATGCCAAATAAGTTTTCAGTATTTATTTTTCATGATCAGCATTTGCTAAAGACTATTTAAAACTTTTGCTGTAAGTTTCTTTTCTTCCCCACATCTCCAAGTGGTTAATTATTAGCAAATTAAACTTTAACTGGAGAGCTTTCCAACTCATTGCACCCTAATTTTTTTTTTTTTTTTTTTTTTTTGACTGCACTGGGTCTTCCTTGCTGCACGCAGGCTTTCTCTAGTTGTGGCGAGCGGGGGCTACTCTTCATTGCAGTTGCACGGGCTTGTCATTGCAGTGGCTTCTCTTGTTGCAGAGCACAGACTCTAGATATGCTTCAGTAGTTGCGGTGCATGGGCTCAGTAGTTGTGGCTCACAGGCTCTAGATCACAGGCTCAGTTATGGCACATGGGCTTAGTTGTCCTGCAGCATGTGGGATCTTCCCGGACCAGGGATCGAACTCACGTCCCCTGTGTTGGCAGGCAGATTCTTAACCACTGCGCCACCAGGGAAGTCCCACCCCTTAATATATTTTTATATTATATGTTATATAAACATGTATTATATATTAGATTCAGCATTCACTCAAAAAACATGGCCTGTGGTGTATGGTGGGTACTCAGTGTTCTTGAAAGACTATATCAGTTCATTACTTTAGCATTATTAGCATTAATTCATTAATATACATTAGCATTATTCATATAAGTATACATATTTGCTTTCTGAATGTTATTGAAACAAATATGATCTTTTATCATAGCCATTCCTTATTATAGTGCTGAATTTTGTGACACAATGCAGTGTGATACAGTAGAATAAACAAACAAACAAATGTGGATTTGATTCCTGGCTCCAGTGCCAACTAGTGGTGTGACTTAGCTCTTCCTGAGATTCCATATATGGAATTGCTATGATAACGCCCACCTCATGGAGAATTAACTGTTGTATAATACATGAAAAGGCCTGCCATGGTACCTATCCCATCATAAGTACTCAGCAAGTGTTAGTCCCTTCCCTTATGTTGTTCCCTGTTAAACCCGTGGGTTAGAAAACACAACTATAAAAAAGAATATGTGGGCTTCCCTGGTGGCGCAGTGGTTGAGAGTCCGCCTGCCGATGCAGGGGACACGGGTTCGTGCCCCGGTCTGGGAAGATCCCACATGCTGCGGAGCGGCTGGGCCCGTGAGCCATGGCCACTGGGCCTGCGTGTCCGTAGCCTGTGCTCCGCAACGGGAGAGGCCACAACAGTGAGAGGCCTGCGTACCGCAAAAAAAAAAAAAAAAAAAGAAGAAGAATATGAATTACCGATTGCATCATAGAAAGAATCATAAAGTGTTAACACTGGCGAAGTTATTAAAGATTGTTTTTTAGAAGATTCATACAGAATTCATTGTAAAGTGAGGCAAGGAGAAAACAGAAAACAAGAATAGGTCATTAATTTTTTTCGACCACCTTTTACTAAACCTAAATTATGTAATAAGGTTAAAGAGTTGAAAGGCAAGTCCCTGCCCTCATCAGGTAGAGTTCATTGTCTAGTGGGGAAATATGGATAAGTAAACAGTTATGATACTGTTATAAATTCAGTGTAGAGATAAGTACACTGCGTGCATGCACAAGCGTGGCGAATAGGCACTAAACCTAGACTGCCAGAATTCAGCCATGTTTTTTGGGAAGTGAGAGGCCGGAGCTGTAGATTGAAGGGTGAATAAGAACATTGGATAGAGTTGTGAGCAAAGGATAGCTACACAGAAGAAACTGTATGAGCCTCCTGCACAATGTGTGAAAGAGATCATGGCTGGAGATTATGTTTGTGGAATGAGCCAAAAGTGATAAGGGGAAGCACGTAGACAGGAGCCAGAAAAAGTAATTTTAATGCCATGGAAAGTAATTTTAACTGCATTTTAAGACAGTGGATTGAAGGTTGTAGGTTGGTGACATAACCATATGTGTGTTTTAGAATCTGTCTGAAAGAAGGCTGAACAAATAAGAAGTGAAAAGTCCTCATTGTATTATTCTAAGAGTCATTAGAGAAGGACGCTTAGATGGTAGAGGACTGTGCTGTGAATGGGAGGTGAACAAGTAAACACAGTGAGGAAAGGAAATAATGGAAGGGAGAACTTCTCACTGCTTTATTAAGATATAGTTCACATATGATACAATTCACCCACTTGAAGTATACAATACAGTAGTTTTAGTTTATTCATGGAGTTCTACAAGCATCACCACAATCTAATTTTACAACATTTTGTCACCACAGAAAGAAACCCTGTACCCATTACCAGTCACTCTGAGGGAGATTTTTTTTTTTTAATGGGTAGGTAATTGTGTTAATTGGAAAGATCCAAAAAGAGAGAAGCACATGAAACATAGGAGAAAGAAAGCATGAAATAGACTGCCAAGCTCTATGAGGAAAAGGAAAGGAACAAAATCCAGAACATGGATAGATAAAGCGCTGGACAGCAGGAAACAATACTCCCTTGTCTGTGGTTAGAGAATGGAAGGTTAGCCTGGGGACTGGTGTAAGTAAATGTGCATGAATGAGGTGGAAGGGCAACAAGATTATGAGGGTTTTTGCCAAAAGTGAGGTAATATTTGTGGAAATACCTGACATAATGATAGGTGCTTAATTGATGCTCAATAATATATAAACTATTATTTCCTTTACATGTTTTTCTCTGTTCTCAATAGTGGAAGAGTAGATGTAGAAAAAAGTTGAATAGAGAAGGGGTGTACGTGTGTGTGTGTGTGTGTGTGTGTGTGTGTGTGTGTGTGTGTGTGTAATTATACATGTGGAAAGAGATGGGGTTTGGCCATGAGAGTATGGTGGAATATATAAAAAAAGATTGAGAGACTTCCCTGGTGGTCCAGTGGTTAAGAATCCACCTTTCAATGCAGGGGATGCAGGTTAGATCCCTGGTCAGGGAACTAAGATCCCACATGCCCTGGGGCAGCTAAGCCTGTGTGCTACAACTACTGAGCCCACATGCTCTGGAGCCCGCCCACCACAACTAGAGAGAAGGCCGTGTGCCGCAACACAAGAGCCCACGTGCTGCAACCAGGACCTGGCACAGCCAAATAAATTAAATATATTTTTAAAAAAGACAACTAGGAGCAACTGTAAAGGGATATAAAAGAAGATTTTTCTTTAAAAAAAAGAATTGAGAGTGGAAGGGTGGTTAATGAAATTGTTAAAGGGATTTTGTTGAAATGGTGGATCTAGGCTGGTTTGGATAAATAAGACAGGGACTTATAAATTGGGAAGGTTTATTATTTCATTAATTATTCATTCACTTATTCAACAAATATTCATTGTGTTCAAGGTGCTAAAAATACAGATGAGCGAGAAAGTCAGTCCAAACCCTTTCCCTCATGGAGCTCACATTCCAATGAGGTGCACAGAAAATAAACAATAAATACTAATTTCAGTTAGTGATAAGTGCTGTAAAGAAAAAAGGCTGGGTTACAGAATACACAGTGACTTGGGAGTAGAGCAGTCTTTCAGAGAGGTCGCTCACAGACTGCCTCTGTCCTCATAAAATGTTTCCTTCCACACGTTGAGAACAATGTAAATTCGTATAAGCAAACCCCGGGAGGCAGCTCCCACCGCTCTACTCGGGCCAACCACGTGCCTGTAACCCCAGGCCAGGACAGCCTCCCAAGTCTTGTGAAGTCTTGCTAGTTGTAAAGCTTCCACTGTCACCATCTTCTAATTTACTCTCCACCCCATCTCCAGGCCGTACTATTTTTCCTTCAGAATCTTGTTCTTCTAAGAGGCTTTAACATCCCTAACACTAGGAAATTTGTGCATACACTTGGCTTATATTGAAACATTCTCCCTGTGAAATCACAATAATGGTACCAGGATGGATTTTTGCCTCTCTAGTATTAAAAGCAGACTAGACTAGACTTATTTCTGGTCACTATGATATACTCGGTTCAATCTGGGACACTTTGGTGTCCACGAAGTCATACACAGAGGCAGGCTTTCCACATACAAGTCGTGTATTCACTTACTACTTGGGAAAGGCTCCATTCCTCTTGAGAAAGTTTTATTCTAGAGTGAATGATTAATACATATGGTGCAGTAAGTGATCATAAAAATAATCTCTCTATAAAAAAAGCACTAAACAATAGAAATAATAACCATAAGAGGAGGAAGAGTAATCAGAGAAACAGCCTGCAGCACATTAAACTTTTATGTTGTTTTTAATTTTTAGAAAACAGCTGGGTTATCAGTATACAACTATGTCTGTATTCGCATATGTCACACACCAGGAAGAATTATTTTTCAGGCAAATATGCTTTTCCTCCCCCCGCCCCCAAATATCTGTGACCTCTGACTAGAGGATATATTCTTACCTTGAGCTCTTTATTCTAACAGACCTTTTTACTCTTCATTATTTCTCTATTTCCCTGGGGTACCTTTTTCCCTTTATCTCTACCTTTACCACTTTTAATCTACTCTATTTTCCTAGCATTACATATATGTTTTTATAGACAAGGTACAAATAAATAAAAATTGGTTATTTTCTCATGATTAATTCTGCTGAATTTGGTTTGACTCATTCACCTTTCTTCCTTCTACCAGCATTTCAAAAAAAAAAAAAAAAAAGAAAAACTAAAAACCAAAATTAGGTTAATTGAATTCAGAGTCAGATCTGAGTAAGAATAAATACTTTTATTAAGGAAAAAACCTTGTTCCAAAATCCAAATTCACAAAATAAATTAATGATGAGTTGAATATTAACTTTACAAAATAATTTTTCTTTTCCTAAAAAATGTAAAATAAGTATTTTCCTTAAAGAATTTCTTTAATATATTCAGAATATAATTGTATTTATAGGCATAGTTTCTAGAACAACTCTATATCCTTTCTTATATCCAGAGTTCTCCTATCAATTATCATGTAAATGATATTTGCTATATGCAAAAGTTCAGAGCTCAGTTAGCTATTCCTTAGTGTAAAACAGTTCACTGATGGAGTTTTATTAGGTCAGAAGTAAGTGTTTAAAAATTGTAAGTACAGTGATGTGCTCTGAGTGAGATGTGTACACTACATATCTGAGCACAAGGGAGAAACAGCCAACCCAGATTTAGGCAGGAATGACCCACCTGAATATAATCCTTAAAGAATGAGGAGTTAAGTAGGTGAAGCAGTGGAAAGCAGAGAACACAGTGTATGGGAAGGACCACTGTATGGCGCCATGGCTGGAAAATAACGTGTGGGGAGTGGCGGGGGGGAGGCATAAGAAGTTGGTGATGAAGAGCAGTTAGGTTGATGGTGTCTCCAAAGCACATTTGGAAACCATTTATGTCTGTCATTAGTCTAAGCCACCATCATCATCTCTCCCCTGACTAGCATTAGTAGTGCTGGTCACCCTTTTCTACCCTTAACTACCTACAATCCACTTTCCAGAGAGCTGCCAACGTGACAGTTTAAAACTGTAAATCAGATCACATCCCTCCTCTACTTAAGCTTTCCTATTTCACATTAAACATAGAATAAAATTCTGCTTGGTCCACACGATCTGGCCCCTGCCTGCCTCTCTGATCTCATGCCATGCTGTTCTCATCCTCATTCGTGTGTGCTGTTTCACTGACCTTCTTTCTGTTCCTGAGCCTGTGAAGGTTGTCACTGGATTAGCACCTTTTTATGATAGCCATTTTCTGACTATCCCAGATTTTCACATGCGGGCTCCTTGTCATTCATGCCTCGGCTTGAAGTTCATCTCTTCAGCAAGGGCTTGCCTTCATACATCCAATCTAGTATCTTTTTGTTATTAATTTTAACTTAATTTAAAGCTGAAGACTGATACATATGATACAGATTGAGACTTGAGTCACCTTGGGCATAGTCAGTTTTCATAAATGTTTTATGTGTACTTGAAAAACAATGGGTGCTCTACAGTTTTTAGGAGTAGAGGCAATTTTACCGTATGATATGAGTAATGACAAGTGAGGAGTGTAATTAATGAATGTGATTTTTGTTATTAACATTAGTTATTGTTCTGTGGTATGTTTGAACTTAAACTAAAGAATCCCGTACTGCTATTCTTTCTCAGTTGTTATGCTCTCTTTTTATATTTTTCCTATTTTTACTCTAAAACTATCAGTTCTTACTTCCTGTTACCAGGTCAGTATGTCTGCCTTTTGGGCACCTGTCCTCTTACTCAACAATTAGCTATTTTTTAGATGTGATAGCCTGAGAAACCAAATAACCAGATATGATAGAACTAAATTTAAAGTAAATACATAGGTTTTGATTACTTCCTCAGCTACAAAAGTATAAATGATAGTAATCAAAACTCTATGCTCTAGTTCTAAGCTTCAGTGGAACAGAATAGAGCTTCCATAAATAGACATATGATATATGAGAATATACGATAAAGGTGGTATTTTAAATCACTGGGAAAAGGCTGTCTTATTCAACATGTGGTGTTAAGACAGCTAGCTAACTGTTATAACAAAAATTTAGATCCCTATTTCACATCTTAAGGTAAAAGAAATTACAAATGAATTACATGTTTTTGTTTGGAATAAAGATATTGTAAATATAAAAAGTGCAACTACAGGACTTAGAAAATACTGTAGGTGAGTATTTTAATAATTTTTGGAATGGAGAAGGCCCATTTTGTAAGTCAATATCAAAACCAAAAGTCATTAAGGAAATTGATATATTTGTCTACATAAAAATTGAAGTTATTGTACATCCAAAAAAAACAACAAATGACAAAGTTCAGGAACGGATAATTCACAAAAGATGAAATACAAGCCACAAATGTGTGAAACCTCACTAGAAATCAGTGAAATTCAATTTAAAATCCAACAGCATTTTTTACCTATTAGATCATCTAAAATGAAAAATAGTGAAAATTCCTAATGTTGGTTAGAAACAGACATTGTCATATATTTGGTGAGGATAAAATAGATTGAATTTTTATACAATCTATCAGTTTTTAAAATACTCACCCACTGTTTACTTAGAACTTTAACCAAAAGGAATAATTGAACACATATGTAAAAAAAGATGTTCAAGTGTATAGTTATTCATAATAGCAAAAAAACCCCATGAAAACCAAAACCACATAAATGTCTAACAATAGAGAAGCTGGTTAAATAAGTATTGGTAAATCCATACAGTGGAATGCTATATACATCATTAAAAAATATTGCTATCTAGGTCTATATGTATTGCTATGGAAAAATACTTCGCCATATTACATGGCAAAACAGATCATGTTATGAAACATAGAAAATGCAAATTTTATAATGTGTATATATGCATTAGGAAATTTCTGTAATTATAGACCCCAAGATGTTTATATGGTCATCTCACCAAAGATAGTCATTATCTTTGGTTAGTGAGATCATGGAATTCTTTTATTTGCTACTTTCTGTATTCTGAAAATTGTTTCTTTTTAAAATCAAGAGGAAAAAGCCAACCCACAACTCTTTCTGTCTTCTGAGGGGGAAAAGTCTCTGCTTGAAAATCCAAACAAGTGATGCACGTTAACATGAGGAGAAGGATATTGACTTTGCTTTTGGCTGTTTGGAGGTCTCTTGTAATTACTTTCTGGCACTGGCCATGTTTAACATTGCTAGGATAGTGACTTTGTATAATGATCTTCGTGTAACTTTGATAAAGATGAAGGAATTTACAATTTCTTAACTTTTATCTCTCAGAAATTAGAGTACCTCTAATCTCTTAGATTGTTATTTAACTCACTGAACTAGGATTCTTTTTCATACTTTTTAGCAATTTGAATTTACTTCCTCATTGTTTCCAGCATATTTGAGGAGGACCAAAAAAGATTACTTGTACTCTTAGGGAAAATATCTTAGATATATCACTGTTGATTGTAGTCCTTATCATCATTTTCTAAAAGCAGGAAGGCTTTTGACCTAAGATGCATGAATTCTCAGTCTCTGGGTTCACTACTAAATTGTGTGTGTGTGTGTTTGTATATAATTAAATCGTATATAAAGGGATTTAACAACTTATTTATCAAAAAAATGTGCGTTAACTCTAAAAATTCAAATACTATGAAAGTATAAAGTAAAAGAGTAGAAAGCCTCCGTCCCTAAGTTTAGACTCTGTTAGCTAATGCCAGTCTCATGCTAAAGTGAGCTATAGCAGTTTCTATATGATGTGCTTTGATATACACAGAAAAAAAGCCTCTGCCATAGACTTCATTGCCTTTCACTTGCTTGAAACTTTACCATTAGACATCATTTATTTGGTTACAGATTTGTTTTGAACAATTTTTTCCAGTCATTCAGCTCTCTGTGCATAGAACTTGATAGGAGGTTTTGACAAAAGGAAAAGTACAGACACAGCACAGGGTCTGAGCAGCCATTATGAAGGGAGGGCAGTGGCAGAACCTGGGATGCGCTGGAGCTTGGAAGCAGAGGTAGAGGTTCAAAGAGCAAAAGATACACTGCAGGTAGATGTTGCATAGGACAGCATTAATATGAACAATATCATCTGTGCTTTTCCATCTTGCACCTTATTGTAAGTACTCAGTACATTTCCTCTGGAAGCAGCATTTTCTCCTTTACTTTTCAAGCAAATACAATGTTATTTTACGTTTATGTGAGTTCAGAAATTAAAGTTATTTATTTCCTTCTGAAAATGGAACTCAGCTCTATTTACATAGATGGGTAGTGAAGAGGAAAAGGAGAGCCATGATATTGCTCAATTTAAACAATTATATACAATGAGTCTCATAATATGAAAGTAAAACCTGAAAATTTCTCCCTAAGTTGTGTTTAGTGTCAGTGGTTGATTTTTCCCTCTTCCAAATTTATCCTTCCAAATGCTGTTTTAGTAACACATAATCACTCTGAGAAGGTCTGTTTTCCAAAAGAAGCAGCAGCAGTGTTTAAGTTCACATGACCCCAGTTTCATGACAGCGGTAGCAAATCAGATGTCTTATCCAAGGAAAAGCATTTTTGGCTTAGAATTCAATCACTTTCATGGTGGGAGTCAACAGCTTATTTCAGCTCTAACACTACTGCAGAACCCTGGCTGCAGTGAATCTTTCAGAAAGCATAAACACAATTGGTATTTATAGCATTGTTAACATTTGTTAAATAGTTCGGGGAATAGTCTGTAAGCCCGTTTTAAGCAGGTGGGGCAGGAATTTTTGTTGTGACTGCAGTGAAGTTTAAAAGTAGGACATTAGGACCACATGGTTAGGATGGTTGTAGCAAAAGAATAAAGTAGAAGTATTGAAGACAGTAAGTTAAGACTTCAGACAGCCACAATTCAGGGTGTTACAAAAATAATCCTGAAGCATCTCTAGCCAGAAGTGTGTTACACAGATGGCATATTTGACACAGTGCAGGGCAGGAACTGTACAATGAAAAGACAAACAGTAAGGATTAGTCAAGTTTTAATTGAAAACCTACATTTAAAAATACCTTGAAATTATGCCAGACTTTCTTGTATATTAAAAGCACAAAGTTTCCCTTAGTCAATTAAACATTAAAGTTTGTCAGGAAAGCTAATCTTTGTATTTTGCTAGTGATTATGCCTATTGCAGACTTAATAGTTAAATAGGTGTAGCTGAATTATACATCCAAGGACATAAAGCGAAGTATTACTATTTTTATGATTTTTTTTCTCTATCAGCTACCCAAGGAATCCTGAGCAATTCCATATGCTGATGACTTCTGTCATAAACCCCTGATCCCTTCAGGCACCATCTTCATTTTAAATTGAAAGTATGAAAAGTACTCTCAAATCAAGTGACCAAATTTTGTTCTCAAAATTTTTAACTAAATTCAAGTTTCTATTAAGGTTAAAAAATTACTTAGATTTGAAAAATCTATGTAGGATTATTTGCAAGTATAAGATTGCTAACTGTTAGAATAGCATAGTCAAATTTCTAATTTCAGAATAGCAATGTTGTTTTATTTCTAACAAAGACGAGGAAGTTTACTTAGAATCACTATTTTTAGTTTCCATTATTGGTGCAAAGAAGGAACTGAAATTCTATTAATACAGTATTTAGGAAATGCTTAAGTGCAAATTTTTAAAATGTTAAATATTATTTAACTATGTCATAACAGTAAATGTATCGCCTTCCCTCTCTCTGTCCCTGCCAGTACTGTGTAACTGGGGTGTGTGTGTGTGTGCGTGCGCGCGCGTGTGTGTATTGTCTTTCAGGCTTAAGTTCCTTGAGGTCAAGAATTCCTAACTGCACCTCATTCCAGTGTTTGTACATGGTAGATACAAATATTATTGAAAAAATAGATGAAATGATTCTTACCAAATGACTGTTTCTTTCTGTAACATAGTTTAAACATATTTGTCTGGTTTTGAGAAATAATTTAACCTCCTGAATGCAACTATCCTGAGTTTTTTTTTTTTCTTTAAGAACTTTTTACTATGTTTTCACTATGTTTTCCTCTTAGTATTGGCAGCCTTTCTGAAGCAACATTCCACTTATTTTTCTAGGCAGGCTGCTTTATCTACTCGCTTCCAGTAGCTAGAGATGGAGGTGTTTTGAATGAGCACATCAGTGTTCTAGACAGAGATACTGTTTGAAATTATCCATGAACACAGTGCCGCTGAACATTATTGAGTGACGTTTGTTTCTGTTGGTTGTGTCTGCTCTGACTAGCTGGTTTCTTTCAGATTGGCAGCTGGGATTATGCTGCAGTGGATGGACAGCTACAAGAAGTGGAGATTGTAGTGAGGCTGAGCTGGGCTGGGCTGGGCCTCAGGGTAATGTGCCTGGAATATATGGACTCGGTTAAAAGCACTAATAGGAAATCTATGCATATTTTCACAATTTATAATTACATTATATTTCACCGTGGTAACTTCCATAATATTATTGAGTAAAAATATAAGTAAAAATAGTCCTTTTCCTAATTTCCCCTCTACCCTGGTTTCTTATCACTGCTTTCTTTTTTTTTTTTTAGAGATTTACTTTATTTAGCTAGCTGCTCTTTCTCTTTGCTCTTTATGTACTGTATGCCATGATGATATGTATATGCTTCCAAATACCTAATGTAAGTAAAACATTGTTTACTTGCAAAGTGTATATACCTTTCTAAATATTTAGTTAGCGATAAATGATGGTAAAATATTGCTAAAACTAATGGCTCCTTGAAATCAGATAGAAATAATTTAGGAAATAAGCTCAAAATAACAAAATTAACTTTGTAGCAAGGTCTGTTGATTTCATAGTGTTTGACCAGTTTATCAGTTAGAATTGTCCCTAGGTGGTTAAGAAGTACTTCTGGTTACTATGTTAATGGAAAAATTAAATTTCATAAAGCTATATTTCATATTGTTAGATTTTTCTTTAGATTTTTATGTTTTTTAGTTTTAGATTTTTTTCAAAATGGAAATATTTTATTACTCTATTTTAAAAGTAATACATGCTTTGTCTAAGATATCAAATAGTATAAAAGTGAAGAAGGTATTAATTTTTATTCTGCCAATCTTTTCATCTACCCCCCACCGGAGATAATAGCTGATAAGTTTATGTACCTTTCCAGATTTTACATGTGTGTATTTATGTATGTGTGTACATGTACTCACATAACACATGTTAGTGTGTGTTTATATAGTTTAATTTAATTTAATTTTTAATTTTTTTATTTAAATGAGATAATAAACTATATTCTTTGATGATTTGGAATTGTTTTTAATCAATATCTATAGACCAGTTTCCATGTCACATATATTCAGTTCAACTCACTCATTTTAATGACTGCATAGTATTCCATGAGTATAATTTCATTAGTTTTTTCTCCTAATTTTTACTATTATAAAGTGCTATAATAACCATCTTTGTATCTTAATCTTTTCTCATTCATCTGACTCCACTTTTATGAAAATTTGTAGAAGTGGAATCAGTAGCCCAATCTTTATCAGAAAACATAAAAATTTGACTTTTAACTAAATTTTTGTTTTTCTCTATATCTAATTTCTCAAAATTAAAAAAAAAGTTTAAGTCTTTCAAGTCCAAATTTACATAGAATTACTTCTGTTCAATAAACTTATATCTTCACTATATACATCTTTTGTGTGGATTATTTTGCATAATTTGTTGGTTAAATATCATCTGGTGTTTATTTTGAATGTAAAATCTGATTGACTTTTTAAAATTCCATATGCTGGTAGTATATCCATGACACTTGTTTCTTGATAGGCTACTTATCTTTTACATTATGCTTTACAAAGCTTGATTCCTATATATTTTTTATTTCCAGGGCACTATGAATATTTATATTTCAATCTTAAAAGATTTCTTTTAGGTTCATTATGCTATTTTTTAAAAATTTTGTTCATTTTTTGTTCTGACTACTAAAAAGTAACTCTATTTAATTTCTTATGTTAAGAGCGAGCCTGGTTTCCCAATGTTTCTAAATGATGCTTTGCCTTTTTCTTTTTTTAAAGCAGCTAGAGGTATTATGCAAACAAGACCATTTATATTATAAAGATAATTTTCTCTTTTAGATTCTTCATCCATTTTTAATCAAGTGCATCTAGTTGTTATGGGTTTTCTTTTGGCCTTAGTAGTTAATATTATCAGGATTTTTGGCCTTTAGGAATTGAATACTAACATATATAATAATTAGTATGCTTTTTTAATTTGCTAATACCAAATCTGGATTTTAACAGTGGCTTCAGAGGGCACTGAGGCTGGTTAACTAGAAAGTTGGTCAGTAAACAGTGGAAACTGGTCAAATATCCAGCAAGTTTTTCTCCAACTTAATTCACATGTGTGAAGGGCAAGGGGGAAAAATAGGCACAAGTGATAGTATGATACGTAACACAGGAGAAATCACTAAATGCCCTTATTGTGACTCTTTTTAAACATTGAAAAGTGAATTAATTCTGAAATCCAAAATATGAAGTCTTATTTTGATTTGTAAATATCTTTCAGTAAGGGGTAACTCTAGAATCTTAAGATAGCCTTCTAGTACTTAATTTTGGTAATGTCAGAAATTTTTAATATACTAATAAATGGCATGTTATTTCTTAATAAATGATTTTTCAGTTTCCCTATCCCAATTTTATAGTGCTTTTAGATGTAAATATATAGGGGATAAAATGCAATTTCAGAGTTGTGTGCTTAAAAAAAAGCAGAGTACATATGTGTTTACCTTAATTGCATCCATGTGTTTTAAGTTATTCCTCCCCCAAACCCATCTTAAAATAAAGTTTTACAGCTTTATTGGTTACTAAGTGTTGTACTGAGTTAACTTGTTTCCTCTGTTAGATTAAAAAGACCACTTCAGAGAGACTAAAATAGTCACTGTTAAAGGCCCTACATTGTCACTAAGCCAGTCTACTTTCCTTTACTTTTCTCTCTCTTCTTTCATTCTTTCATTTTGTCTAGTGTGTGTATCTATATTCTCTCTATATGTAATGTCCCTTTCTCTATATATAGCCATAAAATCACGCAAGTATGCAATGTTTGGCACAGAAACCAATAGAATGCACAACTTGCTGAAAATCTTTTCATAATATTTCCATTTGGAAATCCATTAATAAATTCTCTAGGTAATATTTGATATGCTGTTTATAAAACATAAATATGTGGTTTTACTGGAATGTCTTGGAGTATTTGCATAGTCTTTTTTTATTACTATGTATTTCAACATCTGGAATGCTGCCTGCTGAATTCAGGTTTATTATAGAAAGTAGTAACAGGCTATTTACAGAAATAATTGGGAATTGATGAATAAGAATGAAGTAAGCTTTTTAGTAGAAAATTTTTAAAATTTTTATTGGAATATAGTTGCTTTACAATGTTGTGTTAGTTTCTTGCTGTACAGCAAAGTAGTAGAAATGTTTAACAGAATGTTTTTTCAGTGCTGGGCTGCTCTATAATAGTGTTAGGAGTGTATCTCTTAGCTGCATACCTGCTGAATTATGCTGACTTGGATAACTATTCATTCATTAAGTAAATATTGATTGAGCACCTACTGTGTGTCAGGCCCCCAGAAGCACAGAAATACTTAGAAGTCTCTGGTCTCAGGAAGACTTACAGTCTAATTGACAAGATAGAAATTAGACCAGTAATTAGAATTTTAGTTAAGTAGGTAGTAAGGGTCTGTACGCATTGCTCCAAAGCAACAGGGCAGGGCAGCAACAGTCTGGCTGAGATCTAGAAACAGATTTCTCAGAGTACAGAGATGCTGAGCTGAGTCTTATAGAATGAGGAGGAGACAACGGCACAGAGAAAGGGAATAGAAAAAATCGGAAAACAAATACGGAAGCAGTTTGACACATTACATCGCACATTATAGAGTGTGAGAGGGACAGTGTCAGGGCATGAGACTGGAAGCATAGGCAGGAGCTAGATTACTATTATTAATCTTAATTATAAGTGGTTAGTAACATTTATTAAATGCTTTCTTAACCTCAGCCAGACACCATGTTGTCTTTTATGTATATGCTGTAATAATAACATCAAACACTGACCGGTCAAGAACTGTCCCAAGTGTTTTATATTATCTCATTTAATCTTCACAAAAACCCAGTAAAGACCCACTGTCATTATTACCATTTGTAGACGAGGAAACTAAGGCATAACTTGCCGGAGTCACTCAGCTAATATGTGATAAAGCTAATATTTGAACTGAGGCGGTCTGATTGCAGTGTCTGCATACTTAACCCCATGCTACGGGGCCACGCCGTGATAAGGAATTTGGACGGAAGGATTTTAACTAGAGAAGTCACATAATCACATTTGCAGCTTTAGGGTTGAACATCTCCTTTCAAGTCCAGGTGTGTTTAACCCTTCTGAACAAAGATGAAGGCTGCTGGCTAATGTTTATAATTTGGGGTCATTTTTTGATATTTTTGTTCTCAGTGTAGTTTTGCAATAGACCTGAAAAAATAAACTGTTTAAAGGCAGGCACACTCTCCTATTTTCCAATAAATCTTTCTAGCACATTGCCTATGCTGACACCACCTTAAAATAACCTAAGGCCAAATGTGTAAATAATTATTGAAATTGACTAATGGGTACATAGGGATCCATTATCCTATTCCATAATAAAAATTTAACATAATAAACAAATTCTAAAAATATATCACCTGGGACCAAAACTCTCTTGGTGAAGGAGAGTTCATTAAAAACAGTTTAGGCATTTGGTAGAGTTCATTAAGCTACGCTTTTACCTAATCACCTTCCTGAATGTTATACCTGTATGTTTTCTGTGATTTCAAACCTCCCTTATGCCTCTGAATTTTCTATTGCTGTATACAAAGGACTGAAGGGAAAAGTGAAGAGAGTAATAAAATTACTTGAGGGGCTTTTTCAAATCACACATATTCCCCCAGGATTTCTCACTTAGCCGTTAAGAATCACTGCTACAGGGCTTCCCTGGTGGCGCAGTGGTTGAGAGTCCACCTGCCAATGCAGGGGACACGGGTTCGTGCCCCGGTCCGGGAAGATCCCAAATGCCGCAGAGCGGCTGGGCCCGTGAGCCATGGCCGCTGAGCCTGCGCGTCCGGAGCCTGTGCTCCACAACGGGAGAGGCCACAGCAGTGAGAGGCCTGCATACCGCAAAAAAAAAAAAAAAAAAAAAAAAGAATCACTGCTACAGTGAGACACTGGAGTGTTGTCATATCCCTCAGGTGTGTAGGGGGCTGAAAGTGAGAATTACTGCCTTTAGTGACATCCTTCAGAACTTTTCTAAGAAAGACTCTTTTGACTTCTTTGTAACAGCAGCTATCAGCCTTCACTTATCACTCCCCCATTCTCCTCCTCACCCCCATTTTGCCTCATCAAGAACTGTGCTTGTTTTTTGTCCCAGTATAACCTTAGATGAGGCACAAGGGTCTGGGCAGCCTTGCTGTATAAAAGTTACTCAGTAAACTTTTTTGTTGTGTGAATACTATGTACAAGGTACTGTTCTTCCTACTGCACACTACTGAAGTATGATATTCTGACCCTATAGTATAGTTGCTGAGACAGACCAGTAATCTCATAAAATCTAAATAACATTACAAGGAAGCCTGAGTCAAGTATGTAATCAGCAGCATGAATAGGCTATAAGATTTGGGAAGCGTTACACCAACAAGGTAGAATTCAAGCAGGGTTTTCTAGAGAGAGGTACGACTTAGAAAACTGAAGTCGAGGGGGACTAATCTAGGAGAGTCAGCGGCATGAGAGAAAACGTAAGGCAGAAATGGCTGGTTACATTTGTGGAAGAAAATCAGCTTGACAGTACAGGGCATAGGGTGAGGGAATAAAAGAGAGGTAGAAAGACTTATATTGCCTAGCGGTAGGTCTTTATCTTTTTTTTCTTTTTAAATTTTTTATTTTGAATAATTTTAGACACAGACAAGTTGCAAACATAGTAGAAAAATTTCCTGTGTACATTTCTTCCCAGGCTCCCCTAAGATCAGCACCTTACATAACCTTAGTTAAAATGATCAAGACCATAAAAATAACATTGGTTCAATATAATTAACTAAACTACAGACCTTGTGAAATGTCATCACATTCTTTAACGATTCTTTTTCTGTCTAATGATCTTATGCAGAATTCCACGTTGTATTTAGTTGATACTTTCTTGGTTTCCTTCTATATGTAACAGTGACTCAGTCTTTGCTTCTCTTTAATGGTCTTGATATTTGTGAAAAGTGGTCAGATATTTTGTTGAATGTCCCCTAATTTGTCTTTCTGATATGTTCATGTGATTCGAATGAAGTTATTTATTTTTTGTCAAGGATACCATAGAAATTGTATAGCATTCTTCTCAGTGCCTCATATCAAGGAGTAGGCCTTTGTCTTTTAAGTACCGGCAGTTAATTGAAGACATTTGATCAGGGCAATATTATATAAAGGAGAGTTTGAGCTCAATTCTGCAGGATACACACTTAAACACAGTGAGAGGGCAAGGTCAAAAACCATTGACTTGAATTTCTCTTGCATGAATGACACCCAAATCAATACCTCTGATGTTTCATCCCAGAGCGGGTCCCGGGGCTTTCTTTTGAGCACTGGACATCTCAGCCTGGCTCGACAGCTATCACTAGTTCTCCCTCAGAGAAACTTGTATTTCTATTTATTGCTTTACTACTCTAAAATATGCAAGTTCAAAAGAAAAGAATTCGTGTTGTCTTTTCTCTTTTCTTCATTGATCAAAGTCATCAGTCTCTAAGACCTGGTGATTTTGCCTTGGATCATGGTTTGCATATTTATCCCTTTCTTGCAAACAGCACAGCTTCCGTAAGGACTGAGGTATACAGTTCCTTATGTTTTAGACTGCTCTCTGAACCTCCAAGGAGATCTCCCTGTCTCTGGGCACTTAGCCCTGCAGTATACTTTGAAATCCTGAACCCGATTTCAGTTTTTTTCAATAATGTATTCATCATCATCACGGTCATTGTAAACTCCTGAAGCATTTCTTCCTTCTCTATTTTAGCTGTGTTAAATGGGGATCGTGCTGAGCCCCAAACCCAACAATAATACAGCATTTTATTTAGTGCCTTTTATGTGTTTGGTATTATGCTAAGCACTTTATATGTATTATTTAATTTTCCAAACAATTCTATGAGCTAGGCATTATTATTATTATCTTTATTTTATCAATGGGGAAACAGATTAAGCTACTTGTTCAAAGTCATGCAGCAGATAAATGGTGAAGTCAAGATTAGCACTCTGAACCATCTGACTCCATAGGCCCAGTGTGGAAGCAATCTGTTGCCTGCTCCCCTTCTTTTTAATGGGGGGAAATGCATGTGGGCTATTGGGCGGGGACTACCGAAGGCAGCAACAGTCGAAGGAAAGGGCACTGGCCTTGCTAACTGTTTTTAAAAGAGACGTAAGGTTCACATTCATAAAGCAAGTCATAAATCCATATATCATAAAAGAGCAGTGCTCCCACGTCCTTCTTTGTGACTACCTTAGGCTTCAAGTTGCCCTTTTGTGATATTTTTTTCCTCAAGACTGTCCTTGATGTTGATCATAAATTGATTTTACCCTATCAAAAGATGTTTTAGGTGCTGCTGATCTGAAATGATCCTAATCTCTACTCCTTACTTCCTGTTGGCTCCTTTTCTGGTTTCTGAAGTCTGAGACCAGCCTTATCTCCTACTATATAAAACCAACCCTTGCCTAGCCGTGCTGCTCTAATTGTGTGTGCACATACTTTGTTCACTGTAATGATGATGATGATGTTGATATTAGAGGTACTTTATTAATTCAGTCATTAGATTGTAAGCTCATGTTTTTTGTGTGCTCCGTCTTATCCCTAGGCCCTGGCCTAGTCCCTGGCAACAGATAAGGAGAAAGAGTAGCTTAATGGTTGAGCGTATGAGCTCTAGAATCAAGCTGCTGGGGTGCAAATTTTGAGTCTGCCATTTAATTACCATGTGACTTTGGACAAGATACTTAAGTTCTTGGTGTTCCTTATCTATAAAATGGATACAGTAAAGTACTCACATCATACAATTTAAAGACTAAATGATATATGATAGTAAAATCACTTAGAAAAGTTCCTGGCAATAATAAGTACTAAATAAATATTTGTTATTGGTGTTGTTAGCAGCCCTCAATGAGTATTTTTTTTTTATAAATTTATTTATTTATCTTGCTGCTTTGAGTCTTCGTTGCTGTGTGCGGGCTTTCTCTAGTTGCATGGAGTGGGGGCTACTCTTCTTGTGGACCACAGGCTCCAGGTGTGTGGGCTTCAGTAGTTGTGGCAGGTGGGCTTCAGTAGTTGTGGCGCACGGGCTTAGTTGCTCCGCGGCATGTGGGATCTTTCTAGGCCAGGATCTTTCAAACCCCTGTTCCCAGCATTGACAGGTGGATTCTTAACCACTGCGCCACCAGGGAAGCCCCTCAATGAGTATTTGTTGACTGCATTTTGAGGGACTAATCTGTACTAATAAGCACTTTGCTGTGTTTTTTACATATATATCATTTATTCATTAATGTAACACTATGAGGTTGGTACTATTATCCACATTTTACAGGAAGAAAATTGAAACTTAGGTTGAATGACTTGCCCTAGGTCACACAGCTTATAAGTGCTGTGCAGTCAGGATTTGCACATGGTCTGTGTGACTTCAAAGCCTGTGCTGCTTCCACCGTAACACTCAGCTTTCACAGAGGTGCTTTCCAGTCTTTTCTGCCTAAGCAAGTCATAGTGCATTCCTTGAATTTATTGGACTGACTGCATCAAACTGTTATTCAACCATCCAAGTACATGCCCTGCTTTCTGTATTAGGAATACTTTCTTCAAGGGCAGAAACATTGACACCTAATACTGCTGTATACATAGTTGACGATTATGATTGAATGCATAAATGAATGAATTGCTATCATTGCTTCTTCAAAGGTCATTGTAAAGGACTACTAATGGTATCCTTATCAAATAAAAAAAGGAAATTAATACTGGATAATGATTATATTTCCCTGTTTATGATTTATTAATTGCCTACAGTCCTATAGAGCATATAATAATTGAATACTCATTTTCTTAAGGATAAAAAAACAGCATGATGAACATATATTACCTTACAAAGAGGTTTTCTTCATCCTTTTAGCCCAGAAGTTAAGAATACTGACTGTGTGGGGTGTTGAGGTCATCTTTATGTATCTTTGCTTCCTTCTATCCCCTCACACATACTATAGTATTTATTCATTCACCCAGTTTAGGGATCTAAGAGTGAAGAAGATAAGTAAGGTCCTCGCTCTCATGGATCTTGTATTTTAGTGGGAGGAGACAGGCATAAACAGGTAAACAAACAAAATCATTACAGACAGTGACCGCATCTGGCATTAACAGTTTTCTTTGATGAGGTTGGGAAGTGAGCATCTCTGCTGGGTGGACAGGAAGAGCCATGGTTGGAAGCGCACGACAAAGGGCACACATCTTTCGAAAAGGGCGCACACACATGTTTCTTGTGTTTGGTCAGTCCCCGGTTTAACCCATGCTTGGATACAACATATGGCTTTTACTTTGTTGTTTAGCCACTTAGGTTCAAAGAGACTGTCAACAATAATGCTCTTCAAAAGTAATAGCATCAAGCAATTTTCACAGGTGCTGGGTTTCTTTTTTCTACTTCCCAGGGTGAGATGGGGCCTAGAAGCAAAGCAGCAGTAGGTTTTCTCTATACCTGTAAAAGATTAGCTGTAGTCATCAGGGATGATGCAAGCAAGGGAAAAAATGCAAGAAAGAGATGAAGCCAAAAAGGACAATTTCTGATTGTAATAGCTGGTTTCTGTTTCCTATCACTGAGCAAGATGCGAAAGTTTTGCAGGGTTTTGTAGGAACAGCTTCCACGGTAGTGAAGAATGACCTCACCCTAAATACCCTACCAGGTGCTTAGCCCCACTGTGAAAATACAAGGTTGATTTCCAACATGAAACAAGCCAGAAGTATGGAATGACATTTTCAGGTGACAGTTGTGGTTCTTTTGCCTGTAATTAGCACCTCTTAACCCTCAAACTTGCCCGTGCCTTTTTCAGGCTGTTGAAGCTCAAATCCGAAGTTTTGGGCAGACGCCTTCTCAGCTCCTCATAGAGCCCCATCCTCCCAGAGGTTCTGCCATGCAAGCGGTAAGTGCTGCCTGCACTCTCCTCATTTCTTGCCTCTATTTGAGACCCTGCTTGACATTCATAACCGTTTTTCATTGTGCTTGAGATTCTCCACCACATCTGGGCCTGTTCTTCTTACGCACTGTTTGTGAACTTGCTAACAGCCAGCAAATACTGCCTGTTCTCCTGCAGTCTTCGGGAAGCAGACGTTGCTCCAGTACTCTAGTATTTCATCAGGTTGTGCTCTGTGTTGCAGAATTAAAAGGTCCATAATTGTCTCGTACCCTCACTCTAGGACAGAATCTCCAGACATGGATAACTTTTCTGGTTTGATCCTATGAGTGTCTAGATTCATTTTCCTATTGTGTTTATTCTTTACATCCCAATATGTTTTTCAGTTTGGGAATTTCAGTTTGGGAAGTAATCCTAATATGTAGGAAATGTTATTGAGAGTCAGGGACTTTGGAGGAAAAAATGATGAAGACGATGATGATATACTATACATCAAAGCTTAGTGCATAAAACAGTGATTTATATTTCCTGTGATTCTGAGGGGCAGATGGGCATTTCTTGTCTTTCACCTTGGCTCCCTCACAGACTGCTGGGGCAGGTGCTGAGACGCCAGACCGCTCTTTCCACGTGTTCTTTCATCATCAAGGAAGTCCGCCCAGGCCACTCCCATGGTGGGAGCCGTGTTCCAGGAGAACGCTTTGGCATGACTTCTTGAAGCTTGCTTTTGAACGTGCATAACACTGTTTATGCTGCATTCTATTGGTCAAAAGCAAGTCAGTCAGAGGCCAGCCCAGAATCAGGAGTAGGGAAATAGACTAGAGCTGTAAAATATGTGGCTGTTCCTCTTTTATGGTTCCCGAAATTTCAGGGGGTAATACTTTAATGATAAAGAAAATTCAGCATAGGAACAAATACTGAATGGCATAACAAAAATCATATTTCAAAACTACAGGCGATAGGCATTATATTTTTTCTTGAATTGTCCCTCAATAAAACAGGTTGCTCATTACTGTTTTAAATTAAGAGTAGGGGATATAATGTCTGTTTCCATAAATGTAATGAATAATTTTTTTTTAATTTATTCATTTATTTATTTTTGGCTGTGTCGGCTCTTTGTTGCTGCACGCAGGCTTTCTCTAGTTGTGGCGAGCGGAGGCTACTCTTCGTTGCGGCGCGTGGGCTTCTCATTGTGGTGGCTTCTCTGTTGCGGAGCATCAGCTCTAGGCACGTGGACTTCAGTAGTTGTGGCACATGGGCTCAGTAGTTGTGGCTCATGGGCTTACTTGCTTCGCGGCATGTGGGATCTTCCCGGACCAGGGCTCGAACCCATGTCGCCTGCATTGACAGGCAGATTCTTAACCACTGCGCCACCAGGGAAGTCCCTGAATAATTGAAAATGGATTCTGATTCCATGTTGTGGCTTAGAATGGTAGAATTTTTTGTTAGATGCCAAGAGGGCCAGGGATACAGATGTGGTCCTCTCTGCCTCTGACCCTCTTTCTCTTCCTTCCTTTCTCTTTCCATAATTCCTTCTTCTCTGTCTTTTCCCCTTTTGCCCTCTTTGTCATCTTCTTTCTTCTTCCAAGTCTTTTTCCCCCTTCTTTCTCTATATGAATTGACCATTATTATAAACTACAAGCATTTAAAAAATTGTTTGCATAACCTTTTCCCCTCAGTGTTTTTAAGCAGGTGAAATCATATTTAAAAGAACATAAAGGGTAGCTTTAGTGAAAAGACTACACGAAAAATGAACATTTGGCAAGAACAATGGAAGATAATGCCATGAAAATAGTAAGAATGATTTATGTGTGAGGTTTGGAATTAGTTTTAGTAATAACTTGTCAATGAGATGCAGGCTGCTGTGGTGCTGGCTAATGGAAGCACCTCCACTGCTCCATTGACTTTCTACCTGGGTCACGGCACAGCCTTGGTCACTGGGACCAAGAGGGAGTTCCTACTGCCAAGCCTCTCTCCATGGCAAAAGGATGACTGGTTCACTGAGGCGGATCAGCTTTACTGTCCCGAGGGTGGCAAGGCTGGGAAGGCACATGCTTATTTGAGGATGGGAGGTCATGTCTCCCATTATCCTCGTCCTCTGAATCGAATACCTGAACCCCTTTTCAGACCTGTGCAAATTGTGCTTTTCCTCTTATACATATGTGGGTGGGAAAGAAAGGTGTGTTAGAAAGAAACCAGAGTTGTCAGCGAGTGCATACTTAATCTGGGAAAACTGAATGAAATCTGGCTAGTAATTTCCTACTACTACCTCATACTGGACTCGCAGAGGCACCCAGGATTGGATGAGGGGTTTTTTCTCTTCCCCCTATTTGACCAGTTGTCCCGCTCATCCACAGTTGTTACTGTGACTCTAGACTAGCCCACTATGCTGGGCTGGGCTTTTTCTTATTTCTAGTGTTCCTTATTCCATACTCACTAGCCAAGGATGTGATGTTGCTCCCAAGAGTTTCCTGCTACTTGCCTGCACGGGGAGCCCTAGTCAGGCTGAAATGCACAGGAACAGCCGGAGAGACAGCTTGTTGGAAGGATGCAGGGGACGGTTCTGGATATGGTGTCTGCAGCTTTCTATGGAAAAGGGCTTGTCCTTGCCATGTGGCTAAGAGATGGCCACTAGAGGCACTATGTAAACAAGACATTCTTCCTATACGTTAGAGATTTTCCTGTGTTTTTTTAAGGGCATAAACATTGGAATTATTCAATTTGAGCCTAATTGTATTTACAACATGAGCTGTTAAGCTCAGAAATATGTATCAACTTCCTTTCAGTGAGACTTCATGATGTATGTTTTAGTCTGACTTTCTCGGAGTTTATAAATTGACTTCAGTAAATATTATTTTTTTAAAGAACCTACGCAGTTGAAAAGTAAGGCTTGGTGTTTTGAAATGACATTCGTTTCCTTTTCCCAGAACTTCGTCAAAGCTAGCTTATAGGATATTTTGTGGTTGGCTGATTGTTTCTCATTTTTACCCAATTTCACAGAATTCCTTAAAACTGTGTAAGAGATTCTTTGTATAGCAAAGGTTACTTATTGATATCAGAGGTTTTAAAAATCAAAGACCCAAATGTTATTAATTGTTTTTTACTACCATTCAGATGAGTTCCCCCATCAACCATCACTGCAGCACACACACACACACACACACACACACACACACACACACACACACACACACACACACGAATGTAGCAGAAATTAAAGCCACCTCGTGCTGCGTTAAGTGCATGCGCCATAATATACACCAGGTGTAGTAATTAGCAGGCACACGAAGGCTGCCTATTTGTCTGGTTTTGCTGCTGTTGCTGTATCCCCCTGTGTTTTCACACCATCAGATAGTTGGATTTAATTGAGGCCACATCAGATGAGGCATTACTGACACCTTTAATTGAATGAGCATCCAGGGAGGATTAACTCATAATATTGATTGGCTTTTAGCCACTTGCTTAGAAGGGTGTCTGGGTAGCTTATTAGTTGCCTTTATTTACACCTTTATGCAAAGAGTGCAAATAGGAATTCTTAGTGCAATATGTTTTTCTAAGTACTCTTAATAACTTTTTTTAAAAAGCACTGATAATAAAAATGCAAATGTATTTAATTTTTTATTAGCAGTTCTGAATAAATACATGTTATATATATGTGCCTACACATTTACATATACCTGGTGTTTTGAAATATGGCAAGAGGAAAGCAGCCAGGCGCACTTCATCAAAGTGTTTCAATTCTGAATGATACTAATCAGCTATTAGAAAATAGACATGGTAGAGGAGATTTGCTGAAAATGCACAGTGCAATTACTGTATGATAGCATACTACCACAAAGTATAAATAAAGCCAGTAAATCAGAGTGGTGTTATGTATGGCTCGGATTATGACATATGGTTTGTAGGAATGTTCTAAATCTTAGTAGTCTTCCAGATTTATTTTGTTGCTAGTTATTAGAACAGACAATGTTTTGTTTAACATTTTCAGTTACTTTTTGCTTTTCAAAGGAGAAATCAAAAGTCTTGAGCTTTAGTTTCTTTACCAAGAGGGAGGGGCGCATCTAGCTATTTCTCTTTATCCTTAGCTGCAGCAGAAAGCAGTGGCATTTGCATTATAATAGGGCAGTGTTTATGACTTGGTACACTATATAAATATATTGTTTTTACAAGTACATTTAATTATGCATTGCTTTGAAACACCTTTATAATTAAGTTTGTGTATTACATTCATAAATTATTTCTCTACTGTAATAATACATGCATGCTGTACAGCTATTATTTTTAAATATATTTGTTAATTAATTATCTCATTATTTAGTTGTCAAAATCTTCATGCTAACTCAGCACAACTTTTGATGATCTTTGGAAATTACCATGGCTTGCTTTTGTGCCTTATTGCCTATTCTCATTTCTTTTTTTTTTTCTCTCTTTTGTATCAATACTTGACACATAATAGCAATTGGAATGGTTTAACACAATCCCCAATACTTTGCCTATTTAGAATTGAAATCAAATCATTCTTTTAGTTCTTCATGGGAATTGGGTGGGGAAGGGAGTTAATAAAATTTATGGATTTTTAAAGTGTTTCTGTTAATGTAGTTTACTTCAATCACCTAGAAATTCAACTAACGACATACATGAAAACCAAACAAATACTAATTGCTGTTTCTATAAGCCTTTCTGCTTCACTGTGCTCTCACTTGCAACTTGTGTTAACATGGTCTTCCCTGTTCTTTTCCTGCACCCTTTCTTTCTTGTCTTTCCTTGTCTTTTCCTTCTTGTATATTTGGATCTTGTCTTGCCCACTCAACAGTATCTCCTCCTGCAGAGTCCACTGATGTTCACAGACCAAGCTCAGCAGGATGTTATCATGGTTCTAAAGTTCCCCTCCAACTCCCCTGTCACTCACGTGGCAGCCAACACCCAGCCTGGGTTGGCAACTCCCGCTGTGATCACAGTCACTGCTAACAGGCTATTTGCCGTGAACAAGTGGCACAACCTTCCGGGTAAGTAAAGAAATATCCTTATAAGGCATAGTATAACTGCTGAACACTGTATAAAGATAGTTTAATATCCACCTAAATATATTATATCTCAACATTTAAGCTTATTAGTTTTCAAGCATTAGTCTGAATCAAAATTAAACATACTTTGAAAGGTTTAAAGAAGTTCCCTCTGAGGCATATAATACAAAAGTTAAAACATAAACTCTTAAAAACAAAACAAAACAAAAAAAACATAAACTCTTCTTTGGCATCTGGTGGTTCTTCTTTATTCCTTGGAGATAAATATTATTTCTCATATAATGATATTCTATATTGTGTCCATAAATAGTATGTATTTATTTATCAGATGTTCCTCTTTTTTCCACTTATTCATTTGCTCAATAAACACGTCTGATTGTCTGCTACGTGCCTTTTTGTACATGGCATGGAAGTATTTGTTGTGGATGATAGAAAAAAGAACACTTAAATTACCCAGCTAAAATATTATAAACCCATAAGTACATTCTGTTCTTTCATTAAGTGCTGAATAATTAGGGTAACTAATGGCAGGATACTGAAATAACCATCAGAATCACAAACAGTCAAAATTTGAAGAGACATGAGAGTTCGTCCAGTCTAGGCCCACATTTTACCAGTAAAGATACTGAGCCCCAGGGAGCTTGCCTTGTTCAGTATCACATATGGCAAGTCAGTGGCAGAGCCAGGTTTGAAACCCAAGTTTTCTGACTCAAATTTTATGATCACCCCTCTGTGATTTATTGTCTCTCATTAGAACAGGAATGTTGGGATCTGGATTTAGCACTGTTCCTTTTGGCCACTAGTTAGAAATTCTTCTTTTACAGAAGGAAAATCTTTTAAAGTCCTGGAGATTATAGGCTTTTCTTCCCAAGCCGTTGTTTTAGGTAGGAAATTTTAAAAGATAGATTTTAATAGTCTGTTAACTTGTTATTAAATCTGTAAAATGTGCATAAAGCACTACCCATTATAATGCCTGAAATGGTTGCACAAATATAAATTCTTGAACAAGGGCCTCATGCCAAATTAAATGCAAGAGATTTTAGAATGGAACAGGATTGAATTGACGTTCAGACAAAAAGTAGGTGCACTAACTATGTTCAGCAATGTAATAAGGTATGCATCATGACGAATCTGCGGTTGGTATCAGAATTTCTTAAATATAGCCGTTTTCCTGGCCATTAGAAATGAAATGAATGGCGATATTTGATTAGAGAATAGATTTCATAACAGTAGAGAAGGTAGAAATCAAGGCAGGTATAGTATCTCTATTATTAGGCCCTTTTAGTCCCTTTTCTTCAAACGAACATATCTTACAGAGGTAAATGTGTATGCAAATGACATACTTATATTTTGGGACCAAAGATTATAATTTGATTAACAACTGTGATTTCTTTTTTGTTTGTTTCTTTCTCTAAATACGACTCGTTAGAAGAAGAACATGCTGACGGTGTGTTCTGCAATGCACACCAGAGGATCTACCTCTGCTGTGTGCAGTTACCCTTAGAGCTTGGCAAAAGCACCAATGTGTGTGGCCTAAGGGCCCCTGCAAACCATGCTTATCCTGGGTCGTTAGATGTGGTGGCTCTGAGAACCTCTTCAGTCTAAACAGAGTGACAGTACATGTGAGGAGGGACAAAACTTTTCAACTGCTAGAAAGCCCTGAGCACTCTCCACCTCTATCTTTAGTCTTAGGCTAGCAATGAGCTAGCTCAGCAGGAACTGAACTGGCTCAACCAGAGGGCTGCTAGGTCTCCAGCTGATACTTAGTCGTTAGGCTCTCTCCCTCAGCACCGATGACTGAGCTCCTGACACACCCCTTTGGAGCAAGCCCATTTCCCTGGGCTCCCCTTAGTATCAGTACTTGATTGTCAGCTGTTCTCTTCCCTACTCCACACTTTTCTATAGATCTGTAAAGTGATTTGGGGGCCGCATCCCTCTGCTGGAGTACCACATATGGTACATCCACCTGCTCTGAGCCCAAGCTCACTTTTCTGTAAGGTAAGAGCTTGGGAGACTGCATACGTTTTGCCAATTCTTTGCCTAGAATTCTCCCTAGTGGGCTTTCTCTGGGTCTGTACCTTGTGTCACTGGTGGTTTTTGTCCCCATCCTCTGGCTTTATAGTACGACACAGCAACTCTTCACCAGATAAATTACAAAGAATGATAACATATGGAAATACACAGGTGATTCTCTTTCTACAGTGTGATCTCCAATTCTCAATACACCTACACCTAAAAATATTAAGCATCCATTTTGTTAAATCTGTGCCTCATTTCAGGTATGTTTATTTACATAAATCTGATCTTTCATCCTATGTTGTGCTGCCTTCACCTGTCCGTATGCCTTGATTTAAAACAAATGTCAAAACTTCCTAACAGCTTTTTTTTCAATGAATATCAAATTCATGTTGCAGTTTTTTTTAGTTTAGATTCTGGTTCTTTTCTGAGGTTCTGTGATTTCCATAGCTTGTTCATTAGACAGCTAGCTCCTGTCAATGCAGTGTCTGAGTCCTGATTTAGGGGAAGAATCATCTTTATCCTTCCATCTCACTCAAAGGACCTTGCAGAGCCTCTGAAACAATAAAATAAAGGCACCTAGTGTCTAGAGAGCATTTTGTAGGTTCTGAATACTGTTTTAATCACTTCGCACATATTAACTCACTGAATCCCCTCAACAACCTTAGGATGTAGGTTCTATATTTAGGCTGAAATTGCCATTTCTGTAGGTCAGAAAGCCAGGTATTGGTGATTTCATGTGGTTCAACCTAACCCATCTAACCTGTTTTACAGAGCAGGAATCTGAAACACCGAGACAACATAATTTTCCCAAGGTCACACAGGCAGTTAGTGGCAGAACTGGGATTTGAGGCATGACCAAAGATAGTTAACCTCCTAAATCTCTTTCACTGACAGTCTGGTTTTAATGTTTCTATGATCCCAGATTCTCAAAGTCGTAGCGAAAACTTCTCAAGGTATTGGTGTTGATTGGCACTGGTATTGCTGGAAGTAAATGGCCCTGTTGGGTAAATCAGGGGCTGTGGTGCATTTTCCCCGATGATTCCCTATATGTGCCCTGTGATTTCCTTACTGGCAGAGCTAGTAATCGGCAAAGACAATACCTTCAGTAAAAGAGGGAGTCATATGCCTTCCTTTTTTCATCTACTTTAATGTCTTATATATACTCAACTCTAATTTTCAGTGCTAATATTGTACTTACTCAGGTTATTTTATCAGTATTAATGATCTTCCAAAAGATCATTGAAAAATCCTTGAAAAGTTGGCATTTACTAACAGGGGAAGTGCTAACATCAGAAATTTAGAATTAATCTAATGAACACATTGGAATGTATCCCATTTTTATTTTCAGCCCCTCAAGGACAGTCAGAAAGACTTCTTAAAATCTGATGATAGTAATATCATCTTAATCTTAGTATCTGATGATATTAAGCAGAGCTCTAATACCAACCAAGCAGTAGTTTAAATGCTTATGAGTCTATAAAAGGCAGATGTGGACCAGATTGAATGGCTGAGTTATTGGAGGAAAATCATTTGGAAAAGGACCGAGAATTTAACTCTCAGATTTACAAAGCTGAAAAAGATCATCTATTCTAAGCCCTTCATTCTGGGGCTTCTGATTTGCCTAAGGTTGCACAGCTGGCCAATGGTCACTCCTGCTTCTCACAGCACTTCCTCTCCACCTCAGGTCCTTCTGCCTTTCACAGGGAAACAGCCTACAGAATCTCTTTTCAGTCACAAAATATAAGTACATCTGAACCTTTAGAACTATTTTGAGAATTAAACAAACTGTTCTTAGTATGGATTGATTTTTGTTACTCATTTGCTTCTCAGAGTATTTTTAAATTGAAACTATGGAAATATTAAATATTAATAAAAGTTTTTTTAAAACTGCAATCAGATCTTTAGGGAAACATTTCAGCCAAATGCATTTAACTAAAACATTTATCTGCAGATAGCTTTCTTTATTTTTATTCAAACTTTCAATTGATTGATTTTACGTGATGGATGAAACATTAAATGCTCCTTGGCTTAGAGCTTTCCCTTTCTCCATCATAAATTGACGTTTTTGTGGCTCCTTTGTGCTGCAGCATTCAAAACTGCCTTTTTAAGAAGTAACAAAAAAATAGTATTTGCTACAGTCAGCAGATGGTTGTCACATTTTGTTTTCAGTGCGCCTTACCACTTAATTTTGTTTTGTTGCAGAATCAGAGGTTGCCAGTGAAGCATCTGCTATAGCTTATGGCCTAGGACTGGAGCCACTGCTGATGGCACATGTTCAGAACAGCACTAATCTAAAATAAATGTTTAATAAGCTAGCCATAGAAGCACCTGGAATTTTTTTTCTTTAAATTTTACAAAACTGTATGAAAAATTTGGAGGTTAGAAACAATTCTACGTGAGATTCGACTTACACATTTTAATGTAGTTTAGTATATGAAAAATAATGCTTTTTTTTTTTATCGTTTGTGAATTCCAGCTCATCAAGGTGCTGTACAAGACCAGCCATGCCAGCTGCCAGTGGAAATCGATCCTCTCATAGGTCTGTCACTTCCTTCTCTCTTTGCGATTCATTAAGCTCTGTATGGTGGCCCTGAAGTGTAGATTACAGTTGTTTTTCACTTGCTGGTTGCTGGGAATGGAATTTTCCTGATAAACCATTTGCATGCAAATTGGAATGCAATGAGCTGTGGCTATGCTGGTATTTCATCAACTCCCCCTCGTTGGTTTGCCTAATTTGAACAGGCCTAGGACGCGTGTCACTGAAAATTAATATGGATGCTGTAATAATGTGTGATTGAGAATGCGCATGAAGTTCTGTCAGGATAATATTGGATCTTTTCATCACTCAGACTTGTTGATGAGCAGGAGCGAGGCTCGTTATGATGAATTGGTGTACCAGTAATGTGATGGAGCGTCTTTGCTCGGGAAATTTTCATAATAACAGTGGGGTTCTTAGCAACACTGTGTTGAGAAAAATAAAACTGTAGTGCCAGGGTTTCATCATTAAAGGAGATCAGTCCTTTCTTCCTGGACGCTCCGTTCAATCTGAGGGGATTAATGTGCAATTGCAGAGCAGTTTCAAAGTTGAAATATATGGCCCAGCCAATGGCAGTGTTAAGGTATTTGTATTCATTTTCCTAGGGTCCTACAGCCCAATAAATTGCCATTGGAGGTTAAACTTGTTCAGGGTGAAAAAAAAAAAGAAAAAAGGAGGAGCCCAGAAAGAGCCATTGGGATGAAATGACTGTCTGCAGCAGATGACTTAGAATATATAATTGCTGTTGTGCTTTTTGAATAGGTTAGTTGAAAGCTCCACTTTAGCATTTTTCAGCCTATAGTGGGGATTTCAATTGTGGCCCCACTAAGAGTGTTAAGCCTTGATATTGAAGATTTTAGTCAATAACTTTTAGAATAAAAAACTTAATTACCTAGCTGCAGGGGTATGCTACTAGCATGGATGTTTGGCCTGCAATTTTGTCAAATTGCCCTGGCACAAGTAAATTTGTTAGTATTTTAAAGTTTTTAGATAAAGCATATGAATAAGCTCATTGATTATTTTAAAATTCAAGGTGTTCCCTTTGTGTATGTCACCTTTTTTTGTCTTTAACACTATTGTTTCAGTGGAGAGCTAAATGACCACCATTTGCAGATTAATTATCAAGATGAACTAAAGTAACCTTAAGCTCAAAACTAAGTCATCATTTCCCCAAATATAAGCAGAAATCTAAGAAGTAGCTATCTATATGAAGGCTAATTACTACCCTGCTTCCTAAATCTTATTTTGCTTTGAGTAGATATGATTTGCCGTATATTTTTTAAAAACTTAAATCCTCACTTGCGTAAAGTTTTAAGAGTCAGGAAAATAATAAAACCCATTTGCTGTGCTACTTAAAGCCTGATTTCTGAAGTATAGAATCATTGTCTTAAACCTTGACAATGAATATCATATAGCATAAAGTCTAAATTAATTCAGAAATTGTGACCCTTTAGACAAGGCATGGTGAACTTTTTTGGTAAAGGGCCAGATAGTCAATATTTTAGGCTTTGTGGGCCATAAGGTCTCAGATACAACTACTTAAGTCTGCTGTCATAGCACAAAAGCAGCCACAGACAATATATAAACAACTGAGCATTGCTGTGCTCCAGTAAAATTTTATATACAAAACCAGGCACAAGCCAGATTCAGCCTGCAGGCCATAGTTTTCTTCCCTACTCTAGATCATTGGTCCTCAGACTGTTTGCTCCTGTATCCCTAAAATAATTGTTTAAAACCACGTACCTTCTCACACATTTTTAAGTTGACATCTGAAAGTTTAAATGTGACATCATCACAAGTTTAAGTAGTTACAGTGGTTATTGTTTTTGGCATAGTGTATAAAATTTTAAATACATCCAGTAGAATCTAAATATCAAAGTCACTTGAGAGTCAGCATTTTCTGTTTTAAAAAGTGCATGAAAAAGCTTTTAACATTTGAAAATTTTACGTATTCCTTTCTCATCTTGAATTTATATTTTCATTGTACTTTCCTTGCACAATTTTATTTTAACTTTAGAAAATTGATTACCCTACTATACTGTTTTCAGCAATAAAAATATGTATGTAAATGTAAACATTGAAATTTCCTGTGACCATAAGGCTCAGCTCAAAAAGTTAATCTGCATTGAGTTATTACAAATATTATTAATACACACTTATTACAATTTAAAATTTTAATAAATATTATTGAACATAAAACACATATTTATTGGAAATAGGAGATACAGCTTTAATGAAGTGAATAGGGCTTTTCTGTTCATGTATTCATGGATAAACATTATTTGTTGCTGAATGAGACAGAATTTGTCAACAGTTCTGATCTTTTGGGTTTTTTTTAATAGATGGAAGCTTTGAGGAATGTTACTCACATAAGAAAATAGATGGGAAAGGAAAGAGTCTTATTTTAACAATGTCATTCAAATCGTTGAACTCTTTCTGAGTTATGTGAAAAAATTCACAGAGTGATGTATTATTAAGGATTACTTTTACGGTCTATCATTAAATAACCATTTTAACAATCTATCACTGAAACTTATTTTTAATGATCTATCAATTGACAGCATGATTAGATCCTCCTTCCCTTTTATAGGAAGCAATGAATTGGAAACCACCTGCCCTGCAGAATGATTTGATACCTAGGCGTTCACCTTCCAGCATCACATCAGTATTTTGAATTGGCCCCTTTTTACTATGGTGCTTTACCTCAGGGTAAAAAAAGAGATTTTTTTACCCTGGGGTAAAGCACCATAGTAAAATTCTATCTAGTGGAACAAGAGCATGCAAAAACGGAGGTAAGAAAGGAAAACTCACAGGAGAGTTCTCAGGCAAATCTGTTTTAGGCAAGAGAACATATGAAAGTTGAGGAACTAGAAATTGATTCCCTTAAAACCATCTGTGCCTGTGTGTTCCTTGGGAAATCTTATACCCCAAGGGATATGCATGTCCCAGTTTGAAGACTGCTTATCTAGACAAATATACCTAATTTTCATCAAATAAAAATACTTTCCATATGGAATCTTAGGAAGTTTACTAGAGAAAATAAAGAGAGATAAAGGGAAGGCAGTTGGGAGATTATATCGATTGGATGGATGGATGGATGGATGGATGGATGGATGGGGGGTTGCAATGTTAAATTATAAGTAAGCACTTATTTGGAAAATAGATCATCTGAATGCTGAAGGGGCATCAGCCTTTACCCATGGGTACTTTGTGGTCATTCAATTCAAAATTATGCACATGCCCAGATCTGTCAAATTAGGTCCTCCCAGGAAATCATGCCAAAACGACGAGTGAAAGTTTGTATCATAGGAGCGAAAGTCATATAAACATTGGCAAAAATAAACATTGTTGTAATTTTCACGTGGAATGAAGAACTGTAGTAACCCGTATAGAAAATACTACATATCTTGTCTTTAATTGCTAGGTTTCTTGGAATTAAAAAACTAAATGGTATCACACAGCTTCACTGCAGTGAGATGCTAATGTCTCTCCACGATACACTATGATACATAAAAGCTTTTTTCATCTGCCAGCAAGTTCCCTTTGTGTGGAAGGAGGTAGGGAGTGATTCTCGGCTAGAATCGGCCCTTTTTACTACTGCTATCACTTACTAGCCCATTAATCTCCCCAAAGTATATGAAGCCTATTATCAAATAGTATCTAATAATCCTACATGGTTAAGTTGTATAGTGAGACACTAGCAGAATTTTGCAGTATTTCACATGTATATGAATGTTTGCTGTGTTGCGTATGCCATGAGGGCGAGGGATATTTTATTCCTCTGTATTCCAGCACAGGACTGGAGAGTATTTTGAACACTTTTTTCTTCCATATTACTTTCTGAGCCTTCTGTTGAATTGGCCATACTAACTTAGTTACTACATACAATGAATATAACATAGATATATTTCTTTTTTTAATTTTTATCAACAGTGCATCTATGGTATTTTTTTCCCCAAAAAACTGCAAACTATGGTACAAAGAACATAATAATCAGAGGCAGAAATTTATTTTGTTTGTTCTCATGTCTGGTATGATCAAGTTTCTTTAGCAGTGTGAGAACCATAATTTGTATGGAAAGTTGGTGAAGAAATAACTCTTAGATCACTAGCAACAAAGCTTTCTATCTGTTTGGCTTCATAATGCCAAAAAAGGCATCTCAGTGAGAATTCCTTTGCTGATAATGACACACTTGATAGTGTATTTCTGGAGGATTATTACTCTTCACATGTGCATGATGTTGCTCTGTGTCTGACCTTGTGCCTCGTGACAAAGCCCATCTCAGGTGCCCTGTAGCGCTTTGAAAACACACTGCCAGACTGGCTTGTTTTATTGCTTACAGGAGTAAGAAAGTGGCAGTGTGCTATGCTTTGACTTCTTCAATTACAAGTATCTTTAATAAATAGTCATTTTACCCTTTCCTTACATGCAAGTGCAGCTGTAAACAGGGGAAATGGGAATTCACATGTAGTCAAATTAAAGACCTGTTAAAGCCAAAGTAGTACAAGATGCTACAATATTTCAAATATATGACATTTATATTCTAGTATCTCTTCCTTGTGACAGAAAGTTAAAGGTAATAGATTGTCACAACATGAATCCATTCTCATGACAGTAGATGTAATGAGATTGTCGGAAATACAAACCTAACTGTGATGCGATCTGGAGATTCTAATCTAGTTTGGTCCTGCCCAAGAGCTAGATAGAATGTTCTGAGAATTGTATACTATGTATTTTAAAATTGTAGTGTATTATTGTTTCTTTCCTCTAGGCAGAATTTTTTACTGAGCTGTTGAATTTGGCTACCCTGTTCTTCCGGCAATCAGATTGTGTTTTCCTACTTGGTTTTTCAAATATTACTATATTGAATATTAAAGATCAGATATTCTTATCCTGGAATGTATTGTCTCTCCTTCCTCAGCCCCAACTCCCAGTATGACAAACTATGGGATGTCTTTGTGCATGTGAGTTTAGGAGGCTTTTTTTTCTTCCTCTGTTCTCATAGCCAGCAATACAGGAATGCACAGGAGGCAAATCACTGACCTTTTAGACCAAAGTATTCAAGTGCATTCCCAGTGTTTTGTCATCACTTCGGACAACCGCTACGTTCTCCTCTGTGGCTTCTGGGATAAGAGTTTTCGAGTCTACTCTGCAGACACAGGTAACTTCATCATTTCTTCATCAGTGAACTAAAGTTTATGACAAGTGATGTTCAGAGGCTTGAGAATGCTTTCTCATCTTCTTCCCTCTAAAAATTACAGAATTCTAAAATTTGTGAAATAAAGACAGTTTTCTCCTTTCAAGTAATAATCTACTTTGTAGTCCATTATTAAGTTAACTTCAGAATGCTTTTAAGAGGCAGTTTTTGGTAGGCTTGTCTCCCAACCTTCATACTTGCAGCATGAACGATTCATTTCGAAAGCATATCCTGGTATGTAAATACTATATGCACGTGTATATGCATAATCTTACGGCAAGTGCACATACTTATAGGGGTATTTCCCCACCTTGGTGTTATATAAAGGTTATTTTTTCCCTACTGGAAATTCTCAGTAAGTGTATTTCTTGGGAGCAGATATCTTGCCTCCACACAATTCTGCACAGAATCTTGCTGAAAACTGCACCATCATGAAGGAAAGTAGCTGACTACTGATTTTGTGTGTGACAGGAGGTCTTGTTAAAAATATAAAAGTTTAAGTATAGGACTTCCCTGGTGGCGCAGTGGTTGAGAGTCCGCCTGCCGATGCAGGGGACGCGGGTTCGTGCCCCGGTCCGGGAAGATGCCATATGCCGCGGAGCCGCTGGGCCCGTGCGTGAGCCATGGCCGCTGAGCCTGCGCGTCTGGAGTCTGTGCTCCGCAACGGGAGAGGCCACAACAGTGAGAGGCCCGCGTACCGCAAAAAAAAAAAATAAAAATAAAAAAGTTTAAGTATGTATATTCATTTGCATGCATCTTCCCAAGGGACAAACCAAACTCAAATCAGTATTATTACACAATATCCAGTCCAGTAAATGGCTGTATATTTTTGCATATAGGAAATTGAGAACATTGAAAAATTTAATGGAGTCTCTTTAAAGTATTTTAGAAACTGTTAGAGGATGAAGTAAACTTATAGTAAATATGTAGTTGTATATTTAAAATAATTAAAATTAGATATTAATGCATTAGAACTTGATAGATACTGTGGAAGTAGATAGTTCAACTAAAACAAGGATCTACAAATAAATATCTTGATTAAATGTTGTGGGATAAGAAATTTTTAAAAACGGAAATTTCTAGTTAATTAAATGTTTTACAGCAAATCATCTTTCAGTTATGTTAATAATCTCTATAAAATGTATGAGTCCATGCTCCTGCCTTAGTAAGTATAGCATATTAAAAAATTAGTTCTTGGGCTTCCCTGGTGGCGCAGTGGTTGAGAGTCCGCCTGCCGATGCAGGGGACGCGGGTTCGTGCCCCGGTCCGGGAAGATCCCACATGCCAACAGAGCGGCTGGGCCCGTGAGCCATGGCCGCTGAGGCTGCGCGTCCGGAGCCTGTGCTCCGCAACGGGAGAGGCCACAATAGTGAGAGGCCCGCGTACCGAAAAAAAAAAATTAATTCTTGGTTATCCAAGGAGTTTGTCCTAGGTATATTTTGATGATAGCATTGTAACAATAGCAATGAGAGAGTAGGGGAAAATAGTTAAATATGTACTGTGCATAGAATAAACCCTAGAAGTTGTTTTCAGGCATGTCCTGTTTAATTTTTGTTTTATGGAATTGATGATCTAATTTTCTCACAATTTCCATCTTTATTCTGTAGAATAAAGAAAGAAAGAAAACATTATCATTCAGGTCTTTCTGATTACTTGGGTTTTTACTAGATGTTTAGGTCTGTGAGGTTGATTACTATTGAATCTAAAACTCCTCTGGAACTCTTTAAAAATGCAATAGGGATTGATAAGCTTTCCTAAAATATATTTATTATTATAATGAATTTTCTCTGATTTAATTATCAGATTTAAATTTTAACCTTTTCTTTCACTATTATGGTAATGACAACCTTGGCATTATTTGCCCTCAAACTGTGGTCCCTTCTCACACAAACTTTCAGATTAAAATTGTTACATCCTCTCACAAGTTTTCCTTAAACATTCTTTTAGATTGCATATTGTTTTTTATACATTAAAAATTATTTTTTAACTCACAGTAAAATTGATTTTTTTGGTTATAGTTCTGTTCGTCTGGGTATTGTATACAGTTATGCAGCTGCCACCACCACCACAGTTAAGACGCAGAGCAGCTGAGGTCCCCCAGAACCCCCTGTGCTGGTCCTTTGTGGTCAGCCCCTTCCCTCAGCTCACCCCCCTCAGAACCGCTGATGTAGCTTTCATCCCTATAATTTTGCCTTTACCAGAATGTCAGAAAATGGGATCATATATATATCAGCCTTTGGTTTTGACATTTGAGGCTTTTTGAATTTGTTGACATTTCATACCATTTTAAAAAGACGTTGAATATTAATATTTGTAAAGTAAAGCTAACCTCCCTTTTACGTAATACTAATAATTAAAATAATTCTTGTAGTCACACAGTTCCCTAGAATTTACAGAATTCCTTCTTTCTCATACATGATATTGTGTCAGCCTGACAATAATCCTATGAGATACAACAGGTGTCCTTCGCTCCATTTTTCAGGTGATGAAACCGAGGTTTAGAAAGGGTAAGTAACTTGTTGATATCTGCATAGATAATGGTGCTAGAACTGGGCATTGGAGCCAACTCCTCGGACTTCAGGTGTGGCATCTTTGTGACTATACCATGTTATCTCATATCAGTGTTACCTGTTTAAAAACTAGGTTCCTAGAGCATCTGCCATGTTACTTTACTTAATAAACTAGATGACGTTCCTTCCCCTTTCCAAAAGCCTTCTACTTTATTACTTTTTAAAACATGCATATGCGTGTGTATGTATGAAACATTTTCTAAGAAGTAGCCTCATTTTAAACTTCATTTCAGTGGGACTGACTTACCACGTACACTAAAAATATTTATACTTGCCAGGAAAGTTGTGAAAAAAATCTCAAATGATAGTTCTAATATCTTTCTTAGTATCTTGTATACAAACTCTGATGCTAGTTTTATTTTAAATTATTTAAATTTTAAACGTGTCTGTGTTTTTATGATAATAGGAATATTAAATATTTTCTCCTAAGTTTGGCAGAGACACAGGGAAAAATTGTATGATCAATAATATATAATGGCATAGCTATCACAAGTGTTGAATTCAATTATATTTTGGCACATAAGCCAAAAAAAAAAGTCCTTCTCTTATTAGATTTGGCGGGGCAGGGAAGCGGGGGTAGAGAGAAACACGGTTGTAACAGGAAATTCTTTAAACATAAATCATGTTTTCGGGACACAACCAGAACAGCAGAGGCAACAATAAAACCTTCACTCGGCAGTGGGAATTATTTTCAGGCCACATTTTAGATTCAATGGTGCAGAGTCCTGAGCTTGAATTTTTTTTATTTGTAGCACAGCTGTCAAATAAAACATTAACTAGAAAATTTGTTCTGTCAAAAAGAAGATATTCTAGTGCTTGTGGTAATATTTGATATTAGTGTGTGGAGAGGTGGACTGGTATTAAAGGAAACAAAAAATAAAGGTTGAGGAACACTTATGAGATTATCAGAAAATAATTTACCAAAAAGAGCAGCAGGTATTTATATGCTGTGATTTATTTAGGAGGAGTGAACCTCAACCTCATAGCAATAACAAATATTGCTAAGGAAGGCTGCCAGAAGAGGAAAAAGCAAACTGAAAAAAATAATGTTTTCCAAAGTTGAGCCCAAAGGATAAATTGTAGAGAATGAAGTTAATTTGTATTAAAATATGAAACTCTTTAGATGTAAATACTTAAATGTCACTCCCTCATCTCCATCTTCCAAGCAAATAGCTGCTCCTTTGCAAGCCTCCTGGCATACGTGGAGCATTTGGGTTTCCTGTATGCCATGACCTCAAGTACCTAATTGTAGTTGCTTTACTCATCCTCACTTCTACAACCCACTGAATTGATGGGTATCACATCTTAAATAGGCCTACTCTAAATAACCCATTTAAATCACTCCTGCAGTTGACATGCTCTCAGCATTTAGTATAGGCTGAGGCAGAAGTCACTGTACATACAGAAGTCAAAAACATAATCACATTACGGGGTGTTCAGTTTTTTCAGTAGTTAAAACTCACTGATTTAACCTTCAGTTTTCGAATGAGAGTGCATTCAGCTCCCTAACTTTTGTCTCATCCTTAGTAAGGCCTGCCTCTAATCTAACCCCACCCAATTTACCCCTAAACCTCTCTACTTTGTCCTTCATATAAATTGTAAATGATGCAAAAATTATTAGATTTTTAATATTTAATTTGCTTTCTTCTTTTCCATTTTTTTATTCTAGAAAGTCTTGACTTCTTCTTACCTTATCCTTTATTGATAAAAGCTAATTTTTAAAAATGAATGTTTTGGTGTTAATTTAAAAGGTTGAAGAAATTCAGAAGTGAACATTTTTAACATTTAGCAGTTAAAATACCTGCTTTGACTAAAGTCTTTATCCATGGGAGAAAAAAAATGTCCTTTATTAATTTTGCAGTTTGAGATTGATATGAGTCTAATCTTAAGTTACTCTTAGTAGACTGTGTACAAGAGAAAACACTGTATTTGACTTTCCATCTGATTTGGATAAAGTACATCTCAGTATTTTACTTGTAAATTTGCAGACTTTATAATAAGCTTTTGGTTTATTAAAACCAATAATTTAAAAAATTTAGTGGAAATACTTTTAGTTCTATGTATTGTTATCTTGAAAAGTTTATACATGTAGATACATGTAGATACCAATACTTAATTGAGACCTTAAGCTTTAGAATAGGTTATGATATGTTCCAAGTTAAACATATAAACTTTTTAGGCATACTTATTTTTTTCCAGCTTAATGGTTTTTATCTTGAACATCTGAATTGTATTTTTTATGACCCCACTGAAACGCTTATTTGAAAAAGAAAAAACACTCATGCTGAATATTAAGGGTAGACATTCTATGACATTCATTTGTAGATTCTCTAGACATTTCAAAGAGAAACGTTAGCTAGAAACTATAGGGAGAGAGTGGAAGGGCTGCTATAGATATTTAATTCTTTAGACAAGTTTGTGTGAATTATAAACACCATATCTGATTAAGCAAAACAAATCTAAACGGTTTTTTTCTCACACTGTTATATGAACAGTTCATCCTGTGTTTAACATCCTAGATACACAGTAAGTTTACTGGATACCCCCGTCCTCACCCTACGCCTAATCATTACTGTTAAACTGTCATAATCTTAATTTCATCATCCTCCCGCCTCCCCAGGAACTTTCATCCTTCAGGCAATTAAAACAAAGAAAGAATGACCTGGCTCAGATTGTGGTGACAATATGTTAGTTCTTTTATCAAAATTTAGTTCATGTAAGCCTGATTTGAAGAAGCTGGGGAAGGGTAAGCTGGCACGAAGCGAGAGAGTGGCATGGACATATATACACTACCACATGTATAAAATAGCTAGTGGCAAGCAGCCGCGTCGCATGGGGAGATCAGCTCGGTGATTTGTGACCACCTAGAGGGGTGGGATAGGGAGGGTGGGAGGGAGGCGCAAGAGGGAGGGGATATGGGGATATGTGTATATGTATAGCTGACTCACTTTGTTATACAGCAGAAACTAACACACCATTGTAAAGCAATTATATTCCAATAAAGATGTTAAAAAAAAAAACCAGAAGCTGTCCAAAGTGGCTAATACTGTCCTTGTATAGATCACTTTGAAGAATAGAAGAAGAAATAAATTGGCTTTACTAATTCAGAGATGGGTTTGTATTAGTGAAGTTTGAATGATAGAGTATCTACAGAAAGGCAACTAAGTTTTGCTTTGTTTTGAATCATACAGAGTAACTTAAATTGTTGAAATGGTTCCAAATAAGGGTTTTCCTGGGCCTGCTTTAATCAGTAGACATGATACATTTGTAATTTATAGGAGCTATGTATAATAACATTATTAGTTGAAATAGTTTTAACATATGTCTTAAATGTGACTATCACTCTTCAATTGATTTTGTGGTTGTTGTTAACTATTCAAAGAAAACTTTTAGGTTGGACCAGGTCAAATTTTATTATAAGATCGGAATTATCAGAATCGGATTAATACAACTTCATTATCTTCTTAAGTGAAATGGTCACTGGAAATTTTTTCAATTTTTTAAATAGCAGTTTTAAAGAAAATTGTTATGTATTTCAGGAAAATTGATCCAAGTGGTGTTTGGCCATTGGGATGTCGTCACTTGCCTCACTCGTTCAGAGTCATATATTGGGGGAAATTGCTACATTCTCTCAGGGTCACGTGATGCAACCCTTCTGCTCTGGTACTGGAATGGAAGAAGCAGTGGGATTGGCGATAATCCAGGCAGTAAGTACAATTTATTTTATAAGTAAACTTTTACAAGTGATGTATAACATTTTGCAGTGAAGTTACCTATTTCATCATGGTGAAAGTGAAACTGAAGTATCAAGTAGTTTTAATTTCTTAGTTATAATTTAAGAAAGGTCTGGATAGCCTTGTTATTAACATTTTGTGACCATTGATAATTCAAATTCAAGCATGAAATCTCAGTTTTCATGTTATCGGTTATTCTTATGATCTGAAAATACTAGTTCTTCACTGATAATGGCCGTCACCAAATAAAATAGGTGTTTCATTCACAAACAATAAGATATAACATAAAAGAGCAGTCACACATTATCTTGTTTATTGAATTCATGTTTTAAAAGAGCAAAAACATTATAATTTCATGGACACAAACCAGTCTTTAGAAAAAATATGCTTTCATTTACGTATCAAAAGATAAAACAGGTCATAAAAGGCCAATACGGAATATTCAAATTGGCTCTTGGTTTTTCGGATGGGAAATGAAAATGTTCACCAACAGCCTTAAACATCTTTATGAAACTATGCTGAAGGCAGTAAAACAAAAAATGTGTAACCATTTAAAATTGTAATTCACAGAAGGCAAAAAAGGAAGCAGCTACCATTAAAACCAGTCGCACACAGCTGCAGAAAAGAAATGGCTTTAGAAAAACACATTAAGAAGTAGGAAAAAACAATTAAAGGGACCACCTGAAAAATGAGAATTTAATTAAAATGATTATGACAACACTGAAGAGTTCCTGCAAGAATAGCTTTAGATTTTTACTTCATAAGGTAGAGCATTTTAACTGCTCTTAAATATTTAGTTTCTTAATTTAAAGCAAGTTGCAATGTATTTGGTTAAGGAAGGATCATGTTGTTCCTGATTACTTTACCTGAATACTGTGGTACTTACTTCTGTCCCTCAGTCCCAAATTATAAAACAGTCTGAATATGTTTAAGTCCATCATATTTTGAATTGACTTCTTAAAGTTATGCTTATTAAATGTATATTATTTGTATGAAAGTGAAACCTTCTAAAAAAATTTACTCAAGAGCCAGTACAGTTTTAAAAGAGGTATATGCAAAGTATTTTTAGCAACGTTGTGTCTGCTTTGTATGTATTTTGTTTGGTGTGGTGGTGAATCAGAGTTTTTATTTTATGAACCTAATATGTATTTCTTATTTTAATCAGGACAGGGTAATTCCCTATACTAATAGAATATGAAAAGTAACTTTAAGGCTGTGATGCTATGGGTAATACAGTCTTTATAGTCAGATCAAACTTTATTATGTGTATCTATATGGGGAAGTAGTGTGTATCTCTCATATTTACACAACATCCCATTTTATATGTAATTACAATAATTTTAAATATGTAAATTTTAGGGGTTTTTTTTCACATTCTTTTGAGAAATACTTCGTGTTCTTTTCATTATGGAGTCTTATATTCTGCTCCTTCTTTCTGGCCTTTTAGGATGAGTGACTACTTTCAATTTCTTTTTTTTCTGTTTCTATAAATTCAGTTATTGAGAGTCACTAAATTATCTCAGACAAACCTAGATTTGACATAGGTAATAAGTATACCATTTTGTTATTTACGTGAAAATATTTAGGAAGAGCTTTCTTTTGTTTTAAAATCGTGTGAGATGTTTCATGCACGTATAGCAATCTAAATGAAAAAAAGATTTTTTTTTTTTTTTTTTTTTTTTTTACTTCTTTGACCTAACCATGTTCTATATGTCATTACCAATGGGTATGTTGAGAAGTAGCTAAAGGCTACTTCTCTAAACCTAGCTACACTTGTATGTAATTGTTGTTACATTTCAAAAATTTAAGTATATTATAAAACTAGAAATATTCAGCTTTTCCAGAAGGGAGAAATATATATATATATATATATATATATATATATATATATATATGTTTAAATACCTTGTAAATCACCCTAGAGATGGTTTTTACATGTATGACATTTTAAGAAATGAATCAAGTAGGACTGACCAAATTGTGGAGTTTAGAGTAAAACAAAGCTAAGTTCTAAGCTTTGCTGTGCTGTCTTGTCTATGAAATGAAAGCAACAATAGTAACTGACTTAAGGTGTTATCAGAAGCACAGAATGCTTAGAACAAATAAATCACCACACACACCATCTTGCTGGCGTTAGAGTATATATTATAACGTTCTTTTTTTCATAAAGCACTTCATCTGTACCCTCATTGTCTGCAGTATGGTGGACAATAACAATAATGCTGGTAATGAAAAGGGAAAAAAAAGAAAGAATAACGTAACAGGACATCTAATAAAAATTTTGGAAAATTATAATGCATCTTGACTAAATTAAATTACCTTTCTCAAAGTGAACCTCAGCCTTTTTGGCCCTTTTATAACGTCTGATGTCCCAATTTAATTTTGCTTTAGCTTTGAAGGATGAATCTGGGAAAAAGACAAATAGGCACTTTTACATATAATGAGAATTTCCACACATTAGAATAGAAAAATGAACAAGCCAGTCTAAGCTTTTCAAACGAAAATGACAAACAAAAACAAAGACATTTTTACCGCGTGTGAACTGTTTTAAACATTCATGAGAGCTGGTTCGGATTTTATAAGCCTGTGGCTCATTGATGGCTCCATGACGCAGCCGCTGAAGTCACAGCTTTTCAGATGAGGAATTTTAGGTTATGCTTATTTCTGTGTTGTATCTCTTGGATGAAATATAATTGACTTTTAAGAAATAGTCAGGCTTTTATATACATAACGGCGGTGTGGTCTCTAAATGAATACAATGCCTCAACTTAAATTTTTGAATTTAGACTTTCTTCTTGCTTGGAAGGAAAAATGGGTAAATTTTTTAAAAACCAGGCTATTGCTTTTCCTGCATTTTATAGGTCTCATTCAAGTATCTAGCTTTTTTAATTTTAAAAATAATGAGAATAAGCTAGTAATTTTACTTGCTAGTGTCATAAGCCTATGCCATTTTCTCCAAATCTAATATTAATGCTGTATGTAAAGTTGTTAGCTTTAGTACTATTTTTTTTAAAATCATGTTATCCACTGTTAATAAGCACACTGTTCAGATAAAATCAGGCTAATACAAACTGGTTAAAACCTATACATAGGATAACTTGAGGCTTTTAAAAGGATGCACATGTTTTATGAAATCTGCCTAGATTATGTAGCAAAAGCCTTATTTTCCTATATGACAGGTAGTGTTTCACTTTTGACTCTATTGTCTTGTGATAGTTATCTCCTGTGGGATGCAGTTTTATTAATGAGGAGAAAAATTAAGATAGGATTCCATTTAGTTGTAGATTTTTAAAATAAAATTAACCAAGAACATTTCAAAGAAAGACATTTTCTACATGGAAGCATCTCTCTCTTTGCCTTAATATTCTGTGTGTTTTAGAACTGAATCTTGTCCACCAAAATGCTTTTCTTGGAATACTCATTTTTCTATCCAGACTGTACATTTCCAAATTTTGAAGAAAGTGTTCCCTGATGCATTCAATTGACATTTAAAAACTTTAAACTTTAAAATGATCTTATAATCAAGGTGAAAATTTACAAAAGAGTTATTTATCCACTATTTTTATATTGTATTAATAGATCATAAACTTAAAATCAAATACTTATTAAGCACCTAAAAGTAAATGCTTATTGAGCTTTTTTAGGTATCTGAGTAATTTTTTTAAAGCCACAGTTGATTAGCTTTAGAAGAAAATGGTCGCTGACTATGAGGTGTTGCATAGATGCTGTGTAGTATTTCAGTAAAGTAGTTTTCCATTCTTGCATTCTGTTTTTGATTTGATTGAAAGGTGGCATTTTTTTTTCCTCTTTGCAATCAGACATGCTAATCTATGTCAGCTTTCTCCTTTATGGGAATGGCGTCTACTGAAAAAAAAACAGTTTTTTTCATAACCAGATTCTGTTCTTTAAGAATATTTCAGCACCGTCAATTAGAAGGAAGGTTTTATTAACCATAAGGCTAGCACAAACAGACCACAGAGCTGTTTTTTAAAGTACTGTATGCCATAGCTGCCCTGCTTTTTCTCTGTCTAAAACTTCATTTTGTTATACTCTCATCAATCACTTAAGTCATTACCATAAACCCTACTGTTGTTAATTTTACTAGTATCACCCTAATGAGACATTCCTGCTATAATTAAAAATGAATTCTAACTTTAAGGCATTCTAAATTTTTTTTAATGAATTTAGAATGATCTTGCCATATGACCATGAATACCACTGATATACATAACCTACTCATCAAGTCTATAAGAAAAGTGGTATCACAATATGTCCAGGTGTAACTTATTTACTGGTAGCCTCTGTGCACATGTGCTTATGCATATGTATATTTTTGTGCACATATTTAGGAATTATGTTCTTTTTATCGTAAAGCCTAATACGCTTTACTAAGCTACCGATAGATCCTTATTCTTTGTCTTGCCAAAAATATAGGTGGATGTAACACAAGCAGTATGACTCCCTGTAAGTAGGCGTCCTAGAGCACCATCTGCTGGATGCATTTGGGGACTTAATGTTGGTAAAATTGAAAATCAGTACTTGTCAAAACAGGTGTACTTTGTTTTTAATTGCCTGTGATGTATTATTTATGGTTCACAAATGTCAAGATATGTACATCTGTGTTGAACCATATGAGTTTGTAAAAGAAATAACTTTCTGATTTTGCCCTGCACTAATCTGGATTTGGAATGTTATAATAAATATTTTGTTTAAGGAAAAAGTAGACACAATATATACCTAATGAAACAAAGCATCACAGTTTGTCATGAAATAAACTCTTATTAATCGCAGGTCTTCAGTAAGCTACAGTTGGAGAGACTTGTTTAGATGATATTTTAACTTTAGTTTCCTTATGTTCACTAGATTCTGAATATGAAAGCAACATTTGAAACAAATAGCTTTTTTATATCTGGGATATGACTCCATCTGATTCTTTGTCAAGAACATGAGTTCTTATATGTATCTCATCAAGAACTTTCCTTGTGGCCCTACTTTTGGTTTGCACTATTGCACTAACACTAAGATTGCCCTGTATTTTTCTTTTTTCCTTGAAGAATTCATCAGGCAGTGTTTGAAGCAATATGTTGGCAGTGTTCAACTTCAGGTGACATTAAAACTATGTCTATGAAATTCTCCAGAAGGTCCAGGATGTTTAGTGCTCCATGATGTAATGCAGGCCCTCCCGTTTCAGCAAAACAACTCTGTATTTACTGCTTGTAACTAATAGTAGATGTGGTAAAAGGAATTATATTCATATGGCAAATGAATACAACCTTAATGTGCACCATATGCAGTGTGGTGGGGTGATGTGCCAATATATCACATTTATTTACCTTGTTTAGTTGCAGAAAAAAATGACTATACCATTCAGCCCATAGGCTCTGACCATATAAATATGGGAACAGAAGAACTGATGATTTATGCCCTCAAATTGGAACTGAGTATCTTCATATGTAGGCTTTAATAGTGCAACATCAAAGAAAATTGTCTAATACTTTATGCTCAGATAGGAAATTTAATTTCAAACAATGGCTGGAATTAACCATTAGTTAGAAGGTACAAATTCTCTCTAGTCAACTAAGTATAGTCTCTCGAAGAAAATGGTAAATGTGTCTTCTTTCATTTAATTGAGACTGAATATACTCTGAAATTACAAGCTGCTTCCTCACCCACCTTCCTTTTTTAAGCCTAAAATCGGAGCCTTCTGCTTTTAGAATGTTGCATGTGAGAGAGAAAGTGAGAGGGAGATTACTGTAGAACTACTAAGGATTCGTTTAATGAAGACCTCCTGGAACAGCATGTTAGACCGACTTTACCACCTTCCAAAGAGTTTCCTTCTTTAGAGAAATTATATGACAACTTTGTGCATGTGTACCTCGTGTTGTACTTTAGATAGTCCTGAGAATTCATGAAAAGAGACCCATTTTTATATGAAACTAAGTATTAAATTCCTCTGATGATTTCTTTTACAGTTGCCCTGTTTTTAAAAGTAACTTTTTTCACATTCAAAGAGGTTTGGTCAGACTTCATATTTTGGATTTGAAGTGTTTTTAGGTAGGAAAAAAAAATCCTTAGAATTCTTTCTGCCTCTCCTAGCTGAGGTCTTCATGACCGTTGAGCTTTTTAGCTTTTCTTCTCATAGCTTGTAACTTTCTACAACTGAGAGATTGCTTTATTTCCTTAGAGTGAGCAGGGTCAGGATGTTTCTTTTCTTTTTTTTTAATTGAGATATAATTGACACATAACATTATATGAGTTTCAGGGGTACAACATCATGATTTGATATTTGTATATATTACAAAACGATCATCACACATAGTTACACACTTTTTTCCAATGCTGTGAACTTTTAGGATCTACTCTCTCAGCAACTTTCAAATATACAATACAGCATTATTAACTATAATCACCATGCTGTACATTACATCTCCAGGACTTATTCACAAGTGGGAGTTTGTACCTTTTGGCCACCTTTGCCCATTTCGCCCACTCCCTACCTCTGGCAGTCTGTTCTCTGTATCTATGAGTTTGGCGGGTTGTGTTTTTTTTTAATTCTACACTCAAGTGAGATCATAGAGTATTTGTCTTTCTCTGTCTGACTTATTTCACGTAGCATAATGCCCTTAAGGTCTATCCATGTTGTCACAAATGGCAGGATTTCCTTCTTTTTTTGTGGATGAATAATATTCCATCGTGTGTGTGTGTGTGTGTGTGTGTGTGTGTAGCATTTTGTTTATCCATTCATCTATCAGTGGACACTTAGGTTGTTTCCATGTCCATTGTGAATAATGTTCACTCACGTTTGTGAATAATGTTGCAGTGAACATGGAGGTGCAAATATCTTCTTGAATTAGTGTCTTCATTTCCCTCAGATAAATACCTAGAAGTGGAGTTACTGGATCATATGGTAGTTATATTTTTAATTTTTTGAAGAACCTCCATACTGTTTGCACCGATTTACATTCCCAGTGCAAAAGGGGTTCCCTTTTCTCCACTTTCTTATCAACACTTGGTATTTCTTGTCCTTTTGATAAAAGCCATTCTAGCAGGTAGGAGATGTATCTCATTGTGGTAAGCATTTCCCTGGTGATAAGTGATGTTGAGTACCTTTTCCTGTACTTGTTAGCCATCCATATGTCTTCGTTGTAAAAAACATCTGTTCAGAGCCTCTGCCCATTTTTAAATTAGATTGTTCTTTTGATATTGAGTTATATGAATTTTTATGTGTTTTGGATATTAATCCCTTATCAGGGATATGATCTGTAAATATTTTCTCCCATTCCATAGGTTGCCTTTTCATTTAGTTGTTGGTTTCCTTTGCTGTGCAGAAGCTTTTTAGCTTGATGTAATCCCACTTGTTTATTTTTTACTTTTGTTGCCTTTGCTTTTGGTGTGAAATCCAGGATGTTTCTAATAGCTAAAGATGTGAAAACCCTCTATACTTTTCACTAGTGGCTTACTTATGTATCTTTAACAAAGGAACCTTAAAAATGTTAAGGAGGACAAATTACAAAGAATTTCATGTGACTTGGGTATTTAGGATAGACAGATAAAAATAGTTATGTTTTCATTTTTCATATATTTTCATATTCATAAGAATGGTAATATTACTTTTCAAAAAATATGAACAAGATTTCCTTTCAACAACTTTTCTAAGTATCTGCATTCTTTTTTGGAGGCAGAGTTTTATAATGTTTATGTTTACTAGACACTCATATGCAGCTACAGGAGCTATCAGTGAATTAGAGCCAAAAATAAGCCCGTCTGTGGGGAATTGGCAAGTGAAAAAGTCTCAAGAAAGTAGGATAAAAGAAGTACATTAGTTAAGTAAAGTTTGATATGTCCACACAATGAAAGACTGTACAGCCATTAACGTATTATGCATTGTGATACTGACATGGAAGAATATGCTCTCTGTATTGTTAAGTGTAAAAGATCACCAAACTACATGTATAATATGATATATTTTAAGTGTCTGTGTCTGTATACCTTGTATGTATGTATGTATATTTACTATATACATATATTTACTTAATATTACTATGTATATTTACGTATAGAAAAAAATCTGGAACGATAACCAGTAAATGTTAGCAATGGTTGTTTTTAGGTAGTGGAATTTAGAGGCAGTTTTTCATTTTCTTCATAATTTACTAAATTATATGAATGTTTTATAATGAGCCTATATTATTTTGATAATAAGAGACAATAAAGATATTTTATTTGGGAGGAAAATACCTAATTATTGTAATGTACCTTCCCTTCCTGCTCTAGGCTTCATGCCCTAGTTGTATCAGAATTAAATGGATTGTCAGGGAAGGTTGGAAAGTCTAAGAAAAGGAGGAATGGGAGAAATCAAAGTATAATTTCTAGAAATGAAGGTATATTTTCTCCCTGACTGGAAACAATAGTAATGAGAACCATCTCCAATTGGCATTTATGTGGCACAGGATCAGATATTATACTTTTGCTGGAGAGAAGGTCTGCAACAGAGGGTGAAAATACTGCTACTGCTTGTACTACTAGATGATACTTATTGAGTGCTCACTACACACCAGGCACCATCCTAAACACTTCACGTAGTGACTCATTAATCCTCATTGTAGTCCTGGTATTATCCTTGTTTTATAGATGAGGCACAGAGAGAGTATTAGTATGCCTCTACTTTCTGCCCTGGGTTTTGAAGTTCCTAGATCTTACTAGAACTATGAGAACTTGCCCAAGGGAGGTGCCACAGCTAGCAATGCTGTAGCCGGGATTCAAACCCAAGCACTCTAGGCCAGAGACACCATTCTTTTTTTTTTTTTTTTTTTTTTGCGGTACGCGGGCCTCTCACTGTTGTGGCCTCTCCCGTTACGGAGCATAGGCTCCGGACCTGCAGGCTCAGCAGCCATGGCTCACGGGCCCAGCCGCTCTGCGGCATGTGGGATCTTCCCGGACCGGGGCACAAACCCGTGTCCCCTGCATCGGCAGGCGGACTCTCAACCACTGCGCCACCAGGGGAGCCCCCAGAGACACCATTCTTAACCACTAAACTGTACAGCATTTTTAATTTGATTTCATTGGATCGTCACCTGTAGAGAATTTGATACAACCTTGTCACTAAAGCCATCTTAGGATCTGCAAAGGACAATATAGAGATAATTTTGTTAGTACTGAGTTCTTAAGACAGTATATGTCATGATAGGATTTTGTACTTTTTAAATATTACATGTTAGGGTTACACTTTAAGTATACAATTGTTGGTATATACTCACACAAACCCATTTTCCAATGTAGTCTTAGAAGATGATTCTATTGTCATAAACTTATGTATATATGTTTAAGTTTATATATATAAGTTTATATGAGATATATTGATATATATATCATAGAAGAGGAGAAAGGTTATAAATCAAGAACTTAGTATTATTGTTTTTTGTACCAATATTGTATTGTCTTGCATTAATAATTCTAACAGTATTTACAAAAGGAAGCTACCAAATTTTACTGTTGGTTGTCACATCCTAAATGCAGCTATGGCTTGTTTTCTGTAGTGTATATGATTAACCAAATCAACATTTTTCCACCAAAAAGGCCATAATGAAAGGAGAGGAGAGGGAAGAGTTGGTAGAGACGGAATAAATAGAACAAACTCAAATAATTTCTCTTTGTATAATTAAAATGTAGTGTTATAATTCCCACTGAAAAATCAGGAAGTTAGTGGAAAGATTTAAGAGACATTTAACAACTAACCTCATTTCCGCTTCAGAAAAGCCATTTCCTCTCTCGATTTACCATTATGGTGTGAGCCACGTGAGAAACTTTAGTATTCAATTTTCATGTGAATTTTTTTGTTGATGAATGTTTACAGTAATCAAATGTAATTAAAGTGGAACAGAAGGCATGTGCAAAACAAAAGTATCCAGCTTTAGGAAATGGCTGGCATGTATAACACCTAGATTTTCTTAAATCTATATATACTTAATAACTTAATTATATATTTAGGTCCTTAAACAAACTTATGTTTTCTTTCAAAATGAGTACTCTATTGAAATGATTTTGTTTTTTATGTCTCTAAGAGGTCAGATGGTATTAGATTTTACTAACCTGGAAAATTATATTGGTTGTTTTTATTTTAGAACTTCATTAATTGATGGTAAATATTCATTTTATATAAAAATTAAGTTGTAATAAATAGTTTGGACTTCAGTACATCTTTTTGACCTTTCCAATAATAGGTATTTATAATTATAATTAGCAGGCTTACAGTAAGGTCAACAAAACCTGACCCAATGACAATTTAAAATCAAACCATTTATAAATACAAGGTCATATTTTATCCCCCTCCTTGTTTCCACAGTGCATTGCACATAATACATACCCAGTAAATGTTATTTAGTGAAGGAGTGAAGGAGTGAATGAGTAGACAAATGGGAAATACTAACTTCTGTCCGAAGAGTCATCTAAACTAAGTATTAATTGGAAGAGCTAATTTTATTTCTAGAAAACTAAGACTAGGGAAGTGTTGAACTGCCCTTCATTTCATGATAGATGATATGAAAAAGGTAAATGAATGAAGGGGATTCTCTCTCTGCTAATAACAACATATTTAAACTGCTAATGAGAACTTTGCAGTGCCTTTTTAAAGTAATTTAATTTTCATTAAGACTGAGGAGATGGTGCCAAAAATACCAAGAACTTTATTCATTTTTAAAAATGTAACTCAGAGTTTGCCAGAAATACGTGTCAGGTCTATTTTTACCTAGCTTTTAATCCCCTTTGCCTTAATGGAGACAGATCTTTTGAAATATTTTTCTCATTGGATATTTATGAACAGATACTAGAGAAATTACTGTTTCCTCCTTCTCTTCTTTCAGGTCATAGTTCATTTGATGGAGAAATACACTTAGTGTTATGAGGCCACCAAAGAAACACATTTAATAGCAGCATTTGTTATTCTGCCTAATGGTGTAAAACATTTCACGTAATATTTTAAAACATAAGTCCAATATAAATGCTAAGCGGGCATTACGGAGATCTTGTGCTGCTTAAATGCAAGTTGGGTTGTTATAATGGTGCCTGTAAGTTAGTAACTGATATTTGGTATTACGTACTGAGAAAAGCACATCTGTAAAAACCGGTGTGTCCTGGTATTCGTGGCAGGATTTGGACTGTCTTTAATCTCCTTTGACTTGTTCATCTTCCTTTAAGGCCATCCATAAAGATGCACTGAGTATCCTTTTCAGCCTTTGGTTAGGATTTGCATCAGTAGTCATAAACCTGCTCTCCGGACAAAGACACCCTTTCCTTTGAAGTAATTGCTCAAGCTTTTCAAAGCAGTCCAAGAAGTCTATCCTCTTTCTCTTTTTATTTTTCTTTAAGAAGAGTTTGAAGTGTAGTCCCTTAAACTAGAAGCAAGATAAATTTTTCTCTTCAGCTTTATTGAAAGCCATGATGATTTTTCAAGCAGTAAGAGTTTAAAAGGTTCTTAAGGGAATGTGTTCTGCTTTATGATCCAGCTTTTGGTAGATCCTACTATCTCAGAAAGCAAAAGTAAAGACTTTTTGTATCCATTAACTACTGCAAATTTTTATCAAAGAATTAACCTGATATTTTGCAGAAGACTTTTTCCCCTGCTCCTTACTCAGTTTAGAGACTTCAGTGAGAGATGGCCATAGCTTTGGGGTCTTTGAAAAAGTAATACATGGCCAGTATTGTCTTATTTGAGCTGATTTCCCCCCTAGGTATTAACTCTGTGGGTTGACAGGTAGTTGGGAGGGGCAGATTTAGATGGGTGCTGCAGTCAGAATGTTATATGGTTCCCAGATTTTGTTTCTAGGTTTTGCAAACAAATATACACGGACACATATGTATATCGTTATTGGTATGTGGGATGTGTTATTGCTGTGTTGCAGGATGATGTATAAGGATGTAACTATGGAGAAATAGATTCTGTGAGCCACATATGAAGCCTGTGTTCCGCCTCCCATCAACCCTTCTACCCTTCATAATTTCATTCCAAAGGGGTTCCCAAAATATCTGTTGAACTTATTAGTTTGGACCTGTTGGATTTAAATCCCATATCATGGAATTCTATTTCCTGTAGTGAACTTTTAATACATAAAACATTTGGTTTATTGAAACTTATAAAAATCCAAGTATTTATTTTGAACAGATTTTTTAATGAGAAAATGTAAAGAACACCCAAGCTGCACTGCATATAATAAAGGGAATACAAACTTTAGTCTTTAAACAAGACTGGAAATGGCTTTTCTTAGAGGAAATGATATCTCTTCTCATATTGTTGTATGTGGATTTTTAGAGGCCATTAATGTGCGTTTCCTAAAGGGGATGAAAGTTCAGTAGCAGAGTCTTTTTTACTAGAAATCTAGTGAGTGTTTGTGAAACCAGTAGAACCCAATGATCACAAGTTTACCCTTATGCTTTCAATTTGTTTTTTTCTCTTTCCTTTCCTTCCCTTCCCTTTCCTTTCTGCTTTCTCCTTTTTTCCCCCCATATTTCCTGAACTGTCTAACCTGCTTCCTGGTTTAGAAAACATTTCGCCAAACTTTGAAGCCAGAGTCCTAGCATTGAACAGGCCTTTATTTAGAGATCAGGCCCTAGGAAAAGGCAAATCTCTTTTCAGTTTTGAAATTACACAGCATGTACATGTGTCTTCTGATTTGTGGAGGGGCAAATGATCGGTACAGTGTAGATTACTGGAAAATATTATTTTGTAAGTAAAGCATACTTATAAAAATCTTAATTATGAGTTTACAAAAAAGAATGCTTATATCTTAATTCACTTTTGGGGTAAATTGTGAGGCTTCCTAAACTCTTAACTTTATAGTCATAGAAAATTCTCAGTATTTCAACTGTTTTACATTAAAGAAAGAAATCCAGTTGACAGCAATCTTCTCACTTCCTCCCCATGTCCCTGAGAAAATATTCTTAGATCTAGAAAACAAAAAATTAGCATTGGCATGCTTAAGTGACAACGTCCTCTGTGTCCCCACTATCCATCTGTCCTTCGTTTACTTTAGCTTACACTTAGATTGCTTTCAGTTGTCATCAGTTTTCCTTCAGACCCTCATTTTCCACTGAGGAATTCCAAGACAATTCAAGTTAAAACACAAATCTTGTTCCCCGTAAAATGGTACCTTATGAAAACAAAAAAGGAACAATCACACTGAAAATATATTCCTTAGATCTTAATGATTTTAATTCTTGATTTTAAAAAAGTTGCCAACAGGTATAATTAGACATTTCAAAAATAACATTGTATGGTATTTTCATGGAATATAGAGCATCTTGGGATGGGGGATGGGGGGACCATGAATCGGGGCTGAAGTATTGGTAACTTTTAAAAATATTTCTATTTTTTGTGGCAAGACTTATCTCCAGCAGAAAGTTAAGTAGTTCAGATAGGTTTGTAATATTTGCTTCTTTTCTTAACAAATTTACCAAATTTGTATGCTTTTTAAGGGAAAAAAATAGCTGCTATTGTAACAAATGCTTTCTGGTTTGGAAAATATCAAGTAAACTTTGTATTAAGGTGAGCTTCTCTCCCCAAAGAAGTTCTAAAAGTGAATCAAATGAAACCAAGCCCCTGGTTCTACTTGTCCCCTGGCCTTTTACTATGCCATTTGAGGTCTCCCTTGGTCACCAAGCATGCAAGCCAGTTTCGGAGTCTCACTGCACATAGCACGGCCAACGTGGAACAGAGTTTGATATATGATTGATGCCTTTTCACCCACGTCTCACTCAGAAGTACCTAGAGTCACCAAGAGTGAGGAAGGACACTGTGGGGACACCGCTGTGCGTCATGCACTCCAATAAATGCATTGTAATAATTACGTGAGACGACCAGACATGAAGTAACTGCAGGCTGTGGAGGCAGCGGGGCCAGCAGCACAGAAACCAGGCCCTGTCTTCACAGTAGAGGCCCTCTCCTGGTCTGCACATTCAATAAACCCTACTTTCCTTCTTCCCCTCCCCACCACCCAGGAAAACATAGGCATGTACAGAAATTTGCATGACATTTCAAAGAACACGTTGACCATCATAAAAACCGCTAGTTAATTTTTGTGACCAGCAGCATTTGCCTTTTCAAGGACAGTAGGTTTCTGCTGCATTTTCCCTGATCTGCCAGATCTCTCTCCTCAGGGTAGGTGACTGTTCCAAGGATAGCCAAGGGTATGGGGTTAGGATGACAAGTTCTTCTTTCCCACAGAGTTCCACAGCTGGTAGTAGTGACCTGTTTTCTGGGCACAGTTGCCCCTGTGGATCACACAGTGCCATTTGTCAATCTTACTCTAAAAGCAGTCCTGGGCTTCCCTGGTGGCGCAGTGGTTGAGAGTCTGCCTGCCGATGCAGGGGACATGGGTTCCTGCCCCGGTCCAGGAGGATCCCACATGCCACGGAGCGGCTGGGCCCGTGAGCCATGGCCGCTGAGCCTGCGCGTCCGGAGCCTGTGCTCCGCAACGGGAGAGGCCACAACAGCGAGAGGCCCGCGTACCGCAAAAAATAATAATAATAATAAATAAATAAATAAATAAAAGCAGTCCTAATCAAGGAAATCTCAGAGTGCTGACAGAGTCCTGCTCATTAGTCCACTTCATGAAGGCGTTTTGTGTCCCTGTCCCCGGACACTATAAAAGTAGAGGACTCGTTTGCCTTAAAATAGTATTCTCCAGGCTAAATAAGGAATTCAGTTTCTCCTGTGGCTTGGCCCGCAGCGCGGCCCAGATGGAGCCCGTTGCGTCGGCCCCTCGTGGGGTGCCTCCACAGCCAACCACAGTTTTCCTTTTAGTTTGGGACTGAGGTACAGGATGACGTCTTCTACCTGTGAAGACGTTTGGAAACATCTTCCATTATTTGAATAGTCCTTTTCTGTCCCACCTTCACCCTCCTCCCCTAGTGTTCAGTCACTATCAGAATTAATTTAATATTAATAGTTTTACTCCCCCTCTGTTCTTTGAATGAACCATGGAGAAATATACTCTGTAAGATTTTATATTAGGATGACACATAAGCTTGGGAAAGACAATCTGAGGCAGTTTATAATACAGATTTTGTCTTATTTTTGTCCTGTTTTAAACTATCGTTGCTTGATAATCACGTAAGGCTTAGAAATTCAGCAACATGTGTTCCTCAAACTATAGCAGATAGTTTGTATCTACTCCTAAAATAGGATTTGGGGACAAATTCCCAAACTATAAATTAAAGGTTTAAGCATTATGGGAATCAGGAACAAATGATACGATGATTTAATCTGAGTCGAGGGAGGTCATCCTCTGCACGAACTTGAATTGATTTGTTCGTTTAATCTTTTTTTCCTTAAGGTGAGACCACCACTCCTCGGGCCATCTTGACAGGCCATGACTCTGAGATCACTTGTGCTGCCGTCTGCGCTGAGCTCGGCCTCGTGTTAAGCGGTTCTAAAGGTAAATCTGTGGGGCCTTCAAAAAATGGATGCATTTTTTTGGTGTCTTCTAATAACAAATTACCAGAGGTGAATTTGGTGCCTTTTTCTCTAAAGCTGTGCTATCTGTGACAGTGACTGTTAGCTCCATGGGACTGTTCACATTAACTGAAACGAAATAAAAGTTAAAATTCAGTTCCCTGGTGGCACTAGCCACATTGCAGGGGCTCAGTATGCACCTACGACTAGTGGCTACCGTACTGGACGGCCCAGAAAGGGAACACTTCCATCACTGCACTGAAGTCCTGTTTCACAGCATTGCTCTGAAGAGTGAGGTGAGAACAAGGACAGTCTTAGTGTATTTGTTTATCCTTCTGGACTCTGACTGGGCTGGGTTCCACCTCACACCTGAACGGAAACTCCTGACCCAGTCTGTTTTACTTTCCAAATCTCTGAACTAGGCAGGGGCCAGGATGGCATTGAGAATGGGGTGGAAAGATTCTTCAGCTGGTTGGCCTGGAGGTCTATCCCATAGCATCGTCACAAATTTAGGCCAAAGATATTCAGCAAGCTTTCTAAGAGCGCACACAACAAATCAGGATCTGACCAGGAGCAGAGCTGTTTCCAGTTCATTGCTTATTCAGCTGTAATAGTCTATTCATCTCTCTGTCTCTCTGCCCTGAACTGAGCTCTGAACACAAAAAAGTACCGTAATCACATATCTCCTAGGCTTATCTGAGGGAGAAGCGTAGAGTTTTTGAGTCACCTTATCTGTGTCTTGAACTATGATACTTTGTATAGCTAACGAGACTTATTAATGAGTCAAATGTTGGTGTTTACAAATTTAGTTGGTCAAAACGATGAAATAGTAACAATGATAGCAAGAATTCTATAACTACTGGATTTTTTCCCCTTATACCCAATGATTTCATTTATCCTGAGCTAACATGAGTTCCCGGATTGTACGTGATCCAAATTGGACATGTAAAATGAACCTATCATATTACAGGCTGTCCTCACTTTGCATGGTGGCACAGCACCATAAAAATGACCATGCAAGATGAAACCATGCAAAGATATTAAAAATCAATAATTTCAATGGGAAATATTATGAAAAATAATGGGAAATTTTATGATTGTTCCATGGCCTTTACAAATTTTTATCAAAACAGTAAAAATTCTCTTGTTCACTTTTATACATATATGCATACATACGCATATGTATGGACATGAAAAAAATAGTAAAACTCACATTTAGTACACTAATTTAAAACATTAGAGACATTAAGAATGAAAGTATTTTAGGTTCTTTGTGAAAAAATACATCGAGAGTACATGGAAAGTGCTCGCCCCCTTCTCTCCGTGTAACTTAAGATAAGGAGTGAGAATCGTCTCTGTGCCTTGACCAGTTGTCAAACTCCTTCCTAAGTTTGGATCAGCTTCCAACATTTTATCTTCTGTGCTTTCAATGTCATGAAATATCTCCTAGGTTTCCTTTAATGTGGAGATTTTTGCTGACGTCACTTCTGGGACATCCTCATGTTTGTAACAGCACTTTCCTAAGTTTTACAGGACTTATGTCAGTAAGATCACCTTCACTCACTTCCTCTGGCTGCATCTGTAGTGATGCCAACACTCCCACGGTCAGCTCTATCTTCTGTAACTCCGTTTGTGTTGGCTTCCAGTTTTACTTTCAGCTTTGTCACTTCTCATTTCCTTACTTCAGATCCATCTGTGTTGGCCACTACCCTCTTTTGATTATCCATTTTTGTAAAATGTCCTACAGTTCCATCCCTGGGAGACAAGGAGGCAACACAACTACAGAGTTTGCTGTCTGTGCATGAGCTGAGTCACAGACGTGCAGTGACCATTCACTAACAGACTTCGAAAGAAGTGATGGGGCTGGTCACCCATCGTGATGCACACCTGTTATTTATAGTGATTTGTGGACTGACAAGCTGACCATGAAGTGTGTACCTTATGCAGTTCCTGTGATAACTGAAATCTGAACTGTGGCATTGAGGGACTGGGGTCATTTAGAGTGACAACTGAAATTCATGCATGCTGGAACTGTGCAGAGCAAAGACTGCCTTATATATTTATGTCGAGAACACTAAAAACCTATCAACTCCCTGAGTGGTCAAGAGAAAGACGAGAGACACGTTTTAATGGTCATGTGGGGAACACGTGATGATTCCATGTAGCCACGAGAAATTTAACCCAGAGAGGAGTAGGGCATATAGTCTAATTACCCCATTTGTCCGACTCAGACATTTCTGAGAACTTACTCATCACACAAGCAGTTTTGGTTACCTGCTCCTCTTTTGCTTTTCATGTAGCAGGCACTCAGTAAAGATGCAGTTTCTCCATCTTCCTCAAGCATCTCAGCCTGGAGGTCAGCCCGGAGAGTGGGGAGTGGTGGATGCAAGCTGCTTGGTTTCGGGGACAGCAGGGGGGCAGACTTGTTTGCCAAGGAGAAGTGGCAGAAGGATCTCTGTATGAATTTCCCTGGGCGCTGGGGTGTGAGGAGGTGGACCACCAGGCACCTTCTTTCATCGCGAAGTAGCAAGCAGTGGGAGGGAAGATGTTTTAGGCCTTCAGAAGTTGCCTTAATGAGTTCTCACCACACAGGCCCCAATGCTGCTACCATCGGGACCCTGTGTGCCTTACAGCAGCCGATGTTTAACTGAGGCCCAGCCTTCCTGGAAGCTCTTTTAGGATTTGTCATTTGTCCTGTTCCTTTCTGAATTCCTCCAGCTCTTATCATCCCTTGGCATAATGAATTTCATAAAGTAACTTCCTGTCTCTTGAGAAGTGAACTGGAACATGCATGACTCGGCTTCCTTCTTTCCCAAGTGGAAGGTGAGATTTAGCCAGCATGCAGATTTTACAAAATAACATATCTAAGATATAATTTTTTAAGGCTTTCTACAACTGTGATATGGTACTGGCAGCCTGTTTCAACGGTGCTCAAGATTCAGGTCACATTTGTCTGTTCTTATTCAGAAACTTCATTTTGGCTTTTGTTTCTCCTGTTTTCTCAGAAGGACCATGTCTCATACATTCCATGAATGGAGACTTGTTAAGGACTTTGGAGGGTCCTGAAAACTGCCTGAAACCAAAACTCATGCAGGCTTCCAGAGAGGGTCACTGTGTCATATTCTATGAAAATGGCTTCTTCTGTACATTCAGTGTGAATGGAAAACTCCAGGCCACCGTGGAAACAGATGATAACATAAGGGTAAGTATACCTTACAGACTTTTCAGCATTCTGTGTTTTTACCTCAAAGTGTAAAGGTGAGTGAGGAGGGAGAGGGTTCTCAATTCAGTAAATGGCTCTCTTCTCTCTCCCATTCTGTGAGTTTTCTTCAGTGCATTTTGACCACCTCTGCCACGAAGGCTGCATACAGAGATGCTCACACTCTGCTTTTATTTTTCCCTCCCTTCATTTAAACCAAGTACACGTTAGAGGATTTTCCTTTCCTCTTTTCTTTACGATAATAATGTTGATAATCTGTCACTTTGAGTTGCGATTATTTTGTCAGCTACACTAATAAATCTGTAAAGTAATTTGAAATCCCTTGCTGGCTAAAACAATTTCTGTGGTACTTCAGTTAGTACCAAAGGCTCTGGGAAGTTCCTCAAGGCAGCAGTCGGAGGCTTTCTGCACTGTTCGTACACACATGCTTTTCCCCTCTGCCCTATGGCCGTTGTTTTTTTCCCTCTGTAATATTTCCCACTGGATTTTAGGCTTAAACAATCCATCGCCTTTTCCCCAGCACGCCTGCACTTTATCATACTAACTTGTAAGTGGCAACTGTGTGATTAAAGTGAGCTTGCCTAAAATGAGCACTGCCCGTGCCCGGCTCCAGAGACCCACACTTTCACAGCTAACTGCCTTGGGAAGGGTGGAAGGAAATCACAGGCTTGGACTAAGAGACATCACAGAACAAAAATCTCCACCTCCATCCTGCAGTCTGAGCCTGTATAAGGAAAGGAGACCATGGAAACAAATTAGTCATTAGCTCAGACCAGAAATGAAGTTTCTTTGAAAGAGCAACAAGAACCCTGCAGGCAGGTGGCCTGGGGAACCTCTGCACTAATCAAGGCCTCCCACCTGTTTTTATTTAGATGCCAGATTGTGCAGTGGCATTTGGTTAACGTATCAGAGCACATCAACTAGGCAATGTTTAGATGTCTTAATGAATAACTTAAATTTAAGTGGGCAGCCTGTACAGAGCAGCAAAGTTATGTTATCCTAAACAAAGGATCACCCCCCATTTCACCCATAGGAACTCATTTATTTTGTTTTCCTGGGGAAGCTGTGTCTTAGGATATGATTGTCGCCAGCAGACTGCTGTGGCCTGCTGGTACCTCCTGGAAACTGGTGCAACTACGGTGTTGTCCGAGCAACTACGGTGTTGTCCGAGCACTCAGGAGTCCAGGGGCTGAGATTCACACGTCCCCAGGGCCCTCCTAAAATCTCTAGTCTCAACCCAACCTGGACTGAGACTGGAGGAGGCGTATGAGAATTGAGAACTACGTGAATGCTGGTTTGGGTGGGAGATAGGGTGCTATTCAGGAAATGCTACCCTGGCTGTTATTCTCAGGGAAATTTGACAAGTCCCTCATGAGAAAGGCCAACAAAATATTTTTTAACCTTGGCAGGCACCTGGTTTAATAAAATGTTTTAGGTGCTGATACATGTATAGTCCTAAAAGTCCAGGTTTTATTTATTTCAACACAGAGCTAGGAGTAGGGATTCTTTAGGACAAAGAGTTAAAGATTAATGGTTTTAATTTATGTTTTAATATAGCACTTATCCAGTAAAAAGCCTCACGTATAAAACTCAAGTGAACCACAACCGTAAGGTTAATGGATTTTCATCAGCTGAATTTTATAAGTGTAGCAAATAATTATTTGTTGTAGTCTTCATTTCATTTCCCAGATAAGCCCCTAGAGATTGACGTTTGTGAAATGAATGGGGGAAAAGGATATTGGTTTTCACTTATATTGAAAAATCTTACTATGGGTATTTGGTTAAAATTTAGAGAATGCTTCTTGAATGAAAGTGTCTTCCACCCACAGGTTTTGATTTCTTAGGTGTATTTTTGTGTTCTTGCGAATAAGCTGTATTTAAGAGACCTCTGAAAGTTCGCATTTACTTGAATGTGAATTGAATGGCTATGAAACATTTCTATAATTACAAAAAAAATTTTTTGTCAAAGGGTAAAGACTTAAGGCAACTATGCTAAAACTCTGAGTACAGAACAGTCTAAATATATTTTTCAGAAGGTAGATAGTTTCTTTCTGGCCTACTAGTACAATCTGGATTCCCACATTCACTGTATCCAGGTGGACAGAAGATTACAGGTATTTGCAATAACTTTTAGAACTCTCAATGTCACCCAGCTAAAGAAAGGAAATGTGTATGTTAATAAGCCGGGAAAAGGAGGTTTGGAGGGAAGGGGGCAGGAGGAGAGGAAGGGGCAGTAGGATCTGCTCCTCAAGTAAGGAGGGACCTTTTATATCAGGAGCTGGCATACTTTCTCTGTTAAAAAAAAAAAAAAAAAAGTAGCCAGAAATGAATGGATGTGCCTTTGTTCCAATAACGCTTACTTATGAGCGCTGAAATTTGGAATTCATATAATTTTCACGTGTCATGAAATATTCTTTTGATTCTTTTTTTCAACCATGAAAAAAATGTAAAAAGTCATAAAAGAAAAAAAAGAAAGTGGCCTGCCTTTGGTAGGTTTGACAGGACTGAAGAGCAAATTACGTGTTTGTCCTCTGAGTTCAGCACTGGCAGGAAGCAGTCAGTCCTGGGGCAAGAAGAAAATGCTTAAACTGGGTTTAATCACCCTGGGAGTCACAGTTCCCTACCAAGTTGTCTTCCCACCTGCTGTAAACTTCCAGCAGGCCTAGTGAAGGTGCTCAAGCTGTAGGTGGTCTCCTGTGGGGCTGAGCCCCACAGGCAGCAGTGTTTTATCAGGGATATGAGGTCAGCTAGCACTGTCTGCCCAGCCTCGGTACAAAACAGGCTTAGCATGACCACAGTGCAATGGAGAGATGCCAGGAAGCGCTTCGTTTTACAGTACTGGTCCCCGTCCACAACACGGACCATTTAACTAGTAGTCATAGAATTGGAAGAGTTAGCCACCTCATCCTTAAAAAGCAAAAATTAAAAACAAAAAAACTCAAAACTCCAGCATTGCCTAACTTTGCCCATTTGACTTTTGAAAAATAGCAAAAGTCTTCTATGACTCATGATTTCCTGAAAACTCCTCAGGAACACATACACACTCTGTCCCTTTGTGGCTCCAGTAGCCGGCTGGAATCACGTCGAATTAATCAGAGATGCGGTGAGGGCCCAAGTTTTCCGAGAGCCGTGTCTCTACTGAATGTTGCTGTGTCTCACAGGCTATCCAGCTGAGCCGGGATGGGCAGTACCTGCTCACCGGAGGAGACAACGGTGTGGTCATGGTCTGGCAGGTGTCTGACCTCAAGCAGCTCTTCGCCTATCCAGGCTGCGACGCCGGGATCCGGGCCATGGCACTGTCTTACGACCAGAGGTAACACTGGAATAGTGGTCTATACTGGTGGCATTAAAAACCGGCAAGGGAATGTATGTAGTAACTGGGCTGATGGCTGGGCTGGGCTGTGAGGGTCACCTGTTCAATCAAAAAAGCTGATGGATATTGGGGTTTCCAAGGTACTTTTTAAAAAGCATGGTTTTGTTTGATGGCATTGCCAATCTTGGACAAAGGCTGAATTCTCTAGGAATAGACAGGATTTAAGTAACAGAGGCTCCAATTATATTGCTGTAAAGCTTTTTATGTTAAAGTACCTTTTTTCTTAAACAAAATTTCATGTGAAATGCCTGTCTGTCTGTCCATAATGATTCCATTGAGAAATCTGGCTTATTTACTAAAACCTCCATTTTAGGGAGATAATCTTTACCTGGCATCTTATTTCTTTTTAATACACAGTCTTTCATTTTAGTTCTTAACTTCTTTTACTGTGATAACATATACATAAAATTTACCATTTAAACCTTCTTTTGGGGTGCATAATTCAGTGGTATTAAGTATATTCACATTGTTGTACAACTATTACCGCTATTCATTTCCAGAACTTTTTCATCATTCCATCTCATAGTGTCCTTTGATGTGCAAAAGCCTTTAATTTTGATGAAGTCTCATTTATTTTTTTCTGTTGTTGCCTGTGCTTTCGGTGTTATATCCAAGAAATCATTGCAAAATTCAGTGTCATGAAGTGCTTCCTCTATATTTTCTCCTAAGAATTTTATAGTTTTAACCCATATTTAGTTTTTGATGCATTTTGAATTAATGTTTGTTTATATATGATGGTCATAAGGGTCCAACTTCATTCTTTTGCATGTGAATATCAGTTTTCTCAGCACTATTTGTTGAAAAAGACTGTTCCTATATATGAGAGATTATTTCTGGATTGTCTGTTTTATTCTGTTGGTCTATATGTCTCTCTCTAAGCCAGTGCCACACTGTTTTGATTACTGTAGCTTTACAGTAAGTTTAGAAATCAGAAAGTATGAGACATCCAATTTTGTTTTTCTTTTTTGAGATTGTTTTGGCTATTCAGGCTCCCTTGAGATTCCATGTGAATTTTAAGATGTTTTTTTTTTTCCTATTTTTGCAAAAAACATTGAGATTCTGATAAGAACTAGGTTGAATCTGTAGACAGCTTTGGCTAATACTGTCGTCTTAACAATATTAAGTGTTCCGATCCATGAACACAGGATATCTTTCCATTTATTTATGTTGTCTTTAATTTCTTTCAGCAATATTTTCTGGTTTTCAACATACAGGCCTTTTGCCCCCTTGGTTAAATTTATTCGTTGAGCATTTTATTTTTTTGTTGTCATTGTTGTTGCTGTGATGGAATTGTTCACTGCTTGTATGTAGAAACACAACATTTTTTGTATTGTTGATTTTGTATCCTGCAACTTTGCTAATATAAGTTCATCAGTTCTAACAGTTTTTTTGTGTGTGGAATCTTTAGGATTTGCTACATAAAGATCATGTCACTTGCAATAGAGGTAATTTTACTTCTTTCTTTCCAATTTAGATTCCTTTTATTTCTTTTCCTTGCCTAACTGCCCTGGCTAGGGCTTTTCGTACTATATTGACTAGAAGTGGTGAAAACAGGTATCCTCGTCTTGTTCCCAGTAAGAGGGGGAAAGCTTTCAGTATTCACCATTGAATGTGATGTTAGCTGGGAATTTTTCATAAATGCCCTTTATATCGCATTGAGGTACTTTCCATCTATTCATAGTTTCAGTGTTTTTATCATGAAAGGATGATGAATTTAGTCAAATGCCTTCTCTCATATGGGTTTCTTTTGTTGTTGTTAATTGTTGATGTGATATATTACAATTGATTTTTGAATGTTAAACCATCCTTATATTCCAAGAATAAATCCCACTTGGTCATGGTGTATATAATCTTCTTAATATGCTACTGAATTTGGTTTGCTAGTATTTGTTAAAGATTTTTGTATCAGTAATCATAAGGGATATGGTCTGTGATTTCTTTTCTTGTAATGTCTGTTTCACTTTGGTGTCAGGGTGTGTTGGCCTCATTGAACAACTTAAGAAATGTTCTCTTTAGTTTTTTAGAGGCATTTGAGTTGGTGTTAATCCTTCTTTAAATCTTTGACAGAATTCACCAGTGAAGCTCTCTGGTCCAGGGCTTTTCTTATTGAGAGGTTTTTGATTACTGATTCAGTCTCATTACTAGTTATAAGTCTATTCAGATTTTCTGTTTCTCCATGATGAAATTTTGGAATAATGTGTGTTTCTAAGAATTTTTCCATTTCATCTAGGTTATCACAATTGTTGGCATACAGATGTTCCTAGTATTCTCTGATAATCCTCTTTTTATTTCTATAAAATTGGTAGCAATGTCTCCACTTTATGATTTTAGTAATTTGAGTCCTTTTTTTTTAGTCTAACTAAAAGTTTGTCAATTTTGTTGCCCTTTTCAAAGACGCAACTTTTTTTTTTTTTCTTTTTGCTGTACGCGGGCCTCTCACCACTGTGGCCTCTCCCGTTGCGGAGCACAGGCTCCGGACGCGCAGGCCCAGTGGCCATGGCTCACGGGCCCAGCCGCTCTGCAGCATGCAGGATCTTCCCGGACCGGGGCACGAACCTGCGTCCCCTGCATCGGCAGGCGGACTCCCAACCACTGTGCCACCAGGGAAGCCCCAAAGACTCAACTTTTGACTTTGTTGATTTTTCTGTTTTTCTATCCCCTATTTCCATTCTAATCTTTATTGTTTCATTCCTTCTGTTACCTTTGGGTTTAGTTTGCAGCTTTTTCTTGTTCTTTAATGTGTAGAATTAGGTTACTGATTGAGATTTTAAGTATCTGTTTACAGCTCTGAATTTCCCTTTTAGCACTGGTTTTGCTGCATCCTGTAAGTTTTGGCTTGTTGTTTTGTATTCATTTGTCTTGGTATTGTCTAATTTCCCTGAGATTTTTTTCTTTGACCCATTGGTCAGTTTCCACAAACTGATGAATTTTCTAGTTTTCCTTCTGTTATTGATGTCTAGTTTAATTCTGCTGTGATTAGAAAAAATACTGTGTGTGATTGATTTCAATCTTTTTAAAGTGTATTGGGACTTGTGGCCTAATGTATGGTTTATCTTGGAGAATGTTCCATGTGCATTCTGCTGTTGTTGGGTGAATGTTTATATATGCGTTACATCCAGTTGGTTTTTAGTATTGTTCAGATCCTCCATTTCCGTATCTTCTTTCTGGTTGTTCTACCCATTATTGAAAGTGGGGTATTGACGTCTCCAACCATTATTGCAGAACTGTTCGTTTTTCTCTTCAATTCTGTCAGCGTTGGTTCCATATATCTTGGGGGGTGCTGATTGGTTCATATAGGTTTGTAACTGCTATATACTCTTGATGAATTGACCCTTTTATCATTGCTATATAGTGTCCTTGTCTCTTGTAACATTTTGACTTAGAACTTATTTTATCTGATATTAGTATAGCCACCTCAGCTTTCTTTTCATTATTATTTGCATGGAATATCTTTTTCCATCCTTTCACTTTCAACCTGTTTGTTTAGATCCCAGTGAGTCTCTGGTAGACAGCACATAGTTTGATCATGTTTTTAATTCATTTTGCCAGTCTCTCCGCCTTTTGATTGGAGAGTTTAATCACCTTACACGTAATTACTGATAGGGAAAGACTTGCTTTTGCCATTTTACTGTTTGCTTTCTACATGTCTCAGTGCTTTTTTGTCCCTCATATCCTCATTACTGCCTTCTTCTGTGTTTAGCTGATTTTCTTGTTGTGACACATTTTAGTTCCTAATTTTGATATGAGGTACTACTAAGGATACTAAGTATGACATCAAAGGACTCTCCTAAGCAAACCATACAGAGAGAGGTCTAAGACAATAAATAGGCTTCTGCCTCCTGGAGAGGCTCCTCTGAACCGCCTGTCTTACTGCTTCATCTCTTTCCCTGCACCACCAGCTCAGGGACAGGGGAAGCAAACAGCAACTCCTGTCTATAGTGATCATGGCAGTGAGTCGCTGTGTTGGGAGGACAAAGCCCCTCTACCCTTAACACTATGGGACACAGGATATTCTTCTGCAGGGTGGTCAGCACTCTGATTTCTTACTCTTCATTCCTTCTGTATGTGTCACATACCTCTGTCAGTCACTTGATTGTATGCTGCTTCCTCCACCAGCAATTACTTTGAGATTATGATTCTTTCTTTTGCTTCCAATACCTAATATAAAAAGTTTACCTGCCCAGCCTCTCCGCCTTAGAAATTATCTAGTCTGTTCAGGTTTTTGTGACTCATCTTGCACAAACTAGCTGTACTTTCAATATAAAGGCAAGCTGTGAATTGGATCCATGTGGAGTGTCTGAGCTTACTCAGGACTGCATTTTAGTCATCAAGAAAACATACCGTAAATCTCACAAATTGTAGGTCTGGCTGTATTTACCTTGTGTATTTGGGGAGGGCATCTTCTGTATTTACCTTGTGGATTTGGGGAGGGCAGTTCTTTCTTTAGTAACAAAGCCTAGGTTTGTAAACCCCTCCTTCTCTCTCTGCTTCTCCCAGGTGCATCATTTCTGGCATGGCCTCAGGAAGCATTGTTCTGTTCTACAATGACTTTAACCGGTGGCATCATGAATACCAAACCCGCTACTGATTGATTGACAGTGACAGCTGGGCTTCAGCCTTGCCCCCCAGCCTGGGCACAGGAAGCGCCCTCAGCATCTTTCTCTTAGAAACAGCAATCACATCTGAATGTAACTTAAATTTGCTCTAAGAAGCAAAATATTTTTTAAAGTTAATTGCTATTTTTGTAGACTTTGCTTGACTTTTTTGGGGGGAATAGCAAAGCAGAAAACTGGCTGCTGGGTTCTGTAGTTTAAAAAAAAAAATCTATATTTTTAGTCATAATGAGAAGTCTATTTTCACCAATTATGGAAATAATAAGTATACAGTGGAGCAAGTAAACCCACTTATGCTAGTTATATTATGGAAAAACACTTCCCGTTTATCTGTAATCTTGAGAAATGTATGATTTTAACAATAAGGAATGGGTTATAATACTGGGATGAGGGAATTTTATTTACGCTGTACTTTGGGTCCTGTATTTTTCCAAACAAACAACTGTGCTTCTTCAGCACTGAAATTTCTGGGATTTAAATAGCAATGTTTAAATTACAGTAAATGTAATTTAAAACATCTCAGTGAATTATTTCTATCAATATTATTCTTCGAGCATGTTTTAGGCCTAGAAAATTATGGTTCGGGGGAGGGTATTTTATTTTATTGTGTGGTTATCATAAAGGATCTAATGGTATCGCAAGTGTGAAATATTTACAATGTTTTCCTGATCTGTCCTCTTCTTAGCACACCCAAGTGAAATGATGATGGAAATGCTCTTGGGCTCACAACCTCTGTTTTTCTTTTAAAGTAAATGCAAGTACCAGAGCTCACTCCCCGAGGGCTGACTGTGCTCACACACCGAGGCAGAGCCGTTGTCGGGGCTCCCCCCACCTCCCCACCTCCCCACCCCAACCCTGGGCCGAGGAACAGAGGCTACTGGGTGCTGTGTGAAGCAACCCTCGTTTTACCTTCTGTTTGTTGTTAAACAATCTTCATCTTCCTTTTGATTAGCAATTTGTACTACAAAAATGTCATTTTGGTGTTGTAGAATTCTACTTTTCTAGCAGATTGCTGTGTGGAATTCTGTGAAAAATATTTGAGAAAAGGTCTGTATTGCATAAATAAATTCTTTGTAAGTTGTGAACTCTGCATTGAAACTGACATTCCATCTCTATTTCTCTTGCAACTTACTTACCTAAAAGGGGTCGCCTCTTTTCTCCTACACATTCAGCTCTTCTCTAAAAGCAAAGATTTTAGGAATGGAACAACGCAGTTGTTTGTTTGCCAGAAAAATTAAATAAAATGGTATTTGTTTTGTTGGTAATAATCTTTTTCACTCCTCCTTTAGAAACAATGATGATAATATAGTTATTGCAAGCAAAATGTCAAACCCTGGTTCAGTCATAGTTTTTGAACAATAACCGATAGGTGAGCAATTCTCTTGAATGAAAACAGGAAAATGGGCATTACGGAAATGAGAACATGAGACCTTTATCTAACAAACAAACGACCAAAGGAACTTTATACACTGTTCTGTCTAAAATCCACTGTTGTTGTTTTATAACCCATTAACAAAACAATAGATGGTAAAATGTGGGAGAGGGGAAGTACATCTTAGAGTCAAAGACATACCCAAGTTACTGGTACATGAATATCCTCACTGGTACTAACCTGTGATATCACACTTCGGGAACTTTGGGGAAAGTGGTAGAAGAAAACTAGGAATATCTAAGTCATATGCCAGGCATATGCTACTTCAACTACCTATTTCAGCAAGCCTGAAGCAAAGTTCATGAAGCAGCTTCCTCTTGGAGCCCAAGAAGAAAATCGGTGCCTGTACCGCCTTTATTGTTTACAACTGTGGAAAATCCACTGAAACTTAATACCTTACAACTGGCATCAACACACAACTACAGCCAGCCCCCCACATCCGTGGCTTCCACCAACCATGGACGTAGAACCTGCGGCTGCCGAGGGCTGACTGTATCTACTCATAAAATGACTCCTGCTGGCATCAACACAGGACTTCTTAGGGGTAGACTCTGTTTAGTACCGTATATGTTAGGGTTTACTCAACATTCACTTATTTTATCCAATTTTCACTCCTTTAAAAAAAACTACTTCAAATAAATATAAACCGATTAGGGAAAAAAGTCAAAACTGAGGTGGCTTGGGGTGAAACGGGATGACCTACAACAGCCAGGAACCACGGCGGCACATTCAGTAGGTGGTGCGGCTGAGAGTGCAGAGTGTTAAAATGCACTGCCTCGGGAAAGGAAGGTTTCCCTCACCGATGGTGTGGATTCTGACGGAAACATCATCAGTCAAGTCCGTGAGGCTCTAATTTAAGAAATACCACTGGATCTCTAGGAGAAAGCATATGAGGGCTTAGAGCAGAGAGAACATGAAAACCTGAGAGGCACACGGATGAGAACTGGTGGACAGTCCACTCAGGAGAAGTCTGTTCCCAAAGTGGACCAAACAGCCACAAATAAATGTTCCAATAAATGAATCCAATGAAAAGGAACAATTCTGCCTTGAGATAACCCCACACTTCAGTTCTGCTTGTCAGCATGTGGGACGGTCCCCTGCCTGGGACCCACGGAAGCCGGGTGTAGCACATGAGGTCGGTAGCTTACCACCAGGCTGCCCATTCCCATTCAGCTCCGAGAGCAGAGCCCAGCCAGGGGCCTGACCTCACATCTGGGGCCGTGTGTCCTCCCACCTCGCTGTCGGAGGGGCAGAGAGAGATGGCAGAGGTCACGTGGGTCAAGTTGGCAGACAGCCAGGGGATCTGGACGTAGCCAGACCACACGTCCGCTTTGCACCTTTTTCTGCAAATATAACTGAATTTAAATGGCACATGACAGTTTAGATCCACCAAGATAGGACTTTCACGGGAGAGATTTTCACTAGGGATCTTTGATACGTTTTTACCAGACACGATTTCAGGAGCTCTGACCTGGTTTGGTTCGCCTTCCTGCAGCAGCCCCACCCCCTCTCCATCACTGCTGAAGAGCCCAGCAGCCCCGGGACAGATTCCTTCCACATCAGGAAGCAGAAATGTCTTTAAACAGTTGGAAGGATCCCACACTGAGCTTGACGGAGCAGCTTTGCCACTTTCCGGCGTGCGTTGGATGATGGAGGAGCAGCCAGCCCAGCCCCACAGCCTCACATCATCACGTGACATCACATGAGGCCAGAGCATGTTCACAAACACAGAGAGGAGGAGGACGTGAATCTGAAAGTCTGCATAAACCATGCGTATCCGCAAATACGCCCGTGCCTCCACTTGGCTATTTCTGCCCCACCACAGACGGAGGAAAGTGTTTTCCACTTCAACTAGGAGAGCAGTCAGCCTTGCTACCTCCCTTTTCTGTAGCATAAAGTGTAATGATGTTAATTCTATAGGCATCTCAAGTTATCACTGCAGGGAAAAGCAAGGAAGCTGGGAAGGCAAAGACCATATAAAGTAGCAGATCAAAAAAGTAAAACTAAAAAAAAAATTTTAATTCTACCTCTTCTATTTTCTCTCAGGTGAGTGGGAGAAACATCTTTCGGATCTTTCTTTTCAATAGATATGAAAAGTAGAGTCCGTGATGCATTTCCTGGGTCCCCCAAATCACATGATCACCATATAAAAGCCCAAGGCTACGATGAATGACACTGACACATCACTCCCTGCCCTGCCTCTCTGAGCCAGAAATGCAGATTGCTCAAACCAGAGGGCCTCACATCGTTCTTCCTAGAGAACAGGGTGGTCTGACCTGCAGGCAAGGGAAGCAGGTGACCTACAAATGTTCCTCTGAATTCCACGGCAGTCACGTGCCAGAAACATGCAGTGAATCATTTTCCTGTCTCAAGTTCAGGAATATTTTTCCTTGCCAAAACCAAGATTCTGGGGGAGCCTGGCAGAAGCAGCTGGCTGTGCTGCAGCTTCAGACTTGGATCAGCTGAGAGACACTCCCCAGGCTTGACCTTAGTGCCAGCACAGGCAGGTGCCCAGCCTCACACCATCAGACTCGGGCTGAAACCCTCCTGACCGCCAAAGGCCATGCTGCCAGCCCTGCCCCAAATGAAGGAGGCTCCTGTGTGAGGAGTATGGCACGAGCAGGTCAGTCTCTGTACCAAATACCTTTTTCTTCCGCTCAGCTGCTCAGTGATGGTAACACACCCTCACTGAGTTCAAGGCTGCGGGTTTTATCATAAAATAGCCCCTGAAAATCCATTGGCCAAGACTAACCAAAGTTGCACACATCCGCCTCCCTCAGAAGAGACTACTGCCTTCCTTCATCTAACAGAACTCACACAACACCCCTGCCCTGGGAACTTCTTAGCCGCCTAAGAAGTGATTTTCTACCACTTTGTCAGGTGTCTTCCCCAGCCCAGCCCACCTCCACCTTAGGACACAGGCGCTACCCCTAAAGCATCCCTGACCACCTGGAGGGGCACAGCAGCTCCCAGGACACCTGCCCCGGGGCCGGGAGAGGCATGTCCAGGCTCCGTCAGCTCGAGACCCATCTGAGTTTCCTCATTTGCTGAACAGGGATGTTAGCTGTTCTCTCAGGGCTGTGGTGTGGCTCAAACAAGACAGTGTGAGGTAACTGTACAGACTATGAGCTTTTGTTATTATTTAGCACCTAGGCATTTCCCAGAACTAGACAATCGCTCCTTTAGAAAGCAGCGAATTCTGTCACCGGGCTGCTCCTGCGACGCTGCGTTCACACCTGACCCTCATGCCTCCTACCCACTGACCTCGGGCCACCACCCAGAGCGCCCAAAAGAGGTCTGCAGCCCCTGCCACAGAGCAGTTCACTGTGAAGCCACACATCAGGCGGAGGTGCCTCCGGGTCTTCCTAAGCAACACCTGACCGCTTCTCCACCAGTCCTTGGCTCCCAGGGCTTTAAACCCCTCGCCACCCTGGCTGCCTTCTTTCGGGCGATGGTTGCTTCGTCTGCACCACACACCCCGAGGCCCCAGCGCAGAGCCGTACCTGGGAGGTTCGACTCACGCTGCCCACGATCTGCACGGACTTTTCAGGATGCAGCTTAAGGTTATGCTAACGTTTAAGCAGTTCTGTTGGCGCCTAATGACGTGATGCTCTTTGCACTTCTCCCCTCCCAGATCTTTCCCGTGAAGCAGTGAACGCCAAGGCCTTGGCCACTGAATCACAGGACTTCGCGCTTTGATTTCACATCTCAGGTTTGGATCAGTGCTCTAACCTGCTGAGATCGTCTTAAATCAGTCCATCCCATTTAAAACAGTGGATAAGGGTTCCTTCTGCATTGTCATACACATCATATGCAAAACTAAACAGAAACAAGGAAACTGAGTGCTGTGGCCTTTCTTTAGAGCTGCACTGTCCAGCTTGGCAGGCGGAGCAACACGAGGCTACTAAACGCTTGAAATGTGCCTGGTCCAACCTGAGATGTACCATACATGTCAATACACACCAGGTTTCAAAGACTTAGGACAAAGAAATAAGGTAAAGTATCCCAATGATTTTTTTTTTACATTGATCACATGTTGAAATAATACTTTAAAGGGATGTATTTAGATATAGTGGGTTAAATAAACTATACTATAATTTCACCTGTTCCTTTTTAGATTTTTTTAATATGGTACCAGAAAATGTTAAATTATGTGGCTTACATTGTATTTCCACGGGATGGCAAACTGCCCTGAAAGTCCTCCTCCAAGACAGCATCACTACCCAGCACTCTTCTTTCAATATGGTTTATCTGTTCTGAACCGTCCCCCATCTCCTGATTCACGTTTCACAATCTTATTCATGCAGATATTCTGGGGGAGTTACGCCAAATGCTTCCATCTGTATATTCCATGTACTTTCACGTCACGGCAACCTTTTTGAAGAAAGAGAGACAGACTCCCGCTGACTCTTGGCTGGGCCCAGCAGGCAGCCCGCGATGGCTTCGGCAGGTCACGGCTTCCCTTGCTCTATTCAAAGGTCAACTTCTGTAGACATGGCTCCCCTGCTGGAATAAGGGGATGAACATAAACCAAGCACATGCCTCTCTCTCAGTGCGGGAGCGGAGGAACCCAGCAATAAAGGACCTCTATTTAATTTGAATCCTGAGACCAGAATAAGAGCTCAATAACGTTTGCTAAATGTGTGGGTGAATGAATAATTTGCTGTGGTGTCGGAGCCTTTAGTTAGGATTTTCATCTAGATGACCACTCATGCCCAGGCCTTGATTTACCCTGGACAACAGGCTGCCTTCAAAAGAGCCCAGGTTTGATGTCCGTGGAATCTGAAACCACATCATGGCTCTGTCTCCTGCCAGTTCTATGACCCGGGTTATGTCACCTGACTTCTGGGCTTGTTCCTTTACCACCGCTTAACACTCTAGGTGTTTGTGGGATTCATTACTAAAGAACTGCTTGGCCACTGCTAGGCCACGGTGCCACACCCAGCTCAGCCTACTCCTGTCTCCAGGCCACCCAAGGGTGCCACAGAACGTGGGAGCATGTGCGGGACAGAAGGTGCTCCAGCTCCTGTCGCCAGTGACTGGCACTGCCCTGGCCATATATTTTCTTAAGTCTTTAGCAAACGTCTTTGAACCTTGCAGTTTGAGAGATGGGGTCGAGTTTCAGGCTCCCATCAGTACACTAAAGGCCTCGCTCCGTCATTCTTCCATTTTCATTTTCACTATCCTCATTTTTCTCCTCTTTCTTTGACATTAGCTCTTCGCTGCCATTAACAAACATTTTTCTATTGTAAGCTATGAAAAAGCTTGCTCTTTAACCAGTGAGAAGAGCGACAGGCAGAATGTTCTGGACCTGCCCATCACTACCCTCTCTTGAAGCCTGCACCCACTGGAGCTGTGTGCCCAGGAAGCCCATCTGCATCCTGTCACCTGCCTCTGGATTGGATCACAGGTCAGCACCAGCCCAGAGAGAAATCATCACACAGCAATGTGAACGAAGAGAACCAGAGCTGAAAGATACGGTTTCAAGCCGTGGAGCTGTACAGCCTTGCGAAGCTGGGGACAGAAGCAGTTGCAGGCTAAGCCAGAGCCCAGGCAAGCAGACGTTATGAGGGAACAGAAACCAAGAGCCAAAACGCAATGAAAGAAGCAGAGACAGGAGACGGCACAGTCTCTGAGACAGACACAGACAGACGAGAACAGCTCCCCATTTCCTATAAAGCCTGACCTTCCTGTCTCTGGTTCCATCGAAGTCCTCTGCTGTACACTAATAATCTCTATTAGTTTTTGAGCTTTTGTGAGTTTCCGCACCTGTAATCAAACACACTTCCAGGTGCACCTCCGTGTGTTCTTCCCAAGCACCTCTCTTCCCCGTTGCGACCCCGAGACAAAAACAAACACCGGCACCAGCCAGAACCTGGGCCGGGGAGGTGTTGCTTTGACCGCACACTCTTTGCAAAACCACCACGCAGGAACCTCTACCCACCCTGACGGCTATTTCTCAAGAAGGAAAAGTTTATTGGATACACTTGTAGGCGGCAAAAGTCTAACAATGAGAATGAACTACAGGCCCACCCGTTTAGAAGACGAGCAGGTAAAACAAATTCACTGATTATATACAATCATTAAAAAGAGCAGGGTGGTGGAAAAAAGGAAAAACTGCCAGCAGCCTTCCAGAAGGTTAGTAACAGAGGATGTCTGCAGGCACCTTCCCGCCCAGTCCCGACTGTGCCCCGCGCTTCCTGGGGGTTGTTGCCGCCGCTGCAGATGAAAAGCAGATGGAGAAGGGAGGCTCCGGCGGCTCCTGGGGTCGCTGGTTGGTCCTGCTCTGCCCGCAGCCGGACCTGGAGAAGGAAGCGCCCCTGCGACGCGGCATGCACCACGCCTCTCATTAAAAAGCCCCAAGGACAAGGTCGTCAGCATTTTCTAATACGGTCGTGGGAAGAGTCAGGGAAACACCACTTCGAGGGAAGAAACGGCCTTCCCTGCGGTCTGCGCCCAAGTCCAGAGCCAGTGTCGTCCTAGACGAGCCCCCGAGGCTGGGCAGAGTACCGGGACCAGCGTGTCCGCTCGGGCTCCGAGCCTTGCGCGGGAAGCCAGCCCCCGACCCCCGTCAGCAGAGGAAGGGCACCCACAAAGGGACAGACGCAGTTCTGAGTTGCTTGTAAGAAAAAGGGAGCCCTCCTGAGTTTACTTAAATAAGAGAAAGATCTTGGTGCATCCAAAGTGTTTCTATAAAAATGAGCTCAATGTCAGATAAAAGTTGCACATTCTCCTGGTGACGCCGTCAAATGTCCACTGAACTGAGAAGACAGAGAATTTAAACGAAGCCACTCCGAGGACCTGTCCCCGAAGGCGACGCGCACAGGCCCCTCCAGGACCCGAGCGGAGCGCGCGGGAAGCGGTGGCCCTGGAGGCGCGCGCTCTCCACCCCGGCGATGCGATGCGCGGTGCGGGCAGCGATGCGGGCGGCGGCCGCAGCCGGTCAGTCGCGGTGGCGGCGCCAGGTCCCCGCCCGCTCGCACTCCGCGGCGGCGGCGGCAGGAGAGCGCGGGGGCGACTCGGGGGACGCAGAGGGCTCCGGGGCAGGGGGCTCCGGGGCAGCGGGCTCCAGGCCGGGCCGGCTGCCGTCCGCGCCGAGCTTGCTGCCGAAGATCTGGCCCTCCTTATCTAGAGCCGTGTTCTGAGAAGAGATCAGGAGACAGTTAGCCCGCCGCCTCGGTCCCGGCACCGCGAGCAGGGCGCGCAGAGCATGCACGGCGGGAACAGTAGAGGAGAAGTAACGCCCGGCTGCCCCCGATGGCAGCCCAAGGGCCAGCCCGTCCCCGGCACCGCGGCCTCTGCTCCTACTGCCCTGGACGCGGCCTGGGCAGATCCTCCCCGGCTCCGGCTCCCAGCTGCCTGGGTTCGGGGCGCTTCTCCCCACGCCCCTGAGCCCAGAAGAGTCCTGGACAAGAAGCAAACCCCATAAGAATGCGAGGTCCCTGACAGCTAACTCTTCTAAAGGTTCCCGTCGGAGATTCGAAGAGTACTCACAGGTCATCTATAGTAAGTACCTCCCACCCACCCCCATCACACCGGTGCCCCGTAACCTATGGAAGCCCTGGGAATCGATGGTGCTGCATTACCCATCCTTCCATCCTCCACCATCTCCTCCCTGCTCTTCTCTTCTTTGTGCGGGTGTCTTATGCTGTCACACCCCCAAGGGCTTTAACCTGCTCCCCTGCCCCAGGGGCGCAGAAGTCGTCTTACCTCCTGACCCTAGCCTGGGAGGTTGGCCCTGACCTGCCTTCCTCCTCCTCTGAGTGGGCTTGCGGACTTCTGCTTGGCCAGGCAGGCCCGGCCAGCAGCCCTCTCACTGGGTTTTCCAAACGTGCGGAGCTTTCGGTTCTCAGGCACCTTTAGCTACAAGGCACGTGGACCAGAAGTCCTTTTGTGGTCTAACCACCTTGAGGGGGAAATGCACCACTGATTATTCCAGTACTCTTACTGGAAGGAAAAAAAAGTCTGGAGAAAAAATGAACAATGGGGCTTCCTAGGACAGACTTGGGCGGCTGCCTTTGGGGCACTTGGTGTCAACTGGAAGACAGGTGCTCTCCACAGGCCCTTCCCAGCTCGGGCTGAACGCTCAGGGATTGCCAAGGACAATTTCCGTTACCTGGAGAAGAGGTAACTGTGGACAAGCCAAATCAGAAACTCAGCATCGCTCTTTAACAAGCTTCCAAGCTCCCAGTATGAGCAGAGGCCAGGCCACCCCTCAGTGAAAACACTGAAAGCGGGGAGAGGTGGCATTCACTTTTTTCTACCATAAAACTTCCCCTGGGTAGAAGAAAGCAACAGTCCCGCAGTTATTTCTCCTCTTCCCTTCCCGTCAAGAAGACGCATGTGTGCAGCGGAAGGAAGCACTGCTGTGCAGTTAGTACATACCATCGCCTGGGACCTAGTCAGAGGAAAGCAATGCAGGCGGCGTGAGAGGCAAGAGGGGCGAGGAGAGAAGCGGGGACAGAAACTAGACTTACTTTCAACAGAAGCAACACAGTCGAAACAGTTTTGTCTATCTTAAGCCCAAATCCTTCCCAACATCCCCCCTGAAAGAAGCATAATCCCCGAGTGGGGAAGCACTCTTTTTGAATCCATCCTTTCTCCAGTCAGCTACAAGGCTGCAAAATGCAGCAAGAAGGGGTTTCTTATCATTCCCCTTCCCACCACGAGATGGCCTCTTCTGGGCGAGGTGGTGAGCCCCCTCTGCAGGTGCACGGTCCTTTCTTAAGCATCTAAGGATAAGCCAGAGCAAATGCAAGTGCATTATGAAACCACAGGCCCGTCTTAAACCAAAATCCTATCCAATCGTGTTCTCCTGTCCCAAAGCCTAGCTGACCCTACACTGTCTTACTGCTAAAAATGCATCTTTGGAAATGTATTTGCAGAAAGAGAACAAAAGCCTTCACAAAGGTCCCCATCTTATGCTCTCATTCACAGAAAGATGCTTTTTCACCTAAGTGAAAAACAGCCTTTAGCAGGAGAACGACTGGAGTTCTCCTCCCGTGCACTCGCCAGCTTTTGGTCTGGGAAGGAAGGCAACGTGGCAAGGCGAGAAGTTTTAAGTAAAGTTTCCAAGGCTGCGTTTGGCTGAAACGGGTGTCAGTAGGTACAGGAGACCTGCACCCATGAGGAGCTGAGAGCTGGATGCTGGTGTCAAAGTCCAAGAGAAGCATGCAGATTTAAGAGGGGTGACAATTAGAGGCGGCTCTGATGAAGCATAGCATGTTGAATACCAGAATTCTGCTCCGGGGTCCCCAGAGTCTCAACGGGGTACAGAGTGAAACTCTGAAGTGTCTCTCAAACTGTCAAATCAAACTGTCAAACAAAATGCAGACAACAGCATCAACTTGACTTTCTTGCACTGTTATTTACCATTCCTACCCTATCATTTTCTCACCAGAGCCTCAGGCTCCAATCCTTTGGGGGGCGTGGGGGGCCAAGGCAGAGAGAACACTAGGGGTGGCAGCGGAGAGCAAGGTTCCGTCTGGGAGCGACACAGCCGTTCCTGAGGGCTCCGCCTCGGAACATTTATGCCCTGTTTCCACTGCTATTTGTATCTGTAGGAAACCACATGAGCCTCACATACCCCAGTTATGAGAACATATAAATACCAGGGAGACTCATTTGTGAATAATGATTTTTAAGAAAACATTTGAAACTGTTCCCAAGGGCAGGACACAAAGACGCACAGTACTGGTGAAGAGAGCGAGGCAGACGACACAGAAGCCTTGCGAGCTGCCCGGACGCAACCACGCCAGGTCCTCGGTCGGGGAAGGATGAGTATGACATCCCTGCGGAGGCCTGCTCACCGCTGCTCAGGGGGACAAGCCAGAATTCACAGGCCAGCTTTTTGGCCATGGAGAACTGGTACCCCCAGAGGCAGGCTCTACTGATTCCCCCGTAGGCAGTGAGCGTGATGACGTTGTCAGCACCTCCCCAGAGCTAACGAGCTGTGGAGTTGTGTACGGAATGCGGGGTTAGATGGAACCCTACCAACATGCCCAAGATGACACTGAACACACACGGGAACACACAACTTTCACAATCACCGCTGGAATCACAATAAAGCATTGTTCCTTCACACAAACATCCGGTTAAAGCTCAGGAGTTTGAAATTTAACAGTTGAAATCCATCAGCAAATGGAAAAATGCCATGTGTAAACCGGGAGATGTAGTTTCTGTCTGAGAGAACCTAAACGTCCTTAACCAGAACAGAGCCTATACTGGGCCAAAAGGCAGAAGGGCTGATCATTCCAGAACCTTGGTGGGCCACAGGCCTTGGGCCATCCATTCCCATCTGGGCCGTGAGTTGACGGGTGACCCAGGGAATGAGGGGAGAGCTGCCGTAAGCCCTGGGCGCATTTTTAAATATTAAATTTTTTAAATTTTAAATTTTTGTAAATTTCCCCAGAAGCTGCCTAACAACGCAGCTGGAGGCAGGGCGGTGACCCCTTACCCCAGCCGGCAGCCTTGCTCTCAAGGGTGAACCGCCTGAGAACTTTCTCATGCTCAGTCAAGATGGTTCTTTGCAAAGGGTTTAAGCTGACACTCCGTGACAACTCTGACTTTCTCAGGCTCTCTGCAGAACACTGCTGAGATGGCAGGAAAACCACAGCTCAAGAGGCCTTCCTGCTCTTTCGGCCCGGAGTCCATCATCACCCCCACTCGCGAGTCCGGCAGCACATCAGCCTGCAAGCCTGGCCTGGGGGCTGGAGCAGGGAGCGCCGCCACCCACCCAGGGGGAGGAGGACGGTGCGGCGGCAGGGCCAGGACGGTGGTGGAGGCTCCAGGAGCAGCCCGCCTCCCGCACTCACGAGGGGGCGGGGCTACTCTCTGCCTCTGTCTGGACCCGCGTCCTCGCTGGGAAGCTTCCGAGGCTACGGTGCGCCCTGAGAATAAGCAACTGTTTTCCTCCCAGTCGCTAGGACATCGAGCCTTTCCAGAGGGTGAGGGCCTGTCCTGAGGTCAGGGTGACGGAGCTGTCCGGCTCCACAGATCCCCGCAGTACTGGGGTGGCCAAGACCCAGCTCAGGCCCCCGCCTCCGGAGAAAGCCAGACTCCCGGCCGCGGCTCCCTGATCCTGTGCGCGGGACGGAGATCACGCCGAGGATCCGTGCTCTACACACGGCACCGGAGCAGGTGCGGACACGCCTGGGGCCAGTTTCACGGCCCCACTTGGGCGAGGACTTGGGTCTGGACAGCTGGTGGGAGGGTGCGCGCCACGCTTCTGGCTCAGTTTTATTTTTTCTGCCTTCTTCTCCCATTTGCTGAACTTACTTTCATGCTGCTTCACTTATTTTAATGCCACTCTTCATCTGCTATGTTTGTGGATTCAGGTAAGCTGCCTTTTTAAAAACATTTTGGAAGAAGGAGGATTTGAAAAAATATGGGGATCACTGTTACTGACTTCTCGTACAATTTTACCAACCCTGAAAAAAACTAATACATTTTTTTCATTCTTCTGAACTTTAAAAAACACAAAACACTGACTTTTTAAAATGGAATTGGCTTAACTCTGGCTGTTTCTTATCCCAAGTTCCAAAGAATCATTCAAAGCTCAAATAATCTACTTCTGAGGCCTTGAGTAGTCAGGGAGTCACTTCCTTTTGCTGTAAGGGCCACCTGGGCTTGGGAACTGCTCTCTAGACGGGAAAGCAGGGATGAGACAGAAGCAGCTGCCTGGAGGCCACCAAGCCCAGGAGAAGAGGCTGGGACGCCCCGGCCAGGGGCCCATCAGCCTGGCCTTGCTGGGACCTGCGCAACCTCTGATCCCAGGACCCAAGGCCTGGGAGCCGGCCAAAGGGTGCCCTTCACGTGCCAAGCCATTCCTGAAGTGGAGAGGAACACGACAGCGCCCACGGCCGCGTGAGGGAAGCGCCTGGCGGCTGACTTGATAAGATTCGATGTCTGGCCCGAGCAGTGAGCCAGACGCTGCAGCTGCCCAAGGGCAGAACCACCCGTTCTACTTACCATGATAACGGAGACCCCGGTGGTGGTGCTGTTCTGTTTGGGGAGCGCGTTATTAAAGTGCTGTTTGAGTTTACCTGTTACTTCAGCCTGCATATTATTCTCCTGGGAGGCATCGTCCTACAGGAAAGAATCAAATACACTGCCTTTGATTCTCACGTCTATGTTGTCTCTTCCTCAGCAGTCACACACCAGCCGTCACCACCACCATCTCCTCCTAAATGGGCCCATCTGAGCCACAAGGTCGGGGGAACAATCTAAGTGAAGTAATTAGAAATGATTACCATTATTCACCAGTCCCCTGCCCTCGGAAAGACCCTCTGCCATTCACCTCCCTCCTTAGGTCTGAGGGGGGCCGAGGAGAGGGCAGAGGTCCCAGTGGCACAAGGACATTCTACAGGGTTCTGAGACCCTCCCCCCGCAGCACAAATGCCACCTAATTCAGTATAGAGCCCTCCCACGGAAACATCAAAATTCATGAACAGTTTATCATTTTAATCAAGAATGCAGGTAGCTGTTAGTCCTGATCGCTCATTTAAAAAATATGGCATGTCAGCTACTTGGCCCAAGAGCCAAGTCACTTAGCAGGACCCAGAGAGTTTGAACGGAAAGGTCGGGACGTGTGGGACAGTGGGTGGCAGCGGTGCCTGGGGAGCCAAAGTCAGCAAAAGCCCCTGAATTAACGTCACTGTCCCGGAGCCTCCAGGACTGAGGGGGACGCAGCCTCTCCTGCTGTTGCCATTTCGTGGATCGTGTTTACCACGAGCCCAGAGCCACCGCCCAAACTCAAGAGAAATTCCAGGCAACGTCACACATCCTCTGCCTGTCTCTGGCAGGACCGCGTCCCGGCCACGCCGCCTGCAGCAGGAGTGCTCCTGGGACCACGTGCCATGAAGACAGAGACCAGGGTCTGACACAGGCTCATCTCTGGGCAAATCCTAAAAACTCTCAAACCCCAGGATGACAGAAAAGCTCCTTAGAGAGCATCCTGGCCAAACCCTTCTTCTCACAGACAAGGAAACTGAGGCCCAGGAAGGGACAGTGACGTGCCAGGTCACTCACAGAGCGGGATCCTGGTGCCAACCGCTTTCTCCCAGAGAAGTGACTTCATGCTACTTGCTCATTAGAGAAAACAGACATTTAATCCTCCACGGAACTTGGATGCAGAACTTTGCCTGCGCAAAAGCCCTGGCGAGGAAGCACGCTGTTGGCCACAGGACACAGATGTTGGTTCCCCGGGGACGTGGGGTACTTACTGATACCCAGGGGTGACTCAGGATCTGTCCCGCAGTGCACCGCGCTTCAACGTTTACCTGAAGCATTTGACTGATTAATTCCTGGAAAGAAATAAAGAAGGTGATAGAGCAGGCGACAGGGGGTAATTCCAGCATCAACACAGAAATCTTGAGTTTGCACCAAGTACTTCAAAGAAGAGCCAACACAGCTGCTCAGCCGTTTGAATGCAAAAGCTATTATCACCTCCACTGCCCGTGCCTAGGAGGCAATTACGCAGACACAGCTGCCTCGTGTCAGTGGCACTGAGAGAGGAAGAGGTCTCTCCCGAATCTACATTAAACCCAAGATGTTCTCTCCTAAGAGTTCCGGCCATTGTCATCATTCCACAGCGCAGAACTGCAGTGCTGCTCCTTTTGGCAATTCAGCAGGTCTCACAAATCCACCCCTACAATCTGACGGGTGTCCGTAACACATTTCTTGAATAAATGAAAGAATAAACGTTTAGGGCTTAGAGGAGCACAGGAGGACGGTAGCGGCAAACTGGGACGACAGCCAGTCCAGCTTTCAGAATTTGGTTAAGCATTTCAGAGACCACACTGAGGAAGGAACTTAATGAAGAACCACACATTAAAAGTCAAGACAGGGGCTTCCCTGGTGGCGCAGTGGTTGAGAGTCCGCCTGCCGATGCAGGGGACACGGGTTCGTGCCCCGGTCCGGGAAGATCCCACATGCCGCGGAGCGGCTGGGCCCGTGAGCCATGGCCGCTGAGCCTGCGCGTCCGGAGCCTGTGCTCCACAACAGGAGAGGCCACAACAGTGAGAGGCCCGCGTACCACAAAAAAAAGAAAAAAGAAAAAAAAAAAGTCAAGACAGACACGGAGCTCAACACCAAGAGCTGCTACAGCCCCACACAATGGGTGAGGACCCTCAACACGACGCAACCCCTAGAAACGGGCCTGGATGGGTACCTTGGCTGAGTCTGTGATGTTGTCCCAGTAGGGGGCCGGAAACTCTAGCTTCCCAGCCAAGATCTGGTCGAAGAGATCTTCCTGGAGATTGTTCTCACTAAGTCAGTGATGGAGAAACAGAGAAAGAGTCAGAGTCACCATACAGTTTTTAACAAAATGCTCATGGGAAGGCGGGGGAGGAGTCCAGTCTCTCTGGCTTGGGCATTTCATAGCTCAGCTGTGGATCTCAACTGCATTTGGGATGACACTCTCTCCCTTTTAGACAAAGAACCGAAGAACATTTCCGGCCTGGGAATCACAGAGAAAGAGGGAGGTGTGTGTGTGTGTGGGGGGAGAGGTGGGGAGAGATGGGGAGAGATGGGGGGGGAGGGAGGGGGGAGGGAAAGAGAGGATGAGGGAGAGGGGGAGAGGGGGGAGGGAGAGAGGGGGAAGAGAGGGAGCGGGGAGAGAGAAGAGACAAAGATGCAAGAACTTTGTTCAGTGGGTACAGGGTTTCAACGTGGAAAGATGAAGACGTTCCAGAGATGGACAGTAGTGATGGTTGTACAACATTGTAAATGTACTTAATACCACATAACCCTTAAAACTATACACTTAAAAATGGTTTAAATGATAAATTTTATGTTACATATATTTTTCCACAATAAAAAAAGACTCAAGGAAAAAAATGGCATCCACAAATGATGTAAATCCTCATTTCAGCAAAAAAACAAGCTCAGCACCTGCCCTCAGTCTCTCGTGGTAGTAAGAGGGGAAAAGCAGCACATTTGATCTCCTTGTCAGATCTCCTTGTCCTTCCTCTTTCTACTCTTCCAAGAAAACAGCCAAAGATCAGTGAAGCAGCCAACATATGAAAACATCACAAGGAGTTCAGAATCTGGATAAACATTCATGACACAATGTGCTCCCCGCTCTGGAACTTGCCTTTCATTGAAGCTCAGTCCGAGACAAAGAGCCCATCCAAGGACATCAACTAGAACTGCACGGCTGAGGCAAACCCACCTCGCCACCCCTGGGTGAACGTACCTCCCCACCCTGTGCCTACCTGCCCGCCCCCCAAGGTGCACCTGCACACACAGCTGGCGTCTACAGGATAAACGATGACTTTTTATGGATGGCGCCATGGAAACACTGCTGGGAAAAATTCAGGAAGCTGGGCATCCCCTACCTCCCAGAAAACTGCATCTCCACGGCCACAGAGCCCCTTCCCTTGGTGGGCACGTCAATGGCCCGCGTGAGAACACAGTCATTGGCTTTCTAGGCCATCACAAAGCCCTAGGAGAAAACTCAGGATGCACTGCTGGGGTCAAGATCAAAATCCAGGGCGAAGTTCCGTCTCACTCGGCAAGGGTGCAGCATTCCTCCCGGAGCTCCCGACAGGCTCCCTGCAGCCTACTTACTGCTCAGGGTGCTCACGTGGGACCCTGCCCAGCCTTCTGGACAGGAGGCTGCTCATGCTACCAGCCCTCCAGGGTCTGCAAGGGCAAGTGTGGTGTCCCTAGAAATACATCGCTCTGGGGAGTGTCCAGCGACAAATTTGGGGGTTGTGTGATGAGGTGGCTGCCTCGTTCCTGTTCTAGGAAAATAGAGTAGAGTTTGTGGGCCGGTGAACATTCATGACCTCTAACCAAGCCCAGCGGAATCGACAATGCTGGTCCATGACGTCTGGGTTAAGCAGCACACGGAGGAGCACAAGTCAGGCCAGATCACCGGACGAGGCAAAAGATGCCCCCACCCACCTCGCTCTCCTAAAAAGTGATATTCTTGGAGTGAGCACAGACTCTTTCTAGGTGTCTAAGTATTTTCTTTCCTTTTCACGGTTACTTCTCCACTGATTTAATTCAGCTCAACTCTCCTTCAAAATGAGTAAAGGATGCATCTAAGAACACAATGGGATTTTACAGAAATCTTCAGAAAATTGGAGGACCCCAGGAGACAATGTTAGAAGGAGACAGAAAAAAGTTAGCCATTTCCAGAATTTGTTCTTTTTAAGCCATTCTTGTCTATGACTGCACTCATCTCCTTTTTGGTATTTTTCTGGAATCTCGACTAGCTTATGTTCTTTTAATATCTATGGCTTTTGTTAACAAACAGCTAAAACATTGGGGGTGTGTCTGCAGGATTTAGGTCCTTGGCAAAACAGCCTAAGTCAACAACAAAACCCCAGGATCCTGGCAATTAGAATGGCACCCTCAGGACCCGTGCCGTGAACTGCAAGAGCTTTGGGAATTCCGGGCTGCTCTCACGAGAGCAGAGCTGAAGAGAATTTATCCTTCTTAGTAGTCACATAATAAAAGCCTCTCTGATTAAATCTTCCCTGGATTAACACATTTATACTGTACAATCTGGCTGAGATGCTTCAGGCACTTTTTAATTCTTAAATAGTACAGTGCTGTAAGTATGAAAATGCCCATTAAGAAAAACTTTGAAAACAGCAAAAGAGTCTGTGTACTACTCTTTCCAATGCCAAGTCATTAAAGGTCGAACGAGGTAACCTGAAAAAATGTTGTAAGCTATTTCACAAATGATGTGCAAACATCTTGACTTCAAGGGGGGTATGTATGTGTTTGTCTTTAAAAGAAACATCAAATACCTCAGCATAGTCAGGCGGGTATTACTTGTCAGTGGCCCTAAGAACAGACTTGCTTAAGCAATAACAAAACTTCTAGTTGCCTCTGAAAAACCAACATCCTTCTCAGTAGCAATGAATCTGGTGTTGAAAAGACTGGAGGGAAAATATATGTCAGCCCAAGACTAAAGCCCAAAAACCCTAAAAGAAGAATGAGAGATGCTACAGTGAAAGAAGCTGAAACTGTCAATTCCAAGGAACAATTTTAATTAAAAAGCTTTGGATGAAAATAATCTTTTGTAGAAAACAAATATTTTGAGATATCTGTTTGAAGGCCTTTATTTTAGGTACAAATTTAAGTAGATAATCTGTCTTATACCATAGTCATTTATCATTCTTTAAAGGACCATTTCCATAATTTGCTATATATATATGATATATAAAATATATAAAAATAAATATATTTTATATTATAGAAGGTTATAAAATCTATCCAGAATGTCTCTGTACGCTGTGAAGATGTTTCTGTAACTAGTATTTAACATAATAGATTCTCTTTCATCACAACATGGTACATGGTATGAAAGAGGGAAAACATTTTCAAAAGTAAGCTATCTAGAGTTGTAGGACCAACTTCTGAATATAACATCTAAGGCAGCAGCTTTCAGAATGTAGTTTTACTGCTTTTGATTAGCCAGACTTATCTCAAGATCCCGCAAAGAAGCTGTTGTCCATTGGATAACAAGTCACAATAGATACATATTGTTCAATCTGAGTCTCACTTTTGTTAAAAAGTAAAAAGCAAAGTCAAAGAAAAAACTCCCAGGCTGCGCTGGCAAGTGGCAACACTAGAGGGAGTTGTGAGCACACATTCCTCTACAACTGATCCCTGATACCCTTTTCCAACTGCTCTTAACTTGGGTTAACCAAGGAGGGAAACGCTACTGTAAATGGTCCTAGAATTACTTGCTATCAAAACCCACTACCCTAGGGGCTTCCCTGGTGGCACAGTGGTTGAGAGTCCACCTGCCGATGCAGGGGACGCGGGTTCGTGCCCCGGTCCGGGAAGATCCCACATGCCGCGGAGCGGCTGGGCCCGTGAGCCATGGCCGCTGGGCCTGTGCGTCCGGAGCCTGTGCTCCACAACGGGAGAGGCCACAGCAGTGAGAGGCCTGCGTACCGCCAAAAAAAATAAATAAACCCACTACCCTCTGCACTTGACTAGTTCCCAAAACAAGTCATCACTGAAACCAGCCAGGGCACAGTGTGACTGTAAAAATAGCCACGAATGATCCCCCTCCCTCTGTGTACACACTTAACCTTCTCCCACATTTACCCCAGGCTTAGCTATTTGATTTCGTTTGGTCAACGGGACATCAATGAAGAAATGTGTGGCAAGCAGAGACTTGGAAAGCGCTCTGGCTGCTTTGGGATATCCTGTATCCACCATCACGTGAAGCCCATGGTAGCCCGCCGGATGCTGAAAGGCACATGGCCAAGTCATATCTGTTTCCCAGCTGACACTGAGCCAACTACCAGGCATATGAGTGAGGCTACACTGGACCTCACGCCCCCACTGAGCCAGCCCAGAGCAGAAGAACTGCTCAATGGACTCACAGAATGATTTACACCCCTGCCTTTAGGGGGAGTTTGTTATTCAGCAAAAACTGATACGTCCAGTAATCCTACAGTCTGTATGACCCACCTGAGCAATGATCTTGATGGAAAACCATGATGTTGATGGCCAGATGGAAAGAACTTTCCACCTATAGAAACGTAACCCAGGCCACAAGGACAAGGTCCCACGCAAATGTCATATCTTTCACGAAACCTTTTGTGATTTCTAGCCCTCAACTCAGCATGCCCCCAACTTAGCATGACCTCATATGCTCAGTTATTCTACTTGATCAATATTCTCGTGACGTATCTACACCAGAAGGCTCTCACAAGTAGAGACTGACATCTCTGTCATTCTTGTGTTTAGTGTCAGCAAAAAAAAAAAAACCTGTTCAACTCAATTAAAAATCGATCATTTAAAAAAGAGAAACCTTTCAACTTTTCTGTATGTTTGAAAGCTTTCACAATAAAATGTGGGGTGGGGGGGTGTAATGGAATAAACTTATTTTTCACTTACTGACCGAATACTACAACGTAAACGCTATGGCCTCAGAGAATATGTTTTGTTCACCACTCGATTCCCAGCACTTAGAATAGTACCTGGCCCCCAGGAGCTACTCTACAAAGAGTTGTAAAATGAACAAAGAAGGGATTAAAAGGAAAAGAGCATTCAAGAAAACTCAGAGGAAAATCAAACATGCACCATTAGATGAACTTCTGCTTCAAAGTGTTCATTTGCTCCAAAGAGGGAGACAGAGCTGATCAAAAGAGATGCTGTGTCAAAGCCCCACACGCCCCCTAGGCATGGACTGCTGGGCGCGAGTGCGCTCTGTGGACCCCAGCACACACCCCAACACCGTGTGGCCACCAGGCGAGGTGCAGGGTCACCAAGGGCCAATCTGCTGTTCCCAGTACTGTTTATGCCAAAAGTATTTGTAATTCTACTATGTGAACGGACAAAATAAAAAGAAAGAATTCCCCTGTTTCTACAAGAACTAGGTCGAATGCTTTGCAAAGTGAGTTGTTTAAAAACTGCTGTTGAGGGCTTCCCTGGTGGCGCAGTGGTTGAGAGTCCGCCTGCCGATGCAGGGGACCTGGGTTTGTGCCCCAGTCCGGGAGGATCCCACATGCCGCAGAGCGGCTGGGCCCGTGAGCCATGGCCGCTGAGCCTGCGCATCCGGAGCCTGTGCTCCTCAACGGGAGAGGCCACAGCAGTGAGAGGCCCGAGTACCGCCAAAAGAAAAAAAAACTGCTGTTGAGGGGGCTTCCCTGGTTGCACAGTGGTTAAGAATCCGCCTGCCAATGCAGGGGAAACGGGTTCGAGCCCTGGTCCAGGAAGATCCTACATGCCACGGAGCAAATAAGCCTGTGTGCCGCAACTACTGAGCCTGCACTCTACAGCCCGCAAGCCACAACTACTGAGCCAGTGCTCCTAGAGCCCGTGCTCCGCAACAAGAGAAGCCACCTCAGTGAGAAACCCGCTCACGGCAACAAAAAGTAGCCCCCGCCCTCAACAACTAGAGAAAGCATGTGCACAGCAACAAAGACCCAACACAGCCAAAAATAAATAAATAAATAAATTTATTCAAAAAACAAAAAACTGCTGTCGAAGAGACAACGCTTAAGAACTAGAAAAAGGCTTACCTGGAAGGATCAGATTGCTTCACAAGGACCTTTAAATCTATTCCTCTTGAAAAAGACTGAGAATGGAAATCACAGACACTGGACTATGGGTGTGTTTTACGGAAGAATGACCGCAGGAAACTCAGGGGACCAAACACAAAGCAAAGGCCTTGGCCTCACATCAAACGTGTGGACAAGGAATATACATTAATAGGTTGTAAATTAAGATAAAAAAGTGAAAGGTATGTTTGTGTAATTTTTAACTGACATTTTTATTGAGCAGTTTCTGGTCCTGATTGTAGAATGTCCGCTTCCTGATCAAAGGGAGAGGGTTTACAATTCAAATATTGTCACTCGAAGAGCCACTGACCTTCGGAAGGGTGGGAATCCACAGAGCAGTATGTACGTGATCACGCCAGCTGCCCAAATGTCCACCTTCAGGCCATAGCTGGGGAAACAAAGTGGGTGGGAGGAGAGAAACAGTGATACTACTCCCAGGAACCCTGCACATTACTGGAGTACTTGCCTTTGTCTGTTAGGGAAAAAAGGCCTTTCGGTACCAAACTGCTCATTTCATGTAGAGGAATGAATTACCCTTTGGACAAAAGGTGTCTGCTCTTCTCCCAACCTCACCACCATCTTGGGGACTCCAAGACTGGCCTTGGGACAGAAGTCCAGGCCTAGGGCTCTTGGAACTAGAAGCACAAACTCCAGCTCCTGGGATCAAAATCATGGTGCAGGTAACAGTCTCTCCTGCCCTCCACATTCCCAAGAGGCATGTGAATACACAGCAGCAGCAGCAGCAAAATATACCCTTTCCCAAAGTTAAAGCACTAACCCCAACCCCCAGGAGGCGTACCCGGTTTCAGCAATGATTTCTGGGGCCACATAAGTCGGGGTGCCACAGACTGTGTATAAAGGGCCTTCTACCACAGTGGCCAGCCCGAAGTCTCCCAGTTTCAAAGACTTGGTCCCATCAGGATATTCACACACCTGGAACAGAAACCAGCCAATAATCAGAAGTCTTTTTTTTTTTTTCTCAGTGATTGCAAGCGGGGGGGGGGGGGGGCCTTTGGAATTAGGCAGAAAGGACACAGATACATTTACTAACAAATCAAAAGAAATCTCTCCTTGTGATATTAACGGCATGGTTTATCTTTGTTGCTTCTTAAAGCTCTAATTTTTCTTTTTAGAGATTTTGCATGATTGTGTGAAATAGGAAAAAGACAATATTTCTACCTTTGCAAAAAGTTCCTTACCTAGGAGTATAATGAACATGTCTGCATGCTGAGGGGTGTAGGTGGTGGCTTACCTGGTTGGCTCGAGAGCCCTCTAGAACTTCTGTTGTGTGTTTCCTGAGCGCTGGGGGGGAGGGGGGATGTGAGAGCCTCAGAAATGTTTAGGAAGTGTCCACTGAAGCGCTAGGTGGTCTCCAACTTGCATGTTTAGTTTAGAAAATAAAATTAGAACTTGTTCTCTAGATAATGATGAATATAAATATTACATAGGGGAGAACCCTGGAAATTTAGAAAGAAAATGACTGGGGATCAGACAGCCTGAGCTTGCATAACCAACCACTCCACCCATTTTCCGGTGATGTGACCTTTGAAAGTCTCTCACTCGCCCTGGGCAGGATTCTTCATCTGTGAAATGGGAGGACAGGGGTCCTTGGCTCACGGGGTTGGTGTGAGGATGAAATGAGATGAAGTACAGATCAGGACTTAATGAATGTTCCTTCCTTTCCTAGAAGGACTGGCTGATTAGATCAGGTAAATCATCATCTTGGAAAAGGTTTAACAATGCTGATGAACATGTAACAACTTTTCTAGAAAGCAATGCAACCATACGTAAATTTCTTAATATCCTTCATAACCTTTGATCCTGTAAATCTACTTCTAAGAACCTGCTCTGAGGCAACAGAGATGGACCGAAAGGTTATACACAAGAATGCCAATATCAGAATTCATCTGTTTTTAAAAACTGGAAGCAACATAAATGGGCAACAGGGTAATGACTTAATAAATCATGGTAACTCCAATAAAGATGTTGAAAAAAAAAAACTCAGACAAAAAAATAACCAAAAATAAATAAATCATGGTAAATCCCTACAATGAAATATTATACAGTCACTAATAAGCACATTTCAAATAAATATTAATCATGGGAAATATTTACTATATTACATAAAATTTTTTTAAATATTCAAAATTATATATATGCTGTAACACCCCAAAATGTTAAGTTTATCTCTAGGTGGTAGCATTACAGGTTACTTTAATTTTCTTCTTTATACTTTTCAGTAGTTTCCAAAATGTTTACAATGAACATGTGCTGGTTCCATAATTCAGAAAAAATTAATTTTACATATAAGCAAACTTTCCTTATGGGATAGAAGTCCGGAAGTTACATTTTATTAAATGGATTGTTTTAGAAGCAAATGAGTGTGTATGAGAACATAACTGAGATTTGACTGCGGGATCTTTAACAAGCTGTCCATTTGCCTCTTGGACGTCCATTCTGAAAACACTCAATTTCAGAGGATAACTACAAAAACCTAACCTGTACTCACGTCATACCTTTCCTCTACTTTTACATTTTAAACATATTTTGTTTGTGCTTCCTTGTATTCTACCATGAACTGAATCAGATTTTCATCTAAAGCACTACTTACGAAAGGAAGTGAAAAATTTAGCAAATTATGTTTTTTCAAGATAAGCATGTTTACAACATCATCCATTAGTCTGCTACTTAATGAGGGGGATGATTTATAAACTCCTCAATAAAAAGACATCAAGAACCTCCGGCCTTCCTCATGCCAATGACCCCACCACCTTAATAGGCATTTTTTTAAGGATGACACTGAAATACCTTCCTAGCCTGTGATGTTCTCAGCAGTTTAAGAGGAGTATTTTTCACCTTAGTATTTTAATAACTGCTTCCATGTTGAGGTACTAAATACCCATGCGCAGCACGCATCTTTATGACTTGCAAGTTTCACAGGACTAATGATGAGGATTTGGAGTCCCTCACAGATAGTTATCATTCTGAGTCAGCCCACAACTCAGCAGAAACATATTCAAAGCTACTAATGAGGCTTCCCTGGTGGCGCAGTGGTTGAGGGTCCGCCTGCCGATGCAGGGGACGCGGGTTCGTGCCCCGGTCCAGGAGGATCCCATGTGCCGCGGAGCGGCTGGGCCCGTGAGCCATGGCCGCTGAGCCTGTGCATCCGGAGCCTGTGCTCTGCAACAGGAGAGGCCACAGCAGTGAGAGGCCCGCGTACCACAAAAAAAAAAAAAAAAAAAAGCTACTAATGATTCAGCCTAAAGCAACAGAAACCAGGTTCTTAGTCATGCTTAGTCTTAGGATGACTTTCCATCCGTTATGTTTAATATAAACATTAACAAGAACAATCTGAATTAGTTAGAATTTATGATGCATTTACTGAAACCCAGACTTTAGAAATTCCCTGAGTAATTGCAGTGATAAGAACATTATAGCCAACATTATAATTCTAAATGTCTCTATCATGAGAGTAAAAAAAAAAAAAGTTTTGTTAATGTCATTTTGTTTTTACAACTTTAAAATACACTCATTAGGTACATTTTTTAAAAACAGTGTTTATTTTAGACATTCAATTTAGGGATGCCTAGGGGTATTTAAGTGTTGTCAGATACTCCGAAGTCCCAGAAGTCCCGTTTTTCACATCCCCTATAAGGAATTCAGAGTCAGATGCAGGAGTATAAATAGAAAGGGACTGAACAGTCTATAATCGTTGAATTATGTTTGGGCAAGTGGTACTCCTTGGCTAAACATCAAAAGGGAAGTGTCATAAGGGCCAGACAAGCCTGGAATAATAAGATTTTATCTGATTCATCTCTCCCCAATGCTAGACACAAAGGCAAATATGTGGAAGAGAATGTAAGTAAATTTCAAATCTTAGCTGGAGATTCTCTTCAAAGCAGGAAAAAAAAAATATATATATATATACATCTATAAATCTACACATACACACACACACACACATTTATGACATTGCTGGGACTTCCCTGGTGGTGCAGTGGTTAAGAATCCTCCTGCCAACGGAGGGGACACGGGTTCAATCCCTGGTCCAGGAAGATCCCACATGCTGCAGGGCAACTAAGCCCATGCACCACAACTAATGAGCCTGTGCTCTAGAGCCCACGAGCACAACTACTGAGGCCGTGTGCCATAACTACTGAAGCCCGCGTGCCTGGAGCCCGTGCTCTGCAGCAAGAGAAGCCACCGCAATGAGAAGCCCGCGCACCGCAACAAAGAGTAGCCCCGCTCGCCGCAACTAGAGAAAGCCCACATGCAGCAACAAAAACCCAATGCAGCCAAAATTTTTTTTTTTAATTTATGACATTGCTTTAAGAAACTGACACGGACACACACACATGGCTTTAAGAGGCTGGTTTTAAGAAAGAGGTGGCTAAACCCACAGGGACTCCAAAGGCCTCCTGTTCTGGCAGAGAGTTCAATTCTCCCCAGTAACGCGCATCCTCGCAGGACTTGGGAGATTCCATTATTTTCCTAAATGCTGTCTCACTGCACTACTATAGTCACCCTGCTGGACAATTAGGAAGAGAACTTTTGCTCCAATTTACAGATGAGGAAACTGAGGCTCAGAAAACTCAAGTTACGAGCAGGCAGCCAAGGGGGGCTCCAAACAAGACCACTGCCGTCCACCACACCCTCCTGCATCTAAAAGCCTGCACGGCCTGCAGACTCTCGGTGAGATCTGAACAGCCACCACTGAGAGAACTCCAGCCCTGCGGTGCTCAAAGGGCCCACCACAAGCTGAGAGATGCTGTCAAAAGTTGCTCTCAGAATGCAAAACTGAAATATGTGAGAAATGCAGATCCCACATACAAAGTGAATGCCACAAGCTCTCTAAATAAAATGTCAGCATCATGATTTAGCAGGACTTCAAATATGAGAAACCAACCCTCTTCTCTCCCCTGCCCCCAGAACTCCTGGAAACGTGGAATTTATCACTGGTCTCTCATAGTTAACTCTGACAGGGCACCGCCAGGCTGTAACTCACGGCATTAATGGCCACCCCTGTGCTCCCTGACACGGTGACCCATACATCTCTGCTGGCAGGGGTTTAAATTATGACACTGCTGCCAGAGGAGGGGATGCAAATCAGATGTCTGAATGCTCTGGTGTTCAAAGACCCAATTCTCTTTTAGAGTAGCAAGAGGTTGGCAGTCCCTCTGCGTATTTCCTTTTAGTGCCTCGATGGTACTTTTTCACACCAACCTGCTGACTCTATCTAGGATCAGCCGAGGGGTCCGGATAGGTTTCCAAAGGCAGGCACATATTCTACTTGGATATGCGCAGCTAAGGGTCTCCAAAGCCTGACCCCACGGCCCTTTCATATCACACGTTAGCCTCATCCCGACATCAGTTTTATCATCTCCCTTCTCTGCCCTTTGGGCAGCACAGCGGGGTTAGAGCGGGTCTCGGAGTGGGGCGGACATTCATCCAGGTGGGGCAGGTGGGGCAGGTGAGGCACTCGATTCCAATCTCCTGCCTACATTCTGAGACTCATCCTAACGGGGACTGATGTCTCCAACTGCTATCTTCCCTTGATGCGTAACAGCAGAAGAGGATGAGGGGCGGTTTTCTGAGATTCTGCGTACAGTAAGGAACTGTGAGTGGAAAAGAGGGGAAATGGGGTGAGAACGGAATCAGTGAGCTGGGAAACAGGCACCCTCGGGTCTACAGGGAAGCTCACTCACCCCTCCGCCACCCTCCTCGCCGGCTGGGCCCCCGCAGTCAGAGCCAGGCGGCGTGGGCACTGTGGTAACCACTGGTCCTCGGGCCCCGTGGCCCCGTGCTCTCAGAGAACGTCAATCACAGCGGCCACTGCGGTGACGTGGGCCGTGGAGAGCAGAGGCGTCCTCGTGAACACCTCGGCACTGTGTCTGGCTCCGCGGGGGGAAGCCTTGTCCCCTCTGCCCCCGGCCAAGCTCCATCAGTGGGGGAGGGACGGGGCCAGCCCAGACCGCAGCCTCAAGGTGCAGAAGCAGCCCGTCGAGAGGAGGGAACCCCACGCCCTCACGTCCACCCAGGGGCCTGGCTTACCGCTGCCTCCATTCCTCCTTAGAGTTCACATAACACATCTTGTTTTACAGAGCAGGGGTGTTTACTTTCCTAATAGGAACAAACAGAAATGAAACATATTCCCTCAAGGCAGGAGACAGTAAGAAAAAAAACCTCACATACTTTTTAAGCAGACACTCGGAAGTTATCAAATGGTATTAACCAAAAGGCGAAATGGATACCCTGGATTAGCAGAAAGCCCCAGGACGGCCCCAAAGCCTAGTCCATTCAGTTGTTATTTGCGTGCTGGGCGTATGAGGCAGGCTGTGGAGACTTGTGTTTGAGGGCCAGCTGCTGGCGACCTAGGTGACCATGGTGGTCAGTCACCAGCCGTCTACCCACGTCCACTGTGTGCTTCCTCGGCCCTGGGGATATAAAGTAACCGAAACACAGACCTTGCCCCGTTAGTGCTTACGACCTAGAGAAGACAACAGACAAGTAAACGATAAAATCACTGCACCACGGCAAGTGCAGCAAAAACCAGAGGTGGCCATGACTGACTCTGCCCAGGGAGCCTGGGGTGATATCAAGAAGACAGGCCTCGGGCTTCCCTGGTGGCGCAGTGGTTGAGGGTCTGCCTGCCGATGCAGGGGATGCGGGTTCGTGCCCCGGTCTGGGAGGATCCCACATGCCACGGGGCGGCTGGGCCCGTGAGCCATGGCCGCTGAGCCTGCGCGTCCGGAGCCTGTGCTCCTCAACGGGAGAGGCCACAACAGTGAGAGGCCTGCGTACCGCAAAAAAAAAAAAAAAGGAGACAGGCCTTGCTCAGTATCTTACAAGATGAACGTGTTTGCCACGTTGCTGGGGGAGAGGATGCTGCAAACAGAGACCAGTGTGGACACCAACAATGAGGTGTAATGCTGCTGAGGAAGTCAAGTCTTCAGCAACTCCTGGACCCGGGGAAACCTGTGCACACGATACGGGAGACTCAGATAGGATCACCTGCCAAGCAGTAACGATGACGATGGTGACGCTCAGCCCTGAAAGGTGGAAACAGAAGCCAAGAGTCCTGTGTGCGTTTGGGAGACGTGTGTGTGCAGAACTCCCAAATCGCCTTCTCTAAAATTTCTCTACAATGTAGACACGAGGACTGGCCCCATTAGCAATGTTTGGTTTGAAGGCCACCATGAGGTGAGTTAAATAGGGCTTGAAGGTGAGTGCCATGCTGGCCAGATGGGTAGGGAAGAGAGTAACAGAAGAGGCTGGAAAGGTAAACTGGAACCAGATTATGAAGCTGAGTGCATATTAGAATAAGACTTTCATCTGTAGAACAACAGGACAAATGAGACTTTTAAACAAGAAAAGTTAGCATATCTGGGTCTCAATTTCCATATCTGTAGAGCTGAAATGAATGGACTAGATCATTTCCAAAGTTCCGTCCTGCACAGAAACGAACACTTGTGTTCTACTGCTGTCTCCTACAAGCCTCTAATTCTGTTTCTGTCTCCAATTTATTCTTCAGAATTTTTTGCCTCATGAAATAATTTTCCTGCTCACCTTTCTTCAGTTAGCACCATCCATCAAATCGTAAATGAAACTATGTTTTCTAATGTCTGGTAAACAGTAAATGCAGAAGTGCAGATCAATTCGAGAAATCCGTTAACATTTTATGGTCATTGACTTGAGTCAGGCTGATTTTCTAGATTTAAATTCTCTCAGCCCCGTATCTGCAGGGCTGATATAGACTTTAAAATGTCATTGGGGCTTCCCTGGTGGCGCAGTGGTTGAGAGTCTGCCTGCCGATGCAGGGGACACGGGTTTGTGCCCCGGTCCGGGAAGGTCCCACATGCCGCAGAGCGGCTGGGCCCATGAGCCATGGCCACTGAGCCTGCGCGTCCGGAGCCTGTGCTCCTCAACGGGAGAGGCCACAACAGTGAGAGGCCCACGTACCACAAAAAATAAATAAATAAATAAATAAAATGTCATAGTCTGCATATGATTGTTTGCATGCAATTACTGTCACTTCAAAGGGAGAGAGGCCTGAGTTGGAACAGAAAAGGCAGAGATGACGTACCAAGAGGTTCTCTGGCTTGATGTCTCTGTGCACAATGCTGAGGGCATGGAGGTACCTGAGGGCGTTGGCCAGGTTGTACACCATGGCACTGCCATCTCTCTCAGTGTACTTGGTTGAAGAAGTAATTGCATCAAAGAGATCTCCACCCTAAAGGACACATAAAAGAACATATCAAAACATCGACAGTGGGGACTTCCCTGGTGGCACAGTGGTTAAGACTCTGCACTCTCAATGCAGAAGGCCAAGGTTCGATCCCTGGTCCAGGAACTAGATCCCACATGCATGCCGCAACTAAGTTTGCATGCCACAACTAAGGCGCCTGTGTGCCGCAACTAAGGAGCCCATCTGCCATAACTAAGACCCAATGCAACCAAATAAATAAATAAATACTTTAAAAAGCAAAACAAACCAAAACATCAACAGTGGCAGTTCTATGAAGGTAACAAAGAAAGCTCATCAGCCTGGAGTAGAGGAAAAAAAATGACACAAGTGCCACTAAAATTGATGATTATAAATAATGAAAGTTTCAAGGTAGCAAAACACTTTTCCAATTAGGTCCTTCAAGAATATTATAAGTCTTGGGATTTGTCATCAATGAATTCTCTTGAAATCTCTCCATCCTCTTACTTTGACCAATTCCATCACCAGAAAAAGCTCAGTAGCTGTTTCCATCTCCTCAACCAGCATGATGATATTTGGATGTTTCACTCTGCGCAGTATCGACACTTCGTTCTCAATCAGATGCTCCTGTCAAAAAGGGTTTAGAGAGGTAGATCAGAAATTACAGAACCCTCTGCTCTATCCCTGTGTTCTGGAGGACAACACAGGCTGTAGATCTGACACTGAAGGAACAGAGACAAACCACACCCTGGCCCAGCTGGTGTCCCTAGGGACAGGACAAGTCAGCGTGACACCTCATTGTAACTAACAGAAAGACATTCTTCAATACATCCCTCGAGAACTTCCCTGGTGGCGCAATGGTTAGGAATCCGCCTGCCAATGCAGGGGACACAGGTTTGAGCCCTGGCCCGGGAAGATCCCACATGCCTCAGAGCAACTAAGCCTATGCGCCACAACTCCTGAGCCCACGTGCCACAACTACTGAGCCTGCGTGCCACAACTATTGAAGCTCACGCGCCTAGGGCCCGTGCTGTGCAACAAGAGAAGCCGCCATAATGAGAAGCCCGCACACCGCAAAGAAGAGTAGCTCCCGCTCACCGCAACTAGAGAAAGCCCACACGCAGCAACAAAGACCCAACACAGCCAAAAATAAAATACATAAATAAATTTATTAAAAAAAATACATCCCTCAAAAGGCTCGGCATGCTATCTGGCACATAAAACACACTCCTTCCTGTCTCTTCTTTATTTCTAACACCTTAAGAGGTTGTGATGCTATGAAAACTTGTGTACGCCACACTGTGCTTTGCAGTTCAGCTGGAATCACTTTTCCCTTTCAGTATACACTCAGAAATAAAGACTAGGCATGTAAGGAAATTTGGCATGCTTATGGGATACAACTTCTAGCATTACAAACATTTTTAGTTTTTAAACTATTACCAATATGAATTTGAATTTCATGTTGAAATTCATAAAAAAGAAACTTTCTTCTTCTATGATTGGGTATGAAATCATTCACCAGATGGATGTTCCTTATCATCTTGTATTTCAGAAATCAGGAAACATATAGTACCATGGGGACCATCACTGCTCTGAAAATACCACCTGATTATCAGTCCTGGTGAGTAATGCAGTTGAGATCAGCACTGTAGCAAAACATTTACTCACGGCATTATTATTTTCAATACACCAACCCATGAATCATGAGCAACAATTGGTCTATGTTATTATGAGACATTAAAATCTCTCAACAATGTCATATTTGTTAATCCTCATTTACAGTAATAATAAATTGTTTAGAATTTAGGAAATGCTCTGTAGAAATTGCTAATTGCCCTATTACACACTCTAGGTTTTCAAATATAGCAAAATTTACCTTATAAGGGCTATCATTTGCTACCTAAATATTCAATACACATATATGCATATATTCATATTATATGTTCGTGTGTGTGTGTGTGTGTGCGCGCGTGTGTGTGCACTTCCCTCTTACCGCCCCTTTTGCCTCCTTTGCTCTCATGAATTTCAACTAAATTTAGTGTTCCGCTGCAGTAGTAAGATAATTATCTCTAGTTCAGGATACCATTTATGGTTCCTCTCATCTTCATGCATCCATGTATACATGTATTTTTACTCAAAGCCATCTCAAATGCTTTTCGACAACAGGTGGAAGTATGAATTATAACAGATGAATAACCAACATTCAGAGAAAATCTGTTGCTGGCTGCTGCTCATGGTGGGCGGTGTTTCTCTAGCATTGAATGCACTGTGTTTGTCCAGGTAGTCACTCAGTAAATGCTGGAAAATGACAGTGCAAATGCTGAACCAACATGGGGGAAAGAAAAGAACCAACATGATCTAGGAATCTAGTCACTATCTGTCCGTCGCTGTGCAAGGTACTTGTGTAATGTCTTAACGCTTATCCTTAGAACAGTCCTTGAGGCGGGGTGCACACCTAGGGTCCTGACATCCCAGTCCACATTTTTTGTACTGCACAATATCACCTTTCAAAGGGGGAGGCTTTAGTCCAAGTTGTAATTTTTCAAAATGACAGCTGCAAAGCTGAAACTATTCAATTCCTTGAAAAGACAGGAACTAGAGGTAGTCTCACACCAACTTGGGAGTCAAGGCAGAACCACACCAGGCTTTGTACAGGAAGAGAATCTATGCCCATTAATGAGCAGGGCTGGGAAGACTTAGACTGGCTTTGGAGTCAGCAGACAGGGAAGAACAGTGGTTCTCAGAACCTAGCCAACCACAGCTGGGAGGCCACAGGGCCCCCTGCGTGGTTCCAGTCTCACAGGGCAGCAGCAGTAGGCAGCAACAGAGCCCTGGTCCCTCCCAAGGGAAGCAGCTGTGCAGCCAACTCCTCGTGGCCACAGAGACAAAGGAAAGATGCAGCAAACCCTCCACATTTGTACACCTGTTTAGAAGCCTTTGGCTCATCTGTGCCAACCATGTCCTTAATCACAGTAACAAGCAGAGGCAGATGTACCTTTGTGAACATGTAAAGGCAACCAAATGAGTTTATTTCACTCTGTGTGAAGCCGAGACGACATGGTAGCAAAATGGGTGTTTGATTTTTAAGCTAAGTGCAACTATCACGTCAGTTCTCCTCCCTCCTCCCCATTTCCCCCAGGTTGGGAGAGTCTATAAATTTACCTCTCTTCAGGGGCTCGGTCTGTGATGCTAATTTAGAGTGACATACGTAAAATAATCCCCATCACCAGTACCCCAAGAATTCTCTCAAATTGGAGCTAAAATAAGGAGTCTACCGCATACGGAGACCACACCTCCCCCAAGTTATCTTTTTCATTAAAAGGCACAACAGAGAGTCTTCTGAGACGCATTGTGGAACTTCTCCCAGGGCCTCTGGGCAGTGTCACATTTCAAACATTAAGTGAATACTGCAACATTTTCTCCACCATTATTTATTATCTCAGCTTACTGTATGCTACTCAACAATGGCTAGTATTCTATGCACATAGTGAAGGTTTTTGCTGGGATGTGGGAGTTATTAGCCTTTGTTTCCCAACCTCCGACGATGCATGTAAATACGTCTTTGAAGGAACAATCCTCTCTTTAACGTAAACCATCTTCAGAAGCAAAACAAAACAATGCACAAAAATCTTTACCAACGTTATCTTCCTATTTCTTATGCAACCCGTATGTAATCTTTGTTTCTAATATATAAAAATGCTCTCTAGGTTACATTTTCCAGGGAAATATTTCTAAATACAATGTGAACATCACTTTTGTCTTGAACTGCACTGAACTTGCATTATTCAGTCATCTACCATTATTTATGTTAAGTGATTCATGATTCTAACTCCAAATAATTTACACATGAATCATTTCATGGCGGTGTTCCACGGTTTTGTATGTGAGAGTAAATGACAAAGAAAACTGCTCACTTGGCAAAGGATACCGCCCTATCCTTGGCCAGGGTGGTTTTTAACTGACAGAGAGAGAGAGAGAGAGAGAGAGAGAGAGAGAGAGAGAGAGAGAGAGAGAGAGAGAGAGAGAGAGAGAGAGAGAGAGAGACAGCCAGAGAGAAACAGATTCACGGAATAAACAGCTCTCTCAAACCAAACGAATCATCTTGTCTCCAGTCCTTCCCTCCTGTGTCCTTTGGCTCACTGAATGAACCTGGCTGCCCAGAGCAGACAGGAATTCCACCCGGACCCTCCTTCCTGCATCCTCCTGCACAGCCAATCAATCACCGATCCCTGCCAGGTCAGCCTTCTCCATAGCCTCGGGATATATCCATTCCCATTTTATCCCTTTTGCCAATCTCTTATCTAGACCTCCAGGCGCTTGCACAGGCGGTTTTTTCTGGAGCTCTCTTTCCCCGCTTCTTGGTGAACTCCTATTTACCCCTCAGCACCACATGAGACCTCACCTCCTCCAGGTGGCCTCCCCTGCTCAACTGTGACTGGGTTAGGAGCCCCTCGAATTTGTTCTCAGTGCCCCTGTGCCCTGCTGCAACCACAGCCCTCACCCTGCTGTCCCAGAGCTTTCTGTTTACCTCACCCTCCAGCAACTAGCACAGTCCGTTCTGAAGTGCTCAAGAAAGTGGAAGACATAAACACATCATGCCTGCTCTCGGTCAACAGTGGCTTTACAGCTGGTATATATATTGTGGGGTAAGTACTGCTGAGGATCATGCAGTGAGAGAGATGAGATGCTCAGATCGCTACCTGTAATTTCTGCGGTAGATGAGTGTGGTTGGTTGAATAACGGCCACACAAAGTTACCAAGCCTTAATGCCTGGAACTTGTTAATATTACTGTATTTGAAAAAATGTCTTTGGAGATGTGATTAAAGATACTGCAACGAAGAGATAACAGTGGATTATCTGGGTGCCATCACAAGTGTCTTTATGAGACAGAGGCAGAGGGAGATTTCACAGACAAAAGAGGAAAAACACACACACAGAAGAGAGGGAGGTGAAGACGGAGGCAGGGTTTGCAGTGATGTGGCCACAAGCCAAGGAATACTGTCAGCCACCAGAAGCTACTTAGAATCAAGGTACAGATTCTCCCCTAAAGCTTCCAGAGGGAGTGTGCATTTCAGACTTAGCCGCCAGAACTGTGAGAAAATAAATTTCCGTTGTAAGCCACTAAGTTTGTGGTAATTTATTCCAACAGCCTCAGGAAACTACTACAATATACATTTGGATTTATGTCCTGCCTGGACCCATATCATGTAGATAATGAATGCAGAACTCCGGGAAGAGAAGGAAGGACCACTTCTAAGCACCACAACAGAAAGCTCAGGGCTTCATACACTATGGGAATTCAATAAATATTTAGAATGAATATTATTTAGAATACCAAACTTGGAAGAATTCTTAAATTTACAAACACCATAGCCTTCTCAAAAGCCTCCTTAAATTTGGCCCCAAGGTAGATCTTGCAAAAATCTCCTACGTGGCATGTAACTCAATAAAGTTACAACACTCCTTCACAACATACACAAAAATAAACTCAAAATGGCTTAAAGACTTAAATATAAGACAGGACACCATAAAACTCCCAGAAGAGAACACAGGCAAAACATTCTCTGACATTAATAATAGCAATGTTTTCTTAGGTCAGTCTCCCAAGGCAATAGAAATAAAAGCAAAAATAAACAAATGGGACCTGATTAAACTTATAAGCTTTTGCACAGCAAAGGAAACCATAAACTAAACAAAAAGACAACCTACGGACTGGGAGAAAATATCTGCAAAAATGATGCGACCAATGAGGATTTAATTTCCAAAATATATAAACAGCTCATACAACTCAATAACAAAATAACAAACAACCCAATCAAAACATGGGCAGAAGACCTAAACAGACATTTCTCCAAAGAAGACATACAGATGGCCAATAGGTACATGAAGGGATGCTCAACATCACTAATTACCAGAGAAACGCAAATCAAAACTACATTCAGGTATCACTTCACATCAGTCAGAATGGCCATCATTAAAAAGTCTACAAATAATAAATGCTGGAGAGGGTGTCAAGAAAAGGGAACCCTCATACACTGTTGGTGGGAATTTAAATTGGTGCAGCTACTACGGAGAACAGTATGGAGGTTCCTTAAAAAACTAAAAATAGAGTTACCGTATGATCCAGCAATCCTACTCCTGGGCATATATCCAGAGAAAACTCTAATTTGAAAAGATAATGCAGCCCAGCGTTCATAGCAGCACTATATACTATAGCCAAGACATGGAAGCAACCTAAACGTCCATCAAAAAATGAATGGATAAAGAAAATGTGGTACATATATACAAGGGAATATTACTCAGCCGTAAAAAGAATGAAATAATGCCATTTGCAGCAACGTGGATGGACCTAGAGATTATCATACTAAGTGAAGTAAGTCAGACAGAAAAAGACAAATACCATATGATATCACTTATATGTGGAATCTAAAATATGACACAAATGAACGTATCTACAAAACAGAAACAGACTCGCAGATACAGAAAACAAACTTATGGTTACCAAAGGGGAAAGGGGGTGGTAGAGGGATAAATTAGGAGTTTGGGATTAACAGATACAAGCTACTACATATAAAATACTGGGTTGGCCAGAAAGTTTGTTTGGTTTAAAGTAAAAATAAAAGACACATTTTTCATTTTCACGAAGAACTTTACTGAACAACAGATTCAGTAACCAAATGAACTTTTTGGCCAAACCAGTAGATAAACAACCAGGTCCTACTATATAGCACAGGGAACTACTGTATATTCAATACCTTGTAATAACCTATAATGAAAAAGAATATGAAAAAAAATACGTATGTATAACTGAGTCTCCTTGCTGTAAACCAGAAACTAACACAACATTATAAATCAATTTAAGAAAATCTCCTACTGAGGGACTTTCCTGGTGGTCCAGTGGCCCACACTCCCAGGGCAGGGGGCCCAGGTTCGAACCCTGGTCAGGGAACTAGATTCTGCATGCATGCCGCAACTAAGAGTTTGTATGCTGCAACTAAGAGTCCGCATGCTGCAATGAAGATCCCGTGTGCCGCAATGAAGACTCAGCACAGCAAAAATAAATAAATAATAAATAAATAAATATTTTTTTTAAAGAAAAAGAAAACGTCCTACTTGGAAGAACCCAACATGCTTTCCATCTTCTGGGCCTTACTCAGGCTGCGCTGGCCGCCTCAAAAGCTTTTCTGTCATTACTGCCTACTCAAGCCGTTACCTACTGCTCAAATCCAGCTCGAATGCTTCTTGCTCTAAGGCATCTCCACTGAGCACCTACTTCTCTCATGTGCTACCCTGAACTCCCATAACACTTTTACAGAACTGGTATTGTTAAATTACCTTATTCCTAGCACAGTATCTTGCACAAACATCAAATGTTAGGTAAACAAGTGAATTAATCTTGTACATTACAGAAAAGCAAACAGAAAACCAGAGGTTAAGAATTTTTCCCAGGTTCTTATTATAGGAACAAATGCATAAGTTGAACTTGGAGAGGGGATCATGGTAGATTGGCCAGTGTAGACTGGCTGTGCAACCAACTAGCCCAAAGGTCCAATCACTGCTCTGCTTCTGTGTGACTTTTGGGAAGCTATTTAATTTGAATTTCTGTTTCTTTATCTGTAAAATCAGTACATCTGTGTTGCAAGTCATTAAAGATAATGTGCAAAATGTATATATGTCCAAGCCTGGATAGATAATACATTTTGATAAATGGATAGATAATACATTTTGGATAGATAATACATTTTGATAAATGGCTGATATTATTTTCATCATTATTACTTTTCTGTATACAACCCACAAGGCAGAGGTAACGAACGATGCCCCCGAAGAGTGGCTGAATACCTCCCCTTAGATTTTGTTTTAAAAAAGCAAATTCTGGGCTTCCCTGGTGGCACAGTGGTTGAGAATCTGCCTGCCGATGCAGGGGACACGCGTTCGAACCCTGGCCTGGGAAGATCCCACATGCCGCAGAGCAACTGGGCCCGTGAGCCACAACTACTGAGCCTGCGCATCTGGAGCCTGTGCTCTGCAACGAGAGGCCGCAACAGTGAGAGGCCCGCGCACTGCGATGAAGAGTGGCCCCTGCTGCCAAAAAAAAGCAAATTCTCTGTATCAATTTTTTTCCTAAATATAAGCTTTAGTGGAAAAATCTACCTATTTAGAACAAAACAAGTATGGGATTAACAGATACAAATTACTTTACATAAAATAGATAAGTAACAAGGATTTACTGTATAGCACAGGGAATTATATTCAATATCCTATAATAACCTATAATGAAATATAATCTGAAAAAATTACTGAACCACTTTGCTGTACAACTGAAACTAACACAATATTGTAAGTCAACTATTCTTCAGGTTTTTTTTTAAAGTTTTAACATTATAATTTTATATAGTCAATGTGGAAATAATTGTTCAAATAAGCAAAATATAAGGATGGAAATAAGTATATGATCGTGAATTATAAAAATGAAATGACATTCAATAACAAAGAAAAATAAGATCCAAATGTTTGAAGTGACCTATTCATTTGCCTCAACACTTAGTGTACCAGACTGAATTTTTTTGCATAAAGATTTTTTTTTCAACTACTGAGACAGCTGCTTAAATTTTAATCACGTAAACAATATCCTTACCAGAGCAATTATTTTTAAACTTTTTTGAAAAAATACTTTAATACAGTTGTTTAGAACTTGGCTCCCCAAATTATGACACATTCTGCTTAAATCACACAATATCAGATACAAAGAGCAACACCTACTTACATATGGAGACAGGCTTTGCAGCTGAAAATGTAATAAAATTATTAGCACAATAACTGAAAACACACAGAATTAGTTAAAGAAAATTACATTTAGAAAAACCTTATTCAAAGAAAAGGGGGGCATTTTGCACAGACTCTGCTTCATTAGCTGTCACAATGTAGTTAAAAAAAAAAAAAGTGTATGACAAATTTGTCTATTGGATTTTCCATTCTGGGTCTCTGAGAAGACTCTTCTAACACTGTATCATAATATTTTAAGTTTCCTGTTAAAAATACACAATTTTGTAAATGTCTGATGAAGAATAGTTTTAGGAGGTCCATAAATATAAAACCACTACTATCACATCAAATCCTCCTAGCTATAACTTAATAATATTGACAGTTAACACATGTTAAATTCTTGTTATATACTGGTACTCTTCTACATGTTTTCTATGCCTTAATTCAATTAATTCACAATAACCTATGCCTTCGATATTATTAACAACTGCATTTTATAGGAAGAAACAGAGGCACAGAGGGGTTAACTAATTTTTCCAAGGTCATACAGCAAAAAGAGGCAGAGCCAGGATTAAACTTTACACAATCTGGCTCTAGAGTAATACTGTTCAATAGAAATGTGATCCACACATGTAAATTTAAGTTTTCTAGTAGCCATGTTAAAAAATATAAAAAGCAGGTAAAATGTATAACTCATTTAACCCCATATATCCAAGATATTATCATTTCAACATGTAATCAAATACAAAAGATATTAATGAAGTATCTTACATTCTTCTTTCTGCATTAAGTCTTCAAAATCTGTTGTGTTTTACACTGAGAGTACATTTCAGTTCAGACTGGCCATACTTCAAGTGCTCAGCACCACAAGCGCGAGGAACTCAGAGTTGGACCATGAGATCTAGAGCCTTCTCTCTCTTTTTTTCAATTAATTAATTTATTTATTTATTTTTGGCTGTGTTGGGTCTTCGTTGCTGTGCGTGGGCTTTCTTTAGTTGCGGCGAGCAGGGGCTACTCTTCATTGCGGCGCACGGGCTTCTCATTGCGGTGGCTTCTCTTGTTGCGGAGCATGGGATCTAGGCACACAGGCTTCAGTAGTTGTGGCTCGCGGGCTCTAGAGTGCCGGCTCAGTAGTTGTGGCGCACAGGCTTAGTTGCTCCACAGCATGTGGGATTTTCCCAGACTAGGGCTCGAACCCGTGTCCCCTGCATTGGTAGGTGGATTCTTAACCACTGCGCCACCTTCTAGGGAAGGCCCTAGAGCTTGCTCTCTTAACTGCTATGCTACTTGCCAGAAAGGAATCTAAAAAGGTCTTTGTCATCACTATTGTAGAATATTTATCCTTTCAAATATAGTTGAAATGGCAGTAATCTAGCAGCATTCTATCATTTGATTTTTTTTCCCAGTCCCATCTTCAGAGTAGGACAGAGAAAAAAGTTCATCCATTTGGGGAGACAATCCATGGTGTATCTGCACATCCCACATCATCTTTAGTTACAAACTATCTTTCCAAGTATGTCTGTATAGCAAACACCCTTGGAACACAGAGACAGGGTCTCCCCCAGGGGTGGATGACGATTTGTTTCCTGACCATGATAATAAAAATAATGCTCTCCTCTGGGGCAGAGGCTGGGTAGGATGCTAGTGGCCGCCTCATAAGATTGGGGGGGTTCCTAAGCTTGGGGGTCCTCCACTGTGACACAAACCCACTGTGTGGACAGCATCCAGCTGGGCCCCTCTGCATCACTTCTGTGGGCTTTGGGAACCAGTGCAAGCATGGAGCTCATGCTAGCTGCTGTGGCACCGGTAGTAGTTTTTGTCTCTGACCCAGGAATCTTGTGTCTTCTGCCACATCTACAGAGCTGGAAGGCTAATTTCTTAGTTTGAAAAGTCTCAGAACCCTCACAGTTCTTGAGGCACCTTTTGTGTGTTGCTGGGTTTTGATATAGACATCTCCCAGAGAGAAGAACTTGTATTTTTCAATGGTTAGGACAGAGATCAAATCAATTGACTGTTTTAGGATTAAGGTTTCTGAAAAATGGCAGGGGAAAAAAAGCTTGATAAGGTTTCCCCCGCTACTATCAGCAGACTATTCCTATTATGATCTTGTCAAATCACCACTTAAATTCCTTCACCGCAGTAAACATCTCTAAGTTTTTTCAGTTTCTTTTACAAAACAGTTATGTATACTGTACCTTTCCGCAACATTTGGCTTTGTCTATAATCTTTAGGGCAAACTCCTTTCCTGTGGACCTATGGAATAATCAGAGGAAGGCCATTTAAAGACATAAATCAAAGACACCATCCATCCTGATTTCCTCTACAGCACAGACCCAGGGAAAAAAGAGTGGCTTCCTTCTCTATACACCAGAGAGGATGCTGAGTGGGGTCAGGGAGAAAAATACCCACAAAAGATTTTTTTAAAACCCACAAAGCCACACTGTCAATCTCCTTTTATAAGTATTAATCATTACAATATTAAGTAACTCACATATTTAAAGTATTTAAATTTTGTTGTATCAGACTTGGACAAGAAGCTGTTCTTCCATACTTAAATCTCAAAAATAGTTCTCTTAAGAGACAGAATAAAATTAAGAAAAATGAATCAAAGTAACAGAAAATTTTCTTTTATCAATGTCTTTACATGAGTCCATTAGTCACTAATTAGCCCATAATTCAAAACTGAAAAGTCCCTAGACTTTCAGTTTCTATTTCTCAGCCAAAACTCCACTTAGGATCCGGTGCCACCTTATCCACACCTTGAAACGTCCATATCTGGTACTAGAGATGTCATTCATTTGACACAAGAGTCCTGATGTTGTTATTTAACTTTTAATCACCTCTAGTATAATTTAATCTGAACATGTCAAAAATACATCTTTTAGAATAGGAGAGCAGTTCAAGAAAGAACACTGTGGCATTCTTGGAATAGGTTAGCTCTCTCAAGCACAAGCTGCTTTTGCCAGGGGGTCACGGTACACACTGATGAGACCGACCTTGGAAGAATAACTTTTATTTAAACTGCTTCTCCATAATGGAAACCAAACACTGCCTCAGATTTCTAATGAGTCTTCAGATGTCATATTTTAGATGCTTGTTGCTTGAGCAGCAATCTGTGTACCAGAGCTAAGCAGAGGGGCTTAGAAGACAGGGAGCTACTTTGTGTACCATATAAGGAGCAGTAAAGCTTCACTGGAGATGTAGCAGAACAGGAAAACTGTAGTCACCAGAACTTTCTGGAAAACTCCCCCTCACCCATCTCCCACCACCACAACAAAAATGACCACTTAGAACAGCTAGAATAACAGGCTATAAACACAAAGACTCTAATCTGAGTCTTTTCCAGTTTTAATATTGTTTACAAAAGGCCTGGAATGTAAAAGAATGGATTTGTTACCATATGAGAAAATAGGATCTTAAACAAAATAAGGCTGGACAAGCAAAAATATAATTTTAATATGAGCAAAAGTTGGCTGATTCTGATATTGAATAAAGTCAGAGCTCATGTATCCTGAACTACTGATAATATGCAATTAATTATTAGCTGAGAGGGTTAATGACTTAATATAAGTACAGCACTGAGAACAGAGCCTGGCACAGATAAGCGCTATAGGAGATTTTTTTTTTTTTTTTAAATGAATCGTACTCTTTCCCATTTTTCTCTGGCTCATGGATGAGACCTGATATATCTCCCAAAGTACAAAGCAGGTTTATATTCTACATGTATACATACATTTTCCCCTGTCAAGTTGCCTGTGGGCATGCAAAACACTAGCCCTAAGAGTAGACTCTTTAAGAAGGCCTTTCGTTCATTCAGATAAGAATAAACTCCAAAGGAGAAACGTATGTGTCGGTGAACAAACCATTATCCTCACTACCCGCTCACCTGTCCATGCACTCTTTGACTACTGCAAAGTTGCCATCACCAATAACCTTCCCGATTTTGTACTTCTCAAGAAGAGGTGACGATTCAGAGCACCTGTTTCCATTCACACCTGCAAAAAAGGATAAACACAAAGTCTAGTGAACACATCACATTTCACCTCGATTCCTACAGACGGGTGAAATAATAAATCACAATGGAGTTATTTCTAAATCTGTGGTAAAACTAAAGAAAATCCTCTGAGCGTATTCTCTGAATAGAACACCTGAACCACCCATTTCCTTTTGGCCTTGTTGGTTGGAATCAGAAACCAACAAAATCAATAAACCTGACAAGTCCCTGAAATATCAGCTGAAAATAAGTGATTAGCTTTGGGTGAAAGGGGAGTCTAACCAAAACTTTGTAAACTTTTTGTCAACTCTGGAGAAAGGGGGAGGGGATGATGATGGGGACTTAATCTTAGAAATTTTCTCTCCAAGATTTTCTAGTAAAGAAAATTCTGGCCACTTAGGATACCTTGTTAAGGCTAATTTCTGGCTCAAAGTGTCCTCAAAAAGGAGAGGGGGGAGGGGCAGGAGAAGGAAGTGGTTAAGATCGACCACTTTTCACAATGTATCCCCAGTGCCCTGTACATAGCTGACACCAAACAAAGAAACCCACTTAAAGATATCTAAGAACAAGGAAAGTCTACATTTAGGAATTGTGAGTCGATTGCCACTAAGGAAAAATAAAGGAAACCCAAGACTAAAATCTGAAATTGGGTAGCTTAATTAACGAGATTCTATGCATATTGATGTGACCCCTGCCCAATAAGGCTAAACAGGCTAACTGGTGTCATGATCCCATTGCTGTTTAGGGAGATAATTTAGCACAAGTGGGTTTGGGGGGCGACCAAGTTCACATGGATGGCTTCCCTTACAAAAGTAATCATATGGTGGCACAGTGGTTGAGAATCTGCCTGCCAATGCAGGGGACACGGGTTCAAACCCTGGTCTGGGAAGATCCCACATGCCGCGGAGCAACTAGGCCCGTGAGCCACAACTACTGAGCCTGCGCATCTGGAGCCTGTGCTCTGCAACAAGAGAGGCCGCGATAGTGAGAGGCCCGCACACCGCGATGAAGAGTGGTCCCCGCTCTCCGCAACTAGAGAAAGCCCTCGCACAGAAACGAAGACCCAACACAGTCAAAAATAATAAATAAATAATTTTTTTTTTTAAAAAAAGTAATCATAGGCTGAGAACTACCTTCAGGACTCATGCAACGATCAAGTTCAGGCCCGCCATTTACATTGGAAGAAGATCGGCCATGTGCAGAAATCTGCTGAAAGAGGAGAGTGCCCATTATTTATCAGGATAAGTTTCCGAATCTTTAGCTAGCTCATCCTTAAGAGAACAGAAAATGCTTATATAATAGAATGCAAAAAAAGTAAAATAAAATGGTACAGAAACAGAGGAAGCATCCCCTTGCTTCTCATCTCACCTTTCTCCCTATATACAATCCCATTAGTACAGTTCTTCCTTAGATACAGTATTTTCAATTCATATTAGTATCAGGAAAATTGATGTATGTTACTCTTCTTTGATGCTGTGTTACTTCTGATCTCAACGATGTAAAATAAGGAGACTTTCACGGCATCACCCATGAACAAGGTAGTTACTAGCGGCACAAGAAGGCTTAGAATTATAGATAATTACAAGAACGTCAGCACAGAGTCCCCAGATCCCACATTCCCCACCCTTCCCCACACCCTGGCTGACCACCAGAGTCCCTGCTAGGGTCGAGCTCTTCTCAGAAGTCCAGCCCCATGTCCGGGAGTGCATCACCTTCCACACCCTCCTGTAGTTTCAGGACCCAGAGAACAGCCCTGGTTCAATCAACTCCTTTGCCACCCTAAGACAGCAGGAATTCCTCTGAAGCATCATAAGAAGCTTTTTTTTTTACTAGGAACCAGAGGGGAATAAGAGATAAAGCTTTCAGGTAGGTTCCAACTTCACAAAAAGCTGAAGTTCCCAGTCTAACACAGAAATATCCCTAGTTCTTAGGTAAACTGAAAAATTCATATTATGACTATTATTCATATATGTATTACTATTTTGTTTTATTATTTCTTTTATTATTCTGTAGGCTTATGGAATTTTTTCTTAATTTCCAAGGGTTATTACACTTTCAAACTCAATCTTTTCTCTTTCATCTTTAATTTTCTTTCTTCTCTTTCAAAAAAAAAAAAAAGTATTCCTTTCAGGAGTTTAAACATCAAAAGACTTACCAAATACTGAGACGCATCTTTGGCATGTTTTGTGCTGGTATGTTTACTTGCTTGCCTCTATGCCCAAACTATCCTGGCAGCTTCTGCCCCAGAGCAGCTGTGCCTTCTTCATCCCTGCATCCTCCATGTGCAGCACAGGGCCTGGTGCACACACTACTTAATTCACACTTGCTAAATGAAAGCACAGATAGCATAGGTCTAGGGCAGGGACCTACCCTTCCCACAGCGCCCACAAGCTGAAGACACTGAGTCCACCCTCTTCCTCTGGGTGAAGTGGAGAACCCCACAGATGCTGAGTTTGGTTCAACCCAGGAAAACCCAATACTTACAACATTCCTTCAAACAGGATCACCCAGAAGTTCTTTGGGGATAAAATACGAGCCTCAAGAATGAGAGGCACGTAAAAATTAGGCTGTTTTCTCAGGTCCCACGTAACCACACCTGTGTGGACAGTAAAACCAGGAGCGGCGTGTCCTGCTAGGAAACCCAGGGCCACGGAAAAGCAGTGGTGACAGCCACCAAATGAGCCCCCTCCTGAGGGGCAAACACACCTCTCATAAGTGTCTGTGTCCTACACGCTGACAGGGGAGTAGTCGTGCAGGAACGTGGGTGTGCGTGTGGGTCGCTTTCTGGCCACCCCTTAACCTGATGAAAACGCTGCAGCCGGATGAACGCCTGGCTCCTCAATCACTGTTTCCTCACAATACAGGTAATTTGGTGGACAAAGTTTTTCAAAATGGAGTTTTGTTTGTTTAATTCTTTCTTTTTTTTTTTTTCCTGCTGAAATTGAAGGCGACTCCAAATCCAGCAGGAGTCTATGCTAGGATGTTTAAAAGCTAGACTTTTAAAATCAAGCCCCAGAGAGGGAACATAAAAGGAAGCTGAAAAGAAAACCACAGCATTCTCTGCTCCATTCATGGCCACAGCAACTACCCCAGTCCTGGTTGTCCTCGGCTTCTCTCGGCGCCTCTACCAGAGGCCTCCTCAGTTCCATCAGTCTCTCCCACTCCACAATTATAGCCAGAGAAGCTTTTCCGAAGAATAGTTCTGACATCACCCCTAGGATCCCAGAAACTCATTGGGTCTTCGTTACCAACAGACTAACCCACACGTCTTCAGCATGGCACTCAGGTCGTGATTCATCCCCTTACCTACCTGTCCAACTTGTTCCCCACCACTTTTTTTCCATGTATTTCATACTTACATTAACTCCAATAATCTTTCTTTTTTTCAAATTTTTTTGAGTAGCTTTATTTATTTGTTTATTTATTTTTGGCTGTGTTGGGTTTTCGTTGCTGCGCGCGGGCTTTCTCTACTTGCGGTGAGCGGGGGCTACTCTTCGTTGCGGTGCGCAGGCTTCTCACTGCGGTGGCTTCTCTTGTGGAGCACAGGCTCTAGGCACACGGGCTTCAGTAGTTGTGACATGCGGGCTCAGCAGTTGTGGCACATGGGCTCTAGAGCACAGGCTCAGTAGTTGTGGCACACGGGCTTAGTTGATCTGCGGCATGTGAGAACTCTCCGGACCAGGGCTTGAACCCGTGTCCCCTGCATTAGCAAGTGGATTCTTAACCACTGCGCCACCAGGGAAGTCTCCAATAATCTTTTGGTTTTCTTTGAAATGTTGCTTAAACTTCCTAAGTCTTAATTTTCTGCTCTGAATATAGGGATAGGAGCAGCAGCTAGCGCAAAGATATGCTAAAGAATTAAAATTAGCTCATGCACGTAAAATCATTTAGCACAATCAATGACATGTAACAATAACTCAATATTAGTTATTAGTATTTTTCCTCAAAACACCTAGCATAGGGCCTTGAAGTGAGTGTCAGAGAAATGCTTTTGAGTTATTGAACGTACAATGGCTATAAGAGATCTTTTGCTAAATAATTCATTCGATGTCTGTTCCACTTCTAATCCAACTCTTCCTAGATTGAAAACTGTCAGTCATGGGAATAAGAGATCCAAATTAAACTCATATCAGCCACGTTCTTAATGGAATAAAGATAAGAAGAATGTCATTTTGGGGAAAGTTTTAGATCTCGAAAGATAACTGGAAAGATCCCCTTTGATCACGACTTGCCTTTAGGTTACAGGGATGGGGGAGGTGGACTGTTGACGTCCGGGAGCAGCAGTGGACAGTGGCTGGCTTGCCTGAACGTCTGTATCTCACAGCCCAGAACGGGGCAGCCTCACGCCCTCAGGACACAGCTGGCTGGGTCCAGCCTGGGCACTGAAGGAACCATCTGCCTTCCCAACACTCAGAGCCGGAGGGAGTGTGCAGCGTGCAGACCCCACGCCCACTGCTGAGGTCCGAAGACCTGCCTTCCCCCAGGCCTGCTTGCTCAGCTCTCCTGGAAGCAGGTAACGTTCTTCTCACAGGTCTCTTTCTTGAGCTAATTTGAGTAAGTTAGTTCATCGCAAGCTGATATGTTCTGACTCAAGGGCTAAGAAGGAAGTCTTGGAAGGAGCTAAAATGCAGGCATTTTTACCTCTTTGTACATTTTCACATGGATGCGTGACTCTCTGGAGTGTTTACTGAGCTCCTGTCAACCCCTGTAACTTTCTCAATGTTTCTTTTGATTAAACCCCCATTCCCACCTATCCTGATTCCCTGTACAGTCCAGCAATTACAAACCTGGTTTGTGCTGGGATTCAGAGGTGGCAAGGAGCCAGAACAGGTGGTGGAAGCTGGTCCTCCAGCAACTGGGCTGAAGCCCGGCCTCGGAGGTTGCCTCATGGGCAGCGTGAGGGCGCAGGCCCACGTGAGAGGCTACTTTCATGTGTACCTGACAAAAGTTTTCACTAAACCACCAGGAAATGCAGCTTTCTTAGCAAGGAATGATGGCAAGAAGATTACTTTTCAAGACTCTCAAACAGAATGATTTTTTTTCAAAGTGCTAAACCTCAAGCATTTAAAAACTAGAGAGTTAACAGAAGTGACATAACTGATTACCTGCCCCAATATGTTCCTTTATTTGAAAATAAAGCCTTCATGCAGAAAATGAAAACATAAAGAAATGAGGGAATCATCTTATTATAACACAGCTCAACAGACAGGACATGATTAGACCCACAGACAGTTTTCCTTTCCTCCCTCAGCTACAACCTGTGCTGGCTGCAAAGGATGCAAAGATGTAGGGCCAAGGTCATTACTGCCGGAAGCTTGCAGTCTCAGGCAGAGGCATGTGTGCACCCTTAAAACCCTTCCCAGAAACCTCACCTAACCATTTGAAGGTTCCTTCTGATGGTTACAAACGCCCCGTGAGGATCCATGAGAGGGAACCACTTCGCTACAGCACGAATCTGCACTGGGCGTGCTGGAATCACACCGCTAGCAATTAAGCTCACGTGACCTCCTGGCAACGAAGCCTGGTGCTCTGAGAATCCAAGAAAAGCTGGGTATTCACCAAGATCTCTGGACAGATCCCTGGCGAACGTGAAGTGTCTATTGTTATATATAAAGCAAAGCATTCCCGGTGCCCTGAGAGACATGCAGACAAAAGAGGAAGGAAAACACTAGGGCAAAAGCTATGACTACAAAATTCCCACCATTTACCAGGCAGAATTTATGGATTTCCCTGTCCCTTGTAAGAGAACTATTCTCTTATTGAAGCAAGGAGAGATTAAAATATGGCATTCCTGATTAAAACCTGTCCCATTTCTATTGTTCAACTAAACTTTTTTTTTTTAAATCTCTTAAAATTCTAATGAGCTTTCATGCTTCCATCACCAACCAGGATGCTGAGACAGCACGAAGACTGTGCCTAGATGCTGCATTTGGGTGAGCTGCTCCTCAGTAAAGCATAAACGGATGGCAGCAACTGGGTTCTTTCAAGATATCTTCCATAATTACTAACTGGTTCAAAAAGATGTGATGATGTTTAGGGGTGGGGAGCAGAGGGGACATATTTCCTGGTGAGTGAAGGAAGGAAAGTGATTAAAAAGACTGAAGGCATTGCCGAGCACATTCTCTGGGACCTGCTCCACTGTGCCACCACCTACCTACTCTCTGGCAGCAGCAACTCCATTTTTATGAGTATGCAAGGAAGGAAAATGCACAAGAAGCCACTTCTGCTAAGAACTTTTTAAAAAAGACTTGAAAACAAGCAGAAAAATCTATACAGTACTCTCAACTAGATTCATTTAAAAGGGCATTCAGGGCTGAGAAAGTACATTGATAATCATTAACATGCCAGCTTTCCACATTTTTAGTAAGGAAGTTAAGTCAAAGTGTCCTACATTAAATTTCTTACTATTTCTACAAAACTTAGAATTTAAAGAGAATGTTAAGTGCTATACTAAAATTGTGAAGTTTTGTTCAGAAATAGGCAATTCTCAAAAACATGAAGCAAAAATATTTCTCTTAATGCTACTTAATAGAACTACTTAATAGTCCCAACTTCATTTTGGTTTTTCATAAAAGGAAGCATTTGAACAGAATCTAGCAGATATACTTGCGTAGTGAGTTGACTTTCTCGAATGCATCTTGGAAAACAGCACAACGATTCAATTTTTAAGTGGCCTACTGCAGGGGTCAGAAACATTTTCTGTAAAGGGCCAGAGAGTCATTTTAGCCTTTGTGGGTCATATGGTCTTTGTCACAACTACTCAACTCTGCTGTTGTAGCGTGAAAACAGCCATAGACCAAATGGAAACAAATGAGCCTGGCTGTGTTCCAATAAAACTTTATTGAGAAAAACAGGCGTTGGGCCAAATGTGGTCACAGGCAAATAAATCCCTGGTCTACAAGAACTTTCTTAGGAAAGCTTTTCCTCCAATATCATTCTTACGCTTTTAAATGCTCAGAACAGAATAAACCCCAGGGTATGGTTGTTATAAAGCAGTGGTTCTCTGTCCTTGGCTGTACATTAGAATTACGAGAGAAGATTTGAAAAATTCTATTGCCAGGCTGCACCGCAGATTAAAGAATTCTTGCGTGTAGGGCCCAGGCATCAATATTTCTTTAAGCTCCACAGAAGGTCTAATGTGTAGCTAAGGTTGAGAACCTCTGTGGAGGAAGTTTCTGGCAGTAATCGTAATTAATCGTCCAGCTATCTTAATTTAAGTTCTATCACTCATCCAGTAATCTAGCCATTGTGAGTTATCAATAGCCCAAGAACAATGTTCTCTTTGTAAGAAAAGGAAAGAAGCAACTCATTACAGTTTACTGAATGCCTACTTTGTACCAAGTCCTAAAATGAGTACTTTTATATCTTATGAATTAGGTATTATCATCATCTCCATCGATCTGTGAAGAAACCAAAGCTCAGAGAGGTTATATAACTTGCCCAAATGCCACAGCAAATGTGGATTCAGAATTTAAACCCAGGTCTGACTGCAGAGTCCAGGCTATTTGGCCAATCTCACACTATGACCTCCTCAAGAAGTCTTGTACCCTATACCAGACTCACTGATCAAAATATTCACTGGGGTATATTTAGAACATGCTTTCAGAGTACATAACTATTATCACATTCTTATAATTTAGTCAAATAATATACAAGTCGATAAATACACAGCCTTTCCTCACATAAAGCAATCTTAAGAAAAATTTTTCTTTAAAAAGATGACCTCTGAAATGTACCGAAGATTTTTTTAAAGATCAGTATTCTAGATATTACTTGTAAATAGATTTGCCTCATTATCATTTTTGTGGTGTTTTAAAAAAAATATCAGAAATATCAGTTCCATTAATTAGAAGGAAAACCAGTATAAATTAGGCATCCATTTAAAAATAGAAGCTTTATCACTTTAATATTGGATTTGGGATAATTTACTTTGAAATACTTCAGTATTAGTAATGAGACATGAACAATTAATCTGAATCAGCACCTAAGGGTTAGTAACGTACAAAGTATTCTTATCTGTAGCCATACCTTACACTTGGTTTCATTTGGTAAAATCAGTGGTGCTTGAGACTTGTGACTGGTTCATAGCGGGGAACAGCAGTAAAGAGAACCCACTGTCTGTGCATGTACATGGTTTGAGATGGTAGCCAGCTCAAGTCCATGAAAGTTTAATAGGGAAGAACAAACCTGACTCCACACTGGATGTTTCTTTTACTTTAACCTTTATATTCTATTGCTTTTGCTACAAGTTAATAACTAAAAGAATGTTGCTTATAGCCTGAAATATACAGGACAGCCCATTCTCAAGCCTCTGACCTTTAAAGATATAACAGTTTCCCATTCATATAGAGATAAAAAGTTGCAGAACAGAGAATAACATTTGTCTTGTTGGAGGTTGAGAGGAACATTGTGACCTGAACTACCTGGACAGCTGCAAGAACAAAGGATTCTGGCACCAAGAAGTTTTTGCCAAGCAACCACAGCTCCTCCCCTAGCAGTATAAAAGAAGCCTGAATTCTAACTCAGGTAAGATGGTTCTTTGGGACACTAGTCCTCCATCTTCTCGGTCTGCTGGCTTTCCCAATAAAGTCTCTATTCCTTGCCTCAACAACTCCTCTCTCAATTTATTAGCCTGTCATGTGGTGAGCAGTACGAGCTGGGACCCAGTAACAAAAGGAGCTGTATGGAACCTGCTGACTTTGGCTTTCTGTTCCTCTGAGTATCGCTGCCACCTCAGTTGACTACATGGCCTGCCAAAACCAGCACAGAATCTCGTCACATCCCTAAGAGTGAGCCTTTCAAGCATTGGATTTTGCTTACTGGATTACTGGATTTTTCAGCAACAGGTGGTATGGCCACACCTACCTGCTAAACATGTCTACATGATTTCAGTGTGAGGTACCACCAATTTTTAGGATGCCTGCATGGTGGGGGAGGTGGTGCCTGTCTCTTCAGTGCCAACAATGGAGGCTATCGCTGTCTGTCACTGGCACAGGCCAGCTCACTACCACAACCTCTAAGTATTATCGCCATCCAATTTTCTAATGCGTGACCGAGAAGAAGGTCAAATTACCCACTTTCACGAATAAGGGGTCGTTTAAGAGAAACACATATGCTGCTTATATTCAAATAAAGTTTTTACAGTTGATCCAATTTATACACTGATTTGCTTGGCAAACTCTCCCTCCAACCCCATAAAAAAGGGCTTCCACCCAGGTGAACCATTTACCCACCAAATGCTTCTTTTTTTTTTTTTTTTTTTTTTTTGCAGTACGCGGACCTCTCACTGTTTTGGCCTCTCCCGTTGCGGAGCACAGGCTCCGGATGCGCAGGCTCAGCGGCCATGGCTCACGGGCCCAGCCACTCCGCAGCATGTGGGATCTTCCCGGACCGGGGCACGAACCCGTGTCCCCTGCATCGGCAGGCGGACTCCCAACCACTGCGCCACCAGGGAAGCCCCCAAATGCTTCTTTTTTACTTAACAACTACAATGTACAAATCACTGTCCTCAAACAGAATCTGAGAGTCATTGTGATGATTTATTTTGTTAGGGCACTGAAGTCTTCAAAACTGCTTAGTCCCTCTTTTGCTTTTGTTTCTGTCAACAAAATCAATTATGTTCAGAGGTGAAGTCACCACCCAGCATTTCTGAGGTAATAAAGGAGGTATATAAGTCGTCAGTCTCTTCGTACTGAAGACCAGTAACTAGTTTTAAATACCAAAGAAAAGCCAAAGCTCCAGGGAAAAGCGAAAATGTTGAAGGTCAGAAGCTACCGTGGATTTACATTTCACAGCTCCGAAAAGAAGTTTTGAGTTCAGAAGGTCAAAGAGTTACATTTTAGCTCTGCCAATCAGTATGAGATACTACCAGCCCTTTCATCACACTTCACAAATCTAGAAAATCTTTCACCACCAGCAGACCCAGGAGACATTCATCAGACAAAAATATCAGCACATCAGACAGTTTATAATCTCAAGATGTTGGATAATGTTCCAAATGTACTTTTTTCTTTCTTCTTTCAACCAACAAGAATGCTCACAGTAGACAGCCCCTGGGCATACACTTCAGCATCAAAACAGGAGACATTTCATCCCCCAGTGTCCACAGATGTGCCCCTGACTCTGAAGCCTTGAGTTACTACAGCCTTGAAAGTCTTAAACTGGGACATGGATGATGAATTAAATTTCAGGGAAATGCTTTCTTCATCCATCTGGCAGCTGATGACACATTTAGTACTCTTCATTGCCTATCTGTCCCAAAGAAAATGCTGTGATTTACTCACAGTAAATATTCCTGAAGGGAAGGTTATCAGCTAGATCTAAGGGACTCAGAGGAACTTGGGCAGAGGAAACAGGAGATCACGGGCTGAGGTCAAGGAGAAAATGGAGGGTCAGGAAGATGGGGGATTAAGAGAAGAAAACAACAGTGGTGGTAGGATTCTAGGATTTGCAGGGGAGAGAAAACAATGCACGGGGAGTGATCGGTCTGGAGAACAAAAGGACTGGAAGGAGAACAAAGCAATGAAATTGATGGGGAGAGAGACTTTTGTGGAGCTCAAAAGGGAGAATGGACAGAAAGCTATTGAGGGAGCAGAGGCAGCCTAGGAAAGAAACTCTGGGTGAGATGAAAGCAGAGAGAAGGGGAGTGGGAGCCAGCCTCCAGGATGGTCTCCATGAGCCTCGTCTCCTGATGTCCATGCCCTCACGCAGTCTCTCCCCACGCTTAACCGGGCTGACATCTGTGACTACTGAGCTATGATGGAAATGATGGTGTCTGACTTGCGAGGCTGGGTCATAGAAAGGGGAACTTCTGCATGGCACTCTCTTTCAGACCACTCACTCTGGGGAAATGCAGTCGCCACATTCTGAGGATCCTGAAGCCAATTTATGGAGGGGTCCACATGGTGAGGAACTGAGGCCTCCTGCCAAGAGCCACCAAGTGAGTGAGTCACCTTGGGAGGGGATCCTCCATTCCCAGTCAAGCTTCGGGCGACTGAAGCCCTGGTACGCATATTGACTACAACCTCTTGGAAGATCTTAAGCTGCTCCTGAATTCCTGACCCACAAGAACTGTGGGGGAAAATAATTTTTTATTGTTGTTTTAAGCTGCTAAATTTGGGGACAGCTTGTTACTAACAGAATTACCTCTAGATTACTAATAGGGTTGGAACATGTAGAGAGGGCAGGAAAACAAAGACGAAGGGTAGAGCTGGGAGGGAAAGTCATAACAGAAAAGCAGAGAAGGTAATAAGAGAGGAGAGGAGTCTGACTTCTCTCACTTTCTCTTTCCTTCTCCTACACTACTGCATATCATTTTTTTTTTTTTCTAAGTGAAACTTCCCTCATGTGAAAACTGAACCTGGAAACCCCAATGCTTACTGTAATACAAATAGAATATAAAAGAATAACAATAGAATAATAGAGTAACAAAGCTATTCTTGGTCCTTTCTTTATATTTAATCAGTTAATCTCAACCCTGTGCAGTAGGTCCTAGGAATCCCCTTTTTTACAGATAACGGTGATGTGAGTTGCCCAAGGCCACACAGCTAGTGAGTAGCCAAGATGAAACCCAGACACTCCGGTTTCTGAGCTCACAGCCTGAACCACTGCACCATCTTGTGTCCATCTCAGAGCAGGGGCCTCTGGGCTTCTCCCTTCTCTGAGCCCCTCTTTCTATGTAACTAGCGGGTGCCATCTCTGCCTTCAGCCTCTGGCCTGAAGGGGTCCCTTATCTTAACTGGGACAGACTGGAACATTCACAGAAAATTTTAATAAGTAAGGAGAATAAAAGGAAACTAAACAAGAGTTCTTCCTGACACAGGCCTAGTACAACCTGGCATGAGCTGGCCTTACCTCAAGGCCTTTGGCTCCCCGTCTGCCTGGCTTGGTGGGTAGCCTGGTCCACAGTGGTGGAAACAGCTGCAAAAACACCTCCTCCCCACGTGACTATCACCACGAGTGGTCCTGTCTTTTAGAAAAGCCGGATTCCCCAAACTTGTACAAAAGCAAAGCCAACTTCTCATACCTAGGCACTAGGTTCTAGGGAAGAAGCCCAGTGGGTAGCCCTAGCAACTCATTTTACTCATTTTTGGTCTGACTACGTAGTGCCAGTCATCTGTATAACAGACTTGCCCTGCTTTCTCACTGTGCCTTTGGGGGCTAGTAGTGGTTATGAGCGTGCACTCTGCATGCAAATCCCAGTCACGCCAGTGTGCTCACAATGTGGCCTCCATCTCAGGCCCACTATGGAACATTATCCCAGGTGGAGGTACCCATGCACCTGCTGGGGCAGGACTACACAGTCTGTTTCCAACCTGTGCCAGTCTTGACCATATTCAGCTCCATTGCTGGCTTCCAAAAAAACCCAAACCAACCAACCAACCAACCCAATAACCCTAACCTATTGTGAACTTGGTCATTTTACTAAAGCTGACCCACTAAAGTAAAACTGCTGGTCACACAGTGTAACCATTTCACTTGAAAAGAATCCCCATTAGATACGATGAACAATCCCTTACACCAAGCCTCCCAGGAAGAGCTGCCAACAGGAGTTCTTCTCTGTCTTCCTCGCCCGTCCTCTGGCCTCTCCCCCCTCCCCTACCCCAGGATCACCTCTCCCTTTTCCCAACCCTCCCCTCTCCTTATTCCTTTCCCAGTCTCACAACCCATTTTTCTTCAGAGCATTGGTGTGTATCTAAACCCAGGCACTCACCCTCCTAAAAGGCCTACACAGCACAGCTTTTCCAAGGGGTACCTGTGTTGGGGTCAGTGGAGCAGGCCCACCAGGGATGGGGGAAGGTCAAAAGTTAGAGACAGAGACTGTGAAAGGGTCAGAGATCCCAACTGGCCACTGGGACCTAGAGCCACTCACTTCACATCTCTGCACCTCAGATTCTTTTTTTTTTTTAGGTCAAGGTGAGTTTATCGTCCCAATAGCATAACCTAACTGCATCCAAAGCCATCTCAAATCCATCTTTAAGCTAGTCAGGAAAACAGGTTATTATTTTTAAAAATCACTTAACACTGAACAGACAGGCCCTCTTAAAAGGCAGCTGACCATACCATGTCACTGTCATGACCAGTACAGTGTTTTTTTCATACTTCCTAAAAAGCTGCTGTGAATACTGATCATACTACTTTGGCATACACTCAAATGCTGACCACCTCACACCCACCTCTTACAGAGTACACGGTGAGAGAATAACATTGACTTCATAGGGCATCACACTCGTTTTAAAGCAAAAAAAAATTAAAATAATAATAAAAGGAAGTCCAAGATGAGAAACTGTAACAGAGGGAGAGATTTGAGTGCACCTCAGATTCTCCATCTATACAATGAAGACAAACTACAAGATCTGAGGCCACTTCCAGTTTCCATATTCTATGGTTTTGGGTAACTGTCTAGCAAAACCAGAGTTATAATTGAGGGACAACGAACTCTCAGTTGTCCTAACATCTTTTGGTTTTAGGTTCAAAGAACCTTAATTACTTGGTCGCCACACTATTTCTTTTTTTTTTTAATTTTCTTTTATTTATTTTTTTATACAGCAGGTTCTTATTAGTCATCCATTTTATACCCATCAGTGTATACATGTCAATCCCAATCTCCCAATTCATCACACCACCACCTCCACCCGCCTCTGCTTTCCCCCCTCGGTGTCCATACGTTTGTTCTCTACATCTGTGTCTCTATTTCTGCCCTGCCACACTACTTCTTAACACCCCACCTTGCAAAAAAACATTCCCAATTTGAGGAAAGCTTTGCTTCTTCTCCTGCCTTTGGTCCAGCCCCTTAGAGAGCTTGACCTTCTATGAACAGGTATAAATGGAGCAGAGTTGTCTTCTTCACGAGAGTCCTATCGAGAAAACAATGAGGGCTTTTTGTGGAGGAGGGGGAGCTGCTCCTGAATTCCTGTCTTCTTCAAGGAGCAAACAAAAACGACGCTCTGGGTCAGAGATTAAACATCACAATATCACTATTTCCATTTTCAGTTCTTTCAGTGTCTCCACCCAAACACAAAACGGTTCCCAGAAACTGGCACAAAGGGGGGAAAAACTGTGACCGGATATCAAATTCTGCTTACCTTTGACTTAATTTTGCTTAATTCCCTAGTAAGTAAAACCCAGATAGTAGAGGAAAAAAAGCCATCTGCCAGAAACTGTGTCCTGGGATACCGAGTGATGTGGCTGCCAACTCCTGCATACGTTGTCCTGGCTTGGGTTGCTTGCTTTTGTCAATTCCCTGATTCTCTGGAAGAACACTATCCCCAAAGCCATGAAAGTATCTAAGTAGGATAAATAGTGGTAAAGGGTTCCTGCCCATGAAAAACAGCTCTCCATTGTCAGACGTCTCCTCTTAAATGATCTTAATAAGCTATTTTAAATGAAGGGGAAGGAAAAAGCATAGCACTAACACATGGTAATTATCTGTAATTCTCCATTTGTAATGTCACTGAATAGAGAAAATAATGCAAACGTGGACAGATGCTGACTAGAGCTCTACAATGACATCGAAATTACGGTATTTTGTACAGTGAAGAGAACAACTAAGCTGCAGTATTTCAAAGGCAGGTTTTCATTCCAAGGACAATACACACCATGGACTGTGGGGAACTGTGATGAGATGAAATGTCCACAAAGTACGACCCCTGGGAACAGGCAGGGGTTAGAGGTACTTAGCTTTGTGTCCAAACAGCTGATGGGTGTGGCAGAGACTTGTTTAGCTGCGGATATTTAATGTAAGATTCAGTGATTCTCCATCAGCTTTAAAGTGAGAGGAAGAGAAACAGACTCCCCAGCTTCCGAGACAGATTTTTGGGCAACTTAAAAGAACTCTAATCTTAGCACTCTAGAAGTTATCTAAGGTCAAACATCCTTATTTTACAGATGATCAAAAGAAAACTCAAGAGGAGGTCTCACAGCTGTTAGCCAAGCCCCAGGTGTGGTAGAGGAGAAAGGAAGGGGTGGGAGGTCATGGAAGAACCACTACTCTTTATCTGACTGGTAATCTTATCTTTACTCTTGACCAGGAATCAGCATTTCCCTAACCTTCTTCATTTATTTCTGCATCAGTAAGTGATCCTTGAGCACTTACCATGTGCCATGGAACTGTGTGTGCTAAATGCTGGGGTTACTCTAATAATTAAGATATACCTAGTGTAGTGAGAACAATTTTATCTAATGTCTCTGCAATAATACAACTTATTAGCATGTTTTAAAAATCCCATGCCTCTTCACTCCAGACTTCGCATCTGTGGGTGATCTCCTGCAAGTCTGTGTGCATACATGAAGGAATGGGTCTGGACTCAGAGCATTAAGCAGCACTAACTGAGCCAGTGGCAACAACAAAAAAGGACAATCTTGGGCTGAGAGCTGAAGATGGACTGGGAAGAAAGATGGGAGACCAGGTTACCAATGGATAACAAAAAAAAGGGGAAATGACCAAGAGCCTGGGTAAGGTACCTTCTGGGATGGCCGCACGCAGTCCTAGGTCAAGGATCAGAGCAGCCCTGCCTACAGCAACAGCCTGAGGGAGAAATACAAGTGACCTTTGCAGGTGGATCACTGCAAAGCTTAGGTTAGGTCTGCCCTAGGTTGACAATTACCAGCACTTGGAACAACTTGCTTTAGTTTTAACAAAGGATGAAACAACTGGAACTGGAAAAGAGGTGAATCAACTTGATCTTTAACTCTAGTTCTCCTGAAAGTTACCCGGATTAAAAAGAGAGCATCTCCAATCTATTCTGGAGAAAATAAGTTGGGAAAGAAAAGCTGAAAATAACTACATGAGTGATTTTTAACGGATATAACTTTTTTTGGGGGGTTGACATTTAAGAATTCCATTGAGGGACTTCCCTGGTGGTCCAGCAGTAAAGAATCCACCTTATAACACAGGGGACGTGGGTTCGAACCCTGGTCAGGGAACTAAGATCCCACATGCCGTGGGGCAACTAAGCCCACGTGTCACAACTACACAGCCCATGCGCCCTGGAGCCTGTGCGCCACAACTAGAAAAGAGAAGCCCGTGCACCCCGCGTGCCACAACTAAGACCCAACACAGCCAAAAATAAATAAAAATAAGTAAATAATAAATAAATCTTTAAAAAAAATTCCACTGAAATCATATTATACACTGACCTAAGCCAATTTAGCACTTCAGAAAATGGCCGGTTCTTTTGATAAATATAAGGAACTTCCAGTACGTAGTTACTGAGAGCTTATGTGTTCCCAGTCCCAAACTGACTATTCGTCTCAGTCCAAATTCTGCCAACATACATAAGCAAGCAGGCACAAAAACAGACAATCTGATCTGTCCTTTTCCAGAAGAAACTTCTCCTTTTGAAGTCAGGCACTCAGACAAGAACCATGCAGTTCACTCTGAGGTAGATACAACATCCTCAGGACAGGACAAGCACACCTGAGTGTCAGGTGGAGAACAGAGCCCCGCAGGCAGTGAGGACCCGCAGGCCCACCGCCCTGCCGGCCCAGCAGGTTCCCACCCCACATTCACCAGGCGTGCTGGGGCTTTTATCTTTCACTTTATCAGTGAAAAATGTTTTTCAGCATCCTTAAAGTAAAGAGAACCACTTGGACGGTATCTGAAGTGTTGGGGCAACCAACTTTCAAGAATGTATTCCTAACGAAGGTGCTTCCGATGTTAAACACTCCAAGAGAATGAAAGTTAATACGCGTGTACATCATGGCACTGTGTACACTTCCATCTTCCTAAAGTGCATTACCATACAGACAATGTGACTGTTTCTACAAAAGGACACTTTCAATCTTTAAGAAAATTCATGTACTGCTTTTTTACCGGGCAAATTTCCTCTTATAAACTTAAATTATTGAGGGCTACTCAATCAAATTAAACTTGTGGAAACCCTGCAAATTTGGTTTTGCTCATCATTCATTCTTCTCCTTCTCTATTAGATAAAATGCCTATTAAACCAACTGCTTAATCATATTAAGTTACTGTTTATATTTTTAGGACACCACAGTCGAAACCTAAGATTTATTCCTAAGTTCTTCACCAAAATGAACATATTTTTCTTGTGTTACTAATTTGTGTATATAAGTATTATGCTAGAATTTCACTCTGTTTTAGACTTTCACACAGTCAAATTATGTTAATGGTATTAAAAACATGATTTTAAATGACATTTTAAAAAAGAATCATGGTGTTCTCCAAGGCTTTGCCATTGTAAAGCATTTTGATAATAATAGGAAAACTGCTATTTATTTATATAAAACCACATTATATTCAACCCTAACCACAACTTTATATTCCCATTTAAGAGATGGGAACACTTTAGCTCAGAAGAGTTAAATGAATTGGCCCAAATTACAAGATGAAAAAGGACACAAGATTCAAAGCCAGGTCTTCCTGGCTCCAAATCCTAAACTCTTTCCTTTATGATGTGTTACCGCACCCAAGCCCCTGAACAAGTTAACTAAACTATGCACCTCAAAATACCAAAATCACACAAATATGCCATATATCCTATTTCATACCTTTAATCCTCTGTAACTTCCTGGGCTAGTCGGAGAGGAACTGGAGGATTTCGTAGATTTAGGAGTGGAAAGCTGGCTGCTGGGAGTTCCATTAACTGATCACGAGACAACAAAGGAGACAAAGGTCATTAAAACCCAGAACCACCAGATTGTGTAAAAACACTAAGCATATGCCCAGTATAGCTCCAATGGAGCTTCAATTCATTCAAAGCTCAAAGCAGACGGTAACTCAGCAAAAAGCAAAAATAATGTGTCTTACTGCATTACAGACAAAGTATCAGACAAATAAGCAGTGAAACTAGAATTATTTTCAATAATAGTTTTCCAACAGTGACATAAACAAATATATAAAACGTTATGGAGTTAGAGATGTGAGCAACAACTTGTCCATATATCCTGCCTGCCATCAAGGGTAGAGAAACGCATGGCTGTTATATTTGTAATGGTCTACTCTGAAGGTTGTCCTATAACTACTCCAATATCCAGTGTCTTAGTATACACCAACCTGAATAACCAAGACGTTCTTGTGGCACTCCCAAATCAATTCCACCATGATTCTAACACATTTTCTAAGTATATCCTTAACGGAAAAAGAAAATTACTGGTCATTTTCCTTGTAATACCTACTTATTTGTTTGAAAGCCAATTTCTTATTATCTAGACGAGTTATTTCTAATTCCTTCCATTTTCTTGTCTTCTCAACTTAATTTCCCCATTATTTAGCAAGTCTTGGTGGTTTTTTGTACACCCTCCTCCAAACTTCCATACACTTCCTACGTTGAAAGCTCAATTTAGAGACTCGGTAGGGAAGAGTATGGGCACAGCTGTTTCAAGGGGAGGGTTAGTTTGCAGATTTTATACTATACAATGCTAGTCACACATCTCAGTATTACTCAGGCTTATTCCTAATTATACCAATAGGGATCCACTTTGGCTGTAATTTCACAAAACTATTAGTTAACATCTGGCATTGGTATATATATATATATATATATATATATATATATATTTTTTTTTTTTTCCCCCTCTTCTAAGGAGTGCTTTAACCCCTTTTATCATTAATCTTCAATGCTTCTGCCCCAAGCAGATGAAAACTGGCATTCGTCTCTATGGAAAGAAAAGCAAAGTCCATTTCCTTTTAAAAAAATCTTTTTAGTAAAAGGGAGGAGACAACTGTTATTTTAAATGATGCTAATAAATATAAAAAGCAAAATGCAGAGATAAAGGTCCTGAATAGGTGACTCAAAAAAGTAAGCACCCGTCCTTGAATGGAGGCCGAATTCTGGATCTGTAAGTAGGTGTGATTAGATGACTCAGTCATGTGTGTTTATTGTATTGCTCCTTGTAAAAATTCAGCAAAGATGAAAAAATTTTCCAGTTATTTTTAAATGACCAAACTTGAATTTTTCTAGTTTAAAACCACTCATTCGTAAATCATTATCAGTTATCTAGATTTTCTCAACAAATGTATGTGGGTATTTAGAGCACAAGTACAACACAAGAAACTGTACAATTAATTAGAAACTTTTAAGAGGATTCAACAGCACTGATTATTTTTCAATAAAGTTACACTTCAATTAATGCTCTTTCTTTTAAAAATTCTCTTTAAAGGGAACTGGTGGTAGGAATTCACGTAAAATAGAGATTACTATGAGCAGTGAGCTAGTAAGCTTGCTGTGAGCTGATACTGAGTTTGGCTCCGTTTCTCCTTCATTCCACACAGCAACCTGTTCAGGTCACCAGCTCCTACTCACCAAGGGCTGTTACCTTTCACTGATATTCAGAAACCACTTTGATATCAAAGATTTCCTTGGAACAGTGACAGAAAAGGGACTAAAGAAGAAAACTTGGTTCCTGCAAATGGTAAGCCCTGTGGCAGACCAATTTCCCTAAAAACACACCTCCTGCCTAAACGTAATTTCTTAACAAAACTCACTGCCAGGGATTGAACTGGTATCAGTAACTACATGTCCATAGTTACCCTCAAATAACTCCCATCCTAAAGAGACACTAAGCCATATATAGCCCTCTAAGTTTCTGATAGCATTTGAAAGGTTCTAAAAAGTTGTTGTCTAGTGAGAAGTTCTTAACTCCATTTATTTGCACATCTCTCCAGTCTCTGGGAGGGTAAGTGGGGCCTGGGACAGAGCCACACTGTGCTCTCTCCCCCGACACTGCTGCTACCAACAGGAAGGTGAACGGACAGTGCCCAGCGTCTCTGCAATGCTCCCCTCCTTCACTACAGCCTGGATTTTCTCTCCCAAAATAAGGCTCTTATCCACCCTTCCCCTCAACTGTAAGGTAAGAAACAAACTTGGGGGCTTTCTTGTTTGTTTGCTCTGAACGTTTTTTACCCTGGTGGACTACGACAGATTCACAAGCTAGAAATCTGAAGTGAGAATTTTTAAGATGCAAATTGTGGTAACTATTTACCCACTTGTATCACCCAGATTAATTTCTATGTGTTTATTACATATCATTTAGCTATTTAGATAAATTTAGAGTTTTGTTGAGGAATTCTGCCAGCCAGATGACTTCATTGATGGGAGCACTTCTGCCCCAAGAGTGAAAAAGTACAATATGACATTTACAAAGTTACTTGCTCTGTTTGAAATTCCAGTGAGTCCCATGGAATGTTCTAAATGGTAACAGGCATACTACAGCTAAAGCAGTCCGTAAAAGCGAGTCATACTTCTGTGTACTGTGGCATTTAATAATACAAAACTCTCTCTCCATTTTCTATAACTGCAGTGTGGGCTGAACATGCTTTTGAGTTTATCTCTTATAAAGAAGCCATTTGCCCTCTGAAACGCGATCTACATCTCACAACTTTTACTTATAAGTTAGGATAAACTTTATTAACCCAAACCCAAATATGGACTCACTTGAAAATCTGGAGTACTGGAATCCTAAGATTTTCTCAAATCAATTTCTAAGCATTCCAAATTCTAGTTAAAAAGATTTATACACTTATTAGACTATGTTATGAAGCAGTTGGTCTACAAGACAAGTATGGCTATGAAACATGCTTTTAGTTCAATATGTTAATTTCCCTCTTTAGACCTCAGGCAGACAAAATTAGATGAATTTTAATACCTGATCCTTGAACCACTCTCCCCACTTTTATTTCTATTACTTACGTGATAAGCATCTGTAAACCTATCACCAAAACAAAAGCTAAGAACCTGACAAAATCTAATTTACCACGTGGTAAACTCAGTGAAGTGTATTTACGCAAATTTCATGTGATATTAGCTTTCCCTGCGTGTGAGACACTTTACAGAAAGCACAATATCATTTGAAATAAGCTTAACACCAGAGAGATGCATTCAGTTAAAAATATTCATATCGCTGTTATTTTAGAGAGAGGATGTTGGGCCTATCAACCCCAGGGTGGGGAGGAAGGGGAGGAGAGTATAATTGCTTCTGTGGCCATTTTCATATTACCAACAACCCTTAGCCTTTTTCAATAACAGGCTATTCTCCCAAATTAACTAGAAGACACACCACTTGAAGCGCTGTGTCTCCCCCATCACTGTGTACCGTGACTACACACAGACAGGCACCTGGCAACCTTCTGAGGATGACTGGCTCTCTAACAAATAAGGGCGGCTGAAGCATTGTGAAGTGCTTGATAACTGCACAGATGTCCACTGGTAAAAGCCAGATGCATTCATGGAAATGGAGCAAAAGGAAACAGAAATATGGCGAAAGACGAAAACAAAAACCCAGCAGAGCGACAAAGCCATAATAATCATGGCTCACCTGGGGATTTGGCCGTAGAGTAGGCCCTGGAGTAGTGGCCACCCCTCTTTACTGGACACATTCAGTATAAACAAAGGAGACAGTAAGGAGAGTGGTTATTCAGCAGGTCTAAATGTGTACACAAAAAGAAGGGCAAAACAACCTGACCTAGAGAAAGTGGGATAGGTGCTGAAGAAGCAGCAGCAGAAAAGTAGAACACCCCCCAAATTCAGTATTTTATAAAAAGGCTGATGCTTCAGACAGTTTTTGTTAATACTACTTTCACATGTTCTAGATTTACCACATGTAAAATCACAGTCTTTTCACAATCCTTTCCTTAATGGGAAATGATATCAGCAAAATTATAACTACTAGAAGCGAGCCTTACAGAATCAATATATAAAGATTTAGGGGATATTTTAATTCTTTAAAAATGTCAAAAGCTGTCAAAATTATGACAAATCTATAGGCTCAAGATCTGAAAGAAACTTAGAGGTAAGTCTGACTCTGAAATAAGCAGTGCTACTTTCTAACAAATAATCGTTGCTCCTATTAAATTGCTCGATGGTGGAAAAGCCTGTGGAAACTTATCAAGTAAATACATTGCTGTTAGGCGTGTATGTTTATGTTTTAAACCAATAAGATAAGGAAATATCCACAATCTTATAGCACAAAATTAAAAATGCAGCACACAGTGGTCAAAATGTGAAACACTTCTACGTAAATACCAGAAGAATCTAGATAAGACTGTTCTTGAGAAAATGTGTCAGAACAAAACCAAGTGTTAGGACACTTATTATAACTTTGAGAAACAAACTTAAACTTCTGGATTTAAAAATCATGTCATGTATATGTCATTCTGGAACCTGGCTGCATACAAGGATGGGAATGACTACTAATTCATATTAAAGAAAACTGAAGAATGATCTGCTCCTTTTGTGACTATCCATTTCCTTTTCCCTCTAACTACCTGAAGCTGGTGATTTGCTGCGTCGAGAAGGCCCAGGGCTCTTGGATCCAGAGTACTTAACAGCTGAGGAGCGAGAATAAGATGACTTCAAGACGCGGCATTCTAGAAAGGAAGGAAAGTGCTTTAAGTAGATCTGGTTTTAATTCTAACCAAAGGAAGATCACAGATCACACGTTACAGTAGTTTACTGCCTAGAACCATTACCTGATCATCTTTCCCATTAATGTTAAACAACTTTAATACACAGAGCAACTGTCCCGAAAGCACACCTGAGGTTACCTTAAATTAGGCTTCACACCTTGTGACTTACCTCATTGTTCCAGATGGAGTTCTTAATAAATACAGAAATCCTGATGTCCTAACTTGATACCCACAGCCTAATCTACACACGTGCAACTTATTATTATTTTGGTCAGTAGCGTTGATAGGCAAAGGCTACAACAAAGAGTTCTCTCCAAGTCTCTGATAACGGTTTGAAAGGGTATAGGACTCTAATGTATGAACCCCTTACTGTCTTATTTTCCATCTGCCCAAAGCGTCAAAAATGAGGAAACTAGCTTTAAACAATAACTTTGGTCTTTCCATAAATTGCCAAATAAATTAGCATGTAAAGAACCAGAGCTAATTAAACAGCTTAAATAATCACTTCTAATTTGAACAATTAAGAACCTGGTTTTTGGAGTCATGCAGATTTGGGATGAATCATGGATGTGACTTTGCTAACTGGTGGACCTTGGTTAGCTCTAAGTCTCAGTTTTTTCCCCTATGAAACTGGGATGAAAATAAATCTGCTTCACAGGCTTCTTATAAGGATTCAATTAGATAACATATTGTCTGTAATTCACATTAAAATACTTCAATTTTCGCAGAAAGATTAAAATGTGGGTTGGTTTTAATCTATACCCCAGGGGCAATAAATTAACAAGGGAAGTACACTAATCAGGAAAATACACACCAGGGAGGTGAGTTAGCATTTGAAAGACTCTAATCAGAACCTTACTCAGAGGGGGCTGCAGCAATAGCAGCTTAGTTAATTAGCAGCATGGATGGTAGAAAGTACTCCACTGCTGGAAGGAGTGGTGTGTGGGTTAGTGAGAACTTCCTAAAGGCACTGCCACTCCCTTATGAGCAGGATGGGTAAATCTAGAAAGCCCAGAACTTCAGAACTACCCCCAGGGTAGGAATCTGAGCCAGTCCTGCACCCAGCTCATTAATGGAGGGTTCTGTTCCTTGACTAAGACCGGCTTAGTTGAATTCTATGGATTTTGAACTGATTTTTAATGTAAGATGTTGTCAGCAGTGTAAAAGGACAGAGCTGGGACTCATCAAGATTACAACACAAGTTAAATAACTGATTTTTTAAAATAAATCTTTGCCTCCTGAACCCTACCAGGACCCTGTGGGGCTCCTGGGCACAGAAGCCTTTCTGTGTTCCCCGTTTCTTTCTTTTCTTTCTTTCCCTCTCTCCCTCCCTCCCCCACCTCCCTCCCTCCTTCCTTCCTTTCTTTCTTTTTCTTTCTTCCTTCTTTCCTTCCTTCCTTCCTTCTCTCTCTCTCTCTCTCTCTCTCTCTCTCTCTCTCTCTCTCTCTCTCTTTCTTTCTTTCCATCTTTATTGGAGTATAATTGCCCCACAATGATGTGTTAGCTTCTGCTTTATAACAAAACGAATCAACCATACATATACATGTATCCGAAGATATGTTCCCCGTTTCTTGGAGGGAATAGACTCCAGCTTCCATGACTTCCCCTGAGTTCCAAAGGGCAGGTTCAAACAGTTGCTAATCAGGGAAGGGAGGGGATGCAGAGACAAGGGAGCCAAGAAACAAAATAGCGCAGCCTTGGGAAAGGGTCCTGGTTCCCCCTCAAGGGATACACATAACAATATCTTTGAGCTCCTTCCAGAACGAAAACCCTCAATAAATGGAAGAAGTCAGCAATCTTCATTCCAGAGAAAACCACCTGAGGCCAGATTAAAGGAACCAGAAAAATTCATCCGAAGACTAGTGAGACCAGATTAAAGGAGTGCAGACCCTGCACGCAACACCCAGATCCTTATCAGCAACCCTGCCCTTGAACCATTGCTATAAAACTCCTCACCAAATCCCCCTGGGTAGGGACACACAGTTTTTCAGGGAAGGAACCCACTGTGTCCCCCTCTGCCTGGCAAAGCAATAAAGCTGTTCTTTTCTACTTCACCCAAAATTCTGTCTCCGTGATTTGATTCGGCACCGGTGCACAGAGGCTGAGCTTTCAGCATCACTCCTAGTAAATGCAGTTGTGGCAGAATTACGTCTGAGACTTGCTTTCATCATAAAATTTCATGACCTAATGGTGGTGATATAATAATAACATTAACAGCAACAACAGGGATAGCACATACTGTGTAATGGGCACACTTCCAACTGCTTTACACATATGAACTCATTTAATCCTCATCAAATTTTATGAAAAAGCCACTTTTACTATCCCCAGTTTGCAGAAGGTTAAGTAGGGATCAAGAGGGAAGAAATCAGTAGCTTTCACCCACTTCTAATTATTGGAGTTCTTTGGTAGCCAAAACAACAAAAAACTATGAACAATTCAAATAGCTTAGGTAAATTTACAACATACATGTAAAAGCCCTGAGGACAATGCCTAGTACATATATAGTAAGTGCTCAATAAATGTTTTATTGCTGTTGTTGCCACCCAAATTAACTTTATAACCTGGAGTATAATATTATTGAGTTTCAGTGTCTCAGCTTTCAAAATGACTCATATTGACATCAAAGAAATATTATGAAATGAAATTAAGCTACAGTCAAAAAAGATGTAGGGGCTTCCCTGGTGGCGCAGTGGTTGAGAGTCCACCTGCCGATGCAGGGGACGCAGGTTTGTGCCCCGGTCCGGGAGGATCCCACATGCCGCGGAGCGGCTGGGCCCGTGAGCCATGGCCGCTGGGCCTGCGTGTCCGGAGCCTGTGCTCCACAACGGGAGAGGTCACAACAGTGAGAGGCCCGCGTACCGCAAAAAAAAAAAAAAAAAAAAAAGATGTAAAATACAGATGATATGTAAATGCACGTTTTTCAGTCAACCCACGAGAACAGGGGAGAGCATTAGCATAGTTAGCATTGGCAATTCTTTATGGACTTTCCAGTGGCATTACTAATCTAAAGCAGGGCCACTACAACAGAGTATAAGACAGTACAGAAACGCCCAAGAAATTCGGCAGCAGTGGAAAAAAAAATGATAAGAGTAGATAAATGAGCCCCAAGCACAAAGTAGGTAAATCGCCCCAAGGTAAGTGACACAGTGTAACAGGAAAGAATTACACAAGGAAGTTTGATACCACAGAATGTATCATCTTGAATTTTAAAAAGTCTATTTATTTGGTGGTACGTTTCTGTAATTTTGGACTGTCGGAACCACTACAACTGGAAAGGGTTTACCACCAGTTTAATTTTTGAAAAGTCAACTTTCCTCAATTGTGAAATTAAAGAGTGGGACTGAATCTCCAACATCCCTCTCTTCTCTGTGAAATGTTATGTCTGTATGATTTTATCTCATTTAAAGATGAAGCTGACTTTACTATCAGCTAAGATAATCACTAATACTGCAACAGGTTCAAATTAGTTCCAGACAACAGATTAGAACAATATTCCCAGGATCAAAATCATCTGAAATCACTGAGGTTATTGTTAAATAGTTGAAAACTCCATTTTTTGGCTAAAATTAAGAGAAAGTGATTTTCTTATCCCATCAATGAAAATAGCTTTATTTTTCCTGCATCTATAAACAATGCATGCTATTTTTTTTTTTAAGTTGCGAACAGAGCAATGAGATAAAAAGAAACCTGAGATAATCACTATTAACAACTTACTATCCTTTTATGTATCTCTTTATGGACATGGAAAATGTATAATGAACTGTTTCAGGTTCAACACTATCCATACATTTAAGGCGGCATAGCCAGGCACCATTCTGGAAGAAGGTAGGAAATCCACTTCAGAGGCAAAACAATGCAGTAAAAAGAGATGGAACCAACTTGCTAAAAAATGAAAACTATTTCACTTGAATTAGGGTTTTTTGTTTTTTGCAACTAGGTAAATACCTTCATGTTATTTTCTACTTTCATTAATTCAAAAAGAGTACCGCCAATGCCATCTTTCTTCAACACACCAGACCACTTAACGTGCACCAAGTGAGAATCCCAAGCCTCCATTTCAGGGTTACAAAGATGGTCAATGAATTGCCTTACCACTGTGATCCAGGACAAAGTCATCTTGGGCGTAACGGAATTTTTCAGGTCCACATGCAATAAAAACATCATCATCACCAAAAAAGTCTTGCAGACAAGTAACCTAAAAAAAAAAAAAAATCATGTCCAAGAAATAAATTAGAAACATTAGAAGTGAAACAAAAGTCAGCAAAATTAAATATATTTTCTAGCCTCACCTATAATACTGAATCAGAATGAAAAACTATTTAATCGCACACATTTCCAAGCATTTCACCCTCCACAGAGCACTTCCACACAATGTCTCCTGACCGACCTCAGAACAACAAAACGAGGGGCTCCTAGCTGGCATCAAAGTTCCTGTTTACAGGTGAAGTCAAGGGCATCCACAGGAGGCTCAGTGATGTATTCCAGGTTTCCCATTAACAGGTGGCAAAGGTGGGGCTGATGGAGGTCTCTGCTCCCAGTTTACTGCTCTACCCTTCTCTCCTAGCAACTCTATGTCCCAGCCGTGTCACCTTGGGCATGACCTTTCTGTACCTTTGGTATATTGCGCCTTAGGTTGTCCTAAGGATTAATATATGGAAACCGCTTGGAATGGGTGCCAGGCATATAGGTACTCAATGTGCTAATACTCACCTTCACCACCACCACCATCATTAAGATCAGAGGAAGACCTGCCATGAGGCTAATGATGGCCCTTCCAAGGCCCTGTACCTAAACGTAGTCTTAATTTCATATTCTTTTTTCACCCCGCCCTCCCCAATACTGTATCAGTGTCAGATCCCACAGAACCTGGACCCACCCCAGGGAGCACATTCATCCCTTCATCCCGGTGGTGACAAGAAGAACCATCTTCCAGGACTTTGGATATAAACAGGCTCCAATTTTACCTGGTTTTTTAATGGGATGTATGATAAGATTTCTTTTTAAAAAAGTACTCCTCTCCCAAGAATAATGCAGTTAAAAAAAAAATCAGTGCTCTATTACTTGAAAGGATTGAGAACCTCAATAATTCCTTAAGTCTTCCTGATCACTATTTAGCTTTTTATTGAAAAAAAAAAATCTCACTCTAGAGTTAGAAAAAAATGCTCCAGAGAGAAGGTAGTGAACTATACACAATAAGTGGAACAGGTGTGGAAACTGCTCCAGTCCCTCATCAAGCAAGATGTGGCTTCTGTACTTCATTAAAACTCAGCTAGGTCACAGTGTTTTTAAGGCGTGTTTTAGTCAGTTTGGGCTGCTATAACAAATTACCATAGACGGGGTGGCTTAAATGACAGAAACTTATTTCTCACAGTTCTGGAGGCTGGAAGTCTGAGATCAGGGTGCCGGCATGGTTGGGTTCTGGTGAGAACCCTCTTCCTGGTTTCATCACATGGAAGCGGGGGGACAACACAGGAGGAAGCCAGCTCTCTCCTGTCTCTTCTTATAAGGGCACTAATCCCATCATGGGGGCTCCACCCTCACAACCTCATGCAACCCTACTTATATCCCAAAGGCCCCACCTCTTAATAGCATCACATTGAAACCAAGCAGGACCCTGTAGAGCTCCTGGGCACAGATGCCTTTCTGTCCCCCATTTTCTTGTTTGTAGGGAACAGACTCCAGCCTCCATGACCTTCTCTGAGTTCCAAAGGGCAGATCTGAACAGATGCTAATCAAGGGAGGAGCACCCAAAAAACCACCAGAGGCCAGATTAAAGGAACCAGAGAAGCTCATCAAGAAATTACCCGAGATCAGAGTAAAGGAGCACAGGCCCTGCACACCCTGATCTTATCAGCAACCCCACCCTTGAACTACTGCTATAAAACTCTGCATCAAATCCTCCCAGGTGGGGACACACAGTTTTTTGGGGCAGGACCCCACTGTGTCCTCCTTTGCCTGGCAAAGCAATAAAGCTATTCTTTTCTACTTCACCCAAAACTCTGTCTCTGAGATTTGATTCGGTGCTGGTGTACAGAGGCCGAGCTTTCGGCATCGATACTGGGGATTAGGGTTCCAAGATATGAATTTTGGGGAGACGCAAACCTGCAGTTCACAATAAAAGAATAACATTTTTCACCATTCCTGTGAAACCTGTTTCTCTTCATCTCAGGTGGCGATCACACATACCCCTTCACCCTTGCTAGGGTCCTGGGAGTCATTCCTTCCTCCCTTCTTCACCAATCCCTCACATCATTTTTCCTTCCTACCCGGCTCCCAAATATTTCTATCCCTACTCCTTGGTTCAGCTTTCACTTCCTCTTGCCTGGGCGCCTGCCACTGCCTAGTAACAGGCTTTCTAACTCCAGTCTTTACTGCTTCCCTCCTTCCAGTCATCCCTGTTCTCACAGGTGTGGAAATAAATGAAGACCACGTGGGCACATGCAGTCTCTTAAGGTGCCAGGCTGCCCGCACCATTCACAGTGCTCACCGACCTCCTTCACAGGGCACACAAGGCTGACCCTGCCTGAGCCTCCAACCTTGTCTTTGCCATTTCGTCTGCACACCTGTTCCTCAGCCACATCGTGACTTCTCTGGGTTCCCTACCTGTATGGTGCTGGTGCTTCTTTTTTGTTAAACAGCGTTATTGAAACATAATTCGCAAACCATACAATTCAGCACAGAATTCAATAGTTTCTGGTATAGTCAGAGTTCTGCAACCATCACTACAATCTATCTGAGAATATTGTCATCATCTAAAAAGAAACCCCCAGGCCCATTATCGTTCACTCCTCATGCCCCCATCTCCTCATTCCTAAGCACCCATAATCTACGTTCTGATTCTATGGATTTGCCGATTCTGGACATTTTACATAAATCAAATCATACAGTATGTAGCATTCTGCAACTGGCTTCTTTCACTTAGCATGTTTTTTAAGGTGCATACGTGTTGTAGCACATATTAGTACTTCATTCCTTTCTGTGGCTGAGTAATATGCGGTTGTAGGGATATATACCCCATTTTGTTTATTCATTCATCAGTTAACGGACATTTGAGTAATTTCTACTTCAGTGTTGGTTCTTACTACTATATTTTTTCCCCATGCTGTTTCTCAGCCTGAAGTGGTCTTTCTGACCACTCTTTGGTGCTGTGACCTCCAGGTAGGCAATGATATTTCTGATTCATCATTCCCTAGGGTCTAGGAGAATTCTGGCTTTGGTGGATGCTTAATACATGTCTGTTGAGTGAACTGTGGCTTGGTATGGAGCTGCTCTTATTGGAATTGAGTTCTCAGACACAGAGTAACTTCTCTGGGGTGAGTGGTGTCACAGATGCAATCTCCACTGCCATCTCCACCATCATCACTCAATGTAAGACTTACAGAATTTAGGCATCACTCAACCTCTCAGAATTGTCTCTCTGTGTTGCATATGTGTTACCTCATTAATCCCTACAACATCCCTGAGGTTGATACTATTAACACTCCTCATTTACAAACAAGAAAACGGATCTAGAGTGACCAACCTGCCCTCACACAGGTAATGAACACGAGCACAGGAATTTAGACACAGGTCCTCCATATCTATATCTCTGCTTTAAACTTAACACCATGGTGTCATGTATACACTGCTAATATTTAAAATGGATAACCAAAAAGTACCTACTGTATAGCACAGGGAACTCTGCTCAATATTATGCAACTAAATGAGAAAATAATTTGAAACAGAATAGATACATGTATAACAACCACTTTGCTGTACACCTGAAACTATCACAACATTGTTAATCAACTATAGTCCAATATAAGATAAAAAGTTAAAATAAATAAATAAATAAACTTAACACCATGGTGCCTCCCCTATGTGGAATCCCGGAGTTCATCTTTCTACTTTTATCTCTCTCTTTTTTTTTTTTTTGCCGAGCTGCACAGCATGCAGGATCTAACCCCAACCAGGGGTCGAAACCCATGCCCCCTGCAGTGGGAGTGCAGAGTCTTAACCACTGGACCACCAGGGAAGTCCCTTTCTACTTTTATAGTTCTTACCACATTCCACATTGCTTTATAGTCATTTATGTCTCTCATATTTCCCACTATTTTGTTTTTCACACACATACATTTAATAAATGGTTCTTAAATGGAACTGAATCCAGTTTTAGTTTCTTGGCCAAATAAAAGATATCTACCAAAGTTTAATCCATGTTTTAAAAAATCAACATTTCATTTGTTTTTGTAATCAATTTAGCATGAAAAAATGACAACTGAATTTTCTAAAATATACCTGTATGAATGTCTGTTTGAAAAGTCAATTAATTTTTAATTGATTTTATTAAAAGAAAACATTTCATCTGGCACTAAATTAGCTGGTATTTGAGTAGAATAAATGCCAAAGTAAATACTTAAGTTGCCTATTATGTGGAATAAAGGTATTTATCAAGTCTAAGGAATATAACAGATCAAAAGGTGGTTTATTCCCCCTCCCCCAGCAGTTCTGTTTATTGATAGTTCTTCCTAACCAACTGTTTAATGATTTCACCTGTCAGTATAAGTTTGGCTTTCCAAACATAGTTTGCATAAGATGTCTGCATCCCTTTAATTCAGATTCTAGCCATTAAGTACATATCTGGTTAAACAGTTAACCAAATTATATAATTAGTAATTGGTTCAGATTACTTCAAATAAGTCACCACTACTCTCAAGAAACGATAGCTGTCATATAAATAAATGATAAACTGAGATAAGCAAACATGCATTTTGGCTAATTTTATTTTATTAACGTGTACTCAGGATACCAACATACCTCATAAAATATTAAACAACTCCCGTTTTCATTCATTCAACAAATTTGTACTGAGAACTTATGTGCCAGGCACCATGCTAGGTGCTACAAGAAACATCAATAAAACAAAACGAAACAAACAACAACAAAAAACAGAGCGAGAAAGAAATCCTTGCCCTCATGAAGCCAGTGTGAGTTGACACAGGATAAAAATGCATAAGTAAATGTATGCAATGTCAAAAGGTGATAAGTGCTACAGAGAAAGAAAACAAGGATGGGGAATAGTGAATGCAGGGCATGGGTGCTGCAATACTAAACAGCTTCACTGCAAAGGTAACATTTGAACAAAATATTAAGAGAGGTAAGGGAGAAGCTGCATGAATGTCTAGGGATGGAGGTAGGAGGGCAGTGTTCCAGGAAACAGAAGAGAATATTCAAAAGCCTTGGCATGGTCATGGGAAACAGTCCTGGAGCACAGTTAGAGGGGGAACAGTCATTGCAGGAGAGCAAGTCAGCAAGGTGACGGAGGCAAGCAGATGGGGTAGGGCTTTGTCAGCTGCCGGTCAGGACTTTGGCTTTCCTCTGGGTGAGATGGGAAACCACTAGAGGCTTTGGAGCAGAGGACCGCATAACATGACTTACTTTGAACAGGATACACGGCGCTCAGACTAAACTCCAAAAGGGCAAGGACAGATGGCAGCGTAGTTGGAGGCCATTGCTACTCAGGCAATGAGAGTGGCCTGTGCCAGGAGTGGATGGAATGAGAAGGCTATGGGGACCTGAGAGAAGAGAGAAGAATGTGATGGCTCAGGGTTTGTGGCTTGAGCCACTAAAAGGATGGGCCTGCCATTAACTCTCATGGAAGAGTACAAGATAATGGGCAAGGTTGGTGGTGGAGAGGATGCCCACGAATTTAGATTTGGCATGTGAACTGCGAAATGCCTATTAAACATCCAGGTGGAGGTGCTGGGTGGAAAGTGGGATATAAACAAATCTGAATTTCATGAGAGAGATCTAGCCTGGAGATATAAATTTGGGACTCACCAGCATAGGAATGGTATTTAAAATCTTGAGCTCAATTACAGCAATTAATGCACAGAGGGAAGCAGTCTAAGCCCTGAGCTCCGAAACCCAGCAACTTTACAAGGTCAGGGAGAAGAAGCAAAAACAGCGAAGAAGACTGAAAGGGAACAGTCAATGAGGGAGGAAGAAAAGCGAATGCTTGTAGTTTGCTGGAAAACAAGCTAAGAAAGTGTTTCAAGGAGGAGGAGCAATCAGCTGAGTCAATGTTACTGACGGGCCATGTAAGATGAAGACTGAGAAGTGACCACTGAATCGAGCAACAAGGAGATCGCTGGTCCTGAAGATCAGAAGTAGTTTTGGTGCAGTGGTTGAAAAGAAAGTCTACTTGCAGCACCTTTAACAGAGGACAGAAGAACTGGAGACAGTGAATGCAGACAACTTTTTCAGGGAGCTGCAACTGGAAAAGTGGAGCAGAGGAGTGGGGAGGCGACAGAAGGAAGCAGGGAGTCCATGGGCAAGAGAGCTTGTTTTCAAGATGAGGGAGATAACACAAGTTACTATGCTGTTGAAATGATCTAGTAGGACAAAAATGGTGAGGCAAGAAAGGGAAGTGCTAGAGCTGCATCCCTTTGTGAGAGGGCATGGGATCAGTGTGCAGGTGGAAGGGCTCGACTTGCATGAGACTATGGTCAGTCTTTGGCAATAAAGAGAACCAGGTGGAAGCTGCTAGGTGGGGACATGTGGTGGGGATGGGAGAGCTGGTGGATTGCTTCCTGCTTCACTGAGAAAGCTTGAAGCAAAGTCATCAGCTCAAAGTGAGGCAGGGGCCAGGGGTGGGGGAAGGAGGAAGTACAGCAGACTTGTGGAGAAAAAAAAAGGTGTTGGAATTGCAACCTGTGATTGTGGGGAGAATGAATGGGGAGGGAAATATGACATGCCTGCAGGCAGCAATAGGGGCGCATTCAGGGTCCCACAGCCTGCGTAATAGACATTCTTGCTTCTAAAACTAGAAAGCAGCTACCCAGCCAATACAGTGTTTTAGAAAAATCAAACCGTTTTAAGCTGGAATTGTTACCGTTTCATGGGGTTGCACCTGACCGGTCAATAGAAGAAAATCGATAGGAACACAGATGATGCAAAAACCTAGATTCCACCGATAATGAGTAAATAAGGAATGAATGGGAACTTCTCTCCCACTGCTGCTGCTGATTTAAAATACAAGTCTGTGTTCATATTTTTCACAGTGTAAACATGGACTGTTATGCACTGTCATTACTATGTTTAACTAAACCGTAAACCTAAAACACGCTAGAAACAGAACGCCAGCAGGCAGAGATGCAAGTTGATGAGCATGATTAAAGGTGAGCTAAAAAACTAACAGGCACAGAAGAATGAGCAGATTTCAGTTCTGTTTCTACTTTCATTGTACAGGATAACTCACTTATGGTATTGTTTAAACTACAGATGTCCATGCAGGAAGCAATGGCTCAGCACAAGCTTTGCTGGGAGCAGAGGACCACCGTGCTGCACCTCCTCCCTTTCATACAGGTGGGACCTTGAGGAGATACTTAACCTCTCGGAGGCTCATTTCTCTGTCCACAAAACGGGCAGCAGACCAGTTTCATTTCGTCTTTAAGGGAAAAATGTGATAGTACGTGAAAGGAGCTGGTACATGTTATTTCTTCATTTTCATTAATTCACGGCCTCAAATGTTTTTTTAAAAATTTAACTTAATGGATAATCTTTTCTTTAAGTATACACAAAAAAATAATACGTGCTTTCCTACAAATTCAATAAATTAGATATTTTCTGAGAAAAAAAAATTACTGACAACTTGGAAAGCTGCCACTGATCGTCTTCACTTGTGGAAAAATCACTGCCTCCCAAATTCAGATATCTTAAGCTCCCAGAAGTTCTACACAAAAATGTGATTCATGTAATATACGATAAACACATATAGGTATACATATGACATGTAAAATATATATAAATGTTTATATGCACATATTAAAAAATGTTTCTCCCAACAGCTCCCTAGAATAATTACAAACGAGGAAAATTAACTTAAATGTAATAAATCAAAGCAAAGCATTGGCTTATATCTATGTATGTAAGCTATACCTATAAATGTCAACATTTTTAGATAATATAAAGACAGAACTGTAAGCATAGCAATCTAATTTTATGCCAAAATTATATTTGTGTAATACTATGCCTCCATGTAATGCAGTCATTACTTGCCCATGCTTAAATTTCACAAGCATATGGGACCACATACTCAATTGTTCTTCATAGTGCCCCAAACTCAGTTGATACTTTTCAAAGTAAAACATCAGAGGGACCTCCCTGGTGGTCCACTGGGTAAGACTCCACGCTCCCATGCCACAACTAAAGATCCCACGAGCTGCAGCTAAGACCCGGTGCAGCCTAAATAAATAAATATATGTTTTTAAAATCTGATAAAATGCTCAGGGTCTGATGTAAGCTAAAATAACTCTCTCTCACCAATGGAAGCCACATTAGTTTACTACTGTACATTCAATCTAACATGAATCATGCCCCTACTATATGCCAGGCATAAACAAAAGACAAGAAGCACACAGTCTAGTGGTGGAGATGAACAAGAATAGTAGTAAGTACCATCAAAACATTACAATAAGAGAATGCTGTAATAGAAGAACACCCAAAAGAAATAACCTGATGAAAAACAGCATCCCGTAAAATATTTAATACCTTTAGAATATTTCATATGTTTGGACACTTAGATAATTCTACCTTTCATAGTTTTTTTAAACATATTTCTTGTTCTTCAACTCTGGTGGTCTGTTTGCTCCTTTTATCATACATAGTTAAAACTGGCATTTAACACTGAGTTATGGGCCATGTCACTAAACCTGACTCAGAAAAATCGTTATCAATACCTTGAATAATGTCTCAAAGTCATTCTTAACAGGGTGAGGAAAAGCGTATCAGTTTAGAAGACCTCTTACGGTTTGCTTCTAAATTCTTTTTCCATGCAAGAAGCTCCTCACGAATAATGGATGTTCTGCGGCTTACGAAAGCAAGCTACACACACGAGGGGAAAGTAATAATTCTGCTAAGGTACAAAATGAAAGCCATCAGCAGGCTCTAAGGGGGAAACATCAGACTGAGAAATAATGTATCTACAGGAGCATATCTGAGTTTTCCAAATGAATGTGGGCCATTTAAAAACAGTAATTTTTCTATCCTTCAGTCGACAGATTAATTAGATCAGGGTAAAAAGGTGGCAGCCATAATTCCAGTGCTAGTTCTTAACAGATTGCCCCAACCACTTTTTTTTTTTCTTTCTCTTTTTGGTCTCTGTCAAAGGATACAGAAACAAAGGGCTTGAGGTCTGATAAAAATACTATGCATGTATTAGGAGCATAATAAACCTTTTCCTCCAAAGAAAAAAGGTGGAGGACACAGAGATGTCATCCTCCCTGGACACTTGCTTTCTGAACTACAGAAGGTCTCCATTTCCTGACCCCCTAGCACTCTGGAAATCTTGTGTTTCTTACCCTTTCCAGAGTTACAAAGGAGTTGTTGGTAAAGCAGGCTGGATTTCTCTAAGATCACTTCCTACTACAAAGTTGTATAGTCTAAGTATTTTAGTTTCTAAGAAAAGATTATTTATATTTTAGGACAATGCTTTCAGAAAAGTTAAGTGCATTTTTCTGTGAGAGAAACAAAGGAACGCTATTATAAGTGGGTAAACAGCAGTGTCCATTTGGGATTTATTTCTGTTCGTTTCAGCTTCGCATTTCCTCAAAGAGATCGTCGTCAACGCAATCTTCATGCCCTCCAAATCCAGGTGTTGCCTTCATACTTACTCTGTAATTTGCCCAACATAGATACTATCATTGAGGCAATTGCCTGGTTTTTGCACCTGGACCTCTTACCAGAGTGCGAGTTCCACACACGTAGGATCATTGTCTTGGGCACCACTAGAATTCTAGCATAGTAGCAATACATAGCACCTAGCGTGTAGGATCTGTTCAGTAAATTTCTATGGAATTAATGAAATGCCCTGAGTCCCTCTTCTTCCAGGTAGCCCTCCCTAGAGGCTCTATCTCACACTCTTTGCATGAATTCTTATCAACCCGTTATCATGCAAGGTAGTCTTTGTTCCCAGATTTATGATGTTAGTTTTCTATGCCAACATAATCTATAAACTCTTTGACCACACCAGTCAAACCCTTAGCTCCCTATAGGAGGTATTCAGCAAATACTTGGTAATCAAATTTTGGCTCCAGATACCTTAAAATACTCATCTTAGATCATGTAGGCCCTTTCAGGAATTAAACCTCATCATGATTTTAGAGTGATTTGAGAAAAACTGCTTATGAACTCTACTACTGCAACCACTTGGTAGAGGAAAGCATTTGCAATTAAACTTGCCATTTGGTGCCATTCAAAAATACTTGGGGTTCTATCAAATAAGGATCTCTTGAGATACTTTCGAAGCCTATTTTATGGAAAATCTCCAAGACCTGATAAAAATGCAAAACAAACATCACTGGATCTCAGCGAGAGACTAGTTTAAACTAACACCAACTTATCTAATTAGAGTCAGGGTCAAAATCTTAGCACCTGGGGCTTCCCTGGTGGCGCACTGGTTGAGAGTCCGCCTGCCGATGCAGGGGACACGGGTTCGTGCCCCGGTCCGGGAAGATCCCACATGCCGCGGAGCGGCTGGGTCCGTGAGCCATGGCCCGCTGAGCCTGCGCGTCCGGAGCCTGTGCTCCACAACGGGAGAGGCCACAACAGTGAGAGGCCCGCGTAGCACAAAAAAAAAAAAATCTTAGCACCTTTGAAATGTCTACCTTTTGGAGCAAGGATCTCACTTTATCAAAGGAATAATGGCATGATGGATATCAGAAGTAAAAAAAAATACATGTTGGAATTTATGGGTTTTCTTTCATTTTAACTGTGTGTGTATAGGAAAGAAAGAGGGAGAGAGAGAGAGAGAACAAACGTCCACAGTTCCTGTTGAAATCAAATGCTTTCACTATCAGAGTCCAGCTTTGAAAGGTGGCCTCTACAGAAGAGTAGTTAGGCAGCAACATTTTTTTCTAGCTTACTTCTAAAGAGCATTTGAAGGAGCTCCAGAAAGAAAATCCAGTAAGTGGCTTATATTTGAAACTAAAATTATTATATAGGCCTTTAATGGAATTGCATCGATACCCTTGCTTTTGTTTTTTCCTAAGAAATGGTCACATTACAAGTCATAAACTGCCAAAAGAGAACTGCATTTTGGACCCCCCATAGACTATTGTACCATAATTTTTCTATCATATAAACAAACAGAAACATAACTTCTTTTTAATATTTAAAAAATCCAAAGAACAATTTTAATATACAGTAAAGGATAAGCCTAATAATATAACTGCGTGAGCCATTCCCTTCTTGTTTCTATTGCTAGCAGGGGACACTTTTTTTTTTCCATACACTGCCCTTATAGATACTTGAAAGCTATAAATTCAGCAGATTGACTTCACCATAACTAGCATTATCCCAGACACACACCACTACCACTGCTACCACCACTCTTTTTTTTAATTTTTTTTTTAACCAGTTCTATCTCTGGAATATAAGTTATGTTTAAAATGAACAGGGAAATCACACCTGAAATAAAGAAATAAAATAAGTCACTTGGTTCTTCCAAAATGCTAGAAACAACAACCAGAAAAATAAATTCACAGGTCAGTCGGCAGGGGCTGGGATTCTCCCCATTTCTTTACCCTCTACCAAGAATACAATCAGCATAAACAGCCTGCTTTGTTCCCAGTAAATGCTGGCTAGCCTGCAGTCAGGGAAGGACTCCTTTCTACAACAAAAAAGAAAGCTACTTAGAATAGCAATGTTTTTCAGCTTCCCGTAAAACCATTCAGCGGGGCACCCACCAACCAAGTGGCTGCCATGGAAACAGAACTGAAGCTAAAAGATGACGGTACTTACAGTAAAGGGCTTCTCAGCGGCATCTGCAGACAACTCTCTACATTTAGTTTGCTTTCATTTAAAAATACTGGACCTAACCTTCCTTTTCTCACTGTGGCCTCCCCATAATAATGATGATTCTCCAATCAAGACTAATCATAGAATCTTGAGGCCAAAGATTTGTTTCAGGAAGAAACCTTGAAAAGACCTTGAAAAATTCAGAGATAGTTAGCTAGGAAACGTTATTCTGGGAGGAGACACAATGATCACTCTTCCTATAAAGGAAATGATTTCTAAACTGACCCTCTGACTGCCCCCCACTGAGGGCTCCAGTCTTAATTCCTACAGGAAAAAGTTTCAAATCTACTCCAGAACTTTCCACCAAGGGAAAGAGGCTGGAGCCAAATTTTAGAAGAATTCAGGTGAAAAAGTCAGAAGAAATTTATTAAACCAACCATCATAATTTTCCTCTAATTCTGAAGTGGGAGCCAAATGTTTTCAAGCAGATGTGATTAGAACTTTGCGTCAATGTTCCCTAGCACTCCGGCATCTTCCAACAATAAACAAACAATGAAATCATAAGTGTTACAGAAGAGGCAACTGAGAACCAAAATGAAGGTGGCAATTTTCTAATCCAAATTTTTCTATTTCCAACAGAAAGCGAAAGGGAACAAGCACCCACGGCACACTCACCTACACACTGTACACCACGAATCTCTCATTTACACATCAAATTCATTGAACCCCCAGAACAACCCTGTCAAGTGGGAGCAATTTTTCCAATTTTACAAAAAAAGAAACAAAGGCTCAAAGAGGGTAAGTAACTTGATCAAGGTCACACAGCCAGTGAGGGAGGAGCTGAGATTTGAACTCTGCCTGTCTGACTTGGAATGTATCCTCTGTACTTGACCACACACTGTCTCCCTAAAGAAGAAAACAGTGTGATTTACAATCTATGAAAATGGCATAAGAGACTTTATAGAGATAAGTCAGAGAAGTTTTTATACTTGTCTAAAGCCCAAATAACCAGACCATTTTTCTATGTCATACTTTTATGAAGTAAATGAATGGCAAGTATGTAAGTGTATATCTAAGTTTTTCTTTTTTTTTAAGGATCAACTTCTAAGTAATGCCATAAGGTCAGTACAAGTTCGGGCCAACCTCCTATACTTTAGGGAATACTGAATATATTCTGAAATTGATATCTTCAAACAAACTGGCTAACTCTTACTAAAAACAAATTACAAGCACAAGTTGGAATCATATGGTTTTTAGAATAGGACTCCATTTGCTGCCAGACTGGAGATTCTTAGAGTATAATATGTAGTAAGAAATATTGTGACCTTTAAGATTTTAACATAAAGGCAAAACCTGCAACACTTCCCAGAAATTCATCCTCTGCACACAGTTTAGCATATGGTAAGCACATTCAGGTAGTAAAGACCCTTGGAATCAAGACTAAGAGAACCATTAGTGAAAGGGGTATGGAAAAACTTGGTCAGTTAATTCCATACTTATTCTGGAAAACACCAACCAACCATTCAGCACTATCAGAGCAAACACCATTACATGCTCTAATGTAGTAGGGCTATTTAGGTTGGTAGGAGAATCATCCCTATCTTTATTTTTTTAATAGTTTTTTTTTTTTTTTCCTTTTTTGGCTGTGCCCTGCGGCTTGTGGGATCTTAGTTCCTCAACAAGGGATAGAATCCAGACCCCCGGCAGTGAAAGCCCAGAGTCCTAATCACTGGACCGCCTAGGAATTCCCCTTATCTTTAAAAAACGAATCATATCTGTTTTTTATGTTTCTTTCATCTTTTTTTAAAAATTAATTTATTTATTTGTTTTTATTTTTGGCTGTGTTGGGTCTTTGTTGCTGCGCGCGGGCTTTCTCTAGTTGCAGCGAGCGGGGGCTACTCTTCATTGCAGTGCATGGGCTTCTCATTGTCATGGCTTCTCTTGTTGCAGAGCACGGGCTCTAGGAGTGTGGGCTTCAGTAGTTGTGGCATGAGGACTTCAGTAGTCGTGGCGCATGGGCTTAGTTGCTCCATGGCATGTGGGATCTTCCCGGACCAGGGATCGAACCCGTGTCCCCTGAACTGGCAGCCAGATTCTTAACCACTGCGCCACCAGGGAAGTCCTGTTTCTTTTATCTTAATAAAGTTATTTTCCTCCTCCCTTGCCATCATGCTCTGAACCTTCACTTCTTGTATCAAAAGGACCACCCCAACTACTCTTTTAGCAGCCCCTCTGCCCACTTCTAATTCACTGTGTTTAACGTTCGAGAGAGCTATCTTAGGTTTTGTGAACCAGTGTAAAGGAAGAGGAAACTGGGTGAGAATCAGAGGCTTTGTTTGGAAGGAAAGAAACTTTAGTGCCCAAATTTTACACCATCTAATGACAAAGTTCCCTTTGTATATTTCCTAGTTTTAAGCTATGGTCCAGCCTGCCGAGTAGGCTAGAATTGAGTCCAGAATAAGTAGGCAGTTCTGTGTTGCAGAAACCTTAAGATGTTGCTTTCTACAGCTACACCTATTTTCACCATGACAAGGAATCAAAATTTTCATTTTCAAACCAACATCAATCCTACATGAAAAGCAATGAGAAAATATTTTCCAACACAGTCTTCTTAGCAGAGGGAAGTCTCACTTTTACAGCCCAGAAATCCTCTGAATAAGTTATATGCCTGGGGCTATTTAGAAATGGAAAGCATGCCATCCGTTTGAATCATTTAGGGCAACGCTTTTAAAAGGAAAGCGATATTGGCAGAGGCAAATACCACAATTAGATTTTCCTGTTTAAAAGGCACCTGTTCCTGAAACACAGCCAAGACTTGTTACACTAACATATACATAACTGATTTGCAAGTTGTTAGAACAAGTCCTTAGTTTAGGAGGACTTACAGCAAGATAGCAGCAGTCAGAGTCATCAGTTTATCAAAGATACAAACACCCACAGAAGAGTTGTATCTATTGACTGTGCACCGCTACTCCCATTTGTGTGAAACTTTAGAATGAAGGCAGAAAAATCTTTTTGTTACTTTTTCATTTTAAGGTAATTGAATATATTTAGGACCAAAGAGGAATGTCCAGCCCCCAGAGTTAACAAATGTTATTTGGTCATGTTGGCCTCAGATCCCTTTAATATATGGAAGTAAAACATAACTTAAAATCTCTTTTGTTCCTGGTCCCAAGCCCCAACCCCCTCCCTCTTGCCTGCCTTTCTTCTCCACCATCCCAGGAAAATACTATGACGTATTTAGCCTGGGTCCTTCCAAGCCATGGTTTTAGACTTTGTATCATAGACAACCAGCAATATTGTTCAATAGGCTGTAAAAACTTTATATAAGTTATAGCATACTAAATACATCAACCTGCAATTTGCTTTTTTCACCCGGTATTGATTTTAAAATGTAGCCAGGCCTTAGTTTTTCTTATTTTTTTTTTAGCTCATTAATCCTTTCCTAAAGTTTTTGTTTTTAAAAGATTATCATTGTACCAATTAACATTACTATTTTTGATTGCAAAGATAAATTGTACATACCCTCAAAACTTTCAGATAAATGCCTATTTTCTCAGACTATTCATTTCAGTTTATATATTATAACCATTAGGGTAACCAAGTAAGTTCCCAGATAGAATAACAGATGTGTGAGTCAATTCCTTCTTTGCCCACAGACTTCATCTCCAACTATGAGAAAGGAATGTGCAGCAAATGCTTGACATTTAGGTCTAGAGACTTAGGCATAACTGTTATTCCAAGAACAGGGTTTCTTGACACCAAAAGAGTATAAACTCTGGAAAAAAGAATTTTTAAATTACTAAAACTTAAAATTATTCATGACAGGGCTATATCTAAGCTTTCAGAAAAGAAAAGTCTGCAAGATGACTTAAAACTACTAATTCATAGGAATAGATCCTTCCAAAAGACAAAGCAAAGGAAGAAAAAAACAAAATCATATGTCAGATTTATTGTACACTATAATACAAGACAGGTTTTAAAGGCACAGGAAACTTCTGTTTCACAGGGAATGCATAAAAGGAATCCCTCCCTGAAGAGTTCCATAAGCTGGGAAATACTGATGAACTGTATGCATGTAGAACTTCTTATCTTTTTCTTGCATCCAGAGAGATGATATTCTTTCAAAGAAACATATTTGTATTTTTTTGCAAATCTCCGGGGGTGTCAGTTAAACTGGGACTGGGACCAGCGAGTAAGGGGAGTTGTCTGTAAGCATTTATCATCAAGTTATATGGCTTGCATGGGGAGCCAGCTGTCTTAAATAACCATCCCCTCCCTGGGGCCACAAGTCTGGGCAAGAATGCTACTCATGTCAGAAACTCATGTCATGAGATTAGATTTGAATGGAAAAGCAAAGGGAACGTGGTCTCTTTTCTCCATCTGGGATTGATTATTCCCTTCCCAACAAGGAGACTGTTATTTAGCCTGAAAAGAAGAGCCTCCTTCCTTCTGGGCCATTTTCCAATCCATCGTGGCACCTGAACGACTTAAAGAATACCCTGCCACAGCACGGCTTTAAGGCCGCTCAGCCTCTCTCCAGGAAGACGTTTTGGTACATTATTTCTCCATCAATATCAACAGAAGTTACCCTTAAATTCTTGTGGTGTGGCAAGGTACCCTGGAAACCTAAGCAGGTGGCTGAGGCCAGATGGAATATCAAGATGGGGGCTTAGGTAGGTCGGTATGAGCTTGGAGCAGCAAGGAGGATGGGGAAAACACCTGGCACCTGGAGACTGTGTCTATCTTTCTCCATATTGTACCCAGAGCACCAGCGCCATGCCTGAGTGTAGACACACAGGGAATATTTATCCAATGAATGAGAGGATGAGCAGCACAGAGGCAGGGGCTCCAGGTTCAGCAGCTCATAGCATTAGACTCACGGGGGTGGGGGGCAGCTTTTACTACTACATCATGGTGATGGCCATGGACCACCAGGGGGCTTAGAAAACAGACATGATCAGAAGGGGAGAGGGTGGCATGACTGCACAGTAGTAATAATTTGAACACCAGCAGGATCCCAAATGTAAGTAAATGTTATCACCACAATAAACCCCACCCACCATAGCTGTTTGCCTCTAGCAACTTAAAAGACTTGAATGGAACATTCCCAGCTTACAGTCAGGACAAAGATAACTGGGACCCCATGTAGACCCCAGTATCAGGAGCCCTGCAGACAGGAAGAGTATGCTCAGAGAACAGGGAAGGAGCTAAGGAGGGAAGAGGCAGGAATACTTCCACTTACTAAAACATAAAGACATGTGAGAATGGGTTACGGTAATCATTCTACATGTAGGACAGCAAATGATTTAAATATAGACAAACTATATATTAAATTCATTCGGTGATTTTTTTTTTTTTTTTGCGGTACGCGGGCCTCTCACTGTTGTGGCCTCTCCCGCTGCGGAGTACAGGCTCCAGACGCCCAGGCTCAGCGGCCATGGCTCACGGGCCCAGCCGCTCCGTGGCATGTGGGATCCTCCCGGACCGGGGCATGAACCCGCGTCCCTTGCATCGGCAGGCAGACTCTCAACCACTGCACCACCAGGAAAGCCCCATTCGGTGATATTTTAAAAAACTAAATATGAAACCTTCACAAATGTGAGGTCTAGGCCAAATAGCCCACAAACTCTGCACCAGCACCTCTACAGGCTGGTGACAAGTCCTGGCAGGGGACCGAGGATGATTCCTTCTTCACGGTCTGGTTGGTAAAGGGCAGCCCTGTTCCTCATCTCCATTTCTCATGTGTTCTGCCTTGGTCTGGCTTGAGTCCCAATTCCTCATCATAGTGATACAGCTGACGTCTGAAGAACAGGGGCATGAATGGCGCAGGTCCACTTATATGCGGATTTTTTCCAATAAATACTACAGAACTACTACATGATCCGTGGTTGGTTGAACCTCGGATGTGGAACTGTGGGTGTGCAGGGCTGACTGTGGGACTTCAGCATCGGTGGACTCTAATATCCACAGCGGGTTCTGGAGCCAGTCTCCCCTCGGGTACTGAGGGATGACCTTACTCTTCTCATTCCCCTCCTACTACAGGAAAAGAACCTTCTCACAAACCAAGACATTAGTTCCATCTTTAACATCCCATTTTGAAATGGCAGTTGCTGCTTTTGCACAGTATGTGGTGCTTTTCTTCATTCCTTCCTGAATAAATAGTACTCAGAGTGGCAGCCAGCACTCTCTCAGGGAACCATCTTTGGCTGAAATATTCCCAGGTTAAATAATCTCACCAACAGAGGAACCTGATGAACAAAGCTTGGGATGTATTTTTTTTTTAAGTGCCATCTTCATTTTAAAAAACTATTTCAAGGGCTTCCCTGGTGGCGCAGTGGTTGAGAGTCCGCCTGCCGATGCAGGGGACACGGGTTCGTGCCCCGGTCCCGGAAGAGCCCACGTGCGGAGCGGCTGGGCCTGTGAGCCATGGCCGCTGAGCCTGCGCGTCCAGAGCCTGTGCTCCGCAATGGGAGAGGCCACAACAGTGAGAGGCCCGCATACCGCAAAAAAAAAAAAAACAAAAAAAAACAAACCTATTTCAAGATCTACTCAGAAAAATGGGGTTCTGAAATGATCACGTTCCTATTTAGAAGCAGTCCGAGCTTCTGACAAACGCAACTGGTCTGGGTGTGGCTCGGCAGGCGCAGTTGTAAAGAGGTGGACAGGACCATGTTCTAAAAAGAGAAGCATTCTTTTTACATATTCTCTGCAGTGGACACTCCTTAGGAGACCACCTTGGGAATATGAACAGCAAGAAGCAACCACATCGTGAAGCGACCTGACAATGGGAACAGATTCCACCCCAGGACAAACAGGATGTTGGTGGCGACTCAGGAGGGGAAGTGCTATGCTCAGCAAAGAGGGCTGCCGGAAGGACATCCTGAAACCCGCCCGGTGGACGTGTGCATTTGCCTGTGCCCGTCTGTGGTCTGTCCGGGCAGGAAGCACTCTCATCTGTGGGGTGGTGATGGGATTCCCAGGCTCATTTCCTGGGCACTGCTGATGCGGGGTGTTGAAGGACCACTCCTGCTAAACAAGTCACGTTTTGTTGTCCCCGCCTTCTTTGCCTTCAGTCCTGTGGCATTAACAATCATGGGAGATTCATAACCCTTTCCACTTCACAAGAGTTCTGCAATCCTTCCCTCTTAAATCATCAACATCCGTTGTGGGATAAATCATTTGAATTTTACTCTCATCACTGCCATGAGCTGCAGGTGTAATAAACCCCCTTCTGCTCCCTTTGTTTGAATTGGCTTGGCTCTCTCCTCTCCCAACCTCATCCCGGAGCAGCACTCCTATTAAAATTCATGATGTTTCCTCAATGCAAGTGTCTGATTGCAGCTGTCAGTTTCCCAGTTCAAGGATTTTCTTACCGCCTGAGAGGACAATGCGAGGCTTGCACTGCTAAGGAAATAGGTCAAGCTCAATTTCTCTGTTTTAGTTCTGCTGCCAAAAGTGCAGGTTTTTCCTTCTAGAAAATACACATCCTTCTGGGTAGGCTCAGCACTTAAAAAGAGGTGAAGGGGCCTGCTTCTTTCCCTCCGCAAGGGGCCCTGCCGTGGTTTCCTCACACAATACCTCAGGAACCTTTGTTCCATCACTGGTGACACCCTGGAAGAGCCTGTCTTTTTGCTCTCTGTGTTGTTCTGTTTCACAGACGTAGATACCAAACAAACTGACCACATGAGAACTAAAGATAGGGTATCCCACACTGAAAAGATTCGTAATGTCCTGAAGTCCACAGTCATTCTGCTGAGTTGGATTTTTCATCCTGAGCCACCTGGAGAATGAAGGGCAGCAGAGCGGGAACCACCAGGCCTGTCTCACACTGAAGCTCAGATCCATCTCCCTGACCCACCTTTCCCTGCCCCCTCACTCCGCACATGCTTACACTTTTCTACTTTTGGCAAATGCTGTGGAAACACTTTATAAGAGGGAAGGAAGAGAAGAACGGAACTTTTTTTTTTTTTTTAATTAATTTATTTATTTTTGGCTGTGTTGGGTCTTCGTTGCTGTGCGCGGGCTTTCTCTAGTTGCGGTGAGCGGCAGCTACTCTTCACTGCGGTGCATAGGCTTCTCATGGTTTCTCTCATTGCGGAGCTTGGACTCTAGGTGCACGGGCTTCAGTAGTTGTGGTGCGCGGGCTTCAGTAGTTGTGGCTCGTGGGCTCTAGAGCGCAGGCTCAGTAGTTGCGGCGCATGGGCTTAGTTGCTCCGCGGCATGTGGGATCTTCCCAGACCAGGGCTCGAACCCGTGTCCCCTGCATTGGCAGGCGGATTCTTAACCACTGAGCCACCAGGGAAGTCCAAGAAGAATGGAACATTTTTTTTTTTAACATCTTTATTGGAGTGAACGGAACATTCTTGATCTCCCAAAAAGACAATAAAATTCAGAACTATTGCTGAATTACTGAATGTAACTGGAAGGGACAGAGCGTGTTTGTGATGTCAAATCCACGCCCACCCCATTTTACAGATGTGGAAACGGAAGCTTAGAGAAGATAGGTGAATCCCCGAAGGCACAAATGCAGTGGTGGAGTTTGAAAGAAGCCAGGTCCCCTGACTCCTAGGGGCTTTTTCTACTTTACCCCTAATACAGGAAAAGGAGAGAGGCATGCCACAGAGAGACAGACAATTGAATACTTTGAATCCAGCTAATTGTTCTTGTACTGCCAGGCAAAGATGAGAAAAGCAAGGCATCCCTTAAATAAAAAAAAATTCTTTAAAAAGCACTTGCTAGAGTGAGGAGACCTTCATTCTAATGCCTAAAATTTGTTTGGTAACCTTGAGAAAGTTACTAACTGTTCCAGCTCTCTGTTCTCTCATCCATAAAGCTAGGGGTTTGGGGTATATGATCTGTAGATTCCTTCCTGTCACACACATTCCTTCCACTGAGATTAGCTATGTGGTCCTGGCACTGCATTAGGCACAAAGGGAAGGAAGGTCCCTTTCATCAAAGAGCATTTACACTTCTCTCCTATTACCTGTTAAGTCAAACATGCAGAACAACAAACAACTCGGAACAAATTACTACGTTACTGAATGTTTACTGCATACAAGGCACAATCCCTGGTGTTGGAGGAGCAGCAACTAAGAGCAAGAAATGAATGACAATCTCTGTAAGCAGGAGATAAGATACGTGCATGTGAGAAGCAAAATAATTTAACAACATTACTGAGCCACATTCTGGACATGTCACAAGAGGGACTCATGTGCTGATTTATCTTCTATCCAGTCAAATGAGGGAGTGGCCTGGAGGACTCTGGAAAAGCCTCCTTAGCGAGGAGGTGGAATGAAGAGGCCAGACTAGCCAGAGTGGCTCAGTTAAGATTGTAAAGAACTAGGAGAGAGAGAAGGTACAGGACAGTGGAGGTTGTGGCAGTACTATCTGACACGATTTCCAAGCACACATGTTATGCTATAGCCAATGTTTGAATTTCTAGAACATTCCGTGATCATTTTTATTTCTGTATCTTGTTCACGCTTTTCCTACCTCTGTGCCCCGCTCACAACCCTAGTCCGCAAGCTCTTCTGCACTTTCAAGGTTAAGTTCAACTCCTATTCTTCTAGAAGATTCATTCCAGTTCATACTGCTCCTTCCTTATGCCTGGCAACACTTACTTTCTACATCAAACACTGAATTTTAGTTAATTTAATTAACTAAAATTAATTTTTGACCAATTTTATGATGACCTCTTTTATAAGGGTATGTCTTCTATCAAGAAGACTGTAAATTCCTTAAGAGAGATTCAGATAATACAGATTTTTGAGTCACAGAGTTAGAAGTTACCAATGTGATCATTTAACCCAAACTCCCTTAATTTATAGGTCAGTAAACTGGGATATTCCCTTCAAGAGTCCAAATAAGTCAGGAATATATGTTGAGGACATTGTGAATCTGACCACTGTAGGAGAGAGTGCAGTTACTGAAACTGAGAAGCTTTTTTGGTAATTGCTGCTTCAATTTCTGTACTAATCACTTTTACACAAGAAAGCTCTCTTCAGAGGTCTCCACCATCAAAAGTACTTGATCTTACGTGGATTGGCTAAACTTAACGGTATGTCAAAGTCTTCAGGTACAGGTTTTCAGAAAGGAAGGTTCAGAGACCTAGGTTCTGTTCTTGGTTCTGCCTATAAATGATGATGAAAATGTGGTCAGGTAACTTAGCCTCTAAATATTTCACTTCCAATTTCCTTCTAGGGGAAATGAAGAAATCAGACCAAGTAATCTATAAAGAACCTTTCCACTATAATAATACTATGGTTCATTTCCCATATTACAGGGGACATCTTCATCTTCTATGATCCATGCTACTCCTACTGTCTATGTATTTTGCATCCGCTTCCCTCTTTTCATTGTTTCTAGCCTAATTTTGAAAACTTCTAGTTTCTTGTAAGCTGGACTGAGGTCGACGTTTCTCACAGTCACAGTAGTGAGGAAACACTTTTACTGATTTCTCCCCTTCCCCACTCCAAATATCAGCAGGGATATCCCTTTTCCTTTAATTTTCTTTTTCTCTTTCTTTTAACATTACCTGCACCTATGATTGCCTGATAAAATTCAGGACACCTAGTTAAATTTAAATTTCAGATAAGCAACGAATCATTTTTTAGTATAAGTATGTCCCATACATTTTTTCTCTTTCTGAATCTGACAACTCTACCAGTACAGTCCTGTGTAAGGATTGTTAGAAATTAATTTTTATGTTGGAAATATTCTAATAATTTTCCAGAGGAAAGGTCCTACTTGCGTCAGATGAGAAGTTTCTCTAATCAGAGAGCACTCCTGGATTTGAATGACACTCTCTTCACTTAGAACAGCTGGGGAGGGGCCTGGGTACCGAGAGCAGCCTGGGAGGGGCCAGGAGTCTTTGCCTGCCTGAGCCAAGAAGAGCAAAGATCACGTGTGAAATCTGACCAGCACAAACACAGTGACTCTCCGAGGCGGACCCTCTTGCTTCCTATGTGCAGCGATGGCAGACAGGCTCTTACTGAGCCCTGGAATGCTCCTGGGACCTTCCTTCTCATAACATCTATTAAACAACACATCTCCAGATCACACCAGATCATCTATCTTCGACCTTCCAAAGCAACATCACCTGGAGGAAACGGAGATCGCTCAGCTTGGTAAGCAGCTCAATAGTCAGCTCAAGCTAAAATCTAGAGTTGATCGGTGAGAAATGTGGACCAGCCATTTCAAGAGCACTGGCTGATTACGTGAAGGGCGTATACTGTGCTAAGTTTCACTGCCAACCCAGGGCAAAGTTATTCACCTATGAGTATTAACGGAAGGCGGTTACAGCGTTAGGACTGCAACAGCTGCCGCACACACGGAAGTAGAGATCTTGGTTCCTGTCCTGGTCGACTAATAATCTAACGGTAGTTCTACACAGAAGTACAGTCCCGTCCATTTTGGGGGACGGGATGGGGAAACCACAAGATGCAATGTCTTTCTAGCTTTTCCACACAATTATTAGATTTAGGTCTCAAAAGTTAAATGCTGTTGGGTCTTAACTGAGGTCTGTAGTATCATTTGGCTGACAAATAACTAGCAGATTGGCGTCAGGTCAGAAGGCAGATACACACTATTTTCTTCTGTAACTTTATGGGAAACTGTCCATGAATATTCAATACATGGAAGGAGTCTCTGTTCAGAGTCACTTGTGTAGCCACAAAGAGAGTCTGCCCTTCCTAAGCCAAGGATGTAACTACTGCAAAGGCCCAAAGAGCTGCGGTCTGCAGGCCTGAGGCCAGGCTCCTGAGACGTTCCTTTCCCTTCCCCCCTTCTAGTTGAAATAGGTAATTTTGGGGGGCATTTTTCCCTGAAATGAGAAAAGCACATTTTAAATTGCATTTAACTAACTGATGGTCCTCTGATGAGAGCAATTTATCTCCTGAATATGAAAGAGAACCCTCAACCCCACCCTAGTAATGTGTCTCCCAAGAGAATAATGCACCCAGGCAGGCCTGCTGAGCTGCTCTTTAATCAGAGGCTATTTTACATGATCACAGTCATCATTAGGCAGTGTCACGCCCACCATTTATCCCTGTGAGGAAGAACTCTGAAAAGGAGGCAAGGCTCCCTGCCATTCAGAGGGATCTGAAAAAAGCCAAAAGCGCTGCTTTTTAAGGGTTGTCTCCTAACCAGAAAAGGACCAGCAATCAGCCCGGTGAGAGCCCACCTCTTCCTAAGAGTGCACAAAGATTGCATGAGCAGAGAGGACTTCTAAGCACTGCTTGGAGCTGTGCTCTAATTACAAACTCAGATAAAATATGCATTAACATTTGCATTTTAGGTAGTCATTTGTCACACAAAGAAAACAGGAAAATGTTTACTCTTCACAGAAGTCAGCGCCCAGAACTTCACCCCTTCGGAGATAAAACACCAGGGAAATACCCTCCTCCGTTTCACAAGCAACTGAAAATGCTCATGTAAAACAAATAATGCTGCCCACCATCGAGTTCTACAAGGATCAAGTTATTAGCCACTGCAGTGGCTGACTGACAGTACACCATGTAAGGAATTGAGGATGAAAAACGAGATAAGGCACTCTGTGCTTTGGAAAAACAGCCCTCTTAGATAGAGGTATCTCAGGAAAACAAAAATTTAGTGAACCCAGATTCTTGCATCCTCCCATACATAGAAAAGCATAATATCATTAACTGAGATATCTGATCCTTGTGAATAGCAGGAACGTTTTCCCGATATATATACCTGACTACACGTATTCCTTAGCCAAAATCATGCCTATACTGGCTTCTCCCTCTACCTCTTTGGAGCAGGCCTCTCAGAGCTACTGACAGATTGTTTCCTGGGCTGTAGTCCTCCAGAAGGTCCTCAAATAAAACCGAAATGCACAGCTCTCACAACGTGCGTTTTTCTTTCAGTCGTGTGAAATATAATGCGTACTTTATGGTAAGACAAGAAAAATTTAAATGTAAAAAATTCTTTTCTGCCCTTTGGCGTCCCCTCTCCCCCCCACTGTGGATTGTATATCTGCATTATGCATCAACCAAACTTGCCTCATCAGTGGAAATACCTGCTCAACTATAAAAAGCAACAAGAGGATGAGCATCGACAAGAGGACTCCTTAAAAGATAACATTCCAGGGCTTCCCTGGTGGCGCAGTGGTTGGAAGTCCACCTGCCGATGCAGGGGACGCGGGGAGGATCCCGCATGCCGTGGAGCGGCTGGGCCCGTGAGCCATGGCCGCTGAGCCTGCACGTCCGGAGCCTGTGCTCCGCAACGGGAGAGGCCACAACAGTGAGAGGCCCACGTACCACCAAAAAAAAAAAAAAAAAAAAAAAAAAAGATAACATTCCATCTTGATCTTGTAAGGGTCACATGACCCACCACGATGATGCTTTGATCTGGATTATGTAAACTGTCGATAATAATACATCATTTAACATACGGCCCTCTGTCTCAAAAACCTTATATAACTGTGCCTTGACCTCTAATAGGCAGAACAGTTCTCAGAGCTTTCTGAGATGCTCTTCCTGGATTATAATCCTCAAAATTTGGCTCGAATAAAATGTTTCCATTTCTTTCCTAGATGGACTGATTAGTTTTTCATCAACAGTCAACACTAGCAACAAGTGGAACTTTGGTGAGAATTTTAAACAAATACTGTGTTGGCATTAGCATCTGAACTCTCTGCAATGATTAGAATCCAGACTCACACACTGAGTGACTCAATGAAAATGAATGTAGATAACACTGTAAATATAACTGAAGGATTCAGGGCAGCCCTTTGTTGATTCTAAACAGGACTATAGCATGTCAAGGTTCAAGGTTTCCACTCGTTTTTTTCCAGGTCGATTTATGTTCTCTCTGAAATAAATTCTCTCCTCCAAGCAACACTCACTATTCCAACCATAAAATGTTTACCATGTGTTCAAGCTAATACACTGTGTGCAGCTGCTTATGACAACAACTGTGGTAACATGCTCCACATTTAAAAAGCAATTGTTAGCAATTGGAGCAAATTCCCCAACCTAACCAACTTTATGTGGGAAGACAAATTAAAAAAAAACAAAAACAAGCCTCAACCCTGAGCAATCTAATCAGCAGCGTTGTATATAAAATTACCACCTAATTTCAGCAAACATCCGTGGTATTTCTAACAGCTGCTAGACCTACAGAACAGAAATAGTGCTAATGCACCCAAAGGTAGACAAAGATCAGAAGAAACCACAGAATTAAACGCTCACAGTTTGATGACCACTGTCATTTAACTACGAAACCCCAACAATGTCCACAGTTGTTAAGGGTCTTTAAACAAGGAAGTTCCTTCCCTAAAGCTATGTTCCACCATAAACGACAGAAGGAATATTCATGCCCTCAAGGAACCTTCCCTAAAGGTTATGAATAAACTTGTCTTGGATGACTGAACCTATTCCATGTCTACAAAATCAGAAATTACTCCTGTAAACCAGAACAAGTGTTTTCATAAATCAGTGTGATCAAAACAGGAGGGTCTTAAAGAGTGGCAAGAACCAAGGGGACTGTCTCCTCTGTATAATGTTATTGCAACTCAAAATTACCCAGAGAGACACATATGATTAATCTACAATCAGATTTCAAATACTTTAAAATAGTATACACATTAATGTGTCTTTAATAGCTGTAAATCTACAGAGTATCTAGAATTACTGCAATTTGCTGACGAATTAAAGACTTTTAATTTAGGGGAGGAGTAGGGGGTGGGGAAGGTATGTGCACTAAAGAGAGAACATATTCCTTAGAGCAGTGGTTTCCACCGGAGCTGCATATTTTTAAAATGTTGATGTCCTGGGCTCCAGCTCCGGACCATTTAATCAGACTCTCTAGGGCAAGGGGTCAGCATTTCATCAGTAGAATTCAAAATCTCCACCAGGTGATCCTAATATGAATCCAGGGTTAAGATCTATTATCTTAGAGGAGAGACATTATACCCTAATTTCCAAAGCAAAACTGAGGTTTACCTTTCCACTGCTGGCATAAAAAACGTACGTACAGTAATATCAGGAATAAAACTTGTACGACAAAGGGTTGGAAAGGTGGCTTAATGGTGTGGTACTGTCCTTAACCATGGAAAGTTGAGAAAAATTAAAAATAAAATAACCAACTTCCTAAGATTGATGAGCACTTAATTATGGGCATTCATCTTAATCATGGGCATTTTCTTTATTATGAGGTTCAAATGGGAATGTAAGCCAGGGTATTTTAGAAATGGAAAAATCTCATACAAATTAAATAAGTTATTTAAGTGTGTGCCTCACACATATAATCTTCTTAAGCTTGCCTACACAATTTTTTTCCCACATAGTAAGTACTCAGTAATAACTAACGTTTACTGAACTCTTATTATGTACTAAGGCCAGAGGGAACACTTCCTGAATGTTCTCTTATTTAATCCTCACAACCACCTTGCAAGGTGGGCACCATATCCTCATTGTATAGGTAGGGAAAGGGGCTCAGAGATTAAGCTACGGAGCAAGGGGGTAGGAGGTGGCCTAGGACCCTGGGCTCTGAACTAGTATATGATCTGTTATTGAATAAAAGAGGGAATGAATAATGATTTAAATAGCTGGTTTCATCACCTCGATCTGATGAGGTGACTGTCCTGCAGAATGATTAAAAAGTGGTTATTTTACCGATTTTGGAAGAAAGGAAGGTGTGTCACAGCCATAGTTCATTCTCAGTACCACTACCGACTAGGCAATTCTACGGTCATAATAAATATTAAGCTGAATGATGGGACCAGGAGACAGAATAAAGGAGTGAAAAGATTTTTCCAAACCTGAGTCTGAGTTATTGCCTTCTACACTGCAACTACTTCCAGTAGGAATCAAGCAAGGGAAGCCTGTGAAATAACAACCTCAGGGGGAAAAAAGCTCAGAAAACATTACTAAAAGTATCTGTACATTTGATTTGAAATTATATTCACTAAAATACCTTAAAATATCTAAATATTTATCATGTTAACTGAAAATAACATTCTGATCTTTCATAATATGGGTCTGAGATTTTATGAGGAAGGCCATACAAATGTATATGGAGAATAATACTATTTAATAGATTTAGGTTAGCCCTAAAACCCACTCTTAAAAAAAAGGCAGAGTCTAAGTTTGCTCCTCTGTTCCTAATAATTCTACTTTTAATGTATTAAAAATGTATTAAAAATCCATAAACAGAAGGTGGTGACATGAAGGAAGTCACAGTAGGAAAAATGTTTACAACTCTGCCTGGGAAGAATCACCAACCATCAGCCCCTATAATACACAGGACTCAAAACTTGAGGGATTACCCCACTACAGTGGTAAGGAAGCAGACATAATATCTTATTATCTTCTTTTTAATTTAAGTTCCCTGGACAATTCAGCCCTAAAATAACAATTTCACAAATTGTGATCACTCATCTCCCATTTTCCCGGCACTTTGTAATTTGCCAGTGGAATAAAATACTTACAAATGGCAGCCTGTGGATTCCGGGTGCATCTGTGCATCCTTTTAAATGGATGTGATCTGGATTCCTTCCTTTCCTCACAAACTGTTAATATATTAGAAAACCAAACTGATTCCAGAGATCTTTAGTGAGTTACTGTACTGAATTAATGGGGCGTTACGTTGTCTTTTATCAGTTCCACATCTTATAAATTATCTGATATAATCTAAAGAAGTGGAAAAGATCTTAGACCGTGGGGAACTGAAAAATTTGTATTTTGTTTCTTTGTAATGCACATCCTGGATATATTACCCTGTGAACACACAAACAGACTGATATCTATTTCTTGAGGGAAGACCTATCAAGTGGCTCTCTAGGCTTCAGATTCACCAGTATCCATTAATTTTTCTAATTTATAGAGGTTAGCTGAAACTGCAAATAGAAAGCACATTTATTACTGTTTTACAAGACCCATATGAGTTAAAAGATAGCCTACACCTACGCAATTCTATACTGATTTACATCACAAAAGGAAAGCTTCCCCAACTGCTCTTAAACTAAGTTCTCTACATCCTCAGTGACTGATTTTTACAGCCCCTCTTCACAATCTATATAAAGTTCCTACAAAGCAATCAGATGTTCTACCTAAATATTGCTTCCCTCTTTTTTTCTCATTTCCTTTTCATGCAAATGGTTTTAACTAGCTCAGTGAGTTTTTGTATGTTTTTTTTTAAACTTAAAGGAGTGGGTATGATTGAAAAAACAATGGATTTGGAGTCAGGAGTCTTGCCACCAAATAGCTCTGTTATTTCAGTCAAGTCACAGCCTCTCTGGAGCTTAATTATCTCACCAATAAAACAAACAGCCTGCAGTAGAGGATTTATAGGTTTCCTCCTACCTATAACCAAATAACACAAAAGTTTCCCTTCCCTTTCCTGCTCTCAGAAGAGAGTCCATGGGGAGCAAATTTTCTGGTTGGATGGGACAGTCTGCCTAATCACGCCTTGTCTAACATTGGAGTCTTTGAACACACTGAGGAACACCAGTCTTGGCTCTATCCCAATCCACTGTGAAACAAAACAAGTCCATTAGCTTTTTTTTTTTTTTTTTTTTTTGCAGTACGCAGGCCTCTCACTGTTGTGGCCTCTCCCATTGCGGAGCACAGGCTCTGGACGTGCAGGCTCAGCGGCCATAGCTCACGGGCCCAGCCGCTCCGCCGCATGTGGGATCTTCCTGGACCTGGGCACGAACCCATGTCCCCTGCATCGGCAGGCGGACTCTCAACCACTGCACCAACAGGGAAGCCCCATTAGCTTTTTAATACTGCCATTTCCTCAGCCTTAACAATTCCCCTGTAGAAGCAGGAGTAAGCTATTTAACCTCCTTGAGGTTTGGGTTTTTAAGTGCCCAGGGTCATCAAGAATCCTAAGATATCTGGATAAAGTTCAGTCATCCTCAGGACCTCCACATCAACAAGGTGCTAGAATACTGAATGTAAATAAAATCTCAAAAGCTGCAAAACTACAAACATATGATTATCAGGGGAAAAAAATACTACTCTTAAAGCACCCCCTCCCCTACAATGAAAGTCATCAGGGAGGATCTGCAAACAAGAAAAAGGAAATCTTTTATATGCTGGACCACTGTGGATTTTACATGCTTCTCTCTTTTCCTAAGTCCCATGCCCAGGGATTCCTGAGCTTTCTAGTGAGGAAATAAAGAAAGACGTTCCTCTCTCTTAGCTACCTCCCTTCTTTATGTCCCAATCCCTATTTAATCCAAATTTCTTTTTGCCTCCAAGATTATCCTTCTAAAACACCTTCCTAATTATACTACTTTCACTGTCATTACTCAATTTACCTGTGTGCAAATTAGAAAAAGGTTCCCTTTCTTCAATAAATATTTCAAGTTAGTATACTAAAGTGTCAGAGAGGAAAAACTTTTTCCTTTACTCTTCTAGGTTCTTTGGGCTAGTATAAGAATTAAATTGACATGAGACAGATGAAGAGGAGAAAATCAAACAAATGTTTAGTAACATTTGTATATATGGGAGGGACCCAGAAAAACTGAGCAACTCACCAAAACGGCTGAAGCCTTCACCTTAAATACCATCCTCAGCTAAAGACAAAAAGAGGATGTTGAGGATGGGCAGAGTCAGTTACGGAAGGTTACCAGGGAAAGCACCAGTAAACAAATGCAGATTGAAGTCATCACCTTCTCCGCTTACAGGAGTTTCTCGAGATTTGGTCATCCTCCTCTTCCTGGTACAGTGAAGGGAGGGAGACACCCTTACAAGTGGAGATTTCTCTTACAAATGCAAATGTTTCTTTAAAAGGGTAACTCCTACTCGGTCCTCAGAGTTTTTCCAAAGTCTGTTATTTCTTAGAAAATAGACAGCTTAAAACAATCAATAGGCCAAAGAGACATATTTGGGGATGACAAATGTTGCTCCCTTAAAACTGCATACCATGAAAGCCCCGTTAAGGGGAGCTATCGGGGTCATGGCTTTGTCTGCACATACAGAAGCCCAACACTCTCATCTGTTCACAACACCCCCTCCCTCAAATGCCAAGCAGAGCACACATGCCACAAGTACGCTCACTCCACTGGCCCACGCCTTCCAGGTGACTTTGTGAGGTTCCAAGTTGACGAAAGGTGAGTATTAGGTCCCTAAGAGTGGCAGGTGGGCAAGAGAAGCCACCTTAGGGGACATTCAGAGGCAGACGAAGCACCACTAAGTTAACTCGGAGATCATGCATGTGCACAGACAGGTGAGCTGGTGGGATTTACGCCAGAGGGCCTCTCCTCCACAGCCCCAGAACTCACCTGAGCAACCTGGAATCTCCACACCAGCCCCTCTCATGTTAGTCCATATCTAGGATGTACTGCTGAACCCAAGTTCACGTGCCCGATGCACAGCGGGGCCAAACTGAAACGTCAGAGTTTGGAGCAGAGAAAGGTTTATTGCAGGGGCCAAGCAAGAAGAACAGGCAGCTCACGCTCAAAGACCCGAATCCCACAGATGGTTTTCAGGGAAGAGTTTTTAAAGGCAAATTTGGAGGGGAGGGCTGCAGGGTGTATGGCTTTCTTCTGATTGGTTAGTGGTGAGATAACAGGGTGGAGTTCCAGGAATTGTGTGCTCCGCCCAAAGTTACCATCCTCCACCTTTGGAACTCAGGGAAGGCCTACAAACCATAAAAAACAGGAGACACAGAAACGCTTCTGTACCTGGGAGGGCCCCACAGGGTTCTGCTCAGTTTCAGATATGACTGATTTCTCCTTTGATGTGGTACCTTCTGCAGGGCACAATCTGAGCATGATACATGGCCTCTTTCCTGCTTGCTTTGTTAACTCCTCACTGCTCAAAGAACAAAGTTCAAATCCCTTAGCAAAACTCTTGTTCAATATCCTTCAGAATCTGGCTACCATTTCTTTTCTATCATATTCTATCATATTCTCTTTTCTATCATATTCCCATAATATTCATGAGTCTTTCAATAAGCCATGCACTTTCACTCCTTCATGCCATTGATTCAGCTAGTTTTTGCTTGGGATGCCTTTTTCTATATTCAAAACTCCAATTCATCGTTCAAGATACCCCTCCTTATGTCACCTGTCTTATCAAGTTTTTCCTAACCTTCTTCTTTCAGCAGAAGTAGTCACTCTAACACTTCAATTATTCATTCAACAAATATTCATTCAACACCTAGGAATATATCACAATATAGTATTTTAGTTTGTGTGTCTGAGAATTCCTAGAGATTGGCATGGTGCCGACATATATTAGGTGCTCAACAGAGGAATGTAGCTTTACGTCCACATCACTCAGTCCAGTAAGCAAAATCTCAAGTCTCTCCCACCTCAAAAACAAAACGTCTCTACAAGCCCCACTTCATCTTCCCCATTTTCCCTCCCCTTCCCTGCCAACATTCTTAGAAGACTGTCTTCACATCCTCGCTATCTGAAGGCACTCTAACGAGGCTTCTCCCTTGCATCTCACAGACGCTTGTAGATCACCAGCAACCTCCACGCAGCCCGATCCAAAGGACAGGTTTCAGTTCTCACCTCACAAAGACCTCTTGTCGGCATCTGTCCATTCACCTCCTTCCTGAAAGACCCTTTTACACCCTGGCTTTTTACTCCACACTCACCTGTTGTCCTCAACCTCCCAGGCTACTCCTCCATCTACCCTCCTCCCTCTGTCCCTTACAGCTGGAATTCTTCAAGGCTCAGTCCTAGGACCCCTTCTTCCTTCCTGTTCTATACTCCATGCAAATGACTTTGTTCGTGACTTCGGTGACCATGTCTAACCTTCCCTCAGTACTGCCTGTTTTCCTGAATGCACCTCCACCTACACATCTGCACAGTCTTAACTCTGCTCTCTTCCCATTATCCCTAGGGCAAAAACCGACGTTCAATGCCCAGCATAACCTACTCCCATGGATCTCTCAAGATTCTTCCCCTGATGCCTGGAAGCCTTTCTCTGTACCTACTATCAGTAACCATTCAGCCTCTCTACTCCCCGCCACCACCACCATTCCTGACCCTCTAGAGGGACATCCCCATGGCCCACGTCACCATGGTCACCATCCAACGTATTTTCAGACACGCTGTAGTTTATTCATTTCTCAAATGTCAGTACAGCCATTGTCTTTCTCTAATAAAGTAGTGCTCTGCTGTATACAAAGACTGAGTCTCTTGAAAAATATATTCTAATCCTACAGTTGATACGAATTATATGCTTTAGCTGGTATAGAGAAGGAAAATAAAGGTCTTGATCCATAGGAAAGTTATGCAGCATATACTTCTCTGTATATTCACAATGCTGGTGGTTCAACCTTCTGAATTAACTTTCTCTTGAGTCATTTTCATGCACTGTAAGCAAGCAGGACCTTATGGGGCCTTCCCAGAACAGATACCCTCCCCCTGCCCCATGTCCTCTACCTGCCTCTTATCTGTAGAAAAACGTCAGCCTCCTAGGCCTTCCCTAAGTTCCAAAGAGTAAATTTAATCAGAGAAGTGAGAAAATGCAGAAAGAAAGGAAAACAGTCAAGCAAGACGAAATAATAATAGTTCAGCCATTAAACAAAGTCAAGGACCTTCAGTTCCTCTTCAAGGGCTGTAGATAATATTCTGAGCCATGTCTTTGGAGCTGTTTCACAGGTACTGAAACCCCCACCAGGTGGGAAAAGTTAACTGTGTGCTGCCTAAAAGCACATGGAGCCCAGACCAGTTGGAACCAGAAGGTTGAGGATGCTGACTCCCACTTACCTCCCCACCAGCCAATCAGAAGAATGTCCCCGAGCTGATCACACACCCCACAACCCCCCTCCCTCACCCTGTCTCTAAAAACCTTTCCCTGCAAGCCTTGAGGGAGTTTGGGTCTTCTAAGCACTAGCTGCTCTGGACTCCTTGCTTGATACCCTGCAGTAAATGCTGTACTTTCCTTCACCACAACCTGATGTCAGTTGATTGGCTTTACTGCTCACAGGCAAGCGGACCCAAGTTTGTTTCAGTAACAGAGAACGTGCATTCACGTACATTTTTAATTGCTTATAAAAATAATCTTTCTAATATGACAAAGACAAAAATCAAAAATAAAAACCCATCACCCACTTCTGTTTCTGCACCCTTTTCTAGCAGAGGCTTCTATCGTTAGTTGTTTAGCTTCCGCTATATGTTTACAATGCACTTGATAATAACATGAAAGCTTGTTTCTAAAAAAGTCAAAGCAAGGAAATAAAGTACACACCATCTTTCCACATAAAACTTTAAGTTGAATCTGAAATTTAAATCTTTTTACAGAAATGAAGTGTCCTGATGTGAAGCCTGAGTATTTAAATCGCCTTTCTGACCTGATTCCCTCCTCCACGGTAAGTACCCTAAGAGAATAATAGGGTCCAAACTTGCTTCTCTTTGCATCCCCAACACACAGCAAGATTCTTGGTACCAAGTGGGTGTTAACACTATGAAATGAATAAATGAATCCTCCAGTTCGAGGAGCTTCTACTCTAGTGGAGAGAAAATGTAATTAAAGGACTCTGGTCAGTATCCATCAGTGAATGGAGAGAAAGAGTAGCAAATGGAAAGAAAGAGTAACAATGGATGACTGAGCACACTGAAGACAAGGAGACCTTTGAACTGAGCTTCTGCAGCAAATTGGGTTTTGTCGCCCAGCACCCACGTCCTCGCTCTGCTTATAACAGAACACACTTTTTCCTCGGGGAACTATCTCTCTCCACTCAATCCAGGACAGCCTTTGCCAGCGCAATCAGAGCACCGAGTCTCCAATTACAGTTTGATTCTGAAATTATGCTGTGGTGTCAGAGTTCCTTCAGAGATGCTTGCTGGAAGGATGGAGGGGAACCTGGACTGTCAGAATAGCCCCGAAGCTGCTAGGGGCCACCTGGAGGAAAGCAGCACACACAGCGATGCTGGGTTCTTCCACAGTTGCCAGTGGACTTTAATATCTTGATGCCTTTGCTCAGACCACCTAAAATTCTCCTTTATTCCTTCACCAGCTGAAGTCTTACTCATTCATCAAAGCCCTATTGAACTATTCCAGCCTTTGAGAGGAGGGAAGATCCTCTCAGTTAGAATGAGTCATTCCTTTGTTCTCACAGTATGTTGTTTAAAATCTTAAAGCATTTACCGAGCTTTACAGAGCTCCTCTCACTGCCAAAATAATAATACTGGCCTTGAAGTTGCTCTGTAAGACTGTTCCATTGAAAGCACTGTTTAAAATATACAAACCCCGGCAAGACAGGAGTCCTTTTCTTTCTTTTTAAATAAAAGAGTTGGGTTTTTCTTTTAATTAATCTTTCAGCAGTGATGATGCATATTTTTGGTTTTACCTTCATCATTAATTATGGTTGTTTTCAAAAGTTAAATCTAAGTCATCGTGCGGCTACTCTGAAGGCAGTTTATGGGGAATTCATTGTTTTGGACCAGTTACTGGGCTTTCACTTTAGCTGATGTGCATATAGAGTAAAAAAAAGCAAAACCAAAAATCATTTATGTCACACAAATGCTTTCAAATTACATATGCATTTCCCACTCGGTTGTTATTTGCCAAAGTCTGAGATCCTGAAAGACTCATGGGATCCAAATCTTGTTGCTAAGGTTGCTGTTTTCTCAGGTTTTTTTTCTCCTAATCACTTACATATATATATATGTAAAAGTTTCATAAATATATATGTAATCTATGTATACATTAAATATTTCTATATTATTTATATATTTTAAAAATGCTTTCTTGGGCTTCCCTGGTGGCACAGTGGTTGAGAGTCCGCCTGCCAACGCAGGGGACACGGGTTCGTGCCCTGGTCTGGGAAGATCCCACATGCCGCGGAGCGGCTGGGCCCGTGAGCCATGGCCGCTGAGCCTGCGTGTCCGGAGCCTGTACTCCGCAACAGGAGAGGCCACAACAGTGAGAGACCCGCGTACCGCAAAAAAAAAAAAAAATGCTTTCTTACACTTCATTGAACAATTTGGTACATGATTCAAATTGACCTAAAATATGTCAGTTGAGTGAGCTGGTATTACAATAACAACATTAATATTACGCATTAGCACCTCATTCGATTATCTAAAATTTTAACCAGAGCCACATTTTTAAAAGTCTTATCGGGCTTCCCTGGTGGCGCAGTGGTCGAGAGTCCGCCTGCCGATGCAGGGGACACGGGCTCGTGCCCCGGTCCGGGGAGACCCCACATGCCACGGAGCGGCTGGGCCCATGAGCCATGGCCGCTGAGCCTGCGCATCCGGAACCTGTGCTCCACGGCGGGAGAGGCCACAGTAGTGAGAGGCCCACGTGCCACCAAAAAAAAAAAAAAAAAATCTTATCAATAATTATGGGGAAAACATCACTGGAGCTTCTTAGGTCTTATCTAGAGACACATTTTCCATTTTGAGCTTGTTGAGGAATAAAACATTCAAAATGCTATTTTCCTAGAATTCCAAAGTAATTAATTCAGTGGTCCTTATCTGCAGAAACATGCCAGGGTCAGAGGGAAGGCAGTGGCCTCGGGCAAGGAGCTAGCCTGTCTTCACTCTAGTTTATTCCTTTCTGGGGCCTGCAGTTACATGTGACTGTCCCAATATCTAACTTGAAGATCTCAAGTCTTCCACGAGGGCTCAGGTATGCCGACCAGGATGCCTCCCCAGACCCCCAAGTCATCTGTTCTCTGCAAATTCTTTACGTTGGGTGCCCTTTCCAGAAATGAAGGTGGCATAAATGTTGTACACGACATTTTCCCTCCTTCTTACATAGCTGGCTGGGCTGGGATGTGGGAGGGATAAGAAAGCATCCGTCAACAACTCCCCTGGGAACAGTTTCTTCATGCTACAGTTAGCTGCACTAAAACCAGAACAGAAACAAAATAAAAACCACCTGGGGAGCAGCAAGAGTGCTGGAAACCAGAAGGGCAGGGGATGCTGAGACACTGCCTACCTGGAGAGCCTTCCCTGGCAGGGCAGGTGCAGCTACTAAAGCCACTGCCTCCCTGCCAGGACACAAGAGAGAAAAGGGAGGGGGAAGCCCTGACCAACCCTTTCAGCTTTGCCCTCCTTTATTTCAGCCGGGAAAGTTCCCACAGGGGGGCTTGCAAGACAGGCTGAGAGAAATTCGCAGCTCATTAATGGTTAGCTGGCAGCTCACAAGACAACAAAGGCCTAGATGCAGGCAATTGGCTATTTCTGTTAGCTAATTTCACCCTATTTGAGGGCAAAAGGCAGGAGATGCGAGGGAACAGGCCTGAACAATGTGTCCAGAAGTGCTCTCAGTCAGCAAGAGGGCATTAAGTCTACATAACAGAAGCAGCAAGGGTAAAAGCCTGGAGCAATCACCTTGGTATTTTTAAAACGATAAATGCCATTTTATCAAGCACTTACTCTGTGCCAAACATACTGCTAAACGTTTTTCATATGTTACAGTCTCACTTAATCCTGACAACAGCCCTGTGAGTTGGTACAGTCATTCCTATTTTATGGATGAAAAAGGTCTTACTGCATCATTTTACAGATGAAGAAACTAAGGTTCAGAGTGATTAGAAAAAAAAGAGAATGAAAGAGTACCAATATTTCTGAAATGGGAAACGGTGAGACTATGCAGTGACTTACATGATATACGTTGTTACATTGTATACGAAGATATACATTGTTCTCACTTTAAAAAAAAATTATTTATCTCAAACACTAAATTTAAACTTCCCATTAAACAGTGGAACTGAGGACTTCCCTGGTGGTGCAGTGGTTAAGACTCTGTACTCCCAATGCAGGGGGCCTGGGTTTGATCCCTGGTCAAGGAACTAGATCCTACATGCATGCTGCAACTAAGACCCAGTGCAACCAAATAAATAAATTAAATTAATTTTTTTTTTTAATGTATAGGTTAAAAGAAAAACTGGAACTCTCAGAAAACAAAAAAAACCTCTTTCCGTTTTTGACAAGTCAGCATATTATGTAAACATTCACGTGTACTTCAACTATGCTCTTTGTCAAAATACCTTTTGAAAAAACAGCAAAAACATTCATTTAAAAACACAAGCCATTTAAACATGTAAAGTTTTGCTTGGACTAAGATTGGGTCCTTTTGGTTTTGTTTTGGTTTTTTTTTTGCGGTAGGCGGCCTCTCACTGTTGTGGCCTCTCCCGTTGCAGAGCACAAGCTCCGGATGCGCAGGCTCAGCGGCCATGGCTCACGGGCCCAGCCGCTCCGCGGCATGTGAGATCCTCCCGGACCAGGGCACAAACCCGTGTCCCCTGCATCGGCAGGCGGACCCTCAACCACTGCGCCACCAGGGAAGCCCGGGTCCTTTTGGTTGTAACAAGAACTGGATGCACAATTCAGTAGCATTTTAAAAGTCACTGGACTACCTCATTTCTATCCCCAAGCAACCTGCCAAGATTTCTTCCACTCAAGTCCAGAATCACTACAGATTTTACGTATTAAACACAATTCCAAAGCCTGGAGTAAGGGCCATTCACAGTAGCAAAGAAAAATGTTTTCTTGCTTCTTGCCCCATGAGAAAAGAAGCTATCATATTGCGAAACAGCACATGGTTGCCAAATGACCTTAAAATAGTCTTCACAAAATGGTAAGTAAAAAAAAAAAAAAAAAAAAAACCTTCCAAAAACCAAAAAATAAAACACTTCACTTCATGACAGGCATCTTATAGCCAGTGGTCAAAATGTATACTACAATAAAAACTTGCTGTCTCTCCACCATGCTCTCCATTTCTTCAGTGAAGCATTCTGCTGAATGACACACTGACCCCTCAGTACTCACAGGCTACTTCCTGATACCCCAAACACATCAGCTTCTACCAGCTGCATTTTAATATATACTAGGAATCAGTTGTTTCCTCCCCAACCTGTTTATGCCAGTTGTGCTTGTTAAAACTATAACGTGTGTTTCTACAAACAGTAGAAATACAAGTATGAAAACAAAGGTTTTCAATGGAAATTAATTTGAATGATTTGAAAATGCTCCATAAAGACAGGTTACTCAAATAAATTGCTACTGAATTAAATGTTCTCAAGACACCTTAGACTTGCGGGATGAGATCTGAAAAAAATTTAAATGGATTCTGCCCTCAGATTGATTCACAGGTATCTAATGTCTCACTCCATGTTTAAGAACTGAAACTAGCAATTATAGACTCTACAGTGTAGACATGGTTTATACAAGAGAGATAAGGTATACTTTTCTTCAGGTGATCACACTCCAAGCAAAGGCCTTGACATCAAATGTTTGGTGAATCAGAGTACACTTATTGTTTTAAGTTAAAATCTACTATAGAAAGTACATGTAGGGCTTCCCTGGTGGTGCAGTGGTTGAGAGTCCGCCTGCTGATGCAGGGGACACGGGTTCGTGCCCCGGTCTGGGAGGATCACACATGCCGCGGAGCAGCTAGGCCCGTGAGCCATGGCCGCTGAGCCTATGCGTCCGGAGCCTGTGCTCCACAACGGGAGCGGCCACAGCAGTGAAAGGCCCGCATAACGCAAAAAAAAAAAAAAAAAAAAAAAAAAAAAGTACATGTAATTCTTATGATCCTTTCAGGTAAGACTTTTGATCCACCAAATACTACTAGGTCAATTACATTAAAATAAGATTTCTACTGCAGTTTGTATTGTGAACAACTTTTTAACACTCTCACAGTTCACTTTCCAAAGCAACACTTATTTCAACATCTACTCTATTCATCATAACAAAATATTTCGTCCACACTTTACCAGTAAATATTGCCCAGACTCGTATGTCACTAACCTATATATTATAACTCACCACGAAATTAAAAATATCACAGCGGAAAGAAGGATAATGCACTGGCAATGCTCTCCCCAAACTGGACATGCCACTGCATACGCAGTGGACTGTGCATCTGACCCTGTGTACTGCCAGCATTGGCTCCAGAAGAAGGCAACTTTCTACATGAAGTACAGGTGTTTCTTCCGCAGCCAGTTTTTACAACACAGCTGTACATAATGGGGTTGAATAACAGGGTATACAATTTGCATTATGACCAGGTGAGGGTCAGGAACCAGTAAACACTGAGGACACGGGACAAAGCTGTTGTACAATTTATTTTTGATGCTTAAGCTTTCTTACCATTTTGTTCCAATGTGTTTATCATTGCAGCAGTATAAAAGTAATTGCTTTGGGTCTGGTCTCTGACATACCCAGCTTAAGTAGGTAACTTAGCTCAAGCTCTCTATTCAAAAAGGGCCTTTGGATTGGGTTGTTTGTTTTTTTGTTATTAAGCTGCATGAGCTGCTTATAAATTTTGGAGATTAATCCTTTGTCAGTTGCTTCATTTGCAAATATTTTCTCCCATTCTGAGGGTTGTCTTTTGGTCTTGTTTATGGTTTCCTTTGCTGTGCAAAAGCTTTTAAGTTTCATTAGGTCCCATTTGTTTACTTTTGTTTTTATTTCCATTTCTCTAGGAGGTGGGTCAAAAAGGACCTTGCTGTGATTTATGTCATAGAGCGTTCTGCCTATGTTTTCCTCTAAGAGTTTGATAGTTTCTGGCCTTACATTTAGGTCTTTAATCCATTTTGAGCTTATTTTTGTGTATGGTGTTAGGGAGTGATCTAATCTCATACTTTTAAATGTAGCTGTCCAGTTTTCCCAGCACCACTTATTGAAGAGGCTGTCCTTTCTCCACTGTACATTTCTGCCTCCTTTGTCAAAGATAAGGTGACCATATGTGCGTGGGTTTATCTCTGGGCTTTCTATCCTGTTCCATTGATCTATATTTCTGTTTTTGTGCCAGTACCATACTGTCTTGATTACTGTAGCTTTGTAGTATAGTCTGAAGTCAGGAAGCCTGATTCCTCCAGCTCCATTTTTCGTTCTCAAGATTGCTTTGGCTATTCGGGGTCTTTTGTGTTTCCATACAAATTGTGAAATTTTTTGTTCTAGTTCTGTGAAAACAACCCAATCCAAAAATGAGAAGAGCTAAATAGACATTTCTCCAAAGAAGATATACAGAGTGCCAACAAACACATGAAAGAATGCTCAACATCACTAATCATTAGAGAAATGCAAATCAAAACTACAATGAGATATCATCTCACACCCGTCAGAATGGCCATCATCAAAAAATCTAGAAACAATAAATGCTGGAGAGGGTGTGGAGAAAAGGGAACCCTCTTACACTGTTGGTGGGAATGTAAATTGATACAGCCACTGTGGAGAACAGTATGGAGGTTCCTTAAAAAGCTACAAATAGAACTACCATATGACCCAGCAATCCCACTACTGGGCATATACCCTGAGAAAACCATAATTCAAAAAGACTCATGTACCAAAATGTTCATTGCAGCTCTATTTACAATAGCCCAGAGATGGAAACAACCTAAGTGTCCATCATCGGATGAATGGATAAAGAAGATGTGGCACATATATACAATGGAATATTACTCAGCCATAAAAAGAGACGAAATTGAGCTATTTGTAATGAGGTGGATAGACCTAGAGTCTGTCATACAGAGTGAAGTAAGTCAGAAAGAGAGAGACAAATACCGTATGCTAACACATATATATGGAATTTAAGGAAAAAAAAATGTCATGAAAAACCTAGGGGTGAAACAGGAATAAAGACACAGACTTACTAGAGAATGGACTTGAGGCTATGGGGAGGGGGAAGGGTAAACGGTGACAAAGCGATAAAGAGGCATGGACATATATACACTACCAAACGTAAGGTAGATAGCTAGTGGGAAGCAGCCGCATAGCACAGGGAGATCAGCTCGGTGCTTTGTGACCGCCTGGAGGGGTGGGATAGGGAGGGTGGGAGGGAGGGAGACGCAAGCGGGAAGAGATATGGGAACATATATATATATATAACTGATTCATTTTGTTGTGAAGCTGAAACTAACATACCATTGTAAAGCAATTATACTCCAATAAAGATGTTAAAAAAAAAAAAGGGCCTTTGGAATATCAATTCTTACTTACTGCCTTACAAGTGCCCATACAATGCACTTCTATTATTTCAACTGACCCTCAGAAAACTCTATCAGATAGGCAAGCCATTTTACAGATGGGGTAGCTGAGCCTTAAGTAACTTGCCCAAAGCCTTGCAGCTGGTTGGCGATACAGCCAGACCTAGAACCCAAGCCTTAAAACCCTACTTTCACTGTACAACTAGGCTTCCTTCATCAAATCATGCCATATTCCAACCACTTGAACTTTAATCAACTTATAGAACTCTTGCATATATCTAAGGCTTCTTTAATAGTAAATAACCAGCTCACTGTGGGGCAGGCACTATGCTAAGCACTGACTATGTAGGATGGCATCTGAACACACTACAGCCCCCTGCTACGGACTTACCCAAGCTCACACATCGGCTCAGTGAGAGAGCTGGGACTTGACCCAGGCAGTCTGATTCCAATAACCCAGCTCTCAACTGAAGGAACTAGCTTTCAACTACTACACTATAATGCTGGCTAACTAGTTTGTAAATTCACCCAGGAAATAAACTATGTTTTTGTATTCTTCTCTTCTGAACATTAAAAGTAAGTACAGGGCTTCCCTGGTGGCGCAGTGGTTGGGAGTCCGCCTGCCGATGCAGGGGACGCGGGTTCGTGCCCCGGTCCGGGAGGATCCCACATGCCGCGGAGCGGCTGGGCCCGTGAGCCATGGCCGCTGGGCCTGTGCGTCTGGAGCCTGTGCTCCGCAATGGGAGAGACCACAACAGTGACAGGCCCGCGTACCGCAAAAAAAAAAAAAAAAAAAAGTTAGTACAATTGTCCAGGTGATGTGTAGTTTTCTCTTGTATTGCTTTCTAAAACAGTGAGTCTGAAACTTGTGCATACAAATCAGTTGGAGAATGAAAATGCAGAGTCTGATGCAAGAGAGCTGAGGTCGAACCTGAGATTCTGTATTTGTGAAAACTTCCAAGTGACGTTGGACCACACCTGGAGTGATAAGACTCAAAAACACAAGCTACTTTTCTACTGTAAATCTTGTCATAAGCAAAGGACTTTATTGGGTTAGGTATTTTACCGTTTTTAATCAGAATGGGTCTCAGGTCCTTGATGTCACTGATGGCCACCATTTGAAGAAGAACCAGAGGCTAAGAAGTAGGAATCTGTTTTGCTCAAAATTTTATCTCCAGTTATTATTTGAATAAATTCATTTTGTTTGCGATGTTGTACAAACTCTTTAGGATCAGAGCCTGAGAAGATTTGATACTCTATGAATATTCAATAGAAAATCCCCTTTTGATAGTACGTTTTGGTACTCCTCATTTTTGAGAGTCCTCTCATAACTATTTCTGTGAGGTACTGTAGAAGAAACATGAGCTTTTGGAGTCAAAAAGACCAGGAATTGGCATTCCAGCTCCAACTTCGTATTAGTTGAGTGACCTTAGGGAAACTGATGTTCAAAGAGGTTGTTACTTTGTTATCAGTAAAACGGAGCTAAGGCTACCTACACCTCCTTACATCTTTCATGACTATTAGGTGAAATAATATACCTAAACCAACTAGCACAGTTTCTGCCACATGGTAGGTATTCGATAAGTATTCGTTTTATCAAGAAAATTTATTTCCTACAATGTCAGTCTGTTTCAATTGGCAAAAGTGAATGACAACAAGAAGATATTTTTGCCAATGCTTGGGCTTTTAAAGGGAAAACAGTGTAAAAGTAATAAGAGCTAACATTTATTCAACATCTATTAAGGTACCAGTCACTCTCCAGGGACGTTTCTATTATCATCCCCTTTTACAAGTAAAGTCACAGGTTCAGAAAGATCAAGTAACCAGCCCAAGATCCCAACCCAGCACTGAGACTCCATGGTTTGCTCCCATAACCTCTAACCACCTGCCTCCCTGGCGGTGGGGGTGGTGCTTGGTGGTGCAGAGAAAAATCAAAGGCAATCCCAAGGAAAGAGGGAGAATCAGAGTCAGCATCCCTTGAAACATCTTATCTCACTGTCTGGAACATTCCTCCCAAGGCTCTTAAGAGGAACCTTACACAGAATTGAGGGGTTTTGCTTTTCTTATTGAATCTGCTTCTTTATACTTATTTTGACAATTTATCCTTAAGTTCACTGAAGTTATGAGCCATATCTTAGGGACTTTTGTGTTAAGCATAGATTCTTGAATTCAGGGGCGCTCAAATATTTGATTTAATATACGATTTCCCCTGGAGCATGGCTCATTGTTAACTCTAGCACAGATTTCACAAATAAAATGCCTGAAGTTGATTCTGAGGTCAACAAATACCAGAGGAAACTGACTCTAATTTGAAACATAAGTGAGGGAAACAAATGCTGTAAAAGGTTAGCATGCTAAATAATAAAGGAAACAAAAGAAACTAAAAACATCCAGGAAGACACTTCCTTTTCTTTTTTTCTTCTTCCTTTCTTTCCTTTCTTCTCCTTCCTTTATTTTCTTCCATTCCATTCTTTTTTCCTTTCTGTCTTCCTTTCTTTCCTTTCTTCCTTTCCCTCTCTCTCTTTCTTTCTGTTTTTTAACCCTACAGTCTATTAAACTGAAAGGGTACAATGGCTTAGAAACCATTATCTACTATTACCATTCAGAGAAGGAAGATCTGGGGTCAATGATGACATTTCAAATTACCCAATCGTTACCCCTGTTGAGTAATTCAGATGACACCACCTGAGACACTGTGCTAATTATATACAAGATGATGACAGATGTGCTACTGAAAACTGCAGATCTAAAGAGGGAGTCAGAAGGGAGTGATGAAAGAAAGATTCACAGAAGAATATTTGGCAATGCACGGAAATAAGTGGAAACTGCGCTAAATAATTATTTTATTTGTAACAGGTTCATAAACCTTTTTCATGACTAACGAGGGAAAAAAAATTCAGACATTTCATGCTCCGCTGTCTAAAAGAAAGATACTAACATAATTTAACTTAACACAGTATGATTTCATTGTTACAGAAATTTTTCCTAAAAGAGAACTGATGCATTTAACATGTCAAGCATTACACCTCAAACTAGTGTTTGGGCCAATTTAGTGTGTTCTAATTACAGCTATATGGTTCACCACAATGGCCCTACTCCAGAGCATGAAATCATGCTACTCTCGTGAGGAAAGATTCCCTGTCTTGGAAAACAGAGTTAGGAAACTCTGAGGAAAGATTCCCTGTCTTGGAAAACAGAGTGAACAAACCACACACACAAAAAAAATGTTTCAAAGTCATCTTTCAAACCTTTGTAAAGTAGTTCTCATTTGCTCTGAAGTCACATTTTCCTTCACATCTTTCTGCCAAGAAATAGATGTGTACCACAAGTTTATCACTCTCTAATCCCTAATATCTTTAAAATTCTCTTTTGTGCCATGACTTGTTTGTATATTTCCAGTGAGAACTCTGTGATGAAAAGAGACAATGAATATTCCTGGAAGACTAGTCTTGTAAAGACGCAAAGACGCTGATAAAATGGTAAGAGGCAAATACTGAGAAACTAACAATGCTCTATGCGCCAGATGTCCTTGAATGGTTTCCATCCCGTAGGAACCAAAACCTTAAGGGCTTATTCTTCTGTTTCAGCACTCCCTTCTAACCCCCTGTTTAGATCTGCAAAATGAAACACCAACAGGAACACCTGAGAAATAAAACCTAACCCTGTCATCACACTCACTGCTGGCAGAGACCAAGTGAGTAATCGGGGAAATAACCAAGTGCCAACCTCTAAATATTTCACCTTAACTTACAAAGCTTTTCAAATACAACTTTGAAAATGAGTCATGATCTGGGGAGGGAAGGCTAGCGTGAATCATCCTAGAACTTTTATAAGATTAAATTTCAGAGGATGTAATGAAATCTGGCCTAGTCTCAAGAACTAAGAAATATTATGGAATTAAAACTCACAGGCTAAGGAAATGCCGTGAGGACTTCTGCCACCCAAAAAACAGAACATTCAAAGCCACACACAGTTGGTTTCAAAATCATAAATGAAATACCTGACTAGCTGAATCTGCATGTGTGAAGGAAGAGAATGAGTTAGAATGAAGTGGCCTTATTCATTCCCCTGACTAGGTAGACAGTTTTGTGGGTAAACTTTTTAAAAAATCTGAACAATAAAGAAGTTTCCCATCCAACTTCTCTACACATTCTGCAAAAGCTTTGAAAACTATTAGATACACGAATATGATGATGCAAGCTATAATCTAGTGCACTTATTTGATTTACTAGTTCCAAACACTTCACTGTTGTTATCAACAAATTATTTTAACCACTTTACAGTACTCGTCATCTTAAGATCTGAAAGCATACACGGACTATCACAGAAAAACATTTTAAAAAAAACAAAAATAAAACAGTAGCACCTTCATGGATTCCTGTGAAAAGCACACCAGGGAAGAATAGGAAGAATAAACAGAGTATATTAAATTTCTCATTAGCACACTGACTTATCTACAACCTTTGAGCACAGGACAGTACTTCCATCATCGATACTGCAAAGCCTCTCGTGAAAAAGTCCGTTTCTCCCAAGAACTGTCTTCATGACTCTGGCACTTTCTCCTGCCTGCCACACAGCATCAACATTGAGGACTTCAACATACAGACCCTCTTGCTGGCACTGTCACAGCTCCCCCGAGTCCTGGAGACCCATGGAGTCTAGGAGGACCTACATTCTTGCCGGGGGCGGGGTGGGGGGGGAACCTATTATATATCTATTTCCTCTATGGCCCCACTCACCTGGAGAGAACAATGATAGCTAATTTCTTCTATCAGAGCTTAAATTCTAAGAAAGAAAGCACTGCAAAATAACAAATAGAGAAGGTAAACTAACAAATCGTCACCTTTGTATTTCACTTTAGAATTTGTTCTGAGTTACTTTAATGTACTTTATGAAAGAAATCTGTTCTGTTTACGGTTTTTGCAAAGGTAAAATTATATTCTACATTCCCCTCCTTACCCCTCCAGAGTCTTTGATTCTGTTACATACAATGGTTCATTAAAGCTTTACTTTTATGCCACACTAAGATAAAGACCAACACCCACCTTTACAGACTATATAAGGCTAAGCGGAAACTAAGCATTGGCATTCCAGAGGTATATTTTGCTTGTTACATTTGCCAAAATGTACAACAAACCACATCAGTTGGATAAGAAATAAACAAAATGAATTTCATATAAACTTTGAAATTATACTTTTAAAAAGACAGATTGCAAAGACAATAATGCTCAAATATACCGAACTATACTCTTGGCTCAAAACGGCATTAGCTTTGGCACTGCATAGCCACCGTACCCTGAATAGGCCAGTTTCTGTCCTGGCAATGGCCAACACCGCTTCGTTGTTAATGATACATAACCCATTGCTCTGTAAGGGAGAGGCACAACATGTGCTGACTTAGCTTTTTTCTGCAATCTCTTGGAAAGGAGGGGCCCTTTCTGAGTCCTCCGCAGCACTGTAACATCAACTACGAAACTCCCCTTCTCCCTCTGTGGATTCTCATTTCAACTGCAGACACCTGGTAAGACCGCAATTTAATTCTGCGTCTCTGCACAAGTTAAGTACATAACCACCCTATGCTGTGGCTAACCACTGAACTGCCATCTGAACCCATGGACAGAATTTCACTGGCACCCTTCCAGCAGCTTGGATACACACTCCTTTTACGCACGTAGTCTGCACTGTATCACTCTGCACTGGCATCACTTCAGATGTGATAACTCTGCTTTTCCCAATGGCCTGCTAGTTTCTTGAAGGTGGAGACCATATCCGAAGTTTTTTGCTAGGTATAACATTATTGTATACATGGCAGGTCCACAGTGTTTCTTTTTGCAAAATAATTCTCACCTTTAAATAACTGAGATCTGAAACATCCCAAAGCAGATACAACCCTTCAAACTTTTCCACTCAGATTCCTAAATTCACAAAACTTACCACATATCTTTAGACTTGTTCTAGCTATCATTGAGCCTAATTCGCCAAATAGCAACTTTGTCTGTATTTCATTTATTGTGGAAAAAAAAAATGTAACCCTTATTGATAGTTACAGCAGGCCAGGCACTGTGCCCACCACAAGGTTTACAAGATTATACCTCACTGAGTCCTCGAACCACCTCAGAGGGTAGATAGGACTCTTACTCTCTTTTAAACAAGGAGGAACTGAAGCAAGGGAGTTAACCCACCTTGCCCAACATTTCACAGCCAGCGTGACAAAGCCAGAAATCACACCCAGGCAATTTGGTTGTGGAACCCAAGCGCTTACCCTCTCTGTTTTTGGAGAAACGACTCCCATTTATTACTGGTTTATGATATTCAACTTTGAAGCTACTTTCACATATTTTGTTACATCTAATCTCAATAAGTAACTTGTGAAGGGTAGATATCATTACAAATGAAGAACAGACAGAGACAAAAAATTTCATGCACCTAGCTATAATGAAAGCATCAGATAGAGTACCAATTTCCTCTGTCTTAAAATCCAATGTGTAATGCTTCCCACAAGCTCCCCTCGATATGCAACCTTGTAATTAGATGGTAGCTGAAAAGGATGTGGTTTGGGAGTTCAATTATATTTTACAACACATTTTGTTATAGAATGGAAATATGGAAAACACAGGTGGTCACATTTTATGAATAATTTTCCAAAACTCATTTAAATCCTGTATGAATTTTCCTATGGGGAGGAAAAAGTTACAAAGGGAGATAAATTTCCAAAATCCTGCACACAGCCCCCCGCACAAGCCTGTTTAACTCCGAGAGTAGCTATTATATGTTACTAATCCTTTATTACGGGCAGTTCCTGGTCACTTTTTCTTGGAATTTTACCATTGAGCCTGACATAGAGTAGATGCTTCATCAACGTTTTTTTTCACCTGCAGTCATTTAACTTTCACTAGTAAAGACCTATGTTTCAGGCTTCTGTGACAGACTGCACTACTGAACCTCATTCCTCACCCCTCCCTGTACCTATGTCCTTTGCGTATATTTCACCACCCCTTGACACAAGGGCTTGTCGCATGTGATCCACATTGGCCAACAGAATGAGGAAGAAGTAATGTTTTTTGTTGCTGCTCTTGTTGTTGTTGTTTTGTGGTACGCAGGCCTCTCACTGTTGTGGCCTCTCCCGTTGCGGAGCACAGGCTCCGGACGCACAGGCTCAGCGTCCATGGCTCACAGGCCCAGCCGCTCCGCGGCATGTGGGATCTTCCCGGACCGGGGCACGAACCCGTGTCCCCTGCATCGGCAGGCGGACTCTCAACCACTGCGCCACCAGGGAAGCCCAGAAGTAATGTTTTGAGTCTAGGCTTCAAGAGGCCACACGTATTTCCACTTGCTCCCTTGTGCTTCTGACAGACCCTGGGAAGGCCTGGGCTAATCCACTGGTGCAGGAGCATGAGACACTCGTGGAGGAAAGCTGCGCCAGCCAGCCCCACCCCACTCTATCCTGCAGCTCAGCTGGCATCGGCAGAGCTGCTGCAGCAAACATTTAAAGGGTGAGAAATAAATGCTTATTTTGCCTATTTCTGAATGCCATTGTATTTAGGGTGATTTATTATGCAACAAGAGATAACTGATACAACTTCTTTTTTTTTTTTTTTTTTTTTTTTTTGGTGGTACGCGGGCCTCTCACTGTCGCGGCCTCCCCTGTTGCGGAGCACAGGCTCCGTACGCGCAGGCTCAGCGGCCATGGCCCACGGGCCCAGCCGCTCCACGGCATGTGGGATCCTCCCGGACCGGGGCACGAACCCGTGTCCCCTGCATCGGCAGGCGGACTCCCAACCACTGCGCCACCAAGGAAGCCCGATACAACTTCTTGAATTGCAGTTATGGACTAGGCAATTTTATTTAATCCTGATGACTTTGGGAAGTTTTTATTATTAGTCCTACCTTCTAACTCTATCAGTTCATATACCTGTTTATACACATTTAAAAATCATTTGTGCAGGCCCTACTCCAGGTCTATAAATGAGGATCTCCTGGGGCATGGGGTCTTTGTACCTATTTTTTTTTAAGTTCTGCAGGTGATTCTGATGTGTAGTCATGATTAAGGACCCTAATTGACAGTCCCAAAAGATGAAGGGCCAGCCTATTCACAGTCCAGATTTGGCCTTTCACTTTTAGGCAGGGCTTCAAAGTCCATGGGAGACTGGGACTTATGTCATGTTCACAGTGAAGCACGTCAAGAGTAAGGATGTCCCTGTTGGGACAAAAGATTCCAAAGCCTCCTCCTTGCTACCCCCCACCCCCTGCCATCAACTCCAGGTTTTGCAAGGATGGTTCCCAGGACCCTCTGGAGATGCTGAGAGCCACTACAATTCATCAGTCAAGTACCACGGGTTAGGCCCTGTGCTAAGTGCTTTAGCATAAATCTTATTTCATTCACATTAAAAAAGAGAGCAATGAGGTTAATAAGTACTTTGATGAAACTTATACCATTAATAAACGGTGGACCCAGGAATCAATTTCAGGTCTGTGCAAATGCAAAACTCTCAATCTTTTTTTTCTTTCTTTTTTTTTTGGCCACGCTCCTCCACTTGCAGGATCTTAGCTCCCTGACCAGGGACTGAACCCGCACCCTTGGCAGTGAAAGCACCGAGTCCTAACCACTGGACTGCCAGGGAGTTCCCCAAAACTCTCCTTCTTAATCTCTAAAACAAACCATTTTAGCACCAGTAGCTCTCACTAAGGCTGCAAGGAAAATGCATTTGAAGCAATGACCTCTCAAAGGTCTCTAGGGATGAGATGCTGCCTTGATCGGGTTTCCAACAAAAATTTTAGCCACTGTCAGGGCCAAGGCAAGATGGAAGGGAAAGGAGGAACATGGCAGGGGGTAAGGGACGAGGGGTGGGGAGAGAAAGTCACAGATGGAGATCTGGGAGCCATCATTTCGTGAATCAGGTAATTTTTCAAGTATTGGATGTCCACAACTCAAAAACCATCTCATGAAAATCTAGAAGCTTGGTCCACTATGTACACAACTTCACACAGTAAATACAGTACCGACAGCATTCAGCAAAAAGTATTTGTTTGGCTGCTTATGAATTTATGATTATTTTTCACCTTGTAGCCTCTACATCTCTGCAATAAGGGTGAAGTGCTCTGGACAAAGAGCCAGAAGACATGGTTTGAACTTTACTGTCTGCCAGTTACCACCTACACTGGAAAAGTCACAGCCTCTTCAGAACCCAGGCTGATCGGTGAAACCACATTCCAGGCACCTGGAGGCGGCTCTTTCTCCCACATCCTAGGATAAGAAGAACCCGCTACATGCTCACCGTGACTTTTCTAATCACTTCTCCACGCTTATTTAAAAGAAATTCCCTATTCCTTGGAGTCTCATACCGTCTAATTATACCACTTTGTGTTTTCCAGTTCTGACATTGCCCCTTTTTCCTGAAGGCTTTAGAACTTGGTTCATAGCCTCTCCATCCCAAGTATCCCTTCCATTACCCCTTCCATTTTCTTGAGTGATATCACAGCCCATGCTGATGGTCAGGACAACCTCCTCAGCTCCAGTGGGGTCAGTACCACCACAGGTCCTCAGCCATCGTATCGTAGCCCACTGCCGCATTCTGGACTTCCTCATTCAGAGGGACCCCCACCTCTGAATCCTCAAAATAAAATACCTCCGCCTGACCACAAACTTCCTGATCTTCTTGCTCTCTCACCCCTACTACACCTAGACATCAATCCAATCGGAAATCCTGGCCCCTTCACCACCCTCCTTCTTCCCTCTTCGGGTTTCCTTCCCCATCCAGCTCAGCCTCCATGATCTTTGTACCTGACGGAGTCAAAACTCCATGACCTGAGATCTTCCTCTCAGTGCCGACGACTGAGGAAACCCAAATTCCTGTCAACCCAACTCTTCACATTCTTTGTATCTCACCTGGGCAATGCATGCAGTTGGAGAAAATCCACAAGGCTCTGTACATTCACGATGCCATTATTAAATCCATGGTTTCTACTTCACCAGAACCCTCTTAGCTGCTTCCCTTCGAGCTCTCCTCCATTTATACAGCAGCTGTTTCAAACCTTCCTCATTTTCTTTATAGAACTTTTTACTATCAAAAATGCGAAATGGGGCTTCCCTGGTGGCGCAGTGGTTGAGAGTCCGCCTGCCGATGCAGGGGACACGGGTTCGTGCCCCAGTCTGGGAAGATCCCACATACCGCAGAGCGGCTGGGCCCGTGAGCCATGGCCGCTGAGCCTGCGCGTCCGGAGCCTGTGCTCTGCAACGGGAGAGGCCACAACAGTGAGAGGCCCCCGTAACGCAAAAAAAAAAAAAAATTTTTTTAAAATGCAAAATGATTTACTTGCTTATTTTCTGCCTCCCCCAATGGAATTTAATCCTTCATGCGGGCAGAGGCTCTGTCTTGTTCACAGTTGTATTTCCACATTATAGAAGACACTAATTTTTGCAAAATGAATGAAAGAACACTGACATTAGGTGGTTTTCCCTGCTGACTATGGGTTAGGTTCCCCAGCCTATACATTCTTTCATAGCAGCACCCTGTACTTATTCTATCAGGCACCTATCACAGTGTGTTCACTGCCCCTTAGGGGCAGTGAAGACTCCTAGTCACCAATTGTATGCCTTTTCCTTAGTTCAGTGCCCGGCCCGTAGTAAATACTCACTGTATCTGAGTAAGTAATAACGTTTAAATGCTTGGCAGCATTTTACAGAACACTAGTCCAAGGGGATATGAATAAGGTATTCTGCAATGAAAGGGTCCCATGACAGAATAATCTGGGAAATGTTCTAACAGGTTTCTTCACTACAGGATTTTTCAAAGCTTTTAACATGCTAATACGCACTTTGAGTCTCCAAGAATGAAGCTTTTCTCAAATATAAGCTGAAACTCTGATACATGGCTAGATAGATAGGCACAGATATAGATATACAGATACAGTATGTGTGTATGTTTGTGAAATGGGGGGGGGTGAGGTGCAACGGATTTTGATTGCTTTGGAACCACTGCTCCAGAGAATAGAGAAAAATAATAATTTAGGAAACGAGTCTTCTAAAATTTAGTTCATAAATTGTTTAAAAGCATTCTAAGTAACCATTTCATTATAAAATGAAAAGAATTGGGATTTCCTCAGAGTCAACAGTCTAACATTATCATCTGGCTCAGGCAAGTCAGTAAACAGTTATTTAGAAGATGAACTCATTTAAAGAGCAAAACGGTATTAAAAGGGACACTGGGGCAGTTGCTAACCTAGTCTCTTGAGTGAAATGGAAGGCTGCAAGGAGAAAGAACACATGATTTAGGGAACTACTGTGAAGAACAGCTACAAACCCAAACTGTAATCCCACAGCACACCAGGCTTCAAAAAAACAGGTGGATTTTGAAAAAACAGAAAAATGAAAATGTTTTGATATTTCAAAACATTTGCAACAAGAAAGCAATTACTGATGCTACCCAGGCACATAGGTACTATGCCATCACTATATAGAATTGTCATAGAGGTGATAAGATGACTTAAGGAGATCGAAAAACAAAAAACATTGACACATGCCATGAGCCCTTGCTACTTACGCATAAACAGAAAGAGACATAAACCGCATCTTATGAGTGACTGCAATTTAAGACATTTTCAGTTATCTTGTCAACACATGAAGCACTGCCTTATCTAATCTGTTTATTTCACACAATAGTCCCTATCATAGGAATGTCTCAAAATATTTTGCACACGAAAGTGTCATTCAGAAGAGAATGCTTTCAAAATGTGTAATCTCATTTCCTGAATTTTAACATTGTATCACAAACACTCACTGAAGTCTGTTTTCCGAAGGAATTCCTTTAATCATGAAATAATTAGAGACTGGACACTATTTTGGAGCCGGCCAGTTTCTTTAAGGGGGTAAAGCCCTTAAACTCTTTTCCTATCTGAACTCTTTTCATCTCTTCATTTTGTTACAACCTTTGTTTACACAAGATGACTCATGAACTGAAACTAATTAACCTACTATTAGCTGGACATTTGATTTCTACACATTGTAATTAGCTGACACTCAATGACTGTTATTAGCACAGTCGTTATCAAACCCACACCACCTTCATATTCTCTTACCAGAGAGAAGTATATGCATTTCAGGTTTAATTTGAAAATGTCTGACATAGAACAACTTTTTCTATACTCTAAATCAGCTCTCCCAAATTTTAGAAAACACTGCCTCCTTGATTTACATCCTATTATATCAGCCTTCAAAAAAAAATAAACAGTAACCTCCTTTTGCCATGTTGATATATGGTTGTGTATTACAGACCAGCTCACTATGACAAAACAGCTGCAATTCAAAGCGCATTTGATCCTCATTATCTGCAGATTCTACATTTGCAAATTTGCCTACTTTCTAAAATATATTTTTAGTCCCCAAATCAATACTCACGGCACTTTTGCGGTCATTCGCTGGCATGAGCACAGTGCCAAAAAATTTGAGTCACCCAACAATTCCCAGCTGAGGTCGAACAAAGTGACACTCTGCTGTCTGGTTCCTGCTCACGTACTTCTCGTGGTCTATTTAGTGCCGCTGTTTTTGTATTTGGGGGCTTTCTGTTGTTTCTCTCTTAAAATGGTCCCCAAATGTACAGCTGGAGTGCTACCTAGTGTTCCTAGGCTCAAGAAGGTTGTGATGTGCCTCACAGAGAAAATACATGTGTTAGACACAGTTCGTGTGGGCATGAGTTACAGCACTGTTGGTCCTGAGTGCAATGTAAATGAATGACTAATATATATTAAATAAAGTGTCTTTAGCAGAAAAACACTTAAAACAAGATTATGTATTGACTGGTTGATACCAAATTGTAACCATGGGCTCACAGGAACCTAACTTTGTTCCCCAAGAGCAACAGATCAGTATTTGCTAATTCAGTGTCTGCAGCAACTGTACAGAACATAACTACCACAAAGAGCGAGACTCTCTTGCATTTTGTAACCTACCATCTAGCACCTGAATGTCTGGAGAAGTCAATCAATACTCTCAGAACAATGCCCCTGTTAACAAAATCGACCTGAGTGTGGAGGGGATGGAGGGAGCTCCTGCTGTCCCTGACACTGGAGCATGGGAGGGCCGTGTGACGGGGTGAAGCAGCAGCCAGTCTTGAGTTCTCCCTCTCCCATTTGGTGGAAGGCAAGGCAGTCCTTCTAAGCCTCACAAGACCCTGAGAGAGGGCAAGGAAGCCACAGTTTATCCCCACACTGAGGGCTGGCTCTGTGGGCGTGTGATCTGCACAGACACACAGGGCCCCTTCTGGGTTTAATATTCTGATGTTATTGGCTTAAAATTCTTAATAATTTTTGAACAAGGAGTCCTGCACTTTCGTCTTGCACTAGGCACCACAAATTAGGTAGCTGGTTTTGCCCACAGGATTCCTACACTGCTACTCAGTAGGTTAGTCTCACAAAAGGGAAGCTCACCTCTGTATAGGAGGGAGGGGCAGCACATGTCATCCAGAGAAGGAACGAAAGGTCCTGTCAAGAAGCAACAAGGATGGGGAGAGGGACCAAGGTGGCAGAGTAGAAGGACCCTAAGCCCACCTCCTCGCATGAGCACACCAAAATCACAGCTAACCGGAGCACAATCATTGATGAAGAAGACTGGAGCCTACCAGAAAAGATCTTCTACAACAAACATAAAGAAGGAACCAAAACAAGATGGGTAGGAGGGGTGGGCTTGCAGTATAATCAAATCCCATAACCCCTGGGCGGGCAACCCACAAAGGGGAGAATAATTATATTATACAGGTTCTCCCACAGGAATGAGTCCTGAGCACCACATCAGGCCCCCCAGGCCAGTGATCTGGCACTGGGAAGAGAAGCCCCCAAAGCATTTGGCTTTGAAAGCCAGCAGGGCTTGATTACAGGAGCTCCAAAGGACTGGGGGAAATAGAGACTTCACTCTTAAAGGGTGCACACAAAATCACACACACACCAGGACCAAGGGCAAAAGCAATAATTTGATAGGAGCTTGGGCCAGACCTAGCTGCTAGAATTGGAGGGTCTCCTGGGGAGGTAGGGGACAGGTGGAGTTGGTTATGGCTCACCTTGGGGACAGGGACACTGGTGGCGGACATATCAGGAAGCATTCATCTGCATGAGCTCTCCTGGAGGCTGCCATCTTAGCACCAAAACCTGGTCCCACCCAACAGCCTGTAGGCTCCTGTGCAGGGACACCTCAGGCCAAACAACAAACTGAGTGGGGACACAGCCCCACCCAGCAGCAGATAGGCCACCTAAAGATTTCCTGAGCCCACACATGCCTCTAAACACACCCCTAGACATGGCCCTGCCCACCAGGGGGCCAAGACCCAGTTCCACTCACCAGTGGGCAGGCACCAGTCCCTCCAACCAGGAAGCCTGCCCAAGTCTCTAGACCAGCCTCACCCACCAGGGGGCAGACACTGGAAGCAAGAAAATACAGTTCCACAGCCTGCAGATCAAGTCCACAAACACAGGCCAGACACTACCCTGGGACCAGCCGGCCCCTGGCCTTTGGGTGACAAGAGGGGAGTGCACTGCTGGGAGGCATAAAACATCTTATACAGAGGGCCACTTCTCCAAGGTCGAGAAGCATCACTAACCTACCACATACATAAAAATACAAATAGCAATTCAGACACAATGAGGCAACAGAGGAATATGCTTCAGATGAAGGAACAAAATAAAGCCCCGGAAGAAGAGCTAAATGACATGGAGATAGGCAATCTACCTGAGAAAAAGTTCAGACTAGTGATCATAAAGATGATCAGAGAACTTGGGAGGAGAATGAAAGCATAGAGCAAGAAATTAGAAGTTTTAAACAAAGAATTAGAAAATATAAAGAACAGCCAAAGAGAATTGAAGAATAAGTGAAATGAAAAATACGCTAGAAGGAATCAATAGTAGACTACATGAGGCAGAAGAACAGATCAGTGAGGTGGAAGACAGAGTAGTGGAAACCATTGCTGTCGAAGAGAAACAAGAATGAAAAGAAATGAGGGCAGTTTAAGAGCCCTCTGGGATAATATCAAGCATGCTAATATTTGCATTATAGGGGTCCCAGAAGGAGAAGAGATAGAGAAAGGGCCTGACAAAATATTTGAAGAGATAATAGCTGAAAACTTCCCTAACCTGGGAAGGGAAACAGTCATCCAAGTCCAGATTTGATGGAGAAATCAAAACCTTTACAAACAAGCAAAAGCTAAAAGAATTCAGCACCATCAAACCAACTTTACAACAAAAGCTAAAGGAACTTCTCTAGGTGGAAAAGAAAAGGCCACAACTAGAAACAAGAAAATTACAAAATGGAAAAGTTCACTGGTAAAGGCAAACATACAACAAAGGTAGGAAATCATCCACACACAAAGCTTGTAGGGAGGTTAAAAAACAAAAGTAGTAAATTCATCTGCATCCACAAGAAGCAGTTAAAGGATACACAAAACAATTAGATGTAAAATATAATATCAAAACCAGTAATCATGAGGGGAGGAGGGTACAAATGCAGGGTATCTAAAATGCATTTGAAATTAAGAGATAAGCAAATTAAAACAAGCACGTAGAACAAAAAAATTTTAAGTTTGTATGGAAACACAGAAGTCCATGAACAGCCAAATCAATCTTGAGAAAGAACAGAGCTGGAGGAATCAGGCTCCTTGACTTCAGACTAAACTACAAAACTACAGTAATCAAAACAGTATGATACTGGTACAAAAACAGACACCTAGATCAATTGAACAGCATAGAAAGCCCATAAATAAACCCAGGCACTCATGGTCAATTAATTAACAACAAAGGAGGCAAGAATATACAATTGAGAAAAGACAATCTCTTCAATAAATGGTGCTGGGAAAACTACACAGCTACATGTATAAAAATGAAGTTACAACATTTTCTAATACCATATACAAAAATAAACTCAAAATGGATTAAAGACCTTAATTTAAGACCAAATACTATAAAATTCCTCGAGGAAAACATAGGCAGAACACTCTTTGACATAAATCGCCACTATTTTTTTTTGATCCACCTCCTAGAGTAATGGAAATAAAAATAAACAAATGAGACCTAATTAAGCTTTTGCACAGCAAAGGAAACCATAAACAAAATTAAAAGACAACCTACACAATGGGAGAAAATGTTTGCAAGCAATGCAAATGACAAAGGCTTAATTTCCAAAATATACAAATAGCTCATACAGCTTAATATGAAAAAAAAAAACCAAGCCAATCAAAAAATGGGCAGAAGACCTAAATAGACATTTCTCAAAAGAAGACATGCAGATAGCCAACAGGCACATGAAAAGATTCTCAATATCACTATTATTAGAGAACTGTAAATCAAAACTATGATGAGGTAATTCAGAATGGCCATCATTAAAAAGTCTACAAATAATAAATGCTGGAGAGCGTATGTAGAAAAAGGAGCCCTGCTACACTGTTGGTGGGAATGTAAATTGGTATAGCCACTATGGAAAACAGTATGGAGATTCCTTTAAAAACTAAAAATAGAGTTACCATATGATCTACCAATCCCACTCCTGGGCATAGAGCCGGAAAAGATGAAAACTCTAATTCGAAAAGATATATGCACCCCAACGTTTATTGCAGCACTATTTACAACAGCCAAGACACAGAAGCAACCTAAATATCCACTGACAGATGAATGGAAAAAGAGGATGTGGTATATATATGCAATGGAATACTACTCAGCCATAAAAAAGAATGAAATTTGCAGGAACATGGATGGATCTACAGATCATATTAAGTAATTCAGACAGAGAAAAACAAATATCATAAGATATTACTTATATGTGGAATTTAAAAACATGATACAAGTGAACTTATTTACAAAACAGAAATAGATTCACAGACATAGAAAAGAAATTTATGGTTACCAAAGGGGAAAGTGGGGGTAGAGGGAGATAAATTAGGAATTTGGGATTAACAGACACACAATACTACATATAAAATAAACAACAAGGTCCTACTGTGTATATATAGTACAGGGAACTATTCAATATTTTGTAATAACCTATAATGGAAAAGAATCTGAAAAAGAATACATATATATATATATATATATATATATCTGAATAACTTTGCTGTGCACCTGAAACTAACACTACATGGTAAATGAACTAAACTTCAATTTTTTTTAAAAGGGTTAAAAAATAAATTCCAAAAAAAATTATATTTGGGAAAAAAAAGATGCAACAAGCTGGTGACCAGTGCCTGGGGATGTCTCCCTAGGATTCTTATAGCATTTCTACTTCTAGTACAAAGGTTTTTAACAAGGAATAGTGACTACAGGACCCAGTCCCTCTGGTAACCTAAGATGGTCGTAGGCTCAGATAAGAGACTCAGATAAACATTAAAAGGGGACCTCAGCTGTTTTCTCACAGGACAATCTCACGGGTTCTTACACATATTATGCAAAGTTTGCTCCAGTCACAAAGTAGCTCTTTTTCATGTTTTTAGGCTAACAGCAAAATAAGGATATTTGCTACATAAACTAGGTTTAAATTTTACTTAGGTAAAAACAATAGTTTGTTTTCTTCACACAAAGAACATCTACTTCAAAAAAAAACTCCCATAGAAGCAAGCTGTGGTATGGAATTCAACAAAAACGTTATTTCTACCTCATTAGGCTAACATAAAATGAAGTGGGTATTTTAAAAAATAAAATAGTTTAATTTACTCCTGGATGAAAATGTACTTGGCTTTCTTCTACCTCAAACATAGTAACAAGCTGCCATGCCCCCAAAATAAAATGATTAACTTACTGCAGAAGCCATACTTTGGGTCTGTGATATTTCTGCTTGTTCAACCTTTAGTGGCCCCTTAGGAAACAAGGACTTTGAAGGGTTTCTGTGGTAGAGCCTGTAGCCAGCTCTGCAGCTTGGCAATTGTATAAAGGACACTGGGCCAGCTCTTTTCAAATCTACTCAGTCTGGATTCTCTGCTTCACATCGCTTGCTGCCGTCCCACTTTTGCCATGCTACTTTGGACCAAACCCTGAGTACTGAGAGGGTGTCCTGATGGGCTGTGCAGTCCTCCTCCTTCTATTCTAAAATCAGTCCAGTGGCAGACTGACCTAGAGCAGAGTTTTATTATATCATTGTTTCATCAAAAGCTGACAGTCCCTCTCTGCACTGCCCTTTCTTTGAACTAAAGTCCACTCCTCCCTCCAATCTCTCCAAACTCATTTCCTACTATGACCGGACATTATTCTCATTCCCCTCAGTACTGCCATTGTTTTTCACACTTGCTTTTCCCTTACTGCTGCTGTGTGTGTGTGTGTGTATGTGTGTGTGTATCGGGGTATGTGGTAGGTGGGAACAGTCTTTCTAAATCACCCTCCCCAACTGTAATCCAATTCACGTTCTATTTCTCCAGGAGCTCTTCCCAGCTCCTCCAGTTCACATTTCTGTTCTTTAGCTGCACAGCCATAGCTATTAGGCCTTTTTTTCTTTTTGTTTTTGGGCCCCACCACGAGCATGTGGGATCCTAGTTCCCCGACCAGGGATCGAACCCATGACCCATGCCCCCTGCGGTGGAAGTGCGGAGTCCTAACCACTGGACCGCCAGGGAAGTCCCTAATTATGTCGTGTGCGTCTGTGTGTGTCTGTGTGTGTGTGTGTGTGTGTGTGTGTGTGTGTGTGTGTGTGTGTGTTTGCGGTACGCGGGCCTCTCACTGTTGTGGCCTCTCCCGTTGCAGAGCACAGGCTCCAGAGGCGCAGGCTCAGCGGCCATGGCTCATGGGCCCAGCCGCTCCGCGGCACGTGGGATCTTCCTGGACCGGGGCACAAACCCGTATCCCCTGCATCGGCAGGCGGACTCTCAGCCACTGTGCCACCAGGGAAGCCCATGTCATGTGTTTTATATTTCCTCACCAAATAGTGTAGAAGCACGTCAAGAACACAGATCTCACCTCATCTGAATGAGCTGAGCATTCAGAAGCTCGCCCTGAATACATATTCAGTCCATCTGAGCCTTAGTATTGCAGATTCATTAATTCGACTGGTAGACTGGATTGGATGTTTGCTAAACGAGGAAATTTTACACAGATTTTAAAATGTATATAAAATTTATAGACATCTATATATCTGTCTATATATTTGTAAAAAAAAAAAACAACAAAACCTTCCAGGCAAAAAGTCCGTTGACTTAATCCTGCTCTCTCATTTCTCCACATCGTTGCCTAAATTGTTCTAAACATCCTTTGAGTAGGCCATTAACCAGGAATCACCGTACAGTACAAACGGTACAAAATTGCATGTCATCGAACTAGCCTAAATAGATCAGCATGAAAACTGCATGAAAAAGCCAAATCATTTAATGGAGATTAGACTCTTCTTCAAAGCAATTTCTACTTCCATGAGTAGAGAAGAAAATTTTGATTTTAGGAAGAAACACTTCTGATTTTTAAAATAAAGCAGTGATAGTTCTTCAGTAACTGACTTTTATCAATATACTTCTGAGGACACATCTTATTAGCCAAAGCATAAGAGTGTTTACACTTTTTAAAGCTATCAAAAGTTTTGAAGTATTCCAATAGATATATCATGACCTTGCTCATGAAGAATGAACCATGTACTTTTATGCCATGCTAATAATTTTAAGGAAAAGTGCCTTTTCTTTTGCTACCAAGAAGCACTTTTGTATTCAAGTTTCCTAGTTGTCATAGTGACTATCTTTTTTTTTTTTTTTTTTTTGCGGCATGCGGGCCTCTCACTGTTGCGGCCTCCCCCGTTGCGGAGCAACAGGCTCCGGACGCGCAGGCTCAGCGGCCATGGCTCACGGGCCCAGCCGCTCCGCGGCATGTGGTATCTTCCCGGACCGGGGCACGAACCCGTGTCCCCTGCATTGGCAGGCGGACTCTCAACCACTGTGCCACCAGGGAAGCCCGTGACTATCTTTTAAGTCATTCATAAATGTGTTATTGGGGACAGAATATTGCAGTACTTTCCATACTGCAGTAACAGGTTCTCCCAAATATAAATTTGCCTCACAGTCACAGATCACCTGATCCTGTTAGGTGTATGATGTGAAAGGAGGAGAGAAAGCATCCACAAGGCCAGCAGCACATAAGGAAAGGCAGTGTTTACCTACACTCCAGCATTACTTCCAATTAACAATCCCAATATCCATCCTGCCACAAACATCTCAAAGTGACAATATAAAAAGCGCAAGGAAGGGATTCCCTGGTGGCGCAGTGGTTGAGAATCCGTTTGCCAATGCAGGGGATGCAGGTTCGAGTCCTGGTCTGGGAAGATCCCACATGCCGTGGAGCAACTAAGCCCGTGTGCCACAGCTACTGAGCCTGCGCTCCAGAGCCCGTAAGCCACAACTACTGAGCCCACGTGCCACAACTACTGAAGCCCATGAGCCTAGAGCCCGTGCTCCACAACAAAGAGAAGCCACTGCAATGAGAAGCCCGTGCACCACAACGAAGAGTAGTCCCCGCTCACCATAACTAGAGAAAGCCCACGTGCAGCAACGAAGACCCAATGCAGCCAAAAATAAATAAATAAATAAATTTATTTTTTAAAAAAAAGCACAAGGAAAATTAATGCTCTTTTTAAAACACTAATATTGAAAATAAAATACTACTTCTTTTCAGTCACCATGAGGACTTGGTATAATCTCCAACCAAATGGCACTTTCTGTCCGTTGACTTGAGAGACTCCATAACTCTGACCCATTCTCTTTCTCATTTCCTGCTAAAATCAAATCTTTATCCTCCGAAACTATGTAAATTTCTTTAGGAATATCTGCTTCCTATATGGAATAGAGTTTAAGACCCAACTCCCATAAGCATTTAGGAAACTGTAAAACATATTACAACTCTGAAATAATGTTATCTGAGACAGCTTCTGGGACATTCAATCCTTTAGGACTGATCATCCTTGTGAACTCATTTTACACTCTCCAGAATAAACATTCGAAAATGCAAGCCTGATCCTCTTACCATTCTTCAATGGCAACCCACAGCCTAATGGATGAGGTTCACATCCCTGGAAATGCAGTGTATCCTGTGCATAACCTTCCCTTGCCTAACTTTTTAAATTAATTAATTAATCTATTTTGGGCTGCGTTGGGTCTTCGTTGCTGTGCGCGGGCTTTCTCTAGTTGCGGTGAGCGGGGGCTACTATTTGTTGCGGTGTGCGGGCTTCAGTACTTGCAGCGCGTGGGCTCAGTAGCTGTGGCGCACAAGCTTAGCTGCTCCGTGGCATGTGGTATCTTCCCAGACCAGGGATCGAACCCGTGTCCTCTGCATTGGCAGGCGGATCCTTAATCACTGTGCCACCAGGGAAGTCCCTTGCCTAACTTTTTAATTTCAAAACCTACACTCAACCATACATATCTACTTACATCCCTTACACTGGCCATTCCAAAACCACTTGCATTGGCCTCCATACGCCATCTCTTTCCTCTTTACATCCATTAAATTAGGCCACGGTTTCTCATTCTCAGCACTACTGATGTTCTGGACCAGATAATTCTTTGCTGTGAAGGCCTGTCCCGTGTACTGTGAGACATATAGCAGCATCTCTGGCCTGTACACATTACATGCCAGAAGCACACTCTCCCCCACCCCTCTCCAGTTAAAACATCCAAAAATGTCTGCAGAAATTTCCAAATGTCCCCTCTGGGGCAAAATTACTCCCAGCCAAGAACCACTGAATCAGAAAGTCACTGAATCCCCTAGATGCCCTGCATACTCACAAGTCCCTTAAGAGCCAAGTTCATTGCACATAAGCTGCAGGGTCATACGACTCAAACCACAGCAGTTCTGTTCACAACACATCGTGAGCATTTCCTTAAAAGCAGCCATCTCTAGGTCAAGAGCAGGGAGACTAATGGTCTACGACGATGTTCTTACACTGGATAATAACCAGTCAACTCAATCAGACTTACTCTAGGCCCCCAGTTTCTAGGAGTTTAATGGCAAACATACTAAGACAGACAAAGACAGAGTTGCAGAGAAACTAGGAGTCATGTGCAACGAGTAGAAATTACATGTCTTAGACACACATGGAGAGAAGACACCCGAGAACAGTGGGTCTGGAGCTGCCTCTGGGATACAGAATTACTGTTATACTTTTCTTCACCACGAGGTCTAATTATGAACCTGACAAGGTTCTCTATGGTCCTTACTCTCCATGTATGCTTAAATAGCTCAAAAAGGCATAGGATCCAACTTGGAAAAACCTAGGACAACTTGACCCACAAAATAAATGATAGTAAGGAATTATGATCCATAGAACGAAATTCATAAACTGTTCACCATTTGAGGGTGAACATAAGTTTTGGGAAAAGTCTAGCAAGACATTCTGAGACAAGTCTAAAGACTAAAGAAAAGAATCATGCTACATAATAGATTTTGGAAAACAATCAGGAATAATTAGAAAGTGGTGAGATAAATATTCCTTTGGATCTTGAAAACTAGCTCTGAAAGTAAATCAAAGATGTCTGGAGCAAAGGCAACCTTATAGGGTAAGTGCACTGTCACGTCAACATGTCTAACTGAAACCAAAGGGCCGAAGTTCTGTAAACATGATCTGTAACATTCCTTGCATAGAGACATCACCATATACCATCTCAGGGTGCTCCCGAGACTTAAACGACAACACGTGTAAACAGTCTGCCACAAGAGCTGGCATTAAATGCTGGCGTCTTTTCTTTCCCATTACTAAAAATCTTTAATGATATCCCTCATTGCCAAAGTATGAGCCTTGCCTCACTCAATATTAAAATGCAATTGTGCGTCATAGGAAATAAATATATTTAAATCAAACTTCAGTTTGGATTTTCTGACTCCAATGCATATAATCAGCTCCTTAGGGCACAAATCACACTGACCTCAACTCCCTTAACTCCTAGAAATTCAAGAAGTGATTAAGACATTGATTGACTAGTGCTGCCTAGGCAGGAATGCTCTGGAAGCAAAAATCACTTTTAAAACTTCTAGAAAAGTTAAACCTTTTATCTACATGTGAAAGTCTGGACTACTGTATTAAGTGAAAAGACATTTAAAATGTGCATTAAGCTACCTAACTGGGCTTTTACAAGTTTCCATTTACACAACTTTTGCATTTTATAAAAAGAAAGACTGTCTTTCTAATTTGCATTTTCACAATGGCATGTGTAGCCATAATATTTTACCACTAAAAACACATAGCATAAATGATACCAAAGACTAGGTGTTTAACAGACTTAATCCTTCAGAAACAGAACCATGTTAACTAATGTCAGTTTTAATAAGTACCAATACACAGATATTTAAATATCTTCCACAACTCATACTTAAAATGGCATTTAATGGCTTATCATGTGGGCAAACAAAGAGCAATATTTAAAAATATAATCAAATGTCTTTACGCTCACATTTAGAGAAGTTTACCATAAACCATTATAAAACAAAAAAAGAAAATTTAAAATAAAACTTTACTGTTTCAAGTCTTAAACAAGCCCGAAATGCATAAGGAAAACCAGACTGCTCCTTCTGGGTAAGTGTTGCTTCATTTCTAACACTCCTCAGGCCCAGAGAATTAAACTTCTGTGGAGGCGAACCTCTAATGACTGCAAGCTTTCCAACACTTTGCTGGGAGTCTGGCAGCTCATTCGAGTACAATTAAAATGTTCTAAAAATACACACACACAGAATATTCATGAAAGCTAGTCTTACTAGCTTTGAAATGTGGTGCTCTTTCTTACTTAAGAAAAATGCAAGAGGTTAATTTCTAAATCTAGAAGACTGCACAGGGTTACTGAAAACGCATATACAGACTCTAGCACGATTTTTCTCCATGAAGCCATTTTTAGTGTAGATTCAATTAATTCCTCTTCTATGAGGCAGCACCCTAAGAACGTGGATGACCACGGTCAAGCTTAACTTTTGCTCTCTATAAACATCAGTGACTTTAAGGCTGAAAATAAAACACTTCCCCCTACTAAAGGGAAGAGAGTAAAACAGGCCAAAGAAGAGTTTCTTAAACTGCAAACAAGCTGATCATACACAAAATTTTGAGTCAGGCTTTACTTGGAAGAGAAGAGCCACAGATTTCATCAGGTTCTCAAAAGCTATTATGAGCCCCGAAAGATTTCTCACCTATTAAATTAGCAAGCTGGACTAAACAATTTCCTCTCTCAATTATACATTCTAAAACACCACGCTGACTTTGCACCTGTCCTTGTTTTTACCGTAAGGCATGATGAATAAATGACCCTTTCATAAAATCTAGTAAAACTTGTAAAGTAATACTATATATTACACATATTGGTAGAAATTGTGATCAGTAGACACTCATGATAGCATACAAAAACAACAAAACAAATCCAAAAGTTAGCTATGACCAAAAGCAATGAAGTGTACAAAGTGACTACTGCAAGTAATATCCTTGACTCAATTCTGAGTCAAAATACCACAAAGCAAAAAGTTACCTGACTTCACTAAATACCAGAAATATACTCGGGGGATTTTTGGCATCTAGGCAAAGGTTATTTAAAAAAAAAAAAAAAAAAAAAACTGAATGAAATGATGGGTCCTTCAGTTCAAGATTAAGGTGATGTAGTACCATAATGGGGGCTATTTGCTTAAAAAAAAAAAAAGGTTTCTCCCTACTAAGCTTAATATTTTCAAAACTGATACACAGGTCAACTGCCTTTTCTCCTTATACTACTCTCTAGAACAGAAAGTAGCAAAGGTGGTAAGAGGAATGCACGTAGGCTTCAATTTACACAACAGGAATTGTGCAGAATGTACATTTTTCCATGCAAAAAATCAAATTATGACCATTTTATACCCAGCTGTCATGTCTAATCCACTCCTAAGCCTCTCCTAGCTTCAGAAATACTGGGGCACATGCATTGCCATCTAGGACAACTTTGTGTCTACAGCTTTGATTGTACCTCTGAAACCCCCAAATCCGTAAGAGTCTCTTCTAGTAATCTGCCTCTAGGAATCCATCCTAAAGAAAGGAACTGATCCAACGATGTTAAAATCTACATGTAGCAAGATGATCAGAGGATAAAAGTATGAAAAGCTGGAAACAAGCCAAATGTCCACCAATACGTTAGAGAAATTACAGTCTATCTAGCCAATTGACCATTATTCACTCATTTAAGTATGAAATGTGCAGATTATATAACACGGAAGAGTATGATTAACAAGTGAAAAAAGCAGGATACACGATTACACATAAAAACCACGTTATGTAAAAACTATGTGGGGCTTCCCTGGTGGCGCAGTGGTTGAGAGTCCGCCTGCCGATGCAGGGGACACGGGTTCGTGCCCTGGTCCAGGAGGATCCCACATGCTGCGGAGCGGCTGGGCCCGTGAGCCATGGCCGCTGGGCCTGCGCGTCTGGAGCCTGTGCTCTGCAACGGGAGAGGCCACAACAGTGAGAGGCCCGCGTACCGCCAAAAAAAAAAAAAAAGTGTATATATGTATTTAAATTGCATTAACAAAACTTATTAGGTGGTTCCTTTTAAGAAGTAGAGTGAGGTTGGGGAAGCAGGGCAGATGTGAAAATAACTTTCATTCTTTGCATTTCCCTGAATTTTTTGCATTTTTCCAATAGAAATATACTGATTTTACCTGGGTAGTTTTCTCTTAAAAGAGAGACAAAAACATGTGTATATGAAAATATTGATAGGAATACTCAATTATGAAAACAAAGGGCTAAAATGGAAGGACTGTGCATTTAGCTTTTCCTATATTTTCTAAACTTTCTGCAATGTCATATACTTTATTTTTTTTAATCTATAAAATAACCCTGAGTCATCTTTTTGTCAAGCATATAATCACTCCTTAACCTATTATTTCATTTTTCAGATCCTACTCCAAGTATAATTTTACCGCATGACCTATTATTACACAGATTTTAGAGAAACCCCAGGTAAAACTGAATCACTCTAAAACTTAAGAAAGATTTTTTTTTGACATAACCTGTTTTTCTTATTAGTTATTTGTCCTGTCCCTCATTATCACTGAAGCCTTTCCCAAAGCCTGACCACAGGTGGCTTATACCGTAGCTGTGGAAAGTGCGGGATCTAGGATCACACTCTCTGGATATGAACCCCAGCTCCGCCACCAGCTGCATGATTCATTTCTCTTTACTTCAACTTGCCCACTGCTAAGTGGAAAATGCACTAACTCTCAAGGCTGCTATGAAGATTAGTGAAGAAGACTAATGTAAAGCACAACATAATGCCTGACACGGTAAGCGATTAGCTATTATCTATTAGCTAATTAAGCTATTATTCTAAGCACTGCACAATACGTGACAAAATATATATTTTAATAATTATTATAATCAGTGGAAAATTCATTTATAACAAAATGAAACTAATTCCATACAATCTTTATGTTCTATGCATTACTCCAACTTAGACATCAAAAGAATAAGGAAACAAAATAGTTCGCGATAACGTCATTTTTATCTCACCTATACTTTACCTTGCATAATTCACTGAGAGCTAAAATTGTTTTTCTTAAGCATCTCTTCTCCTAATTTTCAACTGCCATCATTACTAACAGGATTTTAGTGTTTTCCTTCAGTTTCCCATTAAAAAGGGGAAGGTATTATTTAAGGTCAGGGGAAATTGCCTACACCATGGATATCAAAATGGCAAAACACAAACTTTACTTGAAGAGGGATATCTAAATGCTTTCTTCTTTCTTCCCACTTTTCAGATCACTCTTTGAAAAAAAGGGTTCGTTAAATAAAAAACAAAGATTAAGCTTCTCCCGCCCCCCTTTTTAAGGGCAGAGATATATCTGCTTAGATGAGGAATCGAAGAACAAATGAAAATACCTTTCTATACCTGGACTCCAGCTGTACTGAAAAATCCCACTAGTTACTCACAGTCTGTTAATTCCTGATTGGGATAAATCTTCCATTACTTGAAATAGATCAGCTACCCACACTTCAGAGGTGTGAATTTATCTAAGAGGACAAAACACTGTTGTCTGGATTTTTATTATCTACAGAAGGATGTGCATGCACTGGCAGCAAAGTGAGAATTAAAACCGAACTGTTCTCATCTACATCAAGGAAAAATTCAACCATATGATTTTTCTGCAGCAATTTGAGAAGAGATTGTTTTAAGTAAGTACGGTTGGGTCATTACAAAGAAATGAATCTTCACTGGAAAATGTGATGCTGGAAAAATAAAAGATAACAAAATAAATATTATTAATAGTATAGTACCCGTGAAAAAAACTTTAAAAAAAGTGAGGATGGGAACCTTCATAAACTCTAATACGGCTGATATGATGAATGCACTCCAAGGGGTTGCCATGTTCCCCAAGAAGGACCCACAGCACGTGGGCATCCCGAGGCTGGCAGCGGTCCCAAAGTCTGGAAGTATTTTACCCCCAAAGCATCAACTGCTAGCAATTTTTGAGTCTGTTTTGTCTCTGCCCATGACAAGAATCAACTTGTTCCAAAATTCCACTAAGTATGTTTCTTTTATGTTAAAACTCTGCTGTTTCTGGGAAAGCTAAAAGCTGGAATTTTTTACACATGTGGACTAAAGCTATAGTTGGACCTTTCAGTTCCTTAACAGAATAAATATATATATTTTTTAAAGAACTACCACCCTGCTGCAGTTTATTCTGAGAAAGTCACTCTGTTTTTCAAAAAATTAAAAAAGTAAACCTTGTTTTTCTATACAATTTAACTTAAAAGTTCAAGAACATTTTGTTTTTAAGAAGAAAAACAAAAGTCAAGCATTTAATCTAAATTAATTGCGAGTTCAAAGAAAACTACTTAAGGGAATAGTGATGACTTCTATTTACGAATGCTTTTTTCTAGTCATCCCATCTATAAATACCTAGGTTGTATATTTTTTAAAAATTGATAATCACGCTATCACTGTTAAGTATTAAATACTTAAAACTTCACGAGACTAAATCCTGATTTCTTAGGCTTCTCTTTAAATACAGGTGAAATGATTTGGGACATCTTTATTTAATCCCCTGTGAAGCTATACTACCCAACTGTATGTCAGCCTCACACAACGAAGACAAATAGTTTGAAATCCCGGACAAGAAAGAGTACAAACCATGACATTCTAACACACCTGCCTCAATTACATAAAAAGTGGACAGAAAGTGAGAACGTCTCTAAGGTCTGAGATAAACAGAACTTATATCATGTGGCCTAATTGATAACAAAGTTACTATTTTAATAAGCATCATTTCCCTTTGAATCATTTCACTTACTTTACACCAAGATTTCTGAATCTCAGCATTACTGACATTTTTGGACCCAGAGAATTATGCTGTGGCTGTCCTGTGCACTGCAGGATGGTGAGCAGTTTCCCTGGCCTCTACCCACTAGATGCCAGTAGAATCCCCACCTCCAGTCAAGACTCCAGACAAAGAATGACTCCAGACATTACCAAGTGTTCCCTAGGGGTAAAAGTGTGCCCAGCTGAGAACCATGTCTTGACACTAAAGAAAACCCAAGAGTTAACATGGATAAAATCCTAAAACGTGATTTTATTTGAAGTGATTTCATAGAGACATAAAATACATCAATTAGTTGTACTAACCAAGTCAGACCTTGTAAATGGAGACAATACTACTAGGAAGATGTGATCATCCATTTTGAGGGACGCAAAGATTTCAGGGACATCGTTTTCACAACATGAATGCTAACTGGCACGTGACACCCCATTGCTTCTTCAATCAAGAAAGTTTTCAAGCCCATAAAGGATAAGCAGGGGGGCTTCCCTGACGGCGCAGTAGTTGAGAGTCCACCTGCCGATGCAGGGGACACGGGTTCGTGCCCCAGTCCGGGAAGATTCCACATGCCGCGGAGCGGGTGGGCCCGTGAGCCATGACCACTGACCCTGCGCGTCCAGAGCCTGTGCTCCGCAACGGAAGAGGCCACAACAGTGAGAAAAGATAAGCAGGGCCCCTTGAAACTCTAGCACAAGTATCAGAATGGGCTCATTGACTGTTCATGATGAATTGCCTATGAATTGTTCAATCTCTATCCTGTGTCACAGATCAGACTAATTAAAATGAAAACAACAAATCTGAGTAGGAAGTAACCAGAAAAAAGAACATTAAAGTCAAGGCAGACAGTCTAAAATTTTGTACCGGGACAACTCATGAACACATCTTAGCTCCTTTCTCTTCACCTAAGCAAAGCTGTTCTTGAGAATTTTTCAGAAAGCAGATAATTTTTTAAAAATCATTTTATGGAAAAAATTCAAGATGAACACTGTCCATTTAAAGGTTTGCATTAATCTTAAGAACAAGAAAAATCTCTTAGGCTATTTCAAAGCAAGATTTCATCTCTCTTTAAACTTACAACATAAACCAACCAAAAGACAGACTTGAAGTTTAAATATAAGTCCCCTTATAGTACAAATGTTGAATCAGTGCCTAGAAAACTACAGCTTTTAAGGATACCTGGCAATCTGAAAATATAACATCCAAAGCTGTGTCTATCAAAATGAAATCTCTAATTTTTCCAAATAAACATTTTATTTCTAAGTTTTAAAATATCTCTTTTCTTTGCATGTGGGAAATAATATTTTAACTTTTATAAGACATAAAAAGTGACAAAAGCGATACCAACATTTTATAACCACATGCCAAAATTTCAACGATTAACTCAATGTTTTGATTTCTTCAGTCTAATTGAAATCAGTCTTGTTTTCTTTCTCAGTGCTTGGGTTTCTGCTTCTAAGCAGACATGAGAAAGAAGCAGTGGAAATCAGAACAGCAAATTCTGGATTTCTGACGGCAACTATAATCTTTTTTCCTTCTGAATTCATTAAAAACATTTTCTTCCTCACTCTTCTTTCTTAACATAGATTGAAAACATACTACAGAGTTTTTTTCTTGCTTAACATTTTCCCATGTCTTTAAATATTCCCCCAACACAATTTTCAATGCCCACTACATATAAATTCTATGGTCAAATCATTTAACTGTTTTTTACTTTAGAGATTTTAAATTGTTTCCAATCTTTTGCTCTTAGTGCTGGGATGAAAATTTTTGTGCATAATTATGTTTGCATCTTCGATTATTTAGGATAAATTCCTAGAAGTTAATTTACTAGTTCAAATAGAAAAAATATTTTTGAGTTGTACATAATAAATTGCTTTCGATAAAGATTGTGCAATTTGCACTTCCATCACTGGAAGAGAATGCCTATTCACTGCACATTAAAAAATAACAGACATTTTCTGTTTTAAAAAAAACCTGTCAATTTTAAATATGAATATCTCATTGCAAATATGAATATCTCATTGCCTTAATTCACATTTTTATTAGCGAGACTGAACTTTTTTTATGCTTGCGATTTATAATCCTATCTTCTCAAATTGTCTGTTTGGCCCTTTATCCACTTTTCCACTGTAGTGGTTTTTTTTTTTCATATTAAACTAGTATGACTCTACATAAACGCATATAACCCTTGCTTGGCATCTAGAAATTTTAAGTCTTTTAAAAAATTTTTTTCTTTTTTGAATTTTATTTTATTTTTATACAGTAGGTTCTTATTAGTTACCTATTTTACACCTATTAGTGCATATATATCAATCCCAATCTCCCAATTCATGCCACCACCACCCCTGCCCCCACTTTCCCTCCTTGGTGTCCATACCTTTGCTCTCTACATCTGTGTCTCTATTTCTGCCTTGCAAACCAGTTCATCTGTACCATTTTTCTGGATTCCACATATATGCGTTAATACATGATATTTGTTTCTCTCTTTCTGACTTACTTCACTCTGTATGACAGTCTCTAAGTCCATCCACGTCTCTACAAATGACCCAATTTTGTTCCTTTTTATGGCTGAGTAATATTCCATTGTATATATGTACCACATCTTCTTTATCCATTTGTCTGTCGATGGACATTTAGGTTGCTTCCATGACCTGGCTATTGTAAACAGTGCTGTAATGAACACTGGGGTGTATGGACATCTAGAAATGTTTAATTTTTATGTCCAACCAATCAACGTTTCCCTCTGATTTTTCCACTTCTTTACTACTTAGAAAATCCTTTCCCATTTCAACATAACTATTGACATATTTTCCTTTCATTCTTGTGTCTCATTTTGACACCTATATTTTTAAAACACCTGGAATTTCTTTTTGGTATGGTTATGAGGATGCTGATTTAATATTTGGTAGCATGAGAGCCCATTAATCATTATTTCCGAAATTTTCCTGCTTATTTTTCCAGATTAACTTTTAAAATCACTTTGTCAGGTATCGCTCCCCTCACTCCAAAACAATCTCATTTACATTCTTATGGAAATTGCAATTAAACTATAAATAAAAATCAGGAAGAATGTATAGAAGTATGTTGAGTACTAGGTGCTATCACACGTCCTCATCTTGTACCTGACTGTCATAGAAATGCTTCCTGTAACTCATTTGTTTACCAATACATGGACTTTTTGTTTCAGATAGGAATTTTTCTTTTTTTATTGTATTAGAGAATTCACCTCCCATTTTTATTACTAAATCTTTAACTGAATATAGATTTTGTATTTTGTCAAACGCCTTTGCGACATTTTGGGGGGACTGTGTATACTATCATGCTTTTTCCTCTAGATCTCATGTATAAACAGGTTTCTTAATAGTAAGCCATCCTTTAATTTGTCGTAAGTCTACTCATAACAGCATTATTCTTTAATATGCTGGTGATTTGGATTGCTTGTGCTTCAGTTAACAAGTTTACATACGAATATTTCTAGTCTGGAGCCTTTTAAAAGACAATTTTTTTGAATACCTATTAAAATTTCAGTGATTTCTATTTCAATTAGCTGTTCAACTTCTTTATTTTACTTACATTTTCCCTGAACAACATTTATTTGTAGATTTCCAAATCTGTTTCAGTTTTTAAATCTTTATTGAATTTCCTATTTATATGCCATTTATGTATTCTAATTTGCTTCAGCTTTGATTTTCATTTTTCCTTTCATTAGGTATCTTAAATATTTGTCTTCCCCATTTCCTGTCTTCACTGTGTCCACCAAAAATCAGCTATTTGATTTACCAAATCTCCTTTATGTCTTGTGGTCTAATTTTTTTTTCACTTATTTGCAGGGTGAATCTTAAGATGTTTTGTGTTGTGATGTGCTATTAACTCAATTTGTAAAGTGTCTATTTCCATTCACACTGTGAACCTCTCTTGGGGCAGGCTGCTATGAAACGTTATGCCTTCTAACTCTTAATTAATTAGAAAAGCCATTGTAAACTCACTATAATCTACTGGAATTTTCAGAACGTATTTTTTAAAATGTTGTTTATGTTTATGAAAACAACCCAGTAACTAGATCTGGTCTTAGAAAATTAGAAATTAATTGTGTTTTTCCAGAAGACACCATTCCAGTGTTTTATATTATTCATTCTCAGCACTACACAAGCCAAACACTTCAAAATAAATTATGTTAGAGGGAAGAAACAAAATGGAATGAAGAAACAAATTGAATGCTGGAAACTATAGTTTAATACAATGTAAATCTAAACAACTTAACTTTATTGAAATTAGGAAAAAATACATTTTAGAAGCCTCATGTTTCTTTTTAGGAATGATAATCTGATTGTTATGTAACTCAATACTTGTATAACTGCTATTCATGCATTCCTGCAATTTGCTCAATTTTTTTTAGCCTATTAGATTCCCTGGTATATTGTTACCATAATTTGGCTTGCATCTTCCTGTGTAATTTGTGTACATTTTTCAGAAATGCTGCTTAATTACCTCTATTGTTTCCTATGAAACTCAAATGGACATTCCTATAAAAGAACATTCTTTGAAATGCATTTTCTATATTATACATAAGTAGGGAGGAAAGGCTTTTCTGAAAGCATTAAATATCTTTTATTTTTACTTCTGTGATTTACCGAAACCCATAGACTCTACTGGTCAACAGATGTTCTTATTCTTTTTTTTTTTTTTTTTTTTTTTTGCGGTACGCAGGCCTCTCACTGTTGTGGCCTCTCCTGTTGCGGAGCACAGGCTCCGGACGCGCAGGCTCAGCGGCCATGGCTCACGGGCCCAGCCGCCCCGCGGCATGTGGGATCCTCCCAGACCGGGGCACGAACCCGCGTCCCCTGCATCGGCAGGCGGACTCTGAACCACTGCGCCACCAGGGAAACCCCAGATGTTCTTATTCTCAACTAGAGAATATCCCACTTAATGTAGGAACATACACTCTTCAACATACACTCTTTCCTCAGAAGTTTACATTTCCCTTCTGGTGCAACCACTGTGGAAAACAATATGGAGGTTCCTCAGAAAACTAAAAGCAGAATTACCGTATGATCCAGCAATCCCACTCCCGGGCATATACCTGGACAAAACTGTAATTCAAAAAGATACATGCACCTCTATGTTCATAGCAGCACTATTCATAATAGTCAAGTCATGGAAACAACCTAAATGTCCACTGACAGATGAATGGATAAAGAAGACGTGGTATATATATACAACGGAATACTACTCAGCCATAAAAAAGAACGAAATAATGCCATTTGCACCAACATGGATGCAACTAGAGATTATCATACTAAGTGAAGTCAGAGAGAGAAAGACAAATATCATATGATATCACTCATATGTGAAATCTAAAATATGACACAATGAACCTATCTCTGAAACAGAAACAGAATCATGGACATAGAGAACAGACTGTGGCTGCCAAGGGGGAGAAGGCTGGGGGAGGGATGGAGTGTGAGTATGGGGTTAGCAGATGTAAGCTTTTATATATAGAATGGATAAACAACAAGGTCCTACTATATAGCACAGAGAACTATATTCAATATCCTATGATAAACCATAATGGAAAAGAATATTTTAAAAAGTATATATGTATAACTGAATCACTCTGTTGCACAGCAGTAATTAACACAACATTGTAAAGCAACTATACTTCAATTAAAAAAAAAAAAGAAGAAGTTTACATTTCCCTTCCAATAGCCATAAGAAGTATATGATAGATTTCTCTACATTTACTTTTGAGATATTTGGGTAAAGAGGCAGGTAAGCCACTTACATTTTTCATGATAAAGGCCAACACACACAGGCCTCTCACAAGTAGGACTGCTAGAATAACTTCTAGGGAACTATGAAATTCATATTAACTATGTAACCACCGTGGTACGGGGAGAGTTTAAAAGTAAGACAGAGAGTGTGGGGCTGGAAACATCCTACCTGCTTCCCGTCCAGCGTGCAGAGCCTCTTCACCACTCCTGAGTCCAGTTTAATGGCTTCGGTGATATCTGTTAAGACCTGTTCGAAGGAATGAGCAGTCTTCTTATTCAGAAGGATCCGCACTGCTTTTCTAGGCTTCACTCCACTTCGAATCACAGTCACTAATTTGGGTTTGATGAAATCTTTACTTTCTTTCACTTCACTCTTCACTGAGGAGGGGGCAGCCACGGCTCGGGTGGTCCCACCCTTGATGTTCACAGACCAGTTTGGATTAATGTTTTTGGTGTAATCAACTTTACGAAACGGTTCATTCGACGCACACACGTAACTCTCACCTAAAAAGCAAAAATCAGTTTTATCAACGTGGTTATCCCCACCACAGGAGCGTTTTGTATGAAGCAAAAATGCTAGAAACCCATTAAGTGAATCCTCAACAGGTTTGGCATTCTACCCACACCCCTTTCTTTTCAACAGCATCTAAGTTGGTTTTGAGAGAACAGCATACATTAGAGTGAAATGCACTGGATGAAGAAACTAGAGATCTGGGTTTTATTCTGGTCAAATGTCACCCTGGATAGCGCAGCGTAAGGGATCTTAGTTTCCCAACCAGGGATAGAACCCGCGCCCTCGACAGTGAAAGTGCAGTGTCCTCACCACTGGACCACCAGGGAAGTCCCTGCACTTTCCTTCCCAACATCAGTATCTGTAAAGGGAAGTTGTTGAATCAGGTGAATTCTAAGGCACTCTCTACTTCCAGAAGTCCATTAACTAATTTAATTTTTAATGTCTCATTCTGGAAGAAATAACTATATCACAAAATAATACATTCTCATAAAGAAATAAAACTGTCTTCCTCTTCTTTCCGATTATAGATTTCAGCCCTAATCAAAGAAAAGTTACTACAAAATTCACATAGCTGACTAAATTCACATATTCAGTTATATGATTATTTACTCAATTAACGAAGCATTGCAAAAATGAAGGAAGAGTTTTGACAGTTCAAAGAAACATACCGAAAGCATTTTTTCCTTAATGGAAGAATATGAATTTAAAATAGTTTAAATAGACAACCTTTTCATCGTCTACTTAAATGAGGAAGGATATTTAGTAGTTAAAATGATGTATTCATTATTCATGTAGCCTTCTGCTTAATTTTTACTAAGTAAAACATAAAAACTATAGTATTTGTCAATTGGTTAACTGATTCAATGTTCATTAATTTTAAGTTCCAAAACTTTATGTTGAAAAATCACACTTTTTCTCTCAAGCAACTCAGAAGTCACCCACTTCTTTTTAGTCTCAACTTTCTGGCATGCAAGATAAAAGGATTACACTCTAAAATTTTCTCCAAGGTATCTTCTAACTCAAAAAGAATTCATTATTTTTTCACACATGCAGTTTAATGGCCTCATTTTTAATATATAGATTTGCCTACAGGGAGAGAATATGCAGACAAAAGCATTTAAGATTTTGGTTCCTTAGGCAGTTATAGCTCTTGCTGTTAAACAATAAATTCTTATTCTTTGTTAGACACTAGGCACCTACAAGACTGATTAGAAGCAATCAGTCTTCCCCCAACCAGAGTCATGCTACTGTAGGGATTCTTGTTTAAGATTTGTTACCCCCCCGCCAACCTGTCACTTCTCCATTCCATCCATCCTGTTGAGGTACATCACTTCCTACTCAAACTCCTCAGCTAGAAACCTAGGCATCATCCCTCACCCTTCTGACTTCCCTACACACTGCATTCTGACATCAAGTTCTGTCCACTCTACCTTCTAAATATTTCTTAAAATGCCCCTCCCCTCTCCCCTCATCACCACCCACTTCCCACCTGGATCCATGTAAGAACCTTCTGTTTTCTACTCATTCCCCAGAGAGAGAACAAGTTTTCCAAATGATAGTGCATTCTATGTTACTGATATAGCTGAAAAAGTATATCCTAAAGTAATGAACCTTGATTCACGGATAAAATACCACACTGGGAGAGAATTTTTTAAACTCTTACCAATACATATTAAAACTGCACTCACCAAAACAAGGAAAGGATAAACACCTCACTTTAAAATTAGACTTAAAGATATAAATGTGTTATGTCTCTCTCTCTCTCTCTCTCTCTCTCTCTCTCTATATATATATATATATATATACATATATATATATATATCTCATACATGGATATATGAAAAATAAAGCAGTCCCTGAGGTCCGGAATTGATCTAACATTCACAGCTAGACCTCAATGTTACTATAACCTGATCTGACCTGTGGTCTTCTGTGGGATATCATCTCACAGAATATCTATATCAAATGAAGCCATTCTGGGACTATGATACAGTGACACAAAAATAAGGTCACTCAATGAGTGATTGCCACTTCGTTACCAACTATAGCTTTTTCCTAAATCTTGTCTGCTCTCACTGTAAATAGGATTTAATGAGATATTCAATCACAGAATTGTCCTTCCTCTGACAGCACCCAATACAGAATGAGTCCCTGCTTTCCTGGAACCAAAGCCCAATTTCTACGACAGCTCTCGCAGCTCTTACTGAGCTGCCCTGAGGTATCCTATAATGTCCATTCTTCCTTACTGCAATGAGTAGCAAACTCAACTTGTTCACCTCCAGGTATGTTCTGGGTGGTCTTTAGCTGAAGAGAACTGAGACACATACACACACACTCAGACATATTCATATTCTCCCTCTCTGTGTCTCTAAAAGCAGTTCTTTGACCATAAGACATTGGTGGGAAATCATTTTTTAATCTCATAAATACTACACAGAAGAAGATTTGTGTTACAGAGAACAAACTAGTTGTTACCAGAGGGGAGGGGAGTCGGGAGAGGGTCAAAATAGGTGAAGAGGATTAAGAGTTACAAACTACTAGTTAGAAAATAAATAATTCACAGGAATGTAAGGTACAACAAAGGGAATATAGCCAATATTTTATAATAACTTTGTATGGTGTGCAATCTATAAAAATATCAAATCACTATGTTATATGCCTGAAACTAATATTGTTAGTCAACTATACTTCAATGAACTTTTTTTTTTTTTAAAAAAGAGGATCTGTTTTCTGTATAGAAAGAGGATGGACAGAAGCAGGAAGTGGTTATACACCTTTACTGTTTTCAAGCACAGTGCGGAATAGGAAGTCTTTCCACCTCCTTTGACTCTCTCCAGCGGCATGCCTATGGCTTCCTACCACTGACATCTGTTCAGAGACACTCTGCATTACTTCATATTTAGCAGGTTGACAAACCAATTGTCAACAGTTGTGTAATACAACCTGGGTACTTGTTAACCATTAACTTTCATCCTTACTCAACCAAATGAACGGCCTCCTATTTAAGAGGCAAGAGGCTACTAAAAGCTAGGAACTCCCCAATTCCTTGTTCTCTGAAAACCGTCATCCCTACAGATGTATTTCAGTCTGTGCCAATTTCCCCGCCTCTTCTCCCTTTTCAGTGACAAGGGTACCCTCCTCCTATTCAACGTTAAGTCTCTCGCAACATTTGGGTCCTTCCTGCTCCTCATGCCGAGGTTTCAGGCACATTCTCCTTCTCTCCTCCATTTAACTACACAGGACTTTATAGAGTATCTCCCACTGTGGCACACACAGATCTTACCCCTCTTCGTTCCTCGCCCCCCTCCACCTAATGTGCTTTGGCTTCCATTCACTGCCCAGCTCCTCATCTGGTTTCTCCCACTTCCTCGCCCACAATCGGCTCTTAAGCCACTGCAGCATCACCTTTGCTCCCCGGGCTGAAACACCCTGATCCCAACCACTTCTCTCCTAACTGCCAAATGCCAAGCACTTCTTGTAATTTCCCTTGGCGTCTTCTGAGGGCACTGGACACCAGTCACGATTCTCATCCTGCAGGGCCTTTTCCTCCTCAGCTTCCAGGATCTAATTTCTTTTGGCTTACCTCTTACTTCTTTGGTAGCCCCTTCTCGGTCTGCTTTTCAGGATCCCCTTCTCCCCTGCATCCACCTCATCCTCCCTAGACTCTCTGTGCGCAGACACATCCCACGGCTTCAATCACCACCCGGACTCTGAGACATCTCCAGCCCAGTCCTTTCTTGAGTTCAAACCACTTCAAGAGCATCTCTACGAGATCATCTACAGCTGTCTCGTGTACCACAAGTCTAAAACTAACTTCACTCCCCATGACTGCCACCGAACCTCAAACACTTCTCTTCTGGAATTCCCCAACTTAACGAAATCACCACCTACACAGTCACCCAGGCAAAAACCAAAACTCCTTTCTCTCTTCTTTTTGCCTCATATTCAACAGATTTAGCAAAACTGTTGACTTGGTCTAAGCATCTCTGGAACCCAACCCTTCAACCCTGCTCCCTCTCTTTTCTCCCCAGATTAGAGTAGTTCATGAGGCCCCCTCATCCTCCACAGAGCTGTCAAGACAGTATGGCACTGGCACAAAAACGGAAATATAGGTCAATGGAACAGGACAGAAAGCCCGGAGAGAAACCCACGCACATATGGGCACCTTATCTTTGACAAAGGAGGCAGGAATGTACAGTGGAGAAAAGACAGCCTCTTCAATAAGCGGTTCTGGGAAAACTGGACAGCTACATGTAAAAGTATGAAACTAGAACACTCCCTAACACCATACACAAAAATAAACTCAAAATGGATTAGAGACCTAAATGTAAGGCCAGACACTATCAAACTCTTAGAGGAAAACATAGGCAGAACACTCAATGACATAAATCACAGCAAGATCCTTCTTGACCCACCTCCTAGACAAATGGAAATAAAAACAAAAATAAACAAATGGGACCTAATGAAACGTAAAAGTTTTTACACAGCAAAGGAAACCATAAACAAGACCAAAAGACAACCCTCCGAATGGGAGAAAATATTTGCAAATGAAGCAAATGACAAAGGATTAATCTCCAAGATTTACAAGCAGCTCCTGTAGCTCAATAACAAAAAAACAAACAACTCAATGCAAAAATGGGCAGAAGACCTAAATAGACATTTCTCCAAAGAAGATATACAGATTGCCAACAAACACATGAAAGAATGCTCAACGTCATTAATCATTAGAGAAATGCAAATCAGCACTACAATGAGACATCATCTCACACCAGTCAGAATGGCCATCATCAAAAAATCTAGAAACAATAAATGCTGGAGAGGGTGTGGAGAAAAGGGAACCCTCTTGCACTGTTGGTGGGAATGTAAGTTGATACAGCCACTATGGAGAACAGTATGGGGGTTCCTTAAAAAACTAAAAACAGAACTATCATACGACCCAGCAATCCCACTACTGGGCATATACCCTGAGAAAACCATAATTCAAAAAGACTCATGTACCAAAATGTTCATTGCAGCTCTATTTACAATAGCCAGGACATGGAAGCAACCTAAGTGTCCATCATCGGATGAATGGATAAAGAAGATGTGGCACATATATACAATGGAATATTACTCAGCCATAAAAAGAAACGAAATTGAGATATTTGTAGTGAGGTGGATGGACCTAGAGTCTGTCATACAGAGTGAAGTAAGTCAGAAAAAGAAAAACAAATACCGTATGCTAACACATATATATGGAATCTAAGAAAAAAAAAAGGTCATGAAGAACCTAGGGGTAAGACGGGAATAAAGACACAGACCTACTAGAGAATGGACTTGAGGATATGGGGAGGGGGAAGGGTAAGCTGGGACAAAGTGAGAGAGTGGCATGGACATATATACACTACCAAAGGTAAAATAGATAGCTAGTGGGAAGCAGCCGCATAGCACAGGGAGCTCAGCTCGGTGCTTTGTGACCCCCTAGAGGGGTGGGATAGGGAGGGTGTGAGGGAGGGAGACGCAAGAGGGAAGAGATATGGGAACATATGTATATGTATAACTGATTCACTTTGTTATAAAGCAGAAACTAACACACCATTGTAAAGCAATTATACTCCAATAAAGATGTTTAAAAAAATGTAAATCTGATACCTTTTGCCGACTGTCGCTGCCTTTAGAATAAAGACCAAACTCCCCAGCGTATTCACATACTTCCATCTCACCTCTCACCACTTTCCCACAGGCTCCTAAGTTAGTGTCGCACCAGTGTACTTGCCCTTTCCTTCCAAACTCGTCACACACTCTTATTCTCATTCCTTCTTACATGCTTGAAATAGCCTTCCTCCTCCTCTCTCCTTACCTCTTTTTTTTTTACTGACCAGTCAAGAGTAATCACCCCAGCTAAGGAGGTAAAGCAACAGGAACTTTGATATACTGCTGGAACTTCCATGTACTTTAAATTGGTTCAATCACTTAGGGAAAACAGGTGGGCATTATCTAGTGATAGATAAGCTGACAATATATATGTTTCCACCCCAGGAAAATAGCCTGGAGAAACTGCTGTATATGGGCACCAGAGTACACACACACACACACACACACACACACACACACTCATAGAATGGGCTCAGTAGCCAAAGATGATAACCAATCCACATATCCATCAGCAAGAGAACAGACACACAGATTGTGGTATATTCATATAATGTACTACTACTATGCAGTAATGGAAATGAACAAGCCAGCTATACACAACAACTTGGATGAATTTTACAAATAACGGTGACCAAAAGAAACAAAAGAATAGAATGCAGTAGGATTTAATTTCTTTAAGTTCAAAACTGACAAAAGTAAAACTATACTGATTAGGGATGCCTTCATCAGTGGTAAAAATATAAAGAAAAGCAAGACTCAGGCTACCGTAACTTGGGAAGGGTTGTAACTAGGAAGGGACACAGGGAGAGCTTCTCGGATGCTGGCAATACTCTCTGTCTTTCTTTTTTTGGGGGTGGGGAGCATGCCATGTGGCTTGTGGGATCTTAGTTCCCTGACCAGGGATTGAGCCCGGGCCCTGGCAGTGAAAGCGCAAAGTCCTAACCACTAGACAGCCAGGGAATTCCCAATACTCTGTTTCTTGATAGTAGTCACAAAGGTGTTCACTTCATAATAACTCACTGGGCTGTACGTGTATGTTTTATGAATTTTCTATAGATATGTTTCATAATTTTAAAAATTATGTCACTCTTGTGTTCACTTGTTGTATCCTGAGGCTACAATACGTCAACTTCTCATAATCCTTTATTCTTTATCTGTCTCTTCCGGTGGTTCTTAGAGAAGAATTTTTTTTTCGTCAGGTGATTTTGTTGTAGAAGCACAGTTGCCCAGGCCTCACCACAGTTCAACTGAACCAGAATCACTGGAAGGTAGCACCAGAACCTGTGAGTAAGACTTCCTAACTTCACAGGTGACTCTGAACAAAATCTCTGGTTACAAACTACTGCCTGGACTGGAAGCTCCTTGAAAACACTGACTGACTGACTGTCCCCTTCTTCATGTTACCCACACCTAGCCCAGCACCAACAGCAGGCACTCAAAAGATGTTTGTCCAAGTCATGACAAAAATGCATATTTCCAAAACAAACTTGTACGTCTCACGGTTTGGATTTGCGTTACTTCTAGGTAAAACATTTGCACAGTGTAGGTGTTGACACCCAGTGACCGTGAGAGGCTCAGGTCAGGCTCCTGAGGACATCATGTGTGGTCTGAGACACTCTTAGGTCATTCTACCCCATCAAAGGGCAAACTAAGGCACAGAGGAAAACAAGCAGGCTGTGAGGGCTGCCTAGTACCTACCAAGTTCTTTTTTTCACTTCACGCCATCAAAGCACCAAGAGTCCATGCACATTTTAGTCCAATAAATGCACTGTGTCTTTCAACCAATGGAACATGTGTGTGGGTGTCTATGGGTTTGTGTGTGTATTATATACAAAATATATTTTAATAGCTAAATCAAAATAGTCCCTTAACATTTAAAATGTCAATTTACTGTTAGAAATTACAAATAGCTAAACGTTTATTTACACAGTTGGAAGTTCCACAACAGAATGTTTTAGCCTACTTTTCTATCAGTTACTATGAAAGTCTCTTATCCACCTCTGTTAAAATACTTACACTAACTGCCTAAAACCACTAATTAGCTTGTAATTACAAACTATTTTTGACATTTACGGCAGAAAATCAGTTATACAAAATTTGGACATTGAGACTATACCTAACTCTTGGAGCAGAAGAAAGCACTGAACTTTATGGTGAAAAAGAAAACTTGTTTACAAGTCTAAAGTGCAAGGACTATCTGTAGAGACATGGATGGACCTAGAGACTGTCATACAGAGTGAAGTAAGTCAGAAAGAGAAAAACAAATATCGTATATTAACACATATATGTGGAATCTGAAAAAATTGGTATAGACTGTCTTTTTCCAAAGCAGAAATAGAGACATAGACATAGAGAACAAACATATGGGATACCAAGGGGGAAAGGGGGGGTGGGATGAATTGGGAGACTGGGATTGACATATATATGATATTGACACTATGTATAAAATAGATAACTAATGAGAATCTACCGTATAGCACAGGGAACTCTACTCAATGCTCTGTGGTGACCTAAATGAGAAGGAAATCCAAAACAGAGGGGATATATGTATACGTATAGCTGATTCACTTTGCTGTATAGTATAAACTAACAATATTGTAAAGCAACTATACTTCAATAAAAAAAAATAATAAAGTGTAAGGACTCATCAAGCTTAAGGAAAAGCCTCCCTACACGCACACACACACACACACACACACACACACACACACACACACACACAGATTTAAATATGGTAACAGAGGAAAGAAAAGAAAGCATGGCTGACACTTAAGGTCTAATATCTGCAAACATCTTAAAAACCTAAATTCCTTCCCAACTTCCAAAATTGAGAAAGAAATTACTTCCAAAGTAATGTAACCAAGGAAAATAAATTTGGGTATGTTGCATCTACAAGATGGTTTGATGTCCTTAATGAAGTACAGCATCTGTGAGACTGTCCTATCGGGGAGACAATAATGTGAATACCTCCATCTAAAGCACATCAAGGACACATTCCCACACCCAGCTGGTTCAGAAGAATACAGGGTAAAGAAAAGACAGACTGATTACTATTCTGTTGTGGCAAACAGCTTATTGGGTTTTCTACCCAAACTGTACAGTGTGCAGAATTTAACCTTATGGGAACCAGCATGGTAACATAAAGCACACTGCTCTCACCTGGATGCTCTTCCCTTCTGTACTCATTTGGTTTATCTCGGGACCACTGCTGGCACATTCACAAAATGAATGTAACAGCCTTTCCTACAGGGAGGGGCTGAGGACACAAGATGAGCTCTTTCACCCCTAAGACCAGTGCCCCTTCAACACATCTGAAGGCAACAGGCTGAAAATGACTGTGATACCCTCCACGGAGAAAGGTGTGGAGACATTACACTGAACATCTGGATATGTAGGAAGAAGTATGCCCACAAACCCACGCTTCAGCATTGAAATTTGGGAGGAGTTAACTTAAGACCAAAGAAATTATGTAAAAGTAAAAACAAAAATGCTACTCACTAACCAAAAAGCCTTAAAGCTTACCCACTGAAAAAAAAAATTCTATCTAATCTCCATTATTTGTCTTCTTGCTGCTCAAACCTGAGCCAACTGTATCCCACAATCTACAAGCATTCACCTCGGCAATTTTAATTCTGTCCTTTTTTTTTCTGGCTGCGCCGCGTGGCTTGCGGGATCTGTTCCCAGCCAGAGATAGAACTGAGGGCCATGGCAGTGAAAGCCCAGGATCCTAACCACTAGGCCACCAGGGAACTCCCAATTCTGTAGTTAATTTGACGATGAGACCTAAAATGTTTATATCATCTTATTCTGGAACATCTGAATGTCTATTTCTAAATCAAGTGCAGCCAGGCCACTCCGTGCCCACAGCCTCAACTCCTTTGGCGTCAAGTGGTGTAACTTTGCTGGGAGTTAATGAGGAAGAAGTGGACTTACTATATGTACAAGACATGCACAGAGAGTTAAGGCCAGAGGACATAATTTTACTCTGCGGGAATGAAGGCTTGTTAGCAGTGCAAAACTGACTCGTCACACGGCATTGTGAAATACAGCACAGCAAACTCAGCGTTCAGCACCATGGTCACACTGGGAACAGTTTAGTTTGAGCAAATAGCATCTGGAGCTTTATGTTGCTACTCTGCATTTTTATTGGTTATACAGTTTTGTTGGTTTTTAGGTTGTCTCGTTTGGGTTGTACTGGTGTGTAAGAGCTATATGCATAAGTACATCTACCTTTATAAATATTTAAGTGACAATGTATTTAAAGTAATTAAGGCAATGCTGGGCTTCTGCAACTTGGTTGTTAGATGTTTACATTGTTTTTCAATTTTAATTATCCCAAACCTTGCAAAAGTTTGAGAAACACTGCAATTTTAAGGATACTGAGAAAGAGATCTTCAAACCAAAATGTGCCCATCTTACACTTATTTGTAAGTAAACTGGGGCATAATGGATATAGGGTCAGTCCTTCAGTTGGCTCATCATCTGAGTAGAGGTAAAAACCTCCCTCAACAGAGTTCCCCCAGCTTCTGGAGATCTTTGCTTAAGACCTTCCTCCCTCACCGCCACCCCCCCAACCCTTTAAATCTCACTTTGAGTCTAAGAGGAAGACTTGGCTCCAGTTTTAAGCAAGTGACGATAGTGAGAATAGCTCAAAAAGATTCAGTGCAAGTGATGAAGGATTCAGAAACCAGATGTTTGTCAAAAAAGAGTAGTGATGTTTAGGGGATGGGCAGAAGGGGGAAACCGTAAAGCATGACCACTGTCATAAAATGTCTGAAGGGCTGCCATGTTGCTCCACCTGGAGTCTTACGTAGCTCCAAACGGTGGCTCTAGAATTACGGGGGGAAGTTACAAGGATGCACATTTTGGTTTCAGATGCTGAGGACCACTCCCATTTATCGAAGAGACACTGCTCACCAGGACTCTGCTAAGTGTTACAAGGTTCATGTAGAACCTTCCAGCTATTGGCCTTGATCACTAAACTAAGAAGAGATGAGTTTAGGTCAGGCTATTTCTCAAGTTCGTTCTTTTGCAGAGGCTTGATGAAGAGTATAACCAGTAGGAAGTTTCCATAACTCCTTTTTCTTTTCCTGCTTCCTTAAGAGATGAGGTAGAATACTGTTAAAAGACCAAGATAATGGACAAGGATATTGGGGAAGAGAGCATCAATCACTGCCTTTCAGAAATAACGACATTGTTATTACATAAAAATTAACAAAGTAATCTGAGGTTTGTAAAACATACACAGTGAAGGAAGAAATAAATCAATGACAATTTAAAAACTTCTATTGTGATACATTTTGGTTGCAAGTGATTATAATTTAACCAACATATAAACAAATGGTAACATAGTAGGTCATAATTGTAGATTATTTTAGTTATGTTGAGACGTTAGTAAATGTTATAGTGTAATCAAAAGTACGAAAGTTGATCTCACAAATCAGTATTTTCCCATTCCTTGTCTTGAAGGTAGTAGCTTCTGACAAATTACAATATGGCTAGTCTACTGCTTCAGGCTGCAAGAGATATGGCAAACAGGGTAAAATAGCCTGGATTAGAGCAAAAATTATAGCATGTCAATGAATGAAAGAGTATCTAAATTCTAGCCTTAAATTATATTTCCAACTCATAGAATTTAAAAAGTATTGTAGAGGGACTTCCCTGGTGGCACAGTGGTTAAGAATCTGCCTGCCAATGCAGGGGACACAGGTTCAAGCCCTGGTCCAGGAAGATCCCACGTGCCGTGGAGCAACTAAGCCCGTGCGCTACAACTACTGAGCCTGTGCTCTGGAGCCCGTGACCCACAACTACTGAGCCCACGAGCCACAACTACTGAGCCCACATGCCACATCTACTGAAGCCCACGCGCCTAGAGCCTGTGCTCCGCAACAAGAGAAGCCACCACAATGAGAAGCCTGCGCACCGCAACGAAGGGTAGCCCCCACTCTCCACGACTACAGAAACCCTGCGCACAGCAACGAAGACCCAATGCGGCCAAAAAAAAAAAAAGTATCGTACAATGCAGACTGTATTTAAACTATATGTGAAATAAATTTTGTAAAGACAATGCTTAAAATAAGAATGCTAAAGATGAACGAAACTAAGTCTTAGCTACGTCAGAGAACAAACTCAAAGCAGACGCTGAAAATATTAGGGGGCTTAGAATAGTCCTGGGATTTAAACATACATTCAAAATAAAGGTACAAAAATTTGATTATGAAAGATGTCCAAAGAGAAAAATCACATCAGGCATCTCAGACACTAGTGAAATTGATAAATTGTTAACATACAAATATACTGCATCCCTTTTTTCTTGAATAAAAACTTATTTCAAAACTGAAATATGAAGGGGCAAGGAATATTTGCCTTTTGCATGACCTTATTTGACCTCTGCAAATCTAGCCAACTGTCCAGCTGGCTGTCTTAACTAAGAAAGATTTTTTAAAAACCAATATCCACCTATTCCCACCTATCAGAATACCTTATATATGACACAAAAGTAAAATTAATCATCAAACATCAAGTGCCAGAAGTATTTATTGTTAGGATAAATGAATTAACAAAATGACCATGGTCTCAGCCCTCAATGGGCCTGTACATAATTTTCCCTTTCCTGAGAAGATTCTATGGGGAAGAGCCTCCTATAGGTTACTGAGGGTTTAAGAACTCCATCTAAACCCAGGTAACCACATTCAATCACAAAACCTGGCCAACTTTTAGAGACACGGAGCCAGACAGATCATTTCTCTTTCCCACTTCCAGAAGCATTTCCCAAGATCACTGAACTTTAAAGGGGAAGCAGCCTTAGCAATTACCTAAGCTTCCTCATTTTGCAGATAAGGAAACCAAAGTCAAGCAAGACAACTCTGCAGAATTTGAATGCACAGACCCTACTATGCCGGTGTATAGGATAATGTATGGTTCATTTCAGGAACCATACACAAAACATCCTAAAACTGTCTTTACATCTGCAGTGACTGAGGAACTACCACCATCTTCATTTTCCAAATATAAATAACTAACAGGTTTGGCTGCAGCGGTGATGCAGCTCTAGATTGCTGATACATGACCTATGCACACTTCAGGGGTCAGAATGGACCCCATCTCACAGGTGGTAGAACATAGCAGTTAAGAATACAGAAGTTGAAAGGCCAAGGAGAAAGGCCTCAGGTTCCAGCCCCACTTCTTCTGACTGGTACAAGGGGACAATGTCTCTATCCTCTGAGTCTCAGTCTCCCCAGCTGCAAAATGGGGAAGACAATGCAGCCATATTCCATAAGGGATAACAAGGGTGAGATAAAACACAAAGTATCTCACATAATGATTGCATATAAAACATCTAAAAAATGGTAGCAATGTTGAGAAGAATAGGATCCCTAATCCTTAGGGTAATGGTTTACTTTATCAACAGAAGAGACAAAAACAGAAGTGGTAGGAGCATGGGCGAGTAGGGATGAGAAGAGACCTAGCCAGGCAGTACAGACCCAGAGAAACTCCCCTGGCCCTCTCTACAATGAAGAAAGCAGTTTGACAATCACTAGTCAAGGGAATATCTAGTTTCCCTTATTTCATATGACAGGGCCATAAAATGTCCATTTCCATAGTTTAAAACCTCATGAAATAGTGATCTTTTCTTATAACTACCAGTGTATCATTCTGTCTGACCCTCATCTCATAAATGCTCTCCCAAGTATTTCCCTTCTTCCCCCAACCCTTCAGAATTCTTTATTCTGCAAATGAAAATTTCTCTTCCCATTACCTCTGGAAAGAGCTTATTATGCAGCTGCGTTATAGCAGACCTGAGTTCCCCTGTTTTGAGGAAATGAGAAGAAGAAAACAATCAGATTTATAGAAGCAAGTACTGAGGAAGAGTCATTCTCTCCACAGCGATGAGTCAGCAGAGCATCTCTGATTTATCTGGACTATAATCCAATTTTTCAAAATACATATTTTCACAAATACATAGAAACAACCCTATTCAAACTTAATTCATACAAAACTTCCCTTGACAATCAAGAGACTTAGAGGTAAAGTCATTTCCTGGGCTATTTATTTAATGAACTTATTGTGTCCAAGATTCCTAACCTCACGGCATGCTTAGTCTAGTGCAAAAAACGGACCCAATATACCTGTAATTATAAAGGTAAGTGTTACAATAGAGGAAAGGAAAAATGCTGTGAGTAAGCAAATGGCAGAGTTCTAAGCTTGACCTCAAGCCTTGGTTCCAACATCTGTTCCTCGGGCAATCCTTTTCCATTGTCCTGGCCAGTGTGGTCCTCCTGCCCCACCTCATTACCACTTCACTTACAGCCCTGCAGCTGGAACCATCGTGTGTGTGTGTGTGTGTGTGTGTGTGTGTGTGTGTGTGTGTGTGTGTGTGTGTGTGTGTGTGTGTGTGTGTGTGTGTGTGTGTGTGTGTGCATTCACTCTCTCTCTCCCTCTAGAATGTGAGCATTCTAGAACTGTACCCCCAGCACCTGAAACAACAACAACTATGCTCTCAATCGACAACAGTTTGAGACCAATGCCCCTGAGGTCTGGGAAGAGATTTCATAGAAAGATGATGTTTGAAGAGAGTCTTGGATCTAGGAGGATCTAGGAGGATCTAGGAGTCTGCCAGGTAGAGAAGGTTTTGCAGACTGATGATTCAATGTTAAACTGCTATGTCCAATCATCATGCTTGCCTTATATAAATGTGTACTGCTTTTGACTACTATGTGCAGATACCTTACATCTCACGGGTTTATGTTGCCTTCCTCACTGTAACAAGTGCCAAGAGCTGTTTCTATTATTACTCTAAAAATCTATCATTCAAGGGGATAAAACCTATAGTCTGAGTTCTTATGCATTTTTACTTAAACGTTAACTTAAGTTTTACTTAAATGTAAACTCATTTTTACTTAAATATAACTGTCACCATATTTTGGTTTAACACCTTCAAAGAGATTGAATAACCAAAGAGATTCAATAAACTAGGCTTAGTAGGAGAATCTCAAAAACTTCAAATGCTTGATTTTCTTAGAACTTTATTTTTCTTAAATTCAAGTTAATTCAAGCTAATTTTCAAGTTAACTTAATGGAAGTTTTCAAGTTAACTTAATGGAAGAATGGAAGTGTCACCTGTCAAAATAATCAAAATTCTCTCACATGCCAAAAAATCCAATCAGTTTATTTATTGGTGACTGAGGAGTAAACTGACATATTACTTTGGAATGAAAGAGGCAGACACGGGTAGCTCTTAATTTTTTGGCTCCTGTCAAACACTTCATCAGAGCCATATACCCACTCCCTGCTGTGTAGGACATTTGCAGCTTTGTCGATTTTCCAGAAGATAGGTTCTGGGTAGGGAAAGGCAGCCCAGGCCATCAGACACTCAATGAATAACCACTTAGGCAGGGGAAGGGTATATACTTTTAGACCAGAAAGGATCTAACTTAGGTGATCTGCCAACCTCTCTTTCAACAGAAAAGGTCACTAAGGCTGAGAACAGAGGTGAATTTTTCTCAAATCCACAGAACCTAGGGACCCCAACTTGGTCACGCATTGTTTCTACCGTCCTTGGGCATCTCTCTTTGGGACATCAAAATAATTATAGCTTAAATGTTCTGAAGAAGAGAACACTCACGGAAAAAAAAAAACTGAGACCAAGAGTTCTGACTGAGAACTTAGGAAGGTACCATCCAGACATCTTCAGCTGTCTATCAGAGATGTGACACGGTTGGCTGGCTCATGGCTTCAGACATCTCAACCTGATTTTCCCAGTACTGACTGTTACGACTCACAGTCCTCCTTTGAGAGAAGGTCCCCACCCAGTTGTAAAGACTAAACAGGATTACAGGGACGCACAGCACTAACTCATTGAAATTAATGCAGCAAGGGGAGCTAAAACAATAGGGCTCAAAATGCCTGCTGGTTTAGTGTAGCGCAGGAGTACCAGCCTGCCTACACCTGAACAGTTTTTGGTCTCCAGAGACTCTCAAGGGCAGAAGAAAAAAATCTGGGCCATGCAAATTTCTTTTGTCATCTGAGTTCAAAGGGACTGAGGCTCTGAGTGAGTGTTCATGCCTAGCTATCTTGAGTCATCACTTTCTATTCTCCACTGAAAACATTTTAGGAGAACAACGTTTTGGGAAAAACAGTTTCTCCTAAACTACAAATTTCATGGAATGGAAGAGGCAAATGAGAGATCAGCTGAACATAATGGTGTAAAAAATACTATCAGAATCTTTATTAAAAATGATGAACTAAGATGAAACAGTCAATTTTGACAACATGGGAAATACCACAGACCTATTTTTACTGATGCAAAGAATAACTTCACAGGTAGCTGGTTAGTTCTTCTGCATGATAAATCTGAACATTCGAGTACACAATTTTAACTAAAAGTTGAAACTATTTAAATTCTTGAATAGTTGATAGTAAACATTGATGGTTCTTTTCTTAAAAACCACCTAGAAACAGGGTATTCCACTCATTTTGTGGGAAATTCAAGACTTAGACAAAGATCTATTGTCAGACAGAATGCCACTATGACAAAAGAAGTGCTCAAATTTTCTTCTTTTGCAGTATTTGTAGTATATTTAATAAAATGTAATTTTATTATATTTGAAACAAGTGGGCAATTGGCTATACTAGGGAAACATTTCCATGGTGCAAATATTTGTGTTCTATCATTATTTTTCATATTGTGGTGTAATTTGGACTCTACATATGCTTATGGTTCCCCCTCCTCCACCAATCAGTGAATGAATGATTCAAAGGATATTTATCAACCTTCAATTTATAGTTGAACCTACAGTTTGAGAATCAGACTCAGTGGACCATGCACCACTTGGGCAATAACAAACTCAATGTACAATATGTGCTCTCACTTAATATGCATAATGGACACCTTGACCATCTTCCCTAGGATCATGTTCACCTCTGGAGTACATTCATTTCATGTAGCAAATACACTGTTAAAATTACTTCTGAGAAGGATATTAAAACTACTGTCCCTCCTCAGACCACACCAGGCACAGTATCCCAAGGGCATGTGAGTAATGAGTGTTTAAGTAAAAGAGGCATTGCCTTGATCCTTCCACAGGGCTACTAATCTAGCTTTGGGTCAATCAGAAAATTCATTACTCAGTTTTGAAATATCTAGGCAAATGTAGCTTTTAAGTATGTAACAGGATAAAGCAATAAAGCCCTTTTAACAATGTATCTTCATTTTATTTATACTCCTCTGGTTGTCATCTCCTTCTCCGGAAGCCTTTAAAACCAAAACACTCAAGTGAGCAGAATTTGTGAAGTCTCTCTCTCTCTCTCCCTCTCTCCCTCTCTCCCTCTCTCCCTCTCCCTCCCTCCCTCCCTCTCTCCCTCTCTCTCTCTCTCTCTCTCTCTCTCTCTCAAGACAACTTAGTTTTGGCTGGGTCCTCATCTAGCCAGGGCAGGGAAGACTTTTGGTAACAGTGACTAAATAGAATCTCAACCACTTTCAGGACTCCGCAGTGTGGCTACATCAATTTATTAAAAGTGAATTGTAGATGAAAGGCCATATACTGCAGGTCCTGTATGACAAGGCATGTTGCTTAAGCTTCCCCATGTGTAAAATGGACAGTGTCTTCAGAACATAAGAACATGATGTGCTAATATAAGAAAAATAGTTGGCTTCAAGTTCAGTTTCCTTCCCCTGCCAAGCCAACATTGCTATGACTACCATAGCAATATGTGCCATTTGCATTAAGAAAGATGCATGAGAGCAGACTGTATATAAACACACAGTCAGCACATACTTGGGTTCTGTCTGATCTTTATGGGTGGTGTTTACTTCTGGATATAGGTTCTTAACTACTAGTAATGCTTTCTCTCCCTGAAGTGAAAGAAGAGTAAATACTGCAGGAATTCAAGGATGACACAACATACAGCCAAGCAGTCCCTTCGAGTCAAGCACGGTTGACACCCTAGGCCTAATTTATAAGGGGCCCCACCTGCTGATTCCAATGGCCTTTGTCACCCTAACTAGCTACTTTCAGTAGCGGAGGATGCAGGAGAGATTGACCTTGATTCACCTCATTATCAACCAAACGTGGAAAACCCTTTAGCACAACTGTTCTCAATCTCTGCAGCACATTCAAATCTCCTGAGGAGCTTTGAAAACTCCAGATGCCCCGACCACAGGCCAAACCAATTACATCCAAGTATCCGGGGATGGGACCCAGACACCCATATTTCTTAAAGTCCCCAGTGATCCAAGATGCAACCAAGGTTGAGAACCACTGTCTTGGATCGCCCCTCCTGACCTCATGGAACTTCTGCTGCAAGGCAAACCAGGAAAGCCAACCTAGAGTGTTTCACAACCACGGCTTCTGAGTAGAGCAGGTGCAACAGGGTCCTGAACACTGAAACACAGGTGCCGGCACTGAGCTCCACACAGGGGGCTGAACAGACAGCTTATGAGCTAGAGGGTTACCCAGATCCTCTCAGGAGACTTTGCACTTCAAAAAAGCAAAACACAAAAGCAAGTCCGCCAATCTTAAGAGATGTCACCAAATCCCGTTAGGATTTCTTTCTTTCTTTTCTAAGGCAAATCTTTTGGGAAGGACAGTCAGAGTTTATGTGGAAGCGCGCCCCACCCATAGAGCCTGCGGAAAAGAAGACAGAGCCGCACAACTCCTGCGGCCGCCTAGAAAACCCCCCGCAGGCTCCCCCAGCGCCGGGAGAGCGCGTGCACCTGTCGGCACGCGGGGCCGCACCTGCCGCGCCGGGCCTTCCCTCCTACCTTCCAGCAGCTCGTCCAGGCTGGTGACCTTCCGGCTGCCGTCGATGGTGTAGATGGTGCGGACACCCTGGGGCAGGTTCACGTTGTCCGACAGGGAGCGGGTGAGCTCCATAAGCAGCGCATCGAAGGACCGGAAGCGGTCGCCGGAGATGGCAAACACCAGGCCCTTGAAGTAGCGGTCCCCATTCCGGTAGAAGCGCGCCTTCTTGGCCTTCTTCTCCGAGCTCAGGGCCTGCAGGGTCCGCGTACGGTAGAAGCTGCAGTGGGCACTGTGCGCCGGGCTGGGGATGAGCCCGTTCCCCTTGGGGCCGGAGCTGCTGCTGCCCCCGGAGGAGCTGGGCGCCCCTCTCCGCGACCCCGGCCGCGGCCTTTTGTCCCGTTCCTCAAAGTGTTCCAGCTCGATACTCCTGGTGCTGGCCATCACGGCTGCTCCAGGGACGCCCCCACGAAACACGTCCCAGCCAAAGCCTGCAGGTAGCCCAGGGTCAAGGCGAGCACCGGCTCAGGGACGTCTAACTGCGAGCAGCCTCAGAGCGCCGGGACACCCAGCTCTGGCATCCCGCCCTCTCCTCGCAGGTGGAGCCGCGGAGGCGCCGGCCGGCCCGCGCCCCCCTAAAAGTGGCCGCAACGCCGAGCTGCCCAGCTCATTGTCCGGCGCGCCTCGCTCTGTCCCTCCCGCTCGCCGGGGAGCCCCACGCCCCCCCAGGCGCCTCCTCCACCCGGCCACGCCTCACAACTCCCTCCCGGGAGCCCGCCGGCCGCCGCCAAGTTGGGCCGCCCGAAGCTCGCCCCGGACCCGCGGGCGCGCACAAAGCTCGGGCGCCCGCCGCGGCTCGCGTCCGCCCGCCGCTCCCGGGAGATCCGAGAGGAAGGAAGGAAGGGAGGGGGAGGGGCCGCGAGCGTGGGAGAGGCGCCGCTGGGGCGTCGGCCCGGCTCCGGCCCCGGCCCGCTCACGCGCCCGGCCCGAGGCCCGTAATGCCGCGCCGCCGCCTCGCTCGCCTCCAGGCCCTGCCCGAGGGGCGGCGCGCGCCGGCTGGGGCCGAGAGCACGGTGCAGGCCAGTCCCTCCCGGAGTCTGGCCCTAGCGGGAAATAACGCAGCCCGCCTCCCCCGCAGCCGGCCGGCCCGGCCCACCCGCGAGCATCCGCCCCCGGGCCCGACCGCACCGCCTGCCCAGCCCGCTGTCAGGGCTGGAGGGGGCTTCTTGCTCCCCGAGGGATGCCAAACCCCGGAGGGAGAGAGGTGGAAGAGGAGGCTCTACAGCGCGAGAAGATCGGCCCCTCCAGGGTCCTAGGCGGCCCCGCCCGCCTGACAGCCCCAACCCCGCTCCGCGCGCTGATGGGCGCAGCCGCGGCGCGCGCTCCTCCGCCTGGGAAACGGAACCGCGCAGGTCAAAAAAACTACAAAGGAAGGAGATTCAAGGGCAGGGATCACATCCCTTAGCCAGCCTCCAAATGAGGAGCCGAGGCTAAACTAGGGCAGGAACCTGAAACATGGCATTGAATTGGGGCACACTATTTATTTTTTAAAAGGAAACCTGGAGCTTTATTTAAAAATCCTTTGATAAAACAATTTCCGTTGCAGATTCGCTAACATGGTTCGTTCAGTAACTTTGAATGTGTATGATCGGAAGTTATTGTTTTTTGAGGAATTTACTTAATTAACAAATATTTATTAAAGCATGCAATGTGCCAGGCATTGTCTCCGTCTCTGGGGATGCATTCGTAAACAGAAAATCCCTGCACCCCACCCCCCTTACATTCAAGTGATGTTTATTGTTGTCAGTTTGAGCTTCTCATTAAGTAATAGGTCTAACCTTTGTAAGCACCCATCATACTCGAAGTCTTAATTTAGTAGTGCCTGGTCAACAGTAAAAGCATATTCCCCAAAGGCTTGTGAGAAATATTAGTTACTTCCCTTTTACCATTAGGGAAAGATGAAACTAAAAGAAGTTTGGTCCAAGTTACCCTGAAACCTTAGGTTATTCACCACCTGTTCTCTGAGTGGCCCTAGACAGCAAATCCAAACCGACCTGTAAGGTAAGAACATGGATGCTTTTCTTGGAATTAACTAAGTCCTGGAAGAGTATGAATAAGAGAAGGCAGAGATATATGCAGTAGTTCTTCAGCAGCTGTGAAGCTGCCCTGGCATGCAGTGCCCCAGAAGATTCCTGATTAGTGCACCATAGTTCCCCCAGGGCAGTCTCAGGGATACACCTGGGCATACCTGACTTCTAGAACCAGGACTGGAACATGCTGGGAATTCAGGGCTGATCTGAGGCTTCAACATAGTTTTCCAGGGGAAAAACTGTGAAATATAATTAGGTCCATGGCCATAATAGACCTTAACACAGACCAATTAAATCAGAACTTCTGGGGATGGACTTCTCCAACAGTAGTTTTTGGAAGTGCTTCTAATGCACAGCCAGCGTTTCCAACTATAGGCTGTAACATGAGTATTCAAACAGATCAGTGCTGCTTCTCAAACTCTGATGTATACTTACATGTAGTAGGGGAAGTCTCATAAAATGTAGATTCTGATTCAGTAGGTCTAGGGTGGAATTTGAGATTCTGTATTTCTAATAAGCTCCCAGGTAATGCCAATACAGCTGGTCTTGGTACAACACTTTGAGAAACAAGGAACTAAATGGCAAATTTCTTGAGATAAGGCTTCATTAAGTACTAGTAACTGCAGAGCCTTTCAACTTTGTAAATGGCTTAAAATGGGTGTGTTCATTTGTTTTGCTCTTACTCTTTCTTGAAAAAAAGCCCACTTTGTAATCTGTTGCTGTAGTAACAAATTATCCCACACCTAGTGATTCAGGACAATAAACATGTATTATCTCAGCAGTTTCTGTGGGTCAGGAAGCTAGGAACAGCTTCCCTTGCTGTCTCATGAGACTGTAATCAAGACATTGATTGGGGCTGCAGTCATCTGAAGGTTTGGCTGGTGCTGGAAGATCTAAGATGATTGGTAGGAGGCCTAGGTTCCTGGCCATGAGCACCTCTCTGTAGGGTCGCTTGAGTGTTATCACAACATGTCAGCTGGCTTCCTCCAGAGCAAGCTCCCAGAGAGAACATGGTGGAAACCAAATGTCTTTTATGATGTAGGCTTGGAAGTCATACACTGTCATTCCTGCAATAGCCTATGTAACCTTACACAGGTTGGCCCTGTTTAATGTGGGACCTGACTATACAAGGATGACTACCAGAAGCTCATTGAGGTCACCTTGTAGGCTGGTAGCACAGGTTCAATCAAACAAGCTTTAGGACATAAACACATTTTCTCACTCAAAGATTCCTGATAAAAGATTTCACCCTTCTTAAACAGCGAATACAATGATATAATATGCCAGTATTTTAGCATGATTCCCAAACATTATATCCCTAAGTTAACAAAGATTACTGCTTTTCAAGTGGGGCTGGGGGAGAAGAGAAAGTATTTCCAAAGCTGTTACCTAATTTTAAAAATCATTTTGTTCCTGCTCTTTGCATTAATTTGTTTGAAGAACTTTATCTCTGACCTTCATATAAGAATTAAGATGCAATCACCTTTCATAACATAGTTGCTTAATGAATATGGTATATATCAAGACCCAGCTGGCCAAAATTTGAAGATAATTAGGGCAGAAAAAAATTAGTTTCAGCATTACAATTCTAATGCCAACAAAATTTGAGGGTTCTAGGTAGGCAGGTATTAATTTGGGTTGTTACTTCATGATTTAAGGTTTATAGAGCTAAAACAAATTCTCCCCTTTCACGGGGTTGCAGAATGTGCAGAGTAAGATATTTCAACTGGCATGTCCTTTGCTGAGATGCTCCCTTTCTTCTCTAACCAAGAAACACTACCTGGGACTTCCCTGGTGCTCCAGCGGTTAAGACTCTGTGTTTCCACTGCAAGGGGCACAGGTTCGATCCCTGGCCGGGGAACTAAGATCCCACATGCCGCACTGTATGGTGCGGCCAAAAAAAGAAAAAAAAGAAGAAACACTATCTGATTTGCTAATCATTCATCCTTCCAGAGATGATCTATTTCTCCTTGGTGGTTGCCTACTCTGTCTGCCAGGTCATGATTTTAGGGGCTTTATTAGGAGAGGCTGGCTCTACGTCTTTACCGTCTTACTTACCATGGCCTGCCTTGACCATTGCTCCTGTTGGTTGTGAATTCTCTATACCCTTTTCTAACCCCTCTTAGTCTAACAATTATCTGAATAAAACCTGTCGTGCAGAGAACTTTAAAAATGGCTTCATCTCTATGCTACAGAGAATCCAAGAATTTCAATCCAAAATCTCTTCTCCATTTTTTTTTTTGTTTGCAGGATTAGAAAGGACTCCTTTCTGCTCTTGATATATAATAATTTTAAATCGCAAAGTATCTAGTGCACGTGAAAACTTTCTTGATGCTATCCAAGAGGGATCTTCTAAAAACCACTTGGGGCAGAAACATTCAACCAGGCTTGAAGGAAAGGTAATTAATTGTTCTTTGTTCTCTATACTTCTCTTCAGATTTCACAGATTAGCAATACAATTTTATGGCTGCCTTTAGCCAAGTGGTAACTTCCTCCCCCAGCCCCCTCACTCCCCCATCTCCACCTTGATTAAGAAATACCATAACAATTTTTATTTGGCATAATTTGTTTAAATGAGATTTATCTACTCCATACTTCCTTATGGAGCTTTACCTAAGAAACTTGCGTTGAACATCTCCTGGTTTTGCTTCACGCTACTTCACTTCTCAAATGCATTGGCTAGTCTTCACTTTTGGCCAGAACCTTCTGCTTTTAGAGGCAGTTTTCCAGCTACTCCATTACTTATTACATAAAGGGTGCTTACAAACGTTTTAGACGGCACCGTGCTGAGACTTTCTGCTGTCTCATGTTTTCATTTCTGTTCACTGCGTGCCAAGCGTTTCTCCCAGAAGCAAAAGTGATGAAACAACTATTTTCAGTGAAAGGGCCCAGTGACTATGAACTTGAATTTTTGAAACTTAGCATTATTTTTTATTTCATAATCTTTAATGGTTATAAATTCTAGTATTTTCTGTCGCACTTTAACGGGAAAGAGTATAAAGCCAGGAGGTTCGGAAAGAGACTCTCTACCCCTACTTACCCCTAATCTGCACCCAGACTGGAAAAAGATTCAGACGAACTGTTCTCTCATTTTTTGTTTCACCTTGGGAGCTCTGCTGTCCTTTACAGCCATGATTCTTGAAGCACTTTACAAATATAATGACTTTGCAAATGTATATGAGGGAATGATTAAAACTACATTTTCAGGTTCAGAAAATTGATTAAGTCTTTCAAAAATTTCAAGTTTAATTTTTTTTTTTTCTTTTTTTTGCAGTACACGGGCCTCTCCCATTGCGGAGCACAGGCTCCAGACACGCAGGCTCAGCGGCCATGGGTCACAGGCCCATGCCGCTCCGCGGCATGTGGGATCTTCCCAGACCAGGGCATGAACCGGCGTCCCCCGCATCGGCAGGCAGACTCCCAACCACTGCGCCACCAGGGAAGCCCTCAAGTTTAATTTTTTAATGAAAATATCATGAATGGAAGAAAAATTCAGATATGCATGCTTTAAATGTATATAGCACACAAACGCTTTTTTTCTATGAGAAAACTGTGGTTTAATAGCTCTACTGATAGTTCTGTTGGTCCATTTCACTTCCACAAAGTATGTAGTCAAAGACTTCCACTTTTCATGTTTATTCTATGTATTCAAAATTATACTCAGTTATTTTGTCATTTACTAGTTCAGCTGCAATAACTGTTAAAATGAAAATAATAGAAGCATTAAATTTATGAAGTAAATTTCTTTTTAGAAATTTGAACGTTTTTCCCTTTAAATCTCCTTAAGAAGAAAATCTAGGCAGGTAGTAGTATCCCTACTTTCCAGATAAGGGAATGGAGACATAGCCAGTGATTTTCAACAGTTATTTAATTATTTGATATTTAATAATATCAAAAGTGGAAACCATGGAAAATTACTATAGTACTCTCATCTTGTTTGTGTAAAATCGGATTTCTCAAACCCAATATAAAATTTACTCTTTGAATGTAGACTTTTTTGATTCATTTAAAATTCAAAAAGAATTATTATATTTATCTTAAAATCAATCATGATTTTAGTGGTTTCCTCCTCTCCGTAGCGTCTTTCATGTTTATATAAATACTGAATATGGCAAACTGTGTTCCTGTCATTCTATATATTAGCTTAAAATAATGATGGTCATGAGTACTTAAAGGATAATAAAGCTTTTATAGTGATTGATAAGTAGTTATGACCTAGTTAAAGAAACAGATTATAGACGAGGAAATAGGAAAGATTAAGCAGCAGAGATAGAAATTGACTCCAGGGTATGCTAACTCTAGAAGATGTTCTTATCAAGCTTTCAAAATTCATTAATCACAGGGAGGTCTCTTTAGAAATTTATAATTAAAAATTAATGATCTTTATACCTACAGTAGGTTTATAATGCAAATTAGCTGGTTATTTTAGGACAAATGTTTTATACCTCATACACATATTTGAAATATTCAAATGTTGAAACTATTTATCTTATATACAGGAATAATGATACTATGCAGACTTGGTCAGTCCCTTTTAGTAAATCTGTACTCATTTGGCTATGCATTTAGTTAAAAAAAAATAGCTTTTCCTTGATACTTCCCAGAGTCCTATCTGAAATAACTGCTATTGATCATAATTTACTGTTCATACAAAAGATTTGTTATCTATGCATGTGTGTCTGTGTTTGTGCACTTGTTTGTGTGTGTATATATGTATGTTTTATATATGCATATATATAATGCACATATAAAACATTTAAGGTGAAGAGGTATATGCATGTGATTACCTGATAGAGTATATCTTAATGTAACTGATGTGTTCATTTTTAATAGCTTGGTAACAATATAAAATTACATTTCTTTCAGTATTACAATTAATTACTATTTATTACTATTATTACAATAATACAGGCATACCTCAGAGGTATTTCCAGTTCAATTCCAGACCACTGAAATAAAGCGAATATCACAATAAAGTGAGTCACACAAATTTTTTGGTTTCCCAGTGCATATAAAATTTATGTTTACACTATACTGTAGTCTATTAAGTGTGCAATAACATTATGTCTAAAAAATGTACATATATTAATTAAAAATACTTTTAAAGAAATTTATCCACATTCAATATCAGAAAAATCTGTTATAATAATTGAAGAAAGCCTTAAAGAGTTACTAATAATTATTTGGAGCAAATGAATGACTTTAAAAGGTCTGTATTGGATCACAGACTAAATGGTCTTAGCCAGCTCTGAAATTATTTTTTCCTCTCTTAGTTATCATTCTATCTGATAGACCTAAACAATCTTTACCCCAAGTTTTCTGTTTTTTAAAAATAATTTTTAACAACCTCAAACTGACAAAAAAAATGCAAGTTCAGTACAAAGCATTTTTTTCTGAATTATTTGAGAACAAGTTGCCAACATGATGTCTCATCATCCCTAGATAATTTACTGTGTATTTTTTACAAATAAAAACATTCTCCTACACAGCACGATGCAGGTATCAAAGTCAGGAAGTTAAGACTGGTAAATTGCTACCACCTAATCTTTGGAACCCATTCAAATTTTTCAGATGCCCTAATAATGTCCTTTTAAGCAAAAGGATCCAGTTCAGAACCACACCATGTGCTTCTCTATGTTGTCTCTTTAGTCTCTTTTGCCTAGAACAGTTCCTTAGTCTTTCCTAGGCCTCCATGACCTTGACACTTTTAACGATTACCAGCCAGTTTTTTTGGCCGCGCCATATGGCATGCGGGATCTTAGTTCCCCTACCAGAGATCGAACCCGTGCCCCCTGCATTCGGAGCGCACAGTCTTAACCACTGGACCGCCAGGGAAGTCCCCCAGCCAGTTATTTTGAAGAGTCCTTCAGTTGGGTTTGTCTGATTCTTCCTCAGGATTAGATTTAAGTTATGCATCTTTGGCATGAATATCAGAGAAGTGATGCTGTGCTCTTATTGTATCATATGGGGGGGTCAATTTCAATTTGTCTCATCACTGATGATGTTCCCTTTGATCACCTGATTTAAGTGGTACCTGCCAGGCTTAAGTTTACTCTTTTTTTCTTTGTAATTAATAAGTATTTTGTCAAAAGACACCTTGTAACTTACGTAAATATCTTATTATTCCTCAAAGTTTCAATCTATTCATTTATTTTACCATTTTGGACTCACGGTGTCCTATTTTAGTCAATTACTATCATTATTTATTTTAATGCTTAAATCATCCCCAGTTTGGCCAGTGCATTCAAGCTGACTTCTATGCCCTTTTGCTGTCCCCATAATTTTCTGGCACTTCCTTACCTTTGGTTATATGTTCTGGACTCATGTGGTGCTTTCTCTGCCCTAGCCCTGGAATCAGTCATTTTCCTTCCTGTGATAAATAATGATATTTAGGAGCCAAGACTGGGTAATAGGTGTGCTCATTGCCACTGAGTTTCAGCTCCTCCTGGGCTTCTCAGTGGACGGAGCTAGGAAATGTATGTATACACATACATGTATCTTGAAAACCATCAGTCACACCACAGCCCACTTCCCCACAGAAGTCCTCCTCACCCCTGTACTGGGCCACCTCCTGCATGGGTGCTTTCCCTATCCTACTCGGACTTGGATGCTACACACTGGGTGGTCCTCCTGTGCAGACCCTCCTCACCCTGCTCAGGCTCTGATACTTCCCACAGGCCAGTCCTCCTATGTGTTGACTTTCTCACCCCACCTACGATGCCTGGCTGCCACTGCTCCCTCCTTACCTAAATGCCTTCCTAGCCTTGCTTGGGGTCAAACACCCTGCTCTGGTCCACCATGACTACCCCCTTGGCCCCAACTAATGGCTTTAGGACTGAATTGTTTGGGAAGGGAAAGAGGAAGAGCTAATTTTTTTCTTGAAGTTTATTTTACTCTCAGTGTGTCCTCTAGAATACAATCAACAGACCTCTAACGAGCTATTTTGTTCTCGGCTCACCCATTGTCTCTTCCCCCTGCCCCCAGTGTCATGCCCTGATTTTTACTCTGGTAAAATATTCTCTTATACTCTCGGTATATGTGTTTTAGGCAAGACTGACTTCACCCTTGCTCCAGGGATGGGCATGTGATTCAGTCCTGGCAAGCTGACCACATTCTCTTGGCCTTAGTGATTAGCATTACCTTTTACTCTGTTGCTTAGACCAAAAACAAGACAAAAACAAAAAACACATCATGCACTCATCCCTGACTTCTTTCTTTCTCCATACCCCACATCTAATTCATAAGCAAAATACTTTCCTTCAAAATATACCCCAGATAGAATCATTTCTCTCTGCCACATACAGAAGTATCCTATTCTAAGCCATCTTCATCTCTCACCTGACCTGTCTGTCCCACTGTAGAGTATTCTTCACACAGCAGCCAGAGTGAGTCTTTTAAGATTTTAAGACAGATTATGTCACTCTGTTCAGTAGGCATCATAGCTTCCCCTTACACTCAGAACAATATCTAATGTCCTTACATTATGGCCATCAAGGGCCTACATCAGGACCTACATCACCTGAAGAAGTTATAAAACTACAGATGCCTGTGCCCACCCCCGAGTGAAGCTGATTTAATCGACCTGGGGTATACCCTGGACATTGGTTTCTTTTGAAAAGTCCCCAGTGATTCTAAGAGCTGAGAACCATCTGGCCCTGGCTATCAGTCAGGCTCATGTGTATCCCCCTAACCACCACTTGCTTTAGCCACCTGGGCCCCTCTGCTGTTCCTGGAGCATGCCAAGCATGATCCCACCTCAGGGTCTTTGCATTGCTGGATACCATGACTTCTGACACTAACTGCCCAGAATTCAGTCAAACTTCACAGGTTAAGAGCATAGTCCTTCGTAAAGCTGCCCTTGATTCCATCAGCAGCAGCAAGCTCAGGGGTTCCCAGGTCACCCACTCTGAGTAACTGGCTACTGGGGACACGCTACCTCCTCAGTTTTCATGATTCACTAGAACGAGTCATAGAACTCAGGAAAACACTATACTTATGGTGACAGTTTTATTACAGCAGAAAGAATACAAACTGGGTCCAGCCAAAAGAAGAGAAGGAGGGGCTTCCCTGGTGGTGCAGTGGTTGAGAGTCCGCCTGCCGATGCAGGGGATACGGGTTCGTACCCCGGTCCGGGAAGATCCCACATGCCGCGGAGCGGCTGGGCCCGTGAGCCATGGCCGCTGAGCCTGCACGTCCGGAGCCTGTGCTCCGCAACGGGAGAGGCCACAGCAGTGAGAGGCCCGCGTACCGTACCGCAAAAAAAAAAAAAAAGGAAGAGAGGGCGAGGTCTGGGAGGGTCTCAAATGCAAATCTTCTGTATCCTCTCCCCACAGGGTCAGGAGGCATCAACATGTAACAATATGCACAGAATACTGTTAACCAGGGATGCTTACTCCAGCTTCGTTATCTTGCATGTTTACTGAGATTTCACTATGTAGGTATGATTGATTGAATCATTAGCCATATGATTAAACTCAGCCTCCAGTCCCCCTCCCCTCTGGGGAGATCGGGATGATATCACACGGCTCAATTCCCCAACCCTTGATTTTTGGTGTGGCCAGACCCCCTATGAGCCATCTTCTTAGCATAAACTAAGGGGCCCAACATGAGTCACCTCATTAGCATAAATTATCAGGGTTCACCATGAATGATAAAAATACTCCTATTACTCAGGAAGTTCCAAGGATTTAGAGGTTACTTCCCAGGAGCCAAGGACAAAGGCTGGTCAAATTCTTTATTATAGAACACTGGGTAAAGACATACCTGACCAGCTCTACCCTGGACATTTTGGTTACATGATCTAATAAAACTCTTATTTGCTCAAGCCAGGTTGAGTTGCATTTTCTGTCACTATCAAGAGTCCTTTGTGACACACAAATCAATTGTTTTTCCTGACTCCTATGTCTTCCCTTTAGTTCATATTGGGTGTAATTGTTGGTTGGATCAATCTTCTTAAACAACAGTTCTGATCTTGTCACCCCATTGTTGAAACACCTCCAGCAATGAGTTACTTGAGGTGCTTTTTCTTTCTCGACTAGTCCAAAATATTCAGTCTGACATTCAAGGCCTAGGTCATCTGGCTCTGTTTCTTTGATCTCCCACAACTAGTCCTTAGATATACAACTTAACCAAAATGGACCACTTGCTTTTTCTTGAATGCTTTTTGCCTTTTCCCACTCTCTGCCTTTGTTAGATCATCCCGTTTGTTTGGAATGGCCAACCCCTCCCCCCACCTGCCAAATTGTACTCCTTTCCCTCTTCCGTGAATTCTTCTCTAATAATCCCAGCTGTAAGCAATTTCTTGCTATAAATTCTTCACCAGTAGCACGTTCTTTGCATTTCTCTAGTAATACCTCTCACATCTTTTTTTAATTAATTAATTAATTTATTATTTTTGGCTGCATTGGGTCTTCATTGCTGTGCACGGGCTTTTCTCTAGCTACGGTGAGTGGGTCTTCTCTTGTTGCAGAGCACGGGCTCTAAGTGTGCTGGCTTCAGTAGTTGTGGTACACGGGCTTAGTTGCTCCATGGCCGTGAGATCTTCCCAGACCAGGGCTCGAACCCGTGTCCCCTGCATTGGCAGGAGGATTCTTAACCACTGCACCACCAGGGAAGTCCCTCACATCTTATTTTTAATATTTGTCCTTTATTGATATTTGTACACTTCCATTATACTAATTCAATCTATATTTAATGAATTCTTACAATGCTCTAAGAATATAAATATGAATAATTAGTTTATGCCCCAAAGCAGTCAGTTATCTAGCAAAAGAGGAAAATATATCTTTTATCAACTGATTTTTATCAACCAGCCATTATCTCTCCAAATATTTTATCTCCCATATCCTGTCTATTCTCTCATTCTAGAATTGCTGTTAGATGTAAGTTGGACCTTCAAAATTTTTTCTCCGTGCCTTTTCATATTTTCTATTTCTTTAACTGTCCTACAGTGAGGAAAATTTGTTCAAATGTATCTTCAAGTTTACTAATTCCTTCTTCAGCTGGCTCTAATCTGCTGCTTAACCCATTTGTCCATTGGTAAATTTAAATGACTATTCATTTCTAAATGTGTAACCGAGCAAAGATTTGTGTGCCTGCAGCTCAGAAAGCCAGACTCTGACATTGGGTGTTTGCAACAAAGAAAGGATTTATTGCAGGGCGCCAGGCAAGGGAGTGGGAGACAAGCCTCAGATCCACTCCAACTTGGTCCTTGAGTTAGGGGGTATTTTTAAGGGGGAAGAACAAAGAAGCTGGGGTTAATCATCGTCTTGTGACATATCTTAATCATAGTTTTGGGAGTCAGGATGTCTCTGGTTTACGATTTTTTTTGGCCAGGTGGTCTATGGCTCAGAGATCTGTTAGCTCATCTTGCCCTGGAGAAACAACCTGAGCTTGTACATTTAATGGTGACATCAACAATTTTAGAATATTAACAATATTATCAATAACAAAAATCTCAGTCATCTGATTCTGGTGGATTAGTGTTCAGTTAGCACAGGAGTGAGGTCAGATGGGACAAAAAAGGCAATAAAATTTGGATAGAGAGATAAATCATTAACTCTGCAAGGGAACTCGGTTTTAAAGGGACTTGGCTTCAGATGTTCAAATTTGTTCAAAATTTTTGGCTTTTCTTTCATAGTGAATTGCCATTTGTTTGTTTTTTCAATGCCTTTTAGATTTTCAAAATTTAAAACACATACTTAGGTTATCGTCTCTTTCAGATTGTTTTTCTATATACCAAATTTTGAGATTAAAAAATCTTCTGTTTATATCCCTGATTCTTTTTTTTGCATTCTATGTGAATTTCTATTATGAGCTCCCCTGCAGTGAGGCTCATTTTTGTCTGTGCTCATTCCATGCTGCATGGGTAGCAGAGTTTAATATTAACATCCTCCTGGTGTACTGGAGGCAACACTCGTCCAGGATAATTTCTAGGCTTGAGGTTTCCTGCAGGATCAGGTAAAGTAAATTCAGATTACACACCAATGAAAGCAATAGGTTTGGAATTTTTATTTTTCACAGAAGTTGTGTTTTTTCCTACACAGAGTTAACTGTCATTTCTTGATATGGTTGGCTGAGATTTTTGGTCTTCTTTGGCTGGGATTGTAGCTTTGGAGAGTCCTGGTCTTATGTAGGCATCTCTGTTCCTGCTCCCCTTCAGGTGGGCCGAAGACGGCTTTTGTTCCTGATGGGCATTAAAACCCTGGTCTTACCAAATCAATGCCACTGTTTCCATCAGCTTCCCCAAGTTGTCACAGTCTCAATTCTTATATTTATCACTCTGGCTTTCAATTCCCTATGTATATACTTGAGGACTCCATTTCTTTCAGATAAAAATTAACTGTAAAGACTTTTTGTTGTTGTTATTTTTTATCCAGTGTTCCTAAGGGTTTATAGCTACTGGGATTCCTTGTTATCTTAGTCTACCACAGTGCTGGAACCACATTAAAAATAGATATGTATCCATCTACAAAATATCTGCCCCACCAGATGACAACCTGATACATGCCATAACAGAAAAACAAAAGAAATCCTTTGGAAATTCTTAAAAGGTAGTCATCAATTGTGATTGCACGGTTTGAGAAAATCTTAATTTGGTAGCTGTCTTAGTCTGTTTGGGCTGCTTTAACAGAAAACCACAGACTGGGTAGCTTATAAACAACAGAAATGTATTGCTCACAGTTCTGGAGACTGGAAGTCTGAGATCAGGGTGCCAGCATGGTCAGCTGAGGTCTCTCTTCCAGGATGCAGAATTCTCGTTGTATCCTCACATGTCAGAAAGGGCTAGGGAGCTCTGTAGGGTCTCTTTTTAAGGGCATTAATCCTATTCATGAGGGCTCCACCCTCATGACCTAAGCACCTCCTAAAGGTCCCACCTCCTAATACTATCACATTGGGCATTAGGATTTCAACATATGAATTTGGAGGGGACACAAACATTCAGACCATAGCAGTAACTAACAATTGAATTGGGCTTTGAAGAATGCACAGGATTTTGGCATGAAGAGAGGGAGAGGTAGGGTCTTGTGGGGGAAGCCCAGGTAAGGAATGAGCAGTCATGAACATGTATATTATTTTCATGCATTCAGTCCTATGTGGTTGGATCTGTGTGTGGCTTATTGGCTTGTAGTCTTGGGGTACGTGCCTGGAATCATCCCAGCATCTCCATACAAGTCCTTGCATTGTGCTCTGTGTGCCATATACACTAAATATTTACTGGATGAACAAATATACGTGAGAGAATGTTTCCAAAGTAAGGAATAGAGGCTGAATATATTCAACCTCACTCTATGTCAGTTTGCTCACCTACAAACAAGAGGTTCACCTACAAACAAGACAGTAGCGCGGTATGACTTAAAATTCCTTTTGGTTCCAGCATTCTATGATAATACTTTGTACAACTTAGTGCCAATCCTAATTAGTTCCAATTTAAGCAAGGAAACATCTGGATGACTTTTTGTTAGGGTTAAGTGGATTTGGTTGTCGACATGCTACAGGGAAAGAGAATAAAAAGTAGTCTTGAAAAATGCTGTTTAATGTGGAACAAAGAGGATCAGAGGTTGACCCACTGCAGGGCTATATTCTTATAATCTACTCAGAGTTGCTGCTATCCTGGTCTAGATAAAGAGCCATTGCCTAGAAGTTCCCTTTTGAGATTCCAGTTTTCAAAAGCCTTCTCTGTATGCAACCTTAAATTTCTAAAAATAAACAAAATAGGAAGACTTCTCCTTGGAGGAAACATTTAGCAATAATAACCACAAAAATTTGAAAGGGAAATTCATTGTCCAAAAAAAGGAAGGAGAAAAAAAATCTAGATTTCTTCTATTTTTTTAAAACTTATTTTATTTCCTGAGCTTTGTAAAAGCTGCTTAGATAGACACAAAAGGGAAATGAGACAGTCAAGAATATTTCAGTTTGTATTTGAACAAAACAACCATCACTACCTCATTTAGGAATAATTTTTTAAAAAAGAAAAAACCATTAAACTTTGTTTTTGTGACATCCACAATGCATTTATTCATTGATTCATTCTTTTATTTATCAAACTTTTCATTGAGCATCTAATATGTGTAGGATGTTATACTAGGCACTAGGTTGGAGATGTGACTTAACTGGTAATTCCATAGTGATCATTCAACATGGTAAACTCAGTCTTTCCTTCTGTGTGTCGGGCATTGTGGACTTGCTAATTCAACTTTTATTTGATCATCCTTCTAGTATGTTTTTCTATACTGCAGAGTTTGGAATGCTGAAAATTTCATTTCCCGTGGTAGTTTCTTCCAATTTGGTGCACTTGCATGAGATTTGGGAGGCAGAAGTGGAGGCCATTTTCTTGACTTTTGCCTTCTTCCATTGGCAAACAAGGTCATAAAATATGAAGTTTTCTGCTAGTGGTGTTACTGTGTCCATTATCCAGGTCTCTATGTATTCACAGGTGTTGCTGTGGAGAGGAAGCTGAATGCCACGTTCAACTTCTTCATTCCCACTTCCTTATTTCTCCACGTCAGTTATGACCATATGTTCTTGAGCTCAATTGTTCAAATAGTAGCCTCAGAGGAATAGCTTCCCAGTGAGTTGGTTCTAAGGAGTGGTTCTACATTTCATTTCTAGAGACCAAGCTCTGCCAAGCATTTTATTAGCACCTAATTCCATGTGTTAAGTCCTTTTCTGTTTAAAATGTGAAGAGTGGTTTCTGTTTCCTGCATTGAGTCACGCCCAACACACCCTCCAATGTTATTTAGGGATAATAGTAGGACTCTTGGAGATTCAGCATTTGGGGATGTTTTTGTTATAACAGATCCCTATATATTTAGTTTCTCATTTCTTACCAAATATTGCAGTGAGAATTAGAACATACAGAAGTAAGTCAGACAGAGAGAGACAAATATCATATGATATCGCTTATATGTGGAATCTAAAAAAAATGAAACAAATGAACTTATTTTCAAAACAGAAACAGACTCACAGACTTAGAAAACAAACTTATGGTTACCAAAGGGAGAAGGTGGGGGAAGGGATAAATTGGGAGTCTGGGACTGACATATATATATATATATATATATATATATATATATATACACACACACACACACACACACATTGCTATATTTAAAATAGATAATTAGGACTTCCCTGGCGGTCCAGTGGTTAAGACTCTGCACTTCCAATGCAGGGGATGCAGGTTCGATCCCTGGTTGGGGAACTAAGATCCCCCGTGCCGCATGGTGTGGCCAAAAAAATAAAAAATAAAATAGATAACCAACAAGGACCTACTGTATAGCACAGGGAACTCTGCTCAATATTCTGTAATAACCTAAGTGGGAAGAGAATTTGGAAGAGAATAGCTATATGTGTATGTATAACTGAATCACTTTGCTGTACACCTGAAACTAATACAACATTGTGAATCAACTCGACTCCAATATAAAATAAAAATAATTTAAAAAAAAGAACATACATGTGTCAGGTGGGTCACTGGAATTGGCAATGTGCTGTTGAGGTTAAAAGCACCGGCTCCAAGTCAGATAACCTGAGGTTCCCCAAGAGAATATGAGCTTCTTGAGAACTGGTTCACCATGGATTCCCCAGGTTCTAAAACAGTGCCTGGCAAAAACCAGACCCTTATCATACATTTCCTTTGCGTAGATTAGTTTGCCTCCTCTAACCCATACTAGCCGAATTACACAGCCCCACTGGGAAGGCAGATTACACAGCTGGGGGTACCGTACTTTGCCAGGGGCAGAACTTCTGTGGAGCCAGGCAGATTAGGCCTGGGTACCAGGGCTGCCATAGGTCCTGCCATCATGGCTGTAATGGAGGTTGTGTCCACGCCCGGCCCTCCCTCATGGGGGTTCTGGAAGGGCTCTGGGAGTTTGGAAATGAGTGACAGTGGCTGGGGCTCTTCACGGAGCAAGCAGGCAGAGCCGAGCAAACCTGGGGGCGTGCACGTCCTGGGCCTAACATGCCCATTTGCATCCACATACAGGGTGTGAATCATCAGCTATACAGTTCTTCTGCCAGCCCAGTCCAGGAAAAATACGTTTTCATTCTTTGGTGAGAGGAGTGTTTCTGTACCTGCTGATGATCACCTGATTGCCACTGGCCAGACACCAATATTATTCCAAAGACACAAAATATTTTTTCTTCAACTAACATAGCTTCCCAGCATGATGTGGAGTGAGCATTTGGAGTATAATGAGTAAAGGGATCCTATCCTAGCCACGTGGCTTGGGCAATATCAGACTTCTCTAAGCTTCAATTCCCTATGTGCCGAATGGGGAAAAGGATGGTCACCAGGTAGTTGTGAAGATTACGTTTCTGGATGCAAAACACAGGTCCTCCCCTGACTTCTCCAACTTAAGAATGAACCCAGTAATCTGTGCTCTCCCCGCCCCACCAGACTCTTGAGTCACTCCCTAACCTTCATCTCATTGGTTCGTGCAGTGTGTCATTCATGTGAGATATTTGTGCATGATTCACTGAGCACCTGCTATGGTAAGATATTGCAGTGGAGGCAAAGTGGCACCCAAAGATGGGCGGAGCCAGCGAGGGACTGGCCCTTGGAGCCCCAGCCCATGCCCCAATGTCCTTGGAGGAGATAATATTCCACCAGCCTCATCACATCCCACCACCCACAGCAGACCATAGTATTTTGGTTTTTTCTACAGGTTTTTTGGGCAAAAGCTGTATTCCTTGAGAATCCACTTAAAAATCCTTTTTACAAATAAGGCCTCAAGGATAGTGGCATTCTTTCAAAGTAGTAATCAGTGGCGGCTCATTAACTCCTCCTGTTTATCTCATACTCTGTTGCATCTTTTTCCTGGTGGCTTCAGGCTGTCCCAGGAAGAGGAAGTCTGCAGAACTGCCCTCCAGGGGCCCACAGAGTGAGATAGAGTTGCCTTTCCTATTTACTCTTAACACTTCTTAATTTTTAGCGCTATGGGTAAAATCTTCTTATTCTTTCCCCTGAAGAAGAAAAGGGTAATATTTTTCACTTTGTTTTGCAAAAATGTGTTGGTACGACTTAGCTTCTAATTACAGCTTCACCATCATGATATCATAATGGTTGCTTCAAAGACCATGAAATAATAGATTTTGAGGAGTATAACACATTTGATGTACAGGAGTACATCTGTAATTACTGTATACATTCTAATTACAATGCTTCTTACCTAGGTATTCTTGCTCAAGGGAAAAAAAAAACTGCTTCTATTTTCAGTTAACCTATTTATACTCTGAGGCCTAAACCTGCCTAGTGAAACATGGACTCTGGCATCGATGTCCTTTCTAGTAGCCCTACAACGGTGACTTGAGTGTACAAACTGGCAACACAATGTGATTGCCTTAAATTATATAAAAATTTTATACACGATCTCAAATGTTAGAATCATTTTTTTAAACTGAAGTATATTTGATTTACAACATTGTGTTAGATTCTGGTGTACAGCAAAGTGATTCAGTTATACATATATATATTCTTTTTCATTATACCTTATGAAAGGTATTATGTATAGCTTATACAGATATTGTATTGAATACAGTTCAATATTGAATATATTGAATATAGTTCCTATTGAATATAGGAATATTGAATATAGTTCCCTGTGCTATATAGTAAGTCTTTGTTGATATTGAATATAGTTCCCTGTGCTATATAGTAAGTCTTTGTTGTTGATCTGTTTTATATATAGTGGACTGTATCTGCTAATCCCAACCTCCTAATTTATCCCCCCTTTCCTCTTTGGTAACCACAAGTCTGTTCTCTGTGTCTGTGAGTCTATTTCTGTTTTGTAAATAAGTTCATTTGTATCAGATTTTAGATTCCACAAATAAGTGATAACATATGATATTTATCTTTCTCTGTCTGACTTACTTCACTTAGTATGATAATCTCTAAGTCCATCCATGTTGCTGTAAATGGCAGTATTTCATCAAATGTTAGAATCTTAACCCTGTGATTCTCTAGCAAACAAATACCCCACCCATCTAAGGAAGTGGGCTAATTTTTACCTTTCTGCTTAGCTCACTTCTCTAGGGTGTGAGGGTGGAGAAAAAACTCACAGGAGTCAAAATAAGCTCACGATAATCTGTTTCCATCTAATTAGAATGAATTCACTGATCTCATTGGCTAATTTTTCAGAAAATACAAGGTAAAAATCATGTCATTTTTGAAGTGGCTTCTGAATTTGTTTGCCTCATGAAAAGTATAGAACTTACTCAAAAAGCTCCAGTCGAAACTGTCAACATCCTTACTCCGTAATGTTTCTGACACCTTGAGTACTATTTGAACATGTGGGGCTGACGAATTATAAGTAGAGATAAAATATTTAGAGTCATTATTTTGTTTCATGTCTTGAAAAAACAGAAATGGTGGGAAGGACATGGAAGAAGGAGTCAGAAGAACAGAAGGATAATCTTGGCTCTGCCATTTCCTAGTCTCTCAAGCAAATCACTTAACCATTCTGAACTGCAGCGTCTTTATTTAACAAAATACAGATGATGTGTTTTCTCAGTGGTATGGTTTAACAATTCTGAAAAAAAAAATTGTGTATTCTTGGCATGAGCAAGTAGGTCAGTATATTGAGGATAAGGGGAGTCAGGTTTTTCATTGTAAGAAAAGGGGGTTACAAACAGGAAAAGGGAGAAACAAGAAGGAACCCTGGAATGTTGGGTTAGTACTGGAGGTATCAGGATGAATTCATTTTAGGAGAGCAAGAGTGACAACGAGAGAACAAAAGAGAGAGAGAGGAAAACAATCAGAAAAAGAAAAGGAGGCAGAGGAAGAGAGGAAAGGGGGAGAAGGGAGGGAGGAAGGAGGAACGAAGGAAGGAAGGAAGCTAGGTAAGGCTGATTCTAGCATTGAGTAGGAAAAGAACAAGATTCCAGATGTGCCTGGAATAACTTCATGTGCCCCAGGAACCAGGCAAACTGAAGTCCCTGAGAATATGCAATAATCTTGGAAAGGGATTGGACCATGTGGGTTGGGTGGCTTGAAATACTTATATCTGAATCTCAAAAGACCAGGTTCCAATCTGAACTAAATATAGGGAGGCCAAATTAAGGCATTCTAATGATATTATTTCCCTTAGATTTCCCAGATCTGATGGGACCAAGACCTTTGGGTCTTCCTCTACGTTATCCCAATTATCATGAAGTATGATGTAAAGCAAAAGAAAAAAGGATTTGATTATACCACTTTCTATGTTGCAGATAATTCTCACTTGGAACCCAGTGGAGCTACCTTGATTCTTAATTTCCATTGCATCTACTCGCCAAACAATTTTAAGATTCAGTGATGGCTTCTCATTACTCTTAGAAGAACAGTCAGACCCCTTACCATAGTCTGTAAAGCCCTGTACAATGTGGTTCCAGCCTTGGTACTCAGACCCAGACCCATATGCCTTGGCCACTCCACACTACACTGACGTGTCCTTAGGTTAAGCTTTGTCCTCCCTCAGGGCCTTTGCTTATGCTGTTCCCTCTGCTTGGGATGCTCTTCTCTACCCTCTTTGTTGAGCTAACTCCTATTCTTACTTGTAATATCAGCTTAAAGTTCGTTTCCTAAAAGATGCCCTCCCTATCCTACTAGTCTAGGTTTCCTAGTCTTCTCCTTTTACATATTTAACAAAATTGACATTTAAATATTTGTTTTTACAATTATTTGTTTTATTTCTGACTCCACACAAGATTTATAAGCGTTATAAGATCAGGGATAAAACAGTGCCTTGCTAATGGTAGGGGCTCAATACTTGTGGAAGGAAAGAAAGTCAAGAGAGAAATAATTCATTGTGTTTGTGCCATAATGTTACTTCTGGAAAATGTTAAAATTTCTAGGAAGGTTTGTTTGTTATATTATTTCACTTTTAAAATAATTATTATTCTATATTAAAATCATTACAAATGGAAATATTTAAAATTAGTATGTGGTACATATATACAATGGAATATCACTTGGCCATAAAAGAGAATGAAATAATGCCATTTGCAGCAACATGAATGGACCTAGAGATTATCATACTAAGTGAAGTAAGTCAGAAAGGGAAAGACACATATGATATGATATCACTCATATGTGGAATTTAATTTTTTTAAAATGATATAAATGAACTTATTTACAGAACAGAAACAGACTCACAGATTTTGAATTTAGGATTACCAAAGGGGAAATGTGGTGGGGAGGGATAAATTAGGAGCTTGGTATAAACATACACACACTACTATATATAAAATAGATAACCAACAGGGACGTACTGTGTAGCACAGGGAACTCTACTCAATATTCTGTAATAACTTATATGGGAAAAGAATCTGAAAAAGAACAGATACATGTATATGTATAACTGAATCACTTTGCTATACACCTGAAACTAACACAACATTGTTAATCAACTATACTCCAATAAAATTTAAAAATAAATAAAATAAAATTAGTATTTCACCCATAATTTTAGTTTATCTGTTGCTTTCTTTACAATCATAAACTCTAGTTTTACCCGCACACAAAGTATTGTGCTGATAAATGTTTAGCGACTGGCACTTTAAGTGTGGGTCTAACATGAACATTGATTAATATTTTCATTTACATTAATGCTTAAGACAAAAGAGTGATAATGTAAGATCTTCCCTCATTTGTCAGTGAGAAGAGCACATTTTTTGCTAAGTTTTCAAATACTGGCAAAATACTGCCTCAGTTTTTAATTCCACTTACAATGTAAGGACAACAGATTGGACACATTTCAAGTTTAATAACATTATTAACATATTCTCTACCACTTACTTAAGTCTAGACAATCAGCATGACAAAAATAACCAACCCTGATTTGTAGCATTTGCCAGTCTCCATGGTGTAACTGCTGCCGTCATGGCCAATTTCAAACCATCCATGAGGTACCAAATAACACATGTGCGGTAGTGGCCAGCACTACTATACAGATATCTGTTTAATTTTTCATAATGACCGTGTTTAACAACTGGCTTGCAAAATCCCTGAAAATGTAGCAGTTGGTTCTCAAAATCCTATGATAGGGCTTCCCTGGTGGCGCAGTGGTTGAGAGTCCGCCTGCCGAGGCAGGGAACACGGTTCGTGCCCCGGTCCGGGAGGGTCCCGCCTGCTGCGGAGCGGCTGGGCCGTGTGAGCCGTGGCCGCTGAGCCTGCGCGTCCGGAGCCTGTGCTCCGCAACGGGAGAGGCCACAACAGTGAGAAGCCCGCATACAGAAAAAAAAAAAAAAAAAAACCCTACAATACAAGTCAGCTCCAGCACATCACTGTGTATCCATCCGCACATGTACATACACAGTGTGTGCATATAATTTTACTGTAGACACAATTTGTGTTTTACTTTTTCCATTTGGTTTTATTTCATTTTTCCATTATTAAACTTAGTAGTCCACTCATTGGTATACCAGAAATATATTTAAACCTACCTCTTTTGTTAGGAGCTTAGGTGATCTGTGGTTTTAAATTATAATCTATATTAAATATATGTGTACATTGTAATTTTTTCCTCTGTAGAAATATGTACCTGAAAACACTTTGAGGAATGGGAGTACGGATAAAAATATTTTTATGACTTTTGCTCTTGTAATGATCTAGAAAGATCCACATTTTATTTAGTTGGTATTTCCACATACAGAAATGTTCCCATGGCCCCAAGGTTTAGAGGGAAATTTATAATCCAGTAGCATTGTAGGACCACATTGATCACTGACATCAAACTTACCCTAAGTAATAATGGTTATACTGGTAAACAAGTGCTAATGTTTTTATTTGTTCTGGGGAAAGAGACAGTGCATTAATATTTTGGGGGTGTGTGGAGAAGGCCACATGGGGATCATGACCAGTTTCACTGCAGTCATTGTCACATGACCTACATTAGCTAAATGGCACCACCAACCCAATGTATAAATGTCTTCTCTTCCCTGAGATTGATTCTTCTGGGTTATGACTCTTCTCTAGTTCCTGTAAGAAACTAGCCCCAATCCTGCCCCACACCGCAGACTTCACATAACACGGCAACTTCAATATACCCAGGCTGTTGTTGGCTTGGCTTTGAACCACTTGTCACCACCCTTCCCTCAGAATACACTCTGTCCTCGTCCCCCTGCTTGCCTTCTGACTGAATCGCACTTTTCCTCACTTTCGGCCTTTCCTGATGCCTGGAAATGTCTTGCTGGTTCAGATCATAGGGCATACCAGACCCAGTTTGGTTTCTCTTGTACTTACACCACACTGGAGGAACTTGCATAAAAACCACTTGTGACTGATGGAGCGTTAGGACTCTCCATTGCAGAGTCTCTCTTCCTCTCCTGCTCTTTCTTACAGTGCAAACATGCATGTGTTCAGCTAACAAATATTTATCTCAGATGCAGCTGGGATAGTGTGAAAATAAGATAGACAAGCTTGATGCTGTAATGGAGCTAACATTCCAATGTGGAGAAAAACAACTAACAAGCAAATGCATAAATACCCAAAACTTTCGGATAGGGTCATGACTATTAAAAAAAGAAAAGAAAAAGAAAAAGAAAAAGCATGTAGAGCAAAAGAGGACCAGGTGGGTGGGTGGGGCACAATATCAGATGAGTTGGTAAGGGGTCTCTGAGGCAGTGGCACTTGAATGCCTGAATGGCTAATGGGGCCAACCAGATGATGCCTGAAGGGAATAATACTACAGATGGAGGGAACAGCAAATGCAAGAGATCTAAAACAAAAATGAGCCTGATGTGTTGAAGGAGAAGAGGCCCAGTGTGGCTAAAGTGTAGCTAGAGAGGGAGAGGGTAGTATGAACTGGGGTCATAGATGTAGGCAGAGTCCACACCACAAAGAGCCTTGTAGGCCATTTGATTTGATTCTTAGTAAAAGTGGAAGCTATTTAAGGATTTGGGGTTGGCTTATATTTTAAAGTGGGATGAGGGAGTTTGGGAGCAGGTAAGTCAGTTCTGTAACTAGTTCTGCAGTCCAGGTGAGAAATGATGCTGGTTCTGAACTTTGCACTGTGGGAGCAGCTGTGGAGCTGGAGGGAAGTGGACAGGCTTGGAATATGTTTAGAAGAGGCGCTAACAACCCTCTACTTATGAACTGAATGTGTGGGTGCAAAAGAAGGCGCGGAATCAAGGAATAGCAGTATTTGGGTCTGAGCAACTCTGTGTAGATGGTTATTCATTTACACAGTGGGGGAAATCTGAGTAGCAGTCGTTTTTTTTGTTGTTTGTTTGTTGATTTAGAAATCAGGAGTGTCATGCTGGACATTGCCGAATATGAGATGCAAAGTGTTGATGTGGAGTAGACACAGATCAGCATAAGTGTGGAACTCAGAGGAGAGGTCAGGGCTGAGGATATAATTTTAGGAGCCATCAGAATAGAGACGATATTTAAAGCTGGGGATTGTATACACTGCCTTGGAGGGAGTGTGTCATCAAAGAAGAGGGCAGGGGAGAAGGAACCAGCAAAGAAGATTGATAAGAAGTAGCCACTGAGGGAGTGGGGACACCAGGAGGAGTTAGTGGGTGGTGGAGAGCAAGAGGAGAAAGTGGTAAATGGTGTCGCATGCTGATTAGAAGTAAAAGAATGTCAAGTTGGGAACGTTTCACTAGCTGTGGCAATTTGGAAGTTGGGGACTTTGACAAGAAGAGTTTCAGGGGGGTGGAGGTGGGAGAATACTGATGGGAGGACAGTGAGAGGAGCATGAATATAAACTACTTTTATTTGGGGGGACAAATTTTGCTGTGGAGGCGTGGCAGAGATACTACTTGCCTTCTTCACACCTATCTTCCCCTTTTACTTTAGAAGCAAAGCCTCTTTACCTTGTCTTTGCTGCCTGGAACAAAGGCTTCATTTTCCAGCCTCCCTTGTAGTTGAAGACTGAAATGTGGTCCTAGGACTAGGTTCTTGACATAGTATTTCTAGGCAAGCTTCTTTTTTTTTTTGAAAAGTTAAAAATTCCTTAATTTTTTATTCCTGGTACTGCTATCAAAATTTACAGGGCAATATACCTGATATAATGAAAAGAAAAAGAGAAAGGCAAAGCTACAACAGATAAAAGAGCTCAGGAATGTACATATAATTGACACTACACTGCATTCATCAATAGCTGCACTTTTTGCAAACTGTGGCTATGAACAGTTGTCCTGAACAAGAAGGGTTTCCTGTTAAAGCTGCAGTAACTTTTCTGACTAAGGATCATCGTTCCTTCTGTGGCAGAGTTTTGCAGTTCCTCTAATGCATTTGGGACGACTGTCTCAAAGTAACCTGCAGCTTTCCTGACAATTCCTTGCTCTCTCTCCTGCTAAGAACTGTAGCCCTTTTCTTTGGAGTTTCTCGAAACTTCTGCTGCCCTATCCACCACTTCCACCACCAGATCCATAACCACCACCATAGGGACTTCCCGAGCTTCTTCCACCAAAACTGCCCCCCTTCATGGGTCCATAATTTGATTGCTGTTGTCCACTATAATTTCCAAAATCATTATAGCTCCCACCACCACAATAGTTACCTCCAAAATTTCCTCCTTCATTGTAACTATCATAACCTCCACCACCGCCACCATATCCACCACCTTGGTTTCCATACTCTGGCCCACCACCACCATAGCCTCCTCTACTACTGTAACCAGGACCACTGCCATAGCTACCACCATCGCCTCCAAATCCATCATATCCACCATCACCTCCTCCATGACTACCTCTGCTGCCACCACCTCTACCACCATAGCCTCCTCTTCCACCAAAGTTTCCACCACGGCCAGTTACCTCCACTGCCTCCAAAGTTTCCTCCGTGACCCACAAAGCTGCCGGATCCACCTCCACGACCTCTTTGTGATCCAGCAGACTGTATTTCTTGTTTAGAAAGGGCCTTTTTCATGTCACAATTATGCCCATTAAGAGTGTGGTATTTCTGAACAACAATCTTATCAACTGTATCATGATCATCAAAAGTTACAAAAGCAAATCCTCTCTTTTTTCCACTCTGCCTGTTTTCCTTAACTTCTGTGGTTTCAATCTTGCCATACTTTTCAAAGTAGTCTCTCAAATTATATTCTTCTGTATCTTCTTTAATACCACCAACAAAAATTTTCTTCACTGTTAGATGGGCACCAGGCTTTACAGAATCCTCTCCAGAAACAGCTCTCTTTGGTTCCACTACACGCCCATCAACCTTGTGTGGTCGAGCACACATTGCTGCATCCTCCTCTTCAACACAATAGTAAGTTACAAAACCAAAGCCCCTGGAACGTTTTGTTTGGGGGGGGGGTCTCTCATCACCACACAATCTGTAAGTGTGCCCCATTTCTCAAAATGTTCTCTTAAGCTATCTTCTGTAGTTTCAAAGCTCAGACCACCAATAAACAGTTTTCTCAACTGTTCTGGTTCCTCTGGATCAAGGACCTCCTCCCCCCGCGGCAGCAGCGATGGCCAGAGTCGGGCTGGGGGCGACTGGGCAGTGGTTTTACCTCCATTTTGAGATCGGACTCGCCTAGGCAAGCTTCCTAAAAGGAAGCAATTCAGCTGGGAGGAACACCACATTCACGTTTTTCCTGCTGCCTGGAAGGTGGGGTGTGATGACTTTACCTCAAGAGCAGCCATCCTGAGCCATGAGGTAATTTAGAGCACAACATCCAAATCCAATGCAGTGGAAAAAGTGGTAGAAGGAGTCTGATCTCTGATGACTCAATGGATTGCCTGTTTTTGCACATCTTTAGTGTGAGAGAAGAAACACATATCTTCCCCTCTTACGTTAACCACATCTACTCCTAATTAATACAGAATCAAAGCAAAGAAATGGGTTGTGGGTTGGAGATAGGCATGAGGTCAACAGATGTTTTGTTTGCTTGTCTTTAAGTCGAATGATTCACTGGGTAGGAATTAGATACTCTGATCTATTCTTTGGAAAAATTCCACAGTTATTCAAGATACCGGTTATAAAAGTTTTTGTTTCTGGATTTAGATTTAGTGTATCAGTCAGGGTTCTTGTGTCCAAGCTATAGAAACTGAGTCTGGCTGGTTTAAGCAGAAAAGGAAATGCCCGAAGGCAATCAGTGCCTAACTGAATTGTGGATGGCTGGGAAGTCAGGCTTGGACAATAGGTAGAAAGAGGCAGGCAGGACACAGGACCACAGATGCAGTCATATCATGGAATTGGTCTGTCAGAGACACCATAGCCATTGCTGATGAACTCCAGATGCCCCTTCTGCCCACACCACTCCTGGAGGCTGAATGCTATTGCCAAATAGATTCTCTGCCACCATCCCCTCCTTCTTTGTGTCATAAGTGCCTTCTTCAAAATCTGTGATGGAGTATCTGATTGACCTAACTTATGTACCCTTCTAGCTGCCAGGGAAGCTGGGAAAGAAACATTCTGGCTTTTTTAGACTTCCAGAGTGAGAGGTGCCTCCCACAAAAAGTCATATAGGGGTTCAGATGCCAGGTGAACAAAGAAACAATTAAAAAGACCAGCATGGGGGCTTCCCTGGTGGCGCAGTGGTTGAGAATCCGCCTGCCGATTCAGGGGACGCGGGTTCATGCCCCGGTCCGGGAAGATCCCATATGCCGCGGAGCGGCTGGGCCCGTGAGCCATGGCCGCTGAGCCTGCGCGTCCGGAGCCTATGCTCCGCAACGGGAGAGGCCACGGCAGTAAGAGGCCCACGTACTGCAAAAAAACCCCAAACAAACAAACAAACAAAAAAAAAGACCAGCATGGGAATGTGAATTGGTTCAGCCACTGTGGAGAACAGTATGGAGGTTCCTTAAAAAACTACAAATAGAACTACCATATGACCCAGCAATCCCACTACTGGGCATATACCCTGAGAAAACCATAATTCAAAAAGAGTCATGTACCAAAATGTTCATTGCAGCACTATTTACAATAGCCCAGAGATGGAAACAACCTAAGTGTCCATCATCGGATGAATGGATAAAGAAGATGTGGCACATATATACAATGGAATATTACTCAGCCATAAAAAGAAACGAAATTAAGCTATTTGTAATGAGGTGGATAGACCTAGAGTCTGTCATACAGAGTGAAGTAAGTCAGAAAGAAAAAGACAAATACCGTATGCTAACACATATATATGGAACTTAAGAAGAAAAAAAAATGTCATGAAGAACCTAGGGGTAAGACAGGAATAAAGACACAGACCTACTGGAGAACGAACTTGAGGATGGGGAGGGGGAAGGGTGAGCTGTGACAGGGCTAGAGAGAGTCATGGACATATACACACTAACAAACGTAAGGTAGATAGCTAGTGGGAAGCAGCCGCATGGCACAGGGATATCGGCTCCGGTGCTTTGTGACTGCCTGGAGGGGTGGGATAGGGAGGGTGGGAGGGAGGGAGACGCAAGAGGGAAGAGATATGGGAACATATGTATATGTATAACTGATTCACTTTGTTATAAAGCAGAAACTAAAACACCATTGTAAAGCAATTATACCCCAATAAAGATGTTAAAAAAAAATACCAGCAAATATCTACTACGTTTAGTTTCTTAAGTATTATAATAAATAATATTTAGTATTCATTTAAAAAGTTGACAGGTGGGCTTCCCTGGTGGCGCAGTGGTTGGGAGTCCGCCTGCCGATGCAGGGGACACGGGTTCGTGCCCCGGTCCGGGAGAATCCCACGTGCCGCGGAGAGGCTGGGCCCGTGAGCCATGGCCGCTGAGCCTGCACGTCCGGAGCCTGTGCTCCGCAATGGGAGAGGCCACAGCAGTGAGAGGCTCGCGTGCCGCAGAAAAAAAAAAAAAAAAAAAAAGTTGACAGGTAAGCGACACATACCATGGTAATTTCAATGTGGATTTTTAGGTCTATTTGGATTATGTAGTGGTGTGGGCAAAAGGGGGTATCCAGAAAGATAAGTATTTAAAACTGCAATAAATTACTAAAATATACAGAAAAAAATCAAAGGTACATTTGAATGGTAAAATCAGCTTCTGTGTCAGAGGCCTATTGTTAAGATAAGGTAAGAAAATGTAAATGTAAATGTCAAATAAAAATATTTTGTACGAGTAGAGTATACCTGTGCATGTCTTTTGAGTTCAGGGTTATGTCTACAGCATGGAAGGACAATTGGCAAATTCATCCATTATTTTTGTAAATTTTCTAGCATTAGCAATTTACCATTTATTTAGTACTTACTCTGTGTTTGGCATTGTGTGAGGTACACACATTTTCTTATTCTCACGACAACCCTTCAAGTCATCCCCCCTCTATGGCTACAAAAATTTAGGTGCAGAGAAGCCAAGTCACTTGCTAAAGGTCATGCAGCTGGTGAATGACATAAATAGGATTTTAATTCAGGTTTAATGAATGAAACGTGGGTGCAATTTAGCAAAGGAGTGCAGTAGGGCACTTAAGGAGCTCCAAAGCCTTATCCAGGTTAATTCACTTCAAGAATCATCCCAGTTTATACATTAATTAGGAGACTCTAGATGCGAGCTAGAGTTCCACATGATTTAGGTAAACGTCCATATGATTTAGTATCTTAGATGGCATATGATGATCAGCAGCAAATATGACTTGACAGTTTGTCCTTATCTATTGAAATATCTTCAGCTTTATGTTGCTAGATGTGACAATTTCCATGTACGTCAAGCTGGAGATTTATAAAAAGTGGATTTGGCCCAAATTACCTAGATGCATGTTTATGCTCATTAGATTTACCCACTTACCTTGTTAGTGGGTCAAACAATTAGTAGAATAAATAATCAAGTTTCTAGTTTAATTAGAATAGTGTCCAAACATATTGAGGGAGAAATTGACCAGAAATTCATTATATTTAAATGCATATTGAGTGGACATGTTGACCTCTCATTTTGCATATATATATATCTGATTATAGATATTATATAAGATTTATTTTCAGAATTTTATTGTCTTATAGTAGAACCTGATAATATGAATCATCATACTGGATAGCATTACCATCATGAATTAAATTAAAAAAATTTCTACTAAAGGAAATAAAAAGGACAGAAATACATTAATTCCTGTTCCATAATGACACAAGAGGGAAGGCTTACTGTTGGATAAATTGAAAAGGAAATGGTCTTTGGAGAGATAAAAATGGAATTTGTTACCTTTTAAGAGGATGTAGTTTTTTTTTTTTTCCTCTCTGCCTCTGATTTAATGCTCTTATTCAATTGTGACAGTGAAATCTATTGAAAGTGACTTTTCCCTTTCTTGCCAGTGGAGAGGAGGTGCAGGTTACTAAGCCTCTGAGGGGGCTCCCTGCATCTTGAGCTGGAGACAGGGCTTTAGTGGGTTTATGGAGACGCTGAAATCATATACAAAATGTTGAATTTAGGAATGTGTGAGTGTTTTTGTGGGAAGAGGTTCCTCCCTCTGAGGAACCTCCCTCAATTTCCACCACTGACTCAGAGAGGGGTGTGGCCCCCAAAGGGTAACCAACACTGCTGCTGAGTGGGGATCCTGTTGCCTGAACACCAAAGCAGACACTTTTGCTCTAAGTCAAAAGGGTTGCTTGAGAGTAGGTGCAGAAATGGCATCAGGATGGTATTACTTGTGATCATAAATAATAAACACATTGTTTTCAAGCATTTTAATACAAAAAATGCATTTAAAGAGAACTTTACAGTTATTAGGTCACTTTTATCTGTATTTATTCAATTAAAAACCACAGGGCTTCCCTGGTGGCACAGTAGTTGAGAGTCCGCCTGCCGATGCAGGGGACACGGGTTCGTGCCCCGGTCCGGGAGGATCCCACATGCCGCGGAGCGGCTGGGCCTGTGAGCCATGGCCGCTGAGCCTGCACGCCCAGAGCCTGCGCTCTGCAACGGGAGAGGCCACAACAGTGAGAGGCCTGCGTACCAAAAAAAAAAAAAAAAAAAAAAACCCACAGTAATCCTGTGCTAAGGCTAGATAATTAAAATTATCTTCATTTCACAGCCAAGCAAATAAAAACACAGAGGGAACAAAACCAATGACTTGTTCTAGAGATTGGAAGACTCACAGAGGTGAGCACCCTTCCCATAGTATTTGGATCAGAAGTGGGTATCTGACTCAAACTGGGTCAGTCAGAAGTCCTTGTAAGAGAGGTTGGAAGGGTGACCCAAAATCAAATTGTTTGCCCAGCAGGGCTCTGGGGTGTTGGTCTTCTGCCTATCGTAAATAGCTAATCAGGAGGAGGAGGGCTAGGGGTGAAGGGAGAAGGGGCAGGGGAGGCGGGAGAAGTGTTTTAGAGTCCAGATTCAGGCTCTTTATCTGCCCCAGATCCCTGAGACAGACTTGCATCTGTGACAGAGTTTGGAGCAGAAGTTGCATAGACTAGAGAAGACACTTGTCATTTTTGTTGGAAAATAATGCTTGAAAATGAAGTAAAGAACTCATTGAACATAACTCTGGTAGAAGTCGGGCTTTGCAAGAATCATGTGTTTGCAAGAATCATGAAATAGCAAGCAAAAAATAATTTAAAGGAATCCCAATCTTGGGTCTCTTGGGGACAATTTACAACCCATAAGAACATCTTTTAAAAAGCCACTTTCAACCTGATTCCTAGCTCCTCAGGCCTATTTTGAAACGACTCACAATGACAAATTAAAAACTCCCACTTACACTTCAACATGTGTGGATTTATGTCTCATTGTTTTCACTCCCCCCACCCCCTCTTGTTCTTTCCTCTCCTTATCTTTATTACCCATCACAAAAACTTGGAAACTTGGGAGGTGTAGGGAGGAAATTGAAGTTTTGAGAGAAACTGGTAATATTTACATGTTAAGAGATATCACTCATGCTACATATGTTTATAATAAACTTCTGGTTTTTGCCTAAACTGATATGAGCTGGTTTCTATTATTTCTAACAAAGAGTTCTAAGTAATATATTCATGGAGATGGTGGCAGAATCGAGGCGAGAACTTGGGTCTTTTGATTTAAAATTCCTTGTTCTTTTTGCACACCGTGGGTCTGTCTGCATAGTCTTCTACTGCCAGAGAATTGAGGATTCCTTAATCCTCTGAGTACTTTTAAAACAGTTTTGGATTTCTTATTAGTCTGTGAACTCCATGAGGGTAGGTATTGTGTCTGTCTTGTTCACTTCTGTATTTTCAATGCCTAACACATTGTTGATGTGTGAAAAATTGTTGGTGCTCAAAAAATTATTGAAAGAATGAAGCCTCCATCTTTATTTTGTTTTTTAAAATTGTAATCTTATTTACATTTGTGGAGTATCTTGACAGAAAATTGTAGTAGATGAATATGAACTGTATAAATACAATTGCTATTAAAGCTGCCTTTCAGGATAAAATATTAAATTTCTGATAATTCTTCATTATTGTTTCTGTTTTTTTCCCCTTTGTGGTTTATATCTCAAGGGAAACTTTTCTAATTAACTGTGATTTCTGTTGAAAGCTCTTTACTCAAAGAAGGCAGTCGGTCTTATCTTCAAGTTAAGACTTCTGGTTACATGTTAACACGAAGGGGAGTGGAAGCTAATTTTGCTAATCAGAAACAGCTATAGTTACATAGCTCAGGCCCCAAATTATGGTATGGACAATGGGGAAAAAGATTGATGAAACAATATTTCAAGCTATGTTTTCTACACATATTGCAATGAATTGCATTATGATGAATACAAATCATAATAGACTTGGTTGAAAGCCCAATAAGTGTGTTGTGTCATAGTGACAATTGCATTGGGCTGTGAAAAATCTTCCTTGAGATTTGAAAAATCCTTGACTTCTTGCTCTTATAGCCTAATAACATTTGTAGCAGAAGCAACTTAACCTTAATATCTACTTTATTCTTCTAAGAAATACCTTTCTGACCCATACGCCCAAAGGAACTGAATTTCTTCTCCCAGGAAATCAGGACTTCCTGCCTCTCTCCCTACCATTCTTTAGATCTTGGATTCAGAAGGAAGTAGACATAATATTCCAGGGGAATGAAGGTAGGCACGGTATCCTTCTTGATCTCTCAGACTGGGTTGAGTTGTTCAGTATGGAGCAGAGAGTGGTCTGGACTGAAAGATCAGGTTCAAAACTTACCTCTGGGACTTCCTAGCTTTGTGACCTCCAGCAAGTAAATTACTTTTTCTGATAATAAATTTCCTCAACTGTAAAACAGGAGTAATGATACCTTTACAGGTTTATTGCTAAATGAGGTGATACGTTAAATACCCGGTACATGTTGACCTCCAAAAAGGAGTGCTTTCTCCTTTTCCTCCCCAATAACTCTCCTTCGCTCAATTTTGTGCCTCCATGAAGAAAAGCCTGTGACTTTCACTAAGCCTTTCGAGGTTTTTCTCTGAAAAGATACCTTCCTTTGACTCTTGGGAAGACTTGCAGAGACTGCAGAGGCTCACCTCTCTCCTGCATCTGTGTCTCTGGGGCACTGGGACTCTACAGCCTGGTGAGCTTGCAGGGAAAACATCATGTTCAGAACTCTCCAATGACCTTGCTCACTCAAGCCCTTGAGTACCAGGTTACAGGCAAATGGTCAGCCACGTTGATACCTATTCTACTTTTCTTGTATAAGGAGCTGATAAAGTGGCATAGGATCATGGATTACAACAGGCGATGATTGAGTGAAAAGGTCATCTTTTAAATATTTAATAATAATTTAGACTTGCATGTTAAGATAATTTTCCCAAACTAGGATAAATTTTTAATAGAAAGTGGGTATTAGAGCAAGGCAAATTTTACATCATGCCAAAAAACTTCATTTAGATCATTTTCACACACAAGTAAATTATATTATTGATAGCTATGGCTTATTATACCTGCTAAGATATAAGCAAAAAGTTTAACCTCTTAATGGAATGGAGTCACTAATTCCCTCAGATTCCATGGTTCTTTATAAAAGGGGAGAATTGACTTTTGACTTCTGCAGTATATATTTTCTGCAAGTTAATCTCCTTTCTACCTCGGGTAGCATGGCCAAACATCTCGGTTTGCCCAGGACAGTCTTGTCTGGAGACTTTTGTTGTGGTTTAATTATTAATATACTCCCCCCTCCCCACCACACACACCAAATGTGGTTTGAACAATGCGATTTTATGAGTACGTTAACCTTGGAGAATTACATTTGATATTTTTCCTTTGGAATTTCAGAAGTAAACTTGAAATTTCAGTTTTACCTTTAGAACAGGAGTTCTATGGATAGAAATCAGAATTTGAGGGGTCTGTGAACTTGGATAGAAAAAAAATATGCTTCTATTACATCTAACTCTAATTGCCCTTCAATTATGAATGCAGGTGACAAACTACAGCAGTGCAAGGTACTCCTGTGACTTTGTTACCAAGAAAAACCACAGCTGTTTTCATATCACATTATAGCTATTACAAATTTACAAAATATCACTCATATTCACTGTTACTTCTGAATTAGAAAGATCACATGAGATCATAACCTTCATGGTTACAGATACTGTGCAATGTTGCTGGCCAGCAACTGGTCAACTCTATACTTTCACCAAACATCAAATCATGTAGTTCTACAGTGATATCCCAGACATTTATGCTGCTTTACAGGATTACTCATCTACGATTGTTTGTTGATCAATATGAGGAATTAGTTCTTAAATTTTTGCAAAACTAGACAGTTAATTTATTTATTTTTATTTATTTATTTTTCTGCGGTACGCGGGCCTCTCACTGTTCCGGCCTCTGCGAAGCACAGGCTCCGGACGCTCACGCCCAGCGGCCACGGCCCACGGGCCACGGGCCCAGCCGCTCCGCGGCATATGGGATCCTCCCGGACCAGGGCACAAACCCGCGTCCCCTGCATCGACAGGCAGACTCTCAACCACTGCGCCACCAGGGAAGCCCTAGACAGTTTAAATAAGAATTCTTAACTCTCTGCAAGGCAGCAAAGCCTTTTGAATACAGCACATAAGTTCTATTGTCACCTTAATGGATACTCTTGGAAATCTCCTTGCTAACTGTCGGTCAGTGCTGGAGTGGATGAAGATGAGATACAAAATTCTGTCAATTTCTTTGAAAAGAGAAATTTGCAAACATCTGGAAACATTTCAGAAAGTTTTACCAGTTATTTTATCTTGATGGCATCAAAGTTGAACCATGGACTATTATTCTTTTTTCTTTTTGATATAAAGTATATTGAGAGGATGAGCTAGCCAAAGGGGAATTCATTAGTTTTAGGTTAAAAAAACACAAAACAAAACAAACAAAAAAACAAAATCCAGTTCGAGTTTAATTCAAAAAACCTTGGAGAATTCAGGGGTTCCTTGACAGAAACTATTCTTATCTTGTAAAGTAGCTTAAAAAGCTTTAATCCATTTACAAGGATTTACATTTACAAATCAGCATTTTCAACACCTGTAACAAATAATAACTAAAACAATTGACATCAGTTGTTTATCCAACATGACATGCCTATAGCTTTTTCAAAGAGCTCTCCAGAGTTTAATGTTCTTATTCAATCTAGCAACAGCAGACTTCCCACTGGTTAAGTCTTTGAAGGTAAATTTATTTTTAATTTGTTTATATTTTAATGTATTTTTAAATTTAACACAATAATAAAAAACACATAGCATTGTATTACACATTTGTCTTTCAAAGCTATTTTGACAGCCATGTTTCAGTGTAATTGGTTTCTCTTGTAATCCTGTGTATTTTATTTTTGGCATTAAAAAACATTTTTCTGAAAGGGATCCCTGGCTTGATCAAATTGTCTCTATATTGCCAACAGGGTCCATGACACACATAAAAGGTTAAGAACTTTGGCTTTGGGGAATTCCCTGGTTAGGACGTGGCGCTTTCATTGCCGAGGGTACGGGTTCGATCCCTGGTCGGGGAATTAAGATCCAGCAAGCCAAAAAAAAAAAAAAAAAATAGCGTCAGTTCCTGTTGTCTATGGCTTGACAATTTCTGAGCGAAAAAATGGGATTCCTTGTCCAGGCCCACAATCACGGACCATTAAGATTCCCTGGCCTTGTTCCTAAGCAGAGTCCACAGGATTCTAATAAATAGCTTAATTTAAAACAAAACAAAACAAAAAACACACAGAACACTGGCTTTGGAGCTTCATCTCAAGGTAGAAACTTCCAGGAGGCATAACAGGCGTAGTTTCATTTATTCACTGCACAGAATTGTAAGGTCTTGGATATGGCTGGAAAGGACTTTGAATGGAACACTTTCTGTACAGACTCATGTATGCATTACATCAACAAATGGTTAGAAATGATAAGTACCACAGAGAAATACAGGTAAAGTTCCAAGGATGGTCAGAAGAAAGACCATTATCAGAAATAGCAGGGAACACATGGAAGAAGTGGTACTCCTGCTAGTGGGGGGGATGGGTAAAATCTGAATATTACAAGTGGGAATATTCATGCTAAGTTCATCCATAGGCCATCCAGACCACAGACCTCAGAGCCACCCTTGATTTCTCTTTCTCCTCATCCCTGCCTCTGTGATCAAGTCTTCTCACTTAGGTCTCCATCCTATTTCTTACACCCATTCCTCCTATTTATCCCCTGGGTTATTGCCTGGCTTCAGGCTTATTACCAGAACTACTGGAATAGCCTACTACCTGGACCTCCATCTCCTTTCTCAAATCCCTTCCACACAGGTTATCCTAACTGCAATGACAATAATAGATAATTTGTTTGCAGCAGATGTTAAAGAAATGTTCAAGTTTTAGTATTATATATATGACGTAAGCCCCACATTAAAATGGGGATTATTCATATACAACACGTATGTTAAAACTGAAGAGGATGCACTGGAGCAGTAGTTATCAATCTTGGCAACACATACAGTAATCACCTACAGAGCTATTAAAAGGTCCTAATCCAGGAGCCTCCCTCCCAGGGTTCTGGTGTAACTCCCAAGCAGACAGAGCTCCTGAACTGCCATCTCTGTTTCTGTTTACCTCTCTAGTTTTGACATTTATCTGCTCCACCTTATACCCTATCAAACTGCTGGTGTTCCTCAAATTCCCATGATGTCCTACTTGCGATACACTTTTCCTCCTGGTCTAGACATTTTTTTAAAGTCTCAGCCCACCTTTCCTAGGGAGAATTTTCAGTCTTCTCCAGGTAAACTGGTCCACTCTCTCCTTTTTGCCCCTCCTCTGATCTGTATGTCTTTGTATCATAGCAACGATATAATTTTGCATGTGTTCCTCTCTTCCCCTCACTACCAAGGGCATTGGAAAGGAAGCCATCTCCCTCGTGTCATTTTCACAAACATATTTCCAATGATTTTAAAACCTTGCTTGCACAGCTACTACTATATAGAAATATCACACTTAAGATGGAATAAAATTTAGGTTTTTTCTATATTTGCTTCTGTAGTACCTTATTTATCAACCCCCTTTTATATTAGTGTAAGTAATAAGATCCTGTTTTTCTGTGACAGACATATATGTAATAAAACATGCATGAGAACTCAATTGGGAATTTTGAGAAATGTATCCCTCTCATTAATTATTTTAAAATCCCTCTGGAATCATTACAAACACGGCATGATAAAGTTTCTCTCAAAGGAAAATTAAGCCCAGATGCCAATCTTTTATTTTCCTTGGGAGTTTCGCATCAACATAAACCAGAAAAGCGGCAGCTGCTGCTTTTACAAGTGGTAGAATCCCCTGGCATATGGGACTGGCCCAGCTTTGGACCCTATGGAGGCTGTGGGAGTAGTACATTCTGAGCGTGCGTTTGCAATTCTGGGCAAAATATGCAAAAGGGCTTCTCAGGAAGAAGTCTATATTTGCATACTCAAATTAGATCCATACAAACATGAATGCCTCCAAACCGGTTTCCAACTCAAATCAACACCCTCTGGCAACACTGATCTATCTCGAATAATAACCTCTAACTTGAAAATTGAACCTTAAATTTTATGTTATTTCTCCTATTTCTTCGTGATTTGCAAGTCATTAATCACAGTCTGGAAAAAACCAAGTTGTCACTGATTCTCTTACATACCCTTAAGGATACAGACCCCTCAAATAATTAAACGTAGGGGAAATATTTTTATTTCTTTTTGTTTGTTTGTTTGTTTGTTTTTGTTTTTGTTTCTTGCGGTATGCGGGCCTCTCACTGTTGTGGCCTCTCCCGTTGCGGAGCACAGGCTCCGCAAGCGCAGGCTCAGCGGCCATGGCTCACGGGCCCAGCCCCTCCGCAGCATGTGGGATCTTCCCGGACCAGGGCACGAACCCGTGTCCCCTGCATCGGTAGGCGGACTCTCAACCACTGCGCCCCCAGGGAAGCCCTTTATTTCTATTTTTAACATCTTTATTCGAGTATAATTGCTTTACAATGGTGTGTTAGTTTCTGTTGTAAAACAAAGTGAGTCAGCTATATGTATACATATATCCCCATACCCCTCCCTCTCGCATATGCCTCCCACCCTCCCTATCCCACCCCTCACAAAGCATCGAGGTGATCTCCCTATGCTATGCGGCTGCTTCCCACTAGCTATCTATTTTACATTTGGTAGTATATATAAGTACATGCCACTCTCTCACTTCGTCCCAGCTTACTCTTCCCCCTCCCCATGTCCTCAAGTCCATTCTCTATGCCTGCATTTTTATTCCTGTCCTGCCCGTAGGTTTACCAGAATCTTTTTTTTTTAAGATTCCATATATATATATATATATATATATATATATATACACACATATGTTAGCATAGGGTATTTGTTTTTCTCTTTCTGACTTACTTCACTTTGTATAACAGACTCTACATCCATCCACCTCACTAAAAATAACTCAATTTCATTTTTTTATGGCTGAGTAATATTCCACTGTATATATGTGCCACATCTTCTTTATCCATTCATCTGTCGATGGACACTTAGGTTGTTTCCATGTCCAGGCTACTATAAATACTATAAATAGTGCTGCAATGAACACTGTGGTACACAACTCTTTTTGAATTATGGTTTTCTCAGGGTATATGCCCAGCAGTGGGATTGCTGGGTCATATGGTGGTTCTATTTTTACTTTTTTAAGGAACCTCCATACTGTTCTCCACAGTGGCTGTTATCAATTTACATTCCCACCAACAGTGCAAGAAGGTTCCCTTTTCTCCACACCCTCTCCAGCATTTATTGTTTGGAGATATTTTGATGATGGCCATTCTGACTGGTGTGAGGTGATACCTCATTGTAGTTTTGATTTGCATTTTTCTAATGATTAGTGATGTTGAGCATTCTTTCATGTGTTTGTTGGCAGTCTGTATATTTTCTCTGGAGAAATGCCTATTTAGGTCTTCTGCCCATTTTTGGACTGGGTTGTTTGTTTTTTTGTTATTGAGCTGCATGAGCTGCTTCTAAATTTTGGAGATTAATCCTTTGTTAGCTGCTTCATTTGCAAATATTTACTCCCATTCTGAGGGTTGTCTTTTCATCTTGTTTATGGTTTCCTTTGCTGTGCAAAAGCTTTTAAGTTTCATTAGGTCCCATTTGTTTATTTTATATTTTTAACATCTTTATTGGAGTATAATTGCTTTACAATGGTGTGTCCATTTGTTTATTTTTGTTTTAATTTCCATTTCTCTAGGATGTGGGTCAAGAAGGATCTTGCTGTGATTTATGTCATAGAGTGGTCTGCCTATGTTTTCCTCTAAGAGTTTTACAGTGTCTGGCCTTATATTTAGGTCTTTAATCCATTTTGAGTTTATTTTTGTATATGGTGTTAGGGAGTGTTCTAATTTCATTCTTTTACATATAGCTGTCCAGTTTTCCCAGCACCACTTATTGAAGAGGCTGTCTTTACTCCATTGTATATTCTTGCCTCCTTTATCAAAGATAAGGTGACCATATATGCGTGGGTTTATCTCTGGGCTTTCTATCCTATTCCATTGATATTTCTGTTTCTATGCCCATACCATAATGTCTTGATTACTGTACCTTTGAAGTATAGTCTGAAGTCAGGAAGACCGATTCCTCCAGCTCCGTTTTTCTTTCTCAAGATTGCTTTGGCTATTCGGGGTCTTTTGTGTTTCCATACAAACTATGAAATTTTTTGTTTTAGTTCTGTGAAAAATGCCGTTGGTAGTATGATAGGGATTGCATTGAATCTGTAGATTGTTTGGGGTACTAGAGTCATTTTCACAATGTTGATTGTTCTAATCCAAGAACATGGTATATCTCTCCATCTGTTTGTATCATCTTTAATTTCTTTCATCAGTGTCTTATAGTTTTCTGCATACACGTCTTTTGACTCCTTAGGTAGGTTTATTCCTAGGCATTTTATTCTTTTGTTGTAATGTTCAATGGGAGTGTTTCCTTAATTTCTCTTTCAGATGGTTCATCACTAGTGTATAGTAATGCAAGGGATTTCTGTGCATTAATTTTGTATCCTGCTACTTTACCAAATTCATTGATTAGCTCTAGTAGTTTTCTGGCAGCATCTTTAGGATTCTCTATGTATAATATCATGTCATCTGCAAACAGTAACAGTTTTACTTCTTCTTTTCTGATTTGGATTCCTTTTATTTCTTTTCCTTCTCTGATTGCTGTGGCTAAAACTTCCAAAACTATGTTGAAGAATAGTGGTGAGAATGGGCAACCTTGTCTTATTCCTGATCTTAGTGGAAATGCTTTCAGTTTTTCACCATTGAGTACAATGTTGGCTGTGGGTTTGTCATATACGGCCTTTATTATGTTGAGGAAAGTTCCCTCTATGCCTACGTTCTGGAGGGTTTTTATGAGCAATGGGTGTTGAATTTTGTCAAAAGCTTTCTCTGCATCTATTGAGATAATCATATGGTTTTTATCCTTCAATTTGTTAATATGGTGTATCATGTTGAATGATTTATGTATATTGAAGAATCCTTGCATTCCTGGGATAAACCCCTTGATCATGGTGTATGATCCTTAAAAGTGCTGTTGGATTCTGTTTGCTAGTATTTTGTTGAGGATGTTTGCATCTATGTTCATCAGTGGTATTGGCCTGTAGTTTACTTTCTTTGTGACATCTTTGTCTGGTTTTGGTATCAGGGTGATGGTGGCTTCACAGAATGAGTTTGGAGTGGTACTCTTTCTGCTATATTTTGGAAGAGTTTGACAAGGAGAGGTGTTAGCTCTTCTCTAAATGTTTCATAGAATTCATCTGTGAAGCCATCTTGTCCAGGGCTTTTGTTTGTTGGAAGATTTTTAATCACAATCCCAATTTCAGTGCTTGTGATTGGTCTGTTTATATTTTCTATTTCTTCCTGGTTCTATCTCAGAAGATTGTGCTTTTCTAAGAATTTGTCCATTTCTTCCAGGTTGTCCATTGTATTGGCATATAGCTGCTTGTAGTAATCTCTCATGATCTTTTGTATTTCTGCAGGGTCAGTTGTTACTTCTTTTTCATTTCTAATTCTATTGATTTGAGTCTTCTCCCTTTTTTTCTGAGTCTGCCTAATGGTGTATCAATTTTGTTTATCTTCTCAAAGAACCAGCTTTTAGTTGTATTGATATTTGCTATTGTTTCATTCATTTCTTTTTCATTTATTTCTGATCTGATCTTTATGATTTCTTTTTTTGTGTGTGTGATACGCGGACCTCTCACTGTTGTGGCCTCTCCCGTTGCGGAGCACAGGCTCCGGACGCGCAGGCCCAGCGACCACGGCTCACGGGCCCAGCCGCTCCGCGGCATGTGGGATCTTCCCGGACCGGGGCACGAACCCGTGTCCCCTCAGCAGCAGGCACACTCCTAACCACTGCACCACCAGGGAAGCCCTATGATTTCTTTCCTTCTGCTAACTTTGGGGTTTTTTTGCTCTTGTTTCTCTAATTGCTTTAGTGTAAGGTTTTTTATTTGAGATGTTTCCTGTTTCTTAAGGTAGGATTGTATTGCTATAAACTTCCCTCTTAGAACTGCTTTTGCTGCATCCCAAAGGTTTTGGGTCATCGTGTTTTCATTGTCATTTGTTTCTAGGCATTTTTTGATTTCCTCTTTGATTTCTTCAGTGATCTCTTGGTTATTAAGTAGTGTATTGTTTAGCTTCCATGTGTTTGTTTTTACAGATTTTTTCCTGAAATTGACATCTAGTCTCATAGCATTGTGATCGGAAAAGATCCTTGATACAATTTCAATTTTTGTAAATTTACCAAGGCTTGATTTGTGACCCAAGATATGATCTATCCTGGAGAATCTTCTTGAGCATTTGAGAAGAAAGTGTATTCTGTTGTTTTTGGATGGAATGTCCTATAAATATCAATTCAGTCCATCTTGTTTAATGTATCATTTAAAGCTTTTGTTTCCTTATTTATTTTCACTTTAATTGATCTGTCCATTGGTGAAAGTGGGGTATTAAAGTCCCCTACTATGATTGTGTTACTGTTGATTTCCCCTTTTATGGCTGTTAGCATTTACCTTATGTATTGAGGTGCTCCTATATTGGCTGCATAAATATTTACAATTGTTATATTTTCTTCTTGGATTGATCCCTTGATCACTATGTAGTGTCCTTCTTTGTCTCTTGTAAGAGTCTTTATTTTAAAGTCTATTTTGTCTGATGTGAGAATTGCTATTCCAGCTTTCTTTTGATTTCCATTTGCATGGAATGTCTTTTCCATCCCCTCACTTTCAGTCTGTATGTGTCCCTAGGTCTGAAGTGGGTCTCTTGTAGACAGCATATATATGGGTCTTGTTTTTGTACCCATTCAGCCAGTCCATGTCTTTTGGTTGGAGCACTTAATCCATTTAGATTTAAGGTAATTATCGATATGTATCTTCCTATTACCATTTTCTTAATTGATTTGAGTTTGTTATTGTAGGTCATTTCCTTCTCTTGTGTTTCCTGCCTAGACAAGTTCCTTTAGCATTTGTTATAAAGCTGGTTTGGTGGTGCTGAACACTCTTAGCTTTTGCTTGTCTATAAAGGTTTTGATTTATCCATCAAATCTGAATGAGATCCTTGCTGGGTAGAGTAATCTTGGTTGTAGGTTTTTCCCTTTCATCACTTTAAATATGTCTGGCTACTCCCTTCTGGCTTGCACTTTAAATATGTCTGGCCACTCCATTCTGGCTTGCAGAGTTTCTGCTGAAAGATCAGCTGTTAACCTTATGGGGATTCCCTTGTATGTTACTTGTTTTTCCCTTGCTGCTTTTCATATTTTTTCCTTGTATTTAATTTTTGATAGTTTGATTAATATGTGTCTTGGCATGTTTCTCCTTGGATTTATCCTGTGTGGGACTCTCTGCATTTCCTGGACTTGATTAACTATTTCCTTTCCCATATTAAGGAAGTTTTCAACTATAATCTCTTCAAATATTTTATCAGTCCCTTGCTTTTTCTCTTCTTCTTTTGGGACCCCTATAATTTGAATGTTGGTGTGCTTAATGTTGTCCCAGAGGTCTCTGAGACTGTCCTCAATTCTTTTCATTCTTTCTTCTTTATTCTGCTCTGCAGTAGTTATTTGCACTATTTCATCTTCCAGGTCACTTATGCACTCTTATGCCTCAGTTATTCTGCTATTGATTCCTTGTAGAGAATTTTTAATTTCATTTATTGTGTTGTTTGTTCATCATTGTTTGTTTGCTCTTTAGTTCTTCTAGGTCCTTGTCAAATGTTTTCTGTATTTTCTCCATTCTATTTCCAGGATTTTGGATCCTCTTTAGTACCATTAATCTGAATTCCTTTTCAGGTAGACTGCCTATTTCCTCTTCATTTGTTAGGGCTGGTGGGTTTTTACCTTGCTCTTTCACCTGCTGCATATTTCTCTGTCTTCTCATTTGGCTTAACTTACTGTGTTTGTGGTCTCCTTTTTGCAGGCCGCATGTTCATAGTTCCCGCTGTTTTTGGTGTCTGCCCCCAGTGGCTAAGGTTGGTTCAATAGGTTGTGTAGGCTTCCTGGTGGAGGGGACATGTGCCTGTGCTCTGGTTGATGAGGCTATATCTTGTCTTTCTGTTGGGCAGGACTGCGTCTGGTGGTGTGTTTTGGGGGTGTCTGTGGACTTAGTATGATTTTAGGCAGCGTGTCTGCTATTGCGTGGGGTTGTGTTCCTGTCTTGCTAGTTGTTTGGCATGGGGTGTTCAGTACTGGAGCTTGCTGGTCATTGAGTGGAGCTGGGTCTTAGTGTCGAGTTGGAGGTCTCTCGGAGAGCTTTAGCCGTTTGATATTACGTGGAGCTGGGAGCTCTCTGGTGGACCAATGTCCTCAACTCGGCTATCCCACCTCAGAGGCTCAGGCCTGACACCCGGCTGGAGCACCAAAAGCCTGTTAACCACATGGCTCAGAACAAAAGGGAGAAAAAAAGAAAGAAAGAAAAATAAAATAAAATATAGTTATTAAAATTACAAATTAATAATTAAAAAAATTAAAAAGTAATAAAAAAAGAAAGAAGAGAGCACCCAAAACAAAAACAAATCCACCAATGATAACAAGCACTAAAAAGTATACTAAAAATAACCTGGACAGACAGAACCGTAGGACAAATGGTAAAAGCAAAGCTATACAGACAAAATCACACACAGAAGCATACACATACACACTCACAAAAAGAGAAAAAGGAAAAAAATATATATCGTTGCTCCCAAAGTCCATTGCCTCAATTTTGGGATGATTCGTTGTCTATTCAGGTATTCCAGATGCAGGGTACATCAAGTTGATTGTGGAGATTTAATCTGCTGCTCCTGAGGCTGCTGGGAGAGATTTCCCTTTCTCTTCTTTGTTTGCACAGCTCCTAGGGTTCAGCTGTGGATTTGGCCCTGCCTCTGCATGTACGTCGCCCTCTGGCACCTGTTCTTCGCCCAGACAGGAGGGGGTTAAAGGAGCGACAGATTAGGGGGCTCTGGCTCACTCAGGCCGTGGGGGAGGGAGGGGTACGTTATGTGGGGCGAGCCTGCTGTGGCAGAGGCTGCCGTGATGTTACAACAGCTTGGGGCGCGCCGTGGGTTCTCCCGGGGAAGTTGTCCCTGGATCACCGGACCCTGGCAGTGGCGGGCTGCACAGTCTCCCAGGAGGAGAGGTGTGGATAGTGACCTGTGCTTGCACACAGGCTTCTTGGTGGCGGCAGCAGCAGCCTTAGCGTCTCATGCCTGTTTCTTGTGTCCACGCTGATGGCCGCGGCTTGCGCCGGTCTCTGGAGCTCATATAGGCGGTGCTCTTAATCCCCTCTCCTCACGCACCAGGAAACGGTGGTCTCTTGACTCTTAGGCAGGTCCAGACTTTTTTCCGGACTCCGTCCCAGCTAGTTGTGGCGCACTAGCCCCCCTCAGGCTGTGTTCACGTAGCCAACCCCAGTCCTCTCCCTGGGATCTGACCTCCAAAGTCTGAGCTCAACTCCCAGCCCCCGCCCGCCCCAGCGGGTGAGCAGACAAGCCTCTCGGGCTGGTGAGCACTGGTTTGCACCGATCCTCTGTGCAGGAATCTCTCCGCTTTACCCTCCGCACCCCTGTGCATGTGCTCTCCTCCGCGGCTCCGAAGCTTCTCCACTCCACCCCCCGTAGTCTCCGCCCGCGAAGGGGCTTCTAGTGTGTGGAAACCTTTCCTCTTTCACAGATCGCTCCTGCTGGTGCAGGTCCTGTCCCTATTCTTTTGCCCCTGTTTTCTCTTTTTTCTTTTGCCGTAGCCAAGTATGTGGGAGTTTCTTGCCTTTTGGGAGGTCTGAGGTCTTCTGCCAGCGTTCAGTAGGTGTTCTGTAGGAGTTGTTCCACATGTAGATGTATTTCTGATATATTTGTGGGGAGGAAGGTGATCTCCACGTCTTACTCCTCCACCATCTTGAAGGTCTCCTCCGGGGAAATATTTTTAAATGAATTTATTTCCCAAGTAAAAGTTTTGCTGAATTTTTAAAATCTAGTCTTATCACTGTTGAATTATGTAGTAAAGTCATAATGAAAGATGTCAATTATATAAGAATTCGTTCTTTCTATATGCTACTTTAAAAACATGATCAGGAGACCCCTACATCAGAATAAAATGCAGATTCCTGTCCCACTGTTAATGAGGAGTTTGCAGCCCCGGTGATTTCTATGAACCATAAAGTTTGAGAACTACAGCTCTAAATCATTTTAAAAATTACACACTCCAGATAAAACGGCTCTTTAAATTTCCCTTTTCATACTCTGCTGGGTGCAACTCTAGCTTCTGATGACATTTCTATTTCTCATGCTGAGTTAGCCATATTTGTCCCTCAAGATCTAATATTGACAGTCAGGGATTTAGCTCCATGTGACCAAAGACAGAATCCCATTATTATCAACCTCATAATTGGTTCATTTTCTTTCTTTTCTTTTTTTCTTTTTCTTTTCTTTTTTTTTTTTTTTTTTTTTTTTGGAATTTGACATCTTTAACTTCAAATCCTGCCAATGCAGGGGACAAGGGTTCAAGCTCTGGCCAGGAAGATCCCACATGCCACGGAGCAAATAAGCCCATGCGCTACAACTACTGAGCCTGCACTGTAGAGCCCACGAGCCACAACTACTGAGCCCACATGCCACAACTACTGAAGCCCACGTGCCTAGAGCCTGAGCTCCACACCAAAGAGAAGCCACTGCAATAAGCCTGCGCACCACAACAAAGGGTAACCCCTGCTTGCCACAAGTAGAGAAAGCCTGTGTGCGGCAACGAATACCCAACGCAGCCAAAAATAAATAAATAAATTTTAAAAAGTATGGTTATTCTCTTGTTTAGTCAGTTGTATTCTTTTAGCTACAGCAAGAACTGGTTTTTTAAAAAGTCTATATTCAATATCTTGTTAATAACCTATAATGGAAAAGAATCTGAAAAAGAATATATATACACACATACATATATATATATATCTGAATCTCTTTGCTGTGCACTTGAAACTAACACAACATTGTAAATAAACTATATTTCAAATAAATAAATAAATACAAGTCTATGTTTCAACGTTACCGTTTTCATGTCTGTCAAATCCCCACCTAGATTCCCTTAGAAAACCTTTGGATAATAATGGTAAATGCCTGCAAGAAGTATAATTGTTTAGTACAGAAATCCTTTTTTATTATCACTTTCATAATTTTAATTGACTTTTCTCTTTAATTCCACATGTATGTCCATTATATATTCACAAAGTTTCATTTTTATCATTATTGTCAAGTAGTTTATAACAATTGTCAAAAGGCTGTGAAGTGTTTAGATGATCACAACTTTATAAATATAATGTTTCTTTCTTCTTCTCTTGGGTAACATGCCTGGAATTACATATTCTCAAAAGAAAAGACTCTTCATCGTCATAATTACATACACGCTCTGAGGAGAAACCAGGGTACACCTACCTAGCAAAACAGCACTCAGTAACAATTTCACTGTTCCTGCCAAATACTCTAGGTTGTGGTAATTTTCAAACATTGTATAAAATGACACACATTCCATAAATGAGGTGTGATTAAAACATAAGACAAGTCACACATGAAAACAGCTCTCACTACTTTATGATCACTCCTCATACATAATCTTAGGCAATCAGTCATGGAATATAATTTTTTAAACCTTTACCCTATTGCCCACATACCTCTAATCGAACTTCCCCTCTGGCCACCCCAGGGTGAGAGAAAGGAGATTGCCATCCAAAGACATCTGGTTTGGAATATAAGGGGGCAATCAAACATCCTCGGTGGGATGTCAGCAGGGATCTGCCACCACTCAAAACTCAGCACTTATGTGGTCTTGAAATTATAACTGGCTGCTTCATGTAGGGGCAGATCTAGGCAAAATTGTGTAGTCCGTGAAGTCTGCTTTCGGCACTTCTTCCCCTGTGGCCCCCAGAGCTGCACTGCTGTTCCCTGCAGCTGAGAGTCCTCCCCTGTGGCTTGTGCTTCACAGGCAGCTCTGAATCAATCTCTATCATTCCTGCTAATCAACATGTAGCCATCTTATGTCCTGTTCCATCATTTGGTTCATTTCAATTCACAGGAATTTGTGGTGAGCAGCTATTACGGGCCAGGCACAGTGCTTGGTGCTGCATGTAGAAACTTTAAAAACCATGGCTTGGCTTCATGGAATTGGTGATTTAGCTGGACAAGGTAAGTTAACAAATTTAATTACCTGATGTTAAGATGGTTTGTTAAGTTAAATGATGTATTCTCAGGGTTGAGATGGTGCTTGGTGCACAGTAGATGCTCAATATGTATTTTTTTTTTTTTTTTTTTTTTGCGGTACGCGGGCCTCTCACTGTTGTGGCTTCTCCCACTGCGGAGCACAGGCTCCGGAAGCGCAGGCTCAGCGGCCATGGCTCATGGGCCCAGCCGCTCCGCGGCATGTGGGATCATCCTGGACCAGGGCACAAACCTGCATCCCCTACATTGGCAGGCAGACTCTCAACCACTGCGCCACCAGGGAAGCCCTCAATACGTATTTTTTAAAACATCTTTATTGGAGTGTTAGTTGCTGCTAGTTGTGTTAGTTGCTGCTGTATAACAAAGTGAATCAACTATAAGTATATATATATCCCCATATCCCCTCCCTCTTGCTTCTCCCTCCCACCTTCCCTATGCCACCCCGCTAGGTGGTCACAAAGCACCGGCTGCTTCCCAACAGCTATCTATTTTACATTTGGTAGTGTATATATGTCAATGCCACTCTCTCGCTTTACCCCAGCTTACCCTTCCCCCTCGCTGTGTCCTCAAGTCCATTCTCAAAGTCTGTGTCTTTATTCCTGTACTGCCCCTAGATTCTACAGAACCTTTGTTGTTGTTTTTCTTAGATTCCATATATATGTAATAGCATACAGTATTTTTCTCTTTCTGACTTACTTCACTCTGTATGACAGACTCTAGGTCCATCCACCTCACTACAAATAACTCAATTTCGTTTCTTTTTATGGATTAGTAATATTCCATTGTATATATGTGCCACATATTCTTTATCCATTCATCTGTCGATGGACACTTAGGTTGCTTCCATGTCCTGATTATTGTCAATAGAGCTGCAATGAACATTGTGGTACATGACTCTTTTTGAATTACGGTTTTCTCAGGGTATAGGCCCAGTAGTGGGATTGCTGGGTCATACGTAGTTCTAGTTTTAGTTTTTTAAGGAACCTCCACACAGTTCTCCATAGTGGCTGTACCAATTTACATTCCCATCAACAGTGCAATAGGGTTGCCTTTTCTCCACACCCTCTCCAACATTTATTGTCTGTAAATTTTTTGATGAAGACCACTCTGACCAGAGTGAGGTGGTACCTCATTGTAGTTTTGATTTGCATTTCCCTAATGATTAAGGATGTTGAGCATTCTTTCATGTGTTTGTTGGCAATCTGTATATCTTCTCTGGAGAAATGTCTATTTAGGTCTTCTGCCCATTTTTGGATTTTTGTTTTTTTGTTTTTTTGGTATTGAGCTGCACGAGCTGCTTGTATATTTTGGAGATTAAACCTTTGTCAGTTGCTTCATTTGCAAATATTTTCTCCCATTTGGAGTGTTGTCTTTTTGTCTTGTTTATGGTTTCCTTTGCTGTGCAAAAGCTTTTATTAGGTCCCATTTGTTGATTTTTCTTTTTAATTTCCATTTCCTTAGGAGGTGGGTCAAAAAGGATCTTGCAGTGATTTAGGTCAGAGTGTTCTGCCTATGTTTTCCTCTAAGAGTTTCATAGTATCTGGCTTTACATTTAAGGCTTTAATCCATTTTGAGTTTATTTTTGTGTATGGTGTTAGGGAGTGTTCTAATTTCATTCTTTTACATATAGCTGTCCAGTTTTCCCAGCACCACTTATTGAAGAGGCTGTCTTTACTCCATTGTATATTCTTGCCTCCTTTATCAAAGATAACGTGACCATATGTGCATGGGTTTATCTCTGGGCTTTCTATCCTGTTCCATTGATCTATATTTCTGTTTTTGTGCCCGTACCATAATGTCTTGATTACTGTACCTTTGAAATATAGCCTGAGGTCAGGAAGCCTGATTCCTTCAGCTCCGTTTTTCTTTCTCAAGATTGCTTTGGCTATTCGGAGTCTTTTGTGTCTCCGTACAAATTGTGAATTTTTTTGTTCTAGTTATGTGAAAAATGCCATTGGTAATATGATAGGGATTGCATCGAATCTGTAGATTGCTTTGGGTAGTAGAGTCATTTACACAATGTTGATTCTTCCGATCCAAGAACATGGTATATCTCTCCATCTGTTTGCATCATCTTTAATTTCTTTCATCAGTGTCTTATAGTATTCTGCATACAGGTCTTTTGTCTCCTTAGGTAGGTTTATTCCTAGGCATTTTATTCTTTTGTTGCAATGATAAATGGGAGTGTTTCCTTAATTTCCCTTTCAGATGTTTCATCATTAGTGTATAGGAATGCAAGAGATTTCTGTGCATTAATTTTGTATCCCGCCACTTTACCAAATTCATTGATTAGCTCTAGTAGTTTCCTGGTAGCAACTTTAGGATTCTCTATGTATAATATCATGTCATCTGCAAACAGTGACAGTCTTACTTCTTCTTTTACATTTTGGATTCCTTTTATTTCTATTTCATCTGTGATTGCTGTGGCTAAAACTTCCAAAACTATGTTGAAGAATAGTGGTGAGAGTGGGCACCCTTGTCTAGTTCCTGATCTTAGTGGAAATGGTTTCAATATTTCACCATTGAGAACGATGTTGGCTGTTGGTTTGTCATATATGGCCTTTATTATGTTGAGGTAAGTTCCCACTATGCTAACTTTCTGGAGAATTTTTTATCATAAATCGGTGTTGAATTTTGTCGAAAGTTTTTCTGCATCTATTGACATTATCATATGGTTTTTATTTTTCAATTTGTTAATATGGTGTATCACATTGAATGATTTGTGTATACTGAAGAATCCTTATATTCTTGGGATAAACCCCACTTGATCATGGTGTATGATCCTTTTAATGTACTGCTGGATTCTGTTTGCTAGTATTCTGTTGAGGATGTTTGCATCTATGTTCATCAGTGATATTGGCCTGTAGTTTTCTTTTTCTGTAACATTTCTGTCTGGTTTTGGTATCAGGGTGACGGTGGCCTCGTAGAATGAGTTTGGGAATGTTCCTCCCTCTGCTAGATTTTGAAAGAGTTTGAGAAGTACAGGTGTTAGCTCTTCTCTAAATGTTTGATAGAATTCACCTGTGAAGCCATCTGGTCCTGGGCTTTTGTTTGTTGGAAGATTTTTAAACAGTTTCAATTTCAGTGCTTGTGATTGGTCTGTTTATATTTTCTATTTCTTCCTGGTTCAGTCTCAGAAGGTTGTGCTTTTCTAAGAATTTGTCCATTTCTTCCAGGTTGTCCATTTTATTGGCATATAGTTGCTTGTAGTAATCTCCATGATCTTTTGCATTTCTGCAGGGTAAGTTGTTACTTCTCCTTTTTCATTTCTAATTCTGTTGATATGAGTCTTCTCCCTTTTTTTCTTGATGAGTCTGAAAAAAAGATTTTGATTTCCTTCCTTCTGCTAACTTTGGGGTTTTTTTGTTCTTCTTTCTCTAATTGCTTTAGTGTAAGGTTAGGTTGTCTATTTGAGATGTTTCTTGTTCTTTGAGGTAGGATTGTAGTGCTATAAACTTCCCTCTTAGAACTTCTTTTCTGCATCCCATAGGTTTTGGGTCGTCGTGTTGTCATTGTCATTTGTTTCTAGGCATTTTTTGATTTCCTCTTTGATTTCTTCAGTGATCTCTTGGTTATTAAGTAGTGCATTGTTAAGCCTCCATGTGTTTGTATTTTTTACAGATTTTTTTTCCTGTAATTGATATCAGTCTCATAGCATTGTGGTTGGTAAAGATCCTTGATATGATTTCAATTTTCTTAAATTTACCAAGGCTTGATTTGTGACCCAAGATATGATGTATCCTGGAGAATCTTCTATGAGCATTTGAGAAGAAAGTGTATTCTGTTGTTTTTGGATGGAATGTCCTATAAATAACAATTAAGTCCATCTTGTTTAATGTATCATTTAAAGCCTTTGTTTCCTTATTTATTTTCATTTTGATTGATCTGTCCATTGGTGAAAGTGGGGTATTAAAGTCCCCTACTATGATTGTGTTACTGTTGATTTCCCCTTTTATGGTTGTTAGCATTTGCTTTATGTATTGAGATGCTCTTATGTTGGCTGCATAAATATTTACAATTGTTATATCTTCTTCTTGGATTGATCCCTTGATCATTATGTAGTGTCCTTCTTTGTCTCTTGTAAGAGTCTTTATTTTAAAGTCTATATTGTCTGATGTGAGAATTGCTACTCCAGCTTTCTTTTGATTTCCATTTGCATGGAATGTCTTTTTCCATCCCCTCACTTTCAGTCTGTATGTGTCCCTAGGTCTGAAGTGGGTCTCTTGTAGACAGCATATATACGGGTCTTGTTTTTGTATCCATTCAGGCAGTCTATGTCTTTTGGTTGGAGCACTTAATCCATTTAGATTTAAGGTAATTATCGATATGTATGTTCCTATTACCATTTTCTTAATTGATTTGAGTTTGTTATTGTAGGTCTTTTCCTCCTCTTGTGTTTCCTGACTAGAGAAGTTCCTTTAGCATTTGTTGTAAAGTTGGTTTGGTGGCGCTGAATTCTCTTAGCTTTTGCTTGTCTGTAAAGGTTTTAATTTCTCCGTCAAATCTGAATGAGATCCTTGCTGGGTAGAGTAATCTTGGTTGTAGGTTTTTCCCTTTCATCACTTTAAATGTGTCTGGCCACTCCCTTCTGGCTTGCAGAGTTTCTGCTGAAAGATCGGCTGTTAACCTTATGGGGATTCCCTTGTATGTTATTTGTTGTTTTTCCCTTGCTGCTTTTAATATTTTTTCCCTGTATTTATTTTTGATAGTTTGATTAATATGTGTCTTGGCATGTTTCTCCTTGGATTTATCCTGTGTGGGACTCTCTGCATTTCCTGGACTTGACTATTTCCTTTCCCATATTAGGGAAGTTTTCAACTATAATCTCTTCAAATATTTTATCAGTCCCTTGCTTTTTCTCTTTTTCTTCTGGGACCCGTATAATTCAAATGTTGGTGCATTTAATGTTGTCCCAGAGGTCTCTGAGACTGTCCTCAATTCTTTTCATTCTTTCTTCTTTATTCTGCTCTGCAGTAGTTATTTGTACTATTTGATCTTCCAGGTCACTTATCCATTCTTATGCCTCAGTTATTCTGCTATTGATTCCTTGTAGAGAATTTTTAATTTCATTTATTGTGTTGTTTGTTCATCATTGTTTGTTTGCTCTTTAGTCCTTCTAGGTCCTTGTTAAATGTTTATTTTCTCCATTCTATTTCCAAGATTTTGGATCATCTTTACTATCATTACTGTGAATCCTTTTTCAGGTAGACTGCCTATTTCTTCTTCATTTGTTACGGCTGGTGGGTTTTTACCTTGCTTCTTCACCTGCTGCATATTTCTCTGTCTTCTCATTTGGCTTAACTTACTGTATTTGTGCTCTGCTTTTCGCAGGCTGCATGTTCATAGTTCCTGTTGTTTCTGGTGTCTGCCCCCAGTGGCTAAGGTTGGTTCAATAGGTTGTGTAGGCTTCCTGGTGGAGGGGACATGTGCCTGTGTTCTGGTTGATGAGGCTGTATCTTGTCTTTCTGTTGGACAGGACTGCGTCTGGTGGTGTGTTTTGGGGGTGTCTGTGGACTTAGTATGATTTTAGGCAGCGTGTCTGCTATTGCGTGGGGTTGTGTTCCTGTCTTGCTAGTTGTTTGGCATGGGGTGTCCAGCACTGGAGCTTGCTGGTTATTGAGTGGAGCTGAGTCTTAGTGTTGAGACGGAGATCTCTGGGAGAGCTGCTGCTGAGTGATATTACATGGGGCCGGGAGGTCTCTGGTAGTCCAATGTCCTGAACTCAGCTCTCCTACCTCAGAGGCTCTGGCCTGACACCCAGCCAGAACCCCAAGACCCTGTCAGCCACACAGCTCAGAAGAAAAGGGAGAAAAAAAAAAGAAATAAAATAAAGTAATTAAAAAAAAATTTAAATCGTATTAAAAAAAAAGAGAGCAACCAAACCAATAAACAAATCCACAAATGATAACAAGTGCTGAAAACTAAACTAAGATAACCATATAAATCAGAAACTGGTCAGTTGCATACAGCAAACCCCAAGTCTACAGTTGCTTCCAAAGTTCACTGCCTCAATTTTGGGATTATTTGTTGTCTATTCAGCTATTCCACAGATGCAGGGTACATCAAGTTGATTATAGAGATTTAATCCGCTGCTTCTAAGGCTCCATTGAGAAATTGTCCTTTCTCTTTGTTTGCACAGCTCCTGGGGTACAGCTTTGGATATGGCCCTGCCTCTGCATGTACATCACCCTCTGGCACCTGTTCTTCGCCCAGACAGGAAGAAGTTAAAGGAGCGACTGATTAGAGGGCTCTGGCTCACTCAGGCCGTGGGGTAGGGAGGGGTATGTTATGTGAGGCGAGTCTGCGGCAGCAGAGGCTGCCGTGACGTGATGTTACAACAGCCTGAGGCGCCCCGTGCGTTCTCCGGGAAGTTGTCCCTGGATCACGTTACCCTGCCAGTGGCGGGCTGCACAGGCTCTGGCAGGGGAGGTGTGGATAGTGACCTGTGCTCACACACAGGCTTCTTGGTGGCGGCAGCATTAACCTTAGCGTCTCATGCCCGTTTCTGGGGTCCGTGCTGATAGCTGCGGCTCGCGCCCATCTCTGGAGCTCCTTTAAGCAGCGCTCTTAATCCCCTCTCCTCACGCACCAGGAAACGGTGGTCTCTTGACTCTTAGGCAGGTCCAGACTTTTTCCCGGACTCCGTCCCGGCTAGTTGTGGCGCACTAGCCCCCTTCAGGCTGTGTTCACGCAGCCAACCCCAGTGTTCTCCCTGGGATGCGACCTCCGAAGCCCGAGCCTCAGCTCCCAGCCTTGCCCGCCCCGGCGGGTGAGCAGACAAGCCTCTCGGGCTGGTGAGTGCCGGTTGGCACCGATCCTCTGCGCGGGAATCTCTCCGCTTTGCTCTCTGCACCACTGTGGCTGCGCTCTCCTTCGAGTCTCCAAAGGTTCCCCCCTCCGCCACCCGCAGTCTCCGCCCGCGAAGGGGCTTCCTAGTGTGTGGAAACCTTTCCTCCTTCACAGCTCCTTCCCACTGGTGCAGGTCCTGTCCCTATCCTTTTGTCTCTGTTTTGTTTTTCTTTTGCCCTACCCAGGTAAGTGGGGAGTTTCTTGCCTCTTAGGAAGTCTGACGTCTTCTGCCAGCATTCAGTAGGTGTTCTGTAGGAGCTGTTCCACATGTAGATGTATTTTTGGGGAGGAAGGTGATCTCCACGTCTTACTTCTACGCCATCTGGAAGGTCCTCCCATATTTGTTAATGAGCTTAAATAGCCTAAGTGCTAAGCTAGAGATCTACACCAGGTACTGTGGGAACGTGATGGTTCAAGGAACATGTCTTGAACAAACAATGACACCTGAACTAAGCCTGAAAAGGATGAATAAGTTACTGAGGATAAGACAGGCTGAAAAGGCAACTCTGGGCACAGGGAAGAGTATGAACAAGACATGGGGATTGTAAACAACACAGAATGTGCAAGGACACTTTAACAATTGCGTTTTACAAGACTTTAAGGTACAAAATGGGGTAAGGTTATATAATATCTTATATATCACACTACAACAAAGTTTGTATTTTATTTGTAGTCGATAGGAAGTCATTGCCATATTTGTTTTTTAATATCTCTGTAAATTGAGGAATAGATTGGAGGGAAAAAAGAGCAGAGGCAGAGTGCACATTTGGGAGAACATTGCAATCAATGAAGCTAAAGATTGGTGGTAAAGATGATGGCCCTGAGCTAGCTTCAAGGTGTCAGCTAGCAAATCTGATATATTTAAGTTTATTCATGTGTTAACAAGCCTTTATATGTCAAAGACCTTTTCTCTCAGGTAAAATACAGACATTCCCTTGACCTTCGTTTCCAGGAAGCTCAGAACTGAATGCTTGCTTACTATTGTACAAGTGGGTTAGAATAGTAAGTGGTAAAATTATTGCAACTACCCCATACAGTTTCAATATATATTTTTTAATTTTGCATTTTTTGTTGAGATAACTTACATGCAATAAAATGCACAGATACTAAGTGTGCAGTTTGATGAGTTTTGAAAGCTGTATACACCCATATAACACTACCCAAATTGAGATCTAGAATATGTTTCTATCACCCCAGATATTATCTCTTGTCCTTTCCAGTCAATCCTTTTTGCTCCAGGCAACCATGATCTGATTTCTATCACCATAGATGGGGTAGTTACCATGGGTCTTGGACTTTTTATAACTGAAGCATAGAATATATATTCTTTTGTGTCTGGCTTCCTTCACTGAATATTATGTGTGTGAGATGCATCCATATTGATGATTTATCAGTAGTTTGTTCCTTTCTATTGCTGAATAGTATTCCATTCCCTGTTGATGCACATTTAAATTATTTCAAGTTTTTGATGACTAAGAATAAGGTTTCTATGTACTCTCTAGTAAAAGTTTTTCTTTTTTCTTTTTGTGGACATAGTTATGTGTCACATGTGCTGGAGATGAATTATCTCAGCTTTGTCCAAAAACATCTTTATCTTTAATGTGAAGGATCTTTTTACTGGGTATAGAATTCAAGGTTGACATATGTTATTTTATTGTCTTGTAGCCGTTACTGTTTCTGATCAGATGTCAGATTCATTTTTAATATTGTTCCCCTGAATGTGTTACATCTCTTTGATCTGTTTGCTTATATGATTCTACATCTTCAGTATTCAGCATTTTGACTCTGATATGTCTAGATTTCATTTTCTTTGTATTCTGCTTGGAGTTTGCTGAACTTCTTGGATCCATGGTTTAATACCTCTCATCAACTTTGGAAAATTAGTAAATATTTTCTCTTCAGGTATTTCCTTTACCCCAACTTCTCATCTCCTCTCCTTCTAAAACTCAAATTTCATCTGTGTTAGACCATTTAATGTTGTCCTACAGGGTTTAGATGCTCTGTTCTTTTTTTCTCTTTTTCCCCTCTTTTTGCTTCAGTTTGAATAATTTCTATTGATTTATCTTCAGTTTTTCTTTCTTGTGTATTTTCTGGTCTACTATTAGCTCCATGGAATGAGTTCTTCATTTCTGATATTGTAATTTTCATTTCTAGACTTATCATTTTGTTCTCTTTTGTAGTTTTCATTTCTTTACTGAAATTCCACGTTTATCTTATTTTTAACCTTTTCCATATATTCCTTAACATATTTGTCATAGTTATTTTAAAGTATTTTCTGTTAATTCCAAAATCATGTCATCTCTGAGTGACTTCTAGTGTTTGGTTTTTATCTTGAATTTAGGTCACACTTTACTCCTTCACATAGCTTGTAATTTTTTTACTCATGACCAACACATGTAAAAAATAGTAGAGGTGGAAGTAAGTAATATTTTATCCCTAGCAAAGGGCATGTTCTTTCTTCTCTTGAGCTGCTAGGTTGGGGAAGGGGGTGTGTAGAAATAGAAAGTCAATCTAATCTGTAATTGATAGATTTCTAGACTTGTAGGAGCTTTCATTATATTCAATTAGCCTTTGGCTTCAAATGTTTAGAGCAAAGAATCAGTATTTTCTTGTTAGTATGTCTTGGGATATGTGAATCAGTGAGAATCTTGTGATCTTTCTCTGCTATATAGCCCAGCCACAGACAACCATCCCACATTTGTTCAAGGTCAGGCTGTTTTTCTGCCCCCTTGTCAATGGCAGGTTTACTCCTGTCATTTTTCTGTCAGGGATAAAAGCAGGCATGTGTATTTCCTCTCTTAAAAAGAGTTGTTCCTTTTTGGAATTTAATTCATTTAAGTTTCTTTTAGTTCTTTTAGGGTCATTCCTCAGCTTTTTGATGGTTTCAAGTATGATTTGATACTTTGATATAGTATCAAATCATATACTATCTTTTCATAGTTTTTACTATAGTTTACTTTCATTTTTTAGCTTGCTCTTGCTTGGCGGGGGATAGTGAGTTGAGATTTTCCACATTTTAACTAGAAGCAAAAGTCCCTTAATCCTTAATTTTGGCATTCTTATTTATTGAAAACATATCTTTTATCATAAATGGCAGTGGAAATATTTTCAAAGGCAGTTTAACTCAATTGGTAGGAATGTTAAATGTGTACATGGTTAGACTGGTGGTGTAAGAGCCATCCTTTGGGTGTAGTGAATTGGGAAGAAAGTCCCAGACCCAGGAGTTCACAGGCATATGGGCAATGAAGCAGGGATGTGGGAGAGGGAGAAGAAGAAAAGATAAAGAGATGGTTCTACTAGCTCATACTGAAGAATACCCATGGTTCATGCACTTGTATAAGAAAAGACTTCTTTCCATATTACAAGTTAATGAGTTGGCACTGTAAGTGAAATTTCTAGGACAGGAGGGACAGCTAGATCATGCTGCCCTAGCTCTCAGACTGTCCTCTTTGAAACACTAGCTGATTGCTTTTTCCACCATGGGAGCCTTAGAGCACGACTCCCTCATTTAATAATCTGGTACAAGTGTGGAAAAATGAATTGTGGTGGATTTGTATTTGTCAGGCTAGCTATATTGGAATTACTTTTCCCAGAAATCCCTTCCTTGCATTTTTTTAAAATTTAATTTTATTTATTTTGGCTGTGTTGGGTCTTCGTTGCTGCGTGTGGGCTTTCTCATTGCGGCGAGCGGGGCTTACTCTTCGTTGCAGTGTGTGGGCTTCTCATTGAGGTGGCTTCTCTTGTTGCGGAGCACAAGCTCTAGGCACACAGGCTTCAGTATTTGTGGCACACAGGCTCAGCAGTTGTGGCGCATGGGCTTAGCTGCTCTGTGGCATGTGGGATCTTCCGAGACCAGAGCTCAAACCCGTGGTCCCCTGCATTGGCAGGCAGATTCTTAACCACTACGCCACCAGGGAAGTTCCTCTTTTTCCTTGCATATTTTTGAGTTAAGAGGCTACAAAAAACAATTTGCATGGGATCTGGAAGGTGAAGAAGCAGCCATATTCTCTTTATGTCTGGAAGGTCAATCTAGAGGCACCAGGTGTTGTCACTCGTGTATGTGTCCTTTTATCTTCTGGCTCATTTTGTTGGCTGGGTGTTCAGCCTAGCCTGCAGCCTCTTCAGTCCCCTCTGGGTCCTCCTGCAGTTTCTCTGACTCCTGGACCATGTGCATATTTAGTGTTATGATTCAGGGCACCAGCTTCTCCTGTAGGACACTGCATCATCAACGTGGCAGGTTTGGAGGCAGGGAGAGAAATATGGGTTCTGGTTCATCTCTGTGGATTCCGGTTTGTCTTTGTTCTCTTTGATTTCACATCCATCTTCCCTACCTACCTTCCTTCCCTGCTTACTTTAAGATCCAGCACTAGATGCAAAGCCAACAGCTTCACATAGACAGTTTAACCAGATCCTGTAATTACCTATGGTCGAATCCCTATAACAAATCCCTTATGATTATATAACTTCTAGTTGTTTTTTTCCTCTGATCAAACCTTAACTGACAAATGAGCCTTCTTTTCACACCCTATAGCCTTCTCTTCATATCCTATAGTAGAGAAGAGGCTAAACAGTTAAAACAAAATTTTACCCCAAAGCTGGGGAATAATACAAAGGAAACTAAAATCAGAATCTGGATAATGTGAGTAAATTATGGATCCTTTCTCCCTAGCTCCAATTCTCCCTGCCCAACCTCCTTCCTAAGTCCCACTTCAACGACTTTCTTTATTCCCTTCTACCGGGAGGACTGTTATTAGCTACATTTACTCATCAAAGTAATTTCAAGAGAAGGAAGACAAGAGAGCAAGCTTGAATCCTCCTTCCTGCCTCTTAAGGCCTGCTCCCCTGCCCCTAAGTCCTCTTCGGGGTCTACCTTCTACCCTGCAAGACACCAGGAGTTCTGGCACCCTTCAAGAGGGAACTGGTCCACCAACCAGTTGCGACCTAGGTTTAGAGAATACAAGAGGATAACCAAAGCTTTACAAAATGACCACAGCCAAATAACAAAATCTACTCCTTTAGTAACAAATTTTCTTTATCACAAACATGCTGTGAGTATTATATGTAGTTCATCACTAGGCAAATCATATGGACCTGCCTTTCTTCCTTCCTCAGGACAGATGACATCCTCACTCTTTTGTGATCTCCTTCTGCCCTTGATATTTGTTTTAACCTAGTTTTACTGTTACATGACTGTTGGATGCTGGGAAGGATGTGCTGTGATTTCCCAGGTTCTGTGCCCCACCGCTGATGGATGCTTTGGTAGGGGAGACATTTGGGGCGGAGACAACTTCATAGACATGCTGTGAAGACAATGGCTGACTCCTTCCACAGCTTTGGTGGCCCTCGCCTGCTATCATGTTTTATCTTCCCTCTCTAGCCCAGCTTTATTTAGTGCTTGCACAAGGTAGAAACTTGACTAATAGCACCCAGAATTCAGGCAGATATAATCACGGAGCTGGATCGGATCACAGTGGAAATATAGATCAACTCAGCCATCTTACAGATGAGAAAAAATGGCTCAAGGAAGTTAAGTCGGGCCATGCAGCTCACTGTGGAACAGAAGCGGTGGAGAGGGTGGACAGTGGCTATTGGTTAGCCCACCTATGGGGTCTTCCTCAAAGACTATGCTCATTTGTACACACTGTTGATTACATCCTCCATGACAACATGTCGTAGGTGCTCAAAAGCCGTTACTGAATGAATGAATGAATGAATGAATATGTGAAATGTGCTGAGAGGTGATTTACCTAAAGCCGCAGGTCTAGTAAATACCTGAGCCAGGATATACACTGAGACCTAATGTCTTAACCACTATGCTTGGCAAGGAAACGACTGGTTTGTTTGACTTTGCAGACCTGCTGGAGCTCCCTGTGGAGGCCGAATAACACAGCGGCTGCCAGCAGGAAGCTATGGTAGGAAACAAGAAGAGCTGAACTTTACTGTGGTGGGTCTTCTGTTTTTCCCTTGTGGTGACATGGGTTCCAAGTGTTTGGGGCCATATAATAGTAGGATCTGGCCTCAAACTCTATTAGTCTGGGTTTGTAATTCTAAATGGTTTTGACAGAAGGACCCCCTTATCTTAAAAACATTTTGGCCTCCTTATACACTGTAAATTGACAGCTGTATTATTAAAGCAAATATTTTCTCAGTGTCATAGGTTTTGAGTAAATATTGTCACGGATTCAAATTTATTTCATTTGAACTTAGAAACATCAATTGTTGATTTGTGTTTTTTATACACTTTCAAAACAAACTTTAAAGTCCTGAATCATTTCCAAATAACAATTATAGTGCTTTCAGAATCACTAGCCCAAAGAAAATTATTACCTTGGGAAGCCTCCTGGTTTGAGGGTTTTTTCTCCTTACATATGTCCTTAATCTAGGGCCAAAAACTTCTACGTTTCTTCCTTAACTGACTCTGATTTTCATTCTCTCACTCTCTCTCTTTTTCTCCCCAATGGAGAATCTACATTATTCTATCATGATTTTTAAAAATATACACAAGGGAAAAGCAACTTCTGAAAAATTATTCTGTGACTTTGGATGCAGTTAAATAAAAGAAAATTATTTTAAAATCTTCGTTAACATTTGTGCTAGCTTCTGTAGTGGATAAAAAAGAAAAGAAGACTTTGTCCCAGTCCTTTAAGGACTAATTTGGGCCAAGCTGTAGGCATTGGCTTAGTGGACAGCTGCCTAGTTGGTGATTTTGGAAACCCTAGAAGGGAAAATAAGAAGCCAGGGTCTAAATATGGTCTTTAAGAAAAAGCATACATATTGAGATGGAGCTGGTTAAAAATAATAATAACAAGAGTCATGATAGCTAATAATAATTACTATTAAACGTTTTCTTATGTGCTAGGCTCCGTGCTAAGAAGACATTATTACTATGTCCACTTTTCCGGTAAGGAAATTGAGGTCTGATACTGAACAGAAGGCTACCCAACCACTTTCTAAGAAGAGAATTTACTCTTGGGTGCAGACAGGCAGGCAGATAAATGTATAAACCTGGTGGTAACAGGGAATGGGTCCTGGAACTGAACAAAGGGACCAGGAGTGAGAAGAAACAAGAGTCTTGATCTGCTTGAGTCTTTGTGGTGTCAGCTAATATTAGGATACAATGATGCTGAAATTAATGCAATAAGAACTAACAGGGTAGCATCTGGCACAAGTCTTGACAGTACTTACTTGTGAATGTTATTTTCCACTTCAGAATCTCATTTGGATTTAAGTTTCTGCCTACAGGAAGGGCAGAACAATTCATTCTAATTGTGATGAAAAAAATTATTAAGTTCATTTGCTTCTAAAATTAGGTCACCCTGAACACTGGCTTTAAGCAAAAGAAATGCCAAAACCAACAATAAAAAAAAAAAGTTTAAAATGTAGGCGGTTTCCCCCTCGCCCACACTGTATAGGTAGATATTTTGACAGTGTGGTATTACCTCAGGAAATCGGATCTAGCTAGCAAGAACTTTCAGGAAATGGATGGAATAGTATTACCACTAATAATACTGAAGGATAACCTTTATAAACACTTAAAGTATGTTAAGCCCTGTGCTAAGGGCTTTACATGGGTTACTCTTCATAACAAGATCTCATGAATGTGGAATTAAGACACAAAGGAGTTAAGAAAGTGGTGCCAAAGAGTAATAAAACTAGTAACCAGAGGGGCTGGAATTAAATTCAAGCAGCCTGAGGTACAAATATCATCAAGTTCCTATAATTCAACAAGCATTTAACCAAAGCCTATTGCTCTTAAAGCAGTGAGTTGGGCTTCTCTTTTCACTTTTAGCCTAGTCACTACTCAGGGATACTTAATGGTATGATTTTGTCTTATATCATTTTGGTCACTTACGATAATTGTTCCATTTTTCAAGCCAAAAGGTGGTGGTTCAGGTCTATCACGTGGCTCCTCTGAAGATACAAGCCAGCGTGGCCTCCGTGAGCTCCTACACTTCATGGAAAAGTGAGATGCCAGGGGTAGCTCAGTCTCTAGGTGCTTTTCTACTTGAACCCCTGGGCTATCTGAAGTGAGAAAAAATGAATCTACTGGGTACATCACCAGGTACAAAACACTGCATGTTTTGATTAATAAAATTCTAGATGTAGCACTGAGTGTTTCGGTTTTTGTATACATGTTTATTAAATGGGATTATTCTACTTAGTTCGAGGGGTTCTCCCCACTTGAATTTTGCATTGAGCTTCATCTATATGTAAACATAAAAAAATTTTAAGTCAAACTAAGTCTTTCTTAATTGGCTTGAATTGAAATCAGGCATAATCCTTTGTTTTCCCAGGGAAATTTAGGTACATTCTTTTCAATGAAAAATTTCTCATATTCACTTTATCTTTGTCCTCCACGGTGACTTGCAGAGTTGGCTCTCAATAAATATTTGTTAAACTGGGCACAATTCTACACACGGAAACAGTCTCCAAAATGGGCTTTCTTGATTTTGGTTTTTAACCTTGAAAAGCTAAACAGCTTTCTGTTTCAGCATCGAGTTGAGCAGTTTATACAACTGAGAGTTTGTTGGGAACTGGAAGTACGTATTAGTGGAAGTAGGGATACTTGAAAACTATTGCTGTTATATTTGTGATTTCTAATAAAAATCCAGGAAGTGTACAGATTTGGGTGGGATATAGATGGATTTGAGGAAATTGTATATTCCATCCTTAAGAAAATTTCAAATGCCAAAACCTGACATTTTGTATTTTACATAATCTCTGTGGTTCTCTGGACCCATCATTCATTAGGTGAGAGAAAACCTGCCTTTTTCCTGTAGGACTCTTCTGTGGAACTCTCAGCATGACAGATTTCCTACCACATGTGCACAGTTTACCATCTCCTTTTTCTTCTCTGCCAGTTAGTACAGTGGCTTTCCAAACCAAAATTTCACAAAATATAGATATGCTGATCTATTCTATTCTATTCTAATTTAATTGATGCTGATCAACGTACACTTGTTTGACTAAACTGATTTTATGCTTCACCTATGGGTCCCAAGCCCATTTCAAAAACACTTGATTAGAATCTAACACTGGATTAGAGAAAGTCAACATGAGATGGATGTAGAACAATTTGAAAAATTTGCTCTTATTTTTTATTGTACACTGGGATTAGTTCTTTTCCAATCTAATAATTGGCTTTGCATGAATATGTCTGGTATGATTTTCATGTTGTCCCCAAATTGTGACAAAGATCAAAAGTTGAGGACAAAAGGTATCTAGGATCCCATATTCTACATTCACAAATAGTACTTACTGAATGTTGCTATTATTAGCCTCCTCTCCACAAGTTTTCCGAGATGCTCCAAGACTGGCTTATCTACCACTCTAGCTCCCACACCCTTAATCAACAGAAGAGAGGAAGTAGTTCTTATGAGGCAGAGTGCAATGTGCAATGGATGCTGCCCCAACCCTCATGGAGGAGAGGTAGAGGTGCTTCCCCTTATCTGAAACCAAGGAAAGTCTCCAGAGAACCACTTATAAAGATGTGGGGATGTGTGAAAGGAGGGAAGACTAGTACCTTGTCCCACCATTGATCAACTTCTTAGAGGCAGACTTCTTGACCTGTCCCTGTGGTACTGGAACTGGGGAAGAGAGAAACTGGGAGGGAGAGCACTGCAGATGGGTCCCCAGGGGACTGCCAACTGTCCTCACACCCCTTGTTATTAGTTGCTGAGAGGTAAGGAGGATGGAACCCCAAAGGTAAGCATGATTGTGGCAACAGTAGCATGGGCAAAGAGGTGTGATACTTAGAGGAACTTGACTTGATGTTCCCAACTGGCAGGTGTCAGCTGGGAGATGTGGCCAATTTTGCAAGAAGTGACCAATGCCAGGGAAGCTCTGTGTGTTTCTCTGGCTCTTGGGGACCCTTTTCTTTGGTCTTCTGGCCAGAAAGTTGAGCATTTCTTGGAGTTTCTGCCATCCGCACCAAGCTGTTCCCCAATTCAGCCTGCCCTCTGGGCAAAGTCAGGAAATAAATGAGAGGATCATGCTTACCTTTGGGAAGTAACAAGGGAAATGGAATCATGGGGAGGCTTCAACTGTACGTATAAGAGTGAACAGAAAAAGAGCTTTGAAGCAAATAGAGCAAAATATTAAGATTTGTGAATCCTGAGTAGCTTGTATAAGGTTGCTCTTTACATTATACTCTAGATATTTTATATGCTTGAGGTAATTATTGAAATTAAAAGTTCCTTTCTTCTGTTTCCCTACTGCCACCTTCCATGGACTCACAGGACAAACACTGTATTAGCAAATGAGCTTTGTACAAAATAATCTATCCATTGGGGAGACAGAAGATCACCCAGTCTCTTCAGGGAAGAGGGGCTTGGCTGATTCATCAAGGCAGACTCTAGAAGGAGAGATAAGAAGGGTTGGAGGAAGAATGATATCAAAACCATCTAACTTCTTCCTCTTCCCTTCCCCACTTTCGGGGGTGGGGGGGAGGAAGGAAGAGGTAATTAATACTCTCTCCATTTTTAGGGACTCTGAAGAGGTACTTTTAGTGGCCTCACTTTTCCTGTCTAGAAGGTACTTTTATTTTTCTAAAGCCACAGAGGGTCAGGGCAGGCCCCAGAGGAAAGCAAGTGGGGATAGAGCTGGATGGGCCCTGGGCTGCAGGGGTGTGGAGGCAGTGGTGACCTTCTCCTGCTGGGCCCTGCTGTGCTGCCTTACAAGCTGGCAGAGAGCCAGGGCAGAAGCCCCTCAGCAGCAAAGGTAGGAGACGGAGGACAGGGCACTCAATCTGCAGCTGCAGGAAAGGATGCCAACAACTCGTCTGTGGTGGGGCTGAGATTGAGTTACAGGTGAGTGTGCTTTTGTCTCTGCCTGTTTAGGTTCTTTCTTTTTTGCAATCCAAGAGCAATTCAGATTTTCAACTGGGTCTTAGAATGTTTTGTAACATAGGATCAGGAGAAATGGGTTGGGGGCAGGGAACCGTGCTGAGGTCAGAGGTTAATTCAACCCACATAATGAGGAGACTTACCATAGGAAATAGAAAACAAAAGGGAGGGATAATTGAAACTTAATAATCTGGGAGAAGTTCTCTGGAGGGTGTTTTTGAGTGAGAAGCTTGGGAATAACTGTGGCACGTGAGAAAACTGGGGAGCAGAGAAGATGTGGGAATGTCGGTGTGCATTCTGAGTCCCTACCTCTCCAGATGCTTTTCACGAGCACAAATGAAGAATGGAATCCTCTTTCATTTCTCTTGGCGATTAAACTGTATCTTTGTATGTAACTTCCAGCATATGTCGGGCTCCAGGAATGATTCAGGGCATCACGGTGTCCTTACAGTGTACAACATCGGCTCTAAGTATCCTAATCACAGGCATGAGAATGTCTCTGTGGTGGATAAAATTTCCTATGTTCTAAATACTATGCTCTATATGTGGGAAAATGTTGACATTATAATTGTATCAGCTCCTATGTATTGAAAATATAAGAAAAGCAAACATGTTGAAAATCTAGAGTTAGAAAATAGTAAAGAGTCCAAGAGTGTAAGGACCATTTCAGAAAGGCCCTTGAATAGAGTTAAAGGAACTTGTGATATCACGAATTAGGAAGAATGGAAGCCATGTGGTTTAGGATTGGGCCATATGGTGCAGGAAGTTGGCAAAGAAGTACCAAGTACCCTGGAGAGGTAAGCAAAAGAGCATGTTCCTGAGAATTAAGGAGGTTAAGAGAATGCTCTGCCTGGCTTTCTGCCCAGGCAGCTGTTCACCCTCACACCTGGGGTCATGTAGCAACTCATGACGCTTGGCTCAGGCCAGGACCAGGTTTTTGCCAACAGAAAAATGAAGAATTCCTGGGCCAGTGCCTCATCATCTGTAATAATTGATGATAACTAGCACATACTGAGGATAGATGATAGATAGATAGATAGATTGGTCTATCTATCAAGATGCTGAGTACTTTAGCTGCAATATCTAATTTAATTCTCACAACATCTCTTAGATATTACTACCTCACTTTATATAAGAGACTGAGGCTTAGGAGGTTAAGTTAGAATGTCACATAGCTGGTGTTCAGTAAAGGAAACAAATGACTTTGGTGGTTTCAAACAGAAAGTGATTTGATTTTTCTGCATTTTAACTATGAGATACCTAGGTGGAGATTTTTCATTATTTATCCTGCTCGTTTTTAATGAGGTTCCTGGATCTGTGGTGTTGCATGTCCTTACTTTTGGAAAAGTCTCAGCCATTAACTTCAACGATTTCTTCTGTCCCTTTCTCTCTTTCTTCTCCTTTTGGTATTCCCATTATGTATCTTTTGTAATTGTTCCACAGTTCTTAGTCTATTTTGCCTCTTTTCACTCTTTTTTCTCTTTTCATTCAGTTTTAGAAGTTTCTCTTGACATTTCTTAAAGCTTGCTGATTCTTTCCTGGCTGTGACCAGTCTACTGATGAGCCCATTAAGGCATTCTTCATTTCTGTTATGGTACTTTTTATTTCTAGCATTTCCTTTAGTTTCTTTCCTAGAGTTTCCATCTCTCTGTTTAGATTACCCACCTGTTTTTGCATGTTGTCTACTTTTTTCTTTAAAATCCTTAGCATATGGCTATTTAAAATTTCTGGCCTGATAATTCCAAAATCTCTGCCATATCTGAGTCTGGTTCTAATGTTTGTTTTGTCTCTTTAGGCTGTGTTTTCTGCATTCTGTCACGGCTTGTAATTTTGTTGTTGTTGTTGTGAAAGCTGAACATGATGATATATTGGGTAAAAGGAATTGAGTTAAATAGGACCTCAAAATATTTTTCAGCTTTATTGAGGTATAATTGACAAGTGAAATTGTAAGACATTTAAAGTGCATATCATGGTGATTTGATATACATACACATAAATAGGCCTTTAGTATGAATTTTTGTTAATTTGTCTAGAAGTTAAGCTGGGTTTACTGTTTGCTGTAGTTTTATAGTGTTGGAGGCTAAAACTTCCTCTAGTCCTTGCTTCTTTCTGCCCTGCTGTCTTTAGGTTTTCCTACAGACTCCTTAAATAGGGTCTGAGGCTTGCAGTTCTTTCAGCTATCATTTCCTGTAATTTTCACAGGCGCCCCACTGGTGTTGGTGAGGTGTGGGGGGAGGGAAGCATTCTAGTCCTGTGATTAGTTCTGCCTTTGAGCGAGCCTGTGTCCTTGGGCTATGACCTTCACACGTGCTTCTCAGTTCCTCCTCCCCTGCCTTAAGTGAGACAGGAAGGGTAGCAGGGGCTGGAAGTGGGTATCTCCCTTCCCCAGGTTAGGATTTAGGAAAACCCCAGTCCATTATGCTCTTGTAAAACAGTTTCCCTTTTTCTTTGGGCATGTGGCACATGGGTCTTAGTTCCCCAACCAGGGGTCGAACCCGTGCCCCCTGCAGTAGAAGTGCAGAGTCTTAACCACTGGACACCCAGGGAAGTCCCTAAAACAGTTTCCTTTGAGGGCAGGCTTTGTTAAGGATAACAGAGATCTCTAGGCATATTTCAAAATGGTTACTTTTCCCTCCGTGGGAAGAACTAGCAGATATTTCTCTGATTTTCGCGATGAGAAATCTTGTGGGGCTCCTGGAGGTAAAACTTACAAAAGTGTGGGAGCCACTCCCCCCAAAACTGGGCTTCCTTCAGCTTTTTAACTCTCAAGCTAGTCTATCTTGAGCCTCCAGCAATTCCTCAATTACAGTTTGAAGCTTTCCTACTAATAATATCAGCTCCAGGTGTGGGCTTCATATTGACCCCTGCTGTGGGCTTCTGGTCCTAATAAGCTCTAATTCTCTGTATTGCGTTTCTCTAGTTTTGGGGGCAGCCATTTGCCCTGTAATTTTATTCTCTGATGGATCTAAGAAGAACCATTGATTTTCAGTTTGTTCAGGCCTTTTTCTTGTGAGGACAGAGTGACAGCTTTCAAGCTCTTTACATGTCAAACTGGAGACCAGAAGTCTCCCAGAAAGCGCTTTAATACAAGGGATTAGACACACATAGGATCTTAGGAAAGGCTGAGTGAGTGGAAGTTGGGAACTGCCTTTGAGCTTTTAGTTTCAAGTTCTCACCACTGTAACCGTAGCCTGGAGGTCAGGAGGATGCTGCTGCCATGGCCATAACTGCCTCCACCCCAAAGCTGACCTGGAGCTGCAGTGTGGAATCTGTCAGTCTGACCTGCTTGCCCACCACAGTAGTCTCTAAGCATCAGAGCAATCAAGTCACCAGTCCCAAGTCTAATATCTGTTCTCTGTGTGTTTTGTCCTTGCTCCAATTTGCCAAGTCTCTACCTTGTATTCCAGTTTCAGCTATTGGGTCCCTGTCTTGTCTCCTGATGTCTGACTCTCTATCTTGCAATCCTAGTTCATATCTCTGCTCATCCTGGACAGTGTCCTGCCTTCCTCTGACCATTCCTTCTAGTCCTGTGAGAAGATCCCCATAACCTGTGGCTTGTTTGCCAGGATCTCCACCTATTTCTTTCCCTGAAGAGTTTTCTGTTTGTGACACTCACTTTGAATGGGAAAAGATTCATGACATGTTAAGTGAAAAGAGTATATTATCAAACGGGATGTCATGTAAAATCCAATTTTACTTATGTGTGTATATACATGCGTGTGTGTGTGTACACATGCCCAGGTATGAAGCCTGGAATTAAACATATCAATATATTAACAGTGATTATCTCTGGGTGGTTGAATCAAGATAATTTACTTTCCTCTTGATATAGAAAAAAAAATTAAATTCCATACTAAATATGCATTACTTTTGTGAAAAATGTGAAGGACTGTCTTGGGAGCATATTGAAGATTTTGATGTTTATTGGCTTATTTTCTGTGTTTGACAGCCTAGAAATTTCCATTATTTTCCAGAAGTAAACCAAATAGAGAACCAAGAACAGAAATATTCTGTGCCCTTGGCAATCTGCATTTACAAATTTCAAGGTACACTACAGTCCATCCCCTTTAAGTCCTTGCTTTAAGTGAAGCAAAGTACACTACACTCCTGCTTCACTTAAAATATGTAGAACAGGGACTTCCCTGATGGCGCAGTGGTTAAGCATCTGCCTGCCAATGCAGGGGGCACAGGTTCGATCCCTGGTCTGGGAAGATCCCACATGCCATGAAGCAACTAAGCCTGTGTGCCACAACTACTGAGCCTGCACTTTAGAGCTCGTGAGCCACAACTGCTGAGCCTGTGTGCCGCAATTACTGAAGCCCATGCTCCTAGAGCCTGTGCTCCGCAACAAGAAAAGCCACCGCAATAAGCCTGCACACCACAACTACTGAGCCTGCACTTTAGAGCTCGTGAGCCACAACTGCTGAGCCTGTGTGCCGCAATTACTGAAGCCCATGCTCCTAGAGCCTGTGCTCCGCAACAAGAAAAGCCACCGCAATAAGCCTGCACACCACAACGAAGAGTAGCCCCCGCTCTCTGCAACTAGAGAAAGCCCGTGCTCTTCACAACTAGAGAAAGCCCGTGCTCAGCCAAATGCAGCCAAAAATAAACAAAATTAAAAAAAATAATAAAATAAAATATGTAGAACAGAGCTGTAGAAATAGCCTCCTGAGATAATTGGAGTATGGCTCTTTCAACACCATTAGTCAGTCTTCCAAGATTCAAATTTCACAAATAAAATCATCAAACTGGGGGACTTCCCTCGTGGTCCAGTGGGTAAGACCCCGTGCTCCCAATGCAGGGGGCCCGGGTTTGATCCCTGGTCAGGGAACTAGCTCCCAGATGCCGCAACTAAGATCCTGCATGCCACAACTAAGACTCGGCACAGCCTAAATAAATAAATAAATATTAAAAAAATATATATATCATCAAATTGGTTAGGGTATCACTGTTTCATTTTGTAAAGTTGCATTATCTTCTAGTGTATCCTAGTTTTGAGAATTTCTTAAATAACATGAAGATGTCAGCATATTTCACAAGAATGAGAAGCGTAAAAAGGAAGTAGAGCAACCCAGTAAGATCACTTTTGGTGAACTATTCCCTCACTTTAATTGAAGGTCAGAAAAAATTTAATAGTCATCATTAATTGAGCATTTACTATGCGCCAGGAATTGTTCTAAGCATTCTGCAGGGATGGTAGTGTTATTATTACCTCCACTTTTATAGAGGAAGAAACTGAAGTACAGAAAAGTTCAGTATCATGTGAAGATAAGATCCTCAGCATATGGGCATATGTTTCCCATCCAGTTTCACAAGCCTGGGGAGCTGTATCAATTATGCTAGTACCAAAGTCACATGAGCTAAGAACTCTGTTTGAATAAGGCACTTAAGAAGTACCCCTACGTAGAGGCTGCTCTCAATAAATTTTGACATTTTTGCCCCCTGAGGTGGAGGCCTTTGCAAAACCTAACCTTTATAGCTTATCAACAAGGCCACCAAAGCTAAACAAATTATTAAACAAGGTGTTTTGGAGTCAAATACCAGAAATTTCTGTTGTACTTGGGATATTCTGTGTGTTTTAAAATCAGATTGTAGATTATAGAATTCTAATAGTTAATTATAAGTTTGTTTGTGATATAAACAAGGATGGGTATCAGCTGAAGAAGAACTGACAGAAAGCTTTCATTTCAGTAAAGTGATGAAAGGAAATACGCTTCTCAGGCAACTGTAAAAATGACTTCTCCCTACACAAGAAAGGACATGTAAAACCTGTAAGACTCTTTCTCAAAAAATAAAAGCTTCCAAATACCTAGGATTATTTAGTTTCTAACATTTTTTCCTTCCCCTCCAAAAGGTGGCATTTTGTCACATACTCTACAAAGACCCTCTATGGGGTTGGGCTTCTGGTAGAAGGGCTTCATCCATCATCTCAAGTTATTATTGGTTTCTGAGTCAAAGATGGTACATTATGATGAACATAAACCTGTTATTTATTACTCTGTGCTCCTGACGAGTTAGAGCAATGCTAAGACACAAAGTGTGAGAGGACACTGAGTTCTCAATTGCTTACAGATTAAAACCTGGGTCATCTGTAGACCATAAGGCCAACAAAGAAATCACTGCTGTTACCAGCAGGGTCAAAAAGTTCTACAACCACCTCTATAGTCATGCTTTTTAGGTAGTATTGATCAAATGCTTCTATGGTGACCCTTTTACAAGGATAATCCCATACCCTTAATTAGGCCACTGTGTAAGGAGCTCTGGAGTCTTTTGTTGAGTTCATATGTTCTCAGACTTGTCTGTGAGCTGGGGAGACTGACTTTAAATACCAGTGCCTTGATTCTTCTGCCATAGAGGAAGATGGGTTCTGCTTTACTATACTGGCTGGAAAGTCTAACATTTTATAACTGCCCTGACTCATCTTTTGCAGATGACTAAATAGATGATTGTGAGTTTTTCACACTGTCTCTGTCTGACACTGGGCGTGTCTGAGGAATTTAAATAACCATGAGCATGAGTTATCTGCTGCTAAAAGATGCCTTGTGTGGGAAAATTACATTGTTTCTCAATGCCTTTGAAGGTTCAGTAATAGACTAAGTGAATTCTAAAAGGTCACTTTCACATTACCTTAGCTGTGTGATAAGATGTATATCAAAGAAATTGTTTTCATGAGAGTATTAGGTAGAACCTATGTCTGGTAGCCTGGAATTGAGTCAGACCGTGAAATGAACGGTAAGCCATGTAGCTCATTTATTCCATATTTATTGGGCACCCATTATATGCCAGGCTACTTGGGCCAGTATACCTCATCGATGTATTTATTTTAGGTGGTAAGAGACCTAGGCATCTTGATTATTGCAGGGAAAGGACTTTATTGGGCTTTGGTAGATACCTGATTAAAAAGACATAAAACACTGCTAGTTCATCTCAAACCTGTGCGATAAAATCACATCTCTGAGCTAGGTATGTCAGATGCTTTTTTTTTCTCATAATTCTCTATATTTTATCCCAGTTCAGTCATCTTCAAGCACATGGTCACACACAAGACAGCACAGATTCTTAAGGTAGGGGTGAATTGAACTTATTAGGTCTTTTTTTCCAGCACGTTCCCACAAGTTTACTCACAGGATTCCTCACCATTGTCCTGGGCTTGAATTCTAGCTTCATATCCTAACCTGGGCTAACCACTTAACTCCCTGAGCCTCAGTTTCCTCATCTGCCAGATGGTTAAACTAATAGCACCACAGGGAATGCCTGTACGTTGGTGGGAATTCTGTACAATAATAGGCAATCTTTTAACTGAGTTGTAAAGGATGAATAAGCTTTCTCTAGGCAAAGAAAAAAGAATAGTTCAGGTAGAGGAAATGTCACTTGTTTTTATGTGCGTAAGTATAATATTTATTAGTTACAACTACACTTCAAGGGGTCCTCAGTTGATGTAGTTTGGATTATGCACACCCCCAGGGTGTGTACACTGCCATGTAATCATGAGGCTGTACTCTGAGGGGGCTACTGCAAGGGCTTCAGATATTTTGTATCCCTGATCATTACTACAGGATATATATATATATATATATATATATATATATATATAGTAAAAACAGTGGTTACTTATTTAGCATAAATGATATTAGAAATTGTCCTTCAGTGGTCAAATTAGTGGTATTCAGTGTCTGTGGATTGATGAGTATATTTTGGAGACATTCCTACTTTGCATGAATGATATATAGAAATTTAGCAAGATCTTTTTTACTTTTAAGAATTGCACCCCAGGTTTGATTCCCCAATCGGTCCTGGGTCTAATGGCTTATTCCCTGATTTTTGGTGGCCAGAATCTGAGTGGATAGTTAGCTGAATCTGGCTACAAGGATTATGTCGTTTGCCTCGGGGAAACTTTCAAGTGAGATAATGTAGACAAAGATTTCAAACTTCAGTGACGTTCACGTTAAGCACGTGATTTCACGGTTTTATGCCTGATAAGTGTCTGTTATGGAAGAATTTGATCTGAGACTTGCTTTCATTATAACTAAGTAGCCGAGTTGTGGGAGAGTAGTGTACTTACTTCAAATGGTTTCTGGGGCTATCATTGTCTACCAAGAAGCACCTAAGTCTTGAGCATGACCAAACTGGCTTAGGTTAACTTGGAGCTGACATAAGGGAACAGAGGCTTGAGAGCATCAGAGGCTTGGGAACAGCCAGAGGCTTAGTGTGTCTGGAGCATGGGGATATTCTGTGAGGGGAGAATGGTAGTAAGAAATGAGTTTAGAAAATAAGTTTGGGGCCACCTGGTGGAAGAGTCTTGTATTTCAGTCCAGCAAGCGCAAAGGCGACATCGGAGGTTTTGAAGAAGGGGACGTACATATATGTTCGAGACTTGTGTTTTGAGTCATCTCTGGCTGCCTTGTGAGGGCAGAGAGGCTATTTAGACTAGGGGTTTGCAAACCAGGACCCACGGGCCAAACCTTGCCTGCCACCTGTTTTGGCACAGCCTGAGAACTAACATTGGCTTATACCTTATTACGTGGGGGAAGAAAAGAAGAGCACTCCGTGATGCATAAAATTATATGGGAAAACAATCACCTTCAGTGCAGGCACATGTCTCCTACCAAAGGCCAGTAGGAACTGCTATGCACATCAAGCGAAGGCTCTTCTTACGAAAAACATAAAATAAAGCTTTTACTACAAATAATAGAAAATTGAAAATAATAGCCTCCGGCCTTTTCCCTTTCTATAGTCTATTTTTCGTCCAGTTTTATTGAGATATAACTGACATACAGCACTGTATAAGGTTAAAATGTACAGCATAATGATTCTACTTAACACACATCATGAAATTATTTTCACAATAAGTTTAGGGAACATCCATCATCTCATATTGATACAGAATTAAAGATAATAGAATAAAATTTTTTTTCTTGTGATGAGAACTCTTAGGATTTTACATATATACATATATAATGTATAGCAGTGTTAATTATATTTATCATGTTGTATATTACATCCCTACTACTTATTTATCTTATAACTGGAAGTTTGTACCTGTTGACTGCCTTCCTCCGAGCCACCCATCCCCCACCTCTGGTGACCACAAATCTGGTCTCTTTTTCTATGAGTCTGTCTGTTTGTTTTTGAAGTATAATTGACCTACAACACTACGTTAGTTCCTGTTACACAGCATAGTGATCCGATATTTCCATATATTTCAAAAAGGTCATCATGATAAGTCTACTTACCATCTGTCACCATACAAAGATATTACATAATTATTGACTGTATTCCCCACACTGTACATTTCATACCTGTGACTCATTTATTCTGCAACTGGAGTTTGTATCTTTTCATCTCTCTCACCTGTTTCTCTCCTCTCTCCCAGCCCCCTCCCCTCTGGCAACCACCTGTTTGTTCTCTGTATCTTTGACTCTATGTTTATTCATGTGTTTTGTTTTTTAGATTCCACATATAAGTGAAATCATACACCATTTGTCTTTCTCTGTCTGACTTAGCATAATACCCTCTAGGTCCATCCATATTGTTGTAAAGGGTAAGATTTCATTCTTTTTTATGGCTGAGTAATATTCAGTCACACACACACACACACACACACACACATACACGTCTATGTATGTATGCCACATCCTCTTTATCCATTCATTTGTTGACAGACTTAGGTTGCTTCCATGTCTTGGATATTGTAAATAATTCAGCAATGAACATAGAAGTGGACATATCTTTTCTAATTAGTGTTTGCATTTTCTTTGGACAAATACCCAAGAGTGGAATTGCTGCATTGTGTGGTAGTTCCATTTTTAATTTTTGAGGAATCTTCATACTGTTTTCCATAGTGGCTGCACCAATTTACATTCCCACCAATAGCGTATGATGAGATGGTTCCTTTTTCACCATGTCTTCTCCAACACTTATTATTTCTTGTCTTTTTGGTGATAGCCACTCTGACAGGAATGAGGTGATATCTCATTGTGGTTTCTATTTGAATTTCCCTGATGATTAGTGATACACATTCTATCTTTTAAGTAATTTTTTAGGGACAATGACAGGGGCCATTTGTGATATTATTATCAGTCAAAGTGATTCTGAAGACATCTTTTTTCTCAGAAAAAAAAAAGAAATTCAAATTCTAGAGTCCATAACTAAAGTCTTACTGGCTCATGGCCATGCCCATTCATTTACATATTGTCCATTGCTGCTTCTGGACTGTAACAGTGGAGTTGAATGGTAGTCACAGGAGCCACATAGATTGCAAAGCCTAAAACATTGGCTCTCTGGCCCTTTACAGAAAATGTTTGCTGGGTTCCTTAAAAAACTAAAATAGAGTTACCGTATGAGCCAGTGATCCCATTCTTGGCCATATATCCAGAAAAGATGAAAACTCTAATTTGAAAAGATACATGCACCCCAATGTTCATAGCAACACTATTTACAATAGCCAAGACATAGAAGCAACCTAAGTGACCATCGACAGATGAATGGATAAAGATGTAGTGTGTGTGTATATATATACACATGTATATGTATATTACATATATATGTGTATATATATACACACACAATGAAATATTATTCAGCCATAAAAAAGAATGAAATAATGCCATTTGCAGTGACATGGATGGACCTAGAGATTATCATACTAAGTGAAGTACGTCAGATAAAGAAAAATATATGATATCATTTATATGTAGAATCTAAAAAAAAAAGATACAAATGAACTTATTTACAAAACAGAAATATATTCACAGACAGAGAAAACAAGCTTATGGTTACCAAAGGGGAAAGGTGGGGAGAGGGATAAATTGGAATTTGGGATTAACAGATACACACTACTATATATGAAATAGATAAATAACAAGGACCCATGGTATAGCACAGGGAACTATATTTAATATCTTGTAATAACCTACAATGGAAAAAATCTGAAAGGAATATATATATATAACTGAATCACTCTGCTGTACATCTGAAACATTGTAAATCAACTATACTTCAATAAAAAAAAAAAAAGAAAAAGAAAACATTTGCTGGCCCTCAAGTTTGACCATGGTTGTCACAGTCCATGTAAGAGATAACAGGTGTGGTGGTGCAGGAGTGGGAGAGATGCTCCCTGGGTGGAATTATAAGGACTTAGAAATGGATTGAATTTTGCTGATGACTCCTCATCCTTCTCACTCACCTTTAGATGCTATTAAATGAGGAAGAGTATTCGGGAGAAGAAATGATCTGGTGAGACAGAAAGGTAGACAATAATTTGAGTTAGGCTTATTGAATCTGAGCTACCTGTGGAAAATACAGGTAGAGGAATCTCAGATATATGTCTAGAGAGAAGCTGGGGCTGGAGATACAGATTTGGGATTTCTTAATTTAAGATCCTCTTTGAAACACCTACAAGGGCAGACCTGAAAGATAGTGAGTTGGCATAGAGAGAATGCAAGTCAGAAGAGATAAGGGCAGAGGCAATCACTCTGAAAATTTCAAACATTTTAAGGTTAGACAGAGGGAGATGAGCCAGAGAAGGAAATGAATCAGAGGACAGTGTTCTAAGTAGAAATCAAGGATGAAGTTCTCTTGCTTCAAGGAAGGAACGACCTACAGCTTCAAATGCTTCAGATAGTTCCAATAAGCTGAATACTGAAATGGACTTATTACACTCAGCAATTGGCTTGTTACTGGCAGTTTTACTAAAGTTGAGGACTGCCTATTTATTATCAATATTTCCACTTGGAAGTCTCGTGGGTACCTCAAAGTCAACATATTCTTATTGGAACGCATCTTTTTCCTGAGGAAATCAGTGTTCTGTCTTTCAGTGATGACACCAGCATGTCTCCAGCTGTCTAGCCAGAAACCTGGGGATCAGGCAGGATGTGTCTTGGTTCTCCATCTCAGACAGCCAATCAATTGCCAAGTCCTGTTGAGTCTATCTCCTTAAATTTCTTCAATATTTCTAGGGCTCTGTTTCCCGCTGTCATCACTATAATGCAGTTATAGTCTCTCTGCTGAACTCCTATAATAGCATTTGAACTGTTCTTTCCTCTCTGTCCTCTTTTCTCGAATTTATGCTGCTCCTACAGCCAGAGTGATCCTTTGAAAAGCAAATCTGATCAGATCACATCCCTATTTAAAGTTTTCCCACTATTTCCCTGAAAGTAAAGTTCAAATCCTCAGCATGGCCCAAAGACCCTCATGATTTGTCCATTGTGTGTCCCATGAACATTATTTTGTACCATTTCCCCCTGAGACCCCACAGTAAAGTTACACTGGCCCTCTTCTAGTTTCTTGAAAACACCACATTTCTTTCTACCTTACAGTCTTCACACCCACTCATCCCTTAGCCTGGAATCTCCACTCCCCCCACCCCAAGCCAGCCCCTTCCCCACTTCATGTAGTGAATTCCTCTGAATTCTTTCTTTATTAGGTTATGCTACTTCCTCAGGGAAAATCTCACTTCCTTAGTCTAGACTAGCCTGCTTATCATTCTCTCACAGCTCTGGATCTTCTCTATGGAGAACAGTAGGTATTATTTGGTATCTGTTTTCTCTTCTTGAAATCAGGGGCCCCATCCATCTGGCTCACTGCTGCAACCCCAGTGCCAGGGATAGGCAGTGTCTTTTCACTCAGTGATTCCTTGTGAAACGAACACGGGGGGTAGGAATGCAGAGATGGTGGGTTTTATAAGTTTTAGGTTTGATAAGTTTTCCATAAACCTGGATCCCAAAGAGAAGGAGAATAACAGTCATGGCGAAAGCAGATTCAAGATAGCAAATAGATTCAAAATAGAGATTTTTTTTTTAATAGATGGGGAAGGCTTGAATATATTTGCAGAATAAAGCAAAGGAATTCTGGAGAAGGAGAAGTAAATTTCTGAGATAGAGATTGAGAGAGGGGGTAATTGGTGAAGCAGGGGAGGAGAAGGGACGCAGAGATCAGGTGAGAGCTCCAGCTACAGAAAGGAGGAGAGAACTTCTGATACTGCAGGGAAGTACAGAAGGCCTGGAGTCACAATGGATAATTGTGCATGTATCTTAAAAACAATATATCAGCTTTTTTCTGAGAAACAGGAAGTTGCTCTAGGTTGAATTCTGTCTCCACCAAAATATTTATTGAAATCTGAACCCTTGATACCTGTTAATGTGACCTAATTTGGAAATAGGGTCTTTATAGATGTATTCAGGTTAAGATGAGGTCAGTAAGGTGGGCCCTAATCTGATATGACTAGCGGCCTTATAAGAAGAGTAAAAGTGTCATGTGACAACAGAGGCAGAGGATGGAGTGATGCAGCTGCCAGCCGTGGGATGCCAAGGATTGCTGGCCACCACCAGAAACTGGGAGAAGGCGGGGAGGGACGCTACCCAAAGTCCCAGAGGGAGGAGCACGGCCCTGCTGGCCCCTTGATCTTGGATATCTAGCTTCCAGAACTGTGAGAGAATTCATTTCTGTTGTTTTAGGCCACCTGGTTTATGGTACCTTGTTCTGGCCCCAGGAATCCAGTACAGACTTATGATCATTTCTTGAGAATGGTGGTGGAGTTAGTGTTGGCTTCAGGACAGTGAGGCAGGTATAGAGGAGTCACTGTGAGGAAAGACAAAGGGAGCTGATAAAATCTAGCGAAAAGCTAGCTGAATATTTCCTGAGCCTTCAAAGCTATGATAGTGTGATTAAGAATTAGAAAATAAAGATGACCATGTGAAACAATGAAAAACACTTAGGTAAATATAATTTTTAAGCATTAAATTTAGCTGTACCCTTCCTGTTAACCACATCTTTAGACACAGATTGGATACTTTACCTTTTAAAGTGACTTATAATGATTCCCTAAAAGAATGAATATTTTCTTAGTAGTAGTGGTTTATTATTTGAAGGACTATGAACAACATAATAGCAACACATTTCATACAAGATATAGATTCAATTCATATTTAAGCATCTACTCTTGTGTCAGACCTCTATGGTACCTCATTTACTTTAATCATTACTTAAAGTGAGTATTTGGTCCCTTATTAACCTGAGAAAACCGAGCTTTTGAGATATCACCCAGCTAGTATGGGGGCATCAGCAAGCCCCAAAGCAGGGTCTCCTAACTTATAACTTCTAATACCTTCAAATTCTTCTTTTTTCCATTTCAGGTCACTGAAAATGTTTTTCAGGTAGGTATTTCTTAAGCCAACCTTTAACAAATACCAAGTGCATAACAATATGTTGAAAATTCAGCGAAGATAATTCTTCAAGGGTCTAAGTCTATGAAGTAAATAGGTTTCTAGAGATTACTTGGATAAAGAAGACAGTTTAGAATACCTAAAGAGATGGCTGGGTAAACTATCTTGCTCAAATATTGCTTCTCTCTGTTGCCTTTTGACAGAAGCTGTGGAGCAGCCTGTTCAAGTTAAATTCTGGCAAAAATCCCAGAGTGCAAATATCAGGCATTATTGTTTGAAGGAAGATGCACGTGATTTAGATATCAGAATGCACAAGGCAAGCCTCACAGTCTACTGGAAGTTGAAAAGGCCGACTGTGTTCTTGCCTGGATGGTCATCGCACCTCTATGTCCTAATTAAAAATTCATGGAGTGAATAAGTGAATTTCAAAATTCTATATTAGCAATATTAGCTTAGAGGTCATACACTGGATGCTACGTTGTGGCTATTTAGAGGAGCATCAACTTGCCTAGCCTTGCTGCTCTTGAACATTCTAATTTCACTGCCTGATCTGAAGGTCAAGGGTATGAACTTGATGAAAAAAACCCTCCTTTGGGGAATCATTAGAGGAAGCATGCCCCAGTTCACCACCAGTGATCACAGAGGAGGGGGTACAAATGGAGCACAAAGCATACTTGCCCTTCAGTGACCCTCAAAGCACCCTGTGGCTCCATGTGTCTTTGACCACGTTTATAGCCTTCCATTGCCTTTTGCGGTTACTGTGAAGCCCCCAGGGGAGAAAGATGATCTCAGGTAGCCAGGACCCATACTGTGCAGGATTGCTGAGATCACAATCAACAGTGCTGATTATATATATATATGCAGTACCAACTGCATGGTCTTTATCTGTGGGATCAGGAACCACACTGACATATATCATCCGATGCTGTGTTTTGCACCACATCTGGGCATTAAGATGGGAAGTGATAGGAACCCCATAAGGGGCGTGGATTTTACAACAACATAGTATTTCCTTTCCAAATCTGAAAAGCAGTGTTGGATAGCTCAACATTTGATTAACTCAGAATATCTAACGAATAATTAAAATAAAAAACACCACGTGCAGGCTCCCTGAGGCTCTGAAATCTTCTCAGCTGGAATATAAATATCTCCTCAATGCTCACAATGCTTTAATCGCCAAAATCATGCTATCAACTACTCTTTCACTGTCACTCTTTTACAATAGCAATAAATTATACTTGAATTTTAAAAGAGAGAAGCTCTGACATTTATTTTACAAGTTCATATAACTTTATTTTGCTCTGGATGGTTCCTTTCTTTTCTCTGTGCTGGGGATAGGGCAGAGCATAGATTAATGGGGAGGAGATAGAAGAGTCTGGGACATTCCACTGAAATCTTATCCTAAAATGCCAAATCTATTTATTTACTCTTGCATAAAATTCTCAAGGTGAAATAAAGAGTAGGTATGAGAAAGTAAAAAAAGAAAAGTGAGGGAGAATGTGACAAGTTTCTATCTGAATCAAATAAAAGGATATATCCATTTGGGGATGGAAATTATACCAATGAGACAATGGAATGAAAAGATCAGCACGGTTCAATTGATAAACAGTGTTGCAAATAGCCATCAAGAGGTGGAATTATTCAAGCAAGACTGTTGTTATTGGAATTACTAGAAATTTTCATAAAGAAAATTAAATAGCAATTTGATAAAAACTAGTTGGCTTTTCTGTTAACAACGTGAAGAATTGGTAAAAGAGAATCAATTCAGTGGTAATGGAAGGTAAATTCATTACATTTTTCACAATGAGAAGTAGGAAAATTATTAAGGAAAAATACCAAAGGTAGACAAATTTTTTAGTATAATCTATGGTGAAAAAAAAATTTAATTCTGAGTACGTAGCCTTTTGACCTTAATTCCCCTGACTGGGTTAAAAAAATATGAGCAGGCTAGACTGTCCAGCTGATGACTTGGGGAAAGAATGCTGTTATTTTTAACTAGGCAAATACTTACAGAGTCATCTGTTTTGAACAAAGAAGACTGATAGTCCTGTTCTGCATTTTCCCTGCGTCTGGAGTCTGAACTTGGCTGACTCCAAATTAGGAAGAAAACACCCTTGACTCTAACACAACTTGAGAATCAGCTAAGAGTCCTTGTTAGCCATAATGTTTATGCTTTTGCTCACAATATTAAGGCACTGACACATTTTCTAAGAACAAAGGAGAGAATAAGACCCTAAAGAGTTGTCTGATGAAAGGGTCTCATACTCTGAATAAGTATTTTCAGTAAGTCATTAAATGATATCACAAATGACAATTCCAGAAATCTCAAATTGAGCAAACACCTAGCTCTGCAGGAAGAACTAACCACCCTGCATAATGTGTGGGCATTGAAAAGAATGCAATAAAGTAGAATCAGTTGTTATGAAAGTTTATCACTCATTTCTCATTGCTTATGTTTTATTTTCAGAGATGTATAGCTTGAGGTAGTAGGTTCAGCAAAGAGGAGAAAATGCATTCAACTATTTTTTGTAGATACTTCACACATAGAGTCTAAATTTATATAACTAAAGGCTACGACCTTTAGCTTAACATTGTTAGGAAATCCTGTTTATTTTACTTTACCACATTTAGGTATGTTGAGGCTGGGTTGCATTTTGATAAGTGCTATGAACTGAATTGTCACCACAAAATTTGTATGTTGAAGCCTTAACCCCCATTGTGACTATATTTGGATAGGGTCTTCAAGAGGTAATTAAGGTTAAATAAGGTCTTAAGGGTGGGGCCCTAATCCCATAGGACTCTGGCCTTATAAGAAGAGAAGAGATCTTTCTCTCTGTCCTTCATGTGAGAACATGTTAGAAGGTGGCTGTCTATAAACAAGGAAGAGAGAGCCCTCACCTAAAAATGATTCAGCCAGCACCTTTGATCTTGGACTTCCCAGCCTCTTGAACTGTGAGACAAGAATTTCTGTTGTTTAAGGAAACTGTTGTTTAATACCAGTCCATGGTATTTTGTTATGGCAGCTCTAGCTGATTAAGACAGTAAGATTCAGTCTCCCTCTGATTGTCTCTTTTCCTGGGGAATGGCCTGCCAGGGCTTTAATTCAGAGTTGGGCAAGTTTTTGTTTCCTCAGCACCAAGAGAGACAACGGGAAAGTCAGCTCTGCTTACAGCAGATTTTAGATAGAGATTTTAAATTTCTTGCCACATGTAACTTCAGAATTAGTAAAGTCTTGGATCATTAAACTCTGTGTATTTGAGGCTCCCGAAGTTCCCAATTTTTGTCATTCCAACCCTCAAGCAACCACCTACAGTTTGCCATTTTCTCTGCCCACGGCATCACCTTCACATGGGCCAAACCCCAAATCTCAGTCTCTAGTCCACCCAGAATTAGTAAATGCCCTCAGGAAGAAAAAAAGGTTCAGACCCTCAGCTCACCTCTGAGAGGCTCTCCCTTCTCCAGAATTTCAGTCCTTGAGGTCCTCTTCCTTCTGAAGCTCTTGGGTCCTTTTTAAAAAGATGAGCTGTGTATTTTATCTGACTTTTCTGGTTGTTCTTGGCAGGAGCATTGGCCTGCCTCAAACTGTTCCATTCTGTTCCATCCATGTAGTTCCTTTTGGATCTCATTTCATTAAGGGTTCAAAAAGCCCTGGAGAGCAGCTCCTCCGTGGTCACCAGACATGGACCAGAGCTAGAGGAAGTGAGTCTGGTAGGAAGAGCATGGAGTCTGAAGTCAGGCAGGCTGGAGTACTTCTGATTCTTCTACTCATCTGCTGGGACAGTAGGAAACTCATGCAGTGGTGGGGAGCACTGGCTTGTGAAGCAGATGGCCTGGGCTGTATACTGGTTCCACGGATTGTTGTGTGAAATTGCAACATTTACTTAAACTTCCCTCGCCCTCTGTTTCCACTTTATAGAATATGAACAATAATAATATCTACTATGTAGGATTTTTATAAAGAACGAATGCAATTTTAAAAATTGAAGTATAGTTAACTTAAAATGTTGTATCAGTTTCAGGTGTACAGTAAAGTGATTCATATATATACATACTTTTTCAGATTCTTTTCCATTATAGGTTATTACAAGATATTGAGCATGGTTCCCCACGTTATAGAGTAGGTCCCTGTTGTTTATCTATTTCATATATAGTAGTGTGTATATGTTAATCCCAAACTCCTAATTTATCTCCCCCTGCCCGACCTCTGCTACTACTATCCCCTTTAGTAACCATAGGTTTGTTTTCTATGTCTGTGAGCCTATTTCTGTTTTGTGAATAAGTTCATTTGTATCATTTTAAGACTATATGCGATTTAATGCACAGGACTTGAGTCAATAAAAACCAGCTCTTGTTGTTATCACTAACTTGGAAAAGTTACATATTCTCACTAAGTTGATTTCCTCATGAACAACAAGAAGGATGAATGTAATACCTGTCTCAGGCTGGGCATTAGGATTAAATGAAAACCTGTGTTAGTGATACGACAATGTAGTTAGTACCATATAGTACTCTGGTCACAGGTGGCTACTCAATAATTAGTTTACCTTCCATCTTACAAACTTTCTCTGAGGTAAAATAAGATTGCTTACATTTCAGATTCTGCTGGTTTCTTTCATATGGATTCAGATTTTGAAGCACAGACCATTACTTTATTCATCTTTGTATCCCTAGTACTTGGCCCAGTGCCTATCATGCCAATGCATATCTGTTGAAGGAATGAATCAGTGAATACTAACTTCTGATTCTATAGTTCATGATTCACTTCAGCTCCCAGCACATCTTCTTGTTCAAAGTAAGAGCCAAATAAATATTTGTTGAATGAATGAATTATTTAGAGTCATAAAAAGCCTAATAGTTTACTCAGGGATAATATCAATCTTTTTCTCAACCTGATTTGGGAGACAGTGATTTTCATTTGGACAATGACCTACTTGGTTCTGACAACTGTGGTCTTGGGTTTACAGAGGAAGTGGGGTCAAGGATATTCCCTCAACAAATACAAGATCTTGACTCCTATTGATCAGTTTTGGTCACCAACTATGTACATTTTCTTATTCTCCCTGATTATAGGATGATGTAGCAGGAATGTAAATGAAGATGATAGGGCAGTGTGTAGCTGGACTCAGAGTGGAAGCCAGATGGCTTTAATCCTGAAGGATTAAAACCTAAAACAATAATTAAACACTTTCTTTTTAAGGTGCACATACCAAACATACTCTTAATCATAATATTGAGTTTAACATTCAGAAGATAGATACAAGTATGCTTCACCCAACTGGGAAAATAATCCCTAAAGCATTATCCGTTGCCACTTTGACTATTAAAATCATAAAATAACATTTAATGAGTTTCTATGATGTGGTTGGTATCGTGCTGCACGTTTTCTGAACATTTTTTCAGTTAATCCTCACAGAAACAACGGCACTACTGTTGGGTGGGTTCTCTTGGTGTCCTGTTACATAGATGGAGACATGAAATGATAAGCATTTAGAAACTTGCCCAAAGACACACAGACAGTAGAGGGAGGTCTGGCCACCTCCTGGTTTCCTATTAGGTTCGGCTGCAGTGGTTTTCCCCATCAGAACCAATGCCCTCTTTTAAAAGCAAATATCATGTAAAGTCTTCTTTAAAACACTGAAATGAAATTCACAGATAATATAACCTCCCTACACATATAATAAAAAAATTTTCCTGGCTTTAATATAAAGGAGAAATTCAAGGAAAGTAATTTTTAATGAAATAATATGTATTTCCATCTGTAATGGCTAGAAGACATCGTAAAGTGGCCAGATGCTTACAGCCATCTGTTAAATCTTTATGAACATGTCAGCTATAGAAACAGAATACACCTGGCGTATCATATCGGCAACTCAAATATTAGCTGTGGCACTGCCATTAGTGAAAGGACTTTTCTAAAATGGTTAGGAACTTCTGGTAAAGTTTCAAACTAAACAAGGACAGTCTTCCTTCTATTTACACTCTGGAATATTTGGTTTACATGAAAACTATGCAGAAGACTTTGTGTTTACATGTAAAACATGAGATAATTATAAGCAGGCTGTTCATGTACATGAATGACCAGGGGGACATTGGAGGGTCATGAAGGATGAGAAGTAAGCTTTCCTTGTGCAGGATGGTTCCATACCTGGCAGGATGCCTAGGATTCTTGGCCCTCACTCATTAATACCAGGAGCACCCTCCAAATCATTGTGAAACCCACAAAAACACCTCCACAAGTTTCTAAATTGCCCACGAGGGTGGTCCTGCCCCAGGTGGAAACTACAACTCTTTTGAATGCTCAGAAGAAACTAGCCTTGCAAAAACCAAGGGAAATTACCTAGTGCTAGATGAGCTAATGGAAAATGGGACAGAATTTTAATAATGTAATTAATTACTGAGTGGTATTTAAGAGTGAAAATAGAAATAGGGTCTAGAAAGAATGACATTTTAGGAATGAAGAATGAGCCCTTTCAGGAAGACGGATTCAGGGAAGACCTCTCACCTAGTCCCCACAACTGGGTCAGGTTCTCTTTTAATATCCTGTCATAGCATCCTGTACATCTGCTTTATAAGACTCATGACAATTGTCATTAAATAGGTAATTGTTGATGGCTTACTTAATGTCTGTCTCTTCCATTGAAAGATAACTTTTAATACCTATATACTGAGTATCACATATATACATATACATATATATACACATGCACACATACATACATACAGGGTACCTTGTGTATAGCAGGGACTTAATAAGTATTTGTTTAAAGGTTTTGGAGGAGGATTCTGAGAAGTTTAATTGATATGGCCTTGATTCTGGTAAATATATTTGAAGTCTACAAACTGATTTGTATATATCACGGTTCCCATTCTAGCAAGTGTTTGAAAGCTGGCTAATTAAACACTCTAGACATTTAGCAGTGGTTCTGCAAGCATAACTCTAGTGCCACCTTCTGCCAGGCAGAGAAATATGCTCAGGTTATTTGCATTCTGAGAATCTGGATTAGATGATTGAACTGTTCTTTATGCTACAGAATTAATTAGATCTTTCTAAAATGTTAAAAATAATGGGGTCTTTAAATTCCCGTTTAAAATGGCAAATTTGAGGCAATCTATAAATAACGCTGACTAGAGTAAACAAAATTCCTATATTCAGTTGCTGAGATACAGGGAGTTTTCTTAAAGAAGAGAGAAGATTTAGAACTTTTTGTCTTACTCATTCAATGTCACTTTACATAGGTTTAAAAATTAATGATTACAAAACTGCCCCAGTTATTCTGAAAGAATATAAAGAGGTACATGCTCAGGAAGCAGCCTTGTGAGCAAAGTTCTCATTGAAGTTATCAAGAATATGGAGAGAACAGTTCGAACTTGAATATCTCTGAAACTATTTGGTCAGAAGTTCTGCAAATCAGTGAAGACTTTATCATAAAAGTAAAATCAATGTTTCTTTATACATACATATCCAACTTGAAATGTCCATTTTCTCTGGTAGGACAATATCTTCTTTGTATGGTGCCTGTTTTGTAATCTGTTATGCTATTTCACACTGCCTAACAATAATATCCCAATATTAGTATGGGTTAGGTAATCATATGTGACACTGTTATACAGCAGGTATCTTTTGTACTGCACAAACGGAGGAATAATTTTCGACTTTTAATCCAAACAGGAAGGGTCTGTTCCAATGGAAGGAGGATCGAAACCCTCCTCTCATATAGAAGCATAGAGCAAAGGCTGGCAAATTTTTCTTTCAAATATCAGTTAGTAAATACTTTAGACTTTGCAGGCCATGAGACCTCTATCACAACTACTGAAGTTGTAACTTGAATGTAGTCCTAGACAACGTATAAACAAATGAACATAGCTGTGTTCCAATAAAACTTTTTTACGAAAAGATACAGCGGGCTGGATTTGGCTTGTGGGTCGTAGATGTCAACTCTTGGAATAGAGCACTGAGGCTGCAGCTTCAGAATGGACAACCCTTTCTCCTAAGAGAACCAGAGGGCCTGTTCCAGGAAGAGGCAGAGCTGCAGAACCTGGCGTGGCAGACTGCAGGGGAACAGGGCTTTCACAGTGAGTCAGCAGCTGCAGACTGCACTGATCAGCAAGTAAGCATGCAGTATAGCCATTCTCAATCTTTTTACCCAGATGGACCCTTGAAATAACTTTCAGGTCTCAGGGAACCTCTGCATAAAAATTACTATAGCTGCAGCTCAAGATACATTAACAGGGTCAGTAACTTGTAGATAGGATAATCCGAGAATAGTTGCCAATGATCTTTTGAATAGAGAATGCTATTTTCCTATGGATCTGCCTTTTTTGACCAGCCTATTAGCCTTTTTCTGTTTGGTTTCCCCTCTCCACCAAGCATATAATCCCCAAAAGTAAATCAGTAACTGTAGGTAGAAGAAATGCGGATTTTATCTCCTATTAAAAAAAAATTACCTGTATGATTGTGTGTGTGTGTGTTTTAACCTTATTGAATTAGGCCTAGGTATTAGTTTCCTAACTAATTCACATAACTAGTTTCCTGCCACTGTAACAAATTACCACAAATTTGGTGGCTTAAAGCAACACAAATTTATTAGCCTATTATTCTGGAGATCATAAGTTCAAAATGGGTCCACAGGGCTATGTTCTTTCTGGAGGTTCCAGGGGAAAATCCATTTTCTTGTCTTTTCCAGCTTCTAGAGGCTGCCTGCACACCTTCACTGATGGCCGCTTCCTCCTCCTTCAAAGTTAGCATCTTCAAATCTTTCTCTCTGACTCTAACGCCTCCCTCTTATAAAGACCCTTGTGAGTATGTTGGGCCTGCCTGGATAACCTAGGATAGTCTCCCTGTTAAGACCTATTTAAGATCTTAAATTTGATCAGTCTTTGCCATATAAGGTAACACATTAACAGGTTTCAGGGATTAGAAGGTGGACATCTTTAGGGACCTAAAAATCTAAGCAAAGACTTTTGAAAAGACTTTTGAAAGGCTATGAAAACATTCAACACAATTCACCTCTAAGATGCATAATCCATGCAAGGTTTACAACAACAGCAAAGTGACAAGGGAGAAGCTGAGTCATGGTGCATAAGAACTCCTTCTTTATAATAAAATTTTCCTTCTGATTTTCTGCTGTGCCGGTAGAGTTTGTTTTTTTGCCTAGGTCACTTTGTACGTGTAAGAGGTGGTTGGGGGCTATAATTTGGAAAAGAAAGGCTGACATCGTTAATCTACTGTCCTCCACTCTGTGCAGTTCTGTGCTCAGCAATCATCGATGGCCTCCCATATTTCACAACAAAAACTGAGAGAATTATGGTCTTCTCAGGGTATATGCCCAGTAGTGGGATTGCTGGGTCATATGGTAGTTCTATTTGTAGTTTTTTAAGGAACCTCCATACTGTTCTCCATAGTGGCTGAACCAATTCACATTCCCACCAGCAGTGCAAGAGTGTTCCCTTTTCTCCACACCCTCTCCAGCATTTATTGTTTCTAGATTTTTTGATGATGGCCATTCTGACTGGTGTGAGATGATATCTCATTGTAGTTTTGATTTGCATTTCTCTAATTAATGATGTTGCTGTGATAAAGTGAGAGAGTGGCATGGACATATATACACTACCAAACGTAAAATAGATAGCTAGTGGGAAGCAGCCGCATAGCACAGGGAGCTCAGCTTGGTGCTTTGTGACCACCTAGAGGGGTGGGATAGGAAGGGTGGGAGGGAGGGAGATGCAAGAGGGAAGAGATATGGGAACATATGTATATGTATAACTGATTCACTTTGTTATAAAGCAGAAACTAACACACCATTGTAAAGCAATTATACTCTAATAAAGATGTAAAAAAATAAAAAACATAGGCCAAAGGCCATAAATAAACGTTTGATATAATGTAATAAATAAATAAATGAATAAAATAAAAATGCAAAAAAAAAATAAAACTGAGAGAGAAGCTAACCAAACGAAATGCTCCTACACTGCAATGCTATATGGGGCAGAAAGACTTCCAAACAGATTTTAACTGGGCTGCTTGGTCACTGTCCATCACTATGCATGTTAGAATTGCAATAACCTGCAAAATTTTTAAAAATCACGGTTTATATTTTTCATTCATGTTTCTCACAGAAACCCTAGCGACATATCACAGAATCCAAAGATTCTGTTGGGACCCCAGTTAAGAAAACCTGATAAGTGGTGAAAAATACAGCAGGAAAAGGGGAACAGAGAGTCCTGGGTGGGGGGTAGAGGGAGTTGCTGCTGACGTCTAGATCAGAAATAAATCATGAAGAAAAGAATGGTAAGCAAAGGAGAGTGAATAATCTTGTTTTTAAAATAAAAATGGCATGAAACTTGGAGACAGAAATACATCTTGCTTCTGCAATTGAGGATTGTGTTGAATCTGTGGTTATAATAACACTTTTGAATACAGAGGCTTATCTCCACTCTTTCCTGAAATCCCACTAAAATGGGAGTAAAGAAATAAGTAACGTCAAAAAGGATGGGAGAGGACATGATACCAAATAAGAATTGGCAATGACAATTTGGAAGAGGAAACTCTGAAGCTGATCTAGCAGAACCTAGGAAGATGAAACCTAATGGAATACAGAGGGAGAAGTCAATGAGAAGAAAAATGACGAACACCATAGATCCCCAGAAACCAGAGGCAACAGGTATCTCTGAAGAAAAGTGAGAGTGGGGCTGGAAAAAAAAAAGATTGGTTAAAAACCTGTGTAAAGAATTATGCAATATTAAAAACAAACAACCCAATCAAAAAATGGGCAGAAGACCTAAATAGACATCTCTCCAAAGAAGACACACAGATGGCCAAGAGGCACATGAAAAGCTGCTCAACATCACTAATTATTCGAGAAATGCAAGTCAAAACTACAATGAGGTATCACCTCACACCAGTTAGAATGGGCATCATCAGAAAATCTACAAACAACAAATGCTGGAGAGGGTGTGGAGAAAAGGGAACCCTCTTGCACTGTTGGTGGGAATGTAAATTGATACAGCCACTATGGAGAACAGTATGGAGGTTCCTTAAAAAACTAAAAATAGAACTACCATATGACCCAGCAATCCCACTACTGGGCATATACCTAGAGAAAACCATAATTCAAAAAGACACATGCGGGCTTCCGCCACTGCACATGGTGGCGCAGTGGTTGAGAGTCCGCCTGCCGATGCAGGGGACACGGGTTTGTGCCCCAGTCCGGGAGGATCCCACATGCCGCAGAGCGGCTGGGCCTGTGAGCCATGGCCGCTGAGCCTGCGTGTCCGGAGCCTGTGCTCCGCAACAGGAGAGGCCACAACAGTGAGAGGCCCGCGTATCGCAAAAAAAAAAAAAAAAAAAGAATTATGTATTGTTTGGCAATTATTGTATAACAAACCACTCTATAATGCAGTATCTTAAAACCACAAGCATTTTTTATGGGTTTTTAAAAAAAATTTTATTGAAATATAATTGATTTATAATGTTGTGTTAGTTTCAGGTGTACAGCAAAGTGGTTTAGTTATACATCCACATATATATTCTTTTTTTACATTCTCTTCCATTACAGGGTATTACAGGATATTGAGTATAGTTCCCTGTGCTATACAGTAGGTTCTTGTTGGTTACCTATTTTATATATAGTAGTGTGTTTCTGTTAATCCCAAACCACAAACATTTATTTAGCTCATGGTATTCTCGTCACCAGCGGGCTGGCTGTAGGACAGCCTTGTTTATGCATCTGCAGTCATCTGCCAGTTGGGTAAGGAGCTCCACTGATTGTGGCTGGGCTCTCTCATGTCTCTGGGACTTTGGCTGGTGCAGTTAGGCTGACTCAGCTCTGGTCTGTGTGGTCTCCCATCCTTCAACAGGCTTATTCATTAGGCAGAGGCAGGGTCTCAAGAGAAGTAAAAGCATGAAGCGTCGTGATGCAAAAGCTCTAACAGTTGCGCGAGCATTTCTTTCACATTCTAGTGGCCAGAGCAAGTCAGAGACCAGCTCAAAGTTGGGGAAAAAACTCTACGTTTTCACGGGAAGAGTTACAACATCATATTGCCAAGAATATGGCAAGAGATTATTGTGGCCATTTTTGTGATCTATTCTAAAGAAGCACTCAGATTTATTTTTCCTACCCTCCCTCTATAACCTGAACTGGATACTACTGACATTTTTAAAGTATTCAAAGAACAAAACCAAAAAAGATTGGAAATTAAATATATGATAGACATTTTAAACTTTCAATGAAAAAGTTGGAAAATAAATTTGAGGAAATCATCAGTGTGTTTGTTTTCAATTGCTGCATAAAAAATTACCCCAAGTCTAGTGGGCTACACAACACACACTTTCATCATATAGTTTCTCTGTGTTAGGAGTTCTGGCATGGTTTATTAATGTTCTCTACCTTAGGGTCACTCAAAGCTATGACACAAGTTTCACATAGGGCTGTGGTCTCATGAGAAGCTCAAGTGGAGAAAGATTCAATTCCAAGTATAGGTAGGGTGTTGGCAGAATTCATTTTCTTGCTGCTGTATGTCTCTGAGCCCCATTCCCCCCGCCCCCCCCCCGCAAGCTATCAGCTGCCTTCTGCAGGGGCAGAGGCCGTCTGCAGTCCTTAGAGATTACTTGCTCTTTCTTGTCCGGTGGACTTCTTTAACATGCCTGCTTACTGCATCAAGCCAGCAAGGATAACCTCTCATTCCAGTTCGTTAAGATAATGTAGTCACCGGAGTGACTCCACTTTGCCATGCGATATAACCTAATCAAAGGAGTATATACCATCAAATCAGAGCAAAGAGACTAAGATAAGAACACTAAAGGATTGAATTGGTGGTCTAATATCTGATTAATAGTAATCTCAAAAAAAAAAGGGAAGTGAAAAATTGGAGCTGATAAAACTTTTAAAAAATAAATAAAAAAATAAAATTTCCAAGAATAGAAAGATGAAATTCTAGATTGAAAGCATCTACTAAGTACCAAACACATTAATGGGAATGTCTGTACTTAAAACAAAGTACATCATTTTGAAACTCTGGGTGAAAAGAAGATCCTCAAAATGTCTAGAAAGAAAAAACTCAAGTCATATATAAAGGATCAGGATTCAGAATGGCACTGGATTTCTCAACAGCAACCCATAAATCTGGGGAACAATGAGAAGTGGCTTCAACATTCTGAATAAACATTATTTCCATTATTTGTTTGTTTGTTTTGTTTTTTGGGCCACGCCACATGACTTGCGGGATCTTAGTTCCCTGACCAGGGATTGAACCCAGGTCCCCAGCAGTGGAAGCACCGAGTCCTAACCCCTGGACCACCAGGGAATTCCCTATTTCCATTACTGAATTCAAGAGTCATCAACATTTTTTTTCCAAGGAGGGTTACAATAAAGTTTTTTGTTTTGTTTTGTTTTTACAAGCGAGTTAAAAAAAAAAAAATCTCCCACGTATCCTTTCTCAGGGAGCTTCTGGAAATGTGTCCCACCAAAAGAAGGAAATAATTCAAGAAGAAAATAGGTGTGAGATCTGGGAAAGAGGAGCAACAACAGAGAACTCTGAAGGTGAAAGGAGTCCTTGGGTGATAGTGAATACATGTCCTAACATGACAGCTGCACAGCAGGCTGAGACTACAAATCCAGATTGGAGTGGGAGGATGGTGGGTTCTAGAACAAATATCTCCAAGAAAAAAAAAAAGAAACTGACAGATTGCTTAATGTTTTTATTACATTGAAAGGAATTTTACAGCTCTGCTGGAGAATTCTAGTGAGGGATTACATGGAAATGAATTACACAGATAAAAGAATTACATAGAAAAAGAACCCCCCAACCCCCTCCCCCAATCAAAACTCTGAGGTGATGATTCACTCTAAGAAAAAGAAAAGGCTGTACATAAAAGGGAGTATAGTCATTGTATACCATAAGGCTCAACATTTACATACTCATGATAAAATATTGATTTAGCAAAAAATGCTATCTATTTTAGGAAGATGGCGGGGGGAGAGAAAGTATGTGTATATGTACATGTATATGTATGGTGTGTGTGTGTATGTGTGCATAGCTATGTAAATATAAAATTTGCTATTTCAACCATTTTTGACTGTATAATTCAGTGGCATTAGGTACATTCACATTGTTGTGCAAACATCACTACTTTCCATCTCCAGAACTTTTTCATCTTCCCAAATTGAAACTCTGTACACATAAAACAATAACTCTCCATTCCACCCCACCCACTGCCATGACAACCACCATTCTACTTTCCGCCTTCATGGATCTGACTCTAGATACTTCATGTAGGTGGAATCATACGATATTGTCCTTTTGTGTTTGGTTTATTTCACATTATTGTCATCAAGTTTCATCCATGTTGTAGCATGTGCCAGAATTTCCTTTATAAGGTTGAATAATATTCCATTGCATGTATATACCACATTTTGTTTATCCATTCATCCATCGTTTGGACATTTGAGACATTTGGGTTGCTTCTACCACTTGGTTATTGTGAATAATGCTTCTGTGAATAGATATGTACAAATATCTCTTTGAGTCCCTACTTTCAATTCCTTTGGATGTATACCCAGAAGGGGAATTGCTGGATCATATGGTAATTCTATTTTTAATTTTTTGAGGAATAGTCGCACTATTTTCCATGGTGGCTGTATCTTTTATATTCCCACCAACAGTGCACAAGATTTCCAATTGCTCCATATCATTACAACATTTCTTATTTTTTTTTTTTGGTTTGTTTTGTTTTTTTTGTTTTTTAAATCTTTTTTTTTAGATGTTGGGGGTAGGAGTTTATTAATTAATTAATTTATTTTTGCTGTGTTGGGTCTTCATTTCTATGCGAGGGCTTTCTCTAGTTGTGGCAAGCGGGGGCCACTCTTCATCACGGTGCGCGGACCTCTCACTATCGTGGCCTCTCTTGTTGCGGAGCACAAGATCCAGACGCGCAGGGTCAGTAGTTGTGGCTCACAGGCCTAGTTGCTCCGCGGCATGTGGGATCCTCCCAGACCAGGGCTCGAACCCGTGTCCTCTGCATTAGCAGGCAGATTCTCAACCACTGCGCCACCAGGGAAGCCCCTGTTTTGTTTTTAATAGTAGCCATCCTCAGGGGTATGAGGCGATAGCTTGTGGTTTCACTTGCATTTCCCTAATGACTTAGTGATCTTGAATATCTTTTCTTATGTTTGTTGGCAATTTGTAAATCTTCGTTGGAGAAATGTCAGTTTATTTTTGTTGTTATTGTTGAGATGTAGGAGTTCTTTACATATTCTGGATGTTAACCCCTTAACAGATACATCACTTACAAGTATTTTCTCCCATTTACATAGGTTGCCTTTTCACTTTGTTGATTGTGTTTTTTGATACACAGAAGCTTTAAATTTTGATGTAGTTCATTTATCTATTTTCCTTTTGGTGTCATATAAAAAAAGCTCATTGCCAGATCCAGTGTCACGAAGATTTCCCCCTGTGTTTTCTTATAAAAGTTCTATAGTTTTAGTCTTACATATAGGTTTTAGATGCATTTTGAGTTAATTTTTGTATATGGTGCAAGCTAAGAGTCCAACTTCATTCTTTTGCATGTGCCATTTCACTTTTTAAAGTATATGTATGTATTACTTTAATAGAAATTTAAAAATTCATAAATTAAAAAAATGAAAAAGCAGTGTATCACTTTTAGTCAGTATACAGAAATATGTCATGATTTGAAGCTCTAGTTTATTTGCTATGACACCTTCCTGCTCATACTCCTTAGATTATTGTGGGATTGGTGGTAGTAAAGCTTTAAGTAAGGTATTCAATTATTGTTTACCTTAAGTATTTTATTTGTCATTAAAAAAATTGAGAATCCAAAACTTTTCTGTTTTGGAAGTGAGGCACTTAGGGCAAAAAGAAAACTGTTCCCTTCACTTCACTCTCAAAAATGTTTCTAGATTTTCCTTAGGCCCTTGACATTGTGATTCATCACTGAAAATAAGTAACAAATGAATAAAAATGGACTGTAAAACTCAAATTATATGAAAAAGAGATCAAATACTATTTTGCTAATTAAAAACTTAACAAGTTATTTCACAGATTATTAACGTTGTTTTCCCCCTATATTATTATACTTCTCAAATAAGAGGATGGAATGATGAACTGGTAAAGAGGAGGAGAAGAAAGTGGGAGGGAATTAGATGCTTTGGGTACAGAAATCACTATTCCCTATACTTCCAAGAGGGATTGAGTTCTTTTTCCTAAATGATTTTCCAGAAGAAATATACTATATATTATTTAAAATTTGTTTGCAAGAGGAATTCTAATTTTTCTGAATGTAATTGCCTATCACAAAGCCAATGAAATGTATATTTTAGGCCAAAGAGAAAATTGGTGTTGTTTCCACTATGTTGGTGGCAGAACCCAGGCAATTTCAAATAAATTTTATTTTTTTTAATGCAAAATTTTATTGCCAAGCTTTATGCCTAAAATCTAGACAATTACACTCCAGGATTTCAACTAATGAATACCACATGTTAGACTCAATAACTTCAGCTGCAGGGTAGAGAATACTGTGTTAAAGCCATTCAGATAATAAATAGCTATCTAGGTCCATTTCAGCTGGAGCAAGTCAACTGTATTGAACGTGAGTGAAACCTTAATCCTTTATAAGAACATACACAATTGGCAGACACTTTGACATGTAATACACGTTAGTTCACCATTCCGCCCCCATGGAATCATTTTATCCTTTGCCTGGGTCTGCATTTACTGCGAGCCCATCTCCAACCTCCTGAATCTGTCTTTGGGGTATCACTTACATGTACTTACAAAACATACATTTTTAAACAGACACATGAATGAGAATGGCTCTAGTTTTTCGAAAGTGTTCGTTTGTCATTATTTCTGTTTGTTTTACAAATATTACACGGCTTTCTTCTTCCCTCTGGGAATGCCTCTGGGTTCCCTTTCCCCATCCTTGGGACTTTGACAACTTTCCCCTCTTTGTTTCTAAAGTCTTATAAAAACAGAGGAAAGAGAATATTACATGTTAGTATTGGACACAAAGGACACCTGGGGCTTGCTTTGGCTCCAGAATTTTTTTAAAAACTCAAGAAATGAAGAGAGATAGGCAGATCTTTCCCTGAGAGGGCTGCCCTGCTGTAGGGATTATTCTCCTGGGACAAAGTCTTGCTTTTGAAAGCTGGCCTTGGGAAGCAGCAACAGGAAATGCAGAAAGGAATAAATCTGTCAGACTCATTTTCCTTTCTGTTTTACAGTGGAGTTGTTTTTGTTTTCTTCCCCCTCCCCTTGGATGAAAGCCAAATTTCCCTGTGGCTGGTACGAATCCCTTAACCAGAAACAGTGAGGGGCCGGTTGGGGGGCAGCGATAGAGAACCACAAGGCTCTCCAAGTCCTGGCTGAGACACAATTTTCTCTAACCATAGTGATGAGGGGAATTTCAGACTTTTAAAACATGGTTACTTCCTTAACCAGCATTTCTATCATACTTTTTACCATGTTATTATAAACTAATATCATTTTGTTCAAATTTTGAAATATATATTATATAAGTTATAAATATTTTAAATATATATTATAATATATATGAATATTCTATAATATTTTATGTATATTTCAAAATTTGAACAAAATTAAATTATATACATAATTATATGATACACATATAATGAAGAAATACACAATAATGAAGAATATTCTTTGGGCTATGTATTCATTACCTTATACACATCAACACTAGTCAAAAACAATTCTAGAAGATATTTAGATCACCTTTTTAAAACGGAGAAAACTGGACTAATGAGGGAATAAGACTGGATAAAGTCTGTAAAAGTACTGGGGAGGTGGGATTCCACGAAGCCCTTTAAGATGCAAGTGCATTTCTTTTCTCTCCATCAGTGGTTTCTAAATGGGCCTCTAAGGAGCTCTTGGAGCTGCCCTGCTGGGGGAGGTCAAGTGAGGGTTCAGCTCACCCCATCGTGACCCCTCCCCTCCAGAACACCACCAAGGTTTACCTGTTTTATTTGTTTATGCTTCTGTGTGACATTTTGAAGGATAATGGATTCCAAGTCCTCTCTCTTCTCCTATTTTAAGACCTCTGTGCTACCCCATGCTTAGCAATAATTTAGGTAGTTTCAACATGGAGCAGATCTTTGCCTTTTACAGAATGACTCTTTGACGCTTGTCTCATTTGTTAGTGACCCTGTGGTCATTTGAAATTTTGCTGAAGCACAAATCTGAACTTCAGTGCTGGGAGGCTGCTTGGGAGCTAGTCAATTAGCTTAGTGAGAGAGCCTGCTTTAAAACATAGACCTGCAGCTCATCTTGGCTTTGCTGTTTATGGTAAGCTGGGCAGATGGTATCATCTTGGTTTTAGGTCAGGGGTTAGCAAACTTTTTCTATAAAGCACCAGATAGTAAATATTTTACGTTTGGCAGGCCACACAGGATCATGGTTGAATCTTCTCCCCACATACCCTTTTTTTTACAACCTCTAAAAATATAAAAAATATTTTTATGTGGAGAGAGTTCTTAAAAAAATAGTCCAAGGGGGCTGTATTTGGCCCATGGGCATGGCTTGTCAACCCCCCTTTTTGGTAATACTATCCTTACTTTTAACATTAAGCATTATAGCTCAGAGAGGGGAAGTAATTAACCCAGGTCACACAGCTCATCACTGTACCTTATGTTATAATCTATTTCTTAAAAGATTTCCTTTCACATTCCTCAGAAAAGTAGAAACAACAGTTTTTTGTTGTTGTTGTTGTTTGTTTTTGGTTTTCATTATCATTTTCCTTGAACCTCTTACTACAAGAAACACATCCATGAGAATGGCCCCATTTCTTAGAATCGTGATGAAAAACTAATATGAAACAGAACACAGAACCCAGGTTTGGTACCAGAATTTTGGTCTTGCAGGTGTCAGGCAACGACACTGATTCTAACAAACATCTCATACCTGGGAATAAAGTCACTTTTAAGTAAACTGCATTCAGTTAACACATACTTTTGTTCACCAACCCTTAAAAACAAATTTAACAACATCAAACAAAAATTCCAGGCAAGGAGGTTCAGGGAGGAGCACGATACCTGAGCGCCTCCCTGAAACACCAGCCTCTAGCCTAAGCTTCAGAGTTTTTGTAGGTCACTTGTTCCCTCCCCTGGAAGCAGGGATGAGATGACGAGGGAATTGAGGCTCCTTCCTGAACCTGGTGGCTGGTTCGGTTCTCTGTAAGTGGGAGACAGTACTGCTCAGGGGTGCAAAGCCTGCCTGGCCTATGCCTGCTTCCTGGGTCTATATTACTTCACCGTTGTGTCACTGGGCAAGTTACTGAATCTAAATATTCTCAGTGTCTTCTCCTATGTACCTGGGACCATGGCAGTATATCCCTCACATACTATGTGGATTCAATGAGATAATATACGTAAAGCAGTCAGCAGCAAGTGTGCGCAAGTGTCAGTGCCTGTCTTTGCCGTTGCCACTGCTTCTTCCCAACAGGTACACTAGCAGGCCTCCCAGGCTGGCCCACTTCAGACAGGCTTTTCAGCTGTCCTGTCTGCTTGACTTCCAAATACGGCTTCATCCCTTTATCATCATTGTTGGTTTATTGTTTTTGGATTTTCCAGCCTCCATATTCTGGGACCTCAAGACCAGACTGATGTCCTTTATTCCCAGTCCCAGTTCCTGCACTCCCAGAGGGAGTTAATGAAATTGAATTAAGTTAATATTTAGGTTAATTAAACAACCTAAGAACATGTCGTCAGGCTCCGCTAGGACACACATGCGTAGAATATGCATATGCCGCATAGAATGGCATAAGTGATAGAGGACATGGGAAGATTGTCCTAGAAATGAGATGTGTGGTAGATTGACACTGGGCAAAATTGGAAGACTGATGGTAAGAGGCCGTGTTAGTAATTCAGATTCCAGAGCAGGGTTCCCCAGCCTGCCAAATCCTAAGCATTACCTCGGGTGTTTGGAACCTACAGATCCCCAGGCTGCGGCACAGACCTACTGAACTGGAGTCTGGAAGAGGAGAGCCTGGAATCTTTAGTTTTAAGAAGTCTCTCCAGTGAGTCTTCAGATGAGAAGTTTTGGAAATACTGTGGCAACGCAAATGCTAATGTATTCAGACAGAGAAGCAGGGATGAGAACTGTTCCCATTAATTTTTAGGAGAAACAGCTACTACCTCAGAGGCCTGCAGGTGAAGCAGGTGCTTGGAGGCTCCTCTGGACGCCTGGAAGCTGCAGGACCCTGTAAGAGGCAAATTTGCTCTTCTGTTCTCTGGGTGAATATAATCTCTTTCTCTGTATATTTGGAGTATTGTGGTTTCAATCCCTGCTATACATTAGAAGCACCTGGGAAACTTAAAACATAGTAATTCCTGGACTCCATTCCAGACCAATTAATCAGAACCTTTTCAATTGGGACCCTGGCTTTTTTTTTTTTTTAATTCCTTAGTCATTCAGATGTGCCCAGAATAGAGAATTACTGCCTCAAGCACCTTGTGTGTACCTCTTGTATTCTAGGTATTATTTTTATTTTCAAAATAAACTTTATTAAGAATTTTACATGCACTCTGTTCTAGTTGTTTTTATACCCCAATTATCTTTTAAAGGTTCAAAACATATGCTTTGGTTCATACCAGCTTGGGGGATGGGTATAACCGTGAGAAGAGTAGGTGCTTGGTTTTCTCTCCCTGTATCGTGATTATACAACAAGGCTTAAGATAGTGGCTTGGAACTGTTTTTATTTTTATCTTTTTTGTTTTTTTTGCGGTACACGGGCCTCTCACTGCTATAGCCTCTCCCGTTGCGGAGCACAGACTCCGGACGCGCAGGCTCAGCGGCCATGGCTCACAGGCCCAGGCGCTCCGCGGCATGTGGGATCTTCCCGGACCGGGGCATGAACCCGTGTTCTCTGCATCGGCAGGCGGACTCTCAACCACTGCGCCACCAGGGAAACCCTTGGAACTGTTTTTAAAACAGAAAAGCCCTTTCCTCAGAATAACCAGAAGCTGTACATATAAACCTCACCTGTCTGGGTCCTCACAGTGGTTGCTGAGGAGTTGCAAGAGGGCCCCCGTGGGGCCTTGAAAAGCCCTGTTTGAAGGAACAGTTGGACACAGGAAAGCTCTCAGCCCGACCCAAATCCTCTTCTGTGAAGAGTCCCAGACTGTAGGGAGTAGCCCCTGTGTTGCCTCCCAGGGGCTCTGGCCATGCTTCTGGGAGAGTCCAGCTCTGATGAATCACTGGCCACTGCTGTTGGTCTCTATCCTGTTTTCCACTTTGTAGCTCCAAGTCCTGTGAGGCATTCCGGTTGGTTAAGTGATGACTAAAGATGTCATAACAATTAAACCGTGAGGGCTTTTATGAAATCCACACCTTGAAAAAGTAAGCCCCCCGAATGGTTATGTCCTTTTAAAATGATAGAACCTTTGAAATATCAAAATGGCTGGAGACTTGACTTTTTCCTTCCTTTCCTATTGACTGTTTACTTTAATCTTATACATTCAGATTGTCTTACTGATTTCTAAAATACTAGGTATTTTGAAGCAAAGAATGTAATTATTCTCAAAGGTTAGGTGGCACCTATAAGCACGTCCTTTGGAAGGCTGGAAATATGAACACCAAATCCACGTTAACTGAAGAAACAGGAGCCACTGGGTTAATAAAACCAATGTCAAAGAGGTTAATACCACCTCTGCCAGCAGATTCACACATCTGCTTAATGGACCAGGGCTGGCAACTGTCACACTGAGACAAAACAGAAACAATATGTACATTTCAAATTGAATGTTTTGACCATAAAACTTACAGCTGAAGCAACTTTCTATTTACTATCACTAATAGTGTAGCTTCCCTTTGTCCTTCCTGCCAAAATAGGCTCCACCGGGAGGAGTCAATGGTTTTTTGTCAATAATTTTCTTTTATAATGATTGTGTTTCAGCTGCCAGTTGTAGCTACTTTAACATCCTTTATGTCCCATGTTGTTCCTTATTTTCTGAGGTGATGAGGCAATGACTTTGTTTATGCTGATTTGAGAAAAGCTAGGACACGTGTTGGTATTTTTATTAAGTAGTACAACATTCATTAACCGTCCGATGAAAATCAGCTTATGAAAAACAGGAGGTTACATGTTTCAGATGTTGAATCAGGCAATCAACCTTTCACAGATCCAAATGGAAAGTACATTATGATTTCATGCTTCACTTTTTCTCTCACTTCCTATAGCTTTAACATTTTTAAAAATGAAACTTCAAATGCTGTTTTGTGTCCTACCCGTAAGTTTTTGTAGTAATTAGTCCCAGCATGACAGTTTCCTTTGTTTTCCGGTGTGCAGGCCTGCTTCTACTTTACAGCCAGGTGTAGCTTGGCTAGGTGGAGGTAGGGCCTGCGTTGGGCTCCTCGGAGACCCCTTACTTCCAACGTGGGGTGGAAGGCATGTAGATGGCGTGGATGTTCTGTGAGAAAGGCTGGTAACCTTGCCAGGAATGTGGATGCAGTAGGGGAGGGGAGTGGGGGGAGGTAATCTTGAAACTAAAGGCTACCGAGTGGACCACTTGGCCTGGAAATCAAAGCCCCATCTCAGGAGGGATGTTCAGCTGAGAAAAGGGCTCGGGCTGATGTTGCTAAATCAGTAGGGAGGGCTGCAGAGTCCTGAGGGAATACAGAGAGTGGATGTCAGCAGGGTGAGTCTGACCTGGTGCATAAAATACACCCTCACCTCTGAGGTCGGTAAGGACCCAGGGATACCCCAGTGTCACCAGAGAATGCAATTTTCTTTACTGCATCCCAAGGTGCCACCTTGGGGAAAAGGAGGGAAGGGAGGGAAACGTTCTGAAAGACTGAGTTTTATCTGAGGAGAACTACTGCAAACCAAAAGCAGTCTGCTTAATGAGAAGTGACTGGATATTATTTTTCAGCGAGTTTAAAGTTCTCCTTTACCCATAAAGAGGATGGGGGTTGGTAAGCTAGATTAGATAACAGAAAAATATAGAAACTATATTTTCTTTGTATATCTCAGTGTAGTGTGAATAAATTGTGCCCCACTTACAGATACATAATTTGTCAAACGGAAAGAAGTGACCTTATAAATTTGTTTCAAGAACAGATAAAGATTGGTATTACTCAGAGGTGATGACTTGGTAACTCAGGAAGTTCTTAAGATGCTGTATTTTCGCACCTTTCAATTTATTCATTTTAGAGATTGTAACAGATATTGAGACATGGAATGTATTATCCAGCCCCTTCCTTTTGCTCCTTCTCATGTCTCTCCAAGTGTTCTTCATCTCGTCCCTTGCTCAGAGAGTGGTATGTCATTAAGCATGGGAAACAGGCTTTCCACTGCAGTGACCACATCGTGGGGCCTCAAAGGAAAAGTTCCTTTTGAACACACTTAATAAATGACTCTCTGAGGCAGGACATCAGGAAAGATCCCACATATGTAACAGCAGATGATAAATTCTGGTAATTTACATCCATAGGTCACTCTGAGGACATTTCTGATTTATGACTTTGAACTGAGAAAAATCTAACTCAATTCAGAATCTTAGGCAAAGAAAGCACAGAAGTAGCGCTCATGTCTGCCATCTGGTGGAAATAAGAGGGAAGTACAAGCCATACCTTTAGGACTGAATGCAATTAAGATTGTAAACAGTCTTCCTGATGCCTCTTGTTAAAATAAAATTCTTAAAGTCAGAGAAAAACAATTCCTTGAATTCTAAGTTTTGAAATGTAAGAATCGCCCTCATAGGATTTTTTTTTGCAGTTGATTTTTTTTTTTTAATTAATGTACGTTTGGTACTTGAAAACAGGAGGGGCTGGAGTTAATATCAATAAAATAAGGATAAGAATGATACTCTCATGCTGGTATTTTCTTCTTTATAATTAAATTCTCTTTTGATGAAAATGTGTGGGAGTCAACTTAAAGAAGCAGAAATTTTCCTGAGGTTTAGAGTAAGGTTTGGGATTACAGAGCAATGAAATTCAGGGTCAGAGAGGGTGGCCATCATAATTTTGGTGTTCCTGGGACTGAGGGGTTTCCCAGAATGTAGGACTTTCCGTGCCACAACGAGGAAAGTCCCAGGCAAACTGGGATAGTCGGTCACCCTGGTACATTTTACCAAAAGAAGCTGTTTGGAAGTGGTGGTTTCAAACTGCATAAGGCAAAGTTGGCAAAGGATATTTGCAAATATTTTCTACTCTTTCTTTTCACTTAATCTGTGTTAATTCTCAGCAGATCTGTGCTTTTGTAAGAGTACAAGAGAGCCACTTTCTGATACACTGGGAAGGTGGAGGCAAACTTTCTATACAGGGGCATCTGGTGCTGACTCGGCATTCCTCTATTTTCTGGAAGAGTTTGTATAGGATTGGTATTATTTTCTCCTTAACTTTGTTTTTTTGGTTTTATTTTCCTCCTTAACTTTTTCACACAATTAATCAGTGAAGCAATCTAGGCCACTGAGCTTTGATACACCAATGAGCTTTGGTAGTTTGTATCATTCAAACAATTTGTCCATCTTAATTCTTGAATTTATTGGCATAAGTTGTACATCAACTATACTTCAATAAAAGAGAATATAATACAATATTATTAACAACAATCACCATGCTGCACATTAGGTCCATAGAACTTATTTATCTTATAACTGGAAGTTTGTACCTTTTGACCACCTTCACCCATTTTCCCAGTCCCCGTCTCCTGCTTAGCCCCAGTTGTCTCTGGCAACTACCAATCTGATCTCTGTTTCTGTGAGTTTGGTTACTTTAGATTCCACATACAAGTGAGATCACACAGTATTTATCTTTCTCTGTCTGACTTATTTCACTTAGCATAATGCCCTCAAGGTCCATCCAATGTTGTTGCAAATGGCAGGATTTTCTTCTTTTTTATGGTTGAATAATAATATTCCTGTGTGTGTGTGTGTGTGTGTGTGTGTGTGTGTGTGTGTGTGTATACATACCATGTTTTCTTTATCCATTCATCCATCAGTGGACACTTAGGGGTGTTTCTGTAGCTTGGCTATTGTAAATAACGCTGCAATGAACATGGGAGTGTGGATATCTTTTCAAGATCCTGTTTCATTTCCTTTGGATATATAGTCAGAAGTGGACTTTCTGGATCATGTGGTACATCTATTTTTAATTTTTTGAGGAAACTTCATACCGTTTTCCATGACTGTACCAATTTACACTTCCACCAATAGTGCACAAGGGTTCCCTTTTCTCCACAACCTTGCCAGCAATTGTTATCTCTTGTCTTTTTGATAGTAGCCATTCTAACAGGTGTGAGGTGATCTCTCACTGTGGTTTTGATTTGCATTTCCTGCTGATTAATGATGCTGAGCATCTTTTCATGTATCTGTTGGCCACCTGTATGTCTTCTTTGGAAAAATGTTTTCATGGTCCTTTGTCCATTTTTAAGTTGGATTTTTTTTTTTTTTTTGCTATTGAGTTGTATGAATTCCTTATATATATTTGGATATTAACCTCTTATTAGATATGTGGTTTGCAAATATTTTCTCCTGTTTTGTAGGCTGCCTTTTCATTTTGTTGATCATTTGTTTTGCTGTGCAGAAGCTTTTAAGTTTGATGTAGCCACTTGTTTGTTTTTGCTTTTGTCGCTTGTGCCTTAGGTGTTATATACAAAAAAAAGATCATTGCCAAGTCCAATATCAAGGAGTTTTTCCCCAAATTTTCTTCTAAGAGTTTTGTGGTTTCAGTTCAGTTCTCCACTGAGTATTTTTGGCTCCCTTATCAAACATCACTAGACTGGTTTCAGGTCTTACGTTTAAGTCTTTAATCCATTTTAAGTTAATTTCTGTGGCGGGTGTAAGATAGGGGTCCAATTTCATTCTTCTGCATGTGGTTATCCAGTTTTCCCAGCACCACTTATTGAAGGTATTATACTGTTCCCACTGAGTATTCTTGGCTCCCTTGTCAAATACTAGTTGACTGTATATGTGGATCTTATTTCTGGGCTCTTTATTCTTTTCAGTTAGTCTATATGTCTTTTTAAATGCCAGTACCATACTGTTTTGATTACTATAGCTTCATAGTATAGTTTGAAATCAGGAAGTGTGATGACTTTAGCTTTGTTTACTTTCTCAGGATTGCTTTGACTATTTATGGTCTTTTGTGGTTCCATACGTATTTTAATAATAATAATTCTTCCAATCCATGAACATGGGATATCTTTCCATTTGTTTGTGTCTTCTTCAATTTCTTTCATCCAAGTCTTGTAGTTCTGAGTGTGGAGTTTTTCACCTCCTTGGTTAAGTTTATTCCTAAATATTTTATTGTTTTTGATGCTATTGTAAATGGGATCATTTCCTTTATTTCTTTTTCACATAGTTCATTGTTAATGTATAGAAATGCTACTGATTTTTGCATGTTAATTTTACATCCTGCAACTTTACTGAATTTGTTGATTATATCTAACAGTTTTTTGGTGGAGTCTTTAGGATTTTCTGTATATAAAACTGTGTCATCTGCAAATAGAGACAACTTCACTTCTTCCTTTCCAATTCTGATGCATTTCATTTCTTTTTCTTACCTCATTGCTCTGGCTAGGACTTCCAGTTCTATGTTGAATAGAAGTGGTGGAAGTGGACACCCTTGTCTTGTTCCTGATCTTAGGGGAAAACCTTTCAATCTTTCATCATTGAGTATGATGTTAGCTGTAGGCTTGTCATATATGGCCTTTATTATGTTGAGATATGCTTCTTCTCTACTCAATTTGCTGAGCACTTTTTGATCATGAAAGGATGTTGTATTTTGTCAAATGCCTCTTCTGCATCTACTGAGATGATCATATAATATTTATCTTTTAGTCTATTAACCTGGTGTATCACATTTATCGATTTGCATATACTGAACCATCCTTGCATCCCAGGGATAAATCCCACTTAGTCATTTAATATACTACTGAATTCGGCTTGCCAATATTTTGTTGAGAATTTTTGCATCTATATTCATCAAGGATATTGGTCTGTAGTTTTCTTGTAGTCTTCTTTTCCTTATCTGGCTTTGGTATGAAGGTAATGCTGGCCTTGTGAAAGAAGTTTGGGAGTATTTCCTCCTCTTCAATTTTTTGGAAGAGTTTGAGAATAATTGGCATTAATTCTTTTTTAAATGTTTGGTGGAATTCATCAGTGAAACTAACTGGTCATTGGCTTTTTTTCTTGTTGTTGGTAGATTTTTGATTATTGATTTTATTTCCTTACTTGCTAATGTCTCTTCAGATTTTTTGTTCTCTTATGATTTAGTTGGTAGGTTGTATGTTTCTAGGAATTTATTTCTTCCACGTTATACAATTTGTTGACGTATAACTGTTTATAGTTATTTCTTATAACTACTATGTATAATCTTTGTATTTCTGAGGTGAAAATTGGAATGTCTCCTCTTTCACTTCTGATTTTTTTTTAAATTTAATTTTATTCATTTTTTTTACACAGCAGGTTGTTTTATTTTGAATTTTATTTTATTTATTTTTTTATTCATCTGGTTCTTATTAGTTATCCATTATATACATATTAGTGTATATATGTCAATCCCAATCACCCAATTCATCACACCACCACCACCCCTGCCATGTTTCCCTCTTGGTGTCCATACATTTGTTCTCTACATCTGTGTCTCTATTTCTGCCTTGCAAACTGGTTCATCTGTACCATTTTTCTACATTTCACATATATGCATTAATATACGATATTTGTTTTTCTCTTTCTGACTTACTTCACTCTGTATGACAGTCTCTAGGTCCATCCATGTCTCTACAAATGACCCAATTTTGTTCCTTTTTATGGCTGAGTAATATTCCATTGTATATATGTACCACATCTTTATCCATTCATCTGTCGATGGGCATTTAGGTTGTTTCCATGACCTGACTATTGTAAATAGTGTTGCAATGAACATTGGGGTGCATGTGTCATTTTGAATTATGGTTTTCTCTGGGTATATGCCCAGTAGTGGTATTGATGGGTCATATGGTAATTCCATTTTTAGTTTTTTAAGGAATCTCCATAGTGGCTGTATCAATTTACATTTCCACCAACAGTGCAAGAGGGTTCCCTTTTCTCCAAACGCTCTCCAGCATTTGTTTGTAGATTTTCTGATGACGCCCATTCTCACTGGTGTGAGGTGATACCTCATTGTAGTTTTGATTTGCATTTCTCTAATAATTAGTGACGTTGAGCAGCTTTTCATGTGCTTCTTGGCCATCTGTATGTCTTCTTTGGAGAGATGTCTATTTAGGTCTTCTGCCCATTTTTTAATTGGGTTGTTTGTTTTTTGATATCGACCTGCATGAGCTGTTTGTATATTTTGGAGATTAATCCTTTGTATGTTGATTTGTTTGCAAATATTTTCTCCCATTCTGAGGGGTGTCTTTTCATCTTGTTTATAGTTTCCTTTGCTGTGCAAAAGCTTTTAAGTTTCATTAGGTCTCATTTGTTTATTTTTGTTTTTATTTCCATTACTCTAGGGGGTGTATCAAAAAAGATCTTGCTGTGATTTATGTCAAAATATATTCTTCCTATGTTTTCCTCTAAGAATTTTATACTGTCTGGTCTTACATTTAGGTCTTCAATCCATTTGGAGGTTATTTATTTTTTTTTTGCGGTACGCGGGCCTCTCACTGTTGTGGCCTCTCCCATTGCGGGGCACAGGCTCCAGACACACAGGCTCAGTGGCCATGGCTCACGGGCCCAGCCACTCCGTGGCACGTGGGATCTTCCCAGACTGGGGCACGAACCCGCGTCCCCTGCATCGACAGGTGGACTATCAACCACTGCACCACCAGGGAAGCCCTTGGAGGTTATTTTTGTGTATGGTGTTAGGGAGTGTTCTAATTTCATTCTTTTACATGTAGCTGTCCAGTTTTCCCAGCACCACTTATTGAAGAGACTGTCTTTTCTCCATTGTATATTCTTGCCTCCTTTTACATAGATTAGTTGACCATAGATGTGTGGGTATAACTCTGGGCTTATCCTGTTCCGTTGATCTATATTTCTGTGTTTGTGCCAGTACCATATTGCCTTGATTACTCTAGCACTGTAGTATAGTGTGAATTCAGGGAGTCTGATTCCTCCAGCTCCATTTTTCCCCCTCAAGATTGCTTTGGCTATTCGGGGTCTTTTGTGTCTCCATACAAATTTTAAGATTTTTTGTTCTAGTTCTGTAAAAAATGCCATTGGTAATTTGGCAGGGATTGCATTGAATCTGTGGATTGCTTTGGGTAGTATAGTCATTTTCACAATATTGATTGTTCCAATCCAAGAACATGGTATATCTCTCCATCTGTTTGGATCATCTTTAATTTCTTTCATCAGTGTCTTATAGTTTTCTGCATATAGGTGTTTTGTCCCCTTAGGTAGGTTTATTCCTAGGTATTTTATTCATTTTGTTGCAATAGTAAATGGGAGTGTTTCCTTAATTTCCCTTTCTGATCTTTTCTCGTTAGTGTATAGCAATGCAAGAGATTTCTGTGCATTAATTTTGTATCCTGCTACATTACCAAATTCATTGACTAGCTGTAGTAGTTTTCTGGTGGCATCTTTAGGATTTTCTATGTATAGTATCATGTCATATGCAAACAGTGACAGTTTTACTTCTTTTCTGATTTGCATGCCTTTTATTTCTTTTTCTTCTCTGATTACTGTGGCTAGGACTTCCAAAACTATGTTGAATAATAGTGGCAAGAGTGGACATCCTTGTGTTTTTCCTGATCTTAGAGGAAATGCTTTCAGTTTTTCACCATTAAGAATGATGTTTGCTGTGGGTTTGTCATATATGGCCTTTATTATGTTGAGGTATGTTCCCTCTATGCCCAATTTCTGGAGAGTTTTTATCATAAATGGGTGCTGATTTTTGTTAAAAGCTTTTCTGCATCTATTGAGATGATCATATGGTTTTTAGTCTTCAATTTGTTAATATGGTGTATCACACTGATTGATTTGCATATATTGAAGAATCCTTGCATCCCTGGGATAAATCTCACTTGATCATGGTGTATGATCCTTTTAATGTGTTGTTGAATTCTGTTGCTAGTACTTTGTTGAGGATTTTTGCATCTATATTCATCAATGATATTAGTCTGTAATTTTCTTTTTTTGTAGCATCTTTGTCTGGCTTTGGTATCAGGGTGACAGTGGCCTCATAGAATGAGTTTGGGAGTATTCCTTCCTCTGCAATTTTTTGTAAGAGTTTGAGAAGGATGGGTGTTAGCTTTTCTCTAAATGTTTGATAGAATTCACCAGTGAAGCCATCTGGTCCTGGACTTTTGTGTGTTGGAAGATATTTTATCCCAGTTTCAATTTCATTACTTGTGATAGGTCTGTTTATATTTTCTGTTTCTTCCTGGTTCAGTCTTGGAAGGTTATACCTTTCTAAGAATTTGTCCGTTTCTTCCAGGTTGTCCATTTTATTGGCATAGAGTTGCATGTAGTAGTCTTAGAATGCTTTGTATTTCTGCAGTGTCTGTTGTAACTTCTCCTTTTTCATTTTTAATTTTAATGATTTGAATCCTCTCCCTCTTTTTCTTGATGAGTCTGGCTAAAGGTTTATCAATGTTGTTTATCTTCTCAAAGAACCAGCTTTTAGTTTTATTGATCTTTGCTATTGTTTCCTTCATTTCTTTTTCATTTATTTCTGATCTGATCTTTATGATTTCTTTCCTTCCACTAACTTTGGGTTTTGTTTGTTCTTCTTTCTCTAGTTCCTTTAGGTGTAAGGTTAGAGTGTTTATTTGAGATGTTTGTTGTTTCTTGCGGTAGGATTGTATTGGTATAAACTTCCCTCTTAGAACTGGTTTTGCTGCATCCTATAGGTTTTGGGTCATCTTGTTTTCATTTTCATTTGCCTCTAGGTAATTTTTGATTTCCTCTTTGATTTCTTCAGTGATCTCTTGGTTATTTAGAAATATATTGTTTAGCCTCCATGTGTTTGTGTTTTTTACGTTTTTTTCCCTGTAATTGATTTCTAATGTCATAGTGTTTGGTCGGCAAAGATGCTTGATATGATTTTAATTTTTTAAAATTTACTGAGGTTCGATTGGTGATACAAGATGTGATCTATCCTGGAGAATGTTCTGTGTGCACTTGAGAAGAAAGTGTAATCTGCTATTTTTCAATGGAGTGTTCTATAAATATCAATTAAATCTATCTGGTCTATTGTGTCATTTAAAGCCTTTTTTTTTCTTATTAATTTTCTGTCTGGATGATCTGTTCATTGGTGTAAGTGAGGTGTTAAAGTCCCCCGGTATTATTGTGTTACTGTGGATTTCCTCTTTTATAGCTTTTAGTAGTTGTCTTATGTATTGAGGTGCTCCTATGTTGGGTGGATAAATATTTACAATTTTTATATCTCCTTCTTGGATTGAGCCCTTGATCATTATGTAGTGTCCTTCCTTGTCTCTTGTAACATTCTTTATTTTAAAGTCTATTTTATCTGATATGAGTATTGCTACTCCAGCTTTCTTTTGATTTCCATTTGCATGGAATATCTTTTTCCATCCCCTCACTTTCAGTCTGAATGTGTCCCTAGCTCTGAAATGGGTCTCTTGTAGACAGCATATATACGGGTCTTGTTTTTGTATCCATTCAGCAAGCCTGTGTCTTTTGGTTGGAGCATTTAATCCATTCACCTTTAAGGTAATTATCAATATGTATGTTCCTATTACCATTTTCTTAATTGTTTTGTGTTTGTTTCTATAGGTCCTTTTCTTCTCTTGTATTTCCCACTTAGAGAAGTTCCTTTAGCATTTGTTGTAGAGCTGGTTTGGTGGTGCTGAATTATCTCAGCTTTTGCTTGTCTGTAAAACTTTTGATTTCTCCATCAAATCTCAATGAGATCTTTCTTGGGTAGAGTAATCCTGGTTTTAGGTTGTTCCCTTTCATCACTTTAAATATGTCATGCCACTCCCTTCTGGCCTGTAGAGTTTCTGCTGAGAAATCAGCTGTTAACCTTATGGGAGTTCACTTGTATGTTATTTGTCATTTTTCCCTTGCTTTGTTTTTAATTTTTACCAATTTGATTACTATGTGTCTCGGCATGCTTCTCCATGGGTTTATCCTGTATGGGACCCTCTGTGCTTCCTGGACATGGGTGGCTATTTCCTTTCCCATGTTAGGGAAGTTTTTGGTTACAATCTCTTCAAATATTTTCTCAGTTCCTTTCTCTCTCTCTTCTCCTTCTGGAACCCCTATAATGTGAATGTTGTTGAGTTTAATGTTGTCTCAGAGGTCTCTTAGGCTGTCTTCATTTCTTTTCATCTTTTTTCTTTATTCTTTTCCACAGCAGTGAATTCCACCATTCTGTCTTCCAGGTCACTTATCCGTTCTTCTGCCTCAGTTATTCTGCTATTGATTTCTTCTAGTGTAGTTTTCATTTCAGTTACTGTATTGTTCATCTCTGTTTGTTCTTTAATTCTTCTAGGTCTTTGTTAAACATTTCCTGCATCTTCTCGATCTTTGCCTCCATTCTTTTTCCGAGGTCCTGGATCATCTTCACTATCATTATTCTGAATTCTTTTTCTGGAAGGTTGCCTAACTCCTCTTCATTTCGTTGTTTTTCTGGGGTTTTATCTTGTTCCTTCATCTGGTACATAGCCTTTTCATCTTGTCTATCTTTGTGTGAATGTGGTTTTTGTTCCACAGGCTGCAGGATTGTAGTTCTTCTTGCTTCTGCTGTCTGCCCTCTGGTGGATTAGGCTATCTAAAAGCTTGTAGAAGTTTCCTGATGGGAAGGACTGGTGGTGGGTAGAGCTGGGTGTTGCTCTGGTGGCAGAGCTCAGTAAAACTTTAATCTGCTTTTCTGTTGATGGGTGGGTCTGGGTTCCCTCCCTGTTGGTTGTTTGGCCTAAGGCAACCCAACACTGGAGCCTACCCAGGCTCTTTGGTGGGGTTAATGGCGGACTCTCGGAGGGCTCATGCCAAGGAGTACTTCCCAGAAGTTCTGCTGCCAGTGTCCTTGTCCTCACAGTGAGACACAGCCATCCCCCACCTCTGCAGGAAAGCCTCCAACACTAGCAGGTAGGTCTGGTTCAGTCTCCTATGGGGTCACTGCTCCTTCCCCTGGGTCCCGATGTACACACTATTTTGTGTGTGTCCTCCAAGAGTGGAGTCTCTGTTTCCCCCAGTCCTGTTGAGGTCCTGTAATCAAATCCCGCTAACCTTCAAAGTCTGATTCTCTAGGAATTCCTCCTCCCGTTGCCGTGGGCCTGACGTGGGGCTCAGAATCTTCACTCCAGTGGGTGGAGTTCTGTGGTATAAGTGTCCTCCAGTTTGTGAGTCACCCATCCAGCAGTTATGGAATTTGATTTTATTGTGATTGCACCCCTCCTACTGTCTCATTATGGCTTCTCCTTTGTCTTTGGGTGTGGGGTATCTTTTTTGGTCAGTTCCAGTGTCTTCCTGTCGACGATTGTTCAGCAGTTAGTTGTGATTCCAGTGTTCTTGCAAGAGGCAGTGAGAGCAACTTTTTTTGTTTTTTTAATGGTGTCCCATAAGCCCTGTAGGCTTTCTTCATTCCTTTCTATTCTGTTTTCTTTCTGCTCCTCTGATTGGATAATTTCAATTGATTTGTCTTGGAGCTCACTAATTCTTACTTCTGCTTGATCAATTAGTTCTTAAACCTCTCTATTGAATTCTTCAGTTATTGTATTCTTCAGCTCCAAAATTTCTGTTTGGTTGTTTTTTGTTTCCTATCTCTTTGTTGAACTTCTCATTTTGTTTTTATCTCCTGATATCATTAAGTTGTTTATCTGTGTTCTCTTAAACCTCTCTGAGCATCTTTAGAACAATTATTTTGAATTCTTTTTTGGGCAATTCCTGGATCTCCATTTCTTTGGGGCCAGTTACTGGGGGTTTCTATTTTCCTTTGGTGGAGTTATATTACTCTGATTCTTCATGATCCTTGTAGCCTTGCATAGGTGTCTGTGAATTTGAAGAAGCAGTCACCTCTTCTAGACTTTGTTGACTGACTTTGATAAGGGAAGACTCACCTACAGCAGGGGCATGGTGGAGCATGATGTAGTGCTGCAGGGCACCAAGTGCAGGGATGTGTCATGGCACCAGGTCACTGGGGTCCACAACATCGACAATTATGTAGTCCTTGGTGAACACTGGAGGGGGTCCTCAGTGGCTGCATGGTCTATTGGGATCCTTAGTGTCACCCTTAGGTCCAGCACCTAGGGACCAGGCAGCAGTGGTGGCTGGAGTCAGTGGTGTGCACACACTTGGCTACAGGGGCCAACTGCAGGTGCCTGTGTAGATGGTGGGGTCCAGGGCAGACAGCAAGGGCCAAGGCCAACTGCAGGTACACTGGCAGGTGTGGGGGCCCTGGTTGTCACTAGGTACTACCATGGCTGCTGGGTCTCATGATGAGCACATGGCAGTGGAGGCTGGTGACGGGGGTCAGGCTGGGGTGTGCAGATCCACAGCTGGAGGGAATAGCTGGAGGTGAGTGCAGTGGTTCAGGCCAGTGACAGAAAACAGGGCCTGATTCAGGCCCAAAACAGCTGTGGAAGCCTTGGATGTCAGCATCCTCTGGATGTGCACAGCAGTGGAGGCCAGTGAGAGGTATCAGGCTGGTGGCATGCAAGTGTACAGCTGCATTGGCAAAAACTGCTGGGCTTATCTGCAGAGCAAATCACTGGGAAACACAATGACTTCTTTTGCATGGCTGCTATTGGTATACCCTGCTTTTCTTCCTTTTCCTAACTCATATATATATATATCTCAGCTTTGCTGGTCTGGGTCGGGTGAAACTGAAACAGGACATTTGTGCAGTGTCCTGAAAGCCTGAGGAAGCTCATTGGTCATCCTGCTTATCTTTCCCAGTGAGGGGAACTCTTTCTCACTGGAGAATTCCCTCTTGGCACTGAGAAATGCCAGTTTGGGGGATGGGGCAATGCAGGCAAAATAAAGCTGTCTTCTTTCCCTTTATGTGTGGCCATTCTCAGTTTTTTTTTTTTTTTTTTTTTTTTTTTTTTGGTTCCACTGTGTTGTTGAAGTTTCTTAAGTGGACTCCAGAGCTCTCCCAGCGCTTTTTATTCATGGATAGCTGCCTAACTGTTGATCTTTGTTGGGGGATGGAGGCTGGGCTTTCTTTGCTGCTATTTTGGTGACATCATCTCATGCTGACAATTTTCCCCAGTTTTTTCAGTGCCATCGTTTCCCTGCCAATTTGAAATAGTACCTTTACTGTATAACAAATTCTTAGATGTGTTTGGACCTCTTTCGGACATTTCTTTTCCGTTCAGTTGCTGTGTTTGCTTGGTTATGCTTCAGTATCTCACTTTTAATTATTATTACATTATTATATTTAAATAATATTTATGTTTTAGTATCTTTATGGCTAGTCTTCCCCTTTTCTTCTTTTTCAGAATTATCCTGTCTGTTTAATATTTCCCATTTGAATTTAGAATCAGCTTGTCTGGTTAAAAGAAATTGCTTTGATACTTTTAATGGGATTATGTTAAATTCACAGGTATATCATCTTCACAATATTGAATCTTGCTGTCAAAAAGTATGACTTTCCAGCTATTCAAGTCTTCTTTTAGGCCTTCATAGCATTTAAACATTTAACCATGTACATCTTGCACACTGAAAAAAGTGTATTTATATTGTAAAATGGCTCTATCTGGTTATTGGTTTTATAAATGAGCTACTAATTTCTGTATATTAATATTGCATTTAGTCACTTTGCTGAATTTTCTTGCTCCAAATAGCTTTTTAGTGAATTCTCCTAGGTTCTCCAAGTATATGATCCTACCGTATACAAATGACTTAACCTCTTCCTTTCCATTTTATGTACTTTAGGTAACTTTCTCTTCTCTAATTGCTTTGGCTAATATGTTCAGAAAAGTGTTGAATAGTGGTGGGGATGATGGAGATCCGAGTTTTGTTTTTGCTTTTAATGGGTTATTTCTTAGGTTTCCTCATTAAGCATGGCACTAGCTTTGGAATTGGATGTATATATTTTATTATGTTAAGGAAGTGTCTATATATTTCTATTTTGTTAAGACCTTAATTTTGAAAAGCAGATGTTGAAGCATAAAAACTAACAGACTTTTTTGGAGAATGATGCTTAAATAATAAAAAAATTGGAAAATATTAATATAGTTGATTAGACTAAAATTAAAAACCTCTGTTCTTCAAAAGAAACCATACGGGGAATTAAAAGACAAACCACAAACCAGGAGAAAACATTTGACATAGAGGAATTGCATGTAGAATATATAAAGTCCTCCTACAAATTAATATTTTTCCCATATGAACTCTATACATTAATAGTCTTATAACCCAATTGAAAAATAGGCAAAAGACATACACAGATGGATGTTGAATTTTATCAAATGCCTTTGCAGCATAATTGGAGATGATCCCTGATAATTTCTGAATACTAAATATATATATATGACTAACTATATGTATTTTATTCCTAGAATAAATCCCACTCATTCATTTAATATAATTCAAGATTCTGTTTGCTGATATTTTAATTAGGCAATTTGTGTTTTGTATTTTTTTTAACATCTTTATTGGAGAATAATTGCTTTAAAGTGGTGTATTAGTTTCTGCTTTATAACAAAGTGACTCAGCTATACATATACATATATCCCCATATCTCCCCCCTCTTGCGTCTCCCTCCCACCCTCCCTATCCCACCCCTCTAGGTGCTCACAAAGCACTGAGCTGATCTCCCTGTGCTATGCGGCTGCTTCCTGCTCGCTATCTATTTTACGTTTGGTAGTATATATAAGTCTATGCCACTCTCACACTTTGTCTCAGCTTACCTTTCACCCTCCCCGTATCCTCAAGTCCATTTTCTACGTCTGCATCTTTATTCCCGTCCTGCCCCTAGGTTCTTCATAACCTTTCTTTTTTTTTTTTTTTTGATTCCATATATATGTGTTAGCATACGGTATTTGTTTTTCTCTTTCTGACTTACTTCACTCTGTAGGACAGACTCTATGTCCATCCACCTCACTACAAATAACTCAATTCCATTTCTTTATATGGTTGAGTAATATTCCATTTTATATATGTGCCACATCTTCTTTATCCATTCATCTGTCAGTGCACACTTAGGTTGCTTCCATGTCCTGTCTTTTGTAAATAGAGCTGCAATGAACATTGTGGTACATGACTCTTTTTGAATTATGGTTTTCTCAGGGTATATGCCCAGTAGTGGGATTGCTGGGTCATATGGTAGTTCTACTTTTAGTCTTTTAAGGAACCTCCATACAGTTCTCCATAGTGGCTGTACCAATTTACATTCCCACCAACAGTGCAAGAGGGTTCCCTTTTCTCCACAGCCTCTCCAGCATTTATTGTTTGTAGATTTTTTGATGATGGCCATTCTGACTGGTGTGAGGTGATACCTCATTGTACTTTTGATTTGCATTTCTCTAATGATTAGTGATATTAAGCATTCTTTCATGTGTTTGTTGGCAATCTGTATATTTTCTCTGCAGAAATGTCTATTTAGGTCTTCTGCCCATTTTTGGATTGGGTTGTTTGTTTTCTTGATATTGAGCTGCATGAGCTGCTTGTAAATTTTGGAGATTAATCCTTTGTCAGTTGCTTCATTTGCAAATATTTTCTCCCATTCTGAGGGTTGTCTTTTCATCTTGTTTATGGTTTCCTTTGTTGTGCAAAAGCTTTTAAGTTTCATTAGGTCTCATTTGTTTATTTATGTTTTTATTTCCATTTCTCTAGGAGATGGGTCAAAAAGGATCATTCTGTGATTTATGTCATAAAGTGTTCTGCCTATGTTTTCCACTACCTAGGAATAAACCTACCTAAGGAGACAAAAGACCTGTATGCAGAAAACTATAAGACACTGCTGAAAGAAATTAAAGATGATACAAACAGATGAAGAGATATACCATGTTCTTGGATTGGAAGTATCAACACTGTGAAAATGACTATACTACCCAAAGCAATCTAAAGATTCAATGCAATCCCTATCAAACTACCAATGGCATTTTTCACAAATCTAGAACAAAAATTTTCACAATTTGTATGGAAACACAAAAGACCCCAAATAGCCAAAGCAATCTTGAGAAAGGAAAATGGAGCTGGAGGAATCAGACTCCTGGACTTCAGACTATACTACAAAGCTACAGTAATCAAGACAGTATGGTACTGGCACAAAAACAGAACTGTAGATCAGTGGAACAGGATCGAAAGCCCAGAGATAAACCCATGCACATATGGTCACCTTATTTTTGATAAAAGAGGCAAGAATATACAATGGAGAAAAGACAGAACCAGACAGCTACATGTAAAAGAATGAAATTAGAACATTCCCTAACACCATACACAAAAATAAACTCAAAATGGATTAAAGACCTAAATGTAAGGCCAGACACTGTGTTTTGTATTTTTTTTGTGTGCTGTCTTCATCAGGCTTAGGTATTACTGCAATGTTTTATTTATATTGATTTTTGTCTGTTCAGTAGTTTAAGTAGCATTGGAATTATTTGCCTTTAAAAATTTGGTTTCCTCTGGGCTTCCCTGGTGGTGCAGTGGTTGAGAGTCTGCCTGCTGATGCAGGCGACATGGCTTTGTGTCCCAGTATGGGAAGATCCCATATGCGCTGGAGTGGCTAGGCCCATGAGCCATGGCCGCTGAGCCTGCGCGTCCGGAGCCTGTGCTCCACAATGGGAGAGGCCACAACAGTGAGAGGCCCGCGTACTGCAAAAAAAAAAAAAAAAATTTGGTTTCCTCTATGAAACAATCTGAAAAGGTACTTTTATAGGTGGTAGTTTTGTGTATGTGTGTGTGTGTGTGTTGTGTGACATGCGTGTATGTGTGGGGGTGATGAGGGGATGGTAGTGAGTAACTCTGACAATGTTTTCTATTCTAACTTAATTTGTCTTTAAGTTTTCCATCTATTTTAGTATTGGTTTTGTAAATTATATTTCTTAAAAATTACCTAATATCCACTGCTGCTTCCCTCCTATGTCTTCACTCTGCTAATAGCCTTCTTAGTTCTCCCTCCCAAGTACGGAGGGGTATGCTGACAGGGAAACACTTTATAGGCTATACATTTTATCAATTATATCCAACTGACACACAAACGTTGCACATATGCTTTTAGCAATAGACTTAAAGCCATCAGTGACATACATCATAAGTAGTTATACTCTGTGAGAACTTCACTAGACAATTTTTGCCGTCTTGAACATTGGGGTCAAAAATATGTTTAGTAGTAAAACAATAGCTTTCTATTAGAATTCTTTAAATTTCGTATCAATATTTCCCTCTGAGGTGCCTCAGGGGCCTTCTGGAAAACTCAAAGTTAGCTAGAGAAAGAAACTTACAATCTCTTATCAAAAGCAGCTCAATACCAGGAAAAAGTTGTTCTCTTAACAGAGAGAGAAAACCAAATTCCAGTCTTATACCAGCTACTATTAATAACAAAATTCATTTATCTAATTAAATTAAATCCAATTTTAATCAATCCTGACAACATATAAAATTATTTTCTCAAAGTTCCTTTTTCACAAGTCATTTATCACTGTATCCATATTAATTTGTCCCATTTTTTTTTCCATCCAGAAACAACCAACTGTAAACCAAAATTATTCTCCTTTTATCCCTCAACAAAAATATTTCCATTCTTTATACCTTCTCTCGCCAATAACACACAGCCTACTTGCTTTACACACTGAAATGCTTCCTTTATCATTTTTAGTAGATTTAATTACATATTACAATTTTTAACCTTTAAAAGACCTTAACAAAACCAACAAACAAGTAATTGAACTGTTATATTAGCATTTTCTGATTGGCAAACTTAAGAACATATTCCATAACCTCTAAAAACATATATTTTTCTCATAGCACAATTTCTCTTTAATGTGGTATAAGATGTGTGTTTAATAAACCTAAACATCTTTAGTTTTTTTCTTTTTTCATAGGAAGACAAAATCAGGTAAAATTAGACTTGTCTGGCAATCAAACTTCCAGTATCTTATATTAAAAATAATTCAGACCTTGCAGAGGTTGAGAATGGATTTGAGGACACTGTGGGGGGAAGGGGAGGCTGGGACATAGTGAGAGAGTAGCATTGACATATATATATACACTACCAAATGTAAAATGGATGGCTAGTGGGGAGCTGCTGCATAGCACAGGGAGATCAGCTCGGTGCTTTGTGATGGATAGGGAGGGTGGGAGGGAGGCTCAAGAGGGAGGAGATATGGGGATATATGTATGTGTATAGCTGATTCACTTTGTTGTACAGCAGAAACTAACACAAAGATGTAAAGCAATCATACTCCAATAAAGATGTATAAAAAAATGATTCAGACCTTTAATAAATCTCATCATTTAACTTAATTTAGCAAAACTCTAAAGTTTCAAATTACCAAAAATCTGTAAAAACTATTTTTAAGTAGACATCCCTGAAACATGATTTTTCCAAAATGTTCACCCAAAAGTTTTTATCCCATTTATGACAACATCACACATATGTATATATCCAGACAGAGATCTCATAGTTTCATCTTAGAAGCCTTTTTTCTCTCTCTTTTTTTTTTGTCTTGTAGTTCTACTAATTAACCCAAGGCTGAAAATCTCAGGCAAAGTGGACTGTGTTTGTATTTCAAGAACATTGTAAGAGTTAACTTCAAGTTTTCTCCTAGGCATATTTTTGTTCTCTCAGGGTCAGAATTCTGAAAAAAGTATTTTAATCAAGCCAGCTTTCTCTAACTGCATATGCAAAAAGAACCAGTTTTGGAGTTTCAAAAAGTTTCATCTTAACCAATTTTCTCCAGAATCTGAAGACTACTATTGCCATACACTGTTAAAAAATCATCTTTCTTTTCTTAGTCATAGGTTCATAGCTAAAATTTTTCTTAATGAATTGAACCTGAATTTCCCATTTTACAGAAGGCAACAAGAATACCAATCACACAAATGGAATACACACTCAAACACCAGAAGACAGAACTGCCACAAATCCACTGAGAGGATGAGCGATACGGACTCTCAAACACTTCCCCACCACAAACGGTCCTTTATGGCAGACCCACATCAGAACCAATTGGCAAAATGCCCAAATGACACTCAGTGCTCACATATGGTCCTCAATGTCAGACATACGTCAAAAACAAATGGCAAAATGCCCAAATAGCACTTTGTGCTCAGAAACGGTCCTCAATGTCAGACACACATCAGAACTAATTGGCAAAACGCCCAAATGACACTAAAGCTCACAACGGTCCTCAGCGGCAGACGGACATCAGAACCAATTGGCAAAATGCCCAAATAGCACTTCATGCTCAAAAGAGAAGTTTGCCCAGCTGCATACCGGTGGACTTACTTGGTCTTGGAGCCGTTAGCTTGTCGAGACGCATCTTTCCATTCCACCAAGGAAAAGCGTAAGTTGGCAGCCAGTGCTGAGCAGGGGAGAAACAGGGAGGATCCCTGAAACAAATGGTATCAACAGCTGCTAGGAACGTCCCCCCAAATCTTCCTCTCAGGGTCAGATAGCCAGGAACAGCGGCTCACCGCAACCATCCCGGTGCGTTGTCATGGCTGGCCGGTGGCCCTGCTTGGGAAAACCCCTGGGGAGCCAGATATCGCGAGAGCGCAGCCTCACCGTGGGCGCAAAAAACTGCTTGCCGCTCAAAAGCCAGCAAGCTTGGAAGAAAGGAAAGTTTGCTTTATTTCGGGGTCTGGCAACCTGGGAGGGCTGGTGCGGACTCATGTCCAAAGGCTGACTCCTCCCCTCCCCCCACCACAATCAGAGGGCAAGAGATTTTTATAGATGGAGGGAGGGGGCTACATGCAGAAACAGCACAGTCAGCTCTGACAGTCATCTTGAAATTTGTCATGCAGTGGTCTGATCAGTGTCATCTTGATTGTTTTAAGTACAGTTAGTCTTCAGTTCCAGGGTCAGTTTGTTCGCATTTCTTTGAGGCCAGTTCTTGGAATTGTGTTAGCTTTTGTCATGGCTACAGTCTGGTCATCATGTAGTTAACTTCTTTCACCTGGTGAGGCTTTCAGTATCTACAAAACAGCTTAAAGGATATGGCTCAGAATATTAACTATAGCCCTCGAGGAGGTCCTTGACTTTGCTTAATGACTAAACTATTATTATTTGATCTCCTCTGACTGTTTTCCTTTGTTTATGCATTTTCTCACTTCTCTGATTAAACTTATTAATCTGGCTAAAGTTTTTCTACAGACATAAGGCAGGCTGAGGACATGGGGGGCAAGGACCACAGGGTTCTGCTCCATTTCAATACTAAGTGATGTAAGCCAGACAGAGAAAGACAAATATCATATGATATCACTTATATGTGGAATCTAAAAAAACTGATACAAATGAACTTATATATAAAACAGAAATAGACCCACAGACATAGAAAACAAACTTATGGTTATCAAAGGGGAAAGGGGGGGAGGGATAAATTAGAAGTTTGGGATTAATATATACACACTACTGTATATAAAAAAGATAACCAACAAGGACCTACTGTGTAGTACAGGGAACTACACTCATTATTTTGTAATAACCTATAAGGGAAAAGAATATATATATATATTTTTTTCTTTTTCAGATATATATATATCTGAACCACTTTGCTGTACACCTGAAACTAACACAACATTGTAAATCAACTATACTTCAATACAAAAAGCTATGTTCTAAGTATAAGGTAGAGATTAAAAACTAAATGCCACATAGCAAACCAAATACTTTACTTCTCAACAATATCAGCCTCTGACAGTATTGCCAGGGAGCTACTAGGGTAGGTAATTGGAGCTGCCTTCCTATTCCTTTTTCTTGGATTCTCCAGGATCCTCTGCTTGCCTGGGCAGTGATGCCAACCTAGTACAGATGTTTCTATAGTATTTACCTGAAGAATAAAAAGAATAAAGAAATGTTGTTTGAGACAACATTCAAAATCAGGTTATATAAAGCTAATGCTTCAGTTATACATATACATATATCTAATCTTTTTGAAATTCTTTTCCCATTTAGGTTATTACAGAATATTGAGCAGTGTTTCCTGTGCTATACAGTAGGTTCTTGTTGGTTATCTATTTTAAATATACATTGCTACTCAACTATGCCCTAATATAAAATAAAAATTAAATTAAATTAAATTAAATTTAAAAGGCTAATGCTGATTGGTGCTTTGTTCTAGAGATGAAAAAAAATACATGAACACAGATTTTCAGTTTTTATTTCTACCAAACTAAACCACTCATCTTGAAAATCATATTCACATGTTTTTACACTCATTCTGCTTGATAGTTCACATTACAACCTAGATGAATTAAGTTTGAGGTTTTTACAATTGATTAAAATCTAAAGTCACTATTCACATGGACACTAGAACTTGGAAAACATAGTTTTCAGGAGCTTATATATCTTTTATTTGTCTAGAATAGGGAAAAAACCTGCTATACACAATCTGATTCCCAACTGAAATTATATTTTGGTTTTTCAACTGTTATCTGTGTACTTTAGGAAATTGTTCCTGTATGAGTCCCATACCAGGTAACAGAAATAGAATACCCACAGTGATTCACAGCATCTTTCGGTGTTTTGTTCTCTTCATGACCATCTCAATTCTTTTATTGCAGCTGCATAAATATATTTTACAGAGCTCACATTCCCCTGAAGTCATATTAGAATCCAAATAAAATCATACCAAGAGAATAGCAATACAATCTTGAAACAGAGTAATACATCAGTAGCAGAGCTAAAAATGTTCCTTTAGACTTTGAATCCTAAGATTCTGTCTACATCACTGTGATAAAGGAAGGAGGGTAAAATAATGGATTTGGACTTTCTTAGAATGATATGGCTGGAATTATAAATTCTCAGCATTATACTTATAAAATGCCTTTCAAGCACTGAAGGAAAAATCTTGCTTTGGTTATTATTACAGGAGTCAGTGAATGTAAGAGGGAGAGTCAGAGATGGGCAGATAAGGGGATTGAAGGGGTGGGATTAGAGTCAAAACCCAGGGTCTGATTTAGGAGGGCAAGGCAAAGAAACAATGAGAATGGAATTAAAAGTGGGACAAGTGGCCCTGGGATGGAACAAACCTCCCAGGGAAGCTGCCCCAAGTATAAATCAGCTAGTTTCACGCTAGACCCTGGATTCAGCTCTTTACCTGACTATTTAGTAGCTTTCACCATGAGAAAGTTACTTCACTTCAGAGTCTTGCTTTCTGTGTCTTAAAATGAGAAAAATAATGCCCCTTTCCTAGAGTTATTGTGAATATTCGAAGAGATAAACAGAGATAACATGCAAAATGCTCAGTCTAGTGCCTAGTACATGGTAAGCTCTTGACAAATGTCACTTTCTTATCCTCCCTGATGCCCAGGGGTTAATGAAGGAAGATCTCCCAATGCACAGTTTGATTGTCTCCCCATTCACCTTTTCAATATGGCCCCATGATGGCCTTCATTCCAGTAGAAATCAAACTGTATTGATGTGGACCCAAGAAATTATAGGAGTGAATGTTCAGAAGGTTCCCGGTACTGTTCCAGAACTTAGTAGGATTTGGTAAAAGGCACCTATTGTGATTACACAGGCTCTCTGTCTCACTGTCTTGGTGAGGTGCACTTGAGTTGGCTAGAAGATGTGATCTCCATATAGACCACTTCAGGCAGATGGGTACTTCTTCTGGTCCTTACCTGAATTTTCTTGCTAGTGCATCTTTAGTTCTACTCCCAGTATAAGACCAAGCTATTTCTTTTAGCTTTTGGCAAACGGAGTTTCCTTGATTTTTAACTGCATTTCCTTCCTCTTCATTAGGCTAAATTTAACTCCTCCTTTAGATCTCAGGTTACCGGTCAAGTAATCAGGAAAACTTCCGTGATCCCCTTGGACCAGGCTAGGCCTGCTGTTATATGCTATCTTAGTACTCTGCCCTTCTTTTTCCTAGTATTTATTACAATTATAATTAAAGTAATTATTTGTACATATATAAACTCTATGTCTTGTTCTCTGCTCTATTTTTAGTGCCTTGTAAAGTTCTTGGATCATAAGAGGAGATCAATAAATACTCAGTGATTGAATGCACATGCAAATAAATTGATCAGACTCAGAAATAACAAATTAATGCATCAAGTGGATCTTCACTTAAGTTTAAAAGTTGGCTTTAAAAATAAAACTTGGGGGATTCCCTGGTGGCGCAGTGGTTGAGAGTCCGCCTGTAGATGCAGGGGACACGGGTTGGTGCCCTGGTCCGGGAAGATCCCACATGCCGCGGAGCGGCTGGGCCCGTGAGCCATGGCCGCTAAGCCTGCGCGTCCGGAGCCTGTGCTCCGCAACGGGAGAGGCCACAACAGTGAGAGGCCCGCGTACCGCAAAAAGAAAAAAAATAAATAAAAAATAAAACTTGGCTTTCGTTAAAACCCCAAAGTTTTCTGGGCACTCTTCCATGTGTGGTGCTGCTAACAATAAAACTGTCCCCATGGGGGGAAGTTGTGGTACAACTGATTGCTTATTTTAATTAATGGGAAAACAATTAGGGCGAAAGCTTCTTTTGCATTTCTACCTAGCTCAGTTAGAATAATATTTTACACTCAATGAAAACAATATCAAGCTCATTAAAAAATTCTAATTCATAGTTTGTAAAATAGTAAAGTTTTGTGCAACTCAGCTAACTTTATTGAGTTACTCAGCGCTTAGCCAGTGGTTCTCAAACTTTAGTGCACATCTAAGTCACCTGGAAGGCTTGTTAAAACCAAGATTGCTCATAATTGGGGACATCAACGTTGCACTCTCAACAACTGGTAAGATTACCAAATATGATATTATCAAGGTATAGAACTGAACAACACCATTAAACAATGGGATATAATTTACATTTATAGAACACTCCATCCAACAAAAACAGAATATGCCTTCTTTTCAAGCACCATGGAATGTTTACCAAGATAGATCATATCCTGGATCATAAAAGAAACATAAAACAATTTAAACAGAAATCACACAGAGTATACTCTCTGACCATAATATACTGTAGCTAGAAATCACTAACAGAAAGACAACAGAAAAATCTCCAAGCACTTAGAAATGAAGCAACACACTTCTAGATAATCTGTGTGTCAAAAAGGAAATCTCAAAGGAAATTTTAAAATACACAAAACTGAGTGAAAGTGAAAGCATTGTGTATCAAAATTTGTGGGATGCAGCTAACGAAGGACTGAGAGGACTCAATACTTTATTAGAGAAGAGGAAAGATCTCAAATCAATAATCCAAGTTCCTACCTCAAGAAATTAGAATGATGACATAAAAATAAACCCCAAACAAGCAGGGGGATGGATAGCAGATATCAAGGTAGCAGAAATCAGTGGAATTCAAAATAGGAAAACATTAGAGAAAATTAATGAAGTAAAAACCTGGTTCTTTGGAAAAAAATTAATAAAATTGATAAACCTCTAGTAAGACTGAAAAGATAAAAATAGAGAAGAAGAAATCATCAATATCTTTATGACAAGGAATATAGTTATAGATCTGTCAGCCATTAAAAGGATAGTAAAGGACAACTATGAAGAACTTTAAATTCATAAATTAGACAACTTAGAAGAAATGAACCAATCCCTCAAAAACCACAAACTACTAAAACTCAGCCAAGATAAAACAGATAACCTGAATAGACTTATAATAATGCAAGAAAATGAATTTATTATTTAAAAACTCTTAAAAGTTAAATATTCAGGCCCAGATGGCTTTATTGGAGAATTTTACCAAAGATTCAAAGAATTAACAGAAATTTTACAGTCTCTTCTAGAAAATAGAAGAGGAGGGAACATGTTTCAACTAATTTTATGAGGGAAGTATTACCCTGATATCAAAAACTAGACAAACGCCCCCAAAAGAAAATGACAGACAAATAACTCTCCTGAACTTAGGTGTAAATATCCTCAACAAAATTTTGGCAGATCAAATACAACAGTGTATAAAAGGAACAATACACCTCATCCAAGTGGGATTTATTCCAGGTATACAAGATGGTTCAACATCTGAAACTCAATGTAATACACCATATCAACTGGCTAAGGAAGAAAAATCACGTGACTAAACCAATTTACAATAAAAGCATTAGGCAAAATTCAACTCTCACTCATAATAAAACTCTCAGTACACTAGGAATACAGAAGAATGTCCTCAAACTCATAAAAGCATCAACAAAAAACTTAGAGCTAACATCATACATAATGATAAAAGACTAAATGCTTTCCCTCTAAGATCAGGAACAAGCTAAGGATGTCTGCTCTCACTGTTATTATTAACATAGTACCTGAACTCCTAGTCAGTGAAATAAGGCAAGAAAAAGAAAAAAAAAAAAAACATACAGATTGGAAAGGAAGGAATAAAACTGTATTTATTTGCAGAGGACATGATTGTCTATGTAGAAAATGCCATAGAATCTAAGACAAACAAACAAAAACCGACCAAAAACTCCTAATACTGATAAGTGAGTTCAGTAAGATCACAGAATACAACATCAGCACGCAAAAATCAACAGCTCTTCTATATACTGACAACAAATGAGTGGAAACCAAAATTTAAAAACACAATACCATTTACAGTTACACCAAAGAAAATAAAATATTTAGGATTGATGTGAAGGATATGATAAAATGCTGATGAAAGAAATCAAAGAAGACCTAAATATTTGGAAAGATATACTGTATTGATGCACTGGAAGGCTCAACAGAGTAAAAATGTCAATGCTTCCTAAACTGATTGTTAGATTTAACCCAATTCCTAGCAATCCCAGCAAGGGTTTTTGGTAGACATAAACAAGCTTATTCTAGAATTCAAATGGGAAGATAAAGGCTCTAGACTGACCAAAATGATTTTGAAAAATAAGAATAAAGTGGGAGGAAACATTCTTCCTGATGTTCAGGTTTATAATATAACTGCAGTAATCAAGACAGTGTGGATAGATGCATATAAGTCAATGAAACAGAATAGTGAACCCAGAAATAGATCCACTCAAATACGACCAGTTAATTTTTGAAAAGGAGCAAAAGCAATACAATGGAAGAGTGATAGTTTTTTCAATAAGTAGTGCTGGAGCAACTGAATATCCATAGGCAAAAAAAATCCCCAAAGTCAATGTAACCTTACACTTTATACAAAAGTGAATTCAAAATGGATTATAAACTTAAATGTAAAGCATAAAACGATAAAACTTCTAGAAAAAACAGGATAAAGTCTTCAGGACCTAGGATTAGGCAAAGAGTTCTTACACTTGACACCAAAAGCATGACCCACAAAAGGAAGAATTGATAAGTTGAACCTCATCAAAATTAAAGCTTTTGTTCTGTTTTAAAGTGTTTTTGTTATGCATACACAGGATAATGGTTGTAAAGAGCTTACTACCATACCTCCATAAGTGATAGTTATTATTATTATTATGGACCTAGCACAATTATTCAGTCTGAAGCATAATATAGAGATATTTTGCCTTAGTTGGTATAAAAATATACATATTTCTTGAAAAGAAACATCAGAGTTCATGCTTTGAAATTTTATATATACTATATTAAACTGGCCTAACTGCTAAAACAACATACTGTGTATTCAAATATTTTTATTTTAACAATAGAAAATGTTTCATTTAATCTAAACATTAAATTTGTTGTATTACCAGGTAATGATAATGACTTAAACTTAACAATACTTTTCTCCCATTTCTCCAAAGACATTTCTATTGATATATTTGCTTACTAGATTTTACCAATTTAATATAACTGATAACATTGTGATAAATGAAATCCAAACAGGTAAGACAACTTTCCAGACTCTCTTTTCCCCATTAGCCTTCTGGTTCTTCATTGTCCCATATCTGCTTGTAAAGTAGTGATTTTTAACCTCACGTAGGAATCATTTTGGGAGTTTTCAGAAATGCTGACGCCCAGTTTATGCCTGGATTGATCATCAGAATCTCTGAGGGTGAAACCAGGCTCCAGGATCTCAGGTGATTTCAATGGCACCAAGTCTGTAAACCGATGATGTAAAGTTTAGTATGGCTTTCAGATCAATAGTCAGGTGACAATGTAGAATGGATGGGGTGAAACTAGCAAAGAAGTAAGGGTAAACAGTTGATGACCCATCTCCCAATGATTGGGCATCAATCAGTCATCAATCCATACATATTTATTGAGTGCCTGTTATCAGCAAGCCACTCTCCTGGAAGAAGTATACACAAAAATTATGAGACAAACACACACCATTAAATTAAGATAGACTAGATGCCACCATATAAAAATAGAAATGAACAAGGGTAAAATGTACAACAAAGGGTAAAATGGCAACAAAGTATAATATCGGGGTGGCCAAAAAGTTTGTTTGGGTTTTTCCATGATATATATATATATATATATTTGTATCTATTTCTTTCATTTAACATAAAATTTTTATATTCATAAGTTGTGTATAATTTATTTTTACTACTGAGTAGTACTCTTATTTTTAACATCTTTATTGGAGTATAATTGCTTTAGAGTGGTGTGTTAATTTCTGCTTTATAACAAAGTGACTCGGCTATACATATACATATATCCTCATATCTCCTCCCTCTTGTGTCTCCCTCCCACCCTCCCTATCCCACCCCTCTAGGTGGTCACAAAGCACCGAGCTGATCTCCCTGTGCTATGCGGCTGCTCCCCACTAGCTATTTTACATTTGGTAGTATATATAAGTCCATGCCACTCTCTCACTTCGTCCCAGTTTACCCTTCCCCCTTCCCGTGTCCTCAAGTCCATTCTCTATGTCTGTGTCTTTATTCCTATCCTGCCCCTAGGTTCTTCAGAAACTTTTTTTTTTTTTTAGATTCCATATATATGTGTTAGCACATGGTATTTGTTTTTCTCTTTCTGACTTACTTCACTCTGTATGACGTACAGTATATCCATCCACCTCACTAGAAATAACTCAGTTTCATTTCTTCTTATGGCTGAATAATATTTCATTGTATATATGTGCCACATCTTCTTTATCCATTCATCTATTGATGGACACTTAGGTTGCTGCATGTCCTGGCTATTGTAAATAGAGCTGCAGTGAACATTGTGGTACATGACTCTTTTTGAATTATGGTTTTCTCAGGGTATATGCCCAGTAGTGGGATTGCTGGGTCATATGGTAGTTCTATTTGTAGTTTTTAAGGAACCTCCATACAGTTCTCCATAGTGGCTGTACCAATTTACATTCCCACCAACAGTGCAAGAGGGTTCCCTTTTCTCCACAGCCTCTCCAGCATTTATTGTTTGTAGATTTTTTGATGATGGCCATTCTGACTGGTGTGAGGTGATACCTCATTGTACTTTTGATTTGCATTTCTCTAATGATTAGCGATGTTGAGCATTCTTTCATGTGTTTGTTGGCAATCTGTATATTTTCTCTGGAGAAATGTCTATTTAGGTCTTCTGCCCATTTTTGGATTGGGTTGTTTGTGTTTTTGATATTGAGCTGCATGAGCTGCTTGTAAATTTTGGAGATTAATCCTTTGTTGTTGCTTCATTTGCAAATATTTTCTCCCATTTTGAGGGTTGTCTTTTCATCTTGCTTGTGGTTTCCTTTGCTGTGCAAAAGCTTTTAAGTTTCATTAGGTCTCATTTGTTTATTTTTGTTTTTTATTTCCATTTCTCTAGGAGGTAGATCTAAAAGGATCTTTCTGTGATTTACGTCATAGAGTGTTTGGCCTATGTTTTCCTCTAAGAGTTTTATAGTGTCTGACTTTACATTTTGGTTTTTAATCCATTTTGAATTTCTTTTTGTATATGGTGTTAGGGAGTGTTCTAATTTCATTATTTTACATGTAGCTGTCCAGTTTTCCCAGAACCACTTATTGGCTGTCTTTTCTCCATTGTATGTTCTTGCCTCTTTTATCAAAGATAAGGTGACCATATGTGCATGGGTTTATGTCTGGGCTTTCAATCCTGTTCCATTGATCTATATTTCTGCTTTCGTGCCAGTACCATACTGTCTTGATTACTGTAGCTTTGTAGTATAGTCTGAAGTCAGGGAGCCTGATTCCTTCAGCTCCATTTTTCTTTCTCAAGATTGCTTTGGCTATTCGGGGTCTTTTGAGTTTCCATACAAATTGTGAAATTTTTTTGTTCTAGTTCTGTGAAAAATGCCATTGGTAATTTGATAGGGATTGCACTGAATCTGTAGATTGCTTTGGGTAGTAGAGTCATTTTCACAATATTGATTCTTCCAATCCAAGAACATGATATATCTCTCCATCTGTATGTATCATCTTTAATTTTTTTTTATCAGTGTCTTACAGTATTCTGCATACAGGTCTTTTGTCTCCTTAGGTAGGTTTATTCTTAGGTATTTTATTCTTTTTTGTTGCAGTGGTAAATGGGAGTGTTTCCTTAATTTCTCTTTCAGATTTTTCATCATTAGTGTATTGGAATGCAAGAGATTTCTGTGCATTAATTTTGTATCCTGTTACCTTACCAAATTCATTTATTAGCTCTTGTAGTTTTCTGGTAGTGTCTTTAGGATTCTCTATGTATAGTATCATGTCATCTGCAAACAGTGACAGCTTTGCTTCTTCCTTTCTGATTTGGATTCCTTTTTCTTTTCTAAATGCTGTGGCTAAAACTTCTAAGACTATGTTGAGTAATAGTGGCGAGAGTGGGCAACCTTGTTTTGTTCCTGATCTTAGAGGAAATGGTTTTAGATTTTCACCATCAAGAACGATGTTGGCTCTGGGTTTGTCATATATGGCCTTTATTATGTTGAGGTAAGTTCCCTCTATGCCTACTTTCTGGAGGGTTTTTATCGTAAATGGGTGTTGAATTTTGTCGAAAGTTTTTTCTGCTTCTATTGAGATGATCATATGGTTTTTATCCTTCCATTGGTTAATATGGTATGTCACATTGATTGATTTGCATATACTGAAGAATCCTTGCTGATAGTCGCAGCTCACGCCTGTCTCTGGAGCTCGTTTAGGTGGTGCACTGAATCCCCTCTCCTCGCGCATCCCGGATCAATTGTCTTTTGCCTCTTCTGCAGTTCCAGACATTTTCCCGAACTCCCTCCCGGCTAGCTGTGGCGCACTAACCCCTTCAGGCTGTGTTCACACAGCCAACCCCAGTCCTCTCCCTGGGGTCTGACCTCCAAAGCCCGAGCCTCAGCTCCCAGCCCCGCCCACCCCGGCGGTGAGCAGACAAGCCTCTCGGGCTGGTGAGGGCTGGTCAGCACTGATCCTCCATGCAGGAACCTCTCTGCTTTGCCCTCCGCACCCCTGTTGCTGCGCTCTCCTCTGTGGCTCTGAAGCTTCCCCCCCTCCGCCCCTCCCTCATCTCCCCCAGTGAAGGGGCTTCCTAGTGTGTGGAAACTTTTCCTCCTTCACAGCTCCCTACCAGAGGTGCGGCTCCTGTCCCTATTCTTTTGTCTCTGTTTTTTCTTTTTCCCTACCCAGGTAGGTGGGGAGTTTCTTGTCTTTTGGCAAGTCTGAGGTCTTCTGCCAGCGTTCAGTAGGTGCTCTGTAGGAGTTGTTCCACACGCAGATGTAGTTTTGATATATTTGTGGGGAGGAAGGTGATCTCCATGTCTCACTCCTCCGCCATCTTGGAGGTCTCCTCCCTCCATAATATCGTATGGAAAAACCCGAACGAACTTTTTGGCCAACCGTCTATAAGGTATCAAAATGTGAAGATTCCGAGGTGAATTGGTCGAGTGAATTAGCTTCTAGGTACTCTTTTCTTGGACATGTGTCTTCAAAGTTATGAGCATTTAGTTCTCTCTCTACTCCTCTGCTCTACTACCAAGACCCTCATGGTCAACAAGACCCTGGCTTTCCCTCTGCATTTGTTATCACACAGATCACCAGTCACCTGTTCTTAAAGACTTTTGTGCAGTTCATGCCTGTCTCTGGTTCTCTATGCACTCTAAGCCTCTGAAACTTCCATAGCCCTTCAGTCTGCTGGGCTCAGGTTATCATAGTGTTGACTTTTCTTTTGAACTGTGTTATACATAGGCTTTAGAGCATCCCAACCTTATCAGACATCTTCTGTTAAAGAAATGTTACCTGGAGAATGCCATTGGCCTTGGGCAGTGTAAGACACTAAAGAACGTGTAGATGAAGGACAGTCTCTTCTATAAATGGTGTAAGTGGGAAAACTGGACAGCCATATGCAAAAGAATGAAACTGGACCACTATCTTACACCATTCACAAAAATTAACTAAATATGGATTAAAGACTTGAATGTAATACCTGAAACCATAAAACCCCTAGAAGAAAACATAGGCAGTAAGCTTCTTGACACTGAGCGGTCCTGGAATTGAAGTTTGAACCTGACTTCAAAAGCAAAGGCAACAAGAGCAAAAATAAACAAGTGATACTACATCAAAGTAAAAAGCTTCCACACAGCAAAAAGAAAACATCAGGAAAATCAAAAGGCAACATACCGAATAGGAGAAAATATTTGCAAATCATATATCTGTTAAAGGGCTAATATCCAAAATATATGAAGAACTCAAACAATAGCATAAAACCAAACAATCTTATCTAAAAGTGGGCAGAAGATTTGAACAGACATTTTTCTGAAGAACACATTCAGACAGACACATGAGAAGATGTTTAACATTACTAATCATCAGGGAAATGCAAATCAAAACCACAATGAGATACCACCTTACACCTGTTAGAATGGCTATTATTAAAAATAAGAGAAACAGCAAGTGTTGGAGAGGATGTGGAGAAAGGGAGCCCTGTACACTGTTGGTGATAATGCTAATTGATGCAGCTATTGTGGAAAACAGTATAGAGGTTCCTCAAAAGAATCAAAGATAGAACTACCCTATGTTCCAGCTATTCCATTTCTGGGTATTTATCTGAAGAAAATGAAAACACTATTGAAAAAAGACATGAATCCTGGTATTCATTGTAGCATTATACACAAAGGCCAATATATGGAAACAAATATATATATAAAATTACTCAACTGTGAAAAAGAAGGAAATCTTGCTGTTTCAACAACTTGAGGATCTTGAGGATATTATGCAAAGTGAAATAAGTCAGGCAGAGGAAGACAAATATTGTATGATTTCATTTATATGTGGAATAGAGAAACACACAAATGAACAAACAAAACAAAACAAAACAGAGAGAGAACAGATTGCTGGTCTTCAGAGGGGACGGAGGTTGGGGGTTGGGTGAAATGGATAAAGGGAGTAATTGTGGTGGAAGGCAGGAAATGGTGATGGGCGGTAACTAGACTTATTGGAGTGATCACTTTGTAGTGTATATAAAGATTGAACTATTATGTTGTATGCCTGAAGCTAATATAATGTTCTATACCAATTTTACCTCAAAAAAAGAGAATATGTTAAGAAAAAAACCCTCACTGTGTTAATCACTAGCGCTTATTTTCCCTCCTCAATATGACAGTCTCAAGCCAACTGTAAGTGGAACAAAACCAATGAATTTTGTGTAAATATCACTAAAGTTATGTGAACAGCACATTTCTCCTGAACCCTTGTCTGGTCTTTTAGAGTGGGCCTTTCAGAGTTGACTTTTAGTGGAGATAAGATTGATTCCCTGTCACTGCAAGGACTTGTAGCTTGAGGGCATATAATAGGGGGATGATAGATGCTGGTTGAATTGAACTGAATTCTCTAGTGTTAGAGAAAGCCTGTCATTGCAAAAGAATATAGTTAATTCTCATAAGACAAGAAGTATTGCTTGCAAGTTCTTATTGACATATTTGAGCAGAGTGGATTCAAATATCTACTTGCTGTGATATAGTTAATGATCTACATTATTTTATTTCATTTTCCCATGCAGGTTACCAGGGCTGATTCTAAGCAGAATTCTGAATTCAGAAAACTGTCTTCATTCTCCCCTTTGTGGCTTGATACTTATCCTTGGTTAGAGGCCACTGGAGCTCCCCCTTCACTCACTTCTGTCTAAGTATATAAATGTTCAGGTCTCAAGCCCCATTGTCCCTAGGCAATTCTTGCTGCTTCCTCAAAATTGACTAAGAAGATAAATACTACACAAATCATTTGTTTAATAAAACCAAATGCAGGCTAATGTGTTCTTTGGAAAACACATTAAACATATTTAAAACCCCAATCCCCTTTCCTTCCTTAGTAACTCAATTGCATCTAATTATTGCCTTCTCGAGACCACACCTTCGCCTAAATTCATAGGAGTGATTTTTATGAGACTAAGTCAGAAAGAAAGAAAGGTGGTGGTCTCTTTATAGAAAAGGAAAAGTGAAGAGAGGGAACTGGTATTTTCTGAGTGCTTACTCTGTGCTAGGCATTGTGCTGCAAGCTTTATACATGATTTCATTAAATCCAAACACCATCCCTGTGAGATAGGTTCTGTTATTATCTGGATTTTATATATGAGGAAACTCATTTAAGTAACCTCCCCAAGGTAAAAGAGTGAATAGTGAAGCTGGATCTACACTCTCTCCACTACATCTTAGTGCATCCCAAAGCTGAAATATTTTCCAGGTTTCAGTGAGGTACACTGCTGCTGTAAGAAATAGAGGCAGGGCTCAGTGGCTCATCTTCCAATAATTAGGATTTCTTGCTGCATGTGGGGCTCACATCTGTGAGTCTTTGCCTACCTTTATGTGGGATGGGGCACAAAGCCAAATTCTCCACTCAACACACAGCTCTGTGGTGCTCTGCAGTATGTCTGCATATGGCAGGGGTGTGGTAGGTAGATCCCACTAAGCATCCTGTATCTGGCAGCTGTGTGGGTATGGAAGGGATGGGGAAAATTCTTGTAATCCTTATTTTGGAAACTTTGTAAGTCAGTTATGAAAAGGGCATGGAGGGTCTTCCCTGGTGGCACAGTGGGTAAGAATCCACCTGCCAATGCAGGGGACACAGGTTCAAGCCCTGGTCTGGGAAGATCCCATATGCCATGGAGCAACTAAGCCCGTGTGCCACAACTACTGAGCCTGTGCTCTAGAGGCCGCGAGCCACAACTACTGAGCCCGTGTGCCACAACTACCGAAGCCCGTGCACCTAGAGCCCATGCTGCGCAACAAGAGAAGCCACTGCAATGAGAAGCTGGCGCACAGCAATGAAGAGTAGACCCTGCTCACCGCAGCTAGAGAAAAGCCCGCGCACAGCAACCAAGACCCAATGCATCCAAAAATAAATAAAAAATTAAAAAATTAAAAGAAAATAAAAAGGGCATGGACTGGCTTTACTAGGAAGTCACCTTAGTTGAGCATGAGGTTATTCTCCATCAAGAAGGAGGTAGGGGGCTTCCGGGAAGATGGCGGAAGAGTAAGACGCGGAGATCACCTTCCTCCCCACAGATACACCAGAAATATATCTACACGTGGAACAACTCCTACAGAATACCTACTGAACGCTGGCAGAAGACCTCAGACCTCCCAAAAGGCAAGAAACCCCCCACGTACCTGGATAGGGCAAAAGAAAAAAGAATAAACAGAGACAAAAGGATAGGGACGGGACCCGCACCAGTGGGAGGGAGCTGTGAAGGAGGAAAGCTTTCCACACACTAGGAGCCCCTTCGCGGGCGGAGACTGCGGGTGGCGGAGGGGGGGAAGCTTTGGAGCCGCGGAGGAGAGCACAGCAACAGGGGTGCGGAGGGCAAAGCGGGGAGATTCCCACATAGAGGATCAGGGCCGACCGGCACTCACCAGCCCGGAGAGGCTTGTCTGCTCACCCGCCGGGGCGGGCGGGGCTGGGAGCTGAGGCTCGGGCTTCGGTCAGAGCGCCGGGAGAGGACTGGGGTTGGCGGCGTGAACACAGCCTGAAGGGGGTTAGTGCGCCACGGCTAGCCGGGAGGGAGTCCGGGGAAAAGTCTGGAGCTGCCGAAGAGGCAAGAGACTTTTTATTCCCTCTTCGTTTCCTGGTGCGCGAGGAGAGGGGATTAAGAGCTCTGCTTAAAGGAGCTCCAGAGACGGGCGCGAGCCGCGGCTAACAGCGCGGACCCCAGAGACGGGCCTGAGTCGCTAAGGCCGCTGCTGCCGCCACCAAGAAGCCTGTGTGCGAGCACAGGTCACTATCCACACCCCCCTTCCGGGGAGCCTGTGCAGCCCGCCACTGCCAGGGTCCCGGGATCCAGGAACAACTCCCCCGTGAGAATGCGCGGTGCGCCTCAGGCTGGTGCAACGTCACGCCGGCCTCTGCCGCAGCAGGCCCGCCCCGCACTCCATGCCCCTCCCTCCCCCCCGGCCAGAGTGAGCCAGAGCCCCCGAATCAGCGGCTCCTTTAACCCCGTCCTGTCTGAGAGAAGAACAGACGCCCTCCAGTGACCTACACGCAGAGGCGGGGCCAAATCCAAAGCTGAGCCCCCGGGAGCTGTGCGAACAAAGAAGAGAAAGGGAAATCTCTCCCAGCAGCCTCAGAAGCAGCGGATTAAAGCTCCACAATAAACTTGATGTACCCTGCATCTGTGGAATACATGAATAGACAACCAATCATCCCAAATTAAGGAAGTGGACTTGAGGGTAAGATTATTTTTTCCCCTTTACCTCTTTTTGTGAGTGTGTATGTGTATGCTTCTGTGTGAGATTTTGTCTGTATAGCTTTGCTTCCACCATTTGTCCTAGGGTTCTATCCGTCCATTTAAAAAAGAAAATTTTTTTTCTTAATAATTATTTTTTATTTTAATAACTTTATTATATTTTATCTTACTTTATTTTATTTTACTTTATCTTCTTTCTTTCTTCTCTTCCTTCCCTCTTTCCTTCCTTCCTCCCTCCCTCCCTCTTTCTTTCTATCTTTGTACTTCTACTAATTCTTTCTTTCTACTTTGTCTCCCTTTTATTCTGAGCCGTGTGGATGAAAGGCTGTTGGTGCTGCAGCCAGGAGTCAGTGCTGTGCCTCTGAGGTGGCAGAGCCAACTTCAGGACACTGGTCCACAAGAGACCTTCCAGCTCCACATAATATCAAACGGCGAAAATCTCCCAGAGATCTCCATCTCAACACCAGCACCCAGCTTCACTCAACAACCAGCAAGCTACAGTGCTGGACATCCTATGCCAAACAACTAGCAAGACAGGAACACAACCCCACCCATTAGCAGAGAGGCTGCCTAGAATCATAATAAGACCACAGACACCCCAAAACACACCACCAGACGTGGACCTTCCCACCAGAAAGACAAGATCCAGCCTCATCCACCAGAGCACAGGCACTAGTCCCCTCCACCAGAAAGCCTGCACAACCCACTGAACCAACCTTAGCCACTGGGGACAGACACCAAAAACAACAGGAACTACGAACCTGCAGCCTGCAAAAAGGAGACCCCAAAGACAGTAAGATAAGCAAAATGAGAAGACAGAAAAACACACCGCAGATGAAGGAGCAAGATAAAAACCCACCAGCCCTAACAAATGAAGAGGAAATAGGCAGTCTACCTGAAAAAGAATTCAGAATAATGATAGTAAAGATGATCCAAAATCTTGGAAATAGAATGGACAAAATGGAAGAAACATTTAACAAGGACCTAGAAGAACTAAAGATGAAAGTAACAATGATGAACAACACAACAAATGAAATTAAAAATACTCTAAATGGGATCAATAGCAGAATAACTGAGGCAGAAGAACGGATAAGTGACCTGGAAGATAAAATAGTGGAAGTAACTACTGCAGAGCAGAATAAAGAAAAAAGAATGAAGAGAACTGAGGACAGACTCAGAGACCTCTGAGACAACATTAAACGCACCAACATTCGAATTATAGGGGTGCCAAAAGAAGAAGAGAAAAAGAAAGGGACTGAGAAAATATTTGAAGAGATTATAGTTGAAAACTTCCCTAATATGGGAAAGGAAATAGTTAATCAAGTCCAGGAAGCACAGAGAATCCCATACAGGATAAATCCAAGGAGAAATACGCCAAGACACATATTAATCAAACTGTCAAAAATTAAATACAAAGAAAACATATTAAAAGCAGCAAGGGAAAAACAACAAATACCATAAAAGGGAATCCCCATAAGGTTAACAGCTGATCTTTCAGCAGAAACTCTGCAAGCCAGAAGGGAGTGGCAGGACATATTTAAAGTGATGAAGGAGAAAAACCTGCAACCAAGATTACTCTACCCAGCAAGGATCTCATTCAGATTTGATGGAGAAATTAAAACCTTTACAGACAAGCAAAAGCTGAGAGAGTTCAGCACCACCAAAACAGCTAAAGATTCATGTTTATTCTCTCTGTATTCTCCCATTTCTCTGATTCCTCCCCAAGCAGGTAGCCAGCTTTTATACAAGCAGCAAAAATTGCTTGACGTTTCTGAAGCTTAGTTTTGCTATTGTTGATGAGACTAAAATCACTGAAGGCATTTTGCTGGGTGTTCTGAGAGGGAGGAGAGGCTTTCAAGGGTCCTAAGAGGGAAGATGGGGAAATGCTCACAGAGATATTCCTGGGGAATAGTTGGAACTTTGGTGGGGCCTGTGGCTTATTCCAAGGTGTCTTGGGTAGGGACATTTCACAGGCTTAGGTGCTTCCTGCCAAAAGTAGCAGGGCCTCAGGATATGAGGATAATCCTTTAGAGACTGGGCATCTCTGATAACTGGTGTGGACCAGTTACTGGAGGAAAGTTCCAGATACCTTCACATCATGTAAAAATGATAATGATGATGGTGATACATATTTACTGCATACTTAAGTGCCAGACATTATCCTAAGAAACTTGCATATATATTAACACATCTAACTGTCCAATAACCCTGTGAGGTAATTACTATCATTATCCCCATTAATGGTCAGAGAGGTTAAGTAGGTTACCCAATGTGACATACTGGTCAGTGGCAGAACCATGATCCAAATCTAGGTAGTGTGGTTCCAGAGCCATCCAAGAATGTCATTTCTGACCTCTTTAAATGAGACTGGGAGACTTCTGCATGGCCTGGAGTTGGAGGTGGCAGCAAGTAGGAGGAAAAGAAACCCCATGACGACTAAAATTGAATTTCCCGCCACCTGGTGGGACAGAAATTGAGTTTTATTTAGGTTCATAGGAAGGAAAGAAAGAAATGTGACATTTCTCATATTCCTGGGTTGTGGACCAAGATTCAAATATCTTTCATATACAAAATAATTTATTTTCTAAAGGTTAGCATTACCTCCACCAATTCAAGGTAGGAGTAGGCTTCAGACCACATGATTAATTTTTTTTTTTCTCTCGTCAGGTTTAGAGTGCCTGCTGACTCTCCCTAGCTGTGTGGTTCCCTAAAGGGTCCTCACCTCACTGAGACCTGTGTGGGAAACCCAGCGAGATGGTAAGTGAGCTCCGGGCTCTGGGAAGGCGGTCCCATGGTAACCTTATGAACCGGCCAATGATTCCGAGTTAGGTGGGTGGGTCTTTGTGGAGACACATACAAATACATATACATTAATTAGACAGCTTCCCAGTGCTTTTTTAGTATTTGAAGTATATCATTATATTAAAACAAAAGAAAACGAAAAACAACGTTTGAAGAAAATTTCCTCCCTATTAGTCACCAGCTTGAGGTCATGATTTAGACAGTATTTCTCAAGGAGAAATGAAGGAAGAGGAATGATTTAGATACTCCAGGCAGCTATGATTTCAAGATGCTTGTGAGCTGTGGGATAAACTGTGATGGGGAGGGTAGCTACACAAGAAGCACCAGTTTGCAGCCGTATGGATTTTCTTGCAGTTCTTTGAATAGGTTGTGTTTTTCTCACCTCTGGATCTTTGTACCGGCTGGGCTCTTTGTCTAGGTACCTCATTCTCCATTTGTCTCATGGTTGGTTCCTTCTCATCCTTCATGTCTCAGCTGAATATCATTTCAGGCAGCCTTTCCTGGTCATTCTTTCTAAAATAGGCCCCCTCTCCCTGTTCTACCTCTCAGCATCCTGCTTGTTTCCTCCATTGTACTAGTCTCATGTTAAATATTTTATTTGCTTACCTTTTAATCAAGTTACTAATTTATTTATTTGACCTACCCCCCCCAATATAAGCTCCACGAGGTTAGAGACCATGTTTGTTTCGTTCACTCCAGTACTCAGCATAGTGTTTTGAACAGAGAATATCATCGATTAATATTTGTTGGATCATGTGTGAAAGAAGACAGGAGACTGGCTTGGATATATAATGGTAATTCCTTCTTCTTCCACTTGGTGGCGCTGCACTTGAATAAACACCTCTATGCTTATGTTCACTTTGCCTCTTTTTTTACCTTTTTAGTTTTTATTTTTTTATTGGAGTATAGTTGCTTTACAATGTTGTGTTAGTTTCTGCTGTACAGCAAAATGAATCAGCTATACATATACATATATCCCCTCTCTTTTGGATTTCCTTCCCATTTAGGTCACCACAGAGCATTGAGTAGAGTTCCCTGAGCTATACTGTAGGTTCTCATTAGTTATCTATTTTATACATAGTATCAATAGTGTACATATGTCAACCCCAGTCTCCCAATTCATCCCACCCCTTTTTCCCCCTTGGTATCCATACGTTTGTTCACTACATCTGTGTCCCTATTTCTGCTTTGTAAATAATATTGTCTCTACGATTTTTTTTCAGATTCCGCATATATGTGTTAATATATGATATTTGTTATTCTCTTTCTGACTTACTTCACTCTGTATGACAGACTGTAGAGGGCTTTTCATATTGTTATCTTGGTTTGTCTGAGCCCTGGGCTTCAGCTCCGTAGAAGATTATTCTATTTGTTCTGTGTCAGCCCGATTCTCCACCACAGATTTTGCCTCTGGTACTCAATACTTAACCTGGTTTCTCCCAACTTATGCTGCTTTCATTCTTAGCAGTGGCTCATGAGATTGTCACTGATGTGGCTGAATCTTCCTTCTTCTCTTCTTTAAATTCCCATACCAGATGACTTCCAATTAAAATAAAAATAATTTAATTGAACAAAAATAAGCTATACTCCCACAAAAGAAAAACAAGAAGCAGATCCTAGCATAACTTTATATCCGTAACTCATCTTAATTAAACAGATTTTAAAAAATAGATTAATTGGTTTTTCAATTTCATACTCCAGTTTGAGGTTCAAAAAAACCTACTTTGGGCTTCCCTCGTGGCACAGTGGTTGAGAGTCCGCCTGCCGATGCAGGGGACACGGGTTCGTGCCCCGGTCCAGGAAGATCCCACATGCCACGGAGCGGCTGGGCCCGTGAGCCATGGCCGCTGAGCCTGCACGTCTGGAGCCTGTGCTCCGCAACGGGAGAGGCCACAACAGTGAGAGGCCCGTGTACCGCAAAACAAAAAACAAAACAAAACAAAACAAAAAAAACAAAACAAAAAAAACAACCTACTTTACTATGGGCAACTTTTGAATGTTTTTCTAGAAAAAATATCTACATCATATTCTCCAAGGACCTCAGAGTGCCCATATTTTTTGAGTCACCAAATGTGATGAGAAATATGCCTAAGATGTCATTTTTTTTAACATCTTTATTGGAGTATAATTGCTTTATTATGGTGTGTTAGTTTCAGCTTTATAACAGTGAATCAGCTATTCATATACATATATCCCCATATCTCCTCCCTCTTGCATCTCCCTCCCACCCTCCTTATCCCACCCCTCTAGGTGGTCACAAAGCACTGAGCTGATCTCCCTATGCTATGTGGCTGCTTAAGATGTCCTTATTAAAACCTCATTGCTAGTTGGAAACCATGACACTGAAATTAAGGGAAGAATTCTTAGGAATCTCACTGCTTTCTCAGAAGAGACTGCAGTCTTCATTAATAAATGCCTTCATTCTAAGGAACAGTTTGGGATTTTGAACTTCAGCCAAAAGGAAAAATCCTCCCCAAAGACCACATCTCCCTCTACTTTCTGATTGATGCCAGGGTGTTTCTATTTTGTACTTGAACTGAAATCATGTTCTCTGCCTCCTACCTAGCTTCTGAGCTCTTTCAACCCTCTCTGCCTCCACTGAGAAGAGAACCATCCTTGGAAATTTACCCTTATCTTTGCTCGTGTCCCTTCTGTGCATCAGATGGAGGATTTACCTTATGTTTGTGGGGAGCAGGTGGGAAGAGCAGCTGGTGTGAGAAGAAGTGAGCAGCCTGATAACAGTAAAATGGAGGAGAGTGTGAGTGTGTGTGTGTGTGTGTGTGTGTGTGTGTGTGTGTGTGTGTGTGTGAAAAGAGATCAAGTGCCACAACATGAAAATTGCCCAACAGGGACTTCCTTGGTGGCGCAGTGGTTAAGAATCTGCCTGCCGATGCAGGGGACATGGGTTTGAGCCCGGGTCCGGGAAGATCACACATGCTGCGGAGCAACTAAGCCCGTGTGTCACAACTACTGAACCTGCTCTCTAGAGCCTGCAAGCCACGACTCCTGAGCCCACATGCCACAGCTACTGAAGCCCACTTGCCCAGAGCCCGTGCTCCACAACAAGAGAAGCCACCGCAATGAGAAGCCCGCGCACGGCAACGAAGAGTAGGCCCCGCTCTCACAACTAGAGAAAGCCCACGTGCAGCAATGAAGACCAACACAGCCATAAATAAATAAATAAATAAATTTATAATTAAAAAAAAAAGAAAGGAAATTGCTCAAGAAACTGTAAACCTTGCAGTCTGTTCTCCAGAGCTAACGATACAGTAAATGTGGCAGGTGAAAAATCAGTGAGACCCTAGACATCATGAAAATCAGAAGAGGATTAATACCTACTACGGCAAAGCAATTTACCATGAATTTCAATGATAGATTATAACATCACATTTTTGGTTGTTTCTTTTAGTTATAATTCAATTTAAATCTTTAATTTCTCTGTGAATATTTAGTGTACCCTTATTCTGTGTCAGATCCTGTCACAGGTTCTGGGGATGGCCGGGAACAAGGCAAAGAATCTGCTCTCATGGACTTTACTGATTTTCTTTAAATGAAAGGACACTGAGACTATTTTTTGCTTTCATATAATGAAATAAATACCATCACTCTATTTCACTTCAATTATTAACAGATTATTTTAACATTTGGTCTGTTGCAACAATGCATTTTATAGAGCTATCTGATTTAAATTATATATAATAATATATATTCTTAATTATCTATATAATACATATAATTATACATATATATATTCTTTGCATTTTCAAGCACAAAAGGAATTGTAATAAATATATTTTCCCTCACCAAAAATGTATCTCTTTTCATTCCATATCAGTGCATAGACAGCTCCTTTTAATAGCTGCATAGGATTCCAGTGTGTAAATATTCTGTATCTTATTTAACCAGTTCCTACTGGTGGACATTTATGTCCTTTACAATCTTCCCAAGTAAGGCAAAGGTGAATATCCTTGGACATGCATCATTTGGCAAATGTTCACATGCATCGTAAGATAAATTTCTGGAAGTGGAATTTTGGGGTCAAAGTTATGTGTACTGACACTTTTGATATATATTGTCAAATTGCTCTCAGTTTATGTTGTACCAATTCACACTTAGTAATATGTAACTACCTCTTTCCTCAAAACCTTGATCAAAGCATGTGTTATCAAAGTTTTTGATTTTTGTCAATCCGATAGGTATAAAATGATACCTCTTGGTAGCTTTAATTTGTATTTCTCTTATTATGAGCAAGACTGATCATCTTTTCATGTGTTTAGAGTTATTCATATTTCCTTTTGTATAAACTGACTGTTCATAGTCATTGCCAGCTTTTCTACTGGGTTACTGTTTGATGTTATTGACCAATATATATAGTGGAATTTAGCCCTAGTCTAATGCAAAATATATTGCAAATACTTTACCTAGTTTGCTGTTTGTCTTTTAAGCTTGTTTTGGTATTTTGTTCTGTCTTGTTTTTGCTGTGCCGAGTTTTTATGTAGTCGAACTTTACCACCTTTCATTTTATGTTCTCTAGGTTTTGTGTTATATTTAGAAAGCCCTTACTTCAAAATTATAAAGATGATTCTCTCATGTTTTCTTTTCATGCTCTCATGGCTTTTGTTTTGTTTTTAGCATTTAACTATTTAAGAATTCTGGAATTTATTTTGGTGTAAGGTATGATACAAAGACAAAGGGAATTGTATTGGTTGAGTCTAAGTTCAGCTGAGAATAGTAAACATAAAGTAATGGAGTATTAAACAAAATTGAGGTTTATATCTCTCTCCTGTGGAGGTAGTATACATCCAAGGCTTGTATGATATTTCATGATATGAGGGATTCATGCCTTTTTCATCTCACTGCTTCACTATGAGGAAGTTCCTTTTCCAAGGTCACTTTATAGTCCAAGATGGCTATTGGAGCTCCAGCTAAAACATCTGGGTGATTTTCTTTAGTGGTATGCTTGTGTTCTTTTCTTTCTAGTTTTTGTTGATCTCTTGTAGGTTTTTGATTTGTGGTTACCATACGGTTCATATATGCTGACCGATAACTATACCTACTTGTTTTAAACTGGTAGTCATTTGAGTTCAAATATATTTTAAAAGATTTACAATTTTTTTTTACTCCCCTTCCCCATGTTTTGTGTTTTTGATGTCATATTTTACATCGTCATGTTTATCCCTTCACTATTATTGTAATTATAGTTGCTTTTATAATATTTTGTCTTTTAATCTTCATACTAGCTTATTTAAGTGGTTGATCCACAGTCTTTACTGTATATTTGCCTTTCTAGTGGGATATTTTCCTTTCCTATAGATTCTTAATTATTGTTGTAGCCTTTTCTTTTCCACTTAGAGAAGACCCTTTAACAATTTTTTTAGAGTAGGTTTAGTATTGATGAAGTCATTTAGTTTTTGCTCGTCTGAGAAGTTCTTTATCTCTCCTTTAATTCTAAATGATAATCTTGCTGGGTAGGGTATACTGGGAAAAGCCATTTCAGCACTTTAAATATATCAGGTCACTCTCTTCTCGCCTGAAAAGTTTCTGCAGAAAAATCAGCTGATAATCTTGTTGGCATTCCCTGTGTATTACTCTGTTTTTCTCTTGCTGCCTCTAGAATTCTCTTTGTCTTTAACTTTTGCATCTTAAATTATAAAATGTGGTGGTGTGGGTCTATTTGTGTTCACCTTGTTTGGGACTATCTGTGCTTCTTGTGCCTGGATATACTTCCTTCTTAATTTTGGGAAATTTTCAGCCATAATTTCATCAAATATATTTTGACCACCTTTTCTCTCTCTTCTCCTTCTGGGACCGCTATAATGCAAACATTGGTATGCTTGATGTTGTCTCATAGATATGTTCTCATTTGTTCAGTTTGTTTTTCTTTTTGCTATTCTTCTGACTTGGTGATTTCTATTTTTCTATCTTCTAGATCACTTATGCGTTTTTCTGTATCACTTAGTCTCCTGTTAATTCCTTCTAGTGCGTTTTTCATTTCAGTTATTGCATTCTTCAGTTCTGACTGGTCCTTTTTTTATATTTTCTAGTTCCTTATTGAAATTCTCACTGTGTTCATCTAGTCTTTTCCCTAATTTAGTTAACATTCTTATTACTAATGCTTCAAACTCTTTATCTGGTAAATTATTTGTTTCATTAGCTGTTTTTTTCAAGGTTTTTTCCTTGGTCTTCCGTTTGAAACAAATTCCTCTGTCTTCTCATTTTGTTTAACTTTCTCTGTCTCTATGAAACTAGGTGAAACAGTTACCCGTTCCAGTCTCGGAGGGATGTCCTTGTGAGGGAGCAACCCTATACAGTCTGTGTGTGCCCAGTGGCTTTGGTGGGAGCCCTGGATCTGATGTGAGCACAAATCTCATCTTTGCCCAGGGTGTGCTGGCAGCTATCACCTTGGTAGGTGGCATGACTGGAGATGGAGGGACTAGAGCCAGAGCCAGGTGTGAGCTGGAGCTTCTCCTCTGTTCAGTGGCCAGCACCACCCTATTGGAGCTGGTGTTGGGTCCCACGTTGCTGGAGCAGAAGCCCTGAGGGGTGGATTCGGGCTGGCTCTATTTCCTTGAAGTGTGTGCTCTCCCCGCTCTGAGCACTGGCACCTCATCCCCGAGGGGAGCAGTGCTGGGGCAAGAGGAGCTGGAGTGGCTGCTCAGCATAGGCTGGAGTGTGAGCTGTGATGGTCCTGGCACTAGTCAGAGATCTGGACTGGTCCTGATGTGCTGCCTTTGCAAACACCAGTAATGGCTGCCCTTGCCCTGTTCAGACACCATGTCAGGCCCAAGGTGGCTCTGTCTCTTACGACTGCACACTCCCCTTGGCTTCAGTAGCCCTTGCCCCAGTTGGAGTTGTACCGTGGAACAAGTGGGGCTGGAGTGGGCACTCAGCTCAGGCTGGGGCTCGTGCTAGGACCATCATAGGAAACCAGCCACAGTCCTGGGCAGTTTCAATCTGCTTCCTCTGCCTTGTTTCAGGTGTAAGCAAGTGTGTATGCTCTCTTCATGAGCAGAGTCTAGGTTTCTTACAGCCCCAATGTCAGTTCCACTGGTTTTCACCAGCTAAAGGGACTCAGCCTCTCTATGTTGGACCCCAGGGCTGGGGCACCTAATATGTGGTTGGAAGCACTTATTCCCCAGGGAGGATCACTGGACTTGTATAATCACCCTCTTCTTCTGTGTCTTCTCCTATAGGGGTGCAGGTCCTGACCTGATCGCTTCTCTTCTCTTATTACCTGATTCTGTGTGGCTCTTTCTTAGAGCCTTGGTTTCATAATAGTTTTTCTGCCAGTCTCTAGTTAGTTTTCAGTGAGAATTGTTCCACATATAGATGTATTTTTGATGTGTTCGTACGGGGAGGTGAGCTCTGTGTCCTCTTACTCTGCCATCTTGATCTCCCACCTTAATTATCTTGACTGTGGTGATTACTTCACAATGTATATGTATATCAAAATATCAAGTTGTACACATTAAATATATACAATTTTTGCCCAATTATACCTTAATAAAACTTAGAAAAAAAAGAAAAAAGGTTGATGAGTGGATATTAGGTGTACAGATACTCTATTTTTTATATTCATTGTGGATTACATCCTTTACTATGATAGAATATTCTCCTTGTTTTATTTTTAGTTAAATATTTTTGGCCTTGAATTCAACTGGGTCTGACTGTTAAGATCATGACCCCTTCTTTCCTTAGCTTTACATTTGCATGTCCTATTTTTGTCCATTATTTCACTTTCAACCTTTTTGGATCATCTTTAAAGTTGTTCCTCTTATACCTCAGCTTATTTGAGTCCAGTCAGATTTTTCTTCCTCCCTTTTTTTTGAATGAGTTTCCTTAGCTGATGTATTTTCTCAGTTCTGTTTTGTTTTTTTGTTTGTTTTGGCTGCCTTGGATCTTTGTTACTGTGCGTGGACTCTCTCTCTAGTTGTGGCAAGTGGGGCTACTCTTCATTGCAGTGCACAGGCTTCTCATTGTGGTGGCTTCTCGTTGAGGAGCAGGGCTCTAGGTGAGCGGGATTCCGTAGTTGTGGCTCACGGGCTCAGTAGTTGTGGCACGCGAGGTCTAGAGCACAGACTCAGTAGTTGTGGAGCATGGGCTTAGTTGCTCTGCGGCATGTGGGATCTTCCTGGACCAGGGATCCAACATGAGTCTCCTGCACCAGCAGGTGGATTCTCAATCACTGCACCACCAGGGATGTCCCCTGTTTTTTGTTTTATGTTTCACTCTGTTTTGGTAGCTTAAAACACTCACAAATGACCTCCCTTCACTTTCTAAGTGTTTCTTTTGATGATTTGGAAGGTTTGCATTTTGTTCAACTGGTATTTTTTATTATTATTAATTTTTAATTAAAACTTTTTAAAATACTCTTAATCATATATTTATTTAGGAAATATCTCTTGACTCTACTATAAACAGTGACAAAGTTAGTGTATTTCCACTTCTTCTGACTATCTTTACCTAAACTTTTGGTTTTAGTTGTTTATATTCTTTTTCTAAGTCTTTACCTTTAAGTGTATTACATATTTCTTGACTAATTAACTTTAAATGATCTCTTTTGACTTTTGGTTTTCAAATTTAATTACACTTCAATATGTAATTATACTAGCCTCTCACTTAAAAATTCCTAGACTTATTTTAGTTTTAGTCCTGTGGCTGCAGTCAATGCTTACAGTCAGTCTCTTTATTGGAGGTTGTCTATTCATCTCTCAGTTGGTTTCAGTTTGTTCTTTAATAGCATCTTCCAGAAAGATTCAGGGATAAATGTATTCTTTGAATTTTTGAAAGCCTAAAAACGTTTTCTGTTATCTCTATATTTGAGGCTTGTTTGGTCAGGAATTAAATCTTTGGGTTACCTTTTCTTTCTTAAGGGTTTTTCAGGTATTTCTCAATTATGTATTTGTGTTGAATGTTGCTGAGAAGTCAGAGTTGATCCTGAATTTTCCCCTTATAGATGGATTTTTCCTTCCTGCCTCAATGGCTAAAGGATTCTTTATTTGAAGTCTTTCAATTTACATGGATATATTTGGCTGTTAAGCTTTGCGTGTGTCAATTTTTTTTAGACAGTGTTATCCTTCTGTCTTTAGATTTAAATCTTCTTTGATTTGTTCTTTGCTTTTTGACATAAGTTTTAAAAATTTTACTTTGTTCTCTTATTTAGAGACACCAAACACCTATGGTGCAATCTCCTTTGTCTTTATGATCAGTCATTTTCTCTCTATTCTTTATTTGCATTTTTTCCCCACTTTTCTCATTCCTGTCTTCCGTGTTCCTTACTGTGTTTCCACAGTGTTTTACTGTCTCAAAATAGTGTCATTTTTGTGGTGATTTTTTTTTCTTGTTTTACATCTTTCCTAAGATCTGCCAGGTCACTTTCATCTCTTTCTGGTATCTTGCCAGCTTTTCTAAGCTCTCGTATCTTTGCTTTGGGTTCTTATTTTATAAAAGTCTTCATTAATTGTTTAAGATTTCTTTGATGTCATATAGAGAGTTTTGGTCACAATTTTCATTGGCTTTGGGCTACAATTATCTGGTGTTTGAGCTTCATGTATGACTTTTTTCCCTGCCACTTTCTTCCTTTTTTTAAAATGTAGTACCTTAGTACAGATCTTGTGGTGACACATTTTAATTATTGATGATGTTTGAGTAAGGAAGGTTCTTCTTGGATCAGCACTTTGTGGGAGATTTGTACTATGGGCTGTGTTCCAGAGTTTCAGGCTTGCAAAGATGATGTATCTGTGAAATTACTCATTCAAAACCACCTCCTCTGTTTATTTTCTGTCAGAGAAGTTCCCTAACAAATGATGGTAGGCTTTGTACTTCCAAATTGCTCCCTTAGTTTGGAGAACTCTGCTACATTGGTTTCGTCTGAGATGTTTCCATGCAGGCATTTTCTTCTTCCCATTCCTCTGTTTGACCTTCCGAGAATTTGATGGTTGAAAGAGGCAAAATAGAGTAGTTGTTAGAGGTCAGGCTCTGGAGCCAGGTTGCCAGAATTTGATTCCTGACTCCTTTATTAACTAGCTGTATGAACTTGGGCAAGTTACTTAGCTTTTCAGTGCCTCATTTTCCTCATCTGTGAAAGAAGGCACAATAGTACTGATCTCATGGGGTTTAAGAGAGTATAAGATGCATTAAGGTGCTTAGTAGAAGGCCAGGCAAAAAGAGAAAATCCAACTCTATTATCATTTAAAAACTGGAACTATAGAATAAATGGTTTCCTTTTCTACTTTAGACTTGCTGCGCTCATTCTTTTTCCATTCTTCATCCTGTTCTGCAGTGTTTGGAAAACATTTCCATTTTGACTGAATAGCAATTTGGACATTTTTCCTTGAACCCGTCTCAGCTGACAACCCCAGCTGTGTTGCTAAGCTGACTATGAATGGTTATGAAGTTATCTACAAAATAGAGAAGTTCACTCTTAAATGATTTTGCACCTCCTTAGAGGTACAAGTCTCTGTTTTTGCTCATCTGCTCCCTCTCTTGGGCATTCTCTTTACAATAGAGGATACTTTCTCATTAACAGAGACATAAAATGTGGCCAGCAGATTTCATTTAACAGTAAAAAACAAAACAAAACACTTTTTTCATCTGAGTGCTCAAAAACAAATTTTGAGAAAAATACTCTCACACAAAACATGGTTATACACTAAAAGGTTAAGGATAGTAATCTCTTGGTGGTAGGAACATGTGTTTTAATTTTAATTTTGCTTGTTTGTAATGTCTAATGTTCCACAGCGCACACATATGGCTTTTGAAAGAAATCTGCAGATCAGATCAAAATCATAGTTATTACATGGTTGTTCTATTTAAATTAAAAAAATTTATATAATTTGAACTTGATCTTAAGAGAGGGAAACAAAAATTCTTCAGTCTGGAGACAGAATACAATGAAATTAAATTTTACTAGATTCTCATTTTTTTCCTCTTAAATTAGTTAAATATAGATGGTTGGATTGAAAATGACAATAATTTTTGTCATTTTGTAACATTACCAAAATAATTGTTCCCCTATATTGACATGAATAATTCCAATGATCGGATATTAGAGTTTTGTCTTTATGGGGCAGTGCATGATAAATGAGAAATTCCTGATAATTTTATTTAAGGAGGAAGAAAACTCAAAAATGGGCTTTGTAAATACAGACTCCACAGTGGAGGCAGGAGAGATTATGGCAGGACCTTGAAGGCCTGGATTTATGTTTTGGATGGAAATCTTTCTTAAAGGCAATGGTAAATCGTTGGAAATTATTAATTAAGGGAGAGTATGTAATCAAAGGAAACGAAGCATACTTTTCTTATGTAATTATTCAATTATTTGGTTTTGACATCCCCAAAGTGAACTACTTTTGTAACATGGGTACATATTCAGAAATGGAATGCATGAGAACACTTCATTGGGTCCCAATGAATGTAATCCTGAAAAAGGTAACATTGTTTGAGGCCCGTGATATTGCATAGTCAATTTTGCCACTTTTTCAAACTGTGGTAATTGCCATTCTAATTATGATCCACTGCATTCATCTGAGAGTAGTAGGTTTCTGGGAAAGAGAATAAATTTTGGAGACAGATTACTGTTTGAATATTAACTTTTTCATTTTCTCAATTTTATTATTTGGGGCAAGTGACTTAAATCTCTGTGTTTCAGTTTCTTCATCTTTAAAATGTGGAAGTAATGTCCATCTCACAGGGTTGTTGAGAGTTGAGACAATATCTATAAAGCACTTAATACAATACCTGCTAGGTATAACATGTTAAAAGGATTAAAAATAATTCCAAACCAAAAAACCCTAAACCAAAGAACCTGAGGAGGAAGTTTTATAAATCAGGGGAAGTTACTTGAAGGAATTTAATACAGTGCCCTTCTTTTATCTTCCAGATACAGAGACACTTGCCCTTAGCACATTGTACAGAAATAATTTCTGTGCCTATCTCCCCTCTTCAGACTGTAAGATTTTCAAGAGTAGGGAGAATGCCCTTATTTTTTATACTGTTGCCTAGGACAGTTGCCAGCACACAACACATAATCGATATTTGCTGCATTGAACTGAGCTTGACTGCCATTTACTATTTCTCTCTGGGTGCTACTATATTGTGAAAATACGGCTGAACAAATATCTCCCAACTGTGGAGTATGTTTGTGATTTTCTGACTTAAAGTAGGGAGTGTGTGTTGTACATAGCATTCAGTTACAGGGAGGACTCTGGGGTATACCTCAAAGAGAGAGATGTCATCTGAAACTGAGGGCAGGAGGGCAGTGGGGCTGCTTCAAGGACAGACATGCTGTCTGTTAAGATGTTCTGACCTGTGAGAGCAAAAATGGTGTAGAACATGAACCTTAAGTGGAAAAATCCCAAGGAGAGGCATTCTGCTTCACTAATGTATAATCAAGCTGTTTCTTACATAGGCAAGTCTTCCAGGGTAAGGAACAGCAAGGATTTCCTCCCTCCCTTCCTTCCTTCCTTCTGTCCTTCCTTCTTTCCTTCCTTCCTTCCTCCCTCCCTCCTTCCCTTCCTTCCTCCCTCCCTCCTTCCCTCCCTTCCTCCCTCCCTCCCTTCCAGGTGTCCTAGGTGCTAAGGACACAAAGGTGGGTGTCTCAGTCTCTGCCCCTATGAGCTGGTTGAGTGTGACAGTCACAGTGTGAAAATCTCTTACAGTGTTCTATCTAGTTTTTGTCAAAATAACCCTTAAAGATGTGTTTTCTTAAAAAAAAAATTAACCCCTTTTCTTTCCCTAAGCATCATTGTATACCTGGCTCAGCCAAAGTTTCCCATTCTCTCAGTAGTCCTGTCATCATAGTCCTGGTGCAATATGCAGATTGCAAAATATACGATCAATTGTTACAATGCTCATTCCAGAGGATTGTTGGTGGATTTAATTTTTTACTTTGTGCTTTTCTATCATCTCCAAGTTTTATGCAATAAATGGGCATTGCTTTTGCAATTAAAGTTTTTTTTTTCCTTAAAGATTATCAACTTGCACTGAAAAGTCCTGATTGTCTTCCTTTAAACATTTAAACACATATACTCATGTTAACATTTTAACACAGAAAACCTAAGTCCGCCCCCATCCCCGCCTCCCAAGACATTAATGTGTTACAACCCACAGCTTTTGGGAGGTGATATCTTTCCAGCGAGTATAAGATGGGGGAGTTACCTAAGGCCTGGCACGATTTATGCTCAGCGAGATCATTCCTCCATCTGAGGGTTATTCACAGTCCAGAATGTTGAGAGATGCAGGACTTATTCCAAATGCCACTGAATCTGTGGACTGTGACCCAGTAATCACATTTCCTAAGAGGGGCTGCTAGATATTTTTTGAGAAGCCAGTTGGTATTAATTAATATTACTATTTTCTTGTCAGCTGCTTTTGACACTTTATAAAATTATTCATTAGCTAGCTAGCTTTCCCCAATTCTCTTTACTGTGTTTGCATTAATTTAATTTGGAGTTGTTACAACAATTACCACGTTTCTCAGTGTGGCAAAACCTTAATCAGTAAATCCAGGGACCCATGAAGTTCAAGCAGCAGAATATTAGAAGTGTGTTACACTATGTTTAATCAACCTCCTATAGGAAGCAGATACTAACTGGTTATTCCCAAACCTAACTTTCTCTTTTAACCCAGCTTCTCTTAAACCTGTAAGCACCCATCTACCTTCAGATGGAATAGTAGAGCCTTAAAATGGGCAGTGATGGGGTGGGATTTTTTTGAGTACAGGCAGGTTGAGATTAAAGTTACTTTCCTTAGCAATTACTATTTTCCCCCTTCTCATGGCTACTTAGATAGATACTTACGGTGAAGAATTTGTAGACTTCAGTTTGAATTACGTAAGAGAATTTGTAGACTCACCTTCTCGTACATGTGGTTCTAAGATAGACTTGAACAGTCTGCAAATAATTGTGGCTCCCCAAGAGCCTAAGATAATTGAGTAGCCTGGCAAACATCTAGACAGTGAACAGATGAGATGTGAACATGTGTATTGACTTCGTCTGCTCCTCCTACATAGAGATCGTTATCTACAAAAGCAGTCTTGTAATAGGTTGTTATTTTTCCAAACGGATGTTTGGCATGTAGTAGGCTCAAATTCCTTTAGGTAAATGAATGATGGGTAGAGAGTGGCAAGTAGTGAGAAAACGATGTGAAGGTGCAAAATTGTCTCTGTGTGTGAGGATGGAACAATGTTGCAGGCTTTTAGAACTCTCTTTGAAGAGCTGGATCAGACACTTCCTTAATGTCCGTTTCAATCCCGTGGTTCCATGAAAGCCACCATAAGTAGTTTGAGTACCTACATATAAGACATCCAAAAGCATGTCATGTTGAAATTAATTAAAATTCTGGGGAATGTAAAGTACAGCATGGTGACTACAGTTAATAATACTGTATTGTATATTAGAAAGTTGCTAAGAAAGTAGATCTTAAAAGTTCTCATCACAAGAAAAACAATTTGTGACTGTGTGAGGTGATGGATGTTAACTCGACTTATTGTGGTCATTTTGCAATGTATACAAATGTTGAATCATTGTGTTGTACACCTGAAACTAATATAACGTTATATGTCAGTTATATCTCAATTTAAAAAAAGATTTGGGGACACTGGGTGAGACGAAGTAGGGTCATGGGGACGTCGATGAAATTGAAACCAAGCAGGACCCTATGGTGCTTCCCCTCCATGTCTTCTGCCTGCCTTTTGTCTGTAGAATAACTTTAGCCAAAGAATAAGTTTGATCAGAGAAGTGAGGAAATATAGAAGCAAAGGAAAGCAATCCAACAGGACAAAAGAATAATGTATAGTTTGGTCATTAAACAATGTCAAGGACTTTTAATTCCTCCTCAAGGGCTGTAGATAATATTCTGAACCATATCCTTGGAGCTGTTTTGTAGATACTGAAATCCCCACCAGGTGGAAAAAGTTAACTACATGATGACCAGACTGTAGCCATGGCATAAGCTGCCATAATTCCGAGAACTGGCCTCAAAGAAATGGGAACAAACCAACCCTGGACCTGAAGAGTAACTGTACTTAAAACAATCAAGATGACACTGATAAGACGACTGCATGATGAATTTCAAGATGACTGTCAGAGCTGACTGTGCTGTTTCTGCATGTAGCCCCCTCCCTCCACCTATATACCCCTGAAACTCCCCTTTAAGAGTTCTTGCCCACTGATTGTCAGGGGGAGTCGGCCTTTGAACATGAGTCCGCCCTCTCCCCCCGTTGCTGGCTTCTGAAATAAAGCAAACTTTCGTTTGCACCAACCTTGCCTCTAGAGTATTGGCTTTCGAGCAGTGAGCAACCAGACCCCACTTTTGGTAACGAAATGAGGTCTTTGAGAGCAGCCGGCCTTTATCTGTTTGGAAAATTTCTCCTTCTTACTAGGCCTATGCCTCAAAGCCACATTGGTGACTGGAAGGCTGTTCTTTGGATCTGGAACAGAGGAGTTACTAGTTATACAGGATGGCTGAATTTGAGTGGTGTGTTGAGAAGGGTACAGGTCACACTCTGAGTTCTCCTCCCTGGCCCCCTCTTCCAGTCTGTGGGGCCTCTGGCCAGTCTCCCACTTTCTGAGCCTCAGTTTCCTTATCTCTCAAAGGAAGGCAGTGGACTGAACAATCTCTAAAGACCCCTCCTTCTGTAAACATCTCTGGTGCTGAGGTAGCCTCATTCTCAAGAGCAAGAGCTTCATCAATCCGTCTCAAGTTACATTGGTGGTTAGAAGTTCTTCCGTCTTTTTTTGGTTTTAGAAATATGTAACGCTGTATTGTTTTGGTAATATTTTCTTCCTCTCAGGGCAGATATAGTATACGATGAAAATGAAAAGAAGCCTGTGAATAGAAGTGAGAAGAGTTGGGACAGAGAATCAGGTGGCAGAATATCTGGAAGCTTCTTGCAGTCACAGATGGTCGATGTAAACTGTCGTGGCAGGGAATTTCTGCCAGACGTCCCATGGAGTTTATTACTAAATGTGGGAGTAGTACACTTTTAAAAACATACTGTGCATGTAAAATCACTTAAAATACTGCAAGTGCAAAATCCTTTTGTTTCAGCAATATCTAATTCTTCCCTTCTGCTCTATAAATAATTTAGATTAAAATATCAGCTTTGGTGTTGAGCAGTTTTATTATCTTTTACAAAATTTTATCTTTTATAAAATTAAGTGACTCATTAGAAAAAATTGAAGTTTTGATTGTGTGGTGGCCCCTGGTTCCACGGTATATTTCATTTGACGTCACCCTTTTTTTTTTCAAAAAAGACAGAAATACCATAAAGGACAATTAAGAAGTGTAAAATGAATGTGAAACACTGGAATAAAATGAAAGCATATTATGCCACAGTGTGTGGTCTGAGTAAAAGCATGAAAATTGGGCCAGATGCTAAACTCAGTGTTAAAGTGTAACAGTTAATCTTGTAATATATGGAACAACCGTAATTAGGGAGTGGTTATATCTTTAAAATGTAACTCACTGTAGTAAAACCAGGCAACCTTGCAGGTGGAAGCAGGGATTTTATGGAACATTAAAGATGTTTCAATGCAAGAAATCCCAGCTACAGAAATTTGTAATTGAATATATGCTGTTTATCCTATGTATATAATAGCTAATAGCTACAGTTATGAATCTACATTATTATCTAGTTTGATCTCTACACACTCCCCAAAAGGTATTTGGGAGGTACTATTGCATTAATAGCTTCACTTTCGAGATAAAAAGTTGGACTTCAGACAGGCTAATTACTTGCCTGAGCTAATGTAGCCAGTAAGTGAAGTGGCTGGTACTCAAATCCTGTCTCCATGGGAAGAGTCTCTCTCATCATCATGAGCACGTAGATGCTCCAGAGAAGAGCATGTAGGAGTCCTCATTTTGTCCTGAAATGAGTTGTAGACTCTGGTACATTTGGCTTCGCCAAGTTCACTCCTTCTAAGTAAGTAGCCCATGAATTGATATTGTTACATCTATTTTCTGGATAAATTTGAGTTTTTTAGGATAAAATAAATCTGGCAAACATCTCGTCCAAGCTGATGTTAGCTTTTAAATTCTTAACATGTGGAAGATGAAGGACATGGGCTGGCTCCCCCTCCTTTATTCAGTTTCTCCCACCTTTATATGTAAATATGTAGAGAAAACTAATTGAATGGAATATAGAATGTTGCAAGATTATTAGGTCATTGAGCCCAAGCTCCTCTCCACTGCAGGGTTACAGTCTTTGACAGATATTTGTCCAGTTCACTATTTTAAGAGGCAGCCCATCTTTTGTGGGACAGTAGTAATTGTTATTGACGTCTTCCTTCCATTGGTACTTATTCCACTCACGAGAGACCCTCGGAGTTAGTCTAAGTTCTTGCTGTCATGAAATTTTTCTTGCTTGGTTCCCTTCCCCGCCCCTGCATTTAGACCCCTGAAGTTATTCTTTATATTGTGGTTTCCAGACCTTTCTACTTTCTGGTCCCCTTCCTTGGAAGTGTTTGTCAATGTTTCCCTTAAATGCAGAATCCACAGTTGAATAGTACCATCTGGAACGTAATCAGAGCCAGTAGTGGCACTGTTGACAATCTTGTTCTGGACATGATAATTCTATGAATTCTGCTAAAGATTGCATCTGATATGTTATTGTCTTATCAGAAGGTTACCTTTTAACAATGTTGCAATTAACAGAAGATTATAGATTTTTGGCCTCACATGGTTGCTCTTTTGCTAGATCTGCTACATTGTGAAGCTCGAACCAATTTTCACTTTGCTCCTTAGTGCAGTATTTTGTGATTCTTATTAAATTTTATTATGCTAGTTTTGATCTATATTTTAGTGTTTCGAAGTATTTTTGATTTATTAAACTTTTTCAAATTTGTATTCTTGGCAAATTCTGTAAGCATACTTTAAATGCCTTCATTCAAGTTGATAAAATGTTTGAGGCAGAGTTGAGTATAAAATTCTATAAAATGCAACTAGGGACTTCCCTCAATATTGATAAAAATCTATTCATATTCTTTGAGCATATTGTTCAGCTAAGTACAGTTTAGTAGGAACCATCATATTATTCCCTAACCCTTCATGGTCATCTTTGATCCTTGGTTTCTTGTACAATCCCTCATACAGCACAGGTCCCTGACAAAGTTTTGTTGAATGATTTGAATGTCTCCTTTGTAATAGCTCAGCATTTTGAGTTTTTGGCTCTTTGTGTTCAAACAAAATATGTCCTCCTTCAGAGGACAACTCATATCCTTCACCCTTCAGAAAGTTTTCCTCTACGAACTTCAAGCTACATTACATTTTTTTCAAGTTCTCAAGCTTAAACTTGTTTGTATCACACGTCTGAGCACTTAATTATGGGCTCCTTTGTGCTATTATCTAAAGGTTTATGGGTGTAGGTATGTGTGTTTGTAATGTGTATTTGCATAGCGACACCTATTTTTCTCCTTTGTTTTTCTGTGCAATATTCTCTACCATTTCTGCCTCTTCTCATTAGTATCACTTCAATGAGACCCCACTGTGAACACATTTGATTGGTTCAAGTTGGTCATCTGACACATGCTGAAACAGTCAGAATCCTTCCCTGGGAATTTTGGAAGTTGACAGAGTGGGCTAGCTCTTTTAGGAGCCTAGTTTTGTAAAATGAGAAGGTTGGGAGTTGTTCATGCTTGCAGACATGTAGGCAGAAGACATGAGTAAAATCAATCACAGAGTGGAAGAGAGACAGAGAAAGAAAGATAGAGAGACAGAGAGATGAAGCAGTTGCACAGAGAAAAGTAGCCACTACAACCAGAAAGTTCTGGTGGGATTTGAGTCCCTGGGACCAGTTTTTCCAAGACTCAGCCGCATTCCTTTGCTGGGGACCCAAAACACAGGTAGTATTTTAAATACTCCTTTCTTAAGCTACTTCAAATTGTGTTACATCAATATTTAAAATAGGAATTTCAGAGTTACCCATTGGCAACTCAAATAGCAGAGAAGAACACTAGAATGTGAGATGAAAGACAGGGTCTTCTTGTGGCTGGATTTGGCACTGTATGTGAGTTTTATTTGTCTCACAGAGTAATTTAAAAAATTAAAATAGTATCCAGAATTTTTAAAATTAGGAAAATTTTTACACACTGGATTTCTGACTTCTCTTGAAAAGTCCGAAGATCTAGCAGCACTGGGCTGGCATCCTACCTGCCACCAGAGGCTGGAGCTGCAGAACAGCTGTCTCCTTTGGAAGGAAAAGACACTCCCTAGTCTGTTTGGGGCTCACCATCCCATACTTACTGGAAGATGAGGCCAAAATCAGTTACCATGTCACATCACACACATACACATATATAAATAATTTTTCTTTAACAGTAGCTTTAAGAATGAGGAAAAAATGGGGGAAATGAAAGACTGACAAAGCCAAATGTTTCGAAAGAAATTTCTTTGTGAAAGTAAAAGCGTTTCCTATACTGGCTTTCCTTCCCTCACTTTACCTGCCTTGCACCCTTCTGTACATGACCCTGAAGAGAAAGGGACCTCTGTAGAGTGGAGAAAAGACAGGGCTTACCTAGGGAAATGGCCAGTGAAATGATCTGTGGCAGGGAATGGCCAATGAATTACTGGAGAAATTGGTATTTAACATTCAGGTTAACCTTGTTTACAACTTTAATTACCCTCCATTGTTCTCAGTTTTCAGTGAATACATGTTATACATAATGATCTTAGGTTAAGGGTGTTTGGTGGAATAAAGGCAAAGGGGGTTCTAGTCTGGGATGGTAGCAAGTAAGTAGAAATCTTCAGTGATCTGAGAGAAATGGTTAGAAGCCAGGTGGCAGTGAGGAGGGCTGAATCAGACACAGGCATGAGAAAAGCTCAATTTCCCAAAATACAGTAGAAAAAGGTGAAAAAATTCTCTATTGTAGGAGCTGGGGATGCAACTAAGTAGAATCATTTTATTTGATATTAAATGCAATTACTTGAATTGCTAATGTATAACTTTTACTACCCTATAGTTTAGTTCAATATGGTCTCTTGGGTTTTGCCCTCATGATCAGCTGTCAACACTTTATTTATGTCTTGTATTCAGATTCCTGAGAGAGGTCTGATTGAGTGAATCAGTCTGTATCTAGGACAAAACATCTCCAGTGGCCAGAGGTCTTTCCCCAGATCTTTATATAAGTGGCAGGCGAGTCTGCAGTTGGTGGCTATTGGGTCAGATATGGCCAAGGAGGTAGGTTTTCATGGGCAAATTCCCAGAAAGTATAGTAAAACTTTAAATAGGCCATAGCATCCTCCTCCTATCATTTTACCTAATTTTGTGAAATATGCTATGTAAGGTCTTGTCTAACTCACCATAAATTATTTTCTGAAAGTAAGTAGGAGACTACAATTAATGCATTTTAAAATCTAGGATAAATATCCTGATGTCTATTCTTGGCTTTCATCAACTCAAGTATGATATTCATAATTCCACGATTGTTATTACTTCCACTTCATTCAATATTTCTTCAACTTTGGTCAGAATAGAGACCAATATATTCACGATAAACTTTATTCAAAGATTGAAAAACTAAAACCCTTTATGTCCAAGGATGGATTATGTGCATTTTCATATTTTTATTTGATATACTTACTTTCTTTTTATATAAGCATGCAAAAATGTTATCAGAAAAGGCCACTTGAGTATTCCAATATTTAATTTCTGAACTGAGTATCTGGAAAGAAACTTTCAGGAACATTTTGTCTGAATAAGAATTAATCAGTATGTCAGCCATGGTCTAAAGATGCATTTTTGTTTTCCTTTTGTGCAATGCTTTTAGTCCAGTTATAGTATGCTCGAGCTGACCTCATAATTTCTGTTTATTGGAGCACAGCTTAGAGAATATTGATTGTGAAGAAGCAATCATTGAGCCAACTTTTAACATTTTTGCTTTAAATGAGCAATGAAATGGGAAGCAATTTTGCATTAACAACTCAGGCACCCTGTTGTTGAAGGACTATTTTGCATGTAGTTATGGTACGTTTAGTTCCACCTCACCACCTGCCTAGTGTTTATCAATAATAATGCTTAGAAAGACCTGCCTACCAGGTAAAAAATCAAATATTTGGAAGCCAAGTTGAATGATAAACTATATTTTCAAGCTTAAAGTGATGTTTTGCAGCTGGTATGCGATATTCTCTACTTGTTCCTTGAAATACCAATTTAGTAATGAATGGTTCTGTTATGTGGCATCTACATGGTGTTGTCATCTTTCCAGTAAGAATGTGGAAACTGGACATGGGTAAGCAGTAATAATGTTAGATTTTTACTTGAGGAAGCACAGATAAAATTGCTACCAAGGAAACTCCTAGGTTGGAGCCAGAGCAGCATTTAGGAAATATGTGCTGCGTAAAATTGTAAAACAAAGTGTCCAACGACGACAATTACTTTGCAATTCATTGGCTGAATTCTAGATAGAAATGCAGACTTCCTGTGAATTTTGAAAATGTAGTGAAACAACAGGGTGGGAAAAGGATGTCTTGGCAATATTGGGTAGTGGTGTCAGGGTGCAGTAGTGAGGGTGAGGAGGTGGATTTCAATGCATGCATCACTTATTGATTTAGATTTCTCCACAGACCTTGCCATTGTGTTGGTTTATTATACATCAGCTGAGACAATGCTAACAATTATTAGGATCATCACATTAAATTTTGAAGTATAATTTGAGGCAATAATATAAAAAACGTTGTTTACTTCTAAACATTTTAAAGATTTTTAAAAAGTGAATTAGAAACTTCTGATCTTCAAAGAAAGTAGAATCTTTAGGCTTCTGACAGTTTACTGAAAATAGGCAATCACTTGAATGAAGAGAAAAAATCACCAAGATTATACTAAGAAAGTCCATTAAAATGTATGGGTTCATATGGGGTATCATGTTGATTGACTTGTGTATATTGAAGAATCCTTGCATTCCTGGAATAAACCCCACTTGATCATGGTGTATGATCCTTTTAATGTGCTGTTGGATTCTGTTTGCTAGTATTTTGTTGAGGATTTTTGCATCTATGTTCATCAGTGATATTGGCCTGTAGTTTTCTTTTTTTGGGACATCATTGTCTGGTTGTGGTATCAGGGTGATGGTGGCCTCGTAGAATGAGTTTGGGAGTGTTCCTCCCTCTGCTATATTTTGGAAGAGTTTGAGAAGGATAGGTATTAGCTCTTCTCTAAATGTTTGATAGAATTCGCCTGTGAAGCCATCTGGTCCTGGGCTTTTGTTTGTTGGAAGATTTTTAATCACATTTTCAATTTCAGTGCTTGTGATTGGTCTGTTCATATTTTCTGTTTCTTCCTGGTTCAGCCTTGGAAGGTTGTGCATTTCTAAGAATTTGTCCATTTCTTCCAGGTTGTCCATTTTATTGGCATAGAGTTGCTTGTAGTAATCTCTCATGATCCTTTGTATTTCTGCAGTGTCAGTTGCTACTTCTTTTTCATTTCTAATTCTATTGATTTGAGTCATCTCCCTATTTTTCTTGATGAGTCTGGCTAATGGTTTATCAATTTTGCTTATCTTCTCAAAGAACCAGCTTTTACTTTTATTGATCTTTGCAGCTCATGCAGCTCAATAACAAAAAAACAAACAACCCAATCCAAAAATAGGCAGAAGACCTAAATAGACATTTCTCCAAAGAAGATATACAGATTGCCAACAAACACACGAAAGAATGCTCAACATCATTAATCATTAGAGAAATGCAAATCAAAACTACAATGAGATATCATCTCACATCAGAATGGCCATCATCAAAAAATCTAGAAACAATAAATGCTGGAGAGGGTGTGGAGAAAAGGGAACACTCTTGCACTGTTGGTGGGAATGTAAATTGATATAGCCACTGTGGAGAACAGTATGGAGGTTCCTTAAAAAACTAAAAATAGAACTACCATACAACCCAGCAATCTCACTACTGGGCATATACCCTGAGAAAACCATAATTCGAAAAGAGTCATGTACCACAATGTTCATTGCAGCTCTATTTACAATAGCCAGGAGATGGAAACAACCTAAGTGTCCATAAACAGATGAATGGATAAAGAAGATGTGGCACATATATACAATGGAATATTACTCAGCCATAAAAAGAAACGAAATTGAGTTATTTGTAGTGAGGTGGATGGACCTAGAGTCTGTCCTACAGAATGAAGTAAGTCAGAAAGAGAAAAACAAATACCGTATGCTAACACATATATATGGAATCTAAGAAAAAAAAGAAAAGGTCATGAAGAACCTAGGGGTAAGACGGGAATAAAGACGCAGACCTACTAGAGCATGGACTTGAGGATACAGGGAGGGAGAGGGTAAGCTGTGACAAAATGAGAGAGTGGCATGGACATATATACACTACCAAACGTAAAATAGATAGCTAGTGGGAAACAGCCGCATAGCACAGGGAGCTCAGCTTGGTGCTTTGTGACCACCTAGAGGGGTGGGATAGGGAGGGTGGGAGGGAGGGAGATGCAAGAGGGAGGAGATATGGGGACATATGTATATGTATAACTGATTCACTTTGTTATAAAGCAGAAACTAACACACCATTGTAAAGCAATTATACTCCAATAAATATGTAAAAAAATGTATGGGTTCAGAATACTCATTTTCAGGAAAAAGCCTCAGAAAAAATAAATCATGCCTACTCCTCATCCCCCAGTCCATAAGCTGCCATATATTTTTCTGCCATATGGGATTGGGTCTGCTCAGTCTCCCTACCCCCTCAAGCTGTTTATTGTACTAAAGTGCAGTGACAAACATTTTCTAGCTAATGGTTGGTGTTTATTTTTTTATTTGACTTTGATATATGTAAAATATGTAAACATATTATATTTCATATCTCACTTTAGAGAATAATGAGAAACTGCTTAGAAGGGAAAGAAGTCTAATGCTGTGACACCCTTTTGGTACAAGGGATATGTTTCTTGGAAAATCCATCTACATTCCTGGGCCAAACCTTGAAGACACTCTGATTATTGAAATATTTGAACAAGTTTTCTAACAGATTTTGTAACCCACTTAAATGCTGGCTCTTTAAAAAAAAAAAAAGTATTTTTATTGTAGCAAACTTACGTACTAGGTATTGTGCTCAATCTCCCCATTTGTGTTTGACCATTTCTTTCTCCATGAGCTCTCTGCTTTTGGTTATTGAATGATTATTTGAAATTTCACCTATTACACCAAGATTTAAAGTTTTTATCACAGTACCCCAGACACAAAATCACCCTGGACAAATGTTTGAAGTCATTAATGATGGTGATTGTGCAATAAACTCTAAGAAATCAAGCAGTTTCATGTGTCAACGATTTCTGAATTTTTTTTTTAACGTTCTGCTACGAATGTCAAAACCATGGAGTAAAGATTAAGCTCTGTCAATTTTATAAGCTGGTAGACCTTGCTTCTAGTGTTTGCTAGGCCCTAGTGTAACTCGTTTACACAAGCCATTTTTAAGCTCTTTGGGACTGTCACTTTATTAGTAAAATAAAAGGATCTGATTTGGTGGATCTCTGTAATCTTACTCTGAAATTACATGACTCTATTTAAGACTAATTTCTCTCTCAATAATCTTAGGACTTTTTTGATACCAAATTTTTTTTTTTTTTTTTGCGGTACGCGGGCCTCTCACTGTTGTGGCGTCTCCCCTTGTGGAGCACAGGCTCCGGACGCACAGGCTCAGTGGCCATGGCTCACGGGTCCAGCCGCTCCACAGCATGTGGGATCTTCCCGGACTGGGGCACGAACCCGTGTCCCCTGCATCGGCAGGCGGACTCTCAACCACTGTGCCACCAGGGAAGCCTGGTCCAAACTTTTTTTCCTTTGGGGTATACTCTTTTGTGTGTGTGTGGCTACACAAAAGCTAGGAAAAATGCAGAGTTTGGCTTATTTGGTGGTGCGGTAGGCCTAGCTAACATGTCCAAGTGAAAGGCCCTCAGAAGTCAGCGGACAGCATGAGCTCGCTGGGTATCTGGGGGTGGGGAAAAGAATCAGATGGAAGCCACTGAGGATAAGCATTACTTGGTTCACGATTTTGCCCCGGGTGCTGTGTGAGTTATTACATGGGAGAGAAATTTGAGGAAGTAGAATAATGGAACCACAGAAATGTTATAATGATTCTACTTTTCTTTTGTCATAATAAAAACCTTTCTAGCCACTGGGACTGTGCTGAACCATATTGGAGCCAGAGGGAAAAGGAAAAATCAGTGATACTAATCATATCTTTATATAAAATTTTGATATATTGTTTATCTTGTATATTTTTATGTTAATTTCTATTTAAAATATTGCATTAAAATATTATTTAATTGATTACTGAGATTTTAGAACCCATTAAATTTTCCCCCAGAGGAGAGTACATTACTCAACTCATCCTATCCTGGCCTTGCTGGCCACTCAATAATGACCCTTTGTCTGTGATTCCTCTCTGCCTCCTAATTAGGTTGGCAATGTGAGAAGAGGGTCTCCTTTTGGTTGCACATTGAGAATGTGCCCTCTAGCGAGGTTCTTGCTCTCTGAGAACTTAATACATCAACCAGTTGAAACCCCTCTGCTTGGGGCACGTAATGGGCCAAAAAGATGAATAGAGTGCAGTTTTCAAAAATGCCATCTGTGGTCCTTGTGGTTGCAATCATGAGCAGTTCATATGCCTAGGAACCATTCAATTGTATACTTAGTGGAGTTATTCCTGAAATTTTTAGACAAAAGATTAATGCAGAAGAAATTCTCTTTATAGGCAAAGCAAAACCACACCACTAAATGAGACGATCAATCTGCTGGAAGCAGGAAGAGCTGCCTGCAATTGCTCTGGGAAATGACATGGGAAAACTTGTTAAAGGAGGAAAAAGCCTGGAAAGTGTAACCACAATTTGGTGAGGTGGAAGGATCTGGGTATTTAGGGGAACAGAGAACAACTTCCAGCGTACATGTTGGGTAACTAATAATAGGCCTTGGACATGTTGCCTCCAATCCAACCAAAGTAATGCGTTCCCACAGCCCTATCATGGAAAATGGAAATAAAATGGGCTAGTGAACCAAAAGGAGAAATATGTACTAAGTTACACATCTCTGTGTAATAGAAAAAAAAATTAAAATAAAACCAAGTGTTAAAATAAGAACCATTTCATAGTCCATTTATAAAAGTTAGCAGGATGGCATGACAAGATGAAAGATGACAGGCTGGCTCCTTGTGATACAGGCCAGTTACTTATTCCTTCCTTCTCTTTTTGTCTATTCTGAGGCTTATGAAAAAGTTGCTTAAAAAAGGAAAATAACTGCTGGTAGGAATGTAAAGTGGTGCAGCCACTGCGGAAAACAGTTTGGTGGTCCCTTAAAAAGTTAAACAGAATTACCACAAGACCCAGATATTCTACTCCTAGGTATAAGCCCAAAGGAATTGAAAATAGGGACACAAACAGTTTATTGCAGCATTATTTATAATATTATTTATAATATGCAAAAAGGTGGAAACCAACTCAAATGTCCATCATCAGATGAAAGGATAAACAAAATGTGATATATTCATACAATAGAATATTATTTAGCCATAAAAAGGAATAAAGTTCTGATAAATGCTGCAACATGGATGAACATTAAAAACATTGTCCTAAATGAAATAAACCAGACACAAAATGACAAATATTGAACCATTATACTTATATGAAATATCTAGAGTATAAAAATTCATAGACAGAAAGCACATTATACGTTAGCAGGGGCTAAGGGGAAGGGGAAATGGGGAGTACTTGTTTAATGGGTACAGAGTTTGTTTCAGGCAATGAAAAAGTTTTGAAAGTAAATGCGATGATTGTATAGCATTGCATATTATAATTAACGCCACTGAGTTATATGCTTTAAAATGATTAAAATGACAAATTTTATGTTATATATATTTTATTACAATAAAAAGAAAAACAAAATGATAAAAGCGAAAAAAAAACGGAAAAACAGGAAAACAGATTTGTGTGAAATATAGTACTTCTACATGTTATTCAGCAAAGCCAATTCCTACATTTGGAAACCATGTTCTTAGTTAGATTTGTCCAACCCAACCCAGCATTAGGCAGAAGACCAGCCTTCGCCAGAAAAAATTTTTTCGCAGGAGTAAAAGAGGTTCTAGAGAAATAAAACGTTATCTAGAGAGGTAGTTAATGTGAATTAAAGAACACACATTGCCCATTTTGGTTTCACAAAGCTCTCTCCTCAATTAGGGCTAAATTACACCCTGGCTAAAGCAAGCCCTATGCCTCCTGTTCTTCCTACAGCTAATCAATAGCATAATCTCCTAGAAAGGGAGGGGTGACCCCTGACATCCCTCCCACACTGCTCTAATGTTTTCGGACAATTTTTATCCATGATGGTAGTGGTCAAGGGGCCGGGGCTGGGGAAACACGGTGTTTCATAGTTTCTTCCAAACCAAAACTAGCTGGTATATTTTGGGCACAATTTTGAAAGATTTGTGACTCTAAATATCTGAATACATTAGAATGTGGGATTTAAAGCATGTTTGCTATAGATTTTTTGTGATTAGCCTTAAAAAAGAACAGTGTGGCAGGTGCTACTTCTTAAAAAATCTAATTTGAACTTGATACACATTTATATGCAGTAGAACTATTTGAGGGCTAGATAAGAAATTCTGCTTATCTTTTCATTAAATCCAGGTTCCCCATATTAGCCATTTGTTAGCCTTTTTAGATTATTATAAATATTTGAAAGTGTTAAAGTTTTATTAAAAAAATCTCTTTCCTTATTCCAGAGTAGACTTCCTAGCTGGTCGTCTACCCAGGTTTCACTGCATTCTTGGCTGCTATAAGCTGAGGCACAGTTCTTCATATTTGCTTGGCTACTGACCTCAGATTTGGAAACCTAAGGAACAAAGGTGTCTTTCCTCTGGTGTTGAAAATTTTTATTCTCTTTGAATCATACTTAAAAATTTTTTCTCTTCAAATTTTTCCTTGTTATTTTTAGCCCTTGTTATTTTTAGCTTTTTGCCAAGTCCTTGGGTGCTTTTCTTCCTTTTTTCTCTTTGACTGCTTTATGCTCAGAAAGGGTAAATGGGATTTTATTACTCAGTGAATCATTTATAAATATGCTACATGTATAGAGTCTCCACCTCAGGTGTAAGAACATGCTGGGTGTCATGTAGGTGAGCGTGTAAATACCTGTGTATGTGTGTGTGGATATGCATGTCTACTCACTTCCTACGGAGAAACAGGAGCCAGAAAAAATAAAAGTGGGGTGGTCTGTTTGAGGTAGGTGCCACCTGAAACCGAGTGACTGTATAGTGCTGATATCTATACTTACATATAAACAATGACCCAGTAATGCACCTTTTATAAAGACATTTCATTTTGGGTCCATTTGAAAGTGTCATAGACACATGTATTCATCTCCAGAGTTGTTGTTTTCAAACATTTCAAGGGTTTTATTGTTTTGAATGCCTCAGAATGCTCCCTTTTGGTGTGATGTTTGATCCGGTCTGCAGTTGATGAAGTATCTTCTAATCGAAAATGTTCTTCATGACCGTGTTTAACTTCAAGGAATCTTTAGGCATGGTTTTGTGTACACATTTGCATCAATAGCTCATTCAGCTACTTGAGTTCTGCCTCAAGGACGTGGTTGCTGACGCTGGAGGCCCAAATAATTGCACTTCTAAGTGGCACTTCCTGAAACCAAAGGTAGCTGCTGTTGAATGAATGAACTTGTGAATCAATGAGGAAGTAATACTTACAATGGTCTGTTTGCTTTGGGGGAAGAGCATGGAGTGAAGAAGTTCACCTTAATCTATCACTGAAATGAGATTGGGGGCAGGGGGATGAGAGAGCTGAAAGATAAACAGCTGAAAGGAGAGTGATAGACAAGCAATATTTTTGCACACTGAAGAATGTTCTAGATTGCTAACGAGTCATCAGGAGGGGTCAAGTAAATCTGTTGTCTCTGAACCTGTTGGCCTCTACAGTGAGTTTACGCATGTTCTCCTAACCCTCCTTCTCTTTAGCTACACCCCTGCCCCGGCTAGTTAGTGTCTACACTGCCTTTGATTTTGTCTGCCTGCCATGCACTCGTGCTTTTTCTAAGAGCAGTTTTTTTTGGGGCAGGGGGGACCAGCCCCTGCCCTGCTGAACTCAGTTTCATGGGACTGTCATTCAAGGCGCCCCTGCTGTCCGCGGGGTAAGTGCAAACTCAAAATCGAGTTCTTTCTCCTTGATTTGAATTTTTTCCTGTGTGACACAAGGACAACCAAACAGGACTGTAATTCATTCCTCATGGTAGAGGGGTGGTGGTCATGGTGGCTGTGAAGGAATTGTCTGTTTGTTCCTAAATTCCTAGAGCTTCCTGGATTCTAGTTTCTTTGCAAAAAAAACACAAACAAACAAACTTTTTTCCCCCTGCTTTTTCTTTAATTCTAGGAGTAACCTTACGTTATGATAAAATATTCAGTTTTTTTCCTAGAGTCAGTTTCTGTTGTTTGCAACTGATGAAATCTAAGTGGTAACAGACTCTCCTCCCTCAGCCCCACACCCTGCACGGGCAGTTCTTCGTCAGACTGGCTCAGCCTTGGGCAGGAAGAAATGGAAAGAAGCCTGTCAGCGCTTCCTTGGTGTTGTCACTGTTTTCTGTTCCACTTAAAGATGAAATTTAGTCGTGTTTACTGACTCTTCGGATTACAAAAGATATATGAAATCTTGTACTCAGAGTGTTTTCCCCACTTTCATTTATTCTTAGTCTACGGCATCAGGATGCTCTATGCTCTACCCCAATCTCAGCTGGAAAAACTCCTCCATTGCAATTGGAGTGTGTATGTGCCACAGTGACCTGCCCTGGTTCCTTTAAGGGAGCAGGTAGGGGTCAGACAGAGAGAGGCACCTTCACACCCTATGCACACACACCCCTCTCCCCACTTCTTTCCTCTTTGCCACTCCACCCAGAAGAGGAAGATACGAGCCCATTCATGAGATAAAGGGCAGATACCGGCAAATAGAGAATAGAGAATAGAGAAGCTCCAGCAATTACAATATTGAGTACACACATATCACTTATTCTGGTAATGCTCAATCTTTCAGCATGCAAACGCCTCAGCACTACATGTGTGTTTTTTTGTTCAGTGTAATTTCAGCAATTGTGTAATCTTGTAAACATCGATTGAATATCTGTGCTTTCACGAAAGTAAAGTCCTGCTCTTATGCAAATACTAACAAAGTAGTTAAGAAAACAGAAGGAAGTAACAAAGAAAATAAGACCCGTGGGCAGATGGTTTCTGAAATTATATATTTTTCTGTGAAGCATTAGCTGTTTTAAAAGCATTAAGGCTCATTTTTCTTCTAGGATGTGGGTGTGTAATTTAAGATAAAACACCTTCATTGCACAATGCAAAGTTTACCTTGCCAAGTACTTAATTTATAATGACTTCTTTTTCTATTAAAATATTTCCTCAAATAATTTTTAGTAATTTTTCACGGAGGGGGTTGTTCTAGAAAGATTCTTATTTCAGGACTGGGAGAAAGCTTGGGAGGATTGTCCAGAGCAGAATAGAATATATTTCATTAAAGAATTCCTCCTTAAAAGGAAATTCTACGGCATCTTTTATGGACTTCTCTTAAAGTTTATCAGCTGCTCTGTCAGAAAGTTATTTAAAATTTTTGATCTAAATATCTCATGTTGCCCATCTAAACCCTTATTTTCTTTTTCCTAAAGTGAAAAACAGCCTGGAATCACATTCTGGGTAAGGCCTTTCATGGATGTGACATGAGCAGCTAAAATTCTCTCTTAACATGAGTTGAAACATTTCTTTTCTCATAGGCATGCTTTAATAACAACTTGCAGATTTTTAAGAATCTCCTCGCCTGTCTTCCTATCCCCGCATTTCTTTTAAGTGGTGGAGTTGGACGTGGATGAACTATGGAGCAGAAAATAAAAACTGAGCTCACCCTCAGGGCAGGATTCCTATTCCTGCATCCCATCATTGTGATTGATTTTTAGATCACAGTGACATGACGTTGAAAAGTCAATTTGCTGTTCAGGCTGACATCTGAATTGATTTCTTCTCTCAGTGGATCCGTCCCCGCACTTGAGGCCATCTGGCTTGACGCCCACGTGATTGGTCACTGAGGGTGGATTTGCCGCATCAGACCGTGGGAGATGCAGCTGTGCAGACACCCGTCCCTCCCTCGCTATCTGGTGTCTCTCATCAAATTAATCGCTGGATGGAAAATCGCCACTTTCTTTGCCAAAGTTGTTTTTCTTGTGAGGGACTGTGAACTGTGCTTCTGAGTTAGAGCTTCAGTTATCTTTCATCTTTTATGTGTAGAATATCAATTTCTCTCCCTCAGAGGTAGTCATCTTTTGATATCCTCTCTTGAAATATTAGATTGGTTTTAACCACTTTTTAAATTTAATAAATATGTCTCCATATGACAGAATTCTCACTACCTCTTAGATAGATGTCAACTGCACATTGAAGGCCTATGGTCTTTATTTTACCACTGAGGCCAAGAGACATGGGAAGCCAGGATTGCCTCTAGTTTTGCTCTCAAAGGTTGATAATGATCTTTAAGGAAGAAGAGGTATCCATCTTCTTGTGTGCTGTGTAATTTTATCCTATTGACTTAAGTCTAGGTCTAGACTATGCTATCCTCATTTTCGTTTTAAATTTTCTGTTTTTTTTTTTTTTTTTTTATGAGACTACCATATAGCACCGGATAAGAATTCTTGCTAAAGTTGGGACATTGCATCTCTCTCTTCCTCTGGATCCACCAGATCTCGTATTCTTTCATATTACAAAATTAGGTGAGTCTGATGAGAACTGTTCCTTACAGATGATGCATTCCGATGCCTTTTCGGGGTTTGTGAATTTACTGTACAATGCTTTCTTCTAGCAATTTCCTAACCTGGCTCATAGATTTGAAATAGCCAGAAGTACCTCCTTTTTCAAATATAACTACTCTATTTACTCTCTCTGTGCTTGTTTTAAAAAATGGAAATATTGCAAATATACAGAAAAACATAAAAAACTAATATGACAGAAATATTATTCCAGTTTGTGGTTACATAACAATTTCAAAATCTAGTCTTATGTTGGTAGGCATATGGGTTGTTTTCAATACTTTGCTTTTATAAATAGCAGTATAAAGAACATTGCATACAGGTCTCTGTGGCTAACCACCCCCCCCATAAGAGCTTCTCTGGAGCATATGCCTGGGAATGAAATTGCTGAGATGAAAAAGTCTGCTTATTTTTAATTTTATTAGATATTGCCAAATTTTTCTCGAAGGGCATACCAATTTTTAATTCCATCAGCTGTTTATGAGAGTTCATTAGTCTGTATTCTTGTTAACACCTGGGACTGTCAGACTTTAAATTTATTGCTAACTCGATGAGTGTAAAATGGTCCTGAATTGTGGTTTTAACTCGCATTTTCCAGATTATCGGTTAGGAGGAACATCTTTTCATTTGTTCGTTAGTCAATCATGTTACTTTCTCTTTGACTTGCCTCTTTATAGCTTTTGGCTATTCTATTGAACTTTTTTTCTTCTTATTTTTCAGAGTTCTTGGTAAATTCTGGATTCCATCCAGTGGTGGCTTTTTTTTGTTGTATTTTCTCCTGGTTTATAGCTTGTCTTTTCATGTTGTCTTTTGTTGTATTTTAGTTTTATTATTTAAATGCAGTCAGTAGTATATGTATTTTCTTTGTTGTTTATACTTTTGATTCCTTGTTTCAGAAATCTTTTTCTACCTTGCAGACATAAAAATTGTTACCCCATCTTATACATGTTTAAAATTTTTGTTTTTCATTTTTTGGTCTTTTAAACCACAAACTCTTTGTACATGGTGGCCCGATTTATTTATTTTCCATATGTTTAAAAATTATCTGTCCCACAACCGTTTATTGAATAGTCTTTTTTTGTGTTCTTTGTTCTTTACCACTGGGCTAATTTGCCAAGACTTCATTATCTTAATTGTTAGGGTTTTGTGATATGTTGCTTTCCTACTGCTCTGTCAAGTTACCCCAGCTTCTTCTTTGTTTCCAAAATTGTCTCAGCTTTTATTTTTCTATAAAATTTAGCATTAGTTTTTCAAGTTTTACAGAAATCTCTGTTGGAATTTTGATTGGAATTACCTTAATTTATATATGAATTTCAACAAAATAATTATCGATATATTTTGACTCTTTCTACCCATGAGCATCCTGTATTTTTCTTTTCTTTTTGCCATCCTTTTCTACCTTTCAATAATGTTTTGAAAGTTTTCTCCATATAAATGCAACCCAATTTTAAAAATGTTGTTTCTATGTATCTTTAAAGTCTGTTACTGTTATAAATGGAGTCTTTTAAAAATTAAATTTTATAATTGTTGCTGGTATGTGGGAATACTATAGATATTTATATTGCTCTTTTTTCACCTCACAATTCTGCTGAAGTTTCTTATTATAATTTGTCTATAGATTCTTTTAGAGTTCTCTAGGCTAAAAATCATGTCATCTACAAAATAATGACATTTATGCTTACTCCTTTTCAATCCTGAAATTTTTTGTTTTATTTTATTTTACTGCATTGGTTAAGACTTCCAGGACATGACTGAATAGAACCAGTGATAGTAATATCCTTATCTTATATTTGACTTAAAGGGAATGCTTCAGACTTCCCATTAGAAGGTATAACATTCACTCTAAATTTTTGGTGTATATCCTTTTTAGGTTAGTAAAGTGTTTTCCTAGTACTCTTTTGCTAAGAGGTTTTTTTGTTGTTGTTGTTGTTGTGGGTAGGATGAATGCTATCTAATGTTTTTCCCCTCTACCTATTGAGATAATCACATAAATTTCCTGTTTTAATCTATTAATGTGATCAATTACCTAATATATTTTTATCACATTTAATCATTCTTAATTACTGTTATAGATAAAACATGCATATGGTGTTTTTTTTAATACACTGCTGGATTTGGATTGTTAATATTATGTTTAGGATTTTGTATCTATATTCATAAGTGAGATTAAGCTATAATTTTCTATTTTAAAATATGTTGGTTTTTGTTTCAAGGTTATTGTTAGTTTCATTAAATGAGTTGGACATGAGCACCACGTCCCTTTTAAATTAGTGAAATAATTTATATAAGACTATCTGTTCTCTGAATGTTTGGTGAAACTTACCTCTCCCTTGTAAGGGAGACTAGGGTTGTATTTTTTGTGATTGAACATCCTTTAATAGCTCTTGTTGTATTTATTAAAGTCCTTTAATTTAAATTTATGTTATAGAAAATTATTTGTGCATATGCATATGAAAAAGTACCAATCTATGACACAAGTCTAACACACAAATATAAAAATATATAATGACATGAATATTATTGATGACAATTATCTAATCAGGGGCATAACTTTAAAGTCTAAGCCCCTACATAAATCCTGAACCCCTTTTGGAACTTTTTATAATCCAAATATATAAGTTTGAGTATGTTGGTGGCATGATAACAACAACTAATATTTATTTGGTATGTATTCTGTATCAGGAAGTTTATCTATATTTTTACATTTGTTGCCTATAACAATCCTGGGAGACATGGTTAATCCTATAAAACATGAGTAAGGCCTAGGGGCTAGATAAGTTGTACAAAATCTCATGGGTAGTGAGTGGCAGATTTGAGATTTAAACTAAATGTTCTGAAGGAAAGCTGATATCCTTTTCACAGCATCTTACTGGGAAATGGATGACAAAGACTGAGAATCAGTTTTGATAATAAGTAGTAAATTTTATTGTTGTTACTTTTAGAAACTGAGGTGCATTATATAGGCCTCTAGAAAAACTGACTGTGTAAAATATAAATACTGCTAAGGTTTTCATGTACTGTCAAATAGCCTATATACTGCACAACTCCTGGGAGCACCATTTATATGGGTCCCAAAGTCAATGACACTTCTCTGGATTTACGCAATATGATGACATTTAATGCTGCAAATAGGTACCTGCATTGCAAGGTTTTGAGGAAAGAAAGAAACCATTCCCAGAGATACACTTACTTTACAATTTATAAAAGATTAACTGCATTGTTGGGCTGAGTTTTGGAGTTCCTTTTAGTACATAAAATGGGGCTCGTTAAGATTGTATTTTACAAAAAACTTGTGATATTTGTGTTCTCAGTTTATTACTTCATGAAAAAAGGAGAAATGTGTATCAGATGAGGACAGTTAACTAAGTTTCAAATTTTTAGTTGGCATTGGCTATAATATTCAAGAAAAAAGTTCAGAAAGGAAACTGGCAAGGTTTGATGATTTGCTCATGAAAGAATTCTCGCAGTGCCATAGAAAAAGGAAACAAATGTGTTTTCATAAGGAAGTCCAGACTTTGTTCCCATTTAATTATTTTTCCTTAATTTTAAGAATAAGTGATTCTTGGGACTTCCCTGGGGGCACAGTGGTTAAGAATCCTCCTGCCAATGCAGGGGACACAGGTTTGAGCCCTGGTCCTGGAAGATCCCACATGCCGTGGAGTAACTAAGCCCGTGCACCACAACTATTGAGCCTGTTCTGTAGAGCGCGCAAGCCACAACTACTGAAGCACGTGCGCCTAAAGCCCGTGCTCCGCAACAAGAGAAGCCACTGCAGTGAGAAGCCTGTGCACTGCAAAGAGTAGGCCCCACTTGCTGCAGCTAGAGGAAGCCTGCACGCAGTAATGAAGACCCAATGCAGCCAAAAATAAATAAATTTATTTAAAAAATAAGAATAAGTGATTCTTAATAAGAATAAATAAATGACAATTTAGTTATGATACTAGGTTTGGAAATAATAAGCAAACTAATAAAATTTCATAATATGAACATATTTTATGGGCACTGGAAGTAACCTTTTTTTTTGAGAGTTTATTTCTGACCAGTACTATGCCCATTACATTTTCTGTTTTGAATGCAAAACTTTTGTAGTATTTCTGATTTCCCTCGACCCATCAATTCTTCTGTGCTTGTTTCTCCATTTTCCATTCCACTTTTACTTCCTTTACCCAAGATTTATTTTTTCCTTCTTTCTTCACAGCAGTATCCATTCTCCCTGCTGGCTGTCAGTTCTTTTTCTCCTCTCAAAGTCATTTCAGTCATTGTTCTTTATGCCTCTCAGAGGAATAAAAAAGGGCTGGTCTGTGAATTATTATTTCTCTTTCAAGCAAGGAGAATGCAGAGTGTGCTAAAAATCACTTTAATTTAATAGACTCTCAAAATGTGAATTTAGTTTTTTTCTCTCTTGCCATTAAAAAATTTATTTACCCTGTCATTTAAACTTTATAATAGATTCCAAAAACTAAACATTTAAAATGACACGAACACTTGGCACTTTTCTTTTTGGATTCACCCTTAAGCAATGTATAAAACCAGCACTTCTCTAAGTGTGGTAAAATCTTTGACTTCTCAAAACAAATGTGTTAATGTTTCTGAGTGAAGAGAAGCTAAAAACATTATTTGCAACTATTTCTAGGCTGTCTTGCCATGATTGCTTATTAGTAGAATGGGGAGGGTAATTGAGTAAAGCTGTGATAGACAAATGAAGGTATTTTTCCAGTAGGATACTTAGCTCTGTTTCTATACTATCTCAGATCAGCTCAGTAATTTCTAACCCTCACTTAAAATTTTTAAAAGCTCTGCATGTATTCCCAGGGAAAATCTTAAAGTTTCTTATGTGTTACACAAACATGCACATATGCATGCAGCATCCAACTTGCACCTTCCTAAAGTTAAAACGTTGACTAGGATATGGAATGCATTTCTCCATAATAACCATAAAGTGAGTGGTGGTTATGTTCTGTTAAAGCCCATTCGGCCCTTACATCAGTACTATATTATTGTGTCTAACATCTGTTGATAACGTTTTTTATATGAGCATTACATTCTGAGATCTGGTAGTGATGATGGTTATGGAGGTGGGGTGGGCAAGGCCTGTCAGTGACATCTCCCTGCAGGATGACCTTGTACTCCAGTGTGAAGGGATCGTGGTAAAGACATGCTGAAGCCAGAATCTGAGTTAGTCACAACTAGCTACATAGAAACTTGAGGTGATTTTACTTGCTATTTATGTAGAGTACAAAACATCACGTATCTTGGGGAAGTAGGATAATCATCTGAAAAAAACCAAAGCCACATGGAAACCTCTAGCTGTAGTGAAAATTAAAAGAGAGTATAATATGGGTCAAGGGTTCTCAGACATACCATGAGCAAATGCCTAGGTGCATTAACATAATTTAACAAAAATGTAATTAGGGTTCCCTGAGTAAAATACTTCTGTTTTCAACATTGACCATAAATGTCCCTTTAATTTCTCTTTATAGCCAAAATATAGCATTGGACTAAACTTTCACTGTCTGATTCGTAAAGAGGTCTGCATGGGTAAAGGATGAATGGAGTCTTGGTCTTCTCTTTTTTTCAGCCTGCCTTTTCTCTTGGTCCACGTACTGTTCCCAGTTTTCCTTGTGGAGTCTAAAGTGTATTTGGATATAAATTTTGGATCATAATTTTACCCCCTAGAATTTCCTCTCTACATTGCTCTTTCTTTCTCTTCCTCCCCTCTCCTCTCTTGGCATTTCTGCTGTATTTAGTTTATCATATTTATTTCTCAAATTTGGTAATCTAGATATTGTGCCTGTATACAATTTCATTAGATTTACCCACTTTTATTTTATATATTAGAGTTAGGGATTTGTGAAGTTAACATATAACTATGTATAAAACTTGACACAAATTTAATTAATTTTTTTCTGGAGATCTCAGACCAATAGTACCTGAATTTTCCAAAATAGTTATAACAATAGTACCTGGAATTCCTTTCTTTGTAGAGCTGGCTTTGGTCTTCATGGAGAGTTTAGCCTTAATTCTCAATCTTAGTTCTGTATTTCTGGATTCAACCTGCCTTTCACCTGAGAGTTACTCACAGAGAGTCTACTTGCTACTTAAAATGAAATCCAAAAGCTAGTAATAAAAATTTATTACTATCACTGTATTAATCTTTTATGAGAGAAAGACCAATGACAAATAAATTACCAGCAGAGGCTTATTCAAGACAATTAAGAAAGCCATGGAAGCAGTAGACAGTTTAATCTTTTTATTTTCATATACTGATTTGATTGAAAAGCTTTGAAACCCAATTTATATCAAGTCATTTAGGGTGAGGGGAGGACACAAGCAAGATATGAGAATCAAGAGAAAACCAGAACTAGATGTCAGCTCAGAATCCCAGGCAGCTCCAAAGATCTGGATGATAGGAGTCTACTGATTTTGAGTCAAGGGCTCTACTATTAATGTGATTCAGTTGCTTGTCACATGTGTGCTCCATTCTCCTCACTCTATTGACTATATTCTTCACCCTCCATTCTCTATATATCTTTTCTTGACCTTCTGCCTTCTGCTTACACATAATTTTGGTTTACTCGTAAATTTGGCTGTCCCAATTTCCTTTACCCTATATTTTTCCATGAACCTCACTAGCTTTCTCTGACAGTGGTATATATATATATATATATATATATATATATTTTAAATAAGTTTAAATTTCCTAAGATTTTTTTTTCATGTCAAAGTACATTATAGATTGCTGGCTAGACTGTGGATTAGCTTCTTATGGATCAAATGTCACTTTGGTCCAATCAACAGGTGGAGCCCTAACTTTGAAACACAGCTGACTTGAGTTGCCACTATGCAGAAGCTGTGAGCATGGGACGTTGAAGGGGCTTACTGGCACGGCAGGGACCATGATTAACAAGTTGAGTTACTATAGAATCTCTAATTCCTTCTTTATGTATAATCTAATGATCACTGCCTTCATAACAATGACCTAGAAGCACAAGATTCTGAAGCTCTTCAACATTCAGTAAACAATTAAATTATGTTCAGTAGAGTTTTAGTGTTAAGTGTATTTTACTGTATTCTAATAGTTTGAAAGTTGATGAATTTCTCTATGTCATTATACAGTAATTCCTAACTACCACAAACTACTTCTATTAATTAGGACAAAACAATTCCCCAAAAAAGCAATTATTTTTGTACTAAGAATTCTTGGAGTTTTAGAGACAAGTTCCCACCGCCCCCCACCCCGACTTAGCTGTGAAATAATGGATGGCAAAGAGCTGCTGCATATTACCTTATGGATCTTTACTGTGTATTTTTTTCCTTTAAGTTGCTAGTAAGAGCCAATCACAATTTCTGTTGATCTGCAACTAACTGTTGAAATGTGTTCCTCATTATTTATTAGGAGATAAGTGTCGCCAGCAAAATGTTTTATCTATTAAGCAATGATGAACTTTATCTTAGAAATAAAGTCATACAACTAGGGGTGATTGTACAGGAAGAATATCTGGAATATTCTTACACCGCAATTCAGTAATGACTCATTAGTGTGCAACAATTTGATTATAATGTGATTAAGGTTCTAGGAGTAAATAGCTTGAAATTCTTACTATTATGAAGCACACTTGCCTTTTTTAACTTTAATTAACTTTTACTGACTACTGCCACCTATGATACTACAATAAGTTTAAAATGGACAGTGAACAATCTGATTGGCTGTTGAGAGACCAATGGAGAATATAGGGTTTAGGAGGGTGCATTGTAGAATTCAGGTAATTCTACAAAAGAAAATTAAGGGGCTTCCCTGGTGGTGCAGTGTCTAAGAATCCACCTGCCAGTGCAGGAGACATGGGTTCGAGCCCTGGTCCAGGAAGATCCCACATGCCACGGAGCAACTAAGCCTATGCGCCACAACTACTCAGCCTGCGCTCTAGAGCCTGCAAGCCACAGCTACGGAAGCCTGCGTGCCTAGAGCCTGTGCTGTGCAGCAAGAGAAGCCGCCGCAATGAGAAGTCCGTGCACTGCAATGAAGAGTAGCCCCCGCTCGCCACGACTAGAGAAAGCCCGCATGCAGCAACGAAGACCCAATGCAGCCAAAAATAAATAAATAAAATAAATAAATTTTTTAAAAAACAAAGAAAATTGAGTGCCTTTACACTTAGGTCACAATGCATTGCCTAAGTTTGTTTGGGAAATATAGCTAATCTTTCTGGTATTTACTTTCATAATTTAGAAGATGAACCGTATGATGGAGATGTCTTTAAACACCAACAAATTATATTGAGTTGGGGGATTGGTCCGGTGGGCTAGAGGGTAATTAGAAGGGAATCACTATTAATCACCTATTATGTACCATGCAGTGTGCTATATGTGACTGTGAAACATTTATAATGCTCATTTTACAATAAGAATGTTGGCTTAAATACTGCCTAATGGTCACACAATTCCTAAATGAAAGACCTAGAATTCAAAACCAGGCATGATTCTTTTGTTTATATCCAAAGTTCATAATCTTTTGATGACATGCTGCTGCTTTACTCTGACTTGTCTCTAGTATCCTTTCCCTCCTCAATATTTCTCAATAAATGATGATTTTTTCAGATATTTAATGATAGTTTCAGTATTCCAGCAGGTGCAGCCAGTGTGGACTCGTGGGGAAGAATGAGATGGAAAAGTGACTTAGCTATAGACTTCTGGATGGTTAACGGAGGGCTTGACCTTGAATACAAGGAAAGGAGCATGAGTATTTGCAACTATTTCTAGGCTGTCTTGCCATGATTGCTTATTAGTAGAATGGGGAGGGTAATTGAGTAAAGCTGTGATAGACAAATGAAGGTATTTTTCCAGTAGGATACTTAGCTCTGTTTCTATACTATCTCAGATCAGCTCAGTAATTTCTAACCCTCACTTACAGTCTAGATTCTATGGAGTGTACTATGCAAGAAACCACAGCATAAAGAATTTAAAGATCAATTGGCTTTAGGAAAATGAAGCAAAGTATCGTAATAATCCACTGGTTTTGGAGCAAAGGCTCTTAATTTTTTTTTTTTTGTAAAACTTAGGTTAATTAGATTAAACCCATTAGGCTAAATGTATTGACCACTGTACAGTTCAATTTTATTCTGCTTTGTAAATGTATGATTAATTCTTAGTTTTACCTTATTATTATTATTAACATCTTTATTGGAGTATAATTGCTTTACAATATTGTGCTAGTTTCTGATGTATAACAAAGTGAATCAGCTATATCTATACATATATCCCCATATCCCTTTCCTCTTGCTTCTCCCTCCCCCCCCCATGCTACCCCTCTAGGTGGTTACAAAGCACCAAGCTTATCTCCCTGTGCTATGCCCCTGCTTCCCACTTGTTAGATAATTTATATTTGTTAGTGTATATATGTCAGTGCTACTCTCTCACTTTCTGCCAGCTTCCCCTTCCCCTTCCCCATGTCCTCAAGTCCATTCTCTATATCTGCGTCTCTATTCCTGTCCTGCCCCTAGGTTCATCAGAAACTTTTCTTTTTATATTCCATATATATGTGTTAGCATACGGTATTTTTCTCTTTCTGACTTACTTCACTCTGTATGACACACTCTAGGTCCATCCACCTCACTACAAATTGTTCAGTTTTGTTTCTTTTTAATGGTACTAGTCCATTGTATATATGTGCCACATCTTCTTTATCCATTCCTCTGTCGATGGACACTTAGGTTGCTTCCATGTCCTGGCTATTGTAAATAGAGCTGCAGTGAACATTGTGGTACATAACTATTTTTGAATTATGGTTTTCTCAGGGTACATGCTCAGTAGTGGGATTGCTGGGTTGTATGGTAGTTCTATTTTTAGTTTTTTTAGAAACCTCCATAACGTTCTCCATAGTGACTGTATCAATTTACATTCCCACCAACAGTGTATGAGGGTTCCCTTTTCTCCACACCCTCTCCAGCATTTATTGTTTCTAGATTTTTTGATGATGGCCATTCTGACTGGTGTGAGGTGATATCACATTTTAGTTTTGATTTGTATTTCTCTAATGATTAATGATGTTGAGCATTCTTTCATGTGTTTGTTGGCAGTCTGTATATCTTCTTTGGAGAAATGTCTATTTAGGTCTTCTGCCCATTTTTGGATTGGGTTGTTTTTTTGATATTGAGCTGCATGAGCTGCTTGTATATTCTGGAGATTAACCCTTTGTCAGTTGCTTTGTTCACAAATATTTTCTCCCATTCTGAGGGTTGTCTTTTCATCTTCTTTATGGTTTCCTTTGCTGTGCAAAAGCTTCTAAGTTTCATTAGGTCCCATTTGTTTGTTTTTGTTTTTATTTCCTTTTCTCTAGAGGTAGGTCAAAAAGGATCATTCTGTGATTTATGTCATAGAGTGTTCTGCCTATGTTTTCCTCTAAGAGTTTTATAGAGTCTGGCCTCACATTTAAGTCTTTAATCCATTTTGAGTTTCTTTTTGTATATGGTGTTAAGGAGTGTTCTAATTTCACTCTTTTACATGTAGTTCCAGTTTTCCCAGCAGCACTTATTGAAGAGGCTGTCTTTTCTCCGTTGTGTATTCTTGCCTCCTTTATCAAAGATAAGGTGACCATATGTGCGTGGGTTTATCTCTGGGCTTTCTATCCATTGATCAATATTTCTGTTTTTGGGCCAGTACCATACTGTCTTGATTATTGTAGCTTTGTTGTGTAGTCTGAAGTCAGGGAGCCTGATTCTTCCAACTCCGTTTTTCTTTCTCAAGATTCCTTTGGTTATTCAGGACCTTTGGTGTTTCCATACAAATTGTGACATGTTTTGTTCTACTTCTGTGAAAAATACCATTGGTAGTTTGATAGGGATTGCATTGAATCAGTAGATTGCTTTGGGTAGTAGAATCATTTTCACAATGTTGATTCTTCCAATCTGAGAACATGGTATATCTCTCCATCTGTTTGTATCATCTTTAATTTCTTTCAGCAGTATCTTATAGTTTTCTGCATACAGGTCTTTTGTCTCCTTAGGTAGCTTTATTCCTAGGTATTTTATTCTTTTTGTTGCAATGCTAAATGGGAGTGTTTCCTTAAATTCTCTTTCAGAATTTTCATTGTTAGTGTAGAGGAATGCAAGAGATTTCTGTGCATTAATTTTCTATCCTGCTACTTTACCAAATTCATTGATTAGCTCTTGTAGTTTTCTGGTAGCATCTTTAGGATTCTGTATGTATAGTACCATGTCATCTGCAAACAGTGATAATTTTATTTCTTCTTTTCTGATTTGGATTCCTTTTATTTCTTTTGCTACTCTGATGGCTGTGCCTAAATCTTCCAAAACTATGTTGAATAATAGCAGTAAGAGTGGGCACCTTGTCTTGTTCCTGATCTTAGAGGAAATGGTTTCAGTTTTTCACCACTGAGAACAATGTTGGCTATGGGTTTGTCATATATGGCCTTTATTACAATGAGGTAGGTTCCCCTATGCCTACTTTCTGGAGAGATTTTTATCATAAATGATTGTTGAATTTTGCTGAAAGCTTTATTTGCATCTACTGAGATGATCACATGGTTTTTATCCTTCCATTTGTTAATATGGTGTATCACATTGATTAATTTGTGTATATTGAAGAATCCTTGCATTCCTGGGAAAAACCCCACTTGATCAGGGTGTATGATCCTTTTAATGTGTTGTTGGATTCTGTTTGTTAGTATTTTGTTGAGGATTTTTGCATCTATGTTCATCAGTGATATTGGCCTGTAGTTTTCTTTTTTTGGGACATCGTTGTCTGGTTGTGGTATCAGGGTGATGGTGGCCTTGTATAATGATTTTGGGAGTGTTCCTCCCTCTGCTATATTTTGGAACAGTTTGAGAAGGATAGGTATTAGCTCTTCTCTAAATATTTGATAGAATTCGCCTGTGAAGCCATCTGGTCCTGGGCGTTTGTTTGTTGGATGATTTTTAATGACAGTTTCAATTTCAGTGCTTGTGATTGGTCTGTTCATATTTTCTGTTTCTTCCTGGTTCAGTCTCAGAAGGTTGCGGTTTTCTAAGGATTTGTCCATTTCTTCCAGGTTGTCCATTTTTTTGGCACATAGTTGCTTGTAGTAATCTCTTGTGATCCTTTGTATTTCTGCAGTGTCAGTTGTTACGTCTCCTTTCCATTTCTAATTCTGTAGATTTGAGTCTTCTCCTTTTTGTTCTTGATGAGTCTGGCTAATGGCTTGTCATTTTTGTTTATCTTCTCAAAGAACCAGCTTTTAGTTTTATTGACCTTTGCTATTGATTTCTTCATTTCTTTTTCATTTATTTCTGATCTGATCTTTATGATTTCTTTCCTTCTGCTAACTTTGGGGTTTTTTTGTTCTTCTTTCTCTAACTGCTTTAGGTGTAAGGTTGTTTATTTGAGATTTAGATTGTTTATTGGAGATTTAGGTTGTTTATTTGAGATTTTTCTTGTTTCTTGAGGTAGGATTGTATTGCTATAGACTTCCCTCTTATAACTGCTTTTGCTGCATCCTGTAGGTTTTGGGTCATTGTGGTTTCATTGTTGTTTGTTTCTAGGTATTTTTTGATTTCCTCTTTGATTTCTTCAATGATCTCTTGGTTATTTAGTAGCGTATTGTTTAGCCTCCATGTGTTTTTATTTTTTACAGTTTTTTTTTCCTGTAATTGATATCTAGTCTCAGTGTTGTGGTCAGAAGAGATACTTTATATGATTTCAGTTTTCTTAAATTTTCCAAGGCTTGATTTGTGACCCAAGATATGATCTATCCTGGAGAATCTTCCATGAGTACTTGAGAAGAAAGTGTATTGTTTTGTTTTGGATAGAATGTCCTATAAATATCAATTAAATCCATCTTGTTTAATGTGTCACTTAAAGCTTGTGTTTCCTTATTTATTTTCATTTTGGATTATCTCTCCATTGGTAAAGTGGGGTGTTAAAGTCCTCTACTATGATTGTGTTACTGTCAATTTCCTCTTTTATGGCTGTTAGCATTTGCCTTATGTATTGACGTGCTCCTATGTTAGGTGCATAAATATTTACAGTTGTTGTATCTTCTTCTTGGATTGATCCCCTGATCATTATGTAGTGTCCTTCTTTGTCTCTTGTAATAGTCTTTGTTTTAAAGTCTATTTTGTCTGATATGAGAATTGCTACCCCAGTTTTCTTTTGATTTCCATTTGCATGGAATATCTTTTTCCATCCCCTCATTTTCAGTCTGTATGTGTCCCTAGGTCTGAAGTGGGTCTCTTGTAGAAAGCACATATACTGGTGTTGTTTGTGTATCCATTCACCCAGTCTGTGTCTTTTGGTTGGAGCATTTAATCCATTTACATTTAAGGTAATTATCGATGTGTATGTTCCTGTTACCATTTTCTTAATTGCTTTGGGTTTGTTTTTGTAGGCCTTTTCCTTGTTCTGTGTTTCCTGCATACAGAAGTTCCTTTAGTATTTGTTGTAAAGCTGGTTTTGTGGTGCTGAATTCTCTTAAATTTGCTTGTCTGTAAAGTTTTAATTTCTCCCTGAAATCTGAATGAGGTCCTTGATTGGTAAAGTAATCTTGGTTGTAGGTTTTTCCCTTTCATCACTTTGAATATGTCCTGCCACTCCCTTCTGGCTTGCAGAGTTTCTGATGAAAGATCAGCTGTTAACCTTTTGGGGATTCCCTTGTATGTTATTTGTTACTTTTCCCTTTCTACTTTTAATGTTTTTTTTTGTATTTAATTTTTAGTTTGATTAATATGTGTATTGGCATGTTTCTCCTTGGATTTATCCTGTATGGGACTCTCTGTGCTTTCTTGAGTTGATTAACTATTTCCTTTCCCATGTTAGGGAAGTTTTCAACTATAATCTCTTCAAATATTTACTCAGTCCCTTTCTTTTTCTCTTCTTCTGGGACCCCTATAATTCAAATGTTGGTGCGTTTAATGTTGTCCCAGAGGTCTCTCAGACTGTCCTCAATTCTTTTCATTCTTTTTTCTTTATTCTGCTCTGCAGTAGTTATTTCCACTATTTTATCTTCCAGGTCACTTATCCGTTCTTCTGTCTCAGCTATTCTGCTATTGATTCCTTCTGGAGAATTTTAAATTTCATTTATTTTGTTTGTTCATTATTGTTTGTTTGCTCCTTAGGTCTTGTAGATCCTTGCTAAACATTTCTTGTATTTTCTCCATTTTATTTCCAAGATTTTGGATCATCTTTACTATCATTACTCTGAATGCTTTTTCAAGTAGACTTCCTATTTCCTCTTCATTTGTTTGGTCTGGTGGGTTTTTACCTTGCTCCTTCATCTAATGCATATTTCTCTGTCTTCTCATTTTGTTTTACTTACTGTTTGGGTCTCCTTTTCGCAGGCTGCAGGTTCATAATTTCCAGGTTTTTTTGGTGTCCTCCCCCAGTGGGTGAGTTTGGTTCAGTGGCTTGTGTAGGCTTCCTGGTGGAGGGGACTGGTGCCTGTGTTCTGGTGGGTGGGGCTGGATCTTGTCTTTCTGGTGGGCAGGGCCATGTCCGGTGGTGTGTTTTGAGGTGTCCGTGAACTTAGTATGATTTTACGCAGCCTCTCTGCTAATGGGTGTTGGTGTGTTCCTGTCTTGCTAGTTGATTGGGGTGGGGCATCCAGCACTGGAGCTTGCTGGCTGTTGGCTGGAGCTGGGTCTTAGCATTGAGATGGAGAACTCTGGGAGAGCTCTCACCTCTTCATATCACCTGGGGCCAGGAGGTCTCTGGTGGTCCAATGTTCTGAACTTGTCTCTCCCACCTCAGAGGCTCAGGCTTGACACCAGGCCGGAGCTCCAAGACCCTGTCAGCCACATGGCTCAGAGGAAAAGGGAGGAAAAAAGAATGAAAATGAATAATTTTAAAAAATTATTTTAAAAAATAATAATAATTTTAAAAAAGAGAGCAACCAAAGTAATAAACAAATCTATCAGTGATCACAAGTGCTAAAAACTATACTAAGATAACCATAAAAATTAGAAATATGTCAGCTGCAGACAGCAGACCCCAAGTCTACAGTTGCTCTCAAAGTCCACTGCCTCAATTTTGGGATGAATCATTGTCTATTCAAGTATTCCACAGTTGCAGGGTACATCAAGTTGATTGTGGGCATTTAATACGCTGCTCCTGAGGCTGCTGGGAGAGATTTCCCTTTCTCTTCTTTGTTCGCACAGCTCCTGGGGCTCAGCTTTGTTTTTGTCCCACCTTGTGTGTGCATCACCTGAGGGCCTCTGTTCTTCGGTCAGACAGGACGGGGTTAAAGTAGCAGCTGATTAGGGGGCTCTGTCTCACTCAGGCGGGGAGAGGGAGGGGTACGGTAGTCATAATTGGAATGCAATGCTAGCCTGCGGTGGCTGAGGCTGGCGTGATGTTGCAACAGCCTGAGGTGCGCCATGCGTTATCCTGGGGAACTTGTCCCTGGATCACAGGACCCTCGCAGTGGCATGTTGCCCAGGCTCCTGGGAGGGTGTGGGTAATGACCTGTGCTTGCTTGGTGGCTGCAGCAGCAGCATTAGCGTTTTATGCCTGTCTCTGGGGTCCGAGGTGATAGCCGCAGCTCGCAACCGTCTCTGGAGCTTGTTTAGGCAGTGCTCTGCCTTCTGTGGGCAGACAGGGAAGGAATCCTCTCTCCTGGCGCACCCTGAAACAATGGTCTCTTGCCTCTTAGGCAGTTCCAGACTTTTTCTTGGACTCCCTCCCGGCTAGCTGTGGCACACTAGCCCTCTTCAGGCTGTGTTCACGCAGCCAACCCCAGTCCTCTCCCTGGGATCTGACCTCTGAAGCCCAAGCCTCAGCTCCTAGCCCCCACCTGCCCCTGCAGGTGAGCAGACAAGCCTCTCGGGGTGGTGAGTGCTGGTCAGCACTGATCCTCTGTGCAGGAATTTCTCCGCTTTGCCCTCTGCACCCCTGTTGCTGTGCTCTCCTCTGTGGCTCTGAAGCTTCCCCCCCATTCCCTCCCCGCCCCCCCCCCCCCGTCTCCACCAGTAAAGGGGCTTCCTAGTGCGTGGAAACTTTTCCTCCTTCACAGCTCCCTCCCAGAGGTGCAAGTCCCATCCCTATCTTTTGTCTCTGCTTTTTCTTTTGCCCTACCCAGGTATGTGGGGGAGTTTCTTGTCTTTTGGGAGGTCTGAGGTCTTCTGCCAGTGTTCAGTAGGTGTTCTGGAGGAGTTGTTCCACATGTAGATGTATTTTTGATGTATCTGTAGGGAGGAAGGTGATCTCCATGTCTTACACCTCTGCCATCTTGAAGGTCCCCCTTACCTTATTTTTTTAGTAATGTTGTACTTTAGAACAATTTTCCAATGACCATTGAATAAAGAGTTCTACATTTTCTAGTGCTTAATCATAAAATTTCAGAATAATGAGGGACCATAGGAAATCATGTCATGTCTAGCTTTCAAACTGATTTATCCCCCTGAACAATGATATTCAGCTCTGATTTTGTTACCTTCTAGGGTGAGTCCAATGATCTAAAAATTATTGAAGCAAAATTTAAAAAGTAAATGTATTCTTTGTATATTGGGCTAGTAGATATAAGAAATAAACCAACTTGAGCTAAGTGTCATTAATAGAATACACATCTAAACAATAGCAGAACATACATTCTTTTCAAGTGCACGCAGGGCATTCTCTAAGATAGACCATTTGCTTGACTGACTATAAGACAATTCTCAACTACTTGTAAGGGAAAAAATATACTCTAAAAAGACATGGGTCCAAGAAGAAAGAACAAGGGATATTAGAAGATAGAACTGAATGTTAAAGAACATACAATATATCAAAATTTGTGAAATGCAGCTAAAACAGGGCTTGGAGACACATCTATCTATCTATCTATCTATCTATCTATCTATCTATCTATGTATCTATATTTTTTTGCGGTACACGGGCCTCTCACTGTTGTGGCCTCTCCCGTTGCGGAGCACAGGCTCCGGACGCGCAGGCTCAGCGGCCATGGCTCACGGGCCCAGCCGCTCCGCGGCACGCGGGATCCTCCCGGACCGGGGCAGGAACCGGTGTCCCCTGCATCGGCAGACAGACTCTCAACCACTGCGCCACCAGGGAAGCCCTCACATCTATATTTTTAAATGCTTATATTAGAAAATGAGTGGTTTGAATTCAGTGATCTCTGCTTCCAGCATTAGAAGCTAGAAAAAGAACAACCCAAAGTAAATAGAAGGAAGAAAATAATAAAGAGAAGAAATCAGTGAGATAAAAATCAGACAAATACTAGATAAAAATGAATAAAAATCAAAGACTGGATCACTGAAAAAACATACAATTGGTAAACTTCTGACCAGACTAATCATGGAAAAGCAGACTAAATCACCAATATTAAGAATGGAAGGGCTTCCCTGGTGGCGCAGTGGTTGAGAGTTCGCCTGCCGACGCAGGGGACACGGGTTTGTGCCCCGGTCCGGGAAGATCCCACATGCCGCGGAGCGGCTGGGTCTGTGAGCCATGGCCGCTGAGCCTGTGCGTCCGGAGCCTGTGCTCCGCAACAGGAGAGGCCACAACAGTGAGAGGCCCGGGTACCGCAAAATAGAAAAAAAGAATGGAAGAGGGGATATCACTATAGATCCTATACACTTTGAGAAGATAACAGAGGATATTTATGAACAACTTTATGCCAGTAAATGTGATGAAATGGACAAATCCTTGAAAGACACCAATTACCAAAATGAAGTAAAAAAGAAATATAAAATCAGAATAGACCTATATCTATATCTATTAACTTGAATTCATAAGTGGAAACCTTTTAGATAGATAGCAAATCCATCTAAAAGATAGATTTACTGGTGAATTCTGTAAAACATACAAGAAGAAAATTTTCCCAACCTTACAAAAACTTATCCAGCAAGTGAAGGAGGAGGAGGTTAAACTCATTTCATGAGGCTAACATTAATATATTGCAAGAAAAAGAAAGTATAGATCAGTATTCTTCAACAATATAGACACACAAATCCTTAAAATATTAACAAATATGTAATATGTTAGAATGACTAAGTGGGTTTATACCAGAAATCCTTATCTGTTTTACATCCAACCTAGCTAAATGAGACATTTACATTGGTGTAAAACTTAAAAAAAAAACTGCTAATTGAGAGTTTGTTAAATTTGAAATGGCTTACTCTAAAACATATCTACAGGTTTACTAAACTTACAAAGTTTAACGACATGATTCTTTTTTTTGTCACATCTTTATTGGAGTATAGTTGGTTTACAGTGTTGTGTTAGTTTCTGCTGTACAACAAAGTGAATCAGCTATACATATACATATATCCCCATATCCCCTCCCTCTTGCGTCTCCCTCCCATCCTCCGTATCTCACCCCTCTACGTTGTCACAAAGCACCGAGCTGATCTCCCTGTGCTGTGAGGCTGCTTCCCACTAGCTATCTATTTTACATTTGGTAGAACAGCACGATTATTGATTAATTACTCCTCAATATATATATTTCTTGTCTCTTGTGTTTCTGAAACCTGATTAGCATTGGTATTGTGCCCCATTTGACAAACATTTTCATAACTGAGGAGAAGAAAATGGAGGTGAGAAAAAGAAAAATTTTTAATTTTCATCTTTTTTTCTGGCCTAAAATAATTTTATCATTTAAGGCTACACACTGAACAAATATAAATCTTTTAAAATTGAAAGTTGGGGACTTCCCTGGTGGCCCAGTGGTTAAGATTTCACCTTCCAATGCAGGGGGTGCGGGTTCCATCCCTGGTCGGGGAGCTAGGATCCCACATGCCTCGTGGCCAAAAAACCAAAACATAAAACAGAAGCAATATTGTAACAAATTCAATAAAGACTTTAAAAATTGTCCATATCAGAAAAATCTTTAAAAAAATAAAATTGAAAGTGTAATGTTTCTTATGGTACAAATTTTTTGTGTAACAAAAAAAGCAAATTCCATTCTTGGAGAAAACTATTATTAAACTCTTGATAAAACATTTCCACTCTGTTCAATTTAATAGATATGCCGTTGGCAAGAGAATCAGAGAGAATCATTGCCTTGTGAGTTCTAATTGGGGCAAAATGGCTGTAGGACATTGAGTAAGGAACATCTTTGGGCCTGTTTCCTCATCTATAGAGTATTTATGTATTCCTAAAGTGGGAAGAGACCATAAACAATGTCTAACGAGTCACAGAATCACTTTTATGTACACCTGAAACTAATATAATATTGTAAATCAACTCTACTTCAATTAAAAAAAAATAAAACATACAAAAAAATATACAAATCCCGTGTCCCGACTCTTGAAGGCATAGAAATAAAAGTAAACCCACATTAAACAGAAGGTGGCAGTGTTGTTGAAGAAAAGGCCTGGATTTTAATTCCAGCAAAGGCAGGTGGGTTACTTTGATAAAATTAGTGCTGCAGCAAATTAGTGGCAAACCACTAATTTAGCAAGATTAAGATATCCTGTTACAACAGTTACAAGTTTTTTTCTGAGGTTGATAACATCATTACACATGACATTGCTTTACTGTGAAATGAGACAGAATCAAATGTGATCACCTAAAGCTCACACAAATATAGGAGTCATGCTAAGCTCAGGGCTTTCAAGTGAATAGTAATTATTGTTACATTGGTTTCAGGTATTTTGAAAGCGTTTGCCTGGCTATTATTGACAACTTCCCCATACATATTTGCAATTTGTCATGGATATTTTTAGTGAGGCAAAGTTTTTGTTTTTCCAACTTTTTGAAATGAAGGGGCATTCAAGCATATATATTTTAATGGGCTTTAGCAGCTTATCTTTAACACTTGCTAATGGAATTTAATAATTTGGTGTTTGTTCTCTGTCTTAAAATTATTTAATACGAGTTCAGTGCCTATAGTGGGATTAAAATATGACATTTATGATCGATTGTTTATCAGAATATACTGGAAGAATAGTGTTCTCTTTACAACTTTGTAAAGCCATTTGTCAAATCAAGGTTTTGTTTAGACTGTTTTAATATATCAATATTTACTTGGGTCAGGTACAGCTCTCCCCCAGGGTCCCTTAGTTTCCTAGATTAGGTATACTGCTTTTTATTGGAATACCCCTTCTCCCCTCAGCCTTTCTGGGATTATCTACTATATGAAATAGACAAAGTTACAACCCAAACTGTCATTCTGTCCCTTTGCAAAAATTGTTGGGAAATATTAAACTATCAGAGCAAACAGCACCAGCCATGCCAGAGATGAAGCATGCAGATTACATGTTAACGCTAACACTCGCAGAACCCTGTTTTGTTTGGGTTTCTGTCATTTCCACAGGGCTCATAGGCAGTAGTGAGAAACCCATGTGGGAGGGTGGGAAGGCCTCTCCAGTCATGGATATCAAAGCCTCCAGCCTTTGCAGTGCTGGGCCACCACCTCCTGTGCTTGTTGACTTCTCCCCCGTTGCAGTGACCCTTCCAGGAGGAAGGCTGGAGTCTCGTTTTGTGTGATGCCCTCTTTCTTCCTTCATGAGGCCAGCTCCTCTCTTTGGCTATTATTTTCCCGAAAGAGTCACTCCATATCGTTATACCTTGGTTTCTCCACCCCCAATCCCACCAGCCTAAACCACTTATTCCCCTTTCTGTGGTGACTTGTTGCACTGTGCCAGGAGCAACCCTCCCGCTGCCTCAAATCTCCCTGCAGCAGCAGTCACAGTGACCTCTCTGCGCTTCCTCAATTACCTGTTCCCATCTCAGGATTTTTTTTTCTTTTTTTAAATCGAAGTGTAGTTGATTTACAATGTTTCAGGTGTACAGCAAAGTGAGTCAGATATGCGTGTGTGTGTGTGTGTGTGTATATACATATATATATGTATTCTTTTTTAGATTCTTTTCCATTATAGGTTATGACAAGATATTGAATATGGTTCCTTGTGCTATACAGTAGGTCCCTGTTGATTATCTATTTTATACATAGTAGTGTGTGTCTGTTAATCCCAAGCTCCTAATTTATCCCTCTCTGCCCTCCCCGCTTCCACATTAGTAACCATAAGTTTGTTTTCTATGTCTGTGAGTCTATTTCTGTTTTGTAAATAAGTTAATATGTATCTTTTTTAGATTCCACATATAAGCGATATCATATGATATTTGTCTTTCTCTGTCTGACTTACTTCACTTAGAGATTACCATACGAAATCCATCTATGTTGCTGCAAATGGCATTATTTCATTCTTTTTTATGGCTGAGTAATATTCCATTGTATATGTGTACCACATCTTATTTATCCATTCCTCTGTTGATGGACATTTAGGTTGCTTCCATGTCTTGGCTATTATAAACAGTGCTGCAATGAATATTGGGGTGCATGTATCCTTTTGGACCATGTTTTACTCTGGATGTATGTCCAGGGGTGGGATTGCAGGATCATATGGTAGCTCTATTTTTAGTTCTTTAAGGAAACTCCATACTGTTTTCCATAGTGGCTGCACCAATTTACATTTCCACCAACAGTGTAGGAAGGTTCCCTTCTCTCCACACCCTTTAAATCTTTTTTACTCTTTTTTTTAAAAAATAAATTTATTTATTTTATTTATTTTTTATTTTTGGCTGCATTGGGTCTTTGTTGCTGCGCGTGGACTTTCTCTAGTTGCGGTGAGCGAGGACTACTCTTGGTTGCAGTGCGTGAGCTTCTCATTGCAGTGTCTTCTCTTGTTGCAGAGCACAGGCTCTAGGCGCGCAGGCTTCAGTAGTTGTGGCACACGGGCTCAGTAGTTGTGGCTTATGGGCTTAGTTGCTCCACGGCAAGAATTTTTTGTTTGTTTTGTTCATTGCTGCATTTCGAGTGCCTAGAAAAAGTGTGTGGCGGAAAGGAAGCATGCAATAAATAGTTGTTGAATGAAGATATGATCAAATTTCCTCAATGGACTTTTCCATGCGATTAGAAGATTTTTCTTCTTTTTTCATTTTCTTTGACATAATAGAAGGAACACAAATGCAGTGAGGCAGCATACATGATTTTAAAGCATGGTAGATGTTTAAAAATACTTTATAAAAATCTTTGTATTCATAATGTAACCAAAGACAACTTGCAGGAAAATATGTAGTAATATAAAAATTAAACTCATATTCTGCTGTATAGGCTTAATAATTGAATCATTTTTAGGTACAGATTAAGGCCAGCTTGCATCTTTTTGCATCTTCTCATAGATGAGTTTATTATTCTTTGCTCAGTGTTTCCTCTAGGAGGCTACAGTGATTCTTTGGCTGCCAGGCCACTAGGTAACGTCGCCAGAAGTTGCTGGCCATTTTTATTCCCTTCCTTTCCTTCCCCTGGCCAACCCTGAAAAGCACAAGAAGCATAACATAGTCTACAGATCACTAGTCAAAGTGTGCTTCCTCTGAGGTGCTTACCCAAGTTTTGTGCTTAAGAGCTATGCAAGTTAAAAATTTGTACTTAAAGAAAAGATATTCTGATAGCACTTCATCAGACACTCTGAACGCTAACTAAACTGGAAAGCCCTCTTTTCTTCATAAATACCATTTATAAGTTAGCCTTATTCCAAGATCCACCCCCCATTCTCATGAGCAGAACTTTTCTGGCTTCATACGTTCAAATTTTCCTCATTCTTTAAGGCTCAATTCAAATGTTACCCCTTCTTTATTTTTGTCTCTGACTTTCTCAGATGGAAAGGGATATCTAACTTCTTTCCACACAAAGCACTTTGACTAGATCTGCATAAATGTTAATCTAGCATTTCAAGGAGTTTACAGGCCAGCAGAAGAGGGAGACATGCATGCTAATAACTCTGACACAAGGTAGAGGCTGATCAGTATCTTTTCAGGTAATCAGATAAAGTCCTATGAGTATATAGAGAGGCAGATTAGTGGCTTCTGACTGGTTCATGGTGGAGGGGTAGTAAGCCCTTAGGAATGGATACACTTTGGGAGGCAGAGAAGAGGAATGAAAGACTTGCCATGGTAAGTGATAGACAGAGGCATGGGAGCAGGAGTCTTCCAAGAAATAGTAACTGGCTCAATGAATACAGTCCAACAGAGTTTATCAAAGGATGTTTAATGGGAGGTAGGACTGGAAAAGTGGGACTGGGCCAAATTATGAAGGGCTTTGAGCACCAGGCCAAGGAATTTAGACTTCTGCTGGGAATGGAGAACCATTGATGTTTTCAACAGAGGAGTGACATGGACAGAGATGTACTTAAGGAATATTAAATAAACCAATGTGCACATAGGATGGCTTAGAGTGGGAAGAGACTGTAGACAAATAGGTCATTGCAACAGTCAAGTGGAGAGATGACCAAAGCTTGAACGTAATAGCAGCATCGAGAAAAGAAAGACAGGGCTGGTGCATTGGCATGGCTGAGCTAGGAGTGACAGGACCAGGCAACTGACTGGTTGAGTAAAGGGCAGAGGTGTTGTATTTAGGCTGTAGGGAGGAATATATTCATTAAGGAAAATAAGTATGTAGGTGTTCGTGTATGCTGAAGGAGAGGCCGGTTTTCCTAGGGAAAGGAAGGTGTGTTGAGTCTGAGGTGCTTCCAGGAGGTCATCAAGGAATGAGGATCTAGTAGCCAGTTTGTCTGACCTCATGAACATTATTATGGAAGCCACTTAATGTGAGGAACAGTGTCTGAAATCTTTCATTTTCACTTTTCATCTCTCCCAAACCCTAGTATAGTACTGAGCACATTGTAGGTGTGCTTTAGGGGTAGATGGTACTGGCCTAACTCTAAAATTGCTGATGAAAAACGCCAAGCCTCTAAAATTTCCTTCCTTGAAATTCCCTACCCTGGAATCCCTGGAGCTACTGCATTGTAGCTGGATATTAATTTGTAATTAATGTATGGGTGGTTATAATACACTAAGGCATTAAGCCATTATCAGTTCCTTAGAAGATATTGGACTCCTCAGGGAATAAGAGAAAGGACAGGTATTTTTTGAGGGGAGGAAATGAGAAGGGAAATTGTGAAGTAAGTGTCAATGGTCAGTCCAGTAAAAATGGTGAATTTGGGGCAGATGTGAAGCAGAGGCTGGAGGGAAGGCGGGGAAGACTAGTATTGGGCAGGCAAACACAACAGACGCTTACCATGCTGAATGAATGGGATAATTTAATTCACAGTGTCATCTGTCTTCTGTTAAAAAAATTGAAATTGCAATGTTACAGAGACTACAAGTCTGGGAGTCAGGAGACCTAGCTGCCCTCTCTTAACTGGTTACATCGCCTGGGATAATCTTTTAACCTTCCAGTACCTCTTTGTGGAAAGAGTCTCTGGATCCAGAAAAAATATGAATTAAATCTTGGCTTTTTCATTTACTAGCTGTGTGCCATTATAAAATGTAGTTAACCTTGCTGATCCTTAGTTTTCATCTTTGTAAAATGGAGATATCATTACTTCATACTTTTTAAAAGGATAAATGAAATGACAAATATAAAGTAATTGGCAAATACTGGGATGGAAGTAAATATTATCCTGTTACTCCTCTTTCCTTCATTTTCCAAATCTGTGAAATGATAGAACTGGGCAAGATATACTGTGCCTCCCCCTCCTCCTGCTTCTTCTTTTTAATGATTCTATGAATTCTTGAAATCCTTCCTCTCACTTTCCTGCCAAAAGTTTCCAAGAATCATAAATTAATCCTGCCAGGAAAATGAGTCAAATAAATGACTTCCTTCTTTTCTCCCCCTCTGGCATGCTGGTGGTCCCCCTGTGACCCTTCTTTTCTTTTTCTTCTCTCTCCAGAAGGCCGCATGTTAGGCCTTCCAAAGGGAGACTGCAACTGGGTCTTTCAAAATGGTACTAAATGGTCATCTGGGAAGACAAGGCTACTATTTTTTGTATTGGTCAACAGGCTAACACAGATGTTGGCAGGAGAAAAGAAAACTAAGATTGCTTTGGTGATGGTGATTCAGGATTCATGTACTGTTTGCTGGGGAAAAAAATACCTTTGACATACCCTGAGGGGGCAAGGAAATTAGTCCTTAGAGTAATCCACACAGATACAGATGGCTGGGAACTGCCATCTTGTGGGGACAGTTTCCAAGCAGAGGTGCTCAGTTTCCAAGCAGTGAATATAAGACAAGATCTTCACAAGGTTTCTGAGGCCAGACTTGGTTCTTCCAGTACGCCTATCTAAAAAAAGATGGGGTTTTCTCACTGTCTGATTCTGACTCTTGAATCCCAGCTGTTGGATCCTGGGTTGGAGGTCCCCAGCTCCGCTCCTGACATTTGTTTTCTATTGATTCTGAGAAGTTTGCTTCTGGCTCTGATCTTAATTAAGCTTCCCATGTTTTGTTCCTGAAGTATTCTGTAGTGGGTGCTTGTTCTCTTTATTATTCCTGTTCTTACTCTTTGGCTTATTCTGTTCTTATCTGAACAGAATCACAAATGTACTAACTCTCTTTAACTTTCGGTTCACCTCTATGAAGGCTCTGATGTGTTTCCCCTTTCCGGATGGGAAGGGTTCTGCCCTGCCTTTCGCTCTAAGGCTTGCCCATTGGCAATGTTCAGGATTCCTCACCTGGAGCCCAGCTTGGCCTACTCTGTGTTGGATGACGTTGGTAATGGATCTTTTTTAAAAATTTATTTCTGGGCTTCCCTGGTGGCGCAATGGTTGAGAGTCCGCCTGCTGATGCAGGGGACACCGGTTCGTGCCCCGGTCCGGGAAGATCCCACATGCCGCGGAGTGGCTGGGCCCGTGAGCCATGGCCGCTGAGCCTCCGTGTCCGGAGCCTGTGCTCCGCCACGGGAGAGGCCACAACAGTGAGAGGCCCGTGTACCGCACCAAAAAAAAATAAATAAAAAAATTTATTTCTTATTGAAGTATAGTAGAGTTACAATGTTGTGTTAATTTACTGCTGTACAGCAAAGTGACTCAGTTATACATATATATACATTATTTTTCATATTTTTTCCATTATGGTTTATCATAAGATATTGAATATAGTTCCCTGTGCCGTACAGTAGGACCTTGTTGTTGGTAATGGATCTTAACAAAAGAAAAATACCACTCCATATAAGAGAAAGTAAGCCAGTCTTCCTTCTCTATACGTAAATTTGCTATTTTATTCAAAGAAGAATGCTTTTCAGGTTCATACCACAGAATCAAAAATATGTAACTTTCTGCAGAAACTCATCCAAAAAGGCAGGTAAACTGGATTTAGCTTGATGAGATTTTACATTGGCTGGCTGGAAAGAGAGCCATAAGATCATGCCCCACCTCTCCTACAATCCTGATTCTGGACTCAAACTTTTCATTGAGCAAGACAAAGCTTTTCCTGGACAAAGAAATCATCTGTGCCAAGATTTCCACCAAAAGCTCTAACTCTTGTGGCAGCGCCAGAGAATATTTTGAGTATGATACATTTTATTAGTTTCTCATGGAGCAGAATGACATCTATTGCTATTATAAGCTATCTTCATGAAATTTAATGGACTTATTTCTGAGAGCAGAACTGATAAAGGTGATTACCCCCAGGGAATAGGAGTAAAGAATTCATATATTAGGATTATTGTTTTTTTGTGTGACTGGTTATTTTAACTAGAGCAGTTTCAGTGGAGTGTTGAGGCAATGAATTGAGTAATGTCCTTGTACTGAGAAGAAGTGGATAGTAAGGATACAACAAGAAGCAGATATTAAGGATAGAACTTGCCTTTGAGAAGTTTGGTGATAAAATAGATGTATGGGGCTTTCCTGGTGGTGCAGTGGTTGAGAGTCTGCCTGCCGATGCAGGGGACACGGGTTCGTGCCCCGGTCCGGGAAGATCTCACATGCCGCTGAGTGGCTGGGCCCGTGAGCCATGGCCGCTGAGCCTGCGCGTCCGGAGCCTGTGCTCCGCAACGGGACAGGCCACAACAGTGAGAGGCCCATGTACCGCAAAAAAAAAAAAAAAAAAAAAAAAGGTGGATGGCAGTAGACAAAGTGAAATGACTGATGAAAGTCATTGCTGGATTCAAGTACCTAAAAAGCCTTAACTATTTCAAAGGGCTGTGAGAGAGTTCGGTAAAGTTAGTCATAGTGAAAATCCACAGGGGACGTGAATTTGATCCTCAGAATGTCTAAATCCATTCATCAGCAAGGTGTACTTTAAAGCAACGCTGCTGTATATTATTTTAAAGAATTAAACATCGTTGTTTTGTTTCCCTTATCCAACTGCAAACATTTCCTTTGTTCAATGCAGAGCTGGTCTGTGATGATGGCTCATGACTACACCAGGCACAGGTTTTGAGACCCCCACTTCCAACAGGCTGTTTCCTGGCTCCTTGAGACCCTCTGAGGGTGGGGTTCTCTGTACATGAGGGGTTGACATCTTTAGTCCCTTTGGTGGCTCATTTCCTTGACACGGATAGACCCGCGGCCTTCTGTGGAATCCCTGCCCTGATCTATTTAATGAGTGACATGTTAGCTATGACTATGTTCAAGTTATTGTTTTAATAGACTTTTACCATCAGGCTCAGGCTCAAATAAATCATGACTACTTCACACTGGTTGGAAGACAGATTTAGACTTAATGGGAGAGCACAACTAAATCACAGTATAACACATGGAAAATTTCCCTCCTTTTAATGTCATATTTCTTTCTAAATGGCTCTGATGAGTGGGTTTTTTTTAGAAGGCTTATGAAAGTAGTAGAGTATTTTTAAAAGTTAAGACTTTATGACAGGCTTCAAAAATATCTGAAAGTCAGTATATATGCTCAAGCTTAATAGTTTCATATCATAATACCCATAATAGATTTTAAAAACCTTTCTTGGCAATTAAAAAATTAACTAATGTTAAAGAGATATTTAAGAAAACTCATAAAATCAAATGAAATGTGTCAAGATTATTAGGTAGAAGATGAAAATGAATATGTGGGTTGGAGAAGAAGGGCAGACTTTTAATTTAAAGCTATGTAGAGTTTAGACAATGAAATTTTTTTTAACTTTTTTTAAACATCTTTATTGGAGTATAATTGCTTTACAATAGTGTGTTAGTTTCTGCTTTATAACAGAGTGAATCAGCTATACATATACATATATCCCCATATCTCCTCCCTCTTGCGTCTCCCTCTTACCCTCCCTATCCAACCCCTCTTAGGTGGTCACAAAGCACTGAGCTGATCTCCCTGTGCTATGCAGCTGCTTCCCACTAGCTATCTATTTTACATTTGGTAGTGTATATATGTCCATGCCACTCTCTCACTTCGTCCCAGCTTACCCTTCCCCCTCCCTGTGTTCAAGTCCATTCTCTACGTCTGCGTCTTTATTCCTGTCCTGACCCCAGGTTCATCAGAACCATTTTTTTTTAATTCCATATATATGTGTTAGTATACAGTATTTGTTTTTCTCTTTCTGACTTACTTCACTCTGTATGACAGACTCTAGGTCCATCCACCTCACTACATATAACTCAATTTCGTTTCTTTTTAGGGCTGAGTAATATTCCATTAGACAATGAAATTATTAATCAGGATAATTCTCTCCTTCTGCAGCCAAAGGACATAATTCTTCTCCCAAGAGAAGAATGGTTAGGGATCTGCCTCCTTGAGTTTATGATAATGTGCATGGGGATAACACTGAATAAAATTTTGGACCAGGTAAAATTTTGTTTTCAGTACTTTCAGGCCCTCCTTTTTGTCCTCTTCTTCAGGGCTCCATCGGATTCTTTCTGGCAGCTTGCCCTGCTCAAACCTCTTTTCAGAAAAGGGTCAGGTAAGGGTAATTTCCAGCTTCAATGGGAATTGTCCATGTTTTACTTCTTTTAAAGGAATTTACATTTAAATTTTTATTTTTAATTATTGTATGAAAGAATGGCTTTGTTTTCTGTCAGATTTTCAGGTATTATTAGTCAATTGGTGAACAGGTCCTTCTGGGAAAAAAGGAGCTTCCTGGCATCTTTAATATCATACCACACAGATAGAAGCTTACTCTACTCAGGACCAGCATGGATTTAACAAATGGGCTGAAAGTGGGACTGTGCTTGCACCCTGTGTAAGATAAGATGCACGTGTATTAGTTTAGAGAGAGCTGAGTCTGCTTACTCACACTTGCTTCAGTTCCTATTTAATCTTCAGCCCACAAAACCCAACTTCTTCCACTCTCCGCTCGCCTCAAAGTCACTAACAGCTCCTTAGCTATCACATCCGGTAGACAGTTTTTTGCCTGTTTTTTTTTTTTTTTTTTTTTTTTCACATCCTGGCGGTGACATTTGCTACTGGCAACCACTTGCTTCTCCTTGTTTGGTCTCTGACCTTGAGCTTCTCCCTGGGAATTCTACTGCCGCCTTCTTGGCCCCTTCTCCTTTCATCTCTACACTCTAGCTGAGCAAACTTAGTCGTGCCCATCACTTCTGTTCTCATCACATCCGAAGCTCTGTCTTTAGCCCAAATCTCTCTCCTGATCTCCAGCTCCAACATCTGCACCTGGAAATTCCACAGACAACTCACGTGTCCTCACCTGAAGTCATTAACCTTCCCTTCCTGCCCTCATCTCTCACCTGTTTTAATCAAGATAGAAACTTTTCAGTTATTCTTGTTTCCTGCCTCTTTCTCATGCCTAAATCTAATCAATGATAAATTCTCTAAATTCGTTCCCCTAAATATCTATTTCAGCATGCCCCCATTTCTGTTTACTATGACTCCTGCTTTATTTTAGGCACCCACCATTTCCAGCCTGGGATTCTTGCTCTGCCTCTCTTCTGAACTGGGCTTTGTTCTGTGGCTAGAGTGACCTTTCCAAACTTGAAATCAGTTAGTGTTGGTCCCATTTGCAATGCTTCTTTCTGCATCACCTATAAAGTCTGAATTCTGCAGCCAGGTATAATTGGTCTGTCTCCTACCACACACTCCAGTTTTCTCACCCAGCTCTGACTCTCCATCCATATTTCACCTTTTAGCAATATCAATCTCTTTGCAGCACATCAAACAGGCTCTTTTATGCCTCCAAGTTTGGACAAATGCTATTCCCTTTGCCTGGAGTGCCCACTGATCCTTTCCAGGCTGAGAAAAAATTTTCATTCTTTTCCTTTGTAAATTTTTGCCTGGCACTTCTAGGCAGACACTGGTCATCTTTCCGTCACACTCCCATTGGACCCCTTACACTTCTAAGATTTCTCGTCATACTGCATTGTAATTGTTGGTTTACGTGATTGTCTTCCTATGAAACTATAAGCTCCTTGAGAGAAGGGACTGTGTATTTACTTATATGTCTATGGTTTCTACAACAGTGCTTAACGCTTCCATTAGATATTTATTCAATGAATGAATGTGTGAGTTATGCATTTGAAATGCATAAAATGTGTTTTTCTTTTTTTTCTAAAAGTGTTGGACCCTTCAAAAGAGGCTCAGGTTCTAGGTTCTTTACCCTAATCCCCCTATAACATTCTTAATAAAGACCTCTTCTTTAATAATCATTTGCAGGACCTACCCATTTTATACTCTTTTAAATCACTCTGGTAGTTTCACAGTTATGGACACTCAGAAAAGAGATAGAAACCACAAAGGATAGAGTGATAAGGAAGAAAAGCAAATCACAAATATGGCTTTGCCTGTTACTGGAAGTGGGGGTTTGTCTATTTGCCCCCCAAAAGCCAATAAAGAGGCAAGTTTAGTGGAAAGGAAAGTTTGCTTTACTTCGGTGGCTGGCAACCTGGGGGGTAGGGTGGACTCCTATACAAAGGCCGACTTCCCCCGCTGACAGTCAGTGGGCAAGAGCTTTTATAAACAGAGAGAGGGGGCTACGTGCGGAAACAGCACAGTCAGCTCTGACAGTCATCTTGAAATTAGTCACACGGTGGTCTGAGCAGTGTCATTTTGATTGTTTTAAGTACAGTTAGTCTTTAGTTCCAGGGTTGGTTTGTTCACATTTCTTTGAGGCCAGTTCTTGGAATTGTGGCAGCTTGTGTCATGGCTACAGTCAGGTCATCATGTAGTTAACTTCTTTCACCTGGTGGGGATTTCAGTCTCTACAAAACAGCTCCAAGGAAATGGCTCAGAATATTATCTATAGCCCTTGAGGAGGAACTAAAGGTCCTTGACTTTGCTTAATGACTAAACTATTATTATTTGGTCTCCTTTAACTGCTTTCCTTTGTTTCTGCATTTTCTCACTTTTCTGATTAAACTTATTCTTTGGCTACAGGTTTTCTAAGACAAAAGGCAGGCTGAGGATATGGGGGGCAAGGACCATAGGGCCCTATTCTCTTTCGTGACTACCTTTTTTCCTGATGAAAATAACATTTGATTTTTGTTTACGGCTATAATTGTGATCAGAAGGTACTGATTAAACAATAGCTGATGAACACTCTAATTTATTTGGTCTTTCCAATATGATGGCACAAAATACTTCTAAATACTTGTAAAGCAATATTTCATCAGAATTATTTCCTTTTTGGCTCTAATATTTATTTCTTAAGGAAAGCCAACAGAGCACATGTGCACAGTTTTCATATGGTCACAGGTCAGGGAACTGGGAGGTACTTTAAAGCCTTCTCTTGATGAACATAGAGAATGTTTATTGAGCAGTTACTACAGACAAGTACTGTTTTATCTGCTTTCATGTATTAATTCATTTTTTGAGGTATGCACTGTTATCATCCTTCATTTTACAGGTGAGGAAACTAAGGCATAGAGAAGTTAAATACTTTGTTTAAGATTCTAGAAATTAAGTGGAGAGCTAGGATTTGAACCTATCTAGTTCTTTCTGTTCATTTGACATATGGGAGAACTAAGACCCATCAAGGGCACATGCTTAATTACAAGAGATCCATTCCTACAATTTTGGCTTCAGGTTGTTCATCAGTGCTTTCTGATTTATTCAGTGTATGTGTTACAAATTGGTAGCAAACTGTTGGAAATGGTGCTTTTCCATAACCAGTGTTAGCCTCCTTCAGTGGCTGTTTATAGCAGCAACATAATTTTCTTTTGAAAATTCTCTTCAGTTCAGAATCAGAAAAAAAAAATCCCAAATAAAACACCTACACACATAAACACACATGCCCCCTCTTGCAATGATCATTCTTAATCAGTGAGTCTCTTTGATCGTTGTGTGGGTATAGAACAGGCCAGACTATTCTAAGAACACCCATATGAACAGTATAACAAGATGCAGGGGTATGTATGATTGTTACTTAAGATTTGCTCTTAGAATTTCTGAAATTTCATCCTGATACAAAACTATTCCATGTCCACTTTTTCTCTAGTTCTGATGTAAGAGCTTGAATCCCCAAGTTCCTGGCCTCATTCTGAGAAGCAGTCCACCCATATGGAACCGCATGTGTTAAGTTCCTATCATTGTGATTTGCAAGGCTCATGAAGAAAGCGATTTCACTGTTTTCTTTGGGGATTACAGAAATAATTGTCACCCTGGTTTTTGTAAGTTTAAATTAGCAGTTCTTTGCAGTGGCGGGCCATTCTTTTAGCAGCATGTTTCTGCTTATTGAAAAGCTTTGCTGAACACAATATACCCACTTTAGTATGTAAATAAAGACATTATTGTTGGAATAATGAAGTTCATGGGATGCCTCTTCTGGTAGGCCTATCTGTCAATCTGCGTTTAGTTGACTTTCTCAGCTAGCCCATAGTAATTACTGCTTTTCAATTTCCTAGAATGGAGATCTGGGAAGGGGATTTGTTACAACTGAGTTATTTAAATGGAATTTTCCAAATATACAGTATCTCCTCCTCAGATCACAAATTCACTCCCCCGTTTTTTCCCACTTGCTTTAGAAGCTCTTGGCAGGCTATTATTATGAACTGAAGGGCAGGTTTCAAGCACCCTCTATTTATGAAATGCTGAGGGCCCGTCGGTAAACTTCATGCTTTGGGGATTATTACTCTTTATTCTAACTTCATTTTCACTTCTGCTGAATTCGACTGTATGAATTCTTTCAGGAAGTAAATTCATAAATGCTGAATATCAGATATGCTGTCAGTCATCTGGCTACGTTAGTGATTAAAATTTGTGCTGACATTTGATTTAATATAAATTATTTGGTGGATGCCCTATTCTAAATATTTCGTGTCTTCAGATAACTTTATATAGCATCTATTTTTTTGGGAAAAGATGTTAAAATGTTAAATTGAAAGATGTTAGGATGTTAAAAATGTTAAAATGTTAAATTAAAATATTAAAATGAAAAATTACCTTGAAAGGTGGCTGACCTGTGACATTATTTGCATTGTTTAATAAGGTGATAGGTATCTTTGCAATATCCCTGCCCTTGCCTTCTTGGCCAGTGAGTGACTCAGAATCAGATATCCAAAAGGTACAAGTAACTGCAATATGATCTATGTCACATCAGCACAGATTTCTGTACATATCTTCTTGGATATGGGAGCCTACTGTCTCCTACTGTGACTTATTTATAAAGGAAACCCTGGAGGTAAATTTCTGCTTTATAAAATGGATGGTTCTTTTCTATTAGCTCTCTTCTAAAATGCTGCAAACTTGACATAGCTCATAATCCCTTTAAGTAGCCGTCTTATCCTAATATTTTCCTTTCCCAGTCTTCCTTTCTCTGCCATACTTCTTAACATCTATTACAGCCTGCAGTTTGCATCACCCACTCATACTGTCAGCTCCTTGTAGACTGGCTTCCATCCCTACACCCTTCTCTGAGTCACTGATGGTCTCCTCATTGGCAAATCCAGTGAACATTTCTCTGTAGTCATGTCTTTTAATGTCTACATCATTTCATGTGATTGATCATTCCCCATGGCCTTTGTATTTCTTTGTGGGAAAAATAATATTAAGATGATTAACAAAATTATTATTAATAATAAATATAATTATAAAGTATATAATGTATACTTTATAATATTTATTAGTATTTTAATTCTTAGTGCTGCCAAGTTCTGGTCTTCCTAAATTTCAAGTCAATTTCCTGCATCTTTTTATTTTTTATTTTTAAAAGATGTACTCAGTTTATTAATTAAATTAAATTAAATTAAATTATTTATGTTTTGTCCCCACTGCATGGCATATGGTATCTTAGTTCCCCGACCACGGATTGAACCTGTGCCCCCTGCAGTGGAAGCGTGAAGTCTTAACCACTGGATCACCAGGGAAATCCCTCCTGCATCTTTTTAAAGGACTCTACTTTTTTCTATAACCTATTCTCAGTAGGCATTTTCCAATTTAATTAGCCTGGAAATTTTAGAGTTACTTTGACTCCTTACTCTCTCTCTTCCTCTCATGATTAGTCAGTTAACAAATCTTTTGAATCTTCCCGTGTGGTGTCTTTCACACTCACCCTTTCCTTCTTGTTACCACCCTCTAATCTATGTCTTCATCACCTCACTTCCAAAGGATAGAGATCATCTTTTTCTCCCAGTAGTGCAATTAGAACTCTTCATTCAAACAAACTCTTAACTGGTTGCCCATATGTAAGGCAGATAAAAATAGAACTGCTCACATGGAAGACCAGCTGTTTGACCTCCCCCTCATCCCACTCCATCTCTGGCCAGTAGGCAAACCATAATACTGCACTGCACATGGTAGGGAAGGAGTAGGGGTGGGGGAAAAGGGGGAGGAGATTATTGAGCATCTCTTTTGTGCTAGGCACACACAGGTTTAGGCACTTTTCATGAATGATTTATTATTATAATGATCCTGGGGAAGATAACTGGAATCAGTAATTTCTCTTTTCTAACATGTTAAAAATTATTGCCAGGCAAATGCTTCCAAAAGCATTTAAAAATCCTCCATTCTACTTGGAACTGGCCTATATGCTTCCAAATCACAAATAAATAAACAAACATAGAGATGTGAAACCTCTCAAACAAAACTGGTTGCTAGAAAATTTTGACCACAGGAATGTAGCATACTGGTGTATGCTTTTCAGAAAATTTCTCCTGAAAATATAGATGTTCCAGGTAACTATTGGTGATAACCCCTATGAAGGATTATTTTGCCAGATTCTTTTAACACAACTGTCAAATTCATTCTATCTCTCTCCTTTTTATTTTTAAGGGCTGAAAATGACATATCATAAATGGTTCTGAGCTATGTGTTTTGCTTAATTTTCAAAAAAAGTTTTTTTTTTTGCTTGATCTCTCTAGAGAACTTTGAAAACTAAACACCATTGAGAAATATGTTTGGCAACTTTCAATAAGTGAGCTGTTTATCATCCTGGTATATATTAAAAATTTAAAAAACTTTTGTGGGGTATACTAATAAAAATCTGTATTAGGCTTAGAGAAGTACTATAATTTACTTGGCTTTGCATTGCTTTGCTTCATCAGAATGCAGTAGAAAAGTTTTAAAATGAAAATTCCTCAAAGAATTAGACTCACTTCATGTGTTAAGTTTTTTTAAGAATTATAATTTTAAGTCCTCTCTTTAAATGAATTAATTTGCTTTATAGTTTGTCTCTCCTTTGTGAATGGTTACTTAGTCTTTCATGGATTTCTTTATAAAAATTGTGTTTATAATTTTTATCAGAACAATATATTATGTTTTTGTAAGATTTTATGATGTAAAATAAGTCATAAACAGAGCTTCTTTGTAAATATACTTCATGCTTAGAGACTACAATGCATATAAATTGATGTACAGGCACTTAGTTAAAGATTTAGATTTTAAATGTCTAAATTAACATTTCAAAATGCAGCTTTTAGAATTTCCATATCTGAGGAAATGCCCTTCTTCTGTGTGAGGCAGAAGTGAATTTTTCATATGAAAATTTAATTATTCACATCTTGATGGATGTTTTGGAAATAACATCTTTTCCATAGTAAAAAAATACAAATTATAAGCCCACAATGGTACATACAATAGCTTTAGGGCTATCTAATCAGAGCAGCCAAGGACCTTGGAAATTTTTTCTTCCCAGTGAGATAGTTAATGGACTGCTTTTGCTGTCTTCATCGCTAGGTTGATTGTGGACTGAATTAGGAAGACTTTTGAGCTTTCACCATTTAATTTAATGAGATAATGATTTTGTAGTCAGGAGTTCCCTGGAGATGGCAAATTTATTGACACTGTAAATCAATCTCTGGAAGTGATTTCAGGATGTTCATTTCATTGGTGGTGGACAGAGAGGCCACACAGAGTATGGAACAAATCTTAATTTTGCCAAATATTAAGTCCTTAGTGGTCTAAGCCTATCTTGAAAAAAATGATGAAAAGTTTGGGATAGGAGGCCAAATGCATGATGTCGTGCTAAGGATCAAGACTATTCAGACATTTGCTAAACACGGACAAAGAATGCCCTGCATTTCATATATTTAAATATGTTAAGATAGTGGGTAGCCAGAACTTTCTCAGTCCAAACTACAGTTCTAGAAATAAGAGTATTTGTACCTGGAAGATAATGGGTTCCAGTAATTTTCCCCTTTGGTGTTGGAATTTAGTGTTTCTCACCCATATGGTGACTCGTGAAGTCTAGTCTGGGCTTTGCTCCTTTGTATCTTTGGAAATCTTTTTAGGTATTGACACCACAAAGCTAAGAGTAGTTCTGCCTTTTCAGTGTTTTCAAACATTTTTTTAACATCAGAACCTTCTTTTCACTTAAAAAATTTCAAAGAACATCAATATATAAAAGTTATTTTATTAGAAAACATTTCTTTTTTGAGTACAAATTTAAGGATGTTTACTTATAAAAGAATTCAGTGAGAATGATGAGGCTACATTGACAAATTTTTATTTATTTATTTATTTATTCTTCCAGTTGTATTGAGTTATAATTGACATATAGCACTGTATAAGTTTAAGGTGTACAGCATAATGATTTGACATAGATACACCAGGAACTGATTATTATACACCATGAACTGATTATTAGGGAACATCCATCATCTCATATAGACACAAAATTAAAGAAATAGAATTTTTTTGTAGTGAGAATTCTTAATATTTACTCTCTTAACAATTTTCATATATAACATAGAGCAGTGCTAGTTATATTTATCATGTTGTACATGACATCCTTACTACTTATTTTTCTTATAACTGGAAGTTTGTAGCACCTTTTGACTGCTTTCATTCCCCCACCCCCTGTCTCTGGTAACCATAAATCTGATATCTTGTTTTAGGAGGACAAACAGAAAATTTTAAGTTGGACATTATAGACAAAAGCTACAGTTTATCAGCAACAAATTAATTTCTGTTTTTTGATTGCACAGTACTGAGAAAATAATGGCACATAAATAAGTAGTTATAAATAATAAAACAGTAGGTACTCATTTTGCTTTAAGCACTTGTCTTGCTATCTCTGAATATTCTTCATCCAGGAGAACCAGATATTTGAAAGAGAACAATAGAGACTATCATTTGTAGCAGCAAAAGAGTAACTGAACAAAATGTATGAAACAATGGTTTTCAGACATTGGACGTGAGGCAGTTTAGGACAGTGATCCCTGAGAGACCGGAAACAACCATGATAAGACCACAATTAACCCAGTTTACTGTCTGGAGAGAATTTCCAAGCTTCCAAGTTCTGGGAAGGGGGAATCCATAAGGCGTCCAGCAGTCTTTGAGTTGACATAGCTGAGAGTCAGAGAAAGCCAACAAGGCTTTACAGAATACAGAGTTTTCTGAATACAGAGTAGCCTCAGAAAACAGAATACAGAGAGCTGCACTGAGAGATAGCTTCAGAGATATTCAGTGGGCCTCCTTGAGCCTTCAGCTGAGTGCTATCAGAATATGCCTGTGAGAAAACCATGCAAGGCCGGGGAAAGAACAAGCCAAAACGAGCAGAGAAAACAACCTGAACATATTGTACAGCCAGGAATAGTTCATACCAGCCAGGATAGAAGACCTTGCAATTCTTGTAATTCATTAGCATATTGCCTCAAGAATGGAGTAAGATTATCGCTAGACTAGGGACTGGCAAACTGTTTCTACAAAAAGCCAGATAGTTAATATTTTAGACTTTATATATGACATATGTCTTCTGTTGATTCTCCTTCCTCCTATTCCTCCTGCTCTTCTTCCTCCTCCTCCATATTTTTTTCTTCCTTTCACAACTCTTTAAAAAATTAAAAACTGTTCTTAGCTCATGGGTCATACAAAACATCCTGTGGGCTGAATTTGTCCTAAGGGCCATAATCTGCCAACTCCTGTTCTAGAGTAATGTCTATTATGGTCCTCCTTAATAAAACTTAAAATCAAGCCTTGAAGAATCAGTTCCCCATCAATTCAACTGCATTCTAAACAAAACTCATGTTTATTTAAAGGAATGCAAAAATATACAGCATCCAAGATGGTAAAATTCACAATGTCTGTTACCCAGTTTAAAATTTCTAGGTATAAAGAAGGAGGAAAATACAACCCATAATAAGGAGAAAAATCAATTAATCAAAACTGACTCAGAAATGAGACAGATGATAGAATTAGTAGACAAGCACATTAAAACAGTTATTATAACTATACTACATAGATTCAAGGAGCAAATAAAGATTGAGCTTGCTAGGTAAAAATATGAACGATATAAAAAAGACTCAAATTGAATTCCCAGACATGAAATATAAAATGTCTGGAAAATAGACTGTGGAATATACAGCAGATTAGAATCTGCTGAAGAAAAGATTAGTTAACTTGAAGACATAGCAATAGAAACTATCTAACATGAAACACAGAGAGGAAAAAGACAGTCTTTTTCTCCAAATCCCTGCCCCCAAACTCACCAACAAGAAAGAAAAAAACAGCATTACTGAACTGTAGACAATTTTAAGCAGCTGAATGTAACTGAAATTGGACTCTGAATAAGAGGACACAAAAATATTTGAAGAAATAATGGCCACATTTTCCCAATTTTGATAAAAAGTATAAATCCATAGAACCAAGTTCAATGACCCCCAACATCAAGAAAGACAAAGAAAATTATACCAATGCATAGCATCACCACATTGCTTAAAACCTGTGGTAAGGAGAAAATCTCAAAAGCTGTCTAAGGAACAAAGAAAAGAATAACTATGCAAGTCAGAAGGCAGTGGAGCAATACCTTCAAAGCACTGAAAAGAAAAAATAATTCAGCCTAGAATTAAAAATTATAAATGTTAGAGCAGAAATCAATGAAACAGAAATCAGAAAAGCAATAGAGGAAAATCAGTGATACTAAAAATTAGCTCTTTGAGAAGATCAATAAAATTAATAAGCTAAGATCATCTGGAAGAAAAGAGAGGAGATGCAAATATCAGGAATGAGAGTTGTGATATCAGTACCATTCCTATATGCATTAAAAGGATAATAAGAGAATATTATGAAAAACTTTATGAACTTAAATTCAATGATTTAGAAGAAATTGAGAAAATTTTTGAAACAGACTACCAAGTGCACTCAAGAAGAATTATGTCTTGAATAACCCTATATCTATTAAAAAATTGAACTTGTAGATAAAAACCTTTCCCCACAAAGAAAACTACAGACCTTCATAGCTTTGCATGTGAATTCTACCAAACTTTTAAAGAAGAAATGATACTATTTATACATAAACTAATCTAGATCATTAAAAAAGAGGGAAAAGCTCCCAATTCATTCTAAGCCAGCATTACACTGATGCTAAAATCAGACAAAGACATTCTAAGCAAAAAAACTGCAGATTAATATGAATTAGTATTAGATTATAAACATAGATGCAAAAATACTTTTTTGCGTGTATGCAAAAGTATTTGGTAGAGTGAATCCAACAACATAAAAGGATAATACAATAAAAAGAATAATACTTCATGACCAGCTAAGTTTACCTCTGGAATGTAAAGTTGGAAAAAGAAATCAATCAATGTGATCGACCATATGAGGAGAACCCCCTCCCCACAAAATGATCATCTCAATAGATGTAGAAAAAGCTTTTGACAAAGTCCAACATATATTCCTGATAAAAACTCTCAGAAAACTTGGTAAATAAAGGAACTTCCTGAAACTGATAAACAGCATCTATGAAAAACCATGGCCAATATCATACTTATTGATAAAAATTGAATGGTTTCCTTTTGATCAGGAACCAAGCAAGGATGTCCATTCTCATCAGTTCTCTGATATTTCAGTACTTTCCAGCGCTACAGAACTATTCAATATTTTCATTCAACATTTTCTAGTCAGTGCTAGGAAAGTCGTTTAGCAAAGATACAAGATTCAAGAGCAATGAACAAAAATCAATTATATTTCTCTGTATTGGTAAAAACATTGAGAAATTGAAAAGAAAAAACTACCATTTCTAATATCATAAAAAACATGAAATAATTAGGGATAAATGTGACAAAAATGTGGAAGACCTGTACAATGAATCTGTAAGACATTCCTGAGAGAAATAAAGGGAGAACCAAATCAATGGAGAAATATATTTAATTTATGTATTAATGACCCAAATTTATTAAGATGCCAATTCTCCCCAAATTTATAGATTAAGTGCAGTCCTATTCAAAATTTTAATAGTATTTTTTTATACAAATTGATAAGCAGACTCTAAATTTTATGTAGAAATTTTACCTAGAACAACCAAAACAACTTTGAAGAAGTTCAAAATTGGGGGACAGACCCATCATAAATCTACAGTAATCAAGACCATATGATAATGACATGGAGACAAATAGATCATTAGCATAGATTGGACCATTCATAAATAGACCCACACATATATGGTCAATTGATTTTCCACAGTTTCCAAGGCAATTTAATGGGGGAAAGGACAGTCTTTTCAACAAATGGTAGTGGAACAATTGGATTAGCCATGTACAAACAAAACAACAAAAAAACAAAGATCATTTGACCTTAACTGTAACATATTAAAACATTAATTGAAGTTAGCGTAAGAAGTAAAACTCTAAAATCTCTGAAAGAAAACATTAGAGAAAATACTAGTGGCTGTGAGTTTTAGGAAGATTTTTTTAAAGGGAAAATTCAATACACTGGACATCATCAAAATTAAAAACTTTTACTCCTCAGAAAATATTGATGAAAATGTAAATAAAAGTGACAGACTAAAAGGAAATAGTTGTAAAGATATATCCAACAAAGACTTGATTCTAGAATACAGAAAGAATTCTTAGAAATCATCAATAAGAAGTCAATGCCATAAAAGTAGGTAAAGATTCTTACTATAGACGATATATGGATGGCATATTAACCCATGAAAATATGATCAAATCATTTTTTGGGGGGGTAGGGAATTCAAAGTGAGATCACACTATACACTCATCAGAATGGCCATAATTAATAAAAGCCTTACCATACCCAGTGTTAGTGGGTTGTGTAGCCACTGGAGCTTCCATTTACTGTTGGTGGGAATGGAAAATGGTGAAAATCAATTTTATGACTTTCTTAAAATGTTAAAAATAAAAGTCCTGTGTGATGGAGTTATTCCACTCCTAGGTATTTACCAAATTAAAACATACATTCACTAAAATATTTGCACACAAACCTTCATAACAACTTTATTTATGATAGCCCCAAACTGAAAACAACCAAATGTCCATTAACAAGTGCATGGATAAACAAGTTGTGGTATATACATACAATGAACATATATCAGCAATTAAAAGGAAAATGTGGAGAGTGGGAGAAATGGGTGAAGGGGGTCAAAAAGTACAAACCTGCAGTTTTAAAATAAATAAATCCTAGGGATATAATGTACAGCATAGTGACTATAGTTAATAATACTATATTGCATATTTGCAAGTTGCTAAAAGAGTAGATCTTAAGAGTTCTCATCACAAGAAAGAAAAGAAATTTAACTACATAAGGTGATATAAACTTATTGTGGTGATCATTTTACAATGTATACAAATATTGAATCGTTATGTTGCATACCTGAAACTAATGTTATATATCGATTTTACCTCAATGAGAAATAAATTTTAAAAAATAATAAAAGGAACGAAATATTGATATGTGTAATGACATGGATGAATTTTAAAATAATTATGCTGTGAAAAATTTCAGAGAGAAGAGTATATACATATGACTTCATTTATATAAAACTGTAGAAAATGCAAGCTATTGTCTAGTGACCAGAAGCAAATCAGTGGTTGCCTGGGCACTGTGTGGAGGCACCAGAGGAGGATGACACAGGGACATAATCACAATTTTGGTAGTGATGGATATGTTCATTGTCCTGCTTGTGGTGCTGGATTCATGAGTGTATGCATATGTCAAAATTATCAAATTTTGTACTTTAAATACATAGAGTTTATTGCAGAGATTACACTCAATAGAGCTGTTAAAAAGAAGAAATAATTGTGAATGTTTTTGAGGTTGAATCAGTAGCACTATTAACTAAATATCCCCCTTCCTTAACACAAGCACAAGTCAGGTAAGAAGCAGCTGAAATCTATAAAGCTCCACCTTAACGCATTCACTTGTTATTGCAAAATTCCATATTATACACTGATGAGAGCAGATGCACCCGTATTATTGTGGAGTTCTTGTACAAAAATTGTTACAAGTGTAGACGTGGATAGGACTGTATTTTTAGAAAAAGCATTGTACTTACTGAAGGAAAATCAAAACATATGCCCACTCCAAGACTCATACTCAAATATTCATAGATGCTCTATTTATAATAGCTCCAACTGTTGAATGGATAAGCTACCAGTGATATATCCAGACAATGAAATACTATTCAGCATTAAAATAAATGTGTTGATACACACAACAACAGGCATGAATCTCAAAAACATTTTGCTAAGTGGAAGAAGTTAGACACAAGATACTACATTCTGTATAATTCCATGTATATGAAATTCCAGAAAAGGCTAACCAGTAGTGATAAAAAGCAAATTAGTGCTTAGTAAGGGCCAGAGGGCAGGAGTAGGGGTTCACTGCAGATGACCACATGGGAACTTTGGAAGGTGGTAGAAACATTCTATATCATGATCGCTGTGGAGGTAACATGACTGCATATATTTGCCAAAATGTATCAAATTGTTCAGTTAAAAATGGTGAAATTAACTGTATATAAGTAAGACCTCAAGGAAGCTTAGCTCTTAAATAAAATGAATGAACCAGGCAGCAGAAGTTAGTTCATCAATCAGAGGTCTTCAAGTGTTAAAAATTCTATTTGATACATTCAAGTGTCCATGTGGCTTAGATTATGATTTTCAAAATAGTTACATATGTTTTCAGAAAGGAATTAAAATGTATGTAGAAACCCTGGAGTACCATGGAATGCAGCTCCTGGTTAGTACTCTGTGTGTATGCTGGTTCACCTTTTGTTTTGTCACTGTAGTTGAGTAACTCATAGTTGGGTTACTGAGAATACTTTTTACCCCAGTGGAGGAATGTTGAAGAACTGCTTGTTTCTTTCCTATTTATCACTCACTACTCTAGTGCGTCTTTGGGCAGTGAGGGTGCTGTTCAGTTGACAAGAATCTGTACAAAAAGGAGGGAGTGCACGGCCACTTGATGATAAGTCTACTATGGTATTGAATTCACCTTCCACCTTGGATCTGAGAAGCTCTGTATGCAAAATGACTACTTGGGAAGAGTACTGAAGAGTTTGATTTCAGACAATCTAATTTTTAGGATTAATATGCTTTGATTCTGTGTTGAAGCAGAAAAATTTGAGATTCTTAATCAGAATTATGCTATGATCCTTAAATCTTGTAAGACTCAACATATACCATAATAAAGTCCTTCAGCTTAATTTCAATGAACGCTAGAATATATAATAAACTCACAGGACTATTGAAGGTACAATCTTAGCACCACGATCAATCCAACTCAGAGATATAAATTTCACAAGTAGCCTTAGCAGCCTGGTGAGGAGAATTCTTCATATATTCAGGAGATGTATCATCTGAATTGAGTGCCATTTTAGACATTCTTTGGACAAATCCAAAGATTAGAAGCTGAAAAGTTGAATAAGCAATTTCTCTATTAATGAAATTAAGGGACCAGATATAGGCATTTTGCATTCAAGCATTCAAGGTGGATAGCTTTTTTTTTTTTTAGTCTTTTTTTTTTTAAGCGTTCCTTTCTTTCTTTCTTTTTTTTTTTTGGTACGCGGGCCTCTCACTGTTGTGGCATCTCCCTGTTGCGGAGCACAGGCTCCGGACGCACAGGCTCAGCGGCCATGGCTCACGGGCCTAGCCGCTCCGCGGCATGTGGGATCTTCCCGGACCAGGGCACGAACCCGTGTCCCCTGCATCGGCAGGCGGACTCTCAACCACTGTGCCACCAGGGAAGCCCAAGCATTTCTTTTTTAAAAATTTTATTTATTTTTTGGCTGCATTGGGTCTTCGTTGCTGTGCACGGGCTTTCTCTGGTGGCAGCGGGCGGGGACTACTCTTTGTCGCGGTGCGCGGGCTTCTCATTGCGGTGGCTTCTCTTGTTGCAGAGCACTGGCTCTAGATGGGCGAGCTTCAGTAGTTGCAGCACGTGGGCTCAGTAGTTGTGGCTCGCGTGCTCTAGAGTGCAAGCTTCAGCAGCTGTGGCATGCGGGCTTAATTGCTCTGCGGCATGTGGGATCTTCTCGGACCAGGGATCGAACCCGCGTCCCCTGCATTGGCATGTGGATTCTTAACCACTGTGCCACCAAGGAAGTCCCCAAGGTGGATAGCTTTTTGAGGGTATTCGCAATAGGATGACCCAGCAGTGCCCGAAATAAAGATGGAGAGGAAGGTTGCAGAAGTCGAGGAAGCCAGAGAAAAGAACTTTAGATGGTGACACAATGGTCCTTTCTAACTCCTGGTCTCACCCAATATGGGTGAGGAAGGCATAGATTGGTACAAAAAGTGGTGAAATATACATAAAGGAGCTAAGAATATGTTGGTTCTTTGGGAGACGTATGGAGGATACTTAAAGGAGAAAAGTATTGGTTCTACTCTTAAAATAATCTCCTTTACTTCAAAACAACATACATTGTTTTAGTGGCAGAAAGACTAGTGTACCAAAAGGAGGGGTGATAGAAGAGAGAAAGATAGTCAGAGGCCAGACCTTATAATGCCTTTCAGGCCATATAAGGAGTTTGGAATTTTGTCTGAGTTTGATGGAAAGACAGTCTTTGCAAAGTTCATGTTGGCTATTACCTGGAAGCTTGAACAAAAGGGAGTTTTATCTATTAAGAGTGTTTTAAATGCAGCTCAATATCAAAAAAACAAACACCCCAATCCAAAAATGGGCAGAAGACCTAAATAGACATTTCTCCAAAGAAGATATATAGATTGCCAACAAACACATGAAAGATGCTCAACATCACTAATCATTAGAGAAATGCAAATCAAAACTACAATGAGATACCTTCTCACACCGGTCAGAATGGCCATCATCAAAAAATCTACAAACAATAAATGCTGGAGAGGGTGGGGAGAAAACGGAACACTCTTGCACTGTTGGTGGGAATGTAAATTGATACAGCCACTATGGAGAACAGTATGGAGTTTCCTTAAAAAACTGAAAATAGAACTACCATACGACCCAGCAATCTCACTACTGGGCATATACCCTGAGAAAACCATAATTTAAAAAGAGTCATGTACCACAATGTTCATTGCAGTTCTCTTTACAGTAGCCAGGACATGGAAGCAACCTAAGTGTCCATCAACAGATGAATGGATAAAGAAGATGTGGCACATGTGTACAATAGAATATTAGTCATAAAAAGAAACGAAATTGAGTTATTTGTAGTGAGGTGGATGGACATAGAGTCTGTCCTACAGAGTGAAGTAAGTCAGAAAGAGAAAAACAAATACTGTATGCTAACACATATATATGGTATCTAAAAAATTAAAAAGGTTCTGAAGAACCTAGGGGCAGGATAGGAATAAAGACGCAGACGTAGAAAATGGACTTGAGGACACGGGGAGGGGGAAGCATAAGCTGGGATGAAGTGAGAGTAGCCTTGCCATATACACACTACCAAATGTAAAATAGATAGCTAGTGGGAAGCAGCCACATAACACAAGGAGATCAGCTCAGTGCTATGTGAGCACCTAGAGGGGTGGGACAGGGAGGGTGGGAGGGAGACTCAAGAGGGAGGAGATATGGCGATATATGTATATGTGTAGCTGATTCACTTTGTTATAAAGCAGAAACTAACACACCATTGTAAAGCAATTATACTCCAATAAAGATGTTAACAAAAAAAAAAGAGTGTTTTTCAGCTGAAAACAGCAGAGACCCTACAAACAGTGCCCCAAACAAGCCAGGGTTTTACTTGTCTCACACAATGAGAACCCTGAGACTTGGCTGTCTGTCCTAGTCATCAAGGATCCAGGCTTCCTGTACTTTCCTGTGCACAGTCCTGTGACTGTTATCTCTTGGTTGCAGTACAGCTGTTTCACTTTTGAATATAATGACCACATTCCTGGAAGGAAATAGAAGGAGAGCAAAGTGTGGTTATTAGTCTGTTCTTTCTGAAGAGCTCTTTTGGAAGCTCTACTCGAGATTACTCTGAGCATTTCTCTTTGGCTAGAACTGGGTCAAATGGCTATCTTTAGCTACAAGAGGAGCACAGAAGGTGCTTATTGAGCTGCTTATTTTGTATCCCTGAACAAGATCAGAAGTCCATTAGTAAGAAAGAAAGGCAGAATTGTTATTGCAGACAACTAGCATTGTCTACCTCAGGGGGAAAGATTGAAGCAAGGGGTCATCTTTGCAGGCTATTTAAGGAACTACGGTAAGAGATGATGGATCTTGGACTAGGGTGATAGAGATAGTGGTAGTGAAAAGTGGTCAGATTTATGATGTGTAGAAAAAGAAAAGAGCCAACAAGACCTTGATAATGGATTTAATGTGAGATGAAGAGGTAGTGAGTAGTCAAAGATGACTTCCACATATATTCCACATATTCTGCTTAACAGGTGGAAAGTGATGTCATTTACTGAGAGAGTGAAGACCAGGGGAGGAGCAGACTTGGGTGGAAAAAAATCTAGAATTTTCTCTAACTTAGGCAGAGAAGTCACCGTGGCTAATTCAGAGGTAGAAGTGCTTTCACTGACTACTTAGCAAATCTGTTGTAGCAGATATTTAGAGAGAAGACTGGTGATGGACATAATTGATGAACTTTTCAATCTCCCTAAACGTATCGCCCCATACAAAGCAGCTGCAGCAAAGAGGTCAGTCTTTGACACTCTGGGGACCCTGAGTCAAATGAATTCTCTGACATCATTATGGTTTTTGTGTAACTGTAAGAAATATCCTCTTGGGCTTGGGAGCTGGGTGATTCTTCTTGAAATTAGGTAGACCACTATGTTTCTACAAAAAGAATAAGTAAGAATATGATGGGGGAATATGCATGGGCACTATAGCTATGGAAATGGAATTAAGAGTGAGTAATTAAAATGTGAAATAGTGGAACGAAACTCTGATGTTCATACTGTTGGATGCTGCTTCCATCATGTTATTATGACACCTCAGTGCCCTTAGGGTTATTCGTACATAATCCTGAATCAAATCTCAACTTCTTGCCCTGCTTTTCAAAATCCTCTAGGATCTGGCCCCCTCTAACCATATTTCTTACTTTGTGCTTTTAGAGACTGTGAGTTTCTTCTCCTGGCCCTCTGTACTCCAACCCCTGTGGATGTATTCGTCAGTGGGACCCAAGGCTGTCCTACTTACTATACAGACCTGATGTGGCCAATAGGTGTCTGATCAGCTTCAGCACCACCATCAGATTTTAGAGTTAAGTCTTATTGCATGCATCAAATCACCCTTTAGATATTTTACAATTTTATTTGTCAATTGTCCCTTAATAAAGCTGAAATTTTAAAGAATTAATTCTTGTTGTCTACCAGACCCCAAAATCTGGGGCACCTAGACAAGTCCTCTAAACTTCCTTAATGACCCTTGGGTCACAACACTGCACCTTGGACTGGGCTTCTACCTCGACCCCACACCATACACCAGCCAGTTATTTTGCATGACATCATTTTCTCCTTTGAGGATTGGGGATGCTGCTCTGATCTCCAGTCCATATATCTCTTTCCACTCCTGTTTACCTTGGAGAGTTGTACTTTGCCTCCTTTAGTCTCACTTACAGGCTTTAACATTTTTTCCTGTTGTAAATGTACAGGTTCCCAGAACAACACGCAATTCCCACTGACTCTCGTGTAAGTAACAGAGACTCTTCTCACTATGACCTGACCTATGGATTAATTCTGGTTCTGAAGTCTGCCTGAACAATACTTGAGTTTTTTTGTTCTTGTGCTCTGTGTTGCAAACTCTTTTTAGGCTTTGTAGTATCTTTTTTTTACATCTTTATTGGAGTATAATTGCTTTACAATGGTGTGCTAGTTTCTGCTTCATAACAAAGTGAATCAGTCACACACACACATATGTTTCCATATCCCTTCCCCTCATGTCTCCCTCCCTCCCACTATCCCAACCCTCTAGGTGGTCACAAAGCACCGAGCTGATCTCCCCGTGCTATGCGGCAGCTTCCCTCCCACTAGCTATCTATTTTACGTTTGGTAGTGTATATATGTCCATGCCACTCTCTCACTTTGTCACAGCTTACCCTTCCCTCTCCCCGGAGTATCTTTCTTCTTCCACCTCCTGGTTTAGTATTGCTGTTCCAACCTGGCTGGTCGTCTCACCTGATATGCCCGTTCTCTCTCCTCTGTGATTTTTTTTTCTTGTTAAAGGGCTTCCTTTTCCTTTCTATACTCTAGATCCTATATACTTGACAAGGTGCAGCTCAAGTTTCAGTTTTTTAAACCTGTATCAGTTTCTAGCTCCAAATTATTTCCTCTTCCATCTGACCTCTTCTAATAGCTGAGCACTTTAATCATGGATACATTTTTTGGCCTTTTTTCCAAGAGCACCACTAAAATTCCCAGGCAGGGATGTGACATGCTTGGTATTCGTATTGAACAGATCACTAGCTGCTGTGAGACCAGACTGGGGATAGTGGATGGATCACTTAGGAGGCTACTGTAGTTGTCCGGGTGAGAGGTGAGGGTATCATGGCATTCTAGGGCTGTGGTGGAGATGGAAAAGGAGTGGCCACATTTTTAAGACCTTTAGGAGATTAAGTAGGCATGATTCTGTGAAGGATTCAGGGAGAGAGGAAAGTATTCAAGATGATTCTGAGGGATCTGACTTTTACCACTGGATAAGTTAAGGTAGCATTCAGTGACATAGGGAATATTGGAAATTAAATCTAGATTTTCGGAGGGGGGGCGTTGAGCTAATTTTGGACATACTGAATTTGACGTGCTTTTAAGACTTCCAAAAGATAACAGTCAAGGAAAGATGCTGGTCAAATAGGAAGCTGGATATGTAAGTCTGGAATTTATAGGAGAGGTGAGGGCTGGACATATAAGGGGCTTGATAAACTGACGCCTTGGTGTATTTTTGCCTACAAAGAGAGTAGCGTGAGGAGAGGAGACAACCTAAGACTGAGACTTGAGGAACTCTAAGATTTAATGGTCAGAGAGAAGGTAGAAAATAAATGGTTATAAAAGTAGAGGAGAAAACAGGAGACCCTTTCATCATAGAAGCCAGGGAGAGCCTGCTGGGTGGTAAACATGATAAACAAGACCACTGGTTGGAGAAAAACTGTCATTTGTATCCAGTGATGTGAACAATACTGATGATCTTATTTAGGGCTTTTTTGTTGGAAGGATGAGAGCAGGGACAGATGAGAGATTTGAAGAATGAGTAGTGGTTGAGGAAGTATATGAACTCTCTTGAGAACTTTATCCATTTATGGGAAGAGAGAGACAGGGCTTCAGATAAAGGGTGAATGAGGGCTTTTTATCTTTCTTTTTTTAATGAAGGAGAGAGTGTGGACATAGCTCTGTGGAACAGCTAATGAAATACAAACAGAAATAAAGGTATCAGAAATATGAAGGATGGTTTATATGGTTGTTAAAATGAATAAATCAGATCTATATGTCCTGAAAGGAAACAATCTCTAAGATATATTCTTAAGAAAAACATTAATATATAAACCGTATTATATAATAGATATTATCATTTACATATGAATTTGTATTTGCCTATGTCTGGATGGGTGGACATTTAGATTGCTCCCAAATCTTTTTTTTTTTTAACTATAAACAATTTTGCAGTGAAAACCCTTGTCCATATCTTTGCAAACTTAGGTGTGCATAATAGTAACATAGATTCCTAGATGTGAAATTGGTATAATGGATGTTCATTTAAAATTTGATAGATGTCAGTTTTTCCTCCAGAGAAATTATTTTGGTTGCATCTGCATAAGAGTAATGTGAGATTCCACATATATGCCTATTTGCAAAGCAGAAATAGAGACACAGTTGTAGAGAACAAACGTTATGGGCACCAAGGGGGGAAAGGGGGCGTGGGATGAACTGGGAGATTGGGATTGACATATATACACTATGTATAAAAAAGATAACTAATGAGAACCTGCTGTATAGCACAGGGAACTCCACTCAGTACTCTGGTGACATAAATGGGAAGGAAATCTAAAAAAGATGGGAAATATGTATACATATAGCTGATTCACTTCACTGTACGGCAGAAACTAACACAACATTGTAAAGCAATTATACCACCCCCCCCCAAAAAAAGAATAATGTGAGAGTGTCTGTTTCTCTACATACTGGCTGACACAATGTGTTGTCAATAGTACCAAACTAAGGAATAAGAAATAATCTGTCAGTGCTGTATTTATTTCTTTAATTTTGATTGAGTTGAGACATTTTTTATGTGTGTAAATGATATTTGTATTTATTTTAAAATAAACTACTTATTCATGACTTTTGTCATTTTTACACTATTGGATTGTTGATATTTTTTCTTTTTTAAAATTATTATTTATTTATTTATTTGTTTACACCAGGTCTTAGTTGCTGTATGTGGGCTCTTTTAGTTGCGGCATTCAGACTCTTAGTTGCAGCATGCATTCAGGATCTAGTTCCCTGACCAGGGACTGAACCCAGGCCCCCTGCATTGGGAGCGTGGAGTCTTAACCACTGGACTACCAGGGAAGTCCGTGTTGATATTTTTTTCTTAATGATTAGTAAGAGCTTACATATTAAGGAAATGCACCCTACTAGCTGTCATATTTACTTGCAAATTTCTTTTTTAATTGGTCACTTTTTGTTTGACATGGCCTGAGGGGAATTATTTTTGTTGTGTTGAAATTTTAAAGCTTAGTTTATAATGTTTATGGGTTTTGTATATTACCTTCATCTGAAATAATTTTAGAAATGTATTTCCTTCTGGTAACTTTACTTTTGTGTTTCAACTGTTGATCAATTATAACATTTTAGCATAAAGAGTGAGGTAGGGATACAACATTTTTTTTTCCACACGACTCACCGGTTTTACCAATATCATTTATTGAATAATCCTTCTTTTTGTACTAATTTTGAATGCCACTTTATTGAATAATAAGCAACTGATGCATATAGGCCTATTTCTGGACTATATGTACATTTCCACTGTCAAACCATTTTAATTAATTTGTCTTATGTTTTTATATCTTGTGGCTTTAAATTCTGTGATGATTTTTTCTTTTCTATTTCTTTCCTGATTTTTTTCAGCTCATTAAGAAAAAAAATTCTTTTGTCTTCTTATTTCTTCTTTGAATCTTTTTATATGTTTTCATCTCTTATTTCATAGAGGCCATTTTTGATATTTGAATTTGCTAAAGGGTAGCTTGCCAGGATGTTCACCTGTTCCATGGGAAAACTTTTCTAGTGTCCCTTCTTAGTCTACCTTCTATTAAGGCATGTTTCTTTCCTTTCATATTTTCCACATAGATTTTCTGTGTTCCTTCTCAGCATCTTTTTGTATACTGGTTCAATTTTTCCTGCAACACTTCTTCAAATGTACTGTGGTTTGTCCTGTTTCTGTTTCTCATTCTTTGTTGTTTTCAGGTGGTTTCAGAAGGAGACAGAGACATTTATGTCTTTGTTCTGCCATCTTAAAGCTCCGAGCCCTCTGACTTTTATCTTCTGATGCTACTTTTGGCTCCCCTTGAGACTTACAGATTTAAGGACTTATCTGGGAAGGTTTTCAGGAACTTATGCTGATCTACATGGAGTTGTCACTGGGCAAGTACTGGAGTAGCTGTAGGATTATGGAGGAAGAGTTTGCTGTTTCACATATTTTCGGGTCTAATACTAATAAATATTTAAAAAAACGATTACTGTAAAATATGTCTATATCAAGTCCTTCATATGGGGGTTGTTTAGAGTTCACAGTCAAATTCCAGGTCCTCCGTGAAAAAATGTGGGACAGATGTGAATGGCATTTAGGATCTAGGGATATCTCCCAGGTAGGGAAGACATAGGAATATCATAAGGAAACAGCCTAGAGAATTTTATTCTACTCTTATTTTTTTTAACATCTTTATTGGAGTATAATTGCTTTACAATGGTGTTAGTTTCTGCTTTATAACAAAGTGAATCAGTTACACATATACATATGTTCCCATATCTCTTCCCTCTTGTGTCTCCCTCCCTCCCACCCTCCCTATCCCACCCCTGTAGGTGGTCACAAACCACGGAGCTGATCTCCCTGTGCCATGTGGCTGCTTCCCACTAGCTATCTATTCTACTCTTATTTATTTATTTTTTATTTTTTTTGCAGTACGCGGGCCTCTCACTGTTGTGGCCTCTCCTGTTGCGGAGCACAGGCTCCGGACGCGCAGGCTCAGCACCCATGGCTCACAGGCCTAGCCTCTTCGCGGCATGTGGGATCTTCCCGGACCGGGGCACGAACCCGTGTCCCCTGCATCAGCAGGCGGACTCTCAACCACTACGCCACCAGGAAAGCCCAACTACTCTTATTTTTAATGTAACACTTTTGGAGTCTTATCAAAGGTAAGAGGTGATTCAACATTTCTTTGGGTTTAATTATTTTGGAAATTATTTTCCCAAGGTCTATTTCCTATGCCCCATAGTTTCAGTATTAGACAATCTGAGACACATACAAAATGGACCCTGAGATTCTTAATCTTATCAGGAAGAAGAAAATAAACCAGGAGCTTAATAGGTGACTAAGAGATGTGGGCACACATTTGGGGTCTTTCATTAACAACTCTTCCTAGTTATATAATTATTTGAAGAAATCATCCTTTAAGGTTGATGAGGGAGTGCTAAGAAAATATTGCAGCTCCACCTCTACCTGGTTGCCCCAGGGTCAGAATTTATGTTCCACAGTTGTTTATATATATCCAAAATTTGTTATTAGTAAAAGTGACTATTCAAATAGTTTAATGTGAATTGGCTAAAAAGATGTGAGAGGATGTGACTTGAGGTAGGGTAATTCCTTACTTTCTTCCTGCTCTCCTTTACCGCAGTCAGAACTACATTGATACCTGAGGCACTCAGCCTCCTGCAAGTCTCTCAGCAGTGTTTTCTTCACCAGTGTTTCCCCCAGTAAATCTCTTGAATATCTAATCTTGCCTCGGCATGTACTTCTGAAGGTTTTGTCCACATGTGGGCCAGAGCACTTGCAGGTGACATTTATATCCCTGGAATCTATGGTGACAAGAACACTAATAGAAGTAGAAGTGGTAGAATTTGCATACAAAGCTCTAGGGGCTATTTGGTTGGTGATCTCTTCACATCTGGACATTTTTCTTACTCCTTCAAGCCTAAAACACTTGAACACAAATGGCTTTTAATTTGTTGCTATTATATATTATGTTGGTTTCATTTATCCAAAACCAGGCTTCAAATCGAGCTCTGTAATACCTTTGTAACTAGGCACACGTCCTTTATTTACCTCATTCTTTAAACTTTGTATCTATTTACAGTCATTCACACGAATGCAGATTTTGTTTTTGTTTTGTTTTTTTCAGATTTTGTTTTATATGAGACATGAGGGGTTAAAATGAATGGGTGACGCATGTGGTATGATGTTTGCCCCTATTTCATTGGGTTTGGGCTTTATAGTCAGGGAAGAGAGGTTCAGAAATTTTCAGAACTCTACAAGAGAGACTGTTTTTTTAGGTTTGGAGCATAAACAGAGCCGTCTGGGGATGCAGGTGACAAAATGTGACACAGAACTGAACAAGGTGGCATTCTCTTCTCTTCCACAAAAATCCCAGAATAAATCTGAGATCTCAAAGGCTGGAAGTTACTAGGAGACTGTAGGTTGGCTTTGTGGGTTGTGATGTGCATATGGATGTGTGTGAGGTCCTGTACATGGTAAGAAAAACCTGTGAGTGGAAAGAGAAGGGTGGTGGGCCATGAAACTCGGGTTTCCAGGTATGCTTTTACTGCAGGTCCTGAAAATATTGGGAGAAGGCCTAAACTTGGGACATTGTCAGTGTCTTTGTGAGAGAATTGGCACATGGAATATGGATGAGGAGTTTTAGAGATCATGTCTGGCTTGATGGGTATCAGTGAATTGAGATATAGCTGGATTTGGAGAGATTTTGTAGGTGGCCTTCAAGCTTCTGGGAAGTAACTACTTGTGAGGGAAGATTTTAAGTTTGCAGCCTTACTAGAATTTTCTAAGCATCATAATTTCCCCATAATTATCCAAGATATATTAGGAAGATGGAGATACAGAGAGTGACTTCAATGTTCATATTTAGCCCTGAGGATTTCTAAAAAGACCAACCCTTTGTTGCTTGATGGAGGATGTGTCATATCTTTAGGTATGAGGGCACTCCTAAAGCCCCCAGTAACTTTTATTCATAAGTGTACAGTACTTCATAAGTGTACATTACTGTGGTGACTAATGGAATGTATGCTTGTATTCTATTGTGTCAAAAAATTCTCAGTTTTAATTTTTCATAGATAAATATCAACAAATATTACCCACATAAACAAAAGTCTTTCGGCTATGCAATAATTTTAAAGAGACCAAAAGTTTTGAGAACCACTGGGTTAGACATTACTGTTTCTTATAGTGATATGGACAGGCAAATTACTGCTCAGTTCTACACGTGTTTTGCTAACAGCTAAAGGGGGCCGAGAGCATTATTTTGAGCCTGCCCAGTAAAGCAGTGGAATGCTACTTTTCTATTACCACTCACCATAAAGACACTGCCCCAAACAAGATAAGACACATCAGGGTAAGTCACTAAAATGATTATTGCCAACTGTTGATTGCCTACTCCTGATTGCCTACTCTGATAGGAATCAGAGCCAGAGAAGAAGGCCCTTACCCGGGTAAGATTTGCTGGGCAGTACTCCTGACTCCATGGGAAAGGAGAGGACGGTGAGGTAGTGATTCAGGGGATGAAGATGGGACCATTGGCATCTCATTCTGGAAAGTTGGCCTGTGTATTTTTGCAAGACTTATCCAGTGACTTTTGATTTTGAAGATACGTGAAGGACTTTTCACCTGTAGGAAAAGGAGCTACCACCAAATACAGAGGGAAAATCCTACTCTGAAGAGGACCTTGGGAAATGAATGGAATATTCTAGATGGGGTGAAAGTGGAGAGATTGTGGGAAGAAACAGGGTAAGGTATGGATCTGTTTCCCATCTCATGTTATTCCTGGGGGGCTAGGTATGAAAGCCGTACAAAGCAACATATTGATGGTGACTCTGTTTCTTAGGTCCCACCCTTGAAAAAGTACATAGGTATATCAACAGCTGAACCATTGTGTTCTCCCTCAGCCTCTACACAATAATTATTAGAAACGGCAGTGATCTTTATGAAGGAATATAAAGAGGTTTTCAGAGGAAGGGATATAGGGAACAACTTTCTTTCTTGACTTACTCTATCTTCCTTCCACCATTATGTGTATAGCATAGATACTGTTGTGAAATAATCTGAGATATTTTCAATTCCTCTTAATTCTTGCCATCTCAGCCTTTCATGCATTGAAGGGAAGCAGAAATTAGCCAGCAATAACAATGAAAGATAATGATAACAATACACACTTAACCTAGTGCTAATTACTATATGCTGGACACTGGTCTAAGAACTTTACAGAAAGTCTCCTGGGTGAGTATTTTATAGGCGGAACACCTCTTGTTTTTTGGTTGTTGTTGTGTAACTTTTTTTTCCATTTTATTTAAGAAAGGTGATGTTCTTGGGGAATCTTCCAATTTCATTTTGCACTTCTGATTTTAAATGTTAGAAATTAAATAGCATGAGCTGTTTCCTGTTTCCATTCTTTTATAGCACAGTCTCTGTGAGAGCCCTCTAGTTCCTGAACAGTGTGAGGCAGGCAGGTTGAACATGCACCAGCTCTGGAGGCAAAAATAAAAGCCCAGAAGAGAAATCTCAAAGGGCTTGAAAGAGGGTACAGTGAAGAGGATCATATTAGTAAATATTCCTTGGTCTGTCTTCTATAAAATGCTTACAAATATAGATTCTACTAATGTCAGGTTTCATAACTGCATACAGTAGGACAACTTAAATCCTATCACATCTTTCTACACATCGAAAAATGGAAATTATGTAACTGGATTATTTACCTGTTCAAAGAATTAGTACCAGTGAGCTAGAGTCATATTGGAGAATAAACAGAAAAATAATCATGTTCAAGCCTGAAGCGAAATGATAAATATAAAAACTGTTTGCAATATCAACCAGCAAATGCTTCAAAAGATCATTTGGAGGATTGAGAAGAAACACAAGCCTTTTAGTAGACTTATGTAAAGTCCTGTTCATTAAAATGCAGCTGTGATTGTTTGGATCAACTCAGAGACAAGAAACTTAACACCCCTCTGAATTACTTATGACTTAGCTTTGTATTTGCTACACATGGTCCCCTCATAATGTAAACATGTTTAACTTAAATATACTTGATGTCTCTGAAAAGGAGTAATATTTTTGGTTTTTTTTTAGTATGTGAATGATGACAGCGTGAAGAGCTATGGCATGATATCCTCTGAGTTATAGTTTAAAATAAATATGATCTTTCCTTCTAATGTACAAGACATTCAAACTCACATAAATGCACATGAATCAGGGATGTATAAAATTCAGAATTAGTAAAAATGTCCATGTATTTATTCTGCTTTCATGGTTCTCTTCAAAATAAGCTGCAATAGAATTCTAAAATCAGCTTTTGACATAGCATTATTTTAACTTGGTAATTCAGATTGATTGGCACACATGACAAAACAATCCCACACCCTAGTTACATGCAAGGAGTAATCCTACATTTAGTAATTAATAATATCTTTCCTTGATATTCTTTTCCTTAAGTAAACTGAGTTAGAAAATGAAACCTGGGATCTAGAAAATGTGCCTACCTAGAGGAGTAAAAACATCTTAGATCTATAAAAGGTGTGATGGACATTTAACCCTGAGAGAATCAACTTACTGTGAGGGTATAAGAATTGTTCCTGTAACCAACGTGGCACCCTAAGTTGTAAACATAAATATAACTGCAAACTCTCATGCACACACACTCTCCTGTTGGATAAATTGGTTCACAGTGTCATGTTATTATGCCTCATTTGATAGAGTTTAAACCCATGGTTCTCACACTGTGTACCGAGACACCCTGAAGTACTGGAATGAACCCACGAGGTTACTGAAGGATAGTTACAATATTCAAAGAAACACAGTGATACTTGTCATCTGTCAGAAATCATACAGACTATTAGCCTGAGGTAGCTCACAGTTTCAATATATGACACAGTGCTACATTTCTTTTGGTGACACCATACCTTTGCAGAGCTGTGTTTTTGGTGGTTCCTTTGAGAAAAAATATAACAAGTAAAAATCCATATGGATCAGGAAAGGAAGGTTGTGGTGGGCAATCTGATTCTAAGACTGGAGAATCTTCTGTGCCCCAAAGCTCACACATCCCACTAGTAAGTAATTGTTGCTATTTAAGAATAAAATAAAAATATTTTCTTTCCATTCGTGTTTTTTATTTTTTCAAAGACTACTATTTTCTTAGTGTATAAATCCCTATTCAGTTGAATAGACCTAACTACTTAATAAACAAAACTGTTAGGTATTTCATTTGACCTATAGGTGCTATAAAAAGATTACTGGGATACTAAGGGTGCCATGAACAAAGAAAATTTGGATTAAGCATTTATTTTCATAGTTAGAGCAAAAGTCATTTTGTGCTAAATTGAAATTTTAAGTACCATAAATATTTCATGAAAAATGCTCTTTGTGAATGAAAAGAAATTTTTCTTTCATGTCACCTTTTACATCCTGTTTGGGAATGTTCTCAAAAAATGGCAAAAGGTAAACATCGTGGCAAAGAGAATGTGAGGTGAATTCTCAGCCTTTTCTATTGATATTTTCTTCCTTCTACAAGTGGGCACCTGGCATTTCGGGACACTTAGGATGTCCCAGCCCTAACCTCTGCAGGGCTAACACTTAATCAGGTTCTGGGACTGAGTTTATTGATGTGGGAATAGGAGGGCAATGGCAATGGCTGGGGGGAGAGTGGCAGGGAGTGACGAGGAAAGTGATATCAATTCCCTATGGAGATGAGGCTCAGGGTCTCACAAGAGGAGAGACTGGAGAGTGAGAGGACCTAAACTAATGGCCCAGGGTTTTCCAGCTGCCTGCACCATGCTGTTTTCCTTTGCTGAAGCTCCTGAATGCCACCAAACCTAGATAGCATACTCCCCTCTGCCCCCCCGCCCCCCACCAACTCTGCAACATTCCAGGTCTGACTCCATTATTTTCTGACAGATTTTTCTCTCATTTCTGTTTTAACCCTAGACCAAAAACAGATGGCATAGATCATGGTAGCCCCCAGAAGTCTGGCAAATAAATAAGTTTTTAATATGCAAATCTAATTCTGTATTCCCAACTTTTTAAAACTCATTTTCAGGAGACTGCATCCTGCAGAAAGCCTCAGATAAGATTGACACTCACATAGGAAGGGTTAGTGTCCTAATGTAACTGGCTATTGTGGAGTCAGGATATAGTGATTGTGCAGAGGTGTGTTTGTAGCAGGTGGGGTGTGTGAGGTGGGGTTGAGAACATGCCCTGAAAAGTTGGAACCTGGGGTACCTAGAGCAATGAGAAAGGGTGTCTGGCTTCTCCTGGGCTCCCAACTCCTTAATCATGGAAGAGTTGGTCAGTGAGGCAGAGAACAGAGCATCACAGAACTAGAAAGCACCAGTCTGTTACTTGCAACAGTTTCTTTGGTCATCTCTTTATGCATGACCCCAAGGGGTGCCCATGGGAGTTCAGAGTGGGGAAACTGTCCTCCAGTGTGTAGGCAAAAGGGGGAACCCAGAGGTGGAGTTCTGACATTGAGGTGACGCATAGATCTATGGTTCCTATTTCCAGCAGTTACCAAATTCTTCGCATCCATTTTCTAGTAGTCCTGGGCTATCAGATTAAGAGGCCGCAGGCCTACAAAGACTTTCGAGCTGACCAGGCTACCTCTGAAGTTTGTGAAGCTCTCTGTCCATCATCTTGGTGAACTACAGCTACATCTGAGGTTTGGCAATGGCCATTGCTGGAAGGCCTGTTTGTCTTTGAGAGACACCATTCCGGGGCTTGACAAGGCTCCTGCAAACAGGAGGCAGTGTCCTCAGGCGTTGTCAAGCCCCGGAAGCCTGGGCTGTGGGTGTAGGGTTAAGGCCTAGGAAGCGCTTACCACATATCGCTCTGCTGCCGGGGCAAGAAAGCGGCCGACGCGGCTGAAGGGCGGAGGAGTCGGGCGGGGGAGTCGGGCGGGGGAGTCGGGCGGGGGAGTCGGGCGGGGGAGTCGGGCGGGGGAGGGCGCGGGGGAAGGAGCCGTGCTGGGGGGAGGAGCCGTGCTGGGGGGAGGAGCCGTGCTGGGGGGAGGAGCCGTGCTGGGGGCGGGGCTTGGTCCAACCGGAAGGTGAAGGCTCCCGGAAGTTGATGGCTCCCGGAAGCTGATGAGGCGGGACGGGCGAGGAGACTCTGAGGGTGGGAAGACTGGTGAGTAGCGGGCCTGGGGTGGCGTCCGAGGAGGTTTTGGGGGGTGTGGTTGGGAACTTATATTTTGGTTTTTCATACTCAGACTTTGTAGTGTACATATCTCTCAGGCAGTGTTTATGTGGAAAAAATTTATATTTACATTCACCAAGCTCCATGCATGTAAAAAAAACCGCGATATGTTTAAAAAGCCTGGAGTTACTACAGAAGGGTGGAGAGTAAGAACTGCGAGCCGCCTTCTCGCAAAGCCAAGATGTTGGGCATCTTAAATGCTGTGGGCTCCAGGGTGGGCCTCACGGGCTTCTGCTCAGTGCCAGCCTCTCTCTGTCATTGTGCTCTGGTTCTGAACATGTTTCCACTATGCCTTTTGTATTGAGGCCTTGTTTTGCCTAAAACTGAACAAGGAGAAAGTGTTGAAGAAAATAGTGACATAGCAGAGCAACCGAGAAAAGCAACTGAATGGAAAAGATGTTACTTCATATAAAGCAGCTGTTTTTTTTTTCTTTTGCTGTACGCGGGCCTCTCACTGTTGTGGCCTCTCCCGGGCCTCTCACTGTTGTGGCCTCTCCCGTTGCGGAGCACAGGCTCCGGACGCGCAGGCTCAGCGGCCATGGCTCACGGGCCTAGCTGCTCCGCGGCATGTGGGATCTTCCCGGACCGGGGCACGAATCTGTGTTCTCTGCGTCAGCAGGCGGACTCTCAACCACTGCGCCACCAGGGAAGCCCAAAGCAGCTGTTTTTAATAAACGTATTAATGATGTTTAGTGATGAGAAAGAGATATTTTGAACATCTAAATCCTAAAATGATACTTTAATAATTATAAATAGGCACAGTTTTACTGCTGTAGGTTTTTTTTTTTTTGGAAGGTGACAGCATTGTGCTGAAAGCCCCAGCCAGGACTGGCACACACATAGGAAGGGTTAGTGTTGTATGTAAAGAGTTATTGTGGAGTCAGGATGTAGTGGTCGTGTAGATGTATGTAAGTAGTGGGTGGGGTGTGTGAGGTGGGGCACACACACATAAGGGATTTTCTTATTTAAAAATAATGCAGTCTGATGAGCATTTGTGCATACAACATTCAGTTTTTAGGAGTGGACTACTGATGTTAAGTAGGACGTGCTTTTACTTATTTATTTGATCCTTGACTACAGAGAGACAAATTTTCCAAGATAGCTAGTTAATGGTAGAGCCAGGATTTGAACCCGAGAAGCCTAGCTCCAGTGTTTGTGCTCTTAATCAGAACTCTGTATAGTCTCTCAAGAACACTTTCAAAATGGTCTTATTTTAACGCCCTAAAAGAGACAACAACCATGACAGTGGCTTTCAGTGGCAAGGACCCAGTATTTGAAGAAAGGTTTCTTTTCCTTTCATCCCTATAGGATGTGCTTGTTCTCTCTCCTTCACCAGTCTCGTTCCTCCCATGCCTCTTTCAAATCAAAACCCTTTAGGAGAAGAACTTCCCGAAAACCTTTGGGCATGTGAAAGCAGAGGGGACTTGTGCTCTGCTTCTTGATGCATGTTTATTGTCTTTTGTTTTTTCAGGGCAACAGATCCTTAGAAACAGTAAAGGTCTAGATAGTAAATATTTTAGGCTTTGCAGGCCATATGGTCTATGTGACAAAGGCTCAACTTTGCTGTTGAAGGGCAAAAACAGCCCTATACAATGCATAAATAAATGGGGCATGGCTGTGTTCCAAGAAAACCATTTATAAAAACAGGTGGCTAGCTGGATTTGGCTTGTGGACCAGGCTGTAGTTTACCAACCATTGGTCTAGACCTTTGAGTATTTCTATATCATTTTTCTGAATAATAGTCAATGCACATTAAGTGCATGCTCCATGTCAGGCACTGGGCAAACATATGAACATGGAGATTCATTTGATACTCATACTAACTCTATGAAGCTAAGTATTTTTAAAATCCTGATTTACCAACAAGGAAATCAAAATGTATAAAGTTACGGATGTCATAGGCAGAGCTGGGACTTCAGAGACTTTTCCCTTAAATACTACATTTTACTAATAGGTCAAAACAAGTTTACTTGTTTTGTAAGTATACCATTATTGTTTTATTTGGGTTTCACTACTTGTTCTGATACACTTGGAAACTTCCCTGTTACTTTTTCAGTTATCCATATTGCCTTTTGAGATCAAGTCTGCAGTTTCCGCCTATTGGCTTGACATTTCTATCCTGCATCTTTAAATTTAAATAAAAATCCTGATTGCCCATTTTGCCTCTGATGCTTAGCGTGTAGTCATTAATATTTATATAAGGCTTACAAAACCCTATTTGTTTATGGCTCTGAACATAAAAGATCTAATGATTTAGATTAAGAGCCATATCCAAGTACTTGGGGTAAGTGCTTTTGGAACCACTCAACAAAACTATAGTGGGAGATGCAGAGACAAGATCACTTCTTTCTGCAAAAAGGACTGAAGACAAAAGACGATCCTGGGAACTTGAGGTTTTCTTTTTATCTTTTCAAGTATGCACATGCCAGCTGAGAAAGTTGGAACAGATGAAATAGAAGGGTATAATTCCAGGGGCATGACTGACATCCTTTGTGAGAATCTTTGGTCTTTTCTTTCACCAAAGCATAGTGGCCCTGGTGAATCTTAGTCACAGTGATATCGTTAAGCAAGCAAGCATTAGAAATTATCTGGAAATAATGTTTATTTGCAATAAGATATATAGTCTTTTGAGTTAGTACTTTAACAAAAAAATTTGCGGTACAATATAAAATGTACCTAAAAGGAATAGTCATTCGACTTAAAGAATTTGCAGAATACTCATATAGAATATTAGAGTAAAACTGTTTTCATGGTAGCATTTTTTTTAACTGTGGGAAAGTTTAAAGACCTCAAGAAATACGATAAACCTTCATATTTTTGTGCCATTCTTGGTTGTAGCCTTCAGGTGGTATCTCTGTAAATACAAACAAACAAAAACCAAAAGCCCAGAATATAGAACCCTGCTTAAGGTTCTGTGTTAGACCGGGACAGAGGTACTGACTTAACCTATTTCTTGAATGTTTTTCTGCTTTTTATACAACTGGATTAGACAAATAGCTGATAGAGAAAAATAAGTCATTTTAGGCAGAAGTTTCTGGCTTTTTTTCTCCTTTTAATTTTTTAATTCAATCAGATAAATTATCAACATTATGGAAGTTTGTTGGGAATTGTAATCATTTCAGTTTATTTTAATTTATACTGAAATTATATTACCCTATTTTTTATAGCCTAAATATATTTCACTATAGAAATTGATATTAGCTAAAGAAGTTACTTTTGCCCACTTGTCATTAGATCACTAAAATGAATACAATTCTTCTGAACATCAAAATAAAGAATCAGAGAATGTTAGAGATGAAAGGGACTTTATCCAGTGCAGGGTTTCACAGCCTCAGCACTATTGGAATTTTTTGGACTGGATTTTGTTTGTTGGAGTGGGGTGGGTAGTTGTGTGCATCATAGGATGTTTACCAGTATCCCTAGTCTCTATCCAGTAAATGCCAGTAGTATATCCCTTCCCCTACCCCACTGGGTCCCAGCTGTGAGAATCAAAATTTCTTGGTTTTTGCCAGATGCTACATGGGGGGCAAAATCACCTTCAGTTGAAAACAACTGATCTAGTGCAACCCCTTCATTGTAAAAGAATGTTAATGTCTTACGCATATTTTCTGAATTAAGAGACTTTTCCTCCTTTACCTTGTCAGCATCATAGCTAGGTCTAGTATGCCAGAGGTAAGGGAAAATGGATACAGTTATGGATATAATTTAAGGCCTGACCTTAAATAGAATTGACAGACACAAAATTTTTATTTAGTAAGCTTCTTCTTACTTTTAAGATCCTTTTTATTATGTTCAGTTCTTTTTCTAAGACTTTCAGATTGTGCTGCAAGCAGTGCTATGCAAAGTCACTCAACACATGTTTAATTCAGCTAACTTTTTTTGGGGGGGGCATGGTGAGACTTTCTCAATGAAGGAAGCAGTGTGTTGATTTACTTTCTAGTGCAAGTTCTATCTCCTCATCCTCCTTTAACAAAGAGTTCACAGACAAGTACCAATCGCAGTCCCCTGTTTGGTAGCACTAATATAGATGAGCAGGGCCTCTAAGGGCGTTCTCCATCCAGGCCTTCATTTCTTACCTTGGGGCTCTGTTCTCTGCTTGGCATATTCACAAAGCAAACCATATTATTAACTTCACTAAGTTCAATACATGCAAATAATTCTTTGTCAGTTCCCTTAAAATTTATATTTGCATCTTCACAAAAATGTCCTAGTAAGGGAGATGTTTTAAGACAGAAGAGTCTTTTGATGGCAACATGAATTCTATCAAACCTTGACATACTCCGTATATATTTATGAAAAAGATAGAGAAAGATGGATGAGAAGGTGGTAGTCAGGCAAAAAGGGTGGGGATACTAGTAAGAGTGTTTAGGCAGAGAGAAGTGTGTGTGCAGACTCCAAGGCCAGAGGACCATGGTGCCTTCCAGAATGGGAAGAAGTTTACTGAAGCTGAAGCTAGAGTTCAAGGGGAAATGAGGCATTACAGAAATGAGCAGAAGGCAGATGGTACAGTGCTTGTAAGGCAAATTAGTTTTTTTTTTTTTAAAGATTTGATGAAAATTCATATTAATGCAATTGACAAGGAAATTTAGTTATTTTGAGATATACATTTTAAAGTAATAACTAGAATTATGACTTATAACATTATACCAGAACATATAAGATTTTTAGAAATTTCATGTAATGTCTGAAACATTTATATTAACATATTTCCATACAAATAACCCAAAGAAAGTTTAATATTAATTTTTTGTTTGTTTTTTTATACTGCAGGTTCTTATTAGTCATCAATTTTATACACATCAGTGTATACATGTCAATCCCAGTCGCCCAATTCAGCACACCACCATCCCCACTCCACTGCGGTTTTCCCCCCTTGGTGTCCATACGTTTGTTCTCTACATCGGTGTCTCAACTTCTGCCCTGCAGACCGGTTCATCTGTACCATTTTTCTAGGTTCCACGTACATGTGTTAATATATGACATTTGTTTTTCTCTTTCTGACTGACTTCACTCTGTATGACAGTCTCTAGATCCATCCAGGTCTCAACAAATGACTCAATTTTGTTCCTTTTTATGGCTGAGTAATATTCCATTGTATATATGTACCACAAATTCTTTATCCATTCATCTGTCGATGGGCATTTAGGTTGCTTCCATGACCTGGCTATTGTAAATAGTGCTGCAGTGAACATTGGGATGCATATGTCTTTTTTTTTTTTTTTTTTTGCAGTATGCGGGCCTCTCACTGTTCTGGCCCTGCTGCGGAGCACAGGCTCCAGACGCGCAGGCTCAGTGGCCATGGCTCACGGGCCTAGCTGCCCTGTGGCATGTGGGATCCTCCGGACCGGGGCACGAACCCGTGTCCCCTGCATCAGCAGGTGGACTCCCAACCACTGCGCCACCAGGGAAGCCCTGTCTTTTTGAATTATGGTTTTCTCTGGGTATATGCCCAGTAGTGGGATTGCTGGATCATATGATAATTCTATTTTTAGTTTTTTAAGGAACCTCCATACTGGCTGTATCAATTTACATTCCCACAAACAGTGCAAGAGGGTTCGCTTTTCTCCACACACTCTCCAGCATTTGTTGTTTGTAGATTTTCTGATGATGCCCATTCTAACTGGTGTGAGGTGATACCTCACTGTAGTTTTGATTTGCATTTCTCTAATAATTAGTGATGCTGAGGAGTTTTTCATGTGCTTCTTGGCCATCTGTATGTCTTCTTTGGAGAAATGTCCATTTAGGTCTTCTGCCCATTTTTGGATTGGGTTGTTTGTTTATTTAATATTGAGCTGCATGAGCTGTTTATATATTTTGGAGATTAATCCTTTGTTGATTTGTTTGCATATATTTTTCCCATTCTGAGGGTTGTCTTTTCATCTTGTTTATGGTTTCCTTTGCTGTGCAAAAGCTTTTAAGTTTCATTAGGTCCCATTTGTTTATTTTTACTTCCATTACTCTAGGAGGTGGATCAAAAAAGACCTTGCTGTGATTTATGTCAAAGAGTGTTCTTCCTATGTTTTCCTCTAAGAGTTTTATAGTGTCCGGTGTTACATTTAGGTCTCAAATCCATTTTGAGTTTATTTTTGTGTATGGTGTTAGGGAGTGTTCTAATTTCATTCTTTTACAAGTAGCTGTCCAGTTTTCCCAGCACCACTTATTGAAGAGACTGTCTTTTCTCCATTGTATATCCTTGCCTCCTTTGTCATAGATTAGTTGACCACAGGTACGTGGGTTTATCTCTGGGCTTTCTATCTTGTTCCATTGATCTATGTTTCTGTTTTTGTGTCAGTACCATATTATCTTGATTACTATAGCTTTGTAGTATAGTCTGAAGTCAGAAAGTTTTATTTCTCCAGCTCCGTTTTTTTCCTTCAAGACTGCTTTGGCTATTCGAGGTCTTTTGTGTCTCCATACAAATTTTAAGATATTTTATTCTAGTTCTGTTAAAAATGCCATTGATAATTTGATAGAGATTGCATTGAATCTGTAGATTGCTTTGGGTAGTATAGTCATTTTCACAATATTGATTCTTCCAATCCAAGAACATGGTATATCTCTCCATCTGTTGGTATCATCTTTAATTTCTTTCATCAGTGTCTTAGAGTTTTCTGCATACAGGTCTTTTGTCTCCCTAGGTAGGTTTATTCCTAGGTATTTTATTCTTTTTGTTGCAAAGGTAAATGTGAGTGTTTCCATAATTTCTCTTTCAGATTTTTCATCATTACTGTATAGGAATGCAAGAGATATCTGTGCATTAATTTTGTATCCTGCAACTTTACCAAATTGATTGATTAGCTCTAGTAGTTTTCTGGTGGCATTTTTAGGATTCTCTATGTATAGTACCATGTCATCTGCAAATAGTGACAGTTTTACTTCTTTTTTTCCAATTTGTATTCATTTTATTTCTTTTTCTTCTCTGATTGCCGTGGCTAGGACTTCCAAAACTATGTTGAATAATAGTGGTGAGAGTGGACATCTTTGTCTCATTCCTGATCTTAGAGGAAATGCTTTCAGTTTCTCACTATTAAGAATGATATTTGCTGTGGGTTTGTTGTATATGGCCTTTACTATGTTGAGGTAGGTTCCCTCTATGCCCACTTTCTGGAGAGTTTTTATCATAAATGGATGTTGAATTTTGTCAAAAGCTCTTTTGCATCTATTGAGATGACCATATGGTGTGTTTTTTTGGTCTGTTTTTTGTAGTACGCGGGCCTCTCACTGTTGTGGCCTTTCCTGTTGCGGAGCACAGGCTCCGGACGCACAGGCTCAGTGGCCATGGTTCACGGGCTCAGCCGCTCCGCGGCATGTGGGATCTTCCCGGACCGGGGCACGAACCCGTGTCCCCTGCATCGGCTAGTGGACTCTCAACCACTGCGCCACCAGGGAAGCCCGATCATATGGTTTTTATTCTTCAATTTGTTAATATGGTGTATCACATTGATTGATTTGCATATATTGAAGAATCCTTGCATCCCTGGGATAAATCCCACTTGATCATGGTGTATGATCCTTTTAATGTGTTATTGGATTCTGTTTGCTAGTATTTTGTTTAGGAATTTTGTATCTATATTCATCAGTGATATTGGTCAGTAATTTTCTTTTTTTGTAGTATCTTTGTCTGGTTTTGGTATCAGGACGATGGTGGCCTCATAGAATGAGTTTGGGAGTGTTCCTTCCTCTGCAATTTTATGGAATAGTTTGAGAAGGATGGGTGTTAGCTGTTCTCTAAATGTTTGATAGAATTCACCTGTGAAGCCATCTGGTCCTGGACTTCTGTTTGTTGGAAGATTTTTAATCAAGGCTTCAATTTCATTACTTGTGATAGGTCTGTTCATATTTTCTGTTTCTTCCTGGTTCAGTCTTAGAAGGTTATACCTTTCTAAGAGTTTCTCCATTTCTTCCAGGTTGTCCATTTTATTGGCATAGAGTTGCTTGTAGTAGTCTCTTAGGATGCTTTGTATTTCTGCGGTGTCTGTTGTAACTTCTACTTTTTCATTTCTAACTTTATTGATTTGAGTCCTCTCACTCTTTTTCTTGATGAGTCTGGCTAATGGTTTATCAATTTTGTTTATCTTCTCAAAGAACTAGCTTTTAGTTTTATTGATCTTTGCTATTGTTTTCTTTGTTTCTATTTCATTTATTTCTGCTCTGGTCTTTATGATTTCTTTCCTTCTGCTAACTTTGGGTTTTGGTTGTTCTTCTTTCTCTAGTTCCTTTAGGTGTAAGTTTAGATTGTTTACTTGAGATCTTTCCTATTTCTTGATGTAGACTTGTATAGCTATAAACTTCCCTCTTAGAACTGCTTTTGCTGCATCCCATAGGTTTTGGATCATTATGTTTTCAGTGTCTTTTGTCTTTTTGATTTCCTCAGTGATCTCTTGGTTATTTAGTAACGTATTGTTTAGCCTCCATGTGTTTGTGTTTTTTACGTAATTTTCCCTGTAATTCATTTCTAATCTCATAGCGTTGTGGGCAGAAAAGATGCTTGATATGATTTCAATTTTCTTAAACTTACTGAGACTTGATTTGTGACCCAAGATGTGATCTATCCTGGAGAATGTTCCATGCGCACTTGAGAAGAAAGTGTAGTCTGCTGTTTTTGGATGGAATGTCCTATAAATATCAATTAAATCTATCTGGTCTATTGTGTCATTTAAAGCTTCTGTTTCCTTATTTATTTTCATTTTGGATGATCTGTCCATTGGTGTAAGTGAGGTGTTAAAGTCCCCCACTATTCTTGTTACTGTGGATTTCCTCTTTTATAGCTTTTAGCAGTTGCCTTATGTATTGAGGTGCTCCTGTGTTGGGTGCATATATATTTATAATTGTTATATCTTTTTCTTGGATTGATCCCTTGATCGTTATGTAGTGTCCTTCCTTGTCTCTTGTAATATTCTTTATTTGAAAGTCTATTTTATCTGATATGAGTATAGCTACTCCAGCTTTTTCTTGATTTCCATTTGCATGGAATATGTTTTTCCATCCCCTCACTTTCAGTCTGTATGTGTCCCTAGGTCTGAAGTGGGTCTTTGTAGACAGCATATATATGGGTCTTATTTTTTTTATCCATTCAGCAAGCCTGTGTCTTTTGGTTGGAGCATTTAATCCATTCACATTTAAGGTAATTATCGATATGTATGTTCCTATGACCATTTTCTTAATTGTTTTGGGTTTGTTTTTGTAGGTCCTTTTCTTGTCCTGTGTTTCCCACTTAGAGAAGTTCCTTTAGCATTTGTTGTAGAGCTGGTTTGGTGGTGCTGAATTCTTTCAGCTTTTGCTTGTCTGTAAAGCTTGTGATTTCTTCATCGAATCTGAAGGAGATCCTTGCCGGGTAGAGTAATATTGGTTGTAGGTTCTTCCTTTTCATCACTTTAAGTATATCTTGCCACTCCCTTCTGGCTTGTAGAGTTTCTGCTGAGAAATCAGCTGTTAACCTTATGGGAGTTCCCTTGTACGTTATTTTTTTTTTATTTTATTTTTTTGTGGTACGCGGGCCTCTCACTGTTGTGGCCTCTCCCGTTGCGGAGCACAGGCTCCGGACGCACAGGCTCAGCGGCCATGGCTCACAGGCCCAGCCGCTCCGCGGCATGTGGGATCCTCCCGGACCGGGGCACGAACTCTTGTCCCCTGCATCGGCAGGCAGACTCTCAACCACTGCGCCACCAGGGAAGCCCCCGTTATTTTTAATTTTTCCCTTTCTGCTTTCAGTAAGTTTTCTTCGTCTTTAATTTTTGCCAATTTGATTACTATGTGTCTTGGCATGTTTCTCCTTGGGTTTATCCTGTACGGGACTCACTGCGCTTCTTGGACTTGGTTGGCTATTTCCTTTCCCACGTTAGGGAAGGTTTTGACTATAATCTCTTCAAATATTTTCTCTGGTTGTTTCTCTCTCTCTTCTCCTTCTGGGACCCCTATAAGGCAAATGTTGTTGCGTTTAATGTTGTTCCAGAGGTCTCTTAGGCTGTCTTCGTTTCTTTTCATTCTTTTTTCTTTATTCCTTTCCACAGCAGTGAATTCCGTCATTCTGTCTTTGGGGTCACTTATCCGTTCTTCTGCCTCAGTTATTCTGCTATTGATTCCTTCTAGTGTAGTTTTCATTTTAGTTATTGTATTGTTCATCTCTGTTTGTTTGTCCTTTAATTCTTCTAGGTCTTTGTTAAACATTTCTTGCATCTTCTCGATCTTTGCCTCCATTCTTTTTCCAAGGTCCTGGATCATCTTTACTATCATTATTCTGAATTCCTTTTCTGGAAGGTTGCCTGTCTCCACTTCATTTAGTTGTTTTCCTGGGGTTTTATCTTGATTCTTCATCTGGTACATAACCCTATGCCTTTTCATCTTGTCTGTCTTTCTGTGAATGTGGTTTTTGTTCCACAGGCTGCAGGATTGTAGTTATTCTTGCTTCTGCTGTCTGCACTCTGGTGGATGAGGCTATCTAAGAGGCTTGATGGGAGGGACTGGTGGTGGGTAGAGCTGACTGTTGCTCTGGTGCGCAGAGTTCAGTAACACTTTAATCCACTTGACCGTTGATATGTGGGGCTGGGTTCCCTCCCTGTTGGTTGTTTGGCCTCAGGCAACCCAACACTGGAACCTACCTAGGCTCTTTGGTGGGGCTAATGACAGACTCTGGGAGGGCTCTCGCCAAGGAGTACTTCCCAGAACTTCTGCTGCCAGTGTCCTTGTCCCCCAGTGAGCCACAGCCTCCCCCACCTCCCCACCTCTGCAGGAGAGCCTCCAACACTAGCAGATGGGTCTGGTTCAGTCTCCCCTGGGGTCACTGCTCCTTCCCTGGGTCCCGATGCACACACTGCTTTGTGTATGCCCTGCAAGAGTGGAGTCTCTGTTTCCCCCAGTCCTGTTAAAGTCTTGCAATCAATTCCCACTAGGCTTCAAAGTCTGATTCTCTAGGAATTCCTCCTCTTGTTGCTGGACCCCCAGGTTGGGAAGCCTGATGTGGGGCTCAGAACCTTCACTCCAGTGGGTAGACTTCTGTGGTATAAGTGTTCTCCAGTCTGTGAGTCACCCACCCACCCAGCAGTTTGGGATTTGATTTTACTGTGATTGTGCCCCTCCTACTGTCTCATTGTGGCTTCTCCTTTGTCTTTGGATGTCGGGTATCTTTTTTGGTGAGTTCCAGTGTCTTCCTGTTGATGATTGTCCAGCAGCTAGTTTTGATTCTGGTGTTCTCGCAAGAGGGAGCGAGAGCACGTCCTTCTACTCCGCCATCTTGGTTCCTCTCCAAATTATGTAGTTTTGATTTCATTTCAAGGACATTGGAAAGCCAGGGATGATATAACAGAGATTTAACAGAGAATATCTACCAGAAAGCTATTTCCATGATCTGAGGGTTTCCAGTCTTTTCGTTAACCTTTGTCATAGATTGGTCTTAAAAGTGATCCAGTAGAGAAGAAGTAAATCATAATTAAAAGGCTATGGAGGAAATGTCATTTTCTAAATGTATGAGTGTTTGTGGAATGATGCCAAGATAAACAGAGTGATCAACATCAGATCACAATTTCGCACAGATACAAAAGGATATTTGGTTCAGAGCCTATCTATGAGGAAAAAAATGTAGGAAGATGACCAGATCTTTTAGGCAGAAGAGAAAAGAACAGTTTCTAAATTCAGCTTAGAGCGCTAGTGACCACAATAACTTCTATTAGCATTTGAATAAATAACTTTAGCCCTGACTAGAGCATGCACATTTGGAAAACAGTTACAGTTTTGGAGAAAGCTGCTGATGGTTCAATTTTTGTTCTGCTGATGGAACAATCTGTTCCTGTTATGGTGCCCTGTTACCTCGATGAAATAGAGAGATTGCAAGCTGTACAGTTGGGAAACCAACAGAGTCAAGCTGTCCTGACTTTACTAGTTTAGCCTTTGAATTGTCAGCTTAGCTGTAAACTGGGACATGTTTAACACAGGAGGAGGCCCATATTGCTACCCCCAAAATGTGGAATGCTTATTACTTTTCCCAGATTTAATTGGACATATGATTGTTCTATGCAACGTGAAAAACATGGGGGCCAGTAAATCAGAGGATGACTAAAATAAAACCACGGTGGTCTTTGCTGTAAAACCAGAGTTTGTGTAACAGAGTGGGATCTTGCAGTAACTCCTGTCATTTTTCAACTTTTTGAAGAGTGAGTCCTAACATTTGACTCCATCCTACTGTATGTCACATAGATGACCAAGACAATGAGGAAATTATTAATAGTAAATTCTAGTTAATACTTTCCCCTGAAGCTGTTGGACATAATTCTTTTCATATCATGAGCGAATAAACAGGAACCTAGTATTTTACGATTGTAACTGATCAGACTTTGAAAAGCAGGAAGATTTTTATTGTAAGTTAGAAAAAAATGTTCTTTTCAGGATTGTTTTTGGACATGTATATGGTAAAAGTACTACTTAAAATGTTTTAAAATAAATGTTAAGTATTTGGCACAATATTTTGAGGAGCTTAGTTAAAGGCAAAGGATTTCTGTGAGTTTTCACATTAAAATGTCAAATTCTTTTCAAATGAGGCTTGGGGGAAAATTATCTTGATTGTATTGGCTTTGGTTATAATTCCATTCATTCAATGTGCTTTATTCCTTGCCTTTTAAAATAACGAATTTTGATTCTGAGAAAATGAAGAATTCTAGTGTGATAAAGGCAATTTTTCTTTTATGCAAAAAATGAGAAGTCTTAGTAATTTTCACCTTAGTTTTGCATTCCAGGTATGGGTTTGCATTTAAAACCTGTATATTTTGTTTTTCTTTTTTTCTGTGGGGGAAGGTGTGGTTATTAACACCATTATTGGAACTTTCAGCAGCACTGTAGTTCTTTCTACTTGATTCTTGAAAACAATAGGGAAAATTTTGGCAATTGGAACAGAAGTAAGATATTGTAAGCATAAAAGTTGCAGGGTGAAAATACAATACCACATTTAAGAACTATGTTAAAATAAGAGTGGAAGAATTGACCATGGTAGAGATGTGTCTTCCAAGACTGACAAATGGCTTGGAAGAGAAAACTGGGGCTAAGAAAGACTTCTTTGATGGACAGTGAGTGTCTAGAACTTGCTACCTTTTCCGAGGAAAGAGGAATAAGGGTTGTAAATGAAGGGGATTTGATTTACCGGTTCATGTTTATTCGTTCTCACCTTCATATATGATCTCCATATGATATTAGCTGTTTGCTTTTAGGAGGAAAATGTCTAATTATTACTTTTTTGGCTCCATCATGATGATGAACACTAAATATTAAGCAGTTTAGGCAAACTGATAGTAATTAGGTTATCCAGTAAATAGTCTTCCCAAACTGAGATATTTTGGCAGTCTTCTTTAGATTTCTGTGATTGCAAAGAACTAGTAATATTGATTCTCAGTCTCTACCATTATTTAAACTTACCCATATAGTCAAATCTAAATACTTTAAAAAAATTCTTATTCTGCTTTTTTCTCCTTGGGTACTTATTATTTTCCACAATAAATATTTTAACATTTTTTTCTTCCTCATTCAGTTCTCTCCCAATTTCTCAACCTTCTCACGTTTTTTAATGTGTAGTATGTGCAATGAGTGTGGAACTAGCTACCTCTGTAACTTGAGCATGACCTTTACGTTCTCCAGGCACTACTTTATTCATCTGGAAAATGAGGGGATGGACTAAAGCAGTGTGGCTCAGTGAGGATTGTCATAAATCGAGTTCTGTGGAAGCAGACTCTGAGAGAGAGAACTGAGTGCAGAAGTTTTACTGGTATATATGTGTTCACAGGAGATAACTCCTGTGATGAAGTTAGGAAGACAAAATTGGGCAGAGGGAGAAGCTGACCTGAAGTTAGGATAGCAACTGAGGCCTCTCAGCCAGTCTTCAAGAAAACTATAGGGATATGAAGGTTTTGTTCTAAATTGAAGCAAAGGAGTCAGACCTTAGTATCCTTTATCAGCCAGACATCACTTAGGGGTTCTTCCTGGGAAGGAGAACAACTTTGGGCAAGGCAGTTCTCTGCAGCAGAGGCAATGCTCAATGAAGGACATAGCTGTGAAATATAAGCAAATGATATTCCCTGCAACTTAAGGGTGAGTGCGTTGGCCTTGAAGAGGAGACCTGAGCGGAGCACCAGTTTCTATTACTGGTGATTTTGAGCATGGCAATTCTTTGTTATGTGGAAATAATCCAGGCATTGCAGGCATGTAGCATCCCTGGTCCCACCTAATAAGACCATCAAACGCTCTACCACATTTCTAAAGAACTCCTGGGACCCTGGTTGAGAATCATTGGAGATCATTAGGCTGAAGGATCGCTCAGTGTCTGTGGCTCTAACACTGTTGTTTCTGGATGAGAATACAACCTGATCGAAGTTAAAAAGATCCAGCGAAAGAGTGAGTCTGTTGTGACTCAAATAATGTTGTGCTGAACCTAGTTGAATATAAATAGTTCTGGGGAATTACTGGATCAAAGGGCATGAATATTTTAAAGAGCATTGCCACAAATTGCCCTGTAGAGTGGTTGGGTCAATTTATATTCTCACTAGCAATCTAGCAATCATATGAATTTACTTTTTCTTATTAACTTGAATCTCTGTAAAGTTTATTGATATTGTGGATGGAGTCCAGGAAAGTAGGGAAGGAGGTGAGGGTTGGGTACCACAAGCTATGTTGCTGTGCCTGTTTTCATCCAGGTTTCACTAATGCTTCCAAGCACTGCTCTGACAACATCAAGAAAGAGCTAGGCATAAAGGAGCGGGGGAATTGCTAGGCACTTTACTGTTGATATTCAAGAAAAACCAGAACCCTTAAAAGAGGTAAGGGATTTATAGGGAAGAGAATGGATATGTTTGAAATTTTTACTGCACAATTCAAACTCTCTCGATTGTAACCCTTTATTCCAACTTAACAGGTTTAGATTAGTTCAACTCTATCCTTTTAATCTCTATTAACAATTCAAAAGGAAATATCTACTGTTAGCCTAGACTTGTTCTCAAGGGGCCAGCAGGTGCTGGTTTGGCAACTTCTTTGGAGAAAGACTCAACGAGTGTGGAGACTAAAATAACAAACTTGTTTTGAGATAGAGTGCTTCCTGAATATGATTTGAGACTTTAAAAACTAATTGCAGAAGTAACCAGCTATCATTTATGAACAGAAGAAACTCTTGTCTTTCAATTTACGCAGAATTCTTGATTTGGTCAACTTCAGGATTCTTTATTTCCCCCTGTTTATTTTCTTTTTCTGTAATTACAATTTACCCAGTAAATAGTCTGTCATCATGTTATAGTGTGTCAGTGGACATCATGACATTTTTCTGGATTGGTAGAAAATGAGCCAGCCAATCAACAGCATGTGTTGGATGCCAACACTGAATCACGCCCATGTCACTTTAAAAACAAATTGACTTGTGAAGAGACATAATTTTAGTTTGGAAAGGCTAAAATTATAAGGGCTCATCAAATATTCTGTATTAGCTGTGTCCTTTGATTTTATATGTTTAGAAGCAACTAATCAATGATCCTAAATATGAAAAAAAATAATACTAGGAAGGTTGGTGTATTTTGCCATAATAGGAAAAAACAGTATTCTGTGAAAACAGATTGGTTTTCTGTTTATGGGTCTGTAAAATTAATGTTTACATGTCTATTAAAAAGATGGATATTTTAATCTAGATTCTTTGATTGTAAGAAATTTAAATAATCATTAGAAGGGCAAAACACATTTATTAAGGAAAAATCAATAACTATAGAAACAAAAGGAAGGAAAAAAGTATTCATAGTCCAACCATTCATGGACAACCATGTTTATATATAAATATTTGTTTATATTTTTCTAAGTTCTTTTCGTTTTTTTGGTTATACCTTTCTAGACTTAAAAAATGCATTTAGTTTCATAAATTGCACCCCGGTATTAATAATTATTTTCAAGCTTACTTTAATCAAGTTGTAGTATGTTCATGAAGAACTTTCTAAATATCAGTTCACTTTATTTTCCTAAACAAATGAATAACATTTCATAGTATGGAAGCACCATAATTTGACCAGTAAATTGAGGGACATCTACATTGTTTTAAATATGTTTTGTGCAGCATGGTGACTATAATTAACAATAGTGTATTATGTACTTGAAAGTTTTTAAGAGAGTAGGTCTTAAATATTATCACCACACACACATAATAATTGTAATTATGTGAAGGGATAGGAGATGTTAACTAAGTTTATTGTGGTAATCACTTTGCAATATATACATATACCTAGTCATCACGTATATATGTTACATGTCAGTATATGTACATATGTACATATGTTACATGTCAATAATATCTCAAAGGTGGGGAAAAAAATGTAAAAAGTCATTGTTTTAAGTATTTCTTTCCAGAAATGCCTTTGTATATAATTCATTGAATGCTTGTTAGATTAGTTCCTTAGAAACATTCCTAGAGGCAGAAGTGCCATGTTTGAAGGCAGGCATATTTTAGATTTGATATAGATTGCTACATTCCTTTCCAGGAAAGCTGTACTGATTTACACTTCCATCAGCAGTGAATTGAGTCCCTAACTTAAATCCTCCCCACCCCTAAACACTGGGAATTAACAACCAATCATATTATTTTTTAATAGATGATTATCAGATTGTTGTTATAATTGTAATCTTTTAATCATTAGTGAGATTGAACATCTTTTTCTTGTAGCTATTGGCCATTTGCATTTCTTTTATGAATTTTAAAATATCTTTTGATTTTTTAAAAACTGAGGTGTTCATCTTTTTAAGTTGTTTTAAAAGTACTCCCTATTGAATAAAAATATTAACCCTTTGTCATGTATACTACAACTGTTTTTCTCAATAATTTCTCTGTCTTTTAATTTTGTTTATGGTATATTTTCTTGAACAAAAGTTACAGTTTTTACATGTAAGAATCTTTTAATATTTTCCTTTATGATTTCTTGGTTTCAGTTCATGCTTAGAAAGAACAATCTCAAGGTAAAAATATTTTAATTTTTAAAGTGTATTATTTGATCTTTATATATAAGCCTTTATTGCTTTTGGAATTTATTTTTTGTTTGTTGTGGTGTGAGGGAAAATTTCTTTTGTCCTAAATAAAAGGTAATTGTCTCAATCATATTTATTTTATAATTCATTATTTCCCATTTATTTAAAAATTATCCTTTTATCTTCTACTTATCTTGCTATCTGTAGATGTATCTGAATTTTCTATTCTCCTCTTTTAATATGTGTTTATAATAGACTAAGGGAAGATTTAATAACTTCCTTCTCTTATGAGAATGAGTCTAGTATTTCATCGTTAAGGATATTTGCTTTGGTCTATTTGAAAAGTATTTTGATCATGTTAAAGGAATTCCTTTTTATCCCTACTTTACTAAAAGCTTTAAAAAAATATATCATTGTGGATGCCCATTGTTTTCAGATGCATTTTTCAGGATCTATTGGAATGATCCAACTGTTGCTCTCATTTTTTTCCCTTACTGTAATGACTTCCATTAATACATAGCCTAGCGTTGAACCTGTCTTGCACTCTTTGTATAAAGACTCCATGTTTTCGTTGTTATTTTTAAGTAACACACTGGATATGAATTTTTAATATTTTACACAGGAGGCCTGCAATTATATTTCTAAGCAAAATTGACCCATTGTTTCCTGCTTGTGTCATCTTTTTGTCAGGTTTTGGTACCAAGTTTATGCTGGACTCAGAAAATAAATTTACATAACTTTTTCTTCTTTTTTTTCCCCTATGCTCTGAAATTTTTGAGATAATATTTTAATTATATATTCCTTGAAATTTTGAAATAATTAATGTAGAAAGCACTAGATCTGGCAGTTTTTTGAGGGTAGGTCTGTGACAACTTCCTAATTTTTTCCCCATGGTTTTAGTTTAGTTTTTCTCTCCTTTACATGGTTGATTTTAGTAGTATGTATTTTCCTGTAAGCATTATCCCTAGGTTTTCAAAATTTTTAGCCTCTTACACTCTTTTCAATTTCTTTGTGTTCCTGGTTCCTTCCCTTTTGGGACAGGACATAAGTTAGTAGATGAGAGCATGGCCTTTGGGGCCACACTGCCTGGATTTGAATCCTAGCTCCACTATTTACAAGTTGTGTGGCCTTGGGTAAATTACTTTATTTCTCCTGCCTCCCCACCTATAAAATGGAGAAAAAGGTGATTGCTACTCTATAAGGTTGTGGTCAAAATGAAATGATACAATATTTATGAAAGGTGCTTAGAACAGTGACTGACATATATAAATATTCTATAAGTGTTTATATTATTATTACTTGTCCCTAATTTTGTGGATGTTCCTTAAAATATTAGGCTGGCTGGTAATTTATATATTCCATTTGTTTTGTCTTATTATTGTCTCCCAATTTACCCTCTGCTCTGATTTCCTCTCTTTTTTTGTCATTTGCCATATATATTTTAAAAAATTACCTCAAATGTAATAAAGCATTTGATAATAAATGCTTTAAAATACTTAAAAATTTGATAATAAATGCTTTATTGTATTTAAGGATATTTATAAAGTCATATAAGGTATATCTTTGCAGCAGGTATAAACAAGCAAAATGTATACTTAGGAGATCATAGAAAGGCCAGTATTCTCTTCCAGAATCACATATGCCAGGCTTCAGGCCCATCAGGTAGACCTCTGGCTGGGCAATTTCAAGGAGGTTGAGTTCTCCTTGACCTGACAAAGTTTATTCATCTCCTGTTGCTGCCAAGTCTGCCACTTTTTTAGGTGCCATTCTGCTTAGTGGAGAGGCTCTCCAGGCCACTCAGTAGGAGGCCAAGGTGAGGCCAGGCCAAGGAAGTCTTCTCATGTCACTCATCTATGTGCATTCTTTCCACCTAGATTTTCTGCAGACTGAGAGACATCAAGCCTGGGTTCTGATGGCATTTGCAGTGCTCTTGAGGACAATTCATGGTCATCAGATCCATAAGAGCTCTGTGTTTGTATTCCTCCTTCAGTCACACATAGCTTTTGTCACACCAGTTTCCCTCATGGTTGTCCTAATAGAATTGCCTAATCCAAGGACTTGGCAATCTTGAGAAGGTATTCCCTCTCTAGGAAAGATTCTACCTTATTGAGATAAAATAGCACTCCAAATTCTACTTTATTGCAATATTACAAAAATTGCAATGTTACAAAAGAAGCCAAAATGATTTCCTCATTTTCATTCTGTAGTCAATTCAGTGCTTAGCAGTGTACAAACACTAACCATACTGGGCCTGATTCCGATGGCATTTGCAGTGATACTGAGTCACCCAGAGATGTGTGCCTTCTTCTGGGACAAGGTAGGTGATGGTGGGGTTTCCTTTGCCTTTTGACTGAGGTTTTGCAGACCTGACAGGGCTACCATACCAGTGGGTGGGGATATCTGGTAAAGTAGGAGTTAATGTCTCTTTTATAACTTTTCTTTTTTTAAAAAAAATTTTTAATTTAACTTATTTTTTTATACAGCAGGTTCTTATTAGTCATCCATTTTATACACATCAGTGTATATATGTCAATCCCAATCTCCCAATTCATCACACCCCCCCCACGCCCCCGCCCGCTGCTTTTCCTGCTTGGTGTCCATACGTTTATTCTCTACATCTGTGTCTCATTTTCTGCCCTGCAAACCCCGTCATCTGTACCATTTACCAGCTGCAATTATGGGCTCTTGGGACATCCAGACACAAAGTTCTTATCTCATTTGAGACACTGTAGAATTAGAAAGTGGGGAGCATAAGGCAGGGAAAGAAAACCAATATAAAGGTGTGTTATTGGCATTGGGGGCACTATTCCATCTGAACCTCTGAGAACTGTGCGGAGGGCTTCTCAGAATTGTCTGCCCTAAGAACAGGAGGCTGAAGCACAAATCCATGGGCTTCTATTACCCACTGGTTATGGGTTGACCCCTAGGGTATTGACTCTGCTCCACTCATTATTGTGTCTGAATGCCCCTGTTCAAGGCAAAATGTCTGGACCCTTTTGCTTTCTTTCTGCTTTTGCTCCTGATTTTCTAATTTATTCCTGAGTATATTTAGTTCCTAATTTCTTGGCTTTGCCTGCTCTTTCCAGACCTTGTGCTTACCCTTTCTGCTGATGTCAAAATTGGCTTCTTCAGTTTTAACCTTTGCATTTTCTCAGATATTTTATGGCAAAAAACAAAAACAATCTTGTATATTGTCTCAGTGTTGTACTTGTTTCTGGCCATCCCACTCATTCAAGCTTGACTGTCCTGGAACCCAATCCTGCTGTTCATCTTTTCTTCTTTGCTAAAACTTTGGTCTTCTCCCAAATCCCTGCTGGAACATCAGATCCTGGTCCATTGAGGGAAGGTAGGGTGCTAAAGGAAAGGTGTGTCTAGAAGAATGGTTAGCCCCAGCTGCAAGCGCAAAAGGGACACCCTGGTGGGAAGCCAGCATCCAGGACTCATCATGGACTGAACCCTCTCTGTATTAATTGCCACCTGCTCTTGGGCTTGCTTTTGGTCCTAGTACATCTTGAGGCCCCATGCCTCCCATTTGCTACCTGTAACCTGGGTAAGTTCCTTGATTTCTTTGACCTTTGGGTCCTGCAGCTGTAGAATAATGCTAATAGAAAATGTTAGAACCACCTCAATTGGATTGTTGTGCCTGGCATATTAGCTACTATAATTGTTAGAATCTTGAGTTTTCCAACAGACTTACTTCCCAACCAGCAGTCAAAAAATCTCCATAGTGGTTGCTCTGTGGGCCGTCTTCAGAATCAGGGCTGGCAAAGTGTGTGAGATCCAGTATTCTGGCTCCTCTCCGCCCTCTGTCTTTGCTCTTTGTCTTCTGACATAGAGACCTCATAACCTACTTTGTCAGAGAGTTAATAATCAATGTCGTACACTTTCTTACATAATACATGTTTCAGGCCCCTTACATACATTAGCCCATATAATCCTTCTGGAAGATAGATTTTACAATCTCTGTTTTTCAGCTTAAAACTAAAATCAGAACCAACACCAAAGCAAAACAAAACAAAGAAAAACAAAAAACAGCAAAAACCAGAGGCTCTGAGTGATTACATAACTAGCCTGAAGTTATACATCCAATCCAGGATTGCTATCAAGATCAAGATTCCAATTGCTTACAATTGTAAGCAGTTCTTCCAATGGTGCACTTCCTCAGCATTTTATCCTGTGGCTACTTGGTCTATTTTCCTAAGACAAAAAAAAAAAAAAATCTACTTAAATATTTAAAAAAATTTCATCATTTCTATTCTCTCTCATTCAAAACTTGGGAGCCAGTGTCCAAGTTTGGTAAACATACCTTGACTTGTTGCCCCATTGTTGCAACAGTTTATTCCCTGTTCCCTCCATCTTGTGTTCTTGAAAGGATTTGCCCTACTTTCTTATTAATCTCTGAAAAGCCTAGAAAGATATCAGCATCTCTTAACTACTTTCCCCCTCTTTGAAACATTTGTGGCAGCCGGGCCTTTCTCTACTTGTGGAGATCAAAATAAAAGTACTTACAGAATGGAATGCTTGAAAGCTTCTCTGACTTTATTTCAACCTTGATGACATTCCTGCTTACTTTATTACCAGTTTGGTGGGGGGAATTCAACTAAAAGGAATTGCCAGATGTAAGAGATACAGTAATTGCTGAAAAGGTGAAATTTTGGAGCCTTCTGCATTTGGACCAACTCAAGTTCTAACCAGCTTTGAGTTTTCAGAAAATTTCTGGACATTTAAGTCCTGCTTTTCTTCAGTTTTCTTATCCACTGTCCTATTATTCATGTATTAGATGTTTATAGTTTTTATACTGAGTTCTAATGTAAAAATAGATATCACCAAATGAACACATTTATGTTCATTCAGAAGTCCAAAAATCATGAAATCTTCTTTAGAGTATGCCCAGTGTGACATAATAGGGAGAAGTTACAAGTCGGTGTTGTTGATGAATTATGACCAAGGTCATGGGAAACACATTTCTTTTTCTAGTGGTTGCATGATTATCAGGCCTCTGATGATAAATCTGCACCCACCGGAAATGCAGTTAACTTACCTTGGTGATTTTGATTTATTAGCCTTGCAATGGACAAGGTTGCCCATTTGTTATTGCTTGCTTTATGTTTGAATAGCTTGGAAGCACATAAATTTAAGGCATAGCTTAAAGTTTGTTAGTTAGCTATTTCATATTTCATAGAAAGCATCTATCAGAGAACTTCAACTTCAGTTATTTCTGTTGTGACACTATTCAGTTTTTAATACAGTGAGGACATCTGATTTGCATTTTAGAGCATCTCTCTTTGTGATCAGCCCTAAAATTTCAAAGAACTGTCAGAACTGTAATAAAAACATGAAAATTACAGGTAAACAATTGGCTTCATTTGGGGAGTAAAAGTTAAATGGTTTAAAGGGAGGATATTGAAGAACTAGTGATTGATTAGATGTATTTTATTTAGCTTCTCTTTGAGCTTTTGTTCAAAATAGACATGACCCTGAGGGCTTTTATTAAAAATTGTACTTAATTTTAATTATACAGAGGAATCTTCCAGCATTGGCCTGGAATGGCATAAATAAGATTTTTGAATGAATGAAAGGATGTGACTAGAATGAGAGCTTAATGAATATGGGCTTTGAGTGCCCAAATGTGCAATGAATTCCAGGGTTAAACTGACCGTAGAAGCAGTTATGAACTGTCAGCCTGAGTTCTCCTTTCTCCTTCCTTAATTCAAGCTGAGGCAATCTGAAGCACAGCCCCTGAGGTTCCTTATGGCAACCTGAAGGCATAGCACATTAGTAGGAGCTTTTGAGTGTTAGTCCTTGTAACAGTCTCTAAACCTGCACAGTATTGTCATTTGGGGCTGGATAATTCTTTGTTGTGGTGGGTAGGGGGGGTGTCCTGTGCATTGTAGGTAGCTAGATGCCAGTAGCACTACTCCCAGTTGTGACAATCAAAAATGTGTCTAGACATTGCCAAATGTCCCCAGGGGAATAAAAATCACCCCTACTGAGGTCCACTATTTGACACTGATGATGCAAGAAAGAGAAGAATGACCAATGTCAAGGAATACATCTTGAAGACATCACTGTGTGTGTATTAAAATAAGGTGCCAATCACAGTATTTAGTCCATTTGCCACTAAGCCCATTCAAGCTGAGCTAAGTCTTAGAAGTTTAAACCTTTCAGAGATGGCTGCAGTGTTATTTCAATATCCTAGATTTGGCAACTGGGCAACATTTGATAGTTTTGCATTTGTTGTTGCATTTGAATCCAGCATTGAGAATGATCAAGTCTTTGATGTAATTTAATACTTGGCATTTATAAGTACTGAAGTTTTAATCATCATGGACAAATGTAATTTTATACTGTTCCAATAATGTTAAATATTTTAAGAAGCGAAAACTAAGGAATATTTATCCTTCAGTCAACTTTTATTGATTCTTTTAAATCTTACATGTTAAAAGTAGAGACTCTTCTGTGAGGCATTTTATATTTTCTGTGGTCAGTTTTGGTGTTCTTCACAAAGGAACTTAGCTTGTACTCTTGTCTGAAGTAGAAAAGCTCACCTTGATATAAGTAATGTGATGGTAACAACCAATGATCACCATCTAGTACATCACAAGGAAATATTCTGATTCTAGAATTCTTTTGGTGTTTGACAAAGACAGGCATATCTTTGAGAAGGAGGAAATGATCACAGGGTTGCCATGATCTAGAAAACTATTTCAATTATTTGTTACTTATTTAGTATTGGTTTTAAAAATTTAAAACAATGTATAATTGGATAACTAAAGATCAAAAAAGAATAAAAGGAGAATACAGGAATTAGGTATTATTAAGCAACTAAGATCATTATAACTTTGGGGCAGTGAATTCATTTCTGGAAGTTCTGTTGGAGCTAAGCCAAAAAGGTAAGTGATTAAGTATCAATAGTATCAATTGAGTTTAGTATTCATTATATGTTTTTCAGAAAAGCTTTTAAGTTATTCTACAAGGCACATTTTTTTTACATAGAATATGTCCAAAGAAGTAAATTTTAGGATTTGACAAAATTTATAGCTTTTTGCCTAGAGATCTTGAGATATATAGTCAACAATGAATGTTTTACAAGACAGGAGAATGTTGTCAGTTAGCTCTGAGTTCTGTGTCTCATAGGAAGGAAAGCAGATGGACTCAGAAGGAAAAATTTTAAGGTGGAGTTACTACTATGCTACATTGTGTATAAAAAGCACTTAACGCCCCCTGGCCAATGTCTGATTTTAGGTAGTATGGCATCCTCATGCAACCTCAGTTATAAACTATATCCCATGTAGCTTTGTGAGTAGATTTACTTTCTTGGGCTACTTAAAAATTTCCATTTAAAAGCTGAAGAATTTTGCCAAATTAAATACATTTAGCATTAATGTTGAGCTGTTATGACTGTTGTCAACAGAGATCAGTGCTGCTTTGAGAGGCTTCTAACAAAGAGAAAATAAAATCATGCCATCTTCAAAGAGTAGGACACTCTTGTTTTTGTTGCTTTCTTTTAAAAAATCAACTCTGTTGCTGAATCATGTTGTTCAAGTATGGGTTTTTAAAATGTACTTGGACAAAAACTTATTTAATCTCTTGAAATATTTGTATTGAATGAGGCATGAGAAAAATCCCAGATTTTAACTATAGTAATACGATTTAGATTCCAAAGTGGTAATATATAGGATTTATGTGAGCATTATACATTTTTACTATTGATGGCCTCTGTCCATTGGGTCAAATGCTAATGATAGTCCTAAGAAATAATTCAGAGAAATTATTCTTAACTATTGCTAAGTGAGATGGAACAGTGGTAAATAGTGATTTTTGGAATAATCATTCTGGACACCTGGTTGATATTTGTGATTTGTTATGAAAAAAACTGTCATGGAGTTCTGGAGACATACTAAAAAATATTATCTGTCTATTCTTTTGGAGTGGTTAAGTGTAAAAACATCACTTTGTCCATCTTGAGTAATTATAGTATAGACTCAATTAAGGTAATTAGCTTGGTAAAGACTGGATTGTTCTTTCAGAACAGCTTATGAATACAGTTCTGGTGATAAGAGATCATTTTCTAGAGCTGTTTCCAGAATAGTATAGCTAATTATTTGTTTTCAAGGGGAGGAGGTTACAGGCTTCGAACATGATTTCTAATATGGAAATATCAGCATAAATTCTCATTTTGGTGTGAAATGACTTGATCAGTATCTGACAGAAATTTGCACTTCAGTATCACCTCTTGGAATGTCTTGCAATTTTTAAACATAATTTTCTATATTTGAGAATTTGGATAGTGTGCAAGAGGTTTTCTGATGAGTATTGAAGAACCCAGGATCTAGGCTCTGTTTGATTTTCTGTATCTTTAGCTCATCAAGAGAGTCTCCTGTTTATTTTTAGTAATGTAAAGGAATTTAGAAGATTCTTTCCAACTGCCTCCTGCCATTCAGGCAACTCCTTCATGAAGCCCTGGATCCCAGCTTGTTCCTAATGAAGTACAGATTTCCAGTTCTTGGGAGGTTTGTAATGAAGCTTTGGGGTTCTAAATGGGTCAGAACTTACTTTGTACTTTGTCAGATTGTGAGAAAATCCAACAGGCAATCTGTGCTAAAGACATTGGAATAATAATTTTGGCACTTGCTTGTTTCTTTGTTTTTCTGAGGAAGGAAGAACATTATTGAGGACTAACCAGTGAAAGAGTTCTTTGAAAAGTATTCCTTATTGAGAGATCCATCACTTTGCTCCAGCTCAGTAAAAAGGTGATTCAAAAATAGTCATTTAAGTAAAACATCATCTATTTGGCTTTAGGGATTTGGTACTATCTAGATTTGTTTTCTACTTAAAATTGAACATGTGGAGAAACTGCACCAAAGAGGAGCCAGTTCAATTGTTTCTCAGACTTCAATTGGTATGGTTAGAGAGCTGAAAAAATATCCTTGAACTATTTGATGATTTTCTCTCTCCTGTTTTCTCTTCCTGGAAACCCTGTTTTACAGTTGTTGGACCTCCTAGACTGTTCATCTCCTTTCATATCTTTCCTTTTCTTCTTTAAAAAAAATCTCTTTGTCCTTTTGATCTATTTTCTAAGAGACTTCTCCAATTTTATCTTTTAACCTTTATATTGATTTTTAAATTTCTTCTCCTTTTTTAAAAAATTTATTTTATTTTTGACTGCATTGGGTCTTCATTGCTGCACGCGGGCTCTTCTCTAGTTGTGGTGAGCGGGGGCTACTCTTCATTGCGGTGCACGGGCTTCTCATTGCGGCAGCTTCTCTTGCTGTGGAGCACAGGCTCTAGGTGCGTGAGCCTCAGCAGCTGTGGCACTTGGGTTCAGTAGTTGTGGCTCATGGGCTCTAGAGCTCAGGCTCAGCAGTTGTGGCGCATGGGCCTAGTTGCTCCACGGCACGTGGGATCCTCCCGGACCAGGGCTCGAACCCGCATCCCCTGTATTGGCAGGCGGATTCTTAACCACTGTGCCACCAGGGAAGCCCTAAATTTCTTCTATTATGCTTTTGTTTTCTAAAAGTTCTTTTTGTGGTTGTTCTTTGAATGTTCCTTATTTGTGGCATTTTGATCTCTTGTCATTATTAATGAGATATCTTCATGTATTGCTCTGATTTTTTTGAAAAAGTTTTTTTTTCTCCATGAATAGTCTCTATGTTCTACAAGTTGCATTTTAAATAAGTAATTGGTTTTGGCCTATCTCCCCTAAGTAGGGAACTAAAAAGCTGCTTGGGAGCTCTGAGCATTTTAGCAATGTCAAATTTGAGCTTTACTGTGAGTGATCTAGGTGGGACATTAATTGGGTATTCAAACTCCCTAGATAAATGTGTTCTACTCTTCCTGGAGGGGAAAGTTCTAGCCTCCAGCCTTCTGGCACTAGGAAATGGGCCATGGGGGTGGAAAGAGGATGTCTCAGCATCTTGCCTCCTTCCTATATGTGCAGTTACTTAATCCTCTTGCTTTCAGTAGTTTTACCATGTCCTCACTTGCTTGGGATCCTCCCAATTCAAAGACCCTCTGTTTTACCCTTTCCAGACTTCAGTGGGAGTGATGGAGAGGGAACAGGGGCAGTGGTGAGGAGCATCGCTCTGCAAAGTGGGGTAGGGGAAGATGTGTAGGTATTTAACCACTTTTCAAATAGCTTTTATCCAGTTCTCCTTATTTTAGGTTCTTACCTGCCTACCCACCTTTGTCCCGATTCTAGAGGAACTGGCGCTACCAGTTGTAGAGCATTTTGGGGAATCTGTTGTGTAACTTGTTAGTTCTTGGCTTTTCCTGCTGCCCACTTAAGATTGAGCTTTCTTGGGTCTGATAAGTCAATTACTACTTGTGCACCTGCTTTCCATCTTCCAAAATTTAGTTGCCATTGTCTCCTGTCTTGTTCTTTTTGTTCTTGTAGGTTCATGTCTTTAAAAAAAAGGCCAAATTAGATGCTTTTGTTCATGCTTTTGTTCATTAGATGCTTTTGTCTTGCCCTGGAACACCCTATTCAAAATGTACCTTTGAATGGGAAGCTTTGAGAAGACAGATCTTTAATAGTGCTCCAGGGTCTGATGTAGAAAGTTTACTTAGCTGTGAAGAAGGATTTATTTTTTGAGTTAAAAGGAAAAATATATCAATTAAAATTTTGTATTTGGGATATAGATACTGCAACTGTGTCTTTCTTGTGTGGTAGTTTTCTATCCAGCCACCCATGTGAATTTTGAAAGTTAAGACAAAGTATAATGCAGTGAAAAGGATGACCAAGGGCTAAGTATCTATTTTAATGCAGTGAAAAAGTTCATCAGGGGATAAGTATAGCCTGACATTTCTGCAGAAAGATGCTCAGAACTCTGAGATATTAATGCAGTTGTCTCATAACCAGGGTCAAGTTGTTAATTTCTACAACTATTACAATAAAGTAAAATGCTAGAGGCTTTTATCATGACCAGAGAGGCCTGCGTTGTCACTTTGTTGTAGGGGAGGGCGACATTTATAATTAGCCAGAGTAGAAGGTCTTTTTTCAATTTACATCACTCAAACTGGAGGCAAAGTGTAAACAGTTCCTTCTCTTTGCATTTTATACCTGGGATAAGACAGACAAAAGTACATTGTCAGTCAAAGGTAAAAGGAAGTTATTACTTCTAACCTATTTGTGAACAATAGAGATATGTCAACAGTTTAATTATCAATGTTATTACAAAATGTTTATATGAAATGTAGCTAAATTTTAAGACGATACACTGTAAATAATATTTGGGGAATAGGAGTTTTTACTGTCACTTAAGGGGTGTGTGTGTGTGTTTAGATGATCTGGAAGGTAGGATAGATGAGATGAGAGGCTGAATTTTAACCATAAAGTTTGTAGAGGCTCCTCTACCATTATATTCTCATTTGCATCTTTGCAGTATGGGGTTATAATCATATACTTCTGGTGCTCATTCCTATTCTCCAATTAAAAGTTAAAAACATGTAGTCAAACTAAAAAGACTATCTGTAGGGTCATTTCCACATGACAAAGGATTTGACCTTTGTCATAGTGATATTTGGTGTTTAAGGATAGCTCTTGGGAATTTGATTCTAGGTTAAAAGAAGCATTTGTATTTCTCAGTTCACCCAGAGGAGTAATAAACCATACTTCAACTTCTGAAGTCTGTTTCAAAGTCAAATGCTCTCCTTTGAGAGTACTTTGCTGTTCACTTATGAAACTGGAAAAGGGCATTTCAGTCTACGCTTTATTCTCCAAGTCAGGAACTGAGGCTGAATAGGTGGCCACCAACAGGAATAATTTAAGGGACCCTCACAAGGCCCTTCTATGAAAACATATCTCCCTGAAAGAAGCCTATATATTTCTCCCTACTTTTTAGAACTGTTTCAAATTCTGCCTACTACAGATTTACTTAGATTACAGTGTCCTCTTTTAAAATAAAAATATCCCAGGGAAGGTTAAGTAGTCTATTAATCAATCATTCACAATTTAATGTGGCTTAGTTTAATTAAATTGCTTTTCTCTAGTTAATGGGAGTTTTGATGGGGGTCAGGAAGGGAGAAAAGGGAAGTAATTTAGTCCCTGGGGTTCTTAAGTATAAGGCAAGTCTTGAGCAGAGGGCACTAAAGTGGGCTTACTTTTGACATCCAAAGGGCAGCATGAGGGCACTGGATATTTGGCATTGGGAAGATGAGACTCAGAAGCTAGGAGATGCATGAGGAAAGAGGAGTGGGAAAATGGCAAAGACAAATTTTCAACTTTGGAATATTGTGGGCCAGTTCTTTTTCTATGATAAAGGCTTTTATGTTAATAGTATTGGGCACTATGGAGAAATGGTTTTGTATTTTTGCCTGAAATTTGTGTTATGTTTTGTGTAATGCATATCTTAATATTATGGGAAGGAAAATATAGACTTTAAAAACAGACAAGTTGTATTAGAAATATGCCATAAAACATATATAGTGCTGTTATATTTTATTCATTAAACAATTGCTTAATGTTTAAACAATTAAACAAATGTTTAATTCAATTAAACATTATTCCTTAGACTTCCATCAACTAGAGGAAAGAAATTTAATTAAACTATTTTTATTTTAAACTTAAGGGAATAAATAATCAGGGTTATGAGACTAATTATTGTCAAAGGCAAAGAGATCTCTGAATTATTCAGTAAAGCAATTCTGCAACTCTGTTAATTGAAAGAAATATTTCTTTCAGATACATATTTTTTTCTTTATAGTTTACTACATGGCAAGGATAATGCAATGTAGTGTCCTTGGTAGGCTTGAAAAATATTTTAGCTTAAGCAGGTATTTCTGTTTTTTTTAAGCTTGCTCTAAATTGTAAAGCCTTTGAAATATAATCTACTTATTTTAGGAATTGTTAGACTTGTTCTTATAGAACAGCATATGTGAGTGGAAAAGCAAGCTAACATATTTTTGGTTAATCACACCCATGGGAAACTGAAAGCCACACTGGAGTCCAGACACCACCTACCATTTTAGAGCTTTTAACCTTATAATAACTAATAATGTTATAGATTATTATGTAATTATAATAGCCTATAATTACAGATATATATTACCTGTGAGGAAATAAATGATCTCATTCATACCAGTTTGGAAAAATCAAATCTGGAAAGTCAGAAGTTACAACTTCATATCTAATAGCTAGGGTGACCATATGATGTATCATTGAATCCAAATCCAGATAATTTTCAGAACGAAAGGTGATATTCAAAATAATTAAAATGTTATCCATCTGTCCTTATTTATGCCCAGTTTAAACTTTATCATTTTGACCTCTCTCCAGTTTCAGTACTATTTTCTTCTGCAGTGTGCAATCTGAAGTCCATCCAATGAATTTTAAAATTTCAGATAGTTGTATTTTTCAGTTTAGAATTGCCTTTAGTTTTTTTTTTAGAGTTTCCACTTATCTCCTGAATACTTCTATCTTTTCAACCATTGTATCTTGCTTCTATTGAATATATAATCTCCCGATTATGGGTTTCTTGTCTCTTTGCAGATCTTGTAGTTTAAAAAGTTATATCCTATACATTGTATACTAAAGAACAGTAAAGGCTGAAATATCTAAATCTGTGTATATATCTATCTTAACTTTTTATTATCTTCTTTTTACTCCATTATTTCTTGACTTTATCTTATAACTCTTCCATTGAATTTTAATTTTAGTAATTATACTTTTAATTTCCCTTAAAATCTTGTTCTGTAATTACTCCCCTCCCGCCAGACACCTCTTTTTATTGTATGGGTGCAGTATTTCTTAGACTTTGTCTTCTGTTATTGATTTTCGTCAAATGCCTGGTGATGCATGGTTGTTCATTCTTACTTGTTAATGGGGAAGTTTGATTATCATCACTCGGGCGGTGCTTTCCTTTGCCATTGTTTACCTCTGTTTCCCCTGATGGAAAGAGTTGATTCTTTCTATGTGTACCTGAGTAGGCATGTTGACTACTTAATTTCAGAGGCCTGAATTTAAGGTGTGCATTGTATAATAGTCTGGTGCTCTCCTTTGGAGTCTACTCCTTCCATGAAAAATCATTTAAATTCTTTAGCGATGGGCTGTGTCCTATGGCATTTCTGCCAGTTGTCTGACAGTGAAAGTGGGAGAGAATTGTCCAGCTATTCAGTGGTCAGTCCTTTATTCAAATACCCTCAGTACTGCTGTATAACTTACTCTTGTCTTCCACGCCTCCAGCTTGTGCTGTTAGAACCTTTCTGGGGTTCTCTCTTGGGCAAAACAGAGCTATCTACCTTCTGTGCAGCCCTCATCTGCGTCCCAGGCTTTGTCTTCACACAGAGTCACCACAGTAATGCTGTGTCCTGTCTTCTCTAAATCCATTAAATATTGTAGCCCACTCAGAGTTTACTGTGCACTAGCTTTCTTACCTCATTCACTTTTTGTTTTTATATTGACTTTTCTATGTTTTTAGATTAATTTCAGTGTGATTTGAGGGGGAGAAAGGTAGAAGTTTGTGCTCAGGCTTCCACCCTGCCTCAATAGTAGCATGCATTATGAATGTGATTTTGTTATTTAAGTATTGAGGCTTTTGCCTTTTTTTTGTTGTTTTTAAAGAATTTTAGGGGCATTGAAAATAGGTTTAAGTATCTTACAGGTATTTTCCCCCCTCTTTATCCTTATAGATTTCTCTCAATGAGTGGATACTGCACAGACCCAGTAAATATTTGTTGAGTGACTAATTCTTAAAACCCACTAGCATGAAACCATCACTGAAAGTATTCTAACAGAGATGTGAAAGTTTTGTTGTGGCAAATTTGTGTTCTGGCAAATGCGAACTAAAAACCAACGCTCCATATCCATATTTAAAATAGTATGTACTTAGAATGAATTTTACTTAAACCATCTTTTGTTTTGCCTGATTTTATAGTTATGAAGCAGGAAAGAATCGAAGGAATGGACTCGAAGCTGGTGAAATTAGAGGAAAGCAGCACTAGGAGGAGTAGAGTAGAAGAACTTACAGATGGTGGGGAAAGAGGCGCCTGATGGTAAAAAGTGAAACAGGAAAATATCTCGTCTCTTACCTGTTGCTTCCTTTGGGCATGGAAGAAACTTTGATGTAGCTCTGACCCTGAACACTTAGAGCTCAAAACTATAAAAGAAAAACAAATTTGAGTTTCTCTTGATGATCTTGGGTATAAATGCTATGGATTCATTAGTTTTCTTCAGTCAGAGGGTAGCTATCTAGTTTTTATACCAGTGGAGTGTTTATGCGAACTCATGAGGAAATGCAAACCTCTCTTAACACTTCTTAATTAGGCTGAAATTCCATCAAGGGATTTGTGCTGACCTCATGAATAATGAATGTGAAATTTAATTTTCTAAAGTCACACGGGCCCAGTGAAGGGCACAGACAATATATGTATTTTTTCAGGATAGCCTTCTGCATGTGAACATTGCTCCAGTGCTGAGATGCATGGGGCCCAGTGTAGAGCCTGCTTTTATACCACGGTTGAAACCTTCTGAAAGCCTTGGCTTCCATGAACACTTTGGAGAACACTCAGGTGCGTTACTGCCTGACTCACTGTAATATTGCAGCATCACTTGTATTTTTTATGACTTGGTTGGCTGTGCTTTTCTAATCTCCGGAAGTGATCTAGTAAAATAAAAACAGTAAGCGTAGCAGCCAACTATGTCTTCTGTTTGTAAACACATTGAATAGTACTAATAATAGAAGACGTAATGATGATGGGTCAAAGTCAAAAGTAGAGATAACTGATATGTTAGATTTTTCTGTTGTTTTAAAATCACCTATGATGCATTTTAGGAATAACTGGACAGAAAATATTTTTTAAAATCTGCTTCCTTTGCAAGGCTATCTAACCTTCCAATGACAAATTGGCCCAAACATGTAGCTCTATGAAAACTGCAGTGTGACTCTTTAAATTATGATATTCTGTAATTAGCATCACATAATACAAAGTGCTTCTGTCTGAAAATTTTATATTTAATTTTAACTCATGGAATTACACTGTAATTGTATGAATAGGCTTATATTATCAAAAGTAAGTTTTAAAATGCATATTTTCATTTTTACATATGGTAAAATTTTCTCAAGTGAATTAAAATACTCTTAATCTTTTCATCGAATAATAAATATGGGCGTCCCTCTGATATAATTAATGCAACTTATCCTATTCAGTAGAGGACAGAAATGTTAAATCATACATAAAAAGTGGCTAAGTGTATTTCATTACCAAACCAGTTCTGCAATTTCCATGGACTTATGGAAAATGTTATTCACCTCTTGGGGAAAATCTTTGGCAGAAAGCTGAGTTTTGCTTGGCATGCTGTTTGCTTCAGTTTAGTCTCTGGTTAGCCTGTTCTTGATGTCAGTTGTATACACACTCTCTTCATGTTGCGGAAGAAAAAACAACTTTAGTTCTCACCCATACTTATTTTTCTACTGGTATTTAATCTCTGTGTTGAGTTTAAGATTTGGGATTCCAGTGTGATAGTTTAAATTTGTACTGTTTGCAATAATGACAGTTTCCGAGTAATTGAATGGGATTCTGGAGTTTTGTTTCTTATTCTGTTATAGGCTGTTCTTCTAAACATCCCTGTGGTATAAAATAAGGACGTCATATGAAATATGGTTATGTTTCTGATGTGCAACAAACTGTTTAGAATTCTTAGCTATTCAATAGCATGACTGCAGAATGCACATTAAAATTTTTTTCTAGGTAAAAAGGATAATTAGAGTCAATGAAAGAAAGGTGGAGAAAAACAACAAAAGACAGTAATAAAATATAGTCAATAGTGTTACCTACAAATGCTATTTATGTGTAATGAAATACAAAGCATAAATCTTATCATTAATTCTCTTATTGGAATTTTTGGTGCCTGAATAAAATTACTTGTACTTCATATTGCTTGGCTTTTTAATTACTGAATATTTGATTATCTAAAATAACCATTGTTCTTTCTAAAATGAAGTCAATGATCTAACATATAAGAGAGTATTAACTCATAATATGTGTCTTCATGTTAATATTGAAATGATAAATTTCAAAGACCATTAAAATTGGATGATTGAGTTACTTAACTCAAGTCATCAGACTTTATTAGCATAAATGTATAGGAGCTACATTTGGTGTCTGTTTAATTGATGCTTAGAGGGAATTCGGTGTGCGTGAGTGTATGTTTTTCTTTGGCATGTGGCCTGACCTCTGGGTTGTCTCAGAGTGGAATTTATAGTTGCTGAGCTGTGCTGTTTCACTGTCACTTTTGATATTATATTATGATTTTAGCCTATCTTCTAGGAAGAATTTCATCCTTAATTATGCAGGGACCCTCCCACTTAGTCTTTAATGTATTCCTAAATTTGGGGACCAGATTATCATTTTCCAATTACCCCCACGAGTTATACCATATGAGTTATTCATTCCACTAACACAGGGTTTCTTGCAACAGAGAACACATTTTATTTGAGTTTATCCTTTTATGGTATCTGATCCATAGTAGAGGTTATACTTAAGTGATTTTATTGATAGGACTCTTTAATTAATTCAAAGCAGTGTTCACCTTTCCAAATATAAATTGTATATTTGAATGGTGGTAGGCCATAAGAAGGAAATGTGCATTTATGTTTGCCTACTATATGATTTTTTAATTTCCATAATTCATCTATGGTATGGTTAGATTAGGTTATTATTATTTCTACTATAAAAATGAAGAAACTGGGCTTCCCTGGTGGCGCAGTGGTTGAGAGTCCACCTGCCGATGCAGGGGACATGGGTTCGTGACCCGGTCCGGGAAGATCCCACATGCCGTGGAGCGGCTGGGCCCGTGAGCCATGGCCGCTGAGCCTGTGCGTCCGGAGCCTGTGCTCCGCGATGGGAGAGGCCACAACAGTGAGAGGCCCGCATACCGCAAAAAATAAAATAAAATAAATAAAAAAGAAGAAACTAAGATTTAAGAGATTAGGTAACCAGCCCAAAGTTATATGGGATATAGAGTTTGAAGTCTTTCTGACTCCAGAGATGATACGTTTTAGGAGAGATACTGGTAAGCCACTCTCACCCGAGTGGGTGGGGAAAGCATGGAGCCAGGGGAGTCTGGGAATAGGCAATAGTTGCAACATGAGGGCAGTTATGATATCTACATCCATGGCAACCTAACACAATGTGTAGAAACTAGCAGGTGCTCAATAAAATTTTATTGAAAGAAAGAATGAATGAAGTGGAGGTGATTCAGGGCTGGGTTCATACAGAAAAAGAAACTCGGGAACAAGGAAACTTCGGAACTGCAATACTAGTGGAGTGTTTATTTTGAGGAATGCAGCAAGAATCCAGTTATTAGGTTCAGGGAACAAAGTCAATAAAGGGCCAACACCAAGGCTGACTCAAGACGGAATTGTTGATCTGGGGTGCTTAAATTCTTCAGGACTAGAAATCTTGATGCAGGACTGTGTTTGTAGTTGGGGGGATAAGTGGTCTCAGATTTAAGAATTAGAAGGATGAAGGAGTGAGTCGTCATAGTAGAAGACCTCCCTAAACTGATTTTCTGGTTGAATCAGCAAGAGTATTATTTGTTTTTGTTTAGTCATTGTTTTCTTTTACTTTTTGCTTGTATTAGGTGCTTTTATATCTGCCACATTCTACTCATTGGGCTGGTGCAGCAAATTGGTGTGTTTTTACCTCCTTCAAGTTAATTAACGTTTAATACAGAATGTTTTGTTAGGGAACCTGGTTTCTTCTGACAGACGTTATCAGATAGGAACATAGTAGTCTCTGACGGGTATTTTAGCACGTGAATTCCAGACAGCCCCAAATGAAAGGATGTTAGTGTCACAGGGTTTTTGTAGATACCATGGTTTGATCTGTATATAAAATGACTACTAGCCTTGGATAGTGAAAATCAAAATTTCTGGTACCAAAATTAAAAAAATTTTTTTAATAAGATTTCTCTGATGTTCCTTAGAGAACTACATGTCATCTGTTTTCAGTCCCTGTGATTTGGGAATATCTCCAAGGGAGGGTATAACCCACGCCTGATCAGTGAGAATATTGTGATTTGTTCCCAGATAGACAAGTGGCCCAAGCCAAGACCTTCAGAGCCAATGATAATTTATTCATGGACCTTTGCTAAAATTAAAGCAGAGTATACTGAGCTTTGACAATGTCAGCTTAGAACTGTTGAAGCCATCTTTTCATTATATTGGGATCTTGCTGGGGATAGGGCCAACATAGATAAGGGCTGAGAGATGAAAAAAGAGAAAACGAGCCATGATGAAATTTTTAAGCCTCTAGGTCCAGCCATGCCTGAAATGTTTTGCTTTGTACTTCTTAATTGCATGAGCCTATATATTCCCCTTTTGTCGAGCTCAAGTTTTACTTTACTCTCTGAAACTTACTACAGAAAGAGAATCAACTTTCTTTGTTTATGGAAGGCAGGCAATACAAAATTAGTAAATGGTAAATATTAAACAGTGATAGAGGGTGAATAATTAAATTTCATTAGATGCTAAATTATATATTTTCTGAATGATTAAAATTATACTCATCTAAGGTAACATAGTGACATAGGGATAATTGATACAAAGGACCTCATTAGTTTAGATGAGGTATTTTAAAATAGTCAATGGCTTTTTACAGTAGCATATTTTGCTTTTAAGTGAAAAAAGACTTTTCAACATTCGTATGTAATTAAGATGCTTATCTCTTGATCTGAATTCTTGTCCTTTTCCGTAGCACGTGATTGATAAATTTGAGCAGATATTTGCTTGAGAAGTATCAATGATAAGAAAGCCATGTATCATGACATACTGACTAAAATGCTGATCACTACAGCCAGCTCTTTAATGGAGAAATATAGATACTGATACATTGTGTCACCTTTGTTTTTTAATGCTAGATATACTAGGGGCATGAGCCCAGCTAAATATGCTGAGGACATATGCCAGGTTAGAGCTAAGAGCCCACAGATTGCATAGAAGATTTGTCAGTAAACAATATGGAGTATAACAAAAAGACTCAGGGGATTCATTTGGTTCTGTTTATTCAGTTTCCAGCAAAAAAACTTAAGTAGACAAAAAATGTGGAACCGCTGGAATCATCTGCCTCTTTTCAATTCAGCTCCAATGTATGCTTACATTGAAAAGTTTCCTTAGGGAAAATACAATTGGTAAATTCTGATTTATTCAAGTAGATAATATGACAGTGGGTATTTTCATTGATAAATAATACAAATCTATCCGTCATTCAGAGATGAACCGGTTTGCAAGGCAGAAATAGAGACACAGATGTAGAGAACAAACATATGGACACCAAGGGGGGAAAGCAGGGTGTGGGTGGGTAATGGGATGAACTGGGAGATTGGGATTGACATATATACACTAATATGTATAAAATAGAGAACTAATAACCTGCTGTATAAAAAAAATAAAATTCAAAAAAGTTTTGTTTTAAAGGAGTCTAAATATTGTTTTGTTTTAAAGGAGTCTAAATTTAAAAGTCATCATAAAAATGTCTATAGGATATGAATTTTAATACGATACACCTGAGCATTTTTTACATTTACTGAAATCAGCTTACTGATTTCCTTGTTTAAAAAGTGAAGCCAGAGGATAATCATTCTGAAGGATGTGGTGGGGGATGTGATTTGCATTGCATCTATAGGAACATATTTAAAGAACAATTAGAAATTCTATAGATACATTTTGGAAGACATATTTTAGTTATTTGGGTAATGTATGCAAAGCACTCTTGTAAAGAATATGCAATCTTAATGATATAGTAAAGCTAACTTGATCACATTGTTCTCTATATTTAGTTGACTGCTTTTAAGATGTCTTTTTTCTTGTCCATTGTAGGAATTTTATTTTGTAGGGGAAAAAAAAAACTTTACTTACTTTCAGGACAAGTGTAATCCCTCTTGAAGCTAGAATTGTCTTCTATCTCATTTTATCTCCAGTTCACTGCGTTAGGACAGAAACTTATTCTCTCCTTTGGTGGATGTGGGCCTGATATTGCTCTTTACATCGATATTTTCTCACAATTACATGAATTGATTAGATGGCTTTCCTTAGGTGTCCCAGTTATTTTGTAAGAGTAAAGTTGTAATAATTTTATAATTCCTCCCACAGCGACACTGGGGTACAGATACCATCCTTTCAGAGCCCAATTTCTCAAAAAAGTGGTTTAAACCATTTTCTCCGCTGCCTCACCACTCACTCACTGCTTAACACCCTGCAATCTGGCTTCTCCATCTCCACTTTGTAGAAGCTGTACTGATCTTCCAATTTCTAAACCAAGTGGCCTTTTCTTAGCTCTCTTGCTTATTGAACTTTTTGCTGAATTTATTGCTGTTGATCGCATATTCTTTCCTGAAATTCTTTTGTTCATTGACTTCATGACATTACACTAACTTGGGTCTTCAATCGTTATTATTTTCTAAAAGAATAATGATTTTAGTATTCTAACACGATATTTTATAAAAATGATACACACTCATTCTATCTAAAGTTACAAAGAAGAAAGCTGAAAATTGCCCCTATTCCCACTGAGAAATAGCCTCAGTTATTAAATGAACATTCTCTATGTTACAAATGGATGGATAGCCAGATCGAGTGAGTGGCAGTTACTCAGAAATAATTTTAGTAAAATGGGATCATACTATGTACCATATGTGACAGACTCTAAGATGGTCCCCATTTATCCCTGCTTTCTCATATTCAGACCCCACCAGTGAAGCCATCTGGACCAGTTTTCTTTCTGGGGAGATTTTAAACTACAAATATGATTTATTTAATAGACTTCTTTGCCATTTGTTTATCATTTTTTCTTGAGTGACCTTTGGTAGTTTGTGTCTTTCAAGGAATTTGTCTATTTCAACTAAATTGCTTAATTTATTGACAAACTATTAAGTATTTACTGACATAAAATATTAAGTCTTTGTTATTTCTGATGGCTGCTATCATTTATTTTACTATTATCAATACTAAAAACAAAATTAAAACACTGGCCTTAGACAAGAGGCCAGGATGGGGATGGAAATGCTTTATTTATAATTTCTCTTATTATATAAATTTCATGTTTACAGCATTATAATTTGATGTCTGTATACACTACAAAGTGATTAGCACCACAAGTCTAGTTATCATCCATCACCATGTAGCTGACTCCCTTCACCCATTTCATCCACCCCCAACCCCCTGCTTCTCTGGTAACCACTGATCTGATCTATGTATCTTTGAGTTTTTGTTTATTTTGTTTGTTTGTTTTTAGATTCTACATTTGAGTGAAATCATAAGTATTTGTTTTTCTCTGGCTTATTTCACTTAGCATAATACCTTCAGAGTCTATCCATGTTGTCACAAATGACAGGATTTAACTCTTTTTTATGGTTGAGTAGTATTCCATTCCACATCTTTATCTACTTATTCATCGTTGGACACTCAAGTTGTTTCCATATCTTGGCTGTTGTGAATAATGCTGCAATAAACATAGGGGTGCATGTACCTTTTCAAATTAGTGTTTTTGTGTTTTTGAGATAAATACACAGTGGAATAGCTGGGTCATATGGTAGTTCTAGTCTTAAGTTTTTAAGAATCCTCCATACTGTTTTGCATAGTGGTTATACCAATTTACAGTCCTACTAACAATGTATGAAAGCTTTTTTCCTCCACATCCTCTATAACATTTATTTTTTGTCTTTTTGATAATAGCCATTCTAACAGGTGTGAAGTGATATCTCATTGTGGTTTTGAATTACTTTTCCATAATAAATTAGTGATGTTGAATATCTTTTCACATGCCTATTGGCTATTTGTATGTCTTCATTGGAAACATGTCTATTCAGATCCTCTGCCCATTTTTAAAATTGGGTTGTTTGTTTTAATGTTGTTGAGTTGTATGAATTCTTTATATATTTTGGGTATTAACCCCTTATGGGATATATAATTTGCAAACATCTTCTCCTGTTCAGTTTGTTGCCTTTTTGTCTTGATGATGGTATCCTTTGCTATGCTGAAGCTTTTTAGTTTGCTGTAGTTACATTTGTTTATTTTTGCCTTTGTTTCCCTTGCATTTGGAGTCAGACATCACTAAGACCGATGTCAATGGGGTTATCACTTATTTTCTTCTAGGAATTTTATGGTTTTAGGTCTTATATTCAAGTCTGATTTACTTTGAGTTAATTTGTGTATGGTTTAAGATAATAGTCTAGTTTCATTTTTTTGCATGTGACTGTCCAGTTTTCCCAACACCATTTACTGAAGAGACTATCCTTTCTCCATCTTTGTTCTTTGCTCCTTTGTCATAAGTTAATTGTCCATATATGTGTGGGTTTATTTCTGGGCTCTCAATTAATCTGTGTGTCTGTTTTTATGCCAGTACCATACTGTTTTGATTACTGTAGCATTGTAGTATAGTTTGAAATTAGGGCGCATGATACATCCAGCTTTGTTCTTCTTTTTCAAGATTGTTTTGGCTGTTCAGGATCTTTTGTGTTTCCATACAAATTTTAGAATTATTGATATTTGTTCTAGTTCTGTAAAATATGCCACTAGAAATTATTTAGGGTTTGCATTGAATCTGTGGATTGCTTTGGGTTGTATGGACATTTTAACAGTATTAATGCTTCCAATCCATGAACATGCAATGTTTTTCTACTTATTTGTGTCTTCTTTAATGCCTTTCATCAGTGTCTTATAGTTTTCAGTGTTCAGGTCTTTCACCTCCTTGGTTAAATTTATCCGTTTATTCTTTTTGATGCAACTGTAAATGGGATTGTTTTCTTAATTTCTCATTCTGATAGTTTTTTATTAGTGTATAGAAATGACACAGGTTTCTGTATATTGATTTCATATCCTGTGACTTTACTGAATTCATTAATTCTAACAGTTTTTTGGTGGAGTCTTTAGGGTATCATGTCATCTGCAAATAGTGACAGTTTTCTTTCTTTCTGATTTGGGTGCTTTTTTTTGCCTAATTGCTGTGGCTCGGACTTCCAGTGCTATGTTGAACAAAAGTGATGAGAGTGGGCATCCTTGTCTTTTCTCTGATCCTAGAGGAAAAGTGTTTAGCTTTTCACTGTTGAGTATGATGTTAGCTGTGGGTTTGTGCCTTTATTATGTTCTCTCTCTATCTACCTTGTTGAGAGTTTTTATCATAAATGTATGTTGAATTTTGTCAAATGCTTTTCTGCATCTATTGAGATGATCATGTGATTTTTATTCTTCACTGTGTTGTCACATTGATTGATTTGCAAATATTGAACCATTCTTACATCCCTGGAATAAATCCTACTTGATTGTGGTATGTAAGCCTTTTAATGTATTGTTGGATTTATTTTGTTAATATTTTGTTGTGGATTTTTGCATCTATGTTCAACTATGTTCAACTCTTTAATTTCTGATTTTATTTAGTTGACTCCTCTATTTTTTTCCTAATCAGTATAGCTAAAATTTGATTTTATCTTTTCAAAGAATCAGCTCTTAGATATTTTGATATTTTCTGTCGTTTTTTAGTCATAATTTTATTTACTGGGTTGGCCAAAAAGCTTGTTGGGTCTTTCGTAACATTGTATGGAAAAACATGAACGAACTTTTTGGCCACCCCAATATTTATGCTCTGATCTTTATCATTTTCTTCTTTCTGCTGACTTTGGGCTTTGTTTGTTCTTATTCTAGTTCCTTTAGGTGTAGATTGTTTATTTGGTATTTTTCTTGTTTCTTGAGGTAGGCCTATATTGTTATGAAGTAATCTCTTAGAACCATTTTTTGCTGCATCCCATAGATTTTGGTATGTTGTAATTCTGTTTTCATTTGTCCTTAGGCATTTTTTTATTTCTTCTTTGATTTCTGCTATGACCCATTGGTTGTTCAGTAGCATGTTATTTAATCTCCACGTTTTTGTGGATTTTTCATTTTTTTTTTGTGTTTGATCTCTGGTTTTGTGCCATTGGGGTTGGAGAAGATGCTTGATATGATTTCAGTCTTATTGAATTTGAGACTTGTTTTGTGACCTAACATGTGATCTACCTTGGAACCTGTTCCATGGGCTCTTGAGAAGAATGTGTATTCTGCTGATTTTGGATGGAAAATCTTGTATATATCTGTTAAGTTCATCTGATCTAACATGTCATTTAAATCCAATGTTTCCTTATTGAGTTTATGTATGGATGATCTATCCATTGATGTAAGTTGGCGATTGAAATCTCCTGTTGTTATTGTATTGCTTTCAGTTTCTCATTTTAAGACTGTTAATATTTGCTTTATATATCTTGGTGCTTCTCTGTTGGGTGCATATACATTTCTAGATGTTACACCTTCTTGCTGGATTGACCTTTTTATCATTCTGTAATGCCTTTCTTGTCTTTTATTACAATATTTGTTTGAAAGTGTATTTTATCTTAAATGAATATAGCTACTCCAGCTTTTCTTTTTTTAAAAAAATTTATTTATTTATTTTTGGATGCGTTGGGTCTTCGTTGCTGCATGCCAGCTTTCTCTAGTTGCGGTGAGCGGAGGCTACTTTCTGTTGCTGTGTGCAGGTGTCTCATTGCCGTGGCTTCTCTTGTTGCGTCATGGGCTCTAGGTGCGCGGGCTCAGTAGTTGTGGCTTGTGGGCTCTAGAGTGCAGGCTCAGTAGCTGTGGTGCTCGGACTTAATTGCTCTGTGGCATGTGGGATCTTCCTGGACCAGGGCTTGAACTTGTGTCCCCTGCATTGGCAGGTGGATTCTTAACCACTACGCCACCTCTTTTCATTTCTATAGAATATCTTTTTCCATTTCTTCAATTTCAGCTTGTGCATTTCTTTTCTTCTGAAATGAGCCTCTTGTAGGCAGCATATAGATGTTTCTTGCTTTTTTTTTAAAATTTTACTCATTTAACCACTCTGTGTCTTTAGTTGGCAAATTTAGTCCATTTACATTTAAAGTAATTATTGATAGGTATGTACTTATGGCCACTTTGTTAATTGTTTTCTGGCTGTCTTTGTAGTTCCTCTCTGTTCCTTTTTTCTCTTCCCTTGAGTTTTGGTGGTTTAGTTTTTTTTTTTCCCTGAGGTATTGTCTCGTTCTCTCAATTGGAATATATTCCTCTGTCTCCTAATTTTGTGTAATTCTGTTTGTTTGTTTATATGTATTAAGTAAATCAGCTATCTTGCCCAGTCTTAAAAGAGTGGCCTTATTTAAGAGATGTCCTGTGGGGCTCAGAGGCACAATCCCACGTGGCCACCAGAGCCAGGCACTCAAGGGGCATCCCTTCTGTTGGTTGCATGAAACCTCCTCTTTTATTGGGCCTCAAATGTTGTGGGCTACTCATGGGCAGGGCTATCAGTCAGCTGGCAGTGGGGTGTGGCCGAGGCACAGGGGTGATTGGGGCTCTCAGCAGGGCACACCCACTGTTGATAACATGTTAAAGGGAGAATTTTAAAATGGCACTTGCCAGTGCCAGCATTTGCAAGATAGCCTGAGATTGAAAAATGCTCTTCCCTCCAGTGTCTCAGAGCCACAGGAAGCATCCTAACTGGTTCCTGCCTCTCTGGCAGAATTTTTAAGATTAGTAACTGGGTCCCCCTCACCTGTGGTTCATGAATTTTTCACTCTGGTGTTTTCTCACAGGGTTTTGGGTCAAGTGTGTCTGTATGCAGGCCCTTTAAGAGCGGCCTTTGTCTTCCCCACAGTTCTTTAGTTTTCTTGTATATAATCTCTGTTTGTTTTCAAAGCCAGATGTTTTGGGGGCTCATCTCTCCCATGCAGGATCTAGAGGTTGCTGTGCTTGATGTGGAGCTTATGTCCCTCTCTGTTCAGGGAAAAGATCTGGACCTTTGTGATTCCTACCAATTGTGGATTGCCATGGCTAGGGTGTGGTTTTTTCCTTGGTGAGATCATCTCTTTGCTTCTTCTACCTGTCTTGGTGCTGTCCTTTTACCCTTTGTTGTGGAGGCTCTGTTCATCCGGTTTTCAGGTCTCCTTTTGAGGAAGTTATTCCAGAGGTCAATGTGTTGTATTTGTGGAAGGAGGTGAGTTCAGGTTTTTCCCATGCCACCATCTTGAACCCTCTCTCTCATCCCTTTTTTTGCTAATGATTCTGGCTAGAAGTTTATCAATTTTATTGATCTTCTCAGGTAACCAGCTTTGGGTTTCATTAATTTTTCTCTATTTTTTCTGTTTCTATGTCATTGATTTTTACTTTGATCTTTATTGTTATTTTCTCTTGCTTACTATGGATTTAATTCATTTTACCTTTACTAGGTTTTTTTTTTAATGGAAGCTGAGGTTTTGTTTTGAGAACTTTTTTTTTAACCTAATAGTAGACATATGTTTTAACCTAATAATAGACATATGTTTCTCTATAGGTATTACTTTAATTAAATCCCACAAATTTTAGCATGTTGTGTTGTCATTTTTATTTAGTTCAAACTGCAATATAATTTCTCTTTTGATATTTTTCTTTGACCTATGAGTATTTAGAAGAGTGTCACTTAGTTTCCAAACATTTTGGGATTTGCCAGCTGTATTTCTGTTATTGCTTTCTAATTTAGTAATATTGTCAGGAACATAATTTATATGATTTGTATTCTTTTAAATTTATTGAGACTTGTTTTATTCTCCCCAAAGTGGTCTACTTCAATAATTGTTCTGAATACACTTGAATAGAATATATATTCAGCTGTTGTTAGGTGAAGTATTCTATAAATGTCAATTATGTTAAGTTGACTGATAGTATGTACAAGTGTTCTATATCCTTACTGATTTCTGCCAATTTATTCTGTTAATTACTAATATATATGTGTTGATTTCTCCTTCTAATTCTATTAATTATTGCTTAATATATTTTGAAGTTCTGTTATTAGGTACATAAGTGTTAAGGATTTCTCCTGATTTCTCTGATTTCTCCTTCTAATTCTATTAATTATTGCTTAATATATTTTGAAGTTCTGTTATTAGGTACATAAGTGTTAAGGATTGTCATGTCCTCTTTATCAATTAACTTCTTTTTCACTATGAAATGACTCTGTTTATCTTTGATAATATTCTTTGCTGTAACATCAACTTTGTCTGATATTAATATTACCACTTCAACATTAGTTTGATTAGTGTTACCATAGCATACTTTTCTGATTCTTTTTTTCTAATCTCTTTGTATTTATATTTTAAATGGGTTTCATGTATGCAGCATATAATTGATCTTGCTTTTTACTCAATAAGACAATCTCTGCCTTTGAATTGGGTGTATTTTTACCATTTACATTTAATGTTATTATTGATATGTTTGGGTTTAAAGCTATTTGTTATTTATTTTCTATTTTTCCATCTATTTTTGTTCTGTTTTTCTTTCGTTTCTACTGTGTTTTGGATTAACAAAAATAAAATAACTAAAAAAATTCTGGTTTTTATTCCATTTTATCTCTTATTGGTGTGTCAGCTGTAACTCTGTGTTGCATTATTCTAATGATTGCTTTAGGTTTATAGTAAACACCTTTAACTTAACACATTCTACCTTTAAATGACATTATACTACTTCATGGATAATATAGATAACTTCTTCCACTTCTCTTCTCATGGCCTATGTGCTATTGTCATACATTTTACTTACATAATATGTTATATATATGTCACAATACATTTTTATTATTTTTGCTTTAAATAATTATCTTTTAAAACGATTTAAATGGATTAAAAAGTTTTATATTCACCCACGTATTTACCATTTTCTGTGCTCTTCATTCCTTTATTTGGATCCAGGTTTCTATATGGTATCATTTTCCATCTGCCTGAAGGCCTTACTTTATCATTTATTATAGTGCAGGGTTGCTGGTGATAAATTATTTCTGTGTTTCTGTGTCTGAAAAGGTGTTTATTTCACTTTTGTGTTTTTTAAACTTATTTAATAAGGTTCAATTAAGATACTATAAAATTAATCTATTTTAAGTATACAGTTTAGTGATTTTTATTATATTTACAGAGTTGTGTAACCATCCCAACAATTTAACTTTAGAGCATTTTCTTTACCCCAAAATGAAATCTCATGCCTATCTGCAGTCACTCCTCATTCCTGCCCCAGCCATGTGCAATCACTAATCTACTTTCTGTTACTATAGTTTTGCTTTTTGTGTAGCTGGAATCATATAATACATGTTCATTTGTGTCTGGCTTCTTTCACTAAGCGTAATGTTTTTTGACCTTCTTTCATGATGTGTAAGTATTGATACTTTGTTCCTTTTTATCACCAAATATAAATCTATTGTATGGATATAAACATGTCTTTTTAATCCACTCATCAGTTGATGAATATTTGGTTTGTTTCTACTTTTTGGCTATTGTGAACAATGCTGCTATGAACATTTATGTATAAGTCTTTGTGTGAATACATGCTTTCATTTCTCCTGGATAAACACCTAGGTGTTGGATCCATGCTGGATCACATGGTTATTATGTGTTTAGCATTTTCAAAAACTGACAAACTATTTTCCAAAGTGAATACACCATTTTACATTCCCACTAGCAGTGTATGAGTGTTCCTGTTTCTCTAGATCCTTGTCAACACTTGATACTGTTTGTCTTTTTTTAAATTATAGCCATTTTGATGTGTGTGAAGTGTTATCTCATTATGGTTTTGATTTACATTTTACCAAGGATGAACCTACATTGACACGTCATAATCACCCAAAGTCTATAGTCTATCTTAGAGTTCACTTTTGGTACTGTATACTCTATGGAGGTGGGGAAATGTATAATGACATATATCTATTATTATAATGTTATATTTATACAGAGTATTTTCACTGCCCTAAAAAATTCTCTGCTCTGCCTCATCTCCTCCTACCCACCACCCCACAACCACTGATCTTTTTTATTGTCTCCATAGTTTTGCCTTTTCCAGAATATATGTATAATTGGAATCATATAATGGTAATATGCATTTAAGCTTCCTCCATGTTTTTTCCTGTATTGACAGCTTTTTTCTTTTTAGCACTTAATAATATTCCATTGTCTGGTTGTACTACAGGTAAATGTACTCACTCATCTGCTGAAGGACATCTTGATTGCTTCCAAGTTTTGGCAATTTTGCTTTAAATTTTTCTTTAAATAATTATCTTTTAAAGAAATATATGAATAAAGCTTTTATAAACATCCTTGTGTAGGTTTTTCTATGGACGTTAAGTTTTCAGCTCCTTTGGGTAAATGCCAAGGTGTATGATTACTGGGTTGTATGGTAAGAGTATATTTAGTTTTGTAAGAAACCACCAAATTGTCTTCCAAAGTGGCTGTACCATTTTGCATTTCTACCAGTGATATATGAGAGTTCCCACTGCTCCACATTCTTGCCAGAATTTGATGTCAGTGTTCTGTTTTAGTCATTCTAATAGGTGTATATCTTTGTTGTTGAAATGTATTTTTTCTGGGTTTAGAATTCTAGGTTGATATTTTCTTTCAGTACTTTGAAGCTGTGACTCCACTGCCTTTGGCTTTTCAGTTTGTATCTGTGTTTCCTTGTATGCAACCTGTCTTTTTCCTTGGCTGCTTTTAAGAATTTTCTCTTTATCACTGGTTTTAAACAATTTGTTGTGGTTCATTTTTCTTGAGCTTGGGGTTTATTGAACTTCTTGGATCTCTGGTTATATAGTTTTCATCAAATTTGGAAAGTTTTTGTCCATTGTATCTTCAAATATTTTTCTGTCCTCTCCCTTCTTTTTCAAGGATTCAATTAAACAGATGATTAACAGAACATCAATAAGTTGTAGGACCACTTTGAGTATTCCCACAACTCACTGATGTTTTATTTTTTTCCGTCTTTTTTCTTTCTGTGTTTAATTTTTGATTAATTTCTATTGATATGCTTTCAAGTTTAGTATTTTTTTCTCTTGCAGTGTTTATCACTGTTAATCCCATCCAGTGTATTTTTTATCTTAGACATTATAGTTTTCATCTCTAGTGGTTAGATATTAAATATCTTCCAGATTGTCCCTTAACATGCTCAGTCTTTCCTCTAGCTATTTGAACATATGGAATACAGTAGTAAGAGCTATTCTGATGTTCTTGTCTACAAATTTTGTCATTTGTGTAATTCCTGGTTTGGTTTTGATTTAGTTTTTCCTCATTGTGAGTTATATTGGCCTGGTTCTTTGCATGCTTTATAATTTTTGATTGGATGTCAAACATTGTGAATCATACCTGTCGGGTACCTCTTGACCAAAAGTCAAGGAAGTAATGTATAGGAAGTCCTATACATTATCTTAAAATTTTGAAATACAAAAATACCACTGTTAACTTTACTTAAATTTGACAGAATCCTAGAGTGAAAATGCAAGAACAACAGAATTTTAGCTCAGTGTTACTTAACTCTTAGCCAGGGGTCAACAAACTACAATAAGCAGGACAAATTCAGCCCATGGCCTGGTTTTGTGAAGTTTGAGGGCTAAGGTTGGTTTTTACATTTTTAAAGGGTTATAAAAGAAACAAAGCAATACAAATACAACAGAGATTGTATGTGGCCCACAAAAATCTAAATATTTACTTTCTGCTAATCTACAAAAAAGTTTGTAAAAAAAAAATTCCTCAAAGTTCTAATGTTAGGAAAATTATCTGGAAGGATAAATTAAGTTGTTTGGGTAATTTAAAAAATTTTATGTGTCAATTTTTGAGATATAAATTTTCTCCCTGATGTAAATTGTGAGGAAATAATTAACCTTTTCCTTCTAACTATCTCCTCACTAATCTTTCAGCTTTGTTGGTTATATTATTTTTCTTCATCATGGTTTAAAACATTCAAGTTATATCTTCTAACAAATTACTGTTGTTGTTTAAATAGGTGTATTTAAATTGATTCAGTGCCCACTAACACTTATTCATCCTTGCTTTTTCGTTTCTGAGTCCCTTGTTTCGTCTATTTCTTGATTGCAGATTTTACTTTTCATGAAACTATCATAGAAAGTGCATTTCTTATGATTTTGTGAGATTAATAAAGTCAGTTGCCTGAATCTCAAAGGAAAAGATGAGTGAGTATAAAATCCTTAGGTCAGGGCTTCCCTGGTGGTGCAGTGGTTAAGAATCCGCCTGCCAATGCAAGGGACATGGGTTCGAGCCCTGGCCTGGGAAGATCCCACATGCCGTGGAGCAGCTAAGCCCGTGCGCCACAACTACTGAGCCTGAGCTCTAGAGCCCGCAAGCCACAACTACTGAGCCCACGTGCAACAACTACTGAAGCCTGCATGCCTAGAGCCCATGCTCCACAACAAAAGAAGCCACGACGATGAGAAGCCTGCGCACCGCAATGGAGAGTAGCCCCCGCTCACTGCAACTAAAAGAAGGTCCACGTGCAGCAACGAAGACCCAACATGACCCAAAAATAAATAAATAAATAAATTAATTAAAATAAAAGAGCCCTTCTCTTAAAAAAATCCTTAGGTCACAGTCTCTTTCCCTTAGAACATTTTAGTTATTGCTGCATTGTCTTCTGGAAGTTGCTGTGAAGAAGTACGAAGTTAGCTTAATTCCCATGGTTAGAAAAATTATATTATTTTCTCCACCTGAATCAGGTAGAATTGGGAAATTATTATTTACTGTAGCTCTGAATTCTTTTTCTGTTTCATTTGTTAGTTAAAATTTATCTTTATAAATTTTTAAATTTACTCTTCATATCTATTAACTTCTCTCTAATTTTTTCAGTATCTTTGTGATTTCCTTTGATTAATTCGTTAACTTATCTCTCCATTTACTCATTTGTTTCTTCAACAGATCTCCCCCATGTATAGATTAACAGCAGTTAACAAAATAAAGTCACTGCCCCCTCGGACTTTACATTCTGGTACAGGGAAAAATACTATAAGCAGATAAATGAATAAACACATATCAAGTGGTGAAATGTGAATGCTGTGGAGAAAATAAAGCAGTCAGATGTTAGTGCATGCTGAATGGGGTTAGGAATTCCTATTTTCTTTTTAAGGGAAGGTGTCTCCAGCACAGTAATCTTTAAATGGGTACCTGAAGAAGGTGAGCTGTGAGCTGAGCAGAAATCTGGGAACAGCATTCCAGACAGAATGGTTGAAGGCCCTGAGCCAGTGGTGAATCTGTCATATTTGATGAACTTGTAGGCCATTGTGCAATGACAAAAATGGAGGAAGATGAGGTTAGAGAGGGTAGCAAGGGCCCAAATTGTAGAAATGACTTGGGATTTCACTCTTAAGACAGAAAGCCATTGGAAAGTCTATTAGTTTCCTATTGTTGTGTAACAAATTATCACAAATTAGGTGGCTGAAAACAACACATGCATTTATCATCTCGGTCTCTGTGGGCCAGGATTCTGGGCATGGCTTGAATGTGCTTTGTGCTTCAGGGTCTCAGAAGGCTTCATTCACTGGATTGGCCAGGTTGCGTTCTCAACTGGAGAAGAATCCATTTCCTAGCTCATTAAGGTTGTTGGCAGAATCTATTTCCTTGTGGTTATATAACTAAAGAGCCCAACTTTTTGCTGATTGTTGGTTAAATATGGCCCAGGTCCTAGAGGCAACCTGCAGTCCCTAGAGCCCTTGAGGTTATTGCATTCTTTGCCATGTAGGCTTCTCCATATGGCTGCTCACTTCATCAAGCCCACAAGGAAAGTCCCTTATACCTACTGTAGGCAGAAAAGATAAAAGGTCTCAGGGAATAAACCTCAACACAGCAATAAAATGAAAATTCCTTTACTGTTACTAGCAGTCTTTAAAAGGATGACATGTGAATCTCATCGATAAAATCAACTAGTTTTGAGTTTTATAGGAACTGCTGTCTTTTATTTAGAAAAAAAGAGATTTTAAAGGCTGAAAGTCATATAAAACAGGTTGTATCAGGTTATTAGGGAAATAATATTGAATTGGACAATTTCCATAAAAATCACAGGCATGTCTTTTTATCATGGGCATTTTTTTTTGCTTGTCTGAGTTGAATGATCTAATTCCGGATGTCAGTAGTTATGCATTCTTTAAAACTGCAAACAGAGACAAATGTGCAATTTAAAAATTTCCAAGAATTTGCTGCCAGTGGCTCTAAGAGTGGGGTAGAATTTTGTCTTAGAGGTAGTGTCTTTATCCTCAAAGGGGAGATCTTAGTAAGTTCTGTTGGTCATAGATATAAGATAAATCATTGTTTTGGTGATAGCTCTGGAATTTGGAGAAATATGCAAAGCAGATAATTCAGAGTGGGATGTTAAATATTCTGTTCAAGATTGTAAATATATGATATAACTGGGGCAGAAGTCTATGTACAGAATGAGAAGTGGTCTGGAGGATCTTGGGGCTGGTAGGAAGGGGAGCTTATTGCTGGAACACAGAAAAATTATAGAGTTTTAAAATATTTATCTTGAATCTAACCATCTTACCCATTTTTCAAGATTCTAGTCATTATCAGTAGTATTATACAATCTTATTAGCAAAAAGAGGTGTTTTTATCTCCTTTTATCCAGTATTTATTCATTCCAACTTTCAAGAGAATTTTGAATAATGGTGATGAAGACATCCTCCCTTACTTTCTGATTTTACTTGAAATTGTTTTAGCTCTTATTTTTTGGTGTCAACTTTATGTTATATAGTTTCCTTTTATTAAACTGCCTTCATTTATCCACATAAATTTTACCATGAAAATGATAATACTGTCAAATTGGTAAATGTTTTCTTATATCTCTTTAGGGGTCTCATAATCAGAACTATGCTTCCCGCAAGTTGTAATTATAGAATGTAGCTATGTATCTAGTGGATACAGTTATTGATGAGGCAATATGTTATAGTGGAAAGACATTAGATTTGGAATTAGAAAATTTCACCTCAAACCTTGAACCCATCATTTGTTAGCTGTGTGTCCTTAGGTAAATCATTTCATTTCGCTGAGGCTTAGTTTTCCCATCTAAAAGTGGGGATGGTGTATTATTTATCTCATAGCTTTGTTTTCAGGGAAAAAAATAAAGTAAGATTTTTGAAAAGCAGTTAATAAACTGCAAAACGTTATATACCATAGTTAGGGTGACTTTATTTCCCAGTTTTCCTGGGACAGACTTGTTTATGTCTGTTACCCTGGCTTAATTTTTGAGAGTACCTCTGTCTCACTCTCAGAAGTGTCATAGCTTGAATAATAGATTTGTCACACAAAATATAGTTGTTGTTCTCTTCATACCTGTCATCCTAGGTAGATTGAAAACTGAGGGCAAGGATAGTCATCCATCTTTGTGTCATGTATATCAGCTAGCCCAGTGCCTTTCATTTGGGGTGCTCTTAACCCTTGAGTTAATGGATATTTTTAAAATAGGTATTTAAACATGAGATAGTGTTTCATTATGAACATTGTTATCTTGACTGATATCAGAACTTAAAATAGGTTGAGTGGGAGGAACTTGCAGCTATATAATATACAACTTTTTTCAACTTGTGCAAACAAATTATAATTTAAGAGATGTACCAGCAATGAATAAGAAAATATGCACTTAGAATCATGAATTTGTTAAAATTGCAACACATGGTGAGTCTCCGACCTGTGCTGACAAATAGAACTGAAAAGAACATTATAAAATCAGAAATGAAGAGATTGTGGTTTTATCTCAGATTATTTAGTAGAATTTAGTAGTTTTGGGGATCCATTTCCTTGTCTCTTTATCAGCAGAGTTAAGGTTCTTCTGAGCTGCCAGTGCATGATTTGCTGGGTTATTATTAGCTTCCCCTTTGTAGATCTTTAAAAATTTTAGGCATTACTTCTTTACTTGGTCTGGAAATAGGTGTTCTGGGTCATATTTTGAAGCATTTGTTTTTGGAGAAGGAATATTCAGTCAGATACTTATTTCAGAGAAGATTGTATTTACTCATTTCAGGAACATGGGTAAAATCAGGAGATCTATATCTTAGAGACTTTGACTTTAGGGGCAGAATGTAAGAAAGTAATTTATCTTTTAAATGTTCACCAAAAAGGAGGAATAATCCAAAGTGAAATACTCTAGTTGCTGCATTGCCAAAGTAACTTCTTGGATTTTATTTTTTTGGAGCAAAAAGAACCCAATAAAAATGTTGGCTTATTTCCAGGATCATTAAGCGGCAATGAAGCAGTCAAACCCATGAAGCTGTCCAGTAATGTGGAAGTGATTACTTGGTGGTGATAAAATGAATGTCTCCTCATTATTGCAGCATCTTAACCTGCTAAATTTTCTTTTTTAACATCTTTGTTGGAGTATAATTGCTTTACACTGTTGTGTTAGTGGCTGCTGTATAACAAAGTGAATCAGTTATACATATATCTCCATATCCTCTCCCTCTTGAGTTTCCCTCCCACCCTCCTTATCCTACCCCTCTAGGTGGTCACAAAGCACGAGCTGATCTCCTTGTGCTTTGTGGCTGCTTCCCACTAGCTATCTGTTTTACATTTGGTAGTGTACATATGTCAGTGCTACTCTCTCACTTCGTCTTATCTTACCCTTCCCCCTCTCCGTGTCCTCAAGTCCATTCTCTACGTCTGTCTTTATTCCTGTCCTGCCCCTATTAACCTGCTAAATTAAAAAAAAAAAGAAGAATTTTCTCTAACTTCTCCTTTATATATATACTTTCCTCTTGTGAAAGAGAAAATTGGAGGTGTTTTATTTCATCTCTCTGAAAGTAATTTTTTTAAGGAAGTAGAGAATTTTATTTTATTGGAAAACTTGTCACTTTAGGTTTGTAACTTGAGGTGACATATCTTACAGAGTTAGGCAGTTTGTCCAGCTAATTATACTCTTGCTATATTTGGGCAAAACTAAGGAGAAAAAGTGCTTAAATGCCTCTTACATTTTTTTTTTAACAATCACTTTTTAGGTATGATAAGAAATAAAATGCCTATTACTCTTCAAACTGCATTTATAATTGCAGTAGCATTAAAACAATATATTCTATGGCATTCAGAGAAACCTGATATTTGAATGATTTTTTTCCAGAAAAACAGATGTGAGGTGAAATATTTGTATGTTCTCCCCTTTTTTCACAAATGTATTAAAAATACAAGAAAATCGGGCAAAATGAACAGAAAAAGCAAATTATTAAAAACAGAAGGTAGAATGGTGATTACCAGGGATGGGGGCAGGGTGGATAGAGGAGTTGTTTAATGGGTATTTCAGTTTTGCAAGATGAAAAAGTTCTGGAGCTCTGTTTTGCAACAATGTGAATATACTTAACACTATTGAATTGTACACTTAAAAATGGTTAAGATGGTAAATTTGATGTTATGTGTTTTTTACCACAATAATAATAATAATAGAAGCAAAGTGTTACCTGGTAAATGTAGTCTATTTTCTGTAAATAAACTTTCTGGATGAAGAAGTCATCTGAAATCTACAATAACGAAGCCTAGAGATGTTTATGATCCATTCTCTTAGAGTGAATGACATCTACCTTAGAAGTCATGGTAGAGCAGGACAGAGGATCAAAGGATCAGTCATTTGTAAAACGTGTATTCAATTGTGATAAAATCAGAACTCTGAGTTAGGCTAGATGAGCTCTGCATTATCATGCCATTTGAGATGACAGTTACATTCTAAAGCCTTAATTGTATGTTTAGTTAACAGACAGAAAACACCTAATACATGGGAACTAGATAATGGGGATAAAGTGGTTAAGGGAGCACATGCAGAATACAAATTTACCACTTTGGCCAGTGGTATTAAACTCTTACATGTAGTCTGGCATTTTAACTTTTAATGTGAGTAAGAGTCAACCATTTGAATGAACTCCTCCGCCCTCTCCACCTCTAGTGGCAGTGCTAATGAACAGTGAAGTGGCTGAGAATAATTACTCACTGACTATTAAATGATGATACATCAGCTTTATCATACAGTTTGATGTAAAACTAGATGTGAGCAATGTGGATCAAACCTTAGATATATTAACATTATATCATGCGAGATTTGGAGGGGTCATTAGAGAATAGTTGGTCTAAATACTCATCTGATGCCTAGCTTCTCTAAGACCAGATTAAGAAGGATATTTTTGCAAACAACAGCAGATTCCTAAGTGGTTGTCGTGTGAGTTCTTTTGCACAGTAACAGCAATTCTCAAGTGGTTAGGAAGGGGGAACTCACTGCCTGATGAGAACTCCCATTTCTTAATAAGTTAGCTCTGACCATCAGCTATTTCTTCACCAGATGATGCAAAACTTTTGTCTGCTTAAATTTTCACTTCTTTTCAATAAGTAGTGTGAGTGTCCTTAAGTCTTCTTCATATAACATTCAGATTTTTTTTTAATGTTAGTTGCTATCCTTTAAATATGTTCCATTAAAAAAAGTTTATTTTCAAGTGCCCGCAGTATAAAACTCAAGGTGACATTGGACTATTTTAAGTTTAAGACTACTGTCATGTGAAAAAAAAATGCACAATGTGAGAGTTGTGAGTTAAGTTTTATTTGGGGCGAAATGAGGACTGTAGCCCAGGAGACAGCCTCTCAGATAGCTCCGAGGAACTGCTCTGAAGAGGTAGGGGGGAAGGTCGGTACATATGTGATTTTAGTGAAGGGGAATGCAATCATGCAAACTTGACAGAGGGTTGCTGCTAGTCACAAGAAGGTTGCTGCTAGTCACAAGGAACAGCTGCCTCCGTTAATGATTTTAGTGCTTTTCTAGATATGAGACAATGCAAGAAATTGGGCTCATAAAATCTTCTCCAGAAAATACCCAGCTATCTGAAGGCCTGTTCTGCTAGTTTTTCCCAGAGCACAGAGTGCCGCATTCCTGATCTCCACCCTGAACTCCTTTCAGAATGTGTTGAAGGTCAGCGACTGCAGAAGCTACTTCATTCTTCTAGAAACAGATGCTGACAGTTTTTAGTTGGCACTACTGTATACTACTTCAGTTTTAGATACTTTTACTGTTTGAATTAGTAATACTTGAAAAGGATGACAGTCACAGAAAATGACCTGTTATTAACCAATCTTGCCATGTTATTTCTAAAGATGCTTCTTGCTTTATGTTTCATTTACTTGCTCAAACTGGTCTCTCCACTGCCAAAACTCCAAAGTGTATATTTTTCATCATTCTGATTCTCTTTCTCTTATGCTCTCGTAGTAATGTTTATTTTTTGCTGGTTATAAAAGTGATACATTGTTAAAGAAAATTTGAAAAGTATGGCAAAATTTGAAGAAAAAATTATCCATAATCATTATGCAGTGATAACCACTCATCATTTTGTATATTTCTATTTTTCTGAGTGGTATATGTGTGTTTTTGTATGAAATATATGTAATAGGGTGGGACTTATAAATACATTTTGTACTTTTTTGTCAAAATTTTGAACTTTTCTCAGTCATTAACTATTTTTGGTAACAATGTTTAAGTACTGCATAACATCCCATTTATTTATGAACCATTACTTATTCAACAATTCTTCTATTGTTGGCCTTTAAGTTGTTTACCTTTTGTGCCTGAATAATCCCATAACGGACATATTTACATACAAATGTACATCTCTGTATCTGTGGTTATTTCCTTTGAATAGATTTCTTGAAGAATTATTAGATCAAAAGATATGAAAATGTCTTAAGTCTCAGAGTAATCTCTCTAAAGGTAGGCTGACCATGTAGTTGATCCTCCAAACCAGGACACTTTCACCAGAAAAGATGCTAAGCTGGACAGAACTGGAATAGATGGAAACAAAGACTCAGCTAATTGAAGTAGGATCTCGGGTCAGTCATCCTACTAAAAGAAAGTATGATTATTTCCCTTTTAAATTAACATTCCTCTAATTCTACCCCCATTAGGATAAAAAATCCCTTAGCATGACTGAATTTTTTTTTTACATCTTTATTGGAATATAATTGCTTTACAATGGTGTGTTAGTTTCTGCTTTATAACAAAGTGAATCAGATATACATATACATATGTTCCCATATCTCTTTCTTCTTGCATCTCCCTCCCTTCCAACCTCCCTATCCCACCCCTCTAGGTGGTCACAAAGCACCAAGCTGATCTCCCTGTGCTATGTGGCGTCTTCCCACTAGCTATCTATTGTACGTTTGGCAGTGTATATATGTCCATGCCACTCTCTCACTTTGTCACAGCTTACCCTTCCCTCTCCCCATATCCTCAAGTCCATTCTCTAGTAGGTCTGTGTCTTTATTCCTGTCTTGCCCCTAGGCTCTTCATGACATTTTTTTCCCTTAAATTCCATATATATGTGTTAGCATATGGTATTTGTCTCTTTCTTTCTGACTTACTTCACTTTGTATGACAGACTCTAGGTCCATCCACCTCACTACAAATAACTCAGTTTCGTTTCTTTTTATGGCTGAGTAATATTCCATTGTATATATGTGCCACATCTTCTTTATCCATTCATCCGATGATGGACACTTAGGTCGTTTCCATCTCCTGGCTATTGTAAATAGTGCTGCAGTGAACATTTTGGTACATGACTCTTTGAATTATGGTTTTCTCAGGGTATATGCCCAAGTGGGATTGCTGGGTCATATGGTAGTTCTTTTTGTAGTTTTTTAAGGAACCTCCATACTGTTCTCCATAGTGGCTGTACCAATTCACATTCCCACCAGCAGTGCAAGAGTGTTCCCTTTTCTCCACACCCTCTCCAGCATTTATTGTTTCTAGATTTTTTGATGATGGCCATTCTGACTGGTGTGAGATGATATCTCATTGTAGTTTTGACTTGCATTTCTCTAATGATTAATGATGTTGAGCATTCTTTCATGTGTTTGTTGGCAGTCTGTATATCTTCTTTGGAGAAATGTCTGTTTAGGTCTTCTGCCCATTTTTGGATTGGGTCGTTTGTTTTCTTGTTATTGAGCTGCATGAGCTGCTTATAAATTTTGGAGATTAACCCTTTGTCAGTTGCTTCATTTGCAAATATTTTCTCCCATTCTGAGGGTTGTCTTTTGGTCTTGTTTATGGTTTCCTTTGCTGTGCAAAAGCTTTGAAGTTTCATTAGGTCCCATTTGTTTATTTTTGTTTTTATTTACATTTCTCTAGGAGGTGGGTCAGAAAGGATCTTGCTGTGATTTATGTCATAGAGAAAAAGGGTCTTGCTGTGATTTATGTCATAGAGTGTTCTGCCTATGTTTTCCTTTAAGAGTTTGATAGTTTCTGGCCTTACATTTAGGTCTTTAATCCATTTTGAGCTTATTTTTGTGTATGGTGTTAGGGAATGATCTAATCTCATACTTTCACACGTACCTGTCCAGTTTTCCCAGCACCCCTTATTGAAGAGGATGTCCTTTCTCCACTGTACATTCCTGCCTCCCTTATCAAAGATAAGGTGGCCATATGTGTGTGGGTTTATCTCTGGGCTTTCTATCCTGTTCCTATGATCTGTCTTTCTGTTTTTGTGCCAGTGCCATACTGTCTTGATTACTGTAGCTTTGTAGTATAGTCTGAAGTCAGGAAGCCTGATTCCTCCAGCACCATTTTTCATTCTCAAGATCGCTTTGGCTATTCAGGGTCTTTTGTGTTTCCATACAAATTGTGAAATTTTTTGTTCTAGTTCTGTGAAAAATGCCAGTGGTAGTTTGATAGGGATTGCATTGAATCTCTAGATTGCAGCAGAGTCATTTTCACAATGTTGATTCTTCCAATCCAAGAACATGGTATATCTCTCCATCTATTTGTATCATCTTTAATTTCTTTCATCAGTGTCTTATAATTTTCTGCATACAGGTCTTTTGCCTCCTTAGGAAGGTTTATTCCTAGATATTTTATTCTTTTTGTTGCAGTGGTAAATGAGAGTGTTTTCTTGATTTCACTTTCAGATTTTTCATCGTTAGTGTATAGGAATGCCAGAGATTTCTGTGCATTAATTTTGTATCCAAGCATGACTGATTTTTAATAAAGGTAATAGAAGTATACCTTTTGTCATAACAACTCATTATCAAGCATAAGAATTTATGCTTGCTTATTCATCAGAGTTCTCCTTATGAGTGAATGTGAAGCTGCACTGAGTGTTAGAAATCACACATACACACAATTTAGGACCAACAGTGTAACTCCATTATAAAATTATAAAGAGATCTGAACATAACACATTTCAAAGTATATACTATCAAGGATGAACCGAGTAACCAAGTAAATAAAGAAGGATGAAAGAACTTTATTAGCCTGTAAGTCAATCTAAATAAAAAGGGAAAGGAATTCCACTCTACAGTGGACTGTGTTGAAATAATATTCACAATGTAAGTGAATGAATTAATTAGCTTGTAATAAAGGACATTTTAAGACAGTATGACATTTAAGTGTGACAACTATTTTAAGGCAGTCTTTGTCTTTAGCTTTTGTTCTTTTGCCTTTGTTTTACTTGCATTACATGCAGGTAAGGCATTGTGTTTGACAGGGGCAGATATTTAAATGATAATTCTAAGACAGTAATGAAGTAGGACATTTAAAAAAAAAACCTGCTAATTTCAAAGTGGTTACCGTGAGGATTCTTGACACACAGTGATATTCAGTGTGTTTAGCAGAAGTTCCCTTGGGTCATCTGACAAAAAAAATCTGTTCTTCATAGGAAATATATAATTGTTGATGAATGCTCTTGTTCTAATTTTAATGGTGGAATTCTTTTACTATTTAAAATATGTAAAGAGAGAAATTTTAAATTATAAAATTAGAGGTATGGTATCAATAGAAAGAGCACTAGATAATAAAGGCAATTTTCCTTCTTTTCCAATCTGGATGACTTTCATTTTCTTGCCTTACTGCACCAGCTAGAACCTCCAGTAGAGGAGGGTGAGAGCAGGCTTTCTTGCCTTGTTCCTTATCTTGGGGGAAAAATGTTCAGTCTTCTGCCATTAAATATGATGCTTGCTGCAGATTCTGCAGAGATGTTCTTTATCAGGTCAAGGAAATTCGCTTCTACTCATAGTCTGATGAGAATTTTAAAAAAATATTATTAAGAATGGGTGTTGGATTTTGTTTAAAAATTTTTTCTGAATTTATTGAAAAGATCGTATTTTTTTTCCTCTTATTTGTTAATATGGTGAATTACATTTACTGATATTTGATTGTTAAGCTAATCTTGCATTACTAGGACAAACCTCACTTTGTCATGATCTATTATCCTTTTTTATATATTATTGGATATAATTCACTAATATTTCATGGAGGATTTTTGCGTCTGTGTTCATGAGGTAGGTTTTATTTTCTTTTCCTAGTATTTGTCTGGTTTTGTCTTAATGCTTGCCTCATAAAAGGAGTAGGGAGTATTTTTGCCCTTTCCAATTTACTAGGACAGCTTGTGTAGAATTGATAACACTTTCCTTAAATATTTGGTAGAATTCACCAGAGAAGCCATCTGGGCATGGAGTTTTCTTTGTGGAAAAATTTTAACTACATATTCAGTTTTTAAAATAGACACAGAGCTATGCAGGTTACCTCTTTTTTGTTCTTTTTTTTTAACATCTTTTTTGGTGTATAATTGCTTTACAATATTGTGTTAGTTTCTGCTCTATAACAAAGTGAATGAGCTACATGTATACATATATCTGCATATCCCCTCCCTCTTGCTCCTCCCTTCAATCTCCCTATCCCACCCCTATTAGGTGGTCACAAAGCACCGAGCTGATCTCCCTGTGCTATGCAGCTGCTTCCCATGAGCTATCTGTTTTACATTAGGTAGTGTATATGTCATTGCTACTTTCTCACTTCGGCCCAGCTTACCCTTCCCCCTCCCCATGTCCTCAGGTCAGTTCTCTACGTCTGGTTCTTTATTCCTGTCCTGCCCCTAGGTTCATTAGAACCTTTTTTTTTTTTTTTCTTAGATTCCATATATGTGTGTTAGCATATGGTATTTGTTTTCCTCTTTCTGGCTTACTTCACTCTGTATGACAGACTCTAGGTCCATCCACCTCATTACAAATAGTTCAATTTCGTTTCTTTTTATGACTGAGTAATATTCCATTGTATATATGTGCCACATTTTCTTTATCCATTTATCTGTTGATGGACACTTAGGTTGCTTCCATGTCCTGGCTATTGTAAATAGTGTTGCAGTGAACATTGTGGTACATGTCTCTTTTTGATTATGGTTTTCTCGGGGTATATGCCCAGTAGTGGGATTGCTGGGTCATGTGGTAGCTCTATATTTAGTTTGCTTTTTTTTTAAACATCTTTATTGGAGTATGATTGCTTCACAATGGTGTGTTAATTTCTGCTTTATAACAAAGTGAATCAGCTATATGTATACATATATTCCCATATCTAGTCCCTCTTGCGTCTCCCTCCGCTACTCCCTATCCCACCCCTCTAGGTGGACACAAAACACTGAGCTGATCTCCCTGTGCTATGCGTCTGATTCCCACTAGCTATCTGTTTTACATTTGGTAGTGTATATTAGTCCATGCCACTCTCTCACTTTGTCCCAGCTTACCCTTTCCCCCACCCCGTGTCCTCAAGTCCATTTTCTACATCTGCCTCTTTATTTCTGTCCTGTCCCTAAGTTTTTCATAACTTTTTTTTTGATTCCATATATATGTGTTAGTATACGGTATTTCTCTTTCTGACTTCACTCTGTATGACAGACTCTAGGTCCATTCATCTCACTACAAATAACTCAATTTCATTTCGTTTTATGGCTGAGTAATATTCCATTGTATATATGTGCCACATCTTCTTTATCCATTTATCTGTCGATGGACACTTAGGTTGCTTCCATGTCCTGGCTATTGTAAATAGAGCTGCAGTGAACATTGTGGTACATAACTATTTTTGAATTATGGTTTTCTCAGGGTACATGCTCAGTAGTGGGATTGCTGGGTTGTATGGTAGTTCTATTTTTAGTTTTTTTAGAAACCTCCATAACGTTCTCCATAGTGACTGTATCAATTTACATTCCCACCAACAGTGTATGAGGGTTCCCTTTTCTCCACACCCTCTCCAGCATTTATTGTTTCTAGATTTTTTGATGATGGCCATTCTAACTGGTGTGAGGTGATATCACATTTTAGTTTTGATTTGTATTTCTCTAATGATTAATGATGTTGAGCATTCTTTCATGTGTTTGTTGGCAGTCTGTATATCTTCTTTGGAGAAATGTCTATTTAGGTCTTCTGCCCATTTTTGGATTGGTTTGTTTGTTTTTTTTGATTTTGAGCTGCATGAGCTGCTTGTATATTTTGGAGGTTAATACTTTGTCAGTTGCTTTGTTTGCAAATATTTTCTCCCATTCTGAGGGTTGTCTTTTGGTCTTGTTTATGGTTTCCTTTGCTGTGCAAAAGCTTTGAAGTTTCATTAGGTCCCATTTGTTCATTTTTGTTTTTATTTCCATTTCTCTAGGACGTGGGTCAAAAGGGATCTTGCTGTGATTTATATCATAAAGTGTTCTGCCGATGTTTTCCTCTGAGAGTTTGATAGTTTCTGGCCTTACATTTAGGTCTTTAATCCATTTTGAGTTTATTTTTTTGTATAGCGTTACGGAGTGTTCTAATTTCATTCTTTTACATGTAGCAGTCCAGTTTTCCCAGCACCTCTTACTGAAGAGACTGTCTTTTCACCATTGTATATTCTTGCCTCCTTTATCAAAGATAAGGTGACCATATTTGCGTGGGTTTATCTCTGGGCTTTCTATCCTGTTCCATTGATCTATATTTATATGTTTGTTCTAGTACCATACTGTCTTGATTACTGTAGCTTTGTCTGGTTTTGGTATCAGGGTGATGGTGGCCTCGTAGAATGAGTTTGGGAATGTTCCTCTCTGCTGTATTTTGGAAGAGTTTGAGAGGGATAGGTGTTAGCTCTTCTCTAAATGTTTGATAGAATTCATCTGTGAAGCCATCTGGTTTTGGGCTTTTGTTTGTTGGAAGATTTTTAATCACAGTTTCAATTTCAGTGCTTGTGATTGGTCTGTTCATATTTTCTATTTCTTCCTGGTTCAGTTTCAGAAGGTTGTGCTTTTCTAAGTATCTGTCTATTTCTTCCAGGTTGTCCATTTTATTGGCATAGAGTTGCTTGTAGTAATCTCTCATGATCTTTTGTATTTCTGCAGTGTCAGTTGTCCTCCCTTTTCATTTCTAATTCTGTTGATTTGAGTCTTCTCCCTTTCTTTCGCGATGAATATGGCTAATGGTTTATCAATTTTGTTTATCTTTTCAAAGAACCAGCTTTTAGTTTTATTGATGTTTACTATTGTTTCCTTCATTTCTTTTTGATTTATTTCTGATCGTATCTTTATGATTTCTTTCCTTCTGAAACTTTGGTTTTTCTCTTTTGTTGTTTTTGTTCTTTCTCTAATTGCTTTAGATGTAAGTTTAGGTTGTTTATTTGAGATGTTTCTTGTTTGTTGAGGTAGGATTCTATTGCTATAAACTTCCCTCTTGGAACTGCTTTTGCTGCATCTCATAGGTTTTGGTTTGTCGTGTTTTCATTATAATTTGTTTCTAGGTATTTTTTGATTTCTTAGTGATCTCTTGGTTATTTAGTAGCATATTGTTTAGGCTCCTCGTATTTGTGTTTTTTACGTGTTTTTCCCTGTAATTTATTTCTAATTTCATAGTTTTGTGATCAGAAAAGATGCTTGATATGATTTCAATTTTCTGAAGTTTACTGAGGCTTGATTTGTGACCCAAGATGTGATCTATCCTGGAGAATGTTCATTGTGCACTTGGGAAGAAAGTGTAATCTGCTGTTTTCGGATGGAATGTCCTATAAATATCAATTAAATCTGTCTGGTGTATCATGTCCTTTAAAGCTTGTGTTTCCTTATAAATTTCCTGTCTGGATGATCTGTCCATTGGTGTAAGTGAGGTCTTAAAGTCCCCCACTATTATTGTGTTACTGTCGATTTCCTCTTTTATAGCTGTTAGCATTTGCCTTATGTACTGCGGTGCTCCTATACTGGGTGCATAAATATTTATAATTGTGGTATCTTCTTCTTGGGTTGATTCTTCAATTATTATGTAGTGTCCTTCTTTGTCTCTTGTAATAGTCTTTTTTTTGTGTGTGTGGTACGTGGACCTCTCACTGTTGTGGACTCTGCCGTTGCAGAGCACAGGCTCCGGACGCGCAGGCTCAGTGGCCATGGCTCATGGGCCCAGCCGCTCCGCGGCATGTGGGATCTTCCCGGACCGCGGCACAAACCCATGTCCCCTGCATCGGCAGGCGGGCTCTCAATCACTGTGCCACCAGGGAAGCCCACTTGTAATAGTGTTTAGTTTAAAGTGTATTTTCTCTGATATGTGTATTGCTACTCCAGCTTTCTTTTGATTTCCATTTGCATGGAATACCTTTTTCAATCCCCTCACTTTCAGTATGTGTCCCTACATCTTCAGTGGGTCTTTTGTAGACAGCATATATATGGGTCTTGTTCTTGTATCCATTCAGCCGGTCTGTGTCTTTTGTTTGGAGCATTTAATCCATTTACATTTAAGGAAATTATCGATAAGTATGTTCCTATTACCATTTTCTTAATTGTTTTGGGTTTGTTATTGTAGGTCTTTTCCTGCTCTTGTGTTTCCTGCCTAGAGAAGTTCCTTTAGCATTTTTTGTAAAGCTGGTTTGGTGGTGCGGAACTTCCTTAACTTTTGCTTGTCTGTAAAGGTTTTAATTTCTCTGTTGAATCTGTATGAGATCTTTGATGGGTAGATTAATCTTGGTTGTATGTTATTCCTTTTCATCACTTTGAATATGTCCTGCCACTGCCTTCTGGCTTGCAGAGTTTCTGCTGAAAGATCAGCTGTTAACCTTATGGGGATTCCCTTGTATGTTATTTGTTCCTTTTCCCTTTCTGCTCTTAATATTTTTTCTGTGTAATTAATTTTTGATAGTTTGATTTATATGTGTCTTGGTGTGTTTCTCCTTGGTTGTACCCTGAATGGGACTCTCTGTGCTTCCTGCACTTGATTGAATATTTCCTTTCCCATGTTAGGGAAGTTTTCAACCATAATCTCTTCAAATATTTTCTCAGTCCGTTTCTTTTTCTCTTCTTCTTATGGGACCCGTATCATTTGAATGTTGGTGTGTTTAATGTTGTCCCAGAGGTCTCTGAGACTGTCATCATTTCTTTTCATTCTTTTTTCTTTATTCTGCTCTGTGGTAGGTATTTCCACTATTTTATCTTCCAGGTCACCTATCTGTTCTTCTGCCTCAGTTATTCTGCTATTGATTCCTTCTAGAGAATTTTCAATTTCATTTATTGTGTTGTTCATCAATGTTTGTTTGCTCTTTAGTTCTTCTATGTCCTTGTTAAACGTTTCTTGTATATTCTCCATTCTGTTTCCAAGATTTTTGATCATGTTTACTATCATTACTCAATTCATTTTCAGGTAGACTGCCTATTTCCTCTTTGTTTATTTGGTCTGGTGGGTTTTTACTTTGCTTCTTCATCTGATGCATATTTCTCTGTCTTCTCATTTTGTTTAACTTAACTTTGTTTGGGGTCTGCTTTTCTCCGGCTGCAGGTTTGTAGTTCCCGTTCTTTTTGGTGTCTGCTCCCAGTGGGTGAGGTTGGTTCAGTGGGTTGTGTAGGCTTCCTGGTGGAGGGGACTGGTGCCTGTGTTCTGGTGGGTGCTACTGGATCTTGTCTTTCTGGTGGGCAGGGCCATGTCCAGTGGTGTGTTTTGGGGTGTCTGTGAACTTAGTATGATGTTAGGCTGCCTCTCTGCTAATTGGTGGGGTTGTGTGTCTGACTTGCTAGTTGGCATGGGGCATGCAGCACTGTAGCTTGCTGAACATTGGGTGGAGCTGGGTCTTAGCATTGAGACAGAGATCTCTGGGAGAGCTCTCGCTGATTGATACTATGTGGGGCTGGGAGGTGTCTGCTGGTCCAGTGTCCTGAATTCGGTTTTCCCACCTTGGAGGTTCAGGTGTGACACCATATCAGATCACTAAGGCCCTGTCAGTTGCACGACCAGGTACATGGGGATTTTTTTGTCTTTTGGGAAGTCTGAGGTCTTTTGCCAGCGTTTGTTAGGTCTTCTGTAAGAGTTGTGCCACATGTCACTGTATTTTTGTGTATTTGTGGAGTGGAAGGTGATCTCTACGTCTTACTCCTCTGCCATCTTGAAGGTCCCCCTGCAATAGGAGACTCCACTGAAGATGCCAACCTCCGCAAGAGCTAGAGGTGCAGAGGCATTTTTTTTCAGAGGTTTTTCAACTTGCTTTTTTTTTTCTTTGTGTTTTGTCTAGTTATAGTTGTTCACAGGGTGCTTCATACAGAGGCCTCGCAGCCAGCACTTCAGTTCAGAGTGCCTAGTGAGGAATTATGAGTTGAGAGCTTGACATTCAGTGTAGAACCAGACAGCTGAGTCCCTCATCTTATGGAGCACACTTCCTGGCCTGTGCAGAGGCCTTGAACCTTACACACTGGATTAGAGTTCCCAGCACAGAATTGCTTGCCTGATGCTTCGGCTTGGCCTACCTCTTTCTTTGCTTGATAGTATTAAGATGCATATATCTTTACTGAATTTCTGTGTGCTTTGCCTATCAATTATTGAGAGATATTGAAGTCTCCAACTATAATCTGCAATTCTATCAGTGTTTTGCTTTGTGTAGTTTGTAGTTCTGTCATTAGGTACATAATCTTTTAGGATTGTTATGTCCTCTTAATGAATTGACCTGTTTATAATTATGAAGTGATCTTCTCTATCCCTTGCATATTCTTTGCTCTGAAATCTAGTTTAACTAATATTAGTACAACCATTCCAGCTTTTTTTTTTTTTTTTTTTTTTTGCTTAGTGTAGCATGGGCTATCTTTTCTATCTTTTCACTTTTAATTTCTTTTAGCTCTTAAGCACTACACATTTTTGGGCTCTAGGTTTCATGTGATGTAGGTCTCTGATCTCCCTTTACACTTTTTAGGGACCTGGAATGTGTTTTCTTTCCCACATGTGTGCCCCATTAAAATGCTGGGTCTGAATGGTTGGTAGTTTTACCTGCAGAGATACGGAAAGGGACACATTTTGTATATAAAAGCACATGGATTTTATCTGGTCAGGTTGAGTTTGTGATTCCTGATGGACAACCTTGAAGGAGATATGTCCAGTAGTCAGTTCTGAATATATGGTTCTATGACTCAGAGCTATCAGCCCATGGGAGTTACTTCAATTTATGGGTATAAATGAAATCCCCTAAGAAAGCTGTTCAGAAAGAGAGAAGAACCAAGAACGAAAACCTGGAAAATGTGGATATTTAATGAGAAAGAATATGTAGTTTAGGTTAAGTTCTAATGCAGTAGATATACTTACGGTAATGAAAGTCTCTTATGTTTACGAATTGTTAAAGGCAAATGACAATGAATCCTTTATCATGGAAAATAATTTTGATATTTCACTCTCTGATCTGTGCAGGTTTTAATATTCCTTCAAAAGTGCTTGATCTAAATATATTACCCTAAGTAGTTTAAATTATTCATAAGTATTTTTCTAAATTTAGCCTCAGATGCTGAAAAGAATTGAATTGTCCTGGTCAACAAGTTATGTAAAGTGCCCAAAGGCTCAAGTTTTTCAGCTGTTTTGTTCAGAACTCTTAGTGCCAAGTAATTCCATGGAGGACTCACATATTTTAAGCCTTCATTAGATACGCGATTCAATTGCCAAATCTCGTGAGAGTTTTCCTTAATGATCCATGGTCTCTGTTTAAGTGCACCTGTTGTTGAGTAACCTTACTGTGACTAGGGTTGGGGAAAATATTGGGATAATCAAATTACAGACAGAAATATCACAGGCTGGATTCTACAGGTTGGAACTTTTGGCAGGAGAAACTGAAGTTCCTAAGCATTGTGTGGGCTGTTCAAAATATTCATCCTAAATAGGAATTTATTTTAACTTTACTTTTTAATGAATTAATTAGTTTTTAACGTTTTTATTGGAGTATAATTGCTTTACAATGGTGTGTTAGTTCCTGCTTTATAACAAAGTGAATCAGTTATACATATACATAAATCCCCATATCTCTTCCCTCTTGTGTGTCCCTCCCTCCCACCCTCCTTATCTCACCCTTCTAGCTGGTCACAAAGCACTGAGCTGATCTCCCTGTGCTATGCAGCTGCTTCCCACTAGCTATCTATTTTACATTTGGTAGTGTATATATGTCAATGCCACTCTCTCACCTTGTCCCAGCTTACCCTTCCCCCTCCCTGTGTCCTCAAGTCCATTCTCTAGTAGGTCTGTGTCTTTATTCCCATCTTGCCCCTAGGTTCTTCATGACCTTTTTTTTTTTTTTTAGATTCCATATATATGTGTTAGCATATGGTATTTGTTTATCTCTTTCTGATTACTTCACTCTGTAGGATAGACTCTAGGTCCATCCACCTCACTACAAATAACTCATTTTCGTTTCCTTTTACGGCTGAGTAATAATCCATTTTATATATGTGTCACATCTTCTTTATCCATTCATCTGTCGATGGACACTTGGGTTGCTTCCTTGTCCTGCCTATTGTAAATGGAGCTACAATGAACATTGTGGTACATAACTATTTTTGAATTATGGTTTTCTCAGGGTATATGCCCAGTAGTGGGATTGCTGGGTTGTATGGTAGTTCTATTTTTAGTTTTTTAAGGAACCTCCATAATGTTCTCCATAGTGGCTGTATCAATTTACATTCCCACGAATAGTGTATGAGGGTTCCCTTTTCTCCACACCCTCTCCACTATTTATCGTTTCTAGATTTTTTGATGATGGCCATTCTGACTGGTGTGAGATAACATCATATTGTAGTTTTGATTTGCATTTCTCTAATGATTAATGATGTTGAGCGTTCTTTCATGTGTTTGTTGGCAGTCTGTATATCTTCTTTGGAGAAATGTCTATTTAGGTCTTCTGCCCATTTTTGGATTGGGATTTTTGTTTTTTTGATATTGAGCTGCATGAATTGCTTGTAAATTTTGGAGATTAATCCTTTGTCAGATTAATCCTTTGCAAATATTTTCCCCCATTCTGAGGTTTTTCTTTTGGTCTTGTTTATGGTTTCCTTTGCTTTGCAAAAGCTAAGTTACCTTCGGTCCCATTTTATTTTCGTTTTTATTTCCATTTCTCTAGGAGGTGGGTCAAAAAGGACCTTGCTGTGATTTATGTCATAGAGTGTTCTGCCTATGTTTTTCTCTAAGAGTTTGATACTGTCTGGCCTTACATTTAGGTCTTTAATCCATTTTGAGTTTATTTTTGTCTATGGTGCTAGGGAGTGTTCTAATTTCATAGTTTTCCATGTACCTGTCCAGTTTTCCAAGCACCGCTTATTGAAGCGGCTGTCTTTTCTCCACTGTATATTCCTGCCTCCTTTATAAAAGATAAGGTGACCATATGTGCGTGGGCTTGTCTCTGGGCTTTCTGTCCTGTTCCATTGATCTATATTTCTGTTTTACAGAAATGTACTGGTACAAGCCAGTATTATACTGTCTTGAATACTGTAGCTTTGTAGTATAGTCTGAAGTCAGGGAGCCTGATTCCTCCAGCACCGTTTTCTCAAGATTGCTTTGGCTATTTGGGATCTTTTGTGTTTCAATACAAATTGTGAAATTTTTTTGTTCTAGTTCTGTGCAAAATGCCAGTGGTAGTTTGACAGGGATTGCATTGAATCTGTCGAGTGCTTTGGGTAGTATAGTCATTTTCACAATGTTGTTTCTTCCAATCCAAGAACATGGTATATCTCTCCATCTATTTGTATCATCTTTAATTTCTTTCATCAGTGTCTTATAATTTTCTGCCTATAGGTCTTTTGTTTCCTTAGGTAGGTTTATTCCTAGATATTTTATTCCTTTTGTTGCAATGCTAAATGGGAGTGTTTTCAGTTTCAGATTTTTCATCATTAGTGTATAGGAATGCCAGAGTTTTCTGTGCATCAATTTTGTATCCTGCTACTTTACCAAATTCATTGATTAGTTCTTGTAGTTTTCTGGTAGCAGCTTTAGGATTCTTTCTATATAGTATCATGTTATCTGCAAACAGTGACAGCTTTATTTCTTCTTTTCCAATTTGGATTCTTTTTATTTCTTTTTCTTCTCTTATTGCTGTGGCTAAAACTTCCAAAACTCTGTTGAATAATAGTGGTGAGAGTGGGCAACCTTGTCTTGTTCCTGATCTTAGAGGAAGTGGTTTCAGTTTTTCACCATTGTGCACGATGTTGCCTGTGGGTTTGTCATGTATGGCCTTTATTAGGTTGAGGAAAGTTCCCTCTGTTTGTCCTTCCTGGAGGATTTTTATCATAAATGGGTGTTGAATTTTGTCGAAAGCTTTCTCTGCATCTATTGACATGATCATATGGTTTTTCTCCTTCAATTTGTTAATATGGTGTATCACGTTGATTGATTTGCATATATTGAAGAATCCTTGCATTCCTGGGATAAACCCCACTTGGTCATGGTGTATGATCCTTTTAATGTGCTGTTGGATTCTGTTTGCTAGTATTTTGTTGAGGATTTTTGCATCTATATTCATCAGTGATGTTGGCCTGTAGTTTCTTTCTTTGTGACATCTTTGTCTGGTTTTGGTATCAGGGTGATGGTGACCTCTTAGAATGAGTTTGGGAATGCTCCTCCCTATGCTATACTTTGGAAGAATTTGAGAAGGATAGGTGTTAGCTTCTCTAAATGTTTGATAGAATTCACTTGTGAAGCCATCTGGTCATGGGCTTCTGTTTGTTGGAAGATTTTTTTTTTTTTTTCCCTATGGAGCATTTATTTAGTTAGATAAATGTGGGAGTGTTCAGAGAGAAAATATATGGTCCTTGCCCTTTACGTGACTCACAGGATGCTGGAGAACATTAACAAATAAGCATACAATTCAAATTTAATGTAATTGTTGCTGTGTTAGACCAGTGTAAGCACTGTAGAAGCTTGCAGTAGGGGCTTATTCTGTTTGGGCTTCCATAACAGATAGCATAAACTAGGTGGCTTAAACAACAGAAATTTATTTTCTAAGAGTTGTGGAGGCTGGTAAGTCCAAGATTAAGGTCCTGGCCAAATTCGTTTCTTGGTGAAGCCTCTCTTCCTGGCTTGCAGATGGCTGCAGCTACCTTCTTGCTGTGTCCTCACATGGTGGAGAGAGAGAGAGAGCATGCTGTCTGGTGTCACTTCCTATAAGGTCAGTAATCCTTTTCTTTTAAGGCCCCAGCCTCATAAACTCATCTAACCCTGATTACTTTGTTGGAAGATTTTTAATCACAGTTTCAATTTCAGTTCTTGTGATTGGTCTGTTCATATTTTCTATTTCTTCCTGGTTCAGTCTTGGAAGGTTGTGCATTTCTAAGAATTTTTTCATTTCTTCCAGGTTGTCCATTTTATTGGCATAGAGTTGCGTGTAGTAATCTCTTATGATCCTTTGTTGTTCTGCAGTGTCAGTTGTTACTTCTTATTTTTCATTCTAATTGTATTGATTTGAGTCTTCTCCCTTTTTTTCTTGATGAGTCTGGCTAATTGTTTATCAATTTTGTTTATCTTCTCAACGAACCAGCTTTTAGTTTTATTGATCTTTGCTATCGTTTCCTTCATTTCTTTTTCATTTATTTCTGATCTGATCTTTATGATTTCTTTCCTTCTGCTAACTTTGGGTTTTTTTGTTCTTCTTTCTCTAATTGCTTTAGGTATAAGGTTAGGTTTTTATTTGAGATGTTTCTTGTTTGTTGAGGTAGGATTGTATTGCTATAAACTTCCTTCTTATAACTGCTTTTGTTGCATCCCATAGGTTTTGGGTTGTCGCGTTTTCTTTGTCATTTGTTTCTAGGTATTTTTTGATTTCCTCTTTGATTTCTTCAGTGATCTCTTGGATATTAAGTAATGTGTTGTTTGCCTCCATGTGTTTGTATTTTTTCCAGATTTTTTCCTGCAGTTGATATCTAGTCTTATAATGTTGTGGTCAGAAAAGATACTTGATACGATTTCAATTGTCTTAAATTTACCAAGGCTTTACTTGTGACCGAAGATATTATCTATCCTGCAGAACGTTCCATGAGCAGTTGAGAAATAGTGTATTATGTTGTTTTTTCATGGAATGTCCTATCAATATCAATTAAGTCCATCTTGTTTAATGTATAATTTAAAGCTTGTTTTTCCTTATTTGTTTTCATTTTGGATGATCTGTCCATTGGTGAATGTGGCATGTTAAAGTTCTCTACTATGATTGTGTTAATGTCGATTTTCCCTTTTATGGCTGTTATTATTTGCCTTATGTATTGAGGTGCTTCTATGTTGGGTGCATAAATATTTTCAGTTGTTATATCTTCTTCTTGGATTGATCTCTTGATAATTATATAGTGTTCTTCTTTGTCTTTTGTCATAAATAGTCTTTGCTTTAAAGTCTATTCTGTCTGATATGAGAATTGCTACTCCAGATTTCTTTTAATTTCCATTTGCATGGAATATCTTTTTCTATCCCCTTACTTTCAGTCTGTATGTGTCCCTAGGTCTGAAATGGGTCTCTCGTAGAGAGTATATAAGTGTATTTTTTTGTATCCTTTCACCCAGTCTGTGTCTTTTGGTTGGATCATTTAATCCATTTAGATTTAAGGTAATTATCTGTATATATGTTCCTATTACCATTTTCTTAATTGTTTTGGGTTTGTTATTTTAGGTCTTTTCCTTCTCTTGTGTTTCTTGCTTAGAGAAGTTCCTTCAGCATTTGTTGTAAAGCTGGTTTGTTTTTGCTGAATTCTCTTAGCTTTTGCTTGTCTGTAAAGATTTTAATTTCTCCGTCAAATCTGAATTAGCTCCTTGCTGGGTAGAGTAATCTTGGTTGTAGGTTTTCCCCTTTCATCACTTTAAATATGTCCTGCCACTCCCTTCTGACTTGCAGAGGTTGTGCTTAAAGGTCAGCTGTTAACCTTATGGGGATTCCATTGTATGTTATTTGTTGTTTTTACCTTGCTGCTTTTAATATTTTTTCTTTGTATTTAATTTTTGATAGCTTGATTAATATGTGTCTTGGCATGTTTCTCTTTGGATTTATCCTGTATGGGACTCTCTGTGCTTCCTGGACTTGGTTAACTATTTCCTTTCCCATATTACGGAAGTTTTCAACTATAATCTCTTCAAATATTTTACCAGTCCCTTTCTTTTTCTCTTCTTCTTCTGGGACCCCTATAATTCAAATGTTGGTGCATTTAATATTGTCCCAGAGGTCTCTGAGACTGCCCTCAATTCTTTTCATTCTTTTTTCTTTATTCTGCTCTGCAGTAGTTATTTCCACTATTTTATCTTCCAGGTCACTTATCTGTTCTTCTGCCTCAGTTATTCTGCTATTGATCCCATCTAGAGAATTTAAAATTGTATTTATTGTGTTGTTCATGACTGTTTGTTTGCTCTTTAGTTCTTCTAGGTCCTTGTTAAACGTTTCTTGTATTTCCTCATTCTATTTCCAAGATTTTAGATCATCTTTACTATCAGTACTCTGAATTCTTTTTCAGATAGACGGCCTATTTCCTCTTCATTTGTTAGGTTAGGTGGGTTTTTACCTTGCTCCTTCATCTGCTGTGTGTTTCTCTGTCTTCTCATTTTGCTTATCTTACTGTGTTTGGGGTCTCCTTTTCACAGGCTGCAGGTTCATAGTTCCCCTTGTTTTTGGTGTCTTCCCTCAGTGGCTAAGGTTGGTTCAGTAGGTTGTGTAGGCTTCCTGTTGGAGGGGACTAGTGCCTGTGTTTTGGTGGATGGGGCTGGATCTTGTCTTTCCGGTGGGCACGTCCACGTCTGGTGGTGTGTTTTATGCTGTCTGTGACCTTATTGTGATTTTAGGCAGCCTCTCTGCTAATGGGTAAGGTTTTGTTCCAGTCTTGCTAGTTGTTTGGCATAGGTGGTCCAGCACTGTAGCTTGCTGGTCATTGAGTGGAGCTGGGTCTTGGCGTTCAGATGTAGATCTCTAGGATATTTTCGCCGTTTGATATTACATGGAGCTGATGGGTCTCTGGTGGACCAATGTCCTGAACTTGGCTCTCCCACCTCAGAGGCACAGCCCTGATTCCTGTCTGGAGCACCAAGAGCTTGTCATCCACACGGCTCAGAATAAAAGGGAGAAAGAAAGAAAGAAAGAAAAAGATAAAATAAAATATAATAAAATAAAGTTATTAAAATAAAAACCAAAAGATAATTATTAAAATTTTTTTAAAGTAATTAAAAAATAGAAAGAATAACCAAACCAAAAGAGAAAATCCACCAATGATTTCAAGTGCTGAAAACTATGCTAAAAAAAAAAAAAGAAACGGACAGACAGAATCCTAGGACAAATGGTATAAGCAAGTCTATACAGACAAAATCACACACAGAAGCATTCTCATACACACCAAAAGAGAAAAAGGCAAAAAAAAAAAAAAAATGTATATCGTTGCTCCCAAAGTCCACCTCATCAATTTGCGATGATTCATTGTCTATTCAGGTATTCCACAGATGCAGGGTACATCAAGTTGACTGTGGAGCTTTAATCCACTGCTCCTGAGGCTGCTGGGAGAGATTTCCCTTTCTCTTCCTTGTTCGCACAGCTCCTGGGATTCAGCTTTGGATTTGGCCCTGCCTCTGTGTGTAGGTCACCTGAGGGCATCTGTTGTTCGCTCAGACAGGACGGGGTTAAAGAAGCAGCTGCTTTGGGGGCTCTGGCTCATTCAGGCTGGGGTGAGGGAGGGGTACGGGCTGCAGGGCGATCCTGTGGTGGCAGAGGCCAGCATGACGTTGCACCACCCTGAGGCGTGCCTTGTGTTCTCCTGGGGAAATTGTTCCTGGATCGCTGGACCCTGGCAGTGGTGTGCTGCAGAGGATCCCTGGAGGGGAGGTGTGGATAGTGACCTGTGCTCGCACACAGGCTTCTTCTTGGTGGCTGCAGCAGCAGCGTTAGCGTCTCATGCCTGTCTCTGGGGTCCACGCTGATAGCTGCGGCTTGCACCTGTCTCTGGAGCTCCTTTAGGCCAGTCCTCTTCCTGGGATGCAACCTCCGAAGCCCGAGCGTCAACTCCCAGCCCCGCCCGCCCCGGCGGGTGAGCAGACAAGCCTCTCGGGCTGGTGAGTGCTGGTCGGCAGCGATCCTCCGTGCGGGAATCTCTCCGCTTTGCCCTCCGCACACCTGTTGCTGCGCTTTCCTCCGTGGCTCCGAAGCTTCCCCCCTCCGCCACCCGCAGTCTCCGCCCGCAAAGGGGCTTCCTAGTGTGTGGAAACTTTTCCTCCTTCACAGCTCCCTCCCACTGGTGCAGTTCCCGTCCCTATTCTTTTGTCTCTGTTTTTTCTTTTTCCTTTTGCCCTACCCAGGTACGTGGGGAGTTTCTTGCCTTTTGGGAGGTCTGAGGTCTTCTGCCAGCGTTCAGTAGGTGTTCTTTAGGGTGTTCCACATGTAGATGTATTTCTGATGTATTTGTGGGGAGGAAGGTGATCTCCATTTCTTACTCTTCCACCATCTTGAAGCTCCTCCCCTATTTTAACTTTAAAATGCACTTGTCCAGAAATTTTTAAAGAGATGAAATGATATTTGATATGCTACCTCTACTTACAAATTTGTTTCTTGTCAACTGTTGTTTATTATTGGTGTAAATTATTATGCCTGTAACAATTCAGAAAGTTAATAAAATCAGTTGATTCATTATAAGTTATTTATCTAGTGAGTAAACTTTTCAATTTCTCACCCTTTTTTTGGCATTCTGCCTCCTGGTGTTGCAATTAATCCAGTCTCCAAATTGCAGAGGCGTCACAGTGATTGTGAAATTTTGTCTCTGCTGAAAGCATGATTAGTAATATTAATAGTTTAATCTACCCAGCCCTTCACATTTTTGGTATGTGTGAAATAAAAGTTTAATTGGAAGCAAAATGTAAGATATGTGAAAAGAATGTCACCTCCTGTCAAGTTATCCTTCTAGGAACTTAGGTGATAAAATTATTTGTATCAGGGCTGTGAATTAATTTCCTTGAGACAGAGAGTGGTACTCACAGTCATTTTATATAGATTTTTCTAGGCTCATGTAACTAAAACTAAACCATATATCTAAGTTAAAAATAGAAAATACCCAAAACTCGAAAACAGATCTTCTTAGTACATATATAGTTAGAAAAGGCCATTTTATGTTTTCTCTCTCTCTTTTTAAAGTGTATCTGTAGTCCTTCCTACACTCCCATTCTTTTTTTTTTTTTTTTTTTTTGCGTACGCGGGCCTCTCACTGTTGTGGCCTCTCAGCGGCTGTGGCTCACGGGCCCAGCTGCTCCGCGGCATGTGGGATCTTCCCGGACCGGGGCACGAACCCGTGTCCCCTGCATTGGCAGGCAGACTCTCAACCACTGTGCCACCAGGGAAAGGGAAACCCTCCCATTCACTTTTATTTCAAAAGGACTATCTAGCTCTGATGTCTGTGGTGCCTGTTTCTGCACTGAGGGATATTGCAGCATCGTCATGCTGGAATCAGGCACTTTGGTCACAAAGTAAATTTGGAATTTTTTTTTTTTTTGAGGAAAATAAATTTTTTCCCCTGGCAAATGAGGCATATTCCTCAGCTCTACCACTACGACCACCAAGTACTTTGTGCTCTCAACTCCTTTTCCTCATTGCACAGATTCTTCCATGTCAAAAAAAAAAAGTTCCTGACTCTTCAGGCATTGCCTCTTTCTGTGGGAGTTTCTCTTCATTCCTTTCATAATAAGAAGCAGCATGTCCAGTGGTTAAAAGCTTGAGTTTTTGAGTCAGAGGTTCCTGACTTGAACCCTGGCTTTGCCATCTTTAGCTCTTTGGCCTTGAACAAGTTACTGGACTTCACCAAGCTCCGATGTCTTTATCTAAGAAATCTAGATTATTAGAACTAAGTGCAGAGCATTGTGTGGATATTCAGTAAAATCATGCTTTAGAGGATTTAGCATGATGAAGATCATACCCTGGGGGCTTCATACACCAATTACTTTTATTTTACAAATCTTTGTGAGATTCTCTCTGATGTTCAAGTTTAGGAAACACCTTGACTTTTGTGCTTCTCCAAGCATGTTTTCCTCCTTCACGACCTTCTTAAAACCACGTATTTTCATGCACAGCCAAACTTAACATGTTAAAGTATGACATTCTGCAGCGATTGCAAATGATATTTATTTGTTCTTGCTGCTGTCTATAAATCATGCTGTACTACTCCAGCGATATCATGTGTTGTCCATGTTATTGCTTTCTCATGACAGTGATAATGATGCACTCTGCATAAATAGGAAGCCATCATATTTTTTAGATAAAGGCCAATATTAGCTTATATTTAATTATATTTAAACCTCACTCATTGAATGTACTCAAAAGCTTTCTTCAGATGATGTTATCAGAGCACGGACCTGGCTGTGTGTGTGTGTGTGTGTGTGTGCACTCCATGTACACATTTTGTTTAACTTTTATATTTTCACTAAAGCTGCTAGTCAAGATTGCTGCATGGCAAAGGATTAAGATCTCTGGGAACCCCTACTGAGAGTAATTAGGAAAGGTGATTTAAATAAAAAAGTAGTTTGGCATTTGTCTGTTAGGGGTTGGTAGAGATCTGTGGAGAACCTTGTCTCTGAATTATAACTGAATAGGCTTTTTATAAATTAATCTGAACTAGAAATTATTTTTTCTAGTCCCTCCTGTGCAACTGTGCCACCAGGGAAGCCCCTTCCTAATGATTAATGATGCTGAGCACCTTTTCATGTACCTGTTGACCATCTTTATATCTTCTTTGTAAAATATGTCTATTCAGGTCCTCTGTCCATTTTTTTAAAAGAATTTTTTTTGATGTGGACCATTTTTTTTTTAAGTCTTTGTTGAGGTTATTACAATATTGCTACTGTTTTTATGTTTTTTGGGTTTTGGCCCTGAAGCATGTGGGATCTTAGCTCCCCGACCAGAGATCAAACCTGCAGCCCCTGCATTGGAAGGTGAAGTCTTAACCACTGGCCTGCCAGGGAAGTCCCCTCTGTCCATTATTTACTTGGGTATTTTTGCTATTGAGTTAATGTATCCTTTATGTATTTTAGATATCTTATAAGATATATGATTTGCAAATATCTTCTCCATTCGGTAGGTTGTCTTTTCATTTTGTTGATGGTTTCCTTTGCTGTGATTTTTAGTTTGGTGTAGTCGCACTTGTTGATTTTTGCTTTTATTACTTTTGCTTTTGTTGTCAAACTTAAAAAATCATTGTCAAGGAGCTATGTTTTCTTCTTGGAGTTTTATGGTTTCAGCTCTTTCAGTCTTTGATGTCTTTAATGCATTTTTAGTTAATTTTTGTGTATGGTGTAAGATAGTGGTCCTGTTACATTATTTTGCATGTGGCTGTCTAGTTTTCCCAGCACCATTTACTGAAGAGGTGGTTCTTTCCACATTGCATGTTCTTGGCTCCTTGACATCAGCTGTGGGCTCTCTATTCTGTTCCATTAATCTATGTGTCTGTTTTTATGCCAATATCATACCGTTTTGATTACTATAGATTTATAGTATAGTTTGAAATCAGGAAGCATGATACCTTCAGATTTGTTCTTCTTTCTCAGTTGCTTTGGCTCTTTGGGGTCTTTTGTGGTTCCACGCAAATTTTAGGGTTGTTTGTTCTATTTTAATGAAAAATGCCATTGCCATTACTTCTTTTTTTTTTAACATCTTCATTGGAATATAATTGTTTTACAATGGTGTGTTAGTTTCTGCTTTATAACAAAGTGAATCAGTTATACATATACATATGTTCCCATATCTCTTCCCTCTTGTGTCTCCCTCCCTCAGACCCTCCCTATCCTACCCCTCTAGGTGGTTACAAACCACTGAGCTGATCTCCCTGTGCTATGCGGCTGATTCCCACTAGCTATCTGTTTTATGTTTGGTAGTGTATATATGTCCATGCCACTCTCTCACTTTGTCACAGCTTACTCTTTCCACTCCCCATATCCTCAAGTCCATTCTCTATTAGGTCTGTGCCTTTATTCCCGTGTTACTCCTGGGTTCTTCATGAATTTTTTTTTTCTTAGATTCAATATATATGTGTTAGCATACGGTATTTGTTTTTCTCTTTCTGACTTACTTCACTCTGTATGAAGACTCTAGGTCCATCCACCTCACTACAAATAACTCAATTTTGTTTCCTTTTATGGCTGAGTAATATTCCATTGAATATATGTGCCTCATCTTCTTTATCCATTCATCTGTTGATGGACACTTAGGTTACTTCCATGTCCTGGCTATTGTAAATACAGCTGCAGTGAACATTTTGGTACATGACTCTTTTTGAATTATGGTTTTCTCAGGGTATATGCCCAGTAGTGGGATTCCTGGGTTGTATGGTAGTTCTATTTTTACTTTTTTAAGAAACCTCCATACTGATCTCCATAGTGGCTGTATCAATTCACATTCCCACCAACAGTGCAAGAGTGTTCCCTTTTCTCCACACCCTCTCCAGCATTTATTGTTTGTAGATTTTTTGATGATGGCCATTCTGACCGGTGTGAGATGATATCTCATGGTAGTTTTGTTTTGCATTTCTCTAATGATTAATGATGTAGAGCATTCTTTCATGTGTTTGTTGGCAATCAGTATATTTTCTTTGGAGAAATGTCTATTTAGGTCTTCTGCCCATTTTTGGATTGGATTGTTTGTTCCTTTGTTATTGAGCTACATGAGCTGCTTGTAAAGTTTGGAGATTAAGCCTTTGTCAGTTGCTTCATTTGCAAATATTTTCTCCCATTCTGAGGGTTGTCTTTTGGTCTTGTTTTTGGTTTCCTTTGCTGTGCAAAAGCTTTGAAGTTTCATTAGGTCCCATTTGTTTATTTTTGTTTTAATTTCCTTTTCTCTAGGAGGTGGGTCAAAAAGGATCTTGCTGTGATTTATGTCATAGAGTGTTCTGCCTATGTTTTCCTCTAAGAGTTTGATAGTGTCTGGACTTACATTTAGGTCTTTAATCCATTTTGAGTTTATTTCTGTGTATGGTGTTAGGGAGTGTTCTAATTTCATTCTTTTACATGTAGTTGTCCAGTTTTCCCAGCACCACTTATTGAAGAGGCTGTCTTTTCTCCACTGTATATTCTTGCCTCCTTTTATGAAGGATAATGTGACCATATGTCCGTGGGTTTATCTCTGGGCTTTCTATCCTGTTCCATTGATATATATTTCTGTTTTTGTGCCAGTACCATACTGTCTTGATTACAGTAGCTTTGTTGTGTAGTCTGAAGTCAGGGAGCCTGATTCTTCCAGCTGCGTTTTTTGTTCTCAAGACTGCTTTGGCTATTTGGGGTCTTTTGTGTTTCCATACAAATAGTGAAATTTTTTGCTCTAGTTCTGTGCAAAATGCCAGTGGTAGTTTGATAGGGATTGCATTGAATCTGTCGAGTGCTTTGGGTAGTATAGTCATTTTCACAATGTTGATTCTTCCAATACAGGAACATGGTATATCTCGATCTATTTGTATCATCTTTAATTTCTTTCATCAGTGTCTTATAATTTTCTGCATACAGGTCTTTTCTCTCCTTAGGTAGGTTTATTCCTAGGTATTTTATTCTTTTTGTTGCAATGCTAAATGGGAGTGTTTTCAGTTTCAGATTTTTCATCGTTAGTGTATAGGAATGCCAGAGTTTTCTGTGCATTAATTTGTATCCTGCTACTTTACCAAATTCATTGATTATCTCTAGTGGTTTTATGGTAGCATCTTTAGGATTCTCTAGGTATAGTATCATGTCATCTGCAAACAGAGACAGCTTTACTTCTTCTTTTCCGATTTGGATTCCTTTTATTTCTTTTTCTTCTCTGATTGCTGTGGCTAAAAACTTCCGAAACTATGTTAAATAATAGTGGTGAGAGTGGGCAACCTTGTCGTGTTCCTGATCTTAGTGGAAATGGTTTCAGTTTTTCACCATTGAGGACAATGTTGGCTGTGGGTTTGTCATATATGGCCTTTATTAGGTTGAGGAAAGTTTTCTCTATGCCTACTTTCTGCAGGGTTTTTCTCATAAATGGCTGTTGAATTTCGTCATAAGCTTTCTCTGCATCTATTGAGATGATCATATGTTTTTTCTCCTTGAATTTGTTAATTTGGTGTATAACGTTCATTGATTTGCATATATTGAAGAATCCTTGCATTCCTGGAACAAACCCCACTTGATCATGGTGTATGATCCTTTTAATCTGCTGTTGGATTCTGTTTGCTAGTATTTTGTTGAGGATTTTTACATCTATGTTCATCAGTGATATTGCCCTATAGTTTTCTTTATTTGTGACATCTTGTCTGGTTTTGGTATCAGGGTGATGGTGGCCTCATAGAATGAGATTGGGAGTTTTCCTCCCTCTGCTATATTTAGGAAGAGTTTAAGAAAGATAGGTGTTAGCTCTTCTCTAAATGTTTGATAGAATTTGCCTGTCAAGCCATCTGGTCCTGAGCTTTTGTTCGTTGGCGGATTTTTAACCACAGTTTCAATTGCAGTGCTTGTGATTGGTCTGTTCATAGTTTCTATTTCTTCCTGGTTCAGTCTTGGAAGGTTGTCCATTTCTAAGAATTTGTCCATTTCTTCCAGGTTGTCCATTTTATTGGCATAGAGTTGCTTGTAATAATCTCTCATGATCCTTGTATATCTGCAGTGTCAGCTGTTACTTGTCTTTTTTCATTTTAATTGTATTGATTTGAGTCTTCTCCCTTTTTTTCTTGATGAGTCTGGCTAATGGTTTATCAATTTTGTTTATCTTCCTCAAAGAACCAGCTTTTAGTTTTATTGATCTTTGCTCTCATTTCCTTCATTCCTTTTTCATTTATTTCTGATCTGATCTTTATGATTACTTTCCTTTTGCTAACTTTTGGGTTTTTTTGTTCTTCTTTCTGTAATTTCCTTAGGTGCAAGGTTAAGTTGTTTATTTGAGATTTTTCCTATTTCTTAAGGTAGTATTGTATTGCTATAAACTTCCCTCTTAGAACAGCTTTTGCTGCATCCCATAGGTTTTGGGTCATCGTGTTTTCATTGTCATTTGTTTCTAGGTATTTTTTGATTTGCTCTTTGATTTCTTCAGTGATCACTTGGTTATTAACTAGTGTATTGTTTAGCCTCCATGTGTTTGTATTTTTTATAGATCTTTTCCTGTAATTCATATCTAGTCTTATAGCGTTGTGGTCAGAAAATATACTTGATAAGATTTCAGTTTTCTTAAATTTACCAAGGCTTGATTTGTGACCCAAGATATGATCTATCCTGGAGAATGTTCCATGAGCACTTATGAAAAATGTGTATTCTGTTGCTTTTGGATGGAATGTCCTATAAATATCAATTAAGTCCATCTTGTTTAATGTATCATTGAAAGCTCATTTCCTTAATTTATTTTCATTTTGGATGATCTGTCCATTGCTGAAAGTGGGGTGTTAAAGTCCCCTACTATGATTGTGTTACTGTCTATTTCCCCTTTTATGGTTGTTATTATTTGTCTTATGTATTGAGGTGCTTCTATGTTGGGTGCATAAATATTTACAATCGATCTTCTTGGATCAATCCCTTGATCATTATGTAGTGTCCTTCTTTGTCTCTTGTAATAGTCTTTATTTTAAAGTCTATTTTGTCTGATATGAAAATTGCTACTCCAGCTTTCTTTTGATTTCCATTTGCATGGAATATCTTTTTCCATCCCCTGACTTTCAGTCTGTATGTGTTCCTAGGTCTGAAGTGGATCTCTTGTAGACAGCATATATACAGGTCTTGTTTTTGTATCCATTCAGCCAGTCTGTGTCTTTTGGTGGGAGCATTTAATCCATTTACATTTAAGGTAATTATCGATATGTATGTTCCTATTCCCATTTTATTAATAGTTTTGGGTTTGTTGTGTTAGGTCTTTTCCTTCTCTTGTGTTTCTTGCCTAGAGAAGTTCCTTTAGCATTTGTTGTAAAGCTGGTTCGGTGGTGCTGAACTCTGTTAGGTTTTGCTTGTCTGTAAAGGTTTTAATTTCTCCATCAAATCTGAATGAGATCCTTGCTGGGTAGAGTAATCTTGTTTGTAGGTTTTTCTCCTTCATCACTTTAAATATGTCCTGCCACTCCCTTCTGGCTTGCAGAGTTTCTGCTGCAAGATCGGCTGTTAACCTTATGGGGATTCCCTTGTGTGTTATTTGTTGTTTTTCCCTTGCTGCTTTTAATATGTTTTCTTTGTATTTAGTTTTTGATAGTTTGATTAATATGTGTCTTGGCATGTTTCTCCTTGGATTTATCCTGTACGGGACTCTCTGTGCTTCCTGGACTTGATTTACTATTTCCTTTCCCATATTAGGGAAGTTTTCAACTAGAATCTCTTCAAGTATTTTACCAGTCCCTTTCTTTTTCTCTTCTTCTTCTGGGACCCCTATCGTTCAAATGTTGTTGTGTTTAATGTTGTCCCAGAGTTCTCTGAGACTGTCCTCAGTTCTCTTCATTCTTTTTTCTTTATTCTATTCTGCAGTAGTTATTTCCACTAATTTATCTTCCAGGTCACCTATCGGTTCTTCTGCCTCAGTTATTCTGGTATTGATCCCTTCTAGAGTGTTTTTAATTTCATTTATTGTTTTGTTCATCATTGCCTGTTTCCTCTTTAGTTCTCCTAGGTCCTTGTTAAATGTTTCTTTCATTTTCTCTATTCTATTTCCAAGATTTTGGATCATCTTTACTATCATTATTCTGAATTCTTTTTCAGGTAGACTGCCTATTTCCTTTTCATTTTTTATGTCTGGTGGGTTTTTACCTTGCTCCTTCCTCTGCTGTGTGTTTTTCTGTCTTCTCATTTTGCTTATCTTACTGTGTTTGGGGTCTCCTTTTTCGCAGGCTGCAGGTTCGTAGTTCCCGTTGTTTTTTGCCATCTGTCCCCAGTGGTTAAGGTTGATTCAGTGAGTTGTGTAGGCTTCCTGGTGGAGGGGGCTAGTGCCTGTGTTCTGGTGGATGAGGCTGGATCTTGTCTTTCTGGTGGGCAGGTCCAGGTCTGGTGGTGTGTTTTGGGGTGTCTGTGGTCTTATTATGATTCTAGGCAGCCTCTGTACTAATGGATGAGGCTGTGTTCCTGTCTTGCTAGTTGTTTGGCATAGAGTGTCCAGCACTGTAGCTTGTTGGTCGTTGAGTGAAGCTGGGTCTTGGTGTTGAGATGGAGATTTCTGGGAGTTTTTTGCCGTTTGATATTACGTGGAGCTGGGAGGTCTCTTCTGGACCAGTGTCCTGAAGTTGGCTCTCCCACCTCCAAGGCACAGCACTGACTCCTGGCTGGAGCACCAATAGCCTTTCATCCACACGGCTCAGAATAAAAGGGAGAAAAAATAGAAAGAAAGAAAGAAAGAGGATAAAATAAAATAAAGTAAGTTAAAATAAATTTATTAAAATAAAAAACAATTATTAATTTAAAAAGTTTAAAAAGTAAGAAAAAATAAAAAAAGGACGCACAGAACCCTGGGACATTTGGTGAAAGCAAAGCTATATACAGACAAAATCTCACATGGAAGCATACACATACATACTCACAAAAAGAGGAAAAGGGGAAAAAATAATATATCTTGCTCCCAAAGTCCACCACCTCAATTTGGGATGATTAGTGGTCTATTCAGGTATTCCACAGATGCAGGGTACATCAAGTTGATTGTGGAGCTTTAATCCGTTGCTTCTGAGGCTGCTGGGAGAAATTTCCCTTTCTCTTCTTTGTTCTCACAGCTCCTGGGTTTCAGCTTTGGATTTGGCCCTGCCTCTGCGTATTGGTAGCCTGAGGGCGTCTATTGTTTGCTCAGACAGGACAGGGTTACAGGAGCAGCTGATTCGGGGGCTGTGGCTCTCTCTGGCTGGGGGCATGGAGTGGTACGGAGTGCAGGGCGAGCCTGCAGCGACAGAGGCCGGCGTGATGTTGCACCAGCCTGATGCGCGCTGTGGGTTCTCCCGGGGAAGTTGTCCCTGGATCACGGGACCCTGGCAGGGGGGCTGCACAGGCTACCGGGAGGGACGGTGTAGATAGTGATCTGTGCTTGCACACAGCCTTCTTGGTGGCGGCAGCAGCAGCCTTAGCATCTCATGCCCGTCTCTGGGGTCCCCACTGATAGCCGCGGCTCAAGCCTGTCTCTGGAGCTCCTTTAAGCGGTGCTGTTAATCCCCTCTCCTCGCGCACCAGGAAACAGAGGGAAGAAAAAGTCTCTTGCCTCTTCGGCAGGTCCAGAGTTCTTCCCGGCCAGCCGTGGCGCACTAACCCCTTCAGGCTGTGTTCTTGCTGCCAACCCGAGTCCTCTCCCTTCGATCCTCAGCCCCGCCTGCCCCGGCGGGTGAGCAGACAAGCCTCTTGGGCTGGTGAGTGCTGGTCGGTACCGATCCTCTGTGCGGGAATGTCTCTGTTTTGCCCTCCCTTCCCCTGTGGCTGCTCTCTCCTCCATGGCTCCGAAGCTTACCCCCTCCGCCACCTGCAGTTTCCGCCCATGAAGGGGCCTCCTACTGTTTGGAAACCTTTCCTCCTTCACAGCTCCTTCCCAGAGGTGCAGGTCCCATCCCTATTCTTTATCTCTGTTTTTTCTTTTTTCTTTTGCCCTACCCAGGTACGTGGGGAGTTTCTTGCCTTTTGGGAGGTCTGAGGTCTTCTTCCAGCATTCAGTGGGTGTTCTATAGGAGCAGTTACACGTGTAGACGTATTTCTGATGTTTCTGTGGGGAGGAAGGTGATCTCCGCGTATTACTCTTCCGCCATCTTCTCAAATCTCTCGCCATTACTTTTTTTTTTTTTTTTTTTGCGGTACGCGGGCCTCTTACTGTTGTGGCCTCTCCCGTTGCGGGGCACAGGCTCCAGACACACAGGCTCAGCGGCCATGGCTCACAGGCCCAGCCGCTCCGCAGCATGTGGGATCTTCCCGGACCGGGGCATGAACCCGTGTCCCTTGCATCGGCAGGCGGTCTCTCAACAACTGCGCAACCAGGGAAGCCCTGCCATTACTTCTAATTTGCCTAGACTGATTAATCTGTATTCTGTCCTTCCTAAATTTGACAGCCAATATCCTGGTGCCTCAGTCTTTTTTTTTTTCTTCTGATGAACCATGCCTAGATCTTTTATCCTTTAATCATGAAGATTATGTTGAGAAACTTACATCTTTTAGTATCCAATTTAAAAAATTTGTGAGGTCTCGCTCTCATGCTTTCACTTTCTTAAAGTGTTATCTCCTTATCTATCTATATATATATATTGTCCCAACTTATAATTCAACATTGTTAATGGAGATCAATGCCTCAGTTCCTTACTATAAGCTGCCAGACCGCTTCTTGAGTGTTGCTATGAATAACATCTACTTTAGTTCTAAGGTACTTAATGTTCACATTATGTAGCACACAACTATTTTTTCATAAATTTCTTAAGTTGAAATTTTTTTTGTTATTAATTAATGCTATGTATTTGAGAAATTGATACCCCAGAAAAGAGGTTATGTTATACAAGAAGTCAGCAGCTGAACATTTTTTTGGTACATATATTTTTGGGGAACTGGATTTTTCTATTGCTAATATAACCACTGTAACTTTTTGCTATACTTGTTCTACAAATAATTTTTGAACACTTACATTGAGAGAATTTTCGCAGGAACTGTGAGGGATATTATGATAGTTCAGACAGGAATATCATCCTTAAGACTTTTGCTGTGTAGTAGGGGAAATCAATTTACACACAAATAATCATAATATGAGATATAAAAGGACACATGTTATAAACGAGAGATAGTGTAAGTGCTCTGGGAGTCTTAGGAGAGAAGGAAGACTTCTGATGTGGAGGATAAGGAGAAAAGTTTGTGGAGGAGGAGGCATTTGATATGTTCCTCTAAGGAAAATCAGGACTAGTTGCTCTTTGGGAAATAGGAGAGTTGATATTGTAAGGTCAGATCTTAACAAACAGCACCGCGAAACAAAGGAAAGCTTCAAGTGAGCTTTATTAGGGAGCGCTCCCGGGCGAGGTTCACTGGTCCGAGAGAAAGGGGCCAGAGAAGTCGCAGCAGGGCGAGGGTTGGGCAAGATTTTATAGGGGAAGAAGGGAAAGGGGTGTGGTGAATCTGGGAGGGCGCAGGGTATTCCTTATTTGGTGGTCTTTTCGGGTATCCTGGGGGACCGTTAGTCCTGCCCCTGGAAAGGCGGAAAGGCTGGGCTGGGTTCAAAGTCCCCAGGTCAGTTCCTGGGACTGGGTGGTCCGGAATGTCTCCAGGGCAGTTTCTGGAACTGGGTGGTCCGGAGAATTTCTGTCTGATGCAACCTGTGAATCTGATTGTGTTCCCCCTCCTCGGGCCAGTTGGCCTTACAGATATCTTGGTGGAGAAAGTGACACGAGCAAAGCTGAGGAAGGAGGAAAGCATAGGGTGGTGCTGGTGGGAATAGGAAATGAGAAGCTTGCTTACCATGCATAAATGAGATGTTGGGACTTAGAGTTGGATTTGTGGCTTTGGGTTATTTGTTTTGTAGACACTGACACTTTGATCAAAAGAGAAACATGAATAGATCCATAGCTAAGGGAGATTTTTTTTTTTGATGTTGAAAAATAAGGTCATGTGTGAAGAAATAGCTGAATTATATATTATTTATTTGACACTAAATATCCTTGTTCAATTTCACATTCTGGTCTATATATCATAGGCATTTTGGGGCCATGGAATTGACAGAACAGTAGTGATTCTATATTTTGTAATTTTAGGGATGCTATGAAAGCTGGTTTTATAAAGACGTAACAGAATTCTCTGCTAATATCTGATATTTTCTTATACATATTCCTTAAAGGCAAGTGATCAATATCTTGATGTATTTTCCCCTGTTAAAATACAAAAAGCCTCTGGGCATAGTCTGAGAGCCCTGTGCAGGGAAAGGATATCTCAAAGGGGAAGAATGTTTCTAGAAGAATATCTAGACAAACACTAATTTTTTTTTTTTTTAGTGCACAATTTTACCTAATGCTGTTTTGGAAGATCTCTGAAATATATCAGATATAAATAGATACATACATACATGTAAATAAGCTCAGTAAATACAGCATACTGAGTTCATTGGTAGTTCTTATATAATTTTTATTTAATACAATTTTAATTTTATTAAAATAAAATTTTTATTTATTAAGTAAAAATGAAGCAAAATAATCAGTGTTTCATACATAAAAGGTGTTTCCTAGCACATGAAATCAGGAACCAGACCTTGGTGGGTAGTTAGATTAGGTATTCTTCTCTGGAGGAAGATTGGCTATGCTTTCTTAATGAATACCTTGATTTCTGTAAATGAGCTATTCAGATGTATAAAAGAACAATTAAGTTCACTCCCAGCCTTCTGCTACATTATTTTAATTTTGTATGAATAGTTCTTAATAAAGTCATTTTATTCTGAATTGATTTTATTATATGCTAGCTTTTGCCTTAGAAAGGAGCACACTTGAAGAGCTAGCCTATGGTTACCTTATGCTGCTCTTCACTTGCCTCTAATGTATCTGATGCTCTTTGTGGTCTTTTTTCCTCATTCTCTGTAATTTCTTCTTCCATGTAGGACTCAGTACTTTCATGCTGCTCTTGGATGTTGGAGTCTTCCTCACTCTCCTGCCTTACCTGGACCTGTTTGGTCCATCCAGCATCCTAACATATTTAGACTTCTCTCCCCATCCTCTTCAGCCTTAAGTTTTCCTAATATTGCATATTTGCCTGCCTACTTGCCTGCCTTTCTCTCTCTCTCTCTCTCTCTCTGCTTTATGTGGTACCTAGAAACTTGTATATGTTGTCAGTATTTACAAAGGACTTGCTTTTAATTTTGTTGACAATCTCTATTTTTTCATTTTTTGTAGTTGTTTTCCATTCCATTCATTTTAAAAATTTATTTATTTAATTTACTATTTTTTATTTCTTTATTGGAGTATAATTGCTTTACATTGTCGGATTAGTTTCTCCTGTACAATGAAGTGATCAGCTATATGTATACCTATAGCCTCTCCCTCTTGGACCTACCCCAACCCCCATCCCACCCATCTAGATTGTCACAGAACACTGTGTTGAGCTTCCTGTGCTTTATAGCATGTTCCTGCTAGCTGGGTATTTTACGCATGGTAGTGTATATATATACCAATCCTAATCCCCCAATTCGTCCCACTCTCCCCTTCCCCCACTGTGTCCACATGCCCATTCTCTATGTCTGCGTCTGTATTCCTGCCCTGCAAATAGGTTCATCTGTACCATTTTTCTAGATTCCACATATATGCGTTAATATACGATATCTATTTTTCCCTTTCTGGCTTACTTCACTCTGTATGACAGACTCTAGGTCCATCCACATCTCTACAAATGACCCAATTATGTTCCTTTTTATGGCTGAGTAATATTCCATTGTGTATATGTGCCACATCATCTTTATCCATTCATCTGTCATTGGACATTTAGGTTGTTTCCATGTCTTGGCTATTGTAAATAGTGCTGCAGTGAACATTGGGGTACATGTGTCCTTTTGAATTATGGTTTTCTCAGGGTATATGCCCAGGAGTGGGATTGCTGGGTCATATGGTAGTACTGTTTTTAGTTTTATAAGGAACCTCCATACTTTTCTCTACAGTGGCTTTATCAATTTACATTCCCACCAACAGTGCAAAAGGGTTCCCTTTTCTCCACACCCTCTCCAGCATTCATTGTTTGTAGATTTTTGGAGTATAGTTGATCTACAATGTTGCTGCTATACAGCAAAGTGAATCCGTTATACATATACATATATCCACTCTTTTTTAGATTCTCTTCTCATATAGGCCATTACAGAACATTGAGTAGAGTTCCCTGTGCTATATAGTAGGTTCTTATTAGTTTTCTATTTTATATATAGTAGTGTGTCCATTCATTTTTGCTCTTATCTCTGTTGGTTTCTTTCTTCTGCTTTCTTTGAATTTAACAATTTTTTGCTCTATATCTGTTAAAGTAGAATGTTTAACTATAATAAATACTACTATTTTGTTTAATAAATACACTTAAACGAATAAAAATGACAACTTTGCCTGCATTCCACAGGTTTAATTTGTTGTCTTCGTCTACTCTTGTTCTAAATATTTCATAATTTCCATTCTGATCTACTGCTTATAATCAATGAGTTATTCAGGAATACACTTAAAAAATCTTTATTGTTGATTTGTAACAATTATATTATTCAAATATTTAACATTTATTGAGACATTTCATGTGACAGAAAAAATTTTAATGCCCTATATGTGCTTGAAAAGAATGTGTTTTCTCTATTTCTGCCGGATTCTAAAAATACATATTAGATCAAGCATGTTTCTAATGTTAAATCTATATCCTTACTATTTTTTGTGTACTTGATCTATGTTGCTAATAGTGGTATGTTAAAATCTGCCTGTCTAATTGTCATTTTATTAATTTTTCCTTGTAATTCTATTACTTAAAAGTTTGGAGCTATTTGGGGGAAAGGAGGGGATAAATTGGGAGATTGGGATTGACATATACACACTACTATATAAAAAATAGATAACTAATAAGGACCTACTGTATAGCTCAGGGAACTCTTCTCAATACTCTGTAAGGACATACATGGGAAAAAAATTTTAGAAAGAGGGCATATATATATATGTATAACTGATTCACTTTGTAGTACAGCAGAAACTAACACAACATTTAAAATAAACTACAGTAAAAATTTAAAAAAAAGTTTGGAGCTATTTTGTTAGGTATATACAAATTCATGGTTTTCCTGTCTTCCTGAAGCACTGTTCCCTTAATCATGATTTAGTGTACCACTTCATTCCTATTAATAATTTTTGATCTGCTGTCTATTTTTACCTGATAGTATTAGTACTACAACAGTTTTTAAATTTATTATTTACTGGCAAGTATTTTTTTCATGAGTTTTCAATCTTTCTTATGTTCTTTGGTTTTAAATATGTCTTTTATAGTCAATACTTTGGTTGGATTTTATTTGTATTATCTTATTCGACAATATATGTCTATTAATAGATGATTGTAGTCTTTATATTTGTGGTACTTACTGATAATTTATGTTTATTTTACTATCTTATTTTAGGTTCTGTTTATAGTCCATTTTTTTCTTTGCTTTTTCTAACCTCTTGCCTTCTTTCTCTTGATAATGTTTTCAATAATTATTATATGATTCCTCTGATAGTTTGAGAGCTATACATTATATGTCCATTTTATTAGAGTTAGCTTTACCATGTTAGTGGAAATGTTTGTCTCTATTTTTTTTCTTAAAAAATTACTCAATATATTTATTCTTGTCTCAAGCAAGACCAGGACACTGGACTCTTAGTCCACTGAAAACTGCTCCATTCTGTGTCTTCCCTTCTCTTCCTGTTTATTGTATTTCAAATAGTTCCACATAAAAACATTCATATTAACTACTCATATGTTTTTGTAGGTAATAGTTATTTAAATTTATAAATATACTTGATCAAATTTCTGTGCTTACCATTTTTTTTCACATTCCATTTATTCCTTTTGGGCTCAGTTTCTTCTTATTGAAGTATATCCTTTAACAGCTCATTTTGGGGGAAATCTGTGTGTATCTGTGTGTGTGTGTGTGTGTGTGTGAGAGAGAGAGAGAGAGAGAGAGAGAGAGAGAGAGAGAGAGAGAGAGAAAAGTCTTTATTTTGTTCTCCCTTTTGCATGATAGTTTAGATTGATTCTGAATTTTATATTTGTTTTTATTTTCCCTTAGATGTTTTAAGATGCAATTTGTCTTCTGTCAGCTATCACTGCTTATGAGAGGTTTTGTCAAAGTTGTCATCCCTTTCTAGATGGCCTCTTTTCTCTGTGTGAGAATTTAAGTTTTTTATTCATTTATTCATTATTCTTCAAATATTTATTGATTGACAGTTAGTGTTCTAGGCACTGGGGATTCATTGGTGTACAAAGCAGTCAAAAATCCCTGCACTTGTAGACCTTACAGTCTAGCAAGTGAATATATTAGCTAAGATAAAGCTAGCTACTGTCATAAATTAAACCCCTGATTATTAGTGACTTAATGCCTTGCAATTTTATTTTTTATTTATCTAACTATCTCTTATGTATGTTCCTAGTTAGGCAGCTCTCAAGATACAGGCTTCTTCTTCCTCGTGGCTGTGCCATCTTTAACATTTGGTTCCAGTGCTATCCTGGAGTCCCAACATTCTAGCAGCCAGAGAGGGAAAAGAACATGGAGAGTAGCATGGGAGGTTTTAAAGTACCAGGTCTGCAAGTGGCGCTTTTCACTTTGGCCCACGTTCTCATGGTTAGAACTCAGTCACTTGTTCACATTTAACTCCAAGGGTGCCTGGGAAAGGTAGTTCAGCTATGGGCCCAGGAGAAAGAGAAAAACATTTGGGGATCAGCTAGTAGTCTCTGCCATGGAGAAACAGATAGTAAATAAGTAAAACACATAGTATGCTAAATAGAAGTATCAGTGCTAAGGAGGAAAACAAACCAAGGAGGGGACTAGGGAGGGTTGTGGAAGGTGGGGTCACAATTGCATACAGGTGGCTGGTGAAGTCCTTACTCAGAGGGTACATTTAAGTATACACCTACAACAGTGAGGGCTTGGTACCTTGTGGAGGCTTGAGAGAAGAACACGTCTGGCACAGCAAATAGCAAATGGCAAATGTCTTGAGGTGGGGGCCATCCCGGCCTGGCCAGAGCCCCAAGGAAAGGAGTATAGCTCTGGGAGAGTGAGCAAGGGGCTGGGGTAAAAATGAAGTCAGTGAGGTAACAGATAATGTAGGGCTGTGTGAGCCATTGTAAGGACTTCCGATTTCACTCTGAGACTGGAAGTGGGTTTTGAATGGAGGTTATGATCTGACTTAGTTTTTAGTGGGATAACTCTGGTTGCTGGGTTGGGAATAGACTGTGGGACGTGGGCAGGGAGTAGAGTCAGACAGGCCAGTTAGAGAGAGGGTGCTCTAATAATCCAGGTGAAAGACAATGATGGCTTGGATTAGGGTGTTCACAGTGAAGGTGGTGTGAAACTATCAGATTTATGAATATATTTTGAAAGTATTGCTGAAAGGATATGCTAATGAATAGGATGTGGGATGTACAAAAAAGAGAAGAGTCAAGGGTGATAGTTTGGCCTCAGTAACTGGAAGAGTGGTGATGTTATTTGCTGAGTTTGGGAAAATTATCGGAGGAAGATTAGGAGCTCAGTTTTGATATATAAAATGTGAGATGCCGTTATGACATCTAAATGGACATGTGAAATAGCAAGGGGACAGGACCAGGTTGAATATTTGTGAATCATCAACATAGAGACTGGCATATAAAGCCATGAGGCTGGATAAAATAGCAATGTAAATATATGTGGTGGAAAAGATATTCAAGGTCTGAGCCTTGGGAAATTTTGATGTTTTGAGGTCAATGAGATGAGGAGGGACCAGCAAAAGAGACTGAGGAGGAGGTAAGAGATGGTAAAGAGAAAATCTAGGACAGTGGGGGTTCGCAGGGGCCAAACACAGAAAATATTTTAAGAAGGAGTCAGTTATAAAATATATAAGTGCTGTTAATAGGTGAACCAAGATAAGGACTAAGAATTGACAGTTGGATTTAACAGCATGAAGGTTATCAGTGACCTTGATAAAAGGAATGGCAGGTTGTATTCCCCAGGAAGCAGACTCTGAGATGGAGATGAACAAGAAGTTTGTTAAGGAAGTGCTTTTGGAATCATCCTCTGCAGAAGGAAAAGGAAGGGAAGGAAGCAGGAATTGGAGAAGTTGGGCTGTGATGCAGTCTAATGAAGACCTCAGCAGACTCCACGGGGAGCTCTAAAGATGCCCCTTCAGAGTTGCCTGAATTGGGACGAGGTATCTGGACGTGCATAAACCTCTTGTTGACTAGTCACTGAAAGTGAGCTGATTTTGGACAAGGAAAGCGGCATGATTTTGGACAAGGTGGCTCTATAGCTAGTGAAATCTAAGGAAGAGTCATAGGTGAGGGCTGTCTTCTGGTAGCATTTCCAGCAGCCAGGGAGTCAGTTCTTCAGGAGGCTCTGGGTGGTGCTTTACTGAATCCGTATTACTGAATCCATTAGAATCAGTTTAGATGGAGGTCAAGGGCACAAAGCCTGATGAGAGTGGGTTCAAAAGAAAATGGGAAGACAGAAATCGGCCCTGATCCTTTGCCTCACATAGGGATTGTGCTGGTGTGGGTTTATTTTTATTTTTCTTGCTTAGCATCTGGAGTGTACTTTCAATCTCAAGATTCATGTCATACTAAACTTTAAATATTGCTTTTCCTCCATTTCCTTTGCTTTCCCCTGGAACTTCCTTTATATACACATTGGGATCTTCCAATCTATCTTTTAATTATTATTTCATCTTTTTATCTATATCTCTTTTTGCTGGCTTTTGGGAAATTCCTCAGTATTATCTTTCAATTCACTGGTTTTCATATACTGTGTCAAGCCTAGATTTTATTGTTTATTTGGTTTATAAAAGTTTTTTTCCATAGAATATATTTTTATTTCCAGGGCTCAGATAGGTTCCTTTTTTTTTTTTTTTTTTTTTTTTTGCGTTACGCGGTCCTCTCACTGTTGTGGCCTCTCCCGTTGTGGAGCACAGGCTCCGGACGCGCAGGCTCAGTGGCCATGGCTCACGGGCCTAGCCGCTGCACGGCATGTGGGATCTTCCCTGACCGGGGCACAAACCCGTGTCCCCTGCATCGGCAGGCGGACTCTCAACCACTGTGCCACCAGGGAAGCCTGATTGGTTCCTTTTTAAAATTTAAATTTTTTTTATTTATTTATTTTTAACATATTTATTGGAGTATAATTGCTTTACATTGTTGTGTTAGTTTCTGCTATTTAACAGAGTGAATCAGCGATATACTATATCCCCATATCCCCTCCCTCTTGTGTCTCCCTCCCATCCTCCCTATCCCACCCCTCTAGGTGGTCACAAAGCACAGAGCTGATCTCCCTGTGCTATGCGGCTGCTTCCCACTAGCTATCTATTTTATATTTGGTAGTGTATATATGTCCAAGCCACTCTCTCACTTCGTCCCAGCTTACCCTTCCCCCTCCCCATGTCTTTAAGTCCACGATCTACGTCTGAGTCTTTGTTCCTGTCCTGCCTCTAGGTTCTTTAGAACCTTGTTTTTTTTTTTAGATTCCATATATATGTATTAGCATACAGTATTTGTTTTTCTCTTTCTGACTTACTTCACGCTGTATGACAGATTCTATGTCCATCCATCTCACTACAAATAAATCAATTTCGTTTCTTTTTATGGCTAATATTCCATTGTATATATGTACCACATCTCTTTATCCATTCATCTGTTGATGGACACTTAGGTTGCTTCCATGTCCTGGCTATTGTAAATAGAGCTGCAATGAACATTGTGGTACATGACTCTTTTTGAAGTATGGTTTTCTCAGAGTATATGCCCAGTAGTGGGATTGCTGGGTCATGTGGTAGTTCTATTTTTAGATTTTTAAGGAACCTCCATGCTGTTCTCCATAGTGGCTGTATCAATTTACATTCCCACCAACAGTGCAAGAGCATTCCCTTTTCTCCACATTCTCTCCAGCATTTATTGTTTGTAGATTGTTCGATGATGGCCATTCTGACTGGTGTGAGGTGATACCTCATTGTAGTTTTGATTTGCATTTCTCTAATGATTAGTGATGTTGAGCATTCTTTCATGTGGTCGTTGGCAATCTGTATATCTTCTTTGGAGAAATGTCTATTTAGGTCTTCTGCCCATTTTTTGGATTGGGTTTTTTTTTTTTTTTTTTTTTTTTTTGCGGTCCACGGACCTCTCACTGTTGTGGCCTCTCCTGTTGCAGAGCACAGGCTCCAGACACGCAGGCTCACTGGCCATGGCTCATGGGCCTAGCTGCTCCGCGGCATGTAGGATCCTCCCGGACTGGGGCACAAACCCGTGTCCCCTGCATCGGCAGGCGAACTCTCCACCACTGTGCCACCAGGGAAGCCCGGTTGTTTGTTTTTTTGATATTGAGCTGTATGAGCTGCTTGTAACTTTTGGAGATTAATCCTTTGTCAGTTGCTACATTTGCAAATATTTTCCCCCATTCTGAGGGGTGTCTTTTCGTTTTGTTTATGGTTTCCTTTGCTGTGCAAAAGCTTTACGTTTCATTAGGTCCCATTTGTTTATTTTTGTTTTTATTTCCATTTCTCTAGAAGGTGGGTCAGAAAGGGTCTTGCTGTGATTTATGTCATAGAGTGTTCTGCCTATGTTTTCCTCTGAGAGTTTGATAGTGTCTGGCCTTACATTTAGGTGTTTAATCCATTTTGAGTTTATTTTTGTGTATGGTGTTAAGGAGTGTTCTAATTTCATTCTTTTACGTGGAGCTGTCTTGTTTTCCCAGCCCCACTTATTGAAGAGGTTATCTTTTCTCCATGGTATATTCTTTCCTCCTGTATCAAACATAAGGTGACCATATATGCGTGGGTTTATCTCGTGGGTTTTCTATCCTGTTGCATTGATCTATATTTCTGTTTTTGTGCCAGTACCATACTGTCTTGATTACTGCAGCTTGGTAGTATAGTGTGAAATCTGGAAGCCTGATTCCTCCAGCTCCGATTTTCTTTCCCAAGATTCCTTTAGCTATTTGGGGTCTTTTGTGTTTCCATACAAATTGTGACATTTTTTGTTCTAGTTCTGTGCAAAATGCCATTGGTAGTTTGATAGGGATTGCATCGAATCTGTAGATTGCTTTGGGTAGTATAGTCATTTTCACAATGTTGATTCTTCCAATCCAAGAACATGTTATACCTCTCCATCTGTTTGTTCCGTCTTTAATTTCTTTCAACAGTGTCATAGTTTTCAGTATACAGGTCTTTTGTCTCCTTAGGTAGGCTTATACCTAGGTATTTTATTCTTTTCATTGCAATGGTAAATGTGAGTGTTTCCTTAATTTCTCTTTCAGATTTTACATCACCAGTGTATAGGAATGCAGGAGATTTCTGTGCATTAATTTTGTATCCTGCTACTTTACCAAATTCATTGATTAGCTCTAGTAGTGTTCTGGTTGCTTTTTTACGATTCTCTATGTATGGTATCATGTCATCTTCAAAGAGTGACAGTTTTACTTCTTTTCCGATTTGGATTCCTTTTATTTCTTTTTCTTCTCTGATTGCTGTGGCTAAAACTTCCAAAACTATCTTGAATAATAGTGGTGAGAGTGGGCAACCTTGTCGTGTTCCTGATCTTAGTGGAAATGGTTTCAGTTTTTCACCATTGAGGACAGTGGTGGCTGTGGGTTTGTCATATATGGCCTTTATATTGTTGAGGTAAGTTCCCTCTATTTCTACTTTCTGGAGAGTTTTTATCTTAAATGGGTGTTCAATTTTGTCGAATGCTTTCTCTGTATCTATTGAGATGATCATATGATTTTTCTCCTTCAGTTTGTTAATATGGTGTGTCACATTGTTTGATTTGTGTATATTGAAGAATCCTTGCATTCCTCAGGTAAACCCCACTTGATCAGGGTGTATGATCCTTTCAATGTGCTGTTGGATTCTGTTTGCTAGTATTTTGTTGAGGATTTTTGCATCTATGTCATCAATGATATTGACCTGTATTTTTCTTTCTTTGTGACATCTTTGGTTTTGGTATCAGGGTGATGGTGCCCTCGTAGAATGAGTGTGGAAGTGTTACCCCCTCTGCTCTATTTTGGAACAGTTTGAGAAGGATAGGTGTTAGCTCTTCTCTAAACGTTTGATAGCATTTGCCTGTGAAGCCCTCTGGTCCTGGGCTTTTGTTTGTCGGAAGATTTTTCATCACAGTTTCAATTTCAGTGCTTGTGACTGGTCTGTTTATATTTTCTCTTTCTTCCTGGTTCAGTCTCGGAAGGTTGTGCTTTTCTAAGTATCTGTCCATTTCTTCCAGGTTGTCCATTTTATTGGCATATAGTTGCTTGTAGTAATCTCTCATGATCTTAAGTATTTGTACAGTGTCAGTTGTTACTTCTCCTTTTTCATTTCTAAATCTGTTGATTTAGTCTTCTCCTTTTCTTCTTGATGAGTCTGGCTAATGGTTTATCAATTTTGTTTATCTTCTCAAGGAACCAGCTTTTAGTTTTATTGGTCTTTCCTTCAATTCTTTTTCATTTATTTCTGATCTGATCTTTATTATTTCTATCCTTTTGCTAACTTTGGGGTTTTTTGTTCTTCTTTGTCTAGTTGCCTTAGGTGTAAGGTTAGGTTGTTTATTTGAGATATTTCTTTTTTCTTAAGGTAGGATTGTATTGCTCTTACTTCCCTCTTAGAACTGCTTTTGCTGCATCCCACAGGTTTTGGGTCAACGTGTTTTCATTGTCATTTTTTTCTAGGTATTTTTTGATTTCCCCTTTGATTTCTTCAGTGATTTCTTGGTTATTTAGTTGCGTATTGTTTAGCCTCCATGTGTTTGTAGTTTTTACAGTTTTTTTTCCGTAATTGATATCTAGTTTCATAGCATTGTAGTCGGACAAGATTCTTGATACAATTTCAGTTTTCTTAAATTTATCAAGGCTTGATTTATGACCCAAGATATGATGGATCCTGGAGAATGTTCCATGAGCACTTGAGTAGAAAGTGTATTCTTTTGTTTTTGGGTGGAATGTTTTATAAATATCAATTAATTCCATCTTGTTTAATGTGTCATTTAAAGCTTGTATTTCCTTATTTATTTTCATTTTGGTTGATCTGTCTATTGGTGAAAGTGGGGTGCCAAGGTCCCCTACTATTATCATATTACTGTTGATTTCCCCTTTTATGGCTGTTAGCATTTGCCTTATGTATTGAGGTGCTCCTGTGTTGGGTGCAAAAATATTTATAATTGTTATATTTACTTCTTGGATTGATCCCTTGATCATTATGTAGTGTCCTACTTTGTCTCTTGTAATAGTCTTTATTTTAATGTCTATTTTGTCTCATATGAAAATTGCTTCTTCAGCTTTCTTTTTATTTCCATTGCATGGAATATCTTTTTCCACCCCCTCACTTTTAGTCTGTATGTGTCCCTAGGACTGAAGTGGGTCCTTTGTAGACAGCATATATACGGGTCTTGTTTTTGTATCCATTCAGCCATTCTGTGTCTTTTGGTTGGAGCAATTAATCCATTTAGAGTTAAGGTATTATTGATATGTATGTTCCTATTACCATTTTCTTAATTATTTTGGGTTTGTTATTGTAGGTCTTTTCCTGCTCTGTGTTTCCTGCCTAGAGAAATTCCTTTAGCATTTGTTGTGAAGCTGGTTTGGTGGTGTTGAATTCTCTTAGCTTTTGCTTGTCTGTAAAGGTTTTAATTTCTCTGTCGAATCTGAATGAGATACTTGCTAGGTAATCTTGGTTGTAGTTTTTTCCGTTTCATCACTTCAAATATATCCTGAAATTCCCTTCTGGCTTGCAGAGTTTCTGCTGAAAGATCAGCTGTTAACCTTATGGAGATTGCCTTTTATGTTATTTGTTGCTTTTCCCTTGCTGCTTTCAATAGTTTTTCTTTGTGTTTAATTTTTGATAGTTTGATTAATATGTGTCTTGGTGTGTTTCTCCTTGGATTTATCCTGTATGGGACTCTGCATTTCCTGGACTTGATTGACTGTTTCCTTTCCCATATTAGGGAAGTTTTCAACTAGAATCTCTTCAAATATTTTCTCAGTCCCTTTCTTTTTCTCTTCTTCTTTGAGAGCCCTATCAATCGAATGTTGTTGTGTTTAATGTTGTCCCAGAGGTCTCTGAGACTGTCCTCAATTCTTTTCTTTTTTTTTTTTTAGATGTTGGGAGTAGGATTTTATTAATTAATTAATTTATTTTTGCTGTGTTGGGTCTTCGTTTCTGTGCGAGGGCTTTCTCTAGTTGTGGCAAGCTGGGGCCACTCTTCATTGCTGTGTGCGGGCCTCTCGCTATTGCGGCCAGGCTCCAGACGCACAGGCTTAGTAGTTGTGGCTCACGGGCCTAGTTGCTCCGCGGCATGTGGGATCCTCCCAGACCAGGGCTCGAACGCGTGTCCCCTGCATTAGCAGGCAGATTGTCAACCACTGCGCCACCAGGGAAGCCCCTCTCCTCAATTCTTTTTGTTGTTTTTTCTTTATTCTGCTCTACGGTAGTTATTTCCACTATTTTATCTTCAGGTCACTTATCCGTTCTTCTGCCTCAGTTATTCTGCTATTGATTCCTTCTAGAGAATTTTTATTTCATTTAATGTGTTGTTCATCATTCACTCTTTAGCTCTTCTAAGTCCTTATTAAATGTTTCTTGTATTTTCTCCATTCTATTTCCAAGATTCTATATCATCTTTACTCTCATTACTCTGAATTCTTTTTCAGGGAGACTGCCCATTTCCTCATTTTTTATTTGGTCTGGTGGGTTTTTACCTTGATCCTTCATCTGCTGCATACTTCTCTGTCTTCTTATTTTGCTTAACTTACTGTGTTTGGGGTCTCCTTTTTGCAGGCTGCAGGTTCGTAGTTCCCGTTGTTTTTGGTGTCTGCCCCCAGTGGCTAAGGTTGGTTCAGTGGGTTGTGTAGGCTTCCTGGTGGAGGGGACTGGTGCCTGTGTTCTGGTGGATGAGGCTGGATCTTGGTTTTCTGGTGGGCAGGACTGTGTCTGGTGTGTTTTGGGGTGTCTGTGACTTTATTATGATTTTAGGCAGCCTCTCTGCTAATGGGTGGGGTTGTGTTCCTGTCTTGCTAGTTGTTTAGCATGGGGCGTCCAGCACTGGAGCTTGCTGGCCGTTGGGTGGAGCTGGGTCTTAGGGTTGCGATGGTGATATCTGGGAGATCTCATGCTGAGTGATATTACGTGGAGCTGGGATGTCTGTGGTAGTCCAGTGTCCTGAACTTGGCTCTCCCACCTTAGAGGCCCAGGCCGGACCCCAGGCTGGAGCACCAAGACCTTGTCATCCACACAGCTTTTGAGAAGTCTGAGGTCGTCTGCCAGCGTTCAGTAGGTGTTCTGTAGGAGTTGTTCCATATGTAGATGTATTTTTGGTGTATTTATTGGGAGGAAGGTGATCACCATGTCTTACTCTGCCATCTTGAAGGTCCTCTCTCTTCACACCCAATTAGAATTAAGTGTCATTTCCACCAAAGAGAGACAAGCGTTGTTGAACTTTTTCATTGCCAACTGGAAAAATTGTGCCACATTGTTGGACTTAACAGCTTAAAATTGCTTTATCCTGTTGCTAGAGGATCCGCATTTCATCTGGAAAGGACATAAATGTGGCTATTTCACTTCAGGTCTAGCCCATCCACCTTTTTTCCCTTTGTGCTTAGTCTGTTTTACTTGCTCATAGTGGGCTCTGTGCAGAGGCCTTACCACCGCCCCTTCAGACCAGAGTTCCTTGTGAAATAGCTGAGCCGACACCTCAGCTTGGGACGTGCGCTGAAGCTCCAGTTCCTTTTTTATATACCTGTTTTATTTCTGGCTACTTTGTTACATATTTTTATATCATTTTTAGGAATATTATTTTCTCCTCTATCTCTTACTGGAGTCTTAACCCACTTATTTAAAAATATTTTTCATATTCTTTTATTGTTTTCATTTTTGTTTCATAGTCATATTCTGTGGAAATAATTACTATCCTAATTGTTGATTTTATTGGCTGTCTTCCCTAGTATTAGTTTTCAACATGTGTTTTATAATTTCAAAATTATTTCATAACAATTTTCAGACTTTTATGTGAAGTAGGAAGTTTTATTGTATTGTTATATTTAATTTATTTATTTTATTTATTTTTGTAAAAAATTTTATTGGAGTATAGTTGCTTTACAAAGTTGTGTTAGTTTCTACTGTATAGTAAAGTGAATCAGCTGTACGTATACATATATCCCCTCTTTTTCAGATTTCCTTCCCATTTAGGTAACCACAGAGCATTGAGTAGAGTTCCCTGTGCTATACAGTATGTTTTCATTAGTTATCTATTTTATACATAGTATCAGTACTGTATATATGTCAATCCCAATCTCCCAGTTCATCCTACTCCCACCCCTTTTCCCCCTTGCTATCCATACATTTGTTCTCTATGTCTGTGTCTCTATTTCTGCTTTGTAAATAAGATAGTGTATAACAGTTTTTTCAGATTCCACATATATGTGTTAAATATGATATTTGTTTTTCTCTTTCTGACTTACTTCACTCTGTATGACAGACTCCAGGTCCATCCACGTCTCTACAAATGACCCAATTTCATTCCTTTTATGGCTGTGTAATATTCCATTGTATATATGTACCACATATTTTTTTTCTAACTTTTTATTTTATATTGCAGTATAGCCGATTAACAATGTTATGGTAGTTTCGGGTGCACAGCAAAGGGACTCAGCCATACATATATATGTATCCATTCTCTCCCAGACTACCCTCCCATCCAGGCTGCCACATAACATTGAACAGAGTTCCCTGTGCTATACAGTAGGTCCTTGTTGGTTATCCTTTTTAAATATAGTAGTATACCACATATTTTATTTACTTCTACTTTCACCACTTTCTGATTCACAGTATTATAGTTCCCACTGTGTTTCCCATTCCAGAACCAGGTCTTGTATTGGTTCCTTGGGGCTCCAGCTCCTGTGATTTTGATATTTCACACCCTGACTCTGAGCCAGTGGCTGGTGTGGCTAGGTCCTAGTGGTGAGACATGTGTGTGTCTTTTGCCTCTCCGAGTATGGAACTTATGATAAGCCCTCACCCCAAGTGAGAAGCGGGTGTTGTATTTTCTGCCTCCTCTCAGTCAGTAGTTTTTAGCGAAGCCTGGTCTTGATCCCCGGTCTCACATAGGGATTGCACTGAGTTCTGGGGATCCCATGGGGACTGAACTCCAGGCTGCCTCTGCCTGTGTCGAGGAGCTGGGACAGCATCCACAGCTTCAGTCCTCTCATCACTCTGCACTTATTTTCTATCTCTGGTTCTTGAAGATGACTGAAAGTACATCCCTACCTTATTTATGCCTATTTCATTCCATAGGGAAAAGCTTTCAATTAGATATTGGTGAGAAAAGGATATGTGTTTTGATATTTGTTTTTCAATGTGTTATTCCTCTTAGAGGTTTATTTCTAGAAGGATATAAATGCTGGATGTGGTACTGTATGCATAAATGATGTGGTTATGGTAGATATTTTTGGCTCTTTGGGGGATTCTTCATGTTTCTAAAGTTATCCCATGTAGAATAGAAAATATTATACCTATTTATCCCTTACCCTTACTTCTTCTTTCTTACTTTTCTTTTAATCCTTTATAAAATATAATCTACATATATTTATAGACTCAAGAGTCAGGACTTCCCTGGCAGTCCAGTGGTTAAGACTGCGTGCTTCCACTGCAGGGGACGTAGGTTCCATCCCTGGTCGGGAGACTAAGATCTCACATGCCACATGCCACGCAGCACGGCCACATAAAAGAGTAAAATTTATTAGTTAGCCCTTCCGTGCATGCCATGGCCCAGGAATTCCCTTGTTCCTTGTTTGATTATGTTGACCAATGTGGCCTTGAAACACTCTCCTTCCTTCTTAGTGTTCTCTTTCTTTCTGTGCTGTTCCACCCTCCACGAGTCTGTTGCTTGTCTTTTTTCTCAGAACACTCATTCTCTCTCTGAGCTTTACATATAACCTCTGTTTTAAACTGCTTTCAAATCTACTCTCCAACATAGAAAGAGATCAAGAGGAAGTGACTGGTATGGAAATGAGTGCCTGTTGTGGGCCAGGCTTAGGTGCTGTACATTCATTCATTTGGTCTCCCAGCAGCACTGTGAGGTATAAGAATTATTGTTATCCATATTTTACAGATGAAAGAGCTCAAGCTAGGAGAGTAAAGTAAGTAGCTGTCCTAATTTGTCTGGGGCTGAGATGGCTGTCAGGACTCAGGCAGAACCTTCAGTTTTAAAACCAGGAAAGTCCCAGGAAAACTGGGATAAATTTGGCCCCACAAGGCCCAAGTTCAGTGACTAGGAAGTGGCAAAGCCTGGACTTGAACCCAGGCCCACTTGAGCCTAACGTCTTTGCTCTTCACCATGATGTTTTACTGTCTCCATCAGAACGAAGTAGGGAAAAAAAAAAAAGGGCTGATTTAGAAAGGAGGTAGAAGATAAAGGCATGAAGGAATTCATAGAGGGGAAATACTGTTTTCCGGAGGCGATTTCGTCAGGGGAAATTTCTGATTCCAGTACATTCACAAACCCAGTGTGGAGCTGAACAAATCACATCTCCATGCTGCCATTCCCTCCCCTGTAAATTGAGGGGCTAACAAGATGACAACTCCTAAAATTGTTTCCAGTTTAAAAATTATATTACTTAAAACTGTCCTTTAAATGTAAGCTCTCCAGAAGCATTTCATTGCCCATTAATATTAGCTAGTTTTTACACGGTCATTGAGAAAGAAGAAATCTGAAATGTATGCCAGGATTTACAATATTTCCTGATTTTGCTCAAATTTCTAGATCTAGCTCTTTAACATCAGTTATTATTTCTGAGTATAGCAAAATTCCACTGCAGCCATTTAACAGTTTTTTTGCCCTTAATTTATTTTATTTGACTTGTGAATTAACTTTATGGTGTTTTCATTGTTGTCTTTAACTGTTTATATAATGTCCCAAACATCTCAGCAGGAATTGCTTTATAAATCAAGTTTTCACTCTTTATTGTTATTTATAAAATGTTAATGGCTTCTATTTAAGGCATGTGTGATTTAATAGCTGAGAGAATATACTTTTATAACAGCACTGTTTTAATCTGTGAAAATCACAAGAAAAAGAGTAAAACATGCCACAATTATCATTGAAGGCATAGCCCCATGTATTGACATGGAAATCTTCATAAGATATTTTGAAAGCATTTGTTATATAATTGACTACTTGAGAAATAAGGCACTATTACCTTATTTTTTTGTTCCTGGACACACGGGTTCTGTCTGATATGTTTCTAACCGGAATTCCTCCCACCCCAAATTTATATGATAACTTCAGGTATATTTAACATTTTATTCAAGAAAGGCCTCTTCTTGCTCTTCCTTTTACCTCTGCTCCTTTCTGTCAGCATCTTAAGGTTGAATTCAAGACTAAATGGGAAATTGAGGTGAAAAAATTATGGAATAATATGGGCCTTTCTGAAACCAGTTTGTGTGTGTGTGTGTGAGTGTGTGATTAGCACTCATTTTGGGCCAAAGTAATTAACTTCTTTTCTCATTTGGATCATTATGGTCTTCCTAGCAAGATAACTAAGTATATAAAATTAAACAAGCGAAGTCCATTAGCCATACTGCAAAAAATTATGACAAGTTACATGGAAACTTTAGTAGGAGTGAGATTTCTAAATAAATATTAAGAACTCTGCGAAAATTAAGCAGATTGTAATATTTCAGAACTTCCCTACAGGAATTTAAATCAACTGCTTTTATGGGGTACTTATTGCTTGGCTAGCCATGTGCTCAGTCTTATGGAAGACATAAAAGAAATTTGAAAAACTAGTTTCTTCTCTGGTGGGGCTTATAATCTAGCATAGATATTGTTCCTTTTAGCAAAGCTCTATGCTTCATATTTCTTTTGAGGAACAGTAATTGTGGCATGTTTTGGCTCTGTTTTCCTTGTGATTTTCACAGATTAAAACAGTGCTGTTATAAAAGTACATTTTCTCAGCTATTAATCACACATGCCTTAAATAGAAGCCATTAACATTTTATAAATAACAATAAAGAGTGAAAACTTGATTTATAAGGCAATTCCTGCTGAGATGTTTGGGACATTATAGGAGAAATGAAACTACCTATAATGACAAAGGTTGTGTTTTCAGAGTTTTACTAGGTTACTTTGAAAAACTAATAATTAAAAATTAAAATGAAAATCTTACTGTTAAATAAATTTAAATTGATACGTAGCAAATAATAAGAAAAGTGCACTATTCCTAAGTGTACAGCTCAAGGAATATTCAGGAAGTGAACACACCTGTATGACTACTATCCAATGATAAATAGAACATTACCAGCACCCTAGAGGCTTCCTTGTGCCACCCTCAGACACAAAAGTCTTTCTTCAAAGGATACTAGTACCCTGTTTCTGTATTAGTAAAATTTGCCTGTTTTTGAACTTTGTGTTAATGAAAGCATACTGTATGTCCTTTTTATGCTGTTTCTCTCTCAAGATTATGTGTGTGAGAATCAGTTATGTCTTGTGTATAGCAGTTCATTCTTGCTGCTATGAAACACTACATTGTATGAATAAACTGCAATTTATTTATCTATTCTACTGTCAGTGGACATCTGGGTTGCTTCTAGTTTTTTGCTGTTACATAATGGTGCTACTGTGATCATCCTTATGTGTGTTTTTCGGTCCACATTATAAAGTGTGTCTGTTGGGAGTGGGAGGGCTGGGTCCTACTTAGGTATAGATTTAGGTTGTGAAGATATTACCAAATAGTTCTCCAAAGATTACCAGTTTACACTCTGACGGGCAGTGTATGAATATTTCAGTATCTCTATAGTCTTGTCAACCGTTAGTATTTTGTTAAAGACATTTGTTTGGGTATGTGGTGGTGTGGCTTTACTTTGTGTTTCCTTGATGACCAATGAGTTTTAAGCATTTTTTCACATGCTGATTTCCTACTAGGAAATCACCTTTGCAAAGAGTCTATTACAGTCATTTGCCAACTTTTATATTAGATTTGTCTTTTTCATTGATTTGCAAAGAATATTTATATTGTATATGTTTTGTTTCTGCTTTTAATTTTAGAATATACAGGGACTAAAATTCAAAATTTCAGTTCCCTCTAGTAGTTGATCTCTTTACTGATGTGTGGCTCCATGTGACATTGATTGCTTCCGCTTCCCACCAAGTTACTTGACGTCACCACCATGGAATGCTAATCTTCTCTCTACCACTCCAGCCCTTCATCTCCTGTTGGTAATCTCTGACTATCAGTGGCCCTCAATGTATGTATTCATGTATCACCAAATCCTACTTTATACATCTCTAGATTAAAACCCTAAGGCAAGATCACAGAAAAACTCCATAGCTTATGGAATGTGGCTCAGAAGGACCAGTTTTCTTTTACACAGTGAGGCAAAAGGTGAAACAATTAGTATATTGTAGCTAAAAAGAGTATTTGAAAGCATTTTAAAGTATAATGTGAGAGTCTTCTCAGTTTCGCTTCTCCTTTTTAATGACTTGAGAACTGCAATGAAGTTAATAGCTTTTGCTTTAAAGATTTAAATATTTTATGTAAAAACAGGATATGTGGGGTATCTTAATTAGTGTCCGTGTCCATACAAGCCCACAGGGAAATAGAACATAATGTCAATTTTATGAAAGAGTTGAATCTTACAGGCAGAAGACATCTGTGAAGTCACTGACTGGGCTTCTCCAATCCTGGAATGTTGGGGCTGGCGTGGGTGGGAGTGATGGGGAGGTTCTACGGGGAGAGGCTCTGAGACCCTATTTGGTAAGAACAGCCAGGCTTTCATCTGTTGTCCTCATTAAGTTCCTAGAGTTTCTTCAAACAAAGGTTGAAGCTGCTCTTCTAAAATTGTGTGTCTATTTTAAATCCTTCACTATGGACAAGGCGGTGGAATTAATTCAGTGAGGTTAAGCAGTTTGGAAGAGGTCACATACTACCAAGGCAGAATCAGGACTGAAATCCAAGTTTGCTCTCTCCATAGTGCTCTGAGACTCTGATGTTTGCGTCAGCTGCAGTAATATCCTAATGATTCAATTATGTCCTCTTCCTTCCCACTTCCTGACTCTGAGAAATATATTAATCCGAGTTAATTAGAGAATCAGAGAGAGGTTTCGTGCCAGGAAAGGAGTGTTACTCCATGTGCTTCCCGCTGTTGAATGCGTCCCCAGAATCACAGCTTATCTGATATTAATGGTCATGAATTCATAGAGTATTTTCTTTCCAACTCATCTTATGGCCCTCTGACTAATTTGGTTCATAATTTTAATTATGCAATTATGAATTTTTTATTCTCCTACCGTCTGGTATACCATTTTATCCAATATATTGGCCTTGTTATATTGGATCTAGTTACGACTTTTTCTTGTTTTCTTTGCCTGTTCTTCTTACTCTTTTCTCATTCCTCTTGTTTGCTGCCAGCATATCGGATGTCTCGTCAGAGGGTGGCTAGGAGAGGGAAGATGAGGAGAAGCATATTCTGAAGTTAAAATGTAGAAGACTGATGGATTGGATGTGATAGGTAAAAATATAGGAGGAATCAAAGTTTTATGGCTTAAGCAACTGGGTGGATATAGGTACAATTTCTAATATAGAGAAGTGGGGGAGAGAGTCAACATGTGATGGACAGCTAGGAGGATTTGGATGGACGGCAAGTGAGGAGAAAATTTGGGGTAGAAAATGAAGATTTGCTCCCGTTCACCATATATCAACTGGTGAAACTGTCCATCTAGATCCCTATCCCATGACCTGTTTCCCCGAGTCCTGCTGAATACCATAGGGCAGTTTCTCACCACCAGGATACTTAATTATACAGGATATCATGATAAAGACATAAGATTTATCTTTGGAAGGACAAGCTGTAGAAGGGGAAGCTAAGACGAAAAGGTAGGAAAATACTGTTTTTACTTCTGTTTGCCTTATATCCATGTAGGAATGGAATTAGAAATCCTCTGCATCCCTGTAACCTGATTTAGGGAAGCCTTAAGTTGCATCTTCTGAAGGAGAAGTTGTGAAAGGACTTTTTCACAAATATGCTCAAGGAGACATGGGAAGGTGGGGCATCCCTGTCTAGCATGTTGTTGCCATAGTTACTCATTTCACAAATATTTATTTATTTATTTACCTGGTTTATTGAGAAATAATTGACATGCATCACTCTATAAGTTTAAGGCATATAACATAATGGTTTGGTTTGCATACACTGTGAAATGATTACCACAATAGGTTCTGCTAACATCCTTCTTCTTTTATGGATACAACAAAAAGAGAAGAAAGAAAAAAAGAAAAAAAGGAAAAAAATTCTCTTATGATGAGAACTTTCAGGGTTTACTCTCATAACAACTTTCCTATACATCATATAGCAGTGTTAGCTGTAGTTGTTATATTGTGCATGAAATCCCTAGTACTTATTTATTTATAGTTGGAAGTTTGTACCTTTTGACCATCTTCATCAAATCCCCCTGTCCCATTCCTCCCACCACCCCCAGCACCTGGTAACCACAAGTCTGATCTATTTTTCTGAGAGTTTTTTGTTTGTTTTAAATTTTATGTATAAATGAGATCATACATATATGCCAAGTATTAATTGGATATTAGCATAATGCCTTTAATGTCCATCCATGCCACAAATGGTTTCTTACTTTTTTGGTGTCTTAGTTTTTTATGGCTCAATAAAATTTCATTGTGTGTGTGTGTGTGTGTATATATATATATATATATATATATATATATATATATATGCTAAAACTTCTTTATCCATTCATTCATTGATGGACACTTAGGTTGCTTCCATGTGTAGGCTATTGTAAATAATGCTGCTGTCAACATGGGGGTACAGATACCTTTTTTGTTCTCCAAACTATTTTTCCATAGTGGCTGTACCAATTTACAATCCACCAACCATGTACAGAGGTCCCCTTTTCTCCACATCCATACCAGTATTTGATATATCTTATATTTATGATGATGGCCATTCTAACAGGTGTGAGGTGATATTTCATTGTGGTTTTAATTTGCATTTCCCTAATGACTAGTGATGTTGCACATCTTTTTATGTATTTGTTGGCCTTTTGTATATCTTCTTTGGGGAAATGTCTGTTTAGGCCCTTTGCCCATTTTTAAATTGAGTTATTTGTTTTTTTGCTACTGAGTTGTATGAATTCTTTGTATATTTTGGATATTAACCTCTTATCAGATATATGGTTTGCAAATATTTTTTCCCATTCTGTAAGTAAGGGACGTTTCAAATATTTTTTGAAATCCTTCTACATGCCAGGTCCTGTTCAAGGCCCTGGGAATACAGCAGGAAAAAAAAACAAAGTCCTTGCCTTTATGGAAGTTAAATTCCAGAATGCTAATTATGTCAGTACGCTGTTCAAAAACTTTGTTGCCCATTTCAGCAGCATAAGATTTAGCCTCTTGCTTAAATCAAACAGACTCACTACTTGCTGTCCCCCAAACCACATATGTTCTCACTTCCTTGCGTTTGTGCTCATTCTCTCACCTGCCTGCTTCTCTATTCCTCTAAGTGGGCCAACCTGACCTACTCAAGACTGGTATTCAGTACCACAGGGGTGTGCTGGTCAGTATCCAGTTCTAACTGGTTGATGCTTGTGCTGAACCAGTTACTCAACGTTTCACTGTTACCCCTGCACCCACCCTTCCAGGTGTAGCTCAGTCTCTTGAGAGCCTTTCCTAGTTCCTTCCTCAGTCTTCAGTGACCTTATCTTCATTTGAATTCATGGTACCCATGGGTTTATACCACTTATTTCACAAAGCTTACAGACTTTCTTAGGACATCTGACATACAATTGTTTGCATTTTATTTAAAAATTTGACGTAGACTTTTGTCTTTTCTTCCAAAATAGATGGCATGCTTCTTGCACAACTGAGACAGTAAATATGTACTTCTTAATTGATCAGTGCATCAGGAGGCACTCAGCATCTTGTAACTGTCTGCTGGGGACCTAAAGTGGAGAGGGACCCTATCTGCTGATATTCTGTGTCACTGTGCTTATCTTTAAGCAATTCCATCCTCCGGGGCTTTCTTCCAACCCCAGCTCCTATCTCAGGGTCGTCCCCCATCACTTTGGGTTTGCAGGGGCATTACCATGCCAGCACCCCTTAGGATGCTTGGCTAGTTTTCTGCATTAAAAGGACAGTGGAATATCTTGCTTGTCAACCAATTTAACGCAGGCTGACACTCCTGGCACGCTGAATTAAGGTGGAGGAGCCAACTGCCTCAGAGAAGAGTCCATTTCTATGGAGATTAAAACAAGAAAATGACAGAGCACAGACACCTTTGTTTTCTTTTTATATTTAAAAGGAAAGAAGACAGTAGTTAAGCCAGACCAGAAGATGAGTTTTGATTGTTAATTGCTAAGGGAGGTGCAGTATTTTAATTTATCCCAGTCATTTGTAGAACTAGGCAGATTAGGTACATATTCTGCGTTCTTTCCCATGATATAAGGCTGACAATTTGAGAATTAATCCTTTTTGGATGTTCCAGATTTGTTATTTTAAAACTATAACTGCGGTAGTCTTTCCCCTCTGGGTAGGAGCTGAGGAAAAGTGTTGTCGCCTTTTATCTAAGAGCATGTGATTACAGAGTCGTGACTTCCATAGGGCAAAGATGGTTTACAGATTTACTCAACTAATCCCTAAATTATTTAACAGGCCTCAAATACTTCACCACAGTTTGATGGTCTAGTCAGCTAACTGAACAATTATACTTAAAGTTTTAAAACAAGAGTCTCCATAAAGCATTTAATATTCCTATTTCTAATTATAAAGCCACGTGAGCACAAACTAGTACGCGTTGGTGTAACTGACTTTCTGGCTGTAGGGACAGCATTTGATGCATCTTGGATAATCCTTTGGAAGTAAATGATAATTTCAAATGTAGGAAGAATGGCTCAGCTCAATCAACCCATTCATCAGCCCTTTATTGAGCATCCAGAATGTGATGCACTGAGCTGGGAACCTTGAAGGTCAAAGAACAAGGCAACTCCAACTGAACATTTAAATCTTTTGGGAAATGTCAAGAATTGTAGATGTCTAGGCCCCACTCTAGACTTGGTGTATTTTTAGCATTCCCCACCCTCTCTCCAGGCACTTGTCATCCTGGGTTGAGTACCTCTGGTATAAAGTATAGTTTGGTACAAGGCAGTAGGAGGAGTCTAATCGGGAATATTGAACTTCTATTTACATCCATTACTCTGCCTTTTTAGTTCCTTACCCAGAAGCATATGATACATTTCAAGTGAGAGGCATGGACAACATAACTACTGAGTTTAAGGGAGGAACAGATCTTGGAGGCTGGAGATAGGATTTGAATCTATGCTTTAAGGATGGGTAGGATATAAATAAACATAGATGTGAGAACAGGACATTCTGAGTGGAAGACTGGCATAAACCTGAGCTCAAGTGTGTAAGCTTAAGGTGAGAATGTGTAAGGTATATGCCAAGTATTAATTGGATATTAGTTGGAAAATTGTGAGAAATCAGATGGACCTTCACAGGGACTTGGGCCCAAAGATCTGGCTTTGAGTTCTGTACCTGCCACTGAGTAACTGCTTACATTGACAAGGTATTTCACTTCTCTGAGCTCCAGTTGCCACATCTGCTGAAAGTGGGACAAGAGTTCTTATGGGATTGTTTAGAACCAGTAAGGTAATGTGTATACAAGGGCTTGATAAACCACAGAGCACTACCCAATGCTAGCTGGGTATTATTATTGTCTTTTGGAGGGGAAGGCATTGAAGGTATTAGAGCAGAGTAGTGATGTATTAAAATTTTTAATCATTTATGCTATTTCATCATGAATAAGTAAAAGAAATAGCTAAAAATAAGTATTCATTATCACTGAGTTACTTTATGTCATTGTGTTTAGGGACGTGAAGCCCTGCCTTCAAAAGAGAAGGTCCCCCTAACTGCCCACCATGGCTGCAGAGGCTGGGCCCGACCAAGCAGAAAGTGAGTATCACTGCTTACCTAACAACTCAGCACACAGTGCATGATGCTCCAATGGCTTTGAGGAAACTCTCCTGTTAGTTACTGGCTCTCAGAGTGCTAACTTTATTGGCAAGCCTGCAAGAATCCACCTCATTCCCTTTATTTAAGTATAACCAACTTTTGAGAGATATAGAGCAACTTTTGACTTAATGTGCTGTCCGATACGGTATGCAGTAGTCACATATGGCTATTTAGGGCTTGAAATGTGGCTAGTGAAACTAAGGAACTGAGTATTTAATTCATTTTACTTTCAATATGAAACCTGATAATTCAGTTATTGGAAAACTTTTAAGCATGTTTGGAGCAACTTGGGCATGTGAATCTATTTTTTCAAGTGGACATTTTATAAATACTGCTAAAGTATTTCTGATAAAAATTTGACATCTGAATTGAGATGTATGTAAGTGCAAAATACGTACAGGATTTTGAAGATAGAACAAAAAAAGAATGTAAAATATCTTGTTAATTTCTAATATTGTTTAATATTGAAATGATAATGTTTGGATATATTTTGTTTAAATAAAACATTCTATAATAATTATTATACGTTATTAAAATTAATTTCACCTCTTTTCACTTTTAAAAATGCAACTACTAGAAAATTTTAAATTACAAATGGGGCACACAGTATACTTCGTTTAGAGCTGCTCTAGACTTGGCAACTCTTCAAGTAATCTTGAATTTAGGCTTAGGTAGCATGATTGAGAAACATTTAGTACTGTATGTAGAGCTGGGATCATTAAGATTTTCTGTCCTGCTACCTCCCCTTGGCTCTTGTGACCCCAGGCAGTATATGATACAGGCCAGCTGACTTCTGTCCAGGGCTACAAATAGAGTGCATTGTGGATTACATTAACTCTCTTCCTATTTGGATAATACAGCACATTTTTCAAGATGGAAAGGGCAGAAAGGGAGGAAGATCCAGGAAGTGGAGGAGGAATGTTCTCTAGTTTCATTTTGCCTTTGGGTCATGCCCATAATTACTTAAATTATACTTGAAGTCTTGCATCTATGAGCTTGGAATTCCCCTACATCTTCTTAGCAACCTAACACCAGTCTGAGAAATATTACCATAGAGATTTTGGGGTGGCGGGTACATTGTAAAATCTCCCTGAGGTACTTAGGTAACCTATTAATCATATATTGTTGCAAAGAGAATAAGACATTTTGCTTAAGAAGAATAAAATTGGGGAAGTGAGGAAAATTGTAGCTATAAGAGACAACAGAATGCCTTTAAGTTGGAACTGAAAAGTTGGGTCTTAATGCAGTGTGTGTTGTGAAAAAAATTGTTGAATGTGGACTTTAGGAGATGATAGCCATATGCCACTTGAAATTTGGGTTTTGCTTGGTTTTAAAATTCTTTCTGAAAAGAAATTAGAAATAAATTTTCTTTTCTTCACTTGTAAGTAATGGAACTGAATATAAACTATTTTATTTGAGGTCTTTCTCAAAGAGCATCTGTTCACTTTCTAGCTTCTACAACTCTTTGCATGAGAACTAATTAAAGACTCTTAGTTCTAGCTTCCCTCTCCTGCTTCTCGTCTCTAAGTTTCTCTGGTCCCCTAACCCTTCATTTGTTTTTTAATGGTTTGGTGTGTGTTTGTTATTTTTAGCTAAGGAATTTTTTTCCTACAAAATAAAACTTAGGAAGAGTCCAAATATGTAAAACAGACAAGGTCTAAGCTGCCCTCATTGAAGAAAAGCCTCCAAGGCAGTGAAATTGATGAGACAGTTTTAAAACCACTGCCTGAGTCTGGATTTGATTCACTGTGTTATTTCTCTTTGGGATATTTTCTGTTTTAAATCTTATCTCTAATAATACAGTGGAAAGCCTTATATCTTTAAAGGGAAATTCATACATTAGTGAGCTGGCAGTAGGGGGTGTTGGTGATTTATTTTGGCCTGTGTCACAGTATTTTACTGAATGTCATGGCATTTATTTACAATTTTATTTTCTGACGTTAGGCTCTAAGCACCTGGAAGGCTGGGGTACCAAGTTGTCTTATTTATTTCAGCACATTTAATGGCAAAACAGCTTCTAGGACTAGTAGGTGCTTAACGAACGTATGCTGAACTGAGTCTCATTGAATGTGAAGTAGTGCTTTTTTAACACCTGTGAAATTAGGCATTTAGGCACTAAGTCTGACTGTATAAGCAAGGGAGGGCTTAGCCATGTGGCGGTGCATCTTTGTTCAGGATATCTTCTTAGTAAGTTGTCACAAAGGCTCTGAAGAATGCAACCAGTTTGTAGGAAGAATGGGAACCCTGTGATTAAGGGCAGTTATTTTTGTTATGGTTATAAAAAACACGTTTGTTAGTCCCCAGGTCTTTTTGGATGCAGAAAAGACTTGTTTAATCATTACAATCAAGAGATGGCCAGTGGCTCATTTGCTGTCGTAGTTTCCATAATTAGATCTTCTTCTGGTGTCTTCACTTCAGAGATTTACTAGAGCAATTATACAGAATCTATAAGGCATTGAGAGAAATCTGAAGTTTTATGAACTATTAATCATAATAGCATTAAACTGATGATGTATGAAGAGTGAGTTTTAAAAATATATATAAAATAAATGTAAGAAAATCTTTTAGGCTAGTGAAATCCCTTGGTATTAGAGATTCATTTTTTTCCCCCATGGGAATGTTAATATTTGCACTCATGTTTTAGATAAGTTTAATATGACTATTTCAACCTCTTCATGAACTTTATCATAAAATATTTGTTATTGCTTATAATGATTTTTTATTGCATTTTGGGGATTTAGTAACTTGAAGAATCCAAAGTATGAAGAGATTTTATTATTTGCAAACCTATTAATTAATTAGTTTTGGGTATAAAGAATCTATAATAAGACCAGATTCTTTCAAACTAATTTAGGAAGTTGAAATTTATCTTTGTGTTATTGAAGAAATGAGGATTGATTAATGAAATTAATTATATAAACACTGTTGGGTAGATGTTTAGCCCAATGATAGTAATACAGCTGTAACTACAGTAATAATAATTGCTCACATTTATTGAAAGCTTATTATGTGCCAGGCTCTGTGCTAAGTGCTTTGTAACCAAGTCCAATGTAACCATCAAGACAGTTCTGTGCAAGATATATTATTATTATCATCTTCATTTTACAAATGAGAAAATGAAGGCTTAAGGACAATAAAATATGGTTCATGAACAAATTGGAATTCAGAGCTAAACAGTATGACTCAGGAATGAGAGCTCTTAAAAATCATTTTATATGCTGTGGATATGTATTTGCAAATAAACAAAACCTTAATTATAGAATTTTTAACAGAGAAGGAGGAGACCTTGACAACTTCTTAATAACTGAAGTTATAATGTACACTTGAACATATAAAAGCTGCATGCTTACATACTTACCCTGTTGTGAACAAAGAAACAGAAGCCTCAAACATTATTAACTGGATGAATTTTTAACATCAAAGTTGTTTAATTTCTTGTAATTTTAGAATGCATTTGTTGAATATATACATATCCTTGGATATTATAAAAATAAAGAACACACTCTGTCTTTGCCTTTTCTAAGGCATTGAGATATGAGTTATCTGTGATGCCCTGAAAATTTAACTCTTTGGTTCCAAGGCTAATTTTTAGTTACGGGAGAAAATCAGAACAGCTGCCTCAGTATCTTAAATGATAGTGAGGGCTAAGGACTGCTGACTTGATGTCTATGCGTCCATGTCTTCAGTGGAACCATTTCTAGGTCTGTGTGAAATCATTCTCTTCTGGTGGTGGCTGCCTTTCTCTGCCCTTTTAAGAAAATTTCAGGCCTTGTTCTTGAGGATGGTGAATATCAGGCACACTGGTCAACAAAGAGCCCAGCTAGAAAGAAAATGTTACCTTGGGAATTTAAACTCTTCTTTCAAAGGCTAATTTTTTGGTTAGGAAGGGGAAAATCAGAACGGCTCCATCAGCACATTACATTATAATGGGGCAAAGGATTACTGGCTTGAAATGAAGGTGTCTTAGTCCATTCAGGATGCCATAACAAGATGTCATAATGTGGGTGGCTTATAAACAACAGAAATTTATTTCTCGTAGTTCTGGAGGCTGGGAAGTCCAAGATCATGGCATTAGCAGATTTGTTGACTGGTGAAGGCCTGCCTCCTCACTAATAGGTTCATATGGTAGAAGGGACTATCTAGCTCTCGGGGGTCTCTTTTATAAGGGCACTAATCTCAATCATGAGGCTCCACCCTCATGGCCTAATCATGTACCAAAGGCCCCACCTCTTAATACCATCACATTGGGCATTAGGTTTCCACATATGAATTTTGGGCGGACGCACATATTCAGTCCGCAGTAGAAAATGTCAGTGAAATAGGAGTACTCCACTAGGGTGACCAGCCAAACCTCAAAGGTCTCCAGAACTCACAAGGAGTGCATGACATTAGGAAAAGCAGCAGATGTGTTAAAAACAAAAAACAGCAAGCAACTCAGAAGACCAGTACCTTGTGGGTTCCCAGCCTGGTTGACTTTAGAAGGCACTTGGGCTCCCTGTGTCTCAGAGCTTTCCCTGCAAATGAAGACTAGATTATCTCTAAGGTCTTGCTTGGAATGAAGATGCAATGGCTTTTGTGAAGGTACATTTTCACCAAAACCTAATGACTTAATCATTTCGTATATTAATAAATGATATTGTTTGTCATGTGTATGACACATGGCAATATTGTAATTATAAGTAATTGTAAGGGAGGTTTGATTAGTCAGAAGAAGAGAATTAAAGGAGGAAAGATTTTCATGAGAGGAGAAAAGAAGAGGACAGTGTGTGGAGCCACACCTTGGAATGCCTCACTGCCTTTCCTCTGGGAACTAAGTGGTCTGGTTAGAAGCCCCCTCAAAGTAGATGTAGATTTTAGTTGAAACTTGGTGAAAGAGACAGTTTAAATCCCTGAACTCCTGTCTCTTCCATGTGAGGACAGTGCATCTTATGGCTTTGAATGGTAAACTTTGTATGAACCATTTTGTGATTCACATGTGGTTTTGTGCTCTGATGTATTCAAAGAATATGTACACTTTTTCAGAAGCGTGTGTGTGAAGTCTTGACAACTACTTTTGGAAATAAGAAAAAAAAATCCATCAATCATTGTCCTTAGAAATATGTAGACAGCCCTGAATGTGGGCAGATACAGTGGCAAATGTGGGAGAACAGGGAGATTCGAGTTTGGTAATGACTTTACAGCACTGTCCATAGGTATGAGTGGAAGGAAGGGAGAAGAAAGAGAGCAAGAGGAGATGCTCTTTCTAGAATAACTGCAGTGACAATCTCATCCCAATGATGAGACAGCTTAGTAGATGCTTTCTCTCCTAACCCAGCACTTTTAAGGTGGGTTAGAGCCCAGTTGTTCCATTCATTGCTAGGGTCTCCCCCAGGTTCAGTCCTCAGGATGTCATTGCCCCAAAGTAACAGTGGCCTGTTGCCCACTAGTCTACATGGTGAAAAACAAGGGGAAATTTTGTGAAGGAATAAAGAGTTTGCCTCAATGTTTCATTATGAATTTTCAAACATATAGCAAACTTGAAATAATTTTGAACCAACACCCAAAGATCTACAACCCAGTGCTCACCATTAATATTTTACTGAATTTGATTTATCACATATCCATCCATCAATCAACATACATATCGTTAGTCAGAATTCAGTGTTTGTTTATAGTTTTTCTTTTTTGATGTACAATGTACTACAATGAAGTGCAGAAATCTTAGGTGTATATTCATTGAGTTATAATAATATACCTGTGTAATCTACTGTGTATCAAGACATAGAACATTGTCATGTCCCCCAGAAATTTCCTTCATGTCCCTTCTCAGTCAGTCCATGAAGATCAATGTTCTGGCTTTTTTTCTCCTATATATTAGCTTTATTTACTCTAGAACATAAGTGGAACCATACAGTATTTGCTTTTTTGTGTAAGGATGCTTACTTGACATAATGTTTTTGAAATTCATTCATGTTGTCGTGTATGTCAGTAGTTTGATTTTTTTTTTCTTTGCGGTACGCGGGCCTCTCACTGTTGTGGCCTCTCCCGTTGCGGAGCACAGGCTCCGGACGCGCAGGCTCAGCGGCCATGGCTCAGGGGCCTAGCCGCTCCGCGGCATGTGGGATCTTCCCGGACCGGGGCACGAACCCATGTCCCCTGCATCGGCAGGTGGACTCTCAACCACTGCGCCACCAGGGAAGCCCCTAATTCTTTTTTGTTGCTGAGTAGTACTTCATTGTATGAGGATATCACAGTTTGTTTACTGTTCTCTTGTTGATACCCATCTGAGCTCTTTCCAGTTTGGAATTATTATGAATATACCTGCTGTGAGCATTCTTATACAAGTCTTTTGTAAGTATAATGTTTCATTCTCTTTGGTAAAAACCTAGGAGTGGGATTTTGCAGTCACAGAGAAGGTGTATATTAGGTTTTTGTAAGAAATTGCTGTAGCTTTTCCAAATTGATTGTCCTATTTTATATTTCCACCAATGACACATGAGGGTTCCAGTAGCTCCACTGTCTCACCAACATTGGCTGTTTTCAGTCTTTTTAATTTTAGCCATTCTGGTGGGCATGTGGTGGTATCTGCTATAGTCTGAATGTTTGTGTCCCCCTAAAATTCATATGTTGAAATCCTAATGCCCAATGTGATGATGGTATTAGGGGTTGAGGCCTTTGGAAGGTGATCAGGTCATGAGGGTGGAACCCTCACGAATGGGATTAGTGCTGGTGTAAAAGAGGCCCCACAGACCTTCCTACTCCCCTCCACTATGTGAGGATACAACTAGACATCTACGACCAGGAAGAGGGCCCTCACCCGACCATGCTGCCACCTTGATATTGGACTTCCAGCCTCCAGAATTGAGATAAACAAATTTTTGTTGTTTATAACCTACCCAGTCTGTGGTATTTTGTTATACCAACCCAAACAGACTAAGAGAGTATCTTATTGTGGTTTTGATTTGCATGAAGATGGAGTTTTTAATGGCTTAAAATTTGAGTAGGTGAAAAGAAGAGAGAGAAAATCTTGATCCCAAGGGTACTAAAGGAGGTGTAATTAAAGAAATGGGGAGCATACAGGCCAGACTGAAAAGCTAATTTGATAAGTAATATATTTAAATTTTACTGAGTCCAGGTTAGGAAGAGAAAGCCAAGAAACTTAAAAACATCAGAATCAGCTAATAATAAAGGAAATATATAAGTAGGAAATCTTAGATGAGACTAAATGAAGATGATGTATTCTATGTACACGCTATAGAATTCTATACGTAGATCTGGGTAAAATGAATAAGAATCTTAGAAAAATACAGATGAGGGATGAGTTATCATTGTAGTGTTACCCACTTGTAGGTACATATATTTTTATTTCAATGCTATTCCTACTTAATAAACCTTTTGAGTTTTATTATGCAGTTATAATTTTATCAAGTTGTAACGTAAATATTCTTGAAGAAATGTACAGCCATATTAATTAGTCATCAGGTATAGAAAACACAGATAGACTTACTAATAATTTTTGTGTCCAAATCATGGTGTGTCTTCTGTATTTAAAGAACTTTCAGAACTAAAGGAGATATCAATTTTGTGTGTTTTCTTTGGTCTCCCTGGACTTTAATAATTTAGGATAATCTACTTAACACTCTGACCATTGTAAGCTAATGTTTTTTTTAAAGTAAAATATTACATTAAAGGAACATTACATTAACTTCCTTTGCATTCTCTTAAAACATCCACTTATAAAATTTTCTTTTTATAACATCCTGCAAATTCATAACTCTCCAGGGCTTCCCTGGTGGCGCAGTGGTTGAGAGTCCGCCTGCCGATGCAGGGGACACGGGTTCGTGCCCCGGTCTGGGAAGATCCCACATGCCACGGAGTGGCTGGTCCCGTGAGCCATGGCCGGTGATCCTGCGCGTCCAAGCCTGTGCCCCGGAACGGGAGAGGCCACAGCAGTGAGAGGCCCGCGTAACGCAAAAAACATAACTCTCCAAATTTCAGTTTCATAGTTTTGCCATTTTTGGTTAAGAAAGTATGTTAACTACATTAAAAAAAATAAACTATTTCTCTGTTTCTATTTTAGGTCCTATATTAGAGATTCCCAAGCAAGATTTTTTTCAAGAAGCAAAAACTCTCATTGCCCAACACTATAAGAAAATAAATGAGGTTAGTGCTTTGCATTTATCTAACACTGTATTTTTCAGGAAACTAATAGCAATTTTTATATACTACAATAATTGATCCAAATGATTGCATGAACCCTAATAGATTTTGAATAGAAGAGAAAATGAAATCCTTACTAGCTATAAAAATTGATTTCAGATTGCATTTAAAAATTTTAAATTTAAAAATTTAAAAAGATTTTTCAGCTCTACAGCTTATTTAATTACATATATTTTAAGTTTGCACATTTAATTTTTAATGTCTCCTGTTGATGAATTATAACAAGTTTTTGGATTAAATATCTCAAGTAAATATCCCTCTCTAAACACTGTTAGGCAAAGCTAACAGATAAAATATACTGTGAGAGGCGTCTCTCTTATGCCACCTGCATGACATGCTTACCTGTATCTTCTCCTACATCACTTTGTATTAGGACTGTTTACTAGTCTAATAGCTCCTTGAGGGCAGTAACTGTCTTTTTTTGAATGTTGCATCTCTAGCAGTAAGCCTTGTGTCTGGCTCAATAAATAATTGCTTAATGGCATGGATTTGGAAGGTGAGAAGGAATGAAAGGGAAAGGGGTGGCAAAGAGGCAGGAGGGTGGGTACAGGGTGAAATTTTGGAGGAGAGCATCTACAGAGGAGAACGGATAATTTGGGGAGCAGCTGCCGTTGTGACAATGGGCCTTTGGGGAGACAGGTGAGGGCAGGGGACTTAGGATGGTTTACTGTGTGCCACACTATTCTTCTCCATTTTGAATAGTTTTAAAAAAAAACAAACAGAATTTTAAATAAAGATTTTAAGTATTTTTCTATGCTTACTGTGCAGGGGACTTAGGATGGTTTACTGTGTGCCACACTATTCTTCTCCATTTTGAATAGTTTTAAAAAAAAACAAACAGAATTTTAAATAAAGATTTTAAGTATTTTTCTATGCTTACTGTGAGGGGGAAGAGGATTATAATTTTTACATATGTTTCTTTTGAATGGTCCTCTAGGCTGAGACTGACCATAGGTTTTATTTAATCTTGTAATCAACATTGTTAACATTGCTTAACTAATTTTTGCCTCTAATCAATTAGAAGTATTTGATTTCACTAGTAGGCATGTGAGATGAAAAGTGCACTGTCTTCACAGTTAGGTAGCTGTGCCTTAGAACCTTCACCTATTTTTAGAATTTTATCTAATAATAACAGCATAATATTCTACCTTTGGTTGCTTGGTAAAATGTAATACTAGTCTACTAAAACCTCCTTATTGGCATCTTCTATTTTGTTTTTTTTGGCCGTGTCAGGTCTCAGTCGCGGCATGGGGGATCTTTCCTTGTAGTGCGCGGGCTTCTCTCTTGCTGTGGCACGAGGGTTTTCTCTTCTCTAGTTGTGGCGTGCAGGCTCCAGGGCGCATGGGCTCTGTAGTTTGCGGCCCGCGGGCTCTCTAGTTGAGGCGCGGGTTCAGTAGTTGTGGGGCATGGACTTAGTTGCCCCGTGGCATGTGGGATCTTAGTTCCCCAACCAGGAATTGAACCCATGTCCTCTGCACTGGAAGGCGGATTCTTTACCACTGGACCGCCAGGGAAGTCCCCTTATTGTCATCTTGAGTTGGCAACAGCTTGAATTTGTCTAAATCTTTTCTTGTGGGGAGGAGGAGAGCTGTAGCTCTATCTGTGGGCCAGAGAATTGCTAGACTAAAACAATTATAATTGTTTGGATAATTGCCTGTCAGAGACCTGGGACTGTATTATTTTTCTGTTGCTCAAAGTAGTCAAAATTAATAAGAAATTAAGTGATTGAAAGGATCTAAAATACATATTCAATTAGTAATATGCTTTTTTTGAGAATCTACCTCCATGTATGAGCAGTTATTTCTGGTTCAACAGAGAGTTTTGGGGGTGTTAGCATTTTTTTGACATTTGAAGATTCTCCAAAGATGGTTGAAAATAAATTCTTATATGTCTATTTGAAAACTTCTATTTTAAAATGGACTTTAAAGCTGTATTAGAAAATATCACATTTGAGGAAAAAATCACTATTTTAAAATTCATATATTTTTTAAGTTGAATGTAACCCTCATGCTTGTTAAGGGCTTTTGGAGAACTATAAAGGATAACATCTGCTTTATCTGATTATTGTCATGTGCTTTAAGTTAAGGTACTTTGTAAAATATATTTAGTGGATATAATTTTATTAATTTATTAACAAAATTGATTACATAATTTTTTATACAGTTAAAATTAAATTTTATTAAATTTATTTTTGTTTTGTTCATAGAATAAAGTTCCAGGTACTTCTATAAATGTCTTTAGAAATAAACATCAGAAACCGAAATGTAGGAAATTCATACCTTTGGAGATCAAAAAACAGGAAACACTTGATACGGTCCGAGAACTTCAGGCAGCATACAAAATGATTTGTTTTCCCAAAGACTGTTCCAAAAGTGGACATTCTGAGGAGGCTCCATCACGAACTTCTTTCAAGGAGCCACACATTTTCAATGTAAAAAAAAAATACAAGGGGTCTATAGATCTAATTGTGAAAGGTAAGTTTTTGGTGGAGCAAAGACATTTAGCAAGCCAGCAGGCAAAACTGTTTGCTTATGGTGTGCTTGTAATGGAATTTCCTTGTTTAAACAAAATCCTACACTTTAAATGTTAGCAGTGAAAGGTAGGGAGGCATGATTAAAAGGGCTGCTAACCTCTGGGAGCCACCAGATATTGAGAAGAGGGCATCCTAATGGGAGAGAGGAATGCAGGGGAACGAAACCGGTTAGCCACTTCTTCCAACAGACACTGTTCCTAGAGCATGCAGAGGCTCATGGCTCTGGATTTTGTTGTTGAGCAGGGTAGGTAGGGTAGGCAAGCTATTTGTGAGTGTGTCCCCCCAAAACCCTAAAGGGATTTTGGGGAGCTATAGAGTTTCCTTTAAGACCAATTGTGATAAAGGTTTATTCTCTTTCAGGAGCTTGGTAAGGTGGAACCTGGAGGTCTATTTAGGCAAAGTTATACTGTTTTCTGAGACTAACTGGTTTTCCTGGCTGGAATGACCTCTTAAAGTACATTTCTAGTTATAAGCTTTCATAACTTCATCTGCATTTTCCCTCTTTTGTTATTGCTTATTATGTTATTCATTCATTTGAATTTTTTCATTCAGTGAGTGCCTGCTCTGTGCCAGGCAGTATGTTAGGAGTTGGAAAAACAAAGCTTAAAAGGCTCAGAGAGTAATGGTGGGGATAAATACTTGGGTGATTTCTTATCATATAGTGTGACAACTGCTGTACTAGAGTCAGTACAAAGCATTATGGAAGCACTGAGGAGTAACCAACCAGATGCCAGAATGAAACTTTCTCAGATGAGGTCTCATTAGAAATGGGTTTTAAGGAGAAGTTTGTTAAAGGTAGGTGGTAACAGGAAAGGCCATATTGAACCATGGGAGAAAAATATTAAAGCTCTGAAGGACAAAAGAAGGTGATATGTTTTGGGAAAGGAGAGATACGGTAAGAAATGAAGTTGGGGAGAGGGGTGAGGCTAGGTTTTGATGTGAATATAATAGCAGACCTAGGAGTTGACCCTATGTGTAATGGAGAGCCAGTGATGATGGGGGTGAGGTATGACCGATTCTTTCTGTTTAGAAAAATAAAACTGGTGGTAGAGGCTGTGGAGAGAATGGTGCCAGAGAGATAAGAAAGGAAGCTGCCCAGGAAAGAGATGGTCCATGTAAAGGATGGCAGGGGCTTAAAGTAGGGCAGTAGTGAAGCATGAAGTATGGAGGAGGGATGTTCCATTTCTCAAAGTGTAGTTTCTCAGAACACTTTTACACATTTCTCAAAGTGTAGTTTTCAGAACACTAGTCCTGAGTGATTCACCTTGACATAAGTGTTCTTGGTAAGGTGAGTTTGAAAAAATGCATTTACTTCTTGGAGATCCATATTGAGCATTAATATATTGAAAACTCTAAGAAATACTACAGAAAAGAAATCTGTTTAATGTTTTTTAACCTGGCTATCACCAATTTGTTTGACCAGAGAATTCCTAAAGAAAGATATTCAGGTTTCTAGACTGGAAAGCTCAACAGACATCATTAAGCTGAGTTAGGAATTCAGAAAGAGAAGCAGATTTAGGGCAGGTGAAGAAAGGGATGTAAAAGATAACAAATTCAGTTTTAGACCTATTAAGTAGACATGCATATGGAGATAACCATTAGAAAGTTGGAAATGGAGGTCTGACACCTGAGAGAGAGATAGGTGAAGATTCAAGATTGATGTTGTGGGTCGCTGCTGAACTGAAACTGTGGGGTTCATGCATTTGTTCAACCAAATTTATTTACTAGGTGAGATATAGAGAGTTAAAAGATATGCTACTTGCCCTCAGGAAGTTGAAATTTGCTATATATAATTTGTGTGTGGTTGGATGAAGGAGGATAAATAGATGATTATAGTACAGTGTGACTGACTATAATAAAAACAAGCTCTACCTCTTTAAAAATCAATTGGAAAGATACCTGATTCAGATTTAGGAATAGGGATGGATTCCCAGGAGATTTAAAGTCTGGTAAATTTTGAAGGATGAATAAGCGTTAACTCAAGAAGGAAGAAAAGTCCTATCTAGTCAGAGCGTCTAGTGTCTACATGACAATGAATATCTGAGAAAGTAATTATAGTGTACTTGAGGGAACTGAAATAATTTTACATAACTGACTTAGGATTGGGGAGTAATTAGAGATGAGACTAGAAGAACATTGAATTTTAACCTAAAAGTAATCCAGATGTTTTAAAGAAAAGTTGCAGTGGTTACATTTGCATTTTAGAACATATACTGGCAGCAGAGATGAGGTATGATGAATTTTGGAGGCACAGAGACCAATGAGGAGACAGTAACTCCCACGAGAAAGGATGACTTGAATTAAGGCAGTGGCACTGGGGATAGAACTGAGGGGAGAGATTTTAGAAATATTTGAGAAGTAGAGTTATCTAGATTAGGTCAACAATAAGGTGGAACATAACAGAGAAGGGCTGTAGGATTCATTGGCTTAGTGGTACTGAGTGGCAGCATGGAAACATATAGCAAATTAAAGGGTTGGAGATGCTTCTTATGTATGCAATAAACTGGAATCTAAACCATGTATCTACTGAGCTTTGTAGCTCTAGGTGAAGAAGTTGGGAAACAGCATTATTAAAATATGTTGGTGGTTTGGGCTGCCTTTGGGAAGTTTTTATAAAAAAAAGAGATGAAGTAAGAAAAGTATTGGCTGGTTTGCAATCAGAAATGAAAGAGCATAGAGAGGTACCAAGTATTTGGGTCCTTAGTTTTGAGCAAATATCTACTAAGACTTATCATTGTAGCAAAAATCAGATTAAGGGTATGTTTTTCCCAACCCAGCTCATTGTTTCAGATGACCTAAAGGCACTTTGAGAGACTAAGGCAGGGGGTAAAGAAGTGAGGATACAAAGGATATTTTAAAGCTATGTATAAAAAATGAACTTTGAATGTGGTTATTGGCATGTAGAATTGGAAGAAAATAGATTAAAACGTCTACCAAGTATTTTAGAAGATTTTGTTGCCAAAGAAACCATGAACCTTGATTTAATTGAATGTTCAAAAGTAAAATAACCTGGCTTTGTCTGGAAGTGGATTACAAAGGCTATACAGTCTCCAAGTAGGATAATAACAAGATGTGGCCAAGGTGCAAGGAAAAATCTTCCCAGAGTTGACCCGGGGCCAATAAAAAAGTGAACAAGGGAGTGCTGCTCAGAACAGAATCCTTGTCTACTCAGAGAATTTCCCCACCTGCAGCGTAGGGGACTTCTTAGTGCCTCCCCAGCAGAATTCCATAACTTCTTTGGCCTAGTGATTGCTATGCATCTTCTCATTTCCCCTTTCACTAGTGGCGTTTTTACTGAGGTTATCCTATACCTGCTCCACTACTGGCTGTTGTGTGCTTTTGGAGAAAGGTGGAAATAATTTATGAATTTGGTGCACATTATTATTAGACCAGAAGGAGCCACATCTGAGCCTGATGGAAAAGACTACAAACAGCCAGAGATCCTGGGCTCTGAGCTGGATGTAGTGCCTTGGTGGAACTTTGGGTTGTCTCCTTTGTGTCGTGTCAGAGGATAAGAATGGATATTTGATGTCCAAAAGGGCAGACTGTGGCAGAGACTGGCTATATGCTCATCAAACTTACTATATCCTTTTCTTCCTGGGTACTTGGCTAAATTACATTTCTCATGTCCCTTGTAGTTAGGAGGAGCTATATGACTGAGATTTGGCTCAGTGGATTATAGCTGGAAGTGATGCACATCCATAAAAATGTCTTGTGCTCTCAACATGGCTCCCCACATTTTCAAGTATAAAGACTCTTTTTCAACACTGTTAAAAAACAATTGCAGTTTCACTCATGCGAGAGTGGTAAAAGTGCTTTTAATATCTGTTGCTTGAAAAACTTTTGTTCGGACATTGAGTAAATATACAAAACTTGGTGAGTGAGAAAAAATGGTCATGACTTGATCCCTCATGGAACTTGTAGTCTAACTGAAGAAACAGATATTAATTAAATCATCACTTATATACAGATTGAGAGTATAGGACATATGAATTGGACCTGGTCTGGTGGTCAGCAAAGGCTTCCTAGAGGAAGTGTCATTTGAGCTAAGATGTGAGAAATGAGAAAAAATTTCTTAGATGAGGAGTAATTCCTGCTTGAAGTTCTAGGCCATGGGAAAACTATTTGCAATGGCCCAAGTGAGGGAAGCACAGACGTGCTTTCAAAGAAGTACAAAAAGAACAGATGTGCCTGCAGTTCTGAGAAGGAGCTGGAGAGGGGTCAGCTGCAGCTGTCTGAAAGGCAGAACCTTGTTGTCAGTGATGCTGTAGGACATGTGCAACAACTGGCTGTGGTGGGAGGAGGGAGCAAGCCTAATCTGCGGTTTTTGCCGATTTCCATAGTGTAAATACTCTCACATAGCCGATTTCAAGCTACCGATATGACATCACTGATCACTGGAGTTGGGAAGAGATGCTCAGTCTGCTCTCTGGAGCATTTTGGCAAACACCGTCCATACAGCTTGAGATCCTCTTGGCTCACTTCTTATTCCTTCCTCTGCTGTGGTGAGGTTCCTTCCAGGCTTCCCCAGCTCCTTCCTGGCTTGGGACACCCACAGGAATGGGCTCAGCTCTGACACATGAGCAGTCCAGTAAGGGAGGGTGAGGGCTGATGGATAATGTTTCCTCCTTTCTTCCCCTGGGCGGAAGGGTCTCAGTTACATTCTATAAAGCTTCTCAGAAGGTCCCAAATAGTTAAGCAGCCAGTCTCTTGTGGTGGTGGTCAACTCAAAAAGGATTCTTACGTTATTTCTCACTTCTTTCTTGTTTTATTTTTTTCCCTCATTGTTCATTCCTGTTCCGTAAGCTCAAGTCCTTAAAATACTCCCTTGAAAATATTTTGGTGGCAAGTTGTCAGTACTTGCTGAAAGATTGGGGGTGGAGTGTGAGGGAAAGGAAGATCAAGGAAGGGTGATTCTTAGGCTTTAGGCCTGATGAACTGGAAGATAAGAATTGCCATTTCCTGAGATTGGGGAGAGAGAGAGAGATAGAGAGATGCAGTTTTAGAATAGGCAGAAACCCAGAGTTGAGATTTAGACACATTATGTTGAGGTTCTTTTTATCAATACATATATAAATGAAAATGTCTAATAGGTAGTCTGTTATGTAAGTGTGGGCATATAGAAAAGGTTGGAGTCATTAACGTAGAGATCAATGTCCAATAGAAATATGTTCAATAGAAATGAGAGCTACAAAAGTTGTAACTGAAAATTTCCTAGTGGACACATAAAAAGTAAAAAAAAAAGGCAGGTAAAATTAATTTTAATAATAGATTTATTTAACCTAATATATCTAAAATATTATTTTAATAATTAGTATAAAAATTATTAAGGAGATATTTTACATTATTTTCATCTTAAGTTTCCAAAATCCAGTGTATATTGTAGAAATTGGACTAGCCACATTTCAAATGCTCACTAGCTACAGTTGATGAGTGGCTACTCTATCGGACAGCAGAGGTATAGATTTTATTGACAATCACAGACTTAGATTAGATCATCTAAGAAGTAAATGTAGGTAGAGAAAAAAATCCAAGGACTAAGTCCTTGGGGGATTCTAATATTTAGGGAATAAGAAGAGGAGTACCCAGCAGAGGAAGTGGAAAAGAGCAGCTAGGAGGGAAATCAGGAAAGTGTGAAATATGTTACTCATGTTTCAATCAAGGAGGAGGAAGGCCTTAGGAGGAGCAAAGAAAGCTCATCCATTGTCAGAGGAAGGCAGGGTCATGGGCACAGACACAGGCCTTTTGGTAGATTAGGTGGTGTGGTTGCTTCTATTTTTCAGTGAATTTAGAAGTGAGGTCTTCACTTGAGGATGGGATGGGAAGTATTGGAGTTCTGAGGTGTGAGGAGAAGGGTGAGATAAACAAAATCTGGGAAAGAGTGAAAGTTAATGGACTATGAAAAGATAGTTTGCTGTGAAAAATAAAATCCACCCCCCCCACCTTTTTTTAAGAGAAAAGAGAAATGATTGGGAAGTGTCAATAAAGATCAAGGAAGAAGTTGACTTTATTCTTAGAGTAGGGAAAGGGTGTAACCCCTTGAGAGTTGCTGAAGAAGCTATGCCCTTAGGAAAATAAGAACCAGAAGATGGTGGAACATATAGAGACATAGCTAGAGTGTCAATTTAGCTGATGAAAGACCTGATGTTTCTTAGGGCACAGTGAAGGGTTTTGGGGGTGATTCAAGGAAGGAGGAAATATTGAGGGTCTGTGGAGATTAAGGTAAACAGCAAAGAGAGTGAGAAGACTAGTTCTCAGGGTCTCTTAGAAAAGGTGAATAATCCCATCTTAATGATGGTCTGTCTCCGGGACCAAATCCCAGCACCGTCTCCCCTAAGAAGCTTGGGGGCCCCTGCCCGGCCCCCGCCTGCGCACAGCATCCTCAGTGGCCCTTCATCGTAGCGGCCCTGCCTGACTGGACCACACCGGCTCTGAGTACCTCTGGGTGTCTGGGGCGCTTGCAGGGAGAGGGGCTCGCCACCCGACACCAACACCCAACAAGTGCAATTAATGCGACCTAGGCCTCGGTCCTTCCAGAAGTTGCCGGGGTTCCACTCCTGGAGTCCTGGAAAGACTGCAGGAAGCCGTCCGATCGCATGTAGCTCCTCTTAAATGTAGAACAATGACCAAGCGCCATAACCACTGTGCCGCCTAGGTCACCAGCCAGGCCGGAAAGGTGGCGGGGCTTTTCTTTTGGGGGGTTGTTCTCTTTAGTAGTTTGTAATCACGAGGCCAAGGTTTTGGGGGGTGGGGCGTGGGAGAAAGGAGTGAAGGATTGATTAGGAGCACAAGGAGGACAGTGGTCCTCCTGACAATCCTATTATAGGCTCTGTTGAAGTCAGAGACATTTTACTAGGAAAGTTTGCATGTGTCCCACCAGACAGCTGTGAAGGGCTGATCTCAGAGTTTATATTTAAATTAAAATTGCAATTCATTTCTCCAGGTTCTTATCTCAAGAAGTGTATATTAAGTCTGTAACTTGGATCTATTTTTTAAACATATTTCCAATATTCACTTCAGTGTGAATGATCTAAGATATGCATGATCTAAGATATCAGTCACATTAATTCCAGAACTTGATTAAAGTTTGTGAGATTAGAAAGAAAAGTGAGTCCTGTGTGTGGGGTATATGTGCCTTTTGCTCATGCTGCATTGACAAATTTGGTTGCGTTACCTTCGATAAGCTGAACATCTTAGGACAGGACAAACATTCCTTGAATTTAATCCAAGGATATCAACTTTAAAAATACAATGTAACAATTATAATATCAAATATCTTTAGTAAATATGTACTCTGTGCTTGCATGTAATACATGCCCATATTTTTCTTAATAGAGCAAAATAAAAAAATATGAAATGATTTCCTTTCTGAGTATATAGCTATTCTACAGTGCTGCTTAACCAGTTTCTATTTTCATGCTGCCAGCGACTTATGGGTCTTGATAATTAGAAATCACATGTAAAACTCAATTTTTTTTAATATACATTATTAGTTTATAGTTACCATATATTATATAGTATTCATCTACGTATGCATTCCCTTGGGAACAAAAAAATACGTAGGTCTAATTTGAGTCGTTTAAATTTGAAAACAGATTTTAGTTAATCTCAATAAGATGTCGTGATATTCAGGTCAAGCAAATATATTTAGGGGATATTGGATTGTTCCTTAGCCAATTTGGAAAGGAGTATGTGTGTGTGTTCCAAATCACAAATCTATTCCTTTAAATATAAAATGAAGGCATAATGAATTTTAACAATGCTTTATGATAAAGAATGTTCATGCTTTAAGATTAACAGTGTTTATAAAGTCTTTTATTTTATATTTTGATGACTTTACTTATACTAGGATATTAACAAATATATTAATACTATTTTTTTACTCATTCTCACAAAATTATTTGGAGGAACTTAAGACCAGCTTCCATAACAATTTATAAGAAACGTGGAAGCTAGAGATTTTTTTTTAATGAAGTGGAAAAGAAAATTGAATTAGATATTACAAAATAATTTGATTTTTGAAGATTTGAAACATATTTATCTTCCTCCATGTATGAAAACAGACTATAATTGAGGGATTTCTAAATGAGGGAATAAATTTGGGATAATGTCTTTAGAGATCATCATACAGAATTTTGCAAGTGCTTCTCTGCTTCTCTTAGTTTCTTTCTGCTTTAGGTATCTATGTTTCTTCCCATTTCTTGTCAGGAATTTTCTTTTGCTTGTCTATAGTATTGAAGAAAGAACCTCAACAGAATTCTTAAAATTAGCAACTGAAAAGAATTATATATCCGAGCAGCCAATGTCTTGAACATAGTCCGTTCTAATTTATGCTTTTTCTCTTTTTGTACTGACCTTGTGAACTCTGAAATAGAAAGATGCAGGATGGAGACTCAAAGTAAGACAGGAGACCCTGTGCCTCTGTATAACGTGGTTTACCACACTGAAGTAGCCACAAAGTTCATAACTTTTAATAAATTAATAGCATCTTAAATATGAAAATTATTAAAACATTATAAAGGATTTAGAGACAATAGAAAGGCATTCTTTTTACCATCTACCTTCTACTAATTCTCTTACTAGCCCCGAGGACAGCTTACAGAGAACAGAAATCTTAGACTAGATTAGTGACTTACAGAGATTTTCTGATGAAGCACATTTGTTCCATGCTTTGCATTGGACAAGGAACACAGGCAGAGAAGAGTTAGGAGGCTAGTGACATACCTTCCAGTGGGCAAGGGTCCTTCCTAGGTCATTTGTGCATAAGCTTATGTACAAGTAAATAATACCAACTTCTCTGAGGAGGTAAACTGAGAGCAAGTTGCTTCCTAGAAATGGTTTCCTGTTTGTACTGAAAACCTTCTTCAGTGGACATTTGTTATTTTGGGTCGGCCACTCAGTGTCTTTTAACCTGACCTCTGGTAGCAACACTCTGATTTGACTTTGGAGAAATGCCCTCCCACTATGAGTTTGTGCAATTTGAGCAGGGCTGTCACCCTACCCCCTAGCTCCAGGGTTGGCATGTGATTCAGGCACAGTCAGTGAGAAGAGTTCATTCTCCTGGCCACAGCGATGGGTGGAGTGATTGGGTTTAAACCAGCAAGGATGTTGTGAGCTCAGAGGTACCAGAGAACACAACAGGGAATTCCAGTCTAAAATCAACATGGGAGAGTGAGCTGAATGATGCAGAGAAATCAAGTGCTGATGACATTGTTGGAGCCTCTAGCCCAAGCTTTGCTGAAGACAAATGTTACCTGGATTTTTCAGTTTGTATGAATTTGTGAATTTTCCTCTTTTGAGAAAGCAGCATAGTTTAGTGGCTCCCTGGAACGTAGGAATTCAATGCCCTAGATTCAAATCCCAGCTTTCTCACTCATTTGTTTCTTCTATTTCTTTAACCTAACTTGGTTTTCTGGTGGTTTTCAGTGGTTGTCTGATGGAAGCACCTTCCTCATCTAGTCATTGTTGAAAAAATTACACTTAAAGTGTGTGTAGTAGGCTGAATAATGACCACCCAAAGATATCAGATCCTAATTCCTAAAACCAGTAACTGTTACCTTCTTTGGGAAAAGTGTCTTTGCAGATACGATTAGATTGAAGATCTTAAATTAAAGAGATTAGCTAGATTATTTTAGTGGGCCCTAAATGCCATCACAAGTATCTTTATAAGAGAAAGCCAGATGGAGATTACAGACACACAGAAGAGGAGACACAGTGTAACCATGGAGGCAGGGTTGGAATGATATGTCCACAAGCCAAGGATTGTGGGCAGCCACCAGAAGCTGGAAGAGGCAGGAACAGATTTGTCTATAGAGCCTCTGAGGTGCACAGCCCTGCTGGCACCTTGATTTTGGACTTCTGGCCTCCAAAACTGAGAGAGAATAAACTTCCGTCATTTTAAGCCACCCAGTTTTGGGTAATTTGTTACGATGGGCATAGAAAACTAATATAGTGTACTTACAAAACGAGGTTTCAATTCTAGACGTCACTTAATTTTTTTGTTATAATGAGTACCGAAGTGTGATCAATGGGCTAATTGTTTCGACTTGCATTTCCTCATTCATGTATTTATTCAGCAGCTCTATTAAGCTCCTACTTGAGCCAGGTGCTGTGTACCATGGGCCCTACTCTCATGGAACTTTCAGTTTAGCAGCAGTGAATTACCCTTTCTCTCTTTTAAAAAATATAGATATTGTAGGGGTTTTTTTGTTTTGTTGTTGTTTTGTTTTTTCTGGTGATGGGAGTGGATAACCAGGGTTATAATAAGGAACACTGCCCTTTCCCTTCTTAGTTTGGAGCCAACTGAATTGAGGAATAAGACCCAAGAACTGGGCAGATGGAGATTGAAACGTTCATTTTGTTACAGAGAAAGCTGATGAGAGAATTTGGCTCTGGGTAAGTAGCCCGGTAGCTTGTTAATGCTCTCCTAGAATGAAACTCACCTTCCCAGTCGTAGGCAGTATTTGCCAGCAGCAACCTCCCACTCCTGCCCTCTGCACAAAGCAGCACATGTCCTCTAACTCAGCCTTGCAGTGCAGAGGAGAGTTTACTTGCTGCCTCCATGCTGGCAGGCTGGAGAAACGCCAAAGGGACTAGTCAGAGTGAGGAAGCGGGCTGGTGAGTCAGGCCTTCTACTCACCAACCAAAGCCTTGAACTATTCTTTCTAGCGGTACCCTCATGTCTCTTGTATAACTGAGCTAAGAGAAAGAATAAATGTATCTGTGCTCCTCAACGAAACAAATTCCTAGCATCAGAGGTCACTATGTTACTAACTACTTGTGGGATTTGCCTAGAGTCTGAGGTTTACATACCTTTTGGAGGATTTGGAAAAGGAACGGCCATGAAGTGGGTTTTAAGGTAATGAAATCTTTTACTGAGTGGCATGTAATTTCCTCCTAGCAATGCTAGGCACTTTGGGACATTAAAAAAAGTGTAAGCCATGGAACATTTCCTTCCTCTCAATGTATTATACGTTGTAGCCAAGGGACCCACAATTATTTCTGTTCTACTTTGTGGAAGTGGGTCAAACCCAATCCCTAACACTTGTATTACTTTAACATTTTTCAGGCACATATCTGATCATCACATCCTAATTGGTAAATCAAGCAAAGTTAACTTTAAACATCGAGGCTGAATTTCTTATTAGAATCTTAGTTGTCTTTCTGAGATCATACCTTTCTGAGATAGATATATGTTTATATAAAAGAAATCAGCAGAGGCTAACTTAAATGACTTCCCTTTTTACTAATTTTGAAATGGAGTTATTTTTCTTTGCTGTCCACATAAGCTAAAGAATCTTGTTAAGATCATAATCACATTTCCCGTAAGAAGAAAACTCTTTTGTCATTTTGAGCCTACATTATTAATGTGTTCCCCTAACTTGTCCCCCTGCCTCTGATCTAAACCTGACTTAATCTTTAAACAAAGTTATGCCAGAGTGATTTTTTTTGTGTGTGTAAAATGAAAATCCTAGACTCTTTTTTTCTAAAATCCCTCAATGCTTCCCCGGAGCCTAGAGGATAGAGGAAGTGAAGTTATGTATTTTATGCATCCCAACTATGAATATTTTTAAAAACTTGATCAACCATGATAGAAGAAAGAGTGAATTATCTTTCTATTCTTTGTATGGAAAATATGAAATTTTTGTTGCATGAAGAAGTAACCAAACACTATATAGCCAAAAAAGTAGGAAAAAGAGTATTATAGATAGATAGGTATATCTGATAGTTAGTTAACAAAGATATTGTTATTTTTCTGGATTTTGAAATGTTGTGATTATTTGTTAGTTTTTTAGAATTTGTCATTTGTGTTGATAACCACAAAAAACCCCCTTCTTTAATTCTAGCATTCACATTCACACCTCGTTTTGTGTTTCTGCTTTGACAGACACTTCCTTTAGTTAGGCCCCACAGTTTTATGTTTCAGTCCCCAGAATATCTGACTTCACCACCGATGGAGAGGCAAAGTTAGAAGCAGAACGACTGGAGGCTGTGGCTGTAAAACAGAAGCAGTGAGATGGTGGCTTGGATTAGGGTGATGGCAAGTATGTAGGATTTGGGTTTGTCTTGAAGGTAGAACCTTCAGCAGGATTTGCTGGTGAGTTGGTTATTGCATGTTATTAGAGAGACAGAGAAGAATCAAAGATGAGCAATTCATCAGCAAATCCTATGGAAGTTTCTACCTTCAAATCAAATCCCCAAAATGCTTTTGCTCCAAGTCACTGAGGATGGAGATGCCATTTACCAAGATGGGGGAATCTATGGGAGGAACAAATTTGATTCTTATCAGAGGTTCAGTCCTGTACTGTCTGAGATGTCTGTTAAATATCTAGGTGGAGATATTGAATAGAAAGGTGGTTGTCTGGGTTTGGAGTTCCTGGCAGAGGACTAGACTCAGATGTCATTTTGTGATACCTCAGCTTACAGTTAGTGTTTAATGCCCAGAGGCTCTATGATATGCCATGGGAGTGAGTTAGAGGAGTCCAAGGACTAAGCTGTGGAGTATTTAGAGGTCACAGAAATGAGGAGAAACTAGCAATGATGCCTAAGGAAGGAGCATTAAGTGAGGAGCAAAAAAGAAAACCCCAAAACAGGACAGAGATGTGCTGGAAACTGGGTGAAAAGGGTGTTTCTAGGAGGAGGGAGTGTTTGATCAACTGTGTTGAATTATGCTTATAGATGAAATAAGGCAAGGACTGAAAATTGACATTGAACTTAGCAATGACCTCAATATCTGCTGTTTTAACAGAGAAGTCAGTTACAAAGAATGGGTGAAGAGAAATTAGACAACAAGTAGAAGAACGACTTCAAGAAGTTGTAGAGGAGAACACAGAAATTGGGTGCCTGCTGTGGAGGTGAGATCAAGAGACAGTAGGTCTTTTGTTTTCTGATGTGGGCAATCAAGAGAAGAGAGGAAAATCACTAAGAGGGGAAGGAGAGGGGAGAATAGCCAAAGCAATGTCCTTGAGAAAGCGAGCGGGTGAGAGCTGTTGTACAAGAAGAGGGGTTGCCTTTAGATTGGAATGTGGTTGATTTTCACCTGCTGTAATGAGAGGGCACACAAAGTGTATGGATACAGATGCTCTCAGGAGGGCAGCTTTGGCAGTCTCTTTTGATTGCTTTTGTTTTCCCAGTGAAATTGAAAGCAAGGACATCAGCTCCAAGTAAGGTCAGGGGGCAGTGCTGGAAGTTTGAAGAGTGAGTAGAAAATATGAGCTAGAGAGGGGAGAGTGAATGGACTAAGGAGTTGTACTGTGATTACTGGGTGACATTCAGGTCCACTTGGGTTCTTATTAATGAATGTGAAATGAGACCAATCATGTTTTTGTTTCTCCCATCACATCAATTATTCAGGGTACAAATACCACAGAATAGGTGTAGACTTAGATTCAACTAGGGTTTTGTGTTTTCTCAAATGAGGATGACAGAATGCGGCGGGCAGGGGTGATGGAGTTGGGAGTCTATGAGAGAGAGTGGTCATAAAGATTGACTTTGGAATTTAAGCTGGCTTAAGATATGAAGGTGGTGAGGGAGAGTGAAGAGGTGGTGGTATCAATGAATTACACGTCCTGGTAGGGGTCAAAAATTGTTGGTGATGGGGAATAAATAGAATGTGGGGATTAGAGAGTAGGCAGCTTCAAATTGACTCATCAAGGAGCAGTGACTGGTACTGAAGAGGATTAAGGTATGAACATGAACACGAAAGGCTCCTTGAGGACAGACAATAGTTTCTTTTGGTTTTTATAACCCATATGTCAGCCTGACAGACATTCAATAAATGTTTCTGAATGAATTCAGAGAAAAAGTTGACTATCAGAATGGAGGGAAGGTGACGAAAGTAGGTCACTATGAGTCAGTGTTTTAATCAGCAACTGCATTTGTCCTCATGCATTTGTGGAGTGCACAGGACAAAAGACCCAAGCAGGTAAAGGGAACTTATTTTAATTTTCAGACTTTGCTAAATGCAAAAATGAGAACATAAACTACAGTGGGGCTTCATAACTGAAATCCCCCAGGAACTGAGGTCTCTCATGCAGCTTCTCCTGGTGGGACTGCTTTCCTCTGCCTTTCCTCATAGATGGGTCTCTTCTTATCTTACACACAGACCAACATGGGCACCTCAATCCTAAGTCAGTGTGAACTTTTGATTTCCCTCCACACATCTAACTCACTTTCTTAGTGCTCATGATTCTGGAAGAGGGACATGATGGGCCTAGGTTGGGTTAGGTGATCCCAAAGCCACAGTCAGGACAGGAGTGATGGTGATAAGGTACCATTATGGCCACTTAGGCCCAACCTCACAGCAGAGTCTATAAACGAGAGTGGTTTGGGGGAAGGGGGTTGCATGGGACAGGCAAACCCAAACAAGTCAACTTTTTGTGAGGGCAGGGATCAGGCAGAAAAAAGCAAGACATGTTGAATTAAGCAAACATATTCTTGTATTTATAAGAACATATGCTTTAGCTAAAATAATCCTCTTATCAACTAGTTGATATTGCTAATTTTGCTAGCTACCATTACTATTAGCAAGCCTTGGCCACCCAATGTCTTCATAAACTTCTTTCCGTTTCCTCTGATAAGGCTGCTTATTTATACCTTGACCTACTCAGTTGATTTGTACCAGAACGTACCAAGATAAGTTATTTTTCAGGTCAAATAACTTTTTTAAATTGACGCATAATTGATTTACAATGTTGCGTTAGTTCCAGGTATATAGCACAGTGATTCAGTTATATATATATATATATACGTGTGTATATATATATATATATATATACACATACACGTATATATATTCGTTTTCAGATTCTTTTCCCTTATAGGTTATTAAAAATATTGAATATAGTTCCTTGTGCTATACAATAGGCCCTCAGGTTAAATAAGTTTTAAAATACAATACCCTTCTTCATAGCTCTCTACTACAGAGGTACTGATTAAGCCGGCATTGTAAGGATACCTTGGGCAGTAGCTTCATGATGTATCAAGTCTTCCAGGATGAGGGGAAAGTGTCCTTATTACCATTTTAGAGGAGCATTAGGTACTCCTCCTATTTGTAGCTCCAATAACATCTATCAGGTTGCTTGCCTGTGTACTGATCTGGATTCCCTGCTAGAAAGTAAGCCTTTAGAGGGCAGGGATCATATGTGTCTTGTTTGTATCTTTATCCACAGTGCCTAAGCAGCAGAATGATGGGCTCATTTAGCCTGAAAGATATTCTATAAATATTTGTTGAATAGCGCAGCAAAGGAGGTGTGAGTGTAAGCATGTGTGTAAATTACTAACCAGGTTTAAGCAAGCCTGGTGGTTCTTCAAACTATTCCATGTAATATTGAGTGGATACTTCTGTTATAAGGTTCTGATCTCCCATGTTACAGCTTAAGGAGACCATGTGTGTGTGTGTACATGTGTGTGAAGTGTGATAGTTACTGTACAGGATAAGGAGACGATCCTAATCACCATCTGGCGTAAAACAGCTGTTGCCTGGGCTATTCAGTGCCCAAGGCAGTTATTCATTTCTCTGGCCTGCATGGATACTTCCAAAATGATTCTGTCACAGCATGTGTATTCTGGCATTCCCTCTGAACACTGGTAAACCTGGAGCCAAGGATCTATTACTGCCTGAAGTGTGGAATGTGTGACATTGATCATCCCCTCCCTGAGCTGGCACTGCTCTGAAGCAGCCTAGGAACTAGGGAAATGAGCCCACTGCCAATCCATCTGGTTTTGATCCCATCGCACTTAATGAGTCAAAACATTTTTTTTAGAGATGCTTTATTTTTTTAAGTATTCCAGAAGCCAATGAGTACTCTGACTATAGTCAGGAAAGTGTTTCATGTAGTCACTGTAGAGACATTCATGAAGACACATAAAGTGTTATCACGTGTTTAATAGGTGCTCACAAGTACTTCCTATGTATGGAGTTGATGGCAGTTTCTACTGAAGTTTTTGATTTCCAGCTACACTAAATCCTAAGTGTGACCTTTAAGTAGTATTCAAAAATAGACTCAGATACCTGGTTGTAGTTCTGTAAATAAATGACCTTTGATTTTTTATTTCTCAGTGAACGTTTGGAAATCTCTATATATCTCTACAAGCTGATTTTAAGAAACTAAAAATGCTTCCACTGTTGTTCTACTGGAAGCTAATTAATGGAGACTAAGACAGAGGGGCTACGGAATGTCATATATTGAGCATCTGCTAATTATTAGGCACTATGTTAAGCCATGCATTATCAAGTCTTGAAAGATAGGCAGATCGTCAGTTGTGTTCCACAGATAAGAAAACTCTGGCTCAGAGAGAGACCTGCTCCAGCTGCTGGCACCTATTGGTAGAACCAGGATTTGAGGTCTTTCTGACTCTAAGGCTTGCAAACTCCTTCCACTCATGTGCTGGGCTACATCCTCTTTCTTGGTGGCATTAGGAGCAGTCCAGGGTGCTTGGAGGACTGAGGGTCTCTCAGGTGCTCTAGTGGTGTGGAAATGGTTCTAAATCTTTTCCTTAATTCTTGTCTGCCTTGAGCAAGTCACTTTTCTCAGTTTGCCTCATAAAACTCATCTCATCCTTGCTGCTTTAGAAAACTATTCTATTTTTATGAAGAGCTATGATCTTGCAGAAGAAAGGTGACATTTAATGTGCCCAACCTCATTCTTAGATAGTAATGAAAATGACACCTTTGTCATTTACATCCTGCAGCAATTGAATGCTTTTCCAGTTCTTCCAAAGATGGTTCCAAGTGGCAGTGTTGTTTTTAGTAAGTCCTCACAGAGGCATCCTGTGGATGAAAAGGAAGAATGCCAGGGAGTGGTGGCAGTCAGGTAATTCAGCCCTGATTGCTTGTGTGGATCTGTAGTCAAGTGTTCGACTACTGGCTGCTGCTTTTGAGTTCCTGTCTGACCAAAGCCACAAAGACCTGTTGCATTTCAGAAATTGCCCCAGAAAAGAAATGACATCTGAGGCGTCTATCGTGCTATGGATTGGAGAGCTCAAGAATTCCTGGGAAATGAACATATAGTTGTTGATAGTAAAAATGAAAATACAGCTAGTGTTACACAGATATTTTAAAGGTTAGAATGTTAGCTTTCAGATGAACTTCAGCAGTTGCTTTCTTTTCTTTTTATTGTGAAAATGGTGACCATTCTACATCTACCCAGAGAATCATTTCTAACAATACCACACTCGTTAATGGGAGAGTGTTGGTTTTCTTGAGTGGGAAGAGCAGCAGGAATATGGGGAAGAATGGACTGTTTCTGGAAAAGAGGTGAGGGCATGATTACTTTGCTGGGCCAATAATAATCAACTGCTCCAAAATGGCCATAAAAGTATTCTTGGTGTTCCTAGACAGTTTCCAAAATAAAATTATGTGAGTAGTTAGAATTTAGCAATGACACTGTGTATTTACAATTTTAGGATCCAGTGCTAGAATTACCAAGACCTTGGGTTTATACTGCCCAAGACATTTCTTTGCCTGACTTTTATATGAAACCTTTCTAAAATTTGTACATAGTGCTTTTGCCTTGTTTAAAGGAAAAAAATCGCTGGAACGCCAACTTTTTCAAAACTGCCTTTTGCAACTGATTTTATTTATTTACAGTTCTATTACACTTAGAAAAAGATTTATGGCATCAGCAGTAAAATCAAAAGAGTGTGTGACTTTTCTCTCATTTATTTCCTACAGAAATTTTAATCATCCAGATCTCCAGATTTGGGTCTCTTACCCTTGAAAAAGGAATGTTTTTCAAGTGTTGATTTTCACTGTAACTAGAGGTTTTACTCCTATTGAGGTTGGCCTTCAAGTTTTATTTTCTTGAACCTGGAGTGAATTTCACATCTTCCTAGATTTGTTCCTGTGTCTGCAGCCCTGATATAAACGTCCCATCCATGAGGGGAATATTTGCACTCCGTAAAGAAGCAGCTTCTGTGGCTGGAGAGGGTGGGTAACAAGAAGACCTTGAATTTGTGCGTCCACACTGTGAACATAGTCCAGAATGATGGTCTGTGCGTGGAGGATAATGGGAGTCTAATAAGCGTGTCACACTTAATAAACTCTCTGCATCTGCTTGGGAAAGAATCTGAGATATAGAAGTGAAAATCAAAAATCAAGGTCTGGTTCTCTTGCTGCATGATCTGGCCAAATTATTTAACACATTGGATCCTCAGTTTCCTATTTTGTTAAATGGTGTTGATAAAAATAACTGCTGACTACATTGCTGCAAGGACCAAGTGAGATTTCTGTGTGAAAACATAATGTAAACTAGAAAATAGCAGGCACATTATTAATGACTCGAAAGACTCATGAGAACATATATGCTGATACAGAAAAGCTGTGGTTGTCTATCGGTGTAAAGCAGTTACAAAGTGCTTTTGCAAAAAGAAAATTTATCTGGAAATATGAGTGGGTTGACTGTGTTCCCTCCCATCTTTTACTTCCCCTCAGTCAGCAGATCATATTCCAACTTGACACCGGGTAGGGAATCTAAAGCTTGGTATGATACATTTACCTGGTGGTTATCTGAAAACTAATGTTCTAGTTTTATGTAAATGTGTTCAAGTTACATTGGTGCCCAAGTGTATCATTTGGTTTTAAAGTTTCATGTATCATGTGCTTTTAAGGAGTTAATAAAACCTTAACTACTTAATAAACTGCTAGGAACAACTGTGACAAGTGTTGGCATCAAATATACTGGGGAATAAAGTTTTCAGCAGAAGTGTCTTAATTAGGAGTGAGGCCAGGTTCCATTCTCTATTTCACCTTGGTTTCTGCTTCTGGTCAGCTTTATAGCCTAGAGTTTCGTGATTGGCTGCACATGAGTTAGATTCCTGTTCTGTGTGGTGGTTAATACCGTTGGCAAGTCTGTGTAGATAAACAACAGAAAGAGTGCCAAATCCATTTGAGGACAAACAGCAGGTCGTGGTTTGGCAAGCATCCTTGGTCCTTTCATGTAGACTTAGTTTTAGGCATGGGAAAAATATGACTCCTGATGCAAAGTGAAAAAATATGTCAAGGTGTTTGAGATATTTTGCCTAAAACAAATAATGGTATGAAATTTGTTTCATTTGTTGAGGAAAGCTAAGAGCTGGTAAGAAAACAAAGAAAGAAAGAATCATTTACAAATAGCTGTTTACCTCACTTGAAAACAATAATCAGGAATTTGCATTTCTTTAAAGCCTTTCTGTTGGTTATAATATCCCTACCCCTATTTCTCAAAAGACAATTATCACATAAAATGGCTTATAATAGAAGTGTTATTGCTTTCCTGGCGTTCAGCATGTAAGATTTTTATTGGTATACTTGTCCTTTTTTTTCTAAGCACCTGCAATTATATTTACATTCTGACAAAATATGGTAGAGGTGGCACTTAAATCTCCACGTTTCTGTCTACGATCCTAAGCAATTTTAGTCCTTTCAGCTCTGCCTATTTTCTCTAACAATTTCAAGTGCAGTTAAGGCATAGAAGTATCATTTTGTAAAGCTTCCACAAAGACAGTGTATTTTGGGTTTTGGTGCTAGATAACATCACAGTTATGTGCTTTATAATTAGTTTGGCAGATCTAGAATTAGCTCAGAATCAGAACCTCAGCAGTGAGGCTGTAAGAGCTTAGCTTTGAATGTGGGAAAAATTTTGACTTTCTGTGTGAGGAAAGAAGGGGCTGAGGTGCTGGCATTTGTCTTCAGTAGTGCTGAGAGGTTGGTAAGATGGGCTGTTGATGGTAGTACAGTGAATTAGCTGACGGATGACAATTTGTGAGAACCAGGAAGAAGGAAGATCACAAACACCACACAAATTCTCTTCCTGGTTCTAGATTAAAATATAAGACCCTTTATTCTACTAAGAATAGGTAATGCACTTACCTTAGATCGCTACTAAGAAAAAGTAATGAAATATTGTATATGAGATACCCTAATTTTACATTCATCCAACAATCGTGCATTCATTAAGCATCTTCACAGGACCTGTGATGGGTATGGGGTTTCCTCCTATTCACAAGCTAAAAATTTAGCCTGCCACAGTTTCATGGATGCCGGCTGACTGCAGACACAGAATCGGGACCTGTCAGAGACAAGGACTTCCTTACGGCATAGCATGCAGGCTGAGCTTCGTGTTCATGTCAGTTTCCCTCACCCCCAAGTCCCCTGGGGCCACATGGAGGGGCTCAGGTGAATGCTGTGCATGTGGGTTTGTGTTATGGCTCAAAGTATAAGTTTGGGGAATCTATGGCTTTCAAAGAAAATATGCTCTTTTTCCCAGGGGGAGGTATCACCTCACTCCTCAAGGTTGCCTGCTGTGAACACAACCCTGGGAAACAATCTGGGTAAAGAGCAGAGAACAGCCAGAACCTGCCATTCTTGGCATCCAGTATGATTGATTGTCAGGGGTGCTCAGAACCCACGGTGGACTGCCTCTTCCAACACTAAGGAACTCAAGACAATTATCTTCCAAACCATATGTGTGTGTTGTAACATGCATAAACTCTATGCACAGGTATTTGTAGTTTCAAAGCATTATTATTCCCTCTTTTGAGCAAATGAGGAATTTGAGGCCCATTGTGTTTAAATAAGAAGCTAAAATCACAAATAAATGGCACAGCAGGCATAGTCTAATGTTACCATTAGCTGTTTTGCATTACTGCTAAAGGATTGTCAGGCTATGATGGCATGGTGTTGTAGTGAGGACTTTTCCATTATTTTATTTACTACCATGTACGTTTCAGGAAATGAGGTCTCCTTTTTCTCATCTGTTCCTGCATTTTGATTCTGTTGGTCTAGTGTGTTCCTACATCTTTTCCTCCCCTTAGCTTAGATAAATCTGTTTATTTCTAAAGGCCCATAGCTTTCACAAAGTTGTAGGAAATAGGGTCAAAACAATGAAATTGCCTGTTATAGAACTGCAGAGCTGTAGAGAGAAAATGTACATCAGACACAATTTAGTCTAACTACCCCACCTCCATTTTATGAATAAGAAAGCAGAGGTCCAGAAAGTCTCAGTGAATTGCCACCCAAGGTTAAAGGTCTTATTAGTGGTAAAGAGAAAACCACTGTTTTTCTGTATATAAAATTCATTGTTTTTGTCACTGCACTACATTGCATTCTGAAAGAAAAAGAATCCAAGGATATTGGCAGAAATTAGTACCTTCTGATTATGTGTTCCAAATTCTGTTTAGTAACAATAGTATTTCTGTTTTTCATATATAGGATAAACAATCTAGGTATTGAAATGAGAACAGAATTATAATTCCTTTAAATCATGGGCTACAAACTTAAATCCCCTTCTAAGACCAGCAGATAACAGAAAAATAGGCAGTGTGGTCAATGGGAGGAATGGCGACAGCAAACGAGAGAAGGCACACCCGTCAGACACCCTGCTTCAACATTTCTTGAGTATCATATGTCCCCCAGATCTATGTCTGCCTCTGGACTTGGCCCTCCAGCTGCCATTTTGCAATACGCATAGGCTTTTAGAGCTAAATAGAATATTAGTTGTCAGCTGCTGTCACCCATCATTATGCTGAAAGAGAAGCAAAGGAGATGCAGTGACTTGCTCAAGTCAGTAAAGCTGGTTTGTTATACCAGTTGTGGCTAGAACCAAAACTCCTCGTCCTGTGTCCTTTCTACTTCATCTTGAAACAGTTTGAAAAAAAAGAATATTCAATTTTGTATGAAAAAGCAATGGGCAAATCAGTTTTGACATGTAGTAACACAACTTGTGGATAACCTCTGTGCACATGAGAAGAAAGTGTAATCTGCTGTTTTCGGATGGAATGTCATAAATATCGGTTAAATCTATCTGGTCTATTGTGTCATTTAAAGCTTGTGTTTCCTTATTAATTTTCTGTCTGGATGATCTGTTCATTAGTATGTGAAGTGTTAAAGTCTCCCACTATTATTGTGATACTGTCGATTTCCTTGTTTATAGCTGTTAGCTTTTGCCTTATGTATTCAGGTGCTGCTATGTTGGGTGCATATATATTTATAATTATTATATCTTCTTCTTGGACTGATCCCTTGATCATTATGTAGTGTCCTTCCTTGTCTCTTATAACATTCTTTATTTTAAAGTCTATTTTATGTGATATGAGAATTGCTACTCCAGCTTTTTTTTTTTTTTAACATCTTTACTGGTGTATAGTTGATTTACAATGGTGTGTTAGTTTCTGCTTTATAACAAAGTGAATCAGCTATATATATACATATATCCCCATATCTCCTCCCTCTTGTGTCTCCCTCCCATCCTCCCTATCCCACCCCTCTAGGGGGTCACAGAACACTGAGCCTATCTCCTTGGGCTATGCGGCTGCTTCCCACTAGCTATCTGTTTTACATTTGGTAGTGTATATAAGTTCATGCCGCTCTCTCATTTCATCCCAGCTTACCTTCCCCCTCCCCGTGTCCTCTAGTCCATTCTCTGCATCTGCGTCTTTATTCCTGTCCTGCCCCTAGGTTCTTCATAACCGGTTTTTTTTTAGATTCCATATATATGTGTTTAGCATATGGTATTTCTTTTTCACTTTCTGACTTAGTTCACTCTGTATGACAGACTCTGGGTCCATCCATGTCAATACAAATAACTCAATTTCATTTCTTTTTATGACTAATATTCCATTGTATATACGTGCCGCATCTTTTTTATCCATTTATCTGTCGATGGACACTTAGGTTGCTTCCACATCCTGGCTATTGTAAATAGAACTGCAACGAACATTGTGGTACATGACTTTTTTTTTTTTTGCGGTACGCGGGCCTCTCACTGTTGTGGCCTCTCCTGTTGCGGAGCACAGGCTCTGGACGCACAGGCTCGGCGGCCATGGCTCACAGGCCCAGCCGCTCCGTGGCATGTGGGATCTTCCCAGACCGGGGCACGAACCCGTGTCCCCTGCATCGGCAGGTGGACTGTCAACCACTGCACCACCAGGGAAGCCCGTACATGACTTTTTGAATTATGGTTTTCTCAGGGTATATGCTCAGTAGTGGGATTTCCAGCTTTCTTTTCTTTTCCATTTGTATGGAATATGTTTTTCCATCCCCTCATTTTCAGTCTGTATGTGTCCCTAGGTCTGAAGTGGTTCTCTTGTAGACAACATATATACGGGTCTTGTTTTTATACCCATATGGTGAGCCTGTGTGTTTTGGTTGGAGCATTTAATCCATTCACATTTAAGGTGATTATCGATATGTATGTTCCTATTACCATTTTCTTAATTGTTTTGGGTTTGTTTTTGTAAGTCCTTTTCTTGTGTTTCCCATTTAGATAAGTTCCTTTAGTATTTGTTGTAGAGCTGGTTTTGTGGTGCTGAATTCTCTCAGCTTTTGCTGTCTGTAAAGCTTTTGATTTCTCCATCGAATCTGAAGGAGATCCTTGCCGGCTAGAGTAATCTTGGTTGTAGGTTTTTCCCTTTCATCCCTTTAAATATATCATGCCAGTCCCTTCTGGCTTGTAGAGTTTCTGCTGAGAAATCAGCTGTTAACCTTATGGGAGTTCCCTTGTATGTATTTTGTCATTTTTCCCTTGTTGCTTTTAATAATTTTTCTTTGTCTTTAATTTTTGTCAATTTGGTTACTATGTGTCTTGGTGTGTTTCTTCTTGGGTTTATCCTGTCTGGGACTCTTTGTGCTTCCTGGACTTGGGTTGATATTTCCTTTCCCATGTTAGGGAAGTTTTCGACTCTAATCTCTTCAAATATTTTCTTAGGTCCTTTCTCTCTCTCTTCTCCTCTGGACCCCTATAATGTGAATGTTGGTGCATTTAAAGTAGTCCCAGAGGTCTCTTAGGCTGTCTTCATTTCTTTTCATTCTTTTTTCTGTTTCGTGGCACTGAATTCCACCATTCTGTCTTCCAGGTCACTTATCTGATCTTCTGCCTCAGTTATTCTGCTATTGATTCCTTCTGTTTTTCATTTCAGTTATTGTATTGTTCATCTCTTTTTGTTTGTTCTTTAATTCTTCTACATGTTTGTTCTTTAATTCTTCTAGGTCTTTGTTAAACATTTCTTGCATCTTCTAGATCTTTGCCTCCTTTCTTTTTCCAAGGTCCTGGATCATTCTCACTATCATTATTCTGAATTCTGTTTTCTGAAAGGTTGCCTATTTCCACTCCATTTAGTTGTTTTTCTGGGGTTTCATCTTGTTCCTTCATCTGGTATATATTCCTCTGCCTTTTCATTTTGTCTTTCTGTGAATGTGGTTTTCGTTCCACAGGCTGCAGAATTGTAGTTCTTCTTGTTTCTGCTGTCTGCCCTCTGAGTCGAATTCTCCCACATTTTTATTGGAATATTCTCAGCTACCCAACAGTTGACCATTAGTGTAATTTTCCTTTTAACAGTAGTCATTTTCCCTTTGGCAGTCTCAGGAATATTCTGTATTATTACTTTCTAAATATAATTAAAATGACTTCATATTCTTCCTAAGGTATTATTCTCTAAGTCTGTTGATGGCTCTGACCATAATTTTTCTAGCTTTTGTTAACCCCTTGGCATCTGACAAAGTCTGATACACAAAGGGCAACATGTTCCTAATTAAAGATAAGCAAACATAATTGACTGAAGGCCCTATAGGTCTCTTTAGAGACCGTAGTTAGAGGCCCTGGTCTACCTTCTATACCAATATTTGCCTCTCTTTTTGGAGGAAGTTGTGATAGTTATGAAGTTTGCATATATTGTGTGGTCCATTTCTTCCACTCCTCACCCCACCCCTCCACCCCCAGTTCTGAACCTGCCACTGGGAAGTGTTAATTTTAACTTTAATATGAATTATAATTCATTTATTTTGAGATCCTTTTTTTAATTTCATGAGGCTGTTTGGTACAATTTCAGTACTTTGGGGCTACAGTAAACCTAGGGTCAGAATGTTCAGTCCAGGTGGCTAATATAGGTAATCAAATTAAATCAAAACCTTTTAAATAGTGTAACATTGTTGCTTTCTAAGTAGCCTACTTTCATCCTTACTGTAAAGAAGTTGTATGTTTTAAATCTTTTGCTGTGGTGGTTGCTGCTAAGCATTTAATTGTGCGTGCATTTAAAGAGAAAGTTGCAAATGTGCAATATAATCAGTAGAGATCGTTTTGAATTTTTAGTGTTGCCTTGTCAAGTTAGAGTTTAGGTTAAGTTGGGAACACAGTCCAGACCATGCTAGCATTCTGTCTTGATCAGCTTTTCGTGCACCCATTGTCCATTCTGTGGAGGTCAGCTTTGTCTCCACACACCCACTTTCAGGATTACCCGGGATTCCTGATGGAATATTTGAAACTAGAGTAGCCCCTTTGAATTTTTAGTCATTCTGGCAACACGTCAGCATTATTAGTCATTATTTGTTTCTTTGTTAAGCACTAGATGGAAAAGTTACTCTCTTACTTTCCAGCAATTGTAATCTTTCAGATTGCCACATTTAAGCATAAATTCCCTCTTCCAACAAGGGAAAAATTATTTTAAAGTGTCAGAGGGAAATCATTTCAGATATTAAAAACTTACAGCATTTGTAAACATGTCACTACTTTAGTTTCCACCTGTATTTGCTTATTTCTCTTTTGCTCTCTTTTCATGCTCACCAATGGCTCTCAGTTTCTATTTGTAATGAAACAAACCAGACATTTAAACTTGAGGAGGTATCTTGTGCAGTTGGAAAGACAAGGGGAGGAAGAGGATGAACCTTGACTTAGTGCTTGATTTGTGACAAGTGCTTATTCTAGATAATTCTCTTGTGTGGGAAGCTTCCTTTTTTGTGTGTCTTAACATGTTAGTTATTTGGTTCACACATGTTAACACACATGTTAACATGTGTGTCTTAACATGTAATTATTTGGTTCACTACTGGACAGGTTATGTTAATAAAAAATGCATTCAGTATTTGGGTGGTCAAATGCCCAACTGCTGTATGTGTGAAGTGTGTAAGTCATACCTAGCAAGAATATACAGTCAGAAATAGGTCATCAAGTGTGTATTTACCAAAATTGACAGTAAAATCTGTCAATATTTGTAGATATCGATCAATATGTTGTTCAGTGTATGATCAGTCTTAATGCATTTATATTTGTGACAGATATAGTTATTCTATCTTTGTTTAAATAGGCTCACTTTAACACATTAAACTGAAACATGCGTCAAGATGTATAGATAGAAATTCAGTCAATATACTGGGTTAGATCAGGTGACTGAATGGAGGCTTTTGGGTTTGTTATGTTAGCGCATATGGGTAAGTTGTAGGCTAGAAAAGATGTATGGTATTTTCAGTTTCCTTCTAATTATAGAATCTTATCTACATCAATAAAAGTTTATGTTTAACTTTATAAGAACTGTATGTGGTGAGCAAAATAATTGTATGCATTCATGCATCTGTAAAACATAAATTAGATTTTGATAAAAAGTAAATTGATTCATGATAAAGTTCTGAATATTAATGAGACAGAAATTCCCATCTGATTCTAGCCATTTTCTATTCTTGCAGTATCTTTTTCAGTGATATAGGCTGACTTTTTTTTTTTTTGGCACCCACATATAGCAAATAACTGTGAAACATTTCAAACCTCAAAGTGACACTAAAACTGTGAAGCATGAAATGGAAATGCCAGAGCGTGTGAGACACAATTGCATAGTGCTGCTCAGAAATTCAGTGTGTGCATGCAAGAGAAATGACAACACCACTGCAGGATGCAACGTGATTAATGCTACCAAAAATGAATAAATGAAAACAGTCTCCATTTGCAAGCGCTCACTAATGCCTTCAAGTTACCACCATCTATGTTTAGCAGCCCTGCCCTAATAATTACTCCCTTCTCACCCCACTAATATCTGCTGTGAAGAATAAAATTATAAATGAATATCCTCCTTGCTATGTCAAGGTTACTAAATGGTTATAATAAAGGGCTGTGGTGTTGGAAGCTTCTCCGTGAGTGCTTGTATTTTTCCCACCTGACAAGTGAATATAATTAGTTTTATATTGATTGTCTTTACACCTGTCACCCCTCCTAATGATTGTTCTCTTCCCAAGTTTCTTCAGACAGTATTCCAGCTAGAGTCGAATGATTTCTTTGAGTTCTTTGAATCAAAATCTGATTCAGACCCTATGTGAGAGTGTCCTTATGTTTTACTTGCTACTGAGACTCAGTTTGTTTGTATGTCTCACTTTTGGGAAGCATATTCAAAGAGATTTGGACTTATTACTAAGTCTCCTATATTTCCTAGATCAGACACAATGGGAAGGAAAGATGAGTTCATAGGAGTATATCAGCCCTGTTTATGTTAAGTCTTATCTATCTGTCTATCTTCCATATATTCATCCATCCACATCTGTAATCCTGATAAGAAACATGAGGTTTCTGGATTGGAGACAGACTTTTAATTACTCAGAGAGCATCTTATCTCAGTTTCCTCATGCCTCAGGTACACTGGAGGGAGTACCACAGAAGAGGAAGTCTGAAATTATGAATCTTAGTGTTTATATAGGGCATTTGGCACAATTACCTCTCCTCCCCAATAGAGAGAGAGAATGTAAGCAAATCCATTCTGGGAAGAGGAGATGAAGTGAAGTTCTCTAAGTCTGTTACTTTTTGGAATGTAAGTAAATGGCTCCAGAGAAGGTGCCTCTAAATCTCTTCTGGGTCTTTAACTTCCATGGCTTGTTTGCTATTTGAGCATCCTTTAACCCAGGTTCCAGAATTTGTTGCTCAGAAATCCTTGACACTGCAGAAATTGTGAAAACATTCATGGAGCATTATTTCTTGACATCTGTTTTAATTTTGTGTAAGGGAAAGATCAAGGGATAAACTGACTAGAGATATACACCAGTATTTTCCCATCGGGTTGATTTGTGAGAGTCATTGAATTGTAGCCACATCTTTGGATTTTTGTTGTTGTTTGTCTTTTAGTTTTTTGTTTGGTTTTTGTTGGAGAGGGTAGCCCAAGAAGATCAATATAAACACATTTCTTCTGGACAATTTTGTTAAGCCTTTGGCTATGGTATTTATTTGGTAGAGATTCAGCTATTTCACTAAGGTATAACTGGCATTATTTTCCTTCTGGGAGAATAGTGTATGCTACCTAATTTGCCAAAGGCTTGATGAGTACTGTTGTAATTTATGACTGGGTAAGAGAGAAATGAATGCCTGATGGAGAAGTTTTAGGCATAGGAGTATTTATTTAGCATAATATGACTGTGTTTTGTTTTTAATATGTTGTGCTATTACTTCAAGTTTACATAATTGATATAGTCTTTTGGTAGCATTTTATCTTATGGCACTTATAACATGTTATATGTCTGCTTCATCTCCTGTGTAGACTGTAATCAATGTCATGTTCTTATAATTTTCATCATTATTACCATTGCATCACTAATTTTATTGAGCACTTACTATGTAACCAGGTGTTGTGCTAAGTATTTTGCATGTATCACTCATGCAGTCTTCATAGCAGTCTATTATCATCATAGACATTTTTACAAATGAAGATGCTGAACTCAGAGATAGAATATAACTTGCTGAGGGTCATACTGATGATGAAGTTCAAATGTATACCCCCTTGAGTCTGTCTGCTTTCTTAACCACTTCTCTGTATTATCTGTCATAAACAATACAGTATACCCACCTGGAGGATGAAATTCTGATTCCTGAAATATATCAGTTAATTTAATAATTTGTACCAATAGATATCAAATTAATTATACTTGAGTAAAATATCTTAAAGCTTATTGGAATTGTATAATTTTTGTCCTCCTCTTCATTACTATTACATTATATTTTTATATTCCTGAAATAGTTATCTATTTTTTGTTTTTTTAAAAAATTCAAGATGTTTTTAAAAACATTTCACACTATTGTTTCATACACTGAGGTCTCATAGTGGAGTTAAATTGTGCTGGCAAAACATGGATTAATTTACAGTACTCTTCTGCTGACATCATGTGGAATTACATATTCTCTTGCATTTAATTCAACTCTGCTCTTGGTTCCTGGATGACTTCTGTTTGTTCATTCAGCATTTATTGAGTACCTAATATATGCTAGGCTAGGCACTGAGGTATTTCTTCAACAATGAATGAATGACTACCATTACTTTGGGATTGATAGGATATGAACTTCTGCAAAGTGGTGGTGATGTTTCCCCCTTTTCCTATAACCTCCATTGGCTCTGACACATAGCTGAAGGGAGGTAGTTAATAATAATTTATTTGTTGAAGGGTATTATACTGGACAATAATAACTACATGAGGGTGGAGTAGAAAAATGTAAGTGAAATCTGAAGTATTCAGATAACCTGTCTAGCACAAATGTCTTTATTCCGCTTTCTGACATGACAATGAAATCTGAAATTTATTACATCTATATCTAGTAAACACATTAATTACTTCATTTATTCAATTAATATTTATTGGGCTGCTGATTTATAATGCTATGTGTGAGTTAGAAACGGAATAAAAATGTTCCATTTTAAATAGCTCATAATATACCAAGAGAAAAATTCATTCATTCATTCATTCATTATTTATTTATTAAACATCTATTATATGCCAACCACTCTTCTTGACACTGGTGATATAGTTGTGAAAATGGAGCTTATATTCTGCTGGGAGAAAATACACAAAAAGCAAGCAAACAGATAGACAAGATAATCATGAAATGTGAAGGTCACAGTGAAGAAAATAGAGTGATGTAGTAGACTGGGGACATACTTTAGATGTAAATGTCATGAAGGTGTCTCTGAGGACATCTTCTTTTCTGCTCTAATTGCTGTGGCTAAAACTTCCAAAACTGTGTTGAATAATAGTGGTGAGAGTGGACAACCTTGTCTTGTTCCTGATCTTAGAGGAAATGGTTTCAGTTTTTCACCACTGGGAACAATGTTGGCTGTGGGTTTGTCATATATGGCCTTTATTATGTTGAGGAAAGTTCCCTCTATGCCTACCTTCTGGAGGGCTTTTATCATAAATGGGTATTGAATTTTATCAAAAGCTTTTTCGCATCTATTGAGATGATCATATGGTTTTTCTCCTTCAATTTGTTAATATGGTTTATCACATTGATTGATTTGCATGTATTGAAGAATCCTTGCATTCCTGGGATAAACCCTACTTGATCATGGTGTATGATCCCTTTAATGTACTGTTGGATTCTGTTTGCTCATATTTTGTTGAGGATTTTTGCATCTATGTTCATCAGTGATATTGGCCTTTAGTTTTCTTTTTTTGAGACATCTTTGTCTGGTTTTGGTATCAGGGTGATGGTGGCCTCTTAAAATGAGTTTGGGAGTGTTCCTCAGCCATAGTTTGGAAGAGCTTGAGAAGGATAGATGTTAGCTCTTCTCTAAATGTTTGCTAGAATTCGCCTGTGAAGCCATCTGGTCCTGGGCTTTTGTTTGTTGGAAGATTTTTAATCACAGTTTCAATTTCACTGCTTGTGATTGGTCTTTTAAATTTTCTATTTCTTCCTGGTTCAGTCTCGGAAGGTTGTGCTTTCCTAAGAATTTGTCCATTTCTTCCAGGTTGTCCATTTTACTGGCGTAGAGTTGCTTGTAGTAATCTCTCATGACCGTTTGTACTTCTGCAGTGTCAGTTGTTACTTCTCCCTTTTCATTTATAATTCTATTGATTTGAGTCTTCTCCCTTTTTTTCCTGAGTCTGGCTAATGGTTTATCAATTTTGTTTATCTTCTCAAAGAACCAGCTTTTAGTTTTATTGATCTTAGCTACTGTTTCCTTCATTTCTTTTTCATTTATTTCTGATCTGATCTTTATGATTTCTTTCCTTCTGCTAACTTTGGGGTTTTTTTTTGTTCTTCTTTCTGTAATTGCTTTAGGTGTAAGGTTAGGTTGTTTACTTGAGATGTTTCTTGCTTCTTGAGGTAGTATTGTATTGCTATAAACTTCCTTCTTAGAACTGCTTTTGCTGCATCACATAGGTTTTGGGTTGTCGTGTTTCCATTGTCATTTGTCTCTAGGTATTTTTTGATTTCCTCTTTGATTTCTTCAGTGATCTCTGGGTTATTTAGTAGTGTATTGTTTAGCCTTCATGTGTTTGTAATTTTTACAGACTTTTTCCTGTAATTGATATCTAGTCTCATAGTGTTGTGATTGGAAAAGATACTTGATACGGTTTCAACTTTCTTAAATTTACCAAGGCTTGATTTGTGACCCAAGATATGATCTATCCTGGAGAATTTTCCATGAGCACTTGAGAAGAATGTGTATTCTGTTGTTTTTGGATGGAATGTTCTATAAATATCAATTAAGTCCATTTTGTTTCATGTATCATTTAAAGCTTGTGTTTCCTTATTATTTTCAGTTTGGATGACCTGTCCATTGGTGAAAGTTGGGTGTTCATTCCGCTAGTATTATTGTGTTACTGTCGATTTCCCCTTTTATGGATGTTAGCATTTGCTTTATGTATTGAGGTGTTCCTATGTTGGCTGCAGAAATATTTACAATTGTTATATCTTCTTCTTGGATCGGTCCCTTGATCATTATGTAGTGTCCTTCTTTGTCTCTTGTAATAATCTTTATTTTAAAGTCTATTTTGTCTGATATGAGAATTGCTACTCCAGCTTTCTTTTGATTTTCATTTACATGGAATATCTTTTTGCATACCCACTTTCAGTCTGTATGTGTCCCTAGGTCTGAAGTGGGTCTCTTGTAGACAGCATATTTATGTCTTGTTTTTGTGTCCATTCAACCAGTCTATGTCTTCTGGTGGGAGCATTTAATCCATTTACATTTAAGGTAGTTATCGATACGTATGTACTTATTACCATTTTCTTAATTGTTTTGGGTTTGTTATTGTAGGTCTTTTCCTTCTCTTGTGTTTCCTGCCTAGAGAAGTTCCTTTAGCATTTGTTGTAAAGCTGGTTTGGTGGTGCTGAATTCTCTTAGCTTTTGCTTTTCTGTAAAGGTTTTAATTGCTCCGTTGAATCTGAATGAGATCCTTGCTGGGTAGAGTAATCTTGGTTGTAGGTTTCTCCCTTTCACCACTTCCAATATGTCCTGCCACTCCTTTCTGGCTTGCAGAATTTCTGCTGAAAGATCAGCTGTTAACCTTACGGGGATTCCCTTGTATGTTATTTGTTGTTTTTCCCTTGCTGCTTTTAATATTTTTTCTTTGTATTTAATTTTTTTTTTTTTTTTTGAGATACACGGGCCTCACACTGTTGTGGCCTCTCCCGTTGCAGAGCACAGGCTCCGGACACGCAGGCCCAGTGGCCACGACTCACGGGCCCAGCCGCTCCGCGGCATGTGGGATCCTCCCAGACTGGGACATGAACCCGTGTCCCCTGCATCGGCAGGTGGACTCTCAACCACTGCGCCACCAGGGAAGCCCCACCATTCTTTTTTCCAGGTCACTTATCCGTTCTTCTGCCTCAGTTATTCTGCTATTGATTCCTTCTAGAGAATTTTTAATTTCATTTATTGTGTTGTTCATGACTGTTTGTTTGCTCTTCAGTTCTTCTAGGTCCTTGTTAAACGTTTCTTGTATTTTCTCCATTCTTTTTCAAAATTTTGGATCATCTTTACTATCATTACTCTGAATTCTTTTTCAGGTAGACTGCCTATTTCCTCTTCATTTGTTTGGTCTGGCAGGTTTTTACCTTGCTTCTTCATCTGCTGTATGTTTCTCTGTCTTCTCATTTTGCTTAACTTACTGTGTTTGGGGTCTCTTTTTCGTAGGCTGCATGTTCATAGTTCCCATTGTTTTTGGTGTCTGCCCCAGTGGCTAAGGTTGGTTCAGTGGGTTGTGTAGGCTTCCTGGTGGAGGTGACTTTCTCCTGTGTTCTGGTGGATGAGGCTGGATCTTGTCTTTCTGGTGGGCAGAACTGCGTCCAGTGGTGTGTTTTGGGGTGTCTTTGACCTTATTATGATTTTAGGCAGCCTCTCTGCTAATGGGTGGGTTTGTTTTCCTGTCTTGCTAGTTGTTTGGCATAGGGTGTCCAGCAGTGTAGCTTTCTGGTTGTTGAGTCGAGCTGGGTCTTAACTTTGAGGTGGAGATCTCTGGGAGAGCTTTCCCCGTTTGATATTATGTGGAGCTGGGAGGTCTTTGGTGTACCAATATTCTGAACTCATCTCTCCCACCTCAGAGGCACAGGCCTGACCCCTGGCTGGAGCACCAAGACCATGTCAGCCACACAGCTCAGAAGAAAAAGGAGAAAGAAAGAGAGAGAGAGAGAGAGAGAGAGACAGACAGACAGAGAGACAGAGAAACAGAGAGACATAGAAAGAGAGAAAGAAAGAAAGAAAGAGAAAGAAAGAAAGAAAGAGAAAGAAAGAGGGAGGGAGGGAGGGAAGGAGAGAGGGAGGAAGAAAGAGAATAAAATAAAAACAAAGTTATTAAAGTAAAATTTTTAAAAAATTATTAAAATTAAAAAGTTATTAAAGAAAAGAAAATATAGAGAAAGAAGTAAGAGAGCAACCAAACCAAAAAACAAATCCACCAATGATAACAAGTGCTAAAAACTATATTAAAAAAAAACCACTGACCGACAGATCCCTAGCACAAATGGTAAAAGCAAAGCTATACAGACAAAATCACACAAAGAAGCATACACATACGCACTCACAAAAAGAGAAAAAGGAAAAAAAAATATATCTATATACAAAAAAAGAAGAGAGCAACCAAATCAATAAACAAATCTACCAATGTTAATAAGCTGTAAATACTAAACTAAGTTAACATAAAACCAGAAACAAATTAGATGCAGAAAGCAAACCCCAAGTCTACAGTTGCTCTGAAAGTCCACCGCCTCCATTTCGGGATGATGCGTTATCTATTCAGGTATTCCAGAGATGCAGGGTATATCAGGTTGACTGTGGACATTTAATCTGCTGCTCCTGAGGCCTTTGGAAGAAATTTCCCTTTCTCTTCTTTCTTCACAGAGCTCCTGGGGTTCAGCTTTGCATTTGGCCCCAAATTTAAATTTTGGCCTCTGCGTGTAGGTCGCCTGAGGGCGTCTGTTCCTGCCCAGACTTGGGGGGGTTGGTTAAAAGAGTGGCTGATTTGGGGGCTGTGGCTCACTCAGGTTGGGGGGAAGGAGGGGTATGGAATGTGGGGTGAGCCTGCGGTGGCAGAGGCCAGCATGACATTGCAACAGCCTGAGGCGCACTATGTGTTCTCCCAGGGAAGTTGTCCCTGGATCACGGGATCCTGGCAGTGGTGGGCTGCACAGGCTTCTAGTAGGGGAGGTGTGCATAGTGACCTGTGCTCGCACACAGGCTTCTTGGTGGCTGCAGCAGCCTTAGCATCTCATGCTGGTCTCTAGTGTCCACACTGATAGCCATGGCTCGTGCTCATCTCTGGGGCTTGTTGAGGCAGTGCTTTGAGTCCCCTGTCCTTGTGCACCCCGAAACAATGGTCTCTTGCCTCTTAGGCAGTTCCAGACTTTTTCCCGGACTACCTCCTGGCTAGCTGTAGTGTACTGGCCCCCTTCAGGCTGTGTTCACGCACCAAACTCCAGTCCTCTCCCTGGGATCTGACCTCCGAAGCCCAAGCCTCAACTTGCAGCCCCCGCCCACCCCGGCCGGTGAGCAGACAAGCTTCTCAGGCTGGTGAGTGCTGGTTGGCAGTGATCCTCCGTGTAGGAATCTCTCTGCTTTGCCCTCCGCACCCCTGTTGCTGCGCTCTCCTCCGTGGCTCCAAAGCTTCCCCCCTCCGCCACCCGCAGTCTCCGCCCGCGAAGGGGCTTCCTAGTGTGTGGAAACTTTTCCTCCTTCTCAGCTCCCTCCCCAAGGTGCAGGTCCATCCTTATTCTTTTGTCTCTGTTTTTTCTTGTTTTTTTTTGCCCTACCCAGGTATGTGGGGAGTTTCTTGCCTTTTGGGAAGTCTGAGGTCTTCTGCCAGCATTCAGTAGGTGTTCTGTAGGAGTTGTTCCATATTTAGATGTATTTCTGGTGTATGTGTGGGGAGGAAGGTGATCTCTACATTTTACTCCTCTGCCATCTTGAAGGTCTCCCCCACATTTCCATTTTGAAAAGATATGTTGACCTTTGTGTGTAGACTGGAGTGAGCAGAGTCTAGAGGGAAAGTGGGAGGGTAATTAGAAAGCTAGTTTTCAGTCTAGGCAAAAGATAATGTTGGCTTAGATTGAGTTATTTTTCAAGACACATCCGCTCTCTTCCTCCTCCACCGTGGGTTGGAGTATGCTTCCCTTCCCTGGCCAGCCTTTGAGACTGACCGTGTGCTTGCTTTGGCCAATGGAAAGTGACAAGATATAACACAGGCAATAGTTTTAAATGTTTTAGTGCAGGGGTCCCCAACCCTTGGACCATGGACCCGTACTGGTCTGTGGCCTGTTAGGAACTGGGCCACACAGCAAGAAGTGAGCAGCTGGCAAGCGAGTGGAGCTTCATCTGTATTTACAGCTGCTCCCCATCGCTTGCATTATCGCCTGAGCTCCACCTCCTGTCAGCATTATGGTGAGTTGTATAATTATTTCATTATATATTATAATATAATAATAATAGAAAGGAAGTACACAGTAAATGTAATGGGCTTGAATCCTCCCAAAACTATCCCCCCATCGTCTGGTCCGTGGAAAAATTGTCTTCATGAAACTGGTTCCTGGTGCCAAAAAGGTTGGGGACTGCTGTTTTAGTGGTTTAACTTGTATGTCTTACTCCTTGGTCTGCCATGAGAAGACCATGCCCCAGGTAGCTGCCCCTCCGGCATGGCCCATCTAAGCCACATGCCTCAGAGCCTGAAGCGGAGCTGCTCTGGCCAAGTCAAAGAACCATGAGCAAGAATCATCTAAACTTATAATCCACTGAGTTTTGGTTTGGTTTGGTATGTAGCATTATTGTGGTGGTATTAGTGACACTGGAGGAAATTGGTAAATTTGATATATTTTAGTGACAGGTTATGAGTTTCTGGTTTGAGTGGGTGGCTGTGTGGTGATGTCATTTACTGACACAAGAAAGACAAGAAAGAACAGTGTTTGGAAGAGAAGACCAAGGTTTCTATTAAATACATTATATTTGAAATGCTTATTAATATGCAACTTCACGTGTAAGACAATTATATACATGGGTCTGAAATTTTGAGGACAGGTATGGCCTGGAGGATAAAGTTTTAGAGTCACTGATGTATGGACATATTTACCTAAGGAACTGGATGAAATCTCCCAAGGAACAAGTGAAGTTAACACAAGTGAAAGGGCTTATGATAGAGGCTCATGGGACTGCATTTTTTAGAGGTCTGATAGAAGAAGGAGAGAGATTGAAAATGAGCAGCCAGGTGTTCATAGGATGGAGACCAGGAGAACTTGTCACATAGTCCCTACACAATACTATGGGAATTTGTATACAGATACATCCGGTTAGGGTTAGTGTTAGGGTTAAGGTCTTATTGTATCAATGTTAATTTCTTGGGTGGATATTGTGAATGTGTAGAGGATGTGCTTGTTTTTAGGAGTTATGTGATGAAGTATTTAGGGGTGAAATGTCATACTGTTTGCAACTTTCAAATTGTCCAGCAAAAAATAATGTATACACACATATTTACATAACTGTGTGCATACACATATATCAGTAAGGCTACAAAGTATTTGACTTAAACAACTAAATTAAGAAGCTTAATTTATTAGATGAGTACAGAACAACAGTGAGAGGATGTACATTTTCAGACAAGTATGGAACATTGTGAAAACTGACTACACATTGGTCTATTAAGTAGGGGTCAATAAATTTCAAAGATTTTAGAATTATATAAATCATGGTCTCTGATTACAGTGAAATTAAATTTTTAAATAATAACAATGATAATTTAAAATCCCATTATTTGGAAAATTATAGATTATTTATAGAAAGTATGGAGGATGGATTGGAGGGTATCATGGTTGGAAGCAGGAATCCAAGTGAGGAAGCTATTAGTGTTCCAGAGAAGAGATGGTAAAGCTCTGTGTTGAGACAGTATGAGTGGAAAAGTGGAAGGGATTTGATGACTGATTGTACTAGGAGGCTGAGGGAGAGTGAGTAGTAGAGGTGACTTCTGGGTTTTGAATGGATGGTGGTGTCATTAATTGTGAGAGTGGACATGTTGATTGGAATGTCTTTGGGACATGCATATAGAGATAGTTATTCAAATTTGGCCCTTGAGAGTGGTCTGATCAAGATATAGAGATTTTGTGAAGTATCCACATTTACATGATGAATATAGCCATGGGAGTGGACCAAATCATTTAAGCAAAGGGTTAGAAGGCAGTCAAGGAAAGAGCTGTGGGGCATACACAACAAGACTACAAGTTGAGGTAGTCATAGCAAAATGAGCCCATGAAGGAGACAAGTGAAATAGTCAGAAGTGAAGGAAATTGAATGGATGATTGACTCCAGATGAATGAATGATTGATTCCAGATGAACTCTGAGAAAAACATGGTAAATAGTGTTAAGGACTAGAGTTTTTTGGTTGGAAGTTCTAATGCCTTATGTTTCATTTGTTTGATTTCATTACAAAACCCCCAAATGTTCATCACTTTACCTGCATTTTCTTTTCCCAGTCTTCCTGTCTCTTACTAATCATTTTAACCAGAAGTGATTTATAGTTTATGTTCCAGAACTGAAATTCTAGAGTTGATGTAATTGTTTTAGAGACTAGATTTTACATAAAGGGAATGGTTATGAACTCAGAAATGTTATAATTTGCCCAAAGTCACACAGTAAGTCTTGTTCCCCATCTAAAGGTTTATCTAAACTAATTAGAAGTAATGTAGGATTTTCATATGCTTTAATTGCCTTTCTAGAAATCTTCATTAACTCTATACTACTTAAAAAAATTTTATTTATTTTTATTTTTGGCTCTGTTGTGTCTTCGTTGCTGCACACAGGCTTTCTCTAGTTGCAGCGAGCCGGGGGCTACTCTTTGTTGCGGTGTGCAGGCTTCTCATTGCAGTGGCTTCTCTTGTTGCAGAGCACCGGCTCTAGGCGCATGGGCTTCAGTAGTTGTGGCACGTGGGCTCAGTAGTTGTGGCTCGTGGGGTCTAGAGTACAGGCTCAGTAGTTGGGGCACACGGGCTTAGTTGGGGCACACGGGCTTGCTCCACGGCATGTGGGATCTTCCCAGACCAGGGCTCGAAACCATGTCCCCTGCATTGGCAGGAGGATTCTTAACCACTGTGCCACCAGGGAAGCCCCTATACTACTTTTTGAAAGGGGTGTAACTGCACTTATTTTCTATTTTGGATGCAGTACTAACATGATTTAGTTAAATGGTAATGTAGAGGGCTTTCAGTTTAGCGATTAAATGGATTATCCCTAAAGTTCTTAATACTTTTTTCTCAAAATGGGCATATCTTTTGCTTTATTAATTATTGTAGTAGCACAAGCTTAGTTCCTTTAGCATCACTGTAAAATTCACTCTCTAGATATCTGGGTTGCACGTCTCCTGACATTTCCCCACATCCTTTTTCTCCTTCACTTTTCTGAGTGATTTTCATGTTAGTTATGCTGTCCATTGAGAGTGGCAATCTTTTATTAATCATTATATCCTATATCTCCTCTCTAGGAGTTAGCATGACAATTTTCACTCAGTAGATATTCCTTAAATAAGTAAAATTAAAAATATGCATATTGGGTATCCTAGTGATTAAGAATGTAGGCTGTAGGGACTGCCTGCCTGGGTTTGAATATTGCCTCTACCTCCTGCTAGCTGTATAACCTTAGGAAAGTTAATCTCTGTTTCTCTGCTTCAGTGTTCTCATCTGTAAAATGGGGATAATAATAGTACCTAATTTATGGGGTGGTTGTGAGAATAAAATATGCTAATCTGTATACAGCAAGTAGCGCACTTGGCATATGGCAGATATTTTTAAATGTTTCTATTTTTACGACTCTAACTTATAAATTCTTTCTCTACTTCTTCACTTTAATACGATATTTCTCAACTTACTGTGTATCTTTATGTAAAGTGTGTCTTTTGAGCTCTGTAGTCACTCTCCAAAGTAAGCATGGCAGAAATTATCCTTTTCCCATAGTTAGGCACCTGAGGCCCCGGGAGCTCTGCCTGGGGGCAGTGGAGCAGAGTGAAGAAGAGTGAATTTACAGTCAGAGGGATATGGGTTTGTGCCCTGGCTCTGCACCTTTTAACTTAGATCTTTGGTAAACTGTTTTCCTGTATAATAGAGAATAATCACAATACTTCACCAAAAAACAATAGAACAGTTTTGAGGTTTAAGTGTGAGATAATTCACAGGGAATGCTAACCAACACCCCTGATATAAATAGTCAATAAATATTAGCATTCTGTTTTCCATTTCTCCCAATTTTTTGTGTTCTTTGTTATACATTTTAAATCTAGATTATATAATGCTATCGACTATGCTCTTTTATTTGTTAGCATTTACAAACCAAGTAGTTTGTAAAATTTCTAAAACAGAGGGTTGAATCTCATATGTTCTCTGTATCTTTAATATCTTTTTAATATACCTGAACTAGTAACTAGAATGTCTTTAATAGATACATGACTTAATATTTTGTTGCAGTGTTTCAAACTGTGTTGGTCCCATTATTTGTACAAAATAGAAAGTAATAGGTATTTAAAAAATATTTATGTAGGTTTCTTTATAGACTCTAAGAACTAGATTTTTTAAATAGCAGAACCTTTGCCTTTTGTGGACTTCAGTCTTTCTATCAAATGGAGGAGATTTCTGGAGCACTCAGTGTTCCTATTTACATTAACTAATGATTGCGAAATTATTTTAAAATAGCAGGCTCTGCAATAAAACCTAAGCCTGCTGAAGATAAGGATGATAATAATGCTGATATGTATAAACGAGGCTTTTTGTACTCATTGGAATGTGCTGTATTCTTGCAGACATTTCTCTGGAAGCTATCTCCTTTCTGATATATGCAGTTCATTTACTCTACACTTTCAGTCCTAAATTTTAGTAATTGCAAAACATCTGAGGAGCATGGGGTGGAAAAAAACACTTAAATGTTTATTTTTACCATATCTTTGTGTTAGTAATTTTTTTGAAAAATATCATACCTATTATTAAAAAAATCTGTGATTTGCAGTTTAATTCAAAGAATGCACTTAGAACTTGAAAACTTATAGTATACAATTAAAGCTTTTCTTTTCTTTCGAATTCCAGAACAAGTTAATCTGGGTAAAATAGTGACTAATATTGATTCAGTGAGTAAAAAAATGGAGAAAGAGAAGCAACAGCACCATGCGAAGACCAGGTAATGTGTAATTGGTTAACTTATAGAAAACATACACTATTCTACTTTGCCAGTATTTGTTGACCAATTGTCATGGTTTGTCAAGTCTGTTAACACCCCATGCATGAGGCTAATTTGTCCTTCTGCTTGAGTACCTCAAAGCATATTAATTATCAAAATTTTAGTTTTCAGTTCAATTAACTTTTGAACTGGAAGATGTCTGAATAGTTAAGCAAACCATCTGGGTTTTACAGTGCATAAGCTCAAATCCAATTTGTGGCTTTCTTGAGAAAAATGCCATATTTTATGATAATATTACATAAGTTTGGTATTTTAATAGTTCATCTGCAGCTATTATGGAGCAGAGTTGTTATAATTTTTCTTTTTTAATATAATAATTTAAAGTTAGTCTTTTTCTAACAGAAGGTGAGGATGATCCTACTGAGCATAGTTTGAAGGCAGGAATTTTGAGCATTGCTTCTGCTTTCCAAAGGTGTCTGGAGATGGGTCAGTTACTTTTCTGAGTTATTCCACTAAATAACAGCATCATCTTTGGGGTAATGTTACAATTGTGTACATAATTTTTGGCCCTAAAGCTACAGATAGAACCTCTAAAGGCCCTTCAGCACAGTTTGTAGGAACATTTATACTTCTAGAATGTAAATACTGCTCTGTTAAAATGTATTTTTCAGTGGCTTGTTTTGTATTAATTCATTATATAACATGGTCAGAAATGTGGGGTAATTGGCACAGCTATAAATAATAGAAATTAGAAAAAATGTTGCTGTGACTGTAAAGAATGTCCTGGATCTTCCAACATTTATCCTGCAAACTGTGCTTAGCACTACAAGTTTTATGCTCAGAAGTAACCACTTTCTTGGCTTAAAGTGTAATACGATACTGGAATTTGGAAGAGTGGAGTATATGTACAGCTTTAATACTGAGGGTTTGGTTTTATCCATGGTAAGAGAAGATATTAATTAGGAAGGAAAATAAATGATTGTATTGGAAATATACTAGTTAAAAAAAATATTCTTTTGCCTTTACTTAAGTTAACCTGAGAGCCAGGTTGGTCTAGCAGAGTGTTACCTGCTAAAAGAGTAGTTAATATAGCAATTTAACCAAACAGTTTAGAATTTCAGCTAAACTTTAAAACTAGAAAAGCTAACTGAACTAATGTTGAAAAACTACCATTTTCAGTATATTTAGATGGGGCTGTAATCCAAGGAAGAATAGTGATAATTTAGGGAAAATTAGAGCACTCATTAATAAACCTGATCAGGTTTAACATCTTTCAGTATGTCTTTCTCAAGAGAGTTGAGTATTTCCCAAAGAATTGTTTCTTCAGCAACTGGTGAAAGATAAAGATCTCTTGACATCCTAACAATCCATGTTTAATGAAAACAAATCCTGCTTAATGAGGAAGATCAACACCCTTTGAAACTAAGAGCAAGTACTTCAATGACAGCCTGGGGTACATAGAGACTGAACTTCAATCCACTAAGGCTGCCTTGTCTTTTTTTTTTTTTTTAATGCGGTGTGCGGATCTCTCACTGTTGTGGCCTCTCCCGTTGCGGAGCACAGGCTCCGGACGCGCAGGCTCCGGACGCCCAGGCTCAGTGGCCATGGCTCACGGGCCCAGCCGCTCGCGGCATGTGGGATCGTCCCGGACCGGGGCACAAACCCACGCCCCTTGCATTGGCAGGCGAACTCTCAACCACTGCGCCACCAGGGAAGCCCTGCCTTGTCTTTATTTATAGCTAACTTATGGCGGTAACTTGTTTCCTGCCACAGCAGTTGGCTTCTTTTCATAAATGTTAGAAGTGACTTAGCCATGAGGGTATAAGCAACAGAAAGGAAAATGGAATCAGTCAGGAAATCAGGTAGGGGGTTGTTAACAATGCAGGGAAGGCTTTTGGACTAATTAGCATGAACTGCCCAACTCTTTGTGAGACCCTGGAAAGGTTTCTGTTCAAGACAAATAGAACCCAGAGAGAGGAGTTGTACAGAAACGACTTTTAATTTCCTAGAAGATGCTGTGGAAAACACTAATTTTTAAGGTGACACATAATATTTTTAGGTAGACCATAAAAATATTGACCCAACAAAAGAAATTTCCTTGGAAAATACATGAAGAAATATGATGGAATCTTATAAATGTATGGTTTTTTTTCCTTTTCCCAAATTTCTCTATGTTTGACTTGCAAAGGAAAACAAAATTGAATACTTCTGCAGTTTCAAGTTTAAGCTTAAGGAACTGAAGTTCTTCAATACACCTTTGAATTCTAACTTCAAAGATTAATTGTCATACATTAAATACTCTTTTTATTTCAATAATGATAAATGTGAGTGCATTCTAAATATTAATTTTCCATCAAGGAAATTTATTTATTATGCATTTATTTATTAGAGCTAATTTTTTAGTTAATAATATTTGGTACATTTGAAGGTATGACAACTGCATTTCTGTAAACGCATTCTGTATTTCAGGCAAGTGAGCCTTAACTTCTTCCCGTAGTTTTGTGATCAGTGGGAGTTTCTTATGTGTTACATAACAATTTGTATTTAGGTTATTCTGATCAATTTAATAGCAGAATGAGGGTACTATAAAATAATGATAGAATTCCTCATGGCATTTCACATTTGTGTTGAAACAACTCTGGTATTTCACCTTAGTGTTTGCACAATATTTTGCTTAAGTGAACGAATTGTGGTCTACTTCTGTTAGAATCTTTCATTAATAGGGAATCATTGAAAAATGCAATTAATAGTTCTAATTTGGAGATTTAACTAATAGTTAACCAGGGACTAGTTATAAGGAAGCAAAGCAAACTACAACTATGTATGTTGATCCCATTCTTGATCATATAAATAAAATTCTAGAATTTCAAATGGAGTTTTGCAAAGCTGCCTGCATACTCAAACCTCTCGTATTTTCCCTTGACAATGTGATTTTGTCATATAAGGGGTACCTCAGTTCTTTGGCCAACTGCATAAACGTGAGCACATGAGTGACAGACTAATGGATCCTATAAGTCACTCATTTATTTACTATTTATTGAACACCTACTATATGCCAGATATGAAACTCAAAAGCGGACAGTCACAGACTTTCTTCATAGACCCTAGTTTTTTGATGGGTAGAATGTTTTAAAATCCTAAAAATTTATGTAACATTTCTTTAATATTTGAACTAGCAATTGCATTTCTATACCAAAATAATGACGTGTATCTTTGTGCATTTACAAAGAAATATATTCACTATATGTTATCACGTATAAAAAATAAGCTAAAAAGTTCATGTACATTTATGTACACCTAAACATAGAGAAGGTGTGGGGTATATTACACATGTTAATCATGACAAATGGAGTGAGTATAAAGTAGTAATAAGGCGCTTAGTTCCTTAAATCCCACTGCCTGGATTCAAATCCTGGCTCTACCCATTTGTAGCTGGAGTAATCTGAACTATATACTATTTAACCCCTAAATCTCTTAGTCTCTTCCTTTATAAAATGAGTATAATAATAGTAAATATTCAGAGGCTTGTTGTGAGTATTAAATGTGGTAAGACACATAAAGGGCTTAGAATAGTGCTCAGCTCATAGGAAGCATTTAAGGCTTTGCAATTATTATTCATGTACTAGGGTAGTGAACTAGGGGTAATTTTTATTTTCTTACTTTTGCTTATTTACATTTTCTAAAGTTGCTACATGGTGCCCGTTTTTTGATTCAGCTGACTTGGTTGAAGCTCTCCAAGTCATGATAGGAAAACATATTACTTAAAATCTCTTGCAAAACAGAAGAAATAGATATGATGCATGTTCATTTTTCTGATTTTTATTAGAATTTTTCTTTCAGAAAGCAAATGTTCCTATGTTATCCCTGCTTAGATCCAGCAAAATTTGGTATTATTTTGTCTTCATTCAATAATAAATATTTATAGAGGGCCTACCATGTGCCCCTTGCTCTGCAGTGAGGGTCCTGATGATACAATAGTCATAGTCTCTGTCGATAGGAGATGAGGTTTTCTCTCCATGATTAGCATCTAATCCTGTAACATTTCTCTCCATGATTAGCATCTAATCCTGTAACATTAGTCTAGAAAGTTTGATTACTAGTAAATCACTCAAAGCTCTACCTTCATGTTTTGGAAACAGAATGGTGGACTCATTTTGTGCCTTCCCCATCATCAACCTTGGCTTGCACTTACAACCCATGACCTCCTCTTCCATGGGGCTTTTGAAAGAAAATGGTGAGTCATACTGCTTAAGTGTGGTAGCAACACAGTGACTTTCATTATTTTGTATTCATTTAAAATGCAAAGTCACACAGCTGGTATTGAACAGTCATTTCCTTTATATTTCATTTCAAATAATGTGTCACAAGATAGAGATTTCGGAAACAACCACTAATAACTAATTTTTTAGCTCCTTTATTTGAACTTTAGAGATTGAATTTTTTTTAATGTGTGTAAATATTGAAGGTTTTAGGAAATTATAAGGATAAATTCTTATAATTTTAAATGTGTCTCTATAGTTGAGTTTTTGTTGTTTTAAAAAAATATGTATTTCTTCAAAAGAAAATATAGATGACCCTCTTATGTCCCTTAAGTGTGATTGAGCAACTCTGGAACTTGGTGAGCTATGTGATGACCTTGGGGGCTGTTGATTCAAAAACTATTTTGTAGTTTTCCCTCTTTTTAACTTGTTAGTCATGTTCTTGAGCTTCAGGCTGTCATTAAGAGAAAACTCTTCTTGTAGGGTGGGACTTTGATTGATTTTGGAATGCATTTTTGAAAATTTGCAGAATAAACTCCTCCTTGGTTTCTCAAGGCACTCTTGTTTAAAATTTCCTTTATCCATCTACAATTTTACCAGCCTTTATTTGTTTGGATTATTACAGAAGGAATTTAAACATCAACTGGAGGCTCATCAAACACATTTTTATTAATCGAACCAATATTCATCCAAACTATTACTGTTTGTGAATATAGTGTCAGAATCTTGAACACATACAATAGGTCTATTTAAAATATTTGCTTCTTGTATTTGTCCATAGCTTAAGTTCTTTTAAGGCTTGATCAGATAATTTGAAGCCCCAGGGTAGTAGAATAATGTGTGGGTCTCAGTTGAGTCTAGCATTAAGTATGTATGTGAAGAGGTAAGTGCTATCAAAAATTCCTCATATGGTACAGGGTCTGGTGGTGAAATAGTTTTAATAGATAACAGTCTTAAAATCTGATAACCCTAGGGACTTCCCTGGTGGTCCAGTGGTAAAGAATCTGCCTTCCAATGCAGGGGACACGAGTTTGGTCCCTGGTTGGGGAACTAAGATCCCACATGCTGCAGGGCGACTAAGCCCGCGCGCCACAACTACTGAGCTCTTGTGCCTCAACTAGAGAGCCTGCGTGCTGCAAACTACAGAACCCACATGCTCTGGAGCCTGTGTGCCACAACTAGAGAGAGAAAACCACACATTGCAACTAGAGAGAAGCCCGCCCGCTGCAACGAAGAGCCCACATGCCTCAACGAAATTTCTGCGTGCCACAACTAAGACCCGATGTAGCAAAATAAATAAATAAGATAAACAAATAAAATATTTAAAAAAAAACCAACCTGATGACCCTGAAAACTGATGTTTACAGCCCTTAACTACGATGTAGTCAAAATTCTACTAATTGTGTGACATTTAGAGTTTATTCAGGATCATCCTAAGGGTTGATAAAAGCCTCTATTTTCAAATACCATCCACCTCAGGTAAATCACATGTGTCTTTCCCTTGTGGAGGAGCCTATTAGCCCATTGAAGTGTTTGGTAATTCTCATGGCTTTAGTTTGAAAGTAGATATGTGAGTCTTCTTTCTCTGTATATGTGGAGCTTACTATACAGGAGCTTGACCACTGTTCATTTAGTGCTAAAGATAAGATAGAAGACCTTTCTTCTAAAATATTTGTTGAGAGAATCCCAGTTACTAGCTATAGATTATTGTGAAATTGTGAGTGTAAGGCTGGCACCTACATGATATGTTTTGAGATTTGCTAAAGGTTCTAGCTGTGCAAAAATGTTCTGCTGAAATATCTGAAATATTTACTAATAGAACTATAGCTTCATGAAAGCTAAAGAATTCATATACTTATCACAGTGACTGCCACATATTGGGCATTAATAAACATTTGTTAAATGAATGTATGAATGAATGAAGATAAATTAATAGGAGAAGCCACTCAAATGGAATATACTTCTGTATGTATCTATGTGTCTGTTTCTATACAGTAAGCTAAAACTTGATAACTGATAAAAGAAAAAAGAATTTGGGAAAATAAAATACAATAATAACAGCAGTGAATATAAACATGCAAAAGAATAACACTGGACACTATCTTTTTATAGTTCTTATTTATGCTGATTTTATGTAGACTGCTCAGATACCATAAAAATAAGTAAAATGTTATGCAGTGTACTTTACATGATTTAAAACCAAATTGTTGGGCAGATTATTAGTTTTATGATGTAAGTCTCTCAATACTCATAAACCTCATGGGAAATTTAAAGTTAAACAGGCTAAAAGTATAAAAAATGGCAGTAAAAATCATTATTTCCAAATGCTACAGGGTAGCTATTCTTTTTTCCTTAAAATGAAAGTTATTTTTAATCAAGTAAGAATGGGAATTTCATCACTGCTTTGTTGTATGTGAGGTTTTTGTTTTATTTTGTTTGGTTTTAAGCTAAATTGCTCTTTTATAATTGCAACATTTTTAAAAATAAGGGCAGAAATATCTGAGGACCTGTGGCCAGAAACTTATTTTATGTAAGCTACTAGTAAAATGTGAAAAATGTTGATTTTCTTTTTGAATAACCTAGGTGTGGTCCTGGCTTTGTGTCTTGGGTGAAGAAATAATGAATATATTTTTTATGCTTGCTAATTTTTTAGTTCATTTTAAGACTAGAGTCTAAAAATTTGTACAACAAAGCCTTTTATCCACATATTATTGTAACTCTTTTTAGTAAGTTACAGCTTCACTGAATGTCTGAAACAGCCACTGAGGTCTGTTTAACAACAGAATGTTGCTTAAATTGTGAGAGAATATAGATCTTGTGGTTTTCTCTGGGGTGTATGGTAATTTACTGGGCTCTTAAAGTTGCCCAGTTTTTTTTTAGGATAAATAAATTATTCTTATTAAAGGAAAAAGGAGAGGAAATTAGAACATAGGAATTAAGACAAAGTCATGATTTCTATCCTTTTGATATATAGTATATAATAATAATATATTTATAATATTATATATGTAAATGTATGTACCTTATACTGCTTGAAGCCTTGCCTTTTAAAGCAGTATAGCACAGTGATTAAGAGTGAAGGCACTGGAGTTATTGTAGTTACTCTGATGAGGTTAGAATTCTGACCCTGCCAGTTTCTAGCTGGGAAACCTCATTCAAGTTAATCACTCTGTGACTCAGTCTCCTCATTGGTTAAATTGGGAATAATAACAATACCTACCTAAAGTTTTTTTGATAATGCTTGTGAAGTATATATCATACATCCTAGTGCTTAATAAATTGAGCTGTAATTCTTAGCTACAGTTCCCTTGATATACATAGTAAAGCATGATACACTTGAAAAGGCTTTGACCCTGTCCTAAAGGACGTATTACTAGAAGCACAAGACACACCTCATTACGACTTTGCCTTACACTATCAAAGCACTGAACTCAGGAAGTGAGGTTTATGGTTATTGTATAAACACAATCATGGCAGCCTTTCCTGGATTCAACTATTTTTGCCATTGTCATTGTTCACATCCTATTCTAGACCTTGACTCTGCCTGTTTGCCCTCCTATTTCAGTGAATTTGGAAGGTCATTCTTAAAATGATATTCCTCAAGCACACCTTTCACTTTTCTCCCCATCTTTATGATTCTAATGGAATAGGCCCATGGTAGAAACTCTTTAACAGACTTTATCAAAGAGAGTTCTAGGAAGGTGGCCATGTGTCAAAGAAGCCCACGTTGCTGTCCATAAGAACCAGTTCTCTGTGTGGCCTGGTGCAGATCCTTTCAGTTCTCTGTCATCCTCAAGGAAAGAATGAAACTGCCCTCAATGAAAGGGATGAAAGGTTAGAAAATGTCCTTTTCCTGTATGGCTGCTTCTCAGATATTAAAACCTCTCTACATAATCATTGGCAGGAGAGAAGAGGACCAATCCCCCCAGACTCTGCTCTTGGCAAGATTTCTTACCTCTCCCTACTTGCTAGGTTCACAGCCTTGAGACCCTCAGGATGAATCTTATTAAATATGTCCTTTAACTCTGTCTATATTAGTCTCCACAAGACACCAAGGACTTCCAGGTCAACTCTTATCATCAAAACCCCACTATCTATATAATTCTGTATGTCTTTCTTCTCTGAGTTTATCCCTCACCCTTCCCACCTCTGAAACCTGTTTACTGTTATCCTTGAACTGCTAGCCAGTAGCCAGCAAAAATCCTGAATCCTTAACCTCTTCTAAGTGTTCCTTTCACCTTCTTGGTCTAGTTGAAATCTGTGCTCTGTCCCCAACCCTCAGGACATTTATTTCTCTGCTGCTCTCTTAAGAGGTGATGGTCTTCTCTCTCTCTCATGCTTCATGTCTCTGGGACTGGAGATGGTGAGGTGATCTCCTTATTCCTCATGATGTTTCTAGACCATTCTCCCTCCCTCTTCACTAAATCTCCCAGCTTTGAATATCATGTCATCAAATGATATCCTTCATTACCTCTCCTTCCTACTGTAATCTATTGATTTGTATCCATTCTCTCATATCCTAAAGAATTTAGCCCTTGGATCCTTGTAACTTTTACTAGCTCTAGTCTTGTAATAACTCTTTGTGATTTTGGTATCCAAATAAATGAGCTCTGTAACTCATTGGCTTCTTGATTCCTTGAGTTCTTCTCCTCCAATGAGTTTGGTGCCTTTCATACTATATACACATATGTATGTGTGTATATATATATATATATATATATATATATATATACACACACACACACACACACACACACACACACATATACACACATATACATATATATGTGTGTGTGTGTGTGTGTGTGTATATATATATATATATATTCTCTGAAAGTTATGGCCTAGAGACCTTTGAAATAGTTCCAAAATCTCATTTTGAAGAGCACTACCAGTCAACCAGACTACCTTCTAAACTCCAACATTTTTTTTAACTCCCACTGGGTGTCTGGGGGCCCCCAGTGTTCATAGGCCTGGAGATTAATTTTTGAATTTTTTCTCGAGCTATACTCATTCTCTTGGTAATTTTATCTAATCCATAGCTTTAACTACCATTTATATGCAGATGACTCAAATTTATATCTCCAGCCTGGTCATTCTCCTCAATTCCAGCTCACATTCAAATGCTTAATCAACATTTCTGCCTGGGTTTTTATTACGCATTTCGAACTTAACATGTCTGACTCAGGAACTTTGTACATGTTGTTTTCTGCCTGGAAAGCTCTTTACCTTAGACGTCACAGCATCACTCCATTACAAATTCTGGGCTTTGTTCAGATGCCTTCAGATCAGTGAAGCCATTCCTGACCAGCCTATTATAGTAGCAACTATACCCCCCACCCAGCCCCATTTACCAATCCTGCTTTATTTTGATCTCTAACATTTAAGTCCTCAGGACATATTGCCTACTTACTTATCTGGTTTTGTCTACTCCTGCTATAATGTAATCTCCATGAATGCAGATAGTTTTGACTGATTAATTCATTAATAAATCCCTTGGACCCAGAATCATTCCTGGAACATAGGAAGTGCTCACTATATTTTGTTGGATGAATGAAGATAACTGCTATTTTATTTTCTAAAAGAGTGGTAAAAATTTTCATGTTTATTTTTTCTATTCAATGAGGAAAGTTATCTAATTTATCAGAATAAATATTTTCACCAATGGAGCTCAAATATGTTTTTGTCATTTTGAATAAAAAACTTACAGCTAGAAAAAATACAGCTGTGTGTGTGTGTGTGTGTGTGTGCACGTGTGCACGCATGTTTCTGAGCATATCGTGAACAACCATGTAAGGAGAGACTTCTGGGTACAGGACACCTAAAATTTCTACTTAAATATTAAAAAAATAACTTTAGTAACCTGGCTGAACTGCCAGGAAAGGACAAAAATAACAAAAGCAGAAAATATAAGAAAGCCTGATTCCATAGGGGTTTAATGTTCCTTAGAGTAATTTGTTTTTTAGGGCTTATACTTATTCCTGGTGGCCTAGAACTTTCCTAGTTTAAAAAAAAAAAAAAACTGGCATCACTTTTCTCTGTTTTCCTGTCTGTCTATCTATCTATCTACGTATCTATCAGCATTTATTGTACATGCATGTATTTGTTGTCTGGCCTCAGGTATCTAGAATTAGATTAATAGAAATTACTGTTTCATGATGCATTATCATCACTTGTCCATGAATTGCCCTCTTTAATTTATTTTTTGTATTATTTAGTATTATCATGAACACAAATAAAATCATCCCTCAGCCCCAAAACTATAATATTGACAGAAACTATCATCTACCGTGCCTCTTGCAAATTCTATCCCTTTGCTTCCACCCCAGATTTGGAGGAATTCTGTTACATTCTTGGTACTAATCCTTTGTTAATTATATTGTGGCTAGTCTTTTCACTTTATTTAAGGTGTCTTTGATAAACAAATAATATTGATTCAAATACAGTAAAATTTAGCAAAAATCTTATCCTCTCCGGGATAATAAAAGGGCTATGAAGCACTTTAGATTTGCTCTTCCTCCGTTTTGAATTTCTTACTATCATTTTCCATTATTTCAATTTTCTCTTTTTTAAAACTTTAACCCCACAAGCCATGCCATAATTATTATTAATTATTAAAGATAATGTTTATTTAGATATACCTGCCTCCAGGTAGATTAAGAATTGAGAAAAACAAATTTTTAGAATGAAATACAGATGGATATGAAATATCCTTCCTTTTATTTAGGCCTTCTTAGAACTGTCTCAATAATATTTTACAATATTCTGCATTTTTAAAAAAGATTTATTTCTATGCATTTGATGTTTTTGATGCTATTTTAAATGGTGTCTAAAATTTTATTTTATCCCTACCCCCTTTTCTGGAATATAGAAATCCAGTTGATCTTTTTTGCACGGACCTTATATCTTTATGGCTTTTATAAATTAACTTACTACTTCTAGTAGTTTATCTGGTGTATATATTGCTCATTTTAGACTTTCTATATACACAATCATGTTGTCCATGAATGATGATAGTTTTTGTTCTTTCCTTCCTATTCTAGAGCTTTTATTTATTTTTTCTTACCTTATTGTGGTAGTGAACACTTCCTACACTATGTAAAATAGAAGTGGTGAGAAGGTTTCTTGTCTCATTTCCTATCTCAGAAGGAGTTATTATATATGTTAGCATTAAGTATAATGTATTGTGTTTATTATAGACTCTCCTTCTTATACTAAAAAGTTCCTAGGTTGCTAAGAGTTTATCATGAATCGATGTTGTACTTTATCAAATGATTTTCTCTTTATCTCTTAAGATGATTGTATGATTTCCCTCATTTGTTCTTTTTTTTTAAAATAAATTTATTTATTTTATTTATTTATTTTTGGCTGCAGTGGATCTTCGTTGCTGTGCGCAGGCTTTCTCTAGTTGCGGTGAGCGGGGGCTACTCTTTGTTGCGGTGTGTAGACTTCTCATTGTGGTGGCTTCTCTTGTTGCAGAGCACAGGCTCTAGGCCCATGGGCTTCAGCAGTTGTGGTACACGGGCTCAGTAGTTGTGGCTCACGGGCTCTAGAGTGCAGGCTCAGTAGTGGCGCACGGGCTTAGCTGCTCTGCAGCATGTGGGATCTTACCGGACCAGGGCTCGAACCTGTGTCTGCTGCACTGGCAGGAGAATTCTTAACCACTGCACCACCAGGGAAACCCCTCATTTGTTCTTTTAATGTAGTGAATTATACTCATTGGTTTTCAGATGTTAAACTAATCTTCAACCCTGGAATAAACCTAATATGAATTCAATTTGCTAATATTCTTTTGAGGGTTTTTTCTTTTTACTGAAGAGAGAAATGACCTGCAATTTTGCTTGTTTTCATCTTCTTTCAGTTTTAGTAAGTTATGTTTATAATGATATTCTAAATTGTCAAAAGTATTGCCATAAAATTTTCCACAGTAACGTTTGTACTGATGTCTTCTTTTTAATTTTTGATATTAATTATTTAGGCGCTCTCTCTCTCTCTCTTCCCCCACCTCCCTCTCCTCCTCCCTCCCCCTCTTCCTTCCTCCTGTTTCTCTTTGGTCAGTTTTGCTAAAGTCAGTTAACTTTATTGTTTTCTTTTTTATTTAAACCAAATTTTTAGCTTTGTCAAATTTCTCTATAGTACACTGCTGTCTATTTCATGAATTTCTATTAATTGCTATATTTTCCTGATCTTCATGCTGTGGTCAGCTCTGACTGAGCACCTTGAGACCCTAATATTTGTTATTTGGTTTTACTTCAGCATTTACTCATAACAATGAACACTTTCTAAATTCTGTTATATATGGTATTGTTATCTAATAAGTGTGATGCAGTCTTCTCTCAGTAAAATGGATGAGTTTTTTGAGGACATCAGTCCTTCTTTAAAAATAGCCGATAGAAAGTGGAAGACACATGAGATCTCAAAAAATGTTTTATAAATAGTCCTCGTTCCCCTGTGAAGATCGCTTAAAATGAAACCCTCACAATTAGACTCATATTAAGATCAATAGCAAATTTTTAGTTTTCATTTCTTTTTGTTATAAAAATACATATAATCATACTAAAGAACATTTGGAGAAAAGAAAAAACTTGTCCATTAGTGCCACCACCCTCTCCATGACTAACAACTTGTTTATTTCCTTCCAATTTTGTTCCCTTTGCATCTTTTTAAAACCTAGTGGCTATACAAATTTTGATTTTTTTCTAATTAAGTCTATTAATTTCCTTTCATTAATTGGATATAAATGTCCATTTCATTTCTTCCCAGTGATTGTAAGAGAATTCTCCTCCATGTACCCGGGTAGCAAACTCTCCAGCTTCTTCACCTGCCTGCCCCTCCAGGGCTTACTCAGTGTACTAGTTAGCTTGGGCTGCCACAACAAAATACTATGCACTCGGTGGCTTAAACAACAGACGTATTTTCTCACAGTTCCAGAGGCTGGAGGTCTGAGATCAGGGTGCCAGCATGATTGGGTTCTAATGGGAGCTCTCTTCCTGACTTGCAGCCTTGTAGCTGTTTTCTCACCTGGCCTTTCCTCAAACCATACATTCAAAGAGAGAGAAGTCTCTGGTCTTCTCCTATCCACTAATCCCATCATGAGGGCCGCATACTTATGATCTCATCTAAACCTAATTATCTCCCAAAGATGCCATGTCCGAATACCGTCTCATTGGTGGGCAGGGCTTCAACACATACGTTTTGTGAGGACACAGTTCAGTTCATGGCACTCAGTATCAGAGGAGGAAAAGACATGTTCTTTGTTCCTGCCTTCTGACACTGTGTGAAGGCAGCTGAAGGAAGAAAGGGAGGGAGGGAGGGAGGGAGTCTCAACCCATTTCAGAAGTGGAAAATAGATTTTTTAAAGTAACAAAATCTAAGATAGTAAAATCTCTAAATAGATTGTTTTATGCAAGTTTCCACTATATCATAACAGGTGGTGTGGGAGGTAGTTGATGCTTGTCTTGTGTACATTTATTTATTTATTTTATTGAAGTATAGTTAATTCACAATGTTGCATTAGTTTCAAGTGATTCAATTATACAAATATATATATATATATACACACACATATATATTCTTTGTCAGATTCTTTTTCATTATAGGTTATTATAAGATATTGAATGTAGTTCCCTGTGCTACACAGTAGATCCTTGTTGTTTACCTGTTTTATATATAGTCCTGTGTGTATGTTAATCCCAAACTCCTAATTTATACCCCCCCACCCCACTATCCCCTTTGGTAACCACAGGTTTTTCTAAGAGAGTCGCCTTGTGTACATTTAGACTGTTGATAGTTGCCCTTTTAATTCTGTCCTTACCTATCTCTCCAAATTCTACTGTAATCATTAAGTACCTTCTCATAAATATTTTCTTTTATTAGTGCAATTTCAGTTATTATTTTATACCAAGGTGATTATAAAAGTGATTTGAAAAAGTGAAATTTAAGATATTTAAAATATTTTTATTATTTTTGCCACAATGCCTACTCAAAATATTAACTGAAGGATAGATGTGTATAATAAAATAATAGAACAAATTTCTTTTTAATATAATAATATACTAGTAATAAGTTTCTTTTTATATGTTGTCTCCTTGATTCTGATGGGATTTTCAGGCATGGCCAGTCTGACTTTTCTCATCTTTCAGGTGAAGAAACTAAATATCAAGAAGCTTGCAACTAGCTCAAGTCTCACCAGTATCAGGCTTCTGATTCTCAGTTCTTGTTCCATTTTACTGTTTTGCTTTATAAATGTTCATATTGTCTTATATGTAGCAATGAATATTTTGCTCTATAACTCTAAAATTAGGATATTTTAAAGCTGTATTTCAAGGCAGAACAGAATGATTCAATATACAATGAGCTTATAAAATGACTGTTTTGTGGTACATTTAATGTTATGGACTGAAAGCTCGTGTAAATTTGTGTGATTTTTGAATCAGTTTTAGTCCATCTGATCCCATACAGTCTAAATTTTGTTTCTTACTACTCTACATACTTTTTTAAATTGCATTTTCAGTCAGTCTTAAAAGTTCATCAATGATGTTACTGCATCTGCCTTTATATTGAATTATAAATTGGTTTGTATTGCTTTTTCAGTATGTAACAATATAATAGGAAAGATAGCTGTCTTGTATGATGCCCCACTGCTCATGTTAACAGACATTTCATAAAAGCACAAGTGTTTTATTGTCTGAAAACACAACTTGCCTCATCTTTTTTAGGAAAATGTGAAAAATATTTTTAATGTACCAAATTCTAAACAACCAAAAATTTTCATGCTGGGAGAATGCATGCTATGATATTAAAAGTGTTCAGGAAATCTCTAGGAGATACTTGTGGGGTGTAAAAACTGTTTTCAATCCATTACAAGCATGCTTGTGTCTTGAATCCAGGTATTTCTCTGTTCACCATACACTCTGTCAGGAAAAGAAAAACAAATACGCTTTAGCTAATTTTAGGCCAATTTTAAAAATCTCAAGAGAGATGGGATATATAGTCAATAAATATTGATGGTGGGAGGAAGGTGTATTCCACAGTGAATTACATATATTTCTTATTCAAACAATCTCAAAATATAGTTGATTCAAATATGAAATTTCTTATTCAAAATAATCTTGAGCTATAACCTATAATTTTAAAATTACAGATAGGCAATTCATTTATATATCCTGAAGTAAGATTGGGAGAATATCTTTTGGCCAGTGATGTACAGTCGAAATAAAATTTGAGAAACACTTATAATTTACAATTTTCTAGTAGCCACATTAAACAAGTAAAGAGAAGCAACTGAAAGAAATTTTAAACACACTTTTTATTTAACCTAAAGCATATATACAAAATTTATCATTTCAATATGTAATCAGTATGAAAAATTATTAACATATTTAACATCCTTTTTTTTCTTACTAAGTCTTTGAAATCTTGTGCATAATTTAACACACTGTACATCTCAATTCATACTAGCCACATTTCAAGTGCTCATGGGCACATTGTTACCATACTGACAGCACAGCCTTGGATTCGGGGCTGCACCAGATCTCGGTCACTCATTTCTGTGATAATGCTTGGCACATAGTAAATGGACAGTAAATGTTTTAAAAAAGAGAAAAAGGAAGCAACGAAAGGTAATAGGATAAATTTGTAGTCAGATAGAACCATGTGTATACCCACTTACTAGCTGGATGCCCTTGGATTGGGTATTTACTCTTCCTAACATCTGTGTCCTTTTATGTAGGGGTGAGATATTTGTATCTGCCTTTCAGAATTATTGTGAAAGTGTTGAAGTATCATAAGCTGAGCACCTGATTGGTTCCCTTTCACCCCCTTTCTTTTCCGAAATTGAATTAAGTCACATATTAGATGACTTAATCTATTTGTGTCCACTTTTATTAGATCTTATTCATTACCCCACCAAACATAGTACTTTTTTTCAGTTACATATGAGTGGAAAGGAAGAAACTAGAATCAGAGAGTAGGAGGTTCTTGGCATCAAAAGTGGAGCCAAGGACAATTACATTCAGTTGCTTAGCATGCTGTGGAATTAATTGCCTGTGATCTTAATTATAAATACTTAATTTATAAAACAGCCTTTAAACACGGAGGCCTACATTTAGATATAGGAACAATTCTGGTAAATCAGTTTCAGCCTGATAGCCAATTTAAAACGTTAATGACACAATGACTTCAGATCTTCTCACTTCCCTTCTACTCAGGCCTGACCCAGGGCTCCGGGACTTGCAGAAGGAAATAGAAGGGCTCACACACATGCGTGTGCAATATAACCTACAGGCAGAAATGAACAGAAAACATTATATGTATGTTGTGGGGCTGGCTCCATGGGTATGCGACCCTTCAGTTACATAGGACTACACCCTCAGAAGGGGTAAGTGCTTGGGCCTTAATGCTCTGTGGTTGCCATTGTGAAATTCTTAATAATTTTACCTTTAAAATTGTGGTTTGTGAGTGAGTCTGATAGGATAATGGAACATGCACTGGAAGCTTGGAGCCTTAGTTCCCAGTTGGTTCCACCTCCCGGCCCCTTCTCTGTCCACCGGGATGGGGTCTTGACCACCCACTTCCAGGTTCCAGCCCACTGACTGCAGCCACCCTCTGCCCCTGATGCGGGTCGGGATGCAGGAGCAAGAAAGGCCCCATGCGTGTACGCAGCCTGCACACCTATGTGGGTCTGTGCTTGCCCAGCCAGTGTCCTCATGCTCAAGGGAGCACATTAAATAGCAAATAAAACCACACCATGACAGACAGAGAGACAGCTGAATAAATGAAAACCTGGTATGATGTGATGAAGAATTACACAGTTACACAGTTAATCCTGTGTAAGCACTATGCAGCTCATAAAATAGGACACTGTCAGTGCCCAGTAGTCACCCCTACACACACACCATTTCTCTTCCCACTAAGAACACTCTTATTCGCCCCTCAGAGTTAACCACTAGCTTTAGTTTTGTGTTAATAGTGTCTGTGCTTTTCTCTCTAGTTCTACCATCCAGAGTGATGGTGAATTATTTGTACATATTTTAAAAATTTATGTAAATTAAATCATACTGCATGTATTTTCTGTGCTTTACCTGTTTTGGTCAACATTGCTTATAAAATTTGTCCATGCTTCTAAATATTACTGTAGTTTGTTATTTCCACTGCTGTACAGTATACCATTTTAGGAATAGATCATGAAGTTTTTAGTCTATTCTTGATGGATGTTGAGCTGTTTTCACTTTAGGAGTGTTATGAATCATACTGTGTATATCTCCTGGTGCTCATGTGTAGGACTTTCTCTAGGGTTTATACCAAGGAGAGAATTTTCTGGTTCGTGATTATGTATACCTTCAACTTCTCAATAATGTCAAACTGTATTACAAGATTAGTGCTAATTCACATTTACACTTGCAGAGAATGAACATTCCCATTGTTTCACAACCTCTTCAGGTCTTAGAATTGTTAAACACATAAATTTGTGCCAATCAGTTGGGATTCAGTGTTTTAAAAATTGTTTATTTTAATTTGCATTTCTCTGATTTTTTATGAGATTGAGCATTCTTAACATATGCTTCTTGGCCATGTGGATTTCCTCTTTCAAAAAAATCTTGTTTAGTTGCTTCTTTTACAATTTTCTTTTGAGTGTCTTTCTTACTAAGTTGTAAAAACTCTCTGTAAAATTTTATAAGCTGCATCTTTGTCAGTTGCATGTGTTGAAAAAATTTCTCCAGCTCCATGGTTTGTCTTTTTTTTTTTAACATCTTTATTGGAGTATAATTGCTTTACAATGGTGTGTTAGTTTCTACTTTACATGGTTTGTCTTTATATACTCTTTTATGGTGTCTCTTGATAAGTAGGAATTGAAAATTATCAATGTTTCCATTATGACTATTTCTTTTTGTATCTTGTCTTTAAAATATGAAATTCTTTGCTACCTATCATTGAATTAATGTCCATTATTATCTTCTAAATTATTTATTGCTTTTATGTATATATTTAGGTTTTTAAGCACACTGGAAGTGATTTTTGCACAAGGTGTGAGAGGAGGATCGAGTTTTATTCCCTCCCCGTTCTCCCCCACTCCCCTCTCATAGAGACCCTCAATTGTCCTAGAAATGTTTACTGAAAAATCCCTTCATTACCTAGTGGTCTTCAGGGCCATCTCTGCCATATAAATGTCCACATATTCATAGGTATGTTTCTGTGCTCTTTTTCTGTTCCATCAATCTGTTTGTCTAGCCTTGGAAGAGTACTACTACACTCTCCTAATTACCATATATTTATAATAAATCTTTTGTCTAATTTTCTCATTGTTTGTGACAGGAGGTCAATTCCCATAGCAGTTAATATTTCATGAGTAGAAGACATATTTTCTTTATACATAACTATGACTCCCTCCTGTGAACAATAACAGAATTTGTATGTATCTATTTATTTTTCCCTCCATTCTCTTTAACCCACCACCAGATTTTGTTAGATATGTGTTTTTCTCTTACTCTATACCTTATACTTTAAATATACCTCTTTTTGATCATGCAGTTTACTAATTCCAAATGGTACTTTTCCGCCTTGACTATAAATGATGTTGAAATCGGCTACTCACATCATTTACCAACTTCTTTTCCCTCTTAAAATTTCAGTTAGTTATTTATTAGTTGTGTCATCTAGGCTAGGATAAAAATCTTAGGTTACACTCATTTTTCTTGAGTAATGTGTAGACATTTCTCCACTGCCTTTTAGCTTGTGGCTTTGCTTCTTATAGGCGTATTGTTCTTTTGGCCTGGCTATTCAAAAGATTCTTTAATTCTGCATTCTAATAATGTTTCTGAGATATGTTTCGATAAGCATCAAACAGAGACAGTTTTTTTCCTGATATAAAGTATGTCCTTCAATTTGAAGATCCTAATTTTATTTTATTTTGGTAATTGCTCCTGAAACTATGTCCTTAATATATTTTTATTTTATTATTTTGTTCTTTTTTCTTCCTTTGCCTGTTCTCTATGTGTATCATTTTCTTGTAATCCTTTTAAAGTCTTTATTGTTTTTCACATTGTTCTCTTCTATCAATCCTGTTTTCAGTGTCCCATAGTCAGTCTTCATTTCTGTTTTTTTAAAAAATTCAATTTACCTAAACAAAAAACAAAAACAGTTCACCTATTTCTTCCACCCTCCATCCCCTGCCTCTGGCAGCCACAAATCTATTCTCCATATCTGTGAGCTTAGCATATATATACATATACATATATGTATTCATAGATTCCACATATAAGAGACATCATACAGTATTTCTCCTTCTCTGTCTGACTTATTTCACTTAGCATAATGCCCTTGAGGACATAGACCTTCATTTCTGCAAATGACTTTATTTCTTTCCATCAACTCACATGGGTATTTCTATTGTCTGACCATATCTTTCTTCAGCTTTTACATTCCTTTGCAGGGGGGGAGTTATTTAATAGAAACAATTACCTTTTTTTCCCTCCAAAAACCTTAGGCAATATGTTTGGTCAAAATGTTTACATTGTTTGTGGCAATAGTTTTCATCCCTTTTGTTACCCCTGGAGACATTTTTCTTGTGGTATTTATCCATCATATTTTTTAGCATCTTTTCCATTTTATTTGTTTCTGCAGTATTTTTTGTATACCTTTTTTTTTTTTTTTTTTTCATTACTCACCTTGTGGTGAGTTCTTCCTGTGCCAGCCACTTGTAGGAGTTTTGGAGGTTTGTGTATGTCAGGGGTCAGAGCAGTTTTCCAGATTAATGGGAGACACCACTAATGACACAGGTCCCTGTTTGTATATGAGTTCCTTTAGCCTCTACTTCCCGCTCAGCCATTCTGTGCCCACTCTGAGGGACAGCTCACATTGCTGACTGTCTCTCCTTACCCCCACAACAAGGAGGTTGAGTCCTGAAAATATGCCCTATCTCTGTGTGATTCCTCATTCAGCCCCCTTTCCTGACTTCTTGAGACCTTGTAAGAACGTGGTCCACGGTGCTTCTGCTGTCAGAATAAGCACCTCAGTTCCGTTCTTCCAAAGGGATTCGCTCCTCAGGTTGTGGCTACTTGTCGTAGCGAGCTATTCTCTGCATTGTCTGAGATCTGCAACCATGGGCATCTTTAACTGCCCTTTCTTCCACTCTCATTTAACTTTCATGTGTATTTGGAAGCTCTTTCTCGGATAATGTGCTTCCGAGTTGTGGATGTCTTCTCATTTCATCTCAGGAATTTGCTTTTCTGATTTTTTCATTTTTATTATTATTTTTGGACTGTTTCTAAGAGAAGAAGGGGTAAAGACTATATTTTTACCCCAAAATTTACAAATGAAAAGGCATGATAATATTTTGAGTAACTAAAGCAAATGCCAAGAAGCAAGCCTCCATGAAAAATCTGCAGTTCATACATTAATGTTCAACACAAAGCTCTTATTATTACCTATCTGTACTTTTATGTTAAATGATAGTCTTATAATTTCTTCAGAAGTTACTGATGAGTAAAATTAAACATAACATTTTAATAGGGTGTATTAATTTGTTAGGGCTGCCATAACAAATTACCACAACCTGAGTGGTTTAAAACAACAGAAATTTATTCTTTCACAGTTCTGGAGGCTGTAGTTCAAACCCAAAGTGTTGGCAGGGCCATGCTCCCTCTGAAGCCTCTAGGGGGGACCCTTTCTTGTCTGTTCCAGCTTCTGATAGTTCCAGGCATTCCTTGGCTTGTGGCAGCATGACTCCAATCTCTGCTTCTGACTTCTCATAGCTCTGTTCTACTAGGTCTGTGTGTCTCTCCTCTTCTCATAAGGACATGAGTCATACTGGATTTAAGGGCCCACTCTACTCTAGTATGACATCATCTGAATTTAACTAACCATGTCTGCAATGACCCTATTTCCAAAAAGATGACGTTCTGAGATATTTGGTGTTTAGGACTTCAACATTTCTTTTTGGAGGACACAATTTAACCCATAACATGTGGGGTAGTATCTTTTGGTAGAGAATGGATTAGCTGATTGTTATAACTCACAATTTATTTTTTAACAGATAAGTAATATTTTTGTGAAACAAATCTAAAGTATTCTTAAAAACACATTGTGCTTTTTATAACAGCTATATTGAACCATTGAGACATATTGATTTCCTTATTTTAATACTGTGTTTAAATTTGTGTCTTTGTTAAGTTGGGAAAAAGGTGTTTGGAGACCTGCCAGTGATTATTATTTCAGGAGATAGAAATATAGGCCAACATTGCTTAGTTATCTACTTATGGACAGATAAATACTTATATAAAACTATTAAAAAAGTGTTATTTAGCCAAGGAACTGTGGATATTGGAATAGTATCTTGTTTTAGTTTGTGCGTAACAAAATCTATTAAATTTTGGCTTTAATAATTCTAACGAGGTATTTATTTCAGTTAATGGAGAGAAATGTTATTTGGGTAAATCATCCATTTTGAAATAAAAAAAATTTTTAAATAAATTACGTTTTTAAATTATCTTAAAAATCACTGAAGAACTAAAAAGACAGTGGAGAACTCCACTGGTCAATTTTTGATTGACCACCTATTAACCAGAGTGAGAAGCAGAACATTCGAGTGGGAAACTTGTTTATTCCATGAAAGCATTGTGATACTGGACACCTGGGAAGAGGAAGCGTGTATGTAAGGAGGACAGAGTCAAGGTTCAGGGCCTGTCCATGTTGGAGACTTTTATAAAAGAGCCTCCCTACATTAAGCCAGTAAGAGCAATCTAGGATGTATCCCATTTCTTCTCCAACCAAAGCAAAAACGTTTTAAAAATGTGAAAAAAGAAACATTCCCTGAGGAGTTGTGGCCACTCACAGGGTCTTGCATGGATTTGTACCTTGTGTATGCATAGCCTAGCTTAGTCAGGGAGCCTCAAGTTATAACTTAGGTTAAGATGATTTCCAACTGGAAATGCCCCCAGGCTGCTGGCAGAAGGAAATGTAAACCCTCTTGAATGAAAGGAGCTTAAATTAATTTTTAAGGGCAATGAAGATCAAGGAGTCCATAATATCTAAGCACATAAAGAAACAATGCAAAAGGTACAAAAACCAGCTAAAAAAATACACAATAGTAACAGGCTCATTTAGATTCACATATTGGAATTATCAGAGTCAAATATTAGAACGACTATACTTAGTGTGTTTAAAGAAATAAGAGAAGTTGAAAATATCTGTAGAGAATAGGAAATTATAAAAAGTGGCATAAATTTGAAATTAAAACAACAAAACTTCTAGAAAATAAAAGCACAATAACTATATTGGCATACTTGGTAGCATATTGGTTACAGCAGAAGAGATAACCAGTGAAATGATAGTAAGGTTAGAAGAAATTATCCAGAATGCAACATAGAAAGACAAGTTGCAAAATACAGAAGAGAAGGCAAGAATGATACTATGAAAATACTATGAAGAGATCTAATATCCCAATGATCAGAGTCTAAGAGGGAGAGGATATCCCATCTAAGGGATATGGCAGAGGCAATATCTAAAGAGTTTTTGTTAAGTATTCACTTTTTAATATCTAGAATATCACTTTCATAATTGTGTAACTTTTAAACTAGTAGTTAAAAATAGCATTAAGCGTAGTACATAACACAAATGAGGGCAAGAAGAGGGAGGAAAGGAACGTGGTAAAATAGAAAATGAAAATTAGAAGGTAGATACAAGTAAAAAATTACTATTGTTTATATTCATCTATAATTATTATCACATACATTGAACAAAAATGAACAAAATACTCCAGTTAAAAGTCAAAGAATTTCAGAGTATAGGGTGAAAAAAATCAACTATATGTTGTTTTTGAGATACATTTAAAATATAGACTATAGAAAAGTTGAAGTAAAAGGTTTTTCAGCTTTCTTTTGACTTCTGTTTACATAGTATATATATTTTTATCCTTTTATCAATATTAAGAATATAAAAGGTGATATCACTATAGAAATAGACTTAACAGAAAAAGAAAGGGAATATTGAGAACTTATACACAATAAGAAGGTTTCTGGAAAAATATATACTACCCTAACTAACTTAACAAAACAATAGAAAACCTGAAGACTTCTGCAGGAAGTCTTCTTGAAGGAAGTACATCTTTGTGAAAAATATTTTTCCCCAAATTACCAGGGCAAATGATTCTGCTGGTAAAGTCTATCAAGGATTCAAGGGATAAATTAATATTATATTTCAGGGGATGTTAAAAATTTATATTTCAGAAATATAAAGGATTTATTTTATTCTAAGCCTAATCAGGAGACATGTACTACATAGTGATTTAAACTGGGGAAATTTAATATAAAGAGTTATTAAGACATGGTAAAAGAGATGTCAGTGAATTCTATAGGGTATTTTAAGGCTGAAGGAGAGTATGCAGAGATGGAAGAATTTGGAAGGGACCTCCCTCCCCAAGACTGGAGAAGGTGTAGTTGCAGCCTGTTGCAGGCAGAGAAGTTCCCTGTGTGGCTGGACCATAGCTGGTCTACAGTTACTGGGTGAGCAGGAAGCAGCCTTCTGAGTTGCATGCAAGCCTCAGTTAAGACACCAGGCATGCAGGCATGCAGGGGAAGTGGGCATGCTGCTGTGGGTGAGAGGCCTGGCGGGCCTGGTGTCCACTTTGGGCAAGGATAGATGAGCAGAGCGAGTTGGAGAGCCAGTGTGGACAGGAGGTCTGGAGTGTGATGTCTCTATTTCTAGGGCTGTCAGACAGTGATCACCAGGCCAAGCTGGGGCTGTGAGTTTGCCAAGGGATCTATACCTTATATAAAAATACATGATATACCAAAGAGGTAGCACTACATATGCATGGGAAGAAAAGGGATTTTTCAATACATTGTACTAGAATAAATATCCTTATAGAAAAAAGCACAACTAGACAACTATTTCACATCACCTCACTCTTGGCGAGTAGTGACTGAAGGGGAATATTAGGGGAGCTTCTGATTGCTAGAAATGTTCTGGTTCTTAATCTAGTCATAGTTAACAAGGATGTTTGTGAAAAGTTACTAAACTGAATTCTTATGTTCAATTTTCTGCATGAATAACATTTTAATAAAAATGTTAATCTTTTAATTTTATAAGACAATATAGTGAAATATATCCAAGGTCATGGAGTAGGAAAGGATTTCTTAAACAAGACACAATATCACCAAATGTAAGTGAAAGAACTGATTCACTTACCTATATCAAAATTAAGAACTTCTATTCATCAAATGTACCAAAAAGAGTAATAAGACAAGTCACAGAGTGGGAGAAAAAAATTACAATATATATATCACCAACAGTTCTCTGAAACCTAGTGTATATAACAGATTCCTTCAAACTAGGGCGAAAGTGAGAAACAACCTGCCGAAAACTGGACAAAAGACTGGAAAGGGAGTTTAAAATCCAAATTCCTTATGAACTTATACAAAGATGCTCAGCCTTGTTGGTGATTAGGTATATGCTAAGGAAAGCTAGGCGATTCCAGACCACACCTACCAGATGGTTATAGATCTAAAAGACTGAGAGTACAAAGTGTTGGTGAGGATGTTGAAGGCTGGGGATGCTCATACCCTTACTGGTGTCAAGTAAAGCTTAATGGTAGTGATTCCACTCCTTAGCTCACTGTAGAGCAGTGCCTCTCACCCTGTACTGCATAGTTTCCACACAGACTTTAATGTGCAAATGAATCTTGGTAAGATGAATATTCTGATTTAGTAAGTCTGGGTTGGGACCTGAGCATCTGCATTTCTCTCGGGTTCCCAGATGATGAGGATTCTCCTAATCCATAGACTTGCATTAGAGAACCTCTGACACACATAAATTAGGAGGCACATACAAGAATGTTCAGGGACTTCCCTGGTGGCCCAGCGGTTAAGACTCCATGCTCCCAATGCAGGGGGCCTGGGTTCCATCCCTCGTCAGGGAACTAGATCCCGAATGCTGCAACTAAGAGCCCGTATGCCACAACTAAAGATCCCACATGCCGCAGCTAAGACCCAGCACAGCCAAATAAATAAATATTAAAAAAAATTAAAAAGAATGTTCATAGCAGCATGGTCTGTAATAACTCCAGGCTGGAAACAATTCAAATGTCATCAACAGCACAATGATGAATAAATCACGGTAAATCCAAGGGAAGAGTATATTGCAAGAGAGCGGACAACCTGTATCTACATGCAGCAACATGGATGAATTTTATAAATATGATGTTGAGCACTAAAAGCAAAACACAGAAGTATTTTGGTAGATCGCGTTCAAATAAAAAGGTAAAACTAAGCGTTATATTTTAATACTATTGGTACATTTATAAAAAAAGACACAAATGTTTAATAGAAAAGTCAGGGAAGTAGTTAGGTCTTGGGAGAGGGAAAGTACTTTGATTGGGAAGGAAGCATTCTGGGGTGGGGCAAATATATTGTTTCTGGTACTAAGTGCTCCACTCTTTGTTAAAATCTGTGCATATAACATTTAGTGTACTTTCCTCTATGTATGTTACACTTTTACAACAGTAGATTTTTAAAAGATCAGCTTCACCAGGAAAAGCAAGGCTGAGTACCTATTCTGCTAGAGGCTTGGGAGTGGGACATCTTAGGGTGACCAACTGGCTCAGTTTGCCCTGGACCGAGGAGGTTCCCAGGATCTGAGACTTTTAGTACTAAAGTAGAGGCAGTCTTGGGCAAAATGGGATCGTTGGTCACCATGCATCTAGACTACTTTACACTGCAGAGGCCATTAGGGACAAAGGATAGGTTCTGAAGATCTCGTCATGTATTATAAAATTATGAAGAAGGCAGAGTCTTTAAACTGGGGTTTAAAGCAAGAATTGAAGGGCTAAACCCCTGGAGAGATTTATTTGGAGTTTCTAGTTAAAACAACTAAGACAATGGCACAGTGTTAAACAATTTGTTAGGTTTCTTGAGAGGCTCCTGACAGCCCAGTCTTGTTCTGCCTGAGCAGCCTTGCAGGGTATTGTGGGCAACTTCTAGTTCGGCTGCGTTCTCTCACCTACACTCTACTGTCTGCCTAAACAGTTCTCTGGACTTAAGTCTCAGGGATCTCCAAAGAGGATTTGAGTGTCCTGAGAATGTAGGACTCAGAGCCCTAATTCCTCTAAGGGACAGAAACTCTTCTACTCCACGTTAGACCCACTTGCCATCCTTGAGGGTCCCCTTACCAGTGAAGCTGCCCCTAGAGTTGCTTTGTTTCTGAGTGAGCCTCCACAGATAAATCTACTAAACACTTAGTACAAAGTGGTGGTGAGTTGTCTTTGTTTATTTTTCCCTACTAGACTGTGTATTTCTCAAAGCTTGGGGCTGTCTTGTTCATCTTGTGTTCTCAACATCTTGTGTTCTCAACATGCCTGCCACACCATAAGCATCCATTGTTTAGCTGCATCTAGTAAATATGAGATAAATATCTGCTGAGGTTGCAGATGACAAAACCATGTATTGAACTAAAATACTAGGTGTAACAATTAGTTTGGTCCTGATGAAAGCCATGCTATGTTATCTTTCTATGTTTAGTTAAGTATTGCTTGCCTGATAGAGTGTAACTGTGGTAAATAACAGTTTTGATTTGAAAAAAAGTTTAAAAAAAGTTAAAAAAGTAAGAAAAAAAACTAAGCACTTATCTATAGGCTACTGATTCTTATTGGATATATATGTCTTAGAACATACACCCCTCTAGAGCAGATACTGTGTTATGTGTGAGTTCTGCTAGGTAACCATCACATTTATTATTCCTAATTAAGAAAAAAACTTGATATGTTTTCTCTAATACATAAGGCAAAGGGTGATACAAATTTTATGGACTGGGAGACATGTTTGTGTCCTTCAATATATTTTTGAATCTGTCCTAAGTCTGAGGAGAACTATTCATTACTGTGTCCTAACCCACAGGGAAACCAAAGTCAGTCATTCTTCAAATTTAACATCCTGGAACGATATTCTTATGTTCTAAAATGTACTTTAAACCAATGAGAATCTCTGTTGTATTTGGATGATTGAGCTTTGAAGGAGCTCCAAATTTTCTTATGCAGTCCATGAGATGGGTTTATAGTTGAGACAGATGAAGGCAGTAACTGTTGAGATCGCAGAATATCCCTTCTTTGCTAAAGGGGGAAAAGGATACTTTTAGTCATTCCTGAATGCTTTGCAAAAGGTAAAATATTCCATTGCTTTTAAGTTGGAACTAATTTATAGCAAGTATTCAAAGAATCTATTTAATTACACACCAATGGGTATGAAAATGGATTTCCTATTTTTTGACCCTTAATTTTTATCAGTTTGTGCTACACTGTGTCCACTGGGAAATACAGTGTATATAAGGGATGTTTCTTTCAAGCATTTCATGCATATGAATCTTTTAAACATGAGGTTTTGAAACTATGTTGGCAAAATATGCTACAATTCTATTGCTTACAAACAAAAGCCAAGGTGGTTTTGACTTGAAGTCAAAAAGTGCCATTTATTAAATGTCATGGTAATGACTTGTACCATCAGTTCCATAAAGGAAATCTCTGTGAGAGCATTTTCTGAAAGTGTTTTTTTTTTTTTTCTCTCTCTTATTGTCTGCTTGGAATATTTCTTCTTGAATATACACACTGTGAATTTGACTTTGTCCATGAACAACCAAAATCTTAATGTTAGTCCATTTACTTACAGTGAACTTTGAATTAATTTTTAGAATACAAAAAGCAAGATCTTATTCTTTTAACCTGGCCCCAAACCCTTTTAAAGGCAATTTTCCAACTAGATTTACAATCCCTTTCTTACATCTAAGGTAGTTTTCTCTGGTATAAGTTTTAAAAATTAGAATTAATGATTCATGACCATAGTAAATTACATGTATGTCATAGTATATTTTGCAAGCTTATCTGACTTAAGGAATAGAAGGCTAAAACATGGAAATAAGGAAAATAGAATGTTAGAAAGTTTTCTTTTTCTGGGTTTCTAATTTTTGACTTAAATTCCTCTGTGGGGCAAAACTTGATTTGGGAATGTATTGAAAAATATTTAAATGACTGATGTATTTTCTCTTATTGTGTTTTAAAAAAGGATATAATTTATCACTTTACAAGAAAGAAAAACAGACTTTTAGAAAGAAATCTTATGTTTTTCATGATCTTAATTGCCCCTAATCATTTTCATGTGAATGAAAGTGTTTTTCCACAGTTAATCTTGTAGAACATGAATTTTTAAAATAGTATTCACAATTTTTTTTCAATTTTTAGTGTTTCTGAAATAATACATGATTAAAAATAGAATTTTGTGTGTGATTCTAATACAAAGGGTCTTTTAAAAATAATTCTCATTAGAATTAGTAAATTGTTACAGAGGAAATTAGTAAGTAAAATGGCTAAATAAAATTAGAGTCATTTTATATTATTCTTTATAGTTATAATTCTGTTTTCTTTTTTTATTGTTTTTGTCAGAGTTAGGTTTTTAATAATCAGTGAAAGTGAGAACAAATATTTTCTCAAGGTTGTTAAAAAACTTTTACTGTATTCTTGGCTCCATTAAAATTGCTTTTGTATCCCAAGATAGGCCTCAAAATGAAAAAAAAGTTTGATAAAAAGGATAATTTATTTAGGAAAAGTGAGGATCTTAACTAAGGAAAAAGCCTTAAATGGAGATGTATAGAGATAGAAAAATGTGGTTAGAATTTAACAGGAAAACAGTTAAACAAACTCACAGGAATTTCACTCATGATAAGAAGAGTAAAAGAAGAAAAAACCAGAGTTTTGTCTTATTTATAATGAGTGAGGGAAATCCCTCTTTATCTATTTCTCATGGTGGATATAAGAATCAGATGAGATTGTTTTTGTAGAAGTTAACTGTAAATTGTGAAGTACTAAACTCTGATTACTATTTTTAGAATGGAGTATTAATACTTGAATCACAACATAACATTGCAGAAGGTCTAAAGTTAAAAAAGTCTCATACTAATGAATTTAAAATATCCACAGGAATTCTTATTCTCAACAGAAAACCACCTCAGTGCAACATATAGAAAACTATTTTTGAATTTAGTTCATTTCCCAGTGAGAAAAGTAAGAGCTTAGTCCCAGGAAAACCACTTGGCTATTTAGATTTTGAAATACTCTAATTTGTTTTGTGAATTATTTATTCTCAAGATGAACTTCAAATTAGAAAGTACCTTTAAGATATATAGGAGGAGCTTTTAACCTTTTAGGACTATAACTCAAATTTGATTTGGCACCATAACAAGAATAATATAAATTGCTCATGTGAAGATACTACTAGAAGATACGTAGAATATTTAACTTGTCTTTATTTTTTTACTTAAATATAATTTACAGTAGTGAAATGGTCTTATCTCAAATGTACCATTCAGTGAGTTTTGGGGAACAAATATTGAGACACAGCATTTCTATCACTTCAGAAAGTTCCTGTCTGCCACTTCTCAGTCAGTCTACCCCTGCCCCACTCTCCGCCTCTAGAAGTAACACTGATCTGATTCCTAGTGTCATTGTTTAGTTTTGGAAATTTAGGAATTTCATATAAATGAAGTCATATACTATGTATGTTTTCTTGTCTGACTTCTTTCATTTAGCATAATGTTTTTGAGATTTATCCATGTTGTTGCAAGTATCAGTAGTCCATTCTTTTTTATTGCTGACTAGTAGTCAACTGTTTGACAATACCACATGTATCTATCCATTCTCCTGTTAATGGACATCTGAATTGTTTCTAGTTTTTAGCTGTTATAAGTAAAGCTTCCATTAATATTTGTGTACAAGTATTTGTGTGGACATGTGTTTTTATTTTTCTTGGATTAACACCTGGGTACAGAATTAATGGATCACAGAGTAGATGTATGTTTAACTATTTTAGAAATGAGAAAGTTTTCTAAAGTGGTGGTACCAATTTGCATTTCCATTGGCCTTCCAGTTGCTCCACATTCTCTGACATTTGTTGTTGTCAGTCCCTTTCATTTTAGCCATTTCAGTGGGAGTAGCTCATCGGGGTTTCAATTTGCATTCCTCTGCCTGATGACTAATGATGCTGAGCACTTTCTCACATGCGTGTTTTACATTTGTAGATCTCCATTTGTGAAGTGACTCTGTCTTTTGCCCATTTTAAAAATAGAGTCATTTGTCTTTCTGTTATTGAATTGCAAGAGTCTATATATATTCTGGGATTTAGGTCTTTTGTCATGTGTTATGAATACTTACATGTGTTATGAATATTTACTCTCAGTGGCTTGTCTTTTTTTCTTGCATTTTCTTATTAGCACAAGGTTTTATTTTTGATGAAGTCCAGTTTTTTCATTTTTTTCCTTTGTGACTTGTACTTTCTGTGTCTTCTTTAAAATTACTTTGTTGATCTAAAGGTTGTGAAGACCTATATTTTTTTCCTAGCAGTTTTGTTGTTTTAGCTTTTATGTTTGGACCTATGATCCATTTCAAATTAATTTTTGTGTATAGTTTAAGGTAGTATCATTTGTTGAAGAGGTTTCTTTCTCCATTGAATTGCTTTTGTGCCTTTGTCAAAATTTTTGATTGTATTTGTACACATCTATTTGAGGTCTGTTTACTCTGTTTCACTACCTCATTATCTTATTCCTGTAGCTTTATAGTAAATCTTGATGTCAAGTGGTGTATATCCTCCAGATTTTTTTCCTTTTCAAGATTGTTTTTACTATTTTTGTTCCTTTGCCTTTCCAAATAAAATTTTAAGTTATTTTGTCAATTTCCAGAAAAAAAGATGGCTGTGATTATAATTGACATTGCTTTAATCTATGTATCAGTTGAGGGATATAGAACAACAATCTTAACATTAAGTCTTCAATCCATGAACGCAGTATAACTCTTCATTTGTTTAAGTCTTTAATCTCTCAGCAATATTTTTTTTAAAATATACATTTTATATTTATATGCTATTTGTTAAATTTATCCTTAATGCTTTGATTTTTGAAGCTCTTGCAAATGATACTGATTTTTAACTCCTTTTTCTGTTTATGGTACTATATAGAATACAATTGATTTTTTAATTGACTTTGTACTTTGCAGCATTACTAAAATTCATTGTTTTCTTTCTGATTCATTAGAATTTACTACATACATGGTCATGTCATTCTGAATAAAGGTAGTTTTACTTTATTCTTTCCAAATTGTATGTCTTTTTGTTTTTTTCTCTTTGTCTTGTTTTATTGCACTGGTTAGGAATTCTAGCATGATGCTGATCACAGATATCCTATCTTGTTTCAAATCTTAGGCAGAAGGCATTCACTATCTCACCATCATGTATTACATTAGCTACAGTTTTTTGTAGGTTCCTATTGTCAGGATTTTGAAGTTTCCATTTTTGGTAGTTTGCTGTAGAACAATTTTTTTATTCATAAATGCTTGTTGAATTTTGGAAGATTTTTTATGCATGTACTTAAATATTATTTGATTTTTCTCTCAATGTATTATATATAATACACTATATATAATACACTATATTATATATAGTGTATATAGTGAATTGCACTGATTAATTTTCACATATAAAACCAACTTTATATTCTTGGGCAACACCTAATTGTCCATAATATATTATGCTTTTCATATATTGATGGATATAAGGCTAAAATGAGATGGTGTATGTAGAAGTTATTTTTAATACACTAAATAGATGTAAGTTACTGATAAATAATTTTCAGGAAGAAGCATACATAAATAAAACTTAAATCTTTGATGTAAATTTTTTTTTATAAATTTTATTTTTGGCTTCATTGGGTCTTTGTTGCTGCACGCGGGCTTTCTATAGTTGTGGCGAGCGGGGGTTACTCTTCGTTGCGGTGTGCGGGCTTCTTCTTGCGGTGGTTTATTTTGTTGCAGAGCATGGGCTCTAGGTGCGCGGGCTTCAGTAGTTGCGGCTCACAGGTTCTAGATTGCAGGCTCAGTAGTTGTGGCACACCGGCTTAGTTGCTCCGTGGCATATGGGATCTTCCTGGACCAGGGCTCGAACCTGTGTCCCCTGCATTGCCAGGCAGATTCTTAACCACTGCACCACCAGGGAAGCCTCTTGATGTCAATTTTTATGTTAATAGTTTAATACCTATAATTAATAATTTATGGTCTTGATGGTAATCAGGAGAGAGCATATTTTATATTCAGGAATAACTGACAAATATTTATTGAGCACTTACTATGTGTGCTCTGCTCATTGCTGGAGAGGCACTGGTGAACATGACAAAAGCTACTGACCTTGTAGTACTTATATTCTAGTGGAGAAGATAGACAGTAAACAAATTTTTGATGCTCTGCTCTACCTGAGGGAGGTTCTGACCTAGGATTTTAGAATATTGTTAACAAAGCCACCATGTGAGGACTTGGGGATTTTGCTTAGCTGAGCTTCCTTACACCTTATTGTTCAGTTCAATTCCCCCTTTTCCAAACCAGATTTTGCCAGATAGAAAAGTATGTTATTTATGTTTTGCTCTGTGTTCTGCTCTCTTTTCCTGATGATCAGCTATTTAATTCAAACTTTCCTTGGCATTGGAAAATTTATGTATTTTAGAATAAACAGATAGAAAGCCATTTTATTATAGAATAACTAAATATATACAAAAATAAAGAGAGTAGGACACCAAATCCATATGTATCCAGTAATTACTGGCTCCAGTAATTATGAACTCATGGTCAGTGCTGTTTCATCCATGTACTCACTCAGTTCCCGTCTCAGTTTGGATTATTTGAAGCAAATTTCTTGCTATCCATCCATAAGTATTTTTCAATTTTATTATAAAATATAAGGAGTCTTTTTTTAAAGCACACCAAAATATCGTAATCTCATCTAAAAATTAATAAGTTATTAATATCAACTAATAACTAGTAATTGTTCAAATTCCACATTTTTCATCATATTTTGATAAAACTTCATTCAAGTGAAGACGGAGTTGTTATATCATTTTTGCTTCCATCTTTTACAGGAATAAAGACATTTGGTGTAAGTATCTATATAGAAGTAAAGATGTCATCTGAATTTTGAAGGCAATGAAATTGATTAAAGTTTTCATTTTTAACGTTTTAAAAACTGACCATAGAAAATGCTGTGCTAGATATATAATGAGTACAAAAAAATTTTAGACCTCAACCATGTCTTATAAAGAATTTATAGCGTTGTGGCTGAGTTATAACACAAAAGGTAACCCACAATACAAGTTGTGTTCTGTCCCAGTGATGGGGATGAGTGGCTCTCAGCCTCCATGACCATTCACATTGGTGTATCATATCAGGAGGTGATTGCAAGGCACATTTTTTAATTCTGGAAAGACAAAACTTTGAAAATTATTTACCTTTTAAATAATTAGAATGGATTCAGGATTATTGTTGTAATCATGCCAGTTACATTCCTTTGAACTCCAATATGCTTTTATGAGTGAAGAGAAAAAGATGATGGAATTACAGCTTGGCCTTGAAAGTTGGGTGTGCTTTGGGAAGGTGGAGACTGGTTAGGAATAGTGGCCAGGGTTCTTGAGAGGAACAGAACCAGTAGGATCTCTCTCTATAGATACAGATATAGATACAGATATAGATGTCTGTTGATCAATATATGTACATAGAGGTCTAGGTAGACAGATAGAGGGATAAACAGATAGATAGATGGATAGATAGACAGATGGATAGATAGATTTCTCTCTCTCTTTCTCCATATGTGATTTAAAAAATAAATCTCTCCCCTACCTCTCCCCCTCATATATGGAGAGATTTATTTTAAGGAATTAGTTTAGTTTTTACAGAGGCTAGCAAGTCTAAAATCTGCAGTATGGGCTGGCAGGCTGGAGACCCAGGGAAAAGCTGATGTTGTATCTCAAGTCTGAAGGCAGTCTGCTGGCAGAATTCTCTCTTCTGAAGGCCTTCAACTGATCGGATGAGGCCCACCTACCTTATAGAGAGCAATCTGCTTTACTCAAAGCAGATTTAAATGTTAATCTCATCTAAAAATACCTTCACAGAAGCATCCAGATATTTTTGACTAAGTATCCAGGTACTGTGTCCTAGACAAGTTGACACATGAAAATTAACCATCACAGGTGGGCACCATGGCATAAGCAAATGAGTGGAGGTGGACTTCAATACTCTTTTGGATTAAGGCAAGTAGAGCATTTAAACTAGAGGAAAAATTCATATATGGACATAGCGGTTAGTAAAACCACTAAGAAATGATCCTAATTTTGTCCTCAATTATTCTTAAAGTTGATGCTAAAATGATATATATTATGTTTCTTGAAAGAACCAAATTTTGTTGAATTTGATCTTTTGATGTGTAGTAGTAAGAAGACAGAGCATCTGTGAAATATTTGATTAGTACAGTCAATTTTCATTTATTAGTAATAATGGAAACAGGGTCCACATGGCTACTGAGCTTCATAGATAACATTTAACACATTAATATTCAGAATTTTCATCATCCACTCAGAATTTAAACTTTTACTTGTAGTTATAACAAGTAGAAACATTGATTTACGTTTTATCTCTGCTTCCTTTCTGATAATGGTTTAAAGGACTGAAATGGTTTAAAGGACTGAAAAGCTACTGAGCTTCATAGATAACATTTAACACATTAATATTCAGAATTTTCATCATCCACTCAGAATTTAAACTTTTACTTGTAGTTATAACAAGTAGAAACATTGATTTACGTTTTATCTCTGCTTCCTTTCTGATAATGGTTTAAAGGACTGAAAAGGACAGGTTGAAATTGACTGGTCCTTAAAAAACCAAATTGTAAATGTTGATCATAACAATGGAAAGTCCTTGTTGTTAGCTTATTTCACTAACCTTGTTTGTTATATTTATGTATGATACTTACTGTAGCTTTATAGACTTGGGCTTTGTGAATCACTTTGTACTTACACAAACCTCTAATTTTATTTTCTACAGTTTTCTGCCTGCAATTGAGTCTTAAGTTTTCACTAATCATATATGGTCTATATATGACCATACATATGCAAGGTGACAATCTATCTCGATACTAGCTATGACTAGGAGAGTTGAATAGAGTGAAACATTTGGAATAAACATACAAACACAAGCAGGGCTAAAATGCTGTACTATGATTATCCTTTTGTTTCTGCCACCAGAGTCTTTTTTCTTCTGTTGAATGTATTGCTTTAATGAGCTTTCAGTAAAGATAATGAAACATTAATGAACTTCAATCTTCTTACCACCCAATCATCAAAGACAGAGGGAAATAACTAAAAATTAACAATCTTTCATAGGGTATTAGATTCTTATTTTCATTTTCTAATTCCATTCCAGAATTTCTAATTCTCATTCCAGAATTTGCACAATAATTCTAGCTCATGCATAAACTGCAAATATGAGGAAAACACGATTAGGATAGCTTTCCTCAAAATGTGAGTCAGTTACGAAGAATTTATGAACCTCGCGCTCAGCCTATTAGGAACAAAAGAAAAGAATACAGACAAAAATTTGATCAAACCAGAAGCTATCAGTTTTAGCAGTTCGGCATATTTTTGTTTAGTCTTGTTTATGAATTTTTTGGTTCATAATTAAAAGCATATGAATTATGAATTTGTTGGTTGTTTATAAATTTTTTGGTTCATAATTAAAAGCATAAGTTATATGATATTTTAAATTTTCTATATAATGTAAAAAACTTCATAGGCAAAATTTTTGTTATTGAAAAATAACCCAATGTATGTATGTCTTGTAATTTTCTTAACGAATCTCCCATTACTGGACATTTATTTTATTTCCAATTTTATTATTGTATTGGGAATCCCAAAGACCACCCCCAGGCTTAATGATTTGCTAGGAGGACTCATGGGACTCAGTACATAGCCTTATCAACAGCTAAGTTTTATTATAGTGAAAGGATACAAAGCAAGATCAGCAAGGGAAAAGGCACGTGGGATGAAGTCCAGAGGAAACCAGGAGCCAGCTTCCAAGAGTCCTCTTCCAGTGGAGTCACATGGATGCACTTAATTCCTGCAGCAATGAGTCATGACACGTGTAAAGGGTTGTAACTGGGGAAACTCGTTAGAGATTCAGCACCCAAGGTTTTTACTGGGACATGGTTACATAGGCGCTCTCTGCTTAGCATGTACCAACATTCCAGATTTCCAGAAGGAAAGCAGGTGTTCTGCATAAACCATGTTTTTTGCACAGTTTAGGCATAGTGAGATACCCTTATCTTTTAGAGAAAGTTTACATCAGTGGGTAAGGAACTGTTTACCTGCCAAGTACTTAGATGCCAGCTGAGGATCAACCCTTGCAAGCATCTTCTTCTAAGAATAGCAGTCTCAAGTTTGTTACGCTAACTCTTTTTCTGCACAATTATTATAAATAATGCTGTAATAAGCATCTTTGTTAATAAATCTTTTGGCATATTCCAGATTATTTCCTTATGAAAGATTCCTAGAAATTGATATTACATCAAAAATATGAGCTTTAAAAGACTTCTCTTACTGATAAATTACTTTCCCAGAAGTCTTTTCAAATTTTCACTTTCACCAAGCATGTATGAGTGTGGGCACCAAAAACCTTGACTAAAATAGGTGAGATCCATATGGTCCAAACAGCAATTCATCATAAACCTGAAAGAATTAATTAAAAATAATTGAGTTTTATGAGAGGAAACAAAGACTAATCGTTGCTTCCATTTGTGGGGGGCAGGGACATTAAGAACGCTCCCATTAAATTATCACCCAAAATGCACTTTTCTCCTGGACCTCTGTCTCTTTTTGCCTAGAGATCTATGATGTCATTGTCATCTGTAAAACACACACCATCCAATTCATTTTAACATTCATTTGCTTTAAACAATTAGCACATATTCTGTACTAGGCATTGCAGTTGTGTGGAGGATAAAACAGTGCACTGGGCCTGCCTTTTCTCCTTGCTTTTGTTCATTTTGTTTTTACATAATTTTTGCTTATTTTTACCTAAAATTTTATGGCCTATTTTAAATGTTTTTCCTAAAACTGTAATTAGTTGTAATAACTTGCAGAAAACTTGGAAAATACAGAGCACTCACAAAAAATGACAGTCCATTGGTATTCCACCACCCAGAGATACTCACTGTTAAATTCTGGTGTATTTGCTAGAATCTATTTTCCAGGTGTAGTTTTTCCCTTAGTTAAACAACAGAGCTCCATAAGAACCCTCAGAGGGTGTTCCTATAATATAAAGAGGAACTTTGTGAAGGGCGATGCCATGACTCAGGTGATTCAGTTTGAACTTTTGAAAGGAGAAAAGTCATTATTTAAGTTCTCTGAACCTGAAAATAGCCATTATATTGTTCTTTGTTATTCTTGTCTTATTTACTGAGTCTCTAGGTACATGTTCCAAGTGTTTAACCATTGTAAGTGCGTGACAGAACAACATTGGTTATTGGCTATAGAGCAAGATTCCATTTGAAAGAACATTTCATTTGAACTGTGAGTGAATTCAAGTGTATACCCTAGGAAACAAATTGTTTGGTTCCTGACAAAGTAGAATAGCAGAAAAGAAACTATGAGGTAAAGCCTGGAAGGACCAAGCTTTACATCAGAGCTACAGCATCCACGTACCACAAGTGATCCTACTAGAATTGCATGCTGGTACGGCAAGAACTGCTGGTACTCTTACAGCATGATTTCTAAATTCTTTTATCCTTGAATTTGATTCCCATCTTGGTCTTGAGGTAAGTGTTTGTTTGTTTATTTACTTAAACAAAAACATATTTTTCTGAGCATATTTTCAGGGGACTGGTATATTTGAAAATGATTTGTTTCCTGGCCTTTATACATTGAGAACAATTTTGTTATGAAATTTCTGTTTCACACCTTTTCTTTTCCCTTGGTGGTATTCTGTTATTTATGGGTTCTTTTACTGTTTCACAGAAGAAATTTGGAAGGAAGCTGAGTTTTGCTCCTTTGAGCTTTTTTCTTTCTAAATATATATGAAATTTTCTTTATTCTTATACTTTAAATGTTCTTTATTCCTTTAATTTTGCAGAATGTACTTGTGTACAAATCCTTTTTAATTAACTTATCCTAAAACACAGTAAGCCCCAATACTCAGAAGATGCAAATCTTTTTTTCAGCTCAGGAAATTATTATTCAGTAGTGTATTTTTTCATTCCTGATTGTTCTGTTTTCAACTTTGGTAAACTGTATGATTCCTTTCATGGATATTTATCTTTTGTCCTCTTTAATCTGTAATCTTCTCTCTCATAATTTTCGTCTTTGGACACTTTTCTTCTGCACTCTAGGAGTGCTTGCCAAATCCAGTCATTTGGTATTCTGCACTGTCTTCTACTCCCCCACTAACACTGAAGTACATTTTTGGTTTCCTTGTATTTCTTGCCTTTTTAAAAACACTATTTCCATTTTCGTTTGCCTTAACAAATATTATTTTCTAAAGTCTTAGTTTATTTTTTCCTTGTTGCTTTTGACCTCTATTTTTTAGATTGAAATATAGTTGATTTACAATATTATATTATATCAGTTTCAATATTTTACTACATTTAAAGTTCTTGTAAAATATTGGCTATATTTTTTTGTGTTGTACAATATATCCTTGTAGCCTGTTTATTTTATGCATAGTAGTTTATACCTCTTACTCCCCTACCCCTATCCTCCCCCTCCCCACTTCCCTCTCCCCACGGGTAACCACTAGTTTACTGTCTATATCTGTGAGTCTGTTTCTGTTTTGTTATACTAATTCATTTGTTTTATTTTTTAGGTACCACATATAAGTGATAATTTGACATATTTGTCTTCCTCTGTCTGACTTATTTCACTAAGCATAATACCCTCTAGTTCCATCCACGTTGCTGCAAAGTGTCAGAATTTCATCCTTTTATATGGATAAGTAATATTCCATTGTATATATATACACCACATCTTCTTTATCCATTCATATGTTGATGGACACTTAGGTTGCTTCCGTATCCTGGCTATTGTAAATAATGCTGCTATGAGTATTGGGATACATGTATCTTTTCAAATGAGTGTTTTCATTTTCTTCAGATATATTTTCTCACATGATATACAAAAATAAACTCAATGGATTAAAGACTTAAATGTAAGACTGGAAACCATAAAACTCCTAGAAGAAAACATAGGCAGACCACTCCTTGATATAAATCTTAGCAATATATTTTTTTGGGGGGGACACCTGTCTCCTAAGTCAAAGGAAACTAAAGGAATAAACAAATGGGACCTAATTAAACTTAAAAGCTTTTGCACAGCAAAGGAAACCATGGACAAATAAAAAAGACAACCTAATGAATGGGAGAAAATGTTTGCAGGTGATATGACTGATAAGGGGTTAATATCCAAAATATATAAACAGCTCATACAACTCAATATAAAAAAAAACCCAAACAACCAGATTAAAAATGGACAGAGGACCTGAATAAACATTTTTCCAAAGAAGGTATACAGATGGCTAACAGGCCCATGAAAACATACTCAACATCGCTAATCATCAGAGACATGCGAATCAAAATCACAATGAGATATCATCTCACACCTGTTAGAATGACTATCATCAAAAAGTCTACAAATACCAATGTTGGTGAGGATGTTGAGAAAAGGGAACCCTTGTATACTGTTGGTGGGAATTGCTGCAGCCACTATGGAAACAGTGTGGGGGTTCCTCTAAAAACTAGAAATAGAACTACCACATGACTGAGCAGTTCTACTCCTTGGTGTATATCCAATTGGTGTATAAAACACAAATTCGAAAAGATACATGCACCCCCATGTTTTGGCCTCTATTTTGAAGAGTTGGCTTGCTACAATATAGTGAGAATGCCAACACTTTTCTAAAATTTTCTTCTGAGTCTAGTAGAATATTTTACTAGATTTTCAGAATTGCAGACTGCATTAGTTTCCCATGGCTCCTCTAACAATTTACCAAAACTTGCTAGCTTAAACCAATACATATTTATTCTCTTATAGTTCTAGAGGCTAGAAATCCAAAATTAATGTCACTGGACTAAGTTGTCAAGAGTCTGGACTTAGAGTTTTGGGACTCTAGGGAAGAATCTGTTTCTTTGCCTTTTCTAGCTTCTGAAGGCTGCTTGCATTTCTTGGCTCATGACCTCTTTCTCTAATCACTCCAGTTTCTTGCTTCTGTCATCACATTTCCTTCTCCCCTTTTAGTCACATCTCCCCTTTGTAAGGACACTTGCATGTAGGGTCCGTCAGGATAATCCAGGATAATCTTCCCCTCTCAGGATTCTTAATTTAATCATACCTGCAAAGTCCCTCTTATCCTATGAGCTAACATTTACAGGTTCTAGGGATGAGGATGTGATATCTTTGGGGCCATTGTTCAGTCTACTGTAGGGAACTTTCCCCTTGTATTACAGTCACATGGACTTCAAATTCAGAATGACCTGGGTTCACACAACCACTTAGCAATTGTCTGAACTTGGGCGAGTGACTTAATTAGTTTTCTTTGCTATTAAACTGGGATAAACTCAGCACCGACCTCATAGGGTTACTTTGCCAATTAGATCAAGTAATGTAAAGTGTTTAGCAAACTAGGTCCTCACTAAATGTTAACTAGCATTGTCATGATTAATGTAGGCCCCAATGTGTTTACTCTGCCCTGAATAAGGAGAAACAGATCTATGCAAAGTGAGTGATTTCACAAATAGAGAACATGGTGGATTTTTCTCAGCTCCACTCCATGTTCACTTGGTTGTGTTGGTCACCTTTTCTTGTTCTATAGTTGAGGAGCAGGTGTCAATGCCCACTTCTTGCGCAATTCCTGGTAACTGCAGACATCTATCTATCTGAAATAGGTTGGCTCTGCCAAGGTGGGGCCTTTCCTATTCCACCCCTTCGTTCTTTATTAGTTTTAGCTGTTCAGCACATGAGAATTATAATCTCCATTATACATTGTTATCAAGACCTGCCTGTCCCACCCTCTGCACAGAGCTCTTTCCTTGAAATAGGACTGTATTAAATCCTACCACCAGGATTACTTCATTCCTAGTTGTTTTCTTGGAGCTGTAGTGTCCCAAGTGGATCGTGATAGATGGGGGTATGGGGAGGGAAATGGTTTTTCAATACCAGCACCCACATTTTATTTTATTTTTAAAAATTTTTTGAATTAATTTTTATTGGAGTATAGTTGCTTTACAATGTGTTAGTTTCTACTGTACAGCAAAATGAATCAGTTATACATATACATATATCCCCTCTTTTTTTGGATTTCCTTCCCATTTAGCTCACCACAGTGCATTAAGTAGAGTTCCCTGTGCTATACAGTATGTTTTCATTAGTTATCTATTTTATACATAGTATTAATCGTGTATATGTGTCAATCCCAATCTCCCAATTCCCCCCACCACCCGCCTTCCCCCTTGGTATCCATACATTTGTTCTCTACATCTGTGTCTCTATTTCTGCTTTGCAAATAAGATCATCTACACCATTTTTCTAGATTCCACATATATGCGTTAATATACAATATTTGTTTTTCTCTTTCTGACTTACTTCAGTCTGTATGAGGGTCTCTAGGTCCATCCACGTCTCTACAAATGACCCAATTTCATTCCTTTTCATGGCTGAATAATAATCCATTGTTTATATGTACCACATCTTCTTTATCCATTCCTCTGTTGATGGACATTTAGTTTGCTTCCATGTCCTGGCTATTGTAGATAGTGAGCAGCACCCACATTTTAGAGAAATGGTGTTTGTTCTGTTTGGTTTTTTCTTAGGTGGTATTAAGCTTCTTTCTAATGGCTTTCAGATGGGCTAGGGGTTTATTATTATGTAAAGATCACTGATTGCTTTCCTCAGTTCACTTCCATCATCCTAATTAATGAAAATTTTTTCTCAACTGCAGATAGGTGAATGCTTAAATTTAATGTTTTTGTGACCTTGACATTTTCGTCTTTTTATGATTGTTATAGTATTTTCTTGAGGCTATAAAAAGGGCTGCCTCACAGTCGAAGGTAACAAGCCATATTGAACCAGAAATCATGATTCTTTTTGAACATTTTTTATTTACTGTGAGCTTGGAAGTATCTGCCAAACTTGTTCAAATACTTGGCAATTCAGAAAGATATTATGCAACAGTGATGCTACTGTTCTATTATGTTATATCCTAATCATGATGAAGTTCTCATATATTTTTCTAACTCACGTTAAGCTTATCCTGCATCTTAGTATTGCCTCTGTATCTACAAACAACTGTTTCCATTTGATAGCCAAAAAAAAAAAAAAGACTAAAGCTATGTTTTATTTGCTGTCTCTCAGCACACATATAAAAGTGTTAAGTAGAACCTAGTACAAAAGGAGTTACTCATATTTCTTAGATGTTTTGTAACATATGATTTGGGAGCCATGAATACTAACTGGTATTCAGTAGATATAAATAAGTTAGTTTGTTGGATCATTATTTTTATTGAATCCTTTTGGAAGCGGTTCACTATAACCAAAAGAAGGTAGATAGTTTAAGTAATTTTAGAATACATATTGTTCATTTTTGACTATAAATTAACAATATGAATTGATTTAAATGGACATTTCAGTCATTGATTCTAAAATCTGAACTAATACAAGAGATGGAATTCAGCTGCCCAAGCAAGCTTCTGGGGTTTGATTATTCAACTGATTAAGATGCTATTTGTCAACTCTAGTTTACCACCCCTTTTAATTATATAGATAATCAAACTAAGAACTGCTAATTCTGTCTCCTATTAATTGATTGTAATTACCTACAGATTAAAACTGCATGTGCAATTAACTCAAAGAATTAATTGATAGAAGGGAATTGATAAAAGGGAAACAGAACGAGCTTGGCATAAAAGAGGCTCTAGGGACAACAGGCCTGCTGAAACCAGTGGTGTCTTGGGCTCTGTCAAGTCCTCATAAAGATACACCGCACTTGCCTCTGGACTTCTCTGGCTCTATCAGAGGCAGTTGCATAGATTATTTCCTATGAACGTTTGGTTTCTTTGTTGACTGAAACAATATATTTGAAAGGTTTAAAATCCTATTGTCTTTGGGTTTTGTGCTGATATTCAGACAATTTGGACAAATCTATCAATTTGCAATATGGAGGAAATGCTTGTCACTACAAAGATCACAGAAAAGTGGTGAATGTTTTACCTAGTTAGAGATCCTTCCTTCCTCCCTCCTTTCCCTTGTTCCTTTCCTCATTTTCTTGGCAATATCACCAGATACAATCTTACCAGTTTTCTGTGACTCATCTAAATAATTTGTTTCTAAAGTAATTATGCTTATTAGATTTTGAAAATCCCTCTCATCTGTGTAAATAATTGGCTCATTGTTAACTGCATAAATTTGAATGAAAATGGGAAATAAAAAGCCACCCCCAACTCATATGTATTTAAAAACGATTACCATTATAAACATCAAGATAAATATCAAGAGAGGGAAGATGGTCTGGTGAAAAAAATATTTGGTCCTGAAAAAAAGAATTTTAAAAATCCCTTTTTAAAGACTCTTCCATTTTTTCAGATGTTTATATCAGTTGTATTACATGGGGCCTTTCACTCTCAGCAGTTTCCTGAGTGGCCTTTCACCCAATACCAAGTCAGTGCAGTAGCATATACTAAACATATGCTTGGGGCACAGCACTGTATTCAATATTATGGAGAATACAAAGCAAGTTAAAGACTCTCAAGTCTAGATAGGGAGATGAGATCTGAAGAAGACAACAAAATAACATGAACTAGTGGTATAATAAAGTTTTTCAAAGAGTCTAAATAAGTATTGAGGAAACACAAGGACACAAAGACATCAGTATGGATATTTAACAATTTTTTAAATGTTCAGAGTTAGCTAATAACTCCTTGTTAATCTGATGGGATATTTTGGTTTCTTTCCAAATTTTGCTATTGTATTTTCCCCAGAATTGTTTAATCTCAGAGTATTTTATTTTGTCCTGCTGGCTGGTAAACTGGGAGTTCTAACAAGATTTCTTATTTTTTCACCTATCAATATACAGCCTACTCTTGCTTCCCCCCCACACACACCCTTAGATTTCAGAATCTTAATTTCTCTTTGGCATTATCTGTGAAGCTTGTTGGCTCTGTGAAGGGTTTGTGAAGATTTAGTCTGATGTATGAATTTGGTCTTCTTCAAACTATCAGCTTATAACTTTCGACTGACTTTGTGGAATAAATTGGAATTTGTTGCATGTCACCTTCTGTGCTTAGCTTCTGAGGAGGAGTCATTAGTATAGATCAGTGTGTGAATGATTACCTTGAGGATTTTAGTGGAGGCTTTACTGCTTCCTGAAGTGGAAAAGTTATAGCTATATTTTCTAGTGTGATACCTGTATACTGGAGAAAATAATGTATGGCCTTCTTGATTATATGAGTCTGTTTTGTGGGTAAACAAGGTAAAATATTTGAAATGCTCTGGAATCTCTTGGAAAATAAGTCATATAGCATTTAGTTTCATTTGAGGTTGGGCTCTTCAGTGATCAGGAAGATTCCCTTTTGCCTGTGAGATTTAACCTTGTGAGGCTAATTCTAGTTCACCAGTGTTTACATAGTAACTTTAATCACATTGCTAATGAACCAGAATCACAGAGCAATTCCAAGTAAGATATTGTCCTTGCCCTGGAGGAGTTTATACATTTAAAAAGGAGATTGGAAAGAGATGCTCTGTTATCTAAAATAGTGAGAACATTTATTGTAGAAGTTCATTGAAGGAAGTGGGCGAAATAGGGATAGTGCTAGTAAATTGAGAAATGCTTCAAATTAGTCAAAAAAGCTTCATAAGAAATATGGGGTATACACATCTCTAACACTCTTATGCTATCCTTTTATATCCCCCTAGGTTTATGAAAGTCCCCAGTAAAGGATGACGTGTATGGCCTTTCCTTTGCTATCCTCTTCTCAGATACTAATCTTTTCAGATTCTCTATGATCTACCCATTATTGGCATTCCCTTCCATTAAAGATATTCATTTCTTCATATTGGGTTGTGATTGAGATACATAATTTGTTATGGTGCCTCTCCTAGAGATTTTTCCTTTTTGATAGAGGGCAGAGACTGACTGAAATTGAGGAAATATATGTAAAATTAAGATGGGGTAGGATATGTGTGTATATATTGATTAGAATGTCTCTGAGATAATATCACATTTTTATTATTTTATGTTACTACTCTACCTCCCTATATATAGGACACTTAACTTATGGTCCTATAAATAAATTGAAGCAATGAAATGAGAGAATACATTCCTTCTGATTTTTCTCTAAATTTATATGAAATTAACTGGTCCATGGAGGACTCTGTTAAATTAAAAATTTCAGGAAAGAAGATATGTATATGAATGAGTATTAGAAAGAAAATTGGAAATGTAAAAATAGATTGATTCATTTGGATGGCAGGATTAAATTGTATTTCTGAGAAATAAGTGGACAAATAAATCTGAAATCTCCTCTTCATTAAAAAATTTTGTGCAGAAATCCCACATAACTACCATGAGACAGAAGAAATATGTGGGCATGTACTGGCTAACCTTTTGCTCTTCCAACCTATTTACCTTAAATACTTTCAATAATTTTATTTACTTCACAATATCAAAACTAGCACCTTGATAATAATTTTGAGTTCTCTTTTAAAGTGCTTATGTAACAGGGAGAGGAGGTTTTCTTTTGTTTTCATAAGTGCTATTCACAAATCTGATTTTGCTTTAAGCCTCCCTTAAAAAAGAAGTCAGTGTTCTTGAAGAGAAGAATCAAAAGAATGAACTTATTAGTTTTCTGATGGGCACACTGTATGTAATAAAAACACGAGAGCTTTACTGTGTGAGGAAGCCCATTAACTGAAGCCTCTATGCAGTGCTATCACTTCCTCATCTTGTTATGGTTAGATGAAAAGATGTGATTTTAATACAGAATAGTGGGGCCATAAAGATGATTTACGTTCCTCTTTGTAACACTAAGCAGTATGATCAGTGTGTAGTTTTCCTGGATAAATATTCTTTTAACCTGCATTGATATTTCCAACAGATAGAGCGTTCTATGATTGGAGAGGAGTAGTGTCTAAAAGGTTTTCCTGTTTGACTCATGACTCCAGTTGGCCTAGTTTCTCTGGATCATCGTCAGTATTTCAGGATTATTGTAGTGTAAGTATTTGTAAAACCGGACATAGAGTTGCATTACCATTTTTCTAGCAAATGATTGAATTCATTTTGATATAACATGTAAGATGTTACTATGGGCATATTTCATTCCTAAAATGATTCCCCATTGAAATTCATCTTTTTTCTGAAGCAGTGCTTTTGTTCTGTTGTCTTATTTTGTGTAAATCTTGCTGATCACCTTAACTCCTAAATATGTATATTAGTTTTTGTTTGAAGAGTGGTAATAGCCAAAGTGATCATCACAGTGGTTTGCCCTAAATGTGATAGCGACTATTTTTGTAATGGTACCTAGACTATCAAGAAAATACAGTGGAAGCCAGTGGAGAATAAAGATGTTTGTTAGGAGTGTGGCACTAAGAGGACTTAACAATCCAAGGACAATGTCACGACCACATACTAATGGTTTTGTGAGTGAGGGCTCTCCAAACTGGGGCGTGAGAATCTATGACTTGAAGATGGAATCAGGACTTCACATTAAGTTCACTTGCTCATCAGGGCAAGTTCTGAGATGTCTCTATGTAAATACAGTAAGTCCCCTACATATGAACCTCCGAGTTGCGAACTTTCAAAGATGCAAATGTGTGTTCACATGTCCAATCACGTAAGTTAGTTCACGTGTCTGGCATACATTGTTACATGCGTGCGTCCTGTACGAGTGGTTGTGCTTTTGTGTATTTTATTGTGTAGTACTGTGTAGAATACAGTAGTACAGTATGTTTATTTCAATCCCAGGATGTCCAGAAGCAAGCGTAAAAGCAGCAGTATGTATTGTACTGTTCTTTTCAAGGTACTGTACTATAAGATTAAATATGTTTTCTTTATTTTTTGTGTTTTTTATGTATTATTTGTGTGAAAAGTACTATTACAGTACAGTAGTATATAGCTAACTGTGTTAGTTGGGTACCTAGGCTGACTTTGTTGGACTTACGAACAAATTGGACTTAACGAACGTGCTCTCGGAACGGAACTTGTTCGTGTGTAGGTGACTTACTGTAGTAGAAGCAACTCATGTGATTCTGAAATCTTTAGCAATGATTTCTTAAAAGAGTGCAAAATGCCATTTTATAATATTTGTGTCTCACGGTGTCTGTATAGATGTCTGGAATTTTTACATCTCCTGTGTGTTCTGCTCTGTATGTGAATGTGTCTGTCTCATTTTCCTTTTCTTTCCTCTTTTTATATCATGAATTATTTTTCCTTTCGACTTGTGATTTGTATTAGTATTCTTGGGCTGCCATAACACAATACCACAGACTGGGTGGCTTAAACAACAGAGCTTTATTTCTCAAAGTCCTGAAGGCTGGAAGTCCAAAATCAAGGTGCCAGTACGGCTGTTTTCTCCTGGGGCCTCTCTCTCCTTGGCTAGCAGAAAGCTGCCTCCTTTCTGTGTCCTCACATGGCCTTTCCAGTGTGTGTTTCTAGTGTCTCCCTCTCTTCTTATAAGGATGCTGGTCATATTGGATTAGTGCCCTTACCCATATGACCTCATTTAACCTAATTACCTCTCTAAGGGTCGCATCTCCAAATACAGTCACACTGGGGCTTAAGGAGTCATATGAATTGTGGGGAGACACAGTTCAGTCCATACACCATTAGAGAGCTGATAACAATTATTTTTCTTATCTACTGGATAGTTCGTTATCTAGTATTTTTAAAAATCTTGAGTTTTTATATTTTTTCTGTAAACCAAAACTTTTGAATCACATCATATTTAACTTCTGCTGCTAAATTCTTTGTGAGTAAATATACAAAAACTAAATCATTGCATCCCTGTTTTAGATAAGGGTATTATACAAACATTATTAAGGAAAATTATATGAATTTAGATGAGGAAATTATATGAATATTGTTTAGTGAAATTCAAAGTCTTCGTAATCTACTATTTTCAGAACATAGTAATTAATTACAGAATAGACAGTTACCTCCAGCTAATTGGATGTCTATTGCTAATTCATACATGTCCTTAGCAAAAGTAACACCCATAAAAGGCTGTTTTCATTTTCATTTTCCAGTAAAGGTGAATAAATGAACTTCTGCTTACCCTGTTTTACACTAATCATTTAGAGATTGCTCCTAGCTGTGTGAAGAAGTACATTTAAACATATTTCTTCGGGGAATAAGTTGGGCAAGAGTAGACATGACTGTGGAGAGCTCCAGATGCAAGACTGGGGAATTGCCCACGGGGGAATTAGGAGTACAAAGAGCTACTAACCATGGCTTTGGCATAATAGATGGTGCTTTGGGTATGTGTACCTGTCTAAAGAAATTTGGGGTGGACTAGAGTGGAGACTGGGTGAGCATTAATAGGCCTTTTGCCTCAGTCCAGTTAGAGGTTTATCTTACTCTTGCAAACCCACTATGTTGGGGGCGGGGTGTGAATGGGTAAGAGGGGATAAGATTCAAACCTTCAGATTTCTTTCCTGCAGCTCACTGCATCTTTAATTTTCACCATTGAAAGTCTAATTTATTTATTTATTTATTAAGGATTCCCCTTTCATTTATCCTTTAAAATAATAACAGTACTAGAAGGGATCAAATATCAAGTTCTAAGTTCATCTTTTCTGCCATTTTTTTTATTGTGGTAAAATACACATAACATAAAATTTACCATTTTAACATTTTAGGTGTACAGTTTGGTGGCGTTAAGTACACCCACATTGCTGTGTAACTATCACCACCATCCGTCTCCAGAACCTTTTTATCTTTCCAAACTAAAACTCTGTACCCAGTAAACACTAATTCCTTGTTCTTCCTTCCCCACCATCCTCTGACAACAAGTATTTTACTTTTTCTTTTGGGGCTGGCTCATCTCACTTATAATGTCTTCAAGGTTCATCCATGCTGTAGCATGTGTCAAAATTTCCTTCTTTTTTAAAAAGGCTGAATAATATTCTATCGAATATATATGCCATATTTTGTTTATCCATTCATCTGTTGGTGGACACTTGGATTACTTCCACAATTTGGATATTGTGAATAGTGCCACTATGAACAAGGGTGTAGAACTATTGTTTGAACCCTTTCTTTTTCTTTTTTTGGATATATACCCAGAAGTGGAATTGCTGGACCATATTGTATTCCTATATTTAATATTTTGAGGAATCATCATATTATTCTGCAGAGTGGTTGCACCATTTTACATTCCCTCTAGCAATGCACAAGTGCTCCAATTTCTCCACATTTTCATCAGCACTTATTATATTTCTGTTTTCTTAATAGCCATCTTAATGGGTGTGAAGTGTTAAGTAATCTTGATGTGAGTTTGTTCAATCAGGTCCAGAAGACAAAAGTAACTAGGAAAGTTGAGAATGTAGAAAGAAGTTTGCATTGTTAAAAGAGGAAAGAAGACAGGGTGCAGAAAACCCTGTATTTGATTTTGTAGGAGGAGAGAAAAATATAACATATTTTGCTTTCAAAACACTCTCGATAGCTTAGCTAATCATCAAAATTTTAATTTGCTCAAATAAGAAAGTCACTGTGGATATGCTTTCTTTAGGCTAAAAGAAAATATCCCTTCTAAGCCAGAGTTTCTGTTTTCTTTTTGAAGTATTTTGAATCCTATATGTTTTTAGTTCTAATTAAATAATACAATAATGTTATATGTCTTTAGTTTTAATGTTTCATTTCTGCAACTGCCGACTTATCATATTAGAATTGTATTCGAATTCCCAGTTATTTTAAACAGTGGCATATAGCCCCCTAAAACTTCTTTACATGAAGTTAAAGAAACTGCATTCCTAAGAAAAAGTTACTAATTCTACTTTTTATGATCTCTGAAGTCCTGAGACATTTGTAGCCTTAATTATCTTGAAAGATAATATTTATCCAAAGTAAGTGAGCACCTGTCAATATGATTCCTTGCATAAAATAAAAATATAGTATTACATTTCAATAATATAGGAAACACCACCCATCTCCAACTTCGTTGTTGCAATTTCATTTCATAACTCTTCTTTACAAGGTTTTCTAACTTTATGATAATGTATGAAGCACTCTGGAAAACCACAACCTGAAGGACTGTAGGTGTGAAAAACAACTCTGGTATTTATCAAAATTCTGAGGTGCAAAATTTAGTATCAATAGTGCTCTTAAAAAAGCTAGGATGAAAGCAAATATTGACAGAACTTTGTATAAGAAGTTAATTTCTATCTAATATTTATGAACATATAGAGTAAAAACTTTTATTCATTAGTCATCAGTAAGGCAAAACTCTCCTCTGTGAGTGGCTAACTCACAACTCTGTTGCAGTGGCTCTGGGATCAGAATGTTCCCTGACGGGAACTCTGCCATTTGGTGACCCCTAGAATGAGGATGAGATGACAAGCAAGGGACTGCCCAAGCATGCATGCTTGCATACTTATTGTGGTGGTGACAGGGTTCAGGGATGGAGGATCAGAGGGGAAAGAACAGTTGTGGTTGTCTGAATGGGAGGGCAGAGTGCATTTCAGGAAGTGAAAGAAGTTGAGTGTGGCAAAAGTATAGCATTCAAGAGGGCAAGTGGCAAGAAATGAAACAAAATTTAAGCAAGTTCCATCGTCATGAAGTGCCTTCCTTGTAGGAAGACATTTGATCCCTTTATTTTCTTAATCTTGGATGGAATTTGCCTAGCCTTGACACTAGGAAGTAGAGATTACAAGGAAATAGAACTTGGTTTAATACCTAGTTGCATTATACATTGTTTCGTGTTTCAAAGAATGCACTGTGAGTCCTCTGGGCATTTGGATCTCCCTCCTTTCAAGGAGAACAAGTCCTATATGAGAGAAGAAACCAAGAGTCACTTGTCCTGTTTTTAAACATACTTATAGATTCAGCTCATAAACAAAACAAAAAATTATTAGTTTTGCAGAAACATATTTTTAGAAATGAAAAAAGAAATTCCATATATAACATTATGCTTCACATTAGCTTAATTTTGACCATGAAATGGGTAGACTAGATTTTAATGAAATTTCTTATCACTCTTCTCTGGAGAATTTTCTTGAGCCATTTTGGGAAAAGAAAACTGTAAGAATCTAGGGGGATAGTCTTCTCTTAACTTGGAAATTTAGATATTTTTGTGTGATTCTTTACCAAATTATGCTGTCAGAAGACTGTGGGCATTCACTTGATTTTAGTACATAATAAAAAATAGTAAATTAACTTATAATATGTAAAATATCTTTGCTCATTTTTTTCTCCTCCATCACATTTTCTTCTCTCTGCTCTTTTCCTTCCCTCCACACATTTGAGAGGTATTGTAATCATTTTCATACTCATGATTTTCTCCTCTTGTGGGTTGCATTTGATAAAAAATGTCATCTGATTTGATTTTCTGATATTTCGAAGAATTAACACAAATCATTATGACTATTAAATTTAAAATTTCTATTTATTCAAATGATTTCCTAAATTTTAAAAAATCATTTTGAGTATCAATGAAATTACATTTTGAAAATTCTGTTCTTACAGAATTAGGCTTGGGTTTAATTTAAGCCTTGAGTTAACTACGTGACTATGATTTTTTGACATACTGAAGAGCATTCCAACAGTTTACTCTTATCTGATCTTTTAATTTGTTTGTTTTGGTACTATTACAAGCAGTGATGTCTAATGCTGTACATTATCTTCAAACTTCACATTTTAATTTTGAAATGCATATGTATTTTCCTATGAAATATAAAATTTTGAATCTTTGTGAAAGAATGATATATTTATTTTGATATATACATATAGGTAAAACTATTATTTTTTTAACGTATATAGTTGCAGTTAAAACCCCACATTTTAATAGTTATATTGCCTGTAGCAATATTATCTGAGCCTGACATTTTTATATATTTTATATGGGCCTAGGTATTTTATAATCATCATTTATTTTATTTTTATTAAATCTTTCCTTCTAGATAAAAATTTCTACTGTTGCCTTAATTAAAGTACTTTTTGGGAAAATAAAGAGGTACTCCATTGCAGAATTCCTTTAGCAATAAATAGGTTAAGATGTATAGACCAACAACAAATTAGTCAAGACATATATATTTAAAACTATTCTCACAAAGTTTTAAAAGAAAGCACTCTTGGTGATTGCAAGATTTGGATTGTAATGTTACTTAGGCTTACCAATGTACCATCATTTAAACAGCTCACAATACCGTTTACACTAAATGATATTCAAAAGTGGAAGGTTAGGTAAATAAACAGGATAATTTTAAATTTGTATTTTTGGATCAATATATTTTTATAGAGAAAAATCTTGATCTATACTTCTCTTTTCTTTTACCATAAAAGACCACTGGATTTTTAGTTTCATAAGTAACTTCACAATCTTTCTTTACTGTAGAAGCCAAAAGATTCAATCAAATTCTGTCAATCATGTTGCCCCTTTATTCTGAGATGTCCTCGTGTGGGAAAGGTATTTGAGGGACACTAGGCCCATGGGCATTAGTAACAGTGCTCGTCGTAGTTCTAGTTTTATAATAACCTCCAGTCAACATGCACATTCTTTCTGAGATAAGCTGGAGTGTGATTGTTACCAAAACCTGGATGAAAGAATGAAAAGCTGGATGCAAAGAACATTGGAGCAGATATTAGGTTAAGGGAGTGAACAGACTGTGCCTACCCTGGGGAATCCCCCCACCCCCACCCTTCTGGGAAGCTAGGTACGCTTGTTCTCTAGGAAAGGGAACATTAACTAAATTTCTTAAAAAGTAATGAAAGAGAACAAACTGTAAAAAGGCAGCCAAAAAAGGCAAACATCTGTTACTGAACATGTCTCACTTGACTTCCTTTTAATGTTCTTAGGAATAAATTTATGAACTAGGAAAGGTTCAGCACTAATTAGATTGTTTTCATCAAAAAAAATGCACCAGACATGGATGTTGAATATGAATGAAAACTTCAGTAGTAATAATAAGTAGGCATAGAAAGTGCCAGGAGACATAGAAAGTGCCAGGAGACATAAACATCCTGGGTTATGGCCACAGGCTTTGGATAATGCTATGGCTGTTAATATTGCATTGACTTAGATTTGTTGTGATATGCTTTTTTAAATGATCAGAGAAATATGTCTGAAAAGTCAAGTGTATTCATTAAACAGTAGATGGATTAGGTGCAAAATTTTCTCTTCAATTATACTCATTTAGGCTAATGAGATGTTAGAATGAATTGGAATAACTAATACAGAGGTACTCAAAGGCAAAGTTTTTTAGTAAGAGCAGCAGCAGTGGTGATAGTTGTAGCTTGTCGTAGGTGTGGAGATCCATGCTTTATTCAGAACTCTTGGGACCAGCCATATTTGGGAATCAGAAAATTTCAAACTTTAGAGAGGTAAAAAGAAAAGTAGATCTGTAATCAAACCTGTAATCAAAGCATGGTAATATTTTGTAGTAAATCATATGAATATTCTCATTAAGTGGGAGATACAGGCTACTATATAGGTCATTTGTTTGTTGGTTCTGGTTAGGTTTTGACACCAAAGGTTAGGTGAGTTAAATTCTCCCCTCCATATGTGTTATGAAAAATTTGTTGGTTTTTAAAGCTTTCTGGATTTCTGAGTTATAAATAAGGAATCATAGGCTTATAGTAGTAATAGTGATAGCAAAAGTAATAGTAGTGGTGGTCATAGTAGATAAAGGTGATGGGGAAATAAGGAGATAAGGACACACACACACACACACACACACACACACACACACACACACACACACACACACACACACACACACACACACACACACACACACACACACACACACACACTGTGAAAATAAAGGGAACCTCATTTAAAATGGAGCCATGCAGCCTGAGGGGGAACTCTCACGTGTATACTACTCTTTGCACTTGCATAACCAGCAGGAAGAAGGAAGGTAAGAATTGTTTTGACAAGGGAAGACATTAATCACAGGGGAATTTTATCTCCTGCTTTTCAGAAAAAGAAGGAAGGTCCCCCACAACCTCAAGCTCTTGCTCTTCTCCAATGAACTTTTTTTCAAAACAGCCCTTCTTTATTTCCTCCTAACACCTACTCAAAAGCCAGACCCCTCTCCTTTATTTTTCAGACTTGCCTGTGATTCACCATAGCTTGTCTGTCCCAAATTGCAATTCTCTGCTATTCCCGAATAAACCCATTTTGTGGGTAAAATAACTGGCTATTTTATTTTTAAGGTTGAAAACATACACACACACATTATTAGTTCTATAAGGAAAATACCATGATCATATATTCATTGTTATTGATACTTGATGCAAGACACGTCCTGGAATTAACTGCAGAATGTCCATGTTTATGTGATTCCCAATAGCAGAATCAGGCAGATGTGATTATATATCTCTGATAGATGCTACTCCCTGTGATTGTTCTTCCCCGAACCCCACCTAAAGGAACACCACTACTTTTATTTTTTCAGAGTGCATCATGAATCTCTTTACTGGTTTATTACTGGCCTTCCTCACTAAATGTAGGTTCCATAAGGCTGAGGACATTTTAGATCACCAGTGCAACCCCAGTGCCTAGAATGGTTTCTGTCATAAACTAGAGGTTTAGAAAATATTTGTTGAATAAATGAATAATAGGCTATTTGACATTTCCCCAAGTGGAACACATAAGAGACCCAAGGTTCCAAAGCAGTGAAAGACACAACCATGATAATATTATTAAGAAGAGGAAAAAGAAAAAAAGATGATTTAAGGATGTTGCATTAATTTTTTTTTTTTTTTCTGTATTGACTGAAAGAGTTGTACGATCCTTAATTCTTTGCCCTGAAATGGACTTTTTGGCCCATTCCTCTTCTCTGGAATCCGTGGCCATTCTCATTTTGTCACGCAGTTCTCCTGTTGGGTTCTTTTTTTCTTTTTTCTAACCTCCTCCAACAGTCTCATTAGAAGATCCCTTTGAGTCTGCAGACAGGATGGGTTTCATTGGCTGTCTGGAGAGGACCAAACAAATCCATCCCAAGGGCACAAACTCAAAACTCTGAGTTGTAGGAGATCTGGTGATGAAGACTAGGTTGCAGATGGTGAGATCTGGTTGGTAGTAATCAGGAGGCCACACACACTCCCATTCAGTTGTTGTGTTAGGAGAGTATCAGAGGACGATGATCCTCTCAGCCACACAAGGCTGCTTCAGGGTTCTGTCTGCAGTGATTGATTCTTAATCTGACTCCAGTTGTATCCTTGAACCAGACACATAGGACAACTTTTAAACTCAAATTATTTTAGGTCTTTGTGTTCTTCCTTCTCTGTTCTCCCTATACTGTTACCACATAATTATGACCATCCTATAAAGCCTTTAACATCTGCTTTTTACCACGTGTTAAAATAATTTTTATAAATATGCTCGTAATACCTATATTTTGAAGGAAACACAGATGAGCCAAAAATGAGAAAATCAACCATACTTATTATAGCAACAATGCTTTATAACCTTATTTTTTTCACTCAAAAATATATTCTGAGCATCTTTTCTTATTAACATATTTTCTTTAATATTAAATAACTCATTTTTGGTTATCTTGGCAACTGACAATGCTTTAATGGAATGCAGTGCATTATATTTGTAATTAAATCTTGGTGCATATTCTAAATTTCCTTAGGATAAATTCCTTGTAGTGGAGTTGCTGGTATGCTTGCCCCTTTTGCTTTGTTTTTTATTATATACTGTTAATTTTTCCTCCAAAGAAGTGTTGCTTTTAGATTTTCACATAGATTTCCACTGCTTCTTATTCCTCAAAAACAAAAGTACACAAAGAAAAAGCAAACCAATAACCAACTAAAATTAGATAATTCTCTGCAGGTTTAGTTAGGCCCTCCCAACTCCATGGGTCAATTGCATTGTTATCATCCAGGAACTTGTTAAAAATTTAGCTTTCAGGACCCACCCCAAATGTATTGAATCAGAATCTGTATTTGAGTAAGATCAGTAGTGATTTATAAGCATATAAAAATTTGAGAAACACTGTTTTAGACAATTCCCCATAATATTTTGCCTTTTAAGTGAGCTTTTGATAAGTAGTGACAGTCTATACAATGTAATTGTTTTCCTGACAAATACCTGAAGTACAGATACTCTATGCTGAATTTAGTCATGTGGTGGGATAGGAATGTGGTTTATTGTGAACGTTGACGAGTGAGATTATAACTGATCAAAGATATCAGAAACACATTTTCAAGTAATGAAATAGAACTACAGTGAATGTCAAAATTGGCCTGGGAAAATATGCCAGCTATTTTGATAATACAGCTTTCACCCAAATAAAATAATCTGGACAATTTCAATAAGCTGATATATCATCCAAGTATATCCTGAGTCTCTAGGAATTAGATTTTAGTGATTTATAAGAGCATAAAGTTTGATAAGCACTGTTTTATGTAATTCCCCATAAACATGCTCCAAACAAGGAGAAATAGTCAAGTTGTAGTTAGGGGGCTGGGGCAGCTTTTGACCACCCCCAACATGCATCTGATTGGCTGTTCTAAATCCCATTATGATTAAGTTCTACTGACTCCCTACAAAATCATTGGAGATATTCTAAAAGAAATGAGTGGAAAACAAAATTGCTGAGTGCCAATCAATTAAAAAAATCTAATGTAAACTCTAATGCTGTCTTTGTTCACTGTATTCTATTTTCATAGATTAAAAATTTTCTACCTGTATTACCAATTTCACCTTCCGGATAGAGTAGTGTTTTGAGTCTGAATGAATCCCAGTCACCTCCTTCCTACTTGTGTAATCAAGGTAAAGATATTAAACTTCTCAACTTCCTAAGGGAAAGTGAGAATTAAAGTATCTATTTTGCAGAGTCTTGGTGAATATTGAAGAACATGAACATAAAGCAGATAGTAGGTTCTAATTATTAGTTATAACAATTTATTAGTTCTGGGATGCAGTTCCAGATCTAGCACATAGTATATAAATCTTATGATGGTAACCAAACTCACTGTTTACAATGGTCTTACAGTTAAATAAATCCCAAACAAATGCACAAATGAAAAGGATTGAATTCAAAAGTTTAAAATTCTATCCAGTTTATAACCAAATCGTTTAATAATAAATTAGTTACCTGGGAGGGTATGTTAAATACAAAGGGGGAAACATATTCAAAATCAAATAAGCACCTTACATTCATTTGAGCATCAACTTTAATATCGATATGAACACAAGCACATTAAAATGTCCTCAAATTGTAAAACATGAACTCATTTCCTCATTTTGTTGTTTTAATTCTAGCTGATAAAAAAAATTAATCATATGTATTTATAGATTCATACACTTAAAATTTCAGAATAAGACAACACAATCCTGGCAGCAGCTGTTCCATTGCTTGGCATTCTTGAATTTTGAAGTTTCCAAGAACACATACAAACCACAGGAGAGATTTGGAGCCATGTAACCTCCTAGTAAGTTTTGATATATTGAATACTTGGGAAACCCATAGATTCCCAAGATCTTTTCATTCTTTTCTTTCTCGGGGGACAGACACTCATCTTAAACTCAAGGAATTTTTTTACCATACTATTTAAAAAATTTGTATTGTTTTATGTATCAATTATACAAAACAGTATATTATTCATATACATATCTATTTATAGCTCTATATCTTAAAGAATAACACTAAAACAAATACCTGTAAAACTTAGGGAACAGAACTCAATGTGTCTTTTCTTTCCCTTCATATCCTGAAGAAACCAGTCTCCTTAATTTTACGTTAATTGTTCCCTTGCTTTTCTTTATAATTTAGCACATCTACACACATCTCTATTTAGTATTTTGCTTACTTTTACTTGTTTTTCACTTTATGTGTGTGGAATTATAATGTTTTCTCTCTCTCTCTTTGCCCAGAAATGTATTTTTTTTTAAATAAATTTATTTATTTATTTTTGGCTGAGTTGGGTCTTTGTTGCTGCATGCGGGCTTTCTCTAGCTGCGGTGAGCGGGGGCTACTCTTCGTTACGGTGAACGGGCTTCTTATTGCTGGCTTCTCATTGCGGAGCACGGGCTCTAGGCACTTGGGCTTCAGTAGCTGTAGCACGCGGGCTCTAGAGCTGCAGGCTCAGTAGTTGTGGTGCACGGGCTTAGTTGCTCCGCGGCATGTGGGATCTTCCCGGACCAGGGCTCGAACCCGTGTACCCTGCATTGGCAGGCGGATTCTTAACCACTGTGCCACCAGGGAAGTCCCAGCAATGTATTTTTGAGAGCCATCAGTCTTCATAAATGTTAATCTGTGGCCCCATGGTTCATTCATTTTCATGGATGCACAACATCCCATTGAATGAATACACTACAATTTAATTATCCTTTCTATTGCTGAGAGATATTTGCCTTTTTAAAAAGTTATGTCCTATTATGAACAATTCTGCTACATTCTTCTACAAGTGTTAGGTGCAAGAGTTTCTCTAGGGTAAGAATTCCCAGCATCAATATGAACCTGCATCCTGTTGCATCGAGAACGGGTTATATAGATGCCAGAATATTGATCCCTTCAGCCTGGGAGGCAGGTGGACAGGGCCTGGGCAGTAGGAACTCCATAAGTGATTATTAACTGCCTGAATAATTGATTGCCTCTAGCCACAAGCAGCCTGGAGTAGACTGGCTGTGCTGGCCAGTGGGCGTATATTCAGTGTTACCAGGCAATATAGAGAACAGTTTTCCACTCCTAGAAACAGTTTATGAGAGTCTGCATTGCTTCATATGCTTGGTAACACTTAATAATATGTCAAAATTTTAACCTTTTCCAATTTGGAAGATATGAAATATTTCTTTGAGATTTTAATTTGCATTTCCCTAATGACAAATCAGGCTGAGAATTTTTTTTCACATATTTCTGGGCCACGATTATTTCTTTTTTGTGAACATCATACAGTTGTATTTTCAAAAATATATTTAGATGCATTTATACCCCTTCTGTTCTGTGTTCTCTATTTGTTCTTTCTATTTTGTCCTTTTTTTTCTCTTTTGTTCCTTTGTCTATTTTGGAAATTGATTGACATGTTTTCCCCTCTTGTTCCATTTTTCCTAGTACTAGTTTTCCTTGTACTAGTTTTGTACTAGTACATTGTACAAACTAGCATTGTACTAGTTTTCCTTGTTCTCGTTTGACCTTTATGTTCTTTTTTTACTTTTTATAAGTGGTTAACCTATGGATTTTAATACATACTTTTAAAGTATATTTATCCTTTTCCCACCTCATACAGAAATCTTAGATTGCCTTAACTACCAGAGTTTAATTCTCTTATTATTTTCACTATTTTTAACTTCACAAATTAGAAACCATTATTTTGTTTTCTACCTCCTTGTCTGTTTAGGTTTACCTACATGCTTACCAATTTTTTTTTACCTGCCCTTATATCTAGCATCACAGGCTATAGGATGATTTTCCTTCTTGAATTACATCCTTTAGAAGTACCTTTAGTAAGGGTCAGGTGGCAGAAAACTTCTGTTTATATCTATTTTTTCCTCCTCAATAATACATTCTCAGAATCTTGAAGTTATCTTTCCCCTGTTTTCTGGCTGCCACTGTTGCTGTTGAAAAATGAGATGTTTGTCCAGTTGTCTTTCCTTTGTGAGTAATCTCTCTTCTCTACTTCTAAGGACTTCTTTTCATTGTTCTGCTGTTTAATTATGAGATGTGTAAGTGTGTTTTTCTTTCTATTTATTCTGCTTGGTTTCTGTTTGGCTTCCTAACTATGAAAGTCAGTGTCTTTCAGCATTCTGGAAAAAAATCTCTGTCACTATCTCTTTAAATGCTTTTTTTCTTCCATTTTTTTCTTTATAAGCTCTGCTTAAAACTTTTTCTAAAACTCTCCTTACACATATGTTGTCTTCCATTTAATTGTCACTCTTTGTCTTTTTTTCCACTTTTTCACATTTTCCATCTCTTTGTCTCTTATTGCTATATCCTGGGTCTTATTTTCCCTCCTGATTCCTCTTTTATGTGTTTTCTTTTTGTGTGTCCATTCTTTTTTTTTTTTTTGCTACTCGTTGAGTTTCCAATTATTCCAATTATTATATTTTTCATTTTTAGAATGTCTAGTTGTTACTTTTCAAATCAGCTTGTCAGCTTTGAAAATTTTTGGTTACTTTAACATATTTCTCTAAACATATAGAAACGGAAGCTCATTCTTATTTTATATTCTGTATACCTTAGTTTCAGTACTGGAGTCTTTGAGTTTCTGAATGTGTAGTTCGTTGTTTCTTCTGATGCTTTGATTGCTTATTTTCTTATGTTTGATGATTTTCTGACTGTGAGCTCATTTTTCTTGGTATTTTATTGTGAGAATTCTTTGAAACCTGAATTTAAACTGCATTCTTCTAAAAATGATTGATATTAGCTTTTACTGGGTACTCTTTCAGTGCACTACCAACCTGGGACCACTTTGTTCTTAATTTTTTGCTTTTCTTTGATAGGAGGTGTTTACGGAATTGCCTATAGTGTGAAGTCAGGCCCCAAATCCATATGAATGAAGTCTTATCCTGAAAAATTCCTATGAGTGACTTTTTCTCCTCTCCACCCAGAGGCAAGGCCATGACAGACAAGTGGTCTCATGCTCTCTCTTTCTCCTTCTGTTTCTACTTCTTTCTTTCTCTCCCCAGGGGAATTTTAAAATCCTGGTTTATATTCTAAGGATATTGCACTTCCAGTACCTAGGTTTTATGAGAGGTGTTCTCAGCTCTGATATTCCTTCATGCTCTGGGTTCCAGTGTTTGTCTCCCAACTTCAGGGCACGGGGCTCATTAGAACCCAGATTCTAGGTTGTCTAAAATTTCCATGCCATCCCCAAGGCTAAGACAGGCTCCAGAACTCATACAACAGTAAATTCAACATTCTCGTTGTTTTCTACCAGAAAAGAGTTCTATTACTTTCCCTTCATTTCAGCTATGCATTTAAAATATATTTGATTTTTCGTTTTAGAATATGTGTTAGTATTATGCTGTGATTTGTTGCTATGAACGTGCTACTGGAAACAACAGCCCTGTTATATCTTTTACAAATAGGTTCCAACCCTCAGAGGGACTTATAGTGGGATGTAAACTTCTCTGTCCAGCTCCCTCTTTCTCATCAGTCTTTGTATTGCCTCCTATGTGATACTTAAATTGCTAAATATCAAAGAGTTTTCATTTCCCTTGGAGGTTAAAGAAATTTTATCTAGTGATTGATAAAGGAAAAACCTATGTTTTGTTGGGCCACCTCCCTCAGTCTTGCCTAATTTGAAAGTTGAATGGCTTTTTGAGGTCATGGCTATTACAGAGTGACCAGCATTACCTATGGTATTCCCTCCACTTCTCTTAAGAAATGTAAAAGAAATACCACACTTGAGAACACCTTCACAATGGGGCTTCTGTGGCTCCACAAGAAGATTTTGAGAAACTATGGGTTTCCTGGGCCTATCACAACTTCCTGGGTGTGGCTCTATGGCTGGAAAACCCTTCTGTGGTTTGTATGTGTTCTTAGAAGCTCTAAAATACAACAGTGTAAAGATAATGACTTGTGAAAAATTCCAAAATGATGTGTTTGGTGCCTTCTGGTTCTGCATGTGTGCAAGTTACTGACAGTTTTCTTTTTAAAACATTTCTTACACAAGAAGCAGTAGCAGTACAAGGAATGCAACTCACTGCTATTTCACAGAATGTGCTGGTGACATGACTGACTTCTGCTGGGGAAACACAAGTTTCAAGCCTGGCAGAAAAAGCTTTTCAGTTTATTTCACATGTTTTAATGTGCAATTTTTAATTTTATATGTATATGCTATCAGTGATTTTCTCTTCACAGTTATCTATTTTTAAAGAAACCTTTCATTTACCTTGAATGGTGTGTTTATATATGCTCTGGTAGGGTCACAAAGCTGTTTAAAACTATGAAAATTTCTTGCTACTTAGAAAATCCCCTTTAACCACATTTTAGGGTAAGTATTGGAGGTGTAATGTGCCAATTATAGATTACCTTGTTATTGCAAACATATTGCAGAATTTCACACTAATAGTAGTAATATAGAAGTATGGCTAGCATTATGATGTGAAATGAAAGGCTTTCTTCCATATTTCATCTGTGGTTAATCAATGCAAGAATTTAATCATCAAACTATGAGAGAAATTAGCCGCATTGTCAAAAGGAAGAAATAAATTCCAGATGAGATTTGGAAAGAAGGGGGAATTGGTGGATTAGGTAGCTGCTTCTAAAAAGAAGCTTGAGATTTAATATTATGTGAATTATCAGAAGTTGGTGCCGGTTAAGTTGTGGGATTTGAGAAAATATGTGGGGGAAAGGAGTCTGAAAAAGGTTTGAAATAAATTCACACAGGTTGTTAAAAAAATTGGAAAATTTTGACATGAGTATTTAATAAGTGACTTACATCATTATCCAAGTATTTAGAATGTGTCGCTTCAAATGCATTGTCATGGAGAGACTAGGATCTTGAAGAAGTCTAGAGAAGCAGCTGGCAGCTGTGGAAAGAAGAAACATTTTGAGAGAGAATGGAATTGAAACATCAAGGCAGAATGGACTTGAGATTTTAATATATAAGTATGGAGAAAACTAAGACTTAGGAGAAAAACCCCAGGACCCCTTAAAGAAAAGGACTGCTATTGACTTCACAAAAAGGTGACCAAACTCCCCCGCCACCACCGGTTTCTAATTATGGTAGGTAGGAAGAAAAAGACACAACAGAGGTAACTGGAAAAAAATCAGAGAACATTTTATTAAGAAAAATCCTCAAGAATGTTTGTCTGAGACTGTTTTGCTTAGTGGCCTTGATATTTGACACCTTTCATGGTGGAGAATATGAAAATCTCAGTTAGTCTGGCCAAGAAGGAAGCAGTTAAAAAAATTTAGTTGGCAAGTGTAAATAGTAGTATCACATAAGGACAGTGTGTTCCAAGCCAAGCACTTTGTTGTGTGCAAAAGTATGGACTACATAAGTTAAAAAATAATTTTTGTAGCCGTGAGTATTTTTTCTAGCCATGAATATGTGTCATGGAACATCTTGAGAGCAATATTTAAAATATAGGTGCTTCTTCTTGTTTTATTATCACCTACATGTTGCACATAAATTTTAAAAAGTACAGTATTATTTTTGAGGGTGAATGCTTTGAAAAATAAAACATGATCAGGGAATTGTAAAAGTGACAAATAGTTGAGAGGTGATGCAAGTTAATTCTCAAGGTTATTCTTGCATTCTAACATAACAGTAGAAGAAAAGTTAATCTTCAGCCTTAAACAATGAATGGCACGAAATACAAGTTTACATATACAAGTCAGACTGCATCCGAGAGAGCACTCACTATAGGACAGAGTGAAGCTTGTATTTAAAACAATCACTCTGCATCTTAAAACTGAGTATTTTTGCAATACAGATACAAATTTCTTCCACATTTCACCTTTACACTTTTTATATATCCTGAGATTTTATAGAAGAGACTTCTTTGGGTTCAGTTGCCAAATAATGGTTAAATACATATTAGCAACTTTATGTTTTTAAATAAATTTATTTATTTATTTTTGGCTGCGTTGGGTCTTCATTGCTGTGCGTGGACTTTCTCTAGTTGTCGCGAGGGGGGCTGCTCTTGGTTGCAGTGCATGGGCTTTTCATTGTGGTGGCTTCTCTTGTTGCGGAGAGTGGGCTCTAGGTGTGCGGGCTTCAGTAGTTGTGGCACAAGGGCTCTAGAGCGCAGGCTCTGTAGTTATGGCGCACAGGCTTAGTTGCTCTGTGGCATGTGGGATCTTCCCAGACCAGGGATTGAACCTACGTCCCCTGCATTGGTAGGCTGATTCTTGTTTTTAAAAAATTAATTATTTTATTTTTGGCTGTGTTGGGTCTTTGTTTCTGCGCGCGGGCCTTCTCTAGTTGCGGCGAGCAGGGGCTACTCTTTGTTGCAGTGCGTGGGCTTCTCATTGCAGTGGCTTCTCTTGTTGCAGAGCACGGGCTGTAGGCATGAGGGCTTCAGTAGTTGTGGCGCATGGGCTGTAGAGCGCAGGCTCAGTAGTTGTGGCGCATGGGCTTAGTTGCTCCACAGCATGTGGGATCTTCCCGGACCGGGGCTCGAACCTGTGTCCCCTGCATTGGCAGGCAGATTCTTAACCACTGCACCACAAGGGAAGCCCTGGTAGGCAGATTCTTAACCACTGTGCCACCAGGGAAGTCCCTATTTGCAACTTTAAAGCAAAAGTAAAATAAGCATTTTCGTTGTGGTATCAGGAGCATTACATCAATAGCCAAGGTACTTTCTGGCACCGACTTCTTATAGAGTCTGAGAGGGAAGACAACACCAACAATCCAAAATCCGTTAACCTTTACTCATTGTCAAGATTACCTCAAATTCCTCTTATCTGAGGCCATTTTTTCAAAAGCTATTTTGGGCAAAATAATTGTCATAGCAGATTATAAAATGGATATGCAATGCCTCTAGGTATCAGTTTAACCTTTGGATCACACCGAATGACCAGAAAGGGAATGACCCAGTTATTTTGAGATCTTGGAGAATCATCTCCTAAGTTGTTCTTTCAACTGTTGACTGACATTGAAGGACTGTGTAAAAGATCCATAGTAAACTCTCAAGTGTCATTGTTGAAGAGATGCTGTTGAAGCTGACCATTACACTATCCCAGGCTTCTTATGAAGGACTCATGGAAGAAATTTTTCACAGAAAATAAGTTTACTTCTCTTATAGATATTGTGAATGTTAGAACTACTGTGTTTTCTTTGTTACTTTGTGTTTTAGTTTGCCAGGCCTGCCATAATACAATAGTATAGACTGGGTGGCTGACACAACGGAAATTAATTTTCTCACAGTTCTAGGGCAAAGTTGGTTTTTCCTGAGGCTTCTCTCCTTGGCCTATAGATGGCTGCTTCTTGCTGTGTCCTCACATGGCCTTTTCTCTGTGCACACATGCCCCTGGCATCTCTTCCTCTTCTTATAAGGTCACCAGTCCTATTGGATTAGAGCCTCACCCTTATGACCTCATTTAACCTTAATTACCACTTGAAAGGCCTTATCTCCAAATATAGTCACATTTCGGGATTAGGGCTTCAACATATGACTTTTAGGGGAACACAGTTCAGTCTGTAACACTTTGGTAGCTGGGAATTTGAGAGGCAAATCTTTGTAACACAGTAAGCAGTATCAGAAAACACTTGACATTATTTTTCTATCCGTATTTTCCCTTTAACTTGATATCCTTTTTTTTCTTTTTTCACACATACTATATTTTTTGTAAGCTACCTTAAAACTTTTTATAAGACAGAGGGCAAATAAGTAATTAAATAAATAAATTCTTATCTCTAGTAGATTTTTATGGCTATTTGCTCACTGAAATGATCAGAAGGAATTGTATTCCTGGGGGCCAAAAGATGCCGGAGGAGGTTCTGTGATCATACTCCTCTGAGTATACTTATTTATATGTGTTTAGGTTTATAATATATACTTATATCAACGTTTAGGCTTATATATTAAAATGGATCAGTTGTTTCTCCCTTTGATAATATAATAGAACATCAGTGGAATTAAGATTTTATAGACAATGAAGTTGGTTTCCTAATTGTGTCAATTCTTCTTTCTCTTATTCTAGAAAAGTTTTATCAAAAAAGAACAACAGTCTGTCAAGCCAGAATCAAAGCCACAACCCAGGTATATCTTTATATAATAGCAGAAAAGTTTAAATTAATATGCTTGCTTTTGGTTTTATCCTGACTTAAGTATCTGGTTTAAAGAAATGTAGGTTGTTGAAAGCTCAAGTTTTCAACGTATCTTTTTCAAAGTTCCCATTTAATTTGACTAAGGCAAGGATAAAAAATTCTTATTTTTTTGAGTGTATTAATGCTCATTCAGTAGACCAGGCTGTAGGTTTACTTTGCAGTGGCAAGTAAAAGCATTGTAAACAGTACTGTATGATGTTTCAGCAGTTTTGTTTATTAGAAACTATGTCCTGCAATTCACTATGGTACAGCATGCCTTTCAGTGACTCCATGAGGCATTCTTAAGATTGCTCTGCTTCTTTGTGTAGCAAATTTGTTGACAAACTTTTGTGAAAAAATAACTGATTTTGTGAGATAGATTGGAGAGTGAGATGGAAAGAAGGGATTATGGAAAATTAACAGTGAAGTTTCTGAAAAGGACAGGTTTCAGACCTGTGCTTTCTTTTTCACTGGTAATGCATTAATTTATTAATTCACCAGATATTATTTTTGTACTGACTCAGTGCAAAGCTCTGTGTCAAGCCATATTGATGCAAATAGCAAAAGGGTAAACCTTGGAGACTGAAGTTTGTCAGAGCAACCAGTTTGGAAAACTTACCCCCTAGTAAATACAGGTTTATTCAAATATATTACTCAAGCTACCTTCTCTTACTTGACATCCTTCTTAATTCCTTCTCTCAGTTACTCAAAAGGTGTGGTCCATAATCCCTTATTCACAATTCCAAAATCTGGAAAGCTCCAGAAACTGAAAGTTGATGTCACCTAAGGTGGTGCCAAAACTCTTAATGTCAAAACCTGACCTGAAGTAATAAGTGATGATGATTACTCATAGTCTCTACTTTTCCCACTTCATGTGAATATTCATACTTTGCATACATATTAACATTAATTATATTAGCTAATTAATATTAATATGTTCAATGATGGGACACTGCCCCAGACATGTTACATAATATATGGTATACATGCTATATTAATTTCCTAGACTTTGAAACAAAATCTGAATTCCCAAATACATTTGACTCTAAGGTTCAAGTATTATGGAATTGCACTATATGGTAAATCTTGGCCAAATATGACTGTGAAATAATCCCAAATAATTGTTTAAACCTCCAATAAATAAATATCCAGTTTAAGATTAGGTGTTTTCTGAGATTTAGTCTCATACTAAATTTAGTAGTAGCTAAATTCATTAGTAGTAGCATTCATTCTGTGCTTAGTTTGTATGAGGTACTTTCATATAACTCCCGTAACAACACATGATGTATTTTATTATCACCATTTTACTGATGGGTAAACTGAGGTTGAATATTTCACTTAGGGTCAATCAGCTAGTCTGTGATAGAGCTGGATTCAAACATAGGTCCTTTAATTGCAGTCATTGCTACATACTATAAGCTAAATTATGCCAGAATGACCCCTGGCTAAAATTTCAAGTTCTGTGAGAGTAGGGGTGGTTGATTCTGTTAACTTTTCTATCTATAGCTCATGGCACAATCCCAGCAATGTAGTAGATACTCAGAAAATATAACTGAACAAATGAACAATTTCCAGAGGAAAAGGAAAAACAGATTGTGTCTTGTCCTGCTCAGAAAATTTTCTTTCAGTCTTTCACAGTTTATTCATTTAACAAGATGCTAACAAGATGCTAAGGACGGGATGAACAAGAGAGACTCCTTACATTTGTGGAATTTAAAGCCTAGGCAGAGTTCTCAGTTGCTGTTCACCATGGAGGGAGACAGAAGTTGGAGTTTAAGTCCTTTCAGATGACAGTACTTAGTAAACACCTCAGTCTCTCCATGGAAATCTTGGAAGGCCAACACCTATGGAGTGGAGAATATACCCCAGGACTAAGGAATTCATCTTAGTACAAGGGACGAAACAAACAGATTCACCCTAACAAAAGCATAAAACTAAGCCTCAACAAGTTCAAGATGATAAACCAGTAACTTAGCTGCCACCTAGAATTAAAAAACAATCAATATTCTTTCAAGGACGGTAACATAATCCACAATCCCTACAATATACAATGTTTAGTACACAACAAATAAAATGTTAGACATGTTAAGAAACAGGAAAATCTGGGTTACATCAAAGAAAAAGATATCCCAAATGTTAGAATTAGCAGACAAGAGCTTGAAAGCAGTTATTATAAATGTTCAAGAACTTAAAGAAAAAGATGTTCCTAATAACAGAGAATCCCAGTGCATAAATGGAAAATATAAGGACAATAATCAAATGAAAGTTCTGGAACTGAGAAATAACGTATCTGATGTGAAAATTTCATTGAATGGTTGAACACCATATTGGAGAAGGCAGTAGAGAAGATTAGTAAACTTGTAGATCTATAGAGACTAATCTGAACAAAACGATAGATTGAGAACAAAATGAACAAAGCCTGATGGGCCTATAAATTAATATCAAGTGGCCTATCATATGTGAATTGGAGTCTCAGAAGAAGAGAACTAGAATAAGGCAGAAAAAGTAGTTGAAGAAATAGTAGCTGGGGGCTTCCCTGGTGGTGCAGTGGTTAAGAATCCACCTGCCATTGCAGGGGGAATGGGTTCGAGCCCTGGTCCAGGAAGATCCCACATGCCATAGAGCAGCTAAGCCTGTGCGCCACAACTACTGAGCCTGTGCTCTAGAACCCACGAGCCACAACTGCTGAGCCCACAGGCCACAACTACTGAAGCCCATGCACCTAGAGCCCGTGCTCTGCAACAAGAGAAGCCACTGCAATGAGAAGCCCGCGCACTGCAATGAAGAGTAGCCCCCGCTCGTCGCAACTAGAGAAAGCCCATGTGCAGCAATGAAGACCCAATGAGCCAAAAATAAATTAATAAAATAAATACATTTATAAAAAAAAGAAAGAAAGAATAGCTGGAAATTTCCAAATTTAATGAAAAACATCTTTACGCGTCCAAGAAGATATCACATCTAAGCAAGATAAACACAAGAAAAAACACGTAGGCATATCATAGGCAAAGAGTTGAGAATTAAAGGCAAAGAAAAACCTTTGAAATAACCAGCAGGGTTATTTCACATTTGTGAAATTGTACAAATTTCACAATTCACATTTGTGAAATTGTACATTGTACACTTTGTACAATGTACACATTGTACAAAGGGTTACAATTCTGAGAATGATGGATGTCTTCTCACTGGAAATGATGCAGACCAGAAGGCAATGAAATTATATATTTAAAGTGCTAAAAGAAAGATTATCAACTGATAATTCTGTATCTAGTGAAACTATCTCACAGTATTGAGGTTGAAAAAAGAAATTTTCAGCTAAATTAAAGAAATGAGAATATACTGCCAACTGATCTGTTTTTCACAAATGTTAAAGGAAGCTCTTCATGCTGAGAGAAATGACACCTGTTGTATATTTGAATCTACAAGAAGAAATAAAGAACATTGAACATAGAAAATATATGATGAAAATATATGAAAAAGAATATTTTTTCCAATTATTTTTAAATTGAACATTTTAGGCAAAATCATAACATTATTATGGTACTTATAAGTAGGTAGATGCAAAAACATATATGACAATGCTAGCAAAATAATGGACTTATACTTTTCAAGTTTCTTTCATTTTATGTGTAGTGGTATTAATTCTAAGTAGAGTGGGATAAGAAAGCAAATTGTAATTCCCAGAGCAACCACTAATACAAAAAGATAAACCTAAAAGATAATACGAAAACTAAAATGGAATATCAAAAACTATTTGGTTATCCCAAAAGAAGACAGGAAAGGGAGAACATATAATGGGTGAATAAAAAACAAATAGTAAAATGGTAGACTTAAACCCAACTGTACCAATATTTCATATACAGAATAAACATGCAGTTAAAAGTAAGAGCTTGTCAGGATGGATAAAAAAGCAAGAACCAACTCTATGCTATTTATAAGAGATGAACATAAAAAGACATTAATTGGAAGTAAAAGGTTAGAGAAAAGATACACAATGAAAAAAAGCTAGCAGAAGAGTGCTAGGGTGGCTATACATCAAAGTAGACTTCAAGGACGATTTCCAGACATAAAGAGGACACTTCATAATTGTAAAAGAATGAATTAATTAGAATTAGATAATAATCCTAAATGTGTATGACTTAATAATAGAGCTTTAACACAAATAAAGCAGAAATTGACAGGACTAAAGAATAAAATGGACAACTGCATAATTATGACTGGAATTTTTTTACACGTCTTTTAGTAATTGATAGGAAAATTAGTAAAAAGTAAATGACAACATAGCAGATTTGAACAAACCGTCAACTGATTTGAACTAATTAACATTTGTAGACTACAACCAACAAATGTAGAAGATATGTTTTTTTTTAAGTGCACGTGTAACATTCGTTATAGAGGTAAGAACAGAAAGCAATGAAATAAAAAACAGAAACAATAAAGCAAATTAAGAAAGCCAAAAGTTGGTTCTTTGAAAAGATTAGTAGAATTTGTAAGCTCCTAACAAAACTAAGAAAAAGAGATAAAACACAAATTACCAATATTAAAAATGAAAGAAGTGGAATCACTATACATTGTATAGACATTAAAAGGAGAAAAGATTATATGAATAAGTTCATGCCTACCACATTCAATAACTGAGATGAAATGGACAAATTCTTGAAAAAAGACATACCAAACTGACACAGAACAAATAGAAAATCTGAATAACCCATATCTATTAAAGAAATTGAATTTGTCATCAAAAACCTTTTCATAAAAAGACTTGCTTTAAGAAAAAAATACTATATATTTTTAAACTATTTGATGGTGTTAGCTTATCTTCTTGTGTAAGTCTTTTTCCTGTAAATATCCTTTACCTGGTTAGTTTGAGTGGGAAGTCATTTTTTTTCTCATAGGTATTACTAAAGTAAAATTTGGTCCAGCCCTTTCAATAATAAAAAGTTGTACACTCTGAAAGGTGAGTGTTTATTGTATTTATTTTCCTGGAGCCAACCAGCTACTCTGAATGCTAAGCATTTTCCTGTACCGTCTGCCATCTGTTGCAGCATAAAGAGCTGTGGCAATTTTGCAGGGACATCTAGCTAACTTTTGCAGGGCTGTCATAAATGTTTTAGAGGATGATGGCTGAAGGGAAGTTTAGAGATCACTTGATTCAATTCTTTTAATTTCCAGGTGAGAAAGTAAAAGTTTAAAAAGATTAAGTGTCTTCTTCAAGGTCACAAAAGTAAAAAGAAAAAAAAAAACCCAAAATTGTTACTAGAGTCCAACACTCAATTCACAGCGTTCTTACTCAGTCATGCTGCTTTTATGCCATTTGTATCTTAAATTTTAACAGCCTTTCTGATGATTACTTAAGAGAAGTAGACTGAAACTAATGAATTAGCAAGTGCAAGAGTGGCTCTAGTGATTAAAACGTATTACTAGATAGAATTCTGGAGGAAGAGAGATAAAAGAAAGTGAAACAATGTGAAAACAGAGTGAAGTAGTGAAATAAAACTAAATATTTCACATGCAGACACATTTCATTGAAAATATTTAAGTGAAACACTATTAAGATTTTCTTCTTCATTTGAAATCCTATACCATTTATGTCATAGAAATTCTGTGAAACTTTAGAATCCAAATGTTGGGACCCTTTAAGCTTGTCTTAAAGAGTTTTTCTTGTTAGAGAGAAATCTCTCATATATTTTCAGCTAGAGGTTTCCGTAGAATCTGCATGAGACAGAGTATATTATAACCTTCCATCAGTCATCTGTCAATTTCAGTAAGGTACTGGCCAATTTCTAAAGTACTTTTGCATTTCAAGGGTGAAAATATGTCACACATATATCACCATTGCCAGGCTATAATAAATATAAGAGAGTTTGGTTTTTTCCCCCTCTTCTTAGTTATAGAAAAAAAAATGATGGAATTTATTTACCCATAGCCACAAGCTTTGAGAGAACTCTCTACAGCTGGCAAATAGAACTGGCTTATGCACCCACTCAGCAGTGTTTTTTAAGGAGGCAGTCACTTGGCTGTTAAAAGGTTGGGATGGGAAGTTAAGCAAACTAAAAATGCTGTTGCTGCACTTGATTTGGAATTACTGCAAATTTGGGCACCCACTCCTGTTCTTGAGAGGGAAGGGAACCTGTTACCTTATATGGATAAAGAGTGGTAGATAAGGCAGAGTTATAATTATTTTTGTCCTAATCTTCAGTGATCATGAACCTAAAATGCATATTTTCACATTTCTATTTTTTTTGTCCATCTTCTAGTGTTTTCAACTGTAAAGATCTCAAAATTTAGAAGGAGAGAAAAAGATATAACAGTAGTGCTTAGGTCCATTTGCTATACAAATATGTATACAGATGTATATAAGACTTTTCATTAGCAGCATTACTAAACAAAGAACGATAATGCTCAAATCCAGTACATTTAGGATAAATTTACCAGGTTCCAGATTCTACACGGTGGCTACTTGATTTTATTTTGGGGTTCTTAAATATATATTTGTGTTATTTTTATGAGAGATATGATCTTATTGTCTTGATTTTCAATTCTGCTAAAAATACTCATTTCATACACACCCTTGCCCAACATTTAGAGAATATAAATTTCATAAATGAACAATATAAAGCAAAATTATTTGATTTCAGAATGCAAGTTTCTATTTCCTCAATATTTCAATTTAAATGGTAAATTTTGAAATTTTAGAACTCTGTAAATGTCAGAAGATTGTTAGAAATCCTTAAGGTTAAGGTATGGTTGAGAAAGCCTAAAACCTTTTTTAAGGGAAAAGAAAGGTTATGATGAGCTTTTCAAAGCGAGCCAAGCAATTTCATTTCAAATAGAATTGCCAAAGGAACGTTTTTACGAGTTTTATTGTTTTTCAAAGTAAAATACTTTATGTAAGATTTCTAAACCAGAAAGAATTAAAGCCCAATAGATGTAATTCTTAATTTGTAATTTAAAAAAAGTAATATGTACACAAATTATAGTATATATGTTTATGTTTTTACCCTGATAAAGGTAAAAAGTGAATGATATTTTGCAATGAAGTGGGATCTTGTCTTTTCCTAGCATCACCTTTTTTTTAATCTTTTCATTAACTTCTTCATGCTTAACACATTTTCTCTTATTTTGTGTGGTATCATAAATATAAAAATATCAAAAGCAGTTTATATTATTAACTAAAAGGAAATAATACATTAGCACACAGAGTTAATTCTCAATATCTAAGTGAAAATTGTGAACCAGGATTGTAATCTATTGTACTATTACCATGACATTGTACTTTTATTTTCTGTGAGAAAGATTTCTTCATATATCTTCCTTGAGGTCCACTTGAATTTGTTTGGCACCTCTAACTATATTGCAAATAGTATCTCCTTCTTTGTTCAGATAAACTATTGTATTTCATGAATAAAACACTTATTCTCTTTTGATGTCTTTCAGCAGTGAGCTGTTAATTCTTTGCAGATTCATCTGACTTTAGTGATAAATTTTCCTTTCGATAAATTTTCCTTTCGTTGAATTTCTAAAGTACATAATTGTTTTTTAAAATGACTGACTGATTTCCAAGTACAGAATAGAAAAATTGATGGGTCTTTAACTCATAGAAGAAAAATATTCTATCGTTAATTCATAATGTTAAAGTTGTAAGAAGTTGTAAAAGGTGGTCATCAGCCCTTCACCATTTTACTTTTTAGTTTGTTTCAATTCTGGATGATAAAAACATTGTTTAAATATACCATCTATGAAGTGTACCATTTAGAACCCTTAAGTTCCTCTTTTTTTTTTTCATTCTTTAGGATTCTAAGCATCCAGATAGTTCATGTAAATATGTAGATGAGGAATAATTATATATTTTCCCTTCCTATTTTGTAGCATGCTAAAACTAAAAGGGTAGTAGTAACCAGATATGACTCACTAATATGTTACTGAAAAGCAAAACTGTGCTAAGAATTCTAAATTTTCTCTTTTTTCATATAATAGAATATAGTACATTTACTGTCATATCTAAGTATGAAATTCACATTTCAGAGTCTGGAGATTTAGCTAGGTACTTTAATGTTTCCTTTATATCTCTAAAATTACTGCATTTGTCCATCATCATTTTTTCTGAAATGGGTCAAGTCCTCTTATTTTATCTCAAAACAATTTTACAGTTTACCACCTAATAACTTTCCTTTGGTGTCTTCTAAAATTTGTTAATTACTAATGTAATATTAGCTTGTTTATGGTATCTTCTGTGAACAGATTATTTTTCCTGGGTCAGTACCCAGCCTAAGCATTTTTTGAAAATAAATTTATAGTGGATATTTCTCCAGTGATACTTCCTCTAGTTGTATTTTGTCTTTGGGGAATTATAGAATCTCAAGAGTTTAAGGAACCTTAAAGATTTTCTACTGAAACCCTCTATCCAAAGGGTGAATCTCCTCTATAACATGGTACCTACATCACCTCTACTTGAAAACTCCAGGGATTAGTAATTACTCTGTTCAAGTGGAATCCATTTCATTCTAATTAGTGCTCTGACTTTGACAGCTGTCTCTGTGAGGCTCAGCACTTATCCCCCTTGAGCTGGTACCCACTGGTCCTGATTCTGTCTTCTTGAAGCCACTCTAGTTACCAGTTCTCTCTTTAGATTCTCTCTTTCTATACACACACATACACACACACATATCTTTATTATATTTATATATTTATTAGGATGCTAATTCAAATTAGCTTAAGCAAAATGGTAATTAAATCTGTTTGCTCATATAAGTAGAGGTTCCAAGAGTGTAGAGTATGTCAGACATCCGTTCTTTTTATCTCTTTAACATCTTAGGCTCAACTGATTCAACAGGTTCAAGTAATGTCTTCAGGATGTGCTCTCCTTTCATTCATTTTAAATCTCTGCTTGCCCCTATTTGGCCTTAAAACCTCTTACTATAGACTTTTTCTCCATGTGGTAAGCAAAATGGTTGGCTTCCAGCTGTTTGTAATTGACTTACTTCCTGCTCTTACCAGAAAGAAAGGTCTCTTATTAGACACACACACACAGAGAAATATTCTGGCTGACCTTCCAGCTTGGATGACATGGCCAGCCCTAGACAAATCCTAGTCATACAAATGGAGAAGGAGAAGTGCAATTCCACAAGGGAAAGGAGGTGAAAACAGAGGAAAGGAACAGATGCCCACCATACTCAAAAGTATCCCTCTTGAAGTGTGATGCTTAGGAAAGAACATAGTATTTCAGATGTAATTTTATGAATAGTGTAGAGTGGAACCAAACTGTAGATATTCTAGATCAGTTCATGCAGTCCATCATATGTCAGCTTTGGGGGTCAGTCTCTTAAGGGCAATACTCACATTGATTTCATTTCTGAAAAATAAATAAAACCCCAGACAAGCAAACCCTGAGCCTTTCTCAGATATTCTAACGTATCCCTATTCTGTTCTTTTGCTGTCCCTCCTTTCTTTTCTTTCTCTATCCCTTTTTTTCTTCCCTTCATCTATTATACATTGCCAGGTACACAAGGAAAAGTAGTCGCTCTTAGGGAATTCAGAGTATAGAGGGGTGATAGACCAAGAGAATTAAGTTATGTCGTAACTACAATGATGGAGGAAAGGTACCTAACCATCCTCATGAGTCTGAGAGGAATTATTTGTACAATCATGTATATTAACCAATTGCAGAACTTTATAAGCATAGCTATCACATTTCAACATTGGATTTAACTCCTTATCACTTTTGCCTGAGATAGTTAGCTCACACGTTACCTTTTCAATAATCCCACACCAGCCATAACACACTATTTAAAAGTGCAATTTCCACCCCTGCTAGCACTCCCCAACTTCCTTACTCTGCTTTATTTTCTATCAAAGCATACATTGCCTTCTAAAATACTCAATAATTAACTTGTTTACTGTGATTACTGTCTGTCTCTCCCACTAGAATATAAGCTTAATGAGGACAGGGAATTTTCTATGTTTTATTTATCAGTGTATCCTCAATGCTAGAAGAGTATCTTACACTAAATGAATGAATGAATGAATGAGTAAATGAATATATATTTGTTCAATGCATGGATTAAATTTTTGGATCTTTTCTCTGCCTTCTAATGATTTTTTTCCCTTTCAGGAATTTATAACTCCTATCTCAGACTTTCTGCTCCTTCCTGGGTATCTTCACTGGGATATCCCATAACCGTCTCTCAAAATTGCAATAATTATGTTTTCCCTTCCCCATGTCTTCTCTCCCATATTCCCTATCTCAGCTAGTAATGACACTATCCACCCTACCGCCCAAGACTGCCCAGTCAGCCTATATTTCTCTACCTTGTTTACAAAGATTTTATGAGAATCTTGAAATTTGCCCTCCTGAAATTGAGAAACATCATAAATAATTCCCTGGTATAGTAATATAGTGAAAACAAAACAAAACAGTAATAAAATTAAAACAAAGGAAATGAATTCAGGATGGCCTGGCATCCTTTTTGTACACATTCTGGCTCTTGGCACCACTACTACTTTCTTTAGTTCTTCACATACCATCTGATTGATAACTAATACGATCTGATATTAAACAAACACAAGGACACCTGCTTTCCTCAAAAAAGCAAGGAAGCACCTCCGCCCCCCAAACTCATTTCTAATAAAAACCTCCCTCTGGACAAACTTGCAGAAAACCAAACTGACTGTATCTTCTAGCTGTGTTTACATTGACAGTACCAAGAGGGCTTAACTACAAGGAAGTGGTATAAGCTGGCTGAACTTGAAATTGGGACAAAGGTCTCTCTACAACTATTTATCATCTCATTTTAATGCTAAAATTCCTGCCCAAGGACACCATGTTGGTTCCCTCTGCTTCTGACCCAAACTCCAAAGGACCATAAAAGGGCAGAAAAGAGGTGCAGACCCTGGTCCAGGAAATCACCACCCATTTCCATGAACCTAAATGACAAGACCTCTGTCCCATACCGCCCCTTTAGCCCCTCTTCCTATGAAAATCTCACCCTTGCCTACACTCAGGGAGAAGGGGCTTTTAGAGCAAGACCTCCTCCTCCTCCATTCCTTGGTCAATGAATAATTTTTCTGTCTGCTGCTATAAAAAGTAATTTTGCCTTATTGATGCGAACAATAACCGGGTAGGGAAAGAAGCAGACATTATTGGTAACAATTCCTGTGTGGAATCAGAAGGAAAACATCTGAGAAACAGCAAGCAGAATAATGAGAGGTAGAACACATAAGTTCTCATCTCTAAGTCACAGTAATCCTACCCAGAAAAGTAAAATAAGAATGAATGGAGAGAAGCAGATTTTCTCAAGCAGAGAAAATCAGATTTTCCATTACTTTTTCATGGAAGCATTCATACAGAGGGAGAGTAGGGAGGCAGAAGCATGGGGAGAGGGGGTTACAAAGTCCCATCCCTCTCCAGGTTGTTCCAAAGACTGTCCACATTTCCTGTTTTTCTAGTAGAATTTGACCTGCTTTCTGACCACCACTCTGAGCGTGTTTGCTTGAGGGTCTCCCCAATTCCTGGAAATGACAGTACCTAAAACAGTTATGTGGGTGGGAATAAAATATTGAGTATAATATCAGAAATTGTTTTTAGAATCACCTGAACTGTTGTGGGGATTTATTTCATTACCTAAAGCCCAGTTCTAGGGAAAAGGAATCTGTGGACAGGCACCCATCTTCATTGTCTGCTCTTTTGGAGCAGAGATGAGAGAGACGGATGGCAGGGGGTAGAGCCAGCTCTTCTCCATAACTGACCAAAGTTTGGGTTGAGAGCAAAGGGCTACCCCAAGAGGAATAAATGAATGTTTTGGGAGAAAGACTATACAACTCATTATGTTCCCTATTGCATAGATAAGCTCGTGAAAAATTGACACCTCTGGGTGCGGTGCCACAGAAATATCAGCTCCCATTACACCTTTGGCATAAACACCCTAGTCATTACAGACATCTTCAGTGGTAATGTTTTTCAGTGCCCTTCAAATAAAAACATGTAGGTACAATAAAAAGGTGGTTTAAATGTTTGTTTTAGAGAGAATTCCCTGGAAGTGCATCATGCTTACCTTGCCCATAATGTCAGAATCAATTAAATTTGAACAAAACCAGTGTTTCCTCTCTGCTTTTGTTTTTGTATTGTCTGAAATGATAATTTCAGTTTAATTCATAACAAATAGTGTTCCTCCAAAAAGCTGATATGTGCAGGAAAGAATAATTGCATTTTTTTGAACTGAATTTGAAATTTAAAAAGCTCTATCTTGTTTTGAGGAAGAACTGTTAGAAACTTGAAACCAAGCAGCAGCAGCAGCAAAAATAAAACCCATCTTTCCAGATATATGACATGATGGGCTGGGAGAATGTCTTCCTAGGAAAATCAGGTATGGGGGCAGGGAGAAGAAATTCTCCCAGCCCATTGTATGATTTGCATTTCTGGATAGGTACTAGTTAGAGCACTTGAGGTTGTAAACTGTTGAAGCCAAGTACCCTTGGCTTCAGAATATCAACCTCACCCTTTAATATGATCTAGTGAAAGAGATTGCCATGGAACTGGGAGCTACCCAAAATAGGAGGGGTCTTGGGTTTTATGGCTCAGGGCAGGCTAGCATTTTGAGGAATGATCAGAACACAAAAAAAGTGTGGAAAGCACAGAAGAAAACACATCTCATTCACATATTTAAACTATTTAAAATTTTTGCCTTAACTAAACTGGTGTCTGGATTGCACCTATTTTTAAAAGTTCCAGGAATCCTGTTTTGATTTTTTTTAAGTGAATAGGTTTTGCTAGCATGAAGTACTAAACCCTTGGGAAGATTTGAAAATGGAGTACTAAATAATATTGAGACAAGATTTTTCATGGAAATGTGTAACATCCCTGTTCTTAAAAATCTCTTTCACCCATGCTGAATTTAATACATTGTTTTTAAACTGAACAGATCTCATATAGGACATTAAAGTAGGCCACAAACTTGTTTCACTTGTTAGCCAAGTTACTTTCAGATCCAGCATTCAAAGCATGAGGGCATCACGTGTTTCTACTTCAAGGCTACAAGTACAGGAAACGAAAGCCCTTGACACAGCTTGGTAGCAGAGGATCCAAATCAGAGTAAATTGTGTAAATTATAACTAAATTACAAAGCATTTGGACAAAGCAGGCATGATAGTCTAATCAGGAAAGCGGTGATATTTACTTCTCGATAATGCAGGTTGGAAGAGGAATTGGGGGTAGGGAGGCATCACAAATCTCTTTTAATGTATTTCCGAACTTGGCAACCTGAATTGATTTTGTCACATATTCGCAGCTTAAAAAGTATTTGGCTTTTATAACAGCCAAAATAAGTGTCCTTTAATCACTTTCAACCTATGAACAGATGGGCAAAGAGTGCTTTTATAAATGGAACATACAAAATACTTCAATATCAGCCAAAACTAATTAGTAGCAATATCTGAAACAAACTCTAAAACTGATGTAGTGTTTAATATATATTATCGTATAAGCATTAGCAGTTGAAAGGAAATTCCCTGTTCAAATGTTTGCCAAGCTCAGTGTCTAATGTTTAGATATGATTAACTTAATAATGAACTTATTGTATCTTTTCTCACATGCAATCTTGTTTAATGATTCCTTCTTTCACTGAAAACTATCTGATCTGATAACCTTGATCATAGCCTAGATTCATAGGTAGGTAACCTATGATTCTACCTCTTGATGGTTGGGGCTATAAAATCACATTGCAAAGATAGGGACATAAGGAAGCATTAATTGGCCGTCAGTGCAATCAGTTTACCACAGTGAGCTCCTAATATATTTATATTAATAATATTTTAGTTGTTATATATTTAACTTAAGGAGGAGACTTTTCTTTGATTTTTTTTCATGGTTTGGACTTGGATAAATAGGACAACTTTCAATGTATTGACTATTTCAATATATTCAATAGTAGTGCTGAATTAAGTAAAACTATGGATCATTGTACTGAGTTCAAAGATCATGGGGATAATCAAGGAAAAGGCATGGCCATGAAGTGGCAATGGCACATAACAAGCTTTATCTGGGCATCATATGGACAGCTTTGCGTGAGAGGGGAAGTCTCTCACAGCAGGAGACCTTCTAGAAACCATGACATAGAGCCATCACCCAGAAGGGGAAGAGGGTAAGGGAACTCCTGTGGGAACAGGAGAGTCAGAGGGGGGCTTACATGTCTACGTGATATCACTCACAGCAAGATGGGGGTGTCTCTGGGTCAGAGAGCTCCAGTGGGCAGCAGTGACTTGCGGTCTTTTATGGCCTCAAGGTTTGTCTTATCTATGGCTGGTAGATGTTGGTTATAGTTTCATGGGACATGCAAAACAGGCAGGCTCTAAATGGCTAAAAAATATGCTTGTTTGGGCCATATTTAAAACAATTGGATGTTTAAGAATTTTGAGTTTGGAGCCAGCAGGCTTTTGAGCTAATCCTTGCCTAACATAAGAAGTAAACAACATAGGGGCCAATATACAAGGGCCATTTTTGACTCATTTATGTAACAACTATGCCACACATACCTTGCCATTTCTAGCATTCCTCCTCTTATACAGTGAAGGAAAAACATCTTTGGTATGGTCTTGCAGCCATCTGGGACACCCAAAAGATAGGTTAAAAAGACATCACAACAGTTTGTTTTTAAATTTGGGGCTTGAATTTGAATTGGAAAGAATTTTCACAGGAGGCGCAGTATCAGTAAAAGTTATAGGTGCCTTTAGAGTAAAAAAAAGTAACATATCTACAAGTAACATTAAATATTAGGAATACCAGATTTTGTAAGAAGTAGATCACAAGGAAGAAGAAAAAAAAGATTTATAAGCCTGATAGGAGAAATATTTTTGTGATACAGGAACTTTTGTTTCCTAGGAAATCTATAATGAAGGTACTGAACGATTTTTCCTTTGTCATATTAGGAGCAGACTGTTACTCAAAAATCAGTTTCTCAGTGTAACAGAAAGAAAATCAAATTCTAATTTTCCTTTCTTTCTGTATAACACCTATACAACATTCCATAGCTGAGTATTCATTCACAGGCATTTCTCTATTTTAATATTAAGCTTGCTTATCAAAAGTGACCTAACTTTTTCAAAATTTTGTATATTTCATAGCTTCTTTTCAAACCCATTATTTGTAAATATAATTCACCTTCCATCAAGCCTTCAATAAATTATTCTTCAACTTTAAATTTCCCTTTCTTTTATTTTTAACATTCTAATTGTTTAGAGATGTGCTGTTGATGAAAGTCCATATGGCTAGGGCCTAAGATAAAATTCTTTTCTTCTTCAATTGATAAAAAAACAGACAAAACCTATCCATCATTTTGTAAACATGTTTGTGTTTCCTTATAATCCTTTTAATTAATGTAGTTCTAATCACTCATATTAACTACAGCTTTTAACCAAAAATAGCTAATTTCAATTCTCCTTCTCCCTTCCCCCGACCCCCTCCCACACTACATATACTTTTCATTACATGACTAAGAACTCTGAGCCATTCAAGGCACTTTCGGAGACCAGAAGAGATGTGGTGACCACTGCTGGTACTTTAACACTATGCATTACGCATCACCTTACAGTCAGTCACACATATCCCTTTAAGATTTTTTTACACCTTATTGTTAGAACATGAAACTTTGACTATAAAGTTGGCTCATCTAGGTATTTCTAGAAGACTTATTTCTTCTGAGAAAAAGTCATCAACTCAGGATCCTTTAGATTTCACAGTAGGTCTTGAAACTCTGGCCAAGCCAGAAGTGACCATTTCTATTTCATCCACATTCCCAGTTTATCTCATACATGGAGGCCTGTTCATAAAAATTGTTATATTAAAGGAGCAAAAATACTCTTAGAAGGCAGAGCTCCCTCTTTTCTAAGCTATTCAAAATCAATCTTAATTCAAACAAACAAAAATAAGACTTTGCCTTATTTTCTTTGCCTTTTCTAGTAGCTCTGTCTACTTGAATATTTCTCTACAGCACATGTTGTATTTTTGACTCGTTAATCTACAGAAATTTTCTCAAGAGAGAGAATAAGAGAAAGAACCAACCAGAGATACAAAAGAGCTACAGTTACAAGAACATCATACAAGGCTAACTTCCTTTCTTTTGCAAAGACAAAAAGGACATTTTTCATTTATATACACAAACACAAAGAAATAACAGCCTCGGTTCTGTATCTTTAACTATAGGTCAAAAGTAAATATGGAGGACAGTTTTCTGTGCTTGAGCAAATGTCATTGATCAGTAGTGGCTACTTTTTGTGCCAGTACCATACTGTCTTGATTACTGTAGTATAGTCTGAAGTCCAGGAGCCTGATTCCTCCAGCTCCGTTTTTCTTTCTCAAGATTGCTTTGGCTATTTGGGGTCTTTTGTTAAAAAAATAAAAAATCCAGCAACAACAACAAAAAGGAAAAATATGTTTGTATGCTAAAAATTGCAAGGAAACTACACTTTGAACTTTGGAAGACTTTGAAAAAACTGACTACCTATAAAAAATGCAACAGATATATAAAGGAAAAAAAGCAGACACAAGATTGCCAAGGTTACAGACAGTCTGTTCATAGTAGAAAGTCTGTAGTTTTCTCACATGGTCATCATCACTGCAAGGACGGACCATCCATATCAGCGATGCAGGGCTTGTACTGTTTTCCGGTATGATCCCTCACTTCTGCGATTCTGTAGTCCATGGCCCTAACAATACACTACCCTGCCTCTCAGTTGAGTGCATTTGGAAAATAAAATTACTTTTCAGATGATGTTTGGTAAGTAGATTATCAGTGCCAAATAATTTTGAAGCAATCTTTAGTTTAAAATAGCTTCTGGGACAGGAAAGTTATTTTTACTAATGTGCCCTGTCGTAGGAAAATATTTTGTTCCTTAGATACTATATCTCTCTTTTGAATAGTTGTGGATAAGCTTTGACAGATTCACTTTCTTTTGGGTTTCCCTTCTTCAGAAGATTAATTTATACATGTTATATTAATTCTGGCATATTCAACCTTCTTTGGAGAGCCCTGTTGGAATGTTCAGCTGATATACCTATGAACTTTATGTGCTAATTAAAATATATTTCCTATTTCAATATATTCCCTATTTCAAAATATTCATTATGAAAGTGAATTTAAGACTTTTTAGAAGTTTATTTTTCTTATTAACTCTAATAAGAAAGTTTTATATTTTATTTTTAGCCCAAAATCTATTCTAAGTAAAAGTGATAAACTTGACAATCAAGTTAAAAGAATTGGACCACAAATGGAAAACTTCCAAGTGTTCCGGCGAAGGAAAAAATTTGCAATTACCAAAAACATTGTTAGTATGGTCATCGTCATGCAGGCACTTGTCAGAGGGTGGCTCGAACGCAAAAGATTCCAAAGAATAATGATCAAGGTAAAGCATATATTGAATATTATAATGTGTTTAAAAAGTCTTTTATTCTTCCAGTTTTATTGAGATATAACTGATATACAGCACTGTACAAGTTTAACGTATACAGCCTAATGATTTGACTTACATCACAAAATGATTACCACAGTAAGTTTAATGACCACGCATCATCTCATATAGATACAAAATTAAGAAATAGAAAACAAATTTCCTTGTGATGAGAACTCTCAGGATTTACTCTTAACATCTCCCATATATAACATACAGCTGAGTTCATTATATTTGTCCTGCTATACATGACATCCCTTGTACTCATTTATCCTATAACTGGAAGTTTGTACCTGTTGACTGCCTTCCTCCAATTTCCCCTTCGCCTCCCCCTCTCCTCTGGTAACCACAAATCTGGTCTCTTTTTCTATGAGTTTGTTTGTTGTTTTTGAGGTGTAATTGACCTACAACACTATGTTAGTTCCTATTTCACAACATAGGAGTTGATACTTTTATACATTTCAAAATGATCACCACAACAAGTGTAGTTATCATTTGTCACCATACAAAGATATTATGTAATTACTGAGTAAATTCCCCATACTGTACATTTCATACCTGTGACTCATATATTTTACAATTGGAAATTTATACCTCTTAATCTCTTTTACCTGTTTCTCTCCTCCCTCCGACCCCCTCTCCTCTGGCAAAAACCTGTTTGTATCTATGACTCTGTTTTGTTGTTATTCATTTGTTTTCCTTTTTATATTCCATATATACATGAAATCATGCAGTATTTGTCTTCCTCTGTCTGACTTATTTCACTTAGCATAATGCCCTCTAGGTCCATACAGATATCCTCTAGGTTGTCACAAATGGCAAGATTTCATTCTTTTTTTTTTTTTTGGCTGAGTATAAGTATATAAATATACACATTTTTAGCCATGTATAAATGTATAGACTTATATATATATTTTAAATATATTTAAAATATAAATATATATTTATATATAAAATACATTTATGTATATACTTTATATATATATACCACATTTTTTTTATGCATTCTCCTGGATATATATTTATTTATTTATTTATATGTTTATTGGAGTATAATTACTTTACAATGTTGTGTTAGTTTCTGCTGTATATCAAAGTGAATCAGCTATATGTATCCCCATATTCCCTCCCTCTTGAGCCTCCCTCCCACTCTCCCTATCCCACTCCTCTAGGTGGTCACAAAGCACCAAGCTGATCTCCCTGTGCTATGCAGCTGCTTCCCACTAGCTATCTGTTTTACATTTGGTAGTGTATATATGTCAATCTCACTTTCTCACTTCGTCCCAGCTTCCCCTTCTCCCCTCCCCTGTGTCCTCAAGTCCATTCTCTACGTCTGCGTCTTTATTCCTGTCCTGACCATAGGTTCTTCAGAACCAATGTTTTTTAGATTCCATATATATGTGTTAGCATACGGTATTTGTTTTTCCCTTTCTGACTTACTTCACTCTGTATGACAGTCTCTAGGTCCATCTACCTCACTACAAATAACTCAATTTCATTTCTTTTTATGGCTGAGTAATATTCCGTTGTATATATGTGCCACATCTTTTTTATCCATTCATCTGTCGATGGACACTTAGGTTGTTTCTCTGTCCTGGCTATTGTAAATAGTGCTGCAATGAACATTGTGATACATGTCTATTTTTGAATTATGGTTTTCTCAGGGTATATGCCCAGTAGTGGGATTGCTGGGTCATATGGTAGTTCTATTTTTAGTTTTTTAAGGAACCTCCATACTGTTCTCCATAGTGGCTCTATCAATTTACATTCCCACCAACAGTGCAAGAGTGTTCCATTTTCACCACACCCTCTCCAGCCTTTATTGTTTGTAGATTTTTGATGATGGCCATCTGACTGGTGTACCACATTTTCTTTATCCATTCATCCATCAATGGACATTTAGATTCAATTAAGCAGACTTTTGAGTAGTCACCTTGTCAATATACCTATGATTTTTCTAAATAAAGTTCTGTCTACATTCTTTGGTTTAAGAAAATTTTATTTATAATATACTCTTGTGACAGTTTCAGATTGTATCAAGCTGGAGACTGTGAACAAGTGCCTAGCTTATCCTTAACCCAACAGTTCTGGGATTACTTTTACTCTAAGGCTGGGACCACCTATTTGCATTGATTTTGTTTCTCCTATGCTATCTGCTTATTCTCTGTTTAAAGTAACTTTCCACTTCCCACACTCCTGAATACTCTTTCAGTGCATAAACCTTCACCTTAAAAAGAAACTACACACACATCCACACACCCACCTGAGCAACTTTTATAAACAGCAATCCTGACACTCAGAATAAAACATAAGGACCTATTTTGGCTGGGCAAATGCAGAAGAACCTGAGTGGATGGATTTTGGCAAAACTTTGAGAGAATCCAAAAATGTTTCACCTTGAGGACTAAAGTTGTGCTACTCATAAAGGAATTTGGAAAACCAACTAGAAATAGAAGAATAGATCAGGAGTGCCCACTTGAATTCCTGGATTATCTGGGAGGACCCCCCCCAAATGGCCTCTCATTGGGCACCCTGAATGAATTTCTCTGAGAATACAGGCTTGCTGTTAGAAGGTAGTCCATTTGCCTATCGACATGTGTATATTTGTACATGCATTAATATGTACATATAACATACATTTGTAGTTCTGATGATTCAATGTGATAATGCGTGTAAAACTCTGACAATAAGTAAGCATTCCATATAGTTAATCTTTCAGTAATTCTGTGAAATCTCTGCTTCACATTTTATATGTGAAGAAACTGATGCTCAGAGAAATTAAGTCATTTGACTAGAGTTGCCCTCCTGGTAAGTGACAGAGCTAGAATTCAAACCCTTGTCTGACCCCAAAGCCCATGCTCATTCTACATATTATATCATCGACTTAAACTACTTTATAGCTGATTGCTCCCTAATCTAATCTAAGGCCCTATCCCAGACCTATCTCTCCAGCTCTAGATTTAGGCATTTAATTCCCTATTTGCAAGGTCCATAGTTAAACCAAACTCCACGGAGCCTTCAATGAACTTATTTTCTTACTCCACAAAGTTCTTCCTTTCCTGTACTACCTATTTTGGTGAACTGTCCCACCACCCATTGTCCAAGCTATACACCTGGAGTTTTCTTAGTCTCCTTCAACTTTCTCACCCCCATATTCAGTTGGTCACCACTTCCTTAACATTTCCTGTGCTGCTCTTCCTCTCTGGGCTCTTACCATAGCTCCTATTCATCACTCCTCACATGGAGAACTGAAGTAGTCTCCTAATTGGCCTCCCTGCCTGTAGACCTACTCCCATCTAATCTGTCATCTGCAGTTGAGGAAATTCCACTCTGATGACCTTATTCCATTTCTTTATAGTCTTTTGAAAGCCCCATGTTTCTTATCAGATGAAATATGAATTCTCTAACATAGTACACATGGCCTCCCTGGTCTGGCCATTTCCCACTGTCCAGCCTCATCACAGGACACTTCTTCACTAATACCCTGTGCTCTAGCAAAGCCCAAATCCTTTAATTCCCTGATTGTTTCCTATTATCTTATGTTTTTATACTGTTCTCTCACTGGAATACTCTTCCTAATTTTCTGATAAACTCCAACTCATTCTTTAAGATCTTGCTTAAGTGTTCATACCTAGACACCTTTTTTGGTCCATCAAGCAGAGCTGAGCTCTCTATTTTTGGTCGTTATTGTGCCCAGTCCTCTACATTTTGACCTTTTGTTTACACCTCTGTCATGGGCACTACAATTTCTGTGACCTGTTTGGGAGTACATACTCTTTACTTTTATATTATATAGCACCACATACTGTTTTGATACATGCATTCTCTCTTATTTTAACTATGTTCACTTATTATCTGCTGTTTTTCTTGTTTATTTTCTTGTTTGTATATGTTTATATTGTTTTCTGTCTTGTTTGCTACCATGTCCAAAGGCTTAGAATAGTGCTTGGCATATGGTAGCTATTCCACAAATGTCTTAGAATGGATGAATTAATTCAACAAAATATAGTTGTAGAAGTTTATCAGGGCACTCTAATTATTCATATATATATATATATAAACATATATAAATAAATATATCATACACAATATTATGTATATGATAATATACTTATATTATAATTTAACTTAATTTTAGCATTTCCTGATGTTGGAGAGAACGGTAGCATCATCCATAACCTCTGGGACAAAATGGGTCTAGAAAACGTAGAGAGCAAGAGTGAGCCCAAGATGATAGTGAAAAGGAGAGCTCGGCAAGGAAAATGTTGAATTTCTATGTGGAGGTAGAATTGAGATAAAAAGAATGAGAAGCCTTTTTCAAGGGTCTGAGCAAATATAAACTAGATTGTTTACTTTGATTTGGTTGTAAAATTTGTTATGATCATTGATTTTCTTTTTTATTCCACCATTGGTGTGTATGTTGCATGGCTGCTCTGCTGATACAGTTAATGTTGTTCTGCTTACTGTTGAAATGGTCATGTGGCAGGCCTGTAATGCATGCATAGTCCGGTTCCAGGACTGAGCCTTGTGCAGTGTTGCTGTTGGGGGAATTCCTGATAGACTTTCTGGTGTAAAGGCTGCACAGCAAATCACTGGATAATTGTCAGCACTGTGGGAATCCCTCCACTGGGAAACTTACATAGTCATATTGTTCGGCTGGCGCTTCAGAGCTTGTGGCTGTAGACAATATCTGCTAGAATGTTGCTCTAAAGTACCTCAGGAGACTGTATAGTTTCCACCATTTCCTGTGAAATGCTCTAGTTTGGGTTTATTTAGAAATAATGAAGCAGCATTGAATTATATCAGTCATAAGGAGACCACAGAAATTGCTGCCTTTAACCATCAGCATTATTTATTTCCACCATTAAAAATATCCTTTTCCTTTTAAAATTTCTATGTTGTTTGTTTGCATGTGTTTTGGTATAAGTTAATATGATCCAGAAAAAAATCCTAAAGACACAAAAACAGTATTTTCCTCAGTGTAATGCCTCTAAGATTTTAACTTAAAGATTTTTCCGTGAATATTTATAATTTAAATTTTAAAATTTTAGTCTTAAGTTGATATGTTCAGTTGCTGTTTGTCAAAAATACTGAAATTCTAAAACATTTGAATGGCTGGTGGTTGCAATAAAAAAGTGTTCAAAATTGGCTTTGAATAAATATTTGTTGAATAAATAAAATTGGAGAAATCCTAGAAATCTGAGTTTTAATATCCCATGCATAGGTCAGTGGTCTTTATTCTTTTGGGGGTTACAGAATCCTTTGAAAATTTGATAAAGTATGGATTTCCTCTCATTATCTAAAAAAAACCCAATAAAAAATAAAAAGAAAATTCTGAAGCCCATTCATGGACCTGTGGCACTGGTGACCTCGTATGGAATAGTTTTATTACATAAATGTGTTAACTCTCAGGTACTGGGAGAACTGTATTAATGTATTCCAGAACACTTTTTAAGAAATGTGATCATAGTTACTATTTACTAGATCTGATATCTTGCCTGATGTATAGAGCAAATAGTCCAGATAGAAATGGAGGTAACTAAGTCTTAGGTATTATTAGAGAACTTAGAAAGACCACTGAACCCAAAGGACTGTGTCTAGTGTGGGGGTAGTGTCAACAAATTGAGATCTGGAGGATGAAGGGTAGTTGTGTTTTGTCATGTAGATGGGGAGGTTGAGAGAGTTGTAGGCCCAGGGAATCTCAACGGCCTTAGATGATACAGACATTTAGGGGGCTGGCTGGGAGGGGGACAGTGGCAGTAGAGGAAGATGAAGGTAGGAGCAGATTAACAATGTTCTTAAAAACCATGCTAAGGAGTTTATACATAGTGTATGGGAATGGATGACTTTAAAGCAGGTCAGTGACATGAAGAGATTTTTTATTTTAGAAAAATTACTGACTCTGGACAATGAATTGGGGAAAGAAGGTGGCAAAATTAGAGAAAGAACAACTAGTATGCTTTTTCAGTAATCCAGTGCATGATGGTGGTGGCTTGGGGCAAAGTTGGAGAATTGCACAGTAGGTAGGACATTGGGTTTGATTAGATTTGGAGATAAGGGAGCTGGAAGAGTCAGGAATGGATCCTAGGTTTTTGTCTTGGGCAACCTGATGGATGATTGTGAAATATAGAACTTCGGAGGAGTGGGAGAGGTGGGAGGAAAGGAAAGGAGACAGAGTCGAGTTTTCAACACTGAGTTTGAAGTGCCTGTGGAACATCCTTGAGATGTCTGGGAAGCAGTTGGGTATATGAGTCTAAGCTCAGAAGGAAGACTGGGCCATAGGGAAACATTTGAGGTTCGTCAGTAGTTCTTAAACTTTTTCCACCTTAACACACCTGAAGAAGAATATAAAACCATCCCACCCATAAAAGTGGCTCAATTTGGCAATGATTGTCATTTTATCTCTGAGAAAGCTCTTTCCCAAGGTGACTGCATGGCTCTCTTATTTCATTTGTCTTTCTGTTCATTGTTACATTATCAAAAAGCCTGCCCCATACTACCCTATAAAAAAATAACACTTACTCTGGTCACTCCCTATTCCATTTAAAACACTATTGTTCTTCATACCACGGACTGCCACCTAATACATATATATTTGTTTATTGGATTATTTTTCCTTCCATCAGAATGTAACTCATTGTGAGACAGGAATTTTGTCTTTTCTGTTCACTAATCTACAAGGTCTAGAACTTCCCTGGCACATGTCTTTGAATAAATTATTTTCAACATGGTGGAGAATGGGATGAGAGGATGTGAAATCTGGGAAATCTTTTCTACACATTTTGATTCAGGTCCCTGAACAAGGATACCCTCTGTACTCTGCCCTCATCCATAGATTTGAGAATCATTATTAGTGATACTGTCTAGAGACATTGGAATTGATGTCATTGTCCAGAGAACATATGTAAAGTAAGGAGAGAGGCATGAAAAGGCAAGAGTGAGAAATACCAATGCTCAAGGGAGAAGGCAGAGATGAGGATTCCACAAATGAATTCCACAGCTAGAGAGGTATGAAGAAAACCAGAATATGCTAGATCAAGGAAGTTCAGACACAGTATAATAAAGAGGATTAGATCAGTGGTTTCCAATGCTGCTAGGAATGAAGGCCTAGGCAAAAATAGGTAGAAGAACTAGTACTTCACAGTAGGAGAAACATAAATGGCTTGTAAACATGAAAGAAGCTACTCTTGCTAGTAATCAAAGAAATTAAGTTCCACTAAGTATCATATGGTAGTGGAATCCTCCCAACAAGCAGTCAATTCATTACTTTAAAAAGAGACATGACCATATCAAATAAAAAGCTGACTTATATTTGGAAAATATTTTTAAATCCTGATATACGATAAGCATGATACATTTACACTTTAAATCAACATGGACTGGAAAATTATAATCAGTAATTTGCATTGTCTTTTATTTCAATATTGCTGTTGTAAATATCAATTTGTACATTTTTCTGATTAATTCTGTCTTGAGAAACGTTTAGAAATATGGTGAAAGATTCACATACTGAGATGACATAGCATCATAACTGAGGCATATTTCTGTACAGAAGGCTGGCAGAGAGGCATGCTATAATAAGAACCACACAGATGGACCATTGCCATTTTCTCTGACCCAAGTTCTTAACCATGAAAACCTCCTAGATAGCCTTCTGAATGCCTCAGATCTGAGAAGGGTTTCTTCACAAGACAGGTTGTGTCCACAAAAGAGGATTTATTAAATTCAGAGGAAAAACACTCATATTGGGTTTGGTGACTGACCAAATGCCCCTGCTCTCTTAGCAAATGTCATCGTTCAACTAAGCAGCACTTCAAGCAGGAACCTTTTGCCTCATGTTCTAAGAATACAATTAAAACAATGCTTGATTCTTAATTATTAGCAAAAGAAACCTACTGGCAGACTTAAGCAGAAAGGTATTGACTAGAATATTGGGCAGAGGTCTGAAGAATTAAGCTCAGGAACATGAAGGAATGATGAAGGCTAGCCTAGATAGCTCCTTGGACTCCAGTCAAATCCTGCACAGAGTCTGTTGCAAATGCTGAATCCTGTTCTGCTTCCACCAATGCTACCCTTAGAAAATGGATATTGCTGCCACGGTTACTCTACCACACAAATAGATTTCTCACTGTTTGTTTCACTTTTAAAAGCATTATTAGTTTCGAGTGAAAACCTGAGTCTGGTGTAGATAATGGAGGAAGCTTTGTCACATGTCTGCATCCCAGCAACAGAGGAGGCTTGGATCATGAGCAACTGATTTGTGGCTTCAAATTGTAGGAAGTGAGTTATGCCTTCTGCTAAGATTCACATTATGGAGAGTGCTCCAAAAGTGTGGCTTACTTCACTCTGTATGACAGACTCTAGGTCCATCCACCTCACTACGAAATGTAAAATAGATAGCTAGTGGGAAGCAGCCACATAGCACAGGGAGATCAGCTTGGTGCTTTGTGACCACCTAGAGGGGTGGGATAGGGAGGGTGGGAGGGAGGGAGACGCAAGAGGGAAGAGATATGGGGATATATGTATATGTATAACTGATTCACTTTGTTATACAGTAGAAACTAACACACTATTGTAAAGCAATTATACTCTGATAAAGATGTTTAAAAAAAATTAAAAACCATAAATAAAGTGTGACCAATCCATTATTTAAAACAAAACAAAACAACAACAACAAAATGACAAGAGCCTATTGAACAAAAGGCAGATTAAAAATATACACTGGAAAATGTTATTAAATGTTGAAAGACATTAGCAAACATTCAGAATCTGCCTGATTCTGATGGAATTCAGATGGAAGGAGAAAAGGAAAGTAGTGAAATTATGCTAATTTATTTTTTTATTTAGGTAAATCAAGAAATATTATTTCATTGATAGTTTTGATAAATTAAAAAATATAGGCTTAAACATAGTGTTTTAAAAAGGTGAAGAAAAATAAAATAATAAAAACAATCTTCCAAGAATCACGCAAAACAAAATAAATAAGAGCAAGAACAATCATAAGTGTAATAGTAACTATACTAGGAAAGAAATCAAAACAAAAATTTACAGAATGGGTGAAAAATGTGAAATTCAAGTAAATTAAGAGGAATACTTATATAATTAAAAGTGTGGGCTCTGAATTGTCCCTATTTTGAATTCAGAACCAATTCTGCAATTTACTAACTATAGGACCGTGGGAAAGTCATTTAAAGATGTTATGCTTTAGTGTTTTTACTTGTATAATGGTATGCAAAGCACATCAAAGGAAAGTGGACTCAGAAGAAATTTTATGAACTTCAGTACATTTGTAAAAAATTAATGAAAATAGGTTAATTAAGTCTTTAATTCAAGAAGGAGAAAATAAACCTTAAAAAAAGGAATTAATAAAGATAAGTAGAGAAATTAATGAGCTAGAAAATGTAAAAATATTTGAATTGGTAAATAAAATGGAACTGGCTGTTTACAAAACCAAAAAAAAAAAAAACCTGAAATAGATGAATTTTTATACTTTAATTTAAAAAAAGTATTATAGTAGAATGTATAAAATGAACATACAGAAAAATATAGTCACAGATTAAAGGTAAACTGACAGAACAACATTTGCACATATGCTGAAAAGGGTTACTTTCTTTAATATTGATGGTGTTTTTAGAAATCAACAAGTAAAATCTGAAAATATCCAGTGAAAAATAGGTACAATACATAAATATATAATTTTCAAGAGAAAGAAAATACAAGGATTTGAGCACCCAGAGTGGATAGCTTAGGTAAGAATCATCCATTACAGAGTAATGCCTTAATAAAACTTTTATTTTTTTTCCTGGCTAAGTGGGCTACATATTATAAAAATCTGTACACCAGCCTAGGAAGCTCCTATCACCCATCACCAAAACCTCTTTTTTATGGGAAGTATGAGTATGTAATAACAGAGCAACTCAAAATGATGTTCTCTGAACTTTAGGGAGATTAACCCACTCTATAATGCATGTATTTAACCAAACTTATTTAAAAACATAAATAAAATACATCATAATCTGAGAAACTGGGTGAGACAGATGAAATGAATAGGGCAAAATCAGATTAAATATAAATAGCAGAAATATATAAAGAGTTCAGCTGTCTATATTGCTCTTTTATAGGCTTTGTATCATGGACCAGATTTGAGAACAGTTATAAACATGTATTGCAGACTAATCCATCGTGTTAAATATCGACTTGGTCTTTGGAGGACGAGACAAATTATAAACCTTACAGAGCTAGAGGAATGGATGGACAGAAAAAAGTGTATGTGATGCTATCATTTCTGATTTGATTTTAGATTTGGAATTATTTTAACCATTAATAATTTACATAAAATTTACATTTAATTACCCATAGACAACACAAGTAGGCGATATTTTTATTGCTTCAAGCTATTTACTTTTTAAGTTGATGTATATGTGGATTAATTTATTAGGATCTCATTCTGGCTAAACAAAAAGGAAATTTAAAGGAAAGATAGCTAAAGAATGAGATTTCAGAAAGAACATGAACCAGAGCTGCTCCAGAGATCTAAGGAGCAAAAAATAAGAGGCAATCTCTGTTTGCCTCTGGGGGATAGAAAAGCTGCTATCACTTTATGACTTTTTATTCTTGAGCTTTAAATTCAAATTCTAGGTTGGTTTAGCTTGAGTTATGTGTCCAACACTTTGCCTTGATAGGGCAAAGAAATCTGCTTGGGAGTTGCATAGAAACTTAGAAACTATATTCATTGAGGGGAGAGAGTAGCTCCCCAAAGGAAAACTACATATTTATAACAGAAGAACAGTTAAAGGACACTGAGCAGACTAAACAACAGATATCCATTACATGTTGCTTATTAGTGTTGAAATTCTACATGAAGAACAGGTTTTCCAATTTCTATCTTAACTTTCAGAATCCTGATTTTTATTATATTTAATGAATTTATTATTGCTTGATTAGGATGGATATTACAGTCTGTTTCTTGATTAAAAAAAAATAAATGAGGACTTCTGGTTTCTGCTTCTGTACGTAAGGAGCTTGGAAGTCAACACTCTATCTTAAGAACAAGTAAAAAAGCTGAACAGACTAAAAAATCAACAAGTCTTCTTGGATTCGTAAAAGAGGGGAGACACAGGGCAAACTGCTGCCCCTAAGACTGGAGAGACAGGCATACAAAGTCACAGCTTACCAGAGCAGAGACTCATGAGCAGAATCCGATGTGGGAACCAGTGCTGGGGTAAGAAAAATGAACTGTAATTGACAAATGGCAGGAGCACAATTCTGAGAGTTAAAAATTCCAGAGGATCCAGTCATAAAGGGGCCTCCACAATACTGCGATATTTACCTCCAGGAGCTCAATCAGATTCCCACAGTAAATATGAGAAAATGAACCATTTTGAAATATGCCAGAGCACTCCATTCTTCTTAACAAGGCCTGCCTTCAGAGGAAACTAATTAACCAGAGCCTAACCTGCTGGGTATTATCAGAGCCTAATTAAACCTGTGGAAGGGAAATACCCAACTCCAGTCCACTCTGACCATCCTGTCCCACCTAAGGAGGAAGAAAAAAACTGGGAAACATTCATAAAGTTCACAGTCCAGAGACATAGGCTCCATAAGAGACAGACCTAATCATTAGAACACTTCCTCTCCCCCAGCACCTTATCACCACGTTACTAAAGACCTTTTTACAGCAGTTTCTTTTACCCACTATGTCATGACTAGCTACATGTATACTACAAGGTATACAAAAACGCAAAAAACACAATTTGTAAAGACAAAGCAAACGTCAGAACCAGACGTGGCAGGGATGTTGGAATTATCAGACTGAGAATTTAAAACAACTATGATTAAATATGCTGATTATGCATAAAATAGACAGCATGCAAGAACAGATGGGCAAGGTAGGCAGAGAGATGGAAATCCCAAGAAAGAACCCCAAAGAAATGATAAAAATAAAAAATATTGTAACAGAAATGAAGAATGCCTCTGATGGGCTTCTTGGAAAGGTGGCTGAGGAAAGATTCTCTGAGCTAGAAATTATATCAATAGAATCCTTGAACACTGAAAAGCAAAGAGAACAAAAACTGAAATAAAAAACAGAACAAAGTATCTAGGGACTGTGGGGCAACTACAAAAGGAGTAACATATGGGAATACCAGAGGGAGAAGAAAGAAACAGAAGAAATATTTATAACAATAATAACTGAGAATTTCCCCAAATTAATGTCAGACACCAAACCACAGATCCATGAAGTTCAGAGAACACCAAGCGGAATAAATTCCAAAAAACTACACCTAGGCGTATCATCTTCAAACTATAGAAAATTAAAGATAAAGACAAAAATTCTGAAAGAAGCCAGATGGGGAAGGCACCTGGCCTCTGGAGAAAAAAAAAAAAAAAGAATTACATTTGACTTATCCAAAACCATGCAAGTAAGAAGAATGGCATGAAATAGTTAAAATGTTGAGAGAAATAAAACACCAACCCAGAATTCTGTACCCTTAAAAATTATACTTAAAAAATGAAGGACTTCCTCAGACAAACAAAAATTGAGGGAATTTGTTGCCAGTATATCCGCCTTGCAAAAAGTGTTAAAAGAAATTTCTTAGAGGGGAAATAATATAGGTCAGAAACTCAGACTACAAAAAGTAAAGAAGAGCACTGAAGAAGAAATAAGAAGGTAAAATAAAACATTTATTTTTCTTATTCCTAAGTGATCTTACAGATAACATGTTCAAAATAATACTAACAATATACTCAATTACAATATACATATATAGCTTAGGTATAATTATATATGCTGATATATGTACATGTATGTATAAGTGAAGTGAATGACAACAATTATACAAGGGATGGGAGGGAGGAATTAGAATTATTTTGTTATTGTAAGGTATTTGCACTACCCATGAAGTAGGATAGTGTTATTTGAAAGTGGATTTAGATTAGCTGTAAATGTATATTGTGAACTCCAGGGCAACCATTAAAATAAAGTAAAAAAAAAAAGGATAATAGGTATGCTTTGAAATGAGAGAAAATAGAAACATATAAAATCCTCAATTAAAATTACAAAAGGCAGAGAAAAGTAGAAGAGAAAAATAAGAACAAAGAACAAGGGCAACAAATAGAAAACCTATCAGATATAGTAGATCTGAATCCAACTGTGTCAGTAATCACTTTGAACATTAAATGATCTAAATCCACCAATTAAAAGGCAGACATTGTCAGAGTAGGTCAAAAAACACAACCCAATGGTATGCTGTCTACAAGTAACCCACTTTAAATATAAAGACATATATAGGTTAAAAGTAAATGGATGGAGAAAAATGTACCATGCTAACAATAATCAAGATAAAGCAGGAGCAGCTATATTAATTTCAGACAGAGCAGGTTGCAAATTAAGGAAAGTTATCAAAGGTGAAGAAGGGCATTACATAAGGGTAAAGGGGTCAATTGTCCAAGAATACATTAACAATTGTAATTGTGTATCTGCCTAACAACATAGCATCAAACTACGTGAGGCAAAAACTGATAGAACTACAAGGAGAAATAGATGAATCCACTAACATAGTTGGGCAAAATCCAACACCCATTCATAATAAAACCTCTCAGTAAACAGGAAATAGAGAGGAACTTTCTCAACTTGATAAAGACTATCTACAAAAAAACTACAGCTAACATCATACCTAACGTGAGTAACTCAGAGTTTTCCTACTAAGATCAGGTACATGACAAGGACATCCTCTCTCACCACTCTCTCTCACCACTTCTTTTCAACTTCATGCTGGAAGTTCTTGCTGATGCAATAAAGCAATAAAAGGAAATAAAGGCATACAGATTGGGAAGAAAGAAAACTATCTTTGTTTGCAGATCATATGATCATTTGTGTAGCAAATCTGAAAGAATTGACAAAAACCCTCTGGAACTAGCAAGCCATTTATATCAAGGTTGCAGGATACAAGGTTAATATACAAAAGTTAATTGCTTCCTGGATACCAACAATGAACAAGTAGACTTTGAAATTAAAAACACACTACCATTTACATTAGTACCCTCCAAAAATGAAATACTTAGGTTTAAAGATAACAAAATATGTATAAGATCTTTATGAGGAAAACTACAAGACTCCAATGAACAAAATCAAAGAACTAAGTAAATGGATAGATATTTCATGTTAATGGATAGGTAGTCTCAATATTGTACAGATGTCAGTTATTCCTAACTTGATCTATAGATTTAATGCAATCACATTCAAAATCTCAGCAAATTATTTTGTGGACACCACCAAAATGATTCTAAAGTTTATATGGAGAGGCAAAAGACCAGAATAGCTAACACAATATTGAAGAAGAACAAAATTGGAAGACTGATGCTATCTGACTTCAAGATTTATGATAAGGCTACAAGTTCAAGTGTGATATTGGTGAAAGAATAGACAAATAGATCAGCGGAACAGAATAGAGAGCCCAGAAACAGACCCCTATAAATATAGTCAACTGGTCTTTGACAAAAGAACAAAGGCAATATAATAGGGCAAAGATAGTCTTTTCAACAAATGGTGCTGGACTAACTGGGCATCCATGTGTAAAAAAATAAATCTAAACACAGACTTTACACACTTCACAAAATTAACTCAAAATGGATCATAGACCTAAGTGTAAAATGCAAAACTGTCCTTTCAAAAAATATTTTTGAGCCCTTCTGATAAACCAAGCATTTGTTAACAGTGGGTATGTATTAATGAACATAACAGACACAGGTAACATAGGTAACCTGTAGAGGTAACATAGGAGAAAACCTAGATGATCTTGGGTATGGTGACTTTTTAGATACACCACCAAAGACATGACTCATTAAAAAATTAATTGATAAACTAGACTACATTAAAATGAAGAACTTTTGCTCTGTGAAAGACAGTATCAAGAGAATGGGAAGATGAGCCACATACTGAAAGAAAATATTTGCAAAAGACATATCTAATAAAGGACTGTTATCCGAAATATATAAGGAACTCTTAAAAGTCAACAATAAGAAAGCAAACGACTTGATTAAGATATGGGCCAAAGATCTCAACAGAGACCTCAGCACAGATAACAAATAAGCATATGGAATGATGTTCCACATCATTTGTCATCAGGGAAGTGCAAATTAAAACAACAAAGAGATACCACTACACACCTATTAAAATGGCCAAAATCCAGAACACTGACAGCACCAAACGCTGGCAAGGATGTGAAGCAGCAGGCACTGTTATTCATTGTTGGTGGGAAAGCAAAATGATACAGCCATTTTGAAAGACAGTTTGGTGTTTTCTTACAAAATTAAACGTACTCTTGCCATACAATCCAGCAATCATTCTCCTTGGTGTTTAGCCACAGGGGATTTATGTTCACACAAACCCTACACATGGATATCTATAGCAGCATTTTCATAATTGCCAAAGCTGGGAAGCAACCTTCCAAGCTTTTCCCTCCATTAGTAGGTGAATGGATAAATAAACTGGTGCACCCAGACAGTGAATATCATTTCGTTATAAGAAGAAATGAGCTGTTAAGCCATGAAAAGAAATGGAGGAACCTTAAGTGCATATTACTAAGTGAAAGAAGCCAATCTGAAAAGGCTACATTCTGTATGATTCCAACTATCTGACATTTTGGAAAAGGCGAAACTGTGGAGAAAATAAAAAGATCGATGGTTGCCTGGGGTGGGATTGGGTGGGGGGAAGGATGAAACAGCAAGCACAGAGGAGTTTTAGGACCATGAAACTATTTTGTACAGTGATGGATACATGTTATTATACATTTGTCCAAACCCAAAGAATGTACAACACCAAGGTAAACTATTGGCTTTAGTGATTATGATGTGTCAGTGTAGGTTTATTCTTGATAACAAACGCACCACTCTGGAGTTGGTGCATTGATTAATAATTGATAATGGGGGGAGGAGTTATCTTTGAGTGTGGGGGTAAAGGATTTATGAGAAATTTCTGTATCTCCTTCTCGAGTTTGTTTTAAACTTAAAACTGCTTTTGCATGTGAAGACTCAGTTCCTGGAGAAAGATGGCAACAGCCAAGAAGCAGAAACACGATGGGTGGGTGAAGATTGGCCCCTGCATCCTGGGGGACACGCTGGGGGTCAGGAAGTTCAGCAAAGTGAAGGCCCATAGAAACTTAGAATCCTGAAATTAGAACATTGGAGAGGAGACTGTGAGTTGACTTCTGATAGGCTATGAAGGATGAGACACAACTTCAAAAAGCAGAAAACTCTAGGAGCTGGAACATAATAGCCTGGGAGCAAGAAGTAACTCCCATGGATGTCACTGTGTGAGGGCACAGGGAGTAACTGATGCTCATACAAGGTGAACATTTGCTTGGTTCCCTGTCATCATTGTGTTCCATTTAAGAATTCTTGGATGGGACTTCCCTGGTGGCACAGTGGTTAAGAATTCACCTGTAGGGCTTCCCTGGTGGTGCAGTGGTTGAGAGACTGCCTGCCGATGCAGGGGACACGGGTTCGTGCCCTGGTCCGGGAGGATCCCACATGCCGCGGAGCCGCTGGGCCCGTGAGCCATGGCCACTGAGCCTGCGCGTCCGGAGCCTGTGCTCCGCAACGGGAGAGGCCACAAGAGTGAGAGGCCCGCGTACCGCAAAAAAAAAAAAAAAAAAAAGAATTCACCTGCCGAGCAGCTAAGCCCGTGCTCCACAACTACTGAGCCTGTGCTCTAGAGCTCACGAGCCACAACTACTGAGCCCGCATGCTGCAACTACTGAAGCCCACGCGCCTAGAGCCCGTGCTCCACAACATGTGCACCGCAATGAGAAGCTCAGTCACTGCAATGAAGAGTAGCCCCCGCTTGCCGCAGCTAGAGAAAGCCTGTGCGCAGCAATGAAGACCCAACGCAGCCAAAAATAAATAAGTTTATTTAAAAAAACCAACAATGGCTTTTGTAACTTTTCTTTAAAAACGAAATAAAACTACAACAACAAAATGATCCGAATAACTTATATTTAACTGGAATCAGCAACTTATTGCCTTATAAAGTAAAAGTGCTACATTTTTGGTAGTTTCAGCTAGTCATAAAATGTTTATTTTATAATGGACTGTAAGTTCCATGAAGACAAGAACTGTGTCTGTTATGTTCATTAATACATACCCACTGTTAACAAATGCTTGGTTTATCAGAAGGGCTCAAAAATATTTTTTGAAAGGATAGTTTTCATTAAGCTTATTAATTATGCTAAAATTATGTACCAAAAGTATTTATCAATAACCAGAATTCTTTGAGTTAGAATGCCTCCTTTTTGGTGGCTAGAGGTTGAGGAAGGAATAATCCAGAGAGAGAAAGAGATTCTATGTAAGTCATAGAATCAGTCACAGAATCATAGAACTCAGATCAGTTTCCCCAGTCCAACAGCCTGGTTTCTAGAGAAAAAAGCAGGAAGGAGCAAAGTATTTGAGAGATGAAAAGGCAGGAAGAAGAAGGCAGAAAGAGAAAACAAGAGAGGCAGAGAAAGAGAAAACTCTTCTTTCATTAGGAAACTGCTGGGGCTTCTTTTACTTAATCCTTTAAAAAGTGAGAGGGAGTGCAACTAACTTATTTGGGGAAATACTGTTAGCAGAATGGAGAAATGAGTCAGGGAAGAGATGGAAGGAAGGAAAAGGTGCATCATCCATCCATCTAACCAAAGGTGCCCACATGGTTACCATGTGGGCAACCAGAGCTTAATCCCTCTAGGGAACAGTGTAGCCACCTTGCCTCAAGTGCTGTGTCTTTACCCACCAACTCCCCCAGTCAGAGATGAAGAGCTGCTCCAATGGGAGCCTTGATCGCCTGGCACTACTGGCTTGCTGCACAGGTAGGCAGAGTGGAGTCCTGCAGCCAGAGGGACCCCTTAGGCAATGAAATGCAGGTGCTGGAAATTTAAATCAGATTAGCATGCACAGACATGTAAGGGACAAGGCAATATGAATGGAGACAGCAACTGCTCTAGTTTGCTTGTTAGAATAGAAAAAAATCATAGAGATATTAAATAGACATTTATGTTTATTTTCTGCTGTGTTTCAGAATCTGGAATAGCTACTCGTATTCAGGCAATCACTAAATGTTTCTTGAACTTGTTGATGTCTTATGACTGTCCATCTCAACTGAATGAGTGGATGAGTGAATGGATAGAAAATTGAAGTCTATATGGTTGATTGTTGGAATGATACATTAACTTCTGTTAGAAACCACTTTGGTGCCCTTTGTCATTGGGAGCCCGTATTTCAGAGCTAAACCTGTGCTGAGGACAGACCCTGTCAACTTGTAAATGCTGATTAACAATCAGATTTATGGGGCTAATCCATATACTTTAGAATGGAGACTCAATTTCATCTTTTTGAAACAAAAATAAAATGGAGAACTACACTTATGAAACGCGTGCATCAGTTCTCTTGGTCATTATCTAAACCCTGTCTAATGCCAAGTATGGGAAATAGGTGAGGGTTGTCCCGACTGAATGATTTTCTGGGGAAGCCTTGAGCCAGGAGTGACAAAAGACATTAAAGTAGGAAGTAGGAATGCATGATGTTACCAAAAAGTAGATATTTTAAGGGCAAAATCAGCAGTAGAATAAGCAGTCCAATGTGGAATCACCAATTCAAGTAAATAGTTAGAATGTGGGTAGAAGTCAAAAAGAGATGAAAAAATTAGGGAAACTAATCAAAACTACTAAAAAATGCATGCTGAAATGGGTCAACAGAAATCAGGCCCCCAGAAGCCCTGAGCTATGTCTTACGATGTGGTTTGAACGTTGATATATGTAGAGTCTATGGGCAACTGTCATGTAAACCAGGCCAGAGGATGCCAGTGTTCTCTTTGGGGAAGCAAGACCAAATTTCCCTCCTTTGGAGTGGGGGAGGGAGAAGCATGCCCACTTCCTCTGCCTGCCCCAGGAGGCTGACATGGTCCTACTCACCTCATGGAGGCTTATCACCAGACATCAAAATAAAACTGGAGTGAAAGTGTCTTCAAATCCAGATCACACTTTCAGGTGGGGTGTATATTTGATTTGTTATTTACAAAGAAAATATTTCATTTTATCTTTTTTTCCTTGTAGTCTATGAAACAGTGTTTGCTAGAAGAGAAGATTGGCAAGGATTAGAAAGAAGTGAGCTCCTTAAGTACTTCAATGACTGTGGTCATTTCCCAATGCACCAGCAAATTGATGAGGTTTGGGACCTGGTCCATAGAGGTATTTTCTCATTTCTTTTTTTTGCTTTCTCCTTTCTTTTTTTCCTCCGTGTTTTCCTCCTTTGTTCTTTCCTTCCTTCTCTTACTTTCATTAAACTTGTCTTATAAGTCCCTTTTTTTCAAATTTTCAAAACCTGATTTTAATATATCAGAAAGAAGAGATTAAAAGAACAGGTTAAAAGAAGTTAATACGGTAAAATTATTTTTAGAGAGGTAGAAGAGATTCTTTAGCTTTTTAAGCTTTTAATGTATTTTTGATACAATATAAGTTATGTCAGGATATATTTTAAACCACCATGTATTTTAAATACTGATGCTAAAATGATTTCTGCTGAATAGATTTGGTACCAAAGAATATAGTCAAGTTTAAATGTTTAAACATTATCAATTATTTCAATGCAATAGATTTTCACAGTTAGAAAATCATTTCTTTTCTGAACAGTCAATAAGTGAAATGATAATATTGTTTTTGTATGGGAATATTTAGTAAGTTAAATGGAACAACATTTCTCTATTCTCTAAAGATTAGTAATGGAGTGCAAATTGTCACCAAGGTTTGGGAAATCTCATTGAATTTTCCTTAACTCCTTAAGATTCTTCTCATCATTTCTTTCTGTGTCCACACTAATGCTATGGCTGGCTGCCATGTTTAAAGATGATGAATGATGTACCCGTAATTTAATTGAGAGGAAAAGATAAACAAGCAAAACAAAATATTTCAGGACCTTTTTTTTTAGTAGAGGTGAAGGGCCCACATACCAGTAGGAAGGTATGATTAATGTCAGAGTGACAAGGTTGAAGCTTCATTAAAGGTTGAAGTTCTCTTCCTTTGTTAGTTCTTAGTGTAATTATCTAATTCTTTACCTATGTATGGACTTTGCTTTGCCACTGCTGAATCCCTAGTACCTAGAAAAGTTTTCTAGACTCTTGGTAAATATTTGTTCACAGTCTGGAGAAGCATCCAGATCATGTTGGATGTTTAAGCAAATTTTTCCTGATGACAAAAACATTAAATATTTATTATAGAAAATTTGGGAATATAGAAATATATAAGATTACTAACCAATAGCAATTAACATTTGATGTTCATCATTCCCAGTTTTTTTCTGTGCATATAACATTTTTATGAAAATTGGAATTTTCTAAATATTTGAAAATCTACTTTTTTGCTTAACAATACTCATTAATTTCCAAGCCATAAGTATCTTTTACAACATTATTTATGATAGAGTAATAACTTGTCATAAGGGTATTCTGTATTTACTGTTTATATTTAAATTCTTACCATTTTTCTTTATAATAAATAGTAATAAAATTTTAAAAATTGAATGCAGCAAAATAAAATCAATTAGGGATTTCAGAAACTTATACTTCAGAAACTTGGTAATTTAAAATATGTTTTTCTTCAAATTAACAGTTTCATAGTGATATTTTCCTTCACTGATTATTTTGGAGTATATCATAAAGGCTTAGGTTTAGGGCATGGCTTAGTATTAGCTTGACTGGATTTAATTCCTGGCTTCAGCATTTATTAGCTGTATGTCTTTGGACAAGTTATTTATCTCTGCTATGCCTTACTTTATATATATGTAAAAGGAAGATAATACTCTAAGTCATTGGGCTGTTATGAGATTAAAATGAAATAATTCATGTAAAACATGTGGCCCATTATAAGTGCTCAATAAATGTTTGCTATTATTATTCTTAAATAATTTTAAGTATACTTAGATAATTATGGCAATTAATTTTCATAATTTTTATTTTGAAAATGTTAAAATGTTGAACCTAATTGTTGAATGACGTATTTCTATAGAGATTTTTGTATTGAATGTTATCAACTGGTTTACACCCATATCATCTCTTGCTTACCATAATGACCTGTGTGCTAGAGAAGATGATATGCTCATTTTTGTTCATTTTACAAATGAGAGAACTGAGACTTAGAGACCTTTTTAAGTCATTAGGAGAGCAGAAACTATCCCTGGTCTATTCAAGTCAAGTTCAATGCTCTTTCCATTTTACTATGTGGAATAAAATTTAAAAGTTCAGTGTTACAAAAGCATAATTAGATAGATGGTTAAAATATTCTTGACAGAAAGTATTGCCTTTTATTGATCTTTCACAGACTAGATAATGCCTTGCAATATAGTAGGTTTTCTGAAAATGATGTACTCTATTAAATTTCTTATTAAAACTAGAATTTTCAAAAGAACAGTTAGTATAAAACATACTGTTTTTATTATAATGCCTAAAATTGGGAAGCTTTCCTTTATAGAAAGAAGCCACTCTAACATAACTTAAAATATATGTCCAATTATGCTGCTACATCCAGTTCAAAAATTCTAGTGGTTTATAAGAAGCTTTAATTTAAAATGGAGATATTCTAAAATAATGGAAAGAAAACAGAAAATTTATGGGAAATGGAGCTAAATTAATGTTTTCTGCTTGCTTCTTCTAAGAGAATCCGATTTTATGCATTTTGGATTGTCAATCTTCTTCATTCATACTGACTTATTTGATTGTGGATAATAGCTCCAGATGTGCAACCTACACATTTTTTCATCCAGTAGAATATTTCACCTAACCCATATGTACTTAATTAAACTGATTAACTTCGTCAGTGTATGACACCAAGTAGGTCAAAGTTCCAAAACTGTCTGTATGTGTTCAGGTATTTTTAGCTTTTTTTTTTTTCCATTTTTTTTCTTATCACTATGGTAACAAAAAATTGTGACTGAGGATGTGATTTTTGTCTGAAAATCTTCCTTTGGGATAATGAAGCCCCTTCAGACTGCATGTAGTGGCTGATCTTAAAAGCTGAAGACTATGCAAACATGAGAACCTTTACTTGATATTCATTTACATCTCAACAAATGAAACTAATAACAATAGGATGGCATATCTCAAAGGAAAGAAAATCATAATTTGGTTCTATATTATCTATCCTCATATCTAACTAATTTTAGAAGTTTGAACTTTGAAGGTTTTCCAGTGTTTTCTCAACACATAAATAGAACTTTTAGGTTGTTTTCTGCAATTGAAATGAACTCAACAATGAAGACAAATCCACTTTCACTGTGGAGCCCTAGACAAAAATGTTAAAACCCGAAATACCCTCTGCATCTGAAGAAACAATGGTCTGAGATAGGATATGAATTATTTCAGCCTCTCTGACTAGTTGGTGGCAAATTGTAACTGTATCCTGGGCCTCCTGCTCCTCAGGGCACAGCTTTACCCACTACAAGCAGACAACACTGGATTTTCTGTTATTTTCTCAAGATATGGCTTTATGTTATTAAATGGAGAGCATATAATGAGTTTCCCCTAAAATTGTTTTCATATGAACAAGCTGTCTAATAATAAGATTTTTATTTTTTAATTTTTTTTTTGCGGGACACGGGCCTCTCACTGTTGTGGCCTCTCCCATTGTGGAGCACAGGCTCCGGAAACGCAGGCTCAGCGGCCATGGCTCACGGGCCCAGCTGCTCCACGGCATGTGGGATCCTCCCAGACCGGGGCACGACCCCGCGTCCCCTGCATCGGCAGGCGGACTCTCAACCACGGTGCCACCAGGGAAGCCCTAATAATAAGATTTTGATTAAGCATAGAAGAGATTAAAGAGGACTAAAAAAGGTAGTATTCTAGGGCATAAGAAATTTTAATGATAAAATAATGCAAGGAGATTGGTTCAAGATGGCGGAGTAGAAGGATATGCTCTCACTCCCTCTTTCAAAAACACCGGAATCACAACTAACTGCTGAACAATCATCAACAAGGAAACACTGGAACTCACCAAAACAGATATCCCACATGCAAAGACAAAGGAGAAGCTGCAATGAGAAGGTAGGAGGGGTGCTATCACAATAAAATCAAATCCCATAACTGCTGGGTGGTTAACTCACAAACTGGAGAACACTTATACCACAGAAGCCCACCCACTGGAGTGAAGGTTCTGAGCCACATGTCAGGCTTCCCAACCTGGGGGTCTGGCAATGAGAGGAAGAATTCCTAGAGAATCAGACTTTGAAGGCTAGCGGGATTTGATTGCAGGACTTCAGCAGGACTGAGGGAAACAGAAACTCCACTCTTGGAGGGCACACACAAAGTAGCGTGTGCATCGGGAATCAGGGGAAGGAGCAGTGACCCCATAGGATACTGAACCAGACCTACCTGCTAGTGTTGGAGGGTCTCCTGCAGAGGTGGGGGTCAGCTGTGGCTCACCAAGGGACAAGGACACTGGCAGCAGAAGTTCTGCAAAGTACTCCTTGGCGTGAGCCCTCCCAAAGTCTGCCATTAGCCCAACCAAAGAGCCCGGGCTCCAGTGTTGGGTCACCTCAGGCCAAACAACCAACAGGGAGGGAACCCAGCCCCACTCATCAGCATCAAGCAGATTAAAATTTTACTGAGCTCTGCCCACCAGAGCAACAGCCAGCTCTACCCACCACCAGTCCCTCCCATCAGGAAACTTCCACAAGCCTCTTAGATAGCCTCATCCACCAGAGGGCAGACAGCAGAAGCAAGAAGAACTATAATCCTGCAACCTGTGGAACAAAAACCACATTCACAGAAAGACAGACAAGATGAAAAGGCAGAGGGCTATGTACCAGATGAAGGAACAACAAAGAACCCCAGAGAAACAACTAAATGAAGTGGAGATAGGCAACCTTCCAGAAAAAGAATTCAGAATAATGATAGTGAAGATAATCCAGGACCTCGGGAAAAGAACGGAGGCAAAGATCAAGAAGATGCAAGAAATGTTTAACAAAGATCTAGAAGAATTAAAGAACAAAAAAACAGAGATGAACAATAAAATAACTGAAATGAAAAATACACTAGAAGGAATCAATAGCAGAATAACTGAGGCAGAAGAACAGATAAGTGGCCTGGAAGACAGGATGGTGGAATTCACTGCTGCAGAATGGAATAAAGAAAAAAAATGAAAGGAAATGAAGACAGCCTAAGAGACCTCTGGGACAACATTAAACGCAACAACATTCACATTATAGGGGGTCCCAGAAGGAGGAGAGAGAGAAAGGCCCCGAGAAAATATTTGAAGAGTATATAGTCAAAAACTTCCCTAACATGGGAAAGGAAATACCCACCCATGTCCAGGAAGTGCAGAGAGTCCCATACAGGATAAACCCAAGGAGAAACACGTCGAGACACATAGAAATCAAATTGGCAAAAATAAAAGACAAAGAAAAATTATTGAAAGCAGCAAGGGAAAAATGACAAATAACATATAAGGGAACTCCCATAAGGTTAACAGCTGATTTCTCAGCAGAAACTCTACAAGCCAGAAGGGAATGGCATGATATACTTAAAGTGATGAAAGGGAAGAACCTACAACCAAGATTACTCTACCCAGCAAGGATCTCATTCAGATTCAATGGAGAAGTCAAAAGCTTTACAGACAAGCAAAAGCCAAGAGAATTCAGCACCACCAAACCAGCGCTACAGCAAATGCTAAAGGAACTTCTCTAAGTGGGAAACACAAGAGAAGAAAAGGACCTACAAAAACAAACACAAAACAATCAAGAAAATGGTAAATGGAACATACATATCGATAATTACCTTAAACGTGAATGGATTAAATGCTCCAACCAAAAGACACAGGCTTGCTGAATGGATACAAAAACAAAACCCATATATATGCTGTCTATAAGAGAAAAACTTCAGACCTAGGGACACATACAGACTGAAAGCGAGGGAATGGAAAAAGATATTCCATGCAAATGGAAATCAAAAGAAAGCTGGAGTAGCAATACTCATATCAGATAAAATAGACTTTAAAATAAAGAACATTACAAGAGACAAGGAAGGACACTACATAATGATCAAGGGATCAATCCAAGAAGAAGATATAACAATTATAAATATATATGCACCCAACATAGGAGCACCTCAATACATAAGGCACCTGCTCACAGCTCTAAAAGAGGAAATTGACAGTAACACAGCAATAGTAGGGGACTTTAACACCTCACTTACACCAATGGACAGACCATCCAAATAGAAAATTAATAAGGAAACAGAAGCTTTAAATGACCCAATAGACCAGATAGATTTAATTGATATTTATAGGACATTCCATCCAAAAACAGCAGATTACACTTTCTTCTCAAGTTTGCATGGAACGTTCTCCAGGATAGATCACATCTTGTGTTACAAATCAAGCCTCAGTAAATTTAAGAAAATTGAAATCATATCAAGCATCTTTTCTGACCACAATCCTATGATATTAGAAATCAAGTACAGGGAAAAAACGTAAAAAACACAAACACGTGGAGGCTAAACAATACGTTACTAAATAACCAATAGATCACAGAATAAATCAAAGTGGAAATCAAAAAATACCTAGAGACAAATCACAATGAAAACAGGACAATCCAAAACCTATGGCATGCAGCAAAAGCAGTTCTAAGAGGGAAGTTTATAGCTATACAAACCTACATCAAGAAACAAGAAAAATCTCAAACAATCTAACGTTACACCTGAAGGAACTAGAGATAGAAGAAGAAACAAAACCCAACATTAGCAGAAGGAAAGAAATCATAAAGATCAGAGCAGAAATAAATGAAAAAGAAACAAAGAAAACAATAGCAAAGATCAATAAAACTAAAAGCTGGTTCTTTGGGAAGATAAACAAAATTGGTAAACCATTAGCCAAACTCATCAAGAAAAAGAGGGAGAGGACTCAAATCAATAAAATTAGAAATGAAAAAGGAGAAGTTATAACAGACACCACAGAAATACAAAGCATCCTAAGAAACTAGTACAAGCAACTCTATGCCAATAAAATGGACAACCTGGAAGAAATGGACAAATTCTTAGAAAGGTATAACCTTCCAAGACTGAACTAGGAAGAAACAGAAAATATGAACAGACCAATCACAAGTAATGAAATTGAAACTGTGATTAAAAATCTCCCAACAAACAAAAGTCCAGGACCAGATGGCTTCAGAGGTGAATTCTATCAAACATTTAGAGAGGAGCTAACACCCATCCTTCGCAAACTCTTCCAAAAAATTGCAGAGGAAGGAACAGACCCAAACTCATTCTACAAGGCCACCATCACCCTGATACCAAAACCAGACAAAGATACTACAAAAAAAGGAAATTAGAGACCAATATCACTGATGAATATAGATGCAGAAATCCTCAACAAAATAGTAGCAAACAGAATCCAATAGCACATTAAAAGGATCATACACCATGATCAAGTGGGGTTTATCCCAGAGATGCAAGGATTCTTCAGTATACTCAAACCAATCAGTGTGATACACCATATTAAGAAATTGAAGAATAAAAACCATATGATCCTCTTAATAGATGCAGAAAAAGCTTTTGACAAAATTCAACACCTATTTATGATAAAAACTCTCGAGAAAGTGCACATAGAGGAAACCTACTTCAACATAATAAAGGCCATATGTGACAAACCCACAGCAAACATCATTCTCAATGGTGAAAAACTAAAAGCATTTCCTCTAAGATCAGGAACAAGACAAGGATGTACACTCTCACCACTATTATTCAACATAGTTTTGGAAGTCCTAGCCATGGCAATCAGAGAAGAAAAAGAAATAAAAGGAATACAAGTTGGAAAAGAAGAAGTAAAACTGTCACTGTTTGCAGATGACATGATACTATACATAGAGAATTGTAAAGATGCCACCAGAAAACTACTAGAGCTAATCAATGAATTTGGTAAAGTTGTGAGATACAAGATTAATGCACAGAAATCTCTTGCATTTCTATACACTAATGATGAAAAATCTGAAAGAGAAATTAAGGAAACACTCCCATTTTACCATTGCAACAAAAAGAATAAAATACCTAAGAATAAACCTACCTAAGGAGACAAAAGACCTGTATGCAGAAAACTATAAGACACTGATGAAAGATATTAAAGATGATACCAATAGATGGAGAGATATACCATGTTCTTGGATTGGAAGAATCAACATTGTGAAAATGACTCTACTACCCAAAGCAATCTACAGATTCAGTGCAATCCCTATCAAATTTCCAATGGCACTTTTTACAGAACTAGAACAAAAAATCTTAAAATTTGTATGGAGACACAAAAGACCCTGAATAGCCAAAGCAGTCTTAAGGGAAAAAAATGGAGCTGGAGGAATCAGACTCCCTGACTTCAGACTATACTACAAAGTGACAGTAATCAAGACAATATGGTACTGGCACAAAAACAGAAATATATATCAATGGAACAGGATAGAAAGCCCAGAGATAAACCCACGCACATATGGTCAACTAATGTATGATAAAGGAGGCAGATATACAGTGGAGAAAAGGCAGTCTCTTCAATAAGTGGTGCTGGGAAAACTGGACAGCTACATGTAAAAGAATGAAATTAGAACACTCCCTAACACCATACACAACAATAAACTCAAAATGGATTACAGACCTAAATTAAGACTGGACACTATAAAACTCTTACAGGAAAACATAGGAAGAACACTCTTTGACATAAATCACAGCAAGATCATTTTTAATCCACCTCCTAGAGTAATGGAAATAAAAACAAAAATAAAGAAATGGAACCTAATGAAACTTAAAGGCTTTTGCACAGCAAAGGAAACCATAAACAAGATGAAAAGACAACCCTCAGAATGGGAGAAAATATTTGCAAATGAATCATCGGACAAAGGATTAATCTCCAAATTATATAAACAGCTCATGCAGCTCAATATTAAAAAAACAAGCAGCCCAATCCAAAAATGGGCAGACATAAATAGACATTTCTCCAAAGAAGACATACAGATGGCCAGGAAGCACATGAAAAGGTGCTCAACATCACTCATTATTAGAGAAATGCAAATCAAAACTACAATGAGATGTCACCTCACACCAGTTAGAATGGGCATCATCAGAAAATCTACAAACAACAAATGCTGGAGAGGGTGTGAAGAAAAGGGAACCCTCTTGCACTGTTGGCGGGAATGTAAATTGATACAGCCACTATGGAGAACAATATGGAGGTTCCTTAAAGAACTAAAAATAGAATTACCATATGACCCAACAATCCCTCTACTGGGTATATACCCAGGGAAAACTATAATTCCAAAAGAGACATGTACCACAATATTCATTGCAGTACTGTTTGCAATAGCCAGGACATGGAAGCAACCTAAATGCCCATCAACAGACGAATGGATAAAGAAGATGTGGTACATATATACAATGGAATATTATTCAGCCATAAAAAAGTATGAAATTGGGTCAATTGTAGATATGTGGATGCATCTAGAGACTTTCATACACAGTGAAGTAAGTCAGAAAGAGAAAAACAAATATCGTATGTTAACGCATATATGTGGAACCTAGAAAATGGAACAGATGAACTGGTTTGCAGAGCAGAAATTGAGACACAGAAGTAGAGAACAAACGTATGGACACCAAGGGGGGAAAGCGGTGGGGGGTGGGGATGGTGGTGTGATGAATTGGGAGATTGGGATTGACATGTATACACTGATGTGTATGAAATGGATGACTAATAAGAAAATAAATAAACATTAAAAAAAATAACGCAGAATTATCAGAGGTAACATGTTACAAAAGCCTTATTTTAAATTACTTCTAAAAAAGAAAGGATTTCCCTGATGGCACAGTGGTTAAGAATCCACCTGCCAATGCAGGGGACATGGGTTCGATCCCTGGTCTGGGAAGATGCCACCTGCCGCGGAGCAACTAAGCCCATGTGCCACAACTACTCAGCCTGCGCTCTAGAGCCTGTGAGCCGCAACTACTGAGCCCCCGCTCTCTGCAACTAGAGAAAGCCCATGTGCAGCAATGAAGACCCAACATAGCCAAAAATAAATAAATAAATAATAAATAAAAAAGAAATTTAACACATTCTTGTCATAAATCATTTTGAAAATGCATACAAAAAGCAAAGATGAAATGAAAAATACTGACAGTTTTATGATTCAGAATGACTAGAGGTCAACTACAGCAGGTAGCCAGGTCTTTTAAAGATCTCTTAGTGCCACCATAACCATTTGGGGAAAGTGTCTGGCAATGTCTTCTTTTTTTTATATATATATTAAAAATGTGATCACACTATGTATTTATGTTGCTGGTACAAATCTCAATCCATGAACTCACTGTTTCTCTATAAGGAGTTAATTTTTATTTCTAACCTCCATCCATTAAGCTTTAATTTCAGTCAGTTTGGCTTTTCGTTGTCTTTTTATGAGTTTGTGGCCAGATAATGATGGCGGGCTATGTAGCATGTGGTGCGTCCTGCCCCACTGATCTGAAATATCTGCTCATTTATCTCTTATCAAGTGTGTTATGTATACTGTTAATGCCAATGGGTGTTGATTTTTTTCTTACCTCTTCAAATCAGTTTAGATTCCTTTGATGGCTTGTTATGCGGAGAAAATGATTCTCATTTTAGACATATTGATATTGGTCAGGTCTTCAGATCCTTGTCATGATCCAGTTCAGTAGAGCTCATGACGTATAGGTCTACATTTATTCACTAGAGGAGGATAAAATGCTCAAAAATGTGGAGGCAGGTAAATGAATATAATTCCTAGCACAAAATCTACTTATCAGAAATGAAGCAATAAAGATGATTAAGGCATGTGGTCAATATTAGGAAAGTCTGGCACCCATGCTGATGACTGAACAACAGGAATAGTCTTTCTACTATCACTTCCACTTCACCAATGAGTCCAATGAATTGTACTGCCATGAAGTTTTTTAGCAGGATTTAAGTATTTTGTTATGCAACACTGGATAGCTTGAGAAGTGTTTGACGTTTGTCCCACCTGCTCTGAGGGATTACTGCTAAGGTCCCCTGAATCTACAGACTCTTTCTGTGCATTACAAAGATATAAAGGTTTTGTCAGTGGTGTAGTGTAACCCTGTGTAAAAGGATGCCACTTTTTTCCCCCTGGTATTTTAACCGATATTCTCTAATGCTTTCAGCCATGTGAAAGGTACAAGCACTTTCTCTTCTCTGATGGATAATTTCTGGTATAAGTCATAAAGAGAAAGGTAATGCATTAGAGCATATTATATGGATGTCTTCCTTGGTTGAGACAATCCAGAATCTTTTTTGATAAAATTGTTGTTGCAAATATATTCAACAAAGATCTTCTAAGCACTTAATATGTGCTATGAAATGTAATGTGGTTCAAAGGTTTCAGAGTCTCCATAATAACTGGAGGGACATGCACATATATAACCGGATAAATACAATGTTGTAAATGCTTACACATTCACACATGTATCAGGTGCTAAGATGATACAGATATTAATTATGTCTTAAGTTTGGAAATCAGGGAAAATTATAGAGTGTATTTAAGATTTAGTCAATCATTGTAGGATGAGTTAACTAGATAAAAAAAGACCAAGGTTTAATGCATAAGGGATTGTGTGCAAAGCAAATTAGAATTTACAGGGTTTCTGGTAACACTGAATAGAGGAGATGTGTCTGCTGGGTGGGTACCTGGAGAGGGCACGATGTTACTAAAACTGCTGACTAAAAGATGCCAGATCATTCACTGAGATCTAGTTGATGGGGGCTGCTTTTCCCTATAGGATTCCTCTTATTTTAAGTCCCTCATTCACCTGTCATCTGCCTATTGAAAATGGATGTTTCCAAATGCACAATGCAAATTAGATTTTGGATATAAATCAGTTTGTGACAGTAGGAGCTATTTAAACACTTTTCCCTAGAGCTTGAATACCCCTGAATAAACTAGAGACCAAACCCTAGGGGCAAAGAGCAATCCTGAAAGGTCTGACTCTCCTCACCTTGCTTCAGCTACCTAATCCAAGCAGCTGCTCCTAAAATTCTGCCTGCTTTCTCCTCTAACACTTTTAAAAGATAGTTCTTGACATTTTGTCTCATCTTACATTATTTAACACTGTTAATGCCTTTTTTTGACCCTATCCATGGCTCTGCAAAGCCTGTGAAAGCCTATGCTAATGATATGCCCTGGGAATGGTCATTGCCTGTGGAAAACTTTCCCCTTTCCTTTCTTTTCTATCCTACAGTCACATGAGTTGTTACTCCGATTATTAGGTTACCCTAATTAGCCATTCTGGGTTTCTTTAAAACTTTGAGTCTTTTATTATTTGGGTTGAAATATTTGTACCATTGTTATATAAGCTGCACAGAGAATCTGATTAAATTGTGTAATATTACTTAACACCAGCTATTCTTCTAAAGCCTGTCTGTTTTCTTTAAGTAGAAAATAACCATCTTTAAGAAACAGCAGGAACAGCAGGGGTTTGAGAGTGGTGTAACTTCAATAAAGGTATAATTACTTTTATAAGTCTGTTAGAGAACAAGGCTTTAGTCTTCTTTTGTTAGATCATTGTTTATTAAGATTACACACCCAGTACTCCCAACACACGGAGATCCACCAGCAAGTCTTTGGTTTATGTGATTGAATTACTATAAGATCAGGAATAGAAACTCCTCGGTGAGAACAACTTTGCTCTGGAAGTCTCTGATAAATGAAAGAAATGTTAATATAAAATATTTCATCAGAAATTCTTATGAAATGCAAAATTTTATGTTACAGTATAATTATTCCAACATCATAAACACTGCATTAAAGAGCTTTATTTCTTCTGGCATTTCACTTGATCCAGAGTCCTGTTAATTCCCACAGTGAAATGAAAATGTCCAAAGGGCTTAAAGTAATTCTCAGACCTTTACGGTCAAGTAAGTTTTACAGTTCTCAATTCACTTCTTAAGTCACCTTTAGGAATGAACATTTTCTAGCATTCCTGAATCAAGCTTTTAAAAGGAATTATGCTCTGCTCAATAAAGCACCATGACATTCCTATGCTGTGAAGTCTATCATGCTGATCTAAGTTATAAGTGGTATTGAAATGAAAGCTTGTGATTCAGATTCATAAAAACAAGCCTCTTGCAGGATGCTGCCAGTTTGGCAGCATAGAAGCCAAAAGTTAATGCTAAAGGATTGTTTCCTTAAAGATTATCTCTTCAGGTACAAGCCCACGAGAGTTTCATTTTGGTATTTCTGTTTCCAAAATTTAAAATTCTGTGACTGTTACCACACTGAAGTCAACAGAAGTGTTTTTTTTTTTTTAAATCAGAGTCATGTTGGCCTGTTGTGCAAGGAGATGTTTATAGAGTAAGCTTCTTTTAGAGCATAGTTTCTTAGGAATCTTAATGTAAATATCTTATTTTCCTACCATAAAGATGTTGGGTTTCTATTCTTTAGAAGTATTCCTGCCAGTGATTCTTTATCTACCAATGCTTATATATATTTTTAGCATGATGAGGGACCAGACATCTTTTTAGCTGATGTTGTTTAGTGGTTTGGATATAGAGGACTTGATTTTCATATACATCCTTAAATGCACTTATAATCCTTTGAGGTAAAAATAGGAATACCCATGTAAGCACATTAGTATAGCATGTGCATTATAGTTAGTAACTCCCATCAGTACTAATAACTGCCTATAAGAAAGGCAGATATCATAACCTTCTCTTCCTTTTATTTTTTTATGGAGTTTAATTCATAGTACCAATCAGAGAAGACACAAAATTGAGTGTACACCTACAATTTATTGTGCATATTTTCTAGCACCGAGATTTACATTGAATATTAAATAATCACTTAAACTAGTGGCTCTTAGCCGAGGTCTCATAACATATTCATGTATTTAAATAAGTTGTAAAGTGAATTCCAAATCTTTTGATTCTAAGAAAGTTAATGTACCCGGACTTTTAAAGTAAGAAATAAATTTGAATGGATTAAAAGATAATTCCTATAACTTTCACTTGCTGGAATTCCAAAGACTTTGTCAAGGAGAGAGAAGATGGAACCATCGCTAGAGTGCTAGAACTCCATGGCAGTGCAGTCTCTGTGCCATGCAGTGAGCCTCACCCTTGGGCTGTTGGAGCCAGAAAGAGAATGAGAACCCCTGTCTTGCATTAATGCCCCCTATGAGCTAAATAATTTCTAGCAGGTAAATCTTAATCTGCTTAATCTTCCCTTGGAAAAAAAATTCTAATTATTGTACAGAATAAGGAGTAGAGTTGCTTTTCGGGGATGAGATGATTGCTTGTATAACTACTGCATACCTCTTGCTGACGCCATGCTTTCGTATTTTCTGTGGATACCTAAAACCAATCATTGTTTGGAACACTTCTAATACTATGTTCTTCATGGTGTTCTGGTTACAGTGAAAGACAGAGAGGTCTATTACCAAATACCATATTCTAAATGGTTAGTCTGCAGATGATAACTAGCTCCTTAACATAAAATTTACAGGATGTAGCATTTGGAGTACCTTAAGGAATTTTTATTTTTCTATTTACTTCCAGCTGTTTTGTGTTCTCAGTCTTCTGAAGGTGCTTGCCGATAACAGTTTTCGCTGCATCTTGAGCTCTCATTTTCTAGAGTCTTCATTTCTAATGATTGTATTTCGAAAGCTGCTTAATTATAATACTTCCTAGGTTGTAACTAGATTTTTTCATTACCAGTAATATCTTCCATCTTTCTTTTCAGCCTATTACCCTCCGATCCCCTCCTCATATGTTTTTGGCTCTTCTCCCCTTTCAATAAATCTGCAACCCCATGGGGACATTCAATCCATTAACTTTACTATGTTTACAGTATTCATAACCCCTGAGATTTTTTACCTTTCTCCTTACTCAGCTTAGATTCATTCCGTGGTACCCCTGCATACATTTTTAACCTCCTCACCCACCGCAGACTTATTTTCCAACAGGCTGACTCTGATAAAACAAACTTTCTGCCTAGTTCATGTAGATAAACATGACATGGCTGGAGAAAAATCATAACTAGGCTGATTTATTTCACTTACAATTTCTGATCACAAATGTCAAGTGGACCCTCAATAGCCAGGCAATTTTATTCCACTTTTCAAGTTAATTCAGTCTCTTCCTCTCCCCAATTAATATTCCACATGATCTTGGCCCTCCTCAAACTAAATATCTCATCTTCCTCCTTTCTGTTGATGACCTTATCTCTAATAAAACTGGTATAGCAGACACAATTAGAAAAGATTATTTTATCTTCCTACCTCCCAATCTATCAACCTTCCAGCATCTTCAGCCTCAGAACCTGCTTTTCTTCCTCCTGCAATGGATGAACTTTCCCTGTTCATCCCTTCTTGACCACAGTCTCCTGTTGTCTCTGACTTACTCAGGGATTTTATTACTGTCTTTACTTTCTTTACTCCAGATTATTTCCTGTCTTACCTCTGTTATTTATTTCTGCTCTCCTGGACTGTATCTCAAGAGCATACAAACATGCCGAGAAATTTGCCATCTGACAAACACCCTCCCTAGATGTCACATAATCTATTGTTCTTCTTCAATTATCATTCCATTTCTTTGCTCTCCTTTATAAGAAACTCCTCAAAATATGGAGTCTATTTGCCAAGTCTACTTCCTTCTTTACCTCCTATACCATTCTTCTTTTTAAGACATATTATCAAGTACTTCAGACGTATAAAAAGAACCAGTAAAATATATAATAAACACCACTCAAGTAGTGAGCTAGTGCTGCATATATCAACATGGATAAATATTTGTAAAAAGAATTATGAAAAAAGAAAGTTTCAAAGGGACACAATTTATGTAAAACTTGTTGATATTCAAAATGATATTTTATATTGTTTGAGAGCACATATATATGCAGTAAAAGCATAAAAACATGAATGGTAAAGGAAGACAGCAAATTCAGAATAATGACTACTTCTCTTTTTCTTTCCCACCAAAGAAGAAACAGCTTTATAAGGAGTCTGGGCATGTCAGGGAACCTCAGTCAGTTACAGAGAAGAGAGGCTAACATTGGTACAGAGCAAGAATCTAGCATTTAAAAAGCCAAATGTGAAACTAAAACCTCCATCTTAATAACCTCACAGTCAGAAATGCTGCCGAATTTAGCCCAGATGAAACTTCTCTGGAAGCTGCTGGTGAAATAATGAGATTTTTGCATAAAGGGAGAGCTCTCCAGCACAGCTAAGTCTGAGCTCCATATAAGGTTATGGGTCTGGAGTGAAAGAAATCGAGAAAAAGATAAGGGGGATGATACACTGCTTCTACCAGATGTCAACTTTCCAACTAAATCTGGGTCTGTTTCCGGATATTCATTTCTATTTCTTTTATCTCTTAGTATATGCCTAAACTAGCACCCCAATTGGTATAGCTTTGTAATGAGCCATACCTGGCAGGGGAAGTTCTACTACTTTTTTTTTGCTTTGGAACTTCTTGAATTTTTTCACTATTTATAAATGTGGGAATGGGGACTTACCTGGTGGCACAGTGGTTAAGAATCTGCCTGCCAATGCAGGGGACACGGGTTCGAGCCCTGATCCGGGAAGATCCCACATGCCACGGAGCAACTAAGCCCATGTTCCACAACTACTGAGCCTGCGCTCTAGAGCCCATGAGCCACAACTACTGAGCCCATGTGCCACAACTACTGAAGACCTCCTGCCTACAACCTGTGCTCTGCAACGAGAAACCACCGCAGTGAGAAGCCCCCACACTGCAACAAAGAGTTAGCCCCTGCTTACCACAACTAGAGAAAGCCCGCACACAGAAACGAAGACCCAATGCAGCCAAAAATAAAATTAATTAATTAATTTTTAAAAAAAAAGAATCTGCCTACCAATGCAGGGGACATGTGTTCAATCCCAGGTCCGGGAAAATCCCACATGCCACAGAACAACTAGCCTGTGCGCCACAACTACTGAGCCTGTGCTCTAGGGCCCGTGAGCCAGAGCTACTGAAGCCCACATGCCTAGAGCCTGTGCTCCTCACAAAGAGAAGCCATAGCAATGAGAAATCCATGCAACACAACGAAGAGTAGCCCCCGCTCGCCGCAACTAGAGAAAGCCCGCGCATAGCAATGAAGACCTAATGCAGCTAAAAATAAATAAATAAATTTATAAAAAAGAAAATGCGGGAATGAATCTTTTTCATTGCATTAATAATGCAGTTAATATTGAGATAATTTATAGAGAATTGACTTCTTTTTGATATTAAATCCTTCTCTTCAATAGATTGTCTTTATATTTTATATATTCTATAAAAATTATAAAATTATATAGTTTTACATCATATACTTTGTATTTACATATTTTATGTTTTTCAGTGGTTTTATTTTTTCTCCCTAAAGATCTTATAAATTTTTGTTAGAATTATTTCCTTTTTTTAATTTTATTTTATGTTGTTGTAGTAGGAACACTTTCCATGAGATCTGTTCTACTAACAAATTTTTAAGTGCACAATACAGTACTGTTGAATATAGGTACAAAATACTACAGCAGATCTTTAGAGTTCAGTCATCTTGCTTTAATAGGCTTATTTCAAAGTACTTTCTTTAGTCTTGTAATGTTTCTTACGGCAGATGCTGGGTACACAGTGCTCATTTTCTTCCTTTATTTCTTTTTTACATGTCTGAAATACTTAAAAATAAAATTTAAAAGTTCTCTAGTTCCTTCCTATCACTTGTAGAATAAACTTCAAACACCCAAGAAGTGAGACATTTTCTACCTTTCTAACCCCAGGTCCTATCACTCTCCCTCTTGCTTACTCTACTTCAGTCAGGCTGATGCCTTCTGCTTTTTTGAATACACGAAATTCTTTGCACTTGCTGTTTCTTCTATTTAGAATTTTCTTTCCTCATGGATCACTTTGCAAGAGTTTGACTCACATCTCCGCTCAAGCATCATTTGCTCAGAAAGGCCTTTCCTGGTTTTCCTGTCCGAAACATCCCACTCTCCTCTCTCTGTCCTCTGCCCTCTATCCTCTTCCATCCCTTTAATGTTTAGTTTTCTTCATTCCACTTATCACTAACTGATATTTTATTACACACATATTTGTTTGTTCATGGTCTATCTCCTCCAACTGCCTGTTGATTTCAACATGGCAGGGTTCTTATCTTTCTTGTTCACTGCAATGATCCAGTTCATAGGATAGAACCTTGTATACAAAAAAGAGGGTAGATGTGGTGTCACCAGTCGCAGCAGAATGAAGGACATATGCCAGTACTAAGGTGAGAGACATGAAAAGAAAATCTTTAACTACTTTCCTCTAAAATAAGTGGAGTAGAAAAAAATTAAAAAGGTAGAATATACCCATATAGTCCTAGAGATGATAAAAAGTAGATGATTTAGTTGCCCTATATCTTGTCTTGGGGCCATGAAGGGAAGTTACCCTTCAGAAAAAATCCGCTCCTCTTAGAACTTTCCAAAACTCTTCTCCAGGCAAGTTGGTGGAGATCCTATAATAATATTCAGGTTACAATTTCTTATTCATGAGTAATCTGTATCAGGCATATTCAGATAGTTTTCTGCACTGATCTGGTGAACTTAGGACATGTGTGCATAGCCAGCCAAGTGTGAGTCACCCAACAAAAGGGAAAGTTAGGAGGGGATTAAATCTGATTATGATTCAAATGCATGAGGTGATAAAGGAGCTGGACCTACTACTACCAGGCAAACTATGTAGCCAACAATGAAGCTTCAGTGACCAGTTATGTTAATCAGACACCTGCTATAAACAATATATTCATAGGAAAGTTAATAAACAGTACCAGGCCAGTGTCTGTTATGAGTCAGCAGAAATGGAGTGTTTAATCAGAACAAATGTTTAATTTTAAAAAGGGGCATTATTCTTATTGTTAAAATAAAAATAAGACAGAATGATAACTAGTATGCAGTCTCCTCTGCAGGGCCTGGTTCTGTTAGTGCTGCATATAATGAATTTTAAAAACTGGTAGCTGCCAGCTTACATTCAAGAAATTATTATTTGTAATTGTTTCTGAAGACAAATGCATTGAAATTAAAAATACAGATTTATTTCACCAATAAATCTAGTGTCTTTGTCAGCTTGGACTGTGATAACAAAATACAATATACTGGGTGTTTAAGCAACAGATATTTATACCTCACAATTCTAGAGGCTGGGAAGCCAAAGATCAAAATGCTGGTAGATTTGGTTCTCAGTGACGGCCACCTTCTCACTGCATCCTCATCTGGTGAGAGTAAGCTCTCATGTCAATTTCTTTTTTTTTTTTCATGTCAATTTCTTTTCAAATAAGGACACTAATTCCATCATGGGAGCTCCACTTTCATGTCATCATCTCAGCCTAATTACCTCCCAAAGGCCCCACTTCCTAATACTATAACATTGGGGGTTAGGGGTTCACCATAAGAAATTTGGGGGAGACAAACAACAGAGAAATGCATATGTTATATAAAGTAACACATCTACAGGTTCATAAATGTTAGAAACTTCATGTCCTTTCTTCTTCCTATTCTGGGGAAAGGACTCAACTATCAAATCTGCTTTGGTTGGTGCTTAGTTTAGTGCTACCTACTTGATGAGAGTGATAATCATGATCTATTTATATAGTAAACTGATCTGGTGATTCCCTTCACAGTTTGGTATCACTATTATACTTCAGTTCTTGCTGAGATCATAATTCCAGGAGTCAGATAGGAAAGTACTTTGGCATATAACTAGAATTCCCCTCACGGTACTCATCTGTAGATGTCCTATAACTTAACACATGTGTAATTACTTTTATGAGAGGTTATAAAAAATAGTAGAATTGATTATTTGTAAATTTTTATAATAAATAATTTCCTTAAAATGGAGTATAACACTTAGCAATAAGCAAAATGTGTAGGAAATAACAAAAAGTATGCCAGAATGATTATTTTATTGTTCTGGATGTTAATTCTTCATATTCAGTTTACATATTTAAAATATTGCCATAAGATTTTTTCTTTCATGGGATTTCCTAGTTCCAATGTTTACAAACATGTTCAATTGACAAAAGCAATATCAAATTGTTAAAGTTCTATTTAGAGCATTTTGTCATTATACTATTATTTATTTATTTATAAATTAAACGTGGATTAGTCTCATGATTACACAGAGAAGTAGCTTTCATTCTGTGTAGATTAAATTTTCACTTCTGTAATGTAAGCAGGCTGCAAAGCATTTGAGGAAGAGCCATTTTTTCATATTGTATAGCTTTGAACTTTTTCACAGTAAAAAACTCTTTTTGATGATGTAAATAATGTAGTATCATTGTAAAATTTAAATTTTCTTCTATGCTCTTCTTGCTTATATATACATATGAAAGTACATGTTTATGATTACTGTTTTTTTACAGACTAGAATCATATACATTTCTCAAAATCTTTTTTCACTTAGCAATATATCATGAGAACCCTCTAGCTCTTTTTCATGCCTTGATAATATTCCACAATACATATACACTCCAGTTTATTTAGTCATTTTCCTGTTGATTAGAGCTTACTTTGTTTACAGTTTGGGACCATTACAAACATCTTTTTGTATTGGTGCTTTTATTTCTGTGGGACAGATTTCCAAGAATGAGATTATTAAATCAAAGTTTATACATTTAAAAATTTTTCATTGAGATTTACAGGATGATTTTAAAAAAGGCTGTGATAATTCAAATTCCACACCCCCCAGCAAAGTTTGAGTGTATCCTTTTTATCTGAATTGCCAGTTTAGTGAGTAAGGAATAATTTAAACTTACCTTACGTTTCTCTCTCTATGACATTTAGCTGCTCTTCATACATTTGTGCTCTCCTCTAATTTGCCTATTTACAATTTTTGCCCATTTTCGTTATTTCTCTTTATGTTGTTGGTTTTAATGTGCTTTCTACAATATTCTATATAGTAATCTTTCACTTATCATATATTTTACAATTATTTTCCAGTCATTTAATTGTAAACTATGTTTATATGGTGTTTTGTAATAAAAAATTTGTTTCTATCAATGTATATCTTTATACCTTTGGTTTTACTTTTTTGATTGAAAAGATTTTTCATAAAATAAATAAGCTACAGGGATATATTTTACAGCACAGGGAATATAGCAAATATTTTATAATAACCTTAAATGGAGTATAATCTGTAAAATTTTGAATCACTGTATTGTACAACTGAAACTGATATAATATTCACATCAACTATAATGCAATAAAAAAAGGTTTTTCAAGTTCTGAGTTACACAGAGTCTACTAAAATTTTCTTCTAAAATTATTGTTATATTTTCTTATCTTTAATACACCTGGAGTTTATATCTGGTTATGACGTGAGTCCAACTTTCTTCAAAATGGATATCTGCTTGTATCAACAACATTTAGTAAGTTAATTATCTTTTGACCACTAAATGAAAATACCTCTCTGTATATTATATTCCCATAATGCTTAGATCTAATTAAAGACCCTTTATTCTGTTGTATTCATTCATGTGTCTATTATTTTAAAGTTTTTCTTAGGAGTGGCTGCTTGATTCAATCTGTTGCCAATTCAGCATCTATTGATCGCTTGTTTTTTTCTGTTTTAATATGTTTTTCTTGAAGTATAGTTGATTTATAATGTTAATTTCAGATGTATGACATAGTGGTTCAATATTTTTATAGATTATACTCCATGTAAAGTTATCATAAAATACTGGTTATATTCCCTATGCTGTACATTATATCCTGTATTTTATTTATTTTATATCTAGTAGTTTGTACCTCTTAATTCCCTTCTCCTATGTAACCCCTCCACTCCTCTCCTCAGTAGTAACCACTACTTTGTTCTTGGTTTCTATGAATAGTTTTTGATTTTTAAAATTCATTTGTTTGTTTTATTTTTTGGATTCTACATATAAGTGAAAAAATACAGTATTTGTCTTTCTGTGTCTGACTTACTTTGCTAAGCATGATCTCTCCAGGTCCATCCATGTTGTTAAAAATGGCAAAATTTCATTCTTTTTTATGGCTGAGTAATATTTTATTGTATATATATATGCCACATCTTCTTTATCCATTCATCTGTTGATGGACACTTAGGTGGTTTCCATATCTTGGCTATCGTAAATAATGCTGCAGTGAATGTTGGGGCACATGCATCTTTTCGAATTAGTGTTTTTGGTTTCTTCAGATATATATACCAAGGAGTGGAATTATTGGATCATATGGTAGTTCTAGTTTTAGTTTTCTGAGCAACCTCCCTACTGTTTTCCACAGTGGCTGCACCAATTTACATTCCTACCAACAGTGTACAAGGGTTCCTCTTTCTCCACATCCTTGCCAACATTTGTTATTTGTGGTCTTTTTGAAAAGAGCCATTCTGACAGATGTGAGGTGATACCTCCTTGTGATTTTGATTTAAATTTCCCTGATAACAGTGATGTTGAGCATCTTTTCATGTGCCTGTTGGCCAACAGTATGGCTTCTTTGGAAAAATGTCTATTTAAATAAGTCTTTTGCTCATTTTTTTCTTTGGGTTATTTGGATTTTTGATATGTAATTGTATGATATCTTTATATATTTTGGATATTAACCCCTTTTCAGAATATCATATGCAAATATCTTCTCCCATTTAGTAGGTTGTCCTTTTAGTGTTGTTGATACAAAAGCTTTTAAGTTTAATTAGGTTCCATTTGTTTATTTTTGCTTTTGTTTCCCTTGCCTGAGGAGATAGATACAAAAAAGTTATTGCTAAGACTTAGTCAAAGAGTGCATTGCCTATGTTTTCTTCTAGGAATTTTATGGTTTCCAGTCTTATATTCAGGTCTTTAATCCATTTTGAGTTTATTTTTGTATATGGTGTAAGAAGGTAGTCCACTTTTATTCTTTGGCATGTATCTGTCCAGTTTTTCCAATACCATATATTGAAGAAACTATCTTTCCCTGTTGTATATTCTTGCCTCCTTTTTGTAGATTAATTGACCATATTAGTGTACGATTTATTTCTGGGCTCTCTATTCTTTTCCATTGATATATGTATCTGTTTTTGTGCCAGTACCATACTTTTTTGATTGCTTAGCTTTTCATGATAGTCTCAAGTCAGGGAATAGGATAACTCCAGCTTTATTCCTTTTTTCTCAAGATTGCTTTGGCTAATTGAGATCTTTTGTGGTTCCATACAAATTTTAGGATTATTTGTTCTAGTTCTGTGCAAAATGACATGGGTATTTTGATAGGGATTGCATTGAATCTGTACATTGCTTTAGGTAGTATGGCCATTTTAACAATATTAGTTTTTTCCAGTCCACGAACATGAATGGATATTCTTCCATTTATTTCTGTCATCTTCAGTTTCCTTCATTAGTGTCTTGTAGTTTTCAGAGTATTAGTTTTTCACCTCCATAGTTAAGTTTATTCCTAAGTATTTTATTCCTATTTTGGGCAATATCTTTTTTTTAGATTGAAATATAGTTGATTACAATGTTATATAAGTTACAGGCATACAATATAGTGATTCACACTTTTTAAAGGTTATACTGCATTTATAGTTATTGTAAAATATTGGCTATATTCCCTGTGTTGTATAGTATATCCTTATAGTTTCTTTTATACATAATAGTTTGTACCTCTTAATCTGCTACCTGTTTATTGCCTCTCCCCCTTCTCTTGACTACTGGTAACCACTAGTTTGTTTTCTAATTCTGTGAGTCTGATGCTTGTTTGTTGTATTCACTAGTTTGTTGTATTTTTTAGATTCCCTGTATAAGTGATATATACAATATTTGTCTTTCTCTGTCTGACTTATTTCACTTCACATAATACCCTCCAAGTCCATCCATGTTGTTGCAAGTGGTAAAATTTCATTCTTTTATATGGCTGAGTAGTATTCCATTGTGTGTGTGTGTGTGTGTGTGTGTGTGTGTCTGTATATTTGTATAAAATACATTTTGTGTATATCTATTATATCTTGGCAATTGTAAATAATGCTGCTATGAACATTGGGGTCCATGAATCTTTTCAAATTAGTGTTTTTGTTTTTTTCAGATTTATACCAAGGAGTGGAATTGCTGGATCTTATGTTAGTTCTATTTTTAGCTTTTTGAGGAACCTCCATACTGTTTTCCACAGTAGCTGTACCAATTTACATTCCCACCAATAGTACGGGAGGGTTCACTTTTCTCCACATCCTCACCAACACTTTTTATTTGTGTTCTTTTTGATGATAGCCATTCTGACAAATGTAAGGTGATATCTCATTGTGGTTTTGATTTGCATTTCCCAGACAATTAGTGATGTTGAGCATCTTTTCATGTGTTTGTTGACCATCTGCATTTCCTCTTTGGAAAAATGTCTTTTCAGTCATTCTGCCCATTTTTTAACTGGGTTGTTTGTTCTTTTGATGTTGAGTTGTATGAGCTGTTTATATATGGTGGATATTAATCCCTTATCAGTCATTTAATTTGCACATATTTTCTCCCAGTCAGTAGGTTGTCTTTTCATTTTGTCGATAGTTTCCTTTGCTATGCAAAAGCTTTTTAAATTTAATTAGTTTATTTTGTTTAATTTATTTATTTATCTTTGCTTTTATTTCCTTTGCTTTAAGAGACAGATCAAAAGAAATTTTGCTGCAATTTATGTCAAAGAGTGTTTTGCCTATATTTTTCTCTATGATTTTTATGGTTTCTGGTCTTACATTTAGGTCTTTCATCCATTTTCAGTTTATTTTTGTATATGGTGGTAAAAGACCTTTACTTGGAAAACTATAAGACGCTGATAAAAGAAACTGAAAATGACACAAACACATGGAAAGATATACTATGTTCTTGGATTAGAAGAATTAATATTGCTTTTGTTTGTTTCTTTTTGTGGTACGCGGGCCTCTCACTGTTGTGGCCTTTCCTATTGTGGAGCACAGGCTCCAGATGCGCAGGCTCAGCAGCCATAGCTCACGGGCCCAGTCGCTCCACGGCATGTGGGATCTTCCCAGACCGGGGCACGAACCCATGTCCCCTGCATCAGAAGGCGGACTCTCAACCACTGCACCACCAGGGAAGCCCAAGAATTAATATTGTTAAAGTGACCATACTACCCAAGGCAATCCACAGATTCAATGCAATCCCTATCAAAATACCAATGGCATTTTTCACAGAATGAGAACAAATAATTTAAAAATTGGTATGGAAACACAAAAGACCCCGAATAGCCAAAATAATCTTGAGAAAGAAGAACAGAGCTGGAGAAATCATGCTCCCTGATTTCAGACTATACTAGCAAGTTACATTAATCAAAACAGTATGGTACTGACACAAAAACAGACACATAGATCGATAGAACAGAATAGAGAACTCAGAAATAAACCCACACACTTAAGGTCAATTAATCTATGACAAAGGGGGCAAGAATATACAATGGAGAAAAGACACTCTCTTAAACAAGTGCTCCTGGGAACACTGGACAGTTATAAGAAAAAGAATGAAATTAGAACATCTCTAACACTGTATATAAACATATTTTATTCTTTTTGATGTGTTTATAAATAGGATTTTTTTGCATTCTCTTTCTGCTAGTTCATTTTTAGTGTATAAGAAAGCAGCAAATTTTTGTATATTAATCTTGTATCCTACAACTTTACTGACTTCCTTTATTGGTTCTAATAGTTTTGAAGTGGAGACTTCAGGGTTTTCTATATATAGTACCATGTTGTCTGCAAATAATAACAATTTTACTTCTTCCCTTCCAATTTGAAGGCCTTTTTTTTTACTTTTCCTCGTGTGATTGCTATGACTAGGACTACCAAAACTGTTAAATATAAATAGTGAGAGTGAGCATCCTTGTCTTGTTCCTGATTTTAGAGAAAAAGCTTTCAGCTTTTCACCATTAAGTATAATGTTAGCTATGGGTTTGTCATAAACGGCTTTTATGTCAAGATATGTTCCCTCTGTGAAAACTTTGCTGAGAGCTTTTATCATGAATGGATGTTGAATTTTGTCACATGGTTTTTCTGCATCTATTGAGAGAATCATGTGATTTTTATCCTTCATTTTTTTAATGGGAGGGTATTACATTGATTGATTTGTGAATATTGGATCATCCTCCCATCCCCGGAATAAATCCCACTTGATCATGGTGTATGATCCTTTTTACATATTGTTGAATTTGGTTTGCTAATATTGTGTTGAGAATTTTTGCATTTTTGCTCATCAGGGATATTGGCCTGTAATTTTCTTCTTATTGTAGTGTCTTTTTCTGGTTTTGGTATCAGGGTAATGTTTGCCTCACAGAATGAATTTGGGAGTGTTTCCTTCTCTGTAATTTTTTGGAATAGTTTGAGAAGCATAGATATTAACTCTTCTTTATATGTTTGGTAGAATTACCCTGTGAAGCCATCCAGTCCTGGACTTTTGTTTGCTGGGAATTTTTTGATTACTGATTCAGTTTCACTACTAGAGATTGGTCTGTTTAGATTATCAGTCTTACTGGTTCACTTTTGGAAGATCGTAAGTTTCTAGGATTTTCTCCATTTTTTTTTTTTTGGCATATAACTGTTGATAGTGTTCTCTTGTAATTGTTTGTATCTCTGTTGTAATGGTTGTTATTTCTTCTCTCTCATTTCTTATTTTGTTTACTTGGGTCCTCTTACTTTTCTTAATGATCCTGGCTAAAGGCTTATAAATTTTGTTTGTTTTTCAAAACGCTAGGTCTTGGTGTCATTGATCTTTTCTATATATATATATTTTTGGCCTCTATTTATGCTCTGATTTTTATTATTTACTTCCTTTTGCTGACTTTGGGCTTTGTATGTTCTTTTTCTAATTCCTTTAGATGTTAGATTAGGTTGTTTGTTTGACATTTTTCTTGTTTCTTGAAGTAGGCCTGTGTTGCTATAACCTTCCCTCTTAGAATTGCTTTTGCTGCATGCCATGGATTTTGGAAAGGTGTTTTTTATTTTCATTTATCTCAAGGTATTTTCTGATTTCCTCTTTGATTTCTTCTTTGACCCATTGGTTTTTCAGCAGTATGTTGTTCAGTTTCCATGTGTTTGTGTTTTTCCCATTTTTCTTTCTGTAATTTATTTCTACTCTCATATAGTTGTTCTCAGAAAAGATGCTTGATATAATTTCTGTCCTCTAAAATTTGTTGAGACTTGTTTTGTAGCCTAGTATATGATCTGACCTGTAAAATGTTCCATGTGCTCTTGAAAATAACGTATTCTGCCGTTTTGGGATGGAATGTCCTGTAGATATCCATTAAGTCCAACTGGTCTAATGGGTTATTTAAGGTGACTGGTTTTTTTATTGGTATTCTGTCTATGATCTTTCCATTGCTGTATGTCAGGTGTTAAAGTCCCCTACTATTATTATATTATTGTAAATTTCTCACTTTATGTCTATTAATATTTGCTTTATATATTTAGGCTCTCCTATATTAGTTGCATATTTGTTTATGAATATGATAGCCTCTTCTTGTATTGATCCCTTTATCATTATATAATGCCCTTCTTTTCTTTTGTTATAGACTTTGTTTTAAAATCTGCTTCATCTTTGCAAGGCAGAAATAGAGACACACGTGTAGAGAACAAATGTATGGACACCAAGCAGGGGGTGGGGGGTGGGATGAATTGGGAGACTGGGATTGATATACATACACTAATATGTATAAAATACATAACTAATAAGATCCTGCTGTATAGCACAGGGAACTCCACTTTGCTGTAAGTAGAAACTAATACAACATTGTAAAAAAAATCTTTTTAATTAAAAAAATAATAAAAAATAAAAATAATAAAAAAGAATGAAAGAGGATATTCTGGGTAAGGAGATAAATAAAATGATCTTTTGACTGTATTGTTGGGTGGAAAATCAATGTACAGAGCAGTGTTTCTGGGCAAAAAGCATTTAAAATAATATTCTTAAATGTTAAAAACATAAAGTCTACTTCATCTGATATGAGTATCACTACCCCAGCTTTCTTTTAATTTCCATTCACATGGATTTTCTTTTTCCATCTCCTTTCAGTCTGTGTGTGTGTTTAGCTCTGAAATGAGTCTTTTATAAGCACATTTTAAATTCTGGTTTTTTTGTAAATTACATATAACTGGATTTTGTGTTGTACTTATTGGGTCTGTTGTCATGTTGCTTATCTTTTCTCTGGAGATATTAAGCTCTTTTCTTTTCTCCCCTCTATCTCTTAAATTATTTCCTTCATGAATCTTCTAAGCTACTAAATCAGACTTTAATAGTGATTATTCTCTTTTTCAATTCACCTACTGAATTATTAAAGTAGAGAATTATATTTTTGTTACAAAAAGTATTTTTTATGCTTTTAATAGTACTTATATTTTCTTACCTTATTTTGTTTAGTGGTTTTCTGTTTCCATCAACAGTTCTGTTCTATTATAAGCCATCTGTCTGGGTGTTTTCTTTCTTTTTCTTCTGTTTGGCTCTTGGGTTCCTAGAGAGCAGAGCAATTTTCCTTTGATATGTATGGTTCTTTATATCTTGGTGGCCAGGGCTAGCTAACCTGAAGTTGTGACAGTCTGGATAATGGTGGTGGGAACAGCTGTCCTTCTGTATAGTTGGCAGGGACTGACTGGCAAGTTGGCAGTGGATGGTGAGGCACCAGAAAACCCTGGAAGAACCCTCTCTGCTCCCAAGTGGTCTTAACAGCAGAGGCTCTCTCAGCCTCTAGTGTCAGAAGCTCTGGGCTCACCTGTTTGTTCCTTTGTAACACTTCCAGTGAAAGGGAGACTAGCATTTGCTCTTTGGAATAGGCAGCCTTTTGTTTCCAGGGTTCTTATAACTCCTCGTCCCAACTCTCTCAGAGTAAGGGGTAGTGGTCTGATCCTTACCTAAGGACCCTTAGCCTCCATTATTTTGTATAGCCCAGAGGAGCTTAGATGTACTGATCCCTGGCAGATCCTAGTCTCTCAGACTCAGTAGCCACATCCAGTCTGGAGAACAGTGTAAGTACTCTGATCAGTAGGGCTGTGGTGGCAGAGGAGGGCAGCAGGTGTGAGTCTAAAGAGTCAGTATAACCTGATTGATTAATTCAGGAACTATTATTTTGTCTCCAAAACTGGATAGCGGAGGCAATGAAATTTGGTGTTTCTCTCAGTCACACCCACTTAATCCGGTAAAGCCTTTTATATTGTTGTTGAAGATATTTAAATAATAGCTTATCTTTGGAAAAAACTTAGATAATTGTCTAAAGGGTCAACTGACTTAGAGACTCTGCAAATTGAATGCATTTTAACCTAAAACCTCTGATCCTTTCTGAGGGATCTTGAAAGATTCACATATTTAAATAGAATTAAACAATTATAAAAATTAGGATAATTTTTCTTTCTGTCTCTGAGACTGAAACTGAGATATTCTTTATGGAAATTGTGAGCATTGTGAGGTAATTATTTGCATGGTGAGAAAAATAAAGGGAAAAAATCTTTTAATTCTTTTTTTCCTTCCTTCCTCCCTCCCACTCTCCTCTCCTTCCTTCCTTCCTTCCTTCCTTCCTTCCTTCCTTCCTTCCTTCCTTCCATTTCTTGTTCTCCCTCTCCTTCTTTTTATTCTCCTCTTCCTCTTTTTAATGCCTAGATACTAAGAAATATGGCAAAGAAGAAAATTGAGATGAAAGACTATTCTCTGCCACCTCTGATTTTCCAACTAGTAGACAGATTTGAGGTCTTGTGTAAAGAGAGTTTATGCCTATGAACAGAAAGAACTGTTCATGAATATCTTGGGAGATTTGAGTCAAAGATGACTCTTATGGACCCAGGTAAGGAAAAGCACCAGCCCACAGTGGGTTAGGGAGCCATTCTGCCCTTATCCCTGCTTCATCACAGAACTCAGGGCAGCTTGGGACCCCACTACATCCTAGTAGCCACCAGCAGAGAGTTTATGTGCCCAGTAGAGCAATAAGAGAGTTTGGGGCACTTGAGAGAGTGATGTTCTTATGGGGCATATGGGATAGGAAAGATGTCCCTGCTAAGTGTAAGTAAGGCAGACTTCCACCGAGGAGGCAAGGTAGAAAAGCATGAGTGCATGTGTCTATAGGTATGTGGTACATATTTTGGAGACCCTAATATAGCTGAGGAAAACTTCAAGGAAAGCATGGTGTTTTAGAATCATTCAAACGGGCTTAAGAGCAATTAGAATTTGTGCCCTAAAGCTAATGGAACTGTATTTATGCTGACAGGTTAGTGACACCTAGAGCATTCAAATTACATTTCTATAATAAGGAAAAGAACACTTTATATATTCTATAGCCCTTGGGGATGGTACATTTTAACTAATCTGCCTACTGCTTTTAGAAGCACTTTCTTTATTTTCCCTTTTTTCTTCTTCAGCACTGCTAGCTTTCTGCCAGAGAGGCAGCACTGTGTAGTTGATAAGGGTTTGGGCTCTGGGGAGGCTAACCATATAATTTATCATCCCAAATGGGACACTTTGAGAATTAAAGGACATGCCATTAATAATTACACTGGAACCATAGGGAAAACTGTGAATCTTTGGTGTAGAGAAGGACATATTGTCAGCTGAGCTTTGGAGCTAGACTGTGTGGGTTTGAGTTGTGCATCTGCTGTTCATGAGAGCCTGAGTTCATTGCTCAAACTCCTTTTGCTCTGATTTTCTTACCTGAAAAAGATGATAAAGGTAACCCACCTTATTAGGTTGTTGTGTGGAATAAACAAGTTAATATACAGAAAGCACTCTGAGCAGTACCTGGAGTATAGATGTGTGCTGTAACAAGGTTACCTATCTGTTATTACCATGGCTTTACCATTTGGTGGGAATGTCTTAGCCAAGTCTAATAGATATTGCTTAGCAGATATCAAACATGACAGCATTTTAAAAGCAAGACACATATATTAAATGGCACATTTTTAAGAAAGCAAATTCAAGGATATGGTCTGATTCAAGGAAAAGCCAATATCACTCTCTTTGCATGCAAAATAATTAGAATTTATTTTTCAATTTTCCAAAATGGTACAGCGTCAAATAGTCACCAAATACTCGCAGAAAACTAATCACAAATTTGCATAATGCTTTCTCTGTGTTGTAAATAGCATAAAGTTGCTCTTATTTATTTTTACTGGATTCAAGTACACGATTTCTATCTAGCAAAACAGCAGTAATGCCTGGTAAATGGTCTCTTTCACTGTTTGACAAGACCTCACAACACAGGGATTTAGTCTCATCTCTCTGCTATCTTCTCTAGACCAAATGATGTGACCTGTTATCGATTATTTATTGTACGGTGACTTGTCCTGAACAAGAAAGCTTAATTCAGGTGTTCTCTCTGTTTCCTTTCCTAGCTTTTCCCTAAATGCAGGAACTCCCCAAGAGTGTCTCTTTAACTGACTTCTGTACTTTTCCTCAGAGCTTTCTTAGGTGATCTCATCACCTTTCTCAACTTTCATTGTGATTTCTATGTACAAGACTACCACATCTCTCTTCTATGTCTCTTTGTTTCTCTCTCTCTTGCACATGAGTGTGTTCTTGGCTGAATTCTCTCCTTACACTTTCAATACAGAATTGTGAGTCATTTCCATCTCAATATCCACTGGAACCTAAAATTCATTGTGATTCTTTCCATTTGTTTCACATTATCCAATCAGTTGTTAAGTTCTCTTGATTCTTTTGTCCTGGTATCTCTGACTTACTTTCTCCTTCCTTTCTATTTTCTTGGCTGCTACTTTATATCTGACCCATATAACTTATGAGTATACTACTAAGACAGTCCCCTAAATGTGCTCTTTTTTGGGGGGGAAAAAGACATAAAAATATATTCCTTTGTTCAAAATGTATTGTTTCCTTTCTGGAAAGTTTGAGTTATAATACAGGAGTCCTACATATCACAGAGACTTTACTCAAAGGAATAAACTTAAGAGTGATGTTTTGGGACTTCCCTGGTGGCCCAGTGGTTAAGACTCCATGCTTCCAATGCAGGGGGAGTGGGTTTGATCCCTAGTCAGGGAACTAAGATCCCACATGCTGTGTGGCCAAAGGAGTGACATTTTAGGTAGGTGATGATGAGTAGGATAAAACCCCTTCCCACGTCTTCCTCATCTACCCAGTTAGCACTAAGTTAGCAGTGATCTACTGTAATTTTCTTAAGGTAAATTAAAACTTTTAGACTTGTTAAATAGTCACTTCCTCCCTACCAACTCCATGGTAGGAGTATACATACTTTCCTACACCCCTGCTGTTGGACTTGGCCATGTAACTAGCTTTAACCTCACAGTGGATGGAATATGCTTCCTCACGGTTTGGCTTTGGGCTTGGCCATGTGACTTGCTTTGGCCAATTGGATATCAGTGAATGTGACACCAGCAGAGACTTGACATGTGCTAGTCTTCTTGTGCCTGTGTCGTTGCATGAGAGTGACATGCCGCAACTATTCCTCTAGTCCAAGGAGGATAAGAGACGTGGAGGTTGAATAAACCACTTGCAGCTTATAGCTGCCTAGATAAGCCTAGCTTAGTTCAGCTGACTCACATGAGCTAATGAAATGTTTCTCATCGATAATGTGCTAAATAAATGCTTACCCTTGTATGCCCCTAATATTCTATGCTGTTTGTTTCACAGCAGTAGTTCCCTGACATAAGTTTCCAGAAAGTTTTTTTAACTTCAAATAAGCTAAGTATTTCAGTATGTGATACTCATTACGAGAGAAAAAATAAATTCACGTACTTTATAAAAATTGTCATGGTAATGCTAGAGGAAAAGAGAGGAATCCTAATAGTCAGATATTCAGCATGTCCTTTCACTCAGCAGTCTACTTCAGTGGTCTTAAACCTTAATGTGATGAAGAACCACTTGGGTAGATTATTTATAGAACAAATCCCTGGCCCTAAGACTAGCAATTAATTCATTAGATTTGGGGTAACTACCAGCATTCTGTATCTTTAGCTGTCACTCCTAGGTAGTCTAAGAATCATTGATTGCATTTGTTTTGTTTTCTTATATTCTTTCATTTATTTTATTTTATTTTATCTTTTGGCCATGCCACATGGCATGTGAGAGCTTAGTTCCCTGACTAGGGATCAAGTCCATGCCTCCTGCATTGTCAGGACAGTGTCTTCCCTGGACCGCCAGGGAAGTCCCTCTTATATTCTTTTCTCCTTCTTTCTTTTTAGGATTTCTTAGAGAGAAAAGTATAAGATATAGTTGGGTGACACATGAAACAAATATAAGGTAGAAAATAAAATGATAAGGGATCTACTCTACTCTCTTTTACCCTCCTGAATCTTTTTATTCATTGTGAGTAAAAGATTGAAGAGCAACATTATCCTGTTATTTTTCGTTTCCTGTAGTTCACTTCATAAGTTCAGTATGCTTTAATTTTTATTTTGCTATTATTTATAATTGATACCAAACAGTTCTCCAGAGGCCTCTTTTCAACAACCAATGTTCCCTTTGGCAGTAAAATCCACTAACCTTAACTGACTATGATTATTCTTCAACCTAGTTCTCAGAGTCATGATGGTAATATTCATTTTACTATCCCAAAAGGCTCTTAGTATTCATCAAATATTTGATTAACATCATCTAATAAAGCTTATAGAATGCAGAAACATGAAACCTAACTCCATCATGATTTCTACTACTGTCCCTTTCATTAACACTGTGAGTTTCTTCTCTAAAATAATTAAAATCCATAATTGAATACACTAGAATAATTTTGGAAAATTAGTTTCATTATTCCAGTACTTCCATTTGGAAAGTTTGCATTATTTATTACAACTAAATGGATAAATGTGGCCCCTCTTTTCTTTCTTTTCATTTTACACTTACTCTTTTGGAGAGAATATTTGTTTTGTATATTTGTAATTTTTTAAGGGTGTGAGTAATAGCTCTTAAAGCTATGTTGACAAGAACATAAGGATGACTTGGACACTGTAAATAAGATGAGTGCACTAACTGCAGAAGTCTTATTCACCTTCAGAATTTGGCTCATTATACTAAGAAATATCCAACTCCCTTTCCTCACTGAGTTTGCTGTCCAAGTTTTAAATTATGCTATACCCTTTAGAAGTGAAGTATACCATGGGAAATTATAGATCTTTCAAAGATTCTCTTTGGAATAAAGAGTAGATTTAGATTTCTCTACTCTAGACTTATGGTCCACTGGTTAGCTCAAGTGGGTTTGGGCTGCATGGAGTTCATTAGTCTGAATTAGCTCTGTAGTTGAGCAGGGCACCTAGGACATGGCTGGGTTATTTATGTAGCACAAAAACTGGAGGTATTTTATGGACTGGAAAATAAAAACCTAAACATGGTATTTTAAACTTTAACTAAATCCCTCTCGTTCTACTCACATAGCAATCCAAGCAATCTTACTGTGGGAAGTAAGGGTATCTTTATTAAAAACACTTCAGCTTTATGAGATAAAAGCTATTCAGAACACTGGATGACTGTAGTGACTTCATTTTTTTTTGAAACATATTTATGAGAAATAGCAAAGGCCTCAGCGGAAATTACACAATTAATATTTTAGGAGGTCTGGGGTTCACCCAGTCAGCAGTAACATGAGGTGGCTGGGTCATAAGTCACAAGTATGCTTGGATTTCATAATTGTAAGCTTTACCTCTGACTTAGTAGAATAATTCAACTGACAACACAGAATCAAATGAAAATACTCAAACAATTTGAAAGAGAAATAAATTAAACCTAATATGAAAGGTCAGAAGCTCTCCATTAAAATTTATATGTATGAATTCTCTCAAGTTAAGCTAAATAAATATCTATAATAAAGGGTCTTAAAATGCCAGTGTCATTTCTGTTGCCAAATTTCGTAGTCTAGCATTTGAAATAAAATTTGCAGGTCTAGGTTTTGCATGATATCACTGCAAAACACTGTGGAAATCTCCAACTTCTAAACCATTTCCCTTCCTTCCTTTCACATTTCTATCCCTCAATCCTACCCCACCTTCCCAACCCCTATAAACTACTTACTTGTGCTTTCTAAGGGAAGTTGATCAGTTAGAATAAGAGGACTTGATTTATATTTTCTGTTAAGTAGAGCTCATATTCCCTGGAAACTAAGAGGTTGATCAGTCAGTGTTGACAACCATAGTATGCATAAGTGACTTTTTGGAATGGTCTCCGCTTCTTAAAGGTTTTATGATTTCTTGTGGTGTATGATTATAAAGTAACAAGAGCAGTTATGTCTGCCTTATACCCTAGGCATCTAGCACATATCTGGCACAAAGAAGGTGTTTAATAAATACTGGTTGAATGAATGCATGCATGGATGAATGAGTGAAGAGCAGTAAACAATTATTATTGAGGGCCACTGTAGTCAAGACCATAGTATTTGGAAGCAGCATTTATTTATTTACCATCAAGTATTTATTGAATATCTGTTATGTATCAGGCACTACGTTAGCCCCTGGAGACACAAAAGAAAGAGGAAAGACACTATCACTGCCCTATTGTAATGTGTAATCCAGTGCAGGATACGGAGGATTATAACACATAATAATAAGGTTTGTGACAGGGAAGGACAATGTGCTCTGGGTGCACAGAGATGTGTCACCAGACCCAAACTGGAGATCTCATGAAATATATTTGTGAAAAAAAGGGATATGTCAGTTGATATCTGAAGAAAGAATGGGGCTAACCTTAGTGAAACAGATGTGAGGGAGAGAAAGGAAGAGTAGAATAGGCATGTCTGAATGAGGCTGTGGAAGATGGGAGGGTCACATCCTCCGTGGACTTGTGGGTCATGTTGAATAATGGCCCAAATGGTTAATTACCAAAGTCAATCAATATCTCTAAAACAAAGAAGCCTCAGTGGTGGTGGTGGCCTGGCTCTTTAGCTAGTTGTATGGCTGGTGATGAGTTTATTCAAAAGAGCCTTAGTGGGATGCCTCTATAAAATGAATCCCTTGGCAATCAAAGCTTAAGTCAGGCACTTGCATTATAAAAAAGAAAAAAAATACTGTCAGGCCTTACGGTACAGTATTTGATTATGAAAAAAAATGTATGGCTTTAATGACTTGCTTCCAAAGAATAGAGTATGGAAAGGGAAAATTGGGAACTTTACAGTGGAGAAACCTGGCAAACACTGTGGTATGCAAGTGATGAAGGTTACCATCACCAGTGATGTCACACAGCATCAGATACTGCCTGATAATGTGTGATGGAGCACCTCTGTGGTACTATTTCCAAAAAACTCATCGCTCCAGTCTAATCATGAGAAAAACATCAGACAGATCCAAACTGAGGGAAAAACTATAAAATACTTGATCACTACAGTACTACTCAAAGCTCTCAAGGTCATGAAAAACAAAAGATTGAGAACCAATCACAAACAAACCAGAGGATACTAATGAGATAACAAATCAAAGCAATGTGTTATCCTGGATTAGATCCAGGAGCAGAAAGAGAACATTAATGGTAAAGCTGGTGAAATTCGAATAAAGACTAAAATTTAGTTATTGGTAATATACCAATATTGAGTTCTTAGATTTGACAAATATACCATGATGATGGAAGATGATAACAGCAGGGGGAAACTGAAACTAGGTAAAGAGTATTCACGAATTCTCTGTACTTTCTTTGTAACTTTTCTATAAATCTAAAATTCTTCCAAAATAAAAATTTATTTAAAAAAGTTTATTTTAAAAGAATGAAAAAATAACATATGGCTAAGATTTGATTGATTTGCAAATAATATTAATACTTGGGAAATAAATTTAAATTCTATACTATAGAATTCTATACTATATGAAATTCTATACTATATGAAAACTCTTTTAAATTGATATGAAAAAGACAAATAACTGAGTAGAAATGTAGGTAAGTGATATAAGGAACTTCCTAGAAGAGCAAGTTCACATGACAAATAAAACATGCTCAACCTCACTGGTGGTCAAGGACATGCAAATTAAAATAATGATGAGATATCTCTTTAGTTTGTTCAAAATTAAAAAGTGGTAATATCTGGTGCAAGTGGGGATTCCAAGAACATGGTACTCATATATTGCTGGTGGAAATTTTGTTAAATTCTTTGTGGAATTCATTTTGGCAATATATTAGAATATAATATACATATATATTCCTAGCAAACAGACTCCTGGAAAATGATTCCATAAAAATAGAAGTTAGTATAAGAGTGCATATTTCAGGGGTGTAGCAAAAAATTACTGAAATGAAATGAAAATCTATAATATGGGAATGATGAAAAAGCTGACATCAACACCAAGGTCTCAAAAACGACCATTATGAATGAATTAGAAATAAGCTTGGGAGGCTTTCCAGAGTGTATTATTAAATAACAAGAGGAATATATGAAAAATTTACAAAATATGTAAAATATGATTGCATTTTATAAATTTCATAGTGATGCACGATATATATATATATACAAGATATCTATATTTATCTATCTATGTATATTATTTATTAAATGTGATAGTCTCAAGGGAATGCAAAAAGGAAATAACTTACTTTTCTCTACTGATGATTGAACAGACTTTCTGGGATATTCCTTGTCCCTGAATTAATCTTGATCTCAGATCTCTTGGCAGTTCCAGTCAATTTTTAAGATAATAAAAAATCCAGTCTAACCTAATACCAAAACTTCAATCTCTCAACCAATTCAAATCTTCTCCCTTACCCCTAGCTCAGGCTGGATTCTTGCTTCTGCAAAGTGGCAGTAAGGAAGATGGGAAGGGAGGGGTGAGTAGTGATGTAGTATCATCTATTCTTTCACTGTTTTTCTATCTTGTTCTTGCTTGCCTTCCTCACTTTCTTGCTGCTTCTGATTCTTCCAGTGTCAGAGCAGGGAGAAGAGATGAGAGGCAACCAGGCAGAAGATGATGCTGTTTGGAGTTCTTTCTTGGCTCTTATATGCTGTCTTTTGTGACAGACCTCCAACTGCTGCTGGTTTCTCTTGAGAATGAATTTGTAGATTCTGCATTGCCACCGCTGCACCTTGGTGCAGTGGCCTTTTATATTCCACCTTTTCCTAATTTGAGTGATGCACTTTTGGCTTATCCTTTTATAATTTTCTCTTAGTTCCTTTTCAAAGGATTTATATTTGGGGTCATTTCCTTCTGCCAGTTACCCTGAAAGGGGATTCTTTTAAGGCAGCTTTAACCTACTTACATCTATAGTATCACTTGACTTATGGAAAACTTACCCTCTTGCCCCACATCTGTGGAAATGTACTTTACTCCCATTGCAATCTTCTCTTCTTATTCTGGTGTCAGGAGAATTCTAGCAGCCTCTGATTTTATGGCATATTCCCCAAACTCTTGTAGGACTATATCATATTCTCAGAATTCTTTTGTAATAGAAGTGGATATAATGCTGGCTGGGCTGATGAGTTAGTTTCCTTAGGTCAACAAGCATCCAATCAGAAAATAACATGGCAGAATCTTCTTATGTAAGCCTCCTTTAATCTTCTCAAAGGATTTTATTACTGCCCTCCTCACTCCCTACTCTTGCACTTGGGTTGGTACCTGGGAAGATAGCATCCCATCCTATATTAGGAAGAGGAAATGCTGGCTCATTCTCAGGCCAACCAACACTCTTCATATTAATAAATATTCACACATAGGCTCAAGTTGGGGAGTGACTAAGATTCACAGGCCCCATTTTATTCACCTTTTAATAAGTCATGTGAAAATGTGTCTGGGGTCTCTCTTTAAAAATGGTTAGAATGTTTTGACACTTATCACTCATCATTTCTGTTTAGGGTTTCAGCTCACTCTGAGTACAGAACCAATCCCAATTTAACATCTTCTTACAATTTAACATCTTCTTACACAAAAATTTGTACATGATAATATGAATATGGAATAAAGTAACAACCAGATCCATAATAGTGATTTTCAGGATGGAGGATGGAGAGGTGAGAGAAAAGAAAAAAAGAAAAAAGTGCATATACAATAAGGACAGTATTTTAGAACAATCTCTAAATACACATTTTGACTGTGTGGTTATGTCGATGTGGAGAGATGAAAGAAAGGAACAGCAGCAGCAAAACATTTATGTGGTTATCTCAGGATGGTGTGACTTCAGATGATTTATATTTGCTTCTTTATACTGTTCTTTATGATAGTGTTTCAAATACATTTTTATATGATCTGGTAAAAACTATAGAGGTACATTTTTAAAAAATATATAAGCTTTGGAAAGCTTAAAGAAAATGAAATAGATATCTTACTTTCAGAACTTTTCAGAGCCTTGTAATGTATTAATTGGGAATCTCCAAGTGTATTTGCCAATAGAATGGGACTATAGTATTCCCCCTTTTTCAGTGTGACACATCTTTAAGAAATGCTACATCAATAGATGTGTCAAAGAAAGATTATTTTAAAATTATATCTAAGTCATTGGTGTTCTATGAATTTATGAATTTGTTTTCTTTCTTACATACCTTTTAGGTAATATATTCAGAAATTTCAATGATGTGCCTATTGTTTCCCTTTTTTCCCCAATTACAGTGTAAACTCCATGAGATTAGGAATATGAGCTGCCATATTTATTACAAAAGGTACCCATTTAGAATTGTACCTGGTACACAATAGGTAATCAATAAATATTTGCTCACGCAAGAGGGAGGGGATATGGGAATATATGTATACATATAGCTGATTCATTTTGTTATACAACAGAAGCTAACACACCATTGTAAAGCAATTCTACTCCAATAAAGATGTTAAAAAAATTAAAAAGAAATATTTGCTCAATGAATAAATGGATGATTTTTCTATATCATTCTTACATTCTAGTTTGTGTTCATTTTGTTACCACCAGTTGTCTATGAGAATATCCATTTATTCTCATCCTGGCCATCTTGGGGTAGTATCATACTTTTTCATTATTTCTAATCTGACAGATGAAAAATGATTTCACAGCATTGTTTTGAATTGTCTTATTCAGTTGCTAGTAAGAATGAATCTTTTCTCATAGGCTTGCATGCCATTTGAAATTCTTCCTTTTTAATGGTCCATTTGAGTCATTTGCTAATTTGTTTAATGGTTTGGTTGTATTTTTCTTGATAATTTGGCTATGTTTTTATATACTAGGAATAATAACCCTTTTTCTGTCAAAATTCCAGATGCTTTTTTTTCCCAATTTGATGTTTATTTTAAAATTTAGATGGTGTAAGTGTTTTGAAATAAGCATCTCTCTCAGTACCCTCTAGTCTATACTTTATAGTTCCTCAGTGTTTCTGGCTTGATACAGATTCTTTTTTTATAGTTTGGTATTTTGTTGGTCATTTCAGTTTTTTATTTATTTTTTTCCTGTGGTTCACCTCTTGGTTGGCTGGTGTAAGCCTTCAAATAATATTTATAGAAAAAATATCTAATATCCAAGAGCTGTGGCGTTGAGAGAATCTTTCCTTTGTGTTTACACATGACCTACAATTTGGCTACACGTCAAAATCTTGGGTTACAGTTATTTTCTCTAAAAACTCTGCAGATGTAATTTCATTTCATTTTAGCATTTAATATTTGGTAGAAAAATTCTGAAGCCACTTTGATTCCCCTCTTCCCTCAAAATAATTCAGTCTGGATGGTTAGGGAGTCTTTGTCTCTGAAACTTAAAAATTCCATTGCCATGTAGCCATGTATGTTTTTTTCTGGATTAATTTTTTTTGTTTTTTAGTAAACCTTTTAGATATACAGATTCAAGCATTTCTATAGATCAGGAAAGTTATTTTTAATTTAATTATGTATTTTTATTCAGATTTTTCCGGTATTTTCTTTAGGAGCACATAGATGTCTATTGAATACCAATTTTCAAGCCTTTTTGCTTGCTTGGAAATTTTCTCCCTTTTTTCCCCTACATGATGAATTCAAGTTTTCTGTAGTGCAAGTTTTACTATTCATTGCTCCTGATGCATATTTCAGTTCTGTGATTACGTTTCTTCAGTCTCTTACCTCATTGTGATCTGTTTTCTTCTTTTTCTCAGCCTGTTGCTTTACCATTTTATCTTTTCATCTCTGGTTTCAGAATCCATTTTTTACTTGATGTTTATAGTGATCACAATGTTGATATATTTACAAATTTCACTTTTGTTTTCTATAGTAAGTTATTTTGGCAAAAGTCCCTCTGTCTCTCTCTCTCTGTCTCTCTCTCTATATATATATATTCCTTTATATATTTATACACTTTTAAAACTTATTCATTGAGCATAAGGCTATTTATAGATAGTAATTGCCCATAAAGAGCTTAATGGGTTCTCATTGTCTAAACTGTGCCATTAAAATCCTTTATCATATCTTGTGATTTTTGACTGGTGGACTGCATTTACTTAACCAGTGATCTAATAGCCTAACGCGAACTGAGAGGGAACTAAAATTATAGGAAGTTCTATAACTTTACTATAAGGACTTTCCTCTGTAGCTAACAAGGGAACTTCCTTATAGAGCATTTTCTTCTTTATTAATGAATGTGCTATGTTGGGAACTGGCTTCCAGATGATGTGTTTTCTTTTGGCTCTCAGCCTTATACTCACATCAGCCTTCCTGGTACTGCTGCTGCTCTACTCATCTGCTGACAATGCAGCCCAAGTGCAGCCTCCCAGGGCCATTGATTTCCTAGTGGCGGACAGGAGTCTAAATGTGTGCTGCATATTGGTCATGCACTGTCCATGAATCCAGTATTTCCTCTTCAAAGTTAAGTGGTGTTAGTGGGTTTCTGCATGGGTTTTCTTCCTTCCTGCTGATTCTTAGCTTTTACAGCTGGAGAATTTGGGCATCATCTCTCAATTCCCATCTTCAGTATGATCCCATCTATACTATAGTTTGTACTAAAAACTGTTGTCATGTTGGTGGACCCTTACATTATTGATCAAATTTCTCCATATCTTTATTTTCATATCTTTATTTTATCTTACAATCTCTTGGTCCTTTCAGTAGGAATCTGGAGCAATGAATGGTTAAATGTCTTTCATGTTACCAGGAATTTTCTTTTCTAATATCTAGATATTCTAATATCTAGGTAACTGCAGTTTCTTCTGCAATTTCTGATAAGAATTTTTCACCATCCCAACTAACATCTAAAATCATGCAAGTTGGTTTTAATCGTCAAACACTGAATACCTATTATGTTTCAGACACTCAGAATGCCAACATGAATTTAAAGAAAAATATCCTTTCCTTTCAAAGGATCAAGACAGTCACAGTCTAGAGGCTGAGCAGCAAGTAAACAACTAGTTTACAACACAATGTGATTAGTTCAGTCACACAGGTAATAAGAAAAATATCTCAGTAGCCCAAAGTATGAAAGTGAAAGAATTTCAAGTATCTCATGCTAATAAATCTAGATTTTTGTCTTCTAAACATGGATAACCATGACTTCCATCTTTTCTTTTAAGTCACCGGGAAACAAAATTGCCAAAGGAAAGAACCCAGTGGCATAGAACAGCGTTGCACTCCGGGCTGCTATTTCATTGTTCCATATCTTTCTACATCATGTTCCATGATATCATGTGATTTTTTTTTAATATTTTAATGAAATCAGGGCCATGAATGTCTGAGGTATTCTTCTACTCTTCTAATAGAAAAGTAGTACTGACCCTAGTTGTGCTCCTTTGATTTCTAACCTTTTTTTCTCCAAATATATACAAGTCATCTGCTCAAAAACCTGTCCCATAATTTTATCTTGAGATTGAAGTCAGTGTTTCTGTGGTTTCTGAAACCCATCCTTAAAACTAAAGGGACAAGACACCTTTTGCCTACCTTAGTCTTTTGCTGCCTTTTCAAGTTTGTATGGCTTCTAAAAGTTAATTCAAGATAGTGTGTGTTCATATCTGATGATTCTTTCAGCCATCTCTGATTTGGTCATCTGGATCTGAGTATTTGAACTCTTTCTATAAACTTACATGTTCTTTTAATTTCTTCTCAATTATCTTAAGGTTCCATTCAGTACATCTAACACAAGATTGTTTACCTCCTGCCTAGATGAAGTGAGAGGATTTATGTTATCTCAAAGATACTAACTTAAGCCTACATTTGGCACTTTGCTGGCTTAAGTCATAAATATTCATGTAGACTTCTACAAGGGAAAAATGAAAAGTGTTGCAGGGATATCTCCCTTTATTGATAGTTGAGACCTTTCTCATATAATCATTCTTTATTGCTATCTTAGATTCTTTACCTTTCAAACTGAAAGAAAGGTTATTGAAACAAAATTTCTCAACCAAATTGTATTTGTACATGTTGTGTTTGGACAAACAGAAGCTTATTAATTGGTTGTTCATTTAAACCATTTTTTCCCAGAGAGGGTTTGGAAGGTCTGCCTCATTGAGGGTGTTGCCTTAGGTCAGCTGAAGAAAGAGCAGGATGTTCTCTGGATGGAGTGAGTTTCAGGAAGTTGTTGAGCAAGGAAGGTTCAGACAGAAGAACTTACGTAGTCTTAAGGCAATTTCTGAAACATTTTTTTATTCCCCTGCCTCAAATATTCAAATAAAAATTACATCCCAAAGTAAATGCTGCTGACTCTCTGTCCACTGTTTTGAGCAGTCTACATTTCCTTTTTCATTACAATGGGTGATGGAGTAGACATATTGAATTTATTTCTAAGCCACCACTTTAATTATTATCACATTACTGTAACATAAAGTTTGGATTTAAAAAAATCATGCCTTTAAGAGCTTTTATTTCTTGCCTATGGGGTATACAGCTGTTACTTAGATAATAAATAAGGACTATTTCTATAAAAAAAGTCTCTGGTAGCAATTTTTGCTTTGCTGAAGTAAGCTGTTAGTCATCTGTCTCCAAAGGGTAATCAGTGAGGTTTTAAATATTGCTGTGTCTTTCTGCTTTTACAATATATTTGATTAGCCAATAAATATAGGTTAGTATATTTCCAAATTAGAGTTACTATGTTTGCATTCTCCTTTACTAAGGCAAATTATTTTTTTCCTAATATTTTGATGAAAAAATATTGTTTCTTTGTGAAATTTAAAGGAGCTAAATAAAACTGTGGAGATTGTACTATGTTGTTTCTAGAAAAAGTAGCAGGTATATGCACATGTATGTGTATTTTTAACTTACAGAGCAATATATGATAGATGAGCACTTGCACCTAACATTCCCAGTCTCTCTATAATATCCTCCCTTCCCCTGTCCTGTTTCTCAAGAGCCAGAATTGTGTTTGTGTTTTAGGGACTTTAAGAAAGTTGATTATGTGTTTTTCTCCACTCATTTGAAAGGGATAAATCAAGATATCACTTGTAAAATCTAAGCTCTGACAAAGTGAGAGAGTGGCATGGACATATATACACTACCAAACGTAAAATAGATAGCTAGTGGGAAGCAGCCGCATAGCACAGGGAGATCAGCTCGGTGCTTTGTGTCCACCTAGAGGGGTGGGATAGGGAGGGTGGGAGGGAAGGAGACGCAAGAGGGAAGAGATATGGGGACATATGTATATGTATAACTGATTCACTTTGTTATAAAGCAGAAACTAACACACCATTGTAAAGCAATTATACTTCAATAAAGGTGTTAAAAATAAATAAATACCCAGCTCTGCTGGTAGACCCCAGTTATTGAACAGTATAAACTTTGTGGGGAACATTTATTTTTGTTTCTTTCTTTATTCACCACCTTCAAACATGCCCCTTACAAGTCAGGGTATACAAACCAACTTGCAATTGATAGTAATATAGAGAGCTTTTTGGTAGTTGTTTTCTTTTTAACAGTGAAATAAAATTTCAACATTATTTTTTACCTTGATAAACTTTCAGGAAAATGTGACATTTACCCCATAAGATCTAGCTTTCTGGAGAGGAAACAAAGGATTAATTTTGTCGAGGATACCTATGCCTAAAAGCCCTGTGGCTTTTCTATTGTTCATCCTGAGAGACATTCTCAGGCCCAGGCCCTCTATGAGTTCCTCCAGCTCTTCCAGGAAACTCAGGACCCAGCTCAGGGGGCAGTAGCTGCCATCACTCATAGACTTATCCCTTGGCATTCCATTCTCTGAAAGATTGACTGGAGAATGGAATATTTATACAACTTCCTAGTACAATGTCATAGTTCTGTCCAACTCAGAATTTTTAGTTATTCTAACAAAAAAGAAAAAAAAGAGAGACAGAGGGAAAAGATTCTACGAAGGCTTTCTGAACACTTCTCCTCATCCCGCCCCTCCACAACTAGCAGAACTTGTTTCCTTTCTTTGTCTCCCCACTATTTCCACACTCCATCACTTAAAGCAGTGGTCTCCAACCCCCAGGCCATGGACTGGTACTGGTCCATGGCCTGTTAGGAACTGGGCTACACAGCAGGAGATGAGCGGCAGGCGAGCAAAGCTCCATCTTTATTTAGAGCCACTCCCCATTGCTCAAATTCTTCTAAAAAACTGAAGAGGAAGAAACACTTTCAAGTTCATTTTATACACTTCCAGGTTCATTTTATGAGGCCAGCATTGCCCTGATACCTAAGCTAGACAAGGATACTATAAGAAAAAAAAAAAAAAACAGGAATTAGATTCTCATAGGAGCGCAAACCCTGCTGTGAACTGTGCATGCGAGAGATCTAGGTTGTATGCTCCTTATGAGAATCTAATGCCTGATGATCTGAGGTGGAGCTGAGGGGGTGATGCTAGCACTGGGGAGTGGCTACAAATACAGATTACCATTAGCAGAGAGGTTTGACTGCACAGAGACCATGATAAATCAATTGCTTGTAGACCAATATCAAAACCCTATCAGTGAGTGGCAAGTGAAAACAAGCTCAGGGCTCCCACTGATTTTGCATTATGGTGAGATGTATAATTATTTCATTATATATTACAATGTAATAATAATAGAAATAAAATGCACAATAAATGTAATGCACTTGAATCATCCCCCTATCCCTTGGTCCATGGAAAAATTGTCTTCCATGAAACAAGTCCCTGGTGCCATAAAGGTTGGGGACCGCTGACTTAAAGGATTTTATTGCACTATCTGTTTTTGTCCCTTCCACTAGACAGTGAGCAAATCTCTTGTCTTATTTACCATCATATTTTAGGCAGTAAAGGAGACCTTAGCAAGCCTTGACACTTGATAAACGTTTGAGGAGTAAAGGGATGAATGATCACCAAGGATATTAGCCTGTAGTTTTTTGTTTTGTTTTTTTTTTCTTATAGTATCCTTGCCTAGCCTTGGTATCAGGGCAATGCTGGCCTCATAAAATGAACCTGGAAGTGTATAAAATGAACTTGGAAGTGTTTCTTCCTCTTCAGTTTTTTAGAAGAATTTGAGAATGATTGGTATTAATTCATTTGAAATGTTTGGTAGAATTCACCTGTGCAGCCATCTGATCCTGGACTTTTATTTATTTATTTTTGATTACTGATTCAGTCTCCTTGCTTGTTATTGGTCTCTTTAGATATTCTATTACTTGATGACTCTGTCTTGGTCTGTTGTATTTTTCTAGGAATTTATCCATTTTTTCTAAACATATATGCAAAAGTCCTCAACAGAATACTAGCAAACTGAGTTTAAGAGCACATTAAAAGGATCATACACATGCAAAGATGGTTCAACATCTGCAAATCAATCAGTGCTGTACACTACATTAACAGAATGAAGGATAGAAATCATATGATCATTTCAATAGATGTAGAAAAAGCATTTGACAAAATTCTACATCTTTCATGATGAAAACACTCAACAAATTAGGTATAGAAGAAATGTACCTCAATGTAATAAAGACCATATATGACAGACCCACAGATAACATCATACTCATAAGTAAAAATTAAAAACCTTTTCTCTAACATCAGGAAAAATACAAGGATGCACATTCTCACCACTTCTATTCAACATATTACTGAAAGTCCTAGTAATAGCAATTAGGCAAGATGAGTAAAACACATCCAAATTGGAAAAGAAGGTGTAAAATGATCTCTGTTTGCAGATTATATGATCTTATATATAGGAAACCCTAAGACTTCAAAAAAATTCTGTTAAAACTAATGAACGAATTCAGTAAGGTTGCAGGATAAAAAATCAACATACAAAAATCAGTTGCACTTCAGTGCATGAACAATGAACAACAAAAAAGAAATTAAGAAAACAATCCCAATTCAGAAAACAATCCCAATTTCGATAACATCAAAAAAAAAATACTAAGGAAAGTATTTAACCAAGGAGGTGAAAGATCTGTACACTGAAAACTATAAGACATTGATGAAAGAAATTGAAGAAGACATAAATAAATGGAAAGATATTATGTGCTCATGAATTGGAAGAATCAGTATTGTTACTATATACATACTATCCAAAGAGACCTACAGAGTCAGTGTAATTCCTATCAAAATTCCAATGAGATTTTTCACTATAATAGAAAAAAATAATCCTAAAACTTATATGGAACCACAAAAGACCCTAAACAGCCAAAGCAATCTTGAGAAAGAAAAACAAACCTGAAGGCATCACATATCCTAATTTCAAACTATGTTACAAAGCTATAGTAATCAAAACATACTGGCATATACACAGACATATAGATCAGTGGAGCAGAATAGAGATCTCAGAAATAAATTCACACATTTACATTCAATTCATTTTCAAAAAAGGTGCCAGGAACTCATAATGGAGAAAGGATAGTCTCTGCAATAAATGATGTTGAGAAAACTGGATATCCATATGTAGAAGAATGAAATTGGACTCATATAAAAATGGACTTGAAATGGATTAAAGACTTAAATGTAAGACCTGAAGCTGAAATATTCTAGAAGAAAACATAGGGAAAAAGTTTCTTGACATTGGTCTGGGCAGTGATATTTTTTGGATATGATTTTAAAAATACAGGCAAAGAAAGCAAAAACAGACAAAGGGATTGCATCAAACTAAAAAGCTTTTGGACCCCAAAGGTACAATTGTCAAAAGTGAAGAGAGGGCTTCCCTGGTGGTGCAGTGGTTGAGAGTCCGCCTGCCGATGCAGGGGACTCGGGTTCGTGCCCCGGTCCGGGAAGATCCCACATGCTGCGGAGCGGCTGGGCCCGTGAGCTATGGCCGCTGAGCCTGCGCGTCCGGAGCCTGTGCTTCGCAATGGGAGAGGCCACAACAGTGAGAGGCCCACGTACCGCAAAAAAAAAAAAAAAAAAAAGTGAAGAGAAAACCTACTGAATGGGAGAAAATATGTCCAAACTATACATTGAATAAGGGGTTAATATTCACAGTATATAAAGAACTCAAACAACTCAATGGCAAGAAAACAAGTGACCTCATTTAAAAATGGACAAAGACCTGAATAGACATTGTTCTGAAGAAGACATACAGATGGCCAATAGATACATGAAAAGGTGTTCAGTGTCACTAATCATCATGGAAATGCAAATCAAAACCACAAGGAGATATCACCTTACCCCTATTGAATGGCTATTATCATAAAGTTAAGAGATTACAAATGTTGGCAAAGATAGGGAGAAAAAAAGAACTCTTATACACTATTGGTTGGAATGTAAATTGGTGCAGCCACTATGGAAAACAGTATGGAGGTTCCTGAAAAAATTAAAAATAGAACTACTGTATAATCTAGCAATTTCACTCCTGGGTATATGTCCAAAGAAATGAAATCAGTATCTCAAAGAGCTATCTACACCCCTATGCTCATTGTAGCATTATTCACAATAGCCAAGATGTGGCAACAACCTACGTGTCCTTTAATGGATGAATGGATAAAAAAATGTGATATATCTATGTATCGACATTAATATATCTCTATCTTTATCTCTACCATCTATCTATCTATAATGCAATATTATTCAGCTGTAAAAAGAAGGAAATCCTACCATTTATGAAAGTAACATGGGTGGACCTGGAGGCCATTATGCCAAGTGAAATAAGCTAGACAAAGAAAGACAAATACTCTATGGTATTACTTATAGATGGAAACTAATTAAAAGAAAGTCAATTTCGTAGAAACAGAATAGTGGTTGCCAGGAGTGAGGGGGAGGGGGAAATGAAGAGATGTATGTCAAATGGTACAAGCTTTCAGTTATAGGAAGAACAAGTTCTGAGGATCTAAGGTACAGTGGTGGTGACTATAGTTAATAACATAGTTAATAATGTAGCATTGTTTACTTGAAATTTGCTAAGAGTAGATCTTAAATGTTCTTACCACACATACACACCCAAACACACCCACCCAAAAGTTAACTATGTAAGGTGATGGATATGTTAATTATCTTGATCTTGTAAATCATTCTACAATGAATATGTGTGTGTGTATGTGTGTGTATATATATACACACAAACAATCATCACATCGTATGCTTTAAATATATAAATATATCAATTATTCCCCAATAAAGTTGGAAACAAAAGGAAAGAATGAATGTTGAACAAAAGGAGCAATAAAAAAATGAGCAAGCTACAAAAATTATAGACTACTAGTTTCTTATTGATGCTGTAACAAATAACTACAAACAGTGGTTTAAACAGCACACATTTATTATCTTGCAGTTCTGGATGCCAGAAGTCCTAAAATCAAGATGTCAGTGGGGCTGCATTTCTTCTGGAGCCTCTCGGGAAAAATCTATTTCCTTTCTTCTCCAGCTTCTAGAGGCTACCTGTGGTCCTTGGCCGGTGGCCCCTTCTGTCTTCTTCAAAGCCAGCTTCAACTCTCTCTCTTATCTCTGCTTTCATCTTTACATCTCCTTCTCTGACTCTCACTCTCCTTCCTCCCTCTTATAAAGACCCTGTGATTACACTGGGCCCACCCAGGTAATCCAGGATAATCTCCCCATCTGAAAATCCTTAATTTAATCACATCTGCAGGGTCTCTTTTTGCCATGTAAGGTTTTGGAAATAAAGATATGGACATCTTTGAGGAACCATTATTCTACCTAAATTAGGTAGAATTGCAAGATTCTAGTTCTTAATGCCTGACCCCATTAGGGATAAGTAAGAACCATGTCAGGTTGGTATACATAGTATTGTTATTTGCCAATACTCCCCTCTCTACCCTGCTTACCTCCCTACTCCTCCACCCTCCAGTCTGAGTCTCCCTTTAGAAAAGATCTTGCTGGCCACTCCTGAAAGGTAATTTCACTTCCCTGTACAAAGGCCTGTAGATGGAAACTGCCAGGTCCCATGTTATCAGAATCCGGTTCTATTTGCTTAATCTCATGCAGCTAAATATCTCCTCCTCTTCTGAGATGGTAGAATACTCGGTACGCAGGAATTATGTAAGTAATGAGCTATCAGATTCTCACCATTATTGAAATGAATTAAACAAACCCCTCTACCAGCTTAGTATAGACATTTGCTTTGTGTCAGTTGTTTTGGCAAATCATGACTTAGACAAAATTGTATCTGAGAAGAAGTAATTTCTCAAGCTTTCCTTGGATTCTCTAATGAAGGTGCCTTTCTTTTACCCATTTTATACTTATACTAACCATTTTGCCTTTTGTGGTGTTAGCAAGCACACCATGCTCTTCCTTTCTGTCAAAAACTTACCTAGCCATCAAGGTTTGTTCTGCATTGCCCTCCTCAGAGTGGCTTTTCCACATTCCCAGTTGCTTAGAGTTGGCATCAATTTTTATTCTATTGTACCTTTTCCATAGAACTTTGCATGTGTGTGCGTGCGTGTGTGTGTACCTGTGCACAAGTGTGTGATTTGAAAGTTGTATGGTATAAAAGGTTAAGGGCGTACACTTTGGAGGCAGACTGATTCAACTTTAAATCTTAGCTCTAACATTTATCAGCTGGGTGATCTTGGGCTTGTCGCTTTACTTCTCTGGGCCCCAATTTCGTCACGTGTAACCTGAGTTTGTGTGAGGTTTAAATGAGAAAATCTCTTAGACTAGTGCTTAGCTCACATTTTATGTGTTATGATTACTTATATTTGTCTCTCTGTGTTATAGTAGATTGTAAGCTATTAAAAGGCAATGGTGGGCTTCCCTGGTGGTGCAGTGGTTGAGAGTCCACCTGCCGATGCAGGGGACACGGGTTCGTGCCCTGGTCCGGGAAGATCCCACGTGCCGCAAAGTGGCTAGGCCCGTGAGCCATGGCTGCTGAGCCTGTGTGTCCGGAGCCTGTGCTCCACAACGGGAGAGGCCACAACAGTGAGAGGCCTGCGTACCACAAAAAAAAAAAAAAAAAAAGGCAATGGTGATGACAATATTTATGGTTATACAGTAGACAACGCTTGATACAGATCAGAAACATGAAAACTGTTGACTTAAATTCTATATAAGCTCTCATTCTGTATAGGCTTTCCCCTTGCCCTGTGTTCCCTGTCTCTGTAAATGGCATCCTCCTTCTCCTGTGTGCTGAAGTCCCAACCTGACTCGTTCTTTACCTCTTCCTTTTCCTTTCTCCTCTAATACCTGCCCTTGATCTGTCTATTCTTTCTGCCTCTATCGTCCCACCTCTGAATACCAAACCAGCCACTACAGTAGTCCATATGTGGTTTCTTTGGTTTCATTCTTGACATACAATCTATTTTCTAACCAGCTGCCCAAGTAACCTTTAAGACACATAAGTAAGATCATGGTGCCACCTTGCTTAAAACCCTCTCATTTCTTCTTTGTACTTTTTTTTTTTAACTGTCTGGCTTCTTTTTTTAAAATTAATTTTTATTGGAGTATAGTTGCTTTACAATGTTGTGTTAGTTTCTACTGTACAGCAAAGTGAATCAGCTATATGTATACATATAACCCCTCCTGTTTGGATTTCCTTCCCATTTAGATCACCACAGAGCACTGAGTAGAGTTCCCAGAGCTATACAGTAGATTCTCAGTTATCTATTTTATACATAGTATCAATAGTGTACATATGTACTTAGAATAACATCCATTCCCCTTATCCTGACCTACCAACCTTTCCACAGCCTGCTTTTCCAACCTCATCTTGCTCCTGTGGCATTCTCCCTACTCTTCATACTGTCCAGCGCCCTCCCACCTTAGGGCATATTGTTCTTTGTGGGTAGAGTGCTGAAGGCTTGCCATGTTTGTTTTGGACTGAGGCATTATAATTCCTTTCTGTTGTGGAGAGGATGCAGTCACCCAAGTGCCATGAGTTCTCTGCTGGTGTCTTTGGCACAAACGTGAAAGTTTAAGTCTTGGTTTTTGTTTCTTAATCAGGGTTCTCATTTTTTGGCATTAAAAGTACAAGCTCATTAGTGACTTTGGGGTATTGAAATTACTGAAGGCAGCAAAAGATCAGAGCTTTGAATGACATTCATACTCATGCCATTGTATTGAGACTTGTTTCCTGGCTTGCTGCTGGTTATTTTTCTTTATAGCCCCTTATTTGTTGCAGAGACTTGTTGCAATTGTTATAAATGTTTATATCTACTTATTAGAGTGATTACTTTGCATTTATGTCTCAGCAGTGTGCATACTGTAACTCATGCAAAATGTTAGCTGTTAAAAAAGACTGCTGGGCCTGAGTTAATTAAAAATACAGAGGAGGCTGAATCTTATTGTGGGTGTAGCATCAGGCTCTGTTTGGACAGGAGTTTTTATATATTATGAAGTAGAAAAGGCAGAAAATAAAAAAGAAGAAGAAAAGCATTGTATCTGGATAGAGCCACATGCTTGAACCACAGTTGCTAATTTTTATACAACAGAGTAGATGGTTTATGTTCAGTTATGATTCTCCTTTTCAGAAATTTATTCTCCAGCAAGCACTAGGCAGAATGTAGCTTTTTGTGCCGTTTCCAAATTTCTTTCTCTGTAGTCCTCCCCACTACCCGCACCCACCTATTATTTATTTATTTTTCTCCTCAGTGAAGGGCAGTGTTAGCAGCAGCAACAGCACTTGAATTAACCTAATTTCTTTTTCTGTGTGTTAGCAGAATGGTTCAAGGTCCAGAGCAAGGTGAATTTTTCTTAGACTATGCACACATTCTCTAACTGCAGAGATCACCCAAGGGCAAAAGTACCTATTGCTGAGAGCCATTAGGATCCCTTCCCTTCACTTCCTTTAAAAAGAGAGTTGCTTGATGCCTGAAACATGATATCTTTCTCTAACCCACATGGTTACAGGCAATTTCAACATATATGTTTTGGGGAGTTAATATATGATAACAGGCAATTCTAGACCTGCGTGGAAGGACTAATAGTATTCAATCCACATTTATGATGATAAATTGGTGACACATTTTCCAAAAATGGTGACATTGTGCTGTGCAAGTTAAAGTATTATTTTAAAAATCTTAGTGCTGGCTTTTAATGAGTCTAAAAATATTTCTTTTAATTCAAGGTAAAGCTCATTCAAGTTTTTGTTGTAGGAAAATTATTTTCTCTTCTATGCCCACCTTCTCAATGAGAAAAAAATGAGAGAATTATTGAGGATGATAAGAAAAATAAAAATTTTAAGATATTTAAAGGTTGTTATCTAATGGAATATAAGGATGTGAGAAAATTTTCTGATTTCCTGCTTGGGTGGTTGAGCTAGCAGTGTTACCATTAACTGAGGTAGGGAACATAAGAGAAGGACGGCTTGTGCAGACTAATTCTAAGCTGGGTCTAGTCTGTAGATCATTGAGTTGGAGACGCCCACCAGGCAATTAGATGTGTCTAAGTAATGAGGGTGATCGCTTATCCCATTGGTGCCAGAGTTGATTTCAGTCATCTAATTTGCTAGGTCATACACAGTCTTTTCTTCCCTTTCCACCCTACATTCTGTGACCTATCCAAAGCTGTATAAGAGGATGACATTCCCTGGTATAAGAGATGCTTTCTTTGGTCAAAGACCTATTTAGGAGTTGTAGTCATCTATAAGAACCTCCAACACGGGTCTGGAGTTCAGAAGTCAAAGCTGGCCGTTTAGATATAATTATTTTAGGCACCATCCATAGGCTAGTGGATGGCAAAAGGGAAACTTGCAAACAACCATCAGCTCAACTCACAGTTTATTAGCAGAGAAGACATGAGAGCAGCATGGGAGTCAGTGTATCTAAGCTAATGCTTCCTCCCTCCTGTTCCCTCATGGGCTATTGACAGGGTGGCTGCTAGGGTTAGTAATCTGGTTGTGGCAGGCAATCATCCAGGTCACAGAAAATTGCAGTCAGTACTATGAAGGATAAATACATCTATCATATGCATTATTAGCAGGTAATATTTCATCAGAGAATGGAGTTTTCAATGGGATAGCTGATAGCAGGAAGAGAGGTACTGGAGATGCTACAAACATCAGACCTCAAAAATCGTGTTTGACTATTGAAAAATGCATTGTTATGGAGGGAAAGGACTGATAAGAAAGTAGTGGGAAGTATATTTATTCTATTAAAACAGAATAATGGAGCAAAAGGATAAAGAGTAGCCAGGGATACATTGATAAGTAAACCAGTCTTACTGCTTTGGCTCATAGGATGTTTTTATTTTCTATTGAAGTTCTATCTTAAAAATAAAGATTCTTTTATTATGAAAACTCAATATCATTAGAGTTGGCAATAAAACATATTTGAAGTGCATGGCTTATCTTTTTGATAAATTGAAAGTGTCTGCATAATAATAAAGGGCTATTATGCTTATTGTTGTTGTTTTTAATATTTAATAGAGTGGGATACTTGGCTTCAAAATGCTTATCAACATATATCTATCTAGATACATAAATCTCCTATTATGTGTGCTGTTAAATATTATGTACATATTTATATATCTGGTAAGTGAAATTCAAGGAATTTTAAGAATCACAGCTAGTCTTTTTAGAACCATTATTTTAGTACTTTAACTTTTTTTCATGGATTATGCAACTTATTTTTCCAACTTATTATAGAAATATTTCACACTTTATTAATCTGTTCACTTTTAGTAACTGTTTTTCTGGTGTTCATAGACCTAACACCAATAAAATGCAAAATTGAAGACACCTACTCTCTCTAATGTTGGATTTTTTTAACACATATATTGATGTTTGCATTTAACCAAATAAAAAACAAATATTTTCATCATTTTTATGTTTATCTTGTATTTCAAATTCTAGACAATTTCTCACTAATATATTTGTTATACTTAAGAGGATTCCGGTAGACTGATAAAAAACCCTATTTTATGTTTATATATATGCATGTATATATTTATATACATATGTATTTAATTATAGAGATATCCTTGAGCCCATAAAGCATGACAGCAAAGCAGGTCAATTTCTTAAGCAACAGTATTTCATTCAGTACCTTGGTGGTTGTAATTAACATTTCTGTTTAGTTCTAATTATAGTTTTTGTACCACAGCCATTATGCTAATGGTGTTATTCAGTAGTATGTGAGATTGCATTCATTATCACTGGTGAATTAAACCTTTATTAAAGAAAAATTCCCACAGGCCTCATTCTGGAGTTAAGTAATTATTCATTTGGTTTTATCCTAGCAATTAGCTTATATACTGTAGCACTCATTATTGAGTTTCTATACCTCACTGAATGAGATTAACCCACCATGGTAAATAAATGCCTAACAGCTCCCAAGCTCACAATGTGTTGCTTTTTAAGCATATTATTATGTAACAAAATGAGGAATCAGAATGCACTGAAGCAGTATTCTGGCTTCCAACACATAATGTACTTGCTGGGAAGACCATGTTGGGCATTTTGTGTTTAATTCAGAATTTTAAAAAAAAATGCAGTTGAAGCCCTCCAATGCTAAGTTCACCTTTGTGGGTGTATGTTTTCCTTTGTTTAATTCCATTCCATTACTTGCTTGCTTGTTGAATTATGTGACTATGCCCATTTGATGTTGATAAAAGCCTTTTTCAATAGCACAGACTCTAAATAGAACATCCAATTAGATCTCCATTCCAAATGTATTTGGAGAGGGCTAGATCATTGAAGTCTTTTAGCTGGATGAGATCCTGAGCCATTCATTATAAATCACTAGACTTTGTTTGATCTATAGTTTTAGTAAAACTATTTTAAATTAACACTCTGCTTTTTACATAGCCATTCATGTCATCAAAATGTCCACCTTCTCACCGTCCTGTAGAAAAGCCCACCCATGTTTTCAAGTTTCCACATTCATTATCAGCTGATGTTACCTTTTGAGATGAAGTGTCTGCTATTACCTTTTCTCTTCTTGGGAATTAGTCTACCTACTCTGCCTCCTCTATTTTTTTCCAGAATTTACTTAGTTCACAAAACACTGCAAATTAAAGTATAAAATGGAGTCCTTTGGGGTCATATTTGCATCTTTTCAGTACCTAAGAAGAGAATTGTCACTTTTCTCTTTACACATTTTAATGCAATCTGGAGTCTGTATATTAAGGGACAACCTCAAAAACAGCAGTGTGAAGTTTGTTATCATGGCAATGATATATCTGGAAAGGTTCTATTAACAACTTTTCATAATGTATTTATATTCTGGACCTGAAATGAAAGTTATATGAAAATGAATTTCAAAGTTTGGTTGTTTCCAATTCCTAGTCTATCCCAAATACATTTTTGAAAAGTGAACAGCATTTTCATAGGGAGCATTTTTATCATCTTAAATTAGTTTGCTCATTTTAGCATAACTGTTTTTTTATGCCTGTTTTGCAACTAGGATATTTCTTATGGTACTGGATTATATTGGTAAGTATTTGTAAGGCAAATTAATATATTTATTTCTGAGTGCTATTTTTGAGTAAATAAATACTGCATGATAACCATATATTTTTCACATGAAATCCTTTACGGTATAGCAATACCAATAAACTCATACAAAGAGTTTTATGTGTTAAAAGAATCAACTATCAAGAAAAAAATCTATAAAAAAATCTATCATCTATCTATATCTATCTAATTATCTTTTAAAAACACTATTTTTAAATCATAGTGATCAGGGGAGGGTCTACTGATGGCATATTAACAATGCTTATCCTGTTTGAACAGAGGACTTTTACATGTCAGTAGTCATATAAAGATCATCCTTTAATATCTGTCAGTGGCCTATAATTGCAGATCTATTTGCTGCTCTTTTTCTTTTATACATCGTCTAATGTTTCTGCATACTTTATTTTCCTGGGTATCACCTTATTCCCTCTGTGGCAGTCATTATTCCAAAAGGTCTAGGCATGCAGCACACTATTTGATATCAAGCTTTCGTACAATCTCTTGAGCATCATCTTGGGCTGTTTGTACACGGCTGTCTTCCTCACTCCCTTTAGGATCCAGTGCACTGTGCCAGGCTGTCCCTCTGCAGGGGTACCCTTCTTGTTCTGCCCAGACCTTCACTCCATCACCCTGTGCCAGGCCAGAGGACTGCGGCTCGCCTACCTGGTGTGGATGCCTACCATGCTCAGTCTCATCTAGTGACTTTAGGACTGCCTTGTTCAGGAAAGGAGAAGAAGAAGAGGGGACTCCCTGAATTCTTACCTTGGCTCTGCCACTTAAAATTGGTGTGACCTGTAAATGTTAGTTTACTGTTTCCCAGGGTCCTCTTCCTTTAAAGGAAGTAATGAGTACCTTTCTCTTAGAGTTGCTAAGAAGATCAAAGGCATTGATAGGTGTTAAGCCCTTAGAACAGTGATTGGCAAAGAATAAATACCCCCAAATGATAGAAGTTTATAATTATGATCATCATTATTATTTTAAAATTTAAGTGACATGCCCAACATATCATAACTGAGGCCATGTGGCAGAACCAGGACTGGAAGAGTGTTTTTCCCTCTATACACCAGGCCACTGGGGATGAACACTTTTGAAAAATACATAGTTTATCTTACTGAATTTCTATCTCATACTTAAGCTAATAGGGTCAATATGGTCAGTCATTGGCATTAAGTGACTCAAATATGAATTATTCCTATTAAACTCTAAAGAGTTTTCTATTCCTGCTATGATATTTTCTCTCCAGCAACACTTGTCCATATTTTGAGACAGAGAGAAACTGAATGATTCTTTACTTCTAAGATCTGGAATTCTTGCCTCCTTTGAGTCTATTGAAACTAAGACTCACCTTTACCATCATCAACTGATATTTATTAAATGGCTATTTTATTAGTAGTTTAGGAGATATAGTGTATAGTCTGCAAGGTTACATTTTACTTGGAAAAATAACAAGCATATATATTCCAAGTATCCCCAGTCATCATCAACCTGTAGGTACAAATGAAGTTGCATTAATGTTAATACCCAAATTTCACCTACTTATAACCTGAACTAATTGCAAGGAGTTCTGTAAGTATCAGGAAATCTCACCCCGTACATTCCTGGAAGATCCAGAAGGACTCTTTTAGATTCTCATGAACAAGAGCACTTGTGCCCTCCTTTTGTCCTCAGATCCCTTGAGGGAGGCTCAGGCCATTGTGCTATTGCCTGCTGCTGTACTCCCCATGAAATTGCTCATGAGTGTGTCTCCTGGTGGTTCAAAGCAGCAGAACTGTAGAGGAACCAAACATATTATGTTCCCTCTAAGCCTCACTGAGCCAGAACTTTGTGTGTTTGGTGCCTTAATGGGAAGACTGCCCCTCTGGCTAATTATGTATTATGACATCCTTGTGACTTGGTACCTGAACTGCAGAGTTTGTGCCCCATGTATCATAATGCCCTGTAGCCGTTTGCTATATTCAGGCCCACAACTCTTGTTCCAGGCTGGGGAATCGCTCCAGGCTGTCAGAATGTAGGAGTCTGAGAGATCTACATCCTCTCAAATGGCTACAATCTCGTACCTGCCATTATCCAGACAAGAAACACCAGTCCTATGATGGCTAAAACTGCTGCCCACCTCCTATCAAAGACTGTTGAAACTTGCTCACTAACTTCTTGTCACAGTGGCTTTCTTTCTGTTCTTTGAACATGCCTTAGAGGCTTTTCACATGCTTCTCCACTATCTAAAATTATAATGATAATATTAATAGACAATACTTATTGCACACTAACTCTATTCCTGGCACTATTCTAAGTAACTTATAGGTATTTACTTATCTCATTCCTCAAAATAACTCCATAAGTGTTATAACCATTTAGAGATTAATAAGACACATAGCTTAAGAAAGGTTCATACATTAGAAGGTGTAGAGTCAGGATCTGAAGCCAGGTAGTGAGATGCCAGAGCCCTGCACCTTGCATACCACACTAAGCTGTCCATGGCCTTCTGCATGGCCCACTCTCTCTCTCTGTCCCTTCACTGCTATCTGGAATGATCTTGTTTACCATTTTGCTATAGTTATTGTTTCTTTTAAGAATATAAGTTGCCTGGGCTTCCCTGGTGGCGCAGTGGTTGAGAGTCTGCCTGCCGATGCAGGGGGCACGGGCTCGTGACCCGGTCCGGGAAGATCCCACATGCCGTGGAGCAGCTGGGCCTGTGAGCCATGGCCGCTAAGCCTGCACATCCAGAGCCTGTGCTCTGCAATGGGAGAGGCCACAACAGTGAGAGGCCCGCGTACCACAAAAAAAAGAAAAGAAAAAAAGAATATAAGCTGCCTAATAACAAACATGTATAGTCCTGTGTTCCAGAAGATATTCTAAATGCTTCACATAGACTAAGTCATATAATCCTCAAACTTATTAGAAAGGTGTATTATATATTACAGATGTGACAGTCAAAGTTTAGAAATGTAAAGTAACTTGCCCAAGGTCACACAGCTAATAACTGTTGTAGCCAGAATTTAAAGCCATGCGGGCTGGCTCCAGAGTCAGTGCTACTAACCATCCAACATCTACTACTTCCTAGTGAAGGGAGGGACCTGCTTCTTTAAGGTCTCGCTGGATCATCAGCCCTGGAACCCATGGGGATGCTTAATATTTGTTCAGCTGTTAAGTAAATGAATTAACCCATCTTTTCATCAGTCAACATGCAAAGTATAGGCCCTCGGCCCAATAATATTTTACTTTTCTTTCCCTGATTCTTTCCCTGATTCATCTCCTCTCACTTTATGATAGCCTACCCTTGGAGCTGCTGGTACCCCAGTCATCCAACCCTGCAATATCCTCACTCTTGTATGTAGTTTCTTTAGCTCCTGGACTTACTATGAATGTGGCTCTCCCCTGAACATGCCAGTTCTCTCGTAACCCTTTCAAGTATTGGCTCTTTGTTTTCTTAAGATCCAGATACCTCAGAGCAAGATATGGGATTGAAATGTTTCTGACATCCCACTTTTGCTTGCAGACCATTAAGTCCTTCTTGTAAAAGATTTTGTTTTAAAAGGTCTGTGCCATTTGACCATACCACTCACACCACCCAGCATCTGCCACACCACACACAACTATTTTTGCCAATATACCCCCCAAAATCATACCTTCCATCATAAGTGCTCCATTTCTGTTTGCATTTATCTGTGAGACTATTTGATTTGACGTGTGTCTCCTCCCAGCCCCCACCAGACAGTAAAGCCCTGTGAAGTTAAGAGCCATGTCTATGTTTGCTTCCTTATATACCCCAATTTCCGAGAAAAGTGTTTGGTACAAAGTAAATGCTCAATAAATATCCACCTCCTGGTTATTCATGTTTCTTCCCCTTCTCAGCAGAGAGGAATTTCTTCTTTGAAGGCTCCCTTACCCTTGTGCAAATCAGCTCTTGTTAACAGGCCCCTGGCAGATCACAGCCTGCCAGTTCATCAGAAAATGCCTAAAAGTCAGTCCTGGTTTAGGTTTATCTGAGACATGAAAACATAACTTTAATAGAAAGTAGTCTAAGATAAGCCCCAATGAACATCATCAATTGATTTATCAAAGACAGGAGTAAGGGCTTTCAGATCCTTAGTTTTAACTTTATGAACACAGCCATATTTCACAAAACAATATCTTTTAGTAGATGTATGACCTAATGCTTATTTTCCCCTGAAATTCGTGTCTTTGTTATGTGATTAAACAAAAATGAAGAGAATTTGGGACAGCGCTGATGGCATGTAAACTTCCAAGTAGCCAGCTGTCTTCCCAGAAACCAGATTTCTCTCCTTCCTCTATTTGTGAGACTCCTTTCAATTTAATTTCCATTTAATGTAGTACAAAGCTTTGTAGATTGTTATTCAAATAAAAGGTTGCTATTATTGTACTAATAGGAATATAATTAAATAGCAAGAGGACTCAATGCTACTGATCTGAGATGGGTTCCTGGGTCTGACGGGCAGGGAGGTGTGCCCTCTCAGTTTTTTTCATATCTGGCTCATCACGTTTCTTATAACTGGCTAAAAGGAAAAAAAAAATTAAGGAAATTTCTCTCCCTACAACTTATACCAAATCTAGTCTGTTAGAAGATATCTGGAATCTGACTTCCTTGGACCTTTAAAATAATTAGCAATTTATTTATTTTTTTCTAGGTTACAAAGGATACACTAATACAAACTTCTACTGCATTTTCAGGCCTATATTCCCAGACTCTTCTTGCCTTTAGGTGGACTCAGAGAGTGACTATGCTGAAAGTGACACAGCCCAATCTCACTGCATGTCACTTAAGACTTAGTAATGCTTTGATCACTTTCTATCTTTAAGATAAAGTCAATTTACCTATACATTAATTTAGTTTCATACTGTAATATAAGTCCTCACTCATAATATAAAACCAGCCTTCTTCCTGCCACTCTGGGGAGCTTAAGTAAAGAGACTCAGATTTATTTTGAATTTTTTACCCTACTATCAGGCAAACAGGCTCATTGTTCCTTACAAGAAATGTTCATGCTTTTGTTACTTCCATCAGTTACCCTGTCTTCCTCTTGCTACCATAGATGCTCCAATTGATTCATGTTCCAGTCTTAAGTTGGTCCATTCAGTTGTGCCCTAGATCCAGCACCATCTTGCCTTCTTAAGGACATTGCTCCAGCAACCCTGATCTCTCTCTCCAAACCATCAATCTTCGTTTTTACTGGATATTTCCCATCAGTATACAAACATGCTGCTGTTTCTCCCATGCTAAAAAAAAAATAAAGTTTCTTCCTCTGTTAGTTCCCACTTCTTTTGCAGCAAACTTTCTTGAAAGAGTTGCCTACACTCCTTGTCTTTGATTTCCTCTCCATTTATTGTCTTTCAAACCCACTATTGTCAGGCTCTCATGTCCCTTCCTCCCCATTACTCTAAAGACACTGTTCTTGTCAAGGTCACCAAAAGCCTTCATTCTGCTAAATCCAGTTGTCATCTTACTTGGCCTATAAACATCATTTCCCACAACTGGTTATTCCATTCTCCTGGATAGACTTATTTTTTTTGTTGTTGTTCAAAGACATCTCCTGGTTTTCCTCCCCTCTCTCTGTCTTTTCTTTATCTGTCCCCTTTGCTGATTCCTCATCTTCTTCCTACCACCTTAGTATTGCAATTCCCTGAGCCTCAGTCCTTGGCCCTCCTACCTTCTCTATTCATACTCACTCCCTTGGTGATCTGTTCCATCTCACAGCTTTAAATATGTTGACCACTCGCAAATTTCCATTTGCGGCCCAGACCTCTCTCCCGACTCCAGGATCATTTGTCTGCCTAGTCAATATATCCACTTCAGATTCAGTAAGAGATTCAGATTCTCCTATTCAATATATCCAAAATAAATTGCTGATCTTCTGGTTCAAATTGGCCCCACTTACGTTCTTGCCAGTGCCATTCTTCCCATTGCTCCAAGGCAATCCAGGGGCATCCTTGACTCCTCCGTTTCTCTTATCCCAGCATCTAATCTATCAGGAAATCCTATTGGCTGTACCTTCAATTATATCTGACTACTACTAAGCTCTGCTTTCACACCCTAGTCTGAGCATCATCTCACTTGGATTACTGCAATAGCGTCATCACTCGCTGCCCTGATGCTACCCCTGCCTCTCCCTGCCACAGTCTATTTCCAACACAGCAGCCAGAATGATCCTTTAAAAATATGTAAGGTCGTGTCTTTACTCTGGTCAAAACCCTTCTTCAGTTTCCCACTCAGCTCAGTAAAGACCAAAGCCCTTTCAATAGCCTTTAAAACCTTGCGTGATCTGCCCCCCTGAAACACTCTGTCTCCATCTCTTACTATTTTCCTCCCCACTCACTCTGCTCCTTATTTTTTCTTAAACACAACAGCCATACACAGACCATTCCTTCTTCTTGGAATATTCCTTACCCTGATATTCAGCTGGCTAACTTCTCTATCTCCTTCAAGTCTTAGTTGAATTGATACCTTCTCAGTTACATTTACTCTAGTCATTTTATTTTGCAATACCCTCTCCTGATCCCTAAACTTTTTATCCCCCTTTCCCTACTCTGTCATTCTTTGGATTACTTTCCATATTTATTACCTTCTAACATACCATCCTGGATATTTTTCATTTGCTCCTTCAGAGCCATTCTCTACCCTGCTGTATGCCCTGGGATAGTAAAATGTATGAACCACATCAGTAGGCTCCCTAGTCCTTCAGGTTCCAGTTGAGTGTAGCCAATGGGAGGCAACAGCGCTAGATCAGAGGGGAGAAAGGGAATGAGGCTGAGGTATTTATTTCCCCGGCTCCTTCCCTGCTGTGTCTCTACCATTGGCTGTTCTTCTCTACTGAAAGCCACATGGCCCTTTCTGAGTTCTGATAACTATGCTCTTTGCTTTTTCCATTGGGCCTTCCATATAACAGCTCCCTGAAATTGCTTCCCTGGGATTTTGCATCAGCCCTTGTTGGTTTCCCTAAACCTTGCCCTTACCTTTTTAAAGAAGTGTTTTCATTAAGTATGTCATCTGTTTTCTACTGAGATCCTAGTTGAAATGTACTTATTTATTTTCTGTATTCCATAACAGTGACCGTTGACTGTTTTGTTTGTTGAACAGTACCTGGCACACAGTATACACTCAATACATATCTGTTGTTAGTATGAATAAGCAAATGAATTGAGAATTCTCATCATGTCTTTTCTCCTTCCTATAATAATGTGGTTCTCTATACCCTTATTCAGATATTCTCCCAAATTTAAGATCATAGCTTATCAGTGTTGGAAAGTATGTTTGTGGGCCTCTATTCTCATGCTCAACAATCCTGAAAAGTGATTATCTGGCCACACAGCCAGTGTCAGAACACTATTGCCTGTGACAGAATATTTTCATTTTCAAACATCACTAATTATTAAATAATATGTCATTACACTGAGTGAAAACTTCTCTCTCTGAAATTCACATCCTTTTCTCCTAATTCTGCCATCTTGCCTGTCTTTCCTCTGGCATTTTTCCTAACATTTGTACATAGCTGCCAGGGCCCTCTGCGATTTTACTCTTTTTTATATATATATATAATTTTTATTGGAGTGTAGTTGATTTACAATGTTGTGTTAGTTTCAGGTGTACAGCAAAGTGAATCTGTTATACATATATCCACTCTTTTATAGATTCTTTTCCCATAAGGTCATTACAGAGTATTGAGTAGAATTCCCTGTGCTATACAGTAGGTTCTTATTAGTTATCTATTTTATATATAGCAGTGTGTATATATCAATCCCAATCTCCCAATTTATCCCTCCCCTCCTTCCCCCGGTAGCCATTCGTTTATTTTCTACATCTGTAACTCTGTTTCTGTTTTGTAGGTAAGTTAATTTGTAGCCTTTTTTTAGATTCCACATATAAGTGATATCATGTGATATTTGTCTTTGTCTGGCTTACTTCACTTAGTATGATAATCTCTAGGTCCATCCATGTTGCTGCAGATGGCATTATTTCATTCTTTTTTATGGCTGAGTAATACTCCACTGTATATATGTACCACATCTTCTTTATCCATTCCTCTGTTAATGGACACAACTTTACTATTCTTGAAGGTAAGCATCCCAGCTCTTTTCTGATAAACAGTACAATAATCCTTGGAACCTTCCTTTGGTCGTGTTCCTCTTGATAAAAAGTCTGCAAAAAGTGTAATGCATAGAATTTAGTATATCATTTCAGATGTGGCCTGACCCATACAGAAGAAAACAGAGCAGACATCTCCTTTGATCAGATTATCGCATTTGCATTAGTGCAAACTAAGGAAGCACTAGTTAATTGAATGTTATTATTATACCTCAGTTATGCACCAAGCATGAAGAAAGGCTCTCAGGCTATATGATACGTGCAACAGACTTCCTTCACTGGAGAGGCTTGCAGCCTAGCGGGAGGGATCTAGACAGATAAACAAGTGAGAGTAATGGTGTGTCCTAGCTGGTATGATGGACGTGTGCACGTAGAATTGTTCAAAACCACATCACATGTTGATTTACTGAAGCAATATTTATGGCAGTGAAAAAGATATTGAGTCAGCCTAGATTTTGATTCTACTGTATTCAACATTGTCAATTTGTTTACTTTTTGAAAATCTGATGAGCAAAACTAGATTTCAGTTGTTTCAATGTATTCTTCTCTGGTTGTAAACAAGGTTGACATTCACATCTTCATTAGCCATTCATATATCTTCTGCAGTTAAGTTTTGATAATTATTTTTTACTATTTCTCTATTTGTTAGATTTTAAAAATTGATTTGTTAGAGCTCTTAGTTACTAAGACTAATCCTTTGTTATATAGGTTGCAAATATTTTCTCATTATTTGTATATGGTTGGATATGCTATATATATATATATTTTTTCTTTTTTTTTGCGGTACGTGGGCCTCTCACTGTTGTGGCCTCTCCCATTGCGGAGCACAGGCTCCGGACGCGCAGGCTCAGTGACTATGGCTCACGGGCCCAGCTGCTCCGCGTTATGTGGGATCTTCCCAGACCGGGGCACGAATCTGTGTCCCCTGCATCGGCAGGTGGGCTCTCAACCACTGCGCCACCAGGGAAGCCCGATATGCTATATTTTTATTATCATTTGGTTCAAAATATGTTCTACTTTCTATTGAGATCTCTCTCTCTATCACCTATCATTTATCTGAGAGTACAATACTTAATTTCCAAACATTTGTGGATTTACCAGTTATCTTTTTAAAAAAATTGATTTCTAACTTAATTTCACTGTGGTCAGAAAACATACTTTCAATTATTTTATCCCTTTAACATCTGTTGCAATTTGCCTTACGGCCCAGGATATGGTCATTTTTGGTAAATGTGCTATGTGCAATTTGAAAAGAATGTGTATTTTAGGTCAAGCTTGTTAATTATGTTGTTCAGATCTTCTATAATCTTGCTGATTATTTTATTGAAGTATAATTTACAATATTTTATTAGTTTCAGGTATTCAGCATTGTGATTCAGTAGATTTACAGATTATACTCCATTAAAATTTATTATAAGATAATGGCTCTAATTCCCTGTGCTATACAATATATCCTTGTTGCTTATCTATTTTATACACAGTAGTTGTATCTGTTAATCCCATACCCCTAATTTGCCCCTCCCCCCTTCATTCTCCCTTTTGGTAACCACTAGTTTGTTTTCTATATCTGTGAGTCTGTTTCCATTTTGCATATACATTCACTTGTAAATATTTTTTAGATTCCACATATAAGTGATATCATACAGTATTTGTCTTTGTTTGACTTATTTCACTAAGCATAATATTCTCTGGGTCCATCTATGTTGCTGCAAATGACAGAATTTTATTCTTTTTATGGCTGAGTAATATTCTATTGTATATATGCATACCACATCTTGTTTTTCCATTCATCTGTTGACGGGCACTTGGGTTGCTTCTGTGTCTTGGCTGTTGTAACTAGTGCTGCTATGAACATTGGGGTGCATGAATCTTTTCAAATTCATGTTTTTGTTTTTTCTGGACATATATTGAGGAGTGGAATTGCTGGATCATATGGTAGTTCTATTTTCAGTTTTTTTGAGGCACATCCATACTGTTTTCCACAGTGGCTGCACCAATTTACATTCCCACCAATAGTGTACAAGGATTCTCTTTTCTCCACATCCTCTCCAGTGTTTGTTATTTGTAGACTTTTTGATGATAGCCATTCTGAAAGGTATGATGTGATATTTCATTGTTTTGATTTGCATTTCTCTGATAATTAGAGATGCTGAGCATTTTTCATATGCCTGTAAATCATCTGTATGTCTTCTTTGGAGAAGTATCTCTTCAGGTCTTCTGCCCATTTTTTGAGTGGGTTGTTTATTTTTTTGATATTGAGTTGTATCAGCTGTTTATATATTTTGTATATTAATGCCTTGTAAGTGATATCATTTGCAAATATTTTCTCACACTCAGTAGGTTATCTTTTCATTTTGTCAATGATTTCCTTTGGTGTGCAAAAGCTTTTAAGTTTAGTTAGGTCCTATTTGTTTATTTTTACTTTTATTTCTTTTGCCTTAGGTTCAACTTGTGAAGATTTCCTAATTTTGTTTGTTTGAATAGATTTTTTTTTCATTTTTCAAGAATAAGTTAGTTGGGTATAAAGTTCTAGCCAGGTATTCATTTGCTTCAAATTTTGATGATTTAATTCCACTATATTTAGGCTTCCATTATATTATTAATAAGTCAGGCCAGTCTTATTTTTCCTCTCTTGAAGGAAATGTTACTTTTTTCTGTGTTCTTTTATCATCTTGGTTTTGATTTTTAGAAAATTGTTATCCATACTTACATATAATTTGCTTTGTAGTTATAATTCTTGGGTTTCTTAGTGCTTCCTGAATTTCTGGTTTGATTTTTGAGTTTCTCATTATCTCTCTTCTTTCCTTCTGAGATTTCATTACATATGTGTTACAGTTTTACATTTTCCACAAATATTTTTATACCTTTTTCTGTGAATTTAATTTTTTGCTCATCTTGTTAATTGGGCACACGTTGTGATACATACACATGCATGCCTGGATGCGTGCACTCACACCTATACCAGTGTATATTTTTCTGATTCAGCTCTAAGTGATTTACATAAGGATGTCATCTCATTTTGGAGTAAAGTGAAATAATTTAATAACGTTCCTCCAGCTATCTTGTATCAACCTCCACCACACATTTCTATGCTGGGAATACATTTATATTAATGATGTCTCAGTATAATGCAGTAATGTTTCTGTCACTTCCAGTTACTAAACCACCCTCATTTCAGTTTGGTAAGACTCTGACCAACTAATTTTATATTTACAATCTTAGAAACTAAGCCCCCCTCCTTTCTCACACAGGTTGACCTGTGAGTTAGAAAGGTGGAATGAAAATTGGTAAAGATGCATGGTTTGTACTTTCACTTTCCCATACCTTCTCCTGGGCAATTACTGTCCTAATGTTGGGCAGGAGTGGGGTTAGGAAAGGCAGTGATGGCCTAATTTAACTTCCTGTGCCAAGGTTGGTGGTATCTGTTGTTCTAGCTTATTGTATATAGATGTAGTATCTGTGGTGAGAGCTTCATAAAGACTCCCTGGAGAAAGGCTCATACCCAAGAAGCCCCTATAGGCTTTGATGGCCCTTTGCTAGGATGTACTACATCTTCTGTTGTTGGTGTCTTGGTATATTCCTCTAATGCTCAGATGTGTTTGCATGATTCTTTCAGCGTCTGAGGCAAAACTTGGCCACACATTCCTCCCCTGCCTCCTCCCAATCCGTCTGTGCTCCTTGATCTCACAGAAAATGGGGACATAGGAGGCAGCCCTCCTTTTGCCACCTGCATGTTCTATCATGTAGTTTTTCATTATTCCCCCATGTTCTTTTCCCCTGCTCCAGTAGCACAGAGCAGGTCTGTAAGCATAGTGCCTAACAGAAAGCCAACTACAACCCAAAAAGCCAATTTCCCTTTTTGAAGAGGCCACCATTATTTACAATCAATTCTTTGGACTCTTTCTCATTTGACTTTGGGAAGGTTCCCAGAAGGAGGTGAGAAGGAACAACTTTCCTAAAGTGGTCTTTCCTCAGAGGCGCCTTTATTTCTCCCAGTGGCTGTGGTGGTTGTCTAGTGAGGTAAGTCTTAGGGGAGTTAGAACTGGTTCTAGAGTATACATCACTCAGCACGCCCTGAGGGGAGATAGCCTCAACAGTAATACGTAGCTTTCTAAACTTAAAATGTAGTGTCTCAGTTTCTCATACTCACCTGGAGTCTTAGTTACCTATTTTGTCCCTTGGCTCCTAATATCATTCCATTATACATAGAAACGCTATGTTTTTAGTGACAATGCCACAAAGGTTTATGTGGACTTGGAGACCAATTAAAAGCATGTGTATTATTTATATAAACTGTGCTTTTCAAGCCACATATTTCACATTTTCTGTTAAGTAATTTGTTTAAAAACCAAAATGTAAAACTATTTTTCTCTTCATTGAAGTTTTTTCCTTATCCAATAGTCTAAGAAATGGTACACAAAGATTAGCATTTAAATGTCATTTCTTCTTTTTCTTTACATATCATCTTGAATATGTTGTTAGTTCTTATATTAATGGTTTGTGTACTCGCACAAGATGGTTAGTAACACAGAGATAATGAAAATGGGGGGGGACAAAAACGAAAATAAAATCATGGTTTTCTTCCATCTGTATCTCTATGTACATCTAGACTTCATGACTCTTCCTATTTATCTTTATATTATGATTTTTATTTGTAAACTACCAAGAGGTTAGGGGAGGACCTGGATCTGAGATATCTAATATGATATTCAATTAATCAAAATTTTAAAAATTCAGGGGCTACACTAATATGTATAAAATGGATAACTAATAAGAACCTGCTGTATAAAAAATTAAATTAAATTAAATTTAAAAATTAAAAAAAAAATGCAGGGCCTTCCCTGGTGGCACAGTGGTTGAGAGTCTGCCTGCCAATGCAGGGGACATAGGTTTGAACCCTGGTCCGGAAAGATCCCACATGCCACGGAGCAAGTAAGCCCGTGTGCCACAACTACTGAGCCTGCACTCTAGAGTCCGTGAGCCACAACTACTGAAGCCCACGTGCCTAGAGCCCGTGCTCTGCAACAAGAGAAGCCACCACAATGAGAAGCCTACACACCGCAAATAAGAGTAGCCCCCGCTCTCTACAACTAGAGAAAGCCCGTGTGCATCAACAAAGACCCAACACAGCCAAAAATAAATAAATAAAATAAATTTATTTATTTAAAAATTTTAATTCAGTTCCTTAGTCACACTAATCACATTTCTAGTACTCAAGAGCCACAAGTTCCCAATGGCTACCATTTTGGGCAGCACAGATATAGAACATTTCCAACACCCCAGGAAGTTCTATTAAGTAGTGTTGATCACATAAAACTAGAACCCTGAGACAGGATGTAGATCTCCTGTGTCAGGCAAGACAATCTCCAAAGGTTCCAACAAAAACTATAATTGGAGGTACAATTAGACAAGTTAAGTCTGCATGAGAAAGGCTTAGTTGTTTGCCATAGGTAAGAAAGGCATGACATCTGAGGGTATAGGCAATAGTCAGAGGTCAAGACAAGGAAATCAGACCAGTCTGGCAAGAGAGTGGCTTTAGGGGCTGGGTGCCTAGTCCAGAAAGCTCCAGCAAGATCCAAGCAGGATAAGTTCTAATCCTTGATAGGACTAGACACATATAAGATATTGTGTCAAGAATTTAGTTAGGGGGACAGGAAAAATCCCCTGGGTGCTGGATTTGGAGTAATTTTAAGATGAAGACTGTGGTTTATTTATGAGGAACTAGTCTGGAAGCCAATTAGTAGAATTAAATTATAATCTTAGAATAGGACTAATTTGAGAGCAATTCAACTCCCTCTGATTAAGAATGTGATGTAAAGCAGAACCCTGAGGTAGGGTTTAGTGTCCTTTCTGTGGGGTGATAGGTATGCACAGTCTGAGATCAGTAGTTCATTTTATTTAGCTGAGTAGCAATATTTACATATACAATAAAAGAGGGAAAAGATGAATACCACCAAGCTTTATGATTCTACCTCCGTACCCAACCTAGAAAGAAATATGCAGTTTACCCTAATTTCTTATCTGATGAGCTACTTTGAGATTCAAGTTTTCTTTCCAAGTAGTGTGATTAGGAACTTTCTAAAAAGTTTCCTACTTATCAGTTCTACTGGTGTTATTTTCATGTTTTACTTTTCAACTTTTTTTTAAAGCTTAGTCTGTGTTATTTCTCCAGAAATGCTGAACATCTAGTATGACAATTGTAATCATTCTTTTATATTCACTAGGATTTTAAGGTTGGTTCTCAGCCATCATATTTTGAAATACCATACTTGCTTTAAGTTACCTAATCAAAATGTTATAGGTATCTTATAAAAGAACAATGAGTTCATTTTAAAGGGAAACAAAATAAAAACCTATATGCTTAGTACTGAGATAGTAGTTACAATAATGCACTATATAGGGACTTATAATTTAGCCATCATGATTTCATAATCAATTGTTCCCCATTCCTCAGGGATTAAGAATATGGTTTCCATGGTAATTCTGGATTCTAAAAATGCTCATCTTTTCCCTAAATGAATAGTAAATAGTTTGAATAGAAAATGACCTGTTAACCAGAGTTATGCTTTAGTGTTATAAGAAGGAGAAATACACTACCTCTTTAAAAATAGAATAGACCATAATAGGTTCCAAGTCTGTAAAATCACAACCCCTTGATTGCCAGTGTTAACAAAAGCTTGTTCTTTAATTACCTATATTGCATTCAGCTTCTGTTTCCTTCCAAAACCCAATTATGGGTAATAGCAGCGGTAAGCTGTACTCCTGTTCTTTATGGCAGTTCATTTTAAAGTGCTCTGTTTGATCATCGTTTGCCTTCATGACTTAATGAATCAGGTTCAGATTTTCATTGGACACTTCCAGTTTAGTAGTCTTCACCTTGCCTGTGTATATAAACGGAACTGTTATGTAATATGGCTGTCTTTTTATATTTCCTAACCAGAGGCTGTTCCCTCAGTGATGGAAATCATGCTATTTTCCTAAGTACTTTCTAACAGTTTTTTTTTTTAAATGCAGTAATTCCAGTGCCTCACAGCAAAGGGATATTTTGAAATTTGTAGAAAAGAGATGGAGAACTTTTATTTATCCCTTCCTCCCACAGATCCATTTTCTCCCAGTGTGTTGTTCATTGCCTAATCATTCTCTGCAGCTCAGATTCATATGTTCTCCTGCAGAGACTAGCAGTCTGCCTTCTAGAGTTGAATCCAGAATAATTCAGCAGTCTAATTTCTGATTTAATTTTGCTTCTGTCCAACTGTGGTGTAAACCTAGCTCTGAGAACTGAATAACTTGTGGCACTTTGCCTCAGTTGAAAATACTTATGTCTGTATTCCTCATGTACATTGTTTCCATTGTTTCCATGAGTCATTGTTTCCATGATAACTAATGGGATCCAGTGGAAAATGGAGAAAAAGACACATGTAAGATAAACAAGAAAAGACAGAAATTCAAACAGTAGGAAACCTATTGCTTTATTGAAAATTAACTTCCGTATACTGTATGTACGTGGTAGGTGCTATTGTGAGATGGGAAAAGATGAGTAGTTTTTCATTTGCATCCATCCCTCTAATGCTCCTTCTTCTGCCTCCCATGTCTTTAGAATAGTCAAGGAAACACATGCACAGTGAGACAATGGGGCTGGCCTGCCACTCTCTACTGTTTTTTGTCACTATTTTGACTGAGTCATTTTCTGAAGAAAGGTCATTCTGATTTTGATGTATCCCTGAAAAAGACCCTTCCCCTGTATTGGTTAGTCAGCCTGGTAGAACCTTTCCACTCAGTGTTCATTGATATCAGCAACACTGATGTCATTTGGGCTTATGTTAGAAATGCATGATCTCAATCTCCACCTCGGACCTACCAAATCATGGTGTGCATTTGGGCAGCACAGATATAGAACATTCCGTTGATAAGATCTCCAAAGAATTCATAGATGACTTAATAGACATTACACATAAACCCTTTTAGGTACAATGTATCTAGAGAGGTACATAATATATATGCAATAAAGCCTGTAAAAACATCTGATTTTTATAGGGTAGGAAGGATCTCTACTTTCTCATTTACTAATGCTTTATTTCATTTTTGGGTTTTTTTCTTTACTATTTGTTTTTTCATTTTAGATTTTAAAAAATTTTATTGAAGTATAGTTGATTTCAATGTTTCAGGTGTACAGCAAAGTGATTCAGTTTTATTCTTTTCCAGATTCTTTCCCATTATTGGTTATTACAATATATTAAATATAGTTCCCTGGGCTATACAGTGGGTCCTTGTTGTTTATTTATTTAATATATAGTAGTGTATATCTGCTAATCCCAAATCCTTAATTTATCCCCTCCCCTTTGGTAACCATAGGTTTGTTTTCTACGTCTGTGAGGCTATTTCTGTTCTGTAAATAAGTTCCTTTGAATTATTTTTTTTAGATTCCACATATAAGTGATATCAGACGATATTTGTCTTTGTATGACTTACTTCATTTAGTATGATAATCTCTAGGTCCATCCATGTTGCTGCAAATGGCATTATTTCACTCTTTTATGTCTGAGTAATATTCCACTGTGTATATATATACCACATCTTCTTTATCCATTTATCTGTTGATGGACATTTAGGTTGCTTCCTGTCTTGGATAGTGCTGCTATGAACATTGGTGTGCATGTACCTTTTCGAATTAGAGTTTTCATCTTTCCCAGATACACACCGAGGAATGGGATTGCTGGGTCATATGGTAGCTCTATTTTTAGTTCTTAAAGGAACCTCTGTACTGTTCTCCATAGTGGCTGCACCAATTTACATTCTCACCAACAGTGTAGGAGGATTCCTTTTCTCTGCACTCTCTCCAGCATTTATTATCTGTAGACTTTTTGATGATGGCCATTCTGACTGGTGTGAGGTGATACCTCACTGTAGTTTTGATTTGCATTTCTCTAATAATTAAAAGAAGGCTCATTTGGAATAGAAGTTTGCTTCAGTTCTCAGGCTTCTATATCTTCCCTCTAGCTTAGATTTGGGGTTTCTTCAAGTAGTCCTAAGGTAACTAATATTTACCTTCTATCCAAGCCACAGCCATTTTGACCATTTATATTCTGGGCATATGTTTTCTCTAAAACCTCTTCACTCTTTAGTCATTTATCACTTCTTTTCCTAGATAGTATAATAAGCAACCTCATAGGATGATGCAAGACAAGATATTTCTATTAGGACGAATCCAAGTTTTGATAAAATTCAGTCATTTTTTTTTCTTCTTTTTTTTCTTTTTTGCGGTACGCGGGCCTCTCACTGTTGTGGCCTCTCCCGTTGCGGAGCACAGGCTCCGGACGCGCAGGCCCAGCGGCCATGGCTCACGGGCCCAGCCGCTCCGCGCATGTGGGATTTTCCCGGACCAGGGCACGAACCCGCGTTCTCTGCATCGGCAGGTGGACTCTCAACCACTGTGCCACCAGGGAAGCCCAAATTCAGTCATTTTTAATGGAAATTTCTTCTCTTGAAAATGATCCAGGGACTTTCCTCGTGGTGCAGTGGTTGAGAATCTGCCTATGCAGGGGACGTGGGTTCGATCCCTGGTCCGGGAAGATCCCACTTGCCGCGGAGCAACTAAGCCTGTGCACCACAACTACTGAGCCTGTACTCTAGAACCGACGAGCCACAACTACTGAGCCCGTGAGCCACAACTACTGAAACCTGCACGCCTAGAGCCCATGCTCCGCAACAAGCGAAGCCACTGCAATGAGAAGCCTGCACACCACAACAAAGAGTAGCCCCCGCTCACTACAACTAGAGAAAGCCCACTCACAGCAACGAAGACCCAATGCAGCCAATAAATAAATAAGTAAATAAAATAAAATAAAATAACCCTTTCCCCAAAAGCCATCAGGGAGTTTGGGTCTTTAAATAAATAAATAAAACTCTATACCCATTAAATAATATTCCCTTTAAAAAAAAGAATAAAATGATCCACAATGTCACGTTTAGCCTCAGGATGTATATATGTAAATTATTCCTTCAGTTTTATTGGCTTCATGTTACCATTAACAAGAAATTTGCCACACTACAATTTTTCTTATTTTTTTCAACCAATTTTAAAATTGAAAATAAAATCAAAGGTGATATGTTTTCCTCGTGTTTCCTTTCTTTGACATTTTCTAATCTAGTCTGATATAAATAAAGCTAGATGTTCGTAAGCATAATTGGTATTTTTTCATTCTTATCAAGGAGAAATGATTCTTGATGTTATAAAATGATCATTAGATGTTACCTTACCATGAACAGTAGCATTCCATGTGCCCCTTTAGCTTACTTTAATGACATATTTTGACATTGCTTTTTTTAACAGAGAAAAATTTCAAAGGAATATAATAGTAACATGTCGAGGGATCCAGCACAGATTTTGAAAATCCATACTTGATTATTTTTAAAAGCAGATATCTTTATTCCATTAGAAATAATGATTTTCCAGTGACTTTCGGTACCTTTTATTCTGCGTGGCAGTGGTGAGTATTAAAATGCATTACAGCTTTCTGTGTCCATAGGTTAATTTATACTGTTAGTCATTTGATCCTTCCTTCCTCCCCTCCTCCCTCCCTTCCTTTCTTCCTTCTTTCCCTCATTTTTCCCCCTTTTTACAATGTATTAGTATTGATCCTCTTAGCTGACACTCTATGTTGTACCAAAAAAATTCCATCCTTGATCCCAGAGTTTTTTTTAACCTGGGGCATTATAATTATGTTACTCAGGCTAATTCAGACATTTATTTGAGTAACTCTAGGGTGGACTTTTTATACAGCTAATAATGTTATGCGTGTACCTACCCGTTTCTAAAACTTTGAAACCAAGTTAATTGAGAAAAAAATTATAGGGAGGCATTTTTTATTTTGTTTTTGCAATTTCTTCTTCATTGTTCTCTTCTCAGTTAATCCAACAGTCAACATTTATTAGTAGCTAAGTGCCAAACATTGGCGAGACAGGGATGAATGGCCAAGAATGCTATATCTGACCTTAGGGAGAGAAAATGAGATAAATACCTTAACACAGAGCATCCTTAGTTTTCATCCTGTAGTCAGTTTGATCCCATTGAAAGCAGAAGAACAATAATTATTTCATGTTCATCTTGAACATATGATCATGCCACAGCCTATTAGAATAGGGAGTATAATGTTTCTTGAGCTATTTAGACCTTATTTGTTTCAGTATAGTGAAACCCACTCTATGAAACATATTGGAATATTTTCAAGGCATCATTCAGGGATTAACACTCCCACTGCACTGTAATCTAGTGGTGCTGAAAGTAAAATACCAATAACAGAAACCCTCCATCTAGCTTTTTGTTATGCCGTATGTTAGACATTTACTAGACTGGTTGGCTGCCTGTGGTACCCAAATGATAAACTATTTAATCTGTGGTAAAGCATAATCCCAAAATCTAGTACTTTTCAGACGATCATGGAAAATGGTGTTTATGGATTGGGTTTGTTTGTTTGCAATCTATAACTCAATTATTAAACTTCTCTATTTTTGCTAATTGGAGAAAGATTTTGCACCTAAAATACTGAATTTTGAATTAACTTTCAAAATGTTTGACACCAAACTAATTTGTCTATAAGAACATTGGATAAAATAGTTTGAATCTCTCTTTTCTAATCTTTTCTATAAGAAAATTAACTCGTTTTTTTCCTGTTTTGCAAAGTAGATGTTATCAAATTAAAACCCACCAAACAACAGGATTACTAAGACTGGAAATTAAGAAAAGTAAAACAACAAAACAAAACAAAAACAAAGCACTAAGAGGATTATGGAATAGTCTTACACTTTAGAATTTAAATACTCTCAATATTTTCGTTCATTTTTTAATTGCTTTTCATTAATCTTGACCCTTAAATTTACTTATAGGGTGTGTATATATATATATATATATATATATATAAATTTTACTTTATTTATTTATTTTAACATCTTTATTGGAATATAATTGCTTTACAATGCTGTATTAGTTTCCACTGCACAAAAAGTGAATCAGCCATATGCACACACATATCCCCATATCCCCTCCCTCCTTCATCTCCCTCCTAGCCCCACAATCCCACCCCTCTAGGTGGTCCCAGAGCACAGAGTTGATCTCCCTGTGCTATGCAGCTGCTTCCCACTAGCTATCTGTTTCACATTTGGTAGTGTATATATGTCAATGCCACTCTCTCACTTCGTCCCAGCTTACGCGTCACCCTCCCAGTGTCAAGTCCATTCTCTACGTCTGCGTCTTTAATCCTGTCCTGCCCCTAGGTTCTTCAGAACCTTTTTTTTAAGATTCCATATATATGTGTTAGCATATAGTATTTGTTTTTCTCTTTCTGACCTACTTCACTCTGTATGACAGACTCTAGGTCCAACCACCTCACTACAAATAACTCAATTTTGTTTTTTTTATGGCTGAATAATATTCCATTGTATATATGTGCCACATCTTCTTTATCCATTCATCTGTTCATGGACACATAGGTAGCTTCCATGTCCTGGCTATTGTAAATAGTGCTGCAATGAATATTGTGATACATGTCTCTTTTTGAATTATGGTTTTCTCAGGGTAAATGCCCAGTAGTGGGATTGCTGGGTTGTATGGTAGTTCTATTTTTAGTTTTTTAAGAAACCTCCATACTGATCTCCATAGTGGCTGTGTCAACTTACATTCCTACCAACAGTGCAAGAGGGTTCCCTTTTCTCCACACCCTCTCCAGCATTTATTGCTTGTAGATTTTTTGATGATGGCCATTCTGACTGGTGTGAGGTGATACCTCATTGTAGTTTTGATTTGCATTTCTCTAATGATTAGTGATGTTGAGCATCCTTTCATGTGTTTGTTGGCAATCTGTATATCTTCTTTGGAGAAATGTCTGTTTAGGTCTTCTGCCCATTTTTGGATTGGATTGTTTGTTTTTTTGATATTGAGCTGCATGAGATGCTTGTATATTTTGGTGATTAATCCTTCTCTCAGTAGCTTCATCTGCAAATATTTTCTCCCATTCTGAAGGTTGTCTTTTTGTCTTGTTTATGGTTTCCTTTGCTGTGCAAAAGCTTTGAAGTTTCATTAGGTCCCATTTGTTTATTTTTGTTTTTATTTCCATTTCTCTAGGAGGTGGGTCAAAAAGGATCTTGCTGTGATTTATTCATAGAGTGTTCTGCCTGTGTTTTGCTCTAAGAGTTTGATAGTGTCTGGCCTTACATTTAGGTCTGTAATCCATTTTGAGTTTATTTTTGTGTACGGTCTTAGGGAGTGTTTTAATTTCATTCTTTTACATGTAGCTGTCGAGTTTTCCCAGCACCACTTATTGAAGAGGCTGTCTTTTCTCCACTGTGTATTTGCCTCCTTTATCAAAGATAAGATGAGCATATGTGCGTGGCTTTATCTCTGGGCTTTCTATTCTGTTCCATTGATCTATATTTATGTTTTTGTGCCATTACCATACTGTCTTGATTACTGTAGCTTTGTGGTATAGTTTGAAGTCAGGGAGCCTGATTCCTCCAGCTCCGTATTTTTTTCTTAAGATTGCTTTGGCTATGTGGGGTCTTTTGTGTTTACATACAAATTGTGAAATTTTTTGTTCTAGTTCTGTGATAAAAGCCATTGGTAGTGATAGGGATTGCATTGAATCTGTAGATTGCTTTGGATAGTATTTGGATAGTATTTTGTCATTTTCACAATGTTGATTCTTCCAATCCAAGAACATGGTATATCTCTCCATCTACTAGTATCATCTTTAATTTCTTTCATCAGTGTCTTATAATTTTCTGCATACAGGTCTTTGTCTCCTTAGATAGGTTTATTCCTAGATATTTTATTCTTTTTGTTGCAATGGTGAATGGGATTGTTTCCTTAATTTCTCTTTCTCATCTTTCATTATTAGTGTTTAGGAATGGAAGAGATTTCTGATTTAATTTTGTATCCTGCAACTTTGCCAAATTCATTGATTACCTCTAGTAGTTTTCTGGTACCATCTTTAGGATTCTCTATGTATAGTATCATATCATCTGCAAACAGTGACAGTTTTACTTCTTCTTTTCTGATTTGGATTCCGTGACAGTTTTACTTCTTCTTTTCTGATTTGGATTCCTTTTATTTCTTTTTCTTCTCTAATTGCTGTGGCTAAAACTTCCACAACTATGTTGAATAATACTTGTGAGAGTAGGCAAACTTGTCTTGTTCCTGATCTTAGTGGAAATCGTTTCAGTTTTACACCATTCAGAACGATGTTGGCTGAGGCTTTGTTATATATGGCCATTATTATGTTGAGGTAAGTTCCCTCTATGCCTACTTTCTGGAGAGTTTTTAAATCATAAGTGGGTGCTATATTTTGTCAAAAGCTTTTTCTGCATTTATTGAGATGATCATTTGGTTTTTATCCTTCAATTTGTTAATATGCTGTATTACATTTATTGATTTGCGTATATTGAAGAATGCTTGCATTCCTGGGGATAAACCCCACTTGATCATGGTGTATGATCCTTTTAAAGTGCTGTTGGATTCTGTTTACTAGTATTTTGTTGAGGATTTTTCATCTATGTTCATCTGTGTTATTGGCCTGTAGTTTTCTTTTTTGGTGACATCTTTGTCTGGATTTGATATCAGGGTGATGGGGGCCTCATAGAATGAGTTTGGGAGTGTTCCTCCCTCTGCTATATTTAGGAAGAGTTTGAGAAGTATAGGTGTTAGCTCTTCTCTAAATGTTTGCTAGAATTTACCTGTGAAGCCACTGGTCCTGGGCTTTTGTTTGTTGGAAGATTTTTAATCACAGTCTCAAATTCAGTGCTTGTGATTGGTCTGATTATATTTTCTATTTCCTCCTGGTTCAGTCTTGGAAGTTGTGCTTTTCTAAGAATTTGTTCATTTCTTCCAGGTTGTCCATTTTATTGGCATAAGTTGCTTGTAGTAATCCCTCATGATTCTTTATATTTCGGCAGTGTCACTTGTTACTTCTCCTTTTTCATTTCTAATTCTGTTGATGTGAGTCTTCTCACTTTTTTTTCTTGATGAGTCTGGCTAGTGGTTTATCAATTTTATCATTTCAAAGAACGAGCTTTTAGTTTTGTTGATGTTTACTATCATTTCCATCATTTCTTTTTCATTTATTTTTGATCTGAAATTTATGATTTCATTCCTTCTGTAAACTTTGGAGTTTTTTTGTTCTTTTTCTAATTGCTTTAGGTGCAAGATTAGGTTGTTTATTTGAGATGTTTCTTGTTTCTTGAGGTAGGATTGTATTGCTATAAACTTCCCTCTTAGAACTGCTTTTGCTGCATCCCATAGGTTTTGGGTCATCATGTTTCCATTGTAATTTTTTCTAGGTATTTTCTGATTTGCTCTTTGATTTCTTCAGTGATCTCTTGGTTATCAAGTAGTGTATTGTTTAGCCTCCATGTGTTTGTAGTTTTTACAGATTTTTTCCTGTAATTGATATCTAGTCTCATAGCATTGTGGTCCAATTTTCTTAATTTCTTTACCAAGGCTTGATTTGTGACACAAGATATGATCTATCCTGGAGAATGTTCCATGAGCCCTTGAGAAGAAAGTGTATTCTGTTGTTTAGGGATGGAATGTCCTGTAAATATCAATTAAGTCCATCTTGTTTAATGTATCATTTAAAGCTTTTATTTCCATATTTATTTTCATTTGGATGATCTGTCCATTGGTGGAAGTGGGGTGTTAAAGTCCCCTACTATGATTGTGTTACTGTCAATTTCCCCTTTTATGGCTGTTAATATTTGCCTTATATATTGAGGTGCTCCTATGTTGGGTGCATAAATATTTACAATTGTTATATCTTCTTCTTGGATTGATCCCTTGATCATTATGTAGTGTCCTTCTTTGTCTCCTGTAATAGTCTTTGTTTTAAAGTCTATTTTGTCTGATATGAGAATTGCTACTCCAGCTTTCCTTTGATTTCCATTTGCATGGAATATCTTTTCCCTTCCCCTCACTTTAAGTCTGTATGTGTCCCTAGGTCTGAAGTGGGTCTCTTGTACACACCATATATATGAGTTTTGTTTTTGTATCCATTCACCCAGTCTATGTCTTTTGGTTGGAGATTTTAGTCCATTTACATTGAAGGTAATTATCGATATGTATGTTCCTATTACTATTTTCTTAATTGTTTTTGGTTTGTTATTTTAGGTCCTTTCCTTCTCTTGTGTTTCCTGCCTAGAGAAGTTCCTTTAGCGTTTGTGGTAAAGCTGGTTTGGTGGTGCTGAATTCTTTTAGCCTTTGCTTGTCTCTAAAGGTTTTAATTTCTCCGTCAAATCTGAATGAGATCCTTGCTAGGTAGGGTAATCTTGGTTATAGGTTTTTCCCCTTCATCACTTTAAATATGTCCTGCCACTCCCTTCTGGCTTGCAGAGTTTCTACTGAAAGATCAGCTATTAACCTTATGGGGATCTTGTGTGTTATTTGTTGTTTTTCCCTTGCTGCTTTTAATATTTTTTCTTTGTATTTAATTTTTGATAGTTTGATTAATATGTGTCTTGGTGTGTTTCTCCTTGTACGTGACTCTCTATGCTTCCTGGACTTGATTAACAATTTCCTTTCCCATATTAGGGAAGTTTTCAACTAGAATCTCTTCAAATATTTTCTCAGTCCGTTTCTTTTTCTCTTCTTCTTTTGAGACCCCTATCATTCGAATGTTGTTGCATTTAATGTTGTCCCAGAGGTCTCTGAGACTGTCCTCAATTTTTTTCATTCTTTTTTCTTTATTCTGCTCTGCAGTAGTTATTTCCACTATTTTATCTTCCAGGTCACTTTTCTGTTACTCTGCCTCAGTTATTCTGCTGTTGATCCCTTCTATAGAATTTTTAATTTCATTTATTTTTGTTGTTCATGACTGTTTGCTCTTTAGTTCTTCTACGTCCTTGTTAAACGTTTCTTGTATTTTCTGCATTCTATTTCCATGATTTTGGATCATCTTTACTATCATTATTCTGAATTCTTTTTCAGGTAGCCTGCCTATTTCGTCTTTATTTGTTAGGTTTGGTCGGTTTTTACCTTGCTCCTTCATCTGCTGTGTGTTTTTCTGTCTTCTTATTTTCCTTAACTTAGTATGTTTGGGGTTTCCTTTTTGCAGGCTGCAGGTCTGTAGTTTCCATTGTTTTTGATGTCTGCCCCCAGTGGCTAAAGTTGTTTCAGTGATTGTGTATGCTTCCTGGTGGAGGCGGCTAGTGCCTGTGTTCTAGAGGATGGGGTTAGATCTTGTCTCTCTGGTGGGCAGGTCCACGTCTGGTGGTGTGTTTTGGGGTGTCTGTGGGCTTATTATGATTTTCGGCAGCCTCTCTGCTAATGGTTGTGGTTGTGTTCCTGTTTTGCTAGGTGTTTGGCATAGGGTGTCTAGTACTGTAACTTTCTGGTCGTTGAGTGGAGCTGGGTCTTGGCATTGAGTTGGAGATATCTGGGAGATTTTCACCATTTCATATTACATGGATCTGGGAGGTCTCTTATGGGCCAATATCCTGAACATGGTTCTCCCATCTCAGAGGCACAGCCCTGATGCCTCGGTGGAACACCAAGAGCCTGTCATCCACATGGCTCAGAATAAAGGGAGGAGGGAGGGAGGGAGAGAAGGAAGGAAGGAAGGAAGGAAGGAATGAAGGAAGGAAGGGAAGGAAGGAAAGAAAGAAAAGAAAAGAAAAAAAAGAAAGGGAAAGAAAGAAAAAGAAAGAAAGAAGGAAAGAAAGAAAGAAAGAAAAAGAAAGAAAGAGAGGGAGGGAGTGAGGGAGGAAGGAAGGAAGAGAAAGAAAGAAAGAAAGAAAGGGAAAGAAAAAGAAAGAAAGGAGATAAAATAAAATAGAATAAATTTATTAAAATAAGAAATAAATAATTATTTTAAAAAATTTGTTTAAGTAATAAAAAAAAAAAGAAAGAAGGAAGAGAGCAACTAATCCAAAAAACAAATCCACCACTGATAACAAGCGCTCTAAGCTATACTAAAAAACAAACAAACAAATAAAGAAACCAGACAGACAGAACCCTAGGGCAAATGGTAAAAGGAAAGCTATACAGACAAAATCACACACAGAAGCATACACATACACAGTCAAAAAAGAAAGGGAAAAATATATATATATCGTTGCCCCAAAAGTCCACCTCCTCCATTTGGGATGATTCGTTATCTATGCAGGTATTCCACAGATGCAGGGTACATCAAGTTAATTGTGGAAATTTAATCCACTGCTCCTGAGGCTGCTGGCAGAGACTTCCCTTTCTCTTCTTTGTTCGCACAGCTCCTGGGGTTCAACTTTGGTTTGGGCCCTGCCTCTGCATGTAGATCACCTGATGGCGTCTGTTCTTCGCTCAGACAGGACGGGGTTAAAGGAGCAGCTGATTCGGGGGCTCTGGGTCACTCAGGCGGGGGGGAGGGAGGCATACGGAGGTGGGGCGAGCCTGCGGCAGCAGAGGCCAGCATTACATTGTACCAGCCTGAGGTGCGCCTTGTGTTCTCCCGGGGAAGTTGTCCCTGGATCACGGGACCCTGGCAGTGGTGGGCTGCACAGGCTCCCTGGAAAGGAGGTGTGGATAGTGACGTGTGCTCGCACACAGGCTTCTTGGTGGCTGCAGCAGCGGCCTTAGCGTCTCATGCCCGTCCCTGGGGTCCGCGCTGTTAGCTGTGGCTCGCGCCCATCTCTGGAGCTCCTTTAAGCTGCGCTCTTAATCCCCTCTCCTCGTGCTCTAGGAAACAAAGAGGCAAGAAAAAGTCTCTTGCCTCTTCGGCAGCTTCAGACTTTTTCCCTGACTACATCCCAGCTAGCTGTGGCGCACTAGCCCCCTTCAGGCTGTGTTCACGCAGCCAACCCCAGTCCTCTCCCTGGGATCTGACCTCCCAAACCCGAGCCTCAGCTCCCAGCCCCCACCCTCCCCGGCGGGTGAGCAGACAAGCCTTTCGGGCTAGGGAGTGCTGGTCGGCACCGATTCTCTGTGCGAATCTCTCTGCTTTGCCCTCCGCACTCCTGTTGCTGTGCTCTCCTCCGTGGCTCCGAAGTTTCCCCCCTCTGCCACCCGCAGTCTCCGCCCGTGAAGGGGCTTCCTAATGTGTGGAAACGTTTCCTTCTTCACAGCTCCCTCCCACGGGTGCAGGTCCCGTCCCTATTCTTTTGTCTCTGTTTTTTTCTTTTGCCCTACCCAGGTACGTGGGGAGTTTCTTGCCTTTTGGGAGGTCTGAGGTCTTCTGCCAGCCTTCAGTAGGTGTCATGTAGGAGTCGTTCCACATGAGATGTATTTCTGATGTATTTGTGGGGAGGAAGGTGATCTCTGTGTCTTACTCTTCCACCATCTTGAAGCTCCTCCCTCCCCCTATTATAAATTTTCGATAAGAGGTTTTATTTTTTCTTCCTGAACTTATTTTTGTTCATGCATTCAAAATTTTTTACTGAACATAATATACTTCATTGATCTTATTTTAATGTGATGAAATCACATTATTTCTTAGATGGCCAGGATAATTTAATTAAAGTGATTAGCACAGTGCTTGAGTTATTAAGTATTTTCAAGCACAAAATTAAACATTTAAACATTTTCCAACACTTCCACTTTTGCTTTCTCAATGAAATTTTATAATTTTTCTTCCGTGCGTGTTACATTTGACTTTTTTGTTAGTTGTGTGACATATATATCTCCCTATTCTATATTTTTTCATGGCATGCCCGTTTTTGTATTCCTTCCTCTCTTTTCTCTGAGATCACATATGATGGAGTGCATATAGCACTGCTTAATTTACATTTCCTGAACTCACTTTAACTGAGATATGTAGGGAAAAGGAAATAAAGTAACAAGTCAAAATAAATTTCTGGTTTTTCACTTTTTCTCTTCACACGCATACAAACATTTGTCCTCATTTTTAAAAAGCAGCGCAGTTGAAATAGAAAATGTTAGTCATAGAAAAAAGTAGAATTTAAAATTTTTCCCTAACTTTGTCTCTAAAACATTGGCATCATGGTACACTTTTTCCAAATCTTTTTTTTCATTTTATTGTTACACAATTTTGATCATGCTTTTCTATCTTTTTTGTTTTTTTCACCCAGCCAAACTCTGATATGTCTTTTTTCATTTGTCACACTAATAGCAAAAAACAAGTAATGTTTTCCGATGGCCTTGTTTTGGATTTCCTCATATTTATTATAAATTAAAAAAATCAGCTATGCCAGGGTTGATGAGACTTTGCTAAAGCCTGTTCTGGAAATGCATATTCAAAGAGAACACACTGTTCAGTTTATCCTTTCTATTACGGGGCACATTTATATCACTCTGCCTTTGTTCTTCTAATGCTAGTGACCAGAGGAACTCACAGGAGACTAGAGAAGATAAAGAGAAGATTTCCAGGGCTAATGCATATCTATTTGTGGACAAATAGGACACTGCTTTTCCAGAAAGTCCTAATTGTAATGCAATCCAAGAGCAGAGAAAGTTTCTCAATGTTTTCTCATAACTCTAGTTATAACTAAGTGAGATATGGAAGAACTGTACCAATTTTAAGAAAGAAAGAAAATAAAAGATTGGTATTCTTTTTATTGTGGAATAAGGAAAAGAATTGAAATCAGACAAATCTGAGTTTGGAACCACAGTGACCTCATTTAGAGCTGTGGAACGTTAGGCAAATTTAACCTCTCTGAGCCTTTAAAACAATCTCTAAATGAGAATTAGAACAGAAACATAAAATCTCTGTGATCCATGAAATCTCATGTATGGCAATGCCTAGGACACCACTGGACTTATAGGAAACTTTAAATGTTAATCTACATCATTACTTTTCTTTACTGATAGCTTTAATAAAACTAAAGTCATTTATTCATTAAGGCATTAAACAAATGTTTATTAAATCCAGGTGTGAACTTGGTATTTGCTCTACAACGTACAGCAAGATACACATGGTCTCTATTTTCTAGTCAAGTGGGCACTGTAACTTGAAGATAATGGTAAAGAGGATTCCAGACCAAGGGAACTACACATCTCGCAGTCTAAATAGATAACTGATTTCATGGATAATTGTTTTATTTATATATTTTATATAAATATATGTTGTATATATATACTTATATGCTACATAATTATATTTAATATTTATATAGTTATATAACTTTATAATATTTATATTTACAAACATATATGTGTAGATATATATATATACACACACATACAGAGAGAGAGAGAGAGAGAGAGCCAGCATATATTTATAAATACAGCCCAGTCCTGTCCTCTCAGTTTCTGATTAGTACATCTAACTTACTACTTGACAGTATCACTGAGTTAATAGTTTTGCCAGGAGTTACACTTGATTCTTCTTTCTTTCTTAACCCCCACATATAATCCATTACCAAATCTTGTTTTTAATTTATGTGTATTGTATCTGAAATAATTTTTTCTCTTTCCTGTTTTTCATGAACAGTTTTATTGAAATATAATTTACATATTAGAAAATTCATCCTTTTAAAGTGTATAATTCAGTGGTTTCTAGCATATTCACAGAGTTGTGCAATCATCACCATAATCTAATTTTAGAATATTTTAATCATCTCCAAAAGAAACCTTGTATCCATAGCAGTCACTCCCCATCCCCTGCTTGGCTGCTATCTGCACCCAGTCCCCAGCCTTAGGCAACCACTAATCTACTTTCTGCCTTTATGGATGTACCTATACTAGATATTTTACAGAAATGGAATCATACTATATGTGGTATTTCATAAGTGACTTTCTTCACTTATTTAGAAGTTCATCCATGTTGTAGTATGTATCAGCACTTTATTCTTTTTTTATTACCAAATAGTTTTCACTGAATGGATAAGCAGCATTTTGTTTATTCATTGATCAGTTGATGGATGTTTAGGTTGTTTCCACTTTGGGGCTATTCGTAGTAATGCTGTGATGAACAATTATGTACAAGTTTTTGTGTGGACATATGTTTTCATTTCTAGTGGATAGATCCCTATGAGTAAAATTTCTGGGTCATATGATAATTCTACCTTTAGCATTTTGAGGAACTGCCAAACTCTTTTCCAAAGTGGCTGCATCATCTTACAGTCTCATCAATAAAGTTTGACGGTTCTAACTTCTCCATAATCTTTGTTGACCTCTTACTGTCTGTCTTTCTGATTATTGTCATTCTATTAGGTGTGAAGTGGTATCTCACTGTAATTTTGATTTACATTTCCCTGAAGACCAATCATGTGAGCATCTATCTGTGTGCTATTGGCCCCTTGTATATCTCCTCTGGAGAAAAATCTATTCAGATAATTTTCCCACTTTAAAATTTGAGTTGTCTTTTTATCATCGAGTTATAAGAGTTCCTTACCTATTCCGGATACAAGTCCATTGTCACAAATAAGATTTGCAGATATTTCCTCTCGGTCTGTGGGTTGTCTTTTCCTTTCCTTGATAGTGTCCTTTGAAGCCAAAGTTTTTAATTTTTTCAAAGTCCAGTTTATCTTTTTTTATTTTGTTCCTGTCTTTTTGATATTGTTATCTCAGAAACCATTGCCTAATCCAAGATTATGAATTCCTATGTTTCCCTCTAGGTAGTTTTACAATTTAATGCTTATATTTAAGTCTGTGAACCATTTTGAGTTAATTTTTGTGTATGGTGTGAGGTAGGCATCCAAATTCATTCTTTTTCAGTGCTTAGTATACAAGTCTTGCATTTCTGTGATTAATTTTATTTTTAATTATTTTCTTTTTTATGCTATTGTAAATGGGATTGTTCTTAAAAGTCATTTTTGGATTGTCCCTCTCTGCCCCCTTTTTACAAAGCCCCTTGTTTTGTGCCTGGATTACTGCAAGTAGCCTCTTAGCCAATCTGTATCCTTCCACTATTGCTTTTCAGCACATAGGAATCAGAGTGGTCTATTAAATATGTAAATTCAATCATAGCATTAGCCAGAATAAAACCCTATTATGGCCTTCCATTATATATATAACAATTATTAATTGTTGTCTACAAGGCTAGATGTTTTCTAGGCCTTGCCTATCTTTCCAATCTAATCACTAATCTTCTCCCACAGTCTCTATGATATAGCCACCTGGGTCTTTTACTTCCAGTTGATTACATCGCATTTCCTAATTCTTTAAAGCTTTTCTACCTACCGTTTCTCTTTTAAAACTTAGTTTCTAGTTTTTTTCCAAATTAAACTTTTCTAGAAAATAATCCATTTCATTTAAGTTGTTGAACAGCTTTATTGAAACCTAGTTGACATATAATAAACTGCACATATTTAAATGAACTCAAAGTTTGATGTTTTGACATTTATTGAAAAGACCGTCTTTCCTAAACTAAACTGACTTTGTATCTTTGTCAAATATCAACTTGACCATATATAACTGGGTCTATTTCTGGACTCTCTATTCTGTTCTATTGATCATATTTGTATATCTTTATGTAAATAACCACACTATATTGAATACTGTAACTTTATAATAAGACTTAAAATTATGTGGTATAAACCTTCCAACTTTCTTCTTCTTTTTTCAAAATTGCTTTGGCTATTTTATGTACTTTGCATTTCCATATGAATTTTAGAATCATCTTGTCGATTTCTGCAAAAAAAGTCCTATTAAGACTCTGATTGGTATTGCATTGAATCAATAGATCAATTTGGGGAGAATTGACATCTTAACAATATTGAGTCTTCTGATCTTTAACTATGATATATCTCTCAATTTGTTTAGGTTTTCTTTAATTTCTCTCAGCAATGTTTGTAGCTTTCAGTGTTCAAGCCTTACATATATTCTATCTAATTTATCTTTACATACTTTGTATATTATCAAATTTTTAATATCTAATCAGATTTTTTGTTACATATAAAAACACAATTGATTTTTTATATTGCTCTTGTAATCTGCAAGCTGGCTAAAGTTACTTATTACTTCTAGTAGCTTTTTGTAGATTCCATAGAATTTTTTGCATAGACAGACATGTAGCCTGTGAATAAAGACAATTTTACTGCTTCCTTCCAAAGATAGATGACTTTTATTTATTTATTTTTCTGGGCTTATGACACTAACTAGAACCATGAGTGTGTTAAAAAGAAGTGGTAAGAATGTTTATCCTTGCTTTCTTCCTGACTTTAAGAGGAAAGTACAGTCTTCCCTCAATATCCTTGGGGGATTGATTCCAGAACCCTCTGCAGATACCAAATCCGAGGATGCTCAAGTCCCTTACATAAAATGACATAGTATTTGTATATAACATACACACATCCTCCTGTATACTTTAAATCATCTCCAGGTTACTTATAATACCTAATACCAAGTAAATGCTATGTAAATAGTTGTAAATACAATGTAAATGCTACATAAATAGTTGCCAGTTCATGGAACTGTCTGTTAATTCTATCATCTAAGTTATTTGTGTCTGTTTAGGTTGATTGATTTTTCTCCTCAGTATGGGTTGCTTCTTTGCATGCCTAATATTTTTTATTGGATGACAGACATTTTGAATTTTACCTTATTGATATTTGATAATTCTATTTCTATAAATATACTTTCAATTTTTATAAAGCAGTTTCTTTAAAACCTAGCTAAAGTGATTCAATCTCCTTCTACCACTCACCATATTATTTTCTTTCATGTCTTTTTCCTTTGTTACATGAATAATAATTTGTATGTATATATTTGTTGATTTACTTTCTTATTATCTATCTCATATCCAAATAGACCAGATTCAAGGAGGAAAGTGCCACTTTGCTCACTTTTTATCCCTAATATCTAACAGTATCTAGCATATAATAATTACTCAATAAATGAATGATTTTAGATTTTGGCTATGTTAATGCCATAGATAAACGTTTTGGTTTGGGGATTTAACATTTTGGCAGCATTTGAATTTCACTTAATAAATTTTAAAATATAAACCATCCTCAAGTTCATAATTCTGGTTATAAAGAATTATAATTGATTATCCTGGCTTTATTTTAAGAGATTTTAAAACAGCGTATTTGCCCTAAATTTCTCTAATGAAATGTTCTACTAAAATGAACGCTTCATGGAAATACGTTTATATGTACAATTTAGAAGAATGCATAATGTCTTTAATTTGAATTTTTAACATGAAATCTATAGCTGTAAAGTTAATGAATAAGTGTAAGACCCATTATTTTCTTCAATTATTTCCAGAGACTATTAAAATTAAGGTCTTGGTGTCATGTAAAAAATTCTGTTTTCAGTTAGCTATAACTTCTCAAGTTTTCCCCCATGCCTGTGCAATTTACTGTCCATTAAAATGACACTTTGCATCTTAAACACTTTTTTAAAAAGCAAATATATCTTCCCACATATTTTTATTATTGTTTGAAAGTTTAAGTATTATTTATATTTGAGCCAGCTAGCTCCTTTGAATGGAGCATATTAGAAAGACCTAGCAATATAGATTCAGTTATTTCATGGGCCAGTTAGCTTGACACAAAGAATCCATTGTATTTAACTGCACAAAAATAAAGTCCTCTTTAAAGACAGCTTCCTTATAAATACATCTCAGGGATCATAGGAGTCACCAGATAAGAAAACATGAATGGCCCATGCCAAATTTCTCGTGACAACTAATAAAAGAAAAAAAAAATCTTTAAACTGTATTTTTAGTATTTTAATTCAGTAACATAATTTTATCTAAAATATTACATGTCAGAATATAATAATTTTCACATTTTTTTAGTCCTTGGTGATTTCTCTGAAAGTTAGATAAAATAAGGTCAAAATTTTGGGAGCGGGGGTGCACTCATGCCAACACCATGGAGGAATATATAGAAAATATTCTTTAGTTTGGAGCAATGATCTTAAATCTCATGTGAGTGTAGGGGGAAACATTTTTTTTAACCAGATCAGTAGCAGATCACATGACAGCCCAAATGAATGGGCAGCTATATTTCTCAGAAGAAAAAATAAAGATATTCCCTTTTTATTTCCAACTGATAGCCTGAGTAAAACATGTTGATGCTGCTTGAAACATAAACCTTCCTTTAAAAATTTGAATCAAGATCCCAGATTTTAGGGTAAATCATCAGAGAAACAGCTGTTAGTCTGTTATGAAGGGATGCAGAGAGTAACAATACAGAAAAAAATTCTGAACTAACTAAAGTTTTTATGTTACTATCCAGTGATGATAACAATTACCCTAAGCACAGGCAACATTTAACAGCACTGTTAAATCAGGTCCCTGCAACTTATCGTTTTGACCCAAAAGTTAGGTTGTATAATTTATTTTCTTTCATTACAATCATATTTTTAACCACCAGTTGGCTGGTTTAATGTATTGATTTTAATTCTAATTTTGAAATTTGATACCTGGAGTATCAAATGTATACATACTAAAAAGCTTGATAATGTAAATTAGAAATAACTTTATACATATTCCATGTCCTCTGTTAAAATAGCTTAAAACTCAGGCATTTATATAAATACACATATCTAAACACAGACATACCCATAGTTACCTGAGCTTCTGCGGGAATAGAGATTTACCTTACATTGACAGCCAGGCTGACCATTTAGCCACCATTCTCTCAGTCACTTATATCTAGTTAATGCTAATTTTTGAGCCAAGAAGAAGACTGCACTGAAGTGCAGAAAAAAAGTGCACAGAAAGGCCTGTCTACAGGTTATACTGTTCATAAGGAGGAGCTGGTTGTCCACAAAATCTCTTGACTGTGCTTCCAGGTTAATAGTAAAAAATGAACATTGTGACTGATAAAATCTATATATCATGTTATCAGGTTGTGCTTATAAAGGATTTTTCAACCCAAAAGGAAGTGAAGATTAAGGGGAAAAGTGGTCCAGTAGTTTTTAATTTTAATGTAGTCATAGTCATCTATCTTTTCTTCTTTGTATGATTTCTGAAGATTATCTCAATGCATTTTCTGAACTACATTATGTTAACGTTTTCCCCTTTTTCTCAAGACAATACAATATGTTAGGCTCATATTTGTTATCAATTTAACTAATATCTGCTGTCAATTTGCCATGGAACACTAGAAACAATCTGTTTATTATTTCTGCCAATCCATTTGATCTTAGTCCCTGCTAATCTGTTTTTCTTTAATTTACATTTAATTTTTTAATAAAATCTTCTTTAAAGCCCCATTAAAATAGAGAGATATCAGGACTCTAATTTATCCTTTAAGCTTGTTATCACATGAAAGAAATTAAATACAGCACAGTGGATGACATACACATTTATAAATTATGTAAGCCTATCTTTATTCCAGCAATTAATCTTGCTCTTTTGGAAAAAACCCAAGGGGAAATAACCCAAGTTGTCTTATATTTCCAAGAAACGACATGCACAAAACGCTGGAATTTTGCAGCTTACCCAATCTCAAATGTATGAAATATATCATTAAACATCACTTTTCTCCCAAATGCAATTATTAGATAACTTGATTGATAAATGTTTACTTAGATTTAGAAAACAGCATAAAATTATATATATATTATAGCAAAAGTATGATATTTATGTATTTATAGAAAAAGTATCTCATGAGAGTTTTTTTTCCCAAATGCCATTAATTCATTTGGAGAATGCGGTGAAGATACCATAAAGATATATGTGTGTGGTCTTTCCCCTTTTCATTGGTAACCAAACCTCTAAATTGTTAGAGGCAGCAATATGTCTGGCTAAAATACTATATATACTACTCAATGGGAGTTTAGCTTTATCAGGAACTATTCTGCAATGTTTTGGGTCTTTTTAAAGAATACTTTAGGAAATTTAGGGGGGACAATTCAAGATGGCAGTGTAGGAAGTTACTGAACTCACTTTCTCCCATGGACACACCAAATATACAGCTACATATTAAACAATTCCCTCTGAAAAAGACCTGAAATGTAGCTGAAAATCTCCTTCCACAACAGAGGATAAAAGGGCCACATTGAGATGTGTAGGAGAGGCAGAGATACAGTCTCCCCCAAAGCCCTACCCCTGGTGCAGCAAACCATAATTGGGAGGGATCTCAGAAATATGGAGCTTCTCCCTGAGGATCAAGGGGTTCAAGCCCCGGTGGGATAAATTGGGAGATTAGGATTGACATATATACACTAATATGTATAAAATAGATAACTAATATACCTACTGTATAAAAAAATAAAATTCAAAGAAAATAAGTAAAGATAAAAAAATTTTAAATTAAAAAAAAAAAGGTTCGAGCCCCACATCGCACACCCTAAACCTTGAGACCTATATCAGAGAGAAGCCCCCAAGATATCTGGCTTTGAAAACAAATGAGGCTTAACATCCAGGAGACCAACAGGGCTGTAGGAAACAGAAATTCTGCTATTAAATGGCTTGTGCACAGACTCACTAGCTCTGGGACCCAGAGCAAAATCAGCAGTTTGAAAAGTGCCTAGACCGTATGTGTAGGAGATTAATCTGCTAATCTTAAAGAATCTGCCAGAGAGGCAGGGGTCTGTTGGAACTCTCTCCAGGGACAGAGGCTCTGTTGGGTGATGTTTAGCACTGTCCTTTTATTTTGCTGGTGCCAGCAGGCCTACTTCTTCCCAGTACCCTCCTACAGCCCCACTAAAGCCAGCAGGCAGGTTTTCCCTCGCCTGGTGCCACCCCACCAAAGCCCTATGAAAGCCAGCAGGTTGGTTTGCCCTGGCCTGGCACTCCCCCCTGCCCTGCCAAAGCCAGTGGGTGTGCACAGTCCACACAGGGGATTCCCCCTGAATGCCTAGGTCTGGGCCCCATGGGACTGAAAAAACTGGAGAGACAGCTTTGCGCAGGCTACCACCCCTAGAGCATTGCACAAACAGATGACTGAAACACCCCCCCCACCCCGTTCTTCCTGGGTCAGTCCTTCAAGACTGGGGGGGTAGCTGTTTCACTTAATACATAGAAACGAATAGAGAGTCACACAAAATGAGGAAACAGTGGAATATGTTCCAAATAAAAAAATAAGGTAAAACCCCAGAAAAAAACCCTTAATGAAATGGAAATGAGTAATTTACCTGATAAGAGTTAAAAGCAATATTCCATTGTAGGTATGTACCACATCTTTATCCATTCACCTGTCAATGGACATTTAGGTTGCTTCCATGTCTTGGCTATTGTAAACAGTGCTGCAATGAACATTGGATGCATGTATCCTTTCGAACCATGTTTTTCTCCAAATATATGCCCAGAAGTGGAATTGCTGGATCATATGGTAGCTCTGTTTTTAGTTTCTTAAGGAACCTCCATACTGTTCTCCATAGTGGCTGTACCAATTTACATTCCCACCAACAGTGTAGGAGGGCTCCCTTTTCTCCACACCCTCACCAGCATTTATTGTTTGTAGGTTTTTTGATGGTGGCTATTCTGACAGGCATGAGGTGATATCTCGGAGTTTTGATTTGCATTTGCATTTCTCTAATAATTAGCAATGTTGAGCATCTTTTCATGTGCTTCTTGGCCATCTGTATGTCTTCTTTGGAGAAGTGTCTATTTATATCTTCTGCCCATTTTTTGATTGGGTTTTTTTTTTTTGATATTGAGCCACATGAGCTGTTTGTAAATTTTGGAGATTAATCCCTTGTTGGTCACATTATTTGCAAATATTTTCTCCTATTTTGTGGGCTGTCTTTTCTCTTTGTTTATGATTTCCTTTGCTGTGCAAAAGCTTTTGGAATATTACTCAGCATTTAAGAAGAATGAAAAAATGCCATTTGCAGCAATATGGATGGACCTGGAGATTATCATACTAAGTGAAGTAAATCAGAGAAAGACAAATATCATATGATATTGCTTATATGTGTAATCTAAAAAAAATGATACAAACGAACTTATTTACAAAACAGAAACAGACTCACAGACTTAGGGAATGAACTTATGGTTACTGGGGGGAAGGGGGAGGGGGAGGGATAGATTGGGAGTTTGGGATTGACATGTACACACTGCTATATTTAAAATGGATAACCAACAAGGACCTACTGTATATATAGCACAGGGAACTCTTCTCAATACTCTGTAATAACCTAAATGGGAAAAGAATTTGAAAAAGAATAGATACATATATATGTATAACTGAATCACTTTGCTTCACACGTGAAACTAACACAACATTGTTAATCAACTATACTCCAATATAAAATAAAAATTTTTAGAAAAAGATAATGAGAAAAAAAGTTAAAAGTAATGATCATAAAGATGCTCATTGATCTTGGGAGAAGAATGATGAGCACAGAGAAAACTTCAACAAAGAGGTAGAAAATATAAGAAAGTACCAAACAGAAGTCACAGAGCTTAAGAATACAATAACTGAACTGAAAAAATACACTGTAAGCTTCCAAGAGCAGACTAGATGAAGCAATAAAAAAGGATCAGTGATCTAAAGGACAGAGCAATGGAACTTAGCAGCAAAAATAAAGAATTTTTAAAGAGTAAAGATAGTTTAAGGGACCTATGGGACAAAATCAAGCAGAACAATTGCATTATAGGGGTCTCAGAAAGAGAAAAGATAGAAAAAGGGACAGAAAACTTATTTGAAGAAATAATGGCTGAAAACTTTCCTAACCTGGGAAATGAAATAGACATCCAGATCCAGGAAGCTCGGAGAGTTCCAAATAAGATGAACACAAAGAGATCCACACCAAGACACATCATAATTAAAATGCCAAAACTTAAAGATAAACTTAGAGAATCTTTAAAACAACAAGAGAAAAACAACTTGTTATGTACAAGGGAACTTGCATAAAACTATCAGCAGTCTTTTTAGCAAAAACTCTGTAGGCCAGAAGGGAGTGGAAATGCTAAAAGCAAAAAAAATCCAACCAAGAAAACTCTATCTGACAAGGTTATCATTCAGAATTGAAAGAAAGAGTTTTCCAAACAAGCAAAAGTTAAAGGAGTGCACCATCACTAAGCAGTTTTGTAAGAAATGTTAAAAGGGCTTTAAGGACTTCCCTGGTGGCGCAGTGGTTGAGAGTCCACCTGCCGATGCAGGGGACATGGGTTCGTGCCCTGGTCTGGGAGGATCCCACATGCCGTGGAGCGACTGAGCCCGTGAGCCATGGCCGCTGAGCCTGCGCATCTGGAGCCTGTGCTCTGCAACGGGAGAGGCCGCGACAGTGAGAGGCCCTAGTACCGCAAAAAAAGAAAAAAAAAAAGAGCTTTAAGCTGAAAGAAAGAGCACTAATTAGTGTAAACAAGAAAACATATGAATATAAATCTCACTGATAAAGGTAAATATATAGTAAAATTACTGAAGTAATCACTTATAAAGCTAGTATGATGGTTAAAAGACAAAAGTAATAAAAAATAACTATAACTACAATAATTAGTTAAGGGATACACCAAGTAAAGAGATGTACAATGTGACATCAAAAACGTAAAATGTTGAGGAGGTAAAAGTGTAGTTTTAGAATGTGTTCAAACTTAACTTACTATCAGCTTAACTTAAAATAGACTGTTAAACATATAGGTTGATATATGTGAACCTCTTGGTAACCACAAAACAAAAACCTATTGTAGTTACACAAAAGATGAGAATGTAATCTAAACATAGTACTAAAGAAAATCATCAAACCACAAGGGAAGGGAGCAAGAGAAGAAGAAAGAAATACAAAATAGCCAAAAATAATTTTTTAAATGGCAGTAATACATACCTATCTATAATTACTTAAATGCAAATGGCCTAAATTCTCCAATCAAAAGGCATAGTGTGGCTGAATGGATAAAAATATAACACCGATCTATCTGCTGCCTACCAGAGGTTCACTTCAGATGTAAGGACACACACCAGCTGAAACTGATAAGAATGCAAATTGGTGCAGCCACTATGGAAAACAGTATAGAGGTTCCTCAGAAAACTAAATATAGAACTATTGTAAAATCCAGCTGTTACACTCAGGGTATTTATTCAAAGAAGACGAAAACACTAATTTGTATGTGCACCCCTGTGTTCACTGCAGCATTATTCATATATATATATATATATATATATATGTATGTATATGCCTTGTGTATATATGTATATACACAATGGAATACTACTCAGCCATAAATAAGAATGAAATTTTGCCATTTGAGACAACATGTATGGACCTTGAGTATGAAATATGCTAAGTGAAATCAGACAGAGAAATACAAATATACATATATGTGGAATCTAAAAAATGAAACATGAACAAACAAAGCACAACAAAACCAAACTCATAAATGTAGAGAATATAATGGTGGTTGCCAGAGGGAGAGGGGTTGGGGCTTAGGCAAAATGGGTGAAGGGGATCAAGAGGTACAAACTTCCAGTCATAAAATAAATGTCATGGGGTTGTAATGTACAGCATGGCAACTATAGTCAATGGTATTATATTGCACATTTTATTACTTTGTATGGTGACAGAGAGTAACTAGACTTATCATGGTGATTATTTCTACAGTGTATACAAATATCAAATAATTATGTTCTATATCTGAAACTAAAATTACGTTATATGTCAATTTTACCTTAATTTAAAAGAAAGGAAATTTAAATATAATACTTAAAGTTTTTGCTAATTGATCAAAAATCTCTACTGACATCCTACAAATATAATGAGAAAATTATCACATTTAAACTTCCTTTTAATTCTACTCTAAAACCTCTCCCAATTTTAAAATTATATCTTATGATTTTTGAAAATATTTTCAAGGTTTCTAATATATGTACTTTTTCTCTAAGGCCTACAGTGGTTCAGCCTTGTAGTTCTATATATTTACATGGGTTCAATACTTAGCAGTTTCCTTCCTCCCTCCCTCCTTCCCTCCCTCCCTCCCTTCCTTCCTTCCTTCCTTCCTTCTTTCCTTCCTTCCTTCCTTCCTTCCTTCCTTCCTTCCTTCCTTCCTTCCTTCATGTTTTACCATGGGCTTCTCCATTCTTTAGTTCTTTATATTAATTCAATTTTATTTGGCTTGATTTTAACAAAATGTAGTCTTTTATTGTTTTGTTTTATTCCAGGAAGAGGTTGTGGGTGCTTTATTTCTTGAGAATATATTTTGATATCTTTAAACTTGGCTTCATATAAAACTCATGGATTACATCTTCTCTCAGAACTTTATAAGTATTTTTCTTCTTTTGTTGAAAGTTGTTTTGGAAAAACTGAAGCCAGCTCTTACCATCTGTTGGAAGTGATTTGGGTTCCTAATGGATGCTTTCTATATTCTTAAGTTCATTAAGCTTGTCATGGTCATGTGTAAGCTTGAGTAGACTACAATTCCCACTTATTCAGTCAAACACTAATCTAGATGTTGCTGCAAAGGTATTTTGTAGATGTGATGAAGTACATAATTGGTTGACTTTAAGTAAGGAAGATTATCTGTATTGGGGTAGGCTTGATACAATCAGTTGACAAGCCTTTAAAAAAGAGCTGAGGCTTCCCTGAGGAAGAAATGCTGCCTGTGGATGGTAACTTCAGTCCCTGCCCAAGAATTCCAGCCTGCCCTTCCTGATGGCCTGCTCTATAGATTTAGGACTTACCTAACCACTCCCTAACTTATACAATTGTATAAGCCAATTCCTTACAGTAAATCTCTTTATATATATATATCTCTTACTGGATCTGCTTCTCTGGTTGAACACTGACTGATAAAGATTGTCTAAAAATGTAGAACTGAGCAGGTGGAGGTTAGAATACTGTGGACCTTCATAGGAAAAGCCTGGATTGCCTTCCATAGACTGTTAGTAGAATTATGGATGCTAATGATTCTGCTAATATGGACTCAGAAGGAAATGAGGAACATAGTAGAGAAATCCTAAATCACTTTAGAGAATACCAAAATCACAAACAGACTATTAGTAAGAATATGGATGTTTAAGTTGCTGCTACTAAGGGCTCAGAAGGAAATGAACATGTTATTGGAAACTAGGGGAAAAAGAGATCCCTGTTCTATAGTGGCAGAAAGCTCAGTGGAATTGTGTCTTACAGTTATGTAGGAAGTAGAATGTTTTATCTATGACCTTCAGCTGAGGAGTTTTCCAAGCAGAGTTGATACTGCAACCTGGCTACTTTTTGCTGCGTATAGTAAAATGCAATAGGATAAATTGAGGGAAGAACTGTTAAACAAAAAGAAACCAAGACTAGGTGATTTGGGAAATTCTCAATTCATTCCAATTATGAAAGATGCTAAAATTAACAAGTTCACTATCAGGAAAAAATGCTCTAGAGGAAAAGCTGAAAATGTGGCTGGACAATCTTTTGCTAATACATCAGAAAGATGAAATAAGGGAATTCAGTCACACAAAGGTTCTCTGAAGAGAAAAAAATACATGACTCATTGAACTTCTCAGTCATCTAAGCAGAAGAATGGGGATGAGATTTTCCCGGAAAGATATCTGGAGAAGCCTCGTGTCTAATGGAGTGGATCTCCATAACATATATGAGAGAACCACAAGATTCTTGAAAATTTTACACCAATGGAACATTGCCAGCTTGGACGAAAAAGGGACAGAGACAGTATGGAATGAAAGAAGGCTGCTGGACACCCAAAAGTGTATAGGCAGGAAAGAGACTAATAAAACTACTCAGCTACAAATCCATGCTACCCTTCATGAAAAAGGAAAGATGATTCAGAGGACGGAGCTAAAAATCACAGAGGTTTATTTCCAGCCCTTGAATCTAATGGAGTTCTTCCAGCTGGATTTCAGAAACACTCCATGTTTTCTTTCAATTTTTTCCCTTTTGAATGGCGATATCTTAATTGTTACCTTACACTTGTTCCACCTTTGTATTTTGGGAGCAGACAACTTGTTCTTAAGTTTCAGAGGCCCATAGGTAGAGAGGAATTGTGCACGAAGATGGATCATACAGAGAGCTTCACCCATAACCAAGTTTAAGTGATTTAGGAACTTTTGAGCTGATGGGAATTTTGGACCGACTTGATGCTATCAGTGGTAGAGACTAGGGAACGCTGGGACAAAGTGGATGTGGTTAACGCGGGAGACAAACATGAATCTCCTTCCTTCAGCTCTGCCTCAACTGTCATTCTGAGGTGTGGCATGGACTGGATTTCCCAGTTACATCTTTTGTTTCTTCTCTGTTTCATCCACACACATAAATCTTGTCACTTCCTTAACAGGTCCTTGATGGGGTCTTTCAGGACTACGATTCTTCCTTTCAGACATGTCTGTATCTTGTCTGAGGACTGAGGAGGTTTGTGTCAGTTTTAGGCATTCTCTCACTTAGGTCTGAATTTTATTGTTTCCGTCACATATTCTTCAAAGTTATTGGAAGTTGAGGTAATTTTCATGTTTCATTAAAGATGTAAATATATTTGTATTTTGATAGATTAAACATGTTTCTTTGGGGTGTCCTGGGAGAGGAGGAGAGGAAAAAATTCCTTTTGCTATACCATGTTTTTTTGTTTTTTTGCGGTACACGGGCCTCTCACTATTGTGGCCTCTCCCGTTGCGGAGCACAGGCTCTGGACGCACAGGCTCAGCGGCCATGGCTCACGGGCCTAGCCGCTCCGCGGCATGTGGGATCTTCCCAGACCAGGGCACAAACCCGTGTCCCCTGCATTGGCAGGCAGACTCTCAACCACTGCGCCACCAGGGAAGCCCCTACTATACCATGTTTAATGAGGGATATTATTACCTATTGATACCTGTAAATAAATTAAGCCAGGAAATTGGACATTTGTTAAATAAGTAAATTCTTCCACTTAATAATTAGCTTGTACCCAACCTTGTTTCATAAAGAATTCAGATTAATCTTAACTTTTCTATAATCAATAAACAGACCTCGAATTATAGACCCTTTACTGGTATTGGGAAATCTAAATTATTCTGGTGAATGAACTCCAAAAAGCTAGAGAATGGTTTAGTTCTAAAAGACAGCATCAACTGTTTAAAAAAATCAATATCAAATAATTTTCCAAGTGAATACCACTTGGTATTTGGTATTCACTTGGAAAATCCATCAGGAAAGATTCTTACTGATTTGGAGTTCATTTTTGCTGTATGAAATAGCATGGTATTAGTTTTGTCTCCAGAATTTAGAGACAATCCTAAGCACATAAAAGGGAACGTAAATCTTTGCGGTTTTGTGAGAATATTTTTTGCTTGCAGGATGACATTGTTGAGTAAAGGTATAGAGCTAAGCCTGTTATAGTCATCTGCCAATTATTGCATTTTTTTGCTCAGGGATTGAGATAATATGGGACAGTAATACTTACAATGTTGAATTGTGTCTTTAACTTCAAACTCCACTCCCCTCCCCCAGTATACCTTTTAAAACTCATATTACCAAGGAATAGCCTACAGATTGGTTGAATTTTCCCCAATCCTTAAGGATATGTATACATATAGGAAAATAACCAAAACGATGGCAGTATGTGGCGAGAAGGACAAGAGGATTGGGTAATTCAAATGTAATTTAACAATTTAGAATAGCTATATTTATTTGGAATTTTTATGCTTCCAACCCTGAAAGGTGACTTTCTTTATTAAAATACTCTTCCAAACTAAGAGAAAAGAAATATGTTTTGAATTATGTATGGTGAGTCCAATAAAAACTGACACTGTGCTAAGTTTTAAGAATTTTTTGTGCTATTATATTTTTCTCAAAGTGAGAACATTTTAACTAAGGTGAGAGGAGCATTTGTCTTTAGTCTGTCAGAGTAAAGTCGTGTTAATGGATTTAATCTGGCTATCCTGAGAGTCAGACCTTCAGAGAAAAATGAAGGGCATATTTTTAAAAGTACTTAAAATTAATCATAATACTAATCATTTATGAGACAATGTTTGCATTACTTCTAGTACACAGACACACACACACAAACACACACACAGGCTTTTATTATTGTTTTCAGCTGTTTTGTTTGTGATTTAAAATTTTTTTAATCATTTTTTTTCTAGTATGTATTCTAACAAGTTTTTCTTGTATATAGAAAGACTGTTAATTTATATGTTTATTTTATAATCAGTAGTTGCATTTTACCCTCTTAAATTATAATAATTTTCAGCTTATCTTGAGTTTTATAAGTGTGTAATTGTTTCACCTGAAAATGATACAAAATTTTTTCTAATTACACATTTATTATTTACGATATGATTAAAGATATCTTTTTCTTGACTTTTGCATTAATTAGAACTTTTAAAACATTAGATAATATTGATAATGATGAACATTGGTATTTTCTCACTAATTTTAATGTTATTGTGTACCATTGACTTGTTTTAAGTTGTATCCTTCTCTTCCTAGTTTACTAGATGTCTTTATGAAGTTTTAATTTCATTTTTATTAAATACTTTTTGAAATCTATGGAGACAGTTTACATTTTATTTGACCTATTGCATTCCCACCTTAAATCTTTGTTCCTCATTATGTGTATTTAAGTATGCTCTTGGGTATTTAGATGTAAAGTTCTTTTAGTCTTTGTTGTTTAATAACAAAGTGCTATTTTTAAAATGCAAATTTATCATTGAACATTTCTTTAGCAGTTTATTATAGGTTTTAACATATTTTTATTAACATCACTTTTAAAATAAAAGAAAATGCCGCTCATAAGGAATCCTTATAATTTTATCAGAATTATTAACCAAAATTATTTGTTTTATGTAGCTACGTGACATGTTAATATGGCTTAATATGTTCTGTGTTTTTGTCTAAATTCCATGAAGACAGAAAAAGGGAAAGGTCTTTTAGCTTTCTTCATCCAACACTTGCAAATGTATTTAATTTGCTTATAAGTCTAAAAGGCAAAAAAAATCAATATGGAAATAAAAATAAATGTTAGCATATTTATGAACTCTGTATACTTATTCCACTGAAGAAGTGAACCTTTTGAAATAACTGTACTTTGATTATTGAACAATCAAGTGGCTGCAATCACCTAGTTTCCTATTTTATATTAGAAATTTGATTGGATTTATAAAGGTTTGTATGTGTTAATGACACAGTGTTCCCACATTTAACCTTTTGAATTATATAGTAAAGAAAGTTCTGGCGGAATTTATAATATGTACGTTTTTTTCATGAAATGAGGGGATTTAAAAGTAGTAATTGCTATATTTAACTATTCTATTTTTTATTTTTATTTTTTATTTTACTGGAGTATAGTCGATTTACGTTGTTTTAGTTTCAGGTGTTCAGCAAAGTGATTTAGTTATACATATACATATATTCATTCTTTTTTAGATGCTTTTCTCATATATGTTATCACAGAATATTGAGTAGAGTTCCCTGTGCCATACAGTAGGTCCTTGTTGGTTATCTATCTTACATATACTAGTGTGTGTGTGTGTTCATCCCAAGCTTCTGATTTATCCCTCCCCTGCCCCCACATTTCCCTTTGGGCAATCATGTTTGTTTTCGGTATCTGTAAGTCTGTTTCGTAAATAAGTTCATTTGTTTATTTTTTTTAATCGGATTCCACATATGAGTGATATATGATATTTGTCTTTCTCCTTCTGACTTCACTTAGTATAATACTGCTATACTTTAACAAAATTTTAATTAATTCATGTCCTTATTTTATATTCTTTACTCTGATTCAAGTGTTAATGAACGTTTTTGTTCTTCTTTAAATTAAACAATGTTGGTATTTAATTGTAATATAAGAGATCAATGTTCCTTGCATTTATTCTTACCGGTTGTATCATCCAGTGGCATGTTGTTTAACTGCCTTCTTAACCATTTTGCTCTTTGTTTTTTTTTTTTTTCCTTAACTTATTTATTTTATTTATTTATTTTTGGCTGCATTGGGTCTTCATTGTTGCACATGGGCTTTCTCTAGTTGTGGTGAGCAGGGGCTGTTCTTTGTTGCAGTGCGTGGGCTTTTCATTGCAGTGGCTTCTCTTGTTGCGGAGCATGGGCTCTAGGCACGTAGAGCACGGGCTGTAGGCAGTAGTTGTGGCACATGGGCTTAGTTGCTCTGCGGCATGTGGGATCTTCCTGGACCAGGGCTTGAAACCCGTGTCCCCTGCATTGACAGGCAGATTCTTAACCACTGTACCACCAGGGAAGCCCTGCCCTTTGGTTTTGATTCTTAACGTTTTGCTCTTTCATCAGTGATCTTTAAGATCTCATATTTCAGCTTAAGATAAATTAAATGTAGGAAAGTTTCATTAATTTATGAATGGCGATGCTTTAGATTCACTTTCCCTTGTTCATAACATATGGAATTTTTTATACTGATAAATTGGCATTCTTCTTTTAAATTTACTGATGAATAGAGAAAGCTTAGATAAAAGTGGCATGACAAAAAAGTATGACATTCATCTAATTCAAATCAAAGAAAATGAATGCAGCATAAAAACATAAAGTGCTCTAACAGTGACAATATATTAAAAGTACAACATTTAGAAATTGGTCATTTACACTGGGTTATAGATTATTTGACCACCACTTTGAACTCACGTTTGATAACCCCATGCTGAAAACCTCATATGACTGGTCAGTGGCCCATGAGAGCTAAGTTAGCATTTTAATAAATGCATAATATTCACAATAGAAGGAAATCTTGATTATCTGTCACCATTGTTTTTAGCCTGTGAATTCTTTGTTCATGTGAAGATTATGAAGTGTATTTTTACCTTGGTGATAAATTTAGTTACATAATAATGCAGGTACTGGGCAAAGGGAAAGGATTAGGCTATTTTTACCCATACTTGCAAATACTTCTTAATAATTGACTTCAAAAATGAGGTCTTCTATTCTGGTTTAATAACCCAGGGTCACTAGTGAAGCTTTATTAGCCATCTAACTAACTCTTGATACACTTAGGACTGGTCCTCAACTTAACAATTTATATACGAGCCCTTTTTAAGTAGTAAGTTGGTGCTGGGGATTTGTGTTGAGGACAGGCCCATTAGGAAGAAATTCACACTTCCAAAATTCCTAGAAGCTCAATTTCTCATCATTTGCTGTAAAGTACATTTACTTGTGTACTGTGTACATGACTGAGATTAATAATAATTTTAGAAAGGAACAACTGCGATAATAGATGTTTTTTCTTTTTATCACACCTACCTATAATGTAAAGCTGACAACTTTATGTCTGTCTCCTAATTCTAAGAATGATCTGCCACCAAGTGTCCTGTTAGTACTAATGTGCTATTATACATTCTTGGGGGTTGTGGGAGAAAAAAATCACACACATGGGATTAGAGTTGGCAAATGCTGAATAATAATTATTCCTTATACTTTTTTGTATTTCCAAAATTTCCTATCATGAACATATAATGCTTTTATTTATTTTTTAATATTTAAAAAAAATTTTATTGGAGTATAGTTGATTAACAATGTTGTGTTAGTTTCAGGTGTACAGTAAAGTGAATCAGTTATACATCTATATATATATCTCCACTCTTTTTTAGCTTCTTTACACATATAGTTCATTACACAGTAAGAAATAATATTTTTTCACAGTAAAAGTATATCCCAAACATTTCATAGAATATGCTTATACTAAAAAATTGTTATTTTTTTAAACATCTTTATCGGAGTACAATTGCTTTACAATGGTGTGTTATTTTCTGCTTTATAACAAAGTGAATGTTATACATATATATATATGTCCCCATATCTCTTCCCTCTTGCATCTCCCTCCCTCCCACCCTCCCTATCCCACCCCTCTAGGTGGTCACAAAGCACAGAGCTGATATCCCTGTGCTTTGCGGCTGCTACCAACTAGCTATCTATTTTAAGTTTGGTAGTATATATATGTCCATGCCACTCTCTCACTTTGTCCCAGCTTACCCTTCCCCCTCCCCATATCCTCAAGTCCATTCTCTAGTAGGTCGGTGTCTTTATTCCTCTCTTGCCCCTAGGTTCTTCATGACCTTTTTTTTTTTTAGATTCCGTATATATGTGTCAGCATATGGTATTTGTTTTTCTCTTTCTGACTTACTTCACTCTGTATGACAGACTCTGAGTCCATCCACCTCACTACAAATAACTCAATTTCGTTTCTTTTTATGGCTGAGTAATATTCCTTTGTATATATGTGTCACATTTTCTTTATCCATTCATCTATTGATGGACACTTAGGTCAATTTTGTTTATCTTCTCAAAGAACCAGCTTTTAGTTGTATTGATCTTTTCTATTGTTTCCTTCATTTCTTTTTCATTTATTTCTGATCTGAAATTTATGATTTCTTTCCTTCTGCTAACTTTGGGGTTTCTTTGTTCTTCTTTCTCTAATTGCTTTTGGTGTAAGGTTGGTTGTTTATTTGAGATGTTTCTTGTTTCTTAAGGTAGGATTCTATTGCTATAAACTTCCCTCTTAGAACTGCTTTTGCTCTATCCCATAGGTTTTGGGTCATCGTGTTTTCATTGTCATTTGTTTCTAGGTATTTTTTGATTTCCTCTTTGATTTCTTCAGTGATCTCTTGGTTATTAAATAGTGTATTGTTTAGCCTCCATGTGTTTGTATTTTTCACATATTATTTCCTGTAATTGATACCTAGTCTCATAGTGTTGTGGTCAGAAAAGATACTTGATACGATTTCAATTTTCTTAAATTTACCAAGGCTTGATTTGTGACCCAAGATATGATCCATCCTGGAGAATGTTCCATGAGTACTTGAAAAGAAAGTGTATTCTGTTGTTTTTGGATGGAATGTCCTATAAATATCAATTAAGTCTATCTTGTTTAATGTATCATTTAAAGCCTGTGTTTCTGTATTTATTTTCATTTTGGATGATCTGTCCATTGGTGAAAGTGGGGTGTTAAAGACTCCTAGTATGATTGTGTTAATGTAGATTTCCCATTTTATGTCTGTTAGTATTTGCCTTATGTGTTGAGGTGCTCCTATGTTGGGTGCATAAATATTTACAATTGTTATATCTTCTTCTTGGATTGATCCCTTGATCATTATGTAGTGTCCTTCTTTGTCTCTTGTAATAAATAGTCTTTGTCTTAAAAGCTATTTTGTCTGATATGAGAATTGCTACTCCAGCATTCTTTTGATTTCCATTTGCATGGAATATCTTTTTCCATCCCCTCACTTTCAGTCTGTATGTGTCCCTAGGTCTCAAGTCAGTCTCTTGTAGACAGCATATATATGGGTCTTGTTTTTCTATCCATTCAGCCAGTCTATGTCTTTTGGTTGGAGCATTTAATTCATTTACATTTAAGGTAATTATCAGTATGTATGTTCCTATAACCATTTACTTATTGTTTTGGGCTTGTTATTGTAGGTCTTTTCCTTCTCTTGTGTTTCCTGCCTAGAGAAGTTCCTTTAGCATTTTTTGTAAAGCTGGTTTGGTGGTGCTGAATTCTCTTAGCTTTTGCTTGTCTGTAAAGGTTTTAATTTCTCCATCAAATCTGAATGATATCCTTGCTGGGTAGAGTAATGTTGGTTGTAGGTTTTTTTTCCTTCATCACTTTAAATATGTCCTGCCACTCCCTTCTGGCTTGCAGAGTTTCTGCTGAAAGATCAGCTGTTAACCTTATGGGGATCCCCTTGTGTGTTATATGTTGTTTATCCCTTCCTGCTTTTAATATTTTTTCTTTGTATTTAATTTTTGATAGTTTCATTAATATGTGTCTTGGCGTGTTTCTCCTTGGATTTATCCTTTATGGGACTCTCTGTGCTTCCTGGACTTGACTAACTATTTCCTTTCCCATATTAGGGAAGTTTTCAACTATAATCTCTTCAAATATTTTCTCAGTCCCTTTCTTTTTCTCTTCTTCTTCTGGGACCCCTATCATTCGAATGTTGGTACGTTTAATGTTGTCCCAGAGGTCTCTGAGACTGTCCTCAATTCTTTTCATTCCTTTTTCTTTATTCTGCTCTGCAGTAGTTATTTCCACTATTTTATCTTCCAGGTCACTTATCCATTCTTCTGCCTCAGTTATTCTGCTATTAATCCCTTCTAAAAAATTTTTAATTTCATTTATTGTGTTGTTCATCACTGTTTGTTTGCTCTTTATTTCTTCTACATCCTTGTTAAACGTTTCTTGTATTTTCTCCATTCTATTTCCAAGATTTTGGATCATCTTTACTATCATTACTCTGAATTCTTTTTCTGGTAGACTGCCTATTTCCTCTTCATTTTTTAGGTTTGGTGGGTTTTTACCTTGCTTCTTCATCTGCTGTGTGTTTCTCTGCCTTCTCATTTTGCTTATCTTACTGTGTTTGGGGTCTCCTTTTTGCAGGCTGCAGGTTCGTAGTTCCCATTGTTTTTGGTGTCTGTCCTCAGTAGCTAAGGTTGGTTCAGTGGGTTGTGTAGGCTTCCTGGTGGAGGGGACTAGTGCCTGTGTTCTGGTGGATGGGGCTGGATCTTGTCTTTCTGGTGGGATGGTCTGCGTCTGGTGGTGTGTTTTGAGGTGTCTGTGGCCTTATTATGATTTTAGGAAGCCTCTCTGCTAATGGATGGGGTTGCGTTCCTGTCTTGCGAGTTGTTTGGCATACGGTGTCCATCACTGTAGCCTTCTGGTCATTGAGTGGAGCTGGGTCTTGGCGTTGAGATGGAGATCTCTGATAGATTTTCGCCATTTGATATTACGTGGAGCTGGGAGGTCTCTTGTGGACCAGTGTCCTTCTGAATGTGTCTCTCCCACCTCAGAGGCACAGCCCTGAAGCCAGGCTGGAGCACCAAGAGCCTGTCATCACACGGCTCAGAATAAAAGGGAGAAAAAAAAGAAAGGAAGAAGAAGATTCAAAAAAATAAAGTAAAATAAAATAAAGTTATTAAAATAAAAAATAATCATTAATAATTTTTAAGTAATAATAAAAAAAGCAAAGAGAGCAACCAAAGCAAAAAACAAATCCACCAATGATAACAAGTTCTAAAAACTTTCCAAAAAAACAAAAACAAAAACGGAGAGACAGAACCCTAGGACAAATGATAAAAGCAAAGCTATACAGACAAAGTCACACAGAAGCATACACATACACACTCACAAAAAGAGAAAAAGGAAAAATATATATATATATTGTTGCTCCCAGCGTCCATCTCCTCAATTTGGGATGATTCGTTGTCTATTCAGGTATTCCACAGATGCAGGGTACATCAAGTTGATTGTGGAGATTTAATCCACTGCTCCTGAAGCTGCTGGGAGAGATTTCCCTTTCTCTTTTGTGTTCGCACAGTTCCTGGGGTTCAGTTTGGATTGGCCACGCCTCTGTGTCTGGGTTGCCTGAGGGCATCTGTTCTTTGCTCAGACAGGACGGGGTTAAAGGAGCAGCTGATACGGGGGCTCTGGCTCACTCAGGCCAGGGGGAGGGAGGGGTACGGATGCGGGATGAGCCTGCGGCGGCAGAAGCCAGCATGACGTTGCACCAGCCTGAGGCGCCCCGTGCGTTCTCCCAGGGGAGTTGTCCCTGCATCACGGGACCCTGGCAGTGGCGGGCTGCACAGGCTCCCGGGAGGGGAGGTGGGGATAGTGACCTGTGTTTGCACACAGTCTTCTTGGTGGCAGCAGCAGCAGCCTTAGCATCTCCTGCCTGTCTCTGGGGTCCGTGCTGATAGCCGCGGCTCGCTCCCGTCTTTGGAGCTCTTTAAGCGGCGCTCTTAATCCCCTCTCCTCGCGCACCATGAAACAAAGAGGGAAGAAAAAGTCTCTTGCCTCTTCGGCAGCTCCAGATTTTTTTCCCCAACTCCCTCCCGGCTAGCCGTGGTGCACTAACCCCTTCAGGCTGTGTTCACTCCACCAGTCCTCTCCCTGCGCTCCGACCGAAGCCCGAGCCTCAGCTTCCGGCCCCCGCCTGCCCCGCGGGTGAGCAGACAAGCCTCTCGGGCTGGTGAGTGCTGGTTGGCACCGATCCTCTGTGTGGGAATCTCTCCGCTTTGCCCTCCGCACCCCTGTTGCTGTGCTCTCCTCCGCGGCTCCGAAGCTTCCCCCCTCTGCACCCCGCAGTCTCCGCCCGTGAAGGGGCTTCTAGTGTGTGGAAACCTTTCCTCCTTCACAGCTCCCTCCCACTGGTGCAGGTCCTATCCGTCCCTATCCTTTTGACTCTTTATTCTTTTTTCTTTTGCCCTACCCAGGTGCGTGGGGAGTTTCTTGCCTTTTGGGAGGTCTGAGGTCTTCTGCCAGCGTTCAGTAGGTGTTCTGTAGGAGTTGTTCCACGTGTAGATGTATTTCTGATGTATCTGTGGGGAGGAAGGTGATCTCCGCGTCTTACTCTTCCACCGTCTTGAAGCTCCTCCTCCTGTAATGCTTTTAAAACCATAAAATAATGTTAAAATAATCATGGAACCAAAATATTTACCAAACAAAAGTATGTCTTTAGTATGATTCCATTTACAATGTTTTTTAAAATCCCTGTGATTCTTGAAGTACAAATCTGGGGACCACTGCCTTAAATATTCAAATTCAGGGCCTGCAGTAGGGAAGCAGTGAGACCTGAATAATACAATCAGCCTGTGCAGGAGAGGGAGGGACAGGCATCTTTGGGTCCTCTGAACACTCACCATCTATTCTAAATATTAAGCATAATGAGCCTTGCTTATCTGAGAGGCAGGAGATAACTATATGTGTCTAAGGAGGTCCCACTGTGGGGTTTTATTCTAGCTTCCATCCTTAGCAAACTAAGAGGGTTATAATCAGTTGATGAACTGTGGTTTTGACCTGAGGGGTTGTCAATAGTCTGTAGAAAATAAATTCTTGTGGAGAAGACTAACATCAGAAAACCATCTGGAAAGAGCTATGAGTGCTTGTGAGAGAAACCATAACCTGACTATGCACGGACAGCTAAAGGATTTAGAAAGATTGGAAGAAGACTTCAAAGGGAGAGGCCGCCAGAAAACTAGCAACCCCTGAAGGCGCTAACAGTCCCATGATACCAGGAACAGTGTGTTTAAAATGATATGGCATCCTCATTGAAAGGACCGACTTTCAAGTTAGAATTAAGATTATACTGGCCTCACCACTTACTGTGAGGCCATGAAAATGCTCTTTAATCTCTATGTGCCTCAGTGTCTTGAGCTATGTTATGAGTATGCTAGTATTGAACTCATAGGATTGTCAGTAAGTCACACATATGTGATTTTAGGATTAATTTAGCTAATGTACATAACCTGCTTAGCACACTGCCTGCTATATACTAAGCTCCCAATGAATACTATTAATTATTGTATTTATTTGTTAATTAAATATTTGTTAATTAAAAAGCCTTTTATTGACCCTTTCCCAGTATCAGGCACATGGCTAGGTGCTAGGAGATTCAATGGTTAGCAAACAATCATGGACCTTGTCTGCCTGTAACTGATAGTCTTGTGAACGAGGCAGATCTCAAGTAATAATAGGAATAATATAATTACAAACTTCAGTAAGTGTAATGGAGGAAAAGTACAGAGAACAATAACTCTGAGATGATATAATGTGAAAGCTTGATCTAGTTGGTGAGAGTTAGAGGACACTTTGAGAATAGACATGAAGGTGTTGTAGACGTTGATGAGGCAACCGAGGAAAGGGTTTGGGAGGAGAACATACCAGCTACACAGAACATCTTATGCAAAGCTTCTGAAGTAGGAGGATGCAAGATGTGATTCTGAAACTGAAAGAAAGCCAAGGTTGCTAGAGTAGAGATGGAAGAGGAGGCAGGGGCCAGAATGTTCAAAGTCTTTCAGGACATAGTAAGGACTTGGCATTATTTTAAGAGCATCAGGAAGCCATTGAGTAGGAAAATGAACCAGGGAAACTGCTGAGTAGGAAAATGAACTAGGGAACTGCTGAATAGGAAAATGTATTAAAAATACTTTAAAAAATATTATTCTGGAGCTTCCCTGGTGGCGCAGTGGTTGAGAGTCCGCCTGCCGATGCAGGGGACACGGGTTTGTGCCCCGGTCCGGGAGGATCCCGCGTGCCGCGGAGCGGCTGGGCCCGTGAGCCGCTGAGCCTGTGCGTCCGGCAGCGGGAGAGGCCGCGGCAGTGGGAGGCCCGCGTACCGAAAAAAAAATATATATATATATATATATTATTCTGGCTACTGTTTAGAGGCAAGATCCAAAGGGCCAAGAAGACTGTTTAGGAGGCAAAAATGTTTGTATAAAAATAGATGATAGTTTTTCTAGGAGGGTGGCAGTGGGTAGTGCGGTGTCAAGATCTAGTTTTCTAGGTTGTGCCATTAAATAGGGGCTATTTACTGAGACAGGGAATCCTAGAACAGGACAGACATTGGTGCCTATTTGTTAGCCAAGTGGAGTTGTCAATTAGGCAACTGGATATCATGATTTTGCCATATTTTGTTAACGCTAAGATATATATTTTCATATTTTAATGTCTCTAAAATTGAGCTATATCTTATAATCAATGGTATGCCCTAGTTAAATTTCCAGTCTTTTATATTTCTTCGTGGTGTGTAAACTAACGGGGTCATCAACATCTATAATGTCTTAGATTCAACAAAATATGCTAATAATAGCAACAAGGAAGACCACCGTAACATCAGTTAGTAGCTCACAAGCACTAATTAACACAAAACTTCTGATCAGTATAGAACAGGAACCACTTACCCTTAGAATATCCAAAATAGTGTAGGAGTGACCAGAAAGAGCAACGACTTCAGGATGACTGTCCACTTTTCCACCCACCCATCCAGAAGACAAGTAAGATGGGGGACAAGACAGGAAACTGCCCTCATTGTCTAAATAGGATAGAGGCTGTACCAGCATCTGTTAAATGAAGAGCATGATAATAATAGTAATAACACTTAAATAATGCTGGCCATAGACTAGGTGTTCTTCTAAAGACTTTATATCAGCTCATGACAACACTATTATGTGAACAGTTTTACTATGATACTGAGCTGGAAAGAGGTTAGCTAACTTGCTTCGGGTCACACAGATCATAAATGGCAGATCCAGGTTCACACCCAAGCAGTGGTCAGCTCTAAAGCCTCTGCTCTCAACCACTGCTGCTACCTCTAATGAAGATAATTAATTACTTGGTGACCTGGGAGCAATAGGGATTTATGGAACTATTGTGTGGGCTTTTGCCAGACCTAGACACATACATCTAAGATCTTCAGAGTTTTACTATGTACATGGCTTGGGGAAGAAGGCATAAGGAAGAGCTCTTATTCTTTTGAGTTCTGAGAACTGTATTATTACATCTAAATGTAATGTGGCAATATTGACTTAGTGACTTAGCAGTGTATTAAAAGGAAGGTGCTTTATAAATAACACATTATCAATATCAGCAACAAAAATTAAATTCCTGTTTTTATCTTGGGATGACATATGTAATAAAACAAAAAGAAGAGGACATGTTTTACAAGCCATGTGTCTTCTAAAATGAAAAATGCTTACTTGTAATCAACTTTGATATTATGAAAGGAAGTACATTTATTCCAAAATCATTATGCCTTGTTTATATAAGCTCTAAGTCTCCATTTGTATTACCTGATGGCAAATGGTGGCATTAGCAAGATTCTGAGCTGAAAACCTTGAATGTGTGTCTGATACTATAGCTATCACAATATCACATTGTCATGGCAAGTTCAGCTTCCACAGATTTCTTGTGTTTCTGCTTAAGTCTTCAATCAGGATAAGCCAGGAAGAGAAAGTGGCAGGTCTACATTCACCACTGCTTAGATTTTAGTGTAGGCATTTTATTTTTCCCCAAATGAAAACATTTGCCTTTATGGAAAATAAAATGCTTTATTAAAACTGATAAGCATAGGACTTCCCTGCTGGCGCAGTGGTTGAGAGTCCGCCTGCCAATGCAGGGGCACGGGTTCATGCCCCGGTCCGGGAAGATCCCACATGCCGCGGAGCGGCTGGGCCCATGAGCCATGGCCACTGAGCCTGCGTGTCCGGAGGCTGTGCTCCGCAACAGGAGAGGCCACAACAGTGAGAGGCCTGCGTACCGCAAAAAAAAGAAACCCCAAAACTAATAAGCATAGCCCTATTAAATAACGTTACTAAACATCTTGTTTAAGCTAAAGGAATTAGAAAGATATAAATCTTGAAGAGGAGAGAAATCTAAGTGTAATTTGGTTCTTCACACTAAAAAGGCTGCTATTATTGCTAGATTTTTCTACTTTATTTTTTTTTCTTTATGGTTTTGAAGAGGGGAACTCTGATCTATTTTATTTCCTCACTTTGTGTGTGATGGAAAACTTCAGGATTGTATTTAATTTCACTCTATGATTTCTCATAATGTAATTAATGCTGCATCCTCCTTCACAATTCATCCTCCTTCACAAAACGCTGTCGCCTTCACAACTTGAAGAGACCTCTATTGCCTGAGGATCTCCCTTGATCAACTTCTTGAAGAAGTATGATCAGAATGAAAAAGTAAAGCAGGGTTGACTCTTTAGCACTGCTTTGTAATAGTTCTGGCTTCCTTTCTTCTGTTGACAGATGAGAAAGGATTTAGAATTATTTAAATGAGATATATCTAATAACTGCATATCTGAGCACATATGAAGATGTCTGCTTTTTTAGTTTGAGGGGAATAATTTTGAACTTTTCCTTTTAAGAAGAGGCAGAAAACTTCCTAAGATGTTTATAATTGAAAGATGCAATAACTTTATTTCCTGGCTCTCTCTTGGTTTTTATTAGTGTTGGAATAATACTAGATGAAAATTAAAACTAACACACTCATGTAGTACTTATAGACATGGTGCTATAAATTTTGATATATCTCTTATATCACTTAATCCTAACAATAACCCTATGATGTCAGTATTATCACCAGGAGATAAATGTGATTCATCTAATATTTCATAGCCTGTTAATGGTGGTTCAAGAATTAAAACCCAGGTCTGTTTGTATCAATCAGGATCCAGTTAGAAACTAAAACTACATGGTGACTTGAGAAGGAAAAGATTAATATAAAGAATTATTAACTATGATGGTGATTAAATAAGATTGGCTACGAAGGGTAAAAAAAAACCTAAAGAATTGAGAAGAGCAGATATAAGGAGTGGCGCTAACCCTCGGTCTGAGGCAGAACACTTAAGGAAAGAACAAATTTTAAAGAGTCCCCCTTACCCTCTCCCTTTACCCTGGGATCTAGCTCTTCTTGAAGAGGACATAGCTGTGACCCAGTGAGTGGCAGAGACATTTGCTGAGGTAGCATGCTAGTGGAACTCCCAGGGAAGCCACTCTCTGGGGTTCTGGGGAAACTTCCCATAAGGAGGTGTCTCAGTGTGGAACCCATTCAAGGGAAGTTGGTGCCTCACGGAACGTGCTAGCAAGCTCCTAGAGTGTGAGTCAGGGAAGCCCTGTGGGGTGCCAAGCAACATGGCCCAGAAGGTGCCCTGCACTGCTGCTGGTCACTATGCACAATAGGAGCTATCAGACAAAAGCCCCCGGAACCAGGAAGAGCCTCTTTGTCCTCTAGTTTCCTACCTTACCCTCTATGAAGGATGCTTAAAAATTTCCCATATGGCAAGGGAGAAATATTCTAGTCTCACAAATAGGACAATGAAGGGTGGATTTAGGGTGAGGCAATAGATGGATACTACCCACCAACAAATCTGCTTTCTTAATCATTTAATCATTATGTTGTACTGCCTTATACTTACTGTACCACAAAATATGATATTTGAAAAAATAAAGGGGAAAAAAGGGAAGGAAGGTAGAGGTAGGAAGAAAAAGATAGACAATGTAACAGGATTATAAATGAAGATTTACATCAGTATCTCTCTTTTCTTTGAAATGTTTCTAGGTAGAGTCACTTTGAATTAATTGCTCAGGAGACTGCCTTATTAAATTTTAGGACATTGGCTTATCAACCAAAAACTGAAGACACAAACTGCAGGCCCAAGGGCCATAACCAAAGATTTTTCACTCTACAATTTAAATTATTTTTTAATCCCAGCTTTCTCATCTACTGGTTAATGCAGGTCATGTTCACTTGACAAACATTTGTTTGCAAATAAGAGCTTCTCCTCAGACAATCCAAATCCTAATTGCATCATTTACAGACTGTAAGATTTAGGCAAGTTATTTAATTTCTTTGGGCCTCCAATTCCTCATGTAAAATGATGATAACAACAGTATCTACCTTACAGATGTGTTATGAATATTAAGTGTGTTAATATTCAAAAGCACTTGGGACCATTTCTTGCATATAGTAAGTGCTATATAAATATTTGTATAGATGTTATTATATTTTCTTAAAGACCATAGCCTAAGTATATGTATTCTTTCAGTAGTTCCAGTTTATGGAACTCTTCATTTAATCAACATTTTTGTCAGATTATTCTGATTTCATTGTTTCATGGCAATTAAAAAAATATGATTACGTTATAGTATGTATAATGTGAATGCTGTTAGTTGGTTATCTTACTTTTTTCTACAGCTATTAACAACAGTGCTTTAAACTGATAGTGTTTGAAGATTCTACTAGCAAGCCCGTACTCCTTAATTTTTGCTATGAATTATCTAAAAGGTAAGATTTTTGGTGAAGTATTTTTGGCTAAAGAAAACTACGTTGTCAGCATAACCATTAGCATTCAAATTATTCAATAGTTTTAAATTTACATCCCTTAAAAGAAACACATTAGAAATTTTGTAAAAATGTCTAAAATTAAAAACAAATTAATGTTCTTTTTTTTTACAGAACACCATGCAAAATACTCTGATATCATCAAGAAGTCCAATGCAATTGAAATGTTATTTACACTCTACCCTCCTCAAGGTGCCCATGTGCGTACTAATATGAGGCTTAGATCAACTTGGCTAAGACCCATAGTAAATGGGGAAGAAGGATATAAATATATAGGTAAGATGCTGAACCTTATAATTTCCTTTTATAATAAGGCAGAAATGACCTTGTACTTTATATAACCCTTATCCATCACTTAGATGATATGGGATGATAGGCCCTATAGAATATTCCCTTTCGTTCTTGAGTATTATGCTTGCAATTTAAAAAGTGGCTGATTTATACTTTGGTGACTCCATTAAAATAGTGGAAACACTGTGTTTATCCATTTATCTGATGATGGATATATGGCTTGTTTTTTAGAAAAAGTGATACTACAAGGAAAGCTGCTACGAACATTCATGTACTGGACTGTATATAGACACATGTATGCATTTCTCTTGACTAAACTGTTTTCCAGCATGGTTAAACCATTTCATATTCCCCATCAGTAGAAATATGAGAGTTGCATTTGTTCCATGGCCATATCAATACTCAGTGTAATCAGTTTTTCTAATTTTAGCCATTCTAAGAGATAGCGTTGATATTCCATTGTGGTTTTAATTTGCATTTCTCTAGTATACAATGATATACAGCATATTTTCATGTATTTGTCATTTGTGTATCTTCTTTGGTGAAATGTCTGTTCAAATTTTTGGCCAGTTTTATATTTTTTGCTGTTGTTTTAAGTGTTGAGAGTCCTTTAGATATTCTGAATATAAATTATTTAACATATATATGCTTCGCAAATATTTTCTCCCAGTCTGTGGCTTGTCTTTTCTTTCTCTTAATAATATCTTCTGAAGAGCAGAAGATTTTAATTTTGATGAAGTCCAGTTTACCACTGTATTCTTTTATGACTCACGCTTTTACTGTCATATCCAAGAAATATTGGTTAGACCTCTGGTCACAAAGTTTTCTTCTAGAAATTTTATAGTTTTAAATTTTATATTTCAGTATATAATTTGTTTTGAGCTCTGTTTTGTACACGACTCAAGATTGAAGTTTTGTCTTTTTTCTAACATATTGATACCCAAATGTGCTAGCACTATTTGTTGAAAAGACTATCCTTCTATGAATTAACTTTGTATTTTGGAAAACCAGATAGTCCAAAGAAAATATATAGATGGCAAATAAGCACATGAAAAGATGATCAATATTATTAGTCATTAGGAAAATACAAATAAAGCCATAATGTCATACCACTACTCATCTATTAGAATGACTAAAATAAAATTTAAAAATCTGACAATACCAAATCTGGCAAGAATGTAGAAAAACTGGAACATTCATACATTGCTGGTGGAAATACTAAATTGTACAACCCATTTCTAAAGATTTTGATACTTATAAATTAATATGCTCTAACCATAAAGCCTAGCCATCATACTCCTAGGTAATTTCCTAAGAGGATTGAAAGTATTTGTTTACACAAAAACCTATATATAAATATATGTAGCTGCTTAATCATAATTGCCAAGGGCTGGAAAAACACAAATGTTCTTCAACTGGTGAATGGATAATCAAAATTTGTTAACATTTGTACAGTGAAATAGTATCCAGCAATAAAGAGGAATGAGATACTGATACAATAACATGGATGAATTTCAAATGCATCATGTTAAGTGAAAGAAGCCAAACTCAAAGGCTATATATTGATTCCATTTAAATGACACTTTGGAAAAGCAAAACTAGTAGGACAGAGTCAGCCCTGTGATTGTCAGGGGTTAATGCTGGTGGGAGGGTTTGACTACAGAGAGGTTGCATGAGGGAGTTCTTAGGGTGATGAAACTGTTCTGCATAGCTAAAACAAACTGTATGCCAAAAAGAATGAATTTTGCTGAAAGTAAAATTTTTAAAATAAACACAAAATAAAAAGAGAATAATTTAAGAATGGCAAACAAATCCAAAAATGATTAGTCATGCGCACTGCTATTAGTCATTAGGGAGATGTAAATTAAACACAGTAGGATACCACTACACACCTACCTTAAGGGCTAAATTAAAAAGTCAGAACACACCAAGTGCAGCAGCTGGAACACTAATATCCTGCCAATGCAAATGTAAAATTTTAAAATCACCATGCAAAATGGTTTGACATTTTCTTAAAAAGTTATAGATACACTTACTATATGACTCAGCCATACCACTCCTAGATATTTGTCCATGAAAAAGTATACGTACATACAGGGACTTGTACATGAATATTCATAGATTCTTTTTTTGTTAAAGACCCAAACTAGAAACAACTCAAATGCCCATCTGCAGGTGAAAGGATAAACAAATTGTGATATATCCATGCAGAATACTACTCATCAATATAAAAGAACAAACTATTGACAGTATATAATACATATAACAAACAATATGGCTGAATCTCACATGAATTATGCTGAAAAAGGTAAGACAAAAAAGAGTACAAGAGTATGATTCCGTTTATATAAAAGTCTAGAAGTTGCAAACAAACTAGGCCTGTGACAGAATCAGATCCGTGGTTACCTGGGACAGAGGTGGGAAATAGAAGTGAGACCTGATGGATTACAAAATTTGAGGGATGCTGTCAATAGAAATGTTTATTAACTTGATTGTGGTGATAGGTGATGGTTCCATGGATATAAACATATGTCAAAATTCATCAAATTATACACTTTAAGTACATGTAGTTTTTTATTTACACTTCAATAAAGCTGTAAAAATAAAGTTGAAGATATAAAGTTAAACAACCAAGATAGTTAAATTTGTATTTTGGGATTTTTTGAAAGATGACTTCTCTTTAAGTTTAAAAGTAGCATATTAGAACTCATCTGGAGAGTCACAAATTTAATGCAGTCTCATTTGGCTTGTGCATATAAAGATCTATTTAAGTGCTCAGTTCTGAAAGATAGCCTGGAAGAAGAAGCGGGAAAGAAAGAGAAAGAAAATTATGAAAAGGAGGTTGAAGGCTTTAGGTTCTATAAGATGAACCAAGACCCTGATTGCAATTTATTTTCTCTTTGCAATTTTCTCCCTGAAAGTTAACCTATCATTCTAAAAGATTTGTGTTCATTGTCTAAAGCCCATTTGTGAACATTTGGTTCAAATAAAACAAATAGGAAATACGGAAGTAGCCTTATAAGTTGAGGACTCCATCTTCTGAGGTTTTATGCTTTCTTTCTCCTTTTTAGTAGGTGGCCAGGGCCTTGCATCTTTTTGAATTATAGTTGTTATTAAATTGATTGACAATAGAGTTTGCAGCATTTGCCTTGAAAAAGATTAGTCTATTATAGAAGTGCTTTCTGAAACTCAGTTAACTCCTTGACTATAAACATTTTAGGGAATATAGCTCTGGGAATTTATTACATGTTCCAATATTAATACTCCACAATGTAGGCACTCCTATTTATTGATTTCACTCTGTAGATTTAGAGATATATCATCAGCAAGAACTGAAGAGTAGTTAACAGAGTTACTGAATGCTCTGTAAATGGCATGGGCTACTAACAAAGTATGTAGTATTAAGACCATACATACTCTAAAAATATTTCATATATCCATATTTTATATCCCAGAATTCCTAGCACAGTGGCTTGAATGTAAGTGGAATGCTGCATATGTCATAATTTCAAATTGCTTAATAGGCACAAAGTATTTATTCTGAATCATAATTTTGTAATCTTAGACCATCAATGAAGTTAAAAAAAAAAAGTCTTTAAATTTTTTTCCGGGAGCATAATCTTGTCAAACCTGTTTTCGGAAAGGTTATTTGGAGGGCTAGTCTTTTAATATGTCTTTGGTTATCTTTCCTTATGAGTTGTCTGTCTCTGAGCTCCCCTGACCTTATGGCCTATCACAGGTACACTGAACTTGTTCCTCTCCTTCATTAAGTTTTTGTGACTTTGGTGAATTTCCAGCCTGGAAGCTGTATATTACATTAATGAGCTCTTGGAATTCTAATAGGAATACCTTGAAAGGGGTAGGTTAGTCATTGCTTTCAGGGAAGTAATTTAGGGAATACAAATGAATGATTAAACTACTTTCTCAAACCAATAGTCCATTCTTAACTGAAATCATATTGTTATATTAATGTAAGTTTTCTAATCAGTTCAGATTCTGAGTAATGAGCAAAGACCTCTAGTTCTATTTCTTTTTCATACATCATTTTGAGCCCTTATATAGTAAGTTTTACTTACCTTTATAACATATGGTTATTTAAGTTGTATAATTAATACTGGAACCTGATTTCCTGGCCTAATCACTATTATGTTACCTATTACGAGTACAAGGTATCTTTTTATGCCCTTCAGTTTATTCCACTGCCTTCAGGCAAGACCTGATATACATTAGCCAAATGGGAATCTGTCCCATCTTTAAAGACTGTGGCAATTACTCAGTCATCCTTGACAGCTCAGAATTTTCTACTTTGCAACATGACTTTCTTTTCTTATGCATCCTTTATTGCAGTTGTAGCTGTTTCACTCTCCACAAAACAAAGGCTATGCCTACAAGATTAAGACCTTTTCTTTTTTCTGAAAATATTCCTTTTCAAACATTATTCCTCAGAAGTCCCCTTTCTAATCCTTAATGTCTTTTGGCACTTCTCTCTAAACTTTCCCACATTTTCTCATTTGTTTTAAGTGATGGAACTCAGACTAATATATAATAATCCAATAAGTCTGATTTATTATGAATATAATCCTACTTACTACATGTTCTGCTTATATCTTTGTGCTTTTTTAGACCTTTAAAATACACATCTCCGGGCTTCCCTGGTGGCACAGTGGTTGAGAGTCCGCCTGCCGATGCAGGGGACGCGGGTTCATGCCCCGGTCCGGGAAGATCCCACATGCCGCGGAGCGACTGGGCCCGTGAGCCATGGCCATTGAGCCTGCGTGTCCGGAGCCTGTGCTCCGAAACGGGAGAGGCCACAGCAGTGAGAGGCCCGTGTACCGCAAAAAAAAAAAAAAAAAAAAAAAAAAATACACATCTCCGCATTTACTTGGATTTCTATCTATCATTTTTAATCTCCTTTTATGGACATATTTCTTGTAGCTATTTGATATATGTGTAATTTTTTTGCCTTCTTAAATTTCCTACCCTGACTTCTCCTGATTTTCCTTAACTTATTTAGAATATGGACATTTATTACTCTTGTCAAAACTCAGTTGACAATGTTGAACCCATTCTCTGAGGTGTTTTATAAGATTATTATATAATGTAAAACCCAAATAAATCCTGATTTGAAAGGAGCTCCATATATACACACATATATATATATATATATATATAAAATTAACATCTTTATTTCAGTATAATTGCTTTACAGTGGTGTGTTAGTTTCTGCTTTATAACAAAATGAATCATTTATACATATACATATGTCCCCATATCTCTTCCCTCTTGTGTCTCCCTCCCTCCCACCCTCCCTATCCCACCCCTCTAGGTGGTCACAAAACACTGAGCTGATCTCCCTGTGCTATGCGGCTGCTTCCCACTAGCTATCTATTTTATGTTTGGTAGTGTATATATGTCCATGCCACTCTCTCACTTTGTCCCAGCTTACCCTTCCCCCTCCCCATATCCTCAAGTCCATTCTCTAGTAGGTCTGTGTCTTTATTCCCATCTTGCACCTAGGTTCTTCATGACCTTTTTTTTTTTTTTCTTAGATTCCATATATATGTGTTAGCATACGGTATTTGTTTTTCTCTTTCTGACTTACTTCACTCTGTAGGACAGACTTTAGGTCCATCCACCTCACTACAAATAACTCAATTTCGTTTCGTTTTATAGCTGATTAATATTCCATTGTATATATGTGCCACACCTTCTTTATCCATTCATCTGTTGATGGACAGGTTGCTTCCATGTCCTGGCTATTGTAAATAGAGCTGCAATGAACATTGTGGTATATGACTTTTTTTGAATTATGGTTTTCTCAGAGAATATGTCCAGTAGTGGGATTGCTGGGTCTTATGGTAGTTCTATTTTTAGTTTTTTAAGGAACCTCCATACTGTTCTCCACAGTGGCTGTATCAGTTTACATTCCCACCAACAGTGCAAGAGGGTTCCCTTCTCTCCACGCCCTCTCCAGCATTTATTGCTTGTAGATTTTTTGATGATGGCCATTCTGACCGGTGTGAGATGATACCTCATTGTAGTTTTGATTTGCATTTCTCTAATGATTAATGATGTTGAGCATCCTTTCATGTGTTTGATAGCAATCTGTATATCTTCTTTGGAGAAATGTCTATTTAGGTCTTCTGCCCATTTTTGGATTAGGTTGTTTGTTCTTTTGGTATTGAGCTGCATGAGTTGCTTGCATGTTTTGGAAATTAATCCTTTGTCAGTTGCTTCCTTTGCAAATATTTTCTCCCATTCTGAGTGTTGTCTTTTCGTCTTATTTATGGTTTCCTTTGCTGTGCAAAAGCTTTTAAGTTTCATTAGGTCCCATTTGTTTATTTTTGGTTTCATTTCCATTTCTCTAGGTGGTGGGTCAAAAAGGATCTTGCTGTGATTTATGTCATAGAGTGTTCTGCCTATGTTTTCCTCTAAGAGTTTGATAGTGTCTGGCCTTACATTTAGGTCTTTAATCCATTTTGAGTTTATTTTGGTGTATGGTGTTAGGGAATGTTCTAATTTCATACTTTTAAATGTAGCTGTCCAGTTTTCCCAGGACCACTCATTGAAGAGGCTGTCTTTTCTCCACTGTATATTCTTGCCTCCTTTATCAAACATAAAGTGACCATTTGTGCATGGTTTATCTCTGGGCTTTCCATCCTGTTCCATTGATCTATATTTCTGTTTTTGTGTCTTGATTACTGTAGCTTTCTCATATAGTCTGAAATCAGGGAGCCTGATTCCTCCAGCTCCATTTTTCTTTCTCAAGATTGCTTTGGCTGTTCAGAGTCTTTTGTGTTTCCATACAAATTGTGAAATTTTTTGTTCTAGTTCTGTGTAAAATGCCAGTGGTAGTTTGATGGGGATTGCATTGAATCTGTAGATTGCTTTGGGTAGTAGAGTCATTTTCACAATGTTGATTCTTCCAATCCAAGATCATGGTATATCTCCCCATCTAGTTGTATCATCTTTAATTTCTTTCATCAGTGTCTTATAATTTTCTGCATACAGGTCTTTTGTCTCCTTATGTAGGTTTATTCCTAGATATTTTATTCTTTTTGTTGCAATGGTAAATGGGAGTGTTTCCTTAATTTCACTTTCAGATTTTTCATCATTAGTGTGTAGGAATGCTAGAGATTTCTGTGCATTAATTTTGTATCCTGCTACTTTACCAAATTCATTAATTATCTCTAGTAGTTTTTTGGTAGCATCTTAAGGATTCTCTAGATATAGTATCATGTCAACTGCACACAGTGGCAGCATTACTTTTTCTTTTCCAATTTGGATTTCTTTTATTTCTTTTTCTTCTCTGATTGCTGTGGCTAAAACTTCCAAAACTATGTTGGATAATAGTGCTGAGAGTGGGCAACCTTGTCTTGTTCCTGATCTTAGTGGAAATGGTTTCAGTTTTTCACCATGGCGGACGATGTTGGCTGTAAGTTTGTCATATCAGGCCTTTATTATGTTGAGGAAAGTTACCTCTATGCCTAGTTTCTGGAGGGTTTTTATCATAAATAAGTGTCGAATTTTGTCGAAAGCTTTCTCTGCTTCTATTGAGATGATCATATGGTTTTCATTCTTCAATTTGTTAATATGGTATATGATATTAATTGATTTGCATATATTGAATAATCCTTGCATTCCTGGGATAAACCCCTCTTGATCATTGTGTATGATCCTTTTAATGTGCTGTTGGATTCCGTTTGCTAGTATTTTGTTGAGGATCTTTGCAACTATGTTCATCATCGATATTTGCCTGTAGTTTTCTTTCTTTGTGATGTCTTTGTCTGGTTGTGGTATCAGGGTGATGGTGGCCTCGTAGAATGAGTTTGGGAGTGTTACTCCCTCTGCTATATTTAGGAAGAGTTTGAGAAGGATAGGTGTTAGCTCTTCTCTAAATGTTTGACAGAATTCGCCTGTGAAGCCATCTGGTCCTGGGCTTTTGTTTGTTGGCAGATTTTTAACCACAGTTTCAATTTCAGTGCTGGTGATTGCACTGTTCATATTTTCTCTTTCTTCCTGGTTCACTCATGGAAGGTTGTGCATTTCTAAGAATTTGTCCATTTCTTCCAGGTTGTCCATTTTACTGGCGTAGAGTTGCTTGTAGTAATCTCTCATGACCGTTTGTACTTCTGCAGTGTCAGTTATTACTTCTCCTTTTTCATTTCTAATTTTATTGATTTGAGTCTTCTCCCTTTTTTTCATGAACAGTCTGCCTAATGGTTTATCAATTTTGTTTATCTACTCAAAGAACCAGCTTTTAGTTTTATTGATCTTTGCTATCATTTCCTTCATTTCTTTTTCATTTATTTCTGATCTGATCTTTATGATTTCTTTCCTTCTGCTGACTTTAGGGTTTTTTTTTGTTCTTCTTTCTCTAATTGTGTTAGGTGTAAGGTTAGGTTGCTTATTTGAGATGTTTCTTGTTTCTTGAGGTAGGATTGTTTGCTATAAACTTCCCTCTTAGAATTCCTTTTGCTGCATCCCAAAGGTTTTGGGTCATCGTGTTTCCATTGTCATTTGTTTCTAGGTATTTTTTGATTTCCTCTTTGATTTCTTCAGTGATCTCTTGGTTATTAAGTAGTGTATTGTTTAGCCTCCGTATGTTTGTATTGTTTGCAGATCTTTTCCTGTAAATGGTGCCTAGTCTCGTAGCGTTGTGGTCAGAAAAGATACTTGATACGACTTCAATTTTCTTAAATTTACCAAGGCTTGATTTGTGACTCAAGATATATTCTATCCTGGAGAATGTTCCATGAGCACTTGAGAAGAATGTGTACTCTGTTGTTTTTGGATGGAATGTCCTATAAATATCAATTAAGTCCATCTTGTTTAATGTATCACTTAAAGCTTGTGTTTCCTTATTTATTTTCATTTTAGATGATCTGTCCATTGGTGAAAGTGGGGTGTTAAAGTCCCCTACTATGATTGTGTTACTGTCAGTTTCCCATTTTATGCCTGTTAGCATTTGCCTTATGTATTGAGCTGCTCCTATGTTAGGTGCATAAATATTTACAATTGTTATATCTTCTTCTTGGATTAATCCCTTGATCATTATGTAGTGTCCTTCTTTGTCTCTTGTAATAGTCTTTGTTTTAAAGTCTATTTTGTCTGATATGAGAATTGCTACTCCAGCATTCTTTTGATTTCCATTTGCATGGAATATCTTTCTCCATCCCTTCACTTTCAGTCTGTATGTGTCCCTAGGTCTCAAGTCAGTCTCTTGTAGACAGCATATATATGGGTCTTGTTTTTCTATCCATTCAGCCAGTCTATGTCTTTTGGTTGGAGCATTTAATCCATTTACATTTAAGGTAATTATCGGTATGTATGTTCCTATTACCATTTTCTTAACTGTATTGGGTTTGTTATTGTAGGTCTTTTCCTTCTCTTGTGTTTCCTGCCTAGAGAAGTTCCTTTAGCATTTTTTGTAAAGCTGGTTTGGTGGTGCTGAATTCTCTTTGCTTTCACTTGTCTGTAAAGGTTTTAATTTCTCCATCCAATCTGAATGATATCCTTGCTGGGTAGAGTAATGTTGGTTGTAGGTTTTTCTCCTTCATCACTTTAAATATGTCCTGCCACTCCTTCTGGCTTGCAGGATTTCTGCTGAAAGATCAGCTCTTATCCTTATAGGGGTTCCCTTGTGTGTTATTTGTTGTTTTTCCCTTGCTGCTCTTAATATTTGTTCCATGTTTTTAATTTTTGATAGTTTGATTAATGTGTGTCTTGCGTGTTTCTCCTTGGATTTATCCTGTATGGGACTCTGTGCTTCCTGGACTTGATTAACTATTTCCTTTCCCATATTAGGGAAGTTTTCAACTATAATCTCTTCAAATATTTTCTCAGTCCGTTTCTTTTTCTCTTCTTCTTCTTGGACCCCATCATTCGAATGTTGGTGCATTTAATGTTGTCCCAGAGGTCTCTGAGACTGTCCGCAATTCTTTTTTCTTTATTCTGCTCTGCAGTAGTTATTTCCACTATTTTACCTTCCAGGTCACTTATCCGTTATTCTGCCTCAGTTATTCTGCTACTGATCCCTTCTAGAGAATTTTTAATTTCATTTATTGTGTTGTTCATCACTGTTTGTTTGCTCTTTATTTCTTCTACATCCTTGTTAAACCTTTTTTTGTATTTTCTCTATTCTATTTCCAAGATTTTTGATCATCTTTACTATCATAATTCTGAATTCTTTTTCAGGTATACTGCTATTTCCTCGTCACTTGATAGATCTGGTGGGTTTTTGCCTTGGTCCTTCATCTGCTGTGTGTTTCTCTGTTTTCTCATTTTGCTTAACTTACTGTATTTGGGGTCTCCTTTTCGCAGGCTGCAGGTTTATAGTTTCCTTTTTTTTTGGTGTCTGTCCGCAGTGACTAAGGTTGGTTCAGTGCGTTTTGTAGGCTTCCTGGTGGAGGGGACTAGTGCCTGTGTTCTCGTGGATGAGGCTGCATCTTGTCTTTCTGGTGTCAGGTCCACGTCTGGTGGTGTGTTTTGTGGAGTCTGTGGCCTTATTATGACTTTAGGCAGCCTCTCTGCTAATGGGTTGGGTTGTGTTCCTGTTTTGCTAGTTGTTTGGCATAGGGTGTCCAGCACTGTTGCTTGCTGGTCGTTGAATGGAACTGGGTCTTGGCCTTTAGATGGAGATCTGTGGGAGATTTTTGCTGTTTAATATTACATGGAGCTGGGAGGTCTCTTGTAGACCAGTTCCTGAACTTGGCTCTCCCACCTCAGAGGCCCAGCCCTGATGCCTGGCTGGAGCACCAAGAGCGTTTCATGCACACAGCTCAGAATAAAAGGGAGAAAAAATAGAAATAAAGAGAGAAAGAGAGAGAGAGAGAGAGAGAGAGAGAGAGAAAGGGAGAGAAGAGAGAGAGAAAGAGAGAGAGAGAGAGAGAGAAAGAAAGGAAAAGAAAGAAAGAAAGAAGATAAAATAAAATAGTAAAAATAAATTAAAGTTATTAAAACAAAAAATAATTATTAAGGAAAAGTTTTTAAAAGGTAATAAAATAAATGGACAGACAGAACCCTAGGACAAATGGTAAAAGTAAAGATATAAAGACAAAGTCACACTCAGAAGCGTACACATACACAGTCACAAAAAGAGAAAAACGGAAAAATATATATATATCGTTTCTCCCAAAGTCCACCTTCTCAATTTGGGATGATTTGTTGTCTATTCAGGTATTCCACAGACGCAGGGTACATCAAGTTGATTGTGAAGATTTAATCTGCTCCTGGGAGAAATTTCCCTTCCTGTTCTTTGTTCGCACAGCTCCTGGGGTTCAGCTTTGGATTTGACCCTGCCTCTGCGTGTAGGTCGCCTGAGGGCATCTGTTCTTAGCTCAGACAGGACGGGGTTAAAGGAGCAGCTGATTTGGGGCCTCTGGCTCACTCAGGCCGGGGGGAGGGAGGGGTACGGATGTGGGGCGAGCCTGCGGCGGTAGAGATCATCATGACCTTGCACCAGCCTGAGGCACGCCGTGTGCTCTCCCCAGGAAGTTGTCCCTGCATCACGGGACCCTGGCAGTGGCGGGCTGCACAGGCTCCTGGGAGGGGAGGTGTGGAGAGTGACCTGTGCTTGCACACAGTCTTCTTGGTGGCGGCAGCAGCAGCCTTAGCGTCTCATGCCCATCTCTGGGGTCCACACTGATAGCTGCAGCTTGCGCCCGTCTCTGGAGCTCCTTTAAGCGGCGCTCTTAATCCCCTCTCCTCGCACACCAGGAAACAATGGTCTCTTGCCTCTTAGGCAGTTCCAGACTTTTTCCCGGACTTCCTCCCAGCTAGCTGTGGCGCACTAGCCCCTTCATGCTGTATTCACTCAGGCAACCCCAGTCCTCTCCCTGGGATCCGACCTCCGAGGCCCGAGCCTCAACTCCCAGCCCCCGCCCGCCCCGGCTGGTGAGCAGACAAGCCTCTCGGGCTGGTGAGTGCAGGTCGGCACCGATCCTCTGTGCGGGAATCTCTCCGCTTTGCCCTCCGCACCCCTGTTGCTGTGCTCTCCTCCGCGGCTCCGAAGCTTCACCACTCCGCCCCCCACAGTCTCCGCCTACAAAGGGGCTTCTAGCGTGTGGAAGCCTTTCCTCCTTCACAGCTCCCTCCCACTGGTGTGGCCCCGTCCCTATCCTTTTGTCTCTGTTTATTCTTTTTTCTTTTGCCCTACCCAGGTACGTGGGGGAGTCTCTTGCCTTTTGGGAGGTCTGAGGTCTTCTGCCAGCATTCAGTAGGTGTTTTGTAGGAGTTGTTCCATGTGTAGATGTATTTGTGGGGAGGAAGGTGATCTCCGTGTCTTAGTCTTCTGTCATCTTGAAGCTCCTCCTTCCATATATTTTATATCTCTTATATCTGCTCAAACATAGGAAATGGTCTATTATTATTTGGAGAAGTTTAAATGTGCTATGGCTAGTTCAATGTTGCAATTTACCTATAGAGGTAAATCTTCTTGCTTGAGGAGAATAATGTGGTCACTTGAAATTTTTCAAGTCAACTGAACAGGAAAAATTGTTTAGGTGTATACCCATTGATCTCCCTTTACCAACTATAAACTCCCAACAACCTCTACTTTCATATTCTTTAATGTCTCATATTCTTTAATGTCCCTTTGATTTTCTTCATTAAGGGCAAATGATGTGAATGTGTTTTTGTGATAAGTGTAATTGCTGCTAGGAAAAGTGTCATTTTATTTTTATATGGTTCAGTTGGTTAAAATTTTCAACGTTTAGTACACTCACAAGAATAACCCAATGGAAAGATAAAAATGAACGCTATATTGTATCTGGTTAAAGTGTTTCTTAACTATTGTCAAATTACTAAAAATTCTTTAGGATGATGAAATATATCTTCCTCATTGTGTTCTTTGTGACTTCCATTTCTTTTCTTGGGCTTCAGTGGTAAAATCAGAGATGTGTTTCCCATTCCCTCAACCCCAGTTTTACCAAGCAGGTTGGAAGCATTGAGGAGGCAGACTTTAAGATAAGGCATCAGATCCATAAGGTAAAGGAAATGTGAGTTGCACATTTACAACCACCTACCACTCCATACTTTACTGCTTATCTTTGTAAAATAAAAATTGTAGGATCATTGTTTCATTATTTGCCTTCTGCATCTATTTATTTAACAAGCATTAATTAGGCGTCTACTATATGCTTGGCAACAGAGATTGAGAAACAATTAAAGCTTAATCCCTGCCCTAGAAGTGTTCACATTCTAGCAGATCCAAAACACTATGAGATTTTGGCTCAGTTAGTCTCAGTGAGCACCCCTATTGGTCCATGAGTCAAATAGAGTGATATCAAATGAGGATCTTCCAAAAATTTTTTGGAAGAACATCTCCAAATAACGAAGGTTGGCATTAATACTCAGTATCTGAAATAAAAACTCAAAGCTGAGTTCACTGTCCATCTAAGTAAGGGAGAGTCATGCCTAGTGATGGTATGTGACTTCTCAGGCTAGGCCATAGAAGACTTTGTGGCTTCTCCCTTGCTCTCTTTTGGATAAGCTAGTCAGGAAAGCTAGCTACCATGTCATGGAGACACTCTAGCAGCTCTGTTGAGAGGTCTATGTGCTGATGAACTGAGGGCATGTGCTACAACCAGTGAGGAACTGAGGTCTGTGTGAATAGTGCAACATGGAGGTGGAACCTCCAGCACCAACAGTACTTCTACAACGAGGACTGCAGCTCCAGTGACAGCTTGACTGCAACTTCATGAGAGACCCTGGCCTGACCCACGCAGAAAATTCAGTCCAGATTCCTAACTATTATTATGTGAGACAAATGTTTGTTGTTTTAAGCTTTTAGTTTGGGGGTAATTTTTTACACAGCATACAAGTCAGTGATTAGTGTTTTTTAACAGTGGAAGTGAAATGACATAGGATTGAGTGTAGTTCCTCAGGAAAGACTGGGCTGCTGGTTGACTGACCTTCAAAAACTTTGTAACTAGAGTGAAACTTTTGTTCATTGGTTAACTTTCAAAAGTAGGATCTCTCACTGATTGGTTGGCTTTCAGAAGTGTGTTTACTGAGGTGAGTTTTTACCAGCTGATAAAACAGGCTTGATATTGGTTCTGGGGGTTACTTGTCAGCATGGCTATGGAACTATAATTGATTGGTTAAAGAGGTATAAAAAAAAGTTTAAGTATTAACTTGTTACATAGCTGTAGAACTGTTAGGCTTCTCTTAATACTGTGGGGAAAAAGTTATTTTCAATAAATAGGCACAGAAAGAAACAAAGATTACATGGTAGTTGATTTACTAGAAGCAATTAAGCATAATTATGAGCCTAGGAAAAGAGAATGACTATATCTGGCAGTATTAGAAATGATTTTATAAAGATGATGATATATGAGTTTATCCTTACAGAATAGGTTAGAATTACTAAGTATAGACGAGAAGAAAGATTGTAGGCAAAGGGAAGAGCATGGGAGAGTCCACATGTGGGAACTAACTTTGTTTTAAGAAGCTCTTTTTTATCAAATTCTCCTGAACAATTTAGCAGAAGGCTCTTCTTTTCTTATTGTGACATAATTGGCATATAACTTTATATTAGTTTCAGGTGTACAATATAATGATTTGATATTTGTATGTATTGTGAAATGATTAAAACAATTAGTCTAGTTAACATCCATCATAATACATAGTTACAAATTTTTTTCTTGTGACAAGAATTCTTAAGATCTACTCTCTTAGTAACTTTCAAATATACATTATAGTATTATTATATACAAACTATACATTATATCCCCATGATTTATTTATTTTATAACTGTAAGTTTGTACCTTTTGACCACCTTCTCCCATTTGCCCCACCCCCCCACCTCTGGCAACCACCAATCTATTCTCCGTACCTAAGAATTAAGGGTTTTTTGTTTTTGGTTTTTAGATTCCATATATAAGTGCAATTGTATGGTATTTGTCTTTCTCTGTCTGATTTATGTCACTCACTCAGCATTATGACTTCATGGTCCATCCATGTTGTTGCAAATGGCAAGATTTCCTTCTTTTTATGGCTGAATAATATTCCACTGTATGTGTGTATATATATATATGTACATATATATACAATATATATGTATATATATCCCTATGTCAATGAATAGAGGGATTAAAAAAATGTGGAGCATGTATACATATATATATATATATATATATATGTATACATGCTCCACATTTTTTTAATCCCTCTATTCATTGATGGACACTTAAGTTGCTTCCATGTCTTAGCTATTGTAAATAATCCTGCAATGAGCATGGGTACATATATTTTTGAGTTAGTGTTTTTGTTTCCTTCAGATAAATACCCAGATATGGAATAACTAGTTGGTAGTTCTATTTTTAACTTTTTCAGGAAACTTCATATCTCTTTCTCTGGTAGTTCTATTAGTTTTTGAGAACATATTCCTTATTTCCAGACTAAAATTCTTTAGCACATAGTAAGCATTTATACATTAACTATTTGTTTTATGAATGAATGCATATGTGAAGTATTACTATAGCAGTTAAGCCATTTTTTTCATCTTTTATATATTAAAATTCCTTTTGTTTACTCTCTCTGGATTGCTTCAGAGATTACTGTAGTGTGATATGGATATAATATAGTATGGCACAGTTCTTTAATATTTAACCATTTTAATTTAATAAAATATAATTTAACCATAATGGAGGCAGAAACCCAAGGTAAGAAGAGCATTATTCAGTCACTCCACAAATGTTTATTGAGTGCCTTGTGTTCAATGCTTTGTGATAAATGCGAGGAAGTTTCAAAAGTTAATAGAATAGCTTCTCTCTTGTGTGTTTATGATTTAGCCTGGGGAAATGATACATATACATAATTAACTACAATAGAAGACATAAAGTGATGAGTCTTGTAAAACAAGCACATCTCAGCTGCTCTGCTTAACAGTCTTGTCAGGCAGGGCACAGAAGGGGCTTTGCAAGAGAGGAGCCTGAGCTGTGGCACAGACACTCCCGGCATCTTTGGAGAGCTGTAAGGATAACTCTAAAGTTATTTCATGCTCACTCATAATGTGCATAGCCAGCCCTTCTAAAATAACAATTAAAAACAGTACACTTGTTGAAGTAAGTCAGAGAAAGACAAATGTCATGTGATATCATTTATATGTGGAACTTAAAAAAAGACACAAATGAACTTATTTACAAAACAGAAATAGACTCACAGACATAGAAAACACACTTATAGTTACTAAAGGGGAAAGAGGGGGAAGGGATAAATTAGGAGTTAGGGATTAACATATACACTACTATAGATAAAATAGGTAAACACCAAAGACCTACTGTATAGCACAGGGAACTATGTTCAGTATTTTGTAATAAGCTATAATGGAAAAGAATCTGAAAAAGTATATATATATATATATATATGTGTGTATAACTAAAAACTAAAACAGTACATTTGTTTACTAAAGAGTAAGCACTACTTCAATATATAGTGATCAACTGTAGTGTATTATACATTGATATTGTTATGTATAAATTTAATATAAAGATGGCTTTTAGAAAATTTGTAAAATTATAAAAATAGGGAAGTATTACTAAGAATTCAGTTTCTTTAATATAACCACTTTTTATTATCTTGGCATATTCTTTTACAGTAATTTGTAAAACTACTTGTAACTAGAATATTTAAGCCCTGGAAGGGACACTACATGTCATTTTGCCCAATTCCCTTTTCATTGTTATGGGGAGTCAGTTAGGAGGTATTAGAAAAGTATCATTTGAATTGAGAATCTGAGGATGCAGAGGCTAAGTAGCTTGCTCAAGGTCATGACCTTCACTGTAACTGTGAAGATGATGATTCAAGTTCAGAGTCGCATCAGGCCCATCACCCCCACCACTACCACACACAGACATGCTTCCCAAGCCGTCCTGGCTTTTTATGAAAAGTAATTTTTCTGGACAAAGTAAGTACCACTGTATCTGCCTTTGAACTAGTCTTTTTTTTTTCTTTTCCTCAAGCCTTACAATTGGCTGCTACTTTTGTCCTTTGAATATTTTCTGAAGCAAAATCTGAAAGAAATATACTCACTCCCCCTTTTGCTCTATCTTGGGAGTGGAGGTGAGGCAGAGGCCTGGAGTCCAGGCAGCCTGGCCCTGCAAAAGCTCTTATTGCCTGTGGACAGATTGGGTTCCAAACTCCTTGGAAAGCTCTGACCATGCATTTTTGGCCCCTCATACGTTGCTTCGCATGACTGTTTTAAGCTCAATTCCTTTCTTTTTCCAACCACACATATTAAATAGTAGGACATAGTATTTCATCATGAAACTTCACATAAAACAAAAGCTGATCCTTATTAGATGTAAATATTTTTTAAGCTGAAAATCATTTAATATCCCTGTGGGAGAATGATGACTTTTCTCCCCAAGACTGCAGTATAATGAGGTAAAAATGTTTTCACAATACTTTGGAATTGTTATAATTGTCTTCTGTGTTGTTTGACTGTCAGTTAAATGAGAACATTTGATAACTGTAGGGAGCTGATAAGACTTTCTATTAACGTTACGTCATTATGTTAATCTGGGTTCAAATATAGTTTGCCTGAATCCTATTTTGATTATATTAGAATAAATTAACCTATTAAATAAAATTACCCTAGAGGGCACAGAACATTTTAAATGCCTTTCAAGTTACAAGTATATAAAATCATGTACTACTAAATCTACAGTTGTCTTTCCTCCTTAAAGCCTTTATGATTTGGAGCATAGATATTTCCACATAAATACAGATTGTTTGAGACTTAACATCAACCAATGAACAAGATTATTTAGCTTTTAACTCTTTGCATATTGTGGGAAAATAGTGAGTAGTGAAGTTTAAAAAATGTAGAGGCTCCCAGATTGCATGTGGTATGCAAACAACCAGAGACTGGAGTTATCTAATAAATATATTGATAGCTGCTTGTACAAAACACATAACTTTATTTTAAAAAGTTGATCTTCGTGTCATGGTGCAGATAATAGAGGTCTTCCAACAATTTTAACTGTAATTCCTTTATCCATGTATGGGAAGGACTTAGTGACCATGAGTACCATACATAAGTTAATAAACATTCACATAACAATTATATACTGTCCACTTTACAGTGATGTGGCCTGCTTTTATTCAGAGTAAGTTTGACATATGTTTATGTAAAAATGAACTATTCTAATTCACCCAATTTAAAAGAAACTTCCACAACTTCATTTATTTATGTATTCATTCATTCAATAGATATTCTGAAGTTCATGCTGTGGTACTATGTACCAGGAAACTGTCGCAATATAGAGACATAAAAGGATCATAGAGCAAACTGAACATTGAGTAGATTTCTTTCTAGTCAATATAGCTGACACCTGAGAGTCAACAGGTGGATTCTCAGGACCACTCAACTAAAAACTTGTTGGTGTTTTGGCACCATCAAATATTTGTGCTTTTCATGAGTATGCATATTAACCTCCATCTGACTGTCTAATGGGCTCTTATTAGAGATTTTAAGAGTGGGATTGTAAAGGCAGGAGAGGGAAAAGTATAGATGAGATGAGTGAGAGAGGAATTTTGTAGTAGATGCCAGTGCCTAATTATTTGCAAAAACATCACCACACCATTACACACTGTCATAGGTACGGACAGAAGTCAAGAGAACTATTTCTGGCTTTTAAAAAAATTGCTTATATAATATACAATCTATGTATGTAAGTAGTAAAACAATTCTTCCACACTGTAGAACACACTAGGTGTGCTCTTCAATATATACTCCCTGTTTAAGAATAACCTGGTATTGTGATTTTGGTTTCTGGCTTTAAGTTTGAGGTTAATCAAAATTCTTCAAAGTCAAAGTAAATCAACATCTGTTTAGTGGACTAGAACTGTGCTCCAGATACTATATTATTTGGAAAAAAAAAAGAAAAATAATTATACTTCACATGTATTGAATGCTTTCTATATGCAAAGAATTATGCTAAATGATTTATCTGAATTCATTTAAATAATCTTATTTAATCCTCATAGAAACCCAATGGGCCATGCACCATAAGAACACTGAAACACAGAGAGGCAATATATCTAAAATGCATAGCTAGAAAGTGGTAGAGTTATGACATGAAACCCCAGTGTTCTGACTTTTCAGCCCATGGTTTCAAAATATTTAAAGTAATGTAGGATTTCCAACATGTAACCTGTAAAAGAAGTAGATCAGAATAAAAGCTTCAAACAACAGTTCAAAAGCAAGGCCAACACTTATACACAATTATTTGGATGGGAATTATTGAATATTGTAAATAGTTATAATGTTTTACTGGCAATTTTAGGTGGTAATCAATAAAATCTTTTTTTGGGAGGACAGAGGCATGCAAAATTAGTTCTTATGAGCCAACATCAATTACCAACGTTGCATTTTATTGCCTTTTTTCTTAAAAAGACTGCAACATTTACTTATTACCAAAAACTTTTTACAATTAGAAAGGATAAAGAAGAAAATTCATTCATTTATTCAACAAATATTTATAGAGTGTTAAGATCACCTATAAAATAGGCCACCAAGAGATAACTACCATTAACTTTTTGCTGTATTTTCTAATGTTTTGTTTTTTAAAATACATATTGTAATGACAGGGTATACAAAAATTATACATACACATATGAACTTCAAAATCCGTTTTTCTGATTATAAACATAATACATGCTCATTGTGGAAAATTTAGAAAATGCAAATAAAAAGTAAATTTTTAAATAGTACTTGGAATATCTACCTCCTCAAAATAATCTCTGTTAATATTTGTGTGTATTTCATTAATTGCATAATGAATTATAAGACATTTCACTTACTGTATAGGTTAATAAAGTTAAACGCATCTGTATGTATTGATTTTTATCACAGTGAACTCAAGAATATTCATATGTCTGAATGAAAAATGATAATGGAAGAGTACAATGAAAACATACTATTAGCTTGGGAAAGTTTAGTAATCTTTCTTGATTGAATAATTGAGTGTTCAGGGTCATTCGACATGATTCAACAGATACAGAAGAGTGTCAATCACGATTCTCCATAAAGAATATGGCCAGTCTGTTTCTCTATCCTCTGCTTATGTTCAAGGAAAAGAAAAATTAGTAGTACTTCCAGACAGTATCCAACTGTGTAAACAGTTTAGCCAATAAAGAAGTTCTAGAAGATAACAGAACCCATCATGGCTTTTGCTAGGCTCAAGTGTACGTAGGGAATGACCCTCACTGATCCCACAAACCCAGATTACTATTTATATGCTCCCACAATCTTCAAGTTTCTAGTTTTGCCCGTTTAAATTGCCTTTAATGAAAAACAGTGAGAAAGGAAATAGGGAATGTTTTTTTATTGCTTGGCATCTGAACATATATACACCCAGTAGCTTGGAAGAGTCTAGCCTAAAGGGCGAATCACTAAAGAAGAGACAGGAAAGCACATCTCTCTCCTGTAGAGCAGAGGGGGATGACTCAGCTGTACAACTTAGATTGTACAACTTAGCTGTACAAGTATTAGATTGTGGACTTTGAGTCTAGCAGGTTTTGTGTACCAAACAATGACACACCCATCCAAAGTGTCCACCGTGATGTATAGTGAATTATGTTTCTAATTAGTCACGTTAGAAAACTGCTAAATTAAATTCCGGTGGACTTAAGCTAACAGAATGAGGTAACACCCAGAAATATCTTCAAATAAGATCAATTCCAGTGGAACCAAAGTGCTCCAGAACAACTAGCTGCAGAGTGCTGAGCCCACTGGAATGTAAATACACTGCAGTTGCGATCTGACATGAGGTGATAAAACCTCATGTTCAAGGAGAGAAGCACTAAAATGCAAATTTAAGGGTGAGTCCTAAAAGATCTTATTAGTCATCAGCCTGGCAAGAAATCCCATCTAAAATTGTGGGTTAAAGGGTGGGGCACAAGAAATACATTTCCTGAGACAGGGAAAGCAGCAAAAGCAGAAACACTGCTAAGGACAGAATCGAATCAGGCTGCACCGAAGTTCTGACACACGTAATCCAACAGGACACTTGAGTTTGGGCTCCAGGCTGAATAAGGGCAAACCTATTATACACAACGTTTCCACCCTTAAGTGTAGTTTTGATTACTCCATCTGTTAAAATCCATCTAAAAGATTTTGAATATATGTCCTCACATAGCTGTGAAAGTTTGTCCCTTCAGAGAGCTAGAAAGCATATGAAGTTCGTGGGTCCAACTCTTTTCCCTCAAAGGCGCATAACAATTCTTCATTTATTCTACATATTTAGACTGCTTTTTATTCCCAGAAATTTTCAACATGCACAAAAATAGAGGGAATAGCCCAGGGGACCTCAGTACCAGATTCCTCAGCTATCAGTGTTTTCTTGGTGTTCAGAACATACCTTGTTGTTTCTCCACTTCCTCCATTCTTACTCAAGTCACATTATTTCTAGTCTGGACTGGTTAAAGTCTCTCAATAATATTCCCTTTGCTCACCTACAAGTCTATTTTCCACACAAAGTCAAAATGGTCTATAACTGTAAATCAGATCTTGCCACTCCCGTGCCTAAAATCTCCTATGTCCTCTCATTTAAAAATCCCGAACACTTATGGTCTGGAGAGCTTTCTGATCTATCTCAGTTCAGATGTCACCTTTTTTTTTTTTAACCTCCCTCACCACCCCATCAAAAATGTCCTGCCCCAGTCCCTCCAGTCCCTCTCCCAAGTGCAACAAGCTGTTTTGTTTTCATCATGGCTTTCATCACTATCTAAAATTTTATTATTTCTCTGCTTTTGCCCCAACTCTTACCTGGAGAACCCTGGCTCCAGGACAGCTGGAATCTTGTCCATGTGTTCACAGCTTTCTCCTCCGCCTCTGGCCGAGTGGTTCTCAACCTTGGTGGCACATTAGAATCACCTGGGCAGCACTGACTAATATAATTTGCGGTGGGGCCCAGGCACCATTAGTTTTTTTCAGACCCGCCCAGGTGATTCTAGTGCATACCAGGGACTGAGAAACACTGCCTCCTGAAAATGCCTGGCACATAAAAGGTACTGAATAACCTTTTGTTTAAACGAATGAGGGCTTGCCTCCTACTTCAATTATATTTTGAATACAGCAGTAGATAATGTGTCAGGAATACGTTATTCCTCTGAGTCTTCAGGATCACTTTGGTTCTGTGGTATTTATTTTTAAGTCCATATTGGTAGAGAGATAGAGAGGGAGAGAGAGAAAAGAGGGAGGGAGAATGTGTGAGAGGGAGAGGGAAGCATGGGTTGGTGGGGAGGAGAGAAAGAGGAAGAGAGAGAGACTGATTGTGTTTCCTCTGTTTTCATCCCTGAATCTTTCTTGTACTAGTGTTAACCACTTGTTCATGGGTCATACTCACTCAGCCATCTGATTACGAGGCTTCTAAACTAACTCTACTAGCAGGCTTTTCCCCAGTCCAGCGACCTTACTGCCCAGCTCTTTGAATAGATGAGTTTGTGAAAAGCTGTCCTTTCAGAAGGCACTACTACTTTACCTATAATCTTACACATCTCAGAATGGAAGATGCTAGCAACTTTCCCTTTCCTGACGTTTTTTTTTCCTGGCTCATTTGCAATATGTGAATAAGTGTGGAACGAACATCACTGTTAAACTGGGAAATTTAGAAAAGTACTCTGGCTGTTCTGAAAAATCAGGAGCCACAAAGCAGAGTAACAGTCATTCAGCAAGCTTCTGCCGTCTTCCTTATGAATATTTGCAGTTGTTCTGTGGTTCACACAAAGCATTATAAAACTCACTGATCACTGTCACTGTGAACATTTCAATAATACCGAGGCAAGTATTAGGTAGGTAGACAGATAGAGATAGACACAGATAGATAAACCTTTTTTCATTTAGCAGAGTTGAAAACTGAGGTTTAAGGAAATTATGTCTTGCCCAAGATGCCACAGTCAGTTTATGGTAGACTCCTTTTCATATGGTGGTATCATCAATTACAAAGAAAGATGAGCAGGAAATAGTGATTGAGCTTTCTTCACAAACCAATGCCTGCAATGTAATTTTTCTAGGTAACCTCAAAACTTCAAGCGTTCAAGGCCGTCCTTTTCCAATGCATTTTTAAATGTGATGAAAATGTGGCATGATGGCATTTTAATTGAAGTATCCATTTCTTTTTCCAACATAATTGACATTTTTAGAAGTTGTGTAAAATGAATTTATTTTCAACTAGATACAAGTACTATGGAATATAAGTGGAAAATAAGAATTATAAAAGAAAACATATAATTGAGTCCATATTATAAAATATATTTTTATTAGATTTGATGCAAATAATTTTCTCCATGAATCTACAAAACAGAAGAGTTGCTTTAATATTTCTGATATTTGCAGTTTTTTCCCTATGTGATTTATTGTCCTATAGGAATCCAATTAAAATTTTCTATTTTGTTAAATTTTACATTTGAAACCTCTGATTGTTATTCCACAAATGTGAGAATAAAATTCTTAGATAGGACTATTGATATTAGAAGAAGTCCTCAGTTTGTTAATATTTTTGGATTGTTATTTTTTTCATTTATAAAGATTAATGACAAACGTTAATTGTACAACTGAGAAGTATCTGCAAATATGGAAAATTCTCATGGGGCCTTTTAAAAGGGGAGAGGGAAAAGATTAAATGAAAGTATTAAATTTTTATCACAGAGAGCATAATGGACCAACTCTGAGTGCATCTATGATTATTTATTTCATGAATCTGTGATTCTCTCTATGCACTTTAAGTGGGTTCTTACCTCACTTTCCAGCACTGCTTTTCCCTTGTAATTGAGAGTAAATGAATGTACCATGAATCAGAGACTAAAATTCACACCTCAGTATTATTACATAACATAGAAAATCTATCATCGTGAAAGCAATTCCCTTACTCCTGAGATAATTCGAGGTATCCGTTTTGGACAGGATCATCCTTTATGAAGAAGGTACAGAAGTATCGATTGAGTACTTTAGTGATATTCAGAATTTATTGGAGCTCCATATCCTTAAGTAGTCGGATGAAATGAAAATGCTCTGAATGTAATCATTAATTATTCCTCAGACCTCCCTTAGGAAAACATTCATTGTAAGATAGGACTTGGTAAGGTAGGACAGGGATTTTAAGTATGAGAAGCATCAAAATAATTACTCTACGTGGCATTCATCAGCTTTAAAAATGTGCATATTTTAAATCATTGGATTTCAGGCAAGTCTTCGCAGTCATACCAGAACTAGAAATGTTTTTATAACATGCCTGGAGGAAAATTCTTTGTTACGCCTTCACTGAACACATTAATTTTGTATCAGAAGAGGGGAGTTGATAGCAATTTTGCGCCTATCTGCAGATGTATGAAATGTTTAGTCATTTTAAGGTAAGAAGTGCTCACATGTCAACATTTCACTGAATTTAACAAAACTGCTTCGTTTCTGTAAGAAAAATGTAATGTTTAATAATCACAGGTATCAAGATTCTCTGTTAGTTAGTGAAGTAGATTTAAACATGTAAGCATGTAAATCTATTTTTATTTTAACATATTTCCCAACATAGAGAAATACAGCAACTAATATAATCAGCACCCACCTATTCACTACCCACATGGAACTCTTAAAATTTTGTTTATATACTTCTCTGTATTTTAAATTTCTATTTCATTTCTTTATCTTTCTTTAACAAGGTCTTGATATAAAAGGTGCAGAAGAAGAGTTCCTCTAAGAACTGTGTGTATATGGTTCTGAGTAGCCCCGGCAGATGGATAGTTAGACCCTCAGCGTGGTCCTGGCCCTGCCCCTCCCCGACTGCCTTCCCTGCCTGCTCCCTTGCAAGGATCTCATCAGTCACAGCCCTTGCTCCTGCTTCAGGTTGAACCCAGGTTCCCAGCAGCCCCCCTGCTCCATCGCTCTAGGCTCCACCTGATCTCTTTCAGTCCATTCTCCACTCAGCTCCCTGAGTTAGTCTCTTAAAAAAGCAAAGCTGATGGTTTTCAAATCTCTTGAATGTTCGTTGCCTACAAAAGTTGCTTCTCAAGTGGGGTGCAGAGACAAAGGAGGATCCACGGGGTTGGGAGAAGAAAATCTCAGGACCTTTATCTGCCTTTATTTTTTATATAGTATTTGAGTATTTAATGTGTATTTTATTTGAGTATTTAAATTTGTATTTAATGTGTGTTTTAGAATGTACGTAAGTTCGTCTATATGTAGATAAATATGCATATACTGGGGGAATCATACTAATAGAGGTGCAGAGTAAAAGATTTTAGAGACCACTGTCTTGGAGAACAAAATTCAAGCTCCTTCTTAGTCTGGCCCTGACATTTTTCTCCCTACCCCATCACCTCCTGCTTACCTACCTCCTTGGCACTTTGAACTTTTTAACTATCCCTGGACCTGCCTCAGCACAGATTCCCTTGTACAGAAAATCCTCTTCACATACCTCAACTAAATCCAATGGCACCATGGCATGAAAGTTAATATTTCCTTAATGACTCTATCCCCTGTGTTCCCATAGCCCTTTTTTTCAGATGTTGAAAATGCCTAGCACAATACATTATAATTTAGATCTATGCAGATCTGTTTCCTAAATTTGGTGGGAGTCATTTCTTATTAACCTTTGCATCTACAGTACCTTGCACACTGTCTGGTACATCACAAGCGCTCAATAAATACTTCTGAATAAGTGTGAATAAGTGTACAGAAACATGGGCCTGTATTACAGAGATACTACTGCTTATAACCAACACTAAGGCAAATCAATATATGGCTGTAAATTTAGTTACATTGACTCCAAGAAGATATTAAAATACAAATATAGGAATTTTCTTTGGGAAGGCTCTAGGTATCCATAGTTGTATATTTTCAATGGTCAAAAGATAAACATATTATAATTTATGTACTTTTAAAAATTGGGGTATAGTTGCTTTACAATGTTGTGTTAGTTTCTGCTATACAATGAAGTGAATCAGCCAGATGTATGCATATATCCCCTCCCTCTTGGACCTCCCCCACCCCACATCCCACCCATCTAGGTCACCACAGAGCACCGGGCTGAGCTCCCTGTGCTACACAGCAGGTTCCCACATGGTAGTGTGTATATGTCAATCTCAGTCTCCCAGTTCATCCCAATTTATGTACTTTTGAGGAGAAAACCTTACTAGCCTTGTTATTTTTAAGTTTTGAGGAATTTCTTAGGCTTAGGGTGACCTGGGCTCACATCTTCTTTTTTGCCTTAGAGCCCAAAGATATAACTTTTAGACCCTCATATCCACTGTGGCCACCATAATTGTTTTCCTGTTCTATTCTCCAAGACTGGTTGCAGAATGAGAGGCCAAAGAACAAACAAACTAACAAAACCAAAAAGTATATATATAAATAAATTTTATATGTATTAAGATATATATGTGATATATATGAAGATATATAAAATATAAATATGAAGTTATCTATAAGACTATCTAGTTTAATTGATTATATTTATAATAATAAAAATATATAGTAGAGACCTTGCATTCTGGAGTAGAACAGTAGAACACTTTGGGCTCAATCTTGCCTCCATCACTATCAATTGTGTATATTGGGACAAATTCTTTACTTTCCTCAGCACCAGTTTTCGTATCCATAAAATAAAAATTCTGAAAAGAATATTATGTGGTTTGAATAATGTAAGGTGCTTAAGTAACATAGCATAGTGCCTGATTTAATAATACCTAGTAATTTTTAGCCACCTTCATTATTCTACTTCCTAGTAAACATAAACTACTTTTTTTAACCTAATAAAATGGATCTTATGGTGAACTAGAAACATACTAACCTAGTAAAAAACACCTCAGGAATTCCTTTTACTCCTCTTTCTCTGGGTGGAATATTTAAACAATAGATTCCATTTTTCTATAGAGTCAAAATGTGATTTACTTATTTCAGCCTCTGTTAAAGCTGCCAAATAAATTTTCATTCCAAAATACAAACTAGTTAATACAATCAAATCACCTAAAAGAAACCTTGACACATCGTGAGCACTCAAGAAATGTTAGCTACAATTGACGTTTCTACTGACAGGTTTTTAACCTATTTTGCATGACCACAATATGTGTAAAAATACAAACATATTTTGAACTGTTAAACAATTATGTTTTATCCAACAGAACTGCAATGAACAGAATCTGTATTTTGTTTAAAAATACACGAAAATATTAATCATTTAAAAATGACATTTGAAAAACATATTGTAGGAAAAAACTGCTACTAAAGACTCTATTGAAAGTAAAATATCGAGGATACATAAATTTTATAAATTTAATGGGACATTGCAATAGAAGTGTTACTTGGTAATTGGTGATTTTAATGAGCTTCAATTTCTTTGAAAAGACCCTTATTATAAATAGGACGTTTATATCCATGGTAACAGGGAGGATGCCTCTTAGCTTTTCAAAACATACTAAGAAAATTAATTAAGTTTTCTTCATTTCTTTTTTTTTCTCCATAATTTAAAAACAACAATAAAGTAGCGTTTTGCTCATTTGTTCGCCAGGATATTATACATAGTTCCAGTGTAAAAATTAAAATCTAGTGAGGTGAAATAAATCAATAAAGTTCACTCTGTTGGTGGATTGGGAATAGGTCCTTGGTCCACAAAAACTATTGGACAGTTGTAAGATAGCTTCCTTAAGACCTTCAGTGAAATCCACAAAATCTCCTCTTCATCAGATATCACTAGATAAAGATGGAAATCTGACTTTGGCTAATTTTAGCCTAAATGTAATTGAAAATAGCTCTTTTTAAGGCAGAGATACATGAGCAATGTGCTTGCCTAAAAAAACCAGTATAGACAATGTAAATGCTTCTGTTAATATTCTAGGTCTTGAATTTCAGTCTATAAAAATGCAAATTTACCATCAACAACCAGTTGTTTATAAATTACAAAATGAAAATATTACATATATAAATTTTATTTTTATATATTGATGTATATCATATCCTCTGATTTAAAATATGGAAATATTACATCTGAAAATACTATATCTAGCAACTAGCTATGTATTTGTGTATATTTCCTTCCCCACAAGAAAGAAAGCTTATTATAATAATTTAGCATTCCGTTTTATGCTATATAAATACAGTACTATAAACTATGATAGCTAAAATTGTGATTTCAAGGCGTGCTAGGGTCAAAAGTGAGCATTTTGGTGCCTTTTGCTGTAGAACTGGCTCTCTTGGAGTACTGGCGTGATACAGAATGCAGTGTGGATAGCTGGCAAGGGAGGTATAGCCCAGTGAAAGGCTTTTGCTACTCCTACTTCCCCTCTCTGTGTTACTGCTCTGCTACAGAGATGCATGCATACTTCCTTTAGAAAAAGGGCAGAGGGTCTTCATAAGCAGAGAGGGGCCATTCCCTAGGAAAGAATAGGGACATTTTCAGGATTCCAGATCATTAAACACTCAGAGCTGTTCACAGGCCCTTTAACACACTACCAATGTTTTATAATTCATTAAAAAAACCAGTTCTACTCTATGCCACCACAGAAATTTCTAATTGACTTCAAAAAGGGATTTGGTGGGAGGAGCTTCAAGATGGCAGAAGAGTAAGACATGGAGATTACCTTCCTCCCCACAAATACATCAGAAATACATCTACATGTGGAAAAACAACTACAGAACACCTACTGAACGCTGGCAGAAGACCTCAAACCTCCCAAAAGGCAAGAAACTCCTCACGTACCTGGGTAGGGCAAAAGAAAAAAGAATAAACAGAGACAAAGAATAGGGACGGGACCTGCACCAGTGGGAGGGAGCTGTGAAGGAGGAAAGGTTTCCACACACTAGGAGCCCCTTCGGTGGGGAGACTACGGGTGGCCAAGGAGGGAAGCTTCGGAACCGCGGAGGAGAGTGCAGCCACAGGTGTGTGGGGGCAAAGTGAAGAGATTTTCGCACAGAGGATTGGTGCCAACTGGCACTCACCAGCCCAAGAGGCTTGTCTGCTCACCCGCCGGGGCGGGCGGGTGCTGAGAGCTGAGGCTCGGGCTTCGGTCGGAGCACAGGAAGAGGACTGGGGTTGGCTGCGTGAACACAGCCTGCAGGGGTTAGTGCGCCACGGCTAGCCGGGAGGGAGTCCAGGAAAATGTCTGGAGCTGCCGAAGAGGCAAGAGACTTTTCTTGCCTCTTTGTTTCCTGGTGTGCGAGGAGAGGGGATGAAGAGCGCTGCTGAAAGGAGCTCCAGAGACGGGCCCAAGCTGCAGCTGTCAACACGGACCCCAGAGACGGGCATGGGATGCTAAGGCTGCTGCTGCAGCCACCAAGAAGCATGTGAGAAAACACAGGTCACTATCCACACCTCCCCTGCCGGAGCCTGTGCAGCCCACCACTGCCAGGGTCCCGTGATCCAGGGACAACTTCCCCGGGAGAACGCACAGTTCATCTCAGGCTAGTGCAACGTCACTCTGGCCTCGGCCGCTGCAGGTTCACCCAGCACTCTGTACCCCTCCCTCCCCCGGCCTGAGTGAGCCAGAGCCCCCAAATCAGCTGATTCTTTAACACCGTCCTCGGACCGAAGAACAGATGCCCTCATGCAACCTACATGCAGAGGCGAGTCCAAATCCAAAGCTGAACACTGGCAGCTGTGCAAACAAAGAAGAGAAGGGAAATTTCTCTCAGCAGCCTCAGGAGCAGTGAATTAAATCTCCACAATCAATGTGATGTACCCTACATCTGTGGAATACCTGAAGAGACAACAAATCATCACAAATTGAGGAGGTGGACTTTGGGAGCAATGATATTTTTTTTTTTCCTTTTTCCCTTTTTGTGAGTGTGTATGTGTAGACTCTGTGTGTGATTTTGTCTGTATAGCTTTGCTTTTGCCATTTGTCCTAGGGTGATGTCTGTCTTCTTTCGAAAAATTTTTATTAGTAATTATTTTTTACTTTTTACTTTTTATTTTAATAACTTTATTTTATTTTATCTCCTTCCTTCCTTCTTTCTTTCTTTCTTTCTTTCTTTCGATCTTTCTTCCTTCCTTCCTTCCTTCCTTTCTTTCTTTTTCCCTTTTACTCTGAGCCATGTGAATGACACACTCTTGCTGCTCCAGCCAGGCATCAGGGCTGTGCCACGGAGGTGGGAAAGCCACGTTCAGAACACTGGTCCACAAGAGACCTCCCAGATCCATGTAATATCAAATGGTGAATATCTCCCAGATATCTCCATCTCAGCGCCAAGACGCAACTCCACTCAAGAACCAACAAGCTACAGTGCTGGACACCCTATGCCAAACAACTAGCAAGACAGGAACACAACACCACCCATTAGCAGAAAGGCTGCATAAAATCATAATAAGGCCACAGACACCCCCAAAACACACCATCAGCCATGGAACTGACCACTAGAAAGACAAGATGAAGCCCCATCCACCAGAACACAGGCACTAGTCCCCACCAACAGGAAGCCTACACAACCCACTGAATCAACCTTAGCCACTGCGGACAGACACCAAAAACAATGGGAACTACGAACCTGCAGGCTGCAAAAACGAGACCCCAAACACAGTAAGTTAAGCAAAATGAGAAAACAGAGAAACACACAGCAGATGAAGGAATAAGGTAAAAACCCACCAGACCTAACAAATGAAGAGGAAATAGGCAGTCTACCTGAAAAAGAATTCAGAATAATGATAGTAAAGATCATCTAAAATACTGGAAATCGAATGGAGAAAATACAGGAAACGGTTAACAAGGACGTGGAAGAACTAAAGAGCAAACAACCAGTGATGAACAACACAACGAATGAAAATAAAAATTCTGTAGAAGGGATCAGTAGCAGAATAACTGAGGCAGAAGAATGGATAAGTGAGTGGAAGGTAAAATAGTGGAAATAACTACTGCAGAGCAGAATAAAGAAAAAAGAATGAAAAGAATTGAGGACAATCTCAGAGACCTCTGGGAAAACGTTAAATGCACCAACATTCGAATGATAGGGGTCCCAGAAGAAGAAGAGAAAAAGAAAGGGACTGAGAAAATATTTGAAGAGATTCTAGTTGAAAACTTCCCTAATATGGGAAAGGAAATAGTTAATCAAGTCCAGGAAGCACAGAGAGTCCAATACAGTATAAATCCAAGAAGAAACGCGCCAAGACACATATTAATCATACTATCAAAAATGAAATACAAAGAAAAAATGTTAAAAGCAGCAAGGGAAAAACAACAAATAACACACAAGGGCATCCCCATATGGTTAACAGCTGATCTTTCAGCAGAAACTCCGCAAGCCAGAAGGGAGTGGCAGGACATATTTAAAGTGATGAAGGAGAAAAACCTACAACCAACATTACTCTACCCAGCAAGGATCTCATTCAGATTGGATGGAGAAATTAAAACCTTTATAGACAAGCAAAAGCTAAGAGAATTGAGCACCACCAAACCAGCTTCACAACAAATGCTAAAGGAACTTCTCTAGGCAGGAAACATGAGAGAAGGAAAAGACCTAAAATAACAAACCTAAATCAATTAAGAAAATGGTAATAGGAACATACATATCGATAATTACCTTAATTGTAAATGGAGTAAATGTTCCAACCAAAAGACAAAGACTGGCTAAATGGATACAAAAACAAGACCCATATATATGCTGTCTACAAGAGACTGACTTGAGACCTAGGGACACATACAGACTGAAAGTGAAGGGATGGAGAAAGATATTCCATGCAAATGGAAATCAAAAGAATGCTGGAGTAGCAATTCTCATATCAGACAAAATAGACTTTAAAACAAAGACTATTACAAGAGACAAAGAAGGACACTACATAATGATCAAGGGATCAATCCAAGAAGAAGATATTACAGTTGTAAATATTTATGCACCCAACATAGGAGCACCTCAATACATAAGACAGATACTAACAGCCATAAAACGGGAAATCGACAGTAACACAATCATACTAGGGTACTTTAACACCCCACTTTCACCAATGGACAGATCATCCAAAATGAAAATAAATACAGAAACCCAAGCTTTAAATGATACATTAAACAAGATGGACTTAATTGATCTTTACAGGACATTCCATCCAAAAACAACAGAATACACATTCTTCTCAAGGGCTCATGGAACATTCTCCAGGATAGATCATATCTTGGGTCACAAATCAAGCCTTGGTAAATTTAAGAAAATTGAAATCGTATCAAGGATCTTTTCTGACCACAGCACTATGAGACTAGGTATCCATTACAGGAAAAAATCTGTAGAAAATACAAACACATGGAGGCTAAACAATACACTACTTAATAACCAAGAGATTACTGAAGAAATCACAGAGGAAATCAAAAAATACCTAGAAACAAATGACAAAGAAAACACAATGACCCAAAACCTATGGGATGCAGCAAAATGAGTTCTACGAGGGAAGTTTATAGCAATACAATTCTACCTCAAGAAACAAGAAACATCTCAAATAAACCACCTAACCTTACACCTAAAGCAATTAGAGAAAGAAGAACAAAAAATCCCCTAAGTTATCAGAAGGAAAGAAATCATAAAGATCAGATCAGAAATAAATGAAAAAGAAATGAAGGAAATGATAGCAAAGATCAATAAAACTGAAAGCTGGTTCTCTGAGAATATGAACAAAATTGATAAACCATTAGCCAGACGTATCAAGAAAAAAAGGGAGAAGACTCAAATCAATAGAATTAGAAATGAAAAAGGAGAAGTAAAAACTGATACTGCAGAAATACAAAGGATCATGAGAGATTACTACAAGCAATTATGCCAATAAAATGGACAACCTGGAAAAAATGGACAAATTCTTGGAAATGCACAACCTTCTGAGAGCGAACCATGAAAAAATAGAAAATATGAACAGACCAATCGCAAGCACTGAAATTGAAACTGTGATTAAAAATATTCCAACAAACAGAAGCCCAGGACCAGATGGCTTCACAGGCGAATTCTGTCAAACATTTAGAGAAGAGTTAACACCTATCCTTCTCAAACTCTTCCAAAATATAGCAAAGGGAGGAACACTCCCAAACTCATTCAACGAGGTCCCCATCACCCTGATACCAAAACCAGACAAAGACATCACAAAGAAAGAAAACTACAGGCCAACATCACTGATGAACGTAGATGCAAAAATCCTCAACAAAATACTAGGAAACAAATCAGACAGCCCATTAAAAGGATCATACACCATGATCAAGTGGGGTTTATCCCAGGAATGCAAGGATTTCTCAATATACGCAAATCAATCAATGTGATACACCATATTAACAAATTGAAAGGGAAAAACCATATGATCATCTCAATAGATGCAGAGAATGCTTTTGACAAAATTCAACACCCATTTATGGTAAAAACCCTCCAGAAAGTAGGCATAGAGGGATGTTTCCTCAACATAATAAAGGCCAAATATGACAAACCCACAGCCAACTTCATCCTCAATGGTGAAAAACTGAACTCATTTCCACTAAGATCAGGAACAAGACAAGGATGCACACTCTCACCACTATTATTCAACATAGTTTTGGAAGTCCTAGCCACGGCAATCAGAGAAGAAAAGGAAATAAAAGGAATCCAAATCAGAAAAGAAGAGGTAAAGCTGTCAGTGTTTGCAGATGACATGATACTATACCTAGAGAATACTAAGGATGCTACCAGGAAACCACTAGAGCTAATAAATGAATTTGGTAAAGTTACAGGATACAAAATTAATGCACAGAAATCTCTTGCATTCCTATCCACTAATGATGAAAAATCTGAAAGTGAAATTAATAAAACACTCCCATTTACCGTTGCAACAAAAAGAATAAAATATCGAGGAGTAAACCTACCTAAGGAGAAAAAAGTCCTGTATGCAGAAAATTATAAGACACTGATGAAAATTAAAGATGATACAAATAGATGGAGAGATATACCATATTCTTGGCTTGGAAGAATCAACACTTTGAAAATGACTCTACTACCCAAAGCAATCTACAGATACAATGCAATCCCTATCAAACTACCACTGGCATTTTTCCCAGAACTAGAACAAAAAATTTCACAATTTGTATGGAAACACAGAAGACCCCGAATAGCCAAAGCAATCTTGAGAAAGATAAACAGTGCTTGAGAAATCAGGCTCCCTGACTTCAGACTATACTACAAAGCTACAGTAATCAAGACAGTATGGTACTGGCACAAGAACAAAAAAGTAGATCAATGGAACAGGTTAGAAAACCTAGAGAAAACCATGCACATATGGTCACCTTATCTTTGATAAAGGAGGCAAGAATATACAGTGGAGAAAAGACAGCCTCTTCAATGAGTGGTCCTGGGAAAACTGGACAGCTACATTTAAAAGAATGAAATTAGAACAGTCTCTAACACCATACACAATAATAAACTCAAAATGGATTAAAGGCCTAAATGTAAGGCCAGAAACTACCAAACTCTTAGAGAAAAAAAAATGGGCAGAACACTCTATGACATAAATCACAGCAAGATCCTTTTTGACCCACCACCTAGAGAAATGGTAATAAAACCAAAAATTTAAAAATGGGACCTAATGAAAGTTAAAAGCTTTTGCACAGCAAAGGAAACCATAAACAAGACCAAAAGACAACCCTCAGAATGGGAGAAAATATTTGCAAAGGAAGCAACTGACAAAGGATTTATCTCCAAAAGTTACAAGCAGCTCATGCAGCTCAATATCAAAAAAACAAACAACCCAATCCAAAAATGGGCAGAAGACCTAAATAGACATTTCTCCAAAGAAGATACACAGACTGCCAACAAACACATGAAAGAATGCTCAACATCATTAATCATTAGAGAAATGCAAATCAAAACTACAATGAGATATCATTTCACACCAGTCAGAATGGTCATCATCAAAAAATCTACAAACAATAAATGCTGGAGAGAGTGTGCGGAAAAGGGCACCCTCTTGCACTGTTGGTGGGAATGTAAATTGATACAGCCACTATGGAGAACAGTATGGATGTTCCTTAGAAAACTAAAAATAGAACTACCATACGACCCAGCGATCCCACTACTGGGCATATACCCTGAGAAAACCATAATTCAAAAAGAGTCATGTACCACAATGTTCATTGCAGCTCTATTTACAATAGCCAGGTCATGGAAGCAGCCTAAGTGTCCACCAACAGATGAATGGATAAAGAAGTTGTGACACATACATACAATGGAATATTACTCCGCCATAAAAAGAAACGAAATTGAGTTATTTGTAGTGAGGTGGATGGATCTCGAGTCTGTCATACAGAGTGAAGTAAGTCAGAAAGAGAAAAACAAATACTGTATACTAACACAAATATATGGAATCTAAGAAAAAAAAATGTCCTGAAGAACCTAGGTGCAAGATGGGAATAAAGACACAGACCTACTAGAGAATGGACCTGAGGATATGGGGAGGGGCAAGGGTAAGCTGTGATAAAGTGAGAGAGTGGCATGGACATATATACAGTACCAAATGTAAAATAGATAACTAGTGGGAAGCAGCCGCATAGCACAGGGAGATCAGCTCGGTGCTTTGTGACCACCTAGAGAGGTGGGATAGGGAGGGTGGGAGGGAGGGAGATGCAAGAGGGAAGAGATATGGGGACATATGTATATGTATAAATGATTAACTTTGTTATAAAGCAGAAACTGACACACCATTGTAAAGCAATTATACTCCAATAAAGATGTTAAAAAAATATTTGGGAAAGAAACAGAAATAATTTCCTGCCATCTCTTGTTCTGTTGTCAGTTTGGCCGTCACAAAGCAGAACAATAGCAACCTCATGAGTTTTACTTTGTGAAATGCCAGGATGATAATTTCTGGACGATTTGTCACATCCTGTCACTCAGTGTGCAGCCGTAGGGAGTGCCAGAATGTCTGAGTGGAGACCATTCTTCTGTGGGCCATGAATTTCTGGGCTCTGGGTTGACTAGCATGGGTGACAGACTGACCCCTGCCAGGTCTTTCTATACTTCAATTCACACACGACACCTTGGACTTGTCTTAGAGTCAGCTGTAATGTCTTTGGACACCCCATCTTGACTGACCTTTTGTGAAAATCTCGGTAAATATTTTCTCATCTGGCTTCTCACCCACTGGATAAGGGCCAAGGGCCCTGGAACTGGCTGAGGGCCACCGTTGGTGTGAGAGTCCATCCTTGTTTTCCAGAATGGCCTCGGACAGTACTTCTGTCATCTTCAGGAGGGTTGCTGAAAGTTGTTGATCACTTTACATAACTCTACCTCATTTGAAAAATAAAAGTAACTGCAGAAGTAATTTTGTCAAAGGTTGTGTTGTGTTCTTATATCTGACCAAAGTGCTGAATAGCTAGGTTGGAGCAAGGTTAGGTTTTTCTGGGATGGCATGAAAAACAAACTTCTAGACCTCCCTGCTTTTCTTTCATATTATGTTCTTTCTCATTAGCCTGAGAGCATCAGTTAGGAACACAGGCTCCTCTTAAAGAGGAACAGTTGTGTTTTGTACTATGGTATTATCTGAAAAAATAAAATTAAACATAGAAAAAGCTTTAAAGGATATTTTTTCGATTTTTTAAAACAATGTTACATGCACACGCAGTTGCACAAACACAGACATACTATAGCTAGTAATCAAAGATGTATTTGGAACTAAATGGAATCTTAAATCTAAACAAATTTAAACAAAGTTCTTTAAGACTAACCTCCTGTTGTTACAGTAGCAAAGAATAGGAACTCAGTGACTGCTAAAGTCACTTCTTAAAATTTCCTGGTTTCTAGTGGGAATTTCTTATATGATAGGAAACAATTGCGTTGAAAGGCAAAAGAAGCAGTTCTGTTGTTTATTTGAGTACAGATGGCATAGTGTATCAGTTCAGGAGGGACTCTTACAGATTTTAGGATGGCATATCTTATCAGCATTTATTCTTCATCAATTATTTTCTAACCAGTCTACTTGTCTTACTTTTAACAGAATAATCATCTGTTGAATACATGCATCATTCATTTTCTTTATTACTACATATGTCACAATGAGTCGGTCCAATTTTAAGCAGAAAAATACCTGCTTTTCCTGGCATAGTTGAGAATTAACTGTTTCATGCAATCTAATTTTTCAGATAACTGAAATCTACCACAGAAGCATCAATTTTTAAAACATATTCATTTTAATGGAAAACGCTGAAAATATTTACAGCTTCCAAAGTTCCAAGCACTCATAAACAGAATACTTTGTGTGTGTGTGATTATTGTGAATCTGATCATGTCACAGAGTCTGCTTCTGCTTAAAAAAAGCCTTTTTTTTTTTTTTTTTTTTTTTTTTTTTGCGGTACGCGGGCCTCTCACTGTTGTGGTATCTTCCATTGCGGAGCACAGGCTCCGGACGTGCAGACTCAGCGGCCATGGCTCACGGGCCCAGCCGCTCCGCGGCATGTGGGATCTTCCCGGACCGGGGCACGAACCTGTGTCCCCTGCTTCGGCAGGCGGACTCTTAACTACTGCGCCACCAGGGATGCCCGCCATTCATTTTTTTCACCTTGCTCTTAGAATAGAGACTAAAGTCTCTAGTATGACCTTAACCCCCTTGCCTCCTTCTCCAGCCTCATTGTACATTACAGCTCTCTGATGTTCTCATTGCTTTACCCATGTTGTTCTTAAGTCTCTTGCCTTACTCTCTCCAGCCACAGGACCTTTGTGCATGCTGTTATTGCTACCTTGAACATTTTTCCTTCCCTTCTTTCCTAGATCATCCTACCTATCCTTCAGATCTCAGTTCAAGTGTCACTTTCTCAAAGAAGCATTTCCTTACTGCCCTGACCATTAATATGGGCTCAGAACTATCCCCTAGCATTTGTCACTATACTGAGCCTGTATTAATTATCTCCCTCTCTAGATAGTGAGTTCCATAGCTTCAGAGACCTTGTCTGTTTTGCTCACCATTAACCAGTTCAGTGCCTGGGAATCAAGAGCTGCTAGACTTGATTTTGTACCCCAAGAAATAGACACCACCTTCTCTCTGTGCATTTCTTATATTCTCTTCTACCTCTGTGTTCATAGATTGGAACTTTTTATAACATCTCTACCTCCTGTGTATATCAGTGTTTTTAGCAATGATTATTCAAACTCTCCCTGGGTATCTTTTCATTTGATAAACAGTCAAGAGCCCAGAAACTCTTCTCTGAGATTCCACCTGTTTAATATTTCCAAGCACCACTTATAAATAGAGGACAAAAGTCGACTATTCAGAATCTGGAAAGGTCTGAATAAATCCATGCTTTGACGGTGGCCATTTGCACTACTATACTAATGAGTTTTTTTGTGTTGATTGGCCAACAGAGATGTGGCAGCTGGAGTTGCCTCAATGTACTCAGTTTTTGCCTCAATATACTCAGTTTTATATCTGTAACTCCAGATAAATACCTGAGTGAATTGAAGCAATGGTGTGAGATGTTTCACAGGACGGGTGTCTTACTCATTTTGTCCACCTCTATATCTATTTTGCGTGACAGAGTGCCTGACAAATATTGGGCATTTAATAACTGCTTGCTGAACACTTGATGATGAAAAAAATACTCACTTGGTTGTTTGTCCATACTTGACTCATTTCTCTCCTTCGTCAGCACCATTTACTTTCTAACTAACTCATCTTTAATTCTGCCCTAGTGTTATGAATATTTAATAAATGAAAAATTGAAGATGTTTAATTACTTTTCCATAATGTATTATCTGTGACATCAACTACCTAATCAATATTTTACCTCTAATTGAATGTGCACACTAAGAACATTATAAATGACATTGTACGCACCCAATTTTGTCTTCTGACTCCTGAAAGCTTTTCCTTTCTCCTCGATCTGTTCCAATATGCCCCCAATTTGATGATGATGCTACTGTCTGCAGGGGCATGTGTGTTTGTAGGTTGAGTGAAAAGACTCATGCAGGAGCTCATCACTAATTAGCCATGCATTTCCCATAGTGAAAAACTGGCCTAAAGTTTCAAGAAAAAAATAGAGTTCCTGAAGTTGAAAATTAGTCTGCCAGTTCAGACCCATAGCAAATGGTTATTGCTCTCAAACTTAGGATTTACAATAGATAATTGAAGATTCTCTTAACTAAGACATTGTAAATGGCATAACTATAATGATCCTATTTGGAATTCAGCCCTTGTTTTCAGGGATTTACTGTTTTGAAAAGTGTTTGATAAATTTATAGCAGAAGAGAAAATACTTCTGCCAACTATGTAAGTGCTTTTGACATAATTTGTATTCCTGCTGTTACATGCAAAAAATTGTGCTAGAGGGGAGAAAAAAACAAGTAAAAAGAAATGTTGTTTGGAAAGAAACCAGCAGTCTAGAAAGGTAGTTTTGATCTATAAATATCTCTCTTAAGGAGAGTTGAACACCAACTAATGTTGCTACCTTGAACATTTTTCCTTCCCTTCTTAAGAAATAAAATGCTTAAGATAATCAAAATATTCCATTCACTTAAAGATGCTTATACTGGATATATTTTTGATGAATTTTCAAATAAGAATGGCATGAGGATTATGATACATTATATCATAATGAAAAATGGAAAAACTTGTACATGTTATGTATCATGAAATGTAACTAACCATGTTATAATGGAGATAACGAGACAGAATTGAAAGACCTTGATTAGCAACTTGGCTTGCCATTTTAGGCATATGCCATTGAAAAACCTAGGTTTTCTCATTTATAAATGGAGGCAACTACTCAAAAGTTAAGAAGTTTAGATAAAACCATGTTTGTGAAAGTGCTTTGTAAATTGTGTAGCACCATACCAACAAAAAGGATTGTATGACCTGGGATACTCCAAATAGAGAAAATTTCTAATAAGTACTTAAGAAATATGTTATAATCACATAGTTCTACCTGTTGATCAAAGCATTGTTAGATAATTTCTAAATTTTGTTTACCGAGTACTGATCCCCATATGGGTATTTCATGAAAAAAAGGAACCGTGCTTACTGAATGTGAATAAGCGTCATTGAGTTCGTGGTCCTCTCTTCTCTCATTCTGCCTCAATCCTCTGTAAGCCAAGCTTCTCCTCACCTTGCCTTCAGGGACAAAGGAATCAATGATGTCCTAGAGTTTAATATCAGTTATATATATATATATATATATATATATATATATATATCTATCTTCTATTGATTTTCATTTTGTACAGCATTATCTTGTAAAGACAAGATACAGTGACAACTTCCAAGCTATTTGCATATCAGAGCTGAAACTGAAAGTATCTCCATAATTGAATTTTCACTTATTTGTAATAAGTTTATCCTTAGGAGGATACTTTCATAGTGTTTGATCACAGATGAGTTTGGGCATTGCTATCACTCAATAATGTTAAGCTTCTGTCAGGTTCTCTCCTATACTATATATTAATTTTTTCTCCATGAAGCAAATATTTATTGACGGCCTGTGGGAATAAGATACACCTAGGTCCTCTTTCCTTGGTATATTCACAAAAGCCTCTGAAACTAAATTTCCAAGTCAGGCCATACTAAGGCCTGGCATAATAAGTTTTCATCGTTAACAGGATTTTTGTGTTTGTGGGGTTTTGTTTTTTTTTTTACATCTTTATTGGAGTATATTTGCTTTACAATGATGTGTTAGTTTCTGCTTTATAACAAAGTTAATCAGTTATACATATACATATGTTCCCATATCTCTTCCCTCTTGCGTCTCCCTCCCTCCCACCCTCCCTATCTCACCCCTCCAGGCGGTCACAAAGCACTGAGCTGATCTCCCTGTGCTATGCGGCTGCTTCCCACTAGCTAGCTATCTTACTTTCGGTAGTGTATATATGTCCATGACTCTCTCTCACTTTGTCACAGCTTACCCTTCCCCCTCCCCATATCCTCAAGTCCATTCCCTAGTAGGTCTGTGTCTTTATTCCTGTCTTACCACTAAGTTCTTCATGACACTTTTTTTTTCTTAAATTCCATATATATGTGTTAGCATATGGTATTTGTCTTTCTCTTTCTGACTTACTTCACTCTGTATGACAGACTCTAGGTCTATCCACCTCATTACAAATAGCTCAATTTCATTTCTTTTTATGGCTGAGTAATATTCCATTGTATATATATGCCACATCTTCTTTATCCATTCATCCGATGATGGACACTTAGGTTGTTTCCATCTCCAGGCTATTGTAAATAGAGCTGCAATGAACATTTTGGTACATGAATCTTTTTGAATTATGGTTTTCTCAGGATATATGCCCAGTAGTGGGATTGCTGGGTCATATGGTAGTTCTATGTGTTAATATCAGTTATATATTTTAAAAGGCATTTTCAGAACAAATAGACGTCCACCAAAATGATCTATAGACCTGCAAATACTAATTTCTGAGACACACATTTTCAGTTGAACACATCTGGACATAAACTCCCTCATGTGTATTTTGTGCCCTTAGAGCTCCTCCTCTGCTTCTTCTGCCTTGAATTTTTACAAAGGTATGGGAAGAAGATCATGTGGAATAGCTGTTTTCCCAGAGCCCTACAATATAAACTAATGGTTTTTGGCAAGGGAATATAGAAAAATGAAAGCTGGTGGGAGAAGAGGAATCCAAGGACCTGAATATTGGTTTGTGCCTTAATAACATTCACCAAATGAGTCTTGAATTTCAAAGATTTTTTATTCTCTCTGCACCTAGATATGTGTGTCTGTCAATAGCAATAGCAACAACAAAAGAAACAGATTATCATCCAGCACAAATTGTCTATATAGTCATTATGAAAAATCACAAATTATGTCAGTGCATCCACCTTTCCCTTCCATAGAAGTGTTGTGTTAAGTGCATTTTCACATAATCCGATTGAACCATTATAGTTTTGCATTAAAATATAATTAATGTTCAATCAAAATTGCACATACAAAATGCTTTCAATATCCTGGAAACTATCGACCCTTGTAAAAGAGTCCACTAAACTGTGCTAAGTTTTTATGATGTAATCATTGGAAAGTTGTCATTTTCATTAACAGCATTGTGATCATTTAGAAAGTTTCATCACTCTAAAGTTACCAATGAAATGTAATGTTTAACACCTGCATTTTAAAATATGCATTCATTGTATCATGATCAGCAGCATTGTTCCTGTCCTATTAAAATAAATATTTATTTGCTAGTTTATATGGGGACACAATCAGGTCATCTATTACATAAATATTGGTAAAAGCTTAGCTACAAATATATGGATCAAAGGTCCTTAACTAAGTGTTCCTAACCAAACTTCAGGGGAGTCCTTGAATCTCCTGAAATCATGTGCAAAACTGTTATCTATGGATATAGGAGCATTTATTGGTAAGGATTGGATGCCCAAAGTGGCCCATCATCCACTGAAAGATAAAAACACTATTCTAATTAATACATATAAATTTAAAAATTATGTTTATGTTTGATAAACATAAACATTTGATAAAAACATAAATATTTCCCTCTGTCTTCCTTGATTTCATTTGAACACTGTGAATTCCCAGAATATTTTATTTTCATTCACCTTAAGATATTTATAGCATTCTGCTCATATTATAATTTTCAGAAGTTACATTGTCATATGCTCTTTTCTGGTTGTGAGGTTTCAGAGGTGGATCTGTCTGATTCACGTACATTTTGTACATCCAGAAGCATCTAAAGAGATATGCATTCAATTACTTATTGTACATTTATTGAGCCCACAGCTATTTTAGGAGTTGGTGTTAAAAGACAAACAAGTCAGTACTTCTAACATATGTGAAAAGTGCCAGAGCAAAGTGTACAGCAACAGCACAGAACACGGTCCCTGGGTTCCCCTCGGCAGACATGGTCCACCACAGGGTTAATCTTAAGGCTTTACCTAAGAAGATGTGTGGACAAGTGTCTTTTTTTTTCAAATTGATGACTTCTTAAAAAATTATTGAGTTCTTTCCTTCTCCATCATTTGGTCATGCCTGATTTATCAAGTATTAGACTTTTAGATATTTATTAGACTTTAATACTCCTCCATTGATCTAACATTTATTTGTCACCCAGAGATATACTAATTTAGCTAATTTTGCTTCAAATGCATTTTAATATGCAGAAGGTCTGGTAGTATTAGTGTTCCTCCTCATTCTTTTTCTGAATATTCTTTGATATTCTGAACGACAAATTATCAAAAGTGGAATTTAAAATGAAAATATTATGTTTTCAGAAAAATTTTTATAAGATTTTGATTTCTATCTCTCTCCGTTAGGAATGCATTTGGTTGAAAAGACCAGAAACCAGACAAAAAATAGCTTTCAAAAAGTAAAAATTGTTCTCATTATAACAATTTAGAGAGTGCAGCAGCTCTGTGGTGACATAAGGAACTCAGGGTTTTTCTACTTTTCATTCTTCTATCCTTAAACTGTAAGACTTTGTCTTTAAGCTTCTTTTGCCTTAAGGCCTGAAAGTAGCTTATGTACCATTAGACCACAGGTCTGAGTTCTGGGTAGAAAGAGGGATGAAGGAGGGAAAACAAACAAACTCTAAAAGCAAACAAACAAAAAACACTATTCCCCATGTCCCAGTGATACTTGGCTTCTTTATGGGATGAGAAGGTCTGGGACTCTCACCTACTCTCATTGACCATAATAACGTTTCATGGCATCAAGAGCTGCAGTGGAGGATAGACAGTTGAGTAACAGAGGTTTTCAGCCTCTAAAGTTCAAGAGATAAGCAACAAAGGTGTTGCTACTGTGTTTTGGTAGCCAGTCCAAAGCCTATAATCATATTTCATCAAATTAGTAAATATCTTGGAGTCAATTTACACGTATGTGTGTTTATTACCTTTCCCTAAAATCAGCAGGGTGTTTTTCTCAGTAATTCCAGGCTTCTTATATAATCTCTCTAAAAGGACAACAGTTAACATTTATGGAGAGCTTTCTATTTTATAGGCATTGTGTTAATAAGTGCTTTGCATACATTCACTCATATTCAATGTAACCCGTGAGGTAAGAGAAATGGAGATGCCCAATGTACACCAATATACAGAGATCACAGGTCTAAAACTTTAAGTGAACAAAACTGCATACAGCATGCTTCCTTTCACAAGAATTTATGTATTTTTCTCAGTAAAAGAATTGGAAAGCTAAACCAAACTCTAATTAAAAGAATTACCTATAGATAAGGTAAGACATTTGGGGAGCAATTGTGGCAGTTTGATCATGGACTGGCCATTGTATGAGATTAGGATATTGTTATTTCTGTGTGAGATAATGGTATTATTGTTAGGTAGCATCTGCAGCTTTCAAACAATTTGGTAAATTAGGTATGTGTGCATTTGGGTGTGTGATAGATCATCAACTATGAGAAAAAGCTGATAATGCTGAATCCAGTTGATTACTTGGTAATGTAGGCGCTCCTTGTAGTATTCTTTGAATTTTCATGTTAAAAATATTTGTAATTAAAAGTTGTAAAAAGTAAATATTAGACATGACTGACTTGAACTCGATGTTGACCTTTATTCAGAAACATCAAAAATTTAACAAAAGCCACCCCAGTTTTTGCTAATTTACTACTTGTGAGGAAAAAGTAAAATGTGAGTTTTATTCGTAAAGGAAATCTGAAGAATAACATTAGTGTTTTCAGGGTTATGAGGATTTTTATAAGATGCAAAATGTCTAGTCATTTTCCCCTTCTGGGAATAGAGAACAGAATCTTAATACTAATTATAAAACTTGCATTTGCATAGCACTTTATTGTTCCCAAAATACTTTTCTGTCTCCTGATAGGCATGGTTGTAGGAAATCGAAATGAGCTACTTAGAATAATTTATGATTCACCCTCATTCTTTGGCAGAGAACAGACAACCCCATGACAGGTGGGTTGTACAATTCACCAGTGGTTGAAGAGAAGCAATGTGTAACCCCTTGGGATCCCTTTCACTTTATGCTTTTATAATTTCCATCCTTTGTTATACAAAACAAACTATGCTTAAATAAAACATTAAATCCAAAGTAAACATATGTAAACCATTCTCCAAAGAGCAGCACTTAATGAGACCTGAGGTCTATTTATTCACATACTGGTTTATTTTTTGCCTGAAATCTGTATATATTCAGCAAATGTTATTTCTATAATAGAAACAGTTATCATTACTGCAAAAGTGAACCTTTACAATTCGTGTAAAGTGGCACTTGCTGAGTTTTAAAACACATACAATACCCCTAATACTTTGGATTCCAAGGCAGGTTAGCCCTTTAACTGCTGGCAATGAAAATATGATTTTCTTCCTAGTTGCCATGTGTTTCCCAGAGGAACGTGTGATCAAAACAAATGTTAGCTATAGATATGTTTATATGTTTTGCTTTGCGACATCTTTCCCATTTGAATTGGCCTCTTTTAAATTCTTAGATTTCACTGGGGCATATTTAGATACCGATTTGTGGACATGTGCTCTGCTCTTTCTGTTCCCTTATCTAGGTTTTATTTGGTGGGAATTCCAAGATATTTTCTGTGTCAGTTAAATTATAGGCCAGTAAAAAGCAAAATAAGATTGTTTGGAGGCAGTGATGTGGACCTCAAGGCAGTGTAATTGCTTAATCAAGCACATTCTCTAGAAACACTTGGTTCAAGTCCCTTTCTCTGACTTAAGTTAACGAAGAACTAGGTAAAAATATTCAAATTAGTCTTTTTCTCAAGATGAGATTAAATGTGCAAAACAATTTAGAATAGTTCTTTCAGATTAAATCTTCCAAGTGTGTAATTGCTGCTTCAGAAGACAGATTCTATGAGCTTCAGGTTAGTTTGCAAGTAGTGGGATTGAATTTAGTTGGGCAGAACCTAGGCATCCAACCTGTAGGGACTCCCACCTTGGCATTCACCCTTGAGGCCATGGAACCCGACCTCACTCCAAAAAATGCCAAGATAACTGCTTGTGCTAGGAAAGAAAGTGAGATGACCCAGTGGGACTTTTATAAAGTAAGTGATCAAGGCACCAGAGGGGGATGATGTGACTGAGCAAACTTAGGGAGGAACACAAATTAAGCCCAGAACAACAAACAGAGAACCAAAACATTGCTTAGAAACCAATAGTATAATAAACATTTTTAAAAAAAAAGGAATCTTTGCAAGATAAAGAAATATCTCAAAAGAAAAGGATGGAGTACATAAAAAATACAAAACAAATGAAAAATAACAACCAAATATAAGAAAATTAGAGGATTAATCTGTAAGGTACAACTCTGAAATATTAGAATTTCAAAAAGTAAAGATCGAAAAAAATGAAGGGAGAATATAGAAAATTTTCAAAGAAATAATGGAAGAAAACTTTCCAAACATTTAAGATCCCTCAATATAACCATCAAAATAAGTGCAGTAAGACACCCATCAAGATATGTTACTTTAAATTATTCAAAAGCTTACAAAGACAATAAAACAAGTAAAAAGAGGTTATATTCAAATTGTTATGAACAAAAATGGCATAGAGCTTGCCAAGAACAACACTGACTATGAGAAGACAATGAAGAAATACATTTGAAATCGAGCCTCCTGACTTAGAAACTATTATTCAGTGTTTTTAGGCCCACCTACTTACTGTTTATCCATTCAACATTTGTTTAGATTTTTTTGTGTTTTTACCAATTTCTTTGCTCATCAATTTTTCTTGAATCTCCAACTTCCTTCTGGGATCCTTCTTTTTCCAGACATATATCCTTTAGAAATTTTTTTATTTGATGGTAAACATTCTCATTTTTATTTCTTGGAAATTATCTTTGTTTCTATTTTAGTCATGAATGATAGTTAACCTGGGCATTTAATTCTTCACCTATAGTCATTTTTTCTCAGTACCTTAACAATATTAATTTGGTCTATTGTTGCTGCCATTTTTATTGTCACTCATTTTTATGTAAGTATGTGCCCTCCCTTGATTCTTTTAAAATATCATCTTGGTCTTTGATTCCATACAGCTTCACTAAGAGGTGTTTAGATGTGGAAAATATATTTTTTAATTTCTAAAAAAAATAAAATTTTATTTGTTTTGTTTGGGATTCCAGAATCTTGAATTTCTATGTTTCATTATGTTCTTAAAATTCTCACCTACTATTCTTTAGAACATTTCATCTTTTCCATTATATTCTTTTCTTGTAAAGCTCCCATTAGGTTTATAATGGAACCTCTCATTCTTTCCTTCATATCTCATAACTTATCTTTCATGTTTTCGATCTACTCTATCTTCTTGCTAAGTTTTTCAACCTCTTCTTTTGGTTTACTCATTCTTCTTCAACACTATCTATTTTGCTATTTCACCAATATTGAAGTTTATCATTTCAATTATTATATTTCTCATCTCTAGCCATCTATTCAGTTATTTTCCACATCACTTGATATTTTGATAGTATCTTATTACTTGGTCATCTTTTTGATCCAATCTTATTACTTTAAACTTTAATTAATTTTTATTATATCATATATTTTTTAAAATTCAAAGTTCTCAGCAGTCAAAATCTGCAGTATGTTGTTCTGCTTTCAGTAATGTCTGCCTATTTCCTGGGGCATTATGTAAATTTTGGATTATGAGTCTATACATCTCTTAGAAAAGATTTGTTGTGGCTTCTTTCCAAGTTTCTGGGACATCCCTATCATGGAAAAACTATAAATTTATTTTTGAGTTTAGAGTTTTTTGGGACAATATGGTTAATGTAAATTTAAATCCTAAACCCATGAAAGAACAGTGGTTATAATTTCTCAATGAAGGGTATTTTCTTTTTCTGTTTTTTTCTTTTCTTTTTTTCCTACCTAGTGTCCAGGTTATATCAGACATGTTTCTTTTCCCCATGGGCAGATTTTTGTCCAGTCCATTCTTTCACTGAAGTTGAACTATGTATGGATATAATATATAGAACATTATATGGAGAGAGTAACTCCAATTCTTCACTTTAAGTAAGCTCAAGGCTTGTCTTCTGCTTTTTGTTCACAGCTGTAGTTATTGGTTATAGAGGACAAAGTTTAACAAATGACCCCTGAGAAGCTATAGCTATGTCTTCAGCCTTTTAATTCCCTATTTCTATCTCCCTATTAATTTTTGCCCCATGTGCATTTTCATTACTTTAATGAGGGGGTCATAGAATCTCCAGTTTGCAAGGAACATGACTTTTCTACCTCCCTTCTCCCATTCTCCATAATCCCAATGTTTTAATAAAACACACTTGCAGAGTCTTCTTAGAGCCACGCTTGCCTCAGTTATCAGGCATGGATTCTTTTTAAAGGTAGTCCATCCTTCATTTTATGATCGCTTGTTGACTACATTTAATTTTTGCATGATTTTATCCAGATTAATCTTTATATTTGATAAGCTTTAACCATTCATTACACTGCCTCATCCTTAAAACTTTTATATCATGGTGGTATTTTGTACTTACATGTTAGTTTGATTATTTTAAAGAATCTAATTTGAAAAGAAAGGTTCAGTTGAACTGTGGTATCATATTTGTCAGAAATTAGCTTATTTCACAAATCCTAAAGAAATTTATTTCACTTGTGTATATAAATTTTAGATATGTAATAAAACCTCACTAATTTTTATTAATTGGGAAGAAAGTGATAAAGGTCAACAAGAAATATTAATAGAATCTAATAGGAAATTCAGAGTCATTGCTTTTAGTAAAACAAGCTACTAGCTGATAAGATATTGCCAAGAATATGTGACAAACATCTATAAACCATATTTGCCTGCTGACAAGCCGCAAACTCCATGAAGCAAAAAAATGACAGAAATAAAGGGAGAAATAGAAAATTCAAAAATAATAGTTGGAAGCTTCAATTCCCCACTTTCCATAATGGATAGAAAAACTAGGCAGAAGATCAACAAGGAAACTGAAAACTTACAGAAGACTGAAAACCAACTAGACTTTACGGACATCTGTAGAACACACTACTGAACAGCAGCAGAATACACAGTCTTCTCAAGCATATTTAGAACATTCTCCAGGATAGAGAATATGCTAGGCCATGAAACAAGACTCAATAAATTTACAGGTATTTTATTTATGCAAAGTCTGTTCTTTGACCACAGTGTATCTAAGTTAGAAATCAACATCAAGAAAATTTGGGAAATTCACAATATGTGGAAAATAAGCAACACTGCCTAAATAACCAATAGATCAAAGAAGAAATCACAAGTGAAATTTTAGAAAATACTTAGAAATGAATGAAAATAAAAACACAGCATACTGAAACTTATGGGATACAACTAAAGTAGTGTTTAGAGGGAAATTTATAGCTGCAAATGCCTATATTAAAAAAGAAGAAGGATCTCCAATCAACAACCTAACTTTCCACCCTAAGAAAGATTTCCAATCAACAACCTAACTTTATATTTTATTTAAAAAATAAATTAAAATAAGGTTTAAAGAGGGAATAATGAAATAAAGAATAGAAAAACAATGGAGAACTCACTCAAGTTGGAAGCTTCATGGTTTTAAAACTTCACTACAAAACAGGAGTAATCATTTTTGTTTTTATTTCCATTTCTCTAGGAGGTGGGTCAAAAAGGATCTTGCTCTGATTTATGTCATAGAGTGTTCTGCCTATATTTTCCTCTAAGAGTTTGATAGTGTCTGGCCTTACATTTAGGTCTTTAATCCATTTTGAGTTTATTTTTGTGTATGGTGCTAGGGAGTGTTCTAATTTCATACTTTTACATGTACCTGTCCAGTTTTCCCAGCACCACTTATTGAAGAGGCTGTCTTTTCTCCACTGTATATTCTTGCCTCCTTTATAAAAGGTAAGATGACCATATGTGCGTGGGTTTATCTCTGGGCTTTCTATCCTGTTCCATTGATCTATATTTCTGTTTTTGTGCCAGTACCATACTGTCTTGATTACTGTAGCTTTGTAGTATAGTTTGAAGGGACCTAATGAAAGTTAAAAGCTTTTGCACAGCAAAGGAAACCATAAACAAGACCAAAAGACAACCCTCAGAATGGGAGAAAATATTTGCAAAGGAAGCAACTGACAAAGGATTAATCTCCAAAATTTACAAGCAGCTCATGCAGCTCAATAACAAAAAAACAAACAACCCAATCCAAAAATGGGCAGAAGACCTAAATAGACATTTCTCCAAAGAAGATATACAGACTGCCAACAAACACATGAAAAAATGCTCAACTTCATTAATCATTAGAGAAATGCAAATCAAAACTACAATGAGATATCATCTCACACCAGTCAGAATGGCCGTCATCAAAAAATCTAGAAACAATAAATGCTGGAGAGGGTGTGGAGAAAAGGGAACCCTCTTGTGCTGTTGGTGGGAATGTAAATTGATACAGCTGCTATGGAGAACAGTATTGAGGTTCCTTAAAAAACTAAAAATAGAACTACCATACGACCCAGCGATCCCACTCCTGGGCATATACCCTGAGAAAACCATAATTCAAAAAGAGTCATATACCAAAATGTTCATTGCAGCTCTATTTACAATAGCCAGGACATGGAAGTGACCTAAGTGTCCATCAACAGATGAATGGATAAAGAAGATGTGGCACATATATACAATGAAATAATACTCAGCCATAAAAAGAAACAAAACTGAGTTATTTGTAGTGAGGTGGATGGACCTAGAGTCTGTCATACAGAGTGAAGTAAGTCAGAAAGAGAAAAACAAATACCGTATGCTAACACATATATATGGAATCTAAGGAAAGAAAAACAAAAAAAGAAAAGGTCATGAAGAACCTAGGGGTAAGATGGGAATAAAGACACAGACCTACTAGAGAATGGACTTGAAGATATGGGGAGGGGCAAGGGTAAGCTGTGACAAAGTGAGAGAGTGGTATGGGCATATATACACTACCAAACGTAAACTAGATAGCTAGTGGGAAGCAGTCGCATAGCACAGGGAGATCAGCTCGGTGGTTTGTGATCACCTAGAGGGGTGGGATTGGGAGGGGTGGTAGGGAGGGAGACGCAAGAGGGAAGAGATATGGGAACATATGTATATGTATAACTGATTCACTTTGTTATAAAGCAGAAACTAACACACCATTGTAACGCAATTATACTCCAATAAAGATGTTAAAAAAATTAATTAAAATTAAAAAAAATTAAAACAACAACAAACAAACAGCAGTAATCAAAACAGTGTGATTGCTATGAATGTATTCTTCCCATATTCATATGTTGAAGCCCCAATCCCCAATGTGACTGTGAAACACACAGCATCACTTAAGTGTTCTTGGTGGGAGGAGATAGGAAGGACATTAAACCTGAATTTATTTAAAACTTTCAAAGTAACTTCCAATTTACAGAAAGTTTCCTGGTAAAATAAGTTAAATGAGACCACAAAGGAATCAAACTGAGACATTTAGGATATAGAGCATTCTATAGGACAGCTAACCAGTTTCTTCAAACTAATGGGATGAAAATTTTAAAAATGGGAAAAAGGACTGCTTCAGATTAGGATTTAGGAGACATCACCAAACACACTGTATGGACCTTGTTTGGATCCTGATTCTAATAACTGATATGTGAAAAAGACATTTTTTGATAAAATTTAAAATTTTTAAATTCAGCTTTGAATCAGATAATACCAAGGAATTCTTACTGTTTTTGTTAGGTATGATAATGACATTGTAGTTTGCAAGAAGGTGTGCATATTGTTAAAGATGCCTATTAAAACATTCTGAAATGAGGTGACATGAGGTTTAGCATTTCCCCTAAAATACTTCAGCTACAAAGAGTAGAGTATAAAATATCGATAATTGTTAAATGTATGTGTTAAATGTTTGTTATATATTCTCTATACTTTGTGTTTGAAAATATTTATAATCAGAAATTTTGTTTCAAAAAGTGTGTGCCATGTGGGATCACCACCTTCCTCCCCAATCTTTTCCCTCCTCTTGTATCCACTGAAGTATGGCAAACTCAGAGTTCCCAATTATTCAATGTGGAGGTTGACATCACAGTGCAAATCCTATACAGTGGTAATAAATTACAAGTACACAGACACACATTGCTCATCTTGTTTTGTGCAAGACAGAGCATTAACCAACCCATTCATGCAGGACCTTTTAAGCCTTATTAATTTTTTTTCTTTAAAGCCAGTGTGGTTTTTAAATAGGAGAATGGCATGATAATACTAGAGAGCTGAAAAGACCATTTTTCCCCTTGGAAAATGAATTAAAGGTAAGCAAAAGGGGTACAAGGAAACCAGTTGAGTCAATCATTTATTCAATATATTTACTGAGCATTTACTATGTACTAGGCATGCTTCTAAGTCCTTAAGTAATGCAATAGTAGAAGTGGTTGATGCTCATAGTTTGAATTACAGTAGTAATGGAGAAAATTGAAAAACTTGAACTTATTTGAAAGGTATTCTGTGGGTAAAATCAATAACTTGACAATGGTTTGATAATAGAAAGAGTCAAGTTTGACTCGAATTTCTAACTTGAGAAACAGATGGAATATCTATAGTGAAGAAGACCAGATTTGTAAGGAAAGATTTTAAGTTGGGTGTTAAACATGTTGAACTTGATGGATTTGTCAAGTCAGTTGGATATTTGGGTCTGTATTTTGGGGAAAACGTCTTGGCTTCTAGGAATCTTTGAGATGAATTTGTGATTGACTCAGTGTAAAAGTGGCATATCTTACTTATCACCTTCCTCTTCACAGGCAACTTTTCATGAGCTCAAGGGCCACCTTCTGTATTCATTTTTGTCAACCCATACTGTGATACAGTTATCTACTCTCACCTTTGTCCTTCTGTTATTCTGGCAACAGGCTACTATCATGGTGTCTGTAATCTCTTCATTCTACTCCTTGTTTTTTAAACTGTCTCCTCATGTTCGACTGTAAGCCCTTTAAGGATAGGCATCATGGCTTCCTCATTTTTAGCAAGTGTCTGATATTTTGTAAGCACTTAACTGTGTTCAAGGTATTAATAAAGAGGCAGATTAAGACTATTTAAAAATTAAATCCTGAAATATAGCTAGTGCCACAACTTTAAACCAGTAGGCTCTCTCTCCCTCTCATATCGTTCTAAAACAGTCTTTTAGGATGAACGGCAATAGCACCCACTCCCCGCATCTCCCCTTCTCCTGCAACACGTGTAGAAGATAAAAGGGATGGAGTTCTGAAGTGGATAGTGTAGGATGTACAATTTTTTAAGTAATAAAGCTAAATCACCCACAGCTAGATTATAAACACACTGTGGAAATAGCTGTTTCTGAGTAAATTCTTAACTCAGAAATAGCTGTTTCTGAGTAAATTCTATTTAACTGAGTGGCAAATAATCGTTTGTCATGTAGGGCAGGAAAAACTTTTCCTCTACCCTCTTAGGTTTATGAATGAGACTTGCAAGTTAAGCTGACAAAAGACAGACTAACAGGAAAAAAAGCATGCATATTTTATTGACTTTAATACTTTTACATGCAGTGTATGGGGAGGGGTTCACAGAGAAGAAGTGAAAGCCCCAAAGAGTCAGTTAAACCTGCGGGCTTATATACCATTTTACCAAGTAACATTAGGCTGTGGAGAAGTAACTAGACAAAGGAAAAGGGGTTTGGGCTTCTAGGTGTAGCAAATTTTGGGAAGGTAAATATATGGGGATACTAATGGAACATATGGATTGTTTAATAAGGTTTGTTATGCAGGCTCAAGTCAGTGACTCTGCAGTGAGATTAAAAGTCATTCTCTTCCAGTTACAGGAGAGGGGAGGAGAACACCTTCACAAAGGAAAATGTATGCCCTGCTTTTAGGCAGAAAGTGGAAGAGCAGAGAGTTCTTCCTGCCTCTGCTGCCCTTCAGTTGCCCTCAACTCAAAATAATTCTTTTGCCAGAGTGACGTATTTTGGGACTGCATATTATGATCCCCTTCAGTCACATAATGCAATTATAACTATTAATATGACTCCATATCATTTTCTTTACTGGAATTGAAGCTTCTTATCTGTAAAATGAAAGAAAAAACTGAGCTTAGGTGATCACCAGTGTTCTTCTCAGGTCTCAAATTTCATTAGAAGACATACTTTCCATCATCTGTCCTACATGATTTTCACATTCATAGAAACTGTAACTTCATAAGAAATTCTAATGTATAACATACTCCAGAATGTTCTATAGAGAATGTGAGGATTAATAATGGAGGAATTTAGCCCATCCTTTCAGTCGACATTTGGCCAAAAAGATCCAGCTGTTCAAATTTAATAGTCAATTTTGCAGCTGAATATTTAAAAATTTCTGAAATCAGCTACTCAGTTTGTGACATAACTTTAATTGTACACTTAAAAAACAGAATTGTGTCAACTGTGTTTTATTGAATATGCCAGAATGCTGTCCATCTGATCTCAGTGTCACATTCATGTGGTAAAAAATTCTAGTGTCTAATTTGGAATCTGCATTATCCTTAGAGGGCCATAGAGATATTCATTATCCACATATTTCAAACATAATTTAATGACTAGAGATCCTCTAAATTTCCTAGATTTATGAGCAAGTCAAAATATATGTATGATGCATTTTGTCTCTGGTTTCTATCACCTACATCATTTTTTAAAGTGTCTACATATGGCAATGGAAGCAATTACCAGTCTAACTAGACTTAAAAATCTTAGAATATGAGGGCACAAGAGATTCAAGACAAGGACAATTAGTATTACTATTTTAGCCTGGGAACAGGCAGGGGTCTCAAGATACTTTTAATGCTGGTGTTGTCCCATTAGGACATATGTTTGTGTGTATTTCAGGGTATTGATACCACAGTATAATTTTCCTTTTTTTTCTCTGTTCAAGAATATGATCAATAATGTCCAAATAAGACTAAAAAGAAAACTCAAGTTTCCATTTTTTTCATTTTGGTCTAAACTAGATGCACCAGCCATTGTTAATATTGATGAGCTTAAGTATGTGTCATTGTCCTAACTGATGTATCCAAGCCTCTGGGTGATTCTGCCTTTGGCATCACTGAAACTTAATGTGAACAATATCATTCAAAACAATAACATAATAGGGCCTTTATTGTTGGTTCATTAGCATATAGCAAGGGATTATTTCCTTCTGGTCTGCAGGAGATTTTTTTCCTTTCTTCTCACTGACTCTGTGTTTTTATCTGAGAAGATTGCTGTGAATGATCAGGTGCCAAATACAACATGAGCTTTTTATCTAAGTTTTGTAAAAAAATAAAAGGACCTGGGAAAGTACCCATTCTGCCACTAGAAAAACTTTATAGTGGAAATTAGAATTATAATATGGCATGGTGTCATATTAAAGCTAGGACCCACTGCCAATTTCATTGTAATCAGTTTACCAGGCATCCATGGAAACAACTTTTTCCCTGACTAAATTACTATACATCCCCAAATTTTGGAAACGAACTCTACACAGATGCAGAATCAAAATAGAACAAAACAAAGAGTTGGCAATATTCCATTGAATTAAGGCAGTGGAGGCAAATAGTTTGTGTAATTCAGCCATTTTTCCAACTTCACCCCCACAAGTATTTTTATTTATTATCTGAATTCACTCATTCATTTATTCAAAGGTTTATTGAGCATCTACTATATAGTAGGCATCATTCTAGGCACATGGGGATACAGCTCTGATCTAAATAGTCAACAATTTCTGCCAGCCAAGAGTTTATATTCTAGTGGAGAGAAACAGAAAATAAACAAAATGAATAAAATACACACTGTGTTATATGGTTGTAAACTGTATGGCAGAAAGGGGCTAGAAGTGGTTAGGATGTCCTGGGAGTAGGTGGTGCTTCAATTTAAATGGAATGAGCAAGGAAATCTGCATGTAGAAGGTGCCATTTGAGCAAACACCTGAAGTGGTGAGGAATTGTGCCAGGGGGATCATTGAGGAGAAATTCTAAAAAAAGGAACAGCAAGGCAAAGAACCTGAAAGGAGAGTGTCTGGAGTGTTTCAGGACAGCAGGGGAGCCCGTGTAGTTGGAAGGAAATAAATGAAGAGGTGCATAGTTGGAGGGGAGGTTACAGAGCTAAAGAGGCAGGGGTCATTATCAAGTTTTTGGCTTTTAGCCTGAGGGAAATGGGAAGCTTAATGGAGTGTTGATCAGAAGAGTGACAAGATTTACTCTGGCTGCTGTGTAGAAAATAGACTTGAGGGGTGGGAGGGTGAGGCAGAAAGAGGCAGAAGCAGGGACTAATAAGAGCTATTGCAATAATCCAGGCAGGAGAGAATAATGGCTTGGAAAAGGGTGGTGACAATGGAGATGATGAGAAGTATTCAGATTCTGAATATATTCAGAAGATAGAGCCAGCAGGACACGCAATGGGAGAGGATATAGTTATGTGAGAGAAAAGGAGTCAAAGTCTAATGATTTTAGCCTGAACAACTAAAAATGTTGGATTTACTGAGCTGAGGAAGAAGAGGAAATGTGAATGAAGCAGCTTTGGGGGAAATTCAGTTCAGTCTTAGACGTGAATTTTGAGATGACTAATGCACATTTAAGTGGTGATTGCAAGAGGTCAATTTGGTACCATATCTTGATGTTAGTGAGATATTTTTTTTCAACTAAATCTTTAACGGCAATTTTTAATAAGAACTTTTAAGCAAAACGTGTTTATTTAAAAAACAGAATGTAGGCACATGAAACCCAATTGCAGACAGCAGAGCCATGCTACATGGGATTATGGGTTATGGAATGTCAACTTGCCTTCTCTCCCTCTTTCCTGAACCACAAGATCTCTTAGCACTGTTGCTCTTTGCATATTTGCTTTATTCTGCCCATTACTATCTCATTTCCTCTGCTCTATAACACGTTACTCTTCACAGCAGCAATGTCAGGCAGAATATATACCTATGACTCTCCAACTTTGATGCTACTGAACAGAGAATTGGGAAGAGATATGTAAAATCTTCTCTAGTCAGTCCAGGATATCACTGAAAGTGTTCATTTTTCTTACCCTTGATATGCAGTGGATTTTAGGGTCCCCTTTCACATCAAATCTGGAGCTTAGAGAGCTACTGAAGCTGGAGATATCAATTTGATAGCTATTAACAAATGTATAATATTTAAGGGCATAATTCTGGGGAAGAAGGGGGATAAAGATAGAGGAGGTTTCAAGGCACAGAATTTGATACCAAGTCAGAGAGAAGGAAGAATAATCCTTAAAAGAATAAGAAGCAGCAGCTCATTATGGTAAGAGAAAACTAGAGTATTGCCTTACCTAGAAATCCTGTGAACATCCTTCCAGATGAGACTTGAAAGGTAGGAAGGGGCCAGACCTTTTAGAGCCTCACAGATAATGTTAAGAAATTTTTTGTTTATCATAAGCCAACAGTTGGTTTGTGTCTTGAATTCGGAATGTTACAAAAATTTCAATCTAAATATTTCATTTCCTTTCAGAAGGTCAAATGTTTCAATCCTATCAAATTGGCCAATGTGCCAAAATATCTTGAAAATATAATTTTTAGTTAGACGATTTAAAATAATGAATTTTTAAAATTTTAAAACTAGAAAATTTCAATGTTCTGGAGAAAAAGAACAGATTATAAAATATTATTCTAAACTTTAATTTGACCCAGTAGTTTAATGTGCTAATTCATGTGTTTAAAAATTAGAGACTGACGTAAGCTAGTGTGAATGGTGGCATGATTACATTAAATCATAGAGATATTTTTCCCTACCTATTTTCCCTTCATTTATAGCAAATACAAGCTGTAAATCTTAACTAAAGTCTTGAATAGGCACACAATATTTAAACCCTTTTTAAAAAGCAGAAAGATTTGTGTTTATTGTTTTTTATGTACACATTAGGCTCAGTTAGATAAAAGTAAGTGAAAATAAACCCACAACATATTTTTAGTTCATTTTTTATTGCAGAAAAATGCATTTCTTATCTCTGTTACCACATGAATATTAATCTGGTATCTTGTTAGAGTCACTGAATGATCTTAAAGACTGAGTGGCCAGTGAGTGCCATTTGTGAATCACATCAACAATTTCAGATGGTCCCTATCATCTGTCACTGCACATTGTCATCTCAGCTGGGCAACCCTGGCAATATTGCAGCAGGCTATTGTTTATTGAGAAAGCTAATATTAGGAGTAGATGTGATAAGAATGCCTTTAAAAAACTAATTGAATGCTATCTGTTTTTGGCAATAGCATCTTATATCTCTCTGTAGTTTATCGCTTTAGAGTCCTTTATTCAGTCTTTTTATAAAATCCCATTATTTAAAAATCGAGGGCAGAGTTGTGACATGTAAGGAGCTTTATATATTACTCTGATACTCAAAGATAACCCTTCTTCCTCTACTGCTCAACAAAACCTGCATTATTGAAAAACATGGGAAAACCTGCCGAAAACGTTGAGATATGAGTCATAATCTCAGTGTTCATTTCAAACATCCTCCAAATGTTTATAGAAATGTTTAGAGAGGAAAAAGCAAAGTCAAAATGTTGAAAATATTAAGAGTGAGGGGATTTCTATTCAGTCATGCCCATGTTTTTCAGCTCATTCTTCCTATTATTTGATTACAAAATCCTTAAACAGGGCGGATAGATGGAGAGATACATGATAAAGTCCAGTAAATTATTAATTGTAGAATCTAAGTGGTTTTCATTGTATAATTCATTCACAGTTTTAGTATGTTTGAAAATATTCATAATAAATTGTTGGAAACAAAATACTCAAATATTACCCTCTGGCCCTGTCAATGAAAATGGAATAGACGTCTGCTTATTTCATTAAATGATTATTTATAGTAAATTTAAATTAAAATAATCTTGCAGCATCTAATACTATTTGCTAAGGAAATTCCATACTTCCAATCTGAATTTAAAGAGACATAAACTGGGAGGAAGAATCAATGAATTATAATATTTAGGAAAAACACAATGGAATAGCAAGAAGATGTAAATGGGAATTGTGTTTATGTTTTTGTAAAAGATCTGGAAAGAAACCAGAGTGCAAAAAGTCCCAGTTCTTTCCACAGAAGTGCATTAACCCGATTAACTTTCAAACTAATGTTTGAAATAATCTGAGAGTGGAAATTGTATTTTACTTATTTTTTTTTCTTTTTTTCTACAAAATCCTTGCCATCCATAAACCAAAAAGTAGGAGCTAACTTAGCTCCTGTTGACAAAGACTTTCTCCTTTGTTAGGATACTCCTCTGGTTTGGCCATGGCATTTTGGGACTTGGGCATAGTTCTTCAGAGAAAGAGGATGAAAGCAGAAGTATCAGATGGGCTGTAGGCGCCCATCTATGTAGTAGCACAAATACCAGCTGAACATATTTTTGGTCAGGTACAAAGAAACAAATGGCGGATGGTTTCCCCAAATGTTGTTTACCCTTCTGATAGTCTTCCCAACAACCATCACATATAAATATGTATGGTATTTATTTTAGTGTTTAGCTGAGAACAAATTCAGCAAGGTGCTCTGGTACCAATATTTATTGTTTGATATGAACTTACTGAGCTTTTTAACTGAATGGATTTGGGACTTCCTTTTTTTTATATACAGCAGGTTCTTATTAGTCACCCATTTTATACACATCAGTATATGTACGTCAATCCCAATCTCCCGGATTTGGGACTTCCTTAATGGCTATTCCTAGGCTAAATTTTGCTCATAAAGAATATCCTAAAAAAAATAAAATAAAATAAAAGATGGGATTTTCAGCACAAAGGATTTTGTGCAAAACTGTGGCAGAGGCAAGGGACTTGGCATGATCTTGACCACTAATTTTTATACACACATATCTTGAAAACATTTCTATTTTGTGACAAATGCAAAATATCAAGTACAGTACCTACACTACTTTTCGAAACAGAATTTTCAGGGCAAGGGTGAAGCAGCAATAGTAGCAGCAGCAAAGGATGTAGCAGCAGTGGTGAAAAGTGGTAGGAGCTGGGATCAGGACATATTTCCTGGTTTAAATATACCAGAGAAGAGAAAAAGGAACAAACAAAACTTCCCTTCATTCAGAACACTGTCATTTTAAATGCCTTAAAACAAACATTCTATTTCCTGAATTTTCTTTTTCTTTCAAAATGATGTTAACATTCCTAAACTGGAACCAAGGGATAAATTAAGCTTGATTGACAAAATAGTTTTCATAAATGGTTCTAAAGTAGTGAATGGACAGGGTTACTAAGGAAAGGAGGACTAGGTGAGGACGATGGACCAGAATGCATGAAAAGAAAAAACTGCAAGATGCAGCAGCTCCACAGTCTCTAAAAGGCATCAGCTTCAAGAACTTTTACCAGACAGCAATAATACAATTCAGACAATGAATACTTTATCAGTCAAGGCTCAGCACAGGAAATGAAAAGCACACTAGAAATGTTAAGAAGAAACTGATTTGATGCCAAAAATTAGTACTTTAAAAAATGCTGAATGAAATAATGCCATTTGCAGCAACATGGATGGACCTAGAGATTATCATACTAAGCGCAGTAAGTTAGAAAGAGAAAGACAAATACCATATGATTATTATATGTAGAATCTAAAATATGACACAAATGAACCTATCTACAAAACAGGAACAGACTCACAGACATAGAGAACAGACTGTGGTTGCCAAGGGGGGTGGGTGGGGAAAGGATGTGTTGGGAGTTTGGAATTAGCAGATACAAACTATTATATATAGAATGGATAAACAACAAGGTCCTACTTTACAGCACGGGTAACTAGATTCAATATCCTGTGTTAAACCATAATGGAAAAGAATATGAAAATACTATATACATGTAAAACTGAGTCACTTTGCTGTACAGCAGAAATTAAATACAACATTGTAAATCAACTATACTTCAATAACATTTTTTTAAAAAGACCTGTAAAAAATTGTTGAATGGTGAAGGGATGGTTTCTAGTTTGGATTTCTAGGAGTGACTCTCAGAGCAATGAAGGTCTGACCCACTAGGGAAGTTACCATCTTGGTGGCTGCCACTGGAGCTATGAATACAGGAACACATCCCAGTAGCTGTTCCGGAAATCAGGATGTGAAGTCACGAAGATGTTTTTGTTGCTGCTGCTGCAAATACTTCTAGTCACCCAGGAGTTTAGGTAAGAGTCTTTGGAATACTTGAGCAGAACAAACTTGCCTTTCTTTGACCTTATCTACTAGCAGAAAGAAAAAAAAGAAAAGGATAGAAAGATGGTCTCCACATCACTTTCCCTTCCAAATCTTATGAAAGTGTAGCTAGTTGGTAGTAGGCAATTAACATCCAGAGTCAGTTTCAAGGCCATCTCAGAAATACAGTTTTTGTATCTCCGGTTGCTCTAGATCGAGGTGGAAGGTTGAAGGGAGGAATCAATCCACTACAGAATCGAGATCCAAGAATAGAAGATGTTTATAAATGCTTGTATAATTTTAAATTTAAATTCCTAGAGCTAAAATCATAATGTGCATAAAATATTTGTGTACCATATAAATATATATCTCAGTTAAATATGTATGCAAATAATTAACATTCAGACAAAAGGCAAAAGTACAAAGTCTGTTGACCGGCTAGATTCAAATCTTGAATAGTAGTGTGTATATGGGCATTTTCTTATGATGAGTAAAAATTAGAATTCTTTATCATTACCCTAGATTATGTCAGAAACGAGATCACATGAACCCCTGAATTATATTGGGATAACATTGTGGGATCTATAATCTAGAGTTTTAAACCCAACTTGCTGGGCTCAGCATTAAAATTACTCTGTAATTGAGCCAAGAGTACATTTCACCATTTTTTTTTTTTCTGGTCAAAGGGAGCTGCAAAGGAGAGAGACATCCACGAAACTGAACTTGTGCTAATTACAATTGTGTTTAGGATGACCTACTTAAGGCAAGAAATGCCAGAAAGAGAAGAAAACCTATTCAGCACCATATAAATTTACTAGATTAAGGAAGTACTTTTTAAAATTTTCAATTGGACATGAGTTTTAACCAAGTCTCAATGGAGACCTAATTTTTGAAGGGTTTAAAATTCTTCTGTTCAGAGAATGTTCATGTCAGATAAACTTGGGCCTCTGAGAATGTGTCCACTGCTGTGGAACTTGCAATTAAGCAAGTTTTTTTCTTCGTTCAGAATAATTACAATAATTTTTTAAAAACTTGAGAAATTCATAAGAAGCATCCAATAGAGAAAAAGGACTTGGTCATGATTAGAACATGCCACTAAATCTCTAGGGCTGGGCTTCTTTGTAAGTACAAAATGTTAAGTGTGATGTAGAATGCTTAGAACTGGGGTCTTTTCATGACCTCAACTCCACAAAAATGTTTCTGGGGTGGACTTATTGAAAAACTGTTGCTGGAATTTATCTGTTCAGTTCTTGTGCATCTTTGAGAAAGAAAAATGCCCATTTTCAGCCTGAAAATTAACTTCCATGACCTGTCAGCAGTAGTAGAATGAATCTTGGAGAATCAGGAACAATTGGATCATGTTTACATAGGAGTTTTACATGGTAAAAGTGTATTGGTTTTCATCACAAAATTGGAAGCTCATCTGAGTTCTTGCTAGTGACACCACAGTCTGATACCATAGTGACAGCACAGTCTGTGGGGGTAAAAGGTGATTCCATAAGCCTCTGGAATGATGGAGTGTGGAAAGCTGGATACTGTTGGAGATAGAAACACTGCAGGTAGCCTTCAGCCCACTGGAGGTGGGTACCTATTAAATGAGGTTCTTGTTGGTGGAGATAATTGGATTTTCCTATCCTCATCAAGGCCAGACTTGGTCTTACATTGGAAATTATTATTTGCTTCCAGTGTGACAAAGTCATTGTTACTGTTAGATGTTTCTCAGGTGCAGGCCAAGTGCCTACTGCAGAGCATTTTGGTAGTAGGAAGTGACCCCACATTTGCTTCGATATGACAAAGAGTGCCATCTAGTGGTAAAGTATAACTGTGAGCGAATTTACCCTTTGAACATACCCTGTTCTCAACCTTTCCGCAGATGTGGATCCTGTATGGAAAGGGATTAAATACCTTAATAAATATGCTTGCTCAGAAGTTGTCATTGCCTAGATTCAAGGTCTGGGAAAATGAAACTGGTGGAACTCTACCAGCCTGAGTCTTTCAATATTTCCAAGTTTTGCTCATAAAAGAAGGGAGAGGTGGGAGGGCAGGAAGTTTGGTCTGTGCATTGGTAGATCTCTTATACACACCAGATAGATTTATCTATCCGATTAATTGAAGAAGAGTAAACAAAATGAAATTTCTATTCCTCAGAGTTTAACTTGGGAAATGTGTGTGGGCAGGGGAGCTAGTGTTGTGTATTGAAACCCAATCAGAATGGAGAAAGAATTGTACATTTCAGTTGTCTTCACATCAGAATGTAGGCGCATCAGTGGTAAATAGAGAATATATAGGAAAAAGTTAGAGGAAACAAACTGGCGGTCCATTGGAAGAGGTTGTTTGCCTGTCTGGAAGTTGCATTCACATAGCAAACACACTTTTTTTTTTTTAACCTCAATATACCCAATAAATAAATATATACTAAGGCAGATGCTGATAAACTAATCTCCATCTCAGTAGAGGATGACTGAAAAAAAAAATGAGAAGGGCAATAACAACAGCTAAAATTTATTAAGAAATTATGATGTATTCAAATCTAAATCAAGTGCTTTGTGTGCATTTTCTCATTAAATTCCTATGCTAATCCTTTTAGGTTAAGTCCTCTTATTATCTTCATTTTACAGTTGAAGAAAGGCAAGCTCATCTTTCCTGAGAACACAGAGGCACTAAGTTAGTAGTGCCAGTATTTGAATTCTGTTCTTGCTGATCCCAAAATTTGCTTTGTGCTAAAAATGTCACAAGAATTTTTATCACTTCCTGGTGAGATATTGACCATCCTGCTTTGTTTGTCCTTAGCTAAATCCCATTAAGATCAATTGGATTTCAGTTAGAGCTCAGTAGGTTATAACACAGATGGTTGAACCATCTTTGCTCTTTTCCAGTGTACACATATATTGGAACACTTTAATTTTCTTGTGATTGTTTCTTCTCAGAGGCAATTCAGCAGTTTGAATCTTCACTATGCTATTGTCCTAATATAGACTAAAATAAATAATGAAGCACTTGTTTGAGTATTTCCTAGTGGATTTTTGTAATAATACCATACCACGTTCATTTTATGACAAGGAGATGGAAAACCAAAGAAGGTCAAGAGATATACTAAGTTATGGAGAACATCTGGGGTAAAATGCATTTGTACACATTTTTTCCTAGGATTTTAAAAATGTGTTTTCTAGATGGGCCTCCTCCTCAAGTTAATCTCATGTATTTGTTTGGAATGTTAGGATCTACATCAACTCAGAGAAATTTCTTATTTGTGTGTTTTACATATATTCTAAAGTCTTACGCTTGTGTTACTTTGTCTTTTTCTATCACCCCCTTAAAGAAATATGATGAAGGATTTCTATTTGAAAATTCTAGAATTGCTCTTGTATTTTCATCTCTAACATCTTTGCTTCAAAGCCTCATTGCTTAGCCACTGGTCAGAGAATGAGAACCAGCTCATGGAAGATGCCCAGGTCACTTTTATGTAAACCTGGCTGAAGGGCTCTTACTAAGAGTTGATTTCTTGTAATTGGGCCTGAAAGATCCAAAACAGTTTCTGACAGGGTGGAAGAAGTTGGCAGTCTTTGCCTTAGTAGTCATGAGTACAGAGTACTTGGAGACAAGTAAGTTGTCCCAGCCATCGATTAAACATTCTGTTCCAAACAGAAGGATGACACCATATTAAGAATTAAGAATTCTATTCCCATAGTTTATTACATCAACATTTTTAGGGAGAAAAAAATCATATGATAATATCAATAGATACTAAAAGAGGCAGTTGAGAAAGCTGAAGAACCATCTAAATAAATAAATAGGTATATAATTAAGTAACTAACTAACTAAATAAATCTGATAGGAAATCTAGAGAACTACATATTTAAGGTAGGAGCAGGAAAGATAGTACTCAAAAAGAATACAGAAGAAAAGAAAAATGACCTTGCTTATACATAAAACTTTCAAAACTTTTCTATGAAAAAACACCATAAGCAAATTTATTTAAAAAATTGATTTGGATTCAAAAAGACTCATGCACCCCAATGTTCACTGAAGCACTATTTACAATAGCCAGGTCATTGAAGCAACCTAAATGCCCATCGACAGACAAATGGATAAAGAAGATGTGGTACATATATACAATGGAGTATTACTCAACCATAAAAAGGGACGAAATTGGGTCATTTGTAGAGATGTGGATGGACCTAGAGACTGTCATACAGAGTGAAGTAAGTCAGAAAGAGAAAAACAAATATCATATATTAATGCATATATGTGGAACCTAGAAAAATGGTACAGATGAACGGGTTAGCAAGTCAGAAATAGAGACACAGATGCAGAGAACAAACGTATGGACACCAAGGCGGGGGAAAAGTGGTAGAGGGGTGGTGGTGGTGGGATGAATTGGGAGATTGGGATTGACATGAATACACTGATGTGTATAAAATAGATAACTAATAAGAACCTGATGTATAAAAAATAAATAAAATAAAATTCAAAACAAAATTAAAAATAAATTTGATTTGGAGTGGAATTGCATTTTTGAAGGCAGAGGTTTAATACAGTGAGCTATTTAAAATAGGGAACAAGGGAACAATCATAGCAAAATAGACAAAAAATGTAGAGAAACCATTCACAAAACAAAAATCCAACAGCTATTGGATATATGCAATGATGCTCAAAGTCACTAGTGGATGAGGAAACTCAGTAGATTAGCAGCTTTTAGACTGGCCAAAATTAAAACAAAACAAAATAATTGCTATTGTTGGCTGGGATATGAGCAAAGAAGTACCATCACACATTGCTGGTAGAAATATGAATTTTACAGTGTTTTAGAAAGCACCTTGACAATATCAATTAAAATTAAAAATGTGTATACTTGTGTTTCTGCACTCCATCTTGAGAATCTATCACATAGAAATAAAACCACTACCTAATAAACAAACAAACATGCTTATTTTAACATTATTTTTCTTTGGAAAAACTGAGAAACAAAGTAAACATTAATCAGTAGAGGAATATTATGGTCTATTCATATCACAAAATACTATGTACCACTTAAAATAATGAATTAGAGCTATACTAGTTAGCTTGAAGGAATTTCCATGAATTAATCCTTCTTGAGTGAAGAAAGCAAAATATGCATGGTACGATGTCATTTTTATAAAACAAAAATAAGCATTATCAAAATTATTTATTGAACACTCATCTATCTGCAAGACACACTCATAGAGATTAGTGTACTGAGAAAAAGAAGTGAATTATTGATATTTTGAAGATACAGGACAAATGTATAAAAAAAGAAGCAATAATATAATGTACCTTAGACCTGCTTTAAAAATAAGTGATATATATAGAGTGCTATGGTTTCCAATGAGTTGTTATAAAAGGTTCTGCAGTCCGTATGTAGATAAAGAATTATTTATCCATTGAAACATGTCACTGATATGAGTCTTAGTTTCCTATAATAATAATCATGATAGCATCAGGTATTGGTGGAAAGAGAAAGTAAGATAAGTAAAGTGCTCGGCACAGTGCCTGGCACAAAATGAATGTACATTAAATGACAGCTGTTATTCTCATTGTTATTGTTTTTTTAAGTGCTGAGATTATACATTTTTTGAAAGAATGTCAGAGGTGACGTGCCCTCCTCACCACATCATATCAGCAGGAACATGCTATCAATATGACTTATCCCCAGTGCTGTTAACCTTAATCACCTGGCCAAGGTAGTATTTGTCAGGTTTCTCCACTCACTATAAAGTAACTTTCCTCCCACCCACCTTCTGCAACCTATTTTTTGAAAGCATATATCTAAGTCCAGCTCACACTGGGGGAGGGAATGGGGAGGAATGGAGGAATTCAACTTTTTTCTTGGAGGTGGGAGTATCGACATAAATTATTAAGAATTACTAGATATTTTCTCCCCTTTTATTCATTTATTGATATCAATATGTACTTATAAATATTTCTTTCCTACATATTTCTTTCCTACTATGAGTTATAATCTAAAACTACATTATTCTGTTGTTGTTGCTGAAATTATTCCAACATTAGACTTTGGGAGCTTTTTCAGGTTGGTTCCTGAGTCTCTTTAACGTTACTTTACCCTTTCAGGTTTTTTTTTTTTTTCTTTCAGGTTTTTTTTGTTTGTTTGTTTTGTTTTGTTTTGTTTTTTGCGGTACGCAGGCCTCTCACTGTTGTGGCCCCTGCCGTTGCGGAGCACAGGCTCTGGAGGCGCAGGCTCAGCGGCCATGGTTCACGGGCCCAGCCGCTCCGCGGCATGTGGGATCCTCCCGCACCGGGGCACGAACCCGTGTCCCCTGCATCGGCAGGTGGACTCTCAACCACTGCGCCACCAGGGAAGCCCTACCCTTTCGGTTTTTGAATGCTTCCTTTGGCACTGCAAGATTCTGCAGACTCATCTTGTATTATCTGCCCTAGTCCTAGAGAACCAACCATCTCTCCAAGGAGTCTTGGTTCCTTTTATTGGAGAATAGTCTTCAGAATGCAAAATCTGAGCACTAGATATGCTCATTGCTACTGAGGTATCACTGTTCCCAGGCTCTCTCAGTGGACAGCTCTAGGAAATATATGTATGTGAATACAAACCCCTGTTTGTACACATAGTTATAATTATTTCAGTATCTATCCTTCTGTGTCTATCCATCTGCTTTTTGTCTTTAGCCTCCAGTTTCCAGTCAAAACACTGTTTTGCATAGTTATTTAGGTAAGCTTCTTTTCCCCCCCACCCCTTTCAATGAGTTGTCACTTTCGATGAAATTTGTATTTCCTGATTGCACAGTATGTAGAGTCAAGTCTTTCACGTGGGAAACATTTCCCTATTAGTAACCAGACTGACTTCTTTCATCTCTATATTCTATAAGCTCCTTTTCTATCTTTTGTGTTTCTATGCTACTCTTACTGTTTATGTGTGCCCTCTAACTTTGTCCTTTATTCCTACTTACTTTGTGTCAGGAGCCCATTTATAACAGGCCTGCTCTCTCATTTCCTTCATCTTGTGAGAGACAGTCTCAATGTGACCCCTTCTCCTTGCTGGCCACCTGTGGTGTGAATCATGCCACCTGAACCCCGGGAGCCATTCACTGGCCTGCAGTTTTAATTTCTGCCACAGCCCCAGTAGTGAAGTTCATACACTCAGTTTGCTCCCTATCCTGACCTTAGGCATCCTTCAGTCAGACAGCCTTCTCAGAATTCTCACATCCCCTTGGGATGCTCTGAATCTCAGTAGCTCTCTTCACATCGCATCGGGCTGTGATTTGTTCTGTAAGGCTGCAGAGCCATCACCTAGGCACTGCCCACAGCTATTGCTGCAGTGCCATATTGGCCACATGGCATTTTCTAAGGGGTTTGCAGCCCCCTTCAACAAAACCCCTTTACTCCCAGATTTTTCCACAACCTATATGTGCTTTCTATCATTGAGGTTTCCCATTTTCTGTTCCCCCAGGGCAAGATACAAGGGCATAGGGTGCCTGGCCCTTTCTCAAGAGTCCATCAGTATTTCCTCTTTCATTCCTCCACCAGTCTGTTAGTCCAATTCTGTAAGTTGGAGAGGGTTCTCACTGTCATCACACAATCTTCCTTACCACATGGCTCCATGTGCTAAGTTCTTCAGATTCTAGTTTCTTGAATCCCCCAAATGTTGTACGTTCTGAGCAAAGCCATACTCTTCCAAGTAGAAGTCTTCCTTTAGAAAATATTGCTATTGCTTTATGTTTGAAAACCTCCTTCTTGAAATGCCATTGTATTCTTTGTTCTAGGATTTTTCTGCTTGAGGGTAATGCATATATGGAATGTCACAAAATTATTCATCTCGTTTAAAATAGCTATGGTTATTAAATAACTATATGTTTTCCATTTTTTTAACAGATTACAAGAGAGAGCTGATTATTTAAAAACTCAAGGATAGAATATTTATTAGCTTTTATAATTTTTTCCTTATTTCAAAATTGATATGTGTCAGAAATGAGGTGATTATTTTCAGTCACCCTCAAGGAATCCATTACTATTGCTTGAATGGCAGAGTCAGGAGAGAGGAATAGTGAGGAGTGGGAAGCAAACTTTTAATATTTCAAAACAATATCCAACTACATACATAATCACAAAAATAGTGGCACATAGAATTTTCTACCTACTCTTATGCAACTTCTGGTCTCTTTGAAAGCAATCCCGGTAGCTGCAGTTATTTCTAGAAGTTCTCCTAGGATATCTCACTTGTGCTCATAAATACACCATTCTAAGCTTCAACATAGAAATTTCACCCCCCTCCCACCCACCCCCTTGCAGTGCTGTCTGCTGTTGTCACTCCAAAGCTCAGGAAGCCTGATGGAGGTGTCTTGCTGCTGCTATTGCCACTAGCACCTGTCCAGGCCATGGTGTGTGGATTCCATATGGGCCTAAGCCAACCTGCTGAAGGGAAAAGCCCATCGCTGTCCTGGCCTTGTAACCCAGTTCCCTTAATCTCAGAGCACTGATACCCTGTTCTCTCAGTATCCCGAGAACATGGTATAGGAAAATAGCTTTTTCAGCTCCATTATTTTCTCATTTGAGTCTTCCTTTCACAAGGCTATAGGCCAGAATCTTTTTGGCGAGGTGGGAGGGTGGGGAAGAAGGGAGTGCAGAGTCAAGGCAAAATCATCTTAGCAAGGGGTAGCTCAGAGCACATGAAACCACTCATCCCTGCCAACAGCCATCATCTTATTGGACCAAGATGAAAATATTCAGCTCACTCTTCTCATATTAAGAATTTTTTTCCCCAAGAAGATTTCTTGGTCTTTCTTTGCAGAGAGATCTCTAGAGGATTTATTCAGCCAGTCTTCATGGACGTAACTCTGTTTGAAATACTTAGATGCACAAAACTTGGGTTCAAATTTGGACCCTTGCAACATATGAGCATCAAATGTAACTACTTAAATACGTCCTTTATTGTTTGTCATCTAGGACTATATTTTTGCTTTGTATTCACTATGATAATCTTCTGGTGGGCAGGGCCATTATACCGCATTAGGTAGATACTTTCATTTTTTAAACTAAATGTCTATGAGTAGCATAATAATTGCAATTGTTTGTTTGTTTTTTTAATTGTTTCTGGATTAGGAAATGAAGACCCAGAAAGGTCTCAGCTAGTGCCTTTTATATCACCTCATAGCCCTTAGCAAGAACCTGAACAAATAGGACTCAATAGTACTCAACAACCTAAATGTGTATTTTATGTTCTAACACAGTCAGTGTTTGTTTTCTTTCCAAGTTGCTCTACAAAGATTCATTTTGAAGCACTGACAGGAAGTAGCCAATAGTGTAGAATAATACAATATATAACCTTGAGTGGGTCATGGAAATGGCATGAAAAATCATAAAATAGACTTGTGAACATAAAAACATAGAGATGGTTTAGAAGAAAACAGAGGACAAAAGCTTACTTTGAGCCTTTGAGGAAAATTTAGTATCCCTTTTCTGAAAATACAGCCTATTAAATGAATATTAACCATATTATCTATTTTTATTTGATTATTTTCCCAAGTTGAAATCATTTATTCAAATTATTGACTATCAACAAAGATCTAACTTCTGATTATTCATTATCTACAATAAAAATGACTTTCTACCGTATATTCCAATCTAGAAACTTGAACATCTCTAATACTGTTATTTTACATAAATAATATCTTCTGTCATAAATATGGATAAGCGAAAAGAACTAAAGCTAAATTATAATTCCAACCACTGTGAATATTTTGGTATTTAATACTGTACATGGTTTCCTATGCATATAACTTTTTTAAAAACTGGGATCACATTATAGATACTGCTTTGTAGCCTGTTTTTCTATTTAAAGCTGATTGTAACATATAAGGGTTTAATAAAATATGTTTCTATGACATATTTTAAAGACCTTGGTTGAAGTTGCTTTCCTCTAGAGAGGTTTTTTCATTTGTTCTTGGGGCCCAACAAACTCTAAATTTATTTAAGGTATTTTGGACCACACAAGTGACATGAACCAGGGCATCAAACAATGGTGGCTTTGAGGCTCTGCTCCATCTACCCAGCCTCATGGAAAAGGGAAAGGTTTCTTGCTGTCCTCTTCTTTGAAGTTTTCTCTTCTCTTCCCTTGCCTTCATTTCCCTGCCCTTCTCTCTCTCTCTCTCTCTTTCTCCTTCTCTCTCTTTATTTTGTGATATTATCCCACCTACTCTGATGTGTAGCCCTCTGGGGCCCCGCACTCCGCTGTGATCTCATGCCGGCCTTCCCATTTTGAGTGAACCTTATGCTTTACCTCCTGACCCCACTCCCCTCACAAGGCTGAAGCTCAGATATCCAGGGCTCAGCAGAAAACCTCAGAAAAAAAAACTGGCTTTAGCACTCAAATATTCACTAAGGTTACTGATTTTACTTTTTTTGGCCTTTGCATTTTCTTCCTTCTCTGCCAATTTAGCAATGCAGTTAAAATACACTTAATATTTTATTCAGGATTTGAGTTGTTTTACAAAAAGATTTTTGTCTGAATCTGTTCTGCCATATGACAAAAATGAAGGTCGAGAATACTTACTTTGAAGGGTTAAAAATATATCATGTATACTTACATTTTTATCCTTCCTAAAATTAATGATCCTTTATTTAATTGAAATATTTATGAAATTATATATTATGCAATTTAGGATTCTGCTCCCAGTCCCACTTCCGGTCACCAACTAAGATTCTGGTCGCCAATTCCAATGTGTGAGTTTTGTTTTTTCCCACGTCAACAAGCAATTCTCTGACACTAGCTGGGTGTCCTACAATTTTACTCAATTCTGACACAATCCACCTGGAGAGAGAATCAGATGCCAGTCAGATCTCCCAGGTTAAGTGCTCCATCCCAGGAGACTGTCCCCCACTTCAGATGCCAATTACAAGTAGTAGGTTATCAAGTTATCCACAACTTGTGTCCAACTTGGCTACAAATCAGAGGTTCCCATAACTCCCTCCTCAGGTTTTATCAATTTGCTAGAGAAGCTCACAGAACTCAGGGAAACATTTACTTATATTTACCATTTTATTAAAGGATAGGATAAAGGATACCAACGAATAGCCAGTTTAAGAGATAAGTGGGGTGAGATCTGGGAGAGTCCTGTACTTCTGTTTTCTGTCCCTGTGGCATCACCCTTCCGGTCCAAGGATGTTTTCATCCATCTGGAAGCTTTCTAAACCCCGTACCACTGGGATTTTTATTGAGGCTTTATCACATAGGCATGGTGGACCATTAACTCTATTTCTAGCCCCTGTCCCCCCCTGGAGAAGTGTTGGTGGGAGGGGGCTAAAAGTTCCAAGCTTTTAATCATGGCTTGGTCTTTCTGGTGACCAGCCCCCATCCAGTAGCCCACCCAGAGTCACCTCATTAGAACAAAAGATGCTGCCAGTGCTGTTATCACTTAGGAAATTGTAAGCGTTTTAAGAGTTCTGTGCCAGGAACTGGGGACAGAGACCAATATATATACATTTGCTATTATCTCACACAATTATTAGTGATTTCTTTATAAAGCCTACATATATTATAACTTCATAGTGTAAATAATAATAATACAGCAACTATATTTTGAATACTTAATGAATTGTCAGGCACATATCTTTATTTTTAACTAATAGACTTTATGTTTTTGAGGAATTTTAGGTTTACAGAAATACTAGTGGAAAGTACAGGGTGTTCCCATATACCCCCTCACCTGCAACCCCTTCCTCCTGTTGCCTATTATTAACACCTTGCATTAGTGTGGTATATTTTATAATTGATGGGTCAATATTAATACATTATTCTTACACATATATCTCTTGACATATGTTTTTGGATCCTTTTAACAACCAGACAGGATAGATATTATCCCTGTTTCAAAAATAAGGAAACTAAGATTGAGTATTAAATTTGGATTCACTCACAAATGTATAAGAACAAGAGCTTGGACCATTATATTCACTTTTTCTTCTATTTTACCTACTTTGAGTAATCCTGTATTTCAGCTATTCTCTGCCTGATGAAATATATGGTTGGTATTGCATATTATCAAAAAAATTGCAGTAGGAAATCATTTAGTCCTAAGATCTCACCTTTAGAACTAACACACTTATCTTGTATAACTACTATATTGGGACATCAATTGGTGATTGCCTTTCCCTGTGATTACACCTGCAATGATAATTACTAATACTAATTATTTCATAAATATTCGGAATGTAGTCTAATTTAGTTTTTTTATTATAAGCCTTGCTCTTTTTCTAATGGCAATATAGATAAACCTGAAAACAACAATGCCCTGCTTCTCCTTTGACAACACATCAAGTCATTCATTTTCTGTTAGTAATGTTTTTGTTTAATAACAACAATAGGTCTTAAAAGGCAAAGTATATGACCATATCTGTAAATTAATACTGTCTAAAATGGTGTCTGCAGTAAATCTATGTTTTTTATTTATTTGAAGGCATTTTATACATAAAGATGAATCAAGTACAAGCCATCTATAAAAATAGTGCTTTGTATTGATTTGAATATCAGTATCAGAACTGATTCCATTGTAATGCAAAAATTTTCAATGCTGTTGTTCTTATGGTCAAACATATGTTGCATCTAATTTATTTATTTCAAGTATGCTGTAGATTGGTGGAATCCAGATTCTGCCATCCTTCCTCTCAACTCTTTGGTCCAACAGTAATTCTTGCTGAATCTCATGGTATGATATATAATGTATCTCAATACACCTGAAGGAAATGTGCCCAAGTCAAATCTTTGTTTTAGCACAACCATAACTGATTTCCTATAATATTTTAAAATTATTTCAAAAGCATGATACATTGTGTCATATAATTTAAAATTTATTAATGTAATTATATATTTTGTCTTACAGTCAGTGGACATCCAATACTCAAAAGAGCTAACATCCAGATTGTTGGGAACCTGGTGGCCGGATCTATGAGAGAAAGGAAAATGAGACAACAGTATTCATCATGAGAAATAAGATAGTATTTTCAATACAATGTTGAAACCTTAAGAGTTGAACCTATCTACCCAAAGACATAGATTAACATAGGCCATGGATTAATTCTGTATCAACAGGAAAAAAGGACAAGCATCTTTGCACATCCAAAGAACTTCAACAAGTCAGTCTATAATTACTAAATATCTTTGGATGAACCATTCATTGGACCTTTTTTTATAAACGACATCTCTTTTATCGTAATGAAGTTGAAATCACATAGTATCAAGAATTCCTTTCATTGGACTTAAATTTGGTTTGTTGCAGTACCAATAAATGCCATAAAGAAATGTTAAGATTCTTATTTCTAGAACCTCACATTTTTTTGGAAATGGTTTCTCAAAATGTGTTTTAAAATATTTTATTAGTGTAGTCATCATATTATGTTTTCCCTATTCTTATTGCTCACTTTAAAGTGAAAAACTGAAAGTTAATATATAGTATTCCTGAATTACCTACCTTAGTTCAGAAAAGATTTGAAGCACAGTGGCTAACACCAGTCTCTAAAGAATCTTGAATTTAATTTTATCTATCCATCATTCATCCATCCATCCATCCAACCATCTAACCAGCATTCATCCCTCTCTCCCTCCCTTCCTCCCTCCATCTATGAATGAGATTGTAGAAATAATAGTAGAGGGAACAGAATCCATGCACAGCACAGTGACTTGATATGAATAAAGAGGCAGGAAATACATGACAGGTGTTCCATTTTCTCAATTCTTGCCCTGATCTATTACCTCTGTAATAGACACTTTGGTTTTAAAAAAAAAATCTCTCAGACTACTTCATGAACTGTAAATATGGAAGGTACTAGAATGAAATTTTTAGAAGGCTAATTACAAGAATCATGTTAAGTCAGGGCCTCACCAAAACCAGAACCAAGATGGACTAAAAAACATGCTGATACCCTATTCAGAAAATGTTAGCAGTAAAACGTTTGATAGGGGGGAAAAGTGATTACTGGCTAAAATATAGAGGTTAGCTTATCTGTGAAATTAAATGATCTGTATTATCCCAGTTGATAATTGAGAGAGCCTGATTTTAAAGAAAAACATTTTATTTCAGTACTGAAAAAAAGCTGGAAAATGCGCAGTTAAATAAAGGGAAAAAAATCACACATGAGTTGAGTCCCAGCATGATAACAGATCAGAAGCCTGCTCCTTTTTATAGCATTATTAGGATAAAAATTTCACTAGATTTCTGCCTTCAATATTCCAGAGAATTGGGAGCAAAAGCATAGAATATAATGAAATGCATTTATAAACTAAAACACAAGATTTCCTTATGAGTGTTGTGTAATGAGTGCCACTATTTCAAATGGCAAATGTATTTATAAGAGAAAACAATTAATATAAAAACAATATCAAAATTACCTTATAACAATAAAATATAAAAATTAAGTTATGATTATGACAATTGGGGGCAGGACACAGAAGAAATTTATTTTTCCTTTAAAAAAAAAGTGTGATTGTTCTTGTCTCATATTTTCTAGATTTGACTATTCTTCTTGATTTTTTAGCAAACTGAGGTAGGGCTCCTGAATGTCTTGTAGAGGTGTGATCCTACATTAAGTTCAGTGACATGTCACTCTAGACCTGTAGAAGCCAGTGTAAGGTCAGTGAAAAAAGCCTTCACTTTTCAATAGTCAGTTTCTATATAAAAATTGGCAGTTGGTGCTCATCAAAGAACAAGAAATATTGGATATGCTCTAAATGTCCATTGTGTTTTTGAGCCAACTACCTGATGGAAGTCATCACTTATATGTAAATGAACTGTCAATGGCTTGCCACTGTTGGCAATCACTGGACTGTGAAGGGTATGTCTTAATAAGGACCGAAGCTCTTCCCAGACTTTGATTTACTGGAAATAAATTAGAAAAGTCCTCTGAGACTACAAAGGACACTTGTTTCAGATAAAACGTCTAGACAGTAGCAATATATTTAGGGCTTTTATTATAGCAAAACTGCAAATTAGAATGGAGTGGTGAGAAAGTTCCTGTGACCCAGCTGAGTTCTACAATGCTGCTTCTGACTAGAGTAATACAATCTTTAAAATAGCTAAGCCAAATTAAATAAAAGTGCATTAAGAAAAAGAAAGCAGAAACAACAAAAGGTCAAGACTTAGCTTTCTTACATCTTTTAAATGATCTGTCTTATGTCTTACATTTTCTTATAAATTGATATTTTTCTAAATAAATGCAGCTATTAGAATAATTGAAAGCCAAACTTCCATGATCCTGCAACATGGACTACTTTTCAGAAAATTCAGATTTAAGGTAATTTTTCCTTGTTGATTCATTCCTTTCCCCAACTTCCATTCTAGAACACAAAATTGAAATACTGAATTCCTTGAAACTATTAATGTTTTTATTAATGTTGTTAATAACGAAAATATATTAAATTTGCAAAATGCTTTTGAATTTGCAGTATACTTTCACACAAATGTGAATTACGGAAACTTTGTGTTAAAAATGATAAGACAATCTAAGTGATTTCATGAAGTGGACAGTCTCCATTTGGAGAACTGCAAAATGGGGTGGAAGAGAGGAAACTTTTATAGGATTAAAAAAATAAAGAAAAAGGAAGAGAAAAATAGAAAATGTCTGATTGGCTGGGGCCACACAGGCAACCTTGTTTGGGTGAAAAGGAGCATGGAAATAAGTATAGAGCCCAGAGTTGGCTTGGTGTTTGGGGATTGGCTGATGGGATTTACTGTGTTTCTGGTCAAGTGGAACATGTAAGGGACACAGAAGTTATCTAAATTTTCGTTTGCTGTTGTGGCACCCTGAGTATCAGCAGCTCTATCTTGGGCCTATTTCAACAATAGGTAGACCAAATTTTTATATTAACTGCTTTCTCCCAAAGCATATTATGTTCAAAGAAGTATATAATTCCAGGTAGGTTAATAGCTTTGAAAAACAATCCCCCAAATCCCATTAGCTTAAATAATAACTTCTTTTCTGCTCACTTCACAATCCAATGTGAGCCAGCAGGTACCGCCCCATGCACTCTTTTAGACATTCAGGCTTTTTTCATCTTAATAGCTTTGACATGCTTTTGGGCCTGTACTGTAGTCTTCACAGCCAGGCTGTAGATAAAAAAAAGAGTGTGGAGAAAGCATACCCACTTCTTATCTACTTCAGTCTGAACTTGGATCATATCACTTCTACTCACATTCTACTAGAGAGAATTTGTTACCTGATTCCATCTAAATGCAAGGGGCCTAGGAAGTGTAATCTAGTTTTACATCCTGAAAGAGAATATGCCACTTTAAGGCATAGGGAGTAAATTGCACTCCTCGTTAGTTTAGGGAACAGGAAAAATTTCAAATGCCTTCACTTGAATGGTCATCATTCTGGTTTAAAATATTCTTATAAGGAGTCTGGATCAAGATGACAGTGTTGGAAGATCTTGAGCTCACCTCCTCTGATAGCCCACCAAAATTACAGCTACTGATAGAGCAGCTATCTCTAAGAATGATCTGAAGACTAGCAGAAAGGATTTTCCACAACTAAAGATATAAAGAAGAGGCCACAATAAAATGGGTGTGAGGGGTGTAGACATGGTCTACTTAAGACCAGACCATCAGCATAATGACTCGCTGCTGGAGGGATAACATAACCATGGAGGTCCTCTCCAAGGAACGATGGATCCATGCCCCACATTGGGCTCCCAATCCCAGGGTCCTGAACTGGGAAGACAAGCCTTTAAAAGTCTGGCTTTGAAAGCCAGTGGAGCTTTGGGTCAGGAGAGCCAGAGGGCTTTAGGAAACCAAGACTCCACTCTTAAAGTGGGCACATAACACCTCACTTGGTCCAAGTCCCAGTGCAGAGGCAGCAGTTTGAAAAGTGCCTGGATCAGACCCATTTAATGATCTTTGAGAGCCTCCTGGTGAGGCAGGAGGTAGCTGGGACTCCCCCTGTGGACTGAGAAGCTGATGGCAGCCAGCTAACAGCATACTCAACAGTGAAAAGCTGAAAGCATTTCCTCAAAGATCAGGATTAAGACAAGGATGCCACTCTGGCCACATTTATTGTTATTTTATTAGTATAGTATTGGAAGTCCTAGCCACACAGATAAGAAAAAGAAATAAAGGCATCCAAGTTGGAAAGGAAGATGTAAAACTGTCAGTATTTGCAGGTGACATGATACTACTATATATAGAAAATCCTAAAGATTTCACAAAAAACTGTTAGAGCTAATCAATGAATTCAGTAAAGTTGCAGGGTGCAAAATTAATATACAGAAATCTGGTGCTTTTTTATACACTAATAATATATGAGCAGAAAGAGAAGTTAAGAAAACAATCCCATTTACAATTACATCAAATAGAATAAAATACTAGGGAATAACCAAGGAAGTGAAAGACCTATACTCTGAAAACTATAAGACATTGATGAAATAAAATTGCAGATAATACAAATAAATAGAAATATCAATATATACTGTGCTCAGGGACTGGAAAAATTTATAGTGTTAAAATGTCTAGACTACCCAAGGAGACCTACAGATTCCGTCTTCTCAGGCAAGGGAAACAAAAGGAAAAATAAACAAATAGGACTACATCAAACTTAAAAGCTTTTGCACAGTAAAGGAAACCATCAACAAAACGAAAAGGCAACTTACTGAATGGGAAAATGTATTTGCAACTGATACATCCAATAAAGGATTAATATCCAAAATATGCAAGGAACACATACAATTCAATATCAAAAAAAAGCAATCAGGTTAAAAAAATGAGCAGAGGACTCGAACAAACATTTTTCCAAAGAAGACATACAGATGGCTATGAAAAGATGCTCAATATCACTAATTATCAGGGAGATGCAAATCAAAACCACAATGAGATATCAACTCACACCTGTCAGAGTGGCTATTATCAAAAAGACAAGAAATAACAATCATTAGTAAGGCTGTGGAGAAAAGGAAACCCTTGTGCACTGTTGGTGGGAATGTAAATTGCTGTAGCCACCATGAAAAACAATATGGAGTTTCCTCAAAAAACTAAAAATACAGCTACCATATGACCCTACAATTCCAAATCGAGGTATGTATCCAAAGAAGCAAAAACACTAATTTGAAAAGATATATGCACCCCTATTTTTATTGTGGCATTATTCACAATAGCCAAGATACGGAAGCAATCTAAATTTCCATTGGTCTTAACAATATATTTTATGATCTGTCTTCTCAGGCAAGGGAAAGAAAAGGAAAAATAAACGAATAGGACTATATCAAACTTAAAAGCTTTTGCACAGTAAAGGAAACCATCAACAAAACGAAAAGGCAACTTACGGAATGGGAAAACATTTGCAAATGATATATCCAATAAAGGATTAATATATACGTATATATATATCATATATATAAAATGAAATATTACTCAGGCATAAAAAAGAATGAAATCTTGCCTTTTGCAACAACATGAATGGATCTAGAGTGTATTATGATAAGCAAAATAAGTCAGACAAAGACAAATACCATATGATTTCAATTATATGTGGAATGTAAAAATCAAAACAGGTGAACAACAACAAAAAACCCAAAACAGAAACAGACTCATAGATACAGAGAACAAACTGGTAGTTGCTAGAGGGGAAGGAGGTGGAGGAATGGACGAAATAGGTTAAAGAGATTAAGAGATACAAATTTCCAGCCATAAAATAAATCAGTCACAGGGATGTAATGTACAGCATAGGGAATATAGTCAACAACATTGCAATAACTTTGTATGGTGACAGATGGTTACTAGACTTATTGTGGTGATTATTTCGTAAAGTATATAAATGTCAAACCACTGTGTGGTATACCTGAAACTAATATAATATTGTAGGTCAACTATATTTCAATAAAAAAATACCAGCAAAAATAATTTATTATAAAAATATTAAAATAATCCAGTCTTTTTTAGTTTTTTAACATTTTGATGCTAATTCCCTTCCACATACAATTCATCAAAAATCCTGAAACATCTAGCATCAATTTAAAGGGAAGCCATTTTTCTTTTTTATTTCTGACATATGTGCTTTTCTTTCTAGAAATTGAAGAACTTTGGGTTTTATTTTTGTTATTCAAATAAATATGTCAAATAAATAATTTTCAATAATATGTTGATAAGAATCATCTTTTTATATTAAAAAAACTTATTTCCAGTTTGAGAAGCAGTCTATCAAAAATTAATGCTTGCAGAGCAATAGAGGGAGACTTTTCTATATAAATAATCAAGAAAAGAAAGGATAATAAAATGGTACTAAGGCAAGACTGACTTACCATCTCAGAAGTAATTCTTTTTATTTCAATGGCAAGAATATTGAGGAATTAAAAAATCCCCATTTTTAAAGTATTTTTAAACAACTAAGAGGAAAGAAAAAGAGAAAACTTAAAGAAACAAAATTCTAAATAGGTTTGCTGAAAGTTTTGAACACATGTGCTAACTTGGGTACATTCCCTTGGGTATCTGTTTCTGGAATAAATGCTTGAAACTTTCAAGTTTGGGGGTTATTAAACAAATTCCACTTTGGACTTCTATTTGTGTTCTTCCAATTATTTTTAAAAGTCTCTGCACATTTTACTAGTTTTCCACATTGTAAAACATACATTTACAATGTAACAATAATAATAATAATGCATGCTATATTTTCAGCCTCCTCCATACAAAATTTTGCTTAGGAAATGAGCTATGTAGGGATAAAAGATGAGCACAGAGCATTGACCCTACTAGAATACTTCACGGCAGTGTCCTGGCCTTGATCAGCGGGTATGGTGTAGCTTTCTGATTCAGAGTTTCCTAATTTTGTTAAGCCAGTTCCTGAGGTGATACAAGGGGTGATTCATGGAACTCCTGCCATCTGTCTTTTCTGCCATCCCAACAGTTTTTTTAGTTGTCTATATCTCTTAATAAATCTCTTCCTGATTAATATAGCTGGTGTTGCCATGTCATCTTCAACTGAGAAGCAATTACATATGTTGAATTATCAAATATATTCCTTTTTTTATTGAGGTATAGTTGATTTACTATATTATATTAGTTCCAGGTGTACAACATAGTGATTCAAATTTTTATAGATCATACTCTGTTTAAAGTTATTATAAAATATTGGCTATATTGCCTGTGCTGTACAGAATATAAAGTCCTTGTTGGATCCTGCCTCCCAGGCTAGCCAATGCAAAGTCTTTGAGGTAAACAACCAAAGAATTAGAATTTTTTAGTTTCTTATGTAAAAATACTTTACCAATTCTCCTTTCTGTCACAATACTTCTTGGATTTGTCCCTTTCTTTTTCACTTTCGCATTCATTCTGCTAGGTCAGAACCTTATCAGTTCTAATCTAGACTACTTAATATGTCTCAGAATTCTCTCAAATATGGATGTCCCATTCACCAATCCATCTAGCAATGTATGGCCTTCCCACTCAAGTCCCTTGTCCATGAATTTCCAGACCCTCAGATGAAGTTCAGTTTTTACCTTTGCATTCTATGCTGCTTGCAACACACCTTCACCTTCTTGCCCAATCTACAGACCACCCAAGGAAAGACATCTTCCTGCCCTAGTTCATGGCACCTCTTCCATTTTCTCCTCATCCACACAAGGTTTAGCTAGTCTTCTCAGCAACCAATCCTAGAGTTACCTTAAAACCTTTCCCAGAAAACTGTCATCCTTAGTCCTTTTTTTTCTCTTCTGCCAGAGTGAATTTGCACCATTTATTTGTGTTCTTGATGACGTTATTTTGCACCAATTTATACTGGTCTCAACCAGTTTTTTCATGTGCATGACTTTCAACTCACCAGAAAAAAGAAAAAAATATCCCTGAGAGCAAGGATTATGCCATTATACCTAAACATAGCACACATTTTTGAGAAATGCTCATTTTATTAAGAGGGTTTTAAACTAGACTGCTCAATCAAACAGAAGAGGCTACCAAGGGTTTTACCAAGACATGAAAGGCACCAGTCTGTAATTATATAGCGAATGCTTGAAAAAATACAGACAGAAGCAGGTCACAAAAAAGCTAATGAAAAAATGTATCATCCAAACGGAAACAATTGTGAGAGTAAAGATGGTATTAAACATAGCTAAAATTATTTATTTTTTTCAATGAACTAATTTTATTATATCGGTGGATCTATAAAATAAGTCAATTGAAGCTCTTTTCAAAGATAAAATTCTTTTTTAAAAAATGAAAACAACCTTCATCTATACGCCTTAATGTAACATAGCAAAACATCTTTTTAGTGATTATTTTAACAATAAAAATGACAAGCAGAATGTTTGTTCTTGTTATTAATTCACATTTTTAAATCACATACTTCAATGAATTACATAGCTGTTTAATGCCATGACATTTGTATCTTTCTCAAATATGGTATCACTTTAATTTTTTCATAAAATTGCCTGAAGTATTCTTCTAAATTACATTTTATGTTTAACAGATTTAAAATTGACACTTTCCATTGAATGTTCTCCATAGATTATATTATTTGGAATTGAGAAAACACTCTTTTTATATGTGCTGAGGTAAACTCAGAGCAAATTCTGCTAAGTGGAGAATATTCTCAATTGTAAATTTTTTCTATTGATGTATATAAATATTTCAACCCCAATATTTTTACCGTATAAAAAATTAATAAGCAGAAATCTCAATTACATACAGTCAGGAGGCCAGAGGGGGAGCTCTTGCTCCCTGTGATAATAGCAGAGCCCAACAGGAAGAAAAAAAGACTCCTCTTCTTTCCTGTCAAGGACTCACCCAATGAAAAGCCATGGACTCTGTGTTTACTATAGCCCTCCCAACTCCCTTTTCCCCTCTATAAAAGAGTTCTTCTTCCCTTGTGAGGTCTTGTGCATGGCTCGCCATGGTTGCAGACCCCAAACCCATGGTTGCAATTTTCTGCTGATTCCAAATAAATCCGTCTTTGCTGGAGAAATATCTGGCAGTCTATTTATTTCAGGTCAACAACAGATAATCACATTTAGCCTCCAGTTAGAGACCATTCTTTAATATTTTTACATGGAAAAAGTGTATCACCTATGTTCTCAGTATGATTTTTTGAATGTTTTATTAACTTCAGATTGTGCAAAATTATGCACAATTGTTAATTTCACTGCATTCCATAACATAACTTATCCAATTAAATATTAAAACTCCAATAACATTGTTTTCCTACTAAAGATACTCCAAAGTGAAACTATAGAATTTTAGAATTAAATCTTATATATCATTTAAGCTACTATTGTCTAATTTGCTCACTCCGTCTCTTGCTTTTATATGGATAAGTATCAGATATGAATAAAAACCAGTCTTCCTGTTCACTAGTATTGTTTTTCAGTAATTGCAATGCAATAAAATCTTTAAAAAATGGCATTTTGTCAACTCCCGTTATTGATTATTTTTAGGAAAGATTTCATATTGAGGGCTTCCCTGGTGGCGCAGTGGTTGAGAGTCCACCTGCCGATGCAGGGGACACGGGTTTGTGCCCCGGTCCAGGAAGATCCCACATGCCGCGGAGCAGCTAGGCCCCTGAGCCATGGCCGCTGAGCCTGCGCGTCCGGAGCCTGTGCTCCGCAACGACAGAGGCCACAACAGTAAGAGGCCCGCGTACCTCAAAAAAAAAAAAAAAAAGATTTCATATTGATTCTGAAGAAAATAACCCGCAAATACAGAGGACTCACAAAAAGTTTATTAGTAAAGTAGTTTAAAGAAAAAACACTTCTAAAATGGGCAGCAAAGAGAGAAAGTGCATACTGCTATGCAGAAGTATTGCTTCATTTTCAATGTCCTCTTCATCTTGCAAGCTTTGTATCAATAGTATAGTTATTCTAACTCTGGTTACAAATGTGTGTGTATGTGTTTGTGTGTGTGTGATATTTAGCAACTGCAGTTTCTATTTCAGAATACTGCAGCTTGTTTGTATGCAATTATGAATTCTCTGTGTACTACAACCAATTCTAAGAATATTTCTGCCCCAAATATTTCTTAATATTGTAAGAACATTTTTTTTACCATAATCCCATTCTTTAAAATGTATTTATTTATTTATTTATTTATTTATTTGCCTGCGCCGGGTCTTAGTTGCAGCAGGCAGAATCTTTGTTGCTGCGTGCAGGCTCATAATTGCAGCATGTGGGATCTAGTTCCCTGACCAGGGATCAAACCCAGGCCCCCTGCATTGGGAGTGCAGACTCTTAAGCACTGGATCATCAGGGAAGTCCCCATAATCCCATTCTTAACAAAATTTATATTGATATTACTACTGCAGAAACAAAAATTGTATTTTCAACGTTGAACTTTTTAACTGAATTTACAGAAACATTTATAAAAATATCAGATTTCTCACCTTTCAAAGAATGAAATTTCAAAAACCTTTACTTTAATGCCATGAAGTATATGAAAAAAATTATATTATTATTAGACTTACCTTAATTGATATCTTTGTAGGATCTGATGATATTAATATAATATGGTTTGTGTAATTATTTTCTGCTAATAGAGTTAGTACATTAATAACTATCATTTAACTTGGAAATTATTAAAAGAAAACTTTGAATTGAAAATAAGCAAACATCCAGTTAGTAATTAAACCAGTGTTATACTTCACAGAATTATACTTAATGGCATCTTCTGAATCTACATTTTAAGTCATCATCTTTGGGCACGGTCTTCTTAAAATAACTACTGGAAAATTTTATTATTCATTTTTTCAAGAAATAAATTTAGTTCTTAATTTTTAATTGAATGTAGACATTGTTTCCTTGAGTTCATGGCTACTAGAAAGTGTTTGTTACAAAATTAAAATGTTACCATACAAGATATGGGCTAATGATTCTGAAACTATTTTACACCTGTACTAGGCTTGGACAAAGAAGAAAATATGTTTCAGATAATGAAACCTAAGACTCTCACTTTCTGAGAAGTTACAAATAAAGTGTAATTTTTTAGAATAAAATTTTCTAAATGCTAGAATGAACTCTAATAATACTATTGGATTTTAACCCCAAAATTAAAACAAAATCAAAACAAAACAAAAAACTCCATGAGTTCATAATAATACACATAAATGATTGAAAAAAATAAGAGGAAATGTTATCAAAATAAATGTAAATTATAAAGCCACTGTGCGAGACTATTTAGATTACACCCTATGTTTGATTACTGACTGTTCAGCATCCATTTCCTCTACGTATTCCATATACATCTAACCTGTAATTTGCCATATTTCCTATGGACCCCACAAACTCAAAATCTGGAAGTTCTGTGCATCTTGTGAACTGGGAGAGGGGCAATAGCACAACTGTCTGGTACATCATGTGGCCGGCAGAGGCAGCAGCATCAAATACATCTCCCACTTGGTTGTGGGAATCCTTCTGTAATGTATATGTACAGGCATACCTCGTTTTATTGCACTTCACAGATACTGCTTTTTTTTTTACAAACTGAAGGTTTGTGGCAACGCTGCATGGAGCAAGGCTCTATAGGCACCATTTTTTCAACAGCATTTGCTCACTTCATGTCAGGTTCACATTTTTGCAATTCTCGTAATCTTTCAAGCTTTTTCATTATTATTATAATTATTATGGTGACTTGTGATCAATGGTCTTTGATGTTACTATTGTAATTGTTTTGGGGAGAAGCAAACTGCGCCCATATAAGACGGCGAACTTAATTGATAAATGTTGTGTGTGTTCTGACTGCTCCACCAACTGACCGTTCCCCTGTCTCTATCCCTTTCCTGAGACCTCCTTATTCCCTGAGACACAACAACATTGAAATTAGGCTAATTAATAATCCTACAATTACCTCTAAGTGTTCAAGTTAAAGGAAAAGTTGAGTGTTTCCCACCTTAAATCAAAAGCTAGAAATAATCAAGTTTAGTGAGGAAGACATGTCAAACCTAAGAAAGGCTGAAAGCTAGGCTTCTTGCACCAAATAGTTAGCCAAGTTGTGAATGCAAAGGAAAAGGTTTTGAAGAAAACTTAAAGTACTACTGCAGTGAACACACAAATGATAAGAAAACAAAACAGCCCTATTGCTGATATGGAGAGAGATTTAGTGGTCTGGATAGAAGACCAAAGCAGCCACAACATTCCCTTAAGCTGAAGCCTAATGCAGAGCAAGACCCTAACTCTATTCAATTCTATGAAGGTTTAGAGAGGTGAGGAAGCTGCAGAAGAAAAGCCTGAAGCTAGCAGAGTTGGTTCATGACGTTTAAGGAAAGATGCCGTCTCCATAACATGACAATGCAAGATGAAGCAGCAAGTTATCCAGTAGGTCTAGCTAAGATAATGAAGGAAAGTGGATGCACTAAAAAACAGATTTTCAATGTAGATGAAACAGTCTTATATTGGAAGATGCCAACTAGAACTTTCATAGCTAACGAGGAGAAGTCAGCGCCTGGCTTCAAAGCTTCGAAGGACAGGCTGACTCTCTTGTTAGAGGCTAATGCAGCTGGTGACTTTAAGTTGAAGCCAATGCTCACTTACCATTCTGAAAATCCTAGGGCCCTTAAGAATCATGCTAAATCTACTCTACCTCTGCTCTATAAATAGAACAACAAAGTCTGGATGATAGCACATCTGTTTACAACATGGTTTACTGAATATTTAGAACTCCAATGTTGAGATCTACTGCTCAAAAAAAGAAAAAAAAAAAGGATTCCTTTCAAAATATTCCTGCTCAATGACAGTGCACCTGGTCACTCAAGAGCACTGATGGAAATGGACAATGAGATTAATTTTGCTTTCATGCCTGCCAACACAGCATCCATTCTGCAGCCCATGGATCAAGGAATAATGTTGACTTTCAAGTCTTATTATTTAGGAAGTACATTTCGTAAGGCTATAGCTGTCATAAATAGTGTGATTCCTCTGATGGATCTAGGCAAAGTAAACTGGAAATCTTCTGGAAAGGATTCACCATTCTAGATGTCATTAAGGACATTTGTGATTCCTGGAAAGAGGTCAAAATATCAACATTAACAAGAGTTTGGAAGAAGTTGATTCCAATTTTCATTGATGACTTTGAGGGGTTCAAGACTTTAGTGGAGGAAGTAACTGCAGATATAGTGGAAATAGAACTAGAATTAGAAGTGGAGCCTGAAGATGTGACCAAATTTCTCCAAGAGATGTTAAAACATTAAGTGTTGAGGAGTTGCTTCTTATGGATGAGCGAAGAAAGTAGTTACTTGCAATGGAATGTACTCCTGGTGAAGATGCTGTGAAGATTGTTGAAATGACAACAAAGGATTTAGAATATTACACTGAACTTAGTTGATGAAGCAGTGTCAGGGTTTGAGAGGATTGACTCCAATTTTATTTATTTATTTTTTAAAAGTTAATTTAATTTAATTTTTTTATTGGAGTATAATTGCTTTACAATGTCGTGTTAGTTTCTGCCACACAGCGAAGTGAATCAGCCATATGTATACATATATCCCCTCCCTCTTGGACCCCCCCTTCCTCTCCCCCCATCCCACCCAACTAGGCCATCACAGAGCACCGAGCTGAGCTCCCTGTGCTATACAGCAGGTTCCCACTAGCTATTTTACACATGGTAGTGTATTTATTTGACTCCAATTTTAAAAGAAGTCCTACTGTGGGTAAAATGTTATCAAACAGCACTGCATATTGCAGAGAAATTGTTTGTGAAAGGAAGAGTCAACTGATGTGGCAAACCTCATTGTTGTCTTATTTTAAGAAATGGTCACAGCAGCCCCAGCCTTCAGCAACCATCACCCTGATCAGTCAGCAGCCACCAGCATGGAGGCAAGACCCTCCACCAACAAAAAGATTACAACTTGCTGAAGGCTCAGATGATGGTTAGCACTTTTAGCAATAAAGTATTTTTAAATTAAGTATGTACATTGTTGTTTAGGCATAATGCTTTTGCACACTTAATAGACTATAATATTGTGTAAACCTAACTTTTTTTTAAATGAAGACTTGAACCATTCCTATTTGAAGATAGCAATGCTCCTCAACTCTTTTACTATATATATATATATATATATAAATTTTACTTATTTTTGACTGTTTTGGGTCTTCGTTGCCCCGCATGGGCTTTACCCTAGTTGCAGGAGCGGGGTCTACTCTTCGTTGCAGCGTACGGGCTTCTCACTGCCGTGGCTTTTCTTGTTGTGGAGCACAGGCTCTAGGCGTGCGGGCTCAGTAGTTGTGGTGCACAGGCTTAGTTGCTCTGCAGCATTTGGGATCTTCCCAGACCAGGGCTCGAACCCGTGTCCCCTGCATTGGCAGGAGGATTCTTAACCATTGCGCCTCCAGGGAAGCCCGAAACCTAACTTTTATATGAACTGGGAAACCAAAAAATTCGTGTGATTCCCTTTATTGCAATATTTGTTTTATTGCCGTTGTCTGGAACCAAACCTGCAATATCTTCAAGGCATGCCTGTATATCAGATCATCATGTCATACACTTTATATATATTACATTTTAGTCAATTATACCTCAATAAAGCTGGGAAAAATACTATTAAAAGCTAGGATATTGCTAAAATAAATGAATGGAGGTTAATTTACATTTCTATTCCTAAGACAAATGGTAAGAGCTTCCATCTTGATGAGAGTCCTTAGTAAATAAAAATATGCTTAAATAAAAAAAATATATTCCCCAATGTAACCGGAGATCAAAAGAAGTTTGCTGTCTCTAGCTGCTCTTGTTGGTACACACTTTGTTTTATCAGTGGTTATTCTGCATGTTGTTCTTTAATGGAAGGTGTAAGACGTATTACTTATGAAAAGTTTTGGGAAAAGGGAGGTGGGTTATTGAAGACTGATTTCCTGAATTAAGCTCCTGTTGAATGGAAACTGTTCACTGCACATATAGATCACATACTACTAGATGAAAACTATGATAGAAGCTGGACATACACAGAGGCATGTTACCAAACTAATTCTGGCTTATTTTTAATGTAATTATTAAAATTAATACTTTGTTAAAAAATAAAACAATCTGGGGAAAATGCTAACCAGATTGGAAGCTGGGGCAATAGCTATAAGCCAGCACTGTTTTCAAGGAAAACAGAATTGTCTGTTAATGCCTTTAGCAAGGAGCACTTTCAAATTTTCCATAGTCTTTACTACATCTTTTTATTCTGCAAAGTGGTTTTATCAATTAATTTGGGTAGAACTGACATCTTTATAATATTCTCATTCATAATCATGGTAATTCAGGTAAGATAAGGAAAAGTACCCTTAATAGCTCTTAGCTGTTAACTGGCTTGTGACAGTTAGACGGTGGTGACTATAATGTCACAGAATCCATCAGATAAGGCCCCTGAGACTGTGATGGAGTAAGACTAAAACAAGGCCATGACCTAATGACACAGAAGAAAACAAAAGCACCATGCTAGCCACAAAGATGACCAACCATGCCCTTCCCAGCTAACATGAGTGAGTGTTGCTTCTTTGCCAGTTACAGAATGAGCTCCACCCTGTTCCTCTCACCTCTTAAAGTTGTTAAAATCTCCAGTAACCTGTAATCTTTAAGCAATTACCTTTGTTTTCTCACATCATCCAGTCCAGAGCAGTCCCTCACTTCCTTAAGCCCTCTCCAAATCATCCGCACAAGCCCAAATCCTATCAGAAGCTCCCCATACACATCCTTATCTTACTGAGATACCCCACTGTTCCCCATGGCATGCAGTTCTCCCCACTGAGTCAAGTAATCTGTAGAATTGATGACAGGTCAATTTGAAGACAGGTGTTCCTGATGGTCTTTGTCTTCTGGACAGTGATACAGGTCTTCTATGTCCTTAAATAATAATTTGAATTTGGGGACTGTTATGCACTGAATTGTGTCCTCCAAAAGATACGTTGAAGTCTTCACCCCCAGTACCCAGAATGTGACTTTATTTGCAAAGAAGATTGTTACAGATGTAATTAGTTAAGATGAGCTCATACAAGTACAGAGTGGGGCCCTGATAGAATATGTGGTCTTTATAAGAAGATGACCATGGACCATATGAAGACACAGACATGCAGGGAAAGCACCACAATTAAGATGGAGGCAAAGGTTGGAGTCCTGCGTCTCCAAACCAAGGAGCCCCTGAGGCTACCAGAAACTGGAAGAGGCAAGGAAGGATCCCTTAGAGGGTTTAAAGAAAGTATAGCCCTGCCAACACCTTGATTTTAGACCTGTAGTCTCCAGATCCGTGAGACAAGAAATTTCTGTTGGTTTAAGCCACTCAGCTTCTACTATTTTGTTAAGGCAGCCCTAGGAAATGAATACAGGGCTTACATATTTTTGTAGGTATTTTCCTAGGTACTTTATAATTTTCACTGCTATTAAAATCAGTACCATTTTCTATTATAATTTTAATTGGTTATTTTGCTGATTTTATATATTTAATATATTAAAATATAAAAATTCCTTTTGATTTTATATACTGATCTTATACTAATCATTTTGCTAAACTTTATTATGTGTTCTTACTGTTTGTTTGGAAATTATTGTACATTCTCTTTATTGATAAATGTGTTCTATATAAATAAATATTGTTTTATTTACTCTTTACCAATCCTTATGCTTTATTTATTTTTCTGGTAGCCTTGCCTTGGCTAGGAACTTTAGCACAATGATTAATAACTATGAATGACGCGTGATAGTGGGCAACACTGCCTTATTGATGTAGAATGGATATATTTCTTAAGTTTTACTTATATATATATTTTTTTCTTAAATAGTTTTTATTTGTCAATGTGTAAATTACATTGCAGTATTTTCTGATGTTGAATCACTCTTGAGTTCTTGTGATAAATCCCCCTTAGTTACAAGGTATACATTAACACTGCTGGATTTGATTTATAAAAATTAAATTTAGGACTTTTTCATCTATGTTACCACAGGAGATTATCTATAATTTTAGATTTTCTTGAATTCTCTGTCAGGTCTTATTTTCAAACTTATATTAACTTCCTAACATTAATTTGTTAACCTACTCCCTAATTTAATTATACAAAACTTTTTATATAACATAGAAATTAATCAAATGATTCTGTAAAATTGCCTGAGCTTACTAATAGCTTTTTAGAGGGAGAGGTTTTAGACTGCCAGTTCTGTTTTTAAAAATAGGTATGGGGTTATTTAGCTCTTTTCTTCTTAAGTTACTTTTGGTAATTGACATGGACAAATTTTCAATGTAGTGGCAAAAATTGTCTTCAGAACTTACTACTATTTGTAAAATCTCTGTTGTATTTATAGCCGTGTTCTCCTTTTCCCTTCTCTGTTAATGTTTATTTATACTGACACTTAAGAATACCTACCATATAGGTATTATTATTCCTGTAAGGATTAAACAAATTAATGTAATATAAAGCACTCACATCAATGTCTTGCTAGAGGATAGTTCATTTTATTAGTCTTTTTAAGAAACATTCTATTGCTTTTGTGACTATTTTTTCTATTTTGTTTTAGTCTGCGCTTGTCTCTTTTATTTCCTTATTTCTGCTTTTTTAAGGTATAATCTGTTTCTCTTTCAATAGCTTCTATAGTTAATTTGTTTTTAATGACTCTTGTTTTTAAAATAATTGCATTTGTCTAAAACTTCCATCTAAACAATGCTTTAGCTGCATCCTATTAGGTTTTTATATAATACTTTTATGTTATTCATTGTAAATATTTGGTAATCTTAATCTTATTTAATCTTTAATTTATGTATTTAGATTATTTTATTTTCCAAATATATAATTTAATGTTTAAAGCTTTCTCACTTCATCACATTTTAGACTGTTGAATTTGGAACTATCTCCAACATTTTGTGTTTTCTGTTTCCTATGCTTTTCCTTTGCTTATTTGTCTCCTTATCTGCCTTCCGTTGGATTGATAAGTTTGTTTTGTTCACTCTTTCCCCTCTACTGGTTTATTACCTTTAAAAAAGTTAGCATACATACTCAAATCTATTTTTCTATCAGAGTCTAAAGTTTTCATTACTTCTATTCTCTTGAATGAGGAACAAAACTTAGAAAGTTAACTCTTCATTGAACAGAATTTACTTTTAGAATTTTAGATTTGTACATATTTTGACCAAAAAGTAGTAACTCTATGGTAAATATTTTAATGTTTGTGGTATTTTTATTTCTGGGTTGTTTTATTCTTGTTAAATTGCATGCTTTAGTAGTTCTTCCAATGAGGTTCTGTGGGTAGTAAATTCTCCTACTTGTTTAAATATCTGAAAATATCTTTAATTCTCTCTCTTTAGAATGATACTTTATTTAGCTGGATCTAGAATTTGAAATTGCAAGTTATTTTCCTCCAGTACTTAGATTTTATTCCATCATCTTCTGTCATTCATTTTTGCTGATGAGCTCACTGCTGTAAGTGTAATTGTCATTCCTTTGTAAGTACTTTTTAATATTCTTCTCAAAGACTTATAAGATTCTTTTTCTTTGTATTCTGAAATTTCATGAGAATGTGTCCATGGAAGTAGTTTGTTTTCATTAATCTAGCTGAGCTTTATATGTACATTTTAAATTTTCTTCAAATGTGGAAAATACTCAGCCATATTGAACAAATATTGCCTGTCATTACCTCTGTTATCAATTTTGGGAAACTTATCATACCTAAGTTTATTGGTGCCTCATTTTACCCTTCATGTCTCTAAATTTCTCTGTTGTGCTTTTTTCTTTCTTTATCTCTCAAAGTGATGTTCTGAAAGAATTCCTCAAGGCTATATTTCAATTCAGTAATTCTCTCTTTGCCTGTCTTTCTAGAGTATTATTTTGTCCATGGAATTAAAACAATTTTTTTAATTAACATATATTCATTGCAAAATTTATTCTTTTATATATTCATTTATTCTTGATTCATACCTGCCTAATTTTACTTCATAGTATGTTTAAAAAATATGTTTGCTCTTCTTCCCTTTTACTCACTTACAATCATTTGAAAAAATGTATTAGTAAATCCATGTCCTAATTACTGATCTTGTTGATTTGTTCCAAAGTGTTAGTTTTCTACACAGTCCTGTAGAATATAGACCCTTCTTAGTAGGAATTGTTTCAAATTGCTTACTGTTCCTTTTTCCTTTTCTCCCTCCTTTTAAACCATCCCTATGTATTTTGTGGTTTTGGATTGCCTACCTCGATCGTCATTTCATCCAGTGCAGCATCTGAACTAATAGTGGCAGCAGAATATAAATGATCTGAGAGCTATCACAGATCTGGTCATTTACCTAAATGGAGGCTTAACTCCAGTCTACACACACTATGCAGCTTTGTACAATCTACAGCATCAGGAGGCTCCTGAAATCTTTCAGTCTCCCATTACAGATGACCCTACTCCAGTTCCTGTTCCCCTTCGAGAAGCAACTCTTAGTTATCTCTGAATATTTCTGGGCTTGGAAACCAGCAAGCCTGTAGCTTCAGGCCTTGATTTTTTAATGAGTTTCTGTTCAATTTGTGGTGCATGGAGATGTTAACCTGTTTTTCAGAGTGTGACTAAGATATATATATATGTGTGTTTTATATATATAAAAATAACTAATATATGTCATTAATATATATACATATACAAACATCATACATATATATGATATATACATGTCATATGACATGTATATATATCATATATACATATCATACGACATGTATATATGATATATATACATGTCGTATGATATGTATATATGATATATATACATATGATATATGTATATATTAATATATGATATGTACATATCATATATTAATGAAATTAATATATCACTAATATACATCATACAAACATCATTAATATATAAACATCATATATCTAACATATATACATCATACTCTATGATCTAGTGTAGATAATAGAGTGAAACATTTTAAAAATATTTGCATATGAAATAGTTTAAAAAGTAACAACTGAAATCTTTTATCTTGCTCTATATCAGAGAACTGTGAGAAAACAAAGAAGAAAAAACAGCAAGTTAAAAAAAAAAACTTAAGAAATCACATTTTAGGCGATTAGAACATATTGATAAAATCTCTGTGTTGAAGCAGATCAGGCATTCCTCTTCCCAAAGAGGGTTAGAGACTCTGAAACACAAAGAAGCGTATTGGGAAAGTAAAATAATAGTAATGTTGGGTGCTTACTATGCATCAGGTCCTTGCAGGTAGATGATCTTAATTTTCAAAATTTCCCTATGAATATGTTATTATCCTCATGATATGGTTGAAGAAATTAATGGGGCTTAGACCATGTGGTTAATCCAAGCTGAACTAGTGGAGAAGTTTAGGAGTGCCTAAATCTGAGCTTAATCTGTGCCTAAATTTCTACCCAATTACCTTCCTATATGGAAAATGTGATTCCCCACATATTAAATACATAATACACATAATAGTGGAAAAAACTTTAAAAAATCCATTAGGCTGAAATATCTTTTCCCCTTCACTGTAGCTAATCCTCCCATATTCCCCAGTCATAACTTTCTCTATCCAACACCTTTTCCCCTTATTTCTCATATTACTGAGAATACATGCATTAACCTGTGGGAAAGAGTATTTTTTCCTTGGCAAATTTAAAGTTTCATGAAAACCAAACAAAAAGAAAATCCATAGGGGATGGTGAGACCAAAAGTCTCAATTTCCTTTAATCACACTTCTGACTCTTTTTAGGTCCTTTAGCAGATGGACTTGGATTTATTTGGGGGATTGTTGAAATCCCAAAAAGATGGGTGCCATCAGGGTAGAGTTTTCCACAGGGACAGAGCTTAGAGCAAAACAAACGTCTTCCTAGGAACTGAAAATGTCAACAGGATAAGCTTAAAAATCAATCTGCTAGTTCACAGAAAGGATCAGAAAAAGTGTAAAGTGATCACAGATGCTCAATTTTCAGAGCAGACATGGTGTGGTGCAAAATAAAAAGGAGTACACATACTAACCATCAAAATTCAGTATTTCTCTAGATTAAGGAAGCCGTTCTTTTGGGGAGGCAAGGCTAGGGTGTATCCCTCAAGACAAAAACTAAGAAATGTTCACTTGTCTGGCATAAAGGTAAAAGAAATAGAACAATACTAATAATAGCAATAGCAAATATGTACGGAGTGTTTGCCATGTGTCAGGCATTGTTCTGAGCAAATTTAGAGTTTTATGAAAACCAAACAAAAAGAAAATCCACAGGGAATGGTGAGACCAAAAGGCCCAATTTCCTTTAATCCTTTTAACCCTAACCCTAATATGGAGGACATTGGAGCAGCAGCTAGTGAACTTTACCATTTACCCTGAGTGTGGGTGCTATTTATATAATGTCTCATTTAAACCTCACAATAATCTATGTGAGCTACGTATTATTATTCCCATTTTGTGGATATATAATTGATATTTAGGGAGGCTAGTAAATGAAAGAGTCTGGACGTCAAATCCATCTGGGCTTTTTTGAGTTTCATGGTTGCCACAGATCAAAGTTTCTCAACCTCAGTATATGGGGCCAGATAATTTTTTGTTGTAGAGAGTTGTTTTGTGCTTTGTAGGATGTTTAGCATTATCGTTGTCTTCTACCTAATAGATGCCAGTAGTACTTCCATAGTTGTGAAAACCAAAAATGTCTCTAAACATTGCTAAATATCCCTTAGGGAGCTAAACTGCCCCCCCCCCCGTTGAGAACCACCACCCAAATCAATTCATCGCAAACAAGAGCAGAAGTAGGTAAAAATTAAACCTGCCAATAATTATGGGCAGGTTTGAGGCTTATTATATATTATACACTTTGCTTGGCTTAAAATGTAAAGTGTTTCAGTCATGCCTAATGAAGATCCACGTGCATTTGCTACAGACACTCAAAAGAAAACGACTTTACACCAAAAGTATTCACTTAGCTGGCTGGAGAGTCACAAAAAGCCAGGACATAATATAATACGTAGAAAAAGAACAGGCTTTGGAGTTTGATGAACTTGGGGTTTGAATATAGATAGGTCTTTTATTTATAGTCCTATTTGAATGATCTTGGGAAAAATTATTTACACTTGCCAAGCTTCCATATCTTTGTCTCTAAAGTGGAAATTTTTACTCTTTTCTCCAAGGTTTTTAGAGGCTTATATGTGAACATGAATGTATCTGATATAGAGTGTAGTAAATTGTAACATTTGACATAAGTGACACCAAAATAACATGCAAGTAATTGTTCCATTTATGTTAAAAGAAACTGACATATAACCAAGAACATACATGAGCCTGCTTCCACATGTCATAACAGCCAAGATGAAGAATGATATTCTCATCAGATACTGTGTAACAAACCCTAACTAACAAATTCCAAACCAGAACTGCTGTTGTGTATCAGGAACATTGGCCAAGTTCCTCTAGATGATATATGATTCTAGAAGCAGAGTTCACAACAGACAATTGTGACTTTGAGAACAAGAGGCGATGACATGGTGTCACCAAGACCTTGGGAAAGAGGCATCAAAGTTGGCTTTTGAGAGTTAAAGTGTAAAATCACAATGGATCAGAGCACAGATGGGCAAAATCATTTTATAGACCAAATGATTCCCAGACCAGCAAGACAAAAACATAACCTGACTAACCGTACTGGCAAGTCTGGGAAAACACTGTGCCACACCTTCAGGAAGTGGGGAGGGAATCTGAAAGCCAGAGAAGCACAGAAGGAGAATCATTTTGGTAATGCCACTCAAGTCTGTCCTGGGCAGAGAAAACTTGGCACCAGCAAACACCAGGAACTTCGGACTTATTAGCAAGGCTGTTTTTGGAGAAGGTTGCATAATTCCATCAACATATTTTATTCATTCAACAAATATTTATTGGGTTTCTACTATGTATCAGACACTCTTCAACACACAGGAAAACACAACATTGAATAATAAAGATAAGTCTCTGCTTTCAGATATTACATTCTAGTGTAGAAGATAGACATTTAAAAATGATGAAATATATGGTAAAATGTGCTATGGGAAAAAAAAGTACAAGAATAGACACAGAAGTGCTATTTTTGATAAGTTATCAGCAAAAATTTCTCTGAGGAGGTGACATTTGAATGGAGACCTGAAGGATGGGAAGGAGTAAACCATCTAAATATCTAAAAGAAGAGAAAACTAGACCAAGGGAATAACACATGTCAAAGTCCTCAGGCAGGAGCAGGCTGAGGAGGGCTAGAGGAAGAGCAAGGAGACAAGATAGGATGAAATGCACTGGAGAGTAGATATGAAGTCAGACAGGTGTCAGATATTACCAGCCAGATTATGCAGAACCTTATGGGCCATGATTAGGCTTTTAAAATTTAATTTAAATGGATAGGAAGCCATTAGAAGGTTTTGAACAGAAGAATGTCCTGATATAATATATGCTTTTAAAGCCTCAGTCGGTGGTGATCGGAGAATAGATCATGGAAAGCAGATAAAGGTGGAAGCATGGAGAATAGTCAGGAGTCTATTGCAATAATCCAGATGAAGAATAATAATCTTGGATTTGTGTGGTAATCGTGAAAGTGATATGAAGCAGTCAGATACCAGATAATTTATGAAGTTGGAGGCTGCAGGACTTGCTGGCAGATTAGATGAGGGGTGTGAGAAAAAGAGAGGAGCTAAGAAGGACTCCAAGAATTTGTGCTTGATCACTGGCTCAAGAGAATTGTATTTAGTTGAGATGGGATATCCTGAAGGGGAGGTGTGCACATCTAGAGAGTAGTTTAAATTTGAAATGCCTAGTAGACTTCAGAGAGTAAAGCAGGCTATTATTGCAAATGCAAATCTAGAGTTCATGGGGAAGGGTTGGGCTAAAGATATACATTTAGGGTCTTCAGTATGAAGATGATAGTTAAACTATAGGATTGGATGAGATGCCTAGGATGAGTGCATAGAAAAGAAACCAGAAGTATGGACAAGCCCTAGATTATTCCAATGTTCACAGGCCAAGAAATTAGAAAAAAAGAAAAAGACCTAGCTGAAAGGGATTCAAAAAATGTAACAATTTCAGCATCAACACAAACGATGAAAGCAGTGAATTGAATAAACCCGTTGATCAACCTATTGAATACAATATAAATCCATGACTTCAAACTGTTATGAAATATGATTCTCCAAATAAATGGGGGGAAAGAGGAAACTTTGCCTTATGGTGAGTAGGATGCCAACAAATGTAGCTGAAGCTGGGAAGTCACCATTTTGCAACCCTTATCATAATAATTGACTAAGACAAGAATCATCAGCAGGTGGCCTAGACTAGAGGCTGTAAGTTAATGCGAAGCAGAATTTATCCAGAGCCTCAAAGTATCTCCTCATTAATTACATATTAATTGTAAATGGAAAAGTAGTAACTTTACAGGGAGAAACCCAGAGGACATCACTCTAACCAAATGATCAGAGATAATGTTACCATTAGTGGGACAAACCAAGCCAACACTGTGTGTCTCCTGATGAAGATGTGCTGAAGAGACACAGTGTCCTGTATGTGGTATTCCTACCAAACATGCAAACCTGAATCTAATCATGAGGAAGACTCATTCTACAAAATAGTTGTCTGATATTCTTCCAGAAGTCAATGTCATGGAAACAAATATAGCCTGAGGCACTTGAGATTAAAGGTGACATAATTGGAAAATTCAGTCATGATCCTGGATTGGATCCCAGACTATAAAAAAGAAAATCCTGTAAAGGATATTATTGGGGCAATTGGTAAAATTTGATTAATTCTAAAAATGGAGAATACTGATAGTATCACATCAATGTTACATTTTCTGATTTTGATTATTGTACTATAATTATATTAAATGATGTCCTACTTCTGAAGAAATACACAGAGAAGTAAAGGAGTCAAGGGGTCTGAGCGCTCCAATCTATGCTCAAAATGTTCAGGGGAAAAGATGAATGACTGAAACAAAAAATGATACAGTGTGGCAAAATGTTAGCAGTTGGTGAATCTGGGTGAAGGGTCTATGGAACTTCTTTGTACAATCCCTGCAACTTTTCTCTAACTATAAATTTATTTCAAAATAAAAGCTAAAAAAAAAGTCGTTAAGAACCAGTGTGGTGTTGGAAAACCAAGGGAATATGATACTGGGCACATTATGGCTAGAAAACAAGTGAAGGAATGTTTCAAAGAGGAGGATGTCATCAATGATGTTTTACGTGGTTGTACACTGCTGAAAGATCAAGTTAGTGTGGACTGAGAAATGACCACTGGATTTGGCAACATGGATGGCTAATTGGAGTCAGTTCAAGAAAGAATGGAAGTTTCTGCTGTACAGCAAAGTCAGTTATACATACACATATATCCACTCTTTTTTAGATTCTATTCCCATATAGGTTATTACAGAGTATTGAATAGAGTTCCCTGTGCTTTAACACAACATTGTAAATCAACTATATGTCAATAAAAAAAAATTTTAAAAACCTTTCTCGTACAGAAATTTTCTTTCAAGTGTTAGATGATCAGCTAGTGTCAGGGGTTGAATTGTGTTCCCTCAGAATTCGTATGTCAAAGTCCTAACCTCCAGCACCTCAGAATGTAATCTTATTTGGAGAAAAAGTTTATAAAATGGTAAACAAGCTAAAGGGAGGTCAATAGGGTAAGCCCTAGTCCAATATAACTGACTGGTGTCATCAAAAAAGGGAGAATTTGGACACATAGTTCCTCATAGACTGAAAAGTATGTGAAGAGACACAGAAAGAAGTCAGTGTCTATAAGCCAAGGAGAGGCCTGTGATAGGTCCTTCCCTCATAGCCCTCAGAAAAAACCAACCCTGATAACACCTTGATTTTGGACTTTTAGCCTCCAAAACTGTGAGATAATAAATTTCTGTTATTTAAGTCAAAAAGAAAAGAAAGAAAGAATGGAAGGATGGGAGAGAGCAAGCAGAGACAGCATTACAGGAAACGCTTCTGAAGAGTTTGTTAGAGATTGAGAGCAGAGCCACGGGGTAATAACAGGAGGGAGATACATAGTCAAGGAAGCCTATTGTTTGTTTGTTTTTAATTAGTTCTCTATTTTATATATATTAGTGTATACATGTCAATGCCAATCTCCCAATTCATCCCACCACCACTACCCCACTTTCCCCTCTTGGTGTCCGTACATTTGTTCTCTACATCTGTGTCTCTTTCTGCCTTGCAAACTGGCTCATCTGTAGCATTTAAGGAAGCCTATTGTTAAACACTGAATTGAAACAGTGCATTTCCACTCATCTATTTCCACTACACTACTCTTGGTCTGATTTCTGCTTTTCAAGGAAAACTTCTAATTTGTATTTGGCTTGCATTTAGACCTACATGCCAGGATTCGAATACTTTGGTTTCATTACAGAGATTATTCACTGTAAATTAATGAGTTGGCATTTCAGTTTTATACATGAACTGGTTAATATGATTCTGTCCTTGAGAGATGAATGAAATTGTTTCTGCCATACACAATTTGGGGACAAGGAGGCGATATGTCCAATTTTGCAGAGTTCATTCAGAACTGTATTGATCTTTGAAAGGGCAGTAAGTCAGTTATATGCATTATATAGCATTAGAGTCGGTTCTACTTTTTCTGCACTATTGTAAAAACAACTTTTCAAGAAAAAAGAAAAATCTACCCCTTACCATAATTAAATCTTAGTAATTGTGACTCTCAAATATTTTAACCATAAAAAGCGTATATGTGAGCATGAAAATTAGATGGTTATTCCTTGCACCCTGGAGACTCAGGGGTCCTGAATGTCTCCCCATGAAGCCTCTTGTGACACCATCTGCCTAACCTTATCCTTTGGCAGTGCTAGTCCAGCTTTACCTTGAGGCTAAAATTTCAGGATTATTTTTCCACTCTAGCCATAAGGCACTTGCAACATCTTGCAAAACCTCACTTGAAACTTTCTGTAGTAAAGATTTCAAAAGAAACCTCACTGTTTTGTTTTGTTTTATTTAATGAAGAGACACTTCTAGCAACACCATAGTAAGTTTACTTTGTGTAATTTTATGATGTTCTTGTCCTACTGTATTACTTGATTTTAGGATGATCTAGTCATCTAAAAGAAAAACCTAAGTAAACTCAAGAAAATAATTCCCTACTAGTAGGGAATTCCCTGATTTCCTACTATTGAAAATTTACAACGTGCAAAGATTCCACTGGAAGCTTTACCTATCTCATTACTCCTCACAAAAATCCTATGGGTTAGGCCATTATTATCGCATTACAAGAAATGAAGCAATTGTAGCTTAAAGTACCCAAAGCAGGATTTGAACTGAGGTTGAGCTGGCCCCCAAAGCCTCTGCTTTTTCCACTATGTGCATTGCTTCCCTGCCATAATCATCTGCTTATCCACCGCTTCATCTAATCCGATTTTACTTCCTTATCCTTGCTTCTTGTGAATATCCACTGAGATTTTTATATTCAAGGAGACATAGTCTAGGATTCTAATACTTTACATTTTTAAATGGTCTTTAAACCTGAATCTGAAGAAATTTGAGGGAAAGATAGTTGAAAGTGTTCAGTCAAAGGGATATACTGAAAAGGGAATCAAAGCTAAGATAAAATTGCTGTGGTGTGTAGTATCTTCCACTGGCCACTTGCCTTCTCAGCAATATTGAGTTAATAGTGCTTCCGTGCAGGTGCAGATGAGTTGGACATTATTTGTAGCATCTACCTGATTTTTAGAAAACAGTCTATAATTAGCAAGTATTAGCATTCTGTATACCATGATAAGCACATCAAATCCTAATATACCTTTTCAATAGGGAAAGTAATAGTTAGAAATATAGTTACTAAAAATGGATGGTGACCTAGAATCATATTCATTTTTCCCCTTGTTAATAGTATCTAAGCTCCATAGTCACAGTATATTAACTCGTACATTTTCAGCTTCTCTACTGGGGATAACAAAAGCTCAACAGATTCTCTGCTTCAATTAGCAAATTTTATTTTTATAAAAAAGAAAATGTTTGAAAAATTTCATCTTACAATTAACTCTTGCTGAGAGGATATAAAACTATTGTTAGACTTCTCTAAGCAATGCTTTTTACTCAATATATATTTCCTAATATACTCTTTTTCCCATGGGAAGAACTTAATTACCAGAAGGCATCACTGTGAAGATGTAAAAGAAAAAAATGCATTTATAATTGGACTAAAGAAAAGTCAACTGGGATGAAATGACATTATCATTGCCATATATACATTTCTGTTTGTAGTTGGTCAAATATGTTTCCATTTGAATTTAAGTGACAAAAAGAGGTCAAATCTTATGAATGAGGTTTTTAGATATGGACACAGTAAGAATTACTGATAGTTAAAACAAAACTGGGCTTATATGATTTTTAAGTTACAAACATAACACACCAAGGCAGACTTGTGTTGACTACTTTGTAAACTTCCATTTTTCTGTTGTGTTTTAAATAACATCTTACTCATCTGAAAGCATTAATGTAGCTTTCAAAGATGATTAACTATTATTTAAGAAAAGTTTATACACTGAAAATGTAAAATTAAGAATTATATAAGATATAAAATCTTTATAGTCTCCTGATTTCTTATTTTTCTATAGCTACTTTGCCCAATCTGAAATTATGATAGCTTTGTCATAGTAATTAATATAAATACAATGATTTGAGACATTTTAAAAACATGCTGTAAATGAACTGAGTAATCTTTTATTGGAAAGTGTGGTCAATTAACTTAAATTTAACAAATGTTTATTAAGCATCTACTATGCACTGTTCACAGTTCTAGGCACTGGGAATAGGCAAGTGAGTAAAAGACAACACTACTTATTATTGTGGAGCTTACATTACAGTAAGAGGAGATAGTCAAACGAAAAAAAATGTACAAAGAAGTGAACTTTAGAGTATTCAAAAAATAATACATGCTATAGACCAAACTAAAAGTGCAGCCCATTGGGTGAGGACTGCACTCACTTGTGTGATCAGATACACCTCATTTAGAAGGTGACATTGAGCATGTTTTAAAATGGTAAGACATTTCTGCAGACATGTGGGTTTTCGCATTCTGTGTTGAGGCAACAGGTAGGTCCAAGGCTGGGAGACAGAAGCGTGCTGTCATGGGTGGGTACAGTAAGGAGGCCAGCAGGGCTGCAGTGAAGCAGACAGTGGGTGAGGAGGCTGGGTGTGTGTGTCTTGGTGGTGGAGGCAGGATCATGGAGAGACCATCATGAGAATTTGACCTTTACGCCTAGTGAAACGGGAGCCATTACAGGATATTGAACAGAATAGTAACATGGCCTGACTCACAGTTCAAGAGGATCACTGTGGGTGCAGAGAAGAGCATAGACCATGGAGATACAAGGGCAGAGGCAGCAAGACGAGTTAGGAGGCCACAGCAGTCCTCAGAGAAGAGGTTTGGGCAGTGACATGGAACGGTCAAAGTCATCAGGTTCTAGCAGACTTACTAATGAGCATTGTGGTCCCTTATGAAGGACAATAGAGCAGGAGGTTATAATTTTGTGAAAACAAAAGGTAGTCACATGAAATAATTTTTTAAATACCATGTAACTAATGATAAAGCATGAAATAGCACTAGTTTTGGGGGGATGTGTATGTGTGATAGGCTGGGAGGTAAATGAACAAATACGTAATGTCCACTGGGTTCCAGTCCCAGTTATGTCATAACTAATGGAGTGATTTGGGCCAAATTATTTAACCTCTCTGGACCTCAGTTTCTCTTCATGTAAAATGTTGGGTTTAGCTCAGTTGATCTCTAAGACGCCTACTATTTTAAATGTTTTATAATATATGTTCTAAATTAATTCATGTAACATTTATTTATTATTGAATAAATTTGGCTTGTAACATTGTGTAAGTTTAAGGTACACCATGATACTATGATACATTTATATATCTTGATATGGTTGCCAATGTAGTGATATTTATTGCCTTACACAGTTATAGTGCAATATTATTGTCAATGTTCATTCTACTGTACATTAGATCTCTATGGCTTATTATCAAATAAGGGATTAATATCCAAAATATGTAAAGAATGTAGGAAACTCAATAACCCAAAACTGCCCAAATAATCCGATTAAAAAATAGGCAGGAGAACTTATTTATTGATCATAGTCTATGAGTAGAACACAGAGCTTACAGTTTTTATTAAAAATCTATAAATGTAAAGGAAATTTCAAGAACAAGAGCACTTAAAAAGGACATTTTCATGCAGAAGCGATCTAAGTGATTTTCAGCAACTCTCCAGATTATTATAATTATATGGTTATATAAAAATAACATCTTAGAATTGTGTTGCATTTTGGTATTTTTCCAGTGTATTATATCATGTCAATGTAATTAACTTTGGTATGGTTCCAAAGAGTCATGCATGCACAGATTTTAGATTTGATTTTGTATACATACTAAAATCATGAAAATTTTAATAAAATTAGATTGTATGTTGATCTTAGGATATATTAATAATTTGATTCTTCTGTGAAATATGCGTAATACCCACTAATCCATTGAAATTGTGTGGTAAGTTTTAAATTTAAAACTGTTTTCACAGCTTACCTTTGAAAAATATATATTCATTACCTCCATGTGATATGTAGTAAAGTGTTTTGCATTATTTTGAAACTACATAATCACATAATATTATTTTTCCAAATATCTTATGCTAAATACAGTTTATATCAAGTGGTAAAATATTTAGTGGTAATAATGGAGGAAGTTTACTTGTTTCACATGTGGCCATATTCCAACTTTTAGGTCCATTTCTGTTAATATATAATATTAACATGTGTAATAATAACATTTATTGACACTTCCTTGTTCTCCTCTCATAAGCAAACCGCCTGGAGCTCTCTGACATATAAATTCGAGAAATCTGTATTCTTACAACTTCATGAGATGTTCAGAATTTCTTTATTCTTTCTTTTTCCAAAATTAGACTTCCCACACATTTTGTTCATTGTTTTTATTTTACATAAAAGAAGACTACTTGTAGAAAATCCCTAATATTTGTGTTTTCTTGATACTCTTCAGATTTGGTTCTTAAAAAAAAAACAACATAAATGCTTCATTTGTATGTGAAAATTGTTTCTAATTAATATTGATAGTATGAATATATTTTGATTGGTAATTGATAATATTGATAAATTTTCTAATTTGTGTATTAGAAATTTTCTAATGTGTGAAATTAGAATTTGTAGATTCTTGAATTCTAGAGCTCCTGTAACTGGGCACACACTAAAGAAAAAATGTTTAGCCTAACCAGTAATTTAATAGAGTTTATTATAGCAACATTCTTCAGCATCACCTCAGAAAGAGTTTTGAATCCCTCTATCCAAGAAAAACATACAAGAATTGGTTATTACCTTGAATAGCACATGTATAAATACTGCATATGCACTCTTGTGTGTATGTATATGTGTATGCGTATGCATGTGTATCTATTTAGCACAATATATATATCACATCGCTTAGGGAAACTTTTCTGATAGTTCAAATTTTTAAACTTATATGTAAAATTTAATATAGTTTTTTTGCTATTTTATTTCAATAAGTGTTTTCCATTTTTAAAATAGAGTATTAACAGTAATGAATACTTTTTAAGTTTCTTGTATGTGCCTCTACACTAAAATATAAAAATATCTCTTGTTATCTTAATGCCTATCAGTGAAAGCTGATTTGTGTCTACATGCCAAGTTAATCTTTCAACTGGAATATAAAGATTTTTAAAGTGTGTGATTTATATCAATGACAGGTTCTTATTTGTCTAAGTTGAAAATATGGTTTTTCATCAGTGTGGAAATGGATATATTTCTTAGATATTATTATAAAACAAATCATTAAAAATTTTACATGTATGTGAGCAGAGTTTATATGTGTGAGTAATATATTGAAACCTGTGCTCACATATTTGAATAAGGAAGCTGTAAGACAAATGAAGATATCAATCTGTCCCATTTCCTTGACTACAGATGTAACCCTACTTGTGTATTGCCTCAAAAAAAAAATCTTTAGGGCGAGATATTCTGTCTTTGATAAATCATGAGTTATAGTCAGTAATTTTCTCAAAATATCTAAAATTAACTTTTTCTGATGCAATTTGAATACTTCTTTCTCTTTACTGTAACTCCCACATTCTCTGTACTTTTAATTTAAAAATTCACATGGCCCTGGCCTCAATATCTTGTGACTACAGAATAGTTAGGTTTCCACAGATATCAGAAGTAAGGTGATCTTAATTAAGCCTCCCCTCATCTGGGGTAGATTCTGCCTCCTAGAGTGCCCATCCTTTGTCTCACAGAATTTCTCAGAGTGTTGTCCCTCGTGTGCTCAGAAGACAATCCCCATTTTCCAGTTCTCTGGCCCCCTGCATAGACCTCCACCCCTTGCCTTGCTGCCCCAACGTGCCCATGGGTCCCCCGGGTACCACCACCGCCGCAGGGGCCACTGTGTAGAATACAACTCAGAATGCAAAAAAGGCACAAACGAGCTGGGGCATTCATCCACTAGTTTCCTATATATCAGTGGACAATGGATTTTTTTTTTTTTTGGTGGCGTTACTTCCTAGATGCTTTTAGATTTGCTCGGCATATAGGCCCAGTGCCCAACCATAGCCAGGAGAAGAAAAGAAACTAGAAAGTTAGTCTCTAATAATGACTGTTACTGAAGCACTCTCTTCCTTTGCTTCTATAATAGCACACTCTACTGGTTTGAGAGTACTGACTCCAGTATTTATTCTTCTAATTCAGTCTTCTTTCATGCTCCTTAGACCATTTGCCTGTTAGATATTATTACTTAGAGAGCTCACGTGCATCTGAAATTCACCATATCCAAAACTCAACTACAACCTTCCCACCTTCTAAGATGGCTCCTTCCTCTGAATTCCCTGAATATATGATTGGCACCTTCATACTAGTTGCTTAAATCAGAAACCCAGGGTTATTCTAACCTTGTCTCTTTCACTCCCTTCCCTCATTTACCAGCCACTTGGAACCACCATTCTGTTTTCTAAATATCTTTTAAATTCATCTTTTTTTCCTCCACCCGCACTGCCCTAGTGCAGACTCTCATTATTCTTACCTGAATTACTGTTACAAAAGCCTAATTGATCTCCCTGCTTTCTACTCCAACCATTTTCCTCAGTGCAGCCACTATAATATTCCCAAGGGTAAGTTTGATAAATTGTTCCTATACTTACAACCTGAAATGATTGCTCATTGGGCTTAAAATGAAGACCAATCCTACTGAGGTAATGATCAAGGCCCTTTACGAGATAGCCCCTGCTTTTCTCCCTATCCTCAATTCTCGTCACTTCCACTCTTAAAGACAGGACTTCAGCATCTTCACACATGTTTTCCCTGCCTGTAAAACTCCCTTTCCACTCCCCACTCTGCCTTGACCTTATAACTGCTAATAATTCTTTAGGTCCCAACAGACATTTCCTCCCCAAAGTCTTCACTTCTTGATTAACGTGAGTGGTTTGGTGGGCAGTTATGTATTCCTCTTAGTAATCTTTACTTCCTTGTCAGTCTTTATCATATTTCGTTGCAATTAGTTCTAACTGACTTCCTCTTATGCTACACTCTAATATCTGTGGGAGCAGTAATTATGTCTTTCTTATTCACTTTAAAATTTTCAGCAACTAGTTTTAGCCAATTTTTAGCCATAGTTTCTGGAACATTAGGTGCTTAATATATGTCTGCTTATCAAAAGGTTACTTACTACCTTTAGCTCTTTAACAAAGTTACTGGTTACAATAGACTGCCTTTTATGGATATTTTTCTTGATCGTCTCTGTTTCTTCAGTGCCTAGTACAGTGCTGAGTATGTAGAAGACACTTGATAAATGTTAGTTAACTTAAGAAATAAAGATCTTTATATCAATTAGCAATGATATCAAGCACACTGCACATTACCAATACTAGACCAACACTCCTAATGAGAATCACCAGTACCATCATGTTTGTGTTCAAGGTAGGTAAGTCATTTTCAGTTTATTAATGTTGTTCTCCTTTATAATTATATAAGCAATGATACCAAGCAAATATTATTTCTAAATGAATTCAGAATGAAAGAATACTTGGTAAATAGTATCTGTGAATATTTCCCTATTTTGAGGAAATAAATAATTCACATACTCAGACTTAAGAAAAAATTGACAAATCCCTGTAAAAGTGATGAAAATCATTACCATTCCAAGATTCAGTGGTGTGTTTTAGATAGGAGTTAAAGAGACATCCTCAGGGAATTATCCTAGCAGGGAAGCAAAAGAATTTCCCCTATAAACCCTTTGCTCCACAGAACTACATGTTAAATAGCTTCATGTTAGAAAATGTATTCTCCCTTCCACTAGCTAAATATTTCTCTGTGGCTTGGATGATCATTTCCTAAATCTGTTATGACACACTCCTTCAGAGTGCAGCTCCAAGATGCTTCTGTTCCTTTCCTTCGTCCTTGGAAGGAATGTCTAGTAACTTCCCACCAAATCCTTTATGTCTTTGTTTTCTATCCTGGAAAACAGATGGTCTGTTTCATCCAAAGAGAGTTTCTGTCAGGCAATTGAGAGACCAGGATATCCTGTTTTAAATTGGGGTTATCTGGTGGGAAATGCCATTTTTTGAAAATATCTATTATTCACTGTCTTGTCATGAAGATATCCATGAAACTTGATGAGAGAAGGAGAATATGGTAATACAGATACTGTTTCCTATTCTTCATCATGCTGTAGTCACCCCTTCCTCTCTCCCCCTCAAAGAAAGAAAGCAAATGTCTCTTTGGGAAAGTTCTAAAATAGTACTGAACAAAAACCTTTCAAAATGATTGATAAAGCCTTAAGACTTGGCTATTGGGTGATTGGAACAGGTAAGAGGAGTCAGTGCTGTTGAACTAGTCATTTAATAAGGGGTGGCCCATATTGGAAAGATATGTTTCTGCCATTTTGCATAAGGCAAAAATTCAGCAAGCTTGACTGAGCAAGAGTGTCTGCTGTCAGATACAGTATAGTTCTTTCATTAACCTTAGATTGAACTCAAGGTGGTCCAAGCCTTAGGGAGATCTACAAGAAAACCTGATTCACATTTGTTGAATTTTCCATGTATTCCTGAAAAGCTGCCAGATCTGATATCATTGGAAGTACTATGTATTAAAAGAAAACGCAACGAACTATCTTCCCTTGAGATGGGACCATCCCTCATACCTTGACTTTTTTTTTTTTTTTTGGTTCAGTTGCATCAGATGCTCTGAGAAAAACAAAATAGTATCCTTTTGCATATTGAAATTACTACATTAATTTTCTTCCTGAAAACTAACAAAAGTGTAGAATTTCTCTAGGGTCCACATAGGACATTTTAAATTGAGAGTCCCCTTATTTATATATGTATGCTTATAGTAGCATACATACTACACAGAGATAACAACTATTTTATATGAAAGAATAAGTGTCAATATGCAGGCAAAAAAAAGCTTTTATATTGTGGTGTTTTTAGGAAAGTTTTAGTTTGATTTTAAATTTGTATTTGATTTTAAATTCTTGTAACCTGCAGAGTTTTATATTACCATGATTACGTTGTTAATTCTTATATTCAGAATTCTACAGCCCTCTGAAAGCACCCAGGAATATATTCAATGGCTTGTGGATTACCTTGTATTTGGTGAGTTAATATTTTTAGAGACCTTCAGAGAGTCCAATTCACTTTTTAGTATAATACAATACAAACTGCTAATGAGAGATAATTACTATTTTAAGCAGTGTTTTGTGTCAGGTTGTTTATTCTTTTTTTGTTGCTGTTGTTTGTTTTGTCTTTTGTGTGTGTATGCATGTTTCGTATGTGCCTTTCAAAATACCAATACCTTTTCTTTTTTCATAGTGAAGTTGATATATGCCCACTGATGTACATTAAAGTCTTAAATTCTACTAATTTATATAAGTGTGAGCAATGTAGTCATAGGTCAAATTTCCATATGACCCTGCCACCTCAGACAAAAAGTAAATTTCATTGTGTTTCTATGCTAATGTGAGTTAAAATGCAATAAACCCTTCTTTCTTTTTTTCATTTTCTTGTTCTAATTTTAACAGCAACACCTGCTCGCATATTCACATAACTCTGGCATCCCATTTAAAGTGCATATGTTACAGATTGAAATTCAGTATAGAATAAGGGAGGAGAAATAGTAAGATGACAGAAATTCGAGGGGTGTCATAATTTATTAAGAAAGTTATATCAGCACTTCAGCTTTATTCAGTGTAAAACCACCGCTAACAAGCACAATTTTTTTTCTTCTAAGATATATCTGCTAATTCTGAACAGTGCTTAGACAATTCAGTATGTTATTGACTAATAACATGAGAAGAAATAGTCTCGATCATTTAAAAGTATACGTGCTAAAGATTTCTGTCTTCAAATATATAATTAACTGGCCATATGGAAATTTTTTGTCAGTGCGTTGATTGGATAGACTCGCAATAGATATAATTTTAACTTTTTAAAATGTTCTCTAAATTCATCTACTGAATGTAAGAGATTCACATTGGCATTTATGTGTTGTGTTTAATAATTCATTGTCAACTCGAAAGTACTGAGTTTAAAATTTTCCTCTTTATTCCAAATTTACTGCATAGGAAAATATTGAGGAAAATGTTATCTCACATCAACATTGTAGACTGAAACTGTCATGCTCTTTACTTTCAAGGGACATAGAAAAATGCATGAATATTTCAGGAACTCTTTACTAAAGTACAGGAGAATAAGATTTGCTTCAGAATATTTATTTGAATTGAGAAAGAACAAAGATGAGATGCTTATTTACTTATACAGCATTTGTATACTACAATGAAAACCTACGTTATAATAGACAAAGAGGTATTCTATAAGTGGAAGTACTTCAGTTTCTGTATTGTCACACTTTTTGACTCCAAGGGGGTGATTCATTCCTTTAAATTTCATCTCAGAAAGATGTTCAAGATCTCAAACAGCTACCCTTGTTGGTCCGTTGAAATTCACACCATACTTGCAAGAAAAACCAATGACACATTTATTTCATGTGGGACTTATATGGTTGGCATGCATCCTGAGCCTCTTTCCTCACATAGTATTTTGGAGTATTACAGCACAGTCTAGGAATGTTATCCATTTCAATAGAAGCATCTAACAAGCTTGACCTCAGAATGAGCCTGAAATTTACAAGCTAAATAAAATAACTATATTCTAATCTTGGGAATAGGACCAAAACTATATGGATGCTGCAGAGGAAGGAAGATGATTGCAGTTTCTTAGAAAATGCCAGGCACACATAAAGTCTGGTTTCAGCTGTGCTCATAATTACTGCTATTTGACTTTGGAGTTGGAGCCCACTGCTGTATTTCAATATAGGGAAAACAAGAGAGTTCACCTCAGTATAACTGGTATTCTATTCGATTTTACTTCATTCTGTATTGTTCAAGCTAATAATAAAATAGTACCTGAGAGAGGTTTTTTTCCTCTTGACATCGAATATATGGTGTTTGCCCAATACAATTTCTCTAACTTGAACTTTCTGACACCAACTAGATGTCCAACAATTCCATTCAATTCAGACACTAATAACTATCTGGAATTAGTGCAGACCCCATAGCTGAAGGGCTCAGTCCCACAAGACTGCTCTCACTTCAGAAGTTCATGGGAAGTCTTGGGCCACTTGTATTTTTGACAGACTGGCTATATAACTCAGGGGTTCCCATGACCCCCTTCTCAGGTTCAATAATATGCCAAAATGGCTACAGAACTCATAAAGACACTTTACTTATGCTTAGCAGCTTATTATAAAGAATACAAAGAAGCCAGGTGAAGAGGTACATAGGGTGATGTCTGGAGAAGGCTCCAGGATCTTGTAGAACTGGGGTGTGTCACCCTCTTGAAGAATTGGGGTGTCAGCTTGGATGCATTCACCCATCCAAAAGCCCCTCATACCTTGTCATGGAGGGGTTTTTAATGGAGGTTTCATTAGGTAGGCGTGATTGATTCCATCATTAGCCTGATGATTAACTCAATTTCCAGCCCCTCTCCCCTTCCCAGAGGTTGGAGAGTGGGATGGCATGTTCCAAGTTTCTAATCAAGGATTGGTCTTTCTGATAACTAGCCCTCATCCTGAAGTTACCTAGGGACCCATCTCATTAGAACAGCAGACAATTCTATCACCCTTATCACTCAGGAAATTCCAAGGGTTTTAGGAGCAGGGAACAAAGGAATCAGGGACAAAGACCATGTAAATTTCTATGCTATCACTATACCTATTATAAATCAAATGGGTAAATCATAAGTAAAAAGGAGTTAGTTGAAATTATGTTTAGTTTTCTATATGATTGCTGGTTTTAAGTCACTCATATTGAATACTGATTTTGCACATGGCAGACGCTTGACTATCTTAAATGCCAAGGTCTCTGGGCATCAGGCACAGTTTCCACACCCTCCAAAATGAGACTAAATTGACCACGTTTCCTGTGTGTGATTTTGTCAGTTGACACCTGTGGTATTAGCCACCACCCTCTGTTTCCCACAAGGCTTTATGTTCATGTCTTCAACTTTCTCCAACTCTCTGTGTCCCCTGGAACTATCCTTCCATAGTTATCAGCCTGTCTTCATAACTCAAACAGTTCTCCATGTGCTTCCTTCTCCATCTGCTTTAGTAAAACCTGCCTGTGCCCTGAGGACCCAGGTTCTGCAGGTGGTCTCTCCAGTGGTAGCACTTTATTCCCTCACTGCTCATGTACTTTGGTCGCAAGTCATGGGGTTACTACTCTCCTTTGCCTCTTGCAACCACTACCCTCTACTCTATTTAACATTTCTATATGACTCTTTCCTCTTTCAGCTTTTTGTCTTTCATACTCAGGTCAAGTCATCCTCTTTCATTGTACCTAGGGACAACCAGTTGCATTCTTCTCCAAATAAAATTCAGCTAGAATTCTGTGAGGTTCCAACATACCACCAAGCCTGGTTGTCAAACTCATGAAGTTTCTAGTCCACTGACCCTTCAGTCTCTCATTTAATCATTTCAGTCTCTCTTTCCTCACGTCTCTTTTTTTCTACCATGGCCCCTGGGTCTGATAACACTTTTCCTTATATCTTAAATGTCCTGTTCTTCTCTTTTAGTTTATTTACATGTGAGAATTTATTGAAGTTACATAACAGTTACATCTTCCATTTAGATCACATCATGTATGCATAAAGTTGCAGGAAAGTTATATGTTTCTTTTGACCTTGTCCATCAAAGTATTTAGTGATTTCAGTATGAGAACAAAATATATTACTCTTTATATACTTACCTTTAAAAGTGAGATACCATTGCCACAGTCTTCTGTACTTTGTTCTCATAAGTTATTCCCTCTAAGAAAAACTTGGGATCCAGGGCTGAATTTCTCTGTCCTGCATGCCTGAGTCTCACTCAGTTGGACAACTAGAAAGAAGTCCCTGGTTAAAATAAATTATCATAGCAAGGGGAAAACTTCAAGGTTAGACCTGGTCCTACAGGAAAAAACTGAGAGTAGGAGGAATCCAGTCTTAGGGGAAAGGGTGGTCAGCAATAGGACAAGAGCTTGAAATGGGGTCTGTGGACCTCCTATTAGACCCTGTCTACACTATCTCCCCAATCCTTCCACGAGCTTCTCCCATCTTCCTTAAATCCCTTTGGGATCATCCAAATGTAGAAGAAATTCAAACTGGCTCCACAAAAAAATAGAAATAGACAATAAATATAATTTGCTCAACCTCACTGGTAACATGAGTACTTGGAATAAAAACAGTAAGATACATTGGATGGGTTTTAAACAATGAGGGATGCTTTTGAAGGAATATATTTTGTTCCAGTTAGAAATGTAATGTGGCATAAAATGCTATGGAGGCATTTTAAGGCAGCAATGATCCAGATTTCAGATTTTTAAAAATACCAGAATAACAATATTACAACAACAAAATACTGTTATTTAGATATTTAATAACATCTCAATATTCTGGCATCATGGAATACTGGAAGCCAGTATCACCCCACCTGCGGGCAGGGAAGAGTAGAGAAAAGTTTGTCTCAAAACATAGATTTGATAGTCTGGGGACTTCCCTGGTGGCGCAGTGGTTAAGAATCCGCTTGCCAATGCATGGGACATGGGTTCGATCCCTGGTCCTGGAAGATCCCACATGCTGCGGAGCAACTAAGCCCATGTGCCACAACTACTGAGCCTGTGCTCTAGAGCCCGTGAGCCACAACTACTGAGCCCGGGTGCCACAACTACTGACGCCCACATGCCTACAGCCCGTGCTCCCCAGCAAGAGAAGCCACCGCAATGAGAAGCCCACACAGTGCAGTGAAGAGTAGCCCCTGCTCGTCACAACTAGGGAAAGCACGCACACAGCAACAAAGACCCAATGCAGCCCCCCCCAAAAAAACAACCTGTAAATAAATAAATAAATAAATAGTCTGGTCTGTTTAACAGTGTCTGTAGATGTCACAGTGTCAGAATTTGAGGTATCATAGTACCAGCGCCTTTTTGGTTACCCCACTCTGATTTTACCTTGCACCTCTCAAATGATAAACAGTAGCGTTTCAAAATTCTTGCACTGAATGTATTGAAGTTGAATGAGACACAATCTTCTCCAGTAGATTATCTCTTTAATTGTTTAATAATAGTAAAAGTACGGTGTTTAATCAAGATCTTTAATAAAATGAAACATACATTTATACCAACCAGAGCTATAAAAATAAACTGTGGCACACAGAAAGGAGACTCAGAAGATAAAACTCAAATTTAATATGAACAATGAAGGAAAAGTTTCTCAAGTACTCAAGTATATCCATACACACATAGTAATTTTAAAGGCTCTCTTGTCTAGGGAGGCAGAAGTCACAAAACTCTGCTAACCCTGAAAGGGCCAGACATGAAGACAATAGTGTAAACCTGGGAAAGCAAGGATTTCCCCTAAAAGGATCAAAATTAATTTTTCTTCAGACTAGCAGAGTTGGGAGAAGGAAAGCTCCAAGTCCAAAATGATTGGCTATTGTTTAAAATGTTCTGTAACACAAAGAAAGTAAACTTGCTACTTCTCTGTCTGAAACCCATCATGCTGATATCCAAAAACTGTACCAAAAAGAAAATGAAAAACCAATCTCACTTAGGAATATTGATGCAAATTCTAAATAAAATATTAGCAAATAGAATCTAGAAGTACATTAAAAGAGTACTTCAGCATGGCCAATTGGGATTCAACCCAGAAATTCAAACTGATTCAATGTTTTAAAAGGCATTAATAATATTCAGCATATTAATGAGTTAAAGGAGAAACAAGCAAAGGATGGCTTCAACATATGCTGATATGACATTTGAAAAATTCCATTACCCACTCCTGATTCAAGAAGAAAAAGTCTTAGAGAAATAGGAATAAAGAGAAATTTCCTTTACATGAAAAAAATGTGGATGCCAACTAAGTTTCATGATGAAGAGTGAAGCACTTGAAGTATTACAATTAAAGTCAGAAATATAACAGTGATGCCCACTATTATTGGTAGTGTTTAAAACTAATGATGAAACATGTGAAATGTTGGCACAAAGGGGAAAATGTTATTTCAGCCATTTATTCCACAAATATTGATAGACAGCCTATCAAGTGTTGGCCATATAATAAGGCTCTTAGGATATATAGTCAGTCCTCCATATCCAAGAGTTCTGCATCCGCAGATTCAGCCAAACTCCAATCAAAAATATTCAGAAAAAGATTTCAGAAAGTTCCCAGAGGCAAAACTTGAATTTGTCACGTGCCAGCAACTATTTATACAGTGTTTACATTGTATTTACAACTATTTACATAGCTTCTACATTGCATTAGGTATTATAAGTAATCTAGAGATGATTTAAAGTAAACAAGTATATAGGACGATGTGCATTGTTTAGCTGCAGATACTATCCATTTTATATAAGGACTTAAGCATCTGGATTTTTGTACCCGTGGGAGTCCTCGGATCAGTCATCTGTTGATACTGGAGAACCACCGTATAGCCATGTAAAGATGGACTGGTTGCACTCTTGGAGTTTATATTCAAATGGGGTAGATTATTTGCAGATTATATTAATATTATGACTGCAATGCCTGGAGGTATAAAAAACAGTATCAACTGCATTTTAAAATTTTAGTTGGACTTTAAAATTACCATACAAATGTTAATAAGCAGTTAGCAAAGATGATTAAATAAAACTATTCCAGTTGTTTGTTCCAGTAAAGAAACAACAAAAAAATCTAGGCATATAGAAAAATGCATACTTTTAAGAAAATGATAAGTTTCAAGTGTGAGAAATAATGCCTTTTAAAAGAGGAGACAATTCCTATTCTTGTATAGGAAGATTCAATACTGTCATGATAAAAATCCTTCTTAAATTAATCTCTAAAACAAATAAAATCCCAATGTGAATCACAACATAACTTTTTTTTTAACTTCATGAATTTCATCTAGAAATATAAATATCTGAGACTTGGATGGGAAATGCTGGAAAAAAGAATAATCTAGAGGAACTATTCATGTCAGATTTTAAATTGTTTTCATAAAGCTACAATAATTAAAATAGTGTGGTAACAGTAAGAGAATAGACAATCCAGTGGTGCAGAATAATCAACAAATAGATTAAAACATTTATTGGAATTCACTGTGTGATAAAGATGGCATTGCAAATCACTGGGAAAATGATAAGTATTCAGTCACTGATGTTTTGTACAGTAACATAGTCATTTAAAAATAATGATAATACAACTGGATCCCTACCTCAAAGTTAACAACAGAATGAATTCCAAATGAGTTAAAGGTTTAAATGTTCTTAAAAATCAGCAGAAGTATTGAAATGAGATGTGATTGAATATTATGATAACCTTGGATTAGGGAAGAATTTCCCAAGCCTGGCACAAAATCTAGAAATCATAAAGAGAACTGGTACATTTTTACTACATCCCAATTTAAAACTTCTACATGAATCAAGAAACTCCCCTAAATATTAATAACAAAATATATTCATAACATATAGTACATAAAATAAGCTTAATGTCCTTCAGATAAAAGGAGATCTTATATATTGATGATTAAAAAAACATTTTTTAAATGGGCAAAGGCTATATGAACAGGTAACTCATGGAACAGGAGGTACAAATACCCAACATCAAATAAAATATGTTAAATTTCACTAAACAAATAAAAGTTAAAACAACAAAGAGATGTAAATTTTAACCTATCTGATTGGTAAAAGGCAAAATGACTGGTACTCTCCAGTCTGGGTGAGAGTGAAGGAAATGAGCACTCGGAATACTGCTTGGATTGTAAATGAGTTCAGTATAACCTTTTTGGGAGCAATTTGTCAATATAAGTCAATATTTTAATTGCTAATGTCCTTTTAACTATAAATTGCAATTTTAGGAATAAGTCTATAGGAGAAAAATAGTATATAATGCATGTTTGGATGTTTAAGCATGGTATTTGTGTTACTTTAAAAGCAGAAATTTGGAACAACCTAAGTTTTCATCTTTAGGGGTTGGTTAAATGTTTCTTTACAATGCATATACTAGAATATTATGCAGTGGTTGAAAATATTGAAGTATATCTATATATTCTAATTTGGAAAATGTCCATGGTCAATTGCTAAATGAAAAGGTAATAGTATGTTCTCTACTATATAATCTAACTACTGTAATTCAACTGGCTATGGGGTTTATATTTGTAAATTCACAGGGACATTTGAGTAAGGCTATACATCAGATTAACAGTTCATCCCTAGAAAATTAGATTCAGAAGAAGAAAGCAGAGCAGGGAGAGGAGAGTATCATATGTTCTACTTTATATCCTTTTGTATTGTCTAAATTTCTTTTATAAGGAGCATGCATGACTTTTATAATATAAAATATCTACAAAGATCTAAAAGTTCTTTGCAGAAAATAAATCTGAAGATAGCCCTCTGTGTTTTCCAATTCCCTTTGAGAAAAAGTTCTTTTATTTATACTAGCATGCTGGATTTCTAGCAAAAGTTAACTTTATGAACAAGTTAATAATCTAAGTTTTGAATTATTTATTTGCATTTTGAAACTTTAAGGCAGAGAGGGCAGCTCCATATTTCCTCCCCTTCAGATCATAATCCTCCCTCTGCTACTACTGTCTTCTCCATATTGATGAGGTGCAGAGAGCGGAAAGAATGTTCCATTTCAGGTGGAGGGTGTGCCCTGCCCTCTTCCACACGAGAATTGTGAAGGGCAGCAGAACTGAATTCAGCTGACAAATGTTTAGCCATTCCAGGACTTAATAGTGAGGTAGCATAGAAAAGTACATTTACAGATATTGGTAGGATGGATTCCTGATTAAAGATTTTTTTCCTGCTTTGGCCTAGATTCAAGGATCTGCTTCATCTCCAACCCGCCTCCACCCACTAGCCTTACAGGCTGGTTTGGTCCTTGGGGAAATTTGGGATTTGATTCTAAGACTTTAAGAGTACTATCTCTGGTCCTGGTTCCTACGGTCTGGAAGTCCATTTGGCTTCTAGTGTAACGCAAGAAATTTGTTTGTTGCGAGAAAGGAATGTGGGATTTATTTTGGCCAGTCCCCATGGAGTAAGCTCCAAAAAGTGCTCATACGGATCCAGTCCCCTGGAGTGATTCTTGCTTCCTTGCAGTTCTCCTGACCAGTGAGCAGCACACCAGACCAGAGGTGCAGCCCAGGCCAGGCCCAGGGTATCATAGGTTCTTAAAAATGAATGTACCTGTATTTGTATCCATTGTGCTACTAATATTTGCCTGAGGACCAGTAGCTCTGTAATTTTCTATTTTCTAGACAGTGGCTCTTATCTATTGAGTTATGTTTTGTCTGTGTGCTGAGCAGATCTCAGAGTAAAGCAGTTTTTAATGTTTTCTAAAGATTCTCATTGTTCATTCATCACTATTCTGTCAAATACTTGGCACATTAATTGACCAAAAATCCGGCAGGTGTGAATGAAATTGGTTTGAGTTACTTCCTCTCTAATCCTTTGCCAGATCTCTGATACTGTAAGAAACATTACGCCATGTCTGATCTGTTCCCTGTATTTCAAAAACTCATTCTTCTAGAATGACCGAGTCCTTCCAAGGCTGGGAAAAAAAGTCAATGCTGCACTTCAAACATGATTAGGAAACAATAGAGCCACTGGCACAAAAAAGGAGAACTGAAGAGAATTTACCAAGCCTGGCTTGGCATTTTACCATGCATATTCTGCCTGTTTTTAGTTTTGGCAACTAACCTACTGGTGGAATTGTGTGCTTCCAGGATGAAAGAGAAAAGACACATAGGCAGGAAGGAACAAATTCTATTTTAGCAACACACTTTGTTATTGTGGTCACACAGCAGATGCCGTGTTCTACAGCAACACTTCTCTAGCTCCTGATAAGCATTTAAATATTGCAAGGTTGCCTGAGATTTTATCTTTGGTGACCTGAGAGCCTTAAGCTTCAGGGAGGTAATATGAAACACTTTCCTTATCAAATTTCCTTTTTTTTTATATACCATTTTCTTACCTGAAACCCTTAACAGTTGTTTTAGTGCAGAGATCATCGGATGGATTTATCTCGAAGAAAAAATGCTGTGGCAAAGGCTTTTAGGTTTTCTTTCTGATTTCTGAAGATCCTGGAAAACCCTCCAACTGTGAAACTTTTATGTTGAGACAAAAACTACCAGGAAATGACAACAGTCCTGTTTTAAGAGTAGCATAATAATATTGAAGGAATAGGAAGCATGACCATAAGTTTTAAGGGGGTGTATTGTCTGCTTGGGTTGCCGTTACAAAATACCACCGATTCGGTGGTTTAAAGAACAGAGATTTATTTCCTCACAGTTCTAGAGGTCAGAAGTCCAAGATCAAGGTGTTGGCAGGTTTGATTTATCTTGAGGCCTCTCTTTGTGGCTTGAAGATGGCTGCTTTCTTGCTGACGTCACATGCTCTTCCCTGGTGCCCCTCTTCTTATAAGGACAGCAGTTATATTGGATTAGGGCTCCACCTGAAGGGCCCCATTTTAACTTAATCACCACTTTAAAGACCTTATCTCCAAATATGGTTACATTGAGGTACTGAGAGTTGGGACGTCAACATAGGAATGGGGGTGGGAGGTGGGAATTCAGCTCATAACTGGGGAGAGAATGTGTTCCATAGAAAGGCACACGTGTAAATAGAAGGAATAGGCAGTGAGTAACAGCAAAGTTCACGGGCATTAAGGAGAAACTGTGATGACTGATTAGGGCCAGTGACTTGTAGAAGGAAACTCCCTGGTTTCTTTAGTCATAATATTGGCTCTTCTACTAACTATGATCCTGGAAATCCCTTAACCTCTTGAAGTCATACCAGATCCTTCTCTGTGACATAGGATAAAAATGGCCACTGAACCCATCATGCGGGGATCAAGTAAAATCTATAGGTTTTTTTTTTTTAAGTGAAATCTGTAAATGCAAAGCCTTTTTATAATCAGGGTGTCTCTGAGGCAATTCCTTGGTGGAGGTGGGTGTCAAAGAACATTCCTTTTTTTTTTTTTAATACAGCAGGTTCTTATTAGTTATCTATTTTATACATATTAGTGTATCTATGTCAATCCCAATCTCCCAGTTCATCCCACCACCACTCCCCCCCCGCTTCCCCCCTTTGGTGTCCATATGTTTGTTCTCTACATCTGTGTCTCTATTTCTGCCTTGCAAACCGGTTCATCTGTACCATTTTTCTAGATTCCACATATATGTGTTAATATACAATATTTGTTTTTCTCTTTCTGACTTACTTCACTCTGTATGACAGTCTCTAGGTCCAACCACGTCTCAACAAATGACCCAATTTCATTCCTTTTTATGACTAATATTCCATTGTATATATATACCACATCTTTATCCATTCATCTGTCAATGGACATTTAGGTTGACTCCATGACCTGGCTATTGTAGATAGTGCTGCAAGGAACATTGGGGTGCATGTGTCTTTTTTTTTTTAAATCACACTGGATTAGTTTTATTTATTCCGTATGAATTTGATTTAAAAGCTGTCAAACATAAGTCTACATTTTTAACAGCAGAATAATTTCACAAAACCGGCTATGAGAGGTATTCAGGTAGAACATAGTTTTCAAAACAAAACAAAACAATGTCTGATATGTTCTAGACAGTTACCCTTTTGTTCACCCATGACAACTGAAACTAACCATCAAATGGATAAAGCAATCCAAGTCCAGTCAAGTAATCCTTAGGGCATATGAAAAGAAAGCCTTTTTATTTTTTATAATATCTTTATTGGAGTATAATTGCTTTACAATGCTGTGTTAGTTTCTGCTTTATAACAAAGTGAATCAGCTATACATAGAAATATATCCCCATATCGCCTCCCTCTTGCGTCTCCCTCCCATCTGCCCTATCCCACCCCTCTAGGTGGTCACAAAGCACTAAGCTGATCTCCCTGTGCTATGAGGCTTCTTCCCCCTAGCTATTTTACATTTGGTACTGTATATATGTCTATGCCACTCTCTCACTTCGTCCCAGCTTGCCCTTCCCCTTCCCCGTGTCCTCAAGTCCATTCTCTACATCTGCATCTTTATTCCTGTCCTGCCCCAGTTTCTTCAGAATCTTTTTTTTTTTTTTAGATTCCGTATATGTGTGTTGCCATACGGTATTTGTTTTTCTCTTTCTGACTTACTTCACTCTGTATGACAGTCTCTAGATCCATCCACGTCTCTACGAATGACCTAATTTCGTTCCTTTTTATGGCTGGGTAATATTCCATTGTATATATGTACCACATCTTCTTTACCCATTCATCTGCCCATGGGCATTTAGGTTGCTTCCATGACTTGGCTTTTGTAAATAGTGCTGCAATGAACATTGGGGTGCATCTGTCTTTTAGAATTATGGTTTTCTCTGGGTATATGCCCAGTAGTGGGATTGCTACATCACATGGTAATTCTATTTTTAGTTTTCTAAGGAGCGTCCATACTGTTCTCCATAGTGGCTGTATCAATTTACATTCCCATCAACAGCTCAAGAGGGTTCCATTTTCTCCACACCCTCTCCAGCATTTGTTGTTTGTAGATTTTCTGATGATGCCCATTCTGACTGGTGTGAGGTGATACCTCATTGTAGTTTTGATTTGCATTTCTCTAATAATTAGTGATGTTGAGCAGCTTTTCATGTGCTCTTTGGCCATCTGTATATCTTCTTTGGAGAGATGTCTATTTAGGTCTTCTGCCCATTTTTGGATTGGGTTGTTTGTTTTGTTAATATTGAGCTGCATGAGCTGTTTGTATATTTTGGAGATTAATCCTTTGTATGTTGATTTGTTTGCAAGTATTTTCTCCCATTCTGAGAGGTGTCTTTTGGTCTTATTTATGGTTTCCTTTGCTGTGCAAAAGCTTTTAAGTTTCATTAGGTCCCATTTGTTTATTTTTGTTTTTATTTCCATTACTCTAGGTGGTGGATCAAAAAAGATCTCACTGTGATTTATGTCAAAGAGTGTTCTTCCTATGTTTTCCTTTAAAAGTTTTATAGTGTCTGGTCTTACATTTGGTCTCTAATCCATTTTCAGTTTATTTTTGTGTATGGTGTTAGGGAGTGTTCTAATTTCATTCCTTTACATGTAGCTGTCCAGTTTTCCCAGCACCAATTATTGAAGAGACTGTCCTTTCTCCATTGTATATCCTTGCCTCCTTTGTCATAGATTAGTTGACCACAGGTGTGTGGGTTTACCTCTGGGCTTTCTATCCTGTTCCATTGATCTATATTTCTGTTTTTGTGCCAGTACAATATTGTCTTGATTACTGTAGCTTTGTAGTATAGTTTGAAGTCAGGAAGTCTGATTCCTCCAGCTCGGCTTTTCTCCCTCAAGACTGCTTTGGCTATTTGGGGTCTTTTGTGTATCCATACAAATTTTTAGATTTTTTGTTCTAGTTCTGTAAAAAATGCCATTGGTAATTTGATAGGGATTATGTTGAATCTGTAGATTGCTTTGGGTAGTATAGTCATTTTCACAATATTTATTCTTCCAGTCCAAGAACATGGTATATCTCTCCATCTACTGGTATCATCTTTAATTTCTTTCATCAGTGTCTTACAGTTTTCTGCATAGAGGTCTTTTGTCTCCCTGGGTAGGTATTTTATTCTTTTTGTTGCAATAGTAAATGGGAGTGTTTCCTTAATTTCTCTTTCTGATCTTTCATTGTTAGTGTATAGGAATGCAAGAGATTTCTATGCATTAATTTTGTATCCTGCAACTTTACCAAATTCATTGATTAGCTCTAGTAGTTTTCTGTTGGCATCTTTAGGATTCTCTATGTGTAGTATCATGTCATCTGTAAACAGTGAGAGTTTTACTTCTTCTTTTCCAACTTGTATTCCTTTTATTTCTTTTTCTTCTCTGATTGCCATGGCTAGGACTTCCAAAACTATGTTGAATAATAGTGGTGAGGGTGGACATCCTTGTCTTGTTCCTGATCTTAGAGGAAATGCTTTCAGTTTTTCACCATTGAGAATGATGTTTGCTGTGGATTTGTCGTATATGGCCTTTATTACATTGAGGTAGGTTCCCGCTATGCACGCTTTCTGGAGAGTTTTTTTTTTTTATCATAAATGGGTATTGAATTTTGTCAAAAACTTTTTCTGCATCTATTGAGATGATCATATGGTTTTTATTCTTCAATTTGTTAATATGGTGTATCTCATTGATTGATTTGCATTTATTGAAGAATCCTTGCATCCCTGGGATAAATCCCGCTTGATCATGGTGTATGAGCCTTTTAATGTGTTGTTGGATTCTGTTTGCTAGTATTTGTTGAGGATTTCTGCTATATTCATCAGTGATATTGGTCTGTAATTTTCTATTTTTGTAGTATGTTTGTTTGTTTTTGGCATCAGGGTGATGGTGGCCTCATAGAATGAGTTTGGGAGTGTTCCTTTCTCTGCAATTTTTTGGAAGAGTTTGAGAAGTATGGGTGTTAGCTCTTCTTTAAATGTTTGATAGAATTCATCTGTGAAGCCATCTGGTCCTGGAATTTTGTTTGTTGGAAGATTTTTCATCACAGTTTCAATATCATTACTTGTGATTTGTCTGTTCATATTTTCTCTTTCTTCCTTGTTCAGTCTTGGAAGGTTATACCTTTCTAAGAATTTGCCCATTTCTTCCAGGTTGTCCATTTTATTGGCATAGAGTTGCTTGTACTAGTCTCTTAGGATGTTTTGTGTTTCTGTGGTGTCCATTGTAACTTCTCCTTTTTTGTATCTAATTTTATTGATGAGTCCTCGCCCTCTTTTTCTTGATGAGTCTGGCTAATGGTTTATCTATTTTGTTTATCTTCTCAAAGAACCAGCTTTTAGTTTTATTGATCTTTGCTATTGTTTTCTTTGTTTCATTTATTTCTGCTCTGATCTTTATGATTTATTTCCTTCTGCTAACGTTGGGTTTTGTTTGTTCTTCTTTCTCTAGTTCCTTTAGGTGTAAGCTTAGATTGAGATATTTCTTGTTTCTTGAGGTAGGCTTGTATAGTTATAAACTTTCCTCTTAGAACTGCTTTTGCTGCATCCCATAGGTTTTGGATCATTGTGTTTTCATTGTCATTTGTCTCTAGGTATTTTTTGATTTCCTTTTTGATTTCATCAGTGATCTCTTGGTTATTTAGTAACGTATTGTTTAGCCTCCATGTGTTTGCTCTTTTTACGTTTTTTCCCCTGTAATTCATTTCTAATCTCATAGTGCTGTGGTCAGAAAAGATGCTTGATATGATGTCAATTTTCTTAAATTTACTGAGGCTTGATTTGTGATACAAGATGTGATCTATCCTGGAGAATGTTCCATGCACACTTGAGTAGAAAGTGTAATCTGCTGTTTTAGGGTGGAATGTCCTATAAATACCAATTAAATCTATCTGGTGTATTGTGTCATTTAAATCTTTTGTTTCCTTATTAATTTTCTGTTTGGATGATCTGTCTATTGGTGTAAGTGAAGTGTTAAAGTCCCCCACTCTTATTGTGTTACTGTCAGTTTCCTCTTTTAGAGCTGTTAGCAGTTGCCTTATGTATTGAGGTGCTCCTATGTTGGGTGCATATATATTTATAATTGTTATATCTTCTTCTTGGATTGATCCCTTGATCATTATCTAGTGTCCTTCTTTGTCTCTTATAACATTCTTTATTTTAAAGTCATTTTATCTGATATGAGTATTGCTACTCCAGCTTTCTTTTGATTTTTGGAATGTCTTTTTCCATCCCCTCACTTTCAGTCTGTATGTGTCCCTAGGTCTGAAGTGGGTCTCTTGTAGACAGCATATATATGGATCTTGTTTTTTTAACCATTCAACAAGCCTGTGTCTTTTGGTTGGAGCATTTAATCTATTCACGCTTAAGGTAATTATCTATATGTATGTTCCTATTAGCATTTTCTTAATTGTTTTGGGTTTGTTTTTGTAGGTCCTTTTCATCCCTTGTGTTTCCCACTTAGAGAAGTTCCTTTAACGTTTGTTGTAGAGCTGGTTTGATGGTGCTGAATTCTCCTAGCTTTTGCTTGTCTGTAAAGCTTTTGATTTCTCCATCAAATCTGAATGAGATCCTTGCCTTGTAGACTAATCCTGGTTGTAGGTTCTTCCCTTTCATCACTTTAAGTATATCATGCCACTCCCTTCTGGCTTGTAGAGTTTCTGCTGAGAAATCAGCTGTTAACCTTATAGGAGTTCCCATGTATGTTATTTGTCATTTTTCCCTTGCTGTTTTCAATAGTTTTTCTTTGTCTTTTATTTTTGCCAATGTGATTGCTATGTGTCTCGGCATGTTTCTCCTTGGGTTTATCCTGTATGGGACTCTCTGCACTTCCTGGACTTGGGTGACTATTTCCTTTCCCATGTTAGGGAAGTTTTTGACTATAATCTCTTCAAATATTTTCTCTGGTCCTTTCTCTCTCTCTTCTCCTTCTGGGACCCCTATTATGCAAATGTTATTGCTTTTAATGTTGTCCCAGAGGTCTCTTAGGCTGTCTTCATTTCTTTTCATTCTTTATTCTGTTGTGCAGCAGTGAATTCCACCATTCTTTCTTCCAAGTCACTTATCTGTTCTTCTGCCTCAGTTATTCTGCTATTGATTCCTTCTAGTGTATTTTTCATTTCAGTTATTGTATTTTTCATCTCTGTTTGTTTGTTCTTTAATTCTTCTAGGTGTTTGTTCTTTAATTTTTCTAGGTGTTTGTTAAACATTTCTTGCATCTTCTTGATCTTTGCCTCCATTCTTTTTCTGAGGTCCTGGATCATCTTCCCTATCATTATACTGAATTCTTTTTCTGGATGGTTGCCCATCTCCACTTCTTTTAGTTGTTTTTCTGGGGTTTTACCTTGTTCCTTCATCTGGTACATAGCCCTCTGCCTTTTCTTTTGGTCTGTCTTTCTGTGAATGTGGTTTTCCTTCCACAGCCTTCAGGATTGTAGTTCTTCTTGCTTCTACTGTCTGCCCTCTGGTGGATGAGGTTATCTAAGAGGCTTGTGCAGGCCTCATGGTGGGAGGGACTGGTGGTGTGTAGAGTTGGGTGCTGCTCTGGTGGGTAGAGCTCAGTAAAACTTTAATCCGCTGGTCTGCTGATGGTTGGTGAGTTCCCTCCCTGTTGGTTGTTTGGCCTGAGGTGACCCAGCACTAGAGGCTACAGGCTCTTTGGTTGGGCTAATGGCAGACTCTGGGAGGGCTCCTGCCAAGGAGTCCTTCCTAGCACTTCTACTGCCAGTGTCCTTGTCCCCACAGTGAGCCACAGCCACCCCCCTCCTCTGCAGGAGACCCTCCAACACTAGCAGGTAGGTCTATCAGTGTCCTGTGGGGTCACTGCTCCTTCCCCCAGGGTCCTGATGCACACACTACTTTGTGTGTGCCCTCCAAGAGTGGATTCTCTGTTTCCCCCAGTCCTGTCAAAGCCCTGCAGTCAAATCCCACTAACCTTCAAAGTCTGTAAGTCTAGGAATTCCTTCTCCCGTTGCCAGACCCCCAGGTTGGGAAGCCTGACTTGGGGCTCAGAACCTCCACTCCAGTGGGTAGACTTCTGTGGTATAATTGTTCTCCAGTTTGTGAGTCACCCAGCCAGCGATTATGGGATTTGGTTTTACTGTGATCGCCCCCCTCCTACCATCTCATTTTGGCTTCTTGGTCTTTGGATGTGGGTATCTTTTTTGGTGAGTTCCAGTGTCTTCCCGTCAGTAGTTGTTCAGCAGTTAGTTGTGATTTCAGTGCTCTCACAAGAGGGAGTGAGTGCACATCCTTCTACTCCACCATCTTAACCCAATCTCCAAGAACCTTCTGAACAGAGGAGAAAGCTGGCAGAAGAAAGAGCACATTGTCCATGTGAAAATGGTCCATGTACATAAGGCAAGTATTTTTTGAGTAAGGGGTAATTAGAAAATCTAGTTATTGGACTGGACAGCTCAAACAGAACAAATAGTGAAAGGTACACTTACTATCTCTTTCTCAGGACTTGCAGTCTTAATTTTGTTGTTGTTGTTTTTGTTTTTGTTTTGCAGTACGCGGGCCTCTCACTGTTGTGACCTCTCCCGTGGCGGAGCACAGGCTCTGGACACGCAGGCTCAGCGGCTATGGCTCACGGGCCTAGCCGCTCCGTGGCATGTGGGGTCTTCCCGGACAGGGGCATGAACCTGTGTCCCCTGCATTGGCAGGTGAACTCTCAACCACTGCGCCACCAGGGAAGCCCTGTTTGTTTTTTATACCCCGGGGAACTGGATAATTAGGTAATTGCTACATGACCTAGCCACCCCACATAGATCACAGTGCCCTAGTTTCCACATATATAAAAGTCAGAAAACATCTGCTTAGTTGATTCACAGAGATTCAATGAAATAATAGATGAGAAAGTTCTTTGAAATGATTAAAAGAAACTATCCAGTTGGAAAGTAACATTTTATATAACAAACTAGTTTTTATCTAACACCTAGCGTATGATCAGAGCCAAATAAATTGTCCATTGGCTGAAAATGATAGTCTAAACAAAACACTACATTTTTAAGGAGGGTGTAATTCCAAGATGATACTTTTGGAATTCAATTCTCAGCATTGTATAGGAAGGAGAAATGAAAGCAACAGGGTGGCTGACAGGGATGTTGTTATAGCACACCAGGCGTAATCCAAATAAGGCCAGTCCAAATATTGTGAAAATGGTGGGGGAAGTGATGACATACTTTGAAAATTGGTGACATCAGCAGATAAGTAAAGAAAGGAAGAAAGCTAAACAAACTGGCCAGTCCTGCAATGTATTGACATAAGGCAAGTTTCTTCTTTATAGAATGAAAAAGTGTGTTTCTACAAGCTTTTATCAAATCCTTATGCAATGCACAATAAATTGCTTTGTCTGCAAGATTATTCTATAGAATAATAATCTTTACTCTTAGAACTTTCATGGAATTCTGCCCAAGTTTTCTTTTTCTCAATTTCACTCTCCATTACTCCTAGATTGAAGTGCTCTTTATAATTTTTAGCATTCAGCATTTTCCATTTCTCCCTTTCACCATCAACAAAAGTGTCCCTCCTTCTGTATTTAGGTATTTTCCCCACATATTTTCTTATTCTTTTTCCATACTTGTGTAATTATTTTCCCAAACTTAAAATTGGCATAGAGTAACTTCCTGGATCTCATAAAATGGGTAGAGTAGATTGTTTGAAGAACTGGCTATATTATTCTCCTTCCTATAAACATACCCTTACCATGTTACTTGGCAATTCTGCCCATCAAGAGATGGATTCTACTCTCCTACCCCTTCAATCTGGGCTGGCCGTGTGACTTGCTTTGGCCAATAGAATGTGGCAAAAGTTATGGCATGCAAATCCAAGTTCAGGCATCAAGAGAGTCTTGATTATCTGCTCTGTTGAAAAATTCTGACCAGCCGATGTGTAGACTAGCTTGCCAGAGGATAAGAATTTGTGTTGTAGAAATGACTCATCCCAGCAGACTGTAGATACATAGGCAGCTGAGCCCAGAAGAACCAGTCAGTTGAGCTTAGCCCAAATTGCTGGCCCACAGAATCAAGAGCTAAATAAATACATTTTGAAGTGGTTTCTTATGTAGCAAAAACTAACTATTAAAATGGGCTACTATGAGAAATATTTGTAGCAGTTTGATGCAATAAAAACTGTAAAAAACATCAGTGTGTTACTGAATAAATAATGAGAAATAAAATTCTCTCCAGGATATATCAAATTCTTTAATTTTATAATATTTTAATGTCCAGATATGTTCTTTATTAACATTTGGAACATCCCAATATTCTTAAATATGCCAAAGCAAAAAGTTGAGAAGGTGTACTATTTTCTTTTAACTTCATTCTTCCTAACATCTCCTATGAGTTCAAGTAGGAAGAGGATCTCACAGTGAACAGAAACCAGAAAAAGTTAATTTTCTTGGTGCTGTCAAGGAGAGGACATTGGCTTGATGCCATTGCTGCTTTGGGGTCATAGCCAACCTGGGAATGAACAGCTGTTGTTATTCAGAAAAATTCAGACAATATTTGGGAAGACATAATTCAGGGGAAAAAAGTAAAAGGAAAAATGGGAAAGAAAGCAAGCTAAATCAGAATAGCACTTTTAGACTTTAAAAATATCTAATGATTACAGAAGTGTTTAATGTACCTTTCAATATAGTTGGGGGTGGGGAGGATGGGAAAAGCAGAATTTGTGATGTCCCTAGCAAGGCATTTGGGAGGGAAATGATATAGTGAAAGAATATGTGATTTGGGATCAAGAGAAGTAGATTCTAGTTTTGGCTAAGACAATAATTTCCTTTTTTTCTCATACACAGAGAAATAAATATCTTTCAGTTCTGTTTTCAAATCTATCTATAATACACACCATTTTAAAACATATTAATGATATATAAAGATTCATTGATGGAGAAATTTTCTTGTCAAATATTTCTTTCTCCTTTTTCCTATTCTATAAAGCAGTAGTTCTTAAAGTCTGGTGTGAGATCCCAGGGGTCCCAGAGACCACACACAACTATTAAAAAAATCCAGCTGTCTTCCATTAAGCTGGGCATTAGGACATTTGAAAATATTTTATACAATTTTATTATTCTCACCATTTTATTTAATTTGGAAAATAGTTTTTATAAAAAATGTTATTTGTGTTAATATGTAATAGTTTTGTTATTGTCATTTTTAAATGAGTTAATAGATATTTACATTTGTTCTGTTTCAGTTTCTAATATTGTAAATACTGATACATATAACCCATATAAATAAAAATTCTTTGACATTCTTAATAATTTTTAAGAACTTAAATGGAAATGGAGATTAAAAAACATTGAGAACCACTACTGTTCAGAAAGTTGTGCTAGGTATTATTATATCCATTTAATAGATTGAGAAAAATTAAAAATGAATTCACTTGATGAAGGTGATTTATTAAATGATGATATAGAATGAACTTCTAACCCAAAGTTCCTTTCACATTTTAAGTTTACTTTTCCCCAATGAGTTTTCATTTTTAGAAAAGTATTATTGCTCAAATAAAAATAAAATAAAACCACATAAAGAGTACAGTCCTCTCAATTTTAACATAAGTACACATTCATATAAAACGTCATCCCTGAAGGGTACTAGAATATGCCATCCCAAATTATGCCTCTTTGACATGTGAATTATTTTGAGCTAAAGGCCATTGAGAACCAGCAGATGCAGGGAAAACTCTAAAAACAGGGGACAAGGTTTCCTTTTGTAAAGGAAATTTCCCTTTGTAAAATGTGTCTCCTTCTTCCATTAGGAAGAGGAAGACTCAATAGCTCATACCAATGGAGAAGGCAAAGATTTGAATCTGCATAACAAACCTTACTAAACAACCTCTGTAGACCATATTTCCCCACCCCCCAACTTTTCCTTAGCTTGTCTTCCCCACCCCACCCAGAACACAAAACAACTTTTCCATTATTTAGCCTAATTAGCCCAAGTTCTAACCACCCATTTGGGTTACACATCATTGGATGTTTCCATGTGTACATGCACTATGCACATGTTGATAAATTTGTTTGTTTTTCTCTTGTTAGTCTGTCTTTGACAAGTCTAATTTATAGGGTCCCATCTGGAGAACCTAAGATAGGTACAGAAAAAGACTTTTTCCCTCTCTTACACCACCATCAGGATATAAAACATTTCCATACCTACGAAATAACCCATCATGCTATCCCTCTGTAGTCAGACCCTTCCAAAGGACTGTAGTTTGTCTTTTTGAGAATGTCATATACATGGAATCATACTATATATGACTTTCTGAGGCTGGCAAGTTTTCCTCAGCATAATGCCTTTGAAATACATCTAAGCTGTGTGTATTGAGAGTTCACTCCTCTTTATTGGGAATAGTAAATTCCCAATGTTCCACCATTTGTTTATTCATTCACCTGTTGAAGGACATCTTGGTTTTTTCCAGTTTGGGCCCATTATGAGTAAAAGGGCTGTAAACACTGTTGTTTAGACTTCTGTATAAACATAAGTTGTTAGTTCTCTAGGGTAAATGCCCAGGAGTGAGGTTTCTGGGTCATATGGTAAGTGTATGTTTAACCTTGTAAGAAGCTGTCGAATTATTTTCCAGAACGGTTATGACATTTTGCATTCTCACCAGCAACTAATAAAGTTCCAGTTGCTCTGCATTCTCACTAGCCCTTGGGGTTATCAGTATTTTATATTTTAGCCATTCTAATAGGTGTGTAGTGGTATATATCAACATAGCTTTAATTGAGCATGTCTATGATGTTGAACATCTATTAATGTGCTTATATTCCATCTGTATATTTTCTCTGGGGACGTGTCACTTCAATCTTTTGCCCATTTTTAAATTGGATTTTTTCCTTACTGTTGGGCTTTGAGTGTTCTTTACATATTCTGAACTCAAATCATATTCCAGATATGTGATTTACAAATATTTTGTCCCAGTCTGTACCTTATCTTTAATTCTCTCAATAGTATCTCTCATCACACAAAAGTTTTTAATTTTGATAAAGTCTTATTTATCAATTTTGTCTTTGATGGATTATGTTTTGGTTGTCATGTCTAAGAACTCTGCCTAACATGATTTTGCCTCATGGGATTTTCTTCTACATTTTATCCCCCCAAAACTTATAGTTTTATGTTTAACATTTAGATCTATGATCTATTATGTGTTAATTTTTGTATAAAGTGTAAGGTTTAGGTTGAAGTTTATTTTTATTTTATATACAATTCTTCTAACACCATTTCTTTAAAATCCTATTCTTTCCTCATTGAATTGTTCTTGTAATTGACTGTGCTTGTGTTGGTCTATTTTTTTACTCTGTACTCTTTCCCACTGATCTATAGACCTATCCTTTCATTAATAACACATTATCTTGATTACTGTCCTTTTACAGTAAGTCTTTTTTTTTCACATCTTTATTGGAGTATAACTGCTATACAGCAAAGTGAATCAGCTATATGTATACATATATTCCCATATCCCCTCCCTCTTGAGCCTCCCTCCCACGCTCCCTATCCCAACCCTCTAGGTTATCACAAAGCATCGAATTGATTCTCCTTGTGCTATGCAGTCTTAGAATTGGATATTATGATTCCACACAACTTTGTTTTTTAAAACTCGCTTTGGTTATTCTAGTTCCATTGCATTTACACACACACTTTTGAATCAGTTTGTCTATATCTACCAAAAATCCTGCTATGATTTTGATCAGAAACATGTTAAAACTACAGATCAACTTGGGATGTTGACTTAAAGAAAAACGTACAACATAAGAGTTGTGAGTTTAAGTTTTATTCAGTCTTACTGAGGACTATAGCCTGGGAGTCAGCCTTTCAGTAGCTCTGAGGGAACTTCTCTGAACAGATAGGGGAGAAACCAGCTTATATATGATTTTTAGCTACAGAATATGTATGCAGTCAAGCATACATTCTGGTAAAAGATTACTCTTACTCACAAGGAACAGACATCTCAAGTTAATGATTTCAGTGCTTTTCTCTGTATGGGGTGATTCAACTATCTAAGATGCCTGTTTTTCCAAAGCGCAGAGTGCCTAGTCCTGTTTTTCATCCTAAATTCCTCTCAGAGTGCACCCTAGTGACTGCAGTGGCTGATGACTTAATCTTTGTAGAACTAGGTGGTGAGCAATGCTCTTTGTTCTTCTTTGTTTACAGGGAGAACTGGAATCTTTACCATGTTGATTCTTCTAATCAATGACCAGGTGACCACAGTATGTCCCTTTATTAGTTTATGTCTTTGTTTTCTTTCATCAGTGTTTTGTAGTTTTTCGCATATAGATAGACAGCCAGCGTACAGTTTTGTTACATTTACATTTAAGCATTTCATTTTTTTGAGCTGGAGTCCATAGTATTATTTTCTTAAATTATGGTTTTTAACTGTTTATTACAGAAATACAGAAATGCAATTGACCTTTGTACTGCCTTCTCACTTGTGACTTTTCTAAACTCTATTTTTAGGAGATTTAAAAAATATATTCCTTGGAATTTTCTACATATACAATCATATTGTCTGAGTATAGAGGCAATTTTATTTATTTATTTAGATCTGTATGGCTTTAAATTTTTTTCTTGCTTTATTGCGCTATTGCAGTTTCATATTGAGTGTGAGAGTAGAAATTCTTTTCTTCTCATCAATCTTAGTGGGAAAGAAGTCAGTCTTTCACCAAGTATGAAGTTAGCTGTAGGCTTTTTGTAGATGCTTTTTATCAAGTTGAAAAATTTACCATTTATTCCTAGTCCACTGAGAGTTCTTATCATGAGTGAATTTGGAGTTTTGTCAAATGCTTTTTCTTCAACAATTAAAAATCATGTTGGTTTTCTCCTTAGACTGTAATGTGGATTACACTAATCACTTTTTGAACATAGAAACAGTCCTGATGTCCTAGGATAAATTCCACTAGGTTGTGGTGTTTATTCTTTTTATATATTGCTGGATTGGATTTGCTTATATTTTGTTGAGGATTTAAAAATCTATTTTAATGAAGGATATTGGCCTGTAATTTTCTTTTCTTGCTATTCTTCATCTAATTTCATCAGGGAAGTGCTGGCCTCCCAAAATAAGTTATGAAGTGTTCTATCCTCTTCTATTTTCTTTTAGAGATTGTGCAGAATTGTGCAGAATTTACTTTTTCTTTAAATGTTTGGTAGAATTCTCCAGGGAGACTCTGGGCTCAGAGATTTCCTTTCTGGAAGGCTTTAAAATATGAATTTAATTTCTTCAATAGTTATAGGGTGATTCAGCTTATCTATTTCCATTTGGATAATTCTTGGGAGTTAGTAGTTTTCAAGAATTTGTATCATTTCATCTCAAAGTTTGTGCTAGACTTGTTATAGTTTTCTCTTAATGTCTTCAGTCTATGGTGATACAACATCTTTATTCCTTTATTAGTAATTTGGGTCTTTGTTAGTCTTGCTAGAGGTATATCAACTTTACTGATTTTTTTTCAAAGAAACTGCTTGTTGTTTTATTGACATTTTTTCTCTACTGCTTGTTGTTTTCAATTTTATTGATTTTTTTCTTTTTTCTTTTATTCTTTCTGCTTGATATGAGTTTATTTTGCTTTTTTCCTTAAGGTAGAAGTCTATTATTAACTTTAAGCCTTTCTTCTTTTTCAAAGTAAGCATTGAATGCTATAAATGTACAGCTAAGCACTGTTTTAGCTGCCTCTCACAAATTTTGATATGTTCACATATTTTCTATTTTTTTCTTGAGAATTCCTCTTTGAAGCATGGATTATTTAGGAATATCTTATTGAATATCCAAATCTTTTGAGATTTTTCTATTAGCTTTCTGTTATCTATTTCCAATCTAATTCCATTTTGGTCAGAGAGCCTACTCTATATGGTTTTAATTATTTTGTATTTTTTAACGTTTGTTTTATCGCCAGGATATATGACCTAACTTGGTCAATGTCCTAGGTGCACTTAAAAACAAATGTGTATTCTGCTGTTGTTGTCTGTGGGTTTTGTAAAAGTCAAATAGGTCCAGTTGGTTGATGGTGCTTTTTGCTTTTTCTGTATCCTTGCTAATTTTCTGTCTACTGGTTCTAACAATTACAGAGTGAGGAGTGTTGAAATCTCAAACTATAATTCTTAATTTCTCTAATCATCCCTTCAGTTCTGTCACCTTTTGTTTCATGAATTTTGAAGCTCTGTTTTGATGCATAAATATTTAGGATTGTTATGTGTGCTTGGTAAATTTACTTCATCATTATGTAATGTTCTTTTTGTTCCTGGTAATTTTATTAGCTCTGAAGTCTATTTTGTCTGACATCAATACAGCCATTCCAACTGCCTCTACATTAATGCTTGTATGGTGTATCTTTTCCTATCCTTTAACTTTTAATCAACATCTATAATTATATTTAAAGTAAATTTTGTAGACAGCATAAAGTTGGATCATGTTTTTCTTTTCCTTTCTTTTAAAAAAATGCATTCTAATCTCTTTTAGTTAGCTTTTTAAGACCATTTTTGTTGGATGTAATTCTTGATATGATTGGAATTGTGTCTACCATTTTATTATTTGATTTATATTTGTTTCTTCTATTATTTCTGCTTTCTGTTTCTCCATTTCTGCCTTCTTTTGAGTTATTTGACCAATTTTTTTAGTATTCTGTTTTACTTTATCTATTGCATGTTAAAATCTATTTCTTTGTAGAGGATTTTAGTGGTTGCTCTAGAGATTATAGTATGCATTCTTAACTTTTCTCAGTCAACTTAAAATCAGTAGTTTACTGCTTCAAGTAGAATATAGAAACTTGATGACCATTTAGGTCTCTTTACTCCCCTCCCCCTTATGATATAATATTCTTATGTGTTCAACACCTACATACATAGGAAACCGTATCAGGCAGTGTTATAATTTTTGCTCTCTGCTATCAAACTTATTTTTAAAAACTTAAGAGAAGAACAGTATGTTATATCTACCCAATTATCTGCATTCTATTGTGATTTCTTTACTCCTTGCCATCCAAGTTTCCCTCCCATATCATTTCTTTCTCTCTGATGAACTTCCTTTAGCAATTCCTTTAGTCCTGGTCTGCTGGCAATGTATTCTTTCAGTTTTCCTTCCTCTGTTAATGTCTTTATTTCACTTTCATTTATGGGTGATATTTTTTCTTGATATAGAATTCTGGGTGTTTTTTTCTTTCTCCTAGCACTTTAAAAAGTGTTGTTCTACTTCCTTCCAGACTCCATTTTTTTCTTATCAGAAATATGGTCATTCAAACCATTGTCACCCTATAAATAATGCAATATTTTTTTCTGGTTTCTTTCAGGATTTTTTCTTTGCCTTTAGTTTTGAAGAGTTTAATTATATGTCTGTGTGGGGATTTCTTTGGGTAAATTCTGTTTAGGGTTTGCTGCACTTCTTGAATCTGTAAATGTATGTCTTTTCCCAAATTGGGGGAGTTTTCAGCGATTATCTCTTCAACTATTTCCCAGAATAATGCTCTTTTTGTGTTAATGCTAATGCTTTTTGTGTTAATGCTCCTTTTGTGTTTCCAATGATATAAAATTTAAAGCTTTTGGCATTGTATTACAAATCCCTGAGGTTCTGGTCATAATTTTTAACCTTTTCCCGTTTTATCATTCAGACTGGATAATTTTTATTACTCTGTCTTCAAGTTCACTCCTTGTTTTGTTATTTCCTATCTGGTATTGAGTCCATCCAGTAAGTTTCAAGTTTTGATTATTTATTTTTCAATTCTAAAATTCCCTGGTTCTTATTTATTTCTTTTTTTCCTTTGGTGAGACTTATCTCTTTCCATTCATTTTAATAGTATTTGACATTATTTCTTAGAGAGTTTTTTTAATAGCTGCTTTAAAGTCTTTGTTAGATAATCCCAACATCTGTGGCATCTCAGTGTTAGCATCTCTTTGTTGCCTTTCCATACAAATTGACATTTTCCTGGTTCTTCATGTGCCATGCAATTTTGGATTGTATGCTAGACATTTTGAATATTATGCTAGGAGTCTCTGGGTCTTGTTTAACTCCTCTGGAGAATGTTGATATTTTAGATCAGCAGGCACTTGACCTGGTTTGTTTCAGGTTGCAAGTTCTGACAAGACTTATGGGAGTTGTGGTCCCAATGTCACTTCCTTTATAAATACCTTTGCAATATTATTTAGATCTGTCTTATGTGTGTGTCACCCTGTGGCCACTCTTAGTTCTGGGTGGTGATCTGTCTTATAGTTCAGTTCTCAAAATTGATGGTATGCTGTTTTCTGTCAAAGCTCTACATGGGCATAGTGGGAGTGCTCTCAGTAGTTAATAACTATTTTTTTCCAGCTACTCTCCCAACTCTTTCCTCTCTGTGACATCCTTAGAACGTTTTAGTCTCTCTGTGGCTCCTCTTTTCAGTTTAGCCAGAAAGCTTGGACTTTATTTTACCAGTTCTGTCATTCATTACCAATTGTGATCATTTCCTGAGCCTAGATGCAGCAGGAAAAGATGGAGGGAAAAAGCATCAGGTGCTCACCCCACTTTCTTGGGGCCTCATCTCCTCTGATTTGTAGGGACGCTTTAATTCCTCATTGTGTGTCCCTAAATCATCACTGTTGCTGTTGCTTCCAGTGCCACCACCAATTGCACTGGATCGCTTGAGGACTGGGGGAAGAGAGAAAGGAAAAAAGAAAACAACAACACAGGAGGTTTTATCCCACTCTCTCTGACCATTAGAATATCCCTTTCCCATCTTGCAAGCCAAAATTTGGAACTTCTGGAACTCTCTCAGTCTATAAGAATGCCCACTTCCGGGTTTCAGACTGCACTGAGACTGGGTTTGGAGATAACAGAGACAGAAATGGTAAGATCATTGGTGGTTTAGTGGCACTTAGAATTCTGATCTTCTTTCAAATCTGGCTGCTACTATTTACTTTTCAGATTTCCCAAATAGCTGCTCATGCATTCTATGTTTTATAACTGCATTTAGTGGAAGAATGTGCTTATTCAATTTTACCAGACACCAGAACCCTAATAAACTTTTTTGTAATCACATCAGAGTGCTGAAATGCCCAAAGAAAATCTTCAGAGCTGGTATTAGTGAAAAGTGATGGTTGGACTTTATAACCTCAATTTACTCTTGTGACTTCTGTTTTCATATGTGATCTTTTACTTATTATTACTGTTATCTCTCTACTGGCTCAGGAGGAGCTGCCCTACCCTTAACCAGAAGTGCATTTTCCCTCAATTTTTAATAACATACTTAAAATATAATTGGAATGTTTATATAAAAATCTAATAAAAGTGCAGGGTCAAGAGAATAAGACAAATTACAATTTGAGAGAACATATTTGCAAAAGACACATCTGATAAAGGACTGTTATTCAAAATATGCCAGGAACTTTTGAAATTCAACAATAAGAAACAGCCTGATTAAAAAATGGGCTCAAGAACTTATGGACACCTAGCCAAGGAAGACATGCAGATGGTAAACCAGCATGTGAAAAGATGATCCACATCACATGTCATCGGGGAAATAAAAATCTAAACAACAGTGAGATACTATTACATGCTTATTAGAATGACTAAAATCCAAAACACTGACAACGTGAAATGTTGGTGAGGATGTGGAGCACGAGGAACCCTCATTTATATGTGATGGTAATGCGAAATAGTATAGCTACTTTGGAAGACAGTTTGGCAGTATCTTACAAAATTATACACATCCCAACGATGTGAGCCAGCAAAGGAGTTGAAACCTTATGTTTACAAAGAACCCTGAACACAGATGTTTACAGCAGTTTTACTCATAATTGCTAAAACTTGAAGGCAACCAAGATATCCTTCAGTAGGTGAACGGATAAAGAAACTGGTACATTCAGACAATGGAATATTTTTCAGCACTAAAAGAAATGAGCTATCAAGTCATGGAAAGACATGGAGGGAGGAACCTTAAATGCACATTACTGAATAAAAGAAGCCAGTCTGAAAAGGTCACATACTGTATGAATCCAACTATATTACATTCTGGAAAAGGCAAAACTAAGGCTACAGTAAAAGGATCAGTGGTTGCTCGGGAATGAGAGAGGGAGGGGTGAACATACAGAGTGCAGAGGATTTTTAGGGCAGTAAAAATACCCTGTATGATGCTAAAATAATGGGTACATATTATCCAAACATTTGTCAAACCCATAGAATATATAACATCAAGAGAGAAACCATGAAATTTGGATGATTATGATGTATCAATGTAGGTTCATAAGTTGTAACAAATGTACCACTCTGATAGGGGATGTTGATAATGGGGGAGGCTGTGCATGTGTAGAGGCAGGGGTATGTGGGAAATCACTGTACTTTTCTCTTAGTTTTGCTGTGAATCTAAAACTTCTCTGGAAAAATAAATCCTATAAAAAAGGATGAACTTCTGATTTATACTACAACATGGATGAAACCTGGAGACATTATACTAAGTGAAATAAGCTAGACACAAAAGGACAAATATTGCATGGTTCTATTTATATGAAGTATAGACAGTAGTTGAATTCATAAAGACAGAACGTAAAACAGTGGTTACCAGGGACTGGAGGGAGGAGGGAATGGGGAGTTATTGTTTAACTGGTATAGAGTGTCATTTTGGGATGATGAAAAAGTTCTGGAGATGCATAGTGATGGTCATTACACAACAATAATGTATTTAATGTTGCTGAACTGTTCACTGAAAAATGGTTAAAAAGGTAAATTTTTTGTTATGTATACTTTACCACAATCACAAATAAAATACAAAAATTACTTAAATTTTTAAAAAGTGTGTTGGTAAATAAAGGAAGTAGGGAGAAAGTAATATGTAACTAGATCATGGTTGGCAAACTATGGCCTGCCAATGAGCCAAATCCAACCATAGCAATTCTTTCACTTATTGTTTATGGCTGTTTTCATACTATAACAGTAGAGTGGAGTACTCCTGAGGAAGACTGGCCTTCAGTGCCTAAAATATTTATTATCTGACCTTTACAGAAAAAGTTTGACAGCCACTGAACTAGATGATCTAAACTATAAGGTATAGATCATCATGGTCATCTTGGGATATCCTGACCTAGGATCTCTGAATGGAAGCATATTTTCTGCAGACAAAATCGTCCAGAGTAATGGGAAGTCCTTTCCTTCTCTTTCCAAAATCCTAATTCCATTCCTTTAACTATTACTGATAGGATAACTATTATTTTTCTAGGCATTGTGCTCCATGCTTGGATATATGCTAAAAAAGACAGATGTTGTTCCTGCCCTCATGAAGCTGTAAATGGAAAGCAGTTTTGATAGATAGTTGAAAGCAATCTCTCTCCAACAACCTCTTATTGATCCTGAATTTATTTGATTAGGCAACATAGATTAAATCTAACATCTCTTGTACATCACAGCATGTATGATCAGAAAACATCTTTTTATGCTTTCTTAGAATCTTCTTTTTCAGCTAAACATTTGCCCTCTTCATTTGTGATCAAGAAATTATGCTAAAAATGCAAGTCCTGTCACCAATACGTGCGTTTGCTATATCACTTTTGCATTATCTACAAATGCTATCCAGAAAGTACATCTAATTTGCTGGTATATTTTCCTACAATAGATATAGAACATTATCCCTGATAATGAATAAAAAAGTATTAGTTTCAGAACTTGAGAGACATTTCCCAATACAATTGCATTTCCATTTACTTTATAGGGAATAAATATGACTGCTCTTAAAAAGAAGTGGACATAAAGTAAAATTACACAAAATTTAAAATCAGTTATTTCAAAATTAGGGGGTACATTTATCAAACCTGTTGAGCAGCAGAATCACTGAGTTAAATTTTTTCTACTAATTGATTTATCTAATCCCATGAAATCTAGTGAATGGTTTCTGGATTTTTCCTGGACTCCTCTTGTTGTCATTTTCTTCTCAACCATAAAATATCATTTTCTCTCTAGAAAATACCCATAATACAAATCAGAAAGAAGTTAAAGCACATTTTAATTTCAGAGGTGTTACAAAGTGATATAAATAGAAAATTATTATGGCTAATGCATGGAAAGTCTATAAATCATTTTGTTGGAGTGTTAGAGTCTAGATTAATGAGGCTATGCTTTATTTAATGGTTCAAAGTTTACAAAAATGCCAACTAGAATCTGGAATGGTAAAAACTCAGTGTTAAGTAAAAATCCGATCAAAAAAAATAGTTGTGGGAAACAGCTGGAAAGGTGCTGTCTCTAAATACATGCTGTGTTGTCTGTAGTGGCTGGTGAGGTCTCTGGTTCTAGATAGAGGCATTTTCAGAACTTAAATAGTTTTTTTTTTGACAGGTGTGCAGCGTGATTTTGTGATCTATTGCTCCAAGAGGAAATAAAAATTTGGTCAATATTTTAAAGAAAACAAAACTTACCCCCCCCCCCAAAAAAATTAGAAAAATGAATAGGGAGGAATGGACATAATAAAGATGTGAAAATAGAGTTCACAATAGGGCTGACATGCACTCAACTGTATCTCCTAAAACATGTGCTTTCCAGAGATAATAACAATACAATTCATAATGCTTCCTTTTGGTGTCAGTGAAGTTCAGAGGCAAACCTAGAGTGTAATTGTACAGTTGAGCTAATCCTGCCATTTGGCTACCTGCATTCTTCTCTTTTCCTTATGTCTTATTTGCTGATTTTTTCCCCATCATATTATTATGCTTGCTATTGTGTCTTTTCTCTAAGTTGACTTAAATCATTTTGTAAGGAATGAGACAGACAAATTCAATGTTGAAAAAGCATACAATGCAGTGTCATCACAAGAACATGATTTAGAGGCCATGAGATCGACCATTTAGGTTGTTACTTTGAGAAATATTCTTAGTTATGAGTTTTTCAAGACTAAAGTTCTCTCTCTTCAGGCAAACAACAGTAGGAACTGAGTAGTACAAAATACAGCTGTGAAGGGTGACCTCAGAGCATTTAGAAAATTTTCTCTGATAATAACACAAATGCTAGCCCAAACAGAAAAGCATCAAAGCAAAATCCTATGACTGCATTGGTACCTTTCATTACCTGGGTAAGAATATATTCATCAACAAGTGACCAGAAATGGAGAAATGGCAAGTGAATGACAGTAAAACAAAGAATAACTCATTTCATTCCAACATTTTTATAACTTCTGCCTTTTTTGCCTATTAGACATAAACAATGGCAATGTGATAACCATGAAATCAACTAAAATAGTGGGATAGCAAGGTAGTTGTATGACATTATAGTCAAAATGACGAGGGTCTGTCTCTTGTCTTATGACCCTGGGAATTTTTCAACCCTTGAATGTAAGTTTTCTCATGGTAATATAGAGATGATAATATTACCTACCTTCATGAGAAGGTAATACCTTTCATTACCTACCTTGTTATGAGAATCAGTTGAGGTGATAGATAGATAGATATTGGACTATCACAATTATAAATGGTCAGTAGTATTAGCAGCAATCATCATTGTTTGTAAATACCAAAAGACATAGTCTGTTTTTCTTTTGTTCTAATGGAATCTAAAGATGTCATTTTGGGGTACAAAACAGAAAGGAAAATAAACAGCTCCATATGATTAATGGCCAGGATGACCACAAGTGAATTCTATAGACCAAGGGACCACACACGTCACAGGCTGGCAGTATTGTTCACATTGCACTCAGATGGGACTATCAGAGCAATTGATTAGAATACTGTCCCCAATTTTGTAGATCACAAGGCAGGGAAGACTAACTTCTCCTGAACTCAGATATCTTGAGAAAGCTCTGATGCCTTTAAAATCAGACAGTGACCGGCAACAGTGTTTATGAAAAATAATTCCAATAATTTCCAAAAAAATTTTAAAAATAGGGACTTCCCTGGTGGTCCAGTGGTTAAGAATCTGCCATTGAATGCAGGGGACGCTAGTTCGATTCCTGGTCAGAGAACTGAGATCCCACATGTTATGGGGCAACTAAGCTCATGCACTGCAACTACTGAGGCCAAGAGCCACACCAGAGAGCCCACGTGCTACAACTACAGAGCCTACATGCTCTGGAGCCCACGCACCACAACTAGAAAGGCCCGCGTGTCACAACGAAAGATCCCACAAGACACAATGAAGATCCAGTGTGCCGCAACTAAGACCCAATGCAGCTAAATAAATAAATACTAAAAAAAAATTCAAAAGGAGTATTTTTTATCGCAACATGCCCAGAATTCTTCTGTAACTAACTGGAAGTCCAGAATCACATGTTTTATTTCAGAATTCTCTGGTTCCTGTAATTGTCTTCCTTCGTCATGATTGTATTGACACCCAAAGACTCTTTCCCTCAGGGTCCTTTCCTTTCTCTGCACACTCTCTCCTGTCCTGTCCTTATTGACTTTTCTGATCCTATAAATGTAAGATTAGAAGCTAGAGTTACTTTCTTGTATTAAAAGCAAACATAATCATCTTCCCTGCTAAAGATTCCTGGCCAATATCCTTTCAGAAAGGAACATTCTCCTTTGAACTCATAGATGAGCCATTTCTGAACACTCAATCGTTGGTACTATTTTACTTCCACAGTCATTGTGTAACCTCAGCATTCATCGTTCTAGAAACAGCTGTGGAGAACCTGAGTGTGAGAGGTGCAATCCAAAACTCAATATTATTCTTTCTAGGAATATCACTAATTACAATTTCACAGAAAGTGAATATCTAGCAACTGAGAGTGGAAAAAAAAAACTGGAAAGATTTACTGAGTAGAGAAAACCCACAGAAACCGTCTTTAAAAAAAAAAATAGAGGAAAATCTTTAAATTATTTGACACAATGCAATATGACAAACCAGGTCCACCCATTAAATAAGAAGTCCCCATCACAGATCCTCAGATTATTTACGAACACAACAGAATGGGCTCAGCTATTTACAGGAAGCTGTGACTCTTATGTATGTCTTCCTAACAGTATAAAGGAGAGAAAAATCTGTTTTGGACCATTAGTTAGCTCACAGCTGGGTTTAATAATGAGGGTGTTTGGGATATCTGATGTAGGATGTTAAGACAAACCCAGAGAGGGTGACTTAATTGTGGTCCATGGCCAGAGGCAGCAAAGGCTTGGGGGAAATATCTATTTCATTGGAGTTCCAGAGTCCAGGGAAAAGGCTATGTTATAGAACCTACACTCATCTAAAGGAATCTTTTAGCCACACATCAACACTTTCTATTTCTTCTTCATGTTTTCTTATTAAAAGAATTGAAATTTGCTAGTAGGGGACCAAGTATCTCAGGAAAAGAAGAAAGATCCAAGGGAAAGAGTGAAGCAGGAGGACAAACAGGTAAGAAGAAAGGGTAGAGAAGGAAAACATTGGTTTTCTTCTTTTAGGAATTTTGGTCACTAAGCCAGCACGTAGTAGTCACTTAGCCCTGGGTTCTGTAAGATTAATTCACAGAGTATTGTCTTAAAAGTACAGTTTTACATTGTAGAACATACAGTAACTTGAATTCAAATAGTAATTTTATATTAGTGATTCTAAGTTGCTTCACTATTTGACATAAGAATCATTAACAGTTAATCATGTGAGTTATTTACATTCAAAAATTTGCTCCTCATTTCTTGAAAAGCTGATCTTTCTTTGTGGTTAGAATACTCCTCAGAACCCCAGCAATCTTTTGCGCTCTTTTTCAAGATCTATTGACTTATTTAGCAAGGTAAAGTTCTGTCCTGGCCTTTGTGAATTATCAAAAATGATCAGAATTCTTATCAGATTGTACTCTGCTATTCTGGGTCTCAATTCCCTTAAGTAGTTGAAGAGCAAAAAATTGCATCTTTTTTTTTTTTAATTGCCTTACACTTGGTTTTTCCTGTTTTCTTGTCAAGAGGCTTGTGTTTCTATCCCCTGCTTTTGGTTCCAGGAGGATGCTCTGCTCTACATCTTTTTGGTATAAACAGTGATTCAGTCTCCCTGCCCCCTCCTAGTTTTCGGCAGACATAATCTAATCTGTGTTATGCGACAAGACCAATTAGTCTCGCCCACTCTCCAGCCTTCTGTCCCTCCCCTGTCAGCTGCCACCCTCTTGGCACTCCGTCTCCTTTAGGAAGTAGCAATGGGAGCCAAATTTCCCAACTGAATTCATTAGATGAATATGCAGGTCCAGATTGCAGAAATGTGCTCACATCCTCAAGTAGAACTCTGAATCAAGACTTCTGACTCTTTTCTCTCATTGCATGTAATGTTTATCAAAAGATTTCTAGCTACAAAACTTCCTCACTGGCTAGAAAGGAAGGAAAGCTGCATTTGACACGATGAGGCAAATGGAAGACCCAGAACTGCCCTGAACAAAATAAATGCAGAGAATGCCAGCCTTTTCAGGGCTGGGCTCAGTTATTTTCTACAAGTAGCAACCTGCTTACTTTTGACAAGTAGAGGTGGCCTGCAGAATCCAGATGATGGATGGGCAGGGCATGTCATTCATAATGCATGCTCAGAGCACCGGCACTGCAAACATTTGGATCAACGGGAATCAGAATGGGACCTGGAGGGCAAGACGTGGAACAGCTGGTGGTGTTCGAGTCTGATGAGTCTATTGTCACATAGCCAGACTGTGGTCACCACAGCTGGGGACAGCAGGTGCCCAGAAAGCTTGACCCATTAGATTTCCAGGAACCAAAGAGAGAAATCACTTAAGATTGCTTCCTTTTCTGTTATCAGAAGTCATTTTTAGATTTGTAAAATCTGTATCATGATTTTTTAAAATTTATTTATTGAAGTATGGTTGATTTACAATGTTGTATTAATTTCTGCTGTACAGTAAGGTGATTCAGTTATATATACATATATATGTGTGTGTGTATATATATATATATATATATATATATATATATATATATATACACACACACACACACACACATTCCTTTTCATGTTCTTTTCCATTATGGTTTCTCACAGGATGTTGAATATAGTTCCCTGTGCTGTACAGTAAGACCTTGTTTCTTATCCATTCTATAGGTAATAGTTTGCATTTGCTAATCCCAAACTCCCAGTCTATCCCTCCCCCACACCCCGTCCCCCTGGGCAACCACAGGTCTGTTGTCTATGGCTGTGAGTCTGTTTCTGTTTCATATGCATCATTATTTTCAATATCATAACTGCTGAAGGAGGGATGAACGTTCTAAAATGTTCATAGCTGGTAGCTTACATTTCAAAACTGATAATCATAAATATAGTTTCACTTTACCTGATTAGGAAGATTGTAAGTTACTATCTCTGGGTCAATTGCTCAAATAGACATTGGGATTTTTAAAATATTTCACAGTGTCCATCAATAAAACCTGAGTTCCTTTGCAAATATGCCCATTAATTAGTATTCCTTACAGAATAAGGTTGGTGATCTCCTGTTGTTTTACAAAAGCACAGGCAGATTTCTTGGATTAATTGAAAATTCCCTTATAAACACATAAGTATAAGAGTGAGTCAGAAAAAAAGTTTGGGAAAGGAACAGAGAAATAAAACAAATGTCAAAGCCTTAATAACAAATTCTCTCTAGGAATTTGAGGTGACAATATAACACCATTTCTTTTGTGTGTCAGTTTGCCCATCACTGCAAAATCCTACAGAGTTTATTGTCATCTGCTGCCACGGGAAGCACAAAGGTACTTCATGTGGGTTCTCAGCCATGTCTTTGTGACAGAGAAAACCTTGGCTATGACGCTGTGAATTCTGTGTTCTCATCTGCCCTATACAGCATACTTGAATCACTTATGGGACCAGTTAGGTGGAAATTCCCAGTAATATAGGCAGGAAAATAAAAAGAGTAAGAGAGGATCCCTGGTCAATTTAGATGCAGCCTGAGAGCACAAACATAGCTGCTTGGACACGAGGCCATTCTCATGAAAACATTTCAGAGAGATGCCTCTTTTTCTAACACACCTTGACAATGGAAACAAGACTCAGAACTATTTCCTTTCTCTTCTTCTTCAACTGAGTTTTAATGTCCTGTTGCTCTAATTTTAATTTAGTAAATTCCCAATATCACCTGTGCAGTAAACTTTGTATGTAATCATGGGAATCACGAACAGCAGTCTGGGGAGGGAAGAGACGTTCTCCTGAAAGACCTCTTACATTAACTTGCCATTTCTCAGCATCTTCCACACTGTGACTGGTCCAGAATTACAGGAGTTACTGAAAAGCCAGAGGGATTCTTTGACTTCCAGCCAGCCTCCATTCATATTGCTGCTACCAGAAGATTAAAAGAGAAAAAAAAAAAAAAAAAAGAACTCATAGGGGTTAAGAAGTCTTTACAACTGTGGTAGAAAATACATCTGAAGAATGATCAATCTATTAATGCCTAGTAAGCTTCTAACTTGGGTTACATATGCAAAGCACATAAGGGAAAATAAAAATGTATACAGGCAAGTCTTTGCCTTCATGGAAGTTTCTATAGTTGGTGATTTGGGGAAATAATTCAAATTTATCATGTATTTGAACTTCAGTAGAAGTGTCACATGTCTGCAGGTCTTAGAGAATTACATTGCACACTTGAGGGTGTACAGATGGGGAGTCTTTCTGGAAAGTAATCATCAACTTTTATCAAGTGTCTTAAAATGTTCATACTCTTTGACCAATAATCCCAATTCTAAAAACCAAACAAAAATCAATAATGTACAATATACAGAAAGAATTATATATAAGGAGAGTCATCATAACACTGTTCAAAATACTAAAAAAAAAAAGCAAGAAATTAAGTGTAAAATAATTAATAACACAAGAGTTAGAGTATGGTTATCCTAGTATGATATTTCAGTACATATGTCTAGTCTGGATTTTGAATTAGAAATATATAAAGATATGAACTTAAATTACTAGATGATTTTTAATAACATAATTTTAAATGACTTCTATCTTTAGACTCTGGTCTAGGTTGAGGCAAAAGAAGTACCTTGGTAGCAAAATTTAAGGAGGTTCTCACTCTCAGACGTCTGCAAGAGCAGTGTGGACATTGGCACAGCCCTGAGAGTGAGTGATTCCTGAAATCATGTGCTCTGAGCTTCTCCTTGTCCCAGTCCTGCACCTGGTATCCTATAGATGTGCCGTGATATACATAATCAGTGCTGTACTTTTGGACATTTAGGTTGTTTTTAATGTTTTTCTGTTATAAATAACATTCCAATGTACATGTAACACAGACATATTTGATTTTATCATTGGAATACATTTAGAGTAGTTGGATTTTTTGTCTTAAAACGTTTAAGGATTTGATCCAGATTGACACATTTCCTCTGGGAAGTTGCTATGCCTCTCTGCTGATTCTTTTAGTAGTATGTATTTGAGAGTTTTCATACATATTTTTTTCTACCTATTTTAATCTTTTCAGTATGACAGAAAAAAATCTGTTTGTTTCTATTTTCAATTTTTAGTTAGTCATTTCATTTAGTTAGTCATTAAATATTTTAATACTTTATTTCCCATTGCATTTTTCTGTATGTATATTATCTGCTATGCCTCTTAGCAATTTTTGCACTAGGGTCTTTGTTTTTCCTTAAAGATTTGTAAGCTTCTCATAAATTAAAACCATATGCTCTGCCTCTCAGATATGTTACCTTTTTTCTCATCTATATTTATTTGTTATGTTTTGGTGTGCTAAATAAAAAATAGTAAAAAAATAGTAACAGTTAACACTTTTGAGTGTTTGCTTTATACCAGACACTGTTTTAATCCTTTATAATTATTAACTCACTTAATCCTAATAAGAGATGTGAACAATTATTATCTTAATTTTATAGTGGATGAAACTGAGGTACAGAAATGTTCAGAGGCAGAGTAACATGCCCCAAATTATTCAAGTCTAGTGACGAGATATCTTACTCAGAACTTAGGCTCCTGGGTCTGAATTCCTAGGGGCTACCCTGTACTACCTCCTATAGCAGAATGGATGGCAATAAAATTACAAATCAAATCTACTGATCATTTGTTTTTTTACTATCTCTAATGTTATGTTATTTTCTTTTATTTTAGGATTTTCTCTATTTAAATCAATAGATTAAAGATGAATTATATAATAGATGATGTTTGAGATATCAGATATTAGAGATATTCCATAAACAAATATTTTTTAAAAGTCAATGCCTCTATCATATTACGTACTAAAGTTTATTCCAGAAAGATTGAGTTAAATGCCAAAAAATTAGGTAATTTGTGTTTTCTTAGAAAATCATTTATTACATCAACGTTATCATTTAGTTATATATAGTATTTTCTTATAATATTTTGTGACCTCTTTATCTGTGTTTTATACCTTTCCTAATTTCTAATTTTCTGTATTTTAAAAATTTTCATACAGGTTGTCCAGCTATTATCTTTTCCTTAAAAAATTATTTCAACCAATTAACCCTGGGATTTACTTGGCTGAACTTTCCTGAGTTGCTTGGAAGAATCATTAAATGTTGTTAAATAAATCCTGGCTCCTATTTAGTCTGTAGCCTGCTACACAGAGTTGTACAAGTGAGATGCAGAGCAATTATAAATCAATGCCTGAAATTTAGAGCATTTGTGTATGTTTAGAGACAATTCTCCATGGGTCTCCCTCACTTCTGTATATATTGTGAGCAGAGGCATAGGTGGCCTTTGTCCTGGACTATCCATTCAAGGATGTTTCAGAGGAAATAGCCTTGGAAGATAGAGATAATGTCTCCTTCTGGAGAAAAGGGCAGATGTGTTTACTGCCTAGCTTAAAAAAGGTAATACCCAGCTTGGGCAAAAAGGTCATATCCCACTTGGGCAAAAAGGTCAGGCAGATTTGCCTGCAGTCTATTTTAAAAGATTTGGGTTCTTGCTGAGGATTCCTCAAATTCCTTAGCTGTGATACAAATCCACTGTGTGCACAGCATCTACCTGGCTTACTCCACATCACCCCCCTAGGACTTGGGGTGAAAGAAGAACTGATACAAACATGATACAAAGTCTTTTGTCTCTGACCCATGGGTTTTGTGTAGGCAAACTTAGTTTGAAAGTAGGATAAATAAAATCTCACACCCTTCATAGTTCTTGATGCTGATTTTTTATTCTATACTTATAATGAAATGCCTTTTTCTTTCTTTATTATGTTTTAAGACATGTGGCATTATCTCTTCTATTTTGTGGTCTGAGAATCACTCATTGTGCTGCAGCTCTAGTTGTTTGTAAGATTACGACCTTCTCTTTTAGCTATGCCCATGGGCTCCCAAAGTGAAGTTCATGTATCCCTCAAGGCCTTTATTTGACTGCAGACCATCTCACCTGTTCTCAAGATTAGGTGAAAAATTCATCTCAGTTTTAGCTATATTGAAGTATGAAACATATTTCTTTGAGTTACTCAGAAATCTCTAAAATTAATTTTGAGGTGTCCATGTATCCAGTATTTTAAATCAGGCAATCTCAAACATAATTTCATATTTTTATTAACATCTGTAAGACCATTCTGAGTGATATAATAGAAGGAATTTCTTTTATTTACAGATTCTAATCATTTTTTGCTTATACTTGCTTCTATAGGTAATTTCATTAATCCCTATTTCTACTTTCTTTTGAACTATTTTGTTTATTGCATATCTTCATTCCTTCTTTTAATCATAGTATTTCATGGTGTAAATTTGCTTTTAATTTCAGCTTTGGCCAGGTTCCATGGGTTTTAGTATTCAGTGTTGTCATTATCATTCCCTATGCATTTGATAAATTCAGTTTTGATGTGTTTAATCACCCACAGTTTATCTGGAAGAGTATTTAATTTCCCAGGGTTTCATCAATATCAAGAACAAAATGGTATTCACTGGCTTCCTGTGATGCAAGATGAAAATATTACCATACTTTACCTTCTCACCCACATCCTGGTTTTATTTTCATATAATCTAAGTTTTTAGTTCCAGTTTTTAAAATTCTCACAGTATCACACATTTTATTTTCAAAATTAAAGTTATCACTTTTGCAACCACATGTATAACAATTATTCAAACTTTTCAAATTGGATTCGATGCACACCTTTAGTCAGTTATATACAACTTTCCTAGTCTTTAAATCTATTATGTTAGCACTTTTTAGCCAAACAGAGCTGAGTTTAAATCTTGACTCAACGGTCATTAACTTTCTATGTTTTCTTGTATAAGTAATAGGCAATCTCCTAAAGAGGAGTGTGGCCTTGGCACTGTCTTTTCATAGTGGTTGATGGTACCAGTGTGGCCTGGGAGAGGCTGCTCATCGCTCATCCGTGGCCTCTTCAACAACAGACCTGCGGCTTCAAGGAAAAGCCCATCATAATCTTCCTGTTGTGTATAAATGCTCATGAACCTGGGCATACCTGCTTAGTTTCCTTCAAGTATCCTCAACACAACTGCCAAAGGAAACTCCTTTTGCCCTGTAGCTCACCTTCATTTCCAATCCTCAGCTCTCCAAAACAGATGGTGTTGCAGGGCTCCCTGACCTCGTCTACTTGGGATCCCACGAGGCCACCTCTGTGGCATGGGGAAATGAGTTGCCGTAAGCCTCCGAGCATCTTTTCCCAGTATGATTTTCTTGCTGTTGTTTCTATCAAACAATCTTGAGAATTCCATAATGACGATGATATCTTTCCCATGTCTTTTTTTTTTTTGTAACAGATACCTCACACTCCCCATTTTTACACATTCTTGGTCATTTTCTTTATTATTAGAAGAGCAGTCATATGTTTGTATACACAAGCATTCTACCCAGACATCTAGGTAACTTTTATTTTTCCTTGTCTTGTATCCTGTTGCAATTGAGAGTAAAGTTCTTATACATGCACCCCTGTGTTCATAGCAGCACTATTCACAACAGCCAAGACATGGAAACGGCCTAAATGTCGATTGACAGATGAATGGATAAAGGAGATGTGGTACATATATACAGTGGAATACTTCTCAGCCATAGAAGAGAATGAAATCATGCCATTTGCAGCAACATGGATGGACCTGGAGATTATCATACTAAGTGAAGTCAGTCAGAAAGAGAAAGACAAATACTGTATGATATCACTTGGAATCTAAACTATGACACAAATGAACCTATCTCTGAAACAGAAACAGACTCAGACATAGAGAACAGACTTGTGGTTGCCAAGGTGGGGGGAACGGGTTGGAGTTTGGGGTTGGCAGATGCAAAATATTATACAGAGAATGGATAAATGACAAAGTTCTACTGTATAGCACAGGGAACTATATTCAATATCCAGTGATAAACCATAATGGAAAAGAATATGAAAAAGTAATATATATATTAAGTGATTATATATAACTGAATCACTTTGCTGTACAGCAGAAATGAACAGAACACTACAAATCAATTATACTTCAATAAAATAAATGTTAAAAAAGAATAACCTTCTTATGACAAAAAAGGGCAATATACATATTTTCTAGGTGATAATAGTTGTCACCATTAGGAACCGAGCGCAGTGCAAAGAATTTTGTACACATCATCTGGGAGACCCAAAACCACCTGTGAGTACATATATCTGTTGTTCATATTTAACAGATGGGACAACTGAAGACCTGGGAGACTATGGCATTAGCCAAAGCCACACGTATGCTAACTGGGAGATGCAGGTTTGAGGCAATAAGTGGCAAGGGAGAAACGAGTGGAAACAATAGCGCCATAGAGATTTAGAATGAAGGAGCTCACTGTGCAGTAGAGTGATCTAAGGAAAGAAAGGGGGCTTAAAATTGCCTCAGTAAATGTTATGTGGGAATTCCCTAGCGGTCCAGTAGTTAGGACTCCTCACTTTCACTGCCAAGGGCCTGGGTTCAATCCCTGGTCGGGGAACTAAGATCCCACAAGCCTCATGGTGCGGCCAAAAAAAAAAAAAAAAAAAAGGGTTATGTTTGGAATCAAAACATGAGAAGTGTTTGGGGCTTTTGGCTAAAGAGGGACCTGGGCTCAGGGAGGTGAACTGTCTTCTGTGATTATGGGGCCTCTTTGAAGTTGCTGGAGCTGCAGCTGATGCAATTTAATCATGGTTAGAGGAGACCAAAGGTACAGGATGAACTAGCCATTAAAGACGAAAGTAGGAAAGATGTTTAAGAAGCCTTTGTGTTGAAGTCTGAACCAAGAGAGTGGCTGGAAGAGATGCAGAGACATTATCAGGAGTCATTGTGGAGTGACTGATGATGGGGCCCTGGAGAAAGGAGGAATCCAAGATTGACTCCATGGAATACAAGAAATGATAGAGAAATGAAATAATCCAGTCCACTGCCCTCACTTTATAATAGCATAAGCTGTAACGGAGAAGGGAAATATATAGAATCTTCCAGTCTGTTATTAGGAAAGCCCCCTCACTACCAGCCATATTTTCACTCTATATTGTACACAGCAGGCTTCTGGGTTTAGGGAAATCATGCAATGTTCATCCAAAGTTGTAAACTCTGTCTGAAGTAAAACACTAGACTAGATGTTATTTTATCACAGTATCCACAGATTTTTCTCTCCGCTATTTAGCAGACTTCCCTGGGACTGATTAGGACTCTTCTCTGCACAGAATACTATAAATGTATTTTCTCAGTGGAAAAAATAAGAGATCCAGAGTGGTGGAGGGAAAATCTTGCTTTGGAAGCATCTCTGCTTAAGAGTGCATAGGAAATAAATTACATTTCCCAGGGAAAAAAATAGTCATAGAGACCTTCGGTCCCAATCAATGACCAATCTAGTTTTTTGTTTTTTTTGTTTTTTTTTTGCGGTACGCAGGCCTCTCACTGTTGTGGCCTCTCCTGCTGCGGAGCGCAGGCTCCGGACGCGCAGGCTCAGCGGCCATGGCTCACGGGCCCAGCTGCTCCGCGGCATGTGGGATCCTCCCGGACCGGGGCACAAACCCGTGTCCCCTGCATCGGCAGGCGGACTCTCAACCACTGCGCCATCAGGGAAGCCCACCAATCTAGTTTTTATAAGATCCTGAATGTGGTCAAAAGAAGAATATAAAATTAAAACAATTCCCTTTCTTCCACATCTTTCACAGGCAACTTCAGCATTCTTTGGTATTCCTCACTATAACTTAGTCATTATGACAGTTCTTACTGCAATGCCTCAAATTTTCTACTTTTTCCTAGGTATTAGACTCTCTATAATTTATATCATCTGAATATTGCCAGAGCAATCCTTTACAAAGTTTATAGGAATGTTTCTGAAAAATATACAGGTTAAAAGTGAATTTAATTGGGATATAAGATTAAGAAAATGAAAGTAGGCATTTTGAGCTGCTTGGCTGGGAGCTAACAGCAGGCGACTTGTCTTCTTAGGAGTGTTGTGCTTATGACGAGTTAAGTGGAAAATACCCACATTGTTTAGTTTGATTTCTCAGATACAAAGGAATAGAGCTGTGCCCTCCTGTACACCTGCCTTGGTGATGAAGTTCAGTTAAAGTTGTGTGATACGTGGTGTTCTAGAGGTTTCTAAGCACACAGCAGTGGGAGGTGAAAGATTCCACGCCCCCACTCCACACACATTAATATCAACGAGTATTTTTGGAACCTTCGTGACCTGCAACACATTTGGTGAAGTGCCATGGAGGATACTAAGATGTACAAGACGAGGTGTCTACCTGTCCTAAAGTAATTTGTGAGATAGTTCCAGCAATTCATTGGAAAGGCTATGAGGGAGAAAGATGTGTTTCCAGATTCTGAAATAAGTAATGGGCAAAGAAAGTAAGGGGTGAATGATGGTGTGTCATTGTGAGACTAGGCAACTTTTTTTTTTAATTAATTATTTTTGGCTGCGTTGGGTCTTCGTTGCTGCACGCGGGCTTTCTCTAGTTGTGGAGAGCGGGGGCTACTTTTCATTGCGGTGCGCAGGCTTCTCATTGCGGTGGCTCCTCTTGTTGCAGAGCGCGGGCTCTAGGGCGCTCGGGCTTCAGTAGTAGTTGCATGCGGACTCAGTAGCTGTGGCACACAGGCTTAGTTGCTCAGCGGCATATGGGATCCTCCCGGACCAGGGCTCAAACCCGTGTCCCCTGCATTGGCAGGTAGATTCTTAACCACTGCACCACCAGGGAAGTCCTAGGCAACTTTGAAATTGCTGCTTTTACTTTAAACCATACTCATTTTCGTAAGACACTTAAAAGTGAATATTACTCAGCCATAAAAAGAAATGAAATTGAGTTATTTGTAGTGAGGTGGACCTAGAGTCTGTCATACAGAGTGAAGTAAGTCAGAAAGAGAAAAACAAATACCATATGCTAACACATATATATGGAATCTAAAAAAAAAAAAGGTCATGAAGAGCCTAGGGGCAAGACAGGAATAAAGACACAGACCTCCTAGAGAATGGACTTGAGGGTACGGGGAGGGGGAAGGGTAAACTGGGACAAAGTGAGAGAGAGGCATGGACATATATACACTACCAAACGTAAGACAGATAGCTAGTGGGAAGCAGCCGCATAGCACAGGGAGATCAGCTCGGTGCTTTGTGACCACCTAGAGGGGTGGGATAGGGAGGATGGGAGGGAGGGAGATGCAAGAGGGAAGAGATATGGGAACATATGTATACGTATAACTGATTCACTTTGTTATAAAGCAGAAACTAACACACCATTGTAAAGCAGTTATACTCCAATAAAGAGGTTTTATTAAAAAAAAGTGAATATGGAGAAAAATATTTTACAGTCAGATACTTAATGTCTTCCCAGTGTTAAAATGAAACTATTTCTATGATGTTTCATTAGCCTGCTTCATAAGAATGAAAGACTAGGGTCTTTCTTAGTAAACTTGGCTGTTTTATTACGTGAGACTCTGGAATAGCTAAGGCAGTCCCAAGCAAAATCATGCAAAAATGCATATAAACTAGGCGATCATATGAACAGATGTTTTTAAAACTGGATTTCTCTTCACTATCGTATTTTACTTGATTTTTCATGGTTAATTCTTTCTCACGCGCTGTCTCACGCACGCACACACACACACACACACACACACACACACACACACACACAGCCAAAAGGGTTTGTGGTCTGTTACCTTAGCCATGTGAAGAAAGATGGGAATGGGTGGTCTTGTTGGAAAAAGAAAGTGCTGACACCCTCAAATACAAGAAAGCAAAATACCTAAGTGGTGAAAATGTGGCAGGCAGGGTGCAAAGATTCTTGGAATTTTTTTTGCAAGGCTTTGAGCAGCTATGTCTATATTCACAATGATGTTTCTGTCTTGTCAGCATTTTTCCTTTATTTGTGTTGGACTTTATGACATATCTAAGAATAATAAATAATTTATAAGATGCAATAATGGCCTGGTACATTTCTGGCAGATTTTTAAAAAAATTCTTTTCCAGTAACTCATTTGATAAACTCTTGAGTTCTTTTCTCTAGAACATTTCACACAACAATGCTTTGTTTTAAGGGTTGTCTATCAATGAGTTGCAAAGCATTCATTATGTATTCAAGCCTCCTTTTTTTGTCAATCCCTTTCTTGCCTCCTTTTATTTTTCCCATTTAAGTGGCATTTTTCTGGGAGTAATCTGATTCTTTGGGATGTGAAATGAAATGATGCTAGAAAAAAATATTAACTCTTTAGACCCAAAAGGACAATTACAGTCTTTTATAGTAATCTTCACATTTCAAAATGCAATTCCATTGAATACATGTTCTTTATCATTTGCCTACTCATCCCTGCCCAGATGCATGAACATGCACACCTAGTGGCTGGACTGCTCTGCAAAGAAAGAGGAAAACTAAACAGCATTTTCCACATATATTCCTAAGAAATAAGAATGTCTTCTTGTTCTATCAAAGACTTCCTGAATATATATACTTAAGTGGCTGCCCCGGCCATTATCCAAAATTAATGCAGTGTGTGAAGTCTCTCTTCTATTCACTTTTATAAACCTTATGGATAATCCCAAAGTAGGCAGCAGGGGATCAGAGAGGGGTCTCTATTTTTTTTTTTCTTTTTGGTTCTCTATTCTTGATTATTTCCTGCCCTGCCAAGCAGGTAGCTCAGCCTCCTGCTCTTGCGATTAAAATTGTGCTCACATCATACTGTCAGCACATCTAGTGCCAGAGAATGTGTTTCTAGTAGTAGAATTCTAGGTACACTATGTGATGCACATTTCCTGTTCCTTCCTGGACCTCTTTGTAAACAAGGATTTAATTTGCAAACTGACAAACTGTTGTTTGGCTGTGGACCCATGATTTTACATATACGAAGTAACCAGTGTTTATTGTGAATGAGAAAGTCCAGGCAAAAGATGAATGAAGACAGAAAGGAATGGCAGGGCTTATTAAGTGATGCAATTATACTTAAAGATGGGCATGAATCACAGTGATACTAGGGGCCTGGGAAATTAACAGATTCACATCTGAGGACAAAATAATGCAGGAAGAACAGTGAAGAATAGCTCTCTTTTAACACTTACTTGGAGTTTTTCAGAGATCAGTACGTCATCTAGTCAAAGCAAATACTTACTAGTTTCACTCCAGGCATGCAAGCATTCTACACCTCGCTGGAAGGATGAAAATTTCTTTTTCTCACATTTAACCACGCACTCTCTCATGGACACATGAGAACCCAGTAACTGATCTTGAAGTTAGAAGTTTTGACCTGTATTCTAGTTTCTCAACTACTAGAGCATGGACTTGAGGATAAGGGGAGGGGGAAGGGTAAGCTGGAACAAAGTGATAGAGTGGCATGGACATATATACACTACCAAACGTAAAATAGATAGCTAGTGGGAAGCAGCTGCATAGCACAGGGAGATCAGCTCGGTGCTTTGTGACCACCTAGAGGGGTGGGATAGGGAGGGTGGGAGGGAGGGAGATGCAAGAGAGAAGAGATATGGGAACATATGTATATGTATAACTGATTCACTTTGTTATAAAGCAGAAACTAACACACCATTGTAAAGCAATTATACTCCAATAAAGATGTTAAAAACAAAAAACAAAGATGCTATTCGTTCTAAGATGTGATATTGATTAATAACTGCTTCCCCCCAACACAATCAACAGTGACAATATTAAATGTACGTATCAAAAGTAAGAAGTATTCTGACTTCAGAAACATTATAATTAAAAAGTATGCGTCTAAGACTCAAGAATTGGTTGTTAGTATCCAGATACAGAATTTTAACTTGAATGCCCTTGTATTAATGACATGGACCTTATTCACTCATGTAGGCATGCATGCATACACTGGGGCCTTTCTATAGGTAAACCATGCTCTAAATGTTGGAAGTGTTTCAAAAATAAATTAAACTTGATCCCCTTTCCTCAAATACCTTATGGTTTAGAAGAGGACAAAATATATTCTGTTCAGTTCCAAAGTGGAGATGATAAGCACCCCAGTGTGGTTGAGAAAAAAGAATCCTTGAGAAATAAATACCATGTTTTGGGTATTTATCTCAGGGAATCATTGCTTCTAGTTTGGCTGGGGAGGGGAGGGGACTGGATAAGGAAAGTATTCCTGGAGAAAGTGGCGTTTTTTCCCTACCTCTTGAATGATGAGTAGGAGTTTTACACAACTTTTTCAAATAATCTTTAAAAACTAATTCAGGGCTTCCCTGGTGGCGCAGTGGTTGAGAGTCCACCTGCCGATGCAGAGGACACGTGTTCGTGCCCCGGTCTGGGAAGATCCTACATGCCGCGGAGCGGCTGCGCCTGTGAGCCATGGCCACCGAGCCTGCGCGTCCAGAGCCTGTGCTCCGCAACGGGAGAGGCCACAGCAGTGAGAGGCCCGCGTACTGCAACAAAAATATTAATTAATTAATTAATGGTTCAAATTATCTTTAAAAATTAATTTTATCAAATCACAGTGCATTACATGTTTCAGCTTGAACTTTCACACAATTTATCACCGACACTGTTCATAGTTTACACTCGTGTTGTTGACACTGGGCTTCATTTTTATTATGCTATCGTATCATTAGACTAGCTTTGAACCAGCGTTCTTTAAACTCAAATTTACTGAGCACTGGGGTGTGCTAATGCAATGCTCTGGGTAACTGCTATGTGACAAAATCCATGATATGACTCCTGTTCTTCAAAAGACTCGACCTTGATTAGGAATTGTGTCTGTGAATTAAAAACATAACTAATGATACAGGATAATGTGTACTAATAAGAACTAGGAGAATTGGGGAAAATAGTAAATGCCTCAGGAAGGGGAAGGAGAGAAAATTTGTGTTTTCTGGGAAACAATGTCTCATAGACTATATCTTATAAAAAAAGGAAAGAGTGAAAAAGTAGAGAAGAATCAAAACCTCCTAGAAGGACACAGGGTATAAGCTAAAGCACAAAGGAGGGGATTTTCAGTGTCTGGGGATGTAAGCGGATCATCTGGGTTCAAGATATGTTTATGTTGAGGCATTTATAATGAGAGAATTAAATGAAGTTCAGCAATTAGTATTGAGCACTTGCTTTTTTGTCAGGAACCTGACAGACAGAAAAATTTATGACAGACATAAAAACCTGACAGACATAAAAGTCTCTAGGCCCTGGAGACATAAAAATTACTAATATACTATTTTGTTCTTTAACCTCCAATCTATTGGGAATGACTGCCCAGTCAATAGACAATATCGATATCTCAGTATTGATATTATCTTAGGTAATATCAATATCTTAGGTAATATCTTAGGTAATATCTTAGGTAATATCAATATCTTAGGTAATATCAATATCTGAGGTACCCCATGGACAAAGAGGACCTATTGAGGGTCTTGGGTTGGGGAAGATATTTGCAAAGTAGTATTATTGAGAGCAGAGAAGTGAATGCCAGATGTTAGGAAACAGCTATGAAACTCATGCAAAATCCATTTGCAATGTTTATTTCTTTTCCTAACTACTAGATATGAATATTAATATATGAGTAAGATATTCTGTATATAGAATTCTAACTAAATACTACCTTTAAGCTAAACAGCAAGCTTAATGGTCTGTTTACAGCAGATAACTATTATTTATAAACCGACCTGGGTAAAGCTGCCTCTTGGGGGATACATTTTCCATATTTTTGGCTGACATTTCTAGGTCCTTGAGCAGATCTTATTAGCTTGGTGATTTTAATCTCTGCCTTTTAAAAATGAAGGTCTTTGGCTCAGAATTTCTTCAGTTGATTTATACCATCCTTATCCTTTTCATCATGCTGCTATCTCCCCAGTGATATTAAAGAGTGATTATTGGGCTTGATCAACACCACAGGCTCCCTTTTGATTTAACAGTTGAAGATATACATGTTTCAGTGATCAGTTTAAAATGCCTTGTAAACTGTATTTGTATGCTGAGCTCTTGAAACAGAATAAGCAACTTCTTAACCTTGAAAAGAGATTGATGCCACTGTGTTTTCTGTCATTTTAGGCAATATTAATTTTAATGTTTATTGGCCCAACTAAAACTCATTTAGGGTCTAAAAGGAGGCTCTGGAAATGGCAGTATCAGTTCTTTTCTCTGTCTTCTTTTCTGTGTTACATACTCCTAGTTTACAAATAAACTGACATTTATATTAATCAGCTCTCTAGAGCAAACATAGTTGAAGAAGGGCTAATATATCATCCCAAAATTGCTACCTAAGTTCTAACTCCAAAATCCTTATTGCTGCTGACAATAAATGGCTTAAAGAAAAAAGGAAATTTGAGGTTTTCAGTGGTCTGATAACTGTAGGAAAGAAAATGTTCTGCATTTTGAAATACATTCTGAAATAAATTTTTAAATGGCTTTGATGAACCAATAAAGATTAGGCATTATAAAATGCGTATTTACTAATTTTCCCAGGAGGTTATTTTAGATGAATACAACATTGATAAGTCTCAGTTTTGCTCCTGGAATGGCTCCAGAACTCATTGCCCAAGTCTAAGAATGAAAGCAACTGTATAGCAATGACCAAAATACTTACTGCCAGAATCAGGATGATATCCATAGACTTACATAGGCTTCTTTTAAAATAGCCTTAAATTTCAATAGTTTTTCACAAGATGAAATATCATAGCCAAAAGACAAAGAACTTCCTGACAGGATCTGAGAAATGTAAGCTTATACCTACAGGTCGTAATGAAGGTAAGACATGAAGTAGACTGGTCTTCAATCGTTTACAGCACTGAAACCTGGGACTGTCTAATGATTTTAAAGCAAGATGCTTAAAGCTGCAAGAGCTTCCATCAGCCTCTGAAACATCACCATAATTAAATTTCAGGGCTGTGCTCCACAGATCACTGGAACAGATATTAGAGTTGAAAAGGTCTCATTGATATGAATGGCATAAGTCATCTAGATGCCCACTAAGAGATGCCACTTTAAATATCACCCTTTGATTAACTCTGAAAGAAATATATCTACTGGGAGGCAGTGAAGGGCCACCTGAAGGTCTACTGAGAATTAGGTGGTGCTTTTGATGAAAAGATTATAAACAGTAAATCTCAAGACAGGGCAGCAGAGCAAAACACGAAGAGATGGTGTTGTGTATATGTAAATACAAGGTCTGAAGAGAAAACAAGAAAAAAACCACATGCACCAAACTTTAGGAATGCACTGCCACGTCCACCAAGGTTTCCCCGAGCCTTTCTTCAGATGCTATCAGGAGAGACTACTGCTTTATAAAGTGCCACCTAATTCAAAAGACCACTTCCTGCTAAAGCTAAACTTTCAATCTAGCTTCACCTGAACCTGCTTCATGTCATTCTAAGCAGAGGGAAACAGGATCATTGTGAAAACAACACACAGATTAGTGACAGAGTCTTTATTTGAGCTTCAGCAGCACCATTTTTTTCAACTTTTTGAGCTTGAGCAATTTCTCTAAGCTACATGAGCTTCATTTTATATTTGTGAGACAAGCATAATATTCATACCCTTCTTGTGCATCGCGTAAGAATAGGACTTTGAAAACGACAGCGTTATGCTGATTGAGAATTGTTACTATTAAGAATCAGTTTGTACATAAAACAATTCATTCTTATTGAGAATCTATTAACTATAGATATTAGAAATATCAATGAGAATAATTAACAAGTAACTTGATCTTCAACTTTGACAAACGTTCCTAAAGACAGTGTATTTACTCATTTTCAGTTGGGTGGATACCTCAAGGTATATGACTGGGAGTCTCTCTGGAACCCAGGGACCCTGTATCTGAAATTTGCAGCATTTGCCACCAGATGGCGCTGTGTAGCAAGTAAACACCTCTTGCCTCTGCCTCTGGTAGGGAATTGCCTGTGCTCCTTTCAGCACAGGGAAAAATAATTTACGGAAAAATACTCCTGATGGTTATTTGCAAACTGTACACAATAGTTTTAAAGCAATAGAAGTAGAATACTATTGAAAATAACATGTAAACAACCAATATCTAATGCTGTATGTGTGTCTTCTGTGTCTTACCCATCTTTCTGTGATTTTAAGGGAGTGAATGCTTCTGTGGCTAGCTCAGTACCCAGGTTCTCAAGGGTGTCTACCTTGAGTAAAAGTAATTATCTACATTCAAGATAGTCTTGAGTGAATATAATGGAGATATGAACTATGTAGAGTTTGTTGAGTTTTGTTGTTGTTGTTTTTATCTTAGAGGTGTGAATATTTCCCCCATGCCATCTTGTCCTGATTTAAGCCTCGCTCTTTACAGTGCTACTCCAAAGCCTTCAATAATACTATATCTGCTCTGAATTCTCTTAAAGTGGCAACAAATGTGTTACCAAACAGGAAGTGGACAGCATTTTTTAAAAATAACAACAGCTGCCCCAAACTCTTTTCTACCCCCCTCAAAATTTTGACACCCTCACCTCTTTTCTTACTTTCCAGATCTGTCATTTTTTTTTTTTTTTGTCCCTCAGATTATGTCTTGTTTCTTAGGTAAATCTTAGGTTTCTTCTGGTTCTCCTTTCCTAGCTAAACTCCATCAGCAGCATTGCAGAACCTAAGAGGTGAGTGGTGCAACCTTGGATTCTTCTAAGAATGGTATATTTTTGTCCCTAATGAGCAGTCTAAGTAGTTACAGGTAACAAGTAATTACAAAAATCCAAGTGGTTGAATTTTATGGTTAAGAAAGAGCGAGCAAGTCTTGAAGTCATCTGGAAGTGCATTTTCCCCACACTGACAAATCTCACCAATCCTTAAAATGATCAGGAACCAGCTCTTTCTGGACCACCTAAGCTGCAGCGATCACCCGTCTTCTGGACTCTATCACAGTCCTCTATGATATGTTGCTCTACATGGCTCAATATCCTTTAATAAACATATGTTTCAGAAAAGCTAGTTTAATTTATCAATTACTAAAATATAGAGTTTATAATTACATAATAAGGTCATTGGGGCAGTGGTTCAGTAACTCACTTGGAAAACTCATGAACCCTATTTCTCCTTCTACTGGCTCCACATCAGATGTGGTAGCTTGAGCTACCATCTTGGATTATAAGGCAGCTGCTTCTAGCAGGGAAACTGAATAGCAAGAGCCTGGGTTGCTAACACACTGTGGAGAGTCATATCAGCCTTTAACTCTTTGCCTAGATTTTACAAGAGAGAAATAAACTTCAATCTGGTTGTAGTGGGTTGAATTATGACCCCCCAAAAGATAGATCCACATCCTTATCCTTGGAACCTGTGAATGTAACCTTATTTGGAGAAAGAGTCTTTGCAAATATAATTAGAGATGAGATCATCTCAAATGGTCCAGGCGGGCTCTAAATTCAACTCTAAGTGTTCTCATTGCAAACACACAGAGGAGAGACACACAGACCATGGAAGAGAAGGCTCAGAGACATGGAAGAGAAGGGGAGGTGAAGACAGGCGGAAAATTGGAATGATCTAGCTGCAAGGAATGCTGGAGGCCACCACAAGTTGGAAGAGGTAGGAAAGGAATCTCTGTTAGAGCCTCTAGAAAGAGCATGACTCTGCCAACACCTGGATTTTGGACCTCTGGCCTTCAGAACTGTGAGAGAATAAAATTCCATTGTTTACAGTCATGAAGTTTGTGACAATGTTGTACAGCAGTACTAGGAAACACATACCCTTGTTTAAGCTGCTATATTTTGAGTTTTCTCTCACTCATAAAGTAACCTAATCCTAAACAACATTGTCCCAAACTGCATTATAACCATCTTGAAATCAAAGATTGTAGCTTAATTATTTATCTCTCATATGGACTAGAAGAGAAAGTGTGTGTGCATGTGTTATTATTAGTGGTACTATATTTGCATTTCTACCAATTCATAAGGGAATTGGTGTATAGCAGAGACTGCTGGTTTCAAATAAACCTTGGAAGAATTTCAGGAAGAGGTATTATTAATGATCATTATTACTGCCTAGCAAAACATGTAAGCTTAGCAAAAGATGGGTGAAAGTAAAGTAAAACCTAGAGTGATGAATCAAAGTTTTGGATATGCTAATATTTTGATGTCTATTACAAGGTTTGATTTACACTGTGAATGGAATAGATATTTCTCTCAAACTCACCAATACTAAAGACCCAGCATGCTGTCTGCTGTGCTTGTGTTTTACCTGCTTCCTGAGTTAATTTGTTTTCTTCCAGTTTTAGCATCTTGAATACTTCCTCAGTTTTCTATCATGCTCGTTTGTGTTTATTTCGCTTGAACGCTAACACACATGCATGTGTGTGTGTGTGTGTATATATATATATATATATATATATTTGTTTTCATTATAGTACTTAATCAGATATAGAAATAATTAGAGCAACTTGATTGTTTTCAGAATGGAGCATTAGAGGTTTCTGCTGATTTACTGTTATTTATGAAGATCGCATTAACTAGAAGGAACTTTAGAAGATCTGTCTTGGATTCAAACCTTATTATGCTATTGAAGAGCTATGTGTTCCTAGGAAAGCAAATTCACGAGTCAGGGTCTCACTTTCTATATATGTAAGGGAGGAAAAAGTACATATACCCACACCCACACAAATACACACTCATACACACAAAAATGTACAACTGCATATGTTAAGTATATACTGTATGTGTTTTCTACGAACCAGCTACTTTTCATAAATTATATTATTACATTCTTTCCTCTCAGTTCTAAAGGGTAGGCATTCATATACACTATCTCCAGGGCAAACACAGAGCTTTGTTTAAATCATTTGTCCATGGTTGACACCAATAAGTATTAGAAAAAGGATTCAATCCCAGGTCCAACTAACTCCAAAGCATGACATTGCAAATTTATTCTTAAAATTTTCTCTTGGAAAAACTTCCTTGATCTACCATTTTGTATAAATATAAGCTATGACAAACTTAATATTACTAGATAATTCTTGGCTTTTCTACTCTAAATTTGTTCTTTATCACTGTCCCTGTTTCACATTTTACCAATTTAATTCTCTAAAAATTCTTGGGGCTTATCCTATTACTACTTATCCCTCATTAAAAAATGTAGAATACAAAATTTAATGAACGTTGCCTAAAGCTTGTGATTTTAAACACGGACAAAAATTAGCTTACATTGGTATTTTCTAATATATTTTACTTTTAAGACCATCTGGGCATTTAAAATCTATCAAAAATGTAATACTGATTTAATAACTTCCTTCTAAGATTACCCTTCATGATGACAGGATAAAACTTGGGGCCCATTATTTTCTGAAAGTGGATCAGTCTTGAAGTGCTAGAGATCTTATTTCAATGAAAAGTGCTGCTTAATTCAAGCTCCACCCATCATTCCCCAAATTGTCTACATCTAGGAGCAGCTAGGTAGCTAGAAACTTCCATGAAATTAGAAAAATGAACTCCATTCACTTTTTCTAGGAATGGAGAAGAAGTCCTGTGGTGGACAAAAAGTTACGGCAAGTATTTCGGATGTCCCTTTCCCTTGGGAACATCTCTTTTGAGCACTTCAGAAAATGCACATTATCAAATGCCAGCTATTTGAAGGGCATTCATTTCCCTTTTGATGGTATTGAATGTAACAGATACAATGCTATTGAAAGTCTACATTAATATCTAAACTGTCAAGAGATCCAGGAGTTCAGCTGTCAGGCCAATAATGGACATACAGTGTACAAACGTTTGAATCCATTTACATTTAAAAAAATAATTTCTTGTGCCAGTCTAGATGAATAGAAAAAGTGCACTGGACAACACTCAAACCCTTTACATAAATAACACATTGAAAGGGTTAAACCCATGAAAAAGTAGAAAGGAAATTAATAACAAATAAGAGGAGTTCACCCAATGTGCAGCTATTTCTACACAGCCCAAGGTGGTTTATTGGAAGGACCAATAGTTGTCTGGATAACAAGGAGCTCTCTTTGCCCTGGTGCCAAGCCAGTCCTAAGGAGGGCTCTTCAGGGGGTGCATTCATTCTTCAAGGCATTAGGAACTCATTTCATATCCTAAAATGGACTCATTATTTTCTAAAAGCAATGCTACAGCCCACCTAAAAAGTCTTTCATACCAAATCCCACAGTTTAAACTAATTAAATTCTGCATTGTTTAGTTGAATGCACATCATTAAAGTCTTTTTTCTTCCTTGGGGGTGTGCTGAATTCAAATAAAAACAATGCCTTGTATTTGTAAAGAACTTGACTTACAGAGCATTTTCCCCTTTATTCTGTTGCTTGATCCTTAAAACAAGTATATGAAGTTGTCTGCATGGCTGACAACTCCACCGCAAACTGAGACAAATGCAAGGGCAAATCTGTCTTCTTCCCCATCATTGGTGGAGGGCCAGGTGCGATAGTGCAGTCAACACCCAACACTCACTGTGTGCTGGGCACCACTGCAACCATTTGTAAGAACCCACTCCTTTAATGCTCAGAGCCTTCCTAAGAGGCAGATCCTATTGTTTTCCTCATTTTACAGATGAGGAAAGTAAGGGGAAAAGGCGCTGAGTACCTTGCCGGATATCATGCGTGGGAGGTTGTGGACCCACGACGTTTTACCACGGTAGGAGTGTTCCCCGTGGTGGGACACGAACCTAGCCGGCATTTGTGAAGCAACGCAGGGAGGTGGTGAACAGGCGCAGTATTAATACCCGCAGTTTAGAGATCAGAGCACCAAGGCTCAGAGTGTAATTTCCACAGTCACACAGCTGGGAGCTAAACCAGGTCGCTTGATTCTACCCGATAGTTTTCCACTGTATCTTTTCTGCCTTTCTCTCCTGGTTCATCTATGAGCCACCTTTTTTATTGTTTTGTTTTGTTTCTGGTGCTTTCACTTGTGAGTCCTATTCAGCTCATTATGGCCCAGACCCGATACACTGGGTTGTTATTCTACGTGGCTAATGCTGACCTCCTCAGACACCAGAGTCACTCACAGTCCCCTCAGCACAGAACATCATTCTTCATTCTTTCCAAGTACATTAGAATAGATCCAATGCTAGGATCTCAAAGCCTCTCTCATTTGACACTGTATCTTTAACTCAATTTGATGTTGCCTGGGAACAAGAAATTATCACTTCCTAAAAATAAATTGAAATTTAAAAAAATGCTTAGGAAACTGTTTGTTAATATTTCCATTCAAAAGGAATTTTTTTAAATTTCCAAATAAATTCAGCAATGAGAACGCCTACTGCACAGGATCCCTCACTGGGAGTTAGCAGAACATTTTCTAAGACAGTTTGAGTTTGGTTTGTGGGGAGGGTGGAAGCTCTTTCCCTATCTGTACATATTCACAGTCATATAATGGAATTCTTTAGCCTACTTCTACTGAATAAATGGAGACCTGCACTCAGAATGATGCAGGTTACATTATAACTATATTTGGAGGAAAGCTTTGATAGGACAAGTTTTCCCCAGCCAACGGAGACGCAGACCAACCTCCTGGCCTCTGGCATCTTCTTCTCCCAAATGAGGGTCATGGTGCTTCTGTACACACATGCCCATTAGCAGAGATGCACAGCACAAAGGAGAATTAGAATTTTGGCCTCAGAATGACTGTTGATAAAGACTTAATAATTCAATCATTTGTCACAGGTCTGGCCTGAATGAAGAATGATGGTCTATAGGTAGCAAGTTTCAATGTTTGAAGGGCAGCGACCACATTCAATGTTTTCTGTTTTTTCCTCTGTAGCAAAATGTGAACAGAGACCAACAATGACTGGTTTCAAAGTCCCAATTCTCAAAGGGAAGCAAAGACAAAATTCATTTTCCCCAACTATCATCTTAGACTCCCAAGAAGACACTGAAGACCTGGCCTGGGGACATTTCATGTTATGGGGAAGATATCACAGAACAAGACACAGGAACAGAGTGTGGTCCTCATGGATGGAAAGGGGCCCCTGGCTCTCTCACTCTATGACATCCTGAATCTAATGTCAGCACCTGCTCCTCCTGTCAGAGGTGATGAAAACTTAACCAGAGTTGTTTCCGTGGAGTCTTGTGGACAAACTCTGGATTGGGGTGAGCAGACGCAGGGCAATGAGGAAAAGGACACAGTGCGCATAGACACCTCTTTGGAGGGTTTTTGCTATAAAGGGGAGCAAATGAATGAGCAAGAGTTAGCGGGGCCCCTGGGGGGAAGTGAGTTCTGCTTGTTTTATTTTGTAGTTTAGATTGGAGATAATGCAGCTTGTTTGTATGCTGATAACATTAGCCTGGAAGAGATGAGACAGGTGAGAGAGAGAGATGAGAGAGAGATAGGTGATAAAAGAAGGAAGGAGCAGAAGCCTTGAGAAGGTGAGAAGGAATGGAATCCGGTGCAGCTTGGAAAAGGTGGTGTTAGATGTGCTCAGGGACAGGAAGCAGGTGACCATTTTTAACCAGAGGTGTGAAGGGGATGGGGACAGACCTATACATAGATGCACTGCTAACTGGTGCTCGGGCCTAGTTCCCCAGTCATGGAGTTAGTTCTTCCCATGAATTGCTTTGCTTCTGGCCACCCCAGGTCAACAACTCTCCTTGTTCTGCCTGGTCTTGGGACCCTCCTACCCTGGCATCACCTGTGACACCAGGAGCAGGGGCTGATCTCAGATGCAGGATGGCAAAGAATTTGAAAGAACAAGGAAGCCCTTCTTGACCAGGATGCCGAGACTGTTCCTGAGTCTCTCTTTTGTTCTGGAATATCTTTCCCATAACAGAAAATGTCCTCAGGCTCTATTGTCAGTGTTTTCAGTGGTGTCCATGTTGCCAAATCCAATGGTCCACTCCCAGCCTCTCTTAGTCTCTCCCACAATATTTGACACAGCTGTTTACTTTCTCTACTTGGGCACACTTCTTCCCTTGGCCTTTGGAAGACAGCACCCACCTAGTTTTTCTTCTATCCTACTGACTTCTTTTTCTTCTTGACTGGTTCCCTCTTCCTTCTGAATGCTGGAGGACTCAAGCCTTGGTCCATTTCCTCTCATTGGTTTCCTTCCTTTCCTCTCTCTTCTGTTTCCCTGTGTATATATAGTCCCTTCAGCATCCATGCCCACAGCCTGGGTTGGTAATGACACTTGCATGGAAATGAGAGGTATAAAGAAAAGGGAGTTGTATTCATTTTCAGCATGTCACATTGGGTGATTCCAGGGCACAGGCCAACTGTGACATGGCCTCGGAAGATCCAGGCAGTTGAAGTAACATGGTTTCCCAACATAAATATTGAACTAACATTGTAGAGGAAAGTTAGAACCCTAATTATTACCCACTGTGTCTCATTTACTGAGGGCAAGGCTGTCCACCCAAACTTTGTTTGATGGACACCAAGTGTTTTACAAACTTAAGAGTAGCTTTTTGGAAACATACACTTTGATATATTTTCCTTTAGATCTTTTGTGTGACAGGATTCAGATATTACTTAGAAATCCTGTGTTTCATCAGTGAACATACACACGGTACGGCAAGGAGATAACATAGATACCCAGTTCTACTTTATTTTTTTAAGTAAGGGTGGATTTATCAGGCAATTTCTTATAAATTTTTGCAATGATTAAATAACACATTTATACTTAACTTAGAGTATCAAAAGAAAGATAAGGACCTAAGAAGTCTTATTATAAAGAATGCACAGATAGTGAGCTGATTTTAATTTTATTCATAATTTTCCGAACTGTGTATTCACACTCTCTTCAGGGATGCTAACTTGTCACAAAATAGGTTCATTTGAATTTCATTATCCATTACCTACCTTCTGAAACCTACATAAATTAGCTCCAAAATAGTCAAAAGGCTAGAAGTCATGAAGAAGAAGATAAAGAGACTACAGGATTGAGTAATCCCTGAGTAGGGTTAAAGATGCTCTGTGACCTGAGACCAGTTTAGGGGAGAGGTAACTTCCCTGCACCTGACATACCCACACCAGTGGAATAACAAAGCATCCATTGAAGGGATGGGTAACATGGAACAAAGCCAGTATTTTCTAAGCTCTGTGGTCTGGAGGTAAGGAAATGGGATGAGATGAACTATGGCCTTTCTTGGTGAGATTTCAAAAGAGTAAAAATACTTTGCATAAAAACCATAGAGAGAGATAGCTTTGTGTGTTGGTAGAGCATGGATTTTAGACACAGACTGCTTAATCTTACACACCAACCTTGCCACTCATCGGCTGTGTGACCTTGAGCCATTTAGTTAACCTCTCTGTGCCTCACTTTCCTTATCTATAAAATGAGCATAAGAACAGCACCTACTCTATAGGGCTGTTATAAGGATTAAGGAATTAATAGAGGGTTTTTCAACACTGGTGCTATTGATATTTTTGGCCAGATTAATTCTTGGTTTGGGGAGAGCGGCTGTCCTGTGCATTACAGAATGTTTAGCATCATCTCTGACTTTTACCCACTAGATGAAGTAACAATACCCCATCTCGAATTGTGACAACCAAAATTATTTCCAGATGTTGCCCCTGGCTGAGAACCACTGAGTTACCATTTGTAAAATTCTTAGAGTAGTGCTCCGTATATAGTTAGTGCTATACAAATATTTGTCAAATAAAACTACTAATAAACTGCTAGCAGCATTGCAAAAGTAAGTGATAAAAATAAGGCATAGGGAGGGGCTAGATATAAGCAACAGGCAGAAAAAAATAAGGTGTTTGTCTTCCTCAATTCATGCATTCCACCCTTCACAAATGATAAAGACATGATTTATTTAGAAATAATTGCCTAGGGATCAATCTCTCAAACCTATGACCGCTGTTAGCATTGGAACTTCTCCTAAAGCCACCCACAGTTCTTGATTCCTTTATACCACACTCTTTCTCTTCCATCCAGGTGCCTGCTTGCTGTATCATCCAACTTGCCTTGGTGAATGTCCCGTTATCTTCATGCAGCAACTCTGTAGAATCTCACCTTTTGAATAAGTTGCACTTCCTCTTATGTGTAAGGTCACTTTGTTCCACTCTGTGGAGGTAAATGCAGAATCCCCAAATCTAGTGTCTCGGGGGCAAAGAAGCTCATCAGAAATGGCAGAAGTGGGTCCAGGGTGGACCGTGGTGAACTGAAAAGGCATGCCTGTCAGAAGGGACCACCATTGAGCTCCAGCAGCCCCCAGCATTGGGGACGTGGGCCCTGAATCCAAGTCTTCTCCCTAGAACCTAGAGAACTTGTGGGACACAACTTGGTAGTGCATCAAACAAGGAGGTGAGGTTTTTCCAGCACTTTTTTAATTGAATTTTCAGAGAATTGTAGACTTGACACCAGCATGTTTTGAAACTTTGAAGCAACTGTGTGGGGCATTTCGAATAAATGTGCAAAGATAATTCTACTACTATTTTCCATATGCCCATGTAGTCCTCTATTCCTGATAAAATAACTAAGGAGTAAGTAGCATTTAACTAATGCTTAAAACCTAGAACTCAGAGAAGCCAAGGTACTGACCTGCAGAGACATATTGCTTGCTTTGATACAACCGATTTTTTTTAACCAATATTTTAACTTTGGGTTTTGGGGTAGGGCATATTGATTTAGAAATTACATTAAACTACACTATAGCATTTTAAATAATAAAGGCATAGCCTGCCTAATAGTCTTTCACTAGAAGGAGTTCCATTAATTTTGAATAGATTGATAGTAACTAATTGTGCAGAACTAATGGTTAAATAAAGCCAAAATAAGCAATTCAATTACACTTTGGCAATTCAATTACACTTTGATTTTAGACTTTGCCATTCATGTAAGATCTCACAGTCAATAACTCTGGCCACGCCTTCTCCACTTGCCACCAAGCAATTCTGTAACCTTGTAATTGTCATGTTCCATGAATCTAAATCTCAAAGAGAGAATAAGATAAACTCTATTATCATTTTGATAATATTTATTGAGCGTGTACTAGATACCAAGGATTGTACTATATACTTCAGGTAAATGGTTAAATCTCACAACAACTTGTGAGATAGGCATTATAGTTTTATAACCTATAAGGGAAAAGAATCTGAAAAAAAAATAGATATATATGTATGTATAACTGAATCACTTTGCTGTATACCTGAAACTAACACAACATTGTAAATCAACTATACTTCGTTAAAATTAATTAATTAATTAATTAATTGAAACAATTTTTACAAGTGAGAAAATTCAAGCTCAAAGAGGTAGATTATCTTGCCCCATACTATCATCTGCTAAGTTGTGGGAATTATTTTTAGGTCAAAAATTTTCCTACTATGCAGAACTAAATTTCTTCTTAAAGTTAGAATAAACACAATGTTGGAATGTTAGTAAAAAAAAAAAAGAGGCAATATACTAGGTGTATGTGTGCTTATACGTATTTAATTTATATATGTAAATTTGTCTGTAGGCTACATAAAAGAAAATGTGTGACAATCACACAGAAAAGCCCAGAGTTACTACCATCATAGAAGATAGATCGTTCACACAGATAAGATTTAGCACCATCCAGGAACAGGAAGTTCAGAAGTAAACAAAATAGAAGTCCTGCCTTTAGAGAACCCATGTTTTAGTGAGGGAGCAAAGCAGTGCCAGAAAAATCAAAGAAAAGGACTGAAACTTACAAAGTCAATCTCTTTAGCCAAATTTACCTAAGAATGTCACCAATTTAAGAAAGGATTGGATTGGATGCTGAAGTTGGAACCAGTGTTCATTAGTAATTGAACCTAAGTGAAGCACATGGAGTTCTCAACTCACAGCTACCTCTTTGTGGTTTAAGATTTAGTAAAGATTCATTCTATTATTTTTATAAACAGGAGCTTAAATCATAGGGCAACTGAAAATTGCCCTTAGGATTCTGGTACACAGAATGAACACACTAGATTAGAAACACTCCTTACATAATAACACCTTAGCAGCAATCAATCTCTTCTAGAGGCCAAAGGAAAAATAAAAAATACATGCAAATATACATATAGTTGTAACTAAAGGGAGTAAAAGGAAACATACACTGACATACAAACACACTTGATTTATGGGCAAAGAATAATTCCCACTTGTACAGAGACAACATAAATTGGAGCATGCTCAAAGTCTATGATTTTGAAAATTGATGGCTCTCTGCAAGACTTCTACTGGATCCTATTTTAAACTTTATGGACTTTTAACCTCCCTCTGGTGACATACCATTGCCCATGGAACTGTGCTCCCTGGAACAAGAGAAAGTGACACAGCCACTTCTCCTATCCATCTCAGTAATATGGTCACTTTCAAACCTAATTACAAGCACCTAAATGTCAGCTCTGTTAAACATTTCACTTCTAATCATTGTAATCACTGTTAATAAGTTCATTTTGTATAAAGAAAGGGAAGAGAAAATGACTTGTCAGGTCCTGGTAGTCTCTGGGCAAAAAGACATGTAAAACTTTATGAATATTCATGAGTTGAGTTTGACTAATTGAGATCCTTTACATTCTGTAATTATGTTAAAATATACTGTTTTGAGGAATATACATGTACTCTGGGTCCTATGGGTTTTTTCAAAGATGGTGAAGGCAGTTTGAATTAATGAACAAATACCCTATAAATGACCCTCCTTGTAGGTATATTTGGTTTTAAAATTTGAGTCCTTGACTCAAGGGAGTATATCAATAAAAAATATTACCTGTTTGTCTTCAATTCAAGTATATCCCAGTGTGTAATTTTATTGGAGATTCAACCAATAGCATTGCCAAGTGATCTTTAGGTTTTAGTATATTTAGACAGTGATCTGGGGCTAGCAGACAAACTGAAACTTATAACACCATCCTGCAGCTTATCAAACAGACACTAGATGAAACTGACTGTTGGAGGGCCTGAGGCCTAGGGGAACGACAGGAAATTAAAAACAGAAAGGGGGTAGGAGAAACGAATATGGATAGAAGATATGGTGAGACTAATAGACTTGCGATGCTAACTCCACCCCAAAATGTGTACTATTTCAGTAGTATTAAATAGCACATATATTGTCAATAAGGAAATGAAGTATTAAAACTAAATCCATTATTCATAAATAAACATTTTTGTATTATGATTTATGTATCTGTCTTTCTCCATTAGATGGTGGGCAGGGACAATGTCTTCTTCATCTTTGTGTCTTGAGGGTTTAATTATAAGTGCTCAATATGTGTTAGTTTAAGAAAACAATACACCTAACTGTATATCTTCCACCCTTTGCATAGAGTGCTGAGAAAACATTGGAGCATGCCTTCCTAAGTCATAAACCAACCATCAGCCTCATAACCCATATAAAGAGAGCCTCCTCCCAGCGTACCAGCCCACAGTTTTCAGAAGGATTCTTTGGAAGATATCTGAGGAAAAAAACCCTTGAGAGTTATGTTTGCATTGGAGCACAACATTATGAAGAAATGAGTGAGAAGTAATCTGTTTTAGACCCAACTGGGTAATATACTCAAGAGTGAGTTCAAAGAAATATTTATTTCTGCAAGGATTCCGCTTTAGAAGAATGCAATTTATTGATCTTTGCTCTTTTGACTGGGCTTCCATACAGAGATCCTTGCATCCAACATCTTGTCTCTTTGTGACTCCTACCAATAGTTTTCAAAACTAACACAAAATACAAATGTAGGTCAGATATATCTGCAAGGGCATGTGTGGGTCATCAAAGTCCAGAATGTATAGAAAAATCACAGTTGGGGACAAACTGAGATCAATACTTGAATTAATAGCAGAAGATATCAAATCTGACTATAGCACATCATGAAAAAAGGGGGAAAAAAAAAAAGAGTGAGGATTGCTCTGGCCTCAGAGCCAGCTGGGAGTGAACAAGGAGAAACCAGGCAAAATTCCTGGAATCATGGGCTGCTTATTGGGATTTTTTTTCACTCACAGATGCACTTTCTGTAATATTAAAAAGGAATCTGTTTTCCATGGCAGAGTTGAAGTGATCTCTGACCCCCTGGAGATTTTTCTTCCCTAATAGCTTGGAAGGTGAACCAAAGCACTGACTCAGATGCACATGGAAAAATCAAGTCCAATTATTTCTACCACTTATATCACTGAAATATGGAAACAGCATAGAGTCCCTACACAAACATTAAACTTTGAGAAACATAGCGTGTGAGACTTAAGGTTCATTATAAATTTCTTCTATGCCCACCAATTTATTTTCATTAAGCTCACTCTCAATTTCACTTAAAGAGGGGAAAAAAAAAGAAAAAAATAACTCAAGTAGGTTGAATGTGGTGCCAATATACAATCCAGTTTTTGGACAAATAGACAAGCAAGTTTTTAACCTTCTGGAAATGAGGTGGCTTACACCTTCCAAATATATCCCTCACATCAGGCTTCCTGAATAACATCACTAATATACATTGTTTGGATGGATAAAGAAATCTTCCAATGAGTGAGCCTTAGACAATGTTAAATAGCAAGATGGCTGCTCTGTAAAGAGGACCTTGAGACACAATCAATGCAGGAATGAAGGGATGCAGGATGCAGCACACCTGAGACTGTGGCAGCAGGACCCTTAAGCACCTGATCTGTGAAATCATGGAGCAGGAATGCCCTGGGCAGAGACAGAAATTGCCTCACAAAGAGAAAAGAAATGCAACACAATGAAGAAAGGGAGATACCTACAGAAAAAACACAGAAACTGGGGAAGAAGGATGGGAACAAATCTTTACTGAGTTCCTGTCATGAACCTGGAACTACACCACTTATTGTTCAAATGCCATCCTATGATGTACTAATAACACAAATCACCATTAGTGGTTTCCTATGTCCCAGGCATGAAGTTAATAGCTTTACATACCTTATCTCTTGGAATCCTCCCAACAGCTCTCTTGCATATGAGGAAACAACATAGAGAGTGCAAGTATCTTGCCCAAGGCTATGCAAGAAGTAAATGATGCAGGTGGGATTTGATCTCAGGTCTCTGACTCCGAAGTAGATATTTCTGCAGTGTCTTCCTATGTGGCCAAGAGGCAGAGTCATACCTAAGAAATGAACCCTGAAAATGGTTGAAACCATCAAAAACTCATTATCAGTTCTTTAGAACAAACAATGTGTACATCAACAGAGATAACATCTTACAGTTTTCTATAGTAAGTGGCAGTGACATGCATCTATATGCCTGTTTTTGTCTAGCATACGAATTCCAACCCTCCTAATCAGTCACCAACTTGCTTTGCTTCCTAAAGGACCTCAACTTTGAGTCAACTCTAGAACACTTGCATTGGACTCATTCCGAGTTAGCACAGTTTTCCTCACCCACCCCACTTGTCACCCACAGTATGCACTTGCGAGATGTCTGGCCAGGTTTAGGGGTACAACTAGTGAATGTACAGTACGTTGGTTTTTCTCTCTGAGTCCTTTTTCCTGGTTTCTATGGGGAAAGAGCCCGTGCTTTTGGCCTTATTAGCTCCACACCAACTGAGCTCACTGACCCAGATAAATATTGTCTATTTGACATGTGCTAGAGAATAATAAATATGCAAAGCTATGGACTCTGCTCTCAAGGATTGGTATTCATGGAGAGAATCAGAGATTAGAATAAGCCCCGGCACCCGATAGTCCCAGACTTCCCCAAAATATCATTCTTACTTGCCTTTTGCCTATACTGTAGGATTTATTTTCTGTGGTTTGAAGATTCTAATAATGGTTTGGTGAAGCTAAGGTTAAAATTAGTTTTCATTTCCTGCCCACACAGCAACTGATGGCAGGGAATTTATCCTGGGAGCGTGCTGCACAGTGGGAGAAGCTGGCTCAGGAAGTGCCTGAGGTAATCTGGGAAATGGAAAATGCCTGTGATGATAATTGAAAGGCAACTATAGATCACTGTGATCATAAAAAAATCCTCTTCCTGTCCAAACACAGGGCAAGAAGGGCTAGAAGACAGGAGCTCGCAACTATAGGGGAAAAGATGGGAGAAAAGTTTGTTACATAAAATGCTGCTGGTGTGGTCGCCATAGGGAGTAGATGCTCAGTGAGAAAGATGACAAGGGGCCAATCTTCTTCAAAAGAAAAATCCAACTATTGTTATAGATTTTCCATAAACGATATCTTTTCCTAGTGTAACTTATTCATCTGGAAGCATAAAAACCATGTCACTTTTCTTCTTGCCTTATGAGACTTCTATTTCATTTCTTTTACTCAGGAGAATTTGTAACTTAAGAAAAGTTAGAACGCTTCTAATTAACCTGCTTTGTTCATCATTCAAGGGATGTCACTGCCAAGGCCTTCATTTTGACTTAATAATGAAACCATTGAAGTTCCAGGAATAATGCAAGGAGTTAAAAATGTAAAGAATGGCTGAGTAATATTCCATTGTATATATTTGTGACCACCTAGAGGGGTGGGATAGGGAGGGTGGGAGGGAGGGAGACGCAAGAGGGAAGAGATATGGGGATATATGTATATGTATAAATGATTCACTTTGTTATAAAGCAGAAACTAACATACCATTGTAAAGCAATTATACTCCAATAAAGATGTTAAAAAAAAATGTAAAGAGTGCCACCAAAAGTGATTTGCTTCCATTGGACTCTTTTTGTATATGGCCTGGATAACCACTGGAAATATGTTTGTATGTAGGTAATTTTGTAATAGTTTTCCCTTCTTTTTTTTTTTTTTTTTGCGGTACGCGGGCCTCTCACTGTTGCGGCCTCTCCCGTTGCGGAGCACAGGCTCCGGACTCGCAGCGCAGGCTCAGCGGCCATGGCTCACGGACCCAGCCGCTCCGCGGCATGTGGGATCTTCCCAGACCGCGGCACGAACCCGCGTCCCCTGCATCGGCAGGCAGACTCTCAACCACTGTGCCACCAGGGAAGCCCAGTTTTCCATTTTTAGAAGAAATGTGTTTCTTTTTGTTAAGAAAGGGGTGATATGAATGCTAAAATTTGTGTTTTTCAAGCTCAGAATACTAAAATGCAGCAAAAAAATTATGAAAAGCGTAAGTCATCTGATATTTCAGAGTTGCTTGGTGTGTGAGATAGCAAAAGTGTCAGTCACCATACACTGAAATGCATTTTAATAGTCATTTTCACTTAATGTAAAATTCTGGTGTCATGAAACTGTTTAGCAGGTAGGAGACCACAAGATGTGGTTCTCTGACTGTTGTGTTGCTAATCATATAGCAGCTAGGAAACAAACAGGCATTTGACAAAGGTTCTTTATCTTGGCAAGTTTATGAGCAACTCATCTCAAACTAAAGCACTATAGCCCGCTACTACAGAGACAGACAAGGTTTAAAATGTTGAAGGCAGCACTTTCCCCCTTAGTACGCTAAGCTCTTCTTGGTTGACAATAACTTAACCCGCAAGTTTCTGTGCTTCCATGCATGTCTTTACTTGTGTTCTGCTGGTAGGTTTAGGAAGATCCAGTCTCTGCATATTCGGGGGCCAGGGGCAGTACTTGTTCCTTTGAGCCTCAAGGAACACTTTAGGGAGGATTATCAGAAAATGGCTTGCAAATTGCTCTGGAGCAAGTGGTGGTGTTTTCTTCCTTTCATTCTGGTAACCTCTTCCAAATGACTGTCACATTTGCCCAGAGTACCCTGGAAGGACCGGAGTGGGGTATTGGGCAGTGCTCAAGCTCAGAACTCTGAGCTAGACCACGTTAGTTCCTGAACCAAAGGTAGGGTAGCACGTGCATCTTTTTCACCCTAGAAGTCAAGGAATAACTTCCACAAATGTGTACAGGTGACTGATTAGATGAAACACCCACCTTTGGCTACCTGCTAGAATTGGAGCAGACCCTTGCCCCACACACCAAAAATGGGACAGCATGTAGGTGAGGAGAGAGTAAAGGTTGAGGTGGCCAATACAGCCCATCACTAGCAAGCAAACTATAGGCTACAAGTATCCTGAGCTGCCATGGCTACTTCTTCATGTTGCAGATGTTGATTATTTGGACCATGGAGGGGTAGGAAAAAATGCTTTCCCTCAGCTCTTACGTGCAGATATTCCGGTAGCCTGGTGATTTGGGCTTTTACCTCAGTGCCAAGATAGAGCTGGCGATACTAACAAGTGAGAGCTCAAAGTCATCAGTAACAAGCTGATGTTTAAAGAAATAGTCTAACAGTTTAAAGCATAGCTTGAGTTCAACATATGTATCATGTAGTGTTGAAATCAGCTGTTATAAAAACTTGATGAGCAATAGGATGAGTAAAATTGGTGATTATCATTCTCATGTAGTAGAAAGTTCAGAGGTAGGAGTTTCAGGGCTGGTTTGATTGTTCAAAGATTTTATCAAAGACCTGGGCTCCTTCTAACATCCTTATATCTTTTTGGTTGCAAGATGGCTATTGAACTTATGAGACATCCCAGTAGGGATGTCTTTTTTTGTCCCAGTAGGAAGAAGGAAGATAGACAAAGGGCAAAAGATCAAGGATGAAAGTCTTCTTTTTGTGAAGTTTTGCATTTTTGTTTGAGAAGGAAAGCCCTCCCTAGGGACTTGTGCTTACATCTCCCTGATCAGGATTATTTCACAGAATTATGCCACCTCTAGAGGAAGGAAAGCTGATAGCTATCATATATATTGTATATAGCTAGCATCTATCATATATATTATACAGGAAAATGAAGAATTAAAGTGTTGCAAAGATTGTTGAATGAGCTGACCACAAAAAAAATACAGAGGGAGAGACCAAACTGAAAACATCAAGCACAGGACATGAAAGACCACCTATAACTATAAGATAACCAAGTAAGACAAAATAGAAACTGATTAACCTTATGATGACCTAATGATCTTGATTTATGTAAAGCAGACTCTTCATGAAAAGTACATATTGTACCTTAATAATAATCAGTAGCAGCATACTACAAAGATGACCTAAGAAGATCTGATTTCACTTTTCCTTTTTGTAATTTAGACACAGTCTCTCCTCCCTAAATTATTTCTGCTTGCTTGTCCTCTGTTGTTCTCATAACCATATGCCATCATACCTTGAGTTCTCTGTAAAACACTATAAAATTTCTAGGGCAACTAAAGTTCTGATTTGTGCATGCTTCATATGCAGTGCTCATAGATGAATGAGGTTTGCCTAGAAAACCTCAATAGCATCATTGATCCAGTTACCGAGAAGCTGAAACTATTTGCAAGGTATATCTCATCACAGAGCTAGGTACAAAGTACAAAAGACACGGTCGACCAGCAGATGCTGGAAATTAGTGGGCATATTCACTAAGGAGGGACAAGCACCATGCTGTGTGTGGGAAGAGGCAGATTCAGTTTCAAGCAATTTGAGGAATCCAGTCCTGATTCCATACAGCAGTAGTTCTCAAAGTATGCTTCCTGGATAAACACCAACAGTGACTCCTGGATATTGTTGGAAATGCAAACTTAGTCCTGCCTTGGGGTAGGGGTTCAGAGAAGGCCCCCACTCAACAGAAAGTTTAGCAAGAGCTAAGTATTTGTGGTGTCTGAGGTGAGCGGAAGGTAGTAAAAGGAACTTGGGTAAAAGTTTTGAGACTTGGTGTCATTGACAAAGCCAAAGCTTAATTATTCTATGATGAGCAGAGTTTAGAAAGGGGCTACTAACAATGGCGACTGGCAGCCATTTCCCATGACGATGGGATTAAAGCTTCTTGAATTTCCCCTAAACAATTCTGGCAGCATATTAGAATCACTTGCGTCATGGGTTTTAGAAACCCAAACCAACTAAATCAGAATTTCTGAGGGAGGTTCCCAGGCTTTGATAATTTTAAGAAGCTCGCCAAGTGGTTCAAATGTGCTACGGAGGTTGAACACCACTGCCCAGGGACTCTCTAGGTGAGAATCAATTACGTCAGTGTGAGGAAGTTCAGAGCTATGGAGACAGGGCATTATAACACGGAGCTAAATGATTATCGTTTTCTCATCTGAAACTGGATAGAATGATAGCACCTGCCTGATGCATGCCAGAGATAATATATAAAGAACACTTAGAGGAGTTTCTGGCACAAAATATATATTCAATAAATGTTTGTCAGTCCCCCCTTCTTATAATAATGTAGGCTCCATAGGAATGGGGACAGTTTGTGACACTAACCACAGCACCAAGTCCATCATAAAGAATCAACAAAGAATGAATTTTTGTTAAATAAACACATGGGTATTTCAACTTTGGGGGATTAAACATGAAAGTTAAGTGTATTCTCACCCTTCCATTATCACGGAGATGGAGTAAAGACAGCTGAGCTCAAGTTCATAAAACCTATTTTTTTGTGCTTCTTAAAAAATTTTTGTCTAAAACAGTGCTGTCAATGCAGTAGCCACTAGCCACATGTGGATATTGAATCTTGAAATGTGGCTAGTCCAACTTGAAATGTGCTAGAAGTATAAAATACACAAAGGATTTTGTAGGCTTAGTATGAAAAAAGAATGTAAAATATCTGATTAATAATTTTAAAATTGATTATACTTGAAATGATACTATTTTGCACGTTGGATTAAATAAAATACATTATTAAAATGTTTCTTCTGTTTCTTCTCCTTTGTTAAAAAAATGGTACCAGAAAAAAAATATTTTTAATTATTTTATTTTTGGCTCTGTTGGGTCTTCATTGCTACACGCAGGCTTTCTCTAGTTGCGGTGAGCAGGGGCTGCTCTTTGTTTTGGTGTGTGGGCTTACTGTGTTGGCTTCTCTTGTTGCGGTGGCTTCTCTTGTTGCAGAACACAGGCTCTACGTGCACAGGCTTCAGTAGTTGTGGCTCGTGGGTTCTAGAGCGCAGGCTCAGTAGTTGTGGCGCACGGGCTTAGTTGCTCCGTGTCATGTGGGATCTTCCTGGACCAGAGCTCGAACCCGTGTCCCCTGCATTGGCGGGCGGATTCTTAACCACTGAGCCACCAGGGGAGCCCCAGGAAAGTTTTATATCACATATGTGGCTTGCATTTTTGGCTTATATTTCTGTTGGACAGTTCTGGGCTACAAGTAGACAGCACTATAAGGTTTCTGTTGCATTTGATGACTGTGACACAGGGAAACATTATTAGGAAGACAATGAAATCAGCAAGACCCTGATATTTTGAGACAGAGTAGCCCACTTTTAACTGTGTGTCAATTATAAGGAAAGTTCAGGCAAAAGTATGAAGACACTTAAACCAGAGAGGTAGGTTTTATGAAGTCAGTCATCTAATCTCAGCACACCGCTTACCTTGAAAATAGTTCTCATCTGAACTAAGTTTAGTGCCTACATTGTTATGTGTGTGCTATCCATTCCAGGCCTTTGGCAAGGAATTATTGATTGCATATTGTTTCTCTGAAACTTCTACATCAACACTGTTATTTTGACAGCTGTGTTTCTTAATCTGTTTATAACCATGGTAATATTCTTCATAAAATTTGCTTTTCACTATCTAAACATTTTTACTAAATGACATTTTGCCAAATAGTAGATGTATTTATATATTGATATATTATCAACAAAACTTCCCCCTTCTGTCCAAGAAAAGTGCCAGGGACTTTTTAAATTGGATCACTGATAAAGATGTGTGTGTGCATGTGTGTGTGTGTGTGTGTGTGTGAGAGAGAGAGAGAGAGAGAGAGAGAGAGAGAGTGCCTTGCATACTGTACAGGAGAATGAAAAATAAAATAGAGCATTATCTGATTCATTATTTCCTTGAACTCCTACTTATTAGTAAAGACTGTAGGTTTTAAAATTAGTATTAATTAGTATTAAATTTAAAATTAAATTAATTAAATTTAAAATTAAATTAATTAAATTAGTATTAAATTTAAAATTTAATTTATTAAATTAATAAATTAAATTAATTAAAATTAAATTAATTAAATTTAAAATTAAATTAATTAAATTAGTATTAAATTTAAAATTAAATTCCTCAGTGGAGGAACTGATCACATGCTTTTAAAATCACAGTATGTTAGACTGATAAAAATAAGCCTTGAAAATTCACTATGAGAAGAACCTACTTCTCTCTCAATCTCTACCTTGTAGGTATTAGAAAATGAAACAAAGTGTTAATAACAATCTAATGCTCAATAATGTAAAGAGAGACAATGTATCATTATCCATCTGCAATAGAATTATCGTTCAGGAAGACTTCTGTAACGAGGCATATATCCATCTCTCTGTTCATTCTATTCATGGATAAGAAGCCCTATGTATTCTTAAGTACTTAAAATTTGCTGTCAAAGATCTTTTTAGATTAAGCAAATAATTTTATGTGCTTTGAAATACAAGCTATGAACTTGGGAACTCCATTTTCTCAGATGCAAAGTAGAAATCTATGCTTTTAGACTAAAAAGCAAAATGAAATAACTTTGTGGCCTTATATCCTGCAAGATACACTATTGACTAACCCATTTTTTAATTGGCTCTATTTTCTTAAAGTATACTGTTCAGTTTAAATCACACCTTGTCAACCATTCCTCCTTTGTTTCCTCCAAGGAAGCTGGATTTTATGCCAAGTCAAAAAGAACTCCATAAAAGTTTGACATGTTCACAGTGTGGAGGAGAGTGAAACTAGGATCCAGGTGAAAACCCACTTGAGGGCTAAACTTAGGATGCTGTAGGTGGGACAGAGAAAAGGGACAGATTCTATAAATATTAAAAAAAAAATAGCTGTTTTCTATGTAGACCAGTATGGTAGACTGGTTACTCTGAAAAATTATACTGCAGAAAATTACTAATAATCTGGGCTAAATTAAAATATTTTTAATATCAAATTTTAGTATGCAACTGAGGTAGCAAAAAAAAAAAAAGAAGGTTGGAATCTACAGAGGCCAAAAAATGAAGTGAAAGCCTGAACTCTGGGAGGTAAGCCAGAGCCTAAGCCATTCAGATGATATCTGCCAAACCCTAGTGACCTTGAGTTTTAGTTTCTACAGCTACAGCATGTGTGAGAGACTCAACATACAGCCTCCAGCCAGACACAAATATGGAGTCTAATACAACTCTCTTGCAGAAACCTGGGGCCCAAAGGTTATATGGGCAGTGTCAGGTTGCCTAGCAGAATTGGCCAGCACGCAATCTTTCCTCTCTTGATCATGTTATTAGAAGAATATGAAAAATTCTCCTTTGAGATGTCACAACACAATCCTCCCATCATGTGAGTCTATAGCACAAATTCATGCCAACCCAGGTAAAGTGAATCCAGATTAGTGGTGCTCCTAGGAATAAGCAGAAACAAACTCAATTCTCCTCTAGAGACTGTGCCTCAAACTAGGCCTCAAAGAATTCTATAAATAAAATATTCCAAGGAACAAAAGTTCAGAGTTAAAAGTCGTAAAAAAACAGAGATATGACTCCATATAAGGGTCAGGAAAAACAACAGAAGGTAGCATCATATCCCTGATAATATTTAAATTGTAAGAGTAAAAATTAAATAATGTTAATAAATTTGAATTAATAAAAGTGATTAAATATATGAACAAAGAAAAGAGCATATGAAACTTATCAAGCAAATTTGAAAAACAATCAGAAAGGGCTTCTATGCATAAAAGCAACAATCATAATTTTAAAGTTAATGCATAAGTTAAGTTACATATTCAACTCAGTTAAAGAGAGAATTAAAGAATTGGATGAGAAATCAGAAGTTATTCAAAAAGTAGCCTAGAAAGAGGTATTTATTATCTATAAACAGATAGAGAGAAGAGGAAAATGAAATTATTCAGAGACAATCTTCCTTAGTTTTGGAAAAACAAAATGAGAAGCACAAAATAAAAGGGTAGAAATAAACAAATTGACAAGTATTAACAATAACATAGATGGACTAAACTCTTCAATTTTAAGGAGAAAGACTGTCAGTTTAGACTTTTTTAGTTGAGCTAAGTACTCTTAAAATATAAAAATATACAACTCTTACAAGAAGAAATATCAAAAAGGTACAAGAGACAAATACTAACCAAAAGAAGATAATGTAGTTATATAAATAAGAGAAAAAAGAAACAAAAGTTTACTAGTGACAAAAAAGAATCACTATATATTGATGTTAAGCTCAATACCAGAAAGATATAGTTGTATGAAAGTAATGATATAGTCTCAAAATGTATTAAAAAAAATTCCAAATAAGAAGCTGAGTTTGACAAGGCTATCAATTTCCATACTGCTTGTTTTATTACCAAATCCAAATTATAACTGATTACAGGTGAATAAAAGAATTAATGTTCAATAATTGATAGATCAAGCAGACAGGAAAAATCAGTAAGGACATGAGTTTGAAGAGTTTGATTAGCAAACTCAACCAATGAATATATAAAACACTATATTCCACAAATGAAGAATGCACTTTTTTTTTCAAGCACATATATTATATTTAGGAAACTTAACCATAACTTAGGTAATAAATCAGTCTCAATAAACGTTCCAAGATGTGACAACCAACTATAAAATTTGCCATATTATCAAAATAAAAAGATACATAATATTGATACTATCAATATTTTCTTTTTATCCTATTTTCTCAAAAAACTGCAGAAAATCATTTGATAAAATTCAATAACAAAAAGATGACCAGAAAAGATGCCATACTGGAATTTAGAAAAACACATGTGCGTGTAACACATATTAAAGAATAAATAATAGTGGAAATTGGTCAATATTTAGTAGTAAGTTTTAATGAAAATAATTCGTATCAAAACTTTTGGTGTGCAGCTAATAGTGTGCATCAGGGAATGTAAACTTAGACTTAAGTGCTGACATGTTTAAAAGAAAGGCTGAGAATTAAAGAATCAAACATCCTAATTAGGAAATTAAAAAAGAAGAGAATTACCCTGCCAAGAATTGGAAAAAATAATAATAAAAGTATAAATAAATGACAAGGAAAATACAGATACAATGGGATCAACAAAGTTGACACAGATCAACAGTTAAGAGCTGAGTTTGAAAACATAAGAACAGAAAAAATGGCAAGACCAATTAATTAAAAAAAAGAAAAACAAAAAATATTAGGAAATAATCGAGTTCATACTTACAGATGCAAGAAAAATTTAAAGGACCATTGGAAAAAATTAGCCAATGAATATGAATAATTAGATAAAATTGATAAATTTCTGGGAAAATATAATTTATCAATCTTACACCCAAAGAAATAGAAAATTAGAATTTTCACATGACAATTAAAGAGAAAGAATCAGGAGTTAAAAATCTTCTCAAAATAAAACACCAGTCTCACACAGCTTTATGGCTGAGTTTTACCAAATATTTCAGGTTTAGATAGCTCTAATATTTTATAAAATTTACCAGAGAATAGAAAAAGTAAGAACATATGCTATTGCTAATTTATTAAGTTAGCAAAGCTCTTGAAAGGTGAGTACAAGAAAGGAAAATTAGAGCAATGTTTATCATGAATACAAGGGCAAAATTATAAATAACAATAATTTTAATTTACATTGTATTAGATGTCAAGCACAATTCTCAGGATGTTACATACATAAACACATTTAGTCATTAAAACAACCCTATGGATCAGATACTAATATTATTCTCAATTTACAAACAATAAGACTGAGGTACAGAAAATAACTTGTTCAAGGTCATACACTAAATGTTGATGCCAGGGTTCAAATTCTGGCAGTCTTACTCCAGAGTCTATTAAAAAGACTGGCAATAATAAGTGTTGTCAAGATGTAGAGGAACTGGCATGATCGTGCGTTGCTGGCGGGAGTGAAAAATAATGTAATCCTTTGGAAAACAATTTGGCAATATCTTATACACATCCACCTGCCCTATGACTCAGCAATTTTACTCTAGGACTTAGTCCAAAGCAATGAAACATACATCCATAAAAGATTTGTGGGCAAGAATGTTCAAAATAGCAGCTTTATTCATATTATCCCCAAGCTGAAAACAACCCAAACATCAAAATCAGGTGAAGAAGTAATCAAATTGCAGTATATTCACATAATAAAATACTTAGCAGTAAAAAGAACAAACTGCTGATACACACTAAAATATGAAGCAAAAGGCCAGACACAAAATACTTTATTTATAAATGTGTTACAATTTTTATGAAATTCTAGGAAAGGCAAAACTAAGATATGGTGATTGAAATCAGAACACCCTCTAGGATATGAAAATTACCTGGAAAAAAGCAAGAGGAAATGTAGTAGTTTTCTATCGCTGCATAACAAGTTACCAAAAACTTAGTGGCTTAAACAATGTCTGTTTGATATCTCACAGTTTCTGTAGGTCAGAGTCTGGGCATCGCATAGCTGGGTCCTCTACTCCGGGTCACACAAGGATGAAGTCCAGATGAAGTCCCCATTCCTTTTCTAAGTTCCTTGGATGTTGGAAGGCTTCAGTTCCTTGAAACTGTAGAACTAAGATCCCTGTGTCTCACAGACTTTCAGCCAGGAGTCATCAAAAATACCTAAGGGTCAGCCTCAGGTTCTAGCCATATGCCATCCCACCCCCATAGGCAGTTCACAACATGCCTAATTGCCTTCTTATGGACCAGAATAAATAAGAGTGTCCACTGGTGCTGCTTCTTTCTTTTACGGCTATCTGACTAGGTTAAGCCTTCCCAGGATAATCTCTCTTGTGATGGGCATAAACTGGTAAGGTACGTTAATTTAATCTGCAAAATCTCTTTGGCTATAGAACATAACGTAATCAAGGGAGCAATATCCTAACATATTCACAGGTCTCATCCTCTCTCAGGGGGAGGGGATTATAGAAGATGTGTGTCCCAGAGAATGGAAAACTTGGGGGCCATCTTAGAATTGTGTCTACCACAGGGACCTTACTGGGGTCTGTGTACATTTGTGAAAACATCTATATTATATTTAAATTATGCTTGAATAATAGCAATAATAATATAAGAAATGGTAATGACATGGAATTAAACATTTCATTTAATGATAAAATTTTGAAAGCTTGCTGCCTGATCTAGAAGAAGAAAAAGATGCTTGCTATTTCCAGTTCTACTTAATATGTGTACAAGCATCCATCTTTGTCTTCTGCACCATTCCCATGAGGTTTGGGGACGCCTGTCATGGGGGAAGAAGGGGAAGTGACACAAACTTTAATATTCATGCTGCTTGCTGTGGCATGAGAGATAAATTATTTATCTTTGACCCAGGAGTCTCCTGTCTTCTTCCATGAAAGAGTCATAGACTAACTTACTAGCTTTTAAATAGGGAAAAATAAAATTCTTTATCTAACAGGTACATACCAGTTAGAAATGTAAACATATGTGCACCAGGATGGATACAGAAAAGTTCGTAACTATACTGTTACTAATAAACAAAAACTACACATCAATGGTTAGAATAGAAAATTAGATTGTGGAACATTACAACAATGTAATATTATATGGAATGAAAATGAACAAGCTAATGCTACATTATTACACTGATGAATCTCACAAATATAATGTTGAGCTGAAGAAACTAGTCACATATTGTATGATTTTACTGAATTAAAGTAAAAAAAAAACCAAATAAATTTTTGAATTAGAGAGGATAGTGGTACTTCTAGGAAAGGAAAATTTTGAGATGCATCCTGCAGGGATTTTCTGGAGTTCTGATAATGTTCATATTTTATATCTGTTTGTTAATTACATGGATGGGTTCCCAGTGTCATAATTTATTGTTTTATATACACGAATGTGAACTTTTATGTAGTATATTATTCTTCAGTTGAAATTTTATCATAAGAAAGGAAACATCTACATTATCAATAAATGCATATAATACTTTAAAACTAATATACAAAAAAGGCAAGCTTTTTGTAGAGAATATTATAACACATTATTAAAAGACGAAAGAGAATTTAATAGATCAAGAGATATGGCATTTATATATGTAGGAATATATAAGTTCTACCAAAATTTTCTATATAAAATTAAACTTTCAATAAAATTTCAACAAGATTATTTTACATATTCTGTATAAGATTTTCCAAAATGTATGTGGAAGGACAATGGGCCAATAATAACCATGGCATTTCTGAACAAGGTAGAGGTGGGGATGGGGACTTTCCTATAAAACATCAAGATATCATAGAGTTTTATTAATTAAGACAGTTTGATATTAGTGCACCATTAGTCAACTGAACAATGGAACAAAGTAGAGAATCCAGGATTATATTCATGCACTTGTGGAAATTTAATTTGTAATAAAGCTGGCATAAATATTTTTGAATGAGGGATGGATTGAGTATCCATGTGGAAAGTCTGGAATACTAAATAAATGGTAATGGAACACTGATTATGCCCACTGGGAAAAAAGTGAATTTTCTTTCCTGTATTACACTATACAAAAATAAATTACAAGAGAATTAAGGCCATTATATAAAAAGCTAACCTGTAAAAGTTTTAAAAGAAGTTAGAGAAGAATTTCTTTATATTTTCAGAGTGATGTAAGATTTCTTAAACAAGATACAAAAGGCACTAAAAAATAAAGGAAAAGAACAGTATATTTGAATACATTAATGTAAGTACTTTGGATGATCATAAGACACTAAATGTGAATAAAATCATAAGAGAAAAACTGGGAGAAGATAAACATATATAATTAACAACAAATTAGTAAGTTTAGTTAACATCCATCACCTTACATAAATACAATTTTTTCCTTGTGATGAGAATTTTTAAAATCTATTCTCTTAGCAACTTACAAATATACAATACAGTATTGTCAACGGTAGTCACCATGCTGTACATTACATCCCCAGAATTTATTTATCTTGTGATTGGAAATTTGAACTTTTGACCACTTTCACCCAATTCTCCCATCCCCACTTCCTGCCTCTGGCAAACACCAATCTGTTCTCTTGGAGACCCAAATCCAGAACTAGAGACTATTAACAAATGTTAACAGAGTATAAAAAATTTGTATTACAAAGTTGTAATACAAATAAAATATCACTGCGCAAGGCAATATTGAAAGATCTCAAATACTTTGAAAAAATGTCATGTTACAGAGGATGCATAGTATACTATTATACTTATATAAAGTATAAAATCAGAGAAAAATAAATATATATTATAGAGGGTTACATACATGAATATTAAAACTTTAATGAAAAGCAAGTCATTATTAGACAGAAACCTCAGGATGTCAGTGACCTTTGGAATGAGGGAGTAGAATGTCTTGTGGGGAGCAAATAGGGCACCCTATGATTCCTTAAGCTGGGGTGTGGGTGCTTACACACATTCTTTACTGTACATGTACATGGTATGAACTCTTATGTGTGTGTGATAAAATTAGTAATTTTAATCAAAGTACGTTAATGATATGTGGGTAGTTGCATGCGTTAAGGGAGAAGTGTGTGTTGACTTTCAAGTTTTCTGGCTGTTGTGGGCCTGCGGCTTCAGTATTTTCCTCTTGGGCTTCTCCACATGCTGCCTGAGCCTCCTCACAACATGGTGCAGGGTTCCAAGATTGAGCATTTAGGAAATGAAGCAGCTAGTTTCTTAAGGTCTAAACTCGGAAACTGACACAGTGTCATGGCAGTCAAGCAGTTACAACCCAGATTAAGGCAAAAAAGATATAGACTCCACCTCTTGATAGGAAAAGTGTTAAAATATATTGGAGCCACTATTTAAAACTGCTACAGTCCACCCATGACAACAAATTAATTTATATCCAACCCAAGTGCAAAATATACTCACACCTTCCCAACGCACCTCCACTCCCAAGCATCTCATTTCATTATAGGATCAGGCTCAGGCTTGAGCTTTAGGAACATGTCATGGGTGCCAGGTCCAGGTATAAATAAGTTTCCTTGGGCACAGCTCCTCTTAAATTGAAGACCTGTGTACTAAATAAACAGGCTATTTTTCCCCTACTACCCATACAACCAATATACAGTGTTGGAATGGGCATAGGATAACCACAGTAAATATTCCCATTCAAAACTGGAATTCAGGGCTTCCCTGGTGGCTCAGTGGTTGAGAATCTGCCTGCCAATGTAGGGGACATGGGTTTGAGCCCTGGTCTGGGAAGATCCCACATGCCACGGAGCAGCTAGGCCCGTGAGCCACAACTACTGAGCCTGCGCGTCTGGAGCTTGTGCTCCGCAACAAGAGAGGCCGCGACAGTGAGAGGCCCACGCACCGCGATGATAAGTGGCCCCTGCTCGCTGCAACTAGAGAAAGCCCCTGCACGGAAACGAAGACCCAACACAGCCAAAAATAAATAAATAAATAAAAAACAAAAACAAAACTGGAATTCATTCAAAGTGGGCGAACACTGGCTGGTCCGTAGTGATCCTTTAAGCACCCCTGACATATGTTGCCACTTCCTTGATTAGCGCCCAGTCCTGCGCCCAGTCCTGTGAATGATTCTCTGTTGCACTTAGCTCTACCCTCCAAGCTCTTGGTCCTGACCACTAAATCATTCTTCCTTTTGCATAGGAACAAAGTTTGCCACTGAATTGCCTCCTCAGCTGCTTCTTGCCCATAAGAAGGCATAGGTTGAGGGTCTAAAAGCCCCTTTTCATTTTGTACTGCCTCTGTCCCTTTTAGTAACAGTACTTCTTCCAGAACCATTATCCTTAAACCTGTGTAGATTTTCTATAAACCTTACTGGAGTTCACTCAACCAGAAAAAAAGTTACAACCAAAAATGTATTTGAGATAAACCCTGCTCTACCATGCCCTACTGAGGGGCCATATTTTTAATTTTCTTAGAAGCCCTGTTGTTCAATAGGGAGGGTCTGTGAGGCATGCCTTTAATATTTTTAGAAAGTCTTTTGTCTGTTTGAAAGGCTCTGTAAAGTGTTGCCTTACATCTTCATAATGTCTTAAGGAAGGAGTTTGGGGGCCCACTGTGGATTTGACCCTTTTGTGGAAGCCATATTTTAATTTGAGAATAGCTTGTCATCTAGTGAGCCTGGGAATAAGACACTTTTATTTTTGAGCCTAGCAGATCCTGAATCATTTATATTTCCTCTAAATTTTGCTCCAAAACCCAACAGTTCTTTTTTTAGCTCATCTTTCTCCTCTTTAATTTTATAATAAATAGCCAGAGGAAGCCAGGCAGGACTTTCAACACTAGAAAATCCCCTTAGCTAGTATGCAGTTGAATCCAGTGGGTAGATTCCTATTTCCACGTTTCTGCAGGTGACAGCGTTACCAAATTTCTGCCACTAGACAACAAAAGTCCCTTTTCTTCCAGTTTTCAATGACACTTTCCTTATTTTAAACCATCGCCAGCAGTATTATGAAGCCCTTTAGACTTCCTCTAACATTCTCCTCATCCTTTGAGGCTTTTATTAGCACTCTCCTTGAATTTTCTAGGCTTCTACAAACAGGTTTCTCAATGTCCTTCCAACTTCTGGTAACTGTCTAATTCTGAAGTCAATGATTTTTGTTTTTTTGTTTGTTTGTTTTTGTTTTTTTGTTGTTTTTCTTTTTTTTGCGGTACACGGGACTTTCACTGTTGTGGCCTCTCCCGTTGTGGAGCACAGGCTCTGGACGCACAGGCTCAGCGGCCATGGCTCATGGGCCCAGCCGCTCCGCGGCATGTGGGATCTTCCCGGACTGGGGCACGAACCCGCGTCCCCTGCATCGGCAGGTGGACTCAACCACTGCACCACCAGGGAATCCCCAGATTTGGGGGTTTTTCTTACAGCAGCATATCACTTCCAGCACAGATACCTGCATCGGCCGTCCAGTGCTACATAACAAACCATCCCCAAACTTAATGGCTCAAAGAAAAATAATCATTTGTTTTGTTCACAAGTCTGCAATTTGGGTAGGGCTCAGTGAGGAAAGATCATCTCTCACCATGTCAACTGGGGCAGATCAACTGGAGCTGGAAGATCCACCTCCAAGATTGCTCCCCGAATGGCCAGAAAGTTGGTGCTGTCTGTTAGCCTCTCCACAGTATGGCTTTGGTTTTCTCAAAGAATGGTGTGTATTTTGCAAGAAACAAGAAGTAGAAGCTGCCATTTTCTTAAGACTCAGTTCTGGAAACTAGCACAGCATATTTTGTTGTCAAGCATCCCTAGAATGAAAAATTCTAGGGATGGGGCATAGACCCCAGCTCTCAATGGAGAAGAGTCAAAGGAATTTGGGGCCGTAATTACTTTCCTATCTGTCTTCTTTTCACTGTCAAACATTTGCAACCATTTTAGATCTTTGCTTTCTCCACTTCCTTATCACTCCCTTACTCTTTAATTCAGTAATCTGTCTTCCATTAATCCTCAGCTGCACTGAAAACTACTCTTTACCTTGGTCATCAGCAATCCTCATGTTACAATCAAAAGGGCATTTTTAGTTCTTTCTTTCTTTGGCATCTCAGCAGCCACTGACACTGTTGCATTCTTTCTTAAAAACCTCTCCCTACTGTTTCTGTGTCTCCCAGGCTCTCTCTACTCATTTCTGAATAAAGAGTCATACTCTTCTTTCATTTTTGAGTCTGGTTCATGACTGAGCCTAGTCAAAGTAGTGTGAAGTATGCAGGAACATTAATGACAATTTCAAGTAGAAAAATTTTTATTTCATTTAACTCTAAAACCTGAGAAAACATTACTTCCAAGCCATCTTCTAAAAGACAGGCCAATATTTAATAACTCCTTTGTCTATTCCTGTCTTGTCATATTATTTTTGTTTGTGTGCTAGTTAGGTAGTCAAGTTTAATGACAGTTTTTAAATTGTCAGAAATACATTTGATTAAATTCTAAGGTCTTTTGATTTTAAAATCGTTCTCTTCTAACAGTAGGGGTTGACAGAAGATACGAATTTTCCTGGACCAGAGTCCTCACCAGCAGGGCAGGGGCTCACACAAGCCTCGGAGCTAGTCACTAAGCTATTGAACAAGAACTTTGAGAGGAATTGGTACTAACAATGGATTTTAGTGACATTCATGCTGAAAGAGGATACAGAAGTTCCACTTCTATTTCACGCTTATTAAATGATTTTTGTTTGCTTGTGTATTAACCTGTTTTTCCCCATAGTAAAGACTACATACAAAAATAATAATGTGTCATGGAGAAAATAGTGCATATTCTCTAAAAATGTAGTAATCCATAATCTTTATCAAGACAGAGTCTATGTTTCAGAAAGAAATATTATGTTCAATACAAGATAAATGTACACAAGATTATGATTTATTGAAGGCTATGCTAATTTACTATACTTAACAAGGGACATCATTTTGATCTTGAATGATATATCTTCATTGGCACTGTAACCCATTAAAAATATTTATACCTTACAATCATTCAACACAGTTTTTATTGAACATCCCAGTCGAGCGCTGGGATACAATGAACAAATGTTTAAGATCCTAACCCTGTAGAAACTCCTATGACAGTCATTAGACATTCTTTGCCTATATAAATAATTAACTAAGTTTCGGACTTTGATATAGACTTTAAAATTTTTTTATTTTAGAGGTGGATAATTATTTGTGGAATGTTCTAATTAATTAATGATCCATTTTGAAGTAACTCTCATATGTTATCTTTTTAAAAATTGTTCTTTTCTTTTGATGTTTGCTTTTGAAAATTTACTCTGTGGTAGGAAATCAAGAGTATAAAATAAAAACAAATACTACATTAATGATATTACTGTATGTCACAAGACTTCTCTTACATGTTTAGAGACAAGAAATACAATTATGTGAAATATTTTCCAACTCAAATAAATTTATATTAAAATAGCTTCGATGAATTATTAGCATTATTTCACCTACTTCATGAGCCAGAGATGAGGTCATTCTGTAGAGGAAAAAGGCCAAAATATTATCCTAGATTCTTCAAGGAGACTAAAATAAAATTCTAAGTATTAGCTAGCACTCATGCTGATTTAGGGATCCATAGTTCAAAGCAGGTAAGTTTTCTTGATTCTATTATTTATGGTCTAAGTAAAATGGAACCCCCTCTTCCTTTAAAAGTTTGTCCAAAATTAATCTGGAAATATTCTATTCCAAACATAAGGGAAATAGTATAACTATAACTAGGTTATAATGTCAAAAGTATCCATGCAGAAATTATATTAACTTTACAGTTTGTAACTTAAAAGAATCATGTCCCATTTTGTCTAAAAATCTATTAATAATAGATTAATAATTCTGCCTTCCAACATCTGTTGTAAAAAAAAATTTTTTTAATTTAATACATTGTAAATTGATTTCATTTAACACGTATTTCAAGAAAATTATGAAAATATTAACTCTTTAGCTAATCTGGAGGTCAATCTTTCCAAACCTAAATTCACCTCAGGAAATTCATGTAACAAATTACTACATTTGAATAGTGATTCAAACCCTATCTCTTCCATATACATTTGTTTTTCTTTTAGGTATCAGGTTTCAACATAATTCAGGTTAGTCAGGTTGTTCCAGAAATTTATACTGAGAACAGTCATCATCAAGACAAACAAAACAATAAAACAAAATAAAATGAAGACCTTGTATAGTAAGTTTGAAATGAATCAAAGAGATCTAGCTTTCATTTCAATTTCTGTCTTCTAGAAACATCTACCTGCCTGATGACTTGTTGGTCTATTGCTATGGAGAAAGTGGAATATCCTGTGAAAGAATAAGAACCAGTGAAAGGAAAACCTGTCCCAAAATAGACCTAAGTACTTATATTAATTACATAGCTCTTGTGAGAAATAGCATCCATATAGATTGGGATTAATATCTGACAATGCAATACTAGCATTTGTGAGGATTTAAATATTTTAACTACAGTTAATTCCTGGAAAATGTATTAGCTTTTTTTTTTTTTTTGCTATTACAATATAACCCTACTACTTTCTATGCTCGCCCCTCTTTACAAGACCTGCAGGTTATAAACTATATCTCTCAGATTCTCTTGCCTCCAGGATTCTAGCTGCAATTTACATTCTGCCAAAGAGAGTTGCTTAGCTGGGCAGAAGCATGGGCCTTGGGAAACAGGAGATTTTGCAGCAGCTCCCAGGCATTGCTTGCCTGAGTACTCCAGACAGCTGGCACCTGTGGTCAAATTTTGCCACAGTCCCTAACTTGGGTGTTCAGGGTAACTTCCTAATTCAGTAGAAATCAGTGGTATTCTAGAGAGACAGTGTTGGCTTTCCTGTATCTTCACTCCAGTCTTTTCAATGATTTTTTTTTTAAACACACAAAACTCCTTATTAATTACCTCTCTGCTTCTAATATCTAGAATGTGTCTATTTTCCTGATGGAACTCTTTTTTTTTTTTAGATTTTAAAAACATATTGATGGAACTCTTACCTAGAAAAGTGTCCTTATGACTTGAGTATGACTTGATTATGGTTTATCAACAATGACTTCTTCTAATGAATCATTTTATCAGAAGCTTAACTAGAAATATGGGGACTAGTCACAAAGAAATGACCATTTAAAGGTATGCTCCTTCATACCTTCTAAAGATGAATCAACATTCTAATTACTTTAAAAACTCTTATTCGTATAAAACTCACATAACATAAATTTACCAATTTAACCTTTTTAAAATATACAATTCAGTGATTCTTAGTGTATTCACAATGTTGTATAACCATCACCACTATCCGATTCCAGAAGACTTTCATTACCCTGAAAAAACCACATATATTCCACTCGCCCACCCCCACTATCCCTTGGCAGTCTCTAATCTAACTTGTGTCTCTGTGGATTTGCCTAGTCTGGACAGTTCCTATAAATGGAATCATACCATATGTGGCCCTTTGTGACTGGCTTCTTTCACTTGGCGTAATGTTTTCAAGATTCATCTATATTGGGACATGTATCAGTGCTTCATTCCTTTTGTGGGTGAACCATATTCCATCTTATGGAATGGAACAAAACACATTTTGTTTACCCATTTATCATCTGATGGACATTTGGATTGTTTCCACATTTTGTTTACAATACGTAATACTGCTGTGAATATTTGTGTACAAGTTTTTATGTGTACATGTGTTTTCAGTTCTCTTGGGTATAGATCTGGGAGTGGAATTACTGGGTCATATGGTAAACTTACACTTAACTCTTTGAGGAACTGTCAAATTGTTTTCCACACTAGTAGCACCATTTTATATTCCTACCAGCAATGTATGAGGTTTCCAATTGCTCCACATCCTCACCAACGCTTGCTATTTTCCCTTAAAAAAATATGTAGATATCCTAGCATGTGTTAAGTGGTATCTCATTATGGCTTTGATTTGCATTTCCCTAATGACTCAATAATGTTGAGCATATTTTCATGTACTTATTGGCCATTTGTATATCTTTTTAAGAGAAATGTCTATTCAAATACTTGGCCCATTTTAGAGTTGGGTTGTTTTTAATTGAGTTATAAGAATTCTTTATATATTCCAAATTCTAATTTCTTATCAGATGAATTATTTGCAAAGATTTTCTCCCTTTTCATGGGTTGTCTTTTCACCTTCTTGATAGTGTCCTTTGATGCACAAAGTTTTTAATTTTTATGAAGTCCAGTTAATCTATATTTACTTTTGATGCTTGTGCTTTGGTATCATGTTTAAGAAATTATTGCCTAACTCAAAGTCATGAAGATTTACACCTATGTTTCTTTCTGAAACTTTTGTACTTTTAGCTCTTGCATTTAGGTTTATTCTAATCCATTCTGAGTTACTAATTCCTTTCTAGATAATGCTACTTACTTTTGCTAGTATTATTTTTGTTTTCTATTCTTATTCTCTCTATTAGTGCAGATAATTGAGAATTAATTCTATTTTGAAGTCCTGCTGATTAAGGAAGCTTTCAAGAATGCAGGACCGATGCCAAGAAAAGGAAATTCTAGCACAATAACTTTAAGAACATAAAGTGCTGTTTGAGTCAACTTGGGAAATAATATTGTAACATCCGGGGTCTGAGTTACATTGTTGCCCACTATAAATTTTTAACCCAATTAAAAACCACATTATAAACATTTTCTATATATGCTTACACCTTCCTACTACTTGTGTCCTCTACTTTCACCTTCTTCCTTATCTCCTTACCAAAATATCTTGTTGGAATGCTTTTGTTGTAGTTGCTTTAAAAATTATCTGAATTAAGGTCACATTAGAGCTGCTTAGAAGTATAACATTTAATCACAATAGGCCTGTAGTCAATATTGAAATGTGCTATCACTTGTGGACAGAAGGTATGAAAACATAAGATTATATACAATTGCAGAGCTTCCTGAGAAATGACATCATGAGAACTCCATGAATATTCTAGGCCAGGGATTATAACAGATTTTTCAGGGTCCATGTTCAGGGTGGCTGAAACTCTCTTCACCTGATTTTAGTCTCTGGAAAGCCCTGGGGGACTTGTCAAGTTCCCTTTACAAGGGAATTTTGTTTTAACAAATGATATTATGAAAGTCAGTTCTGTATGAGTTAGCTTTCTAATCTCAAATTCTAGTAGGGATTAATGCTGCTTTGTTGCATAACTAAAAACACTTCTATTTTTCTTTTTGAATGAATAGCCTTTGTTAAAGCAATTTTCAAAAATCCCCTATTTGTTGGTTTAACAATGAGATTCTTTTTAAAAAATGTGTCTACATGTTAGGAAACATAGATATTTCTCAGGACTTTAAAATCCTTGCCCACTTTTGTCAAACATAAAAATCCAAAGTCTTCATTTAATGTCATTTGAAATCGCAAAATAAATATTTGTTTTTCATTGATAATATATAATCATAATATTTGAAGCATTTTTTCAAACTAGAGCTACAGCCCAGAGTGCTTCCCTCCTCATTCCTATCCCAGCTACAAGATTCTAATATATAGTACCTAGAAACGATATGTTTCCCAGGATCCTGGGTTGAAAATTCATTGCTCCATACTAGATAAAATATCTTTTTTTTTTAATATAATTAAGAGTAGAATGGCTGAGTCATATAGCTGAATGTTTAACTTTATTTATTTAGTTGTGCCGGGTCTTACTTGCGGCAGGAGGGCTTCTTTGTTGCAGCTTGCGGGCTCCTTAGTTACGGCATGCAAACTCTTATTTGCCGCATGCGTGTGGGATCTAGTTCCCTGACCAGGGATCAAACCCAGACCCCCTGCACTGGGATCGTGGAGTCTTATCCACTGCACCACCAGGGAAGTCCATACATAAAATATCTTTCTTCCCATTTTTGTGAGTCCAGGAATTTCCATCTTGAGTCAGACCTAAGATTTATCCAGTCAGTGTTCTGGGAACAGAGATTTTAAGATTGTTCCACTGGAGGGCAATGACACAGTTTATTTCAATATCAGCTTAGGTATACCCAAATTTCTTTTTTTTTTTTAACATCTTTATTGGAGTTTAATTGCTTTATAATGCTGTGTTAGTTTCTGCTTTATAACAAAGTGAATCAGTTATACATATACATATATCCCCATATCTCTTCCCTCTTGTGTCTCCCTCCCTCCCACCCTCCCTATCCCACCCTTCTAGGTGGTCACAAAGCACAGAGCTGATCTCCCTGTGCTATGCGGCTGCTTCCCACTAGCTATCTATTTTACATTTGGTAGTGTATATATGTCCATGCCACTCTCCCACTTTGTGGGAGAAGTGGAGAATATATGGGGAGGGGAAGATTTCCCCTCCCCATATATTCAAGTCCGTTCTCTAGTACATCTGCGTCTTTATTGCCGTCTGGCCCCTAGGTTCTTCATAACCATTTTTTTTGTTTGTTTTTAAATTCCATATATATGTGTTAGCATACGGTATTTGTTTTTCTCTTTCTGATTTACTTCATGCTGTATGACAGACTCTAGGTCCATCCACCTCACTACAAATAAATCAATTTCGTTTCTTTTAATGGCAGAGTAATATTCCATTGTATATATGTGCCATATCTTCTTTATCCACTCATCTGTTGATGGACACTTAGGTTGCTTCCATGTCCTGGCTATTGGAAATAGAGCTGCAATGAACATTTTGGTACATGACTCTTTTTGAATTATGATTTTCTCAGGGCATATGCCCAGTAGTGGTATTACTGGATCGTATAGTAGTTCTATTTTTGGTTTTTTAAGTAACCTCCATACTGCTCTCCATAGTGGCTGTTTCAATTTACATTCCCACCAACAGTGCAAGAGGGTTCCCTTTTCACCACACCCACTCCAGCATTTATTGTTTCTAGATATTTTGATGATGGCCATTCTGACTGGTGTGAAGTGATATCTCATTGTACTTTTGATTTGCATTTCTCTGATGATTAAAGATGTTGAGCATTCTTTCATGTGTTTGTTGGCAATGTGTATATCTTCTTTGGAGAAATGTCTATTTAGGTTTTCTGCCCATTTTTGGATTGGGTTGTTTGTTTTTTTGATATTGAGCTGCATGAGATGCTTGTAAATTTTTGAGATTTATCCTTTTGTCAGTTGCTTCATTTGCAAATATTTTCTGCCATTCTAAGCATTGTCTTTTCGTCTTCTTTATGATATCCTTTGCTCTGAAAAAAGTTTAAGTTTCATTAGGTCCCATTTGTTTATTTTTGTTTTTATTTCCATTTCTCTAGGAGGTGGGTCAAAAGGATCTTGCTGTGATTTATGTCATAGCGTGTTCTGCCTAGGTTTTCCTCTAGGAGTTTGATAGGGTCTGGCCTTACATTTAGGTCTTTAATCTATTTTGAATTTATTTTTCTGTATGGTATTAGGAAGTGTTCTAATTTCATTCTGTTACATGTAGCTGTCCAGTTTTCCCAACACCATTTATTGAAAAGGGTGTTTTTTTTCTCCACTCTATATTCTTGCCTCCTTTATCAAAGATAAGGTGACCATATGAGTGTGGGGTTATCTCTGGGCTTTCTATCCTGTTCCATTGATCTATATTTCTGTTTTTGGGCCAGTACCATACTGTCTTGATCACTGTAGCTTTGTAGTGTAGTCTGAAGTCAGGGAGCCTGATTCCTCCAGCTCTGTTTTTCTCTCTCAAGATTTTCTTGGCTATTCGGGGTCTTTTGTGTTTCCATACAAATTGTGACATTTTTTGTTCTAGTACTGTGAAAAATGCCAGTGGTAGTTTGACAGGGATTGCACTGAATCTGTAGATTGCTTTGGATAGTATAGTCATTTTCACAATGTTGATTCTTCCAACCCAATAACATGGTGTAAGTCTCCATCTGTTAGTGTCATCTTTAATTTCTTTCATCAGTGTCTTATAATTTTTTGCATACAGGTCTTTTGTCTCCTTAGGTAGGTTTATTTGTAGATATTTTATTCTTTTTGTTGCAGTGGTAAATAGGAGTGTTTTCTTAATTTCACTTCCAGATTTTTCATCATTAGTGTATAGGAATGAAAGAGATTTCTGTGCATTAATTTTGTATCCTACTTTACCAAATTCATTGATTAGCTCTAGTAGTTTCCTGGTAGCATCTTTAGGATTCTCTATGTATAGTGTCATGTCATCTGCAAACAGTGACAGCTTTACTTCTTCTTTTCTGATTTGGAATCTTTTATTTCTTTTTCTTCTCTGATTGCTGTGGCCAAAACTTCCAAAACTATGTTGAATAATAGTGGTGAGAGTGGGCAACCTTGTCTTTTTCCTGGTCTTAATGGAAATGGTTTTGGTTTTTCACTATTGAGGATGATGTTGGCTGTGGGTTTGTCATATATGGACTTCATTATGTTGAGAAAAGTTTCCTCTATGCCTACTTTCTGGAGGGTTTTTATCATAAATGTGTGTTGAATTTTGTCAAAAGCTTTCTCTGCACCTATTGAGATGATCTTACGGTTTTTCTCCTTCAATTTGTTAATATGGTGTATCATATTGAATGATTTGCATATATTGAAGAATCCTTTCATTCCTGGAATAAACCCCATTTGATCATGGTGTATGATCCCTTTAATGTGCTGTTGGATTCTGTTTGCTAGTACTTTGTTGAGGATTTTTGCATCTATGTTCATCAGTGATATTGGCCTGTACTTTTCTTTCTTTGTGACACCTTTGGTTTTGGAATCAAGGTGATGGTGCCCTCGTAGAATGAGTTTGGGAGTGTTCTTCCCTCTGCTATATTTTGGAAGAGTTTAAGAAGGATAGGTGTTAGCTCTTCTGTAAATGTTTCATAGAATTTGCCTGTGAAGCCATCTGGTCCTGGGCTTTAGTTTGTTGGAAGATTTTTAATCACAGTTTCAATTTCAGTGCTTATGATTGGTCTGTTCATATTTTCTATTTCTTCCTGGTTCATTTTTGGAAGGTTGTGCATTTCTAAGAATTTGTCTGTTTCTTCCAGGTTGTCCATTTTATTGGCATATACTTGATTGTAGTAATCTCTCATGATCTTTTGTATTTCTGCAGTGTCAGTTGTTACTTCTTTTTCATTTCTAAGTCTATTGATTTGAATCTTCTCCCTCTTTTTCTTGATGAGTCTGGTTAATGGTTTATCAATTTTGTTAATCTTCTCAAAGAACCAGCTTTAATTTTATTGATCTTTGCTATTGTTCCTTCATTTTTTTTCATTTATTTCTGATCTGATCTTTATGATTTCTATCCTTCTGCTACCTTTGGGGTTTTTTTTTTTGTTCTTCTTTATCTAATTGCTTTAGGTGTAGGTTAGGTTGTTTATTTGAGTTGTTTCTTTTTTCTTAAAGTAGAATTGTATTGCTATAAACTTCCTTCTTAGAACTGCTTTTGCTGCATCCCATAGGTTTTGGTCCATCGGGTTTTCCCTGTCATTTATTTCTAAGTATTTTTTGATTTCCTCTTTGATTTCTTCAGTGATCTCTTGGTTATTACATAGTGTATTGTTTAGCCTCCATGTGTTTTTATTTTTTACAGGTTTTTTCCTGTAATTGATATCTAGTCTCACAGCATTGTGGTTGGAAAAGATATTTGATTCGATTTCAATTTTCTTAAACTTATGAAGGCTTGATTTGTGACCCAAGATATGATCTAACCGGAGAATGTTCCATGAGCACTTGAAATGGAAGTGTATTCTGTTGTTTTCGGATTGAATGTCCTATACTTATCAATTAAGTCCATCTTGTTTAATGTATCATTTAAAGCTTGTGTTTCCTTACTATTTTCATTTTGGATGATCTGTCCATGGTGATAGTGGGGTGTTAAAGTCCCTTACTATTATTGTGTTACTATTTCCTCTATTATACCTGTTAGCAGTTGCCTTATGTATTGAGGTGCTCCTATGTTGGGTGCATAAATATTTATAATTGTTATATCTTCTTCTTGGATTGATCCCTTGATCACTATGTAGTGTCCTTCTTTGTCTCTTGTAATAGTCTTTGTTTTAAAGTCTATTTTGTCTGATATGAGTATTGTTACTCCTGCTTTCTTTTGATTTCCATTTGCATGGAATATCTTTTCTCATCCCCTCACTTTCAGTCTGTATATGCCCTAGGTCTGAAGTGCGTCTCTTGTAGACAACATATATATGGGTGTTTTTTTTATATCCATTCAGCCAGTCTATGTCTTTTGGTTGGAGCATTTAATCCATTTACATTTAAGGTAATTACCAATATGTATGTTCCTATTACCATTTTCTTAATTGTTTTGGGTTTCTTACTGTAGGTCTTTTCCTTCTCTTGTGCTTCCTGCCTAGAGAAGTTCCTTTAGCATTTGTTGTCAAGCTGGTTTGGTGGTGCTGAGTTCTCGAAACTTTTGCTTGTCTGTATAGGTTTTAATTTCTCCACCAAATCTGAATGAGATCCTTGCTGGGTAGAGTAATCTTTGTTGTAGGTTTTTCCCCTTCATCATTTTAAATATGTCCTGCCACTCCCTTCTGGCTTGCAGAGTTTCTGCTGAAAGATCAGCTGTTAACCTTATGGGGGTTTCCTTGTGTGTTATTTGTTGTTTTTCCCTTGCTGCTTTTAATATTTCTTCTTTGTGTTTAATTTTTGATAGTTTGATTAGTATGTGTCTTGGCGTGTTTCTCCTAGGATTTATCCTTTATGGGACTCTCTGTGCTTCCTGGACTTGATTACCTATTTACTGTCCCATATTAGGGAAGTTTTAAACTATACTCCCTTCAAATATTTTCTTGGTCCCTTTCTTTTTCTCTTCTTCTTCTGGGACTGCTATCCTTTGAATATTGGTGCATTTAATGTTTTCCCAGAGGTCCTTGAGACTGTCGTCAATTCTTTTCATTCTTTTTTCTTTATTCTGCTCTGCAGTGGTTATTTCCACTATTTTATCTTCCAGTTCACTTATCTGTTCTTCTGCCTCTGTTATTCTGCTATTGATCTCTTCTAGAGAATTTTAAATTTCATTTATTGTGTTGTTCATCACTGTTTATTTGCTCTTTAGTTCTTCTACGTCCTTGTTAAACGTTTCTTGTATTTTCTCCATTATATTTCCAAGATTTTGGTTCAACTTTACTATCATCATTCTGAATTCTTTTTCAGGTAGACTGCCTATTTCCTCTTCATTTGTTAGGTCTGGTGGGCTTTTACCTTGCTCCTTCATCTGCTGTGTGTTTCTCTGTCTTCTCATTTTGCTTAACGTACTGTGTTTCGGGTCTCCTTTTCGCATGCTACACGTTTTTAGTTCCCATTGTTTTTGGTGTCTGCCCCCACTGCTAAGGTTGGTTCAGTGTGTTGTGTAGGCTTCCTGGTGGAGGGGACTAGTGCCTGCATTCTGGTGGATGAGACTGTATCTTGTCTTTCTGGTGGGAAGGTCCATGTCTTGTGGTGTGTTTTGGGATGTCTGTGCCCTTATTATGATTTTAGGCAGCCTCTCTGCTAATGGCTGTGGTTGTGTTCCTGTCTTGTTAGTTGTTTGGCATAGGGTGTCCAGCACTGTATCTTGCTGGTCATTGAGTGGAGCTGGGTCTTGTCATAGAGATGGAGATCTCTGGGAGATTTTCACCGTCCCACATTATGTGGAGCTGGGAGGTCTCTTGTGGGCCAGTGTCCTGAACTTGGCTCTCCCACCTCTGAGGCAGAGCCCTGACACCTCGCTGGAGCACCAAGAGCCTGTCATCCACACGGCTCATAATGAAAGGGAGAAAAAAAAGTAAAGAAGGTAAAATTAAATTAAATTAAATTTAACAGTTACTAAAATAAAAAAATAAAAAATATTTTTTATAAAGTTTAAAAATGTAATAAAGAAAAGAAAGAAAGATAGAAAGAAAGAAAGAAGAGAGCAACCAAACCAAAACCAAAATCCATCAATGATAACAAGCGCTAAAAACTATACTAAAAAAAAAACAAAAAAACGAAATGGACAGACAGAACCCTAGGACAAAAGGTAAAGCAGAGCTGTACAGACAAAATCACACACAGAGGCATACACATACACACTCACAAAAAGAGAGAAAAGGAAAAAAATTATATATCGATGCTCCCAAAGTCCACCTCCTCAATTTGCGATGATTCGTTCGTTGTCTGATCAGGTATTCCACAGATGCAAGTACATGAAGTTGATTGTGGAGATTTAATCCGCTGCTCCTGAGGCTGCTGGGAGAAATTTCCTTTTCTTTTCTTTGTTCACACAGCTCCTGAGGTTCAGCTATGGATTTGGACCCGCCTCTGCATGTAGGCCACCTGAGGGCATCTGTGCTTTGCTCAGACAGGACGGGGTTAAAGGAGCAGCTGATTAGGGGGCTCTGGCTCACTCAGGCCGGGGGGAAGGAGGGGTACGGATGCGGGGGGAGCCTGCGGTGGCAGAGGCCAGCGTGACGTTGCACCAGCCTGAGGCGCGCCGTGCGTTCTCCTGGGTAAGTTGTCCCTGGATCCCGGGGCCCTGGCAGTGGCGGGCTGCATAGGCTCCCGGGAAGGGAGGTATGGAGAGTAACCTGTGCTCACACACAGGCTTTTTGGTGGCAACAGCAACAGCCTTAGCGTCTCATGCCCTCTCTGGGGTCCACGCTGACAGCCGCAGCTCGCGCCCGTCTCTGGGGCTCCTTTAAGCAGCGCTCTTCATCCCCTCTCCTTACGCACCAGAAAACAAAGAGGCAAGAAAAAGTCTCTTGCGTCTTCTGCAGCTCCAGACTCTTTCCGGGACTCCCTTCTGGCTAGCTGTGGCGCACTAACCCCTTCAGGCTGTGTTCACGCCGTCAGTCCTCTCCCTGCGCTCCGACCGAAGCCCAAGCATCAGCTCCCAGCCCACACCCGCCCCAGCGGGTGAGCAGACAAGCCTCTCGGGCTGGTGAGTGCTGGTCGGCACCGATCCTCTGTGCGGGAATCTCTCCGCTTTGCCCTCTGCACCTCTGTGGCTGCACTCTCCTCTGCTGCTCCGAAGCTTTCCCCCTCCGCCACCCGCAGTCTCCGCCCACGAAGGGGCTCCTAGTGTGGGGAAACCTTTCCTCCTTCACAGCTCCCTCCCACTGGTGTGGGTCCCGTCCCTATCCTTTTGTCTCTGTTTATTCTTTTTCTTTTGCCCTATCCAGGTGCGTGGGGACTTTCTTGCCTTTTGGGAGGTCTGAGGTCTTCTGCCAGGGTTCAGTAGGTGTTCTGTAGGAGTTGTTCCACATGTAGATGTATCTCTGATGTATTTGTGGGGAGGAAGGTGATCTCCACGTCTTAGTCTTCTGCCATCGTGAGGCTCCCCAAATTCTTTTTTTTTTTACATCTTTATTGGAGTATAATTGCTCTACAATGGTCTGTTAGTTTCTGCTTTATAACAAAGTGAATCAGTTATACATACACATACGTTCCCATATCTCTTCCCTCTTGCGTCTCCCTCCCTCCCACCCTCCCTATCCCAACCCTCCAGGTGGTCACAAAGCACCGAGCTGATCTCCCTGTGCTATGCAGCTGCTTCTCACTAGCTATCTATTTTACTTTTGGTAGTGTATATATGTTCATGCCACTCTCTCACTTTGTCCCAGCTTACCCTTCCCCCTCCCCATATCCTCAAGTCCATTCTTTAGTAGGTCTGTGTCTTTATTCCCATCTTACCCCTAGGTTCTTCATGACATTTTTTTTTCTTAGATTCCATATATATGTGTTAGCATACGGTATTTGTCTTTCTCTTTATGACTTACTTCACTCTGTATGACAGACTCTAGATCTATCCACCTCATTACAAACAGCTCAATTTTGTTTCTTTTTATGGCTGAGTAATATTCCATTGTATATATGTGCCACATCTTCTTTATCCATTCATCTGATGATGGACACTTAGGTTGTTTCCACCTCCGGGCTATTGTAAATAGAGCTGCAATGGACATTTTGCTCCATGACTCTTTTTGAATTATGATTTTCTCAGGGTATATGCCCAGTAGTGGGATTGCTGGGTCATATGGTAGTTCTATTTGTAGTTTTTAAGGAACCTCCATACTGTTCTCCATAGTGGCTGTACCAATTCACATTCCCACCAGCAGTGCAAGAGTGTTCCCTTTTCCCCACACCCTCTCCAGCATTTATTGTTTCTAGACATTTTGATGATGGCCATTCTGACTGGTGTGAGATGATATCTCATTGTAGTTTTGATTTGCATTTCTCTAATGATTAATGATGTTGAGCATTCTTTCATGTGTTTGTTGGCAGTCTGTATATCTTCCTTGGAGAAATGTCTATTTAGATCTTCTGCCCATTTTTGGATTGGATTGTTTGTTTTTCTGTTATTGAGCTGCATGAGCTGCTTGTAAATTTTGGAGATTAATCCTTTGTCAGTTGCTTCATTTGCAAATATTTTCTCCCATTCTGAGGGTTGTCTTTTGGTCTTGTTTATGGATTCCTTTGCTGTGCAAAAGCTTTTAAGTTTCATTAGGTCCCGTTTGTTTATTTTTGTTTTTATTTCCATTTCTCTAGGAGGTGGGTCAAAAAGGATCTTGCTGTGATTTATGTCATAGAGTGTTCTGCCTATGTTTTCCTTTAAGAGTTTGATAGTTTCTGGCCTTACATTTAGGTTTTTAATCCATTTTGAGCTTATTTTTTGTATGGTGTTAGGGAGTGATAGAATCTCATACTTTTACATGTAGCTGTCCAGTTTTCCCAGCACCACTTATTGAAGAGCCTGTCCTTTCTCCACTGTATATTCCTGCCTCCTTTATCAAAGATAAGGTGACCATATGTGTGTTGGTTTATCTCTGGGCATTCTATCCTGTTCCATTGATCTATCTTTCTGTTTTTGTGCCAGTACCATACTGTCTTGATTAATGTAGCTTTGTAGTATAGTCTGAAGTCAGGGAGCCTGATTCCTCCAGGTCTGTTTTTCGTTCTCAAGATTGCTTTGGCTATTCGGGGTCTTTTGTGTTTCCATACAAATTGTGAAATATTTTGTTCTAGTTCTGTGAAAAGTGTCAGTGGTAGTTTTATAGGGATTGCATTGAATCTGTAGCTTGCTTTGGGTAGTAGAGTCATTTTCACAATGTTGATTCTTCCAATCCACGATCATGGTATATCTCTCCATCTAGTTGTATCATCTTTAATTTCTTTCATCAGTGTCTTATAATTTTCTGCATACAGGTCTTTTGTCTCCTTAGGTAGGTTTATTCCTAGATATTTTATTCTTTTCATTGCAATGGTAAATGGGAGTGTTTTCTTGATTTCACTTTCAGATTTTTCATCATTAGTGCATAGGAATGTGAGAGATTTCTGTGCATTAATTTTGTATCCTGCTACTTTACCAAATTCATTGATTAGCTCTAGTAGTTTTCTTTAGCATCTTTAGGATTCTCTATGTATAGTGTCCCCAAATTCTTGAAAGTAGATATTTTTAGCCTTTTCAGTTGTAAATCCTTCCCAATTTTTTCAAAATTGTTTAGCTATGTTACTTTTTTAAGTACTGAGTACACAAAGACCTTTTTTTTTTTCTTAAACTTATTCTAAATACTCTCCCTCTTTGTAGGTTCATGTTTGGAGGAAAGGATTCATCTAACTTTACACATGTTGACTTGGAAATACCTATGTAATATTGATGGGGGGGTATTTCAAACCATCTATGGAAATGAATATCATCCCAAAGGAATAATATCTGAAATGAGGAGAGAAAAATGCCAAGGAAAAGTCTTGGTCAGGGATGTTATGTACGTAACAGTGGGAGGGAGAGAAGCAAACAACAAGGTAAAGAATGAGACACTGAAGTAAAGGAAGGAAACCAGGGATGTGAAATATCCCAGAATCCTGAGAAAAAAGAAGTATAAAACAAGCTCCGATTTTCAGAAAATCAAAACAAAGTGGTGGTCAATTAAACATGGATAATTTCCTCTAGACTTTGGGAAATGAGATTATTATTGATCGTTACCCAAATTGCTTATGGTGAAATTGTAGAGGTAAATCCTCAACATTAGTGCAAAATAAGAAAGTGGAGACAGCACACATAGACTCTTCATCCTAGGAGCTTACTGAGAGAGGATGCGAGTGCTGGAATAATAACAAAAAGGAGAGATAAATTTGAGGAGGGCTATTTTTTAAGGTATAAGAGATTTGACCATATTTATAGAATGCAAGGGATAATATAGAAATGGGTAAGAGAAAGGGATTATTTAGAAAAACGTATTTTTGAAGGAGGAAGGCCAAGATGGGTTCACAACTAAGTGGTAGTTACAGGCCTTGAAATGAAACAAGACATCCTCTTCCTCCAATCCTTGAGGAAAAATTGTGACAGTGGTTGAATTTTCATAAAATGTGTGTTGATGATTATCGCAGGTGGGGAGTGGAGGGGGTTCCCCTGTGATAGTCTCTAAGAGGAAAGATTATCTCTGAGAAACTTAGGAGTTATTTAGAAGTCTGGGGGAGTATTGAAGGTAAGAAATAGCAGGTGAGTGAAATATATACAAGTGATTACCAGGGACAAGCTGAGAAGCTAGGTGATCTTTTTGGGGCATATCAATCAGAAGTTTATTTATCTCTTATAAAAGTAAAATACAGTGTGTGTGTGTGAAAAAAAAAAGTTTACTGATATTCTCCCCCCAGCAACTTTAAGACAACTAAAGTAATGGCAGTTGGATTTGAGGGAAAGGGACAGACTTTAGAACTCTGGTTTGAAGATGTTCAGTTCCAAATGGTCACCAGTGCCTTCGATTGATTTTTCCAATTTATTTTTATCTTAGTAAAATTAACTTTATTGTACTAAGCCTGAGAATGCTGAGTAAATTCTGGATTACTAGACCTCGGAAACTGAAAGAGCCTCAATACTTGATTTACTTCTGTCCCCACAATTTAAAGACATTAAACTCTTTACAGATGGTATAATCAAGCCTCAAAGATTTGCTCAAAGCCAATAGGTAGTTAATGGCTGAATGGGAAGTTCAGGGTGTCAGGAAGGAAAATGCCACCTGGAAAACACGATGAACACATTTCCAAGAATGATGAATGGCTTGGGATTCATTTTGCAAAATGTGGTTTGGAAAGTTGGAGCTGAGCCATGGCTTATTGTGTCTAATATAATGCAAGGTGATTGGACACTGATCATCTAACACTCGTTTGCTCTTTAAAGATGTTAAATGCCTTTTTATTCCCATACTTTTGTTGTAATAATATGTTGGACTTTTTCAAATCTAAGCATTTACCTCCTCGTTTGAAAAGGTGTTGTCTACCATAGGATGCACAATGAATCTAGCTATCTGAGCTAAACACCTCTGGTAATCAGCCAAAGTGAAACCAGAAGCAAAAACAAAATAAGTCCTTCATGATGATTATGGGGCCACAATAGAGCAGCTACTTGAGCTTCCATGGTTCTGTTATACAAGGTCTTTATTAGGTCATAACTAAATATATATTAAATGTTTTCAAGAAAGAGCAAAATGGAATAAACTCAATGGGCTAATTCTACACAGTGGAAGAATCCAGCTTTCAAAATTCGTAAAATATTCAAATAATCTAGAAATCTCCTTGTAACAAGACGGCAATTTCAGGGTAGCTACTTCCAGGACTACATTAGATTTCATCCACTCTGCACTGTGTGTATACTGGGGTTGTATTCTGCTAAGGGGATTGGCTTTGGTTTTAAGACACATTGGTTTCTTAAGGCCACATGTGTATAAGTAAACTCCTGCTGTTTTCAAGGCTTTTGCCTTTTTTCCCCGTTGGAGATCTTTGAAGAAAGCCTAAATAATGAACACATAGAATATGCATATACATGAATACATAGCATAGAGAAATATTATTCATTGGTTCAACATTATTAAACCTCTCCCATATACAAAGCACATATTTGACATTTTAGGGTTATAGATTCTTTCAGTTAAACAAATAACTATTCAACTCTAAAATGTTGCAGACATGGGTATAAACATGATTAATCATGGCCTTTGATCATAGGAATCTGATTGTTTCTTTTGCATGTACTAACTGAAAAGGAAGAAAGTAAAACAATAATAATTGTAGATATGCATACGATACTCTCCCCAGGGTTGTTTGTTTGCATAGCATTTGAGAATGACTAATTCTCTGAGGAAGATTGTAAGCACCTCTCTGCTGGTGGTGCAAAGAGTAGTTTGGCTGCGATTATATTAGTCCAGGCAGGATATTACAAATGCCTGAACCAAAGCAATAGAAATGGAAATAGAGACATGAGGGCACATTCAGTTTATACTTATCGGTTATTATCAATAGGGATTGATATTGGATTAGATGGGGACAGTGAAGAGAAACAGTTCCTGTTTTGAATTTCACTAGCATTTGTGGGCTTTTTGATCAAAGTGGTCAAATAATGGTCATTTGGAGGCTCATGGACTACTTTAAAATATGGTAACAACTATATATAGTCTCCCAGAAAATGTATGTGGACACAGAGAAATTTTGCATGTAACATGATGGTCTTCTTGAAATCCGTCTATGACCAGAACAGACGTGATGCCTTTGTCATAAAGACTGCAGGATGATTACTAATGTAAATTGTGCTCTGAAGAGAAACAGGGTGCTATGAAGATATTGTCAGCCTAAAGATGGAGATGGAGGTAGGAAGGTAACAATGTCAGGGAAGGCTACTCTGGGGAAGCAAATATAATATACATGAATGAAAAAACAGTAAGTGATAAATGGATAAATTGGATTTTAAGCCTCTAAGGTTTCTTTAAAAAAATATATATATAAAACAAAGCTTTATTTATATATAATTTACATACCATACAATTCACCCATTTAAAGTGTGTGAGTTAATGGCTTTTAGTATATTCATAGAGTTCAACAACCATCACCACAATCAATTTTGGAACATTTTTGATATGCCCCAAGGAAGTGCATCCCTATTAGCAGTCACTCCACATTTCCCTGGAGCTTGTTTCTCCCACCCCTACAAGCCACACACAAGCACTAACTGCTTTCTGAATCTATAGGTTTACCCATTCTGGACACTTCATATAATTGGAACCATAAAATATTGATCTTTTGTGACTGACTTCTTTCTTGATATAATGTTTTCAAGATTCATCCATGCTGGGGCAGGTATCAACACTTCATTCCTTTTTATAGCTGAATAGTATCCAGTTGTATGGATATATCACATTCTATGTATCCATCAGTTGAAGAACATTTGAGTTATTTCCACTTTTTTGGCTATTTGAATAATGCTGCAATGAACATTTGTGTGCAAATTTTTGTGTGGATATATGTTTTTGTTTTCTTCTCTCTTAAGTGTATAGCTAGAAGTAGAATTGTCATATGGTAACTCTATTTTTAACTTTTTGATGAACTGCCAAATAGTTTTCCTTACTTTTTATTTTAAATTTTATTACATTTGTCTTATTACTCCATCTCTTGCTTTGTGTAATAGATGTTTCCTGGAAAAATCCCATTTAGGTTGAATTATTTGTTAATGAAATCAGGTTTTATGTGTTCAAAGGGAGCTTGATATTTAATGGCATCTGGATTTTTTTTTTTTTTGCGGTACGCAGGCCTGTCACTGTTGTGGTCTCTCCCATTGCAGAGCACAGGTTCCGGATGCGCAGGCTCAGCGGTCATGGCTCACGGGCCCAGCCGCTCCACGGCATGTGGAATCTTCCAGGACCGGGTCACGAACCCGTATCCCCTGCATCAGCAGGCGGACTCTCAACCACTGCGCCACCAGGAAAGCCCTGGCATCTGGATTTTTAACACTTATGTCAAAGCTTTGAGTTAGGAAACAGAAAACCTGGATTCCAAAGCTGAGCTTTAATATTAACTCACTATGTGACCTGGACATGACTATTAACCCATGAGAAAAAAGGAAATTTCTCTAAAGAAAAATTATCTAGCAAAATATGTAATGGCTAGTGAAATATATCAGAAAGCTAAACTACATCAGGTTTAGATAAGGATGACCAGAAAAACAAACAAAATAATAAAGTTTAGATAAATTCAGATTACTTAAGGGAAAGATCTGATTCAGATATTTGTCATTTTAATTTAACTTATAATTGAAAGACACAAATAATTGCAAGTGAGAATCTCATTTTTCAACCCCTTCTTCCCTATATTATTTTTGGCTAGAGCTTTAGTTTCAGCTTTTCTGTTGCCATTGAAGTAGGAACCTGAATGATCAGTTAAGTAATCGCCTCTTAACGCTGATGTTCAGAATTTTAGTGTGGAATCAAACATTCAACAGCTCTGAGATTCCTGTGAAGTTGGATTATGCTGAATTCCTGGAGCTTAAAATGTATAACAGCTGGTTTATAGCTGCCATTATCAGGAGATTTTTTTTTCTTTTTCTTTTTTTAGTTTTAGATAGGCTGAATCTCCAGACTTTTATTTTATAAAGGAGACAGACTGGTTAGAAATGGAAAAAGATACGCTGCCAAACTGTGTAATTTTTGAGCTATCCCTTCCTTAGAAAAGAGAGCAATACTATTCAGTTATTATTCACCATGCATATATTGACAGCCTATTGCATGCAAAACATTCATCTGGTTAAGATGGAGGATATAAAGATAAATAACACCTACAACTTCCCAAAAGTTTACTGTCTAAAGTACATAGATAGCTGTTAAATATGTTGAAAATATTTAAAGATCTTTAGATCTCCAAATAAGGATGCTGAGGAAATTCAGAGGAGGGAGAAATGACTCCTATGGGAAGAATTCGAGAAAGCTTTGGAGAGAGGGTTTGGTTCCATTTGCACTGAGCCTTGGAGGATGCGGGACTGTATTCCATATGGCAGAGGATGCAAACACGTTCTAGACAGAGGGTCCATTAGGAACAAAGGCACGAAGTGAGAAAGTACGCCAAGCCTGTTTGGGGAAGAATAGTTTTATCCAAAAACATTCAAGAAAAGCCTTATATAGAATCTTCCACAAATTCCCTAGATATTTCAAATAAAATCTGAGTTGGACAACCTTCTATGACTCTTGATACTCTTTCTCTGCATGATTATTTTGGGCTCTCTTCCTCCACACTTATCCCACTGGAGGAAAACAGAACCCCCAAAGCTCCAAAGTGTCATGTTTAGACTTGCCATATGACTTTATGTAGAGAGAAGAATGCTTCTGTCCAGGGACAATGTCCATATAATTATCTGTGAATAAATGAATGAATAAGTGAATGGAGAGGAGACCAGCACACCCTTGTTTATGGTGTAGGGGAAGTTTAGGGGAACGTTTTTAGAAATGGCTTATAAAATGTTCTGGACTCTGACGCTGTGAAATCTCTTCAAGAACTCTACTCAATACTCTGTAATAACCTACATGGGAAAAGAATCTGAAAAAGAATCTGAAAAAGAATAGATATATGTTTATGTATAACTAAATCATTTTGATGCCCACCTGAAACTAACACAACATTGTAAATCAACTATACTCCAATATAAAATAAAAATTTTAAAAAAAAGAACGCTTTTGGGTACTCATTTATACTCTGTTATACTACTTCTCACAGAGACCATGGATTCACTGGAAGCTTGAAGCATGTGGAGTCCAGGATAGAGAACAAAAATATATCTCCAATTGCTAAATAGTTGCCAATGAAATAATTTATCTCTAAAGGTGTAAGGGTCAACATGTGAGATTAAGGGTTGATAGTTTGTCTGCTTACCATTTGTTTGGCATTGCTATTTATATATTCAGAAAATCAATGGAAGTTTGTTGAACTTTTGAAATTTTAATTTATAGTCCAAGAGACAACAAATACATTTTTTTCAATGAATAAAATCTAGAATATAATATGTGTCAGGATGCTTTCAATAGTCTGCAAAGTACTTTCTCTATGAAAGAAGCTAAATAATATAGAGAATTAGAATTATTTGATAAATTTAATCAATGAAGTGTTTTCATCTAAATAATTTGGGCTCTCTCTAAAATCAGGATGGGCTTGAATAACTTAAATTAGACAAATACACCACTAAATATTAAACCTTTGACTAACTGTATTGTATAATCTGAAACTGTCAATTATAGTTTTCAATCTGAAAGATATGATATAAAGAGCAACACTATAAAAAGTGATTCTCCTGACCATTTCTGATTAAACTGAGACATAGACATAGTTTATAAGAAAGAATTCACTTAAAAAAAAACTAACCTTAAAGGACAAGCCAAGAAGGAAAACAATTTTATATTTTTCTCTATGTGAATCAAAGCCATTTATAATTTTTAATTGCATGGTATGTGCTCTAACAAGTTGTGAAAAATATTTATTATATCATACCCTGCAACTGTTTAACTGTGACTGAACACAGTTAAACACAGTTTTTCTGTTTCTTTGTTTTGGTTTGGTTTTTGGGTGTTTTTGTTTGTTTGTTTTTTTAGAGCTCAACATTTTGGCATATTTGTATCAGATCTTTTCTGAGGGTGATATTCCAGATACAGGTGACACCTCTCTGTAATCCTTCACAGTTTACTCCTATCCTTCCTCTACCCAGTGGTACCCAGTAACCTGAGTTTAGTGTTTCTTATTTTCATCACTTGTTATTCATTTAATAAATATTTATCAAGTGCCCCTTATTGGCCTGGGACACCTCTATGTGTGGGGAATACACACAGCAGTGGACAAAACAACAATTCCCATGCTCATGGACCTTTTATTCAAATGTGGGAGGTGATGGGCAACATGCAAATAAACAAGTGAATTATGTGGACAGAACTGATCATTTTTTCTGAAAGAAGTTTAGCTCTAAACTTTACCCTGACAGGAAGTGCATGGGTCCATTATATTTGTTAGTACTCATATGTACACCTCAGAGTCAGGTCAATAGAGTTGTCTGTGAATACACCTAAGCACCTCTTTTCCTTTGTAGTAAAATTTGAATCCCTCTGACAATTCCTCAGCTTTCATAAGTAGTTTAATCTTGGGTATATACACCAATTATGCAGTCACATGAGGCACCAAACTCATGGTACAGTGTCCAAATGTCAGTGAATTCACTTGGCTTGTTGTCAGCAGTCGACATCGGATATCAAGCTCCTGGCAGGAGCTTGAATGAAGTCATCTCTTCCACTTTCACTTGACCTCAGCCCAGGGACTGTAGAGCTCAGCTGTAATGTTTCATAATACATCGACACATCAATTCCACACCAGTCCTGCCCTCCAGCCTTGCTGAGCTTAACTAATAAGTAAAGAAAGGAAAGTTCAGTTATGAGAAACAATGTTTTCACAATGATGTTTCATCATTCAGATGTTTATTAGATTTCCTATTGAATACGATTTTTATTTGAGGAAGCAACAGATAGGATCTGATCTAAAAATCTAACTCTACTTTCAGCCTCTAAAAAAGTTGTTTTATCTAAGTCAAAGGTTTTTATCTATGTTTACATACTGATCATTATCAGAAGCAATGTCAAACCTATAATGCATAAAACAAATATAAGAGATGTTTTTGTCCTATTTATGGCCTGTTAAGAAATAGAATATACTTAAAATTTGTATATAAGAAATTTGTATATTTCAGACAGGCTTAGAAAAAAATGTACCTGAAATAGTACATCTAACAGACACATATGAAGTTTCATTCATTGAAAACTGTTATTCAATGTCATTCTAAACAAACGAGTACAACAGGACTAGATTTAGGGCTATGAATCTTAAAATCAATCTTAATCAAAGGAAATTAAGATGACTTTTAAAATAAATGAATAAAAAGCAAAACCCCAAACAAAAAAACCTAACCCTAACAATTTGAACTGGTTTTATGATGTGTCTTTTCTCTTGGAGATAATCAGGCATGAACCAATTTTATTAAGAATTTACTTTGCATGTGCAAGTCATTTTGCTAGATGGTGAGGGTCAGCTATTGTTCATACTTTAAATTCCATCTTTGGCTGGAGGATCAAGAAGGCTGCACCAAAGATTCTGGAATCTCGGAAGCTTTTGTCTTTAAAGAGACCACTGCTTATTCATAACGTTCTTTGGCTATTCACTGAAACAACAGGACCACGCCACAGGCTCTGGGAGGGTTGAGTTTTGGAGAACACAAGCAAGGACTTTCTTCTTTCATTTGGTCTGTCTCAGCATTCTGAAGGTTGTCCAACTCTGGGACTTATCAAGTTTCATTTCTTCCATTAGGCCTGGAATAAAGAACAAACCTGCAAATTCTGTCAAAATGGGTGATGTATGGCTGCTGAGAAATTCAAATTGCTTCAAGTGTGGGAGCCAACAAAATAATGTCCCACTACAGGATGAGATCACAGCATCATGCGCTCATTCTCTGTGTGAGCTGCATTCTATATGCATGGGGGAGAGCCAAAGCATGAGTTCATTGAAGGAATGATAAAGTGCTTCTCCTTAACCCTCTATCTTCCAAGAGTTCAACCAGTCCAACATGGCCGTGGATTCCACCTCAGATACTCCTGGGTATTGCACTGCACTCCGCACAGTAATGATAGACAGTAAAACAGACACATGGAGAACATAGTACAAATCAAACTTAGATTACTCATTGGATTGAAATTCCTGAGTGCACTATTGGCTGAAAGAAAAATGCACATGTAAAAGTTGTGAGTTAAGTTTTATTCGGGGAACTTACCCAGGACTATAGCCTGGGAAACAGATAGCTCCGAGAAACTGCTTTGAAGAGGTAAGGAAGGAACAAGGATATATATATATTTTTTTTTGGCTAGGGAAAAACATGTAGTTGAACATCCAAAGATTGTTGCTAATTGTAAAGAATAGATATCTCAAGTTAATGAATTTAGTGCTTTTCTTTGTATAGGAAGATGCAAATCCTGCGGTCATTGAAATTTTTCCTTAGATATGCATCTTAACTACCTAGGGGCAAGTGTATCCAAAACACAGAATGCTTCCTATTTTTCTCCATCCTAAATTCCCCTCAGGGTGCACTGCAGTAGCTCATGGCTTGATTCTTGTAGAACTGGAATGGCAGGCGACTTTTTTTTTTTTTCTTTACAGCACCATCATCTTATCAGCTATGATGGCTGAAGCTCTCCAGGTTGATAAACTTTGACTGCCCTCCATGAGTTTAAGAATGTCATAGAATCACAAGATTCTGCCTTGTACATAGCATCTGCCTTGAGTGAGTTATCCCAAATATGTTTGCTATACGTGATGGTGACAAACAAGTTTTAGGTGAAAAGTTGAACTGAGGTGTTGGTTTAGGAGGAAAGTTAAAATTCCCTAGAGATTTTTTATAAAAGGATTCGGCAGATGTAAGAGCATGGATCTCAAGCTTTGGAGGCTTCCTTTCTCATTGGCCCCAATTATTTCTAGGTTTTCAGGAGACAAACTGTATGTTTCCAAGAGTCAAATACAGAATTCAGACTGTGTGTGGTCTCAGGAGGAGGTTCTAACAAGGCAGAAGCTCACAAAGAAGTAGTTTGGAAAACAAATTAGTAAAATATATTTGTAGCTCTTATCTCAAAGCAGGCTTTCAAATTTCTAAGAGAGTAGAAGACAACTCATGAGGAACATTCAGCATGGGCCTCAGGTAGAGGTGGAGAGAAAGGACCCCTGAGAACTGGGATTAATGAGAGGCTGCTCTGGTATGACCTGGGCTATCCTGCATCCCCTCGTCCCTTCTTTTTCACATGCTTATCTTCTTCCATGTTTTCTTCCCAGATCTAAAGTTGCCTGATCAAATGCAGAATGGATGATTAAATTTGTATTTCGGATACACAACAAATAATTGTATTCGTTGTTTATTTACTTTTTAAAAAAAATCCATTGAAAAATACATACATTGTTTATCTGTAATTCAAATTTAACTGAGAAACCCTGTGCTTTTATTTGCTAAGCCTGGCAACCCTATCTGTATGCCACCCAGTCCATCCCACTGGAGCCTAACAGCAGACAGAGAAAAGAATTGTAATTGACAGCAGCGGCTAAGGAAAACATGGCCAAATGAAATGGGTTGGCCTTGATATTTCCGGCTATTTATAGGCTCCATTTCACGGATGAAACAGTTGTTTGCCACGGGCCATTCTACTCAGTCCTCACATCCCTAGGCAGGCCTTCTGCTCCAACACTGACTGCTTTTCCTTTAAGTTAACCATTTGAGTAAAGAACTGGATAAAGTGGGAAAACTGTTACTGGAGAACTGTCCCAGGTGAGGTTCCTTCACCATCTGTGGGGGCACTTCTCCTTGGTGGGAGAGGTTGCTAGGTTCAGTCTACAGGTTTCTGTTCTCCAGCAGAATCTTTGGTAAACACCCCTATTAAATTACCCACTTGCTTTGGCTCACAGATTTTTGCGTATGAATGCTTGAGATATTAAGTAGAATCTTGAAATAAAAAGGAAAACATTACTGTGTTGCTGCTCTCACGCATTCACTGTGGAAAAAAATGTTTGCCTCAAATATGTATTGCCTTAGACTGGTTTAATGAGAGAACTATAAGAGAAAAAAAGATATTAAGCCTTATGTATTTCTGCGTAATCACTGAGAAACTGTAAAACTGAAAACTCTTGCACCAGAGAATCCTCAATTGATTGGTGAAGTCATGGAAATCTGTCAAATTTAACAGCTTTCAAGCACTATCTTACACATTGCACATATTTTCTCTCTTATGTAAAGATTTCAGTTGGCAATGTATTATATCTGTTTTAGTCTCAGTGAATTACATAAATAGCTTGCATGATATACAAAATTTCTTGCTTACCCGTCAAGTGTTACATTTTCATCTTGACTCCAAAGATCATATATGGAACATAGAACACACCTAGAATGCAAACTATAAAACAAATACTGAAACTTAGCACATCCTAGAAAAATAGGAAACATTCATTTATGTTGGAAGCAACATCTTCCAAGTGGTGAGACAAATATATTCACAAGTCTGCTAATAAATATGCCAATAAACTTTCTTTCTAAATATATTAAAAGAGAGACTAGTTACCTTATAGGGAGAAATGCGTGTATATTTGGCTGTTTATAAGGACTTGGAATTTAGCCTCTATGGACGTCTTTAATGTTCAAATACAATTCTACTTAATTTTAAGTAATTTTTAAATTTGCTGTGAATTTATTCTTTTCTTAATTGTCAGGCTGTCCCAAGTGTGTCAGTAACTATTTTTTTTTTCTGGATCTTTAACTAAAGACCAGTGTTCCTCATTAGGGTTCATCCTTACAAATTAAATGAAAACCTCTTTTACTTGTCTTGCTAACAGAAAAGAACCAAATTATTTATTTTGAAACTTCTCATTTCTAAGTATTTTACTTAGAAAAATATGTATGGTACATTGAACACACCCTATTTATTGCCTGTGTGAAACTTCTTTTCATCTTGGTTTTTATATTTTAAATTTAAAACTTAAGGCTCTGTTTAAATGTACTTTAAAATTGTAAAATACTTTAGGAAAAATGATAAATATGAAAATTTCAGAAACCTATTTCACACCTGGAATTAGTTATGTGTCAGATATGGCTACAAAGCTGAGGTAGGAAAGAGACAATGATTTTGTCTAATTAGGAAGAGTTTTATGGTCTTGAGACAGGCTGGGACCTGGGACACTTTGCTGGGACCTGGGGCCCTTTGCTGTAGTGCTGCAGTGCTTGCACCTGGACATACCTCTCCTCAAGCAACAAAACACAAAGAAACTGTATGGGAGTAAAAATAACTACGTGCATGTGCAGCTGGGACAAATTCTGGACAAAAGATACACAGAGACCGGAAACCCAACTGCCGCTTTTGAAGAGCCTGGAGCAAAAGCAAGGGGTCGGGAGCAAAAGCAGGGCACTGTGCATGATCCCTGCACCCAACACCACTTAATGGGTGGGCAAAACACCTAAGCCATCCCTTCAGCCCAACCCCTGGACACACCCCTACCCTCACCCCATATAAGGAACAAGCTTGCCCTCCCTCAGGGAGCGAGCAAACAAGGGAACCTGTTATTTGTCCTTGCTCCCCTCTACCTGAATTTCTTGTCTGGCCTCTAGTCAATTTCTATTGATTGGGGCAGGCCAAGAACCATGATCTGTAACAGTCTCATGGTTACAAAAATGTAGCACATGTATTGAGTTTTAAATTTTAGTTTTTGTAATTCTTCTTCACCCCAGGTCTAAAAAAAAGCAAGAAACTCTAAGATCAGAAGCAAGCCCAAGACAGAACCCTTAGAGCAAAGAGAATACTAATAATAATAAAAAAAAAATGCTTCTTCTAAAGTGGGTTTAGGTGGGTAGTTAGGAAGACCTTATTGATAGGGGTTAATGAGAAAAAAAGAACTTTAAAAACTCACTCTTCCAGAGCCAGGACACTCTGGACTCTGAGGCTAACCTCACCCCTAATTTTTCCCCTGAGGAAAAGGCTTTTGACACCTAAAAATGATTGTATTTGAGGCATTTTGTGTGGAAAAGCTAAAGTTAGATATATAATAGGTGATGACAGTTAAGGATTAATGAAAACAGCTCTATTGTACTTGGATGATTTTATTTCTTTAAATCTTTCTCTGCTTGCATACAATCTTGTATAATACAGTTGATATGATATGTTTACCTAAGCTCATCAAAGCATCCAAGAGAAATATGCAGAACTTACATCCTGAGTTCGCAAACCCAAATTTCTGTTTAAAATCCACCCGCAGAAATAACTGTTCAGATGACTGGTTAAGTCCATTACGCCTCCACCCCGCCCATACCTCCCCTTCCCTCTCCCAGAGTCCAGTTCTATTCTTCCATATACCCTTCAGACATCTCTGCCTAATTCTAAAATGTCTCAAATTAAACTCACATCTTTGGTCTGTCACCTGATTTTCCTGCAATGCTTTCTCTCTCACCCCTGATACCTCTATGCTGTGTGTTGCCTCACTGTGATGGTTCTACAGCAACCTCCCCCTTACCTTACCCTCCTTGCTTTCTCATTCCCATCACCACCCCACCCACCCCCCGCGATTTCCGGTCCTTATGAGATGTCTCTTGAACTATCCCAGTGCCTTCAACTCTATCTTCCTGAGTCCGGTCAGGGATGTGAACGTTCTGGTTTGTTTGATTAAAGAATCAGGCTCATTACTATATAATTAAACTGTATGTGCCTTTTATAATCACTACCTTTTAAGCAGATATCAGCATAGATTTTTTAAAAATTAGTTTTAATTGGAGTATAGTTGCTCAGCATAGAGTCTATTTACAATTATTTCTCAACAAATAACTACTGTGCGTTAGGAATTTTCAAGGTGTTATTTGTGTGGGTTCTTAATTAGTTTTTCCACTTGGTAAATTTGGCACATCCTATTTCAGTTCACCCAATTTTATTTAAAACAAACCTAAACCAAACAAAAAAAATCTTTCTAATATAAGATTTTAATGAACATCATCTCTAATAAGAATAAATAATATTATTTGTAAAAAGACCCCATATTTATAAGTCTGACATGATAGGAAGGGAGAAGCGATAATATATATTTTTTTAAATATTGGTTAGTCCTATTGAAGGATGAACAGATTTAAATAATAAGCAAGAGTCTGAAAGACTTTGACATAAAAAATACAAAGATCAATAAAACAGGAGAAATTGTTATGTTGTGACTGATGAAGGGTTTCTACAGTACAGAGAGTTGAAGAAAAGAAACATTAGTGTTAAAATGCACTAAAATACAGAGTAGATTGCCAACTTGGGATGAATATTGATTAGAGAGAAATATGTGGCTGTTGGAATCTGTGCAGTTTCTGTTCCAAGATCTGAATGAACATTGAGGAATGACTAGTTGTATTTTAAACTTTAAACTTCAAAGACTCTTCATAAAATGGAAGATGTAGACAGGTCAATAATTTACAGGACATATGTAACTAATAAGAACCTGCTATATAAAGAAATAAATAAAATAAAATTCAAAAATTCAAAAAAAATGGAGAAATGTTCTATGAAAGGAATGCCAGTGAATATTAATTAAATTTAAAATTAGAAGGAACCCAAAGAACTATAGAAATTATGACTAAAATCCATAATATAATTGATTAAAAAGTCACATAACATAAAGATAATAATTCATGGATGATACAGTAATCCCAGAAAGTAGAAAAAAAAGCAGGAAGGGAGTGAAAAAAAAAGAAAAGTTTTCTGGTCTCATTTTAAAAAGTTCCAATAATCTGTCCTTCTGCATATAGGAATTTCTTATTCTCATTCATAATGGATATAAAGCCTGTTAACATTCAACTGGCACACAATTGCAAAGTACTTTGCAAATATAAAATATTATGTAAGTGCCATAGAATCCATTACTTCATACTCAACCTTCAAGCAACAATTACTGAACAATGCAGTATTGTAGAATAGCCTTACTGATGGAAATTTAACTTCCTTATAGCTTTAAAAGATTTCAGAACATTATATAATTGTTTAAAGTCAAATTGAATTTTAATCCATACATTATTTATGCTATTTGGTCACCTGGCTTTAAATAGATACATATATAATATCTTATACATAAAATTATATAAGAATTCATACAGAAAATCTTCCATTTCTTGCATGAGGTAATAATTTTTATTCTAGCATTCATATATTTATTGACTCACGACAAAGCACTTTTTCAAGCACACTCACTCTGCTGGGCATTATGTGTAATTTGCAATAGACTCAGCCTTTTAGAATCTGGTGATGTTAAATGACCCTTTATTTGAAGAATCCTAATTTTTTTAAGTCAGATTTTTGGGAAAAGAGTCAAGGAAAGCAAGCTGGTTGCATTCTATTTATAGAAAGAGTCTTGGGAAGTTTTCAAAGCTGAAGTTGGTGTGACCTGAGGCTCCAACACACAAACCAGGCAGGGGTTACTGTTACATCACATGCAGGCTGATTGTATCATTCACTGTTTTCACGTTGAATGGACAGAGGAGATTAGTCTCAACAGCTACACCTATTTTCAGTGTCTGGTGCTTTCAAGATCCTCCCTTTTTTAAGAAATAAATGAGAGAAAGTAGGCATAAAGAGATTTTATTGTTTCTCAGAACTGCCAAGTTTCATGCAGGTGGATGAAGTAAAGGTGAATTTCAACAACGAATATCTTGATGTATGCTGCCCTTGGAGCAGACTGAAAAGATTTCAAAAGGTGTGGGTCTCATCATTTCCAACAAAAAGTCATTCTCGTAAGGTCTAAGAAAAAAAGAATTTGATTATCTACTACTGATTTTGGTATTTTTTGTTGTCAAGTAGATCTTTAGATACCTCTAAAGATAGGAATTTGGTTGGAATTTAGTTGGCTTTGCTGGTAAATTGAACCTCAGTTTAGGAAAACTTTAATAGTCTCTTCAAGCTACCATTCCAGAACTCTCTAGAAGAAAGGAAGAAATAAAAGTATTTTGTTCAACAGAGCCCTGAATATTTCCACAGCATGTGACCCAAGTGCTTGTTGTATAATTTACTCATTCATTCTGCCATTTATTCATTCAAAAGTCATTTATGAATTGCTACTATGTGCCAGCTCTTATGTAAGAAAGTGACTACGATGGCGATGTGTTAGAGTTCACAGTGGAGATCAGAAAATAAACAATTATCATACAATTGGATAGCTGGTGGGATAGATTTATGTACAATGAGGGGTCTCTAAGAGTCTGAAAGTTCAGGTGGGTCAAGACAAGTTACTCTGAATAAGTGAATTTATTTCCCTGAATAAGGAAGGAAAGGATATTCCTGGTAGAAGGGAGAGAAATGCCAAATTTCAGGCTGGAGACAAGATCATAGTGCATGCAAAACTTGTGATTGGAATACAGAAGATGTATGAATGAGTACCAGAAAATATAGCTACAGAGAGAGGAAGAGATAAGATCAGGAAGACTCTTACTTGTAGGCAATACTAATGAGCTTGAACTTTATCAGGAAGGCATTGAAGAGACACAAAAGAATAGGTGCTGAATGGATGAGTGAATAAATATGCAAATAAGAGGAGAATACTTTTAATGCCTTCCCAAATTGGAATTGAAATCTTTAGCAGTCTATGATATATGTATATATCTGGCCATGTATATATAATACATACATAGATATATATCTTTGTCATAAGATGGATACATCTGTAGATACAGGTTTCCCTCATTATCCAAAAGTAGAATGCTTCTATGAAACCTTTCCTAAGCCTAAGTAGTGTAAAGCTAAGAGGCAATTACCTTAGGACACATTTTGCTGACACGTGCACAAAATCAATCGAGATAAGCGCAGATGCTCACAAACACCGTTCAAAGCTTTGGTAACTTGGTGCTGAGATGCTGGGTGTAGTTCCTGGGAAAGAAGTTTGCTGGTGTCATTCTTGCTGCCAAGGGGAGCTAGCTGCCTCTATCACGACTCCTTGTGAAGCAAACACGGAACGGTATTCTTGATTTTCACCTTTTTTTTGGTAAAAGCGAATATCCAATTCTGATTTCTTTCAGTTAGCAAAAAGAGGTACTAAGGTAGGTCTTTCATAAAAGCCAAATGGTGTAAAGTGAGCCTTCAAAAATCCAGATTACCTGTATGTCATAGATCTAGATATATCATCGTAGATATAGATATATCTTTGTCTACGTATAAATACACGCACATACATGCACACATACATATGTGTGTGCTCATATGTGTCTATATATTTAAAGGGCACGGTCACCGTAGTGTCCTGGGCCCTGGGGCAGGGCCTGGCACATAGCAGATGCTCAATAAATACGTGTTAATTGAATGCATGAATAAACAGATTTTAAGCAATAAGGAAGCCATCTCTCAGACTACAGAATGGGAAACATGCTGGAGATGATCATTATGTTAATGTAGTTAGCGATATGGAGAAGAAATGATGAAAACTTGAATTACAAAAACTGAAGATTGAAAGGCTGGGAGAGAGTTAAGACGTTACTCTTAGAACTTGATTGACAGTGAGGTGGCTGGGGTTAGGGAGTGATAGGAAAGAAGGATGACTACCAGGTTTCTTGCTTGGGCTAATGAATAGATGGCAGGCTATCCCTCAGAGAGGGAATTTAGGAGAAGAAACAGTTTTGAGATGTGAAAATACAATTTCATTTTAGCCATCTTGATTTTGAACTCTTGGTGAGGCATCCAGAGGGTGTTAAGAAGGCAGTTTGATAAGTAATATTGGGGAATCTGAATTTTAGGTGGTAGGTGATGCTAAGAGGATAAATATTTCTCAGGAAAAAAATGACTGAAAAAGAAAAGACAAAGATTACCACTACTGGGCATATACCCTGAGAAAACCATAATTCAAAAAGAGCCATGTACCACAATGCTCATTACAGCACTATTTACAATAGCCAGGACATGGAAGCAACCTAAGTTTCCATCAGCAGATGAATGGATAAGGAAGAAATGACATGGAATATTACTCAGATATAAAAAGAAATGAAATTGAGTTATTTGTAGTGAGGTGGATGGACCTAGGGTCTGTCATACAGAGTAAAGTAAGTCAGAAAGAGAAAAGAAAATACCGTATGCTGACATATATATATGGAATCTTAAAAACAATTGATTCTGATGAACGTAGGGGCAGGACAGGAATAAAGACACAAACGTAGGGAATGGACTTGAGGACACGGGGAGGGGAAAGGGTAAGCTGGGATGAAGTGAGAGAATGGCACTGACATATACACACTAACAAATGTAAAATAGATAGCTAGTGGGAAGCAGCAGCATAGCACAGGGAGATCAGCTTGGTGCTTTGTGGCCACCTAGAGGGGTGGCGTAAGAAGCGTGGGAGGGAGACGCAAGAGGGAGGGGATATGGGGATGTATGTATACATATAGCTGACTCACTTTGTTATACAGCAGAAACTAACACAACATTGTAAAGCAATTATACTCCAATAAATATATTAAAAAAAAAAGAAAAGGATTAAGCACAGTACCTGCAGTAGGTGGAAGAGGACTCCATGTAGTAGATGGAAGAAACCCTATATTCAATATCCTGTGATAAACCATAATGGAAAAGAATCCAGAAAATAATGTGTATATATATGTATAACTGAATCACTTTGCTATACGGAAGAAATTAACACAACATTGTAAATCAGCTATATTTCAAAAAAAAAAAAGAAGAAGAAGAAGAAACACTCAAAGTGGCGAGAGGAGACCAGGAAAGTGTAGGCCCATTGGAGGTAAAGGAGAAAATAGGTGAATTTTGCTATCCATGAGAAGTGTTAAAAAATCTGTAAAATACAGAATAAAGACATGAAGAAGAATAAAGCAAAGAATTAAATATTAATTGGTACCTTCCTTTCTTTGATGATTTAAAGGGTCCTAGATTAGATAAGGCATCTAAACAGATCTTGACTTGGAAAAGTAACCCAACATGGATATTTTCTTATCTTTAATTCAAGAGTTCTTTTTAGTTCCAGGTCCCTCTAATATATGCACAAACAGCATGATGATAAAATCTGTGAATTGTGCATAACAAGGAGACAACAACATCCCTATCCTAGGGGCTATAAGATCCAATTCTCCTCCCTAGACCACACCCCCTTCCTACCTGCACACACTTCCCTCTCAAGACAGGTTTTTTCCCTTGCTTTAAAGTCATTTATCAAGTAATAATGCCCTTATTCCTTGAGTTCTTGTCATGTTACAGGCTCTGAAAACTTTATACAAATCATGTCATTATGTCTCTTAGTCCTGAAAATAGTTTTTCCCCAAATAACTACTTTATTCCCCATTTTACATGAAAGGAAGCCAAGGCACCGGTTGCTTAATTGGCAAGTGAAGAATTTGGGATGTGAATGCAAGCAGTTCAACTTTAAAGGCCATACCCTTCACCATCACACTATAATTTCTCAATTTCTACAAAGTAATGATTAAACACCCTTCCAATCAGAACTAGTTATTGAAATTTGTAAAAGGTGCACCTATTTAGTACAATAATGATCTATGTATAATTATACTCTTTCATGGACTGGAAGATTTACTTGGGAAGTGCCTTAGCTAGAGCTGTATTTGTTTTCTGCAGCCAGAAGAATAAACAGAAGGTTTGAACTGCCCACTAAAGGGTAGTATGGAACTCGTCATGCTTTCTTATTTAGTGTCCATTTACATTATTTAAATTATGGTTTGCTAAGCATGCTTTTATGTCAAATCTGGCAAAAATGATAGATTTGTATAATAAATTATATTCTCTAATTATTATTATTGCCTAATGTTATTTATAATTGAAAGCTACTGTCTGATTTGTTTTTCAAGATTGGTACAGTTCTGACAGACAGGAAGATAAAAATCATAACCAGAAACTAAATGAATTCATTAGTACCCATATTACACTGGAAATCTTTATCAGTATAGAGTTAGAGATGTTAGAAGCTGTTGGAAATTGGTTCTAGAACTAAGGAGAAGACTATTAAAGGGACCTAACTCCTTCTTTATCCATTCATCTGTTGATGGACACTTAGGTTTCTTCCAAGTCCTGGCTATTGTAAATAGAGCTGCAATGAACATTTTGGTACATGACTCGTTTTGATTTATGGTTTTTCTCAGGGTATATGCCCAGTAGTGGGATTACTGGGTCGTATGGTTGTTCTATTTTTAGTTTTTTAAGGAACCTCCATACTGTTCTCCATAGTGGCTGTATCAATTTACATTCCCACCAACAGTGCAAGAGTGTTCCCTTTTCTCCACACCCTCTCCAGCATTTATTGTTTCTAGATTTTTTGATGACGGCCATTCTGACTGGTGTGAGATGATATCTCATTGTAGTTTTGAATTGCATTTCTCTAATGATTAATGATGTTGAGCATTCCTTCATGTGTTTGTTGGCAATCTGTATATCTTCTTTCGAGAAGTGTCCATCAACAGATGAATGGATAAAGAAGATGTGGCACATATATACAATGGAATATTACTCAACCATAAAAGGAAACGAAACTGAGTTATTTGTAATGAGGTGGATGGACCTAGAGTCTGACACATATATATGGAATCTAAAAAAAAAAAAAATCGTCATGAGGAACCTAGGGGCAGGATGGGAATAAAGATGCCGACCTACTAGCGGGTGGACTTGAGGATATGGGGTGGGGGAGGGGTAAGCTGGGGCAAAGTGAGGGGGTGGCATGGATGTATATACACTACCAAGCATGGAATGGATAGCTGGTGGGAAGCAGCAGCAGATCAGCTCAGGGCTTTGTGACTGCCTGGAGGGGTGGAATGGGAGGGTGGGAGGGAGGGGGACGCAGGAGGGAGGAGATATGGGGACGTATGTGTATGTATGGCTGATTCACTTTGTTATAGAGCAGAGGCTAACACGCCATTGTGAAGCAATTGTACTCCAATAAAGATGTTAAAAAAAAAGTTTAAAAAAAGGGACCTAACTCCAAAAGAAGTTAAAACATCTGGAGAATAATTTCTTAGCATAACTTTAAGTAAGACGATAGGTAATACACGAAGACACAAAATGTTTAGGATTGTCCCATCTCATAGACAAATTAAGACATTTTCAATGGATCTAAACACAGATGAGAAAGAATAGGAGAGTGATTCAAGAGGAAGAACTGCCAGTATGAATTGGTAACTATTTAAACATGAATAATACGTACATCACAGGTGATGAATAATGAACTGGTGACTCTCGGCATGAATAGAAATAGGAGAGGAATTTGTTCATCCCAAGGAATGAGGTGACATTCACCATCTTATAACTCCAGGTGGTACCACTTGCTTTTACATCCTGCTAATGGGGATGTGAAGCCACACATAGCTCCTTCTGTTTTCAGTGAGGTAAGAATCCTGAAGATAAAGCCGTGTGGATCCTGCTGCTGTGATTTCATCTGAGTTAGATGTTGTAACTCTGAATAGTAAAAGGCAAGCGTCCTCATGATCTGCATCTTCAAGGAGGGTGTTTCAAATCGTCAGCATATTTAAATGGAAAAGCCCACATAGTGTCACCCTCTTAACCTCTCTGCAATCACTACATGACTCACTCTCTGATTTAACTCATGACTTCTTGGAATAGATAGCCATCTGATTCTGGCTTATGACTCTTTTCTTTAGACACAGTCTTCTTTTCTCTTCTTTTCCTTTCTATTTATTTTTTAGAGAGTAGGTATCTCTTTCTTTGCCAATGCCCTTCTGCCTTGTCTCTGCCCTCTGCTCACACCTCTATGGTCGGTCAGAACTTTCAGCTTCTCTAGAGGTAGAGAGAGCAGGTGATAGTGATGGAGAAGCTCTGTTCTTATTCAGAATGGGATGAATTTTGGAGCCCTTTTTTCTCTGTCTGAATATTTTGGAACTGTTTCCCATAGTTAGGAAGGAATTTTGCTTCCTGGCCCCCACTCCCTGACATTTCCCCTACCCTCCATCTGTGAGCACTGCTTTGTTTCTGTGATCACTGAACTGAAACCAGTTGAGTGTCAGCACTTAACCCATGTATTCATTAGCAGTGAATCTGTAATTAATTTCTTACGGTTTGAAGTTAATGAGACTATTCCCTGTGTGTGTGTGTGTGCATGAGCACTGTGTTTATGGGTTTTTAAATGATTGTTTAATTATTTTTCTTAGTTTTGCCTGCATTCATAATGAAGGGACCTTGTTTTGTTTGGCTATTTACCAATATAATTTTTGCATAAATCTACTATGTACATATTACATGTGAAAAATAGTCTCACTTTTGAACTGCTTTGTTGATTTTTGAGGCAAGAATAGTTTACTGGCACAACAGTAAAACTTATTAAGCTATTTCTCAGGTAGGTTTAGACCTAGTTTCACATGTTCCTCACCAGAAAACTGCAGCAAAATTAGACTACGAAAAGTTTACAGTTTAGCCATACCATATTCAACATTGTTTAGAAAGTTCTTTTAGTTGGATAGTAGCTGATATGTAATCAAATGAAAAATTAAAAAATTAAAAACAATGCACCAGCATAAGCCCGTTTTATATGTATATATATGTATATTCTGTATGAAACATACCAGTATTTTCTATCTTTTCTATAATTGTTACCAAGGTTGCTGCCCCAGAATCATACTCCTGTCCCTCCCTCAAATGAAAACCAATTTCTCTTACATAAGTTTCAGAAGGAAGCTACAAAGAGAAAAATAAGAACTAGTTAGAACCGGCTAGGCCCAAGATGGCAGAGGATTTGACTTCCAGTGGATCTTGAGCCTCATTTTACACTCAGTGTAATATATTAGCTAAATAACCCACCCACCAGTTCCATAAGAGTTGTCAATTGCCGTGACAAGAACAGGAAAAGCCCATATAAGGACTGAAAAGGAGAGTTGCATAGGGTTCTGGGTCTAAGTCACACCCCTGTTCTCAGATAAGTCATGAATATTCCTCCCACTCTTTCCAATTCCCTCCCTTTTACCTCAACCTGCCAATTATTTGGTGTCTCTGCCCAAATTGGGTTGAGAAGTTGATTTGTAAACTAGGTTCCCACTTCTCCATTCTTTGGCCATTGAATTAAGCTTGTGCTGTTCCAGTCCCATAATCAGTTTCCTTATTGGATGCTCGAATCTGATTGGAAAAAGAACCTCCTTGGTCTAGACAAGGGGTTCTGGTAGACCAATTTGGTAACATAATGATCATGCATTGTATATGTAACCAGAAAATAAAAACAAAAAAAAAATGCTCTCAATACAAGTAAAACACATATCATGTTATAATTTCAAAAGATATTAATACTTGGTGTTCTTCCATATATTTTCAACCACATAGGTACTATGGAAATATGAATTCACTTATTTAACAAATATTTGTTGAAAGCATACTATTTGTAAAACAATATGAGAGATTCAAATACAAATAAACTTGGTCTCAGAGAGCTGACAACTGGGCAGTGGCTGTCTGGGGAAGGGGATGCTATTGGAGGAGACGTGCATATCCTCATGATCTCACAGCACTTATAATTTTTGAGAACATTTATGTTTAACATCTATATGGTGAAAAAAGATTAATACATATTCTATTTGCTCATCATAAAAAGAAAAACTATAGACTCTATAATTCTAGATATTAGGGAAATTAGTAAGTGAGCATGGAATTTTTAACCTGAATATTTGTACTTTGATGAATCAAAATAAGCAGAGGATCAGTATTAATCTTTTCTTGTGATGAAGAGCATGGGATAAGGAGTTAGAAATCCATGAGTTTGAATCGGCTCACTGTTTATTAGCTGCATGACCAGAAAGAGGATGTACTCTTTCTATTGCTCAGTTTCAACAACACTTAATGGTTCCAGCTTCATACATTTGTGGTGAGGGTTAAAAAAATATTTGAAAGAATTTATCACAATGACTGGACAAAAAAAGGAATAATTAATAAAGACTCTCCATATCACCAGTATTCGTATGGCTTAGAGGCAAGTGCCTCATAAGTCAAATAATTATAATTTTCCCTTTATGCTCCTGAAATGTTTTCCATTCTCACAGAGAAAAAGGAATGGTGTAGAGAAAATTTAGTGGAGAAGTCAATTTTGCTGACTATAAAGAAGAATTAGGGTGATGACTTCCCTCAGTGGTACTCCCTAGACCAGTCTTCTCACTTAAACAGAGAAAAGATTCAGTTACTCATAGCTTATTCCATCCATGCCAAGTGCCTCATCCTGTGGGTTCTGAGTTGTGTGAAATGTATATCATTCTGAGTTCTGGTCCTGGAGAAGGTTCTTTGACCTAGGCGACTCCAGTTTGGGGTAATAAAGCCAAATCTAAGCCAGAATGGCCAGCAAACAATCATCACTGTATCAAGAGCCCAGATCAATTAGGTCTGTGGGTCTGTGGGTGTTTAGAACTATGTCAGATAAATGAAGTTCCTGCTTGCTAGTTGATGCCAACACCCTGGAGTTCTTGCTTCATTATTCCTAAAGAAGAAGAGAGAATGTCTACCATCTTCTTATGCTTCTAAAAAGCAACAAGTCAGAGTTATCATGGCTCAAGAATTTGGTAGGAACATTTGTTTTCCTTCTCAGACACATAAGAAGACAAAATTTCCTAAAGTCTCTTGTTGGGCTTTTGGTCCATACGACTGAGTTCATGTCCACAAGATATTGGCAGATGCAATATAAGCCATGTTTAGGTCTGGCCCTTAGAAACATCTTACATGACCTTGCAGTCTTTCTTTCTTGTTGTGGCATCCTTGGGGAGTACACATTCTAAGTCATGCAGCTACAGGGTGAAGGAGAGACTCCTGATCTATATACTTTATTTGAGGGAGAAATAAATCTTTATTGTATAAAACCACTGAAATTTCAGACTTTATAACTATTATTTCAACATAACCCAGGCCATCCTGACTTACATAGGGAGAGTGCTAACTCTCTATGAGTCATGAAGAATGGTCACAAACACTCTCTGTGGAATAATATTTTTGAAAGTGTAAATCAGATCATACATTTTCCATACTTATAATTCTCCAGTGGCTTCCTCTTATAATTACAGTAAAATCTAAACTCGTGGCATAGCCTAGAAGACCTTACAAAACCTGACACCTGTACCCCTGAGTGCTTCGTGGCCTACATGTCCCCTTTGTTCACTACATTCCCCATCAACTCACCTATTTGAAACCCCTTGAATATGCCAAGGGAATGTCATAACTCAAGGTTTTTCAATCGGCTATGATTTCACCCTCAAAAGTATTTGCCTGAAAATTCATATAACTGGTTGTTTCCAATCTTTCAAGTCTCTGCTCAAATGTCATCTCCCCAGTGCTACTGCCCCTGGTGAGTTTCTCTCCCTTCATCCTATCTTTAGTTTCTTCCAAATATGAAATGACAGTACTCAATTATTTACTCATTTATTGTCTGTATCTCTCACCCCCACATTAAAATATAAACCCCATGAGGTCAGGCACCTCACGGCTGTATCCTTCTGTCTAAAAAGGTACTAGATATATAGTTCATATTCACTAGTAAATATTTGCTTAATTAATTTTAAAAAAAGGTTTTAACAAATCTTTAGTCCTAGTGGCAAAATGACATAAGTTCTAATATTCCATAGGTTTGTGTAATAAAAAAAGCTACCATTTGTTCCAGCAATCCTACCCCTGGGCATATATCTGGAGTAAACTCTAATTCAAAAAGATAATTGCAACCCAATGTTCATTGCAGCACTATTTACAATAGCCAAGACATGGAAGCAACTTAAATGTCAATCAATAGATGAATGGATAAAGAAGATGTGGTATATATATATACAATGGAATATTACTCATCCATTAAAAAAGAATGAAATAATGCCATTCACAGCAACATGGGTGGACCTAGAGATTATCATACTAAGTGAAGAATGTCAGAGAAAGACAAATATCATATGATATCACTTGTATGTGGAATCTGAAAAAAATGATACAAATGAACATATTTATAAAACAGAAAGAGACTCACAGACATAGAAAACAGACTGATGGTTACCAAAGGGGAAAGGTGGAGGGGGAGGGATAAACTAGGACATTGGGATTAACATATACACACTACTATATGTAAAATAGATAACAAGGACCTACCGCACAGCACAGGAAACTATACTCAATACTCTGCAATAATATTTGTGGGAAAAGGATCTGAAAAAGAATAGATATATGAATTTGTATAACTAAATCACTTTGTTGTACACCTGAAACTAACACAACATTGTAAATCAACTATACTCCAATATAAAAAAATTTTTTAAATAAAAAGCATTAAATATTTCAAAAAATAAAAATAAAAGAAAAGGTTAACCTTCTTGAAATCCTTAAAAAAAAAAAAAAAAGGCCAGAAGCACAATGAGATACATTAGAATATACCTGTGTTGGGTTGAATCCTGTTCTCCAAAATGTTATGTGCATCTGGAATTTGCGAATGTGACCTTATTTGGAAATAAGGTCTTTGAAGATGGAATCAAGTTAACATGAGGTCATTAGAATGGACCCTAAATCCAATAGGACTGACATCCTTATAAAAAGAGGAAAATTGGGTACAGACAGACATACACAGGGAAAATACCATGATAGGATGGAAGAGGACATTGGAGTTATGCTTTCAGAAGGGAAGGAATGCCAAGGATTGCCCACAGCTACCTCAAGTTAGGAAGGAGTGAGGAAGGATTGTGTCCTGGGGACTTCAGAGAGAATACGGCCCTGTTCTTATTAATTTCAGACTTTTTGCCTCAGAACTGTGTGAGAATACATTTCCATTGTTTTTAGTCACCATGTTTGTAGTACTTTGTTGCAGCAGCCATAGAGAACGAATACAATACTACAAAAAAAGAAAAAAAAGAAAAAAGCATTATTTAAAGCAGTGTTATACTGTTGTAAAGAAATTAGGATCACAGAAAAGAAAGGAAGAAATTAATTCTGCTCCATAAGAATTTTATAAGACAAAGTAAAATACAGAAAGAGAAAAATAAATATTGTATAATATCACTTATATGTGAAATCTAGAAATATGATACAGATGAACTTATTTGCAGAGCAGAAATAGAGTCACAGACGTAGAGGATGTATGGACCCCAGGGGGTAAGGGACAGGTGGGATGAACTGGGACATTGGGATTGACATGTATACACTACTATGTATAAAATAAATAACTAATGAGAACCTACTGTATAGCACATGGAACTCTACTCAATGCTCTGTGGTGACCTAAATGGGAAGGAAATCCAAAAAAGAGGGGATATATGTATACATATAACTGATTCACTTTGCTGTACAGCAGAAACTAACACAATATTATAAAGCAACTATATTCCAATAAAAATTAATTAAAAAAAGAAACTGATAAAAATGAACTAAAATAAGTAAATAAAGCAGAAGGGGTGTCTATTTAAAAAATTGTGTGGCTAGAGCTGCATAGCAATTGGTAAAAGAATAAATATGGCCCATGTTTCATTGTACTTAATTTATATGTATCCTTCAGGAATTACCCTCCCCTTTAATTTAAGTAACAATAAACTGAACCTCACCCTGTCTGACTTCAGGAAAACGAATCTCTTGTCCAAGCACTTCTGAATATTTGTAGGGCTCCCTTACACAGATTTTAGGAGTCAAGTATTTTGACTGATCTAGCATTCTTGACCAACTTCACCCCCAAAGCAGAAAACTGGACATTTCTTTATTCCTCAGATTTTAGTTGCCTGGATAATACTTAAGTTAAAATAACAGATTGACACCACTGAATATCTTTTAATATTAAAACTGAGTATAAAATATTCTGGCTCCCAGCCTCCATGGGTCATATGCACCAATTCACAGAGGATTCTTACAGGCTGCCCTTCTCCATAGTGTGAAGTCAGTTGTTATATTTCTGGGACATCTTACCTCCCCCAGATGAGGATTCCATTCCCTAACTCATGACATCTTGTCCGCAAGTTAGGATCCTCCCAATCAATTCCAGCCCGAGCACCAGATGTAAAGATCCCACCTGTGAAAGCCCCAAATCATTTAATATCATGAAACATCTCAGCAACAGAAATATACATCTTCTAGAGCAAGTCCCAGAGAACATGGCTTTCCCCCCTACCCGATCAAAACTAAAATCCTCTAACTGAAACTAGCACAGAATTTTCTTTTAAAAGCTATGGGTGAAAGGGAATTTTTACAATTTGACATAATAAGATAAATCATAGAAGGAAACTGAAAAGCTATTATACGTTAAAAATGCTTATGCAATTAAAAAAATACCATAAAAAGAAAATGGGTGTAGGAAATCTTTGCAGTGAAGTTGATAAGACTTTGCTATCTGTCATATCAAAAGAACTAGTATCAAAATGCCAGTAGTAGAGCTGCAAACAAACTTGTGTAATGGCTCCTCAAATAAGCATGACACAGAAATCTGGGGGTTTATCCATAAGAATGGAGACTAGGGTACAACACCAGAAGTATTGTAGTGAGGGAGGATGAAGATTTGCAAGCAAGAGAATTCCCAAGTGAGGCACAGATGAACTCTTTTCTCTGCACAAAGCCAGAGACAGGAAGAAAGAAGTCCTGAAGGAGAAGGGAAGAGGACAACGTGCAACCCTCTTGTCTCAAAATCAATGGGGGTGGCCAAGTACATGGCCAAGGCTAGGCTACTGAACTCTATGCAGTTCACCAAATAGTATTTTGAGGATGGGAACAACAGGCGTGTGACCATCTGGGACTTACTATAGAGGCTAAAACAGTAAAACTTCCTATTTTCTCAGCCATAGCAAGCAAACTGAAACACCGAAGACATTGTGAATGGACATCACAAGGAACGAAAGGGGAAAATACTTGACTTATTATTTGGCTCACTTTATAATTTTCCATATTTTTTTTCAGATTTTTATAACATTTTCCTGAATTATAAAATAGTTGATAGTCACTGTAAAAGTTTCAAAGAAAATGCAGGAAATAGAAAAACAAGAATGACCCAAAATCCCATTACTTAGAAATAGTCGCTGGTAACTTTTTGGTGTTTCACGTTTTTTTCTATTAGTTTCTACTTACATATCACTATCAGCAGCTATCTGCATATATCTGAATGATGTATCTGTATAATATTCCATCATAAGGATATAGCATGGTTTGGTTATTCATTTTCCATTCTTTTATTATTATTATTTATATTTTTAAAAATTTTTATTGGAGTATAATTGCTTTACAATGTTGTGCTAGTTTCTGCTGCATAACAAAGTGAATCAGCTATATGTATACATATATCTCCATATACCCTCACTCTTGCATCTCCCTCCCACCCTCCCTATCCCACCACTCTAGTTGGTTACAAAGCACCAAGCTGATCTCCCTGTGCTATGCAGCTGCTTCTCACTAGCTATCTATTTTACATTTGGTAGTGTATATATGTCAATGCTACTCTCTCACTTCGTCCCAGCTTACTCTTCCCCCTCCCCATGTTCTTACATCCATTCGCTACACCTGTGTCTTTTTTCCTGTCCTGCCTCTAGGTTCTTCAGACCCATTCTCTTTTTGGATTCCATATATATGTATTAGGATATGTTATTTGTTTTCCTCTTTCTGACTTACTTCACTCTGTATGACAGACTCTAGGCCCATCCACCTCACTACAAATAACTCAATTTGTTTCTTTTTGTGGCTGAGTAATATTCCATTGTATATATGTGTCATATCTTCTTTATCCATTCATCTGTCGATGGACACTTAGGTTGCTTCCATGTCCTGGCTATTGTAAATAGAGCTGCAATGAACATTGTGGTACATGACTCTTTTTGAATTATGGTTCTCTCAGAGTATATGCCCAGTAGTGGGATTGCTGGGTCATATGGTAGCTCTATTTTTAGTTTTTTAAGGAACCTCCAAATTGTTCTCCATAGGGCTGTATCAATTTACATTCCCACCAACATTGCCAGTGCAAGAGTGTTCCCTTTCCTCCACATCTTCTCCAGCATTTATTGTTTCTGGATTTTTGATGATGACCATTCTGGCTGGTGTGACGTGATACCTCACTGTAGTTTTGATGTGCATTTATCTAAAGATTAGTGATGTGGAGCATCCTTTCATGTGTTTGTTGGCAATCTGTATATATTCTTTGGAGAAATGTCTATTTAGGTCTTCTGCCCATTTTTGGATTGGGTTGTTTGTTTTTCTGATATTGAGCTGCTTGAGCTGTTTGTATATTTTGGAGATTAATCCTTTTGTCAGTTGCTTCATTTTCAAATATTTTCTCCCATTCTGAGGGTTGTCTTTTTGTCTTGTTTATGGTTTCCTTTGCTGTGCAAAAGCTTTTAAGTTTCATTAGGTCCAATTTGTTTATTTTTGTTTTTATTTGCATTTCTCTGGGAGGTGGATCAAAAAGGATCTCCCCGTGATTTATGTCATAGAGTGTTCTGCCTAGGTTTTCCTCTAAGAGTTTGATGGTGTCTGGCCTTACATTTAGGTCTTTAATCCATTTTGAGTTTATTTTTACGTATGGTGTTAGGGAGTGTTTTAATTTCATTCATTTACCTGTAGCTGTCAAGTTTTCCCAGCACCACTTATTGAAGAGGCTGTCTTTTCTCCACTGTATATTCTAGCCTCCTTTAACAAGGATAAGCTGACCATATGTGCTTGGGTTTATCTCTGGGCATTCTATCATGTTCCATTGATCTATATTTCTGTTTTTGTGCCAGTACCATAGTGTCTTGATTACCGTAGCTTTGTAGTATAGTCTGAAATCAGGGAGCCTTATTCCTCCAGCTCCAATTTCCTTCCTCAAGATCGCTTTTGCTATTCGGGGTCTTTTGTGTTTCCATACAAATTGTGACATTTTTTGTTCTAGTTTTGTGAAAAGTGCCAGTGGTATTTTGATAGAGATTGCATTGAATTGTAGATTGCTTTGAGTAGTAGAGTCATTTTCATGATGTTGATTCTCCAATCCAAGAACACGATACATCTCTCCATCTATTTGTATCATCTTTAATTTCTTTCATCAGTGTCATAATTTTCTGCATACAGGTCTTTTGACTCCTTAGGTAGGTTTATTCCTACATATTTTACTCTTTTGGTTGCAATGATAAATGGAGAGTTTTCCAAATTTCACTTTTGGATTTTTCATCATTAGTGTATAGACAGGCGAGAGATTTCTGTGCATTAATTTTGTATCCTGCTACTTTACCAAATTCATTGATTAGCTCTAGCAGTTTTCTGGTAGCATCTTTAGGATCGTCTAGGTATAATTTCATGTCATCTGCAAACAGTGACAGATTTTCTTCTTCTTTTCCAATTTGGATTCCTTTTATTTCCTTTTTTTCTCTGATTTTTGTAGCTAAAATTTCCAAAACTATGTTGAATAATAGTGGTGAGAGTCGGCAACCTTGTCTTGTTCCTGATCTTAGTGGAAATGGTTTCAGTTTTTCACCCTTGAGGATGATGTTGGCTGTGGGTTTGTCATATATGGCCTTTATTATGTTAAGGAAAGTTCCCTCTATGCCTACTTTCTGGAGGGTTTTTATCATAAATGGGTGTTGAATTTTGTAGAAAGCTTTCTCTGCATCTATTGAGATGATCATATGGTTTTCTCCTTCAATTTGTTAATTCGGTGTTTCACGTTGATTGATTTGCATATGCTGAAGAATCTTTGTATTCCTGGGATAAACCCCACTTGATCATAGTGTATGATCCTTTTAATATGTTGTTGGATTCTGTTCGCTAGTATTTTGTTGAGGATTTTTGCATCTCTGTTCATCAGTGATATTGGCCTGTAGTTTTCTTTCTTTGTGTCCTCGTAGAATGAGTTTGGGAGTGTTCCTACCTCTGCTATATTTGGAAGAGTTTGAGAAGGGTAGGTGTTAGCTCTTCTCTAAATGTTTGATAGAATTCGCCTGTGAAGTCATCTGGTCCCGGGCTTTTGTTTGTTGGAAGATTTTTAATCACAGTTTCAATTTCAGTGCTTGTGATTGGTCTGTTCATATTTTCTATTTCTTCCTGGTTCAGTCTCGGAAGTTTGTGCATTTCTTAGAATTTGTCCATTTCTTCCAGGTTGTCCATTGTTTGGCATATAGTTGCCTGTAGTAATCTCTCATGATCCTTTGTATTTCTGCAGTGTCAGTTGTTACTTCTCCTTTTTGATTTCTAAGTCTATTGATTTGAATTTTCTCCCTTTTTTTCTTGATGAGTCTGGCTAATGGTTTATCAATTTTGTTTATCTTCTCAAAGAATCAGCTTTTAGTTTTATTAACCTTTGTTATTATTTCCTTCATTTCTTTTTCATTTAATTCTGATATGGTCTTTATGATTTCTATCCTTCTGCTAACTCTGGGTTTTTTTGTTCTTCTTTCTCTACTTGCTTTAGGTGTAAGTTTAGGGTTTTTTTTGAGATGTTTCTTGTTTCTTAAGGTAGGCTTGTATAGCTATAAACTTCCCTCTTAGATCTACTTTTGCTGCACCCTGTAGGTTTTGGGTCACTGTGTTTTCATTGTCATTTGTTTCTATGTATTTTTTGATTTCCTCTATGATTTCTTCAGTGATCTCTTGGTTATTAAGTAATGTGTTGTTTAGTCTCCATGTGTTAGTATTTCTTACAGATTTTTTCCTGTAATTGATATCTAGTCTCATAGTGTTGTGCTCAGTAAAGATACTTGATAAAACTTCAATTTTCTTAAATTTACCAAGGCTTGATTTGTGACCCAAGATATGATCTATCCTGAAGAATGTTCCATGAGCACTTGAGAAGAAGGTGCACTCTGTTGTTTTTGGATGGAATGTCTTATAAATATCAATTAAGTCCATCTTGTTTAATGTATCATTTAAAGTTTGTGTTTCCTTATTTATTTTCATTTTGGATGATCTGTCCATTGGTGAAAGTGGGGTGTTAAACTCCCCTACTATGATTGTGCTACTGTTGATTTCCCGTTTTATGGCTGTTAGTATCTTTCTTATGTATTGAGGTGCTCTTATGTTGGGTGTATAAATATTTACAATTGTAATATCTTCTTCTTGGATTGATCCCTTGATCATTATGTAGTGTCCTTCTTTGTCTCTTGTAATAGTCTTTGTTTTAAAGTCTATTTTGTGTGATATGAGTATTGCTACTCCAGCTTTCTTTTGATTTCCATTTGCATGGAATATCTTTTTCCATCCCCTCACTTTCCGTCTGTATGTTTCCCTAGGTCTGAAGTGGGTGTTTTGTACACAGCATATATAGACGTCTTGTTTTTGTATCATTCAGCCAGTCTCTGTCTTTTTGTTGGAGCATTCAATCCATTTACATTTAAGGTAATTATCAATATGTTTGCTCCTATTACCATTTTCTTAATTGTTTGGGGTTTATTATTGTAGGTCTTTTCCTTCTCTTTTGTTTCCTGCCTAGAGAAGTTCCTTTAGCATTTGTTGTAAACCTTGTTTGGTGGTGTTGAAATCTCTTAACTTTTGCTTGTCTGTTAAGGTTTTAATTTCTCCATCAAATCTGAAGGATATCCCTGCTGGGTAGAGTAATCTTGGTTGTAGGTTTTTCCCCTTCATCACTTTAAATATGTCCTGCTACTCCTTTCTGGCTTGCAGAGTTTCTGTTGAAAGATCAGCTGATAACCTTATGGGGATTCCCTTTTATGTTGTTGTTTTTCCTTTGCAGGTTTTAATATTTTTTCTTTATATTTAATTTTTGCTAGTGTGATTAATATGTTTCTTTCTGTGTTTCCCCTTGGATTTATCCTGTATGGGGCTCTCCATGCTTTGTGGACTTTATTAACTATTTCCTTTTCCATATTAGGGAAGTTTTCAACTGTAATCTCCAAATATTTTCTCAGTCCCTTTCTTTTTCTCTTCTTCTACTGGGATCCCTGTAATTCAAATATTTGTGTGTTTAATGTTGTCCTAGAGGCCTCTGAGACTGTCGTGAATTCTTTTAATTCTTTTTTCTTTATTCTGCTCTGTAGTAGTTATTCCCACTATTTTATCTTCCAAGTCACTTATCCATTCTTCTGCCTCTGTTATACTGCTATTGATTCTTTCTAGAGAATTTTTAATATCATTTTTGGTTTTTCATCATTTTTTATTTGCTCTTTAGTTATTCTAGGTCCTTGTTAAATGTTTCTTGTATTTTCTCCATTCTATATCCAAGATTTTGGATCATCTTTACTCTCATCACTCTGAATTCTTTTCAAGTAGACTGCCTATTTCCCCTTCATTTTTTTGGTCTGGTGTGTTTTTACTTTGCTCCTTCATCTGCCGAGTATTTCTTTGTCTTCTCATTTTGCTTAACTTGCTGTGTTTGGGGTCTCCTTTTTGCAGGCTGCAGGTTAGTAATTCCTGTTGTTTTTGATGTCTGCCCCCAGTGGGTACGTTTTGTAAAGTGGGTTGTGTAGGCTTCCTGGTGGCAGGGACTGGTGCCTGTGTTCTGGTGCATGAGGCTGGATCTTGTATTTCTGGTGGTCAGGACCAAGTTAGGTGGTATATTTGGGGGTATCTGTGAACTTATTATGATTTTAGGCAGCCTCTCTGTTAATGGGTGTGGTAGTGCTTCTGTCTTGCTAGTTGTTTGGCATGGGGTGTCCAGCATTGGAGTTTGCTGGTCATTGGGTGGAGCTGGGTCTTAGCGTTGAGACAGAGATATCTGGGAGAGCTCTTGCTAACTGATATTATGTGGCACTGGGAGGTCTCTGGTGGTCCAGTGTCCTGATCTAAGCTCTCCAACCTCAGAGACTCAGACCTGACACCTGGCTGGAGTTCAAGACCCTGTCAGCCACATGGCCAGATACATGGGGAGTTTCTTGCCTTTTGGGAAGTCTGAGGTCTTCTGCCAGAGTTCAGCAGGTGTTCTGTAAGAGTTGTCCCACATGTAGATGTAATTCTGATGTATTTGGTGGGAGGAAGGTGATCTTCACGTCTTACTCCTCTGCCATCCTGAAGTTCTTCTTTAGTCTTCCTTCTTGCTCAGAAAAAAATGGTGGAAGGAAGAGGCAGAGCTGGGACTGAGCATTGCTTTGTCAAATCATCAAGCTCACCACCCCATTGTTGAAAAACCTTGATTGTTTCAACTACTATTATAATTGTAATTATATACCACATATACAGAGTATATAAAAAAGTATAAAATTTCATTATAATTAAATTATATGTAATATAATAGCTCTCCATAATTGAAAAAATAATTTCCTAGAACATTTACAGATAAGTTTATGGCATAAACATTTTGAAGGGTATTGATAAACATTGGGGAATCACTCCACAAAATTTGCACAAATTTAAATAACTACCTTCAGCAAATAAGAGTATCTCTTTTACTACAAACTTTCCAACACCAGATATTAATATTTTGCTTTTAGTCTTTGCCAATTTGATAATTTAAAAGTATGCAATTTTAATTGTCATTTTTTTATTACTAGTGAGGGGGCACATGTTAAATTCTTTTTTCTGTTAATTAAATTCTCATTATAAATCAGTATTAGGAGAAATTATAATATGTAGTACATTAGGAGAAAAAGAAAGAAAACTACTTAATTTGATGTAATGGATATTCCCAAGAGTACCATATAAAAACAAAATGGGAAACTTATAAGAACTACAATCTGAACCTTTGTTTCTGCTATATTCAGCATAAAAGTTACCCACGAAAATATTGAATTCTCTAGTATCAATAATATACAAATTCATATAATAACAAGTTAATATTTATACCAAAAGGTGAATTGGCCATGGTTAAACATCCATTGTTGTGATATTTTTGAGTTTCTGCATTAGGAATTGTGTCTAAATGGAGGGAATGGTATGGGTGATAAATTAATAGAGTATTGTTGTTGGAGAATGGCTGGTTCCAAGTGCAAATGAATTATTCAGCAGTTACAGATTTTTTCAGCCATTGAAGGGAAAGCGATTATATACTGTCAAGTTAAGACAGAGTCAGGTTTATTCATGTAGTATGCACTTACTTCCAGGATTTAGTAGGGATAAGGTTCAAGAACAAGCGTACTGTGTAGGAAGCTTTAGGTTAGGATATTTCCCCAGGCATGCAGGGAAAATGGCTAGTTGCCATCACTGATCACAGATAATTTTGTTTTCAATATGATGCCATAGATATCCATGCCCCCATGCCTTTGCTGAAAAGGAGGAAAACTACTTGCAAGTTTGTCTGAAAGGAGGTAGCAATGTGACTGACAGAAAGAAGCCAATGGAAATAGGTAATAGTATATAATTTACTTTATTGTCCATAAGGATACATAAACTTCACTGCATTGAAATTAGCCCTACAATGCAAGGCACACAGCAGCACTCTTGCCCAAGATTCATGATTCCCTGGTATGTCTTCAGACTCATAGCCCTCTCTAATCAGGAAGGGGATCCCATTCAGTCCTTCAAGATGCTTCTTGCTTTTTTAATTTAAATATACTGCTAGGCCCTTTCACCCACGCTGGAAAATCTGGTTGTGGGCCTTTCTTTCCAGAGGATGTAAGTGACTGACAACAATGGCATGTTACTATCTACTGTGTGATGGGATTCAAAGGCCATTTCCCAAGCACACTATCCCTAGCAGCCCTACTTTTCTGGCTTTCTGGGGGTCTAATCCTCAAGTTATAAAATAACAACTGTATGCTGAAATGGATTAATTTATTCTAGCTGTTTTTTAAAAATACAATCAGAATTTAAAAACTCACCCTTCTCTTAATATTATTATATATTTCCAGCTGTAGACATTCACTGGACGTGACCTAAAATTTAAATGTAATTGTCTTCTAGCAATGGCTGCAATTTGTATTTCCTTACAATTAGAATCATTGTGATTAAATTCAATGTAATTCATCTGTGGTAACTACATGATAATGATAATGCATACAAGCAATCTTTGCAGAGTTTTTATTAATAGTAGTTAATGGTCATAAATAAGTTTGTGACATAGATTTTTTATTTTGATACTCAAGAAGTCAATAGCGGATTCTTCAGTTCAAGAGAACCACCAATGGATAGCAGTCTGCTGTATTCAGATTTTGAAATCAAAACTTACCACTGATTTCTAGGCTTGAATTAGTCACCTGGTAAAGTAAAATCTTTTAAAAATAAGCTGACACTTCAAACTTGTCACTAATAAAATTTAGAAAATATTTCTTAGCTACTCAAGACATTTGCAATTGTTAAATTATAGACTGACGCTTGCAAAAGGCTCCCTGACAAAAGCATTCATATGGTCCATGAGTTTTGATTCTCAGAAGGCAGTTAATTTCCATAACCTATCAGACAATTCAGGCAAGTATCATTAATATATAAAATGTATTTTCATTTGAAATAATAAATCAATATATATTGAAAACATTTTAAATATATGCCTAGGTTTTAAATTATAAAGGTTAATGATACAGTAAAATCTACAAAACAGTATTTATTTTCTAAAAGGAAAACTGGAGAATAGAGAGACTAAAACTATCTACAAAAATTAGTGAAGTAAAATGGAGAGATGATGTTGATTCACTAAAAGAAACCATACATTATAAGACAGATAAAATTCTCTTGAACAAGGTGCATAAAACTTTACTTATAGGGAAGAGGAGCAATGAACATATACTTTCCCTAAAATTTAAGACATTTTTAAATATAGTAGAGTACAGAAAAATGGACTCACAAGGTCAGCAATTATGGTGTGATGTAATGAGATATTTGAATGAGAGGAAGAAAGAGCTTGAATAACTAACATGGAAGGTAATTGAGAGTGGTAACTGGTCAGGGCTAATTAACGGACTGCTACAGGGATAAATATTATTTGTTCACTTTATATGTCAATGACTTGAAAGAGGGCATATGCATTAAGAGGATAAAATCTGCTGACACAGGGATAGTTGGGGTGTTGAAGGGGCAATCACAAAAGAGTGCTTAGACTGACTTGGACAGGCTAAAAGCATGGAGTGATAAGTGGCTTACTCAATTTAATTCCAAAGGAAAAATTCCAGGAACTTAAAGCCACAATAAAAAAAGGAATATATACTCCTAAAATCTCCAGAGGATTGAGCTCTGAAAGGAATACATTGAGGTAAATCTTTCGAGGTATACTTAGAAGTAAAATATAGGGAGGAAATAGAAAAGTAGGCATATGGAAATTATATCTGTATCACAGAAAATTCTACTTCTGCCATAATATTCATGTGTCCTAATTTTTCATCCCTGACAATTTTTTCTCCTTTGACCCTGTAACATGCAATCAATTCTTAATGTTGAGACTGTCCCTACTCTTTTTTCCTTCAGATATTCTGGAGAGTATTATTCAGGATAGATAGTGAACATCCATCCATCCTGACTGTATATGTGTGCATGGAACTGTTGTTAACCAAAAAAAGGCTCCACCAAGGTGGCCCAAGGGTATTTTGCTCCTATCATTTTTCACAGTTTCTGTGGACATTTTTGTAAATAAGAAACTAAAAAAAGTAGAGGAGAGTGCTTAAGTAACAGGACAATATTTCCTAGCCAGCCCTCATTCCACTGAAACTCTCAGAAGACTAGCTGGCCCTACGTCCAGGGGGAAGGGATTAGACCAGATCTTCTTAAACCCTTGATGCTTGGACTGTGAACTTCAGAATGACCTGTGTTCCTCAAGTTTGAACAGCAGCATAGAAATAGAGCACTAAATAATATATATCACTAGCTACTGACGAATTCTTTAGTTAGGTAAAAAACAAAACAAAACAAAAAAACACAAAAAACAAATCCAAGTCTCTATTTTGCTCTATACAGAAACCAGAACCAAGATGTAGTATCGACTATGCTTCTCCCTCACCTAGAAATCTGTAGTAGCTTTGCATTGGTTGAAGGACAATATTGATACTCTTAGATAAATACTATATATTGAGCAATATTTATGAATCAAGGCACTGAGGTTAGACCTTATTTAGTCCTCATAATAATTCTTCAGGTTAGTATTAGCCTATTTTTACAGCTGAAGAAATCAAGACCCAGAGATATCAAATGATTTTTCTGAGATCTCAGAGCTACAGAGAGATGGAGCCTGGATCCACACCTGGGTCCATCTCATGCCAAATTCTTTGTTCTTTCCATCACAACCAGGTGCGTTTGTCTTTACACACATATCACAATAAATAGATGGTTAATAGGAGGCTGGATGATGGAAGGATAATGCATAGAAGATAAGGTGGTGTCGCGCACACACACACACACACACGCACACACACACACCCCTTCTTTGCCTTATCTTGGCATTCAAGACATTCACCAATAGGGCCAATATCTTGAAATTCTTCATCTGCTTCATGCAACGCATACACAAGTTGAGCCATGCTATTCTTTGTTTCCCTCAAGTTTCCTGGCTTTCTTGATGCAAGTTGTCCCCCAATCTCCACACATCTAGCTCCCCACAGAGGAAAAACTCTGTCCTTTTCCCAAATCACATCGCACTGTCTGTACTCCTCTGTTATGAGGCAGCCATTCATTCACCTTTCCCTGCCCTGCAGGTCTGTTAGTGGTTTGATTGCTGTAGCATGTCCGGTCCACATCACTAGCACGTAGATTTGCATATGGTGGCTGTTCGATATCTGTTGAATGAATATACTCGTGTGCTCACATTAAGTGCTAACTGGTACATAGTTCACCTATAGTACTGGACTTGTTGTACTTGATTAACTCTAGTAAAAAACATTTAAACAGAGTTACTATCATCAAATCCTAGACTTTGCTTTTTTGTTTTCAGTATTATACACATTCGCAAAATGTGTGAATATTCTTTTAAAACTTTTCCCCTTATCTTAGTGACTTTTGTAACTTAGTTTGATATCATAATATTCTGGAGGAAGCTGACTCTTGGGTTAAGAGTACAGTTTCTGTAATTAGATTACTTGGTTCAAATCCTGGCTCTGCCACTTACTAGCATTGTGACTTGAACTTTCCATGCCTCAGTTTCCTCATCTGTCAAATGGGGTAAATAAGAGTACCTACGTATCTAGGAAATTGTCTGGACTATTAATAAGCACCTAGGGCTTCCCTGGTGGCGCAGTGGTTGAGAGTCTGCCTGCTGATGCAGGGGACACGGGTTCGTGCCCTGGTCTGGGAAGATCCCACATGCTGCAGAGTGGCTGGGCCCGTGAGCCATGGTCGCTGAGCCTGCGCGTCCAGAGCCTGTGCTCCGCAACGGGAGAGGCCACAACAGTGAGAGGCCTGCGTACTGCAAAAGAAAAAAATAATAAGCACCTAGAAATTATTAGCCCAGACTGAAATAATTATAAACCTGATTATCTTATTTCCTCTCACATTATTCTTCTTTCACTCTATTTATCATCTTTCTCTCCTTCAGGGAGATGGAAAGCTAATTTAAGATTATAATGAACATTAAGATAGACTGGTTTTCCACATGGAGTTAAATTAAGCTCACAAACAATTATTAGTAACATATTTTGGGCCATGTACTGGCCTGATGCCCAGAGACACAAAGCAGACTATACATATGCAGGTTCTGGTGATCCCTACGAGCTCATGGTATAGGAGAAGAGAAACCCCTTTAAAATCACACTATGGTGCTCTAAGTATAGAACTGTTTACAGTATGTTCTCCAGACACCAAAATAGGACTTATTACTCGGACTCAGTTTGTTATTCTTGGACAATAAAGTGCTTTGTGAATCACTTTGATACTTTCCACCCAAATGACAGCAAAGAGCAGAGAAAAACCCTAAGATATTGTTGCCTTGACCTGACAGCCCCCACTAGCCTCCAACTCCAGCACAGCCCACCCCCCCAGAGGAACCAGAAACATTGCTCTGCCGAGGGCAGGCACCAACTTGGCAAAAAGTTTTTCACTCCTCAACTCAAAACTCTAGATTTTAGTTTCCCTAAGTTTTCGAGCAGCACTATGATGATTCTTTTGGAAAGATTCTGTATGAAACACATTAAACCTGTTCAAAAATTACTACTTAGTGCATGTTTTAAAAGCATTGTCAAGGATAGTGTATTTAGAGAAAAATATATACATTTATTAGTAGAACCAGTTCAAATAATAAGCTGTTTAAATAAAGTATACTGAATGTATATGTATATATAATATACATATGTAATATACATTATGTAATATACCTGTATTAATATGGAACACAATTGTAATTGAATATACCAATAATTTCTTATACATTTTCTCAGATTCAAAACTAAATGTAATGAAATATGTATTGGGTGTGTACATAATCCCCATCATATATATATATATATATATATATATATATATATATGTGTATAGGTGGATTCCCATTTATTTTAAGGAGTAAATTGTTGTGTATTTTATTATGTTATTGAAATAGATATGATGTTTTGAAAATTGTGAAATGCAGGAAGTGAGACAAATTGTACATTAGCAAGTCTCTTGGTGACCTTCCAGCTTGGCTGTCCTCATCTTCCACTGACATTGTAGGGCAACCAAAAGTGACCTTCAGGTTCCAGATCCAAGGCCTCCTCTTAGGAAAAGAGGTAGCAGAAAAATCTTTTAAGGTTCCAGGAGCTTTTTCCAGAAAGGTTTCATCATGTTTAATGCCATTTAGTAAAATTTTATGTCTCTTGTATGATTGCATTAAAAAAGCAGCAAATACCGAGTCAAATTGCAAAACTCTTTTATTTTTATTCTAAGCAATAAAAAGTAATCCACATTAATGTTCCCATTAAAAAAAGAGACACACATACATGAGCAAAGCAAATTATTTTAGTTGATCTCAAAACATGATGTCCAGTGACTGCATTGAATTTCTGGAAGTGAATAGCAATGGTCAGATCTATATTAGCCATGTGATCACATTGGTTGATGCTTCAGTATAGTCCAGATATCATCACCAGTGTGCATTGAACATGATTTACTTTAATGAGAATTTATTGAGCAATATATAAGGCCAGGAATATACTAGGTACAGGACAGATTAATTAAGATGAATAATTCACATACTCTGTCTCAAGAAGCTTACATTTTGGTGCTTTGGGGAGAAGGAGGCACAGATCTCAAAGCAGGAAACTGTCACAAGCAATAGTGATATAGGTGCTTTAAAGTAATATGAGCTGAGACTTTCAGATTGAGGAAGGGCAATGATCCCAGATCAATACAAAAATATTCTGGAACAGAAAAAAAGCTAGAAAGGAAAAGAAGTGGAAAATAGAAGACAAAAGGAAGAAGATAAGCTGCTTCATCAGAACGTATCTTGAAAAATAAGACAACTACCTAGAAAATGAACTCTTAATTTGTGTTCCCAATAGGCTGTACCATGAGGGGAGAGAAAATGTTTCTTTTTAGTCCCAGTTTGATCCCCAGCACCTTGGCATGTAGAAGAAATAGATGCTTATGAAACATTTGTTGAAAACTAACACAACATTGTAAATCAACTATGCTTCAATTAAAAATAAATAAGTAAATAAATAAATACAATGTTTGTTGAGTGACTTCTCCCTGTTTCCCCCTCTCTCTCACTCTGGCTCTGTCATGCTTCAGGATCATTACCATTCTAAGTTAGGATTATATTAGGTTAAACCAGATGGAATCAAGCCTTTAAGTCAAAATGGTTAAAAAGCAACAATTTCATATTATTGAACCAAACAATGCAACTAGTATACAGGAGTTAATCTATTCACTCCAAGAAGTTAAGACCAAACAACTGATTACATTGAACTAACACAACATATGATAAGTTATCTCAGGAGCAATCTAACAGGAAGCCTTGGAACCGTAATCAAATGGTCCAATGACCAAGTGATGCATAGACTCCAGATATGGGGCTTTGAGTATGTAACTGGGTCCAGCACTAGAAATTGACCTCCAGCTTCTGGATGCTCAGTCTGGATGCTCTGCTTCCCACTATTTATCTTTCCTCACTAGAAATGGCTTAAAAATGTAAAAGCTTTAGATTTGATTTAGTGGACGAATCCCACTGTGGTTCTCCTCCTTCTATTCCTACATACCACTTTTTTTTTGGCACCAATCTGATAGTCATTCTCAGTTTTACACTCTCTTTCACAAAGAGCCCTAATCTCTGGGAGTTGGATTGTGACAAGGAGTAATGAACTCAGATAATCGAAGTGATTGTGATGCCTGGTATTGGGTTAAGAATTATGGCAAAGCCCAATCTACTCTCATGACAGGGGCTCATGTCATTAACTGGTAGAGTGAACATATAATTTATCATCCAAATATGTACACTTTTTGAGAGTGAAAAGATTAACCATTAATAATTACACTAGGATAACAAACCTAAACAGAGACTATCTCAGGCAGAGACTTATAGTTACACTATAATTTGAGCATTTCCTCAGAACACATCTGTTAGATGCTCTGTGTGTAAAAAGAGTGATAAAGTCAAATAAGTCACCAGAGAGTGATATCAATATAAAGAATGAAAGGTCATTGTGTGTTATTGTCTATACTCAATCTTCAATTTTCATATTCTAGATCTTTGTTTTCTGTGAGACTTTGCAAGTAGTTTCTACACATTTTGTCTCATAACTTATGGCAGATAATACTGACTTTTCGGATTTTCCTTGTATTTTCTAAATTCATTTGGAAGGGAAGAAATTTCCTTTCCTGAGATCATATATTATTTTGTTATTCACATAAAACATTGTTCTAGATCATGTTTCTTCAACTAGAATCCTTTCTGCTTTGAATGGAAAGTGAGAAAATTAAAGTAAAATTATGTGAGAATATTTGCTGAATTATCTTTAATTGTGAGGAGCAAGGTATGGAGTGTAAAAAATTCAAGTCAAAAGTCAAAACACTCATATTTTAATTTTATCTTTGTTATTAAATAAGCCCCATATTCTCAAAGAAACAAAGTAGAAGAAAGAGCATTCTAAGTGCCTTCTTTGTGCTGGGATTGTGTGAAGCTGTGTATAAATCTCATTCACTCCCTACAATAGTCCTGTAAAGATCACTCTACATTCTGCATTTGCAAGTTCATAACTGAGGCTCCAGGAAATTGAGTAACTTGCCCCAAACCCTCACCTAGTGGATAGTAGGATAGGATTCAAATCCACGTCCGTCTTCAAAGTCCGTGCTGCCAGCCAATCATTCATTTACTTATCTTGAAAATGGAAATCTTTTCCATGATTCAAAAGATTGTTGGGAAGATTCAAAGAATAATTGAATGCTAAATATTTAAAATTTTTTATACTATCTACATATTTGGGTATTACTGGAATCTTTCCCTTATATTTCTCTAGTCATTTCTTGATACTTTAATTCAGTATTTAAATAGAACTTTTGAAATCCTGAGATCACACTTTACAATAAGGAAATGGATTGCAAATATTTTTCAAAGTAGTGCCTCATTTCCTTAGATTCCAAGTTTGGTGCAAGACCACCATGCTGGGACAGTGTCTGTTGCCAGGAATATTTGCATCTCTTATTATCACTACCCTCAGTCACCCTAACATTTCAAAACAATTGCTTTGTCTTGTATTTATATTGGGATCATTTTTTAAAGTAAGGTAAAATTTGTTTTTAATTATTATGTCATTCCACCTTCATCTACAAGATGACATTCCAGCTAATCGACAAGAGAAGAGGGTGAAAGGAGAACCAGGCAATTACAAGGTTAGTCTGTACTTTCAAAGCATCACCTGAGGCTTCATTCAGGTAATTTCAATTAACTTCTATGGCGGTTACTCAGCTAAAACTCCAGCAAATGCTACTGGAACTAGATTCAGTGTTCTAGAGCTACACAGCTGCTGAGGACTTCAAACCATAATCTTTTCAAATGTACCAGAAAATATTGCTCCCAAGACTGACCTCTGTGACATGTTCCCCATGGCCTAAAGCAAATTAAGATGACAGTGATATAAAGATCTCTGAAACCAGGGTCATAACAGAGACATTAGCAGACCCTTCACTACAGAAGCCCTGCAGGGCGCCATTAGGATATTCTATGGAAGTGCTCGTGTCAGCCCAAAAGCAAATGGCAAAAAGCAGGAAACACAAACAACTGTAAAAAGAAAATAAAGTAAAAACTCAATGAGAGACAATGAAGACATCATTAAAAACATAAAGGTAATGAAAGTGTCTATGGCATATTTTCCATTATCTGCGACCTTGGGTTTCCATTGTGCCTCTGTGTTCATTATCTGTTTAAGAAAAATACTGCCTTATACTCCTAGGCTCACACATTCTTTGCATGATTCCTTAGAAGAGGAGGGGCAGAGCTCTAAGCTAGCTGTCAAAAAACAATTTACTGTAGATTGTAAAACATCCTGGGAGAGTTTTCCCTCTGCACTCTTCATTATTGTCTCTCAGGGAACCCACCCAGGATGACAGAAAGATAAAAATTAGATTGAGACATTTTATGCTGTTTTGACTGTTCATATCTTCTCAGTGTGTTATTCATATTAAAAAATTCTGTTTTCTACCTCAGGAAGGCAGCTGGTTAGCAAAACATCATTCAACAAAAGAGACCTCTTAGCCACAGTTAAACTGTTATCCTAGATTAGAATCAAAGAGAAAAGTAATCTAGCTGCAGAAATATGTTACTCAACATAGATTGTGATCCAAAGTTGTAAGTGATTTCCAACAAACCCTCTCTAAAAATAATAATTAATAGTTTCCTTAACCCCTAATGTATTTAGCTTTTCCTTCTGTAGATATTTTTTCTTTTTCTTTAGCATAAGACCAAAACAAATAATTTTGGTTGAAATGTAAATGGAACAGGTATTATTTACTCTGAATGAAGGAAGAAATAGGGGCTAATTCCTTAACTACTTTCCATCATAAGACATTTCATTCCAGGTATCCCAAGGTTAAATTTGATGTCAGCACAGACTACCAGGAAAATAGCCCCATTCCTTCTATTTGCTTTGCATATGTAAATACAATCTTTACATAATCTTTTTTTTTTGTAGAACACTAAATTAAATGTGACCACAAAGTCTGTATTTTTCCAATTTTTAGTTGATATTTGATGAAAAGTTTGGCAACTTAATTCTCATAAAAATGATTAAGTAGAATTATTCTGGTAAGCCTCAACTATCACGTAATATTTGGGAAGATAGTGAGCAGAAAAGTCTCCCTCTCTCTCTCATCAAATAACATTTTTATAAGATATTTCTGTAATAAAATTTAAGTCCTAAATTAAAGAATTAAGCATGAAACATATTGGGATTCTTTTCCTTAGAAATAGTTACTTTCCAGGTAAATTAAATTACACTAAAAATTTTTTCATTGCCAGTACTTTATTTTTACTCCATTTTCTACAGCTACAACTTTAAGTAAAATATTTACTTTAAAAAAATCATTAGATATGAACCAGAAAATAACAATTATTTGCATGGATTATTGTATTCCTTTTCATTTTAAGAAGCTTTCAGAACTGACCCATAGCATTCTTGAGGCTTATATTTAGTTAACCTTTGAGGATTTCCTTTGTATTTGATGGGGTTCAGGACACGCTAACCCAAAATATGACACTTTAGCATATTGAAAATTTTAAGCTGAAGGAGTTTGACAAAACTGCAGAAGCAGGAAGGGCACTCTGACCTTTACCCCACCCTTCTCCCCTAAATCAGGCATAAAATCCTCACGTGAGAGGTGCCCCCCCTATATCTGAGAAAAAAGAGCATCCTTATCTCCAAAGACAAAGGGATTCCAAGAAGAATGCTTACAAACAGACTTTGCTACATTTCTACCAGTGTACTACACTAACTTAATACTCTCTTGGGGGAAAACTTTAATACTCTAATAAAAGACAAATGGAGAGACATCCCAGAGTCCTGGCTACAAGTTCCTTATATTTTACAGATGATAATACTACATATATTCTTCTACAAATTAATGTAAACTCAAGAATTATTTAGATCATTGAGGAACTCTATAAAGTTATTTAAAAAGTTATTTGGAAAATAGAGGTCCAAAACAACAACAATCTCACAAATGAAGAATAAACATGGGAACTTGCCCTACCAGATTTTTTTTTTTTTTTTTTTTTGCGGTATGCGGGCTTCTCACTGTTGTGGCCTCTCCCGTTGCGGAGAACAGGCTCCGGACGCACAGGCTAAGCGGCCATGGCTCACGGGCCCAGCCACTCCACGGCATGTGGGATCTTCCCGGACTGGGGCACGAACCCATGTCTCCTGCATCGACAGGTGGACTCTCAACCACTGCACCACCAGGGGAGCCCTGCCCTAGCAGATTTTAAGACATATTCCAAAAGTCAGGCCCTGGATCCTGAGCCAGGTTTATTTTCACATGGAAAAAAGACCAAGCTAAGAATTCCACTAACTTTCTTTCAGGTCCCGAAAGCAGGCAGCCCAAGGAAAGAGAAAAAATGAAATAAAGGCCCCAAACTGTGTCCTCACTTGTGAAGTAATTCCACACTACCAAAAAAGTAAGCTAATGAAGATCATCCTCTTGCCAATAAGATTAGCAACTCCTCCATCCTTGAGGAATAACAGAGATGGGGGCAGAGGTTCCCTTACAAGCCAAAGGGTGGAAATGATGGTCTTCTGTGGGAGTGAGACTGAGAGCGTGGAGACTGGGGGAAATGGCTCCTTTCTACAATAATATTCAGTCATAAGGATATAACATAAATCATTGAGCCATGTTCAGATTCTTGGAAAATCAATGTGTGCCTAATTTTTAGCATAAATAATACTGATACATATTGGTAAATTTAAAGCATTTGATATTTGTCTCTATCTATTGATCTGTCTACCTATCCATCTATTTATAGATTTATGTTTGCAAAAATACAAAAAAAAACCAAAACAGAAACAAACCTATACGTCCTTTCACATAAGTACTTGTAAGGTGGATATTTACTTGCAAAATGAGGAAGCTCACACTTGCCCTCAAGAAGATTAGTGTGGTTCACTTTGCCAAGTAGCTTTCTTTTCATTTGTTTTTCATTATTATTGACTCTGAAGTCAATAGCATAGAGTTGACAATCAGCAGGCACAATTTTGATTCAAACATTAACCTTTACATAGACCACTGAGATCTGCTTGGAGCCTCAAAATGTTTGCCATGAGAGGACTGGCTTCACAGGTAAGAAACTTCCTTGAGACCAATTTCCAGATAAGGATTTTGCTATTCCCCATACTTGATCCAGAGTCTGATTTAAAGATGGCAAAACTGATTTTTTAAAAATATTAAGACTATTCTGTCTCCAACTCAGTATGGAATTTGAGCTTAATATATGAGGGCTAGATTGGAGCAATTGTAACTCCCATACTTAGGCAAACTCTCTTCCTCTCTTTTCCCAATACTTCTACCTAAAGGCAAGCATTCTTAGCTTGGTTGTCTGGAAAAATAATTTTTAAATATTCTAGAGATTGCCTCTTTGCCTTCTCAAACAGTGTTTGTAGAACTAGAAAAGGTGGTTACTTAAGTTGTTAATACCTTTTATTTCATTCCTTCACTCATTCATTCAATGGGTATTTATTGAGGACTTTCACTCTGCCATTAAGAATGTTTGATCCAATAGTGAATAAAATAGGAAGAGTCTGTGTCCTATGCAGTTGATATAAACAAAGTAATTACCAATTGTGATGGGTGAGTTCTATGAAGAAACAAAAAAAGGAGTTAAGATAGAAAATAATGGAAAGGAATGATTTTGGATGGGGCTTTTTCATTGATAAATCTCAGTGGGAAAGACCATGTGACTTTTTTCTGATGTAAATAAATACACTCATGTAAAGTTCAGGAACAAATCATCAAAATACAAATATAGCACATGACTATTATTTAATGAAGTAGTAGAGAGAAGTTTATCACAATTCTATGAAGTCACCTTGATGCATCACATAAAAGTTCCAGAGTTCTAGACAAGGACTTGCCTTGAGGGTATTATCAGTAACTGACAATGGCAGATCTGGACTGTCACATTTTAGTCACCTCACCAAGTGAGGCAAATTCCCTTGGAAGCCATGCCAGCTAGCACCAGGTCAAGAAGATTGAACTGCTCTGGGAAGGAATCCCAAGAATGGCACACCCAAGGACTAGGATCTGAGATGTTCAGCAGAGAAGCTCTACTGCAGAACAGCCAAGTCACTAGCCTCTATTTCTTAATCAAGAACACAGAGGGGTGTGTGTGTGTGTGTGTGTGTGTGTGTGTGTGTGTGTAGATAAGCCAATGAAACTTACTCTGTAAGTGTAATATGAAGACAGTGGAAAACTGATACAATTTAGAAAAGACAATGTTTCCCAAACTATTTTAACAAAACAGTCATTTATAAATAAATGCATTATATCCTTCATGATTAATTTCTCTATCTAAATACTAAACATGAAGCACAAAAGATACCTTAGTGCTTGTTAAGGACAAAATTTTTGTAAAGCTCTATGATGTCATTTTTGGAAGACAAACTACATTTGCTCTGGAGGTTTGTACACACGTGCAAAAACACCCCCAGCAATGCCTGCAGCCACTGGAATATATACCGCCTTCCATGGCTTCTTCATAGATCAAATGCAGCTCAGGTGATTTAAAGATTATTTGTGAAGAATGCAACTAGGACTTCCCTGGTGGCATAGTGGTTTAGAATCCACCTGCCAATGCAGGGGACACAGGTTCGATCACTGGTCTGGGAAGATCCCACATGCCGTGGAGCAACTAAGCCTGTGCACCACAACTACTAACCCTGCACTCTAGAACCCACGAGCCACAACTACTGAGCCAATGTGCCACAACTACTGAAGTTCACATGCCTAGAGCCTGAGCTCCGCAACAAGAGAAGCCTCTGCATTGAGAAGCCCACGCAGCACAACAAAGAGTAGCCCCCGCTTGCCACAACTAGAGAAAGCCCGAGCACAGCAACGAAGACCTGATGCAGCCAAAAATAAATAAATTAATTAATAACTTTAAAAAAAAAGAATGCACCTAGCCCACATTTTTTAAAATATAAGTTTTAACCAATAGAGGAGCTAAATGACCCTTTATTGCCACACAGCTCTTATAAACTCTCCTAGAAATCAGCTGTGTAAATATTCCACCCTGTGTCAACTAACACAGAAACTGGTGGAGCTAGGTTGTTGGAAACTTGGCAGGATGTATAAATTCACAAGAATCCATCAAGCTCTTCTATTATTTATACTGTAAAATTTGTAGTCTGTAGTGTAACAGGTGTAGTCCCTGTGGGTCAACGATCATGTGAATTATGCATGGGGAAAGGAAAGCAAAACCATATAAACTAGTTTGGGATTGTTCATTTTTGGAAAATAACTTTTCCTATAATGACTGCCTGAAAACTCTTCCTTAGCAGTGGTCTGCATGCTGTATGGTCATGTGTGATGGTTAAGGCCACTTCCTTTGTGCTTGACAGACATTTAATACTGGCACTACCTTTTACTATTTACTGCTTTTTTATTTTGGCCAAGACATTTTAAATGTAGTTAACCTAAGTCTCAATTTTATTATGTGAAGAATAAGGAAAACAATACCTAGGTAATTCATATTTAGTGAGAAGAGCACTAATAACTGGATTCTATTATTATTTAACATGTATGAAAGTCTTCATTATTATTAGGTAGAAAGGGCAAGACTAGAGAGGAAGTTATTTTTATTTAACAATTACTGAGGTCAAAACTATGTGACTCCATGATCGATTGTATAATTGGTCATTGTCAGTATGTTTTAATTTAATGTAGAGTCTGGATATCAACAGTAATAACAGAGAATGTAGTTGTGTGATGATGAGAGAAAAGGAGCAGAAACATGGCACCCATAAGTTCCTTTTCTAATTCAGACTTCTGACCGTAGAACCTCGGTTATGATGTCGTAACTCCGCCTCTGTGCACTGGTGCCGAATCGAATCTCATACACAGAATTTTGGTTGAAGGAGAAAAGAATAGCTTTATTGCTTTGCCAGGCAAAGGGGGACACAGGGGGCTCGTGCCCTCAAAAAACTGTGTCCCAACCCAGGGGGATTTAGTGAAGAGTTTTATAGCAATGGTTGAAGGGCAGGGTTGTTGATAAGGATCAGGGCCTGCACTCCTTTAATCTGGCCTCAGGTGGTCTCCTGATGACCTTCTGCTTTCTCGAGGTTATCAAACTGTGACCTTCTCTCTGGAATGAAAAATGCTTCATCAAGTAGTTAGCATCTTCCATTTGTTGAGGGTTTTATTTCTGCAGAAGAGCTCAAAGATATTGTTATGTGTATCCCTTGAGAGGGAACCAGGACCCTGCCCCAAGGCTGCACTGTTGTTTCTTGACTGCTCCTCCCTTGTCTCTGCATCCCTTCCCTTCCCTGTTTGAACCTGCCTGTGAAACTCAGGGAAGAGCATGGAGGCTGAATGAAGCCTGTTTCCTACAAATAAGAAATGAGGGACACAGAAAGGTTTCTGTGCCCAGGAGGCCCCCAGGGTCCTGCTCAGTTTCAGTTTATTGAATATTATCATTTGGACAAAAATTGCTGATCTAAAAATAGCTTATTGAGGGTTAAGTATTATAATCCACGATATGTAAAAGAAGCCTCATATGTAAAGACATATGTGAAGGATTAGGAAGGCTAGGTCACTTGACCCAGATTTCTAGTTATTTATAGAGGAAACTATATCAATACACTGATATTCAGAAGTCACAATAAATGGAAATGCACAGTGGTCATAGAAATACCATTAATATTTACTGAACATTTACTCAGTGTCAGTTGTGCTATTAAATGTGTTTGTGTGTAATTTCATCATGTAATTCTTACAATAACCCTAAGAGGTAGCCACTAATATTATTTTTCAGATAGGGAAACTGATACATAATGAGGTTAGGTAAACTGTGTAAGGCTGCATGGGGAACAAGGTGTAAAGCCAGATCTCTTTGACTCCAAAGTTCAGAATTATGTAGCTCTTAAAAATTATCTAGTATAAACATAACAGGATTATTTGCTTCTTTGTAAACAACAAGATGAACATTTTTGTTATGGTGCCCAATGCAATCGAGACAGACATATGAGAGAGATGAATGCCTACCTTTTTCCAATAAAAGTGTTCTTTTAAACATAATGGAATGAAATTTCCATAAATCTTGTCAGCTCTGTTTTGAAATTTTCTTACTATGACTCATAGGCATAAAAACCAAAGCTGCCATGAAAGATGGGAAATCTAAACAAGTTTGGAGGAAAAAATGTATTTTTTGAGTCTCAACAAAACCGTCAATTCCCTTTATTTTTGTGGCCTTGATTTCCCTAAAACAGAAATATCACATTTATGTCTCTGTGGGTGGTACTGCAGAAGGTGAGCCATGTTCTTTATTTAAAAAGTTCATTTTTCCCTCCAGTGACAAATTATCTCATTCTTAGAATTCTGTTGTGGGCCCAGATGATTACTCATAATCTCACTACTCTTTGAGTTTGAATACACTAAAGATTTCTTACACAGCTTATGATGATATTTAGATTTAAAGAGCTGAGTTCCAAAGCACCATTTCTGCCATGACTTTACACTTGTCTGGCCCATGGCCACTAGATGAGTCTTAAAGGTGGGGAGAAGGAAGGTGCAAGGGATTGTTGGTTTGCTTACTTCTTGTGTGTTTGTTTACTGGAGAAAAATGCCAAGAAGTCAATTATTTCCCTTCCTAAAAACAGTCTTAGCTAATAAATGATAAACAGCCCCTCTCATTGTGTGGAAAGTTGGTGAAAATCCTGTAGAGATCTATAAGAAACTTGAGTCAAGGAACCCAAATACAAATGCTGGACATGATAAGGAAAGGAGAAGGAGAAGGAGAAAGAAGAAGAAGAAGGAGAAGGAGGAGGAGGAGGAGGAGGAGGAGGAGGAGGAGGAGGAGGAGGAGGAGGAGGAGGGGGAGGAGGGGGAGGAGGGGGAGGAGGGGGAGGAGGGGGAGGAGGGGGAGGAGGGGGAGGAGGGGGAGGAGGGGAAGGAGGAGGAGGAGGAGGAGGAGGAGGAGGAGGAGGAGGAGGAGGAGGAGGAGGAGGAGGAGGGGGAGGAGGGGGAGGAGGGGGAGGAGGGGGAGGAGGGGGAGGAGGGGGAGGAGGGGGAGGAGGAGGAGGAGGAGGAGGAGGAGGAGGAGGAGGAGGAGGAGAAGAAGAAGAAGAAGAAGAAGAAGAAGAAGAAGGAGAAGAAGAAGAAGGAGAAGAAGAAGAGAAGGAGGGGGGGAGGAGGAACCCCTAAGAGAAGTAGAAGTGGCACAAATAAAATGATGAAGGAAATGAGAATATGAGGTGCTTCTGGAAGGGAAGTGGGTCTCAGTATCCTTAAAAGATTTGCCATTGTGTGGTGCCTGAACACTCGTGCCAAAAACAAAGACAGAAACATAGAGAAAATGGGCACTGCAGGAATCACAAAGATGGCATGGGACCTCTGAAGAGTTCAGGAGAAATTAGCTGAATACTAAATATAGCCAAGGAGGCTATAAACAATCATTCACTCATGTAAGCCTGAGTCAGCAGGCAAAATTTAACTCTGCCTTATAATCATTTATAGATGAAATTAGATAGCTAAGCTCTGGAAAGAAAGCAGTCAGAAACCACATTTGTTTTAACCAAAGGAAACCTGTGATAATAAGAGAAATAATGAATTCATCAATAAGCAAACAAATAAATAGATAACTATAGATAGAAGAGTTCTGACATAATGGGCAAGAATCTCCCATTCAAACCAGAAAATAACGTTTTTCTCTTAATGCCAGGGTAATCTGTAAAATCTCTACCAATAAAACTATAATATAGGGCTTCCCTGGTGGCGCAGTGGTTGAGAGTCCGCCTGCCGATGCAGGGGACGTGGGTTCGTGCCCTGGTCTGGGAAGATCTCACATGCCGTGGAGCGGCTGGGCCCGTGAGCCATGGCCTCTGAGCCTGCGTGTCCAGAGCCTGTGCTCTGCAACAGGAGAGGCCACAACAGTGAGAGGCCTGCGTACCGCAAAAAAACCCCCACAACTATAATATACATAATAGAGAAGACTTTTTATTTGAATTTTTGTGACTCAGTTTGCAAAAAACATTAAGAGAAGACATTCAAGTTAGGGGAGAGACACATTTCCCAAGGCTCATGTTTTTGCTTATATTACACAAGAATAGAATATTAAAAATACAATTGGAAAAGTCATAATTGAAACCAATCATTACATAATTTCAGGCAAGGAACTGAGCAATTAGCACCTTTGTTACCAGAAAGCTAGTACAAGTGGACTGAGGAGAATAAAAATAGGATCTTTTGAAAGAAAATTGTATTTCAATGTTGAATTAAAACCGATTGACATTGAATTAAAACTGATTGACAAGGCTCTATCACTGTGGCTATAGCTATATTATTCTAGCCCAGGTTTCCAGAACAACCTACCACAGACTGGTTGGCTTACACAACAGAGATTTATTTTATCACAGTTCTAGAGGCTAGAAGTTCATGCTCAGGGTGCCAGAATATGGTCAAGTTTTGGTGACGGCTCTCCTCCTGGCTTATAGACAGCCACCTTCTTACTGTGTGCTGACATGGCCTTTCCTTGATGTGTGAGTACAGAGGGGGAAAGACCTTCTCTCTTCCTCTTCCTATAAGAACAGAAATTCCATTATGAAGGCTCTATGCCCATGACCTAATCTAACCCTAATTACTGAAGTCTCCTTCTCCAAACTCCATCACGTTGTAGGTCATGAGTTTAACATATTAATTTTGGGAGGACACAAGCATTCAGTCCATAATGTATATGTATATTTATAGTCACTCAATGAAAGCTAAAAGGCCTTTCAATGGTCTTTATAGTGCCCTACATTTCTACATGATCCACTTCTCACTCCCCATACTTCTTGTCTTCCTCTTCAACACCTTGTCAGCTCTGCCTCAGCCACAGTGATGTCTTTGGGCCTCTGAACACACTAAGAGAGTTCTCATCTCACTGTGTTTACCCTTGGCTCTTCCCCTATCTTGAACAGTCCTCCCAGGTAGCTACCTGATTCACTCTGAAGATCTCTACTCAAATGTTACTGCATCAGAGGGGTTTTTCTGAGCATCCTGTATAGAATTGCAAGTTCTCCTGCCCACCCTCACCCAACTTTGGCATGGTGTCCCCCTTACCTACTTCCCTTTTTTTCTATACTGCTCAAGAATCAGTAAGAGATATATTTGCTGATTATCTTAGTGTCCCATCAGGGACCAATGTGTTTGTCCACTTCAAGATCTCCTATGTCTAGTCCTATATTGACACATAGTGACATTCAATAAATAATTGCTGAAGTACTGTTAAATGAATAAATTATGTGCTATGTATATTTCACTAACTACAGTTGACCCTTGAACAACACAGGAGTTAGGGGCACAGACCACCTGAGCAGTCGAAAACTCCCATATAAATTTACATATGGCCTTCCATATCTGCTTTTCTGCATCTATTCATTCAACCAACTTCAAAATATGTTATACTTGTTTATTGAAAAAAGTTCATGGGTAAGTGTACGTGCACAGTTCAAACTTGTGTTGTTCAAGGGTCAACTGTATTATTACATAAAGGCTCTGGATTTTACTTATTGCAAACATACCACTCTGCTCTGGGGAAAAAGTTTCAGGCAGTAGTCTTTTTTCCCACATGCTGATCTTTATAATTATAGCATGTTACTCATCTAATCAAAAAGTAGCCCAGGCAAATCAGAATTTTGTAAAGAAATTGTTTATGGGTTGTAGCCCTTTTGGGGGCAACAGGTTCTTAACCACTTTTGTTATTTAAAGTTGAACATTCCATATAGTGAACTAAAACTCTACTCATATTTCAAGGGTCTTTTAATTCAAAATTGAATAAGGACTGCCAAGAGAATTATTGAGAACACCTAAACCTACACATACTCTACTAAGGAGGTAATAAATGATAGAAAACCATAAATAATACAAAATGGAGTACTGATAAAAACTTCCAATTCCTCCTTGCAAAGGAACTGCAGAAACTCAGCTAGCTCTGGTTAGGTAAATAATACCTTTCTGGTCCTGTTCTGGTTATCTATCACTTCATGACTCCTTCCCCCACCACCCCGCCACTGCCCCTGATGCCAAAATTTAGTGGCTTAAAACAACCAACATTTATTTAGCATAGAATTAGGCAGAACTCAGTGGGAAAGATATATCTGTTCCATGTGGCATCAGCTCAACTGGACATCGGAAGTTTCGCTCCCAGAATGACTCACTCACGTGGCTGGAGATTTGATATTTGTCATCAGCTGGAGCTCAGGAAAAGCTGAGGGCCCAGGAATTAAGTTCCTCTCTGTATGGGTCCCCTTTTGTGGACTTTCCAGAGGCTTCTTCTTGTCCTCCTCATGTCAAGATTTCTGGGTTTACGGAGCAAGCGTGCCAAGAGAACAAGGTAGAAGAACAAGGCATTTTTATAATAGACTTGTAAGTCACCTAGTCTTACTTCTGCTGTATTCTATTGAGCAAGGCAGTCTCAACTCTTGCCTGGGTCCAAGGGGAGGGTACAGGGATCCTGCCCCTTGATGGAAGGGTTGTTAATGTCATTGTAAATGGAGCATGGGAGATAGACTCTTTCGTGGGGTTCATCTTTGGAAAATACAATCTACCTTAGGACCTGTCCTAATGTTTCTTCTTGCATTATCAAAATTCTCCTAACTCTCCTTGGGAGTTTAGGGCCATTCTTTTCCCACACCTATCTGCCCCGGGTTATTGTTTTCTTGTACCTCAGCCCTTATTATGAGTTACAGACAATCTTTTCTGCTTGTTCACTAAGGCTTTATCAACAGTGTTCCTTAGAGGTTTGTTTTCTATAAATAACTGGCAAGATTTCTCCCATTAATTACTTACTACTCTGAGAATTGCTTCTTTCTTTTTGGTGACCCTAAAGTTGTACTTGAACTTTCCCTTCTTAGGCATTTTGTGTACTTTGGCTACCTGCTTCTGGGTTCTGTATTTTCTTGCCTATTATAGCAATAAAGAAATCCTTTGCCTACTTTGATGGAAAAATAAATAAAGAATATTAGGCTATTTGCTGACTGGAGCTTGAGAAGAAAATGAATGTTTCCCTTAATTGGGCAGAAATGTGGGTGACATGACATTGTCTGTGAAATTCTATTATCTCACCTTTATTCAAATACTTACAAACACCCCCAAAGGACAGTTTTCCTTTAGTAGATTGGGTACCACAACTTCTCTAAATTGACCCTTAAGAGGTTGGCCCAGCAGCCATCTATCAGTGCCAAGACCCATCCTTTTCCACTACCTTCATGACCCTTTCCATGTAGCTATGGCAACCACTGGAGTTCTGGTCACATTTTGGAGGCTCATGGAAAAGCGGGATGGAGTAGGGTCACTACCATCTTCTTCCCAGTACACTAGACAATCATTCCTTTAAGGCTTGCTATGATATGTGTGTCTGTTTACAGAAAGCACAAGACCACAACCCAGGTCCATGTATATTTTCAAACTTCAGGAACACATTTATTCTTCCTCATAGTGGAGGCAGAAGACTGAAAAGGATAATGAAAAGGATATATGCTTCAGACACCCAGACAGTCTTCTAGAATCCACTCTCTCTATGTTCAGCATTAAAGGTGGTGCAGAAGGGGAAGTTTGTACTCTGCCACCCTGCACACATCCTGCTGAGATTCGGGTTTCCAGGCTCCCCTTGCAAGCACTGTCAATCTTTATGTGATCCTCTTGGAGTTCTCCCATTGAGCTTTAGAAAAGGAAAAGCTGTGCTTTCATTTCTTACCCAAACTCTGCTCTCTCCACAAGGCTTACCTCCTCTCTCCCCACTCAACCCTCCTCTTTAATTGGGATAATGATGGGTAGTGGGGGGTGTTGGTGGCTAGACATTTTCTGAACTGCCTCTTTTTACTAATACCTGGTAGGAAGGTGGTGGGCTTTCTGAACACAGAACATGAGGTATATTTGTTCTTGGCTTTGTATCTTAGCAAAATTTCTGGAATCTGAACATCCTATTTGACATTCTATTAGATGCACTATAAAGTTTAATACATGGATACTATTCATCTATACATTTTCTATTAAGAATTTGGGCTACAAAAAAGATACTAGGAAGTCTCAGACAACGTGGATCTTTAAATACTCAATTGCATCTCTCACAATGGTAATATGGGATTCTCCTACCTAATTCCATAAAATGCTTTGTCATGTAAGCTGCTTCCATGGTTTCACGTGTTCCCCCTGAGATGGACACATCCTCGTTCAAAGTGTTTCTACTTCTCATCCATAGAGATGACTCCTGCAAAAAAAAAAAAAAAAATTCACTTCAGAGAGAGGAAGAAATACCTCTCTGAGATTCACCCAGGATCTACCAGCTCTCTTCTTTAAAACTGCCAACTTCATAAAGTCTCTTTCTCATATTTTTTCCACACAAAAACTGAAAAATAGAGAATTCCCTTCAGCAGAAGAAGGGTCATAAGAAGTTACAATTTTCCTAACAGACCTAGTGAATCCTTACTACTATATTTCTCTTGTATGGCATAAACTTGGACATAGATATAAAGTTATGGATAAAGATATAAATGTAGATGTACAAAAAATAAACCATGAAGCCCAATGTTGCATAAGCTCCATATAGTTCGTCACATAATATTGATTTGGCTTTCATTTATCCTATTGTTATTTTGTCTATTGCCACAAAAATCCCTTCAGTCTTTTTCACAGAGAACTAAATGAATGAATTGAATTCATCCAACATTGAGCTCTGAGACCAGGCAGCCTCGGATTGGAATTCTGTTTTGCCTCAGAGGCTTCTCCACCTGATGAAGAAGCAGGTAATGAAAACAGTTACTTGCATGCAGGTGGTTGTATCAATCTCACTGTGAAGGACTCTCTGTGAAAGTAGAAAGTGCGCTGGATTAGATGTGATTCATTTACTCAGCAAATAATGATCCAGTGCCTTCTAAATGTCAGGCACACTTCGAGGGTTGAGGCTATAGCAGTGAGCAAAAGGCACAAAAACCACTTCTCTCAGGGAGAGCACATTCTCATAGGGGGAGGCAAATCACAAATGAATGAAAGAGGTAAACTATCCAATGTGTTCCATGAAAAGGAAGCATAAGACCTTCAGCAATCAATAATGTGAAGACCTTGCGGCTATCGTGTTTTTGTGTTTCCTCCTGCATGAAAGAGAGTTCCTGTGGATGATCTCTAGGTGGCCTTTGGCTTTGACGCTGACATCTGGGGAGACTCTTCCTGAACTCTTTTCTGGTTTCAGTTTGGTTTTTGGTTTCAAATCAGGATGGTCTCCACACAGGCAACACTCCAGTTCCACTCACTAAGGGAGGGAGAAATTTAGGTCAGGAGACTGGTGTCTGGGCAACTGGATGTGATTCATAAATTTGCAGGAATTGCTTTTAATCTAGTACTTTTTGTTTGGTCCTGAGACTCAGACCTGAATAATCAAGCAACTATATATTAACTTTACCCAGCAGACCTTGGAACACCTGTCTGTTTCCTGCTTTCCTCGCCAAGTATCGCTTCTGGGAAAAGCTGATTGGAAACACAGCAGGATAAAACTCATTTCTCCCCTTCTTTTGTTCCATCTGTCTGTCTTCTCATCTGGAAGAGCATTCGTTCCCTTCCCCATTACTTCTCAATGTTCAAGACTGCATTCTCCACCTGTGCTCTTGACCCCCTGCTTGCCCATCTTCTTCCAGATGTTTCTTGCACAGTAAGTCCTACTCTTTCCTATCTTTCCAGTATTTTAGATTTCTCCTACCACTGACTCTTTTTGCACAAGCAAAAAATATTGCCATGTCTTTTCCATTGAAAAACCTTTCATTCTCTCTGGCTGATGCTCTAACAGTCACTTTCCCTCCACCAGCAAACCTCCTTTGCAAAAGAAAATACCCTTCACCTACCCTCCTACTCCTATGGACTTTTTGAAGCACAGATGCAAGTTTCTAATTATAACTGCATTCGAAACTGGTTTTGTCAAGGTCTTTCATGATATACCAAGTAGTTTTACTACTCTCTGTAGCATTGGACACTATTGACTACCGTGTGTGTTCTCAAGGCTCACTCTTAGGTCATGTCTCAGACATTCCTCTCTCATCTACAACCACTTTGATATTTTCTCAGTATTCTTTTCTGGACCCTTTCTCCCTCCCCTCAGGACTCTTTCTTTCCTATCTTCCTTCTTTTCACTGTAAATCTACTTGCACAATTTCCACTGCTACCTTCATAACTCTCAGCTTTCCAGATGCAAACACCTTTTTTGAAATCTTTGTATCTGATTGCCTCCTAGAGGTTGTATCTATAATTATGGGACATCGTCCTTGTTCTTTATCTTCACTACAACCTACTCCCAACTGAACTCACAATGACTCCCTCTCCCTTGACAAACTTAGTCTGTTTTTATTCTGTTTATGTTGAAGAGCTGCCATCTACTCAAGATTAAGTTTTTAATATTTTCCACATAGATACTTGGAGATCTAATTAGTTAATTTTAACTGCAACTTAAAGATTGTCTGAATTCAAATCATATCTCTGTCACTTAATAGCTTTGTAACTTTAAGTTATTTAATTTCTTCACTCCTCAGTATTTTTTTTCATCTGAAAAATTAAACTTTTATAGTGGTATATGAGGTTTCTATTTCATATATCTTTACATAATGTATATATGCAGGTACATACACACGACACATGTATCTACAACATTGGTTATTACCAGACCTTTTAATTTTTGTCGGTCTTATGGCTATGAAACAGTATGAAATTGCTGTCTCAGTTTAAATGTCCAACCCCCATTAGGTTTTGTGATGGAAAAATGAATATATATTGGCCAAATGCTCAGAAGAGTGACCAGCACATAGTAACACCTCAATAAATGTCACCTATTACTCTTATTAGTACTATTATATAGTGTTCTATTATAACGCTATAATATAAAAGTGCACCCATTTGTTTATTGATGAATATAATGTTTCTAACATTTTGCTACTAAAAACCTTGCTCCAATGTTTTCCATTCTCTTTTCCAATAATTGGTATGAGAATGGGCACATGACCAATGCTGACCAAAGGAGCATGAACCTCTGGAAGTGGTTTCCTCACTCCTAAAAAGAAGTCATAGAAACATAGTGGTCTTCTTTTTCTTCTGGATGTTGTCTGTCTGGATGAGATCCATGGAATAGCTACAATGTTCTTGCTACCAAGAAAGAGGCCAGTCTGTGATATACTAAGAATAGCAGAAGGAGAATTTGAGAGAACTGGGTTCTTGAAGACTGTTGAGCCATTATAAGCCTGGTTTGCATCCAAACCCTGGACTCAGGTGATAGAAAATACTCATGTTAATTAAGCCAATTTGACATAAGATTTTTGTTGCTTACAGCCTAAAGAATTCTAACTAAAGTCATCCCTCAGTATCCATAGGGGATTTGTTTGAGGAGCCCTGTGAATACCAAACCTGTGGATGCTCAAGTCCCTTATATAAAATGGTGCAGAATTTGTGTATAACCTACACACATCTTCCTGTATACCTAAAATCATCTCTAGATTCCTTATAACACCTAACATGGTGAAATGATGTATAAATAGCTATAAATACAATGTGAGTGCTATGTAAATGGTTTCCAGTGCATGGCAAATTCAAATTTTGCTTTTTGGAATTTTCTGGAATTTTTTTCCAAATATTTTCCATCTGCATGTGGATGTGGAACTCACATCTATGAAAGGTCACTGTATATACTCACCAAGATAGTTTAAAAAAATTTATACTACCACTAGAAGTGTGTGAGAATTTGTATTTTTTCAATGACTTTATCAGCATTTGGCATTATGAGACCTTTTAATTTCTGACAATTTTTTGGGTGTGAAATTGTAGCTGATGGGTGTTACAGTATAAATCTCTGTGATTTGTATAATTCTCCAAACTTCAACTTATGTATATTTATTTATAATTGATATCTCATTTCTTTTTACTCTCTCATTACATTTGCTAGTATTTCCCAATGGAGTGTTGAGAAGAAGCAGTCATGGTAAAAATGGCTTAAACAAAACAGTTTATTTCTTTCTTAGACCTTAAGTATACTGGAAGCTGCAGTTTGGAGATGCCCTGGTGCTCCATGTTGTGAAGGACTCAGACTTTCCAGTTTCCCACTTCAACACCCTTGATGCATAGCAGCCTTCATGGCAGTGGTGACAGGAAGGAGGAAGAGTAGAAAGAGAAAGGACAGAAGTCATGGGCCAGATATCTCTTAAGGAAGTCTCTTGGAAGCTACCACATAAAACTGAACTTATATCTCATTAGTCTAAACTTAGAGGTAAAATGTGGAGGGATAACTAAGGTAGGGAATGCTTCTAACATTTCACTGTCATTGAATTTGCCTGCTTTTTCATAGATATGAACCATCAGATTAGGAAACTTACCTCTATTATTACCCTATTCATTGTTTCTTTCATAAGTTGGTTTTGAGTTTTATTAAATGACTGCTGCATTGATTGATATAAATTTTTTCTTTACATTGTCAATGCATTCTATCAGTGTATTTTCTAAATTTAAAGTATCTTAATATTCTCAAGATTTAAAACATTTAGTCATGAGCTTGTTTTACCCATGTACACACATGCACAAACACACACAAGAGTGTAAATCAGCTTACTATTTCATATAGTATTTTTGCATCTATTTCATAAATGATAACCATTGATAATTTTCCTGGCTTTATTTATTAGCAGAATCATTATCAAGCTCATACTAGTTTCACAAACTTAGTTGAGGAACCTTATATTTTTTCTAAACTCTGGAAGAGTTTTATAAGAAAAGGGTAATCTATTTCTTGATAACTTGGTAAAACACACCAGTTAAAACATCTGGGTTTGTTGTTTTTCTTGTATGTGTATTTTTCTGTAATGATTATATAGGTCTATTTAGATTAATTAATTAATATAGGTCTATTTAGATTTTTAAATTTACAATGAGTACATTTTTTTAACTTACATATTTCTAGATAATTAGCATTTTGTGCTTTTAAATTCATTATCAATCATTATTCATTATCATTCATTATTCATTATGTGCATTAAATTCATTATCAATAGCTTCTCCTATTTTTAACATTTCAAAAATCCTCAATATTATCTATAGTTACGGTCTTCTTTTCAGTATCTATTTATCTATCCATCCTTGTATTTCTTTTCCCTCTCCATTTTTTTCCTTGATCAACATTTTGTCTACGTTAATAGTATTTTTCTACAACTGTTTTTATTGCTCTCTCTTTTTTCTAGTTTGTTCCTCTACATTCATTTTTCCTATTTGTTATATTTTTCCTACTTTCTTCAGTTTTACTCGATTATTTTTCTAAGTCCTTGATTGTAATGTGGATCATTAATGTTTAATCTGTTAATTAATGTTTAATATGTTCAATTCCATATTAGTTAGGATATGCTGTAAGCTAATATAATGAAAGAATCCAAAGTACATTTTCAGAAATATTTTGAATAGGAGTCCAGCTCTCTGGTGATAACTTAAAAGCTTTGGGACCTGAAATCCTTCCATTTTGCTTGTCTCCTAACCTGAGGGAACTGGCCTCATGTGTAAAGTAGATCACTCAATGGCACGGCAGCATTCCGGCCCCAAATCATAACTTCACTTCCATTCACTTATATTTCATTTTCCAAACTGAGATATTTCATTTTCCAAACTGAAGACAAAAGAACCGTACTGTCATCTGCTCTGTTGGCTGGCTTGCATAGGCTTCCCTTTGCCCCCCACCACATGCACACAAGTGCATCTATGTAATTTACAAAATGAAACATTTGTCATAGCATATAGATCTTCACCTTCAGCTCCAGATTCAAATCCTGGCTTCAAATCCAAGGCATAGCATCCAGCAAGTCATTTAAATTTTCTGAAACTTGGTGCTCTCATTTGGAAAACGAGGGTAATAAAACATACCTTCTGAGATTGCTGAAAAGTTTCAAGTAAGTGAAGCACACAGTTCAGTGTCTGACACCAAGTAGCAGTCAGTAAAGCACACCTCTGCACACTTACAGGAAATGCCTCAGTAAACTTAGGATCATCAAATGCAGTTCCCAAGAAGTTCAGAAGAAAATGCTTTGTGATTTTCTTGTTATGTTCTTCTCTGGGGACAAAGAACATTGTTTTTTAAAGGTGACAATTCTCTAATCATAGTAAAGAGAGATAAATACTTTGTTTTCCTGCAGGGAGAAAAAGAGATGCAGTAAATGCTTAATGGGATTTTCTTCAATACCACAAAGTTGGTGGCTATAAATCTTGAACACAAGTTGAATTATCATTGACTTTATATTTCCTCAGGGTGCTTTTGACCACATCATTAAACTGTATCACCTCCATTGACCCAATTTTATCATGGAGTCCAAAGGAGTAAAGCAATACTTTACAAAGTAAAATAAGATAAAATAAAATAAAATAAAAGATTTATTCCATGAGGTCAATCAGATATCCTTGCTAATTCCTATAAATTGCTATTAATTCATTTGTGTTGCTTGGAAGAGTACACATAAAGCTAAATAAATTTTGGCTTTCTTTTATGACATATTATTTCCATAAAAGGAGGGAAGCTGTAAAGAGGTGAGCTCAGTTTTTCTTAATATTTTATTTAATATTTATCAAGAGCAATAGCTAAGAATACAATGAGAGATGTTATTCTTCACAAACTCATTTAAATGCATTTTCAACATAAAAGTTCAACAATTCCAGTTATCAGCTTTTGCGTCACGGATTGGTATACTTGAATCGTAGAATTCAAATGTCATCCCCCACCCACTACCTAAAACAAATGATTACAACACAAAACAGAAATCAGTCAGGGTATGAATTTTTCCCCCTTGACTGAGTATGAAATGAGACCTGAGAAATGTATCTTTATACAGCCCAAAGAGCAAATAATATAATTTGTGTTATATCATAAACCTCAAAAACCTCATCTAGAAAAAAAAGTCAGTTAATTCTAAAGTTAACAATATTATTGTAGGGGAGAGATGAGGAGAGACTATGGAGGAAAGAGAAACAGAACAGAGAGAGAGACAGACAGACAGACAGAAACAGCCATACAGAGAGGGGGTTGCGAAGCAACAGAGAGGCATTGTCCCCCTACATCTAAGTGAAGTCATCTGCTCACTGGGTTTGTGTCTCTAAGATATGAATTCCAGAATGGGAGACAGAGAAAGCATGAACAAATTAACTTCACAAAATATCCGGAAACTCGTCTTAGTCAAAATTTAACTCTTCTGTCAAAACTTTTTTCTTCTTCTTAAGACTAGTGATACACAGCATTCGAAAAACCAAGGCATTTAATGTTTGCCTTCTTTTCCTTCCTTGATTTGCTTCTGGGGGAGGTGCTATCGGTCAGAGAAAGGAGCTCAAAGCCCCAAGAGGAACAAGCAGGGTGGACCCTACACAATGCCACACTCTAGATTATTAGCATCTTAAAATGAGGTTGGGTCTTTTTCCCAATCAAATGTATCTGACCTTTAAATTGGAAATACAGATTTATATAAGCAACAAAGGTGCTCTATCTTTTTCCCTTACACTACTTTTCTACTCTCAGGCATCATTACTTGATTGCCCAAGCAAGCCAGTTTTTCCCAAACTAAAAGTTAACCTTTGTTGAATGCTCTCTTAACATAACATAAGTAGGGTATGATTGCAAATATAACTGATTGTTCCAGTAGTGATGGAGGTAGCATGAATTCAGAAAATAAAAGTATATTTTGTGGTAATATAGAAGAGGGAACACCCTGAAGGAAGCTGGTAACTTTCTTAATTTGCATTGCTCCTTTGTGCCGCTATTTGCAGCTGAATAAATAGTTTCTCTCTCCTAGCCATGATTTCCTTCTGTTCATCCCTGCAGTGCAGGCAGAGTCCTGTGTGCGACACTGCAATCTGTCACATGGCGGGATTGTAATCCCCCCACATTTGGAATTAGCCACACCAAGTGTATGGAAAGGAGAACAATATCCTCCAAGCTCAGTTAAAATGTCATGGGAAACTGTGAAAAACACACACACATAGTGTTTTGTGGGTCCATTTTTCAGCGTTATGTATTTTTAGTTTTCTGCAGCCTGCAAGTCTTAATTCAAACCAAAGAAAAATATCAATGGGCTGCATATGGTACACTCCTCAGCATCTTTAAACATATTTGAAATAAACAACATCATCCTTACAGCACTTCCGGGATTAAGCTATAGCTGCTCACATTTATAGTGCCTCCAAATCAGGGAATGTTAAGGTATTTGGAAGAACCATGGCAGGGTACTTCTCCTATCCTTCTGCAGGCTCTTTGTCAGGTTTTTGCAGGTCCTTCCTCATCTCCCACACCTCTAATTGATGGAGTGTCCCAAAGTCCTTACCTTGGACATCTTCTCTTTTATGGTCTTTCATATTTACATCCACTCCTTAGACTGGGGTCCCCAACCTCTGGGCCACAGACTGGTACCCGTCTGTGGCCTATAATGAACCAGTCCACACAGCAGGAGGTAAGTGGTTTCATCTGTATTTACAGCTGCTCCCCATCACTCACATTACCCCTTGAGCTCCGCCTCCTGTCAGATCAGCGGCATTAGATTCTCATAGGAGCATGAACCCTACTGTGAACTGCATGTAAGGGATCTAGGTTGTGCACTCCTTGTGTGAATCTAATGCCTGATGATCTGAGGTGGAGCTGAGGGGGTGATGCTAGCACTGGGGAGTGGCTGTAAATACAGATTATCATTAGCAGAGAGGTTTGACTGCACAGAGACCATAATAAATCAGTTACCTGCAGACCCATATCAAAACGCTATCAGTGCAGTGAGTGGCAAGTGACAATTAAGGAGTAGTCTGAACATAAGCAACACACTTTGGGTATCACTGTCTCCCATCACCTCCAGATGGGACCATCTAGTTGCAGGAAAACACACCCAGGGCTCCCATTGATTCTGCATTATGGGGAGTTGTATAATTATTTCATTATATATTTCAATGTAATAATGATAGAAATAAAGTGCACAATAAGTGTAATGCACTTGAATCATTCCAAAACCATCTCCCACTCCCACCCCTTGTCCCTGGAAAAATTGTCTTCCATGAAACCAGTCCCTGGTGTGAAAAAGTTTGGGAACCACTGCCCTAGACAATCTCATCCAGACCCATGTCTTTAACCATCTTCTACTAACTGATGACTCCCAAATTCATCTCACTAGTGTGAACCTCTTCCTTGAAATTTAAATTGACGTAACCAGCCACCTACTTGACATCTCCCCTTGGATATGTAAGAAGCAGCTCAAACTTAAAATGTGAACTATGTCCAGCAACCAATTTCTAAACTTGCTTTCCCATCTGAGTTCATGGTAACTTCATTTTTCTAGATGTTCTACCCCAAACCTCATTAGTTCCTTTCTTTTTCTTACAACCTATATCAAATCATCAGTGAATCTCATTGGCTTACCTAAAAATATATCAAAAATGTATCCATGTCTACTCACAACTGTGCCATTTGGTCCCACTGATCTCTCTGCTTTGCCCCCAACCTGCCCAAGTCTGTTCCCATCACAGTAATCAGTAATCATTTAAAATGTAAGTTAAAACTTGTCACTCTGATGTTCAAAACCTTCCAGTCACTCCTCTGTCAAAGTAAAAGCTATAGTCCTAACCCCTCACGTTATTTTCTCTCACCTCATTGCCTTTCTGGCTCTTCCAGACTCACTGGCTCCCTGGTGTTCCTAAGAAATATTCCCCATGTTAAGACCTTTGCTGTTCCTTCTGCCTGGAATGCTCATACCTCAGGCATCTGGAAGCCAGTCCCCTTATTTCCTTCAAGCTTTCTCCCAAATGTCCTGTCAAAAGTCACTTTCCCAGTGAGGTATTTTCTTACCAAGCTATTTCAATTCTCAATGCCTAGAAATTTTATATCTTCATTTTCTTTGTATTTTTCTCTTCAGCCCGTATCACTGTCTAACATAATTTATGCTTAAATTTATTTTAACTTATCTTGTATGCTGACTATGCTTGTCACCAGAATATACGCAACATGAAAGCAAAGATTTCTCTCTCTCTCTCTTTCCCTCTCTTTTGTTTATACCCAGCTCCTAAAATAGAACTAGAATAAAATGAAAGGGGGCAGAAAGAATGAAGAAATACAAAGAAAGGAAGAAACAGAGAGAAACAAACAAAGCATGAATTAAAATTTTTCCTTCAGTACTTGAAAAGTAGCCCACTCTGGAGAAATGACTTTTTTTTTTTAAACACCTTTATTGGAGTATAATTGCTTTAAAATTGTGTGTTAGTTTCTGTTTTATGACAAAGTGAATCAGTTATACATATACATATATCCCCATATCTCTTCCCTCTTGTGTTGCCTCCCTCCCAAACTTCCTATCCCACCCCTCTAGGTGGTCACAAAGCACTGAGCTGATCTCCCTGTGCTATGTGGCTGCTTCCCACAAGCTATCTATTTTACATTGTAGTGTATATATGTCCATGCCACTCTCTCACTTTGTCCCAGCTTGCCCTTCCCCCTCCCCATATCCTCACGTCTATTCTCTAGCAGGTCTGCGTCTTTATTCCCATCTTGCCCCTAGGTTTTACAGGACTTTTTTTTTTTTTTTAGAGTCCATATATATGTGTTAGCACACGGTATTTGTTTTTCTCTTTCTGACTTACTTCACTCTGTATGACAGGCTCTAGGTCCATCCGCCTTACTACAAATAATTCAATTTTTTTTCTCTTAAAGGCTGAGTAATATTCCATTGTATATATGTGCCACATCTTCTTTACCCATTCATTGGTTGATGGAAATTTAGGTTGCTTCCATGTCCTGGCTATTGTAAATAGAGCTGCAATGAACATTGTGGTACATGATTCTTTTTGAATTATGGTTTTCTCAGGGTATATGCCCAGTAGTGGGATTGCTGGGTCGTATGGTAGTTCTATTTTTAGTTATTTAAGGAACCTCCATACTGTTCTCCATAGTGGCTGTATCAATTTACATTACCACCAACAGTGCAAGAGTGTTCCCTTTTCTCCCCACCCTCTCCAGCATTTATTGTTTGTAGATTTTTGATGATGGCCATTCTGACCAGTGTGAGATGACATCACATTGTAGTTATTATTATTATTATTTTTTTTTTTGCAGTATGCGGACCTCTCCCATTGCGGAGTACAGGCTCCGGACATGCAGGCTCAGTGGCCATGGCTCACGGGCCCAGCTGCTCTGTGGCATGTGGGATTCTCCCGGACTGGGGCACGAACCTGCGTCCCCTGCATCGGCAGGTGGACTCCCAACTACTGTGCCACCAGGGAAGCCCTGCATTGCAGTTTTGATTTGCATTTCTCTAATGATTAATAATGTTGAGCATCCTTTCATGTGCTTGTTGGTCATCTGTGTATCTTCTTTGGAGAAATGTCTATTTAGGTCTTCTGCCCATTTTTGGATTGGGTTGTTTGGTTTTTGATATTGAGGTGAATGAGCGGCTTGTAAATTTTGGAGATTAATCCTTTGTCAGTTGCTTCTTTTGCAAATATTTTCTCTCAATCTGAGGGTTGTCTTTTTGTCTTATTTATGGTTTCCTTTGCTGTGCAAAAGCTTTACGTTTCATTAGGTCTGATTTGTTTATTTTTGTTTTTATTTCCATTTCTCTAGGAGGTGGATCAAAAAGGATCTTGCTGTGATTTATGTCATAGAGTATTCTGCCTATGTTTTCCTCTAGGAATTTGATAGTTTCTGGCCTTATATTTAGGTCTTTAATCCATTTTGAGTTCATTTTTGTGTATGGTGTTAGGGAATGTTCTAATTTCCTTCTTTTACATGTAGCTGTCCAGTTTTCCCAGCACCACTTATTGAAGAGGCTGCCTTTTCTCCACTGTATATTCTTGCTGCCTTTATCAAAGATAAGGTGGCAATATGTGAATGAGTTTATCTCTGGGCTTTCTATTCTGTTCCATTGATCTATATTTCTGTTTTTGTGCTTGTACCATACTCTCTTGATCACTGTAGCTTTGTAGTATAGTTTGAACCCAGGGAGCCTGATTCCCCCAGCTCTGTTTTTCTTTCTCAAGATTGCCTTTGCTATTCGGGGTCTTTTGTGTTTCCATACAAATTGTGACATTTTTTGTTCTAGTTCTGTGGAAAATGTCAGTGGTAGTTTGGTAGGGATTACATTGAATCTGTAGACTGCTTTGGGTAGTAGAGTCATTTTCACAATGTTGATTCTTCCAATCCAAGAACATGGTTTATCTCTCCATCTGTTTGTGTCATCTTTAATTTCTTTCATCAGTGTCCTATAATTTTCTGCATATAGGTCTTTTGTCTCCTAGGTAGGTTTATTCCTAGAAATATTATCCTTTTCATTGCAATGGTAAATGGGAGTGTTATTTTTATTTCACTTTCAGATTTTTCATCATTAGTGCATAGGAATGTGAGAGATTTCTGTGTAATAATTTTCTGTCCTGCTACTTTACCAAATTCATTGATTAGCTCTAGTAGTTTTCTGGTAGCATCTTAAGGATTCTCTATGTATAATATCATGCCATCTTCAAACAGTGACAGCTTTATTTCTTCTTTTCTGATTTGGATTCCTTTTATTTCTTTTTCTTCTCTGATTGCTGTGGCTAAAACTTCCAAAGCTATGTTGAATAATAGTAGTGAGAGTGGACAACCTTGTCTTGTTTCTGATCTTAGTGGAAATGGTTTCAGTTTTTCAACATTGAGGACGATATTGGCTGTGGGTTTTTCATATATGGTCTTTATTATGTTGAGGTAAGTTTCCTCTAGGCCTACTTTCTGGAGGGTATTTTATCATAAATTGGTGTTGAATTTTGTCAAAAGTTTTCTCTGCATCTATTGAGGTGATCATATGGTTTTTCTCCTTCAATTTGTTAATATTGTGTATCATGTTGATTGATTTGTGTTTTTCCTTGGATTTGTGTTGTATGGGACTCTCTGTTTTTCCTGGACTTGATTATCTACTTCCTTTCCCATATTCGGGATATTTTCAACTATAATCTCTTCAAATATTTTCTCATTCCTTAGTTTTTTCTATTCTTCTTCTAGGACCCCTATCATTTGAATGTTGGTGCATTTAACATTGTCCCAGAGGTCTCTGAGACTGTCCTCAATTCTTTTAATTAATTTTTCTTTATTCTTCTCTGCAGTAGTTATTTCCACTATTTTTTCTTTCAGGTCACTTATCCGTTCCTCTGCCTAGTTATTCTGCCATTGATCCCTTCTAGAGAATTTTTAATTTCATTTATTGTGTTGTTCATCAATTTTTGTTTGCTCTTTAGTTCTTCTCAGTCCTTTTTAAATGTTTCTTGTATTTTTTCCATTCTATTTGCAAGATTTTGGATCACCTTTACTATCATTATTCTGAATTCTTTTTCAGGAAGACTGCCTATTTCCTTTTCATTTGTTAGGTCTGGTGGCTTTTTACCTTGCTCCTTCATCTGCTGTGTGTTTCTGTGTCTTCTCATTTTGCCTAACTTACTGTGTTTGGGGTCTCCTTTTCACAGGCTGCAGGTTCGTAGTTCCCATTGTTTTTGGTGTCTTCCCCCCGTGGCTAAGGTTGGTTCAGTGGGTTGTGTAGGCTTCCTGGTGGAGGGGACTAGTGCCTGTGTTCTTGTGGATGAGGCTGGATCTTGTCTTTGTAGTGGGCAGGTCCACGTCTGGTGGTGTGTTTTGGGGTGTCTGTTGCCATATTATAATTTTAGGCAGCCTCTCTTTTAATGGCTGTGGTTGTGTTCCTGTCTTGCTAGTTGTTTTACATAGGGTGTCCAACACTGTATCTTGCTGGTCATTGAGTGGAGCTGGGTCTTGGCATTGAGAGGGAGATCTCTGGGATATTTTCACTGTTTTATATTACATGGTGCTGGGAAGTCTTTTGTGGACCAGTGTCCTGAACTTGGCTCTCCCACCTCAGAGGCACAGCCCTGACACCTGGCTGGAGTACCAAGAGCCAGTCATCCACCTGGCTCAGACTAAAAGGGAGAAAAATAAGAAAGAAAGAAGGAAAGAAGAAGATAAAATAAAATAAAATATAATAGTTATTAAAATAAAAAATAATAATTATTAAGAAAAAATTTTAAAGGTATTAAAAAAAATGGAAAGAAAGAAATGAGAGCAACCAAAGCAACAAACAAATCCACCAATGATAACAAGCACTAAAAACGAACTAAAAAAAAAAGAAAACCTGACAGAGAGAACCCTAGGACAAATGGTAGAAGCAAAGCTACACAGACAAAATCACACTCAGAAGCATGCACATACACATTCACGAAAAGAGAAAAAGGGAAAAAATATATATATATCATCGCTCCCAAAGTCCACCTCCTCAATTTGGGACGATCCATTGTGTGTGTTCAGGTATTCCACAGGTGCAGGGTACATCAAGTTGATTGTGGAGATTTAATCTGCTGCTCCTGGGGCTACTGGGAGAGATTTCCCTTTCTCTGTTTGCACAGCTCCTGGCGTTCAGCTTTGGATTTGGTCCTGCCTCTGCGTGTAGGTTGCTTGAGTGTGTTTCTTCCCCGCCCTGACAGGACGGGGTTAAAGGAGCAGCTGATTCAGGGGCTCTTGCTCACTCAGGCCGGGGGGAGGGAGGGGTACAGAATGCGCTGGGAGCCTGCAGCAGCAGAGGCCGGCATGACATTGCATCAGCCTGAGGTGCGCCATGTGTTCTCCAGGGGAAGTTGTCCCTGGATCACGGGACCATGGCAGTGGCAGGCTGCACAGGCTCCCAGGTGGGGAGGTGTTGATAGTGACCTGTGCTTGCACACAGGCTTCTTGTTGGCTGCAGCAGCAGCCTTAGTGTCTCGTGCCCATCTCTGGGGTCCAAGCTGATAGCCACGGCTTGCTCCCGTCTCTGGAGCTCCTTTAAACGGTGCTCTTAGTCCCTTCTCCTCGCGCACCAGGAAACAAAGAAGCAAGAAAAAGTCTCTTGCCTCTTCGGCAGTTCCAGACTTTTTCCCGGACTCTCTCCCCACTAGCTGTGGTGCACTAGCCCCTTCAGGCTGTGTTCACACCGCCAACCCCAGTCCTCTTCCTCCGATCCGAATGAAGCCCGAGCTTCAGCTCCCAGCCCCCTCCCACCCCGGCGGGTGAGCAGACAAGCCTCTTGGGCTGGTGAGTGCCGGTCGGCACCGATCCTCTGTGCGGGAATCTCCCTGCTCTGCCCTCCACACCCCTGTTGCTGCATTCTCCTCCGTGGCTCTGAAGCTTCCCCCCTCTGCCACCTGCAGTCTCTACCAGAGAAGGGCCTTCCTAGTGTGTGGAAATCTTTCCTCCTTCACACCTGCCTCCCACTGGTGCAGGTCCTGTCCCTATTCTTTGTCTCTGTTTATTCTTTTTTCTTTTGCCTTACCCAGGTAAGTGAGGAGTTTCTTGCCTTTTGGGAGGTCTGAGGTCTTCTGCCAGGGTTCAGTAGGTGTTCTGTAGGAGTTGTTCCACATGTAGATGTATTTCTGACGTATTAGTGGGGAGGAGGGTGATCTCCACGTCTTATGCTTCCACCATCCTGAAGCTCTTCTCCGGGAAATGACATTTTATTTTTAATTTGGGTGTACTTTTCTTCACTTTTGCTCTTTATGAGAACATGCAGTTTTTAAATTACTCTATTAAATTTCATTTTATTTGTTTCTCTACTTCCCTCCCTTTGTCTTTCTCTCATTTGTTTTTTATCTGCCTCTCACCAGCATCTCTCAAAATATCCAGTGAAAGATTTTGGAGGATGAGGAGGGGAAGGGGAAGTACAACATGGAAAATGGAGCCAGAGGAATGAGATTAGAATGGCATAGTAACACACACACACACACACACACACACACACACACACACACACACACACACACACACACAGATTGGTTTTTTCCACTAAGGGAAGCCTCACTGGCAGTAAACCATATAATAAGTCCCAAGTGTCATGTTGTTCTATTTCTAAATCTAGTATAAAGTCACGGTTTAAAAAAGTATATTTTTAATAATCACTAATGTTGAAAACATTGGAGTCATTTGTTGTGTGTTGAAATGGAAACCACAAACTGATAGAATGAGCAAAGAACCAATTCTTAACACCACTGTGTCAGTTCGGGGGGCTCAAAGAATGACATGATAGATGAATAAAAAAAGGAGTGTGGAATTTATAATTATTAATGTGAATATTTAAAGTGTAGTCACCATTTGACAACATAGAATATTGATGTAAAAGTGGAGTAATTCAACTTCTAACCCTTAATCCAGAAAATCAAGTTCTTTCTTTTAAAATTTTCTTATATAAATTTTTAAAAATAGAAATATAATTGGCTTACAATATTAAAGGTGTTTTAGGTGTGCAACATAGTGATTCAATATTTTTATACATTACAAATGATCACCACTATGTCTAGTTACCATCTAACACTATATAGTTATTACAATGTTATGGACTGTTTTCCCCATGTTGTACATTACATCCCTATAACTTATTTTTTGTATTTTATTTATTTATTTAACATCTTTATTGGAGTATAATTGCTTTTCAATGGTGTGTTAGTTTCTGCTGTATAACAAAGTGAATCAGCTATACATATACATATATCCCCATAGCTCTTCCCTCTTGCATCTCCCTCCCTCCCACTCTCCTTAACCCACCCCTCTAGGTGGTCACAAAGCACTGAGCTGATCTCCCTGTGCTATGCGGCTGTTTCCCACTAGCTATCAGTTTTATATTTGGTAGTGTATATATGTCCATGCCACTCTCTCACTTTGTCCCAGTTTACCTTTCCCCCGCTCCATGTCCTCAATCCATTCTCTAGTAGGTGTGTGTCTTTCTTCCCATCCTGCCCCAAGGTTCTTCATGACCATTTTTTTTTTTTTAGATTCCATATATATATATGTGTTAGCATACGGTATTTGTTTTTCTCTTTCTGACTTACTTCGCTCTGTATGACAGACTCTAGGTCCATCCACCTCACTACAAATAATTCAATTTCATTTCTTTTTATGGCTGATTAATATTCCATTGTATATATGTGCCACATCTTCTTTATCCATTCATCTGTCAATGGACACTTAGGTTGCTTTCATGTCCTGGCTATTGTAAATAGAGCTGCAATGAACATTGTGGTACATGACTCTTTTTGAATTATGGTTTTCTCATGGTATATGCCCAGTAGTGGGATTGCTGGGTCATATGGTAGTTCTATTTTTAGTTTCAGAAAACCAAGTTCTTTACTATTATCTCCCTTAGTCCTATGTTTTGAAGACTTATCTGGGTAAATTGCTCCAAATAAATACAAGCTCCTTCAAGTTTATAGAATAGCTAGTATAAAGTTAGTGAGTAAAAAAAAAAATTGTTAGAAAGAATATTCCTTTTTTTTCTTCAAAATGTGCAGTGCATATATTGCATTAACAATATATCTAGCTATTGTTCATCAGTAAATTAGCTTACAAGGAACTATTATTTATCAGTGTGTGGCCATTAAACTCATACTATAGTATATAATTGCATAAAAGTTGTAGTAAATGCTCTAAAGTGTCCCTCTGTCAAGGTAAGTGTTCATCACAAATATGGACAAAATATGTTGGTGACTATTCCAAACTCTAATGGTTGGTTTATCCCAGAAATGTTTGCATTTTGCAGACTGGAAAAGTTAAAAGATACTGATTTCGAATAGTGTTTTTAATACATAACATAATGCATAGCATTATATAGGAAATACATTATATTGAAATAGTATCAAAATTTTAAGAAAATATTTGTGATAAATAATGTTTCTTTATTTAAACATTAAGTAAAAACAGGATCTAGCACTTGGTCTTATAAACACCATAATTTCAAAATGGTGATGACAATAATATTTCTAGATACCTACAATACATGAAAATATGGCCTTATGAAAATACCTGTGATTTCTATTGGGGACAAAGTCATAGATATTGCTTACAATAATGTGGTTGGTTTCCTAAATTCATAAAAGAAGGAAATGCTGCAATTTGGATTACAGTTCAGTAAAAATAAAAATGTATTTTTTTCCCACTAAATTTACAACTCCCCTTGAATTCTAATATCTCTTTAGGGTGAGTGGTCCTGATGTAAGGGTGCCTGGTTTAGCACCACTCCTGTGTGGTTTTAGTGCATCAAAATAGGGTTTTTTGAGCCTGTCAAATCACACTTATATTTTTCTTTTCCTCCTTGAGAATTGATGTTTGGATTAAAAAATATATATCCCTTTTGTAAATATTAACTGTTATCTTTATCTGTGATAGATATTCACCTATCTCAGGGTAGCACATCCATACATATACTCATGTTTCTTTCCGTATTTCCCCCCAGGTCCTCACTAAAAATGTTAGTCTCCTGTGCATCCTCCAAATTAGTTAGCAGAAAGCATTTGCTTAAATAAAATTCTCATTTTTGATGCTTAATCAAAAGTGGAATGTTTCCCCCCAGCTTTTTCCAACTTGACACAAGAAATAGCTTAAAGTATTTTCAATGAGACTCATTAGGTGGCTGCTGATTAGTTGCGGGCTGCTTGTTTGGGGTGATTGATGTTTGCTTCTGGAGTGCCAGGAGAGGGAGCTTTGCCAAATTTAGAAATCGTCCCACCCTCATAAGGATCTGTAGTTTTGAACAGAAAAAAAAAAAAAGAGTCTTTGGGTGTTTAAATGGGTTTGCTCTTGGCAAAATATATCTCAAAAGGCTTCCTGGAGATCCTATAATTCTTAAAAATTAAACATGATGACTTCAATATCTCAAATTGTATTAGAACTTTCAGAGTGTTTTTGCTTTCAATGAAAACTAATCTCTTGGCAAAATATGTATGGGCTTAAAGCAAACCTGGGATGTGTATTTGCTACGTTGAGATCTTCAGGACCCAACCCAGATTCTATGTCATTAATGCAGGGTTTATTTTGATCACAAAGAAATACCCCAGAATTAGAAAGCTAGTGTAGCTTCTTAATTTTACCTCTGATAGTCTGCAGGGCTTGTCACTTAATTATAAGGGTCTTATATTTCTTTGATTGTAAAATGCTCCTTAAAAGGTCTGATACTAACTCAATTTTCTTTAGGCAGCTCATTGAGAAATAAAAAGGGAGAGGATTTTCAGCACATACATCAGGGAAAGATGGAAGTTGAAATCGAATGAATACTCTACAACATTTAATTTTAAGTCATTCGTGTCCTGAACACCAAGAGTATACAAAGTTCTAATTGGTACTTTGGGATATAACTTAAATATGTCACAGATATCTTTCCAATTTATTTATCTAGGATTGGGTCCATTTAAAATATTTAATGCTTATGGTCACCCTCATTCATTCAAAATATACTTACTGAGCACCTACAATATCATGGCATTATGCCAGGTAAGCCAAACATAAAAATGGCTAAATCATGGGCCTTACTTGCTCTTTCTATTTTAAGGTAGTTCCCTTCCATCTCTAAATGTTATATCCTTGTCCCTTGGAATCAGATAGGAACTACTGAATAAAATTAAAGATACTCTTAGTATTTCTACATTGTTTATTTCATAAGCTAATATTAAAGAAGTAAGCTTAAGAAATTATTTCTCATTTTTATAGAATGTTATAGAATTTTTATAGAATAGAATCAGTATTGGTGTAAGTCAGAGACTGAAAGAAAAAATTTTTATAGAATCTTAGTATTGGTGTAAGTCAGAGACTGCAAGAAAAAATATTTTACCTACTAGAACACTTTATACTAAAAAGTTCTTTCTCAGTGTGTTAGCATTTTTCCACCGCAGTCACTGGTAACTTCTACATTCTGAAGGAGGAAACTATCAAGCAGGAAAATGAGTCAAAATTTTAATAAATTCAGTTCTTATAAGGAGTTTGCCAATGAGGGCAAAAACCTTGAGAGGAATACTGTACTATTGAGAGTTGGTATACTGCTGCTTTATTTAATCATGCTTCGCTTTGAGTTATTTCTTATCAAGAGAGTTAATTAATAATTACAGTATTTAATTCAGCCTTAAAAAGAGTCATTAGCTCACTCATCCAAGAAAGACCGACACACTGTTCTTTACTGTGTATGAATTCTTGTTTATACCACACAATGATACTCTCCCTTCTCTAACAGGCTAAAACACTGTGAAAGGAATTATGGGTGAAAATGATTTTGGAAATGCTTAGAATGGATCCCAGACATATAGACCAAAAAAGAAAAATAAAAGAGGAAAGGGAGAAGCAGAAGACTAGGTCATGGGAAAGAAATGATGGAAATAAAATAGGAATACATGGAAAGCATGATAATTGGAGAAAAGTATTGCAAAAAACAAAAACCAAAACGAAAAACAACTACTATTAAAATTTTCAAAGTGTCTGGAATTAAGTAGTAAAACAAATGATGGAGCTTGAACAAAATTAATTTGGGCTCTGTTGACTCTTACAGACTTACAGAAGTCTTATAGGACTGGAAGAAATTAAGGCGATTAAAGTTTAGGAGAAACAACTTTTAGTGCCCCTTTTGTGAAAAAGTATTTGAGGAAACCATTTTTTTAAAACTAGATAAAAAAAAAATATAGCAGTCGCAGTGCTTTTAGAATAGAAGACCATTAAGAGGGTGAGAAAGCAGTGGGGGGACAAAAGAGCCTGTGTCTCAGTAGCTTTTGAAAGTTGAATTGTTTCAGGGAAAGAGTCTAAATGAAGTTCACTTCCAACTTCATTATGAAAAAAAGAGAGAGTAGGTATGGGTTTGAGGAGGCTCTGAAAATACTGTGTGCTTTAAAATGAATTCAGTTTCAGTTAACATTGGGCCACTACAAAAAAGTGATTAATTTGTTACTTGTATAGGATCTTAATTTTTAAGTTAAAGGAATGCAAACTCCATTTATCAAATCATCGGCTGTGAAAGTATATATGTGACATGTTTTACATTGATACAACCTACATTTCACAGTTTTACTCCATTGTTTTCCTGCTCCTTGTTTACTTCTATCCCTTCCTATAATTTTTAGAACTAAAAAAAAAGTCTCCTGTAAACACACACGCACACAGGGTTCTCTGTCAAAGGGTTTCTCAAGTACAAAGGGAAAGAAAATATGACAGAGAGCATATTAAACTTAACTTAGATCCATTAGAAAATTTCCATTAATTTTTCAGGGTCATTTCATCAGCTTTCCCACAAGCACTTCTGGGTGCTGGCCCTGTAGAGTGGCTATTATTTTGAGTGTATCAGTCTCCTACAATGTTTTGTTCTCCTTTTATGTATTATGTGATGAACATGAAATGGATTAAGTGCACGGAACTTTATCAGCTGGGAGGGGGAATTTTAATTACTTCTCCCAGAAAAGAAATCCAACTGAGTGCATTTTCAGGGACAGTCACTGGTGTCCTAGTCTGGGATTCTATAAAGAAGTGACACAGATGATCCACAAGCCAGCTTTCTCAGAGCTCTGTCTCCCGGGGATCTGCTTGAGCCAGCAACTTGCCTTGCCCTCTTGGACAGTCCCATTTCTAAAGGAATGGCATCTAAACTAAGTCAAGTTGGTGTCCTGTCAATCTCAAGGATTGGGGAGGTTATTAGCATAGTTGTTGCTTTGGGTAAGGTTGCCAAGAATTTAGTGTGCTTACTTTTGATCATATCACATATATTAGGCTTAAATCCATGTTTTCTATGGATTTGAACATTAAGAGCAAAGGCTTATTTAAGGGAGTGGGTTTCTGGCTAGAGAGTAATTTCTAGGCCAATTTACTCATTATCCAAGTACAGGGAAGTTAGAAGTTCATCTTGTTTGATGTGAACATTTTTACATCATCCCTGGAGTGAGTCTTTTCACTTAGGCTCAACATTGAAGCTCAAACAAGGAACAACTGACACAAATTCTAAACCAAGAATGTTCTTATGTGCAGTGGACAAGAAACATGAGAAGTTTACCCCACTCCTTGCTGGCTCAGTCTTCACTGAGGGAAACTTTCCTCTGACACAAAAAGCTGTCTGTTTCTTTTCAAAATCAATTTCCCTCAGTGTCTTTCCCACCCTCATATTTATAATTACATCTGGTTCATTAAGACATGGAAATAAATAGAGGGTGTGCTGTTTTTCTCAGGAGGAAGGCGACCCCGTGAGATGTGTAAACACTGTTCTCTCTTTGTTCCCACCCTTGCCTTGCAGTGAGGCTCTGATAGTTAACACCTCTTTTGTAGTACTCAGCTTCTCCACTCATAATTTGGCCTCCATCCCTATAAATCGTAACTCCTAAGATGAAACATAAAATAAGGTCTGTGGAGTTCTGGTCTATGAAGGAAAGCATTCTATAGAGGGATACATTCTATATAGCAGGGATGCAGGGTGAGCAGATATTTGAGAAGATGTCTATGTATTTTGTTAATTTCAAACGTGGTTTTCCAGTGGAATAAGGACACCCATAAGCTGTCTTGCAATCCAAGAACTGTTGGACAACAGTCACTCAACAATTCACACAAATATTAGGCCTATTATTTGATGATTGTGGGAGTGAATGGATGAATGGCCTCAGTCAAAATCTGAGCTCAGGAGGAAGTTTGAGGTGGCCTGAGGACTTTCTCTGCCAACCCATCCTGAGATAGATGATCCAGAGAGAAACAGAGACTGAAGGAGACAAAGGCAGAAGAAGATGGAGAGATCCCCTCCCCTCAACTCTGGGCAGCTAGGAATTAGGTGTCACAAAACGCACATCATTCATACAGTCCTGAGCCCTTGTACCTGTGAGGACAGATTTCAGCAATTTTCAGCTCTTAGAAACACACATCCTGGAGGACGGCAGGCCTAAGGTAACATTAGTTTTATTCCCACCTTAGCAGTCCTGTGACCCAGGCTGAACACGATCTAAGAAATGCGAGTTCATCACATTTATAACACAGCTGTGCATAAAATGGGGCCAAGGCTTCACACATCCCAGTCCCAGCCTCTTTCTTTGGAGGTCTTTTCTCCTGTTCTCATATCTTCACCTTTGGTCCCACCCGCTACTCCCCTGAGCCATCTCAACAACAGCAGGACCACGTCTTCCCACATGGAAGACCTTTTGTCCAGTGGAAGAATGCTGCATATGCCATGACTTTGCTTTTTTGTTCAGAGATGTGGAGATATAAGGTGACATAGCTTTCTTGAATTGAATTGTACAAGAGGGTGGATAGTTTCAGAGACATGTTACCCAAGACAGACTCTTTTTAATAGACAAGAGAGGAGGAGAGTATTTGGACTATGCTACAAAATGTATAGCATGACCTTGCTTGTGAGTCAAGAGCAGTGGGCTCCGGGGGGGTGGGGGGCGTGTGGGGGGCAGTGGGCAGTGTTGGAAGGAGGTTACGGCTCCCTCAGCCTTTATAATACAGACCAGACTTGAATCCACACAGCATCGTGGCAGCAGTCATTGTGGTTTTGTTTTGCTCTCCAGCCATTTCTGATTTTCACAGGGAAGAAGTGTTTCTTTGATGGGTGGGGCCTTCCTCTTTTCTGAATCTTGGGCCATGTATTGCTCATCAAATAGTTGAAGAGATGGAAATGTTTAGATTTTGCTCAGTTTTCATCAAAGAGTTGAAGCTATCCAAAACCTGAAAAAGCTTCCTTGTTCTTACAAAATGGGTTTGTTTCAGGAAGAGCTGGGAATTTTCAGCAAAGGATGAGTAAAAGGTGACATATTAAGGGGCCTTCTTTTTGAGCTTTCCTCTCCCCAGATCCAAAGTTTCCATCACAAAAACCAGTCTTTTATTAAGTCAGATATTTTCAGAAATATTCTCAGTGTGATCCTAGTGTATGCCTTGGGTAACAGGTAACAAGGTACAAAGTCAAATCTCTTTGTCCTTCTCTTTTGCATCTTGATATTTAAATAGGTAAAGAGGCTATAGGGACTCTTCAGCAAAATTTATGGAGATCCTGTACAAAGATAAGAAAGGTAAAAATAGGATGTCTGGTTTGCACAGTTTCTAAAAACACTTATTTAAAGAATACTATATTCTAAATCAGGGTAATACATTCTGGGTTATTTGAAGATTGAAACACTGATGGAGCCATGATATCACATAAATTTCTATCCTGAGACTCATTCACTTCTTGGCCTTTTGAATCATTTTGTCATACAATTCCTGCTACTCTCTCAGGGAATAGGAAGGAGTAGGTACAGAAAGGGAGATGGCGTAGTTGAAAAAAGCAAATTCCACAAAGTCAGCAGAAAGGAAGTGTCTACAGTGGGATTGGGAGAATGGAGAATTCAACAATGATGGATACGGGATTGTGAGCCTCTAATAAAAATAAAATAAATAAAATTGCAGTATAAGTGTTTTTCCAGAAATCTTTAATAGAAGACTAGAAAGTAAGAGTCATAGCGGGTAGAGGAGTTTGACAAAAAGAACTGGGAGGGCAAGAGAGCCTTCAAGGCTATCTTTGCTCACTTAGCTCTGCAAGGCCCTGGGAAGTTGGCAAGTACAGACTAATGGCTTGTTTGAACAGAAAAGGTTTTCCTGCTTCAGAGCCCTCTTCTTCCTAGCCCCAACTCAATTTCTGAAAAAAAATCAAAATCACACTTAGTAGTTCTTTTAGTTATTACAAAAGCTGTGTTCATTGCACTGATTTAGACCAAAGTTATCAGACCCCGTCCGAAATTTCCTGGTGAAGAAACAAAGTCCTGTGACTTTAGGTATACAATTAAGGGAAAATGAAGATATGGTAATAAAAGTGGTTCAAAATCCAATTCAAGTCCTTTAAAGGCCCTCAAGGTTTAGCAAGATGGTGTAGCCTTACAAAATGCAAAGACTTTTTTTTTTCCTTCACACTTCAGCCAGAACTGTGGCTATTCTAAAAGGGGAAATAATTGTTTGGTAAGAAGTTATTTTCTTTGCCATGAAATCAAGTCAAGTGAAATTACAGTTCTGTATAAGGAATGGAATCCCTCTAACACACGTGATGTTGGTTTTGTATGTTGTATACCCCAAATATTTGAGTAACTTCATTCATGGACTCCTGACTAGGTATGCTGCTATTTGCTAAAGTATGGCAACATTAAGTTGGAATATTTTAACTGGAACTATGAGAACAAGAAAATGTCTGGCAGGTAAACGCACTTCTTTTTCTCTTCATTAAGAAAAGGAAGGAGGGTTTGAGAGGGGAAAGGTAACCCTGATGCTCGCCACACTAAGAAACCTGAGTAGGAGCTCAATGTCTGATTACACCTGCAATCATGATGCCTTTGTCAGTGTACCACTGAAAGGGCCATGTTTGAATGTGATGACTCTGAAGATCAGAGTCAAAAGGTATGGGCACCAGTCTACATTTTTAGCAGATAAAACACTGGAGTTCTGTTTATGTATTACAAGCACTGCCAAATTTCTTACTATCCAACAATTCTCCTCAATAACATGTAGAAGAAGAGGTGTGAAAATTAATGGTACAAAATAGCTCACCCTTGACCTTGGTAAATTAAATGGATGCAGACCCATATTCAGGAGGCCCATAATTTATTCCTGTGGGCAAGCACATTCATACCCACCTAATTTTTCATGCATCTGGTAAAGAGTATTGAGTATCTGAAACCTTAGATGAAAAGATTGTGTGGGGAGTGGAGGAGGCTGCAGGATAATAATCCTAAGGGCTAATGAGGCAAATAAGATTAGTTCTTGCCCTGAAGGCTAGTAGTAGAGATTCTGTATTAGTTTCCTAGGGATGCCATAATAAAAGATCACGGTCTAGGTGGCTTAAACAATGGCTATTCATTTTCTCTTGGTTCTGGTGGCTGGAAGTCTGAGATCAAGAGTTGCAGGTTTGGTTTCTCTTGAGGCCTTTTTCCTTGGCTTACAGATGACCATCTTCTCACTGTGTCCTCACATGATCTACATGATCTTTGCTCTGTTTGTGACCACATTTCCGGTGTCTCTCTGGGTGTCCAAATTTCCTGTTCTTATGAAGACACCAATAAGATTGGATTAAAGCCCACCCTAATGGTCTCACTTTAACTTAATCACCTCTTTAGGACTTTATCTCCAAATACTTCACATTCTGAAAAACTAAAGTTTAGGACTTCAACATATGAATTTACTGAGGTGACACAATTCAGCCCACTATAGATATTTAGACAGATAAATATAAAAGTGCAACATAATATTAGTGGCAAAATAATACAAAACTGAATGGGCGATTGGAAAAAATGTCAGTTCTATCAAGTGGCCTCAGAAAGGAGGTAAATTTTAGATCAACTCATGAAGACTGTCCAAGCAAGGGATGGATGGTAGGTGGGTGGTATATGGAGTTGAAGAGAAGAAAGGACATTTAGGGAAAACATTGTAAGCACAAGAGGAAGTATAAATACAGGCATGGAGTTAGGAAACTCGATTTTACAGAAGAAGGTCAGTCAAAGGGGGCAAAAGACAAGTTTGAATGATAAGTGTCAGATCACCCCAAGACTTAGACACTAATACCTTACAGTCATGACAGCACATTCTGGAATTAGTCAGACATAAGTCCAAACTGTGGCTCTTCCTCTTCCAAGTATTACCTTGTTCACATTACTTAATTATTTTTCCTTCCATTTCTTTATCTAAAACACACTATCTCTATGGAATAATCAATCAGTCAGTCATCCCAGTATCAGGATCCTTTGTGCTTAGCTCAGTGTTTTGCACATAGTAACTCTTGAAGACCCATTAACTACCATTATTCTTCTGCATTTAAAGAGTTGGGACTTTATTCTGCAGGATATTTGGAGACAATGAATATTTTTAAGTGGAGAGGTAGTATGATCCGATCTTAAAAATCATTCTGGTAACTGCGGATCATGGATCAATAAGGTGAAAGGCTGGAAGGGAGTAAAAGTATCAGTTTGGAATTTCTTGCAATATCCATGTAAGTGACCAAAGAACATAATCATAGGAAATTCAAGTGAAGAAGAAAAGGAAATAGACTTGAAAAATATGAGAACAACTTGATAGAATTTGATCGAGGGGTTAAAAGCAACAGAAATTTAGGATGATTTCCAGATTCTTGGTTCAGAGAACTAGGTGATCCATCACTTAGGATAGAATAAAACACAAGAACCAGGTTTGGAGAGCAAGCTTATGAATTCAATTTTGGGAATGTTTATCCACCGTACCACTCATGATGACTTCCATCCTTCTTTTCCAAGCTTCAGTTCCATATGATCCATTGTAGTCTTTCACTAGAGTCTTTCTTTGAAAATTCCCTCAACAGCTTTGCCATTCTTCTGTCTATCAACTCACATAAGAAAACACCAGCCATAGTTAAAAATGCATCCTCAGAGTAGAAAGTGGCTTAAAAAATGTCCACAACTGTGATGACTGGTCTTGCTTCAAAATTACAACTACAATCTGTAGTATTGCCCAGAAATCCTACTTTATTTTCCTTGTCAATTTGCCTTCCACGACTATTTCAATCATTCCTTTTTGCTCAAACACATCTTCTCCAATCCTCACTTTCAGCTGATAAAACTTGTTTGATGTTTTACCTAGAAGTTGGAAGCAACCAGAAGCCAGTGTCCTCATCTTCCCACCACAAAATCCATTCTATCTGTATCTGTCACCATAGACTCTGCCTTTCCTCCAATCACAATGAACAAGGTGTCTCTGCTCCCTCTGAGACCAACCCCTTCACTTGTGCACTGTATTCCCATCCCCTCTTAAATATGCAAAGCCTTTGCTCTTGCATTGAATCCTGCTTTCTTCTTTAATTTCTTCTATTGGATGATTTCCATCAGTGGACAGACAGGATGTAATGCCTCATCTTTAAAAAGCAGCCTCTCTCTTGACACCAGCTTTTCCTTTCAGCTTCCACCTATTTCCCTGATCCACTTTATGGCAAAACTTCTTGGAAGAAATGTGACCTTCTATCTCCTCCTTTCTCTCCTAACTTACTGGATGCTCCTTTCCTTCAGTTGACTGCTCTTCCCTTCAGTCCGCAGACCTCGTCTCTTCAATTCTACACCCTCTTCCTTATGTGACTCCACCCAATCTCATTTTTTAAAGCAATATCTTTCTTCTGATAAAGCTCTACTTCCAGCCTCTTTTTTTGAGTTTCTGACTTGTATACCCAGTTATTCACTCAACATCTTAAACTCAGCAGATACAAACCAGAATTCCGGACATCCTCCCACCCCACATTCAGCTCCTTCATTCACCCAGACCCTCAGGCAATTTCAGAGTTATTCTTGACTCTTTGCTTTCTCTCATAACCTATGCCCAAGTCCACCAACAAGTCCAAATCCACCAACAATTCCTAATCATGTTGTCTTCAGGGTGTATCTTAAAATGCATCACTAGACATGAAGCTGATAATAGAATTATTAACGGTAGCTTACTATTGTCTAATTATTGGTGACCATCTCCTACAACAAAACAAATAAACAAACAAATTTGCATGTGTTCTGCTATACAATTGGAGTAGGTATGTAAAAGAGATAATACCTTTATCCTTATTGTTCTGTCATTATGAAACTCGGCTTTTGCAATTCAAACAATCTATTCTCCATACTCAAAAAAGTCACCGCCACTTAAAATAGATGTATTCTAACAATGGAAATGTTTTTTAAAAAGGAAAAAAATGAAGGAGATTTAGTATGTTTATCATTATTAATCAATGAATGCAATAATCCTAAACTTACTGTTTTTGACAATGATATTTCAGGAAAAGAGATATGTAATAATGTTGCACTCATAGAACTGAAGTCCCCCAGTTTTCACTTTTTTCCTAGATAAATGCTGATTTCATTGTGCGTGTTAAACCACAGTATAGGGATAAGCAGATTCAGAAGTCCGACTCTTTATTTCTATATGAATGTTCTGTTTGAAATCTCTGAGCAACATTTTGGCAAAAGATAACAACATTTTCTTTCTGGCCCTTATAAAGCAAAGGTTAATTATCGTTCACATACTATAGAATCAGTGTTTTCCACACAAAATTACTTTAAAAAATATGAACAATTTCCTTTGACAACCACATCTTTTCTTAGGCTAAAGGCATACATTTTACTAACAAAAAAACCTCCTGACACTTTTCTTTAAAACAGTAATAGCAAACAGAAAGGGTCAATTTAAATCATACTTCAGCCAGCACTGGTGATTATTGTGTTGTTTCCAATGTTGCTACAATAGCAGAAACCATGTCTTACTGGTGTGGTGTTCATATTTTCTCTTTTAGAGGCTGAAGAGTTAGTTGTTTCTCTTATCATCGAAAACTATTATTGACATGACAGCTGAAATAATTAAGAAGAATGATTATTTGTGCATCCAAGGAGAAAAACAAATTATTTTGTCTAAAATTTGTTATATGGAAAATGTTCATATCATACCAAGATATACTGTCAGCCTGGAGATTAGCTGATCAAGATGGTGCCAGACTTAAAATTATTAGTAGTTCGGAGGCAGAACACGTGAGGTGCTTCAGCAATGGAGAAATTACAAGGAGGCACCTGAATATTGAGGTAAGAAATTAAAGAAAAAAAAAACAGTAATGATGATGTACTAGATGTATTTTCCCTGTTCTCTTCATCCTTGAGGGTATTTCAATGATTGGATATGGAAGGAAATCACAAATTGCATTTATAATTGTGAAATTGTAATTCAGTGATGAGCCCATGAATGTATTATGTTCCTTTTTCATACCAAGGCATTTCTTTAGTTTTTGTGTTATTATGTTTTAATTCAAAAGTGTAGTCTTTGTTAATATAACATGCAAACAGTTAAGTAGTAGAAAATGCACAGGGGTGACTTGGAATTTGAAAAAAAACGAGATAATATATGAATGTTTTGGATCCTGTGGGACAAAAAAGCATTTGGACACATAGTTTCAAAGGGAGCCAGGATATCTGTCTGTTCTGGGCAACCAGGTGCAAAATAATAATCCAGATCATGATCTAAGCAACGGTGGACATTAGAGCCCCAGGCAACCAATATACCTACTTATATAGAGCAACGATGTTTTCAAGTTAGTGGGATGGCCAAAGGAGAGGGAAGAGACATTTCCCAGCTGAGGGATTCTAGTGGGAAACTGTTTTAAGTAAAAGTGACTGTCAACTGGTGTTACTTTCTGATGAAGAAAAGAATTGGCTTTATAGCAGCACTGGCATCTCTTACAATCTCCCGTGCTTTGATAAATCTACACCACCAGGTGAAATAATCTTGTTGTTCTCTGATGACATGATCTTGTGCTCTCTTTCCCTCTTCCTTTCTCTCTCTTATCTCTTTCCCCTTCCCTTGCTCCCTTCTCTCCCTTCTTTCCTCTCTCCATTTATCTAATCATAATTATTATCTATCTAATTATCTATCTAATCATAATTTAAATTTCAAAGTGTACAGTGGACGTCAAGATAACTAACCCCAAATAGTGGGGCAGTGATCTTATCAATGTTCTTCAGAAGATAGCTATCCTAGCTACTCCCAAAAGCCTTCTCTTCAAGAAAGGCCTCAATTACACTTAGCTGCCTGCTGATTTTTACACCTGCTTCTTAAAGATTTCTGGGTGTTGAAAGGAAGGGGGAAATGGTGAGATTTTTTTTTTTAAATAAATCGATGTTAAAAGAATTTATTTCAACCTGCCAAGTTTCTAAGAAAGATGGGGTAACATTTTGTAGTAGGCAACAAATTATATTATTTCCCTGGTGTTGCTTGTGATAGTCACATTACTTCCCAGCAACTCTCCAGGTATTCATGTAGCTGTGAGGTGGAATTCCATAGCAGCTTAGACACTCCATTATAATTTATAGTAATATGAATTAATATCCATTTACTGTGACATGTTAATGAGAAAATACATGTGGCAGCTTCCTGTATTCTCTTACTTTAGGGAACAAAGAAAACCTTGCACAAAGTACCATCCATATTCCTTGATTATTCACAATGAAAATTTACTGAACTGTCATTTTACAGGCAAATAATCTGAGGTTACCAAAAGCTAAGGACACAATAACAAATGATGAAATATTGGCAACTTGGTCAAAATCCCTCAATTGATCACATCAATCAAATAGTGGAGAAGGAGCAAAGCAGACTAGATAAAATGTTTCCAGGATATATTTGATCACAATGACTTGGGTACATTTTATGTATCTTTTTCATGGCTCTAGCTTTGCATTCAGTAGCCAAGAGCTTATACATCTCCTTCCTATATGCTCCTACCCTATTGACATACATCACACTGGTGACTTGATTTGGCCAATGAAATGAGAGCAGAAGTAACAATGTGGCTTTGTGTTTCCATCTGCCATGAACTGAGCAATCTAGATTGGGGCTGTTCAATCAACCCTGAATAAGTAAGAGATGGAGCAGAGAGGTCTCACATTTGGGCCAACCCACAGTGAATATGTAATAAGAACAAGTGGTAAACACTTGTTGTTTTAAATGACAGATGATTTGGGGTCATTCATTACTGCAGCTCAGCTTGACATATGGTAACTAACACACATTATTTCAGAGATGAAAATTTTCTCCATCTGAAAAAAAGAGAAATTAGGTTGCAGTCATGTTATTCTGCTTACAGTACAAAGACTATGTAAGATCCTGACAAAACTTAGCTGCCTGGGAAACCTTCGTAATATTGACATTTCCAAGATTACAAAAATTTCCTTTTGGTAATCTGTAAATTTTCATCTTTATTTCAACCAAAGTGTAAAAGGAATACAATTAATTGATATTTGTGATGTTCTCTTGGTAGGGTATTGGGTGTAACTAAGAATTCAAAATTAGATTTTTATGTTAACAATGGAATTTACAAAGAGATTTCATTGACTTGTGTGAACAAAGAGCTGAACACTGGGATGATTTACTTTTCTTTTTAGACAAGGACAGTCATTAAAAACTAAAGGAAGGCAAAATAAAATCATGACTATTCTCAAAAGGGACAAAGCTTTTTGTTATTCTGAATGCATAATATTGGGTGTGTCTTTTCAGAGAGGTTTGTACCTTACAATGTTATAACTCTAAGAAATTCCACGTGCTTCTTCTACCTAATAACAGATTATAGTAATTTTTGAATTAGTTGGAAAAGTTATGAAAAATAGCTATTCCATTGTATTCCAACAGGAATGACTTTTCACACAAGTTACCTAAACTAACTCAATGCGATTGCCTTACTCAGTTTGGCATCCTGCAAGCAAATTTGCTGAGTAGTTTCTAGAAAATAAATATTTGATGCTATGTCAAGATGTATAAGCCCTGATTCTTAGGCACTTTTGCAGAGTGAAGGGAATTATACTGCTGATGATTGAGGAACCAGCGTGCAGGATACATTCTCACTGCAATCAAATCTGGACTTGCCACTGAGATATCCTCAGATTTCTCTCTCTCTTTCTTTATTAAGCCCAAACTGTTTATCAAGGAAATCAAACAAATATGGATCGTGTTTCCAATGAGAATATAAACTATAGAATTGTAGTCTTTCATAGAAGGAAACTTTAAGCATGAGTTATTTCCCACCCTCTTTCCCCAAACCCAACACTGTAATATCTCCCTAGCTTGGACACTCAGTCTCTGCTTATACCTCCCTAGAGATGAGGAACGTAATGTCTCCCATCTCCTCAGAGCTGTAGCTATTAGAAAGTGTTTTGTTCTACTTAGCTGTAATCTGGCTGCCTCTCCTTTCACTCATGACACTAGTTCTATCCCTAGAGTCACACTGAATAAGTGTGGCCCCTCTTCCTCATGAACGGGGTAAAGTAGTTAACATCATCCAACATGCCTTGACCTTTCTCAGGGCAGAACTCCCTGCCTTCCCTTTTCTAAACAAGTATGTTAACATATCCCTACAACTTCTTATTTGTCAGAGTTCCTTATCCACTTGACATTTTGACACTCTCCCTGGAGTAGACTAAGATTTGACACTATTTCCCTTAAAATAGTTACCTAATAATGGTCTAATAGGAGGGTACTGGCTCCCAGGACTGAGCCCAATTATCTGAAAAATGTAGAGAAAAACACAAGCATCAGCCTCTCACTCTAGGGATTTCATCAATGATGAGCAATCATACCACATTATTGATCCATTAGTGCTACTTATTAAGGAAATTCTTTAAATCCAGTTTATATGTGTGGTTCCTAAACCTTCTCCATTCTAGGGTAGAGCTACGGGAATATTTGGGACCTCAGTTTCAAATCTTAATTTAATAACCTTCCTAGCATTGTTGAAGCAATCAAAAAAGATTGAATAGATAGTGATAATTCCTACCAAATAAAGGTCATTTGAAGACAAACTTTTAATATTATGTTCTTTAATAGGACAGACCTATCCCAATGGGATGGTGGAAAGCAAAGCATTGAGAAGTGTTGCCACAAAAGGGTTTTGCTCCATCATTTTCCAAACCCCTCGTACCCAGTATAAACAGCACTGTGGACTTTGTCTGTTTCAGTCCCCTTCAGTGAAACAAATATTGTAAATGACTGTTAAGTCATCTTCTAAAGCATTTGGTTAAGACAAGGAAATCCTAGCAACAGCCACAGCACCACCAGCCCCTACTCCACAGAGAGAAAGATGAGATGTTATTCTAAAAATACTCCTTAGCATCTTATTTCTTACAGAATTGTGTAGATACCGACTGTGATGTTGTAAACATGACAGTCTCCTCAATGTGAGCTGAATTAATCAATTTATCAGGAGCCAAATAGCTATGTGGGCTGGACTAAAGTGGCTTATTAAGGATTTGACTGCATTAATTGCTTGCAGAGTGGGCAGAGAACAAAGGAAGGAGGGAAGAAAGAAAGAAAGGTAAGGGTTCACCAGAGGGATCCTCACTAGTCAGCCCACAGGGTAGGAGAATGACCTACACTTTGGTGGTGTGCATAAAGTCTTCTGCTAGGAAAGGGGAACTTGGAATACCATGTGACCCTGGATGAAATTCTAAAGAAAAATCTTATTGTGTTAGGACTCAAAACTGGCAGAACAGTCACTTGTCCCATCCTGTCTGCACACATGTTTAAGCACACTGAGATGAAATGAGGCTTTTCTTTCTCACTTACAGAAAACTAGCTTCTCTGAGATAAAAGGAATCTTGGCTCCGAGCTGAGGGAAAGCAGGAAGATCACGGGGTGGCTAGGAAATATGTGAAAGCAAGTTCAGACTTTCCCCAGGGCACTGGGGTTATGGAGAGGCCATGACAACAGCAGTTTAGTCATCATTAAAAGCATAGATTTTGGAGCCAAAGAGAGCTGGGTTCAAGTTTCTGTTCTACTCTTTCCTGTGTGTACGTTCTTCAGCAGTTTATTTAATTTTCCTGGGCCTTGGTTTCCTTAGATGAAGACTATAACTGCCTAGATCACAGAACTTTTCTGAGATGCAGAGGAGAGTGTATATGAAGGTGTACTGACTGGCATATAATAAACATTCAATAAATGAAATCTTAAAAGAAATGCCTCCATGATTGTCAGAAGAACAATTCTATATAACCCACTTCAGAATCTCTTCCTGATCCAAAATTCTATCAGTCTCCATCTGTATAGTTAATTAAAATCACAAAATGTTAGAGTTAAAAGGGACCGTCGAGACGATCTATTTCAACCTCCTTGTATTACAAATGGGAAAATCAAGGTCCAGACCAAAGATTAAGTGTCTTGCTCAAACTCCCTTTAAAGGAATTCTTAGCAGAAGGTGAACCTCAAATTTTAACTAATTAGAATTGTATTAAAAAAAATATTTTGCATGGACCATGGGCTGCAGCTTTCATCCACAGAGCTCTGCAGGCATCCATCAACTAAAGCGCAAATCACCACTGCACTGTAGATAAGTATTAATTCTCATGACTTATAGTTAATAGGTATTAAGCACCCACAAGGAAAATTCAAAACAAAAAATTACCCTTGCTTCAGTGAAGTTTGCTTGTAGATCTTTCTGGTTGACTTTGCCTCCTTCCCCTACCCACCCTACTAATACTCATCTCTGTATAAATGAGCCTTGATATCATCAGGGCTGGTGGCCTTTGTATTGATCATGTACTGTGTGCATTTCACTGCTGGTGCAAGACTACGGATGGGAGGGAAAACCCTCTAGCCTTGCATTTAGCTGTGAGTTTGCACTGCTCACCTGTCATAATTGGGCCTGGCTGTGGTTATATAAATGGAGCCAGTAGAGTAACTTTTGCCCATACATCATCGTCTTCAGGACTTCCGTGTCCATTTAGGAAATTGCCCCTATAGCATCAGGTCCATTGTGTTAAAACAGTATTTAAAAATAACTCGAGGGGAGATTACTCAGGGGATGGTGACCAGCTGTTCTCTTTCTCTGTTGAGAGAGGAATCTTTTTTTTTTTTTTTTTTGCGGTACGCGGGCCTCTAGCACAGGCTCCGGGTGCACAGGCTCAGCGGCCATGGCTCACGGGCCTAGCCGCTCTGCGGCATGTGGGATCTTCCCGGACTAGGGCACAAACCCGTGTCCCCTGCATCAGCAGGCGGACTCTCAACCACTGTGCCACCAGGGAAGCCCGTGAGAGGAGTCTTTAAATAGCTGTTTGATGATGGCAAAAAGGATTTCAGACAAAACTAGGTAAGTCTCTTGACTGGAAGAGCTGCAAAAGTTGTGGAAACTTCATTTCAGAACTATAAAACCAGCTGTTTTTGTGTTTTCTTGTGCAGTGGTTTGTAAGCAGCCTGTCGAGAGGCAGAGGATGGATCTTGTTTCCCTTGAGGTTTCCTTAAGCACAATGATCACATGACAGGTACAGTATCCCAGGAGATTCTGCATAAATCAAATTACGTCTTGAAAAGAATTTCCTTCCCCCTGCTCACACGGAAGACAAACATGTCAACTACATCCTCCCAGAATACGCTCCTTCCTTTTCTGAAGAAAAAGAACATGAGAAGAAATGATACTTTTCCCCCAAAGAGAAGGGCTTCTTGGTATACTAAGCAGAGTAGCAAAGAAGGTACTTATTATGTAAGACCTCTCAACCGGGAGAGAGAAAATGAAGACCTGGGCTCTGATGTTTCTACTGCAGGAATCCAACTCAGACCCATGGCTGGTGACCCGGCCTCATGAACTCCTCCATTCTGGGGGATTGCAGGAAAAATTACAACAGAGAACGAAGGCTGGGTTTATTTCAGGGATTATAATGGGTTAGAAATAAGCTGGTGTTTATGTTGCCTCCAAAGAGCTTAATAGCTGTAGAGCTTGAACTTTTGTGTTTGTTTAAAAAATGCCAGGGGACAACATTTTTTCATTTTCCTTCTGCAGTAACTGTTGGTTGCTTCAAATCCCTTCATGAATGTATTATGGAAAACTGGGACAGAATTTTCCCCTTGTTAGCCAAGTGCATGCCTGCTGAGGTTTTATGTTAGAAAAGAGTTTTCTTTAAATGAAATGTACAGTAGAAACCTAAGCCATCAAGTACAGAATCATGCAGCCTAGAAACGTGTGCTTTTCCTTATTTTTTTTGTCCAAACTCTCTTCTACCTTCCACTGATTTTATACACACTATAAGCCAAACAATACCAGTTTTAGAGATATAATATTTTCATGGGTTCAGCTTTAAAGTTTTTATCATTCTGTGGACCTAAAATGAATTCATTTCACCAAAAAACCTTTATTAGGTATTTATATGATTTTTATTTTCTTTTACTCTTGTTTATGATTTGATGCCCAGAGTATTTTGAAACAGAATATATTAAAATGAATATTCTGTTTGATTACCTATGTTAACAAAAAAAAAAAAAGAAAAAAATCCTCTTTTTCTATAAAGTGTATTGAAAATACATAATAAGCTTTCTAGTCTCTTATAATTTATAGACGCTCTTAGTTGGACAACCACCTTTTGGTTTTAGTACAAAAGTAGTAAGTATTAGTAAAGCAGCTCTCACAAAAGCATGCATCAGTAAGGGAAAGTAAATTGTTTATTTTGTCATCCATTCCAGCTCTTATTGAGAGAGACCCTGTTGCATTGTGAAAAATGCATAACATTTGGAGTTAGATTGAGGTTCAAATCAAGTCTTGGTGCTCACATAATCTTGAGTTCCTGATCCATAAAATGTATATACTAATACCCATCTCATAAGGTTGTGGTGAGTATAATCAAGTAACTGGCACAGAGTTCCAAGCCCACTTACTGGTACTTAATAGGCTCTTAATCAATACTAGTCATTTTTAATATTTTCAAAGCTTTACTCCAAGGATCTATTCAGAATCCTATGTATATTTCTTCTGTCTGCACAAACTCAGCCCTGCAATGTGATGGCGAATGACCCATTAAAATTTTCAAGAGTTCTTGACCTTGAAAAGATTTTCAGTGATGGGTATCAAGAAAAAACATCAAATATTTAAAGACTGCTTTTCTATACTGGTTCCACTAACTGATGAATGCAAAACTTTTAAATTATAAGCCACATATCTTCTAGCCAAATATCTCAGGAGAGCAACAGTTGCAACAGATAATCTTCTGTGTTGCTATTCTGTGATGTTTTTATTTTTCTGGTCCTTGGACATGTTAATATAGTATACACCATAAATATTTGTTCATGGAATTTTCATCTATCCAGAAGAGGAGTGGACTTGTAATTGTCCTGTGCTTTGCAACCAATAAGATTAAAGAAAGTAATCCCATGATGGGCTATTTCATCAATATAAAAATATGTATAAGTTATCAGTTGTCCTCCCGCCTTAAAGAATGATTGGGATTTGACAGAAATCTAACTTTAGCCAGCAGAAGATTTCATCCTTTGGGGCAAGAGGTTGCTGTCATGTTTGAAATCTTTAAAAATATTTTAACCTTAATGTTGTGTACATTTCACATAACCTCTGACATTTTTGAATCTCTTGCCTTCAGGAAAATAGGTGGATTGGTAATTGAAAAAAGAATACAACGTGATTAAAAAAAAAAGATCCACTTTCCACACATCCCAAAGACTTGCCCCTCTAGAAATCATGATCTTTTCTCTAGAATGTGAGTTCTCTGAGGGCAGGGATCTGTTTTATTTACTGATGTCTCTCATGTACCTATAGCAGCAGTTCCTGGCACATAATAGGTGCTCAAAAATTGCTCATTGAGTGGATGACTAAATAATCCTTTAGATCATATCACAACTAAATATTGTGTGTAACTTACTAATGGTCTGTTAAGGTAGGGCAACAAGTTTCTTTATCTCTCTGTTCTTTGAAATTTTCCTGCTATTGCTCTTAAAGATTAGCCAAAAGGAGATCTGGAAAGTGCCTTCTTGGTGTGATCACACAGCTGGATCACACTCCAGCTCATTTGTGGAAATCACACTCTGCCCACCCCCTTTCATCAGCCTGGGATTTAACCAACTTTTTTCGTTTATTTTTTTAAATTACAAATTCTCAAATACTCTAGGTCTGTTGAAACAAAACAGAAAGTTGAAAGGCAAATTTGAGGATCTAAAACCACCAGATGCGAATTGAACTTTAAAAGGTTTATTTTTTAAGCTTCATCCTGTCTACATTCCACAAATCAATTTACCATTTGCTGAAAGCCAGATATCCACCAAGTATTGTGTTAGACAGAAGTGAGCTCATAGAATCTCAGGTGGGGAATTTTCTAAACATTTATAACAGGTAATTCTCAGTTCTCTTCAGTGTTGACTTGTGGTGTTTGATGGCTCCTTAAATGTGTGTTTTTGTATTCAATAAGTGTATGTGTATGTATAATGTAGATTTGGGGTTTTTTTGCCTCCAATTCTGTCATCTAAGAACAAAGAACAGTGGGTTGTCATGTTTCTTTTAATAAGGGTTGTAAGGTCTCCAATTTAGAAAACCTCAGATATTGAAGTGTAAAGATGTAGTGAAAAAACCTCTTGCAATAATCCAGGGGAAGTCATTTCACCAGCAACATTCTGAAGTCTTAATCTTTAGGGTCTCTTTTTCCTTGGTCTGCAAGACATTTGTATTCTTCTCACAACCTCACATAATTCCTGGTCCTCATCCTCTGTACTACCAAGCTGAGAAATTTTGGGAATCCAGAATCATTAGGCAAACCACACAGCTGCTGCCACGTCTCTTGCCTCTATAATTTCCACTGATTGATATATTTGTGCTCAGAATGGATAATCCATCCCTTTAAAAGGTTAATATGAAATGCTCACAGTGGCAATTTTCTTTGTATTTGGTTTAATTCTATCTTTTCCTACCCTCCGTTATTTTGTTCTGTTCTTTGGGATTGGGCTTATTTACCCCTTTCCAAAGAGCACCGTTGAAAATGTTTGCCTGTTGCCCATGGTTGTAGTAGAAACAAAGGACATTCAGCCATAAGGATGACTGCGACAGACACAAAGACAAATTTCTAATGCATCTGGACTAAGAACAGAACAGAATGAGACCTTTTTCCAGATACATTATGATTTATAGTCAAGCACTCAGAATACCCCCTAGCATCTTTCTCATCCTTCAACATGAAAATCTCAATCCCTCATGTATTCATTAATAACTTCTGCAAAATTTTATGAAGCACCTCATTTGTGTCAGGACCTGTGGAATGTACTGGGGACTATATATACATATACTTCTTTCATATATATATGAAATATATATATGAAAGATAAGTGTTCTACCTTTGGGGAATAAAAATTAGTGGGAGAAATATATCCATAAATAGATAATCAAAATATAATTATATAAATGCAATGACACTATAGTCAACTATAGGGACATTGCACGAGAAAAAATGAAATCTTCCCAAGGAAGTCAGGGAAAGTACCAGAAAAGAGGTGGTGTTGAGCTTGGCTTTACAAAGAGGGCAGAATAATATTGCAGGTAGAAACAGTGCCGGTCCCAGAGTGCTGAGAAAAGGCTAGCTAGCCCATGAGTGGTGGGGGAAATGGAGAGAGGGAATGCCAGGAAGATGGAACGAAGCAGAACTGCAGTGCTAAGGCATTTTGACTTAGTTGTAAAATCAAGAGTTTTGGAGCAAGGACCAATTTTGCCTTTTCCAGAAACAGCTCTAATCCTGGAAGGAGAAGAGATGGAAGGAATAAGAAATCTCTGGGAAGTGGAAAGGTTAGAAGTGATTTTTTTCTTTTTCCAGTGTTACCATTGCATTCTCAGTGTTGCTTTACCACCTCAGCTCTTAGACCTTATTGTAGAAGAAAAGCAGGATTGTCATATTTAATGCCTAAGTCTGTCATGGAAGAATGAGTTGTCTCCTTTAAAATTCAAATCCCAAGGTCATATGTGTGTCCATGAAGAACGCTTTACAGATATTAGCCCATTCTTCTTAGATAGAACCCTCTGGAAGGAGCAGCACAGATCCTGTTTCTGCTCCCTCATAACTCCCTCAGGTAGTGTCTGATGTTCTCCAGGATGATCTGCAAATTATTTTCACATAGTTTCCAGAATTTTCTCAAGGATCTCAAGAGACTCATTGCAGGTTTAAATCATTCCTCCTCTCCATCTGCTCTCTCCTCTCCTTTCCCGTCTCTTCTCTCCTGTGAGTCTTCTGTCCTTTTCTCACAGAGTTGGAGGTGCTCCAGCTTTCTGTTTTGTATTCCTTTGGGAACTCTTGATTGAGTTGAGCCTTAAGGCTTGGATAAATGCAGCATCCATTGGGTAAAAAAATGTTCTTCCCAGGTACCTTTCTCCTCTCTTCATATTTCTAGGCCAGAGAATGCAGTAGTGGTTTTGCCAGAGACTTCTGATGAATGACTATTACTTCTATGAAATGTAAAATGCTCCATATTTGCTATGTTTCTTCATATCTGCCAACGTCTGTTAGAAGATTCTTTGACCTTTCCTTGGGATTAACTGCTTTGCGCATGCTCTGAAGTAGGGTATTTCTACCTACAAAATGTGCCCAGGTGTCTGTTTCAGTATTCTGGGCTCCCAAGAAGGGCACCTCTCTCTCTGTCTCTGGACAAAGGGAAGAAGGCCTTTGATCTCTTTCACCATGCTCCTGAGAGCAAATCCTGAGCCCTACGAAATACTAAATGATGCAGTCATTTTGTCCATGAAATTTTCCTAAATTGATCATTTATATTATTTATTTTCCTATTTATTTATCTTTTATTTTTTTACTTTTTGGTATGTGGGTGTCCAGTTGTTTTAGCTCCCCCTATCGAAGGGACTATCTTTGATCCATTGTATTACCTTTGCTCCTCTGTCAAAGATCAGTTTATTTATACCCATGAGGGTCTATTTCTGGGCTCTCTATTCTTTTCCATTGATCTATTTGTCTATTCTTATTTTTATATTTATTAACCTTTTTTAAAATAAATTTATTTATTTTATTTATTTCATTTTTGGCTGCACTGGGTCTTCATTGCTGCATGTGGGCTTTCTCTAGTTGTGGCAAGTGGGAGCTTCTCATTGCGTGGCTTCTCTTTGTTGCAGAGCATGGGCTCTAGGCACGTGGGCTGCAGTAGTTGTGGCACACAGGCTCGGTAGTTGTGGCTCACAGGCTCTAGAGCACAGGCTCAGTAGTTGTGGCACATGGGCTTAGTTGCTCCACGGCGTGGGGTATCTTCCCAGACCAGGGCTCAAACCCGTGTTCCCTGCATTGGCAGGCAGATTCTTAACCACTGTGCCACCAGGGAAGCCCAATTTGTCTATTCTTTTGCCAATACATCATTGTCTCTCTCTCTCTCTTTTTTTTTTTTTTTTTTTGCCCCCATGGGGCATGCAGGATATTAGTTCCCCAACCAGGTATGGAACCTGTGTCCTTTACAGTGGAAGCTTGGAGTCACCCACTGGACCACTGGGAAGTCCCTAATTTTTCTGTTTTACATTAAGGACACTTCACTATCCTATTTGCTGGAGAAACAATGTTCTAGTAGAAAGCTGTAGAATTTAATCACACTAATTCACAACTTACTTCTTTTTAAATTGTTGTTTTTATTATCATCAAAATTACACATGAAAATAATTATGAAAGTCAAATAGTTCTACCAGGCTTATAATGAGAAACAACAGTTTCCTGCCCCCAAAGCTCCTAAAGCCTCATTGCCATTCTCTGGAGGAAGCCACATTCACTGTTTTCCTTTCCCTTCATATTTCTGAATAACATGCTTATAATCTTATTTCTTGATTATTTTCATTTTCATATATTATCTATTGATTTTCTGCTGTAGAAGATAAAGATTTAGCTCTCTGAGGTCTTTCTGCTCATCTCCCACAAACACAATCATCTCACAATTCTTAAGTCCACTTTCAAGTTTACTTTATTATTAATGTATAAGTATTTATACTGAGCCATGTAGAATACTATTATTATATGTTGCTTTATATATAACTTTTTATCATCTCAATTTTTATGGCTTAGAATTCCATATACTTATCATTAATTCATCACTAAACTCTCTGCCAGAAGGGTAAAATCCCCTCACAACACAGTTTTAATTTCTTATTGCAAAGTCTCCTAGATCATTCAGCTCCATTTTTATAGCGAGAAATGATTATTCTCCGGGGGTTTTCTTTCATTCTCATCACGGATCTATGTTTACCACCACCTTTTATCTGTCTTCTGGACTAAATCCCTAATTCCTGGATCATGGAATTGTTTTTTTAATTGATTGATTACCTCCTAGTTTTGATGAAGCACATCTATCAGGTGATTCCTTAGAAATGCATGTTAGATACATTTTTTCAAAACTCCCACGTCTGAAAATGCTTTATTCTCAGATATTGTTGCTATTTCATTGGAAATAGAATTATAAGTTGGAAAGCATTTCAAATCAAAATTTAAAGGCACTGCTCTTTCTTTCCAGCCTCCATTGTTGTTGTGAGAAATCCTATGTAATTTATATTTCCAATTTATTTGATGGGACCAGTTTTCTTTGAAAAAATATTAAGATTTTCCCTTCATCAACAGTTATGAAATTTCCTCTTAATCTAGAAATACATTTCCTTCAGTCTGAGAAATGCATTTCCTTCAGTTATCATACGAGTCTATATATATAAACACACATATGATAACTTTCTACTCCCTCTTTTTATTTTCCAGAGCTCCTTATATTTATGATCTAATAGTTTCTTTCCTATTTTATAGGACCTTATTTTTTATTGCATTTCTGGAGCGTTTCTTTAGCCTTACATTGTAAACATTTTACTGACCATCATCTGACTAAGTGCCAGTAATATGTGAAAATTCCTCTCTCATGCCCGTAAAGAGAAAGAAGATGGTCTTCTCCGCCCCCCACCCTGACCTTTCCTCTTGGTATATGAACATGAAAATGAGTTATCTTACATCAAGATGAACGTGATACCCTGAGGATGACAGAGCAACAAATTAGAAGAAGACTGGGCCCCTGGTAACCTGTGCAGAGTCTTTTTTTTTTTTGCGGCCTCTCACTGTTGTGGCCTCTCCCGTTGCGGAGCACAGGCCCCGGACGCGCAGGCTCAGCGACCATGGCTCACGGGCCTAGCCCCTCCGCGGCATGTGGGATCTTCCTGGACCGAGGCATGAACCCGTGTCCCCTGCATCGGCAGGCGGACTCTCAACCACTGCACCACCAGGGAAGCCCTGTGCAGAGTCTTTTTAAAAAGAGAAATTTGTTTCTCATTTAAGGCATAGTAAGTTTTCTTAGGTTTAGTGTTTTCATGGTATATCTTTTTCTGCCCTTTTAATTTTAATTTATCTGCATCTTCAAAAAGTCCATGTCTTATAAAAAGCAAATAATTGGGTCATGCATTTATATTCAGCCTGTCAACTGGCTTTACATTGAAATTTAAAAGGTAGAAAAAATATAACTGCTGTAACTATATTAATATCAAATAAACTTGAAGAGTTTTCTCTGGCATTTATTACTAGGGACAAAAATTGATATTTCATAATGATAAAATATCAATTCACCAGAAAGATATAACAATAATAAATGCATATGTACTTAAAAACAAGGGACTTTAAAAAACATGAAGTAAAATTTGGCAGAACTAAACAAGCAAATCCACAAACATAGTTGGCTCTTTTTTATTTTTTTTAACATCCTTATTAGAGTATAATAGCTTTACAATGGTGTGTCAGTTTCTGATTTATAACAAAGTGAATCAGTTATACATATACATATGTACCCATATCTCTTCCCTCTTGGATCTCCCTCCCTCCCACCCTCCCTATCCCACCCCTCTAGGTGGCCACAAAGCACCAAGCTGATCTCCCTGTGCTATGCGACTGCTTCCCACTAGCTATCTATTTTACGTTTGGTAGTGTATATATGTCCATGCCACTCTCCCACTTTGTCCCAGCTTACCTTCCCCCTCCCTGTATCCTCAAGTCCATTCTCTAGTAGGTCTGCACTTTATTCCCATCTTGCCCCTAGTTTCTTCTCACCATTTTGTTTTCTTTTTTTAGATTCCATATATATGTGTTAGCATACGATATTTGTTTTTCTCTTTCTGACTTACTTCACTCTGTATGACAGTCTCTAGGTCCATCAACATCACTACAAAAAACTCAGTTTCATTCCTTTTTATGGCTAATATTCCATTGTATATCTGTGTAATATCTTCTTTATCCATTCATCTGTTGATGGACACTTAGGTTGCTTCCATGTCCTGGCTATTGTAAATAGAGCTGCAATGAATATTTTGGTACATGACTCTTTTTGAATCATGGTTTTCTCAGGGTATATGCCCAGTAATGGGATTGCTGGGTCGTGTGGTAGTTCTATTTTTAGTTTTACAAGGAACCTGTATACTGTTCTCCATAGTGGCTGTATCAATTTACATTCCCACCAACAGTGCAAGAGGGTTCCCTTTTCTCCACACCCTCTCCAGCATTTATTGTTTGTAGAGTTTTTGATGATGGCCATTTTGACTGGTGTGAGATGATATCTCATTGTAGTTTTGATTTGCATTTCTCTAATGATTAATAATGTTGGGCATTGGTTCATGTGTTTGTTGGCAATATGTATATCTTCTTTGGAGAAAGGTTTATTTAGGTCTTCTGTCCATTTTTGGATTGGGTTGTTTGTTTTTTTGATATTGAGCTGCATAAGTTGCTTGTATGTTTTGGAGATTAATTCTCTGTCAGTTGCTTCATTTGCAAATATTTTCTCCCATTCTGAGGGTTGTCTTTTCGTCTTCTTTATGGTTTCCTTTGCTGTGCAAAAGCTTTTAAGTATCAATAGGTCCCATTTGTTTACCTTTGTTTTTATTTCCATTTCTCTAGGAGGTGGGTCAAAAAGTATCTTGCTGTAATTTATGTCATAGAGTGTTCTGCCTATTTTTTCCTCTAAGAGTTTGATGGTGTCTGGCCTTAACTTTAGGTTTTTAATCCATTTTGAGCTTATTTTTGTGTATGGTGTTAGGGAGTGTTCTAATTTCATTCTTTTACATGTAGCTGTCCAGTTTTCCCAGCACAACTTATTGAAGGGGCTGTCTTTTCTCCATTTTATATTCTTGCCTCCTTTATCAAAGATAAGGTGACCATATGTACATGGGTTTATCTCTGGGCTTTCTGTCCTGTTCAATTGATCTATATTTCTGTTTTTGTGCCAGTACCATACTGTCTTGATTACTGTAGATTTGTAACATAGTCTGAAGTCAGGGAGCCTGATTCCTCCAGATCCGTTTTTCTTTCTCAATAGCTTTGTCTATTCGGGGTCTTTTGTGTTTCCATACAAATTGTGAATTTTTTGTTCTAGTTCTTTGAAAAATGCCAGTGGTACTATGAGAGGGATTGCATTGAATCTGTAGATTGCTTTGGGTAGTAGAGTCATTTTCACAATGTTGATTCTTCCAATTCAAAAACATGGTATATCTCTCCATCCTTTTATATCATCTTGACTTTCTGTCATCAGTGTCTTACAGTTTGCTGCATACAGGTCTTTTGTATCCTTAGGTAGGTTTATGCCTAGGTATTTTATTCTTTTTCTGCAATGGTAAATGGCAGTGTTTCCTTAATTTCTCTCAGATTTTTCATCATTAGTATATAAGAATGCAAGAGATTTCTGTGCATTAATTTTGTATCCTTCTATTTTATACTTTGTATCCTGATAATTGATTAGCTCTAGTAGTTTTCTGGTCGCATCTTTAGGATTCTCTATGTATAGTATCATGTCATTTGTAAACAGTGACAGCTTCAGTTCTTTTCTGATTTGGATTCCTTTTATTTCTTTTTCTTCTCTGATTGCTGTGGCTAAAACTTCCAAAACTCTGTTGAATAATAGTGGTGAGAGTGGGCAAACTTGTCTTGTTCCTGAACGTACAGGAAATGTTTTCAGTTTTTCACCATTGAGAATGATGTTTCCTGTGGGTTTGTCTTATATGGCCTTTATTATCTGGAGATAGTTTCCCTCTATACCCACTTCCTCAAGGGTTTTTATCATAAATGAGTGTTAAATTTTGTCAAAAGCTTTTTCTGCATCTAGTGAGATCATCATATGGTTTTTATTCTTCAATTTATTAATATGGTGTATCATACTGATTCATTTGAATATACTGAAGAATCCTTGCATTCTTGGGATAAACCCCACTTGATCATGGTGTATGATCCTTGTAATGTGCTGTTGGATTCTGTTTACTAGTATTTTTTTGAGGATTTTTGCATCTATGTTCATCAGTGATATTGGCCTGTAGTTTTCTTTCTTTGTGACATCTTTGTCTGGTTTTGTTATTAGGGTGATGGTGGCCTTGAAGAATGAGTTTGGGAGTGTTCCTCCCTTTGCTATATTCTGGAAGAGCTTGAGAAGGATAGGTGTTAGCTCTTCTCTAAATGTTTGATAGAATTCACCTGTGAAGCCATCTTGTCCTTGGCTTTTGTTTGTTGGAAGATTTTTTTTTTCTTTCTTTCTTTTTTTTGTGTTACGGGGGTCTCTCACTGCTTTGGCCTCTCCCATTGTGGAGCACAGGCTCCAGATGCGCAGGCTCAGCAGCCATGGCTCACGGGCCTAGCCACTCTGTGGCATGTGGGATCCTCCCAGACCGGGGCGTGAACCTATGTCCCCTGCATTGGTAGGTGGACTCTCAACCACTGCACCACCAGGGAAGCCCTGTTGCAAGATTTTTAATCACAGTTTCAATTTCAGTGCTTGTGATTGGTCTGCTTATATTTTCTATTTCTTCGTAGTTCAGTCTTGGAATGTTGTGCTTTTCTAAGAATTTATCCATTTCTTCCAGGTTGTCCATTTTACTGGCATATAGTTGCTTGTAGTAATCTGTCATGATCCTCTGTATTTCTGCAGTGACAGCTGTTACTTCTTCATTTCTAATTCTATTGATTTGAGTCTCTCCTTTTTTTTTTTTTTTTTGGTAAGTCTGGCTAGTGGTTTATCAATTTTGTTTATCTTCTCAAAGAATGAGCTTTTAGTTTTATTGATCTTTGTTATTGTTTCCTTCATTTCTTTTTTATTTATTTCTGATCTGATCTTTATGATTTGTTTCCTTCTGCTAACTTTGGGTTTTTTTGTTCTTCTTTCTCTAATTGCTTTAGGTGTAAGGTTAGGTTGTTTATTTGAGATGTTTCTTGTTTCTTAAGGTAGGATTGTATTGCTATAAACTTCCCTCTTAGAACTGCTTTTGCTGCATCCCATAGGTTTTGGGTTATTGTGTTTTCATTGTCATTTGTTACTAGGTATTTTTTGATTTCCTCTTTGCTTTCTTCAGTGATCTCTTGGTTATTAAGTAGTGTATTGTTTAGCTTCCACATGTTTGTATTTTTCACAGATTTTTTTCCTGTAATTGATATCTCATCTCATAGAGTTGTTGTCGGAAAAGATAATTCATGTGATTTCAATTTTCTTAAATTTACCAAGGATTGAATTGTGAAACAAGATATGATCTATTCTGCTGAATGTTCCATGAGCCCTTGAGAAGAAAGTGTATTCTGTTGTTTTTGGATGGAATGTCATATAAATATCAATTAAGCCCATCTTCTTTAATGTATCATTTAAAGCTTGTGTTTCCTTATTTATTTTCATTTTGGATGATCTGTCCATTGGTGAAGGTGTGGTATTAAAGTCCCCTACTATGATTGTTTTACTGTTGATTTCCCCTTTTATGGCTGTTAGCATTTGCCTTATGTATTGAGGTGCTCCTATGTTGGGTACATAAATATTTACAATTGTTATACCTTCTTCTTGGATTGATCCGTTGATCATTATGTAGTGTTGTTTGTCTATTTTAATAGTCTTTATTTTAAAGTCTATTTTGTCTGTTGTGAGAATTGCTGCTCCAGCTTTCTTTTGATTTCCATTTGCATGGAATATCTTTTTCCATCCCCTCACTTTCAGTCTGTATGTTTTCCTAGGTCTTAAGTGGGTCTTTTGTAGACAGCATATATACTAGTCTTGTTTATGTATCCATTCAGTCAGTCTATGTCTTTTGGTTGGAGCATTTAATCCATTTACATTTAAGGTAATCATCGATATGTATGTTTCTATTACTGGTTTCATAATTGTTTTGGGTTTTTTTTGTTTTGTTTTGTTTTGGATCTTTTATTGTAGGTCTTTTCCTTCTCTTTATTTCCTGCCTAGAGATGTTCCTTTAGCATTTGTTGTAAAGCTGGTTTGGTGGTGCTGAATTATCTTAGCTTTAGCTTTTCTGTAAAGGTTTTAATTTCTCTGTAGAATTGAATGAGATCCTTGCTGGGTAGAGTAATCTTGGTTTTAGGATTTTCCCCTTCCTCAATTTAAATATGCCCTGCCACTCCCTTCTGCGTTGCAGAGTTTCTGCTGCAAGATCAGCTGTTAACCTTATGGGGATTCCCTTGTATGTTATTTGTTGTTTTTCCCTTGCTGCTTTTAATATGTTTTCTTTGTATTTAATTTTTGATAGTTTGATTAATATGTGTATTGATGTGTTTCTCCTTGGATTTATCCAGTATGGGACTCTCTGACCTTCCTGGACTTGATTAACTATTTCCATTCCCATATTAGGGAATTTTTCAACTCTAATCTCTTCAAATATTTTCTCAGTCCCTTTCTTTTCCTCTTTTTCTTCTGGAACCTCTATACTTCAAATGTTGGTGCATTTAATGTTGTCCCAGAGGTCTCTGAGACTGTCCTCAATTCTTTTTATTCTTTTTTCTTTATTCTGCTCTGTGGTAGTTATTTGCACTAATTTATCTTCCAGGTCACTTATCCGTTCTTCTGCCTCAGAGATTCTGCTATTGATTCCTTCTAGAGAATTTTTAATTTCATTTATTTTGTTGTTCATCATTGTTGATGTTTACAGAAGGCCATATAAGACAAACCCACAGGAAACTGTCTGTTTAGTCTGTTTTGAATTTCATAAGAATAACATCTTATCTAGATATAAAATTTGGGGTCTTGTTATGTGGGGGTCAGTATTATGTATGTAAGAATCATCTATATTATTTTATATGCTTTAAGTTTATTTTTAATTTTATTGGTTACAGAACTGTGCCTTATTAAAAATAGCACAATTTAATTTATTTTATTGCTGATGTACATTTAGATTGTCTTCAATTTGGGGATACTACAAATAATGTTGCTTTGAAAATTCTTGTACGTATTTTTACATGGAGCTGGGAGTCTGTTGTAGACCAATGTCCTGAACTCAGTTCTCCCATCTCAGAGACACAGGCATCACACCTGGTTAGAGCACCAAGACCCTGTCATCCACACACCTCAGAATAAAAGTGAGAAAAAAAGAAAGAAAGAAAGAAAAGTAATAAAATAAATAAAATAAAATAATGTTGTTAAAATAAAAAATAATTATTAAAAATTAAAAAATTAAAAAGTAATAACAATAAATAAAGAGAGAATGAAAGAAGAGAGCAACCAAACCAAAAGAAATCCACCAATGATAAGAAGCGCTGAGCACTATACTTAAGAAATAAAAATACACTCACAAAAAAAGGACAGACAGAACCCTAGGACAAATGGTAAAAGCAAAACTATACAGACAAAATCACACACAGAAGCATACACATAAACCCTCACAAAAAGAGAAAAAGGAAAAAAATATATATCGTTGCTCCCAAAGTCCACTGCCTCAATTTTGGGATGATTCATTGTCTATTCAGGTATTCCACAGATGCAGGGTACATCAAGTTGAATGTGGATATTTAATCCGCTGCTCCTGAGGCTGCTGGTAGAGATTTCCTTTTCTCTTCTTTGTTTGCACAGCTCCTGGGGTTCAGCTTTGGATTTGGATCTGCCTCTGCATGTAGGTCTCCTAAGGATGTCTGTTCTTCACTCAGGCAGGACGGGGTTAAAGGAGCAGGCAATTAGGGGCTGTGGGTCACTCAGGCCGGGGGGGGGGGGGGGGGGGGGAGGGTGTGGTACGGAATGCGGGGTGAGCCTGCCGTGGCAGAGGCCAGCGTGACGTTGCAACAGCCTGAAGAACAATGTTTGTTTTCCCGGGGAAGTTGTTCCTGGATCACAGGACCCTGGCTGTGGAGGGCTGCACAGGTTCTCGGAAGCGGAGGTGTGGACAGTGACCTGTGCTTGCACACAGGATTCTTGGTGGCTACGGCAGCAACCTTAGTGTCTCATGCCCGTCTCTGGAGTCCGTGCTGATAGCCGAGGCCCGCACCCATCTCTCATTTAGGTGGTGCTCTGGATTCCCTCTCCTCGCACACCACGAAACAAAGAGAGAAAAAAAAGTCTCTTGCCTCCTCGGCAGCTCCAGACTTTTTCCCGGACACACTCTCGCCTAGCGGTGGTGAACTAGCCTCTTCAGGCTGTGTTCACGCAGCCAAACCCAGCCCTCTCCCTGGGATCTGACCTCCGAAGCCTGAGCCTCAGCTCCCAGCCCCCAACCGTGCGTCCCGGCAGGTGAGCAGACAAGCCTCCAGGCTTGGTGAGTGCTGGTCGGCACCGATCCTCTGTGCGGGAATCTCTCTGCTTTGTCCTCTACACCCCTGTTGCTGTGCTCTCCTCCCTGGGTCCGAAGTTCCCCCCTGCCACCCCCATCTCCCCAATCTCTGCCAGTGAAGGGGCTTCCTAGTGTGTGGAAATCTTTCCTCCTTCACACCTCCCTCCTAGGTCCCATCCCTCTTCTTTTTCCTCTGTTTTTTCTTTTGCCCTACCAAGGTACATGGGGAGTTTCTTGCCTTTTGGGAGGTCTGAGGTCTCCTGCCAGCATTCAGTAGGTGTTCTGTAGGAGTTGTTCCACATGTAGATGTATTTCTGATGTATTTGTGGGTAGGAAGTGATCTCCACGTCTTACTCTTCTGCCATGTTGATGGTCTTCTCAAAATATAACTTTAGTAAAAATTTCCTATGCTACAAGTTTTTCTTTTTACTTAGGTATGATTGTAGTTGTGTTTTGAATTCCAGGAACAAAAAGTGCCTCCCAAAAAAGCATTAAATCATACTATAAAGTCTTTCTTAATATTTCTCTTTTTAACTGAGAGAAATAGTATTCACTCAGAAAAAAAGGCACAAAACATAAATATACAGTTAAACAAATAATTATAAAGTGAACACCCATATGCTATCACATAGCTTAAAAAATAGATCATTGCCAGCACCCCTAAACCTATCCAGATCCACTCTCTGAGTTACTATTTCATTGTCTCCTGTACAGTAATAACCACCTCCTTGACTTTTGTGATATACATACATTTATCTCATGTCATCCGTCAGTAAAGAATATAATTTTGTTTAGTCTGTCTTGAATTTTATAAGAATAAAGTCTTATCTAGATATATAATTTGAGGTCTTGTTATGTGGGGGTCAGTATTATGTATGTAAGAATCATCTATATTATTTTATATGCTTTAAGTTTATTTTTAACTTTATTGGTTACAGAACTTTGCCTTATTAAAAATAGCACCATTTAATTTATTTTATTGCTGATGTACATTTAGATTGTCTTCAATTTGGGGATACTACAAATACTGTTGCTTTGAAAATTCTTGTACATATTTTTAATATTTAGGTGTGCATTTCTATTAGGTATTTACCCATGGGTGGAACTGTTTGGTTATAGGTCACTTGTACCTTCAACTTAGTAAATAATGTGAAACTACTGTCCATTGTGGTTCTGTGTTTACAGTGCCACCAGTAGTGTGCAGGAAATCCATTGATCCACATCCTCACCAGCACATGGTATTGTCAGGTTTTTTTGTTTTTTTTTTCGGTACGCAGGCCTCTCACTTGTTGTGGCCTTTCCCGTTGTGGAGCACAGGCTCTGGACGCGCAGGGTCAGCAGCCATGGCTCACGGGCCCAGCCGCCACGGCATGTGGGATCTTCCCGGACCGGGGCACGAACCTGTGTCCCCTGCATCGGCAGGCGGACTCTCAACCACTGCGCCACCAGGGAAGCCCTGTCAGATTTTGTTTTACCTTAGCCAATCAAATGGTCACATGGTATTCTATGACACTTTGATTCAGGAAGAGCTGGAAAGCACATACAGGTCTCTACATTGCCTGATGGTTTGACTGTTTTCTCATAAAGATCTCTTGCTAAGGTGGTGTTTCTTCAGATCTTCCTTGGGTAGTTTTGTCATGCCCTGTTTTGAGTGGGTTCCACCTTTAAATATTTTCTGTTGCTTATATTCCTTTTACTGAATGCATATTTTGTAGATGAATTAGTTGAAGGGGGAAGTCAAATGTTTGATGAGGGGGGACATGTTCCTGGTTATTCCCAATTCCTCCCCTTATGCCAATCCTCTAGCTGTGCCCCCAAAGCAAGGTATAATATTGGTCCAAAGCAACATCCCAAGCACAGTGTATCTTTCCCTTTGAAACTTCCTCCACCATAGTTAATGTAGGGAAGAACTTCAATTTCAAATTCTACCATTTAGGTTTTAGTCTTTAGAAAGTCTGGTTTCATACAGCCAATGTAAGATGTTAACCAAGCAGTTAATTTCCCCTGGCAGGTGTTAACTGTCTGTAAATACTTGAAAGCAAGGCTTGCCTCAGATAAGCTGCAAGAGGCAGACAACTTGCCCGAGTCTGAGTTGACTAAGCAAATAATACCCCAGGACAAATGCAATCCCTACCACAAAGTTACCAAGGGTGAAAAAAGAAACATTTTGCTGGTCTCTGAAATTTTCTATCACTGATCTCTAGAGTTCTGTTAACACTATAGTGCATAAAAAAGCAGCTGTTGACACAAAAGATAATAATTGCTTAGAAAACTTTATTCCCCAAGGCACCCTGCTAGTGATAAAATTGTCTATGCATAGTTCTACCTAAGAAGGAAATTTTTTTAGTGTTTAATATTTTACAGTTTCACTTGTATGCCTATTATATTCATCATATATGCTGATAATTTGGGGAATTTCAAGGAAGAAATATGTCATAGATAATCTGGCTCATAAAAAGTCATCATCACAAAAAACATAATTAAAAGGAAGCAATATGTTATTAGGAACAATAATTTAATTGTACAGTGCCTTTATTTTTTCTGCACTATCATTCAGGCTTGACTCTAAAGCTATTCATGCCTATTAATAATAGATATCTTTTCTCCGTGAAACCACAGAAATGAAGTTTACATTCTTTAAAATGTGGAACAAATTACTCCAGCAATCAAAATTTTTATTGATTGATTGATTTTCCACATCATGTCCACTTCATAACCTCTTGCTCACACCTTCAACTACTCAACTACATTTGAGATGTTTGGTCTCTTCAGGATCAGAAAGGAAAATGCAGAAATTACCTAAGTATTTCTTTTTTGGCTTTTGAGGAAAGCCTGACTTTGTGTAGCTCTATGATATGGTTATACGCTACCAAACTATTCTTCAACTCAATGACAAAAACATCACTAAAATTTATATTTTTTGTTCAACTAAATCTTTCAGTTAAAAACATCAAGATATTCAAGTAGTGTGCAAAGATAGCATAGAATTGGGAAGAGGTAAAACCTCTGCCTGATGCCAAGAAATTACACAGGGAAGCAGCATCATGACACCCACCCAGCCTAATTTTTGTAGGTTACCCAGGATTGACTCAATCTTATTGCTGGTTTCACTTCTGTGAATAATTCTGTAATCCTTTAATTGTCCAGTGGTTTTGATTCATTTTCACAAAGCTTTGCAGTTCTCCTATAAAATGATTTCTATGACGTAGATGTATACAAAAATCATCGGAACACACATACATAAGATTCTGGGATACATAAAAATGATGATGACATATTTCAGCTATTTATTATTTTTTAGAAGTGAGGAGGTTTTTCTAAGCTAGAATATAAATGATGGCGTGTATACATAAAAAAGTCTAAATGTGTTTTTTAGTGAGGCGTTTCTGTATTTTCCATGGTAATTTGAGATAATCACTGTGTATAATCTTTTAAAACAATTTTCCACATTTATTTTTAATTAAACTTGAGTAGGCTGCAAAATCCCTCTATTTACCTTTGAAAGAATACTATTGAATTCAGCTCTCCCTCCCCTCCCTCACTGCTCCCCCCCCACTCCCAACCAAGCAATAAGGTGAACAATATTCTCATTATTTGGGTTTTTTAAATTAATTAATTAATTAATTTTACATTGAGGTAAAATTGGTATATAAATTTATATTAGTTTCATGTATACAACACAATAATTTGATCTTTGTGTACACAACAAAATGATCATAATAATAAGTCTAGTTACTATGTGTCATAAAATTAACCCCCTTCACCCATTTTGTTCATCCTGCAAACCTCTTCTCTGATAACCACCAATCAGTTCCCTGTATCTACGATTTTTTTGTTTAATTGGTTTGTTTTGTTTTTCAGATTCCAAATAAAGTGAAATTGTATGGTATTTGTCTTCACTGTGTGACTTCTTTCCATCCATTTTGTCACAAATGGCAAGATTTCCTTTTTTTATGGCTGAGTAGGATTCCACTGTGTGTGTGTGTGTGTGTGTGTGTGTGTGTGTATATATATATATATATACATACATATATATATATATATATATACACACACACACACACACACACACACCACATCTTCATTATCCATTCATCCATTGATGGACATTTAAGTTGTTTCCATATCTTGGCTATAGTAATTAATGCTGCAATGAACACTAAGTGCATATACCTTTTTGAATTAGTATTTTTGTTTTCTCTGGTTAAATACCCAGAGTTGATACAGCTGGATCATTTGGTAGTTCTATTTTAAACTTTTTTGGGGGGGAACTTTCCTACTGTTTTTCCATAGTGGGCTGCACCAACTTACACTCTCACCAGCAGTGTATGGGGGTTCGCTTTTCTCCACATCCTCTCCAACACAGGTTACTTCTTGCCTATTTGATAACAGCCATTCTAATAGGTATGAGGTGATATCTCGTGGTTTTGATTTGCATTTCCTTAATGATTAGTGATGTTGAACATCTTTTCTTGTGCCTGTTGGCCATCTGTTTATCTTCTTTGAAAAAATGTCTATTTAGATCTTCTGCCCATTTTTTATTTGAATATATAGGTTTTTTGCTATTGAGTTGAGTTCTTTATATATATATTTGATACTAACCCCTTATTAGATATAAATTTTGCAAATATTTTGTCCCTTTCAGTAGGTTGCCTTTTCATTTTGTTGATGGTTCCTTTGCTCTGCAGAACCTCTTTAGTTTGAGGTAGTTTCACTTGTTTATTCTTGCTTTCATTGCCTTTGCTTTTAGAGTCAGATCCAAAAATTCAACACCAGGACCAATGTCAAGGAGCTTACCACTTACATTTTCTTCCAAGAGTTTTACAGTTTCGGGTATTACATTTAAGTCTTTTAATCCATTTTCAGTTAATTTTTTGTGTATTATATAATGGTCTAGTTTCATTTTTCTGCTTGTGGCTGCCCAGTTTTCCCAACACCATTGTTGAAGATATTGTCCTTTTCCCATTGTATATTCTTGCCTCCTTTGTCATAGAAATCTCTTTAATCCTTTGCATTCCTGTGATATCAGTTGTAACTGTTCCTCTTTCAATTCTGATTTCATATATTTGAGCCCACCCCCACTTTTTATTTTATTTTTTGTTTTTGGTGAGTCTAGCTAAAGGTTTGTCAATTTTCTTTATCTTTATAAAGAACCAGCTTTTACTTTCATTGATCTTTTCTGTCTTTTCAGTCTCTATTTCATTTATGTCTGCTCTGTCTTTATTATTTCCCTCCTTCTACTGACTTTGGGTTTCATTCTTCTTTTTCCAGTTCCTTTAGGTGTAAAGTTAGATTGCTTATTTGATATTTTTCCTTTTGCTTGAGGTAGGCTTTTATTACTACAAACTTCCCTCTTAAAACTGCTTTTGCTGTATCCCACACATTTTGGTATGCTGTATTTCCTTTTTCATTTCTCTCAAGATGTTTTTTGAGTTCTCTTTTGATTTCTTTGTTGATCTTTTGGTTATTCAGTAGCATGTTGCTTAATCTCCACATATTTGTGGAGTTTTTTTTCCAGTTTTCTTCCTGTAATTGATTTCTAGTTTCATACCTTTGTGGTTGGAAAATATGCTTGATATGATTCAATCTTCTTTAATTTGTTGAGACTTGCTATGTGGCCTAACGTATGAGTTACTCTGTAGAATGTTCCAAGTGCAGTTGAGAAGATGTTTATTCTACTGCTTTTGAATAGAATGTTATATAAATATCTATTAGATCTCTCTGGTCTAATGTGTCTTTCATCCTGACTTTTCCTAACTGCTTTTCTGTTTGGGTGATCTATCTATTGGTGTAAGTAGGGTATTGATGTCCTCTTCTATTATTGTACTGCCATTAAGTTCACCCTGTAGGTCTGTTAGTATTTGTTTTATATATTTAGGTATTCCTATGCATAAATACAGTACTTACAAATGTTATATTCTCTTGTTGGATTGAATCCTTTATTATTATACAACGCTTTTTTTTTTTTTTTTGCCTTTAGTACAGTCTTTGTTTTGAGGTCTACTTTGTCTGATGTAAGTAATGATGGCAGATTTCTTTCCATATCTATTAGCATAATACCTTTTTCTCTTCAATTTCAATTTGTATGTGTCCTTAGGTCTGAAGTGAGTCTCTGGTAGGCAACATATAGATAGGTATTATTTTTTATTTATTTTTTTGTTTTGTTTTTGTTTTCGTTTTTTTTGTGGTACGTGGGCCTCTCACTGCTGTGGCCTCCCCTGCTGTGGAGCACAGGCTCCGGACGTGCAGGCCCAGGGGCCATGGCCCACCGGCCCAGCCGCTCCACGGCTTGCGGGATCCTTCCGGACCGGGGCACGAACCCGTGTCCCCCGCATCGGCAGGTGGACTCCCAACCACTGCGCCACCAGGGAAGCCCAGGTCTTATTTTTTTTTATCCATTTAGCTATTCTATGTTTTATTATTGGAGAGTTTAGTCCATTTAAATTTAAAGTAATTATTGATAAGTATGCACATATTGCCATTTTAATTGTTTTCTGGCTGTTTTTTAAATTAATTAATTAATTTTTGGCCGCATTGGGTCTTCATTGTTGCACGCAGGCTTTCTCTAGTTGCGGCGAGTGGGGGCTACTCTTCGTTGTGGTGTGCAGGCTTCTCACTGCAATGACTTCTCTTTGTTGTGGAGCACAGACTCTAGTCACGTGGGCTTCAGTAGTTGTGGCACATGGGCTCAGTAGTTGTGGCTTTTGGGCTCTAGAGTGCAGCTCAGTAGTTGTGGCACACAGGCTTAGTTGCTCCACAGCATGTGGGATCTTCCTTGCCCAGGGCTCAAACCCATGTCCCCTGCATTGGCAGGTGGATTCTTAACCACTGCACTACCAGGGAAGTCCCTCTGGCTGTTTTCATAGTTTCTCTCTGTTCCTTTCTTCTTCTCTAGTTTTCTTCTGTTGTAGCTTGGTGACATTTTTTAGTGTTATGATTATATTCTTAAAAACACTACATTTTGACCCATCCCCACCTGTTACGTTTTTGATGTAATATATATATATATATATATATATATATATATATATATTTTTTTTTTTTTTTTTGCGGTACATGGGCCTCTTACTGTTGTGGCCTCTCCCATTGCAGAGCAAAGGCTCCAGACGTGCAGGCTCAGTGGCCATGGCTCATGGGCCTAGCCGCTCCATGGCATGTGGAATCTTCCCGGACCGGGGCACGAACCTGTGTCCCCTGCATCGGCAGTTGGACTCTCAACCACTGTGCCACCAGGGAAGCCCTGATGTAATATTTTATATAGTTTTGTGTATCCCTTAACTAATTATTATAGTTAGAGTTAATTTTACTACTTTTTCTTTTAACCTTCATCCTAGATTTGTAATTGGTTAATCCCCTAGCATTACCATATACTTGCCTTCAACAGTGAGAGTTTTACTTTTGTATGTTTTCTTGTTACTACTCAGTACTTTTTCATTTTAGCTTAAAGAAGTTCCTTTAACATTTTTTGTATTGTCTGTTTAGTGGTGATGACCTCCTTTAGCCTTTGCTTGCCTGGAAAACTGTTAATCTCTCCTTCCATCTGAATGATAACCTTATGGGGTAGCATATTGTTGGTTAGAAGTTTTTTTGTTTTTTTTTTTCTCTTGTCAGTACTTTGATTATATCATTTCACACTCTTCTGGCTTGCAATGTTCTGCTCAAAATCAGCTGATAGTCTTATGGAGGTACCCTGTATGTAACAGCGTTTTTAAGATTCTTTTTCTTAAAGTTTTGACATTTTAATTATAATGTGCCTTGATGTGGATCTCTTAGGGTTTACCTATTTGGAACTCTGATTACTGGACTTGGATGTCTGTTTCTGTCCCCAGATTAGGAAAGTTTTCAGCTATTATTTCTTCAAATAAAATTTTTGCCCCTTTCTCTCTTTCTTCTCCTTTTTGGACCCCTATAATGTGGATGTTATTCTGTTTGATTTTGTCCCATAGGTCCCTTAAGCTGCCTTCACTTATTAAAATGTCTGGGTTTTTTTTTGTTTGTTTGTTTGTTTTTTGCTTTTCTGTTTGTGTTATTTCTACTGCCCTGTCTTCCAGATTGCTAATCCAAACTTTTACTTCATCTAGTATGCTGTTTAACCCTATTTGTATTTTCCAGTTCAGCTATTGTATTCTTCAACTCTGTGATCTGTTTGGCACTGTCCCGTATTTTACATGTCTCTGTTGAAATTCTCACTGTTTTCATCCATTCTCCTGAGTTTGGTTAGAATCTTTATCACCATTACTTTGAACTCTTTATTAGGTAGATTATTATCTCTGTTTCATTAAGGTCTTATTTTATTCTTTCCTTTGGAGAAGGTTTTTCTGTCTCCTCATTTTGTTTGACTCTCTGTGTTTGTTTTTATGTATTAGGTGAAAGAGCTACTTCTTCCAGTCTTGAAGAAGTGGCCTTGAATAGCAGATGAACTGTGAGGTCCAGAAATGCTATCCTCTGTAGCTGCCAGAGCCAGGCACTCAAAAGGCATTCCATGTGTGAGCTGTGTGTGACTTCCTGCTATGGTGGGGTCACGGCTGTGGTGCAGGGGTGTGGGGAGCCCTCACTGTCACTGGCAGGTTAGAGGGAAAGGGCCAAAGTTGTGCCTGCCAGTGCCAGCACTAGCAAGGCAGAGAGAGAACTCAAAGATGGTACCTACCAGTGCCTTTGTCCCTTTAGAGAGTCCCAGCTGATTCCTGCCTTCCAACAGAAGCCCTAAGACAGTAAGTGAATCTCCTTCACACATGGTCCAGGCACCCTTCAAATTGTATCTCTTTTTTTAAAAAATATATTTATATATTTTTGGCTGTGTGGGTCTCTGTTTCTGCGTTTGGGCTTTCTCCAGTTGCTGCAAGTGGGGGCTACTCTTTGTTGTGGTGCACAGTCTTCTCATTGCAGTGGCTTCTCTTGTCGCAGAGTATGGGCTCTAGGCATGCGGGCTTCAGTAGTTGTGGCACATGGGCTCAGTAGTTGTGGCTTGTGGGCTCTAGAGCACAGGCTCAGTAGTTGTGGTGCACGGGCTTAGTTGCTCTGCGGCATGAGGGATATTCCCGGACTTGGGCTCGAACTGTGTCCCCTGCATTGACAGGCAGATTCTTAACCACTATACCACCAGGGAAGCCCCCAACTTATCCCTCTTGTGACAGATACTGGGGCAAGTGAGTCTGCATGTGAGGCTTTTAAGTGGTGTTTTAAGTGTTGTTAATCATTCTTATGCATCACAATATTTCAGTGAAATAGAAATAAAAGCTAATTTTATAGGTGAACCAAATGGTAGAGAGCAAATTTGAAGTTGACACCTATTGTTCAGAAACAAAGTCTGAGGACATAAGATTTTACCATGATCCATCCCTGTGGTCCCTGTGGCTGCAGTTGGAATACTCTTCCTGTTTCTCCCCTAGGAATTATTGCCCCAATTAGCTTAACCTTTTGAGACTAAATTCTATGATTTTTGTAGGCTCTCTAATGGTTCAAGAGAAAACTAGAGGTAGAACACACAGCTCTAGAGTTTGCAGCCCATTGCATAGTCCAGAAAATATCACTGGCTCTCCTCTCCCCTTGTAAAACAAACAAAAAAAAACCATATCAACGTTTGCCTCACAGGTAATCAATGAATAATAAAGGGCAGAGAAGGATGGATGTGACTGATCAGGAGCTGCCCTATGTGCTCTAGGACATGGATTGAGACCATTAATCTGATTTTTCTACATAATAACAAGGCTCCACTTTGCATTCAGAGAGGCTTTTTATCCAAAGCTTTCCAAGTGCACCACTCCAAGGAAATGGCTCATAATTATTTCCTCATTATCACTCCTGTCCAGAGAAGATTTGAGTCATGATCAAAGAGAAAGCAGGTTGCTGATTAATCCATATCAACGGTCATCCAACAGACTCATGGTGTAAAATATTACCTGAACTTTTAAAACAAATAACTAATTTCCATTTAATTGATTTTTGCCCTTGAGCCATATTTTTCTATTTTAATTTTAACTTAAAACAAAACTGAGCTATCACGTAACTATCAACCAGCAGAGAGGGCATGACAAGGAAGAAAGAACTCGATTTAATGCAGGGTAACTTTTATCAGCTTTAACTATTATTCTAACATGCTTCCTTCTTTTAACAAAATATCTACATAAAAATTGTCGGATGTCTAATAAATGTCTAATTAAAATTGTCGTCCAAGACTAGAACTAAAACAGACCATATAGTTGCCTGATCTAAACCTTAAATCTGACAGATGAGAAGACTGAGACCCAGAGTTTTGTGCAATGTGCTCAAAGTTATACAGTTAATAAGTGGTAGAAATAATGCTGAAACTAAATCAGGCACTTACTTTTACAAATACAAAAAGTCGAACCCTAAGATTTTAAGTCATTTTTTCAAGCGTGTGCTGGTTGGTGGAAGGACCAGAAATAAAGTGTGGGTCACCTCCAGGCTGTCCCAAATATATTCTGGACTCAAGGCAAGAGTACCTATGGAAGCTACATGACATGTACACTTAGACCTTATTAATCAAGCTCAAAAATTGTTAAATAAAATATGTTGTATACTTCTACTTTGACAAACATACCTCATCATAACGTGAAATGTTTGGTTTGAATGAAGTTCTCAGTTCTTTTGCTCCTTGGAGCACTTGAAAAGACCTAACTGTTAGCATACAGCCCTTGGTCTGCAGCTCACCACCATCTTTTCATTCCCGGCTCCATCTCACACCACTACAGGCCTCCCAGGCGTACCTTTGGACAGCCCAGTCTGCAAGTCCAGGCACGTCCAAGCCCCATCTACACTCCTCATACACTCTTGGCCAACTCTAAGGCCTAAGGGTGCACTTTCCAGAGATGGAGTCTGCCTTTGGGATCACAGACCAAGGCGAGAGGCCTGCTTGGGTGGAGAAGCTGGCTCATAACTGTTGCTCAGTGCATTTCAGAATCCCAGCAAAGCAGAACTTGGTCTAGTGGTGGTGGTGGAGAAATGGGTGCTGCCTCTGGCTGGGCATGTTCTATTGGCCCTGCAGACTGCTTGTCATAGTAAAGTATAGATAGGGGAGGACCAGAGTTGGGGGCTTGTAAAATGCAGAGGCCTAAAGCAGGGGTCTCTCTTGCCCTGATCTAAGGGAAATAATTGTCTACCCCTTAGTTCTGTGTTTTTCTGACTCTACCAGGATAACCCTCTGGGATATAATTGTTCAAAACACTTCATTGTCCTTCAAAAAGAAAATTTACAACATCTTAATTTCTCATCCCATTTTCTATTTTAATCAAAACAGATAGATCAAGTGTTGGGGTGTTAATAATTCTCTAACTCTTCTCAGACTAGAATTTATTTCAGTTGTTGACCATCTTTGTAAATCCCAATTATGTATACCATTCTCAGTGAACACATCTTCTTTCTGTTAGACTCCTATGAGAAAAGTATGTTAATTCCAGACTCCAAGGAAGTAGAGGGATTTATAAAATTTGGATGTATTTTAGGACTATTTACTAAAGAATTTCAATATAGTATATGGTGAAAGGTTAAAAAAAGTGGTACTTGCTTTATCTTAGAGATGACAGTGCTAAGAGATAAATTAACAATCATCTTCAAGTTTATGGTTGATACTAAATGAAGGAAGACGGCCAATTGTCTCTCTGGCTTCAACTGTGAGTAGTGCCAAAAATTTGAAAAGTAAAAATTGAATACACAATCTAGATTTTTCTGACAGTATAAACGTTTGTTATAGACATCACCCACGCATCCACACACACCCACACACATACACACTTTTCAGTAATTTAATCTGTTGTTCTTTTTCTGAATATTTTCTCACACATACTTTCACTGTTGCTTTTCAGATACCATTTCTTTAAACCACCCCACTTCCTCTTCATCTAGAGGAGATGCAGGAAGACAAAAATGTAAGATGTTTTAAAGGTCTTTTCCCCATTTCTTCCTTAATTTTATGATAATGTAAGAAGTAAATATTATTATCCCTACTTCACATATGAAGAAATTGAGCATTAATGACAAAAGAAATCCCATAAGCTACAGAATAATCACGTGGGAGATATAGGGCTCAAACCCAACATATGAGTACATACCTAAAGCCCCTTTGTCTATATCAAGTATCTTCCAAACAGAAATAATCAGTTCCAGACTGAACACCAATGATTAGGTCCAGCAATAAATGGGGAAGAGAAGAAAACTCTCCCATACAGAAGAATTCCAAGTAATTTATATAGTTACACTGCTTCTAATGAAGTGACTCCCCACTCCTCAAGTGTGGGCTGTGCATAGTGACTTTTTCCAAAGAGGACAGTATGAAGAATGGGAAAAAGAGTAACTTTACAGTGGAGAAGGCTGACAAACAGGGTAATAAATTTTATTCATTCACTCACTAGACAATATTTATTGATAGCCTTTTGTTTTTGTTTTTGTTTTGCGGTACGCGGGCCTCTCACTGTTGTGGCCTCTCCCGTTGTGGAGCACCAGTTCCAGACGCGCAGGCTCAGCGGCCATGGCTCACGGGCCCAGCCGCTCCACGACACGTGGGATCCTCCCGGATCGGGGCACGAAGCCGTGTCCCCTGCATCGGCAGGCAGACTCTCAACCACTGCGCCACCAGGGAAGCCCCATAGGCAATATTCTGAAAGAGCAAATATGGCAACTTTTGCTTCTAGCCATGATTGAATAACTGATGCCAGACTTGCCTTCTCACCACAAACAACTATAAAGTTGGAAAAACTATATGAAAAATACTTGTTTTTAGGGATTGGATAATATGCAGCCCATAACTATACTCCTTTAGAAAAGGAAGGAGTTGAGCCCCATATTTGTTTTGGCTTTTTGCCTGCGGGTAATTTTTGGAGGGGTAGTCCGAAGTAAAATGAGTGGGACAAAAGTCAGAGTTCAGGGCTACTAAAGTATTGGAAACGTGTCGGGAAGGGCACCAGAATGTAGAGAGCCATGTAGAAACTGTTCCAAATCCACATGAGGCTTCCCTGTGGATCTTTGGCCAAAGGCTTGGCTGTGCATATACAAGTCCAGATAATTTTAAATCTAGTAGAGAGTAGTTGCTCTGAGGCTGAGAACTGAGCAAAGACTGCTGAGGTATAAAAGATAGAACAGATAACAGAGTTTATTCAAGTCTAGGAGATATTGGACACTGCAGCTTAATCAGAGTGCAGGACTACTCTGAACTCCTTGGTCATTCGTCTTAGATCCCAAAAAGACCATATCTTAACAGTAAAAACCACACCCTTGAGTAAGGGACTCACCCTTAGACTAAGAACAAAACCTAAAGAATCCCATCCAAATAAATAATAAAGCAAATCTCGAGGGACTCTAAATGAGCTGGCAGTCATTTTTAAAAACTTTTTTTCAGTTTAATTGAGATATAATTGACTGTAACATTTGTATTTGTGTAAGGTGTACACCATAATGATTTTATATATGTATATTGCAAAACGATTACCACAACAAATTTAGTTAACATCCATCACCTCACATTGTTACACTTTTTCCTTTTGAAGAGAACTTTTAAGATCTACTCTCTTAACAACTTTCAAATACACAATACAGTATTGTTAAATTATAGTTATAGTTACATATACATATACTGTTATATTTAAATGTTTGCCAGAACAAATTCTACATTCTTTAAGAAGACAGCATAATCCAGACTTCCTCCAGTGCATGTTTCATAGTAACCAGGATAAAAATTTTAAATTACTATATATTCTCTACTTCTATGAATTTGATTATTTTAGATACCTCATTTAAGTGGAATTATGCAGTATTTGTCCTTATTTCAGTTAGTCTAATGTTTTTCAGGTTCATTTATGTTGTCATAAATGACAGGATTTCCTTCTTTTTTAAGACTGAATACTATTCCATTGTATGTATATAACACATTTTCTTTATACATTCATCTATCAATGGACATTTGGGTTGGGGTTGTGGGGAGAGGGGAAAATTGGAATTGTTATTTAATGGGTATAAAGTTTTAGTTATGCAATTTAATACATTCTAGAGATCTGCTGTATCAATAGTTAACAAAACAGTATTGTACACTTTAAAATATGTTAAGAGGATAGATATCATGTTAAATGCTATTACCATAGACACAGACACACATGCACAAACACAAACACAAAACAGAAAAGAATGCAAGGAAATTTTTGTAGGTGATGAATATATTTAGTACCTTGATTGTGGTGATAATATCATAGGTGTATGCATATATTCAAACTCATCAAAATGTATACATTAAATGTGTGTAACTTTTTATATATCAATTACAACACTAAATCTTAAAAAAAGAAAAAAATACTATATAGCTGAAAAAGGAGCAAAGTGAGACTCGCAATCAGAAGAAGTAGTCAATGCAAACAGACTATAAGATGGTCCAGAAATTAGCAGATAAGGACTTTAATAAATATGTGCAAAGTATTAATGAAAAATGATGGACATAATGTGTGCACAGGTATGTAATTTCAGCAGAGAAATGGAACACATTTTTTAAAAAGCCAAAAGGAAATTCTACAACTTCAAAGTACAATATCTGAAATGAAAATGTCATTGAATGGGATTAACAGATTAGAGATAGCAGAAGAAATGTTTAGTGAACTTGAAGGGAGATTAATAAAGACAATCACATTTGAAAAACAAGGAGGAAAAAGAATGAAAAAAGAAAGAAGGGAACAAAAAAGAGCCTTAGAGATCTGTGAGATGTCAAATGGTCTAGGATACACTCAGTTGGAGTCTCAAAGGAGCGGAGAGGGCATCTGAGGGGAAAGTTTTTCGAAGAAGTAATGGCTGAAAATTTCCCAAATTTTATGAAAAACATAAACCTACAGATTCAAAAAGTGCACTAAACTTCAAACAAGAAAATTCTAAGAAAACCACACTTAAGGATATCACAGTCCAACTCCTGAAAACTGACAATAAAGAGAAATATCTTGATAGGAGTTTATTAGTTTTCTACTGCTGTGTAACAAATCACTACAAGCATAGAGGTTTACAACAATACCCATTTATTATCTCTCAGTTCTTTGGGTCAGAGGTCCAGGTGGGATGAACTGTGTTCTCTACTCAGCATCTGAGAAGTTTGAAATCAAGGTGTTGGTTGGACTGGGCTCTTATCTGGAAGCTGTGGGGAAGAATCCACTCCAGATTCATTCAGGTTGTTGGCAGGAAGCAGATCTTTGTGGTTGTAGGTCTGAGATCCTTGTTTCCTTTAGAGCTGTCAGTCAGAGGCTACTGTCTGCTCCTAGAAACCACCTACATTTCTTCTCACATTGTCCCTTCTATCTCCAGTACTAGCAATGATGCATCAACTCCTGCTCACATCGAATCTCTCTTCCTCTTCCCCTCCCAGCTGGAGAAATTCTCTGTTTTTAAAGGTCTTACATATTTACATCAGGCCCACCCAGGTAATCCCCCTTCTGATTAACTTAAAGTCAACTGATCAGTAACCTTAATTACATCGGCAAAATCCCTTTTGCCTTGTAATGTGGTCAGAGCACAGTATCTCATCATATTCACAGTCCCAAGACTTAGGATAGCAAATCTTGGTGGGAAGGAGGTACTTCAGGATTCTACATACCACAGGGAGCCAGCCAGAAAAGAAACACTGCATAAACATTACATAAATTTGCCTTATTTCTTATCAGAACAATGTGTGACAGTAGACAATGAAATGACACTTTAAAGACAGAAAGAAGGAAAAGAAAAAAAGAAAGAAAGAAACCCAGATTTCCCTATCCAGCAATATATCTTTTGAAAATAAGGTAAAATAGAAAACATTTTCAGATAACTAAAAACAGGGAGAACTCATGGGACCTGTAGTACAAGAAATGTTAAAGGAAGTTATTCAGGCTGAAGGAAAATAATGTCAGCTTAAATTCACATTTACATCAACGAAGAAAGAGCATTGAAAAGGATAAATATAAAAACTTATCTTTTTTTTTTTTACATTTTTTTTTAAAAGACAACTGACTTACTAAAGGAGAAGCAGGCAAATTCCATGGTCCATGGGCCAAATCCAGCTCACAGTCTGTTTCTGTATGGTCTGATAGTTAAGAATGCAGGATAGGAGGAAAATAGAAAAAAAAAAAAAAGACTAGAAAAACTAGAAAACAAAGAGGAATATAGTAGAATTAAATCTAGCTAAAATGATGATTTCATTAAATATAAATAGACTAAACACTCCATTTAAAAAGGAAAGATTGTCATACTGCATAAAAAGGAAAGATTGTCATACTGGATAAAAATATAACTGGTGTCCTTATAAAAAAATGAAGAAACACCAGAGACTCTCTCCCTCTGCCACAGGTGGACAGAGCAAGAAGGTGGCATTTACAAACCAGGAAGAAAGTTATCACCAGAAACTGACCCTACTGGGCCTTAATCTTGGACTTTCAGCTTCCAGAACATGTCTGTTGTTTAGTCCCCAGTCTATGGTGCTTTTTTTTTTTTTCTTATGTAAGCTTGAACAGACTAAGAAAATTGGGAAAATGTATCCAATACAAACCATAAGAATAAGAAAGATGGTGTGTGTAGATTAAAAACAGGCATCAAGGGCTTCCCTGGTGGTGCAGTGGTTGAGAGTCCGCCTGCCGATGCAGGGGACACGGGTTCGTGCCCCGGTCCGGGAATATCCCACATGCCACGGAGCAGCTGGGCACGTGAGCCATGGCCGCTGAGCCTGCGCGTCCGGAGCCTGTGCTCCGCTACGGGAGAGGCCACAGCGGTGAGAGGCCTGCGTCCGCAAAAAACAAACAAACAAACAAACAAACAAAAAAAACAGGCATCAAGGCAAATTGTGTTACCAGAAATAAAGAGAGGCATTTCAAAACAATAAAAGGGTCACTTCTTTAGGAAGACATAAAATTATAAATGTGTATACACTGAATACGAGAACTTCAAAATACATGAACAAAAAACTGACAAAACTGAATGGAGAAATAGATAAATACACAATCATCATCAGGAATTTTAATACCCTCCTCTTAACAATGGATAGAACAGGTAGGCAAAAATCAGCAAGAATATAGAAGATTTGAACAACACTACAAACCACCTTGACTTAATTAACATCCATAGAACATTCCATCCAACAACAAAAGAACACATTATTTTTAAGTGAACATGAAAAATTCACCAAGATAGGCCATATGCTGGACCATAAAACTAGTCTCAATTAATTAAAAGTAGTAAAATCATAAAGAATATGTTTTCTGACAAGAGTGGAATTAAATTACATATCAGCAACATTATTTCTAAAAAGCCCCAACTATTTGGAAATTAACTACACACTTCTAAATAATTTAAGGTTTAAAATAAAGTATAATAGAAATTAGATGTTCTGAATAGAATGATAATTAAAACACAACCTATCAAAATTTGTGAAATTCAGCTCAAGCAGTGCTTAGAAAGATATACATAAAATTAAATGTCTACATTATCAAAGAAGAATGGCATAAAATGATCTAAATTTCCATCTAAAAAAGCTAGCAAAGCTTTTTAAAGAAGGAAATAGTAAACATAAGAGAAATCAATGAAAAAGAAAATATAAAGTAAGGAAAGAGGGGCTATGAGTGTTACAGACATTAAAATGTAATAAGGAAATATGATGAGCAACATTATGCTAATAAATTATACAACTTAGATAAAATAGAAAAAGTCCTGAAAAATACAAATTACCAAAATTAACATGTGGATTTAAATATTCCTGTATCTACTAAAAAAAAAAAACCCCAAAATAAAAAGTCGTCTTTCCTCCTCCCCCTAAAATCCAGACACAAATGGTTTGATTAGTAAATTTAATAACATCTTTTAGCAAGAAATAGTACCACCCTTACACAAATTCTGTCAGGAAACAGACAAACAGGGATTATCTCCTAACTAGTTTTATGAGGCCAATGTAACTGTGATACCAAAACCTGACACAAACATTACAAGGAAAGAAAATTACAGATCAATATCTCTTAAAAGTATTGATAAATCATCAGCAAATTGATTCCAGCAGTTTATGAAAAGGATAGGATGATGATCATGTGTCATGATCAAGCAAGGTTAATTCCAGAAATGCAAGGTTGGTTTAACATTTGAAAAACAATCAGTGTAATTTGCCAAATTTATAAAATAGAAGAAAAAAAATGATCACCTTGGATAGGTACAAAAAATATTTAACAAAATTCTACACTTACTTTTTTTTTTTTTTTTTTTTTGTGTGGTACGCGGGCCTCTCACAGTTGTGGCTTCTCCCGTTGCGGAGCACAGGCTCCGGACGCGCAGGCTCAGAGGCCATGGCTCACGGGCCCAGCCGCTCCGCGGCATGTGGGATCTTCCCGGACCGGGGCACGAACCCGTGTCCCCTGCATCGGCAGGTGGACTCTCAACCACTGCGCCACCAGGGAAGCCCTACACTTACTTTTCATTAAAATAGAATCCCAGTCAAAATCCCAGCAGGCCTTTTTAATTTTTTTTAATTAAAGGAAACTTACAAGCCAATTCTAAAATGTATATGGAAATGTAGGAGCTTGAATAGCCAAGACAAATTTGAAAAAGAAGTGAAAAGCTGAAAGATTTATACTACCTGACTTTAAGACTTATTGTGAAGCTATAGTAATCAATACAATGTGGTACTGACATATAAGTGGGCTAATAGATCAGTGAACTGAAAAGAAAGTTTAAAAATAGATCCACAATTACACAGTAAATTTTTTCTCTATCAAGGTATCAATCTTTTTAATAAATAGTGCTCTAAAAATAGATCAAGCATATGGAAAGCAATGAAACACAAATCCTACTTCCTATCATAACCAAAAGTTAATTCAAGAAGGATTAAAGATATAAACATACAATCTAAATCTATAAATCTTTAGAAAATAAACATAGGCAAATATCTTCACAGTACTGAGGTAGGCAAATATTTCTTAGGGAGCAGGAAGAAACCAGTAACCATAAAAGAGGAAAATGAGAAATTAGACCATGAAAGTGTAAACCTTCTGCTCATCAAAAGACAACATGAAGACAATAAATAGACAAGCCACTGACTGGGAATATATAAAGAGCTGAGAAAGCAGTTTTATCCAGAATATGCAAAGAAGTTTTACAAATGGAAAATAAAAAGGAAAATAACAGAATAAAAAAGTGAAAAAGAGACTTAGACACTTTGCAAAAGAAGACATTCAAATGGTGGAAAATGTACACAAAAATGTTCCCAGCATTATTAGGGAAATGCAAATGAATATCATACCTGCTAGAATCACATTCTGTACACCTGCTCCAAAAGGGAAGAATTAAAGAGAGATTATACCAAATGTTAGTGAGAAAGTAGAAAAATTGGACCTTTCATACACTCCTGTTAAGAATATTAAATGGTACAGTTTTTTTTGAAAACTCTTTGTCAGTTTCTTACAAAATTAAATATACACTTAGTCCATGACCTAGCAATTATACCCTTACATATTTACCCAAGAGAGTTTAAAACAAAGGTCCAAAAGAGACTTCTATATGAATGTTCATAACAACTTTATTTATAATAGCCCCAAACTGGAAACAACCCAAAAGGTCCATCAACAGGAGAAGATATAAACAAATTATGGCATATTCATACAACAGAATACTTCTCAACCATAAGAAAATAATAAACCACCAATATACCCAATAACGTTGATGAATATCAAAATTGTCAGAACTGAAAGAAGCCAGACACAGAAGAATAGATATTGTTTGATTAAATTTATATGAAGTTCAAGAATGTGGAGATGGAATTCAAAACAGTGGTTGCTTATGAGGTGTATGAATTTCTTGGATAAAAGTGGAAGAAACATTTTGGGGTGATGAAAATATTTTATATCTTGACTGGTGTGTTTAATTTGTTGGAATTCATTGAATTGTATAATAGGATGCATATATTTCTCTGTATGCAAATTTTACCTAAATTTTTAAAATTGACAACATAGAAGTTGAATTAAATCTATCCTCCAGGGCCTCAGTAACATATTTAGACACATGGGTACACGTGAGCAAATTAACAAGCAGAAAATCTAAAAAGAGTAGGCAGAAAAGTTAGACAGTGTCATGCCAATACCACCCAAGCTGTTTACAGCCTGTCTGTAATAGGTTTCTCACAAGTGGAAAAACAGACAGCCCCATATTTGCACTGTCAACTTTGATTATGGAGGACAGCATGGGGATTGGACTACTGCCGCCATTATTATCCATCACCAGCAAAACACTTCAAGGATATCCAGCAGGTAATCTTTGAATACAAAACAAATATTGCAGAGAAACTTTGACAGCTCTGGACCCATAGGAGGCTATATAAAGAACCACTCAATAGGGAAAGCTGTTGATGAATTTGAAAGACTGTTCAGGGTATCTGGTGAGAACAGAGTGGGAGTCCAGACGGAAGAAGTAAATCAAAGTACACGACCAGATTGAGATTTTTAAACTCTGAGCCATGAAGATGGCCTGAATCTTGCCTTTCTTTAGGAAAAAAATGCTGTAACCACAAAGGCCTCTGAGGGAAGTTAAAGGCACACATGAAACTCCAGAGAAAAGAATTCTCAAGAGAAAAATATTTTACAGTTATTTTCAAATAACTTTACCAGTGACATAGTCATATATTGTCGCTTCAAAACTAAATGAAGGAAATAAGGAACTTATTTGTGGATGAGCTGTATGTCAAAAGCAGGACAATTCTGAGACTGAATTTCATTAGTGCTGTGGTCAGAAGCAGAAAATGATGCAAAACATCAAGAAATGGTGGAATGATGCAATCAAAGCATTTTACTAAGCTAATAAAGAGTGGACAAAACAGAAGACAGTGACAAAACAAGTACAGTTTGCACAGACTTTAGTAACATTATCACTCATTCACTGATGACGGGAGCAGTTGTTGATATATACTGGACAAGCATGTGATCTCTGGTTCTTAGATTCTTAGTTTGATGAGCAGGCTGAACCTCTCATTGACCATGTTTGGAAACATAATTCACAGGCAGTATAGCAGTTTCGCTGAAACTGTATTTCATAAAAAGAGAAATTTCATATCTTTTTGCATTGCAAGAGAAAACAAATCAGTATATTTGCAGATGTAATCAGTACCAATCAGGTTCAAGTAACACCTCCCCTTTACATTTAAAAAAAAAAAATCAAAGAGAGTAAGCTTGACATAAAAATTGCATTTGTAGTTTAATGTAATTGTATTGCTTTGTAATGTATCAAAATCACATTCTCTCCCTTTTTTTTTTTTTTTTTTTTTTTACTGTAAGCTCAAGAGCCGCTGAGGAAGGATGGCTATACCTGATTAAAATCTAAAAGCCACTAAGCCACAAATGCATTGTCAACACAGTCTTCATTTTGATATCTATTAGTGACACTGTAGCTTAAAAAGGGCATATGAACTTCAGACTAGGAGAGTGAGAGAAACCCAGCAGCCAGAATGCCTGCTGATGGAGAATGAAATATTTTATAGAATGAAGGTAATTTTTTTTTATTAGGGGTAGTGATTGAGAGATGACAATCATAGATCTTAGTAACAAGCCCCTGCCTTTCCTTTCCCTGAGAATTCCTGGTCAGAAAAAGCTAGAGTGCCATGGTATGTCTGTGACAACCTGGATGTTCCCAGCCAGCCCATGGACTACCGAGGCCTCCAGGAAAAAGACTTGTAAGGCTTATCTCCCAGTTTTCTCCAGTCCCAAGAAGGATGAATGCAGCTCCGAATTATTCAGGATTAAGAATATTTTTAAACAGAGGCTGTATCAGTGGATAGAAGCTTTCACTATGTGAAGATAATAAAGCAAAACAGCAGGGAGCTGGGAAGAAGGGCGATCTTTCTTTCCTTTTCTCTCTCTTTGAACTGCTTCTCCTATGCTTCATGAAAGGTAAGACAAGACCCCAGATCTGTTCTCTCTTGGGCTTCACTTCCATCACTGTGTTTCAGGGTAATCCGTGTTGTGATGCTTTCCAGAACCCTTGTAGGAAGAGCTCTTGGTATCTGGGTTTTCTCTCCCTCAAAGCATTCTGTTTCTCTGCCATCATCTGAGAGATGCATGCCTCCTGCACCATCCTCCAAAAACATTGATTATGATGATGATAATGATAACATAATAATAATAAGTAATATTAATAAAATCCCAAGGCAAGAAATTGAGCTAGCTCTGAACTAGCCATTGAGAGGGAACTTTCTGACCTGCTCTTTCTCCAGCCTGTTTTCTAGTCTTCTGCATGTATCTAGACTAGGTCACTATCAAATTGCATTGAGACTTAGGGCCCAAGCCCTTAACTACTAAAAAAAGTATTTCTTGGCCAAGGGCAATCTCTAGTCTAGACTTCTCCTCTGAACTCCACAACTCCAAGGCCTGTCTCATCCTTGGTATCTCCATTTGGCTGTCTCATGGGTGCTTCAAACTTAATATGTCCAAAATAAAACTCTCATTCTCCCCACCCAACCTATTTCTATTCCTCTCCATTTTAGTAAAGGGCATCTAGTTGTTAAAGTCAAATTTCAGTTATATTTGATCTCTTTCACTTCCTTACTTACCCCATATTTAATCCCTCAACTCATCTTGCCAATACCACCTACAAACTTTATCCTGAATTCTCCACTTCTAGACCTGGCCAGCCATGTATTATATCTTGTCTTGATTGTGAGATAATAAGTGTTGTTTCAAGCCATTACATTTTGTGGTAATTCGTTATACAGCAGTAACAAATGCAGTTCCATTATATAAAATGTGTATAATGATACTTAACATGCAATGCTATTTTGAGGATTAAAAGTAATATAACATGAGCATCTCACATATTATAGGTATTCAATAGAGAGTTGAACCTAAAAATGGAATATATTACTATGGGAAATGGAAACCCACAAAATCTGGGGGTAATCAATAAATGCTTATTGATAGTATGTAAATATTTTCCATCTGGAAAGGGAAATTTAGAAAGTTTCCTGAAAATCTCAAGGAAGAATATATTTTATACACCATCCATGTGTTTCCTATATTTTATTTTTTATATCAGAAAGTATAAAAGAATAGTAATACTTTGAACATTCCAGGTTGGAAGAGACTAAAGGCAGGTCACAAGGAAACGCAACATGCGATTCTGGACTGAATCTTGGAAAAAGAGACACCGTAGAAAGATTTGGAAAAATTTTAATGTGTTTCATTGACTCAAAGTTAGTATTACATCAATATTGATTTGCTGATTTGGATGGTTGTATTATGGTTATGTAGGTGTCTGTCAAGTCTCTATACCATGTTTTGGAGATTTATATACCACAGTATTTAGGGGAGAATGAGGTATTATGACTGCAACTTGCTCTCAAAGAGCTCAGGAAAAGAATAATAACAATAGATTGAGTGAGAAAGAGAGAAGAAAGAGGGAGAGAGAAAAGGTGATAAATCTGATAAAGTGTTAGCTGAGGAGTCTAATTGAAAGGGATACAGGAGTTCTTTGTACTGTCGTTATAATTTTTCAGAAAATATAAAGTTACCTCAAAATAAATTATTAAAGCATTTAACATATTATTTTAATTATTCATTCTTATATATTTGATTCATATGACAAGCTGCCGTTGCAGGTTATATTGTGTTTCCTAAAAATTCATATGTTGAAGTCCTAACACTCAGTACCTCAGAATGTGGCCTTATTTGGAAGTAGGGTCAACGAAAATGCAATTGTTAAGTCAAGATGAGGTTGTACTGGAGTAAGACGGGCTCCTAATCCAACATGGCTAGAGTCGTTGTAGAAAGGAAATTTTGTAATAGTCATGCACACAGGGAGAGTGCCAGGTGAAGATTAGGACAGAGATTGAGGTGATGCTTCTAGAAGCCAAGGAAGGCCAAAGATTGCCAGCAAACCACCAGAAAGGAGGATAGAGGCATGGAACAGATTCTTTCTTATAACTCTCAGAAAGGACCAACCCTGATGACACCTTGAACTCAGACTTCCAGCCTCCAGAACTGTGAGAAAATAAAGTTTGTTGTTTAAGTCACTTAGAGTATGGTTTATTGTTATAGCAGCCCCAGGAAACTAATACACTATCTGTAAATATTTAGGGAAATAAAATGGGGAAACTAGAGTACTGCAGTGAGATGAGATGATTGGAAGGGGCATTAAAATTTTTCTCTGGATCAGAAAAAGAGGGAGAGAAGTATCTGGTATTTCCTTACTTGTTCAATGTATATTTATTTTTTATAATGTGACAGGCTCTGTTCTAGCCACAGAGACATAGTAGTCAACTGTCCAGCCAAAGCTCTTGCCCTCATAGAGCTTATATTCTAATGGAGGGAGATAATAAACCAGTGGAAATAAGTGTTATGAAGAAATGTTGAAAAAAATAGGGTGAAGAGATAAAGAGTAATATAGCCTCTTATTTTAGAGGAGTGAATCTGAGAAGATCTCTCAAAGACAATACAATGAGGGAATGTAAAAGACCTTTCAGAGCTTTGAGGAGAGCAAGTGCATAGCAGAAAGGAATTTGGAGTGTGAAGGAAAAGCAGGAAGCCCTTTGTGGCTGGAGCAGAATAAGAAATGGGAAGAGTAATTAGAGATTGCATTGGAAAAGTAGCCAAGGATGAGATAATGTAGGAACTTTAGATCATGATAAGGATTTTAAATTTTATTCTAAGTGTCAGGCAAAGCCACTTCAATGTTTTAAGCACTGGACTGACATGAACAGATTTATATTTTCCTTTTTTTTTTTTTTGATGTAGACTACTTTTAAAGTCTTTATTGAATTTGTTACAATATTGCTTCTGTTTTATGTTTTGGTTTTTTGGCCGCAATCCATGTGGAATTTTATCTCCCCAACCAGGGGTTGAACCCGCACCCCCTGCATTGGAAGGCAAAGTCTTAACCATTGGAACGCCAGGGAAGTCCCCAGATTTATATTTTCAAAGGGTCCCTCTTGTTGCTGTGAACAGAAATTAAGAGGGGTTGCACAGGAGTGCGGAGACCCCTTAGGGAACTGTGCTCCAGAGCTACTCTACTTCTTTCCATCCTGGGTCCCTACAGTCTGACCTTTCTGTGCTTCATCAAAAATTTCTTTGACTTCCGGCTTCCAGTTGTGTTCAGCCAGTGGGAGCCACCGAGAGACAACTGAGAGGAGAGTGAAGTCTGTATATTTAATTCCTCAGCTTCCTACTTGCAAAGTTTCTGAAGATTGACTGCATCTCTCTACCAAGGGCCACAGCTACTGTTAAGTAGCCCCTAATTTCTCTAATTTTGGTTCTTACTCCCTCTGTTTATCGACTCAGGTCTTTGAGTGGAAATGCTTCCCCATTAATAGCTAGTTCTGAGTTATAAAACTTATCTCTGTTGTTTTCTCTAACCCACATTTTACCTTTCAAAATAATCTCTTTAGGGCTACCCTGGTGGTGCAGTGGTTGAGAGTCTGCCTGCTGATGCAGGGAACATGGGTTTGTGCCCCGGTCTGGGAAGATCCCACATGCCATGGAGCGGCTAGGCCCGTGAGCCATGGCCGCTGAGCCTGCGCGTCCGGAGCCTGTGCTCCGCAACAGGAGAGGCCACAACAGTGAGAAGCCCGCGTACTGCAAAAAAGCAAACAAAAAAAGACACAAATTGTTCTTTAAAGTAATCTCTTTATTAAATTCTCTCCTAGTTCATCAGTTTGAGTATACTGTCTTTCATGCATGCCAGACCCCTGCCAGACACAGGAATGTTACAGTAATCTGATGTTGTCTTAGAGTAGAGTGGTCTCAGTTAAGGTAAAAAGAAGTTAGATCTGGAATGTATTTGCAAAGTAAGTTAATGGTATTTTTCTTAATTTATTTATTTTATTTATTTATTTTTGGCTGCATTGGGTCTTTTTTGCTGCACACGGGCTTTCTCTAGTTGCGATGAGCAGGGCTACTCTTCACTGCAGTGCACAGGCTTCTCATCACGGTGGCTTCTCTTGTTGTGGAGCATGGGCTATAGGCACGTGGGCTTCAGTAGTTGTGGTGCGTGGGCTCGGTAGTTGTGTCTCAAGGGCTCTAGAATGCAGGCTCAGTAGTTGTGATGCACGGGCTTAGTTGCTCCACAGCATGTGGGATATTCCTGGACCAGGGCTCAAACCTGTATCCCCTGCACTGGCAGCCGGATTCTTATTCACTGTGCCACCAGGGAAGCCTGAGTTAATGGTATTTGATGAAGGCTAGACTGAGGGAGGTGTAAGAGAACTGAAAAAGGATGATTTTAAATATTTGGCTTGAATGTCTAGAGCACAGAGGAGAATTTAAAAGCAGCTTTTGCAAGGAGGAAATAGTTTAGTTGCATGCATGACACATTTGGAATGTTTGTTATATATTCAAATTCGAATGCTGAGTGTGTAGTTTGAGCTCAAGAGAAAGGTCAGTGTTGGAACTACAGAGCTTCTAATTCCAGGCAAAGTAGAGTAACAGGGGCTGAGTTTACCTTTTCATCTAAACCAACAAACATGTTGCAAACATATCTAAAGCAACAATTTTTAACACAGCTGACACCAGGCAATGAAGGACAGCAATACTGGAGAGACAAGAAACCAATGAGCTGAGTTGTGTTATTTCCATAACTTACTTCTTGAGAGAGTTTACATGCTGTGGTACAAGGAGGGGAAAACAAGTAGAGCCCGGCTGACTCTCTGAGTTGAAGAGATGGAGCTGAGAGTCCTGGAAGACCAAGAAGGTAGAGTTCACAGGACAACATATTGAAGAGGAGAAAGCTGCACAGAGAGGGAATTTCAGAGATATGCATAAGATCCCCTCCAATATTTAGCAAGGTATAGATTAGTGTATGTATGCGAGGAAATTTTCTAAGCCTGGGGAAAGAACTACTTGAAGGGTACTTGAAACTCATACAGGGCAAAAGTAGTGTGTGCCCCCACTAACCAGGTTGAAAAACCCTCATGATTCATGGGGCATGGGTAGACTACTCAGAAAGGTCTTACCTCAGCAGCAAAGATTAATAAACCCTTGGGTGAGCTCTGGCTTGGCCTTACCTAACAAATCTTAAAAGCAGGATTTGAAAGGATCAAATTGTTTGCAAGTAACTGTGTCCCAGAGCAAAGCTCAAGAATACTCGTAGGAACCCACAGACATAGAAAACAAACTATGGTTACCTAAGGGGAAAGATGAGGGCAGGGATAAATTAGGAATTTGGGAGTAACGTATACACACTACAAGTATATATAACTGAATTGCTTTGCTGTACACCTGAAACTAACACAACATTGTAAATCAACTATACTTCAATAGATAGATGATAGATAGATAAAAAGAATAATCGTAGGAATAAAATATATCCAGTACCCAACAAGTTAAAATTTACAAAGACGCCTAAAGAGGAGAAAAAACAATCAATCTAAACCAACTAAGATAGACACATATGTTAGGATTATGAGACAAAGACATTAAAGCAGTTATTTTAACGTATCCCATATGTTCAAAAAGTTATAGAGACACAGAAAATTAAGGAGGACTCAAATAAAACTTCCAGACATATAAACTACTATGTCAGAGATAAAAATTACACTGGATGGGATTGATGACAGATTTGATATTATAGAAGAAAAGATTAGTGAACTTGAAGCCATAGAAACCATGAAAAATTGACATGTACACATTGCTAAATTTAAAATAGATAACCAACAAAGACCTACTATATAACATAAGGAACTCTGCTCAATTTTCTATAATAACTTGAATGGGAAAAGAATTTGAAAAATAATAGATACATGTATATGTATAATAACTGAATCACTTTGCTGTACATCTGAAACTAACACAACATTGGTAATCCACTATACTTCAATATAAAATAAAAATTTTAAAAAAGAAACAAAAGAGAAAAAATTAGTGAAAAGAGAATTATTGAGTGGAATACTTTCAAATGGCCTAATTTACCTTTAATGGAAGTCCCTAAAGATAGTGGAATAGAAATAATATTAGAAAAAATAATGGACAAAAAATTTCCAAATTTGATGAAAATTATATAAATCCATATATTGGATAAGCTCAACAAAACCCTAAGTGCAAGAAATATGAAGAAAAATACAGCTGTGTACATCATAATCTAATTGCTTAAAACCAAGCTTCAAGAAAACATCTTAAACATAGCTAGAGAAAAAAGACCTATTAACCACAGAAGAACAAATATAACAATGACACCAGATTTTTCATTAGAGACCATATAAAGGGGAAGACAGAGGAGTAACATCTATAAAGTGTTGAAATGAAGTATGCAAACATAAAATTAACAATCAACAACTTACAGATAATTTAAAACTATGGAACCCAGGAAGCAAAAGGAAAAGGAAAGTCAAACAGGGGAAGAATAAGTATTAATGTAAAAAGGCCAATAGTAAAGAAGTGAAGTTGATTGGAAAGACTTTGAAGCTGACCTTTGAAGAACTAACCACTGCCTATTTATGTACTTGGGCAATAAATGAGTGGTAATATAACTTAAGTCAAAGTAAGACATATTGGTATGGGATCAGTTTACAATTATTGCGGGGGAAGGATTTCACTAATACTTTCATCTTCATGCTCAGAGGGGCCATACTAGGTAGTCTTTGCTGTTTTGGCCATTGTTAGAGAGGACATTTTCCTTTCGCTTTTTCTCTCTCACATCTCCACAAGGTTATACAGTGTTCAGCAGGTCCATGGAGGCCTTAAAATGGTTTTTATTTGAAAATTATTCCTAAAAATTCCTAAATTCATTCAGTTTGCTCAAAGATAAAGTTTTCTATTTTAAGATAATTTGGAATTTGTTTTGCAAATGGTGAATGGTGTGAGTTAGAAGTAAATTCTGAAAGGAAAAGCAATTGAGAAAGATACTTGAGTTAATTGTGATTGTCCCTGGGGTGTGAGATGTTGAAAAAGAGAAGAGTAAGGGACAGTAAGGGAGAGAGAAGAGAAAAAATAACACAGGCTGGTGGGTACCACAAAGCCATACTTTGCACTACATAATTAAAACAAGAACAAACAGGAAGATAAGGTCTGTGGGTCTTGCTTTGGTCTGTGGCTTAAAGAAGGAAAGAGGCTGGAGTAGAAGAAAAAAACAATGATTTTAAGCATATCGGACTCCTTATTTTCAAATTTGAAAATATGAATATGCTATTTTAAACTACTCTTCATACTGAGTGAAGTCAAAACAGAAACTTACCTGTATTCTCTATTCACTTTCTCAGTGTCCCGAATGATAGTTTTGTTTCTCTGAAATTATACTATTCTTCTCTAATTTGTCTGACAATAGACATATTTTATAGCATATTTTTAACCATTCCATCACTAGGGAATTCTACCAATATGTAATTTGAAAGCAAAGCAATTATATCACTTTGCCTGTGACATATTATACCTTTCTCTTCTTTGTCTAATTTTCTATTTCTCCCTCCCTCTCCTGCTCTCTTTCCCTCCCTCTCCCTCTATCTCTCTGATCTCTATGTCTTAATTTTACAGTGAAAAGAAAATCATTTATGTGACATTAGAGCCAAAACAGGTCTCTTGCAAGAGGTCTTCCCATTGCAAGAGGATGCAAAGGGTAAAGAACAGGGCTAGCAATCTCCCATTATATTATGTGAGTGTAACTCTTCACAGAGTTTCCTTTCTTTCACTAGCAGCAAACATGACCAGAATTGTAGAGACTTGTACATTTAGAGACCATCTCTAAAAAGAGTCACGCTTTTATTGGTTTAGCTGAAAAGATACCACATTAGATTCTTTAGTGGTAATTCCCTAAGACAAAGAGAGGAAATTCCACTTTTTAAACACTGAAAATAGCTCCAGGATGAACCTATTTTAGAAAATTATGGTTGTTTTAAAGCATTGGAGGTTTTTGTTATTGTTGTTTGTTTGTTTTTTGCCTTACCACACAGCTTGCAGAATCTTAGTTCCCAGACCAGGGATTGAACCCAGTCCCTTGGCAGTGAAAGCCTAGATTCCTAACCACTGGGCCGTCAGGGAATTCCCTGAAGTTTTATTTTTTTAATCATCCATTGTTTAAATCTAACCTCTGGAATTATTGTAGAGAAAATTTCTATAGTCTGTTACACATGGTGATGGTACACCCCACCAGATGTCCTCATGGCCAAATGTTTTCAATAGCAATTGCAGGAGGCAGGGGTATATAGATTACCACTGGGCAATCTCTCAGTCATCTTGTGTGTAACTCATGATTTGTTAAAATAAATTGGATGTTTTACTGGGTACCAATTGTTTTAAAGCATTGAAATAAAATTGTGCAAATGTATACTGTGTCTAAATATACACACTTTCAACCATTTTAGTCTTTGGGTTAAAAATACCTGATGTCCCAAAATAATTTCACGTCTCAGATATTTTACATTTTGAATTCATCTCTAATGAAATATAATGAACAATTTCCTCCATGCTGCCTTACATAAACAAACTCTATTGATTATTTCATTGGAAACAGTGCAGCCAGCTCTAACCCCCTGCAGAATTTTTCTTTTTTTTGGTGGGGAGGGGAAAGTGAGGACAGTTTTCACTGGAACAAAATGAACCATTGAGTTGTGAATCTGAACAGTGCTTCTTGTGCAGACACTACGATGAATGTTCTAACAGAACCAGGGCTAGACTTCCAAGACAATATACCCACCAGCAAGTTCAAAGTCACAGTGTCACTTTCAGAGTTAAAATGAGATACATGGATACACAGGGGTAACTCATAATTTGACATTTGTTCAAACTGATATTCTTTGAATACAAACATGTATTAGCAGATGGGTGGAACACTGAGAGGGCAAGAGCAGTATTGGTTCAGAAATCAGCGTCTTCTCAAATGTTTAGAGTCACTTAGCTTGCATTCCCCACTCAAGGAACAAAGTCTCTTTAGCAGGCATTTTAGAAGAAAAGAAATGTTCCTTAGAGGGACCCCTCTTTACAAAGCATTTTAGAGGCTATCAAGTGGTCATTTCCTCCTTAAACCAGTCTTCTGGAGGTCATGCTTCCTATCATTTCTGGTTCATGAACATTCTTTCATGAATATTATTTATCACCTACTTCATTTCAGGCACCTGTTTGTCTGGGGCTACAGGAGTTAACAAGGGGCATATCATTGGCATTTCTTCCAGTCATCTGCAGTTCCCTCTGTAAGGAGTTCTGGAAGATGCCATTTGCTACAGCTCCAAGCATTTTCAGTCACGTTGCAGTGGCCTCGTGACATTTTAGTGCCAGGTGCTAGTTCTGCTGGTTTATTCCTTCTTCTGTCTCTGAACATACTAAGTCCCCATGGACAGAAAGAACTTGACCTTCAGAAGGCCATTCACATATTTCCTCCCTGCCAATCTAATTTGAAATGAGCTCAAACTTTAAGATTGGCAGCCCTTTTTTCTGGTCCTCTTTCTAGTGTGTCATCTTGGGGTTTTTTTAAGACACAAAACTTAATAGAAATTTTGTTTGTAGTTCTTATGGTCTCAGTATGAACTGAGCTAGAACACACTGCACCACCCAGAAGCAGCCCAGTTCTGGGGGCTGGGAAAAGGGGGCAGTCAGAGTGCACGTCCTAGGAGACCCATTCTTCCTTAGTGCTTGGGGGTTGGGGATGTCACCTTCTTCCTCTTCCCTCCTCTGGGATCCAGGAGGGAGAGCAGATGGAATCTTAGGCTTGGGGCTTCTCTTCCACACCACACACCACTCTGAGTCCCCATGTTGGAGGAGAACTAAGGCATCTCAGGAAAGAAGGCAACAGAGGAAGGCAAAGATGTCAATCAAGAAAGATGAAGGCCAGAGGTGAGGGCTGAAGGACAATCAGAGGCAAAACACCCATTACAAGAAAAAAGCAGGGGACAAACAACGTAGAAATGATCCACAATTCCTGTGTTTTACTAACAACTTGAAGCTGGCCTAGTAAAGCTCCATGATATCAGATGGCAAGGAAGGCACCCAGGGTTCAGGAAGGCTTGAGATCTGAGCTTCTCTTGACTGTGTGGTCAGGCTGTGTGGGGCATGAGGGTTTGCAGACTTGTACTGCATCTTCCCTTCCCAGAAGGCATGAAAAGACAGGTGGGATTTTCTGTGGCCCCTGTTGAACTCACCTCTGGTCAGCTGCTCCTTTGATAACATCAGTATTACTGGGGAAAGATTTGCAATAGGTTTATAGATTTAAAATCTGTCACTTCAGTGAAACTCAGGAACAGTAAAACAAACATCAATAAACAAAAACTGGAAGCCTGTTCCGCCCTTCTATTTTGAAGAGTTCAGAGCAGATAGACAGTGGTCTGCATAGCAGGTGTTTCAGAGGTGGTAGAAATGCTATTTACTGAATCATATTGTTTCTTTTATAGATTATAATACCGCCAGACACTTTTTTTTTTTTTTTTGCTGAGAATGAACCAATTTTGGAGCTTTCTCAAGCAGTCCTTTAGCACAAAAATGCATTGTTTTATGTTTTGTTGTTTCAAGAACTAGTTTCCATGCACGATTTTAACCTTAAAGCAAAGGTTAATTTACTCCATTTAGATCATGTACTAATAGTAGCTATTTTTGATTACCTTGACTTAATGGCAGAATCATAAAACAAGTTTTAAAATCTGAAACGTAAAAAAAATTTTCATTCTATAAAGGGAGGCTTTTTTTTTCACATTTGTTTATCTGTACTTCTTGGCTGATTTGAAGAGAACAAAAGTGCAGCACACTTATAAACTAGCAAAAGTGGACTTTCTTTCTTCTTGAGAAAGTAAATCAAAGGTATTCTTAGGCCCGAGGGAAATGTGTTCTGTATAAATTTTTAGCTAAAGCATACCTCAGTGATTGGCCATTTATAAAAAATGCAATAAGACATGAATATTAGAACTGAGTCATCTACTCATGTCTTCCCTCCTGACTTGCACTCATTGTCTCTCGCGATACCCCTATTCTTCCTCTCTTCCCTGACTCCAACAAAATGGACTTTTTCCCCCTGATTTCACATTCATCACTACATTTACTTTGAACTAAAAGGTTAAATACAGAGGTGAAGATTTAAAGGCTGGGCTGGGCCACAGCATTGGGAATATAAATTATCAACCACATGACAACTGTTAACAAGTTTCAAAGACATCGTGTCTGTTTAACAGCTAGGTAGCTAACTATACTTATCTAGACATGCCTGGGGTTTTTATTCTTTGTTGTATATAAACAGGGATGGGGACTGGGGAAGAGAAGTATTTTCAATATGGCAATTATTCTTCAATCCTTTCATTGTTCTTCCATATGCTGTGATGTTCTGCCTCCTAAATTCTGGAAACAACTATAAAGATTTGATAGGAATGCCTTTCATGCAAACAGATGGAGTTACTGAAAGAATAAATAAAGATAGTCAGTGAAAGTTTCATGCAGAAGCAGCATACCTTCTTGAGATAACCAGGATGGGCTGATGAATATTATTAACACCACAAATTACAAAATCTTGTAAAAACATCAATATTATATTCTGCTTTAAGATAAGAAAAATCTATTATAATCCCGTGGAGTTTAAGGGGTGTAGTTAGTGAATTCTAAAAGTTTAAGAAAGTATACCTATGAAACTGACACATGACCTCTGAAAATAAGGCAGCCAAATGATCCCAGTATCCTTCTGGCTCCATGGCATAAATACTGAAATGTAGTGTAGCTGGTAGAAAAGCTTCTATGCTCACCAAATATTGTCTCATATTCACAGATGAACAGAAGTTCCTGCACCCCAGAGACTGTTGGACCAATAAGTCAGACCTATACTATGGGCAGATTGCATTAGGTTGGTGTGTGTGTGTGTGTATGTGTGTGTGTGTGTGTGTGTGTGTGTGTGTGTCTGTGTGCATGCACACATGCAATATTATTGACTCAAATTGTTTAATTAAATTTAAACCATTCCATACACTCACCACAGTGCCATATTCCCAGTATGTTAAGAGAAAGTAAACACCAATTAAGGTTGATGAGATGGATGGATACCAAGAAATGATTGACTGCTTCCATGATGTGGAAAATGGTGTAATCAATGCATTGATATCTCTGCAAATAGATATATGGAAAAAAACAAATACTTCTGTGAACATCCATGCCTAAGAGCTCAAGTTAGAATCAGGATATTGTATAAATGCCAAATGGTATGTAGTTCATTTTCAAATTTTACCATGAAAGTAAAATATCTGAAATTCACAACTGTCTTCTAAAACTACATAGGCATATAAGAAATGAAAGATTTTGTCATTTTGTAATTATTATGCTACTGAATGTTAACAAATGAATGATATAAACAAGATGTACTTTTTCAATAGTTTTTGTCCCAGCCTGATAAATTTGTATGCTTGCCTCTCCGTAGTGTGAGGGAAGGAAATGTTCAAATATTTCAAAGCATAGAAAACTCACATCAAATAAATAATGAAGAGAAGATATTAAGATTGTGAATTAAAAGTACAAGAAATATACTTTATGAAAGGAGAATATTTCTTGGATTGCCTGAGCATATGTGGGTAGGACCTCATTTTCATGGTTACTCCATACTATGTAAAACAGCAGGTTTTAAAGACAATGTAACTGCATTGATCTGTTTCCATAGATACATGTAATTGCCATGTAGTATTTTTTTATTGAAGTATAGTTGAGTTACAATATTGTGTTACTTTTAGGTGTACAACGCAGTGATATATATATCACTGATATATATATATATATATATATTTTTTCAGATTCTTTTCCCTTATAGGGTATTACAAAATAATGAGTAGAGTTCCTTGTGCTATACAATAGGTCCTTGTTGGTTATCTCTTTTATATAGGGAGTGTGTATTTTAGAAAACCCTTCATATGTAATTGTCTATGAACTGACAAACAATCACATAATGGGAGAATTTTAATACATATATTTATTTTACATAACATTCCTAGATTAAAAAAGAATATGGGCACTGGAGTGATATGTTTGTAATGTTCACTTGTGATCCTATGAAGATTTTTGTGTATTTAACAGGGTATAAATGCGAGTTATGTTAACACACCACAAAGAAATCATGGCAACGTGCATCTGTATTTAAGGAAGGACTCCCAAAATTTGCACCTGTAAATATCCGTTGGCAAGAAATATGGAGGATGGAATGTCCTGTAATTATCAATTAAGTCCATCTTGTTTAGTGTATCATTTAAAGCTTGTGTTTCCTTATTTATTTTCATCTTGGATGATCTCTCCATTTGTGAAAGTGGGATGTTAAAGTCCCCTACTATGATTGTGTTATTGTCTATTTCCCCTTTTGTGGCTGTTAGTATTTGCCTTATGTATTGAGGGGATCATGGAACATTCTCCAAGATAGATCATATCTTGCGTCACAAATCAAGCCTTGGTAAATTTAAGAAAATTGAAATCATATCAAGTATCTTTTCCAACTACAATGCTATGAGACTAGATACCAATTACAGGAAAAAATCTGTAAGAAATACAAACACATGGAGGTTAAACAACACATTACTTAATAACCAAGAGATCACTGAAGAAATCAAAGAGGAAATCAAAGAATACCTAGAAACAAATGACAATGAAAACACGGTGACACAAAACCTATGTGATGCAGCAATAGCAGTTCTAAGAAGGAAGTTCATAGCAATACAATCCTACCTCAAGAAACAAGAAACATCTCAAATAAACAACCTAAACTTACACCTAAAGTAATTAGAGAAAGAAACAAAAAACCCCAAAGGTAGCAGAAGGAAACAAATCATAAAGTTCAGATCAGAAATAAATGAAAAAGGAATGAAGGAAACAATAGCAAAGATCAATAAAGCTAAAAGCTGGTTCTTTGAGAAGATAAACAAAATTGATAAACCATTAGCCAGACTCATCAAGAAAAAAACGGAGAAGACTCAAATCAATAGAATTAGAAATGAAAAAGGAGAAGTAACAACTGACACTGCAGAAATACAAAAGATCATGAGAGATTACTACAAGCAACTCTATGCCAATAAAATGGATAATCTGGAAGAAATGGACAAATTCTTAGAAATGTACAACCTTCTAAGACTGAACCAGGAAGAAATAGAAAATATGAACAGACCAATCATAAGCACTGAAACTGAAACTGGGATGAAAAATCTTCCAACAAAGTAAAGCCCTGGACCAGATGGCTTCACAGGTGAATTCTATCAAACATTTAGAGAAGAGCTAACACCTATCCTTCTCAAACTCTTTGAAAATAAAGCAGAGGGAGGAACACTCCCAAACTCATTCTACGAGGTCACCATCACTCGGATACCAAAACCAGACAAAGATGTCACAAAACTACAGGGCAATATCACTGATGAACATAGATGCAAAACTCCTCAACAAAATACTAGCAAACAGAATCCAACAGCACATTAAAAGGATCATACACTATGATCAAGTGGGGTTTACCCCAGGAATGCAAGGATTCTTCAATATACGCAAATAAATCAATGTGACAAACCATATTAACAAACTGAAGGAGAAAAACCATATGATCATCTCAATAGATGCAGAGAAAGCTTTTGACAAAATTCAATACCCATTTATGATAAAAACCCTCCAGAAAGTAGGCCTAGAGGAAACTTTCCTCAACATAATAAAGGCCATATATGACAAACCCACAGCCAATATCATCCTCAATGGTGAAAAACTGAAACCATTTCCACTAAGATCAGGAACAAGACAAGTTTGCCCACTCTCACCACTCTTATTCAACATAGTATTGGAAATTTTAGCCACAACAATCAGAGAAGAAAAAGAAATAAAAGGAATCCAAATCAGAAAAGAAGAAGTAAAGCTATCACTCTTTGCAGATGACATGATACTATACATAGAGAATCCTAAAGATGCTACCAGAAAACTACTAGAACTAATCAATGAATCTGGTAAAGTAGCAGGATACAAAATTTATACACAGAAATCTCTTGCATTCCTATACACTAATGTTGAAAAATCTGACAGTGAAATTAAGGAAACACTGCCATTTACCATTGCAACCAAAAGAATAAAATATCTAAGAATAAACCTACCTATGGAGACAAAAGACCTGCATGCAGAAAATTATAAAACACTGATGAAAGAAATTAAAGATGATACAAATAGATGGAGAGATATACCATGTTCTTGGATTGGAAGAATCAACATTGTGAAAATGACTCTACTACCCAAAGCAATCTAAAGATTCAATGCAATCCCTATCAAACTACCACTGGCATTTTTCACAGAACTAGAACAAAAATTTCAAAATTTGTTTGGAAACACAAAACACCCCAAATAGCCAAAGCAATCTTGAGAAAGAAAAACGAAGCTGGAGGAATCAGGCTCCCTGACTTCACACTATACTACAAAGCTACAGTAATCAAGACAGTATAGTACTGGCACAAAAACAGAAATATAGATCAGTGGAACAGGATAGAAAGCCCAGAGATAAACCCACGCACATGTGGTCACCTTATCTTTGATAAAGGAGGCAAGAATATACAGTGGAGAAAAGACAGCCTCTTCAATAAGTGGTGCTGGGAAAACTGGACAACTACATGTAAAAGAATGAAATTAGAATACTCCCTAACACCATACACAAAAATAAACTCAAAATGGATTAAAGACCTAAAGGTAAGGCCAGACACCATCAAACTCTTAGAGGAAAACATAGGCAGAACACTCTATGACATAAATCACAGCAAGATCCTTTTCGACCCACCTCCTAGAGAAATGTAAATAAAAACAAAAATAAACAAATGCGACCTAATGAAACTTAAAAGCTTTTGCACAGCAAAGAAAATCATAAACAAGATGAAAAGACAACCCTCAGAATGGGAGAAAATATTTGCAAATGAAGCAACTGACAAAGGATTAGTCTCCAAAACATACAAGCAACTTATGCAGCTCAATATCAAAAAAACAAACAACTCAATCCAAAAGTGGGCAGAAGACCTAAATAGACATTTCTCCAAAGAAGATATACAGATTTCCAACAAACACATGAAAGAATGCTCAACATCATTAATCATTAGAGAAATGTAAATGAAAACTACAACGAGATATCATCTGACACCAGTCAGAATGGCCATCATCAAAAAATCTACAAACAATAAATGCTGGAGAGGGTGTGGAGAAAATGGAACCCTCTTTCACTGTTGGTGAGAAAGTAAATTGATACAGCCACTATGGAGAACAGTATAGAGGTTCCTTAAAAAACTAAAAATAGAACTACCATACAGCCCAGAAATCCCACTACTGGGCATATACCCTGAGAAAACCATAATTCAAAAAGTCATGTACCAAAATGTTCATTGCAGCTCTATTTACAATAGCCAGGACATGGAAGCAACTTAAGTGTGCATCAACAGATAAATGGATAAAGAAGATATTACACAGATATACAGTGGAATATTAGCCATAAAAAGGAATGAAACTGAGTTTTTGTAGTGATGTTGATGGACCTAGAGACTGTCATACAGAGTGAAGTAAGTCAGAAAGAGATAAACAAATACCGTATTCTAACACACATATATGGAATATTAAAAAAGAAAAGAAAAGAAAAGAAAATGGTCAGAAGAACTTAGGGGCAAGATGGGAATAAAGATGCAGACCTACTAGAGAATGGACTTGAGGATATGGGGAGGGGGAAGGGTAAGCTGGGACAAAGTGAGAGAGTGGCATGGACATATATACACTACCAAATGTAAAATAGGTAGCTAGTGGGAAGCAGCTGCATAGCACAGGGAGATCTGCTTGGTGCTTTGTTACCACCTGGAAGGGTGGGATGGGGAGGGTGGGAGGGAGGGAGGTGCAGGAGGGAGGAGATATGGGGATGTGTGTTTATGTATGGCTGATTTGCTTTGTTGTAGAGCAGAAACTGACACACCATTGTAAAGCAATTATACTCTAATAAAGATGTTTAAAAAAAAAAAAGAAACATGGAAGAATGAAGGAACGAGTCTTGTTTACAATTAGATATCTTCATAATTCCATAATCATTTATTCCACAATCTAGATGGCTGCAGAAAGAACCATTTCCTGAATGGCACACAGTGTGTGAGTGTGAGAAGCCCCTGGGTTAGCGATACTGGAAGTTCAGATCACACAGCCCATTTACCTGCTTTTTCACTGTTTTCCCTTCAGCTGTGTGAGCTATTTTATTTTGATGTTTTAAATACCAGGCTCCTTAAGATAAAATGTGACTGGGTCTTTTGGGGTGCTTCCTGGCATGGATCCTTTTTGCAAAATGGATGTGTGTTAATAATAGATGCTATCAATATTATAAAGCTACAACTGGGCTCCTACCTTTAGTGACAGTTTAGGAAGAATTACTGACCTCCATTTTGGTAGCCTCCCAAGCTGAGTACTGGCCAACCTAGAGGGGCAAGTGGAAAGAAAAACTATTAAATAGAGCCTGAAACTATTGCTATATAAGACCAAGTTGCTGCTGCTATCCAAGTCAGCTTTTAAAACTAAATAGAAGCAATATATTTTTAGTCTTTTCATTTGCTTCTGCCTGGTAGTTGCGTGAACATTCTCCTGTTTGAACCACAGAATAATCTCCTCATACCTCACTGGGATGTCTGGTAATATTTATAATTTAGAACATCATATTAAGAATAACGGCCTGCTGACATTGTTCTCGTAACACCCATTGCCATACTTTCTGAAATATAAGTCCTAGAGAACCAGCTGCTGGAGACAGTGTCCAGGACTTCTTTTGTGAAGATGACAGATTGCTCTAATACATAACTGACATGCAGTGTAATTTCTAAAAAAAAAAAATCTAATCTCATGCTGCATGTGAAAGGCATATACAGGACTTCCCCAAAGGGCAAACAAAAAAAATTTCAAAGAGGGAAAAAAAGAAAATCTTATGAAACATTTTTCACAGCATTTTTCTGAAGCCACAGCAAGGAGAAAAAGTTATCATCCTGTCATGAAAAATAGATCTAAAACAAGCAGTGGCTGTAGAAGATTGTGAAAATGTGATGGAGGCATCCGAAGAGACTAGGGCAACACTTTTGGAATAGTAAGCAGATGGGTTAGACAAATTAGACAATAGTTAACGTCTAATTGAAGACTGCTCAGAAAAGCCATCACTGGCTTGCCTCCAAATTGCACTGCCCCTTTTTACAGAGCACGCACTCACTCATTAGTCTGGGCTGAGCAGCCCTGACACTCAGATAACTTGACTTCGCCCCTCTCAACTTTGAGAGTCACCCTAAGGTTACTAATACCAGATAGGATTAAGGAGGATAGGGTATCCACATCTCACTGTCTCTTCTCCCTCTTGACACAATAGGTTAACACTAGAAGATTTTATGACCTCACTTTTCATTTGGAAAGAGGTGGACTATTTGTAGCTGTATGAAAACACAGTGTTGCTTTTCTATTATAAATACGACATAGGCAAATGTTTAAAATAGGTATATGGATCAGCCTTAAATGGATATTTTAAATGCAGCCACTGAGGGGAAAGTGTCTGTATCTGTAATATTGCTTCGATGCAAATTTCCAAATGTTTCTCAAGGACAATTTTGGGTCAACAAACATAAGAGGAAGATAGCAGAGAGTGTAAGAACCAGGCATAACAGGCAAGAACTATGCAAATCTACCCCCACTCAGGGATCTGCTGGATCTCTGAAACCCAAACTTGAACTTTAAAATCTATTTATTTCCCATAGCCTCATGGACTGACACCAGAGACTGGTGACGTCACATATATTACCAACAACTGATGGAACTGTGGGAGGATAGAAATGGAAGCCACAGACCTCTCAACCTCTTCAACCACAAGGCTTGCAATCTGTTGAGGGTTGAGCTTGTATCTTTCCAGCTGTCTCCTTGAAATGAAATTATTTTCATCAGAAAGTAGAAATGTTCAGTGTTTGCAAGGAGTACAAGGTGACTTGTGGGAAGTGTTTTTCTTTAAAAAGAAATTTAATCTAACAAAAAAAAGATAGGTGGATCAGAGGACTTTGATAACAATGACAATAAAGAGGTTAGGAAGCCTCTTCTAAATACTAAAAAAGTTATGAAAGGCATGACATTTCCCTCCAAACTAGACCCCAAGTTTACTTTTGATTCCCTCCTTCTGGTGTGGTCTCTCATTAACAGAGGAGAAGCCAACTGTGAAGCCCCAGAGCTAAGTTTCGTTTGGCACCTTAATTCAATGCAGATGTATATTGAGCCAATGTGCCTGGCGGCGTGGAGGAGATGGAGGAGAGGCAGCCACAAAAGGGCAGGAAAATAGACAAGAAAGAAGGGGCATGATTAGCAACCTCATGGATAGATAGACCTCCGGCCAGACGTAGTGGAGTCCTCTTCACGTCCAGGTGTGTCAGCTCCCTTCTTGACCAAGCCTGTACCTGGAACTGTTGATCTGGGTTCATCTTTAGATTCCTGTTCACCTCAGAAGCAAGTTCCATCATGAACAGCAGGCTGTGAGATACAAGAGAACTAAAAATCCTGCTCATCCATAAACCTGACAAGCAGTATTGCAATATTTAAGACATTCACAGCTACTTTTTCCCAAAATAATAATATCAAAAAGGAAACAGTTTTCACATTTCACAGACACGAAGTTTAGATGACCCCTTTGGGAAAATCCATATTGTAACGATGCCAATTCTTGCCAAATCAGTTTGTATCTTCAAAATGCAATCCCCAAACAAAATCCGTGTGGAATTTGTTTCATAACTTTGAAGAAATGATTCAAAAATACATTTAAAAAAAATAAACAGTGGGGAACTGTCCAAAATAATGAAAAAGAAGAATTAAATGCTGAAACAAGTAGGCTTATTCTATTCGAAGAGCCAATAACTAAAAAACAGTGTGATATTGGCATAAGAATCAAGGGAACAGAACAGATAACCCTAAAACAGATCCTGGAATTCAAGAGTCAGAAAATACCACAAACTACTGGTGTTGGTTAATTGGTCATTGGGGGCAAAATAAATTGTGTTTTTACTTTTCATCAGATAGATAGATAGACACAATCTGAACTATATTACAAGAATTAAGTGTTACAAATAAATCTTTAAAAATTATAAGAAAGTACTGGTGAATGCTAAAGTAATCTCAGGATATGAGAAAAAATTTAAAGCACAAAAGCAATTGAAGAGTTTGCCTCTTGGAACTAGATAGCTGAGCATTACATGTTATTTGTTGTCATAAAAATAAAAATCACTATGAGAATTTGAATAACCAAGTGAAAATGTGTAGCATGCTAAGAATTATCAACTAGCCATAACATAGAGGTGAAAAGACTGACCACATGCCTGACCCAAAGGCTGTATATACAACTGGTCTGTGACTGTCATGTTATGAAACTAGCCAAATTTGAAACACAAATGAGAAGCTCTGATTTTTAGTTAGTGATTTTCTCAGAGTCATGGAGATCACCAGTTGTAGGACCCATACTCTACAGTAAAAGTAGATACCTAAGGGAAGCAGAGATTAAAAGCAGGGCTGAATTCCGTGGTTATTAATTGTTCACCAAGCATTTCTGAATAATATCCTGAAGTCATTGATAACTGAGTCCAGGATCCAGCTTAGTAAATTATTCAAAGTTTCCTACTGACTTACAAGGTTTTAGTTTGGCAGGAAAGAGGTCCAGACTTTATAATCTGATGTTTAAATATCTGTTAAACCTATAGGTTTAACACATATTTAGCACTTGAATAACTTTTATTTAAAAAATATCCTATATGTCAAGTTACTGCCTACCTTGTACAAGCCTAAAATTTGCATCAGTTTGAACTTGATTTATAAAATGCAACACACAGAGAAATGATGACACTTACCAAGCTTCCTCTCCTCAGAAAAATAGAAGGAAGGAAGGAAGGAAGTGAGGGAGGGAGGAAGAAAGAAAAAAGAAAAAGAAAGAAAAGAAAGGAAAGGTATTATTATAATAATGATTCTTAGGATTATTATTATAAAACTCAAGCATCTAATTCCAAACCTGGCACATTATAAATGCTCAGTGATAGCTGTCCTTCTTATTAATGAAACAACAGACATTTATGAAGTCTCACCTTTCAGCCATCAGTATCTATCACCGATCTAGTCAACTTGGGGAAGCCTATATAATGTCAAAGGGACTCTGCATTCACAGTTCTCATTACAGTCTTAGTTTATGAAATATAAAACATGACATGAAAAATTGATTCAGCAGAATAAAATAAAATAAAAATTCAACCTAAGAAAAGTATATGCCATTGGATGTTCTGAAGAAAATAACAAACAACACCTCTTGGATTGTTGTGACTATTTAGAAATATGCACAAAGCTATGACATGTGACTGAGGGAAGGTGGGAGAAAGCTATTCCTATTGAGGAGAAAGGCCTGAGAAATGTGAGAGAGGGGTGGTGAGTTCCCCAGGGAGAGACAGCCAGTGAATGGGTCAATCCGGCTGAAAAACAGAAGTGGGAAGCAAGGGAGAGAAGTGAGGAGAGGGAAAGAGCTTGGATGCCCGTCAAGCTTTTTGTCATTCATCCCAGTGAAACTGGGCAGGCTCTGCGGGTGAGCATGGAGGGGAGGCCCGGGTGCAGGTGGGATGATGAGGATTTCCTTAGCTGCCCCGTCCCCAAATTTCCCTCAGCATTTTATGTGTTGTTTTTATTAAATATAAAATAGATGACTAATAAGAACCTACTGTATAGCACAGGGAACACTACTCAATACTCTGTAATGACCTATATGGGAAAAGGATCTAAAAAGAGTGGATATATGTATATGTATAACTGATTCACTTTGCTGTGCACCTGAAACTAACACAATATTGTAAAGCAACTATACTCCAACAAAATTTTTTAAAATATTGAAAATACAAATAAGAAAATACAATTGAAACTATCAGCATTTTAATCAACCAGGCAAATCCTTCTCTGCTTATATGTTAAAGATCTCGAACAATGACTTTTTCCAGTAGCCTAAGTATATGGATATGCTCTGTTCCCTGGAACATTATTCTCTTCTATCTCAAATGCATCTTTCTCTTCCTGTTCAGTGTATTTACTAAGATTTTATAAATATTTCCTTCCTGTGTTCATCTATTTACTTTATAATTTGCTTTTCCCCCCAAATCATTCTTTATCCTAAATTCTAAGTCTTAAAAATTTTAGTGTTATTTTTCTTTATCAAGTACACTTGCCTTTTTCTTCTTGCCCCTCTCTTCCCATAGCCTCTTTTACATAGCTTTATGTTCCTAAATGAGATTTTATATGCATATAAAATATATATTTCTTATTTTTTCAGATTTCTTTTGTATTTGGATCACTGCCAACCCTACAGGCCCCATTTTATACTTCAGTGAATTAATTCGGGGATGAAATAGTTCTTGGTGTTTTATGTTTTATGTCTAATTCAAGTTCACTATTGACAGAAGTATAAAAACCTTACCTTTTCCTCTAAAAAGCAGTGGTGGGTAAGGCAAACCATGTTTAGGAACCAGGGCAGCAGTGAACCAGAGGGCAGTGGTACTGTTATTTTCTGGAGGTCAGCTCTGGGGTAAGTTCCCTGGATCTTGCTGTTGCATTTCCTCCTCTGCTCTCCATCACCTCCTGGTACTTGCTGACCTTAAATGTCCCCCTTGATCCATGTTTTATGATATCCCTTCTCAGTCACCCCACACTGCTTCAAACCTTAATTCCTGTCAAGCAAAGAATTCATTTTCCACAATTTTTCTCTTTATCGAGGCCAATAATTCAGACAATTCTTAAAGGTGTAAAGGAAAGAATATCCTATGGATGAGAAATAATTTTAGAGAATTAACCCAGCCTCTCTGCCACTCGACAGCAGGAATAGTTTCCAGATCCACTTTATTTCTATAGTCATGGAAGATACGGTACACACACACATGCACACACACACACACACACACACACACACACACACACACACACACACCATGGAATGGAATGGAATATTACTCAGCCATAAAAAGAATGAAATAATGTCATTTGCAACAACATGGATGGACCTGGAGATTTTCATATTAAGTGAAGTAAACCAGACAAAGAAAGACAAATATCACATGATATCACTTATATGTAGAATCTTAAAAAAGAATGATACAAATGAACTTATTCACAAAACAGAAACAGACTCACAGACATAGAAAACAAACTTATGGTTACCAAAACGGAAAGGGTGGGAGGAATAAATTAGGAGTTTGGGATTAACAGATGCACACCACTATATATAAAATAGATAAGCAACAAGGACCGTATAGTACAGGGAACTATACTCAATATCTTGTAACAACCTGTAATGGAAAAGAATCTGAAAAAGAATATATATATATATATATAACTGAATCACTTTGAGATACACCTGAAACTAACACAACATTGTAAATTAACTTCAATTAAAAAAATGTTTTCATAAGAACAGCCAATGTGGCTGTAAGTCAGTCTTTAGTGTAAGAGCTGGTGTGAAGTATACATAGGTACTTGAAAGAGTCAAGTTTGAAATACTAGTGACTCAAGTGTTGCCTCCATTCTACAATCCCAAATAGAGTTCTCATCTTAAACTTTCATTTTCCTTGCACTAAATAGAAAATACTCATCTCAGTCTGTCAAAGGTGCACAATGTCTGAACCATGCTGAATGAAGAATGCGAGTGTGCACCTGACCAGGTATATGCCACATGTGTAGAAGAGTGGGTGGAAAGAACCAGCATTCTTATTTCTGTAATTGTGGTTTACCATAAACATGAAGCTACACAAGTCCTACGTGCACAGAATCCTGCTTTGTTGAGTAGATCAGACTTGGGCAGAAAGACACATGTGTGTGTACAAGTCAGTAAGATAGGTTAACCAGTTTTCAATATACATTCCTTTAAATAATTTGTAATTTAATATCTCCCTATCTTACACCAAGAATTTCTTAATTTTCTTACAGCATTGAAACAAATTGTTTTGTCTTTGTCCTGTTGTGTAAACAGAAGCCACATCACTAATTATAAATTTATATAGATAGAGATAAAAATTTCCACCATGCCCAGTGGAAGAATGTCTCATCTTCAACAACACAGAAAGGTTAAGACCAGAATTATGTCACATGCACAGTTATTAATCCAGGTTGGCAGTTTAGAAAGACAGTGTGGTCTGACTGGTAGAACACCAGATGGTAGGGCATAGGACCTGGTTCTATTCCCAGTTGTATCACTGTTAGTGATTTGGCAAGGCATTTCTCTCTGTGTCTGTTTTCTTATGTCAAAGTGCTCATAATCCCTACTCTCACATTCCTTGCCATGAAAGCCTGTGCAGAAAGCAGGTATGGGCTCTCAAAACTATATTTATAAATGTAGAGGTGTTTAGTGTTTTTATCTGAAGCTACCACTCACTCTCTTTGAGCTCCAAATGCTTCCTTACCGCAACAGGTGGGTAGCTAATTCACTTGCCGTTATTGACAAGCTTGGTCATAGTAACAATGGTGCAGGATCTGACGGATCTAATTAGATCTGCAGGATCTAATCTTCGGATCTGACGCCTTCATTTACTTTTCACTGTTTCTCTACTGTCTTCCTAACTCAATTTTTTTCTTACAGTATCCACTTGCAACAGTCCAACCAGGGGAAGGAAGGTATCTTTATCTTGCATTCAACACTACACTTATTAGGTTTTGCTACGACTGTGGCATTGTTGTGGGTACAACAGGTGATACAGAGGAAGTCTAATATATATTTCTGTGAGGAAGCATAGAGTCAAATTTGGGAGGTAGAGTTAACACACATGAAATATTGAGATTAATGAGCTGAGATCAAATATAAAATATAAGAGGAGTTCATAGAAACAAAAATTTGATATGGGCTAAATAAAAAGAAGGCTCCATGGAGTATATGGAATTTGATGTGGTCAAAGTTAGTAGGATTTGGATCAGACAAGAGCAGAGTGGAGGGCCATTCTGGAAAGGGTAATAGCAGCAGAAGTAAATTCAGGAAGACAGGAATGGAGCCAATAGTATGATTGTAGTCAAGATTCAATATTAAGGATTGGAGGGAAACAGGTTGTATATGGATACTACAGCTTCACTACAGAGTGCCTAGTTAGATGTGGATAATAATATATTTATAGGCTCTAAGACAATATGAAGCTTTGGAAGCTTTCAAAAAGAATGTCCTCGTAAAAGGATGGACTAAGGCACATTAGCCGTAAAATAAATATTATGCAGGGTGGCCTTGGGAAAGCTTGAATGTAAGGAGACCAAGGGCAAGGGATATGAAGAAGAAAGAGCATAATTAGGGGACATATTTTTTTTAAAGAAATGAACCTATGATCAAGAGCTGTTTCAGTAGAATGTGGGTGCTAAAAAAGAAAGAATGGACATAAATGTCATAGATTTCCAAAGCAGGAAGAATAGTCTTTCCACATTAGGGTGATGATATTTTAGATGACAGTGTGAGGAATTGAGTGACCATAGGCACATGGAAAACCCAATTCATAAATTTGATGAGAAAATGTGACCACTGGCATATTCAGAGAGGAGAAGTCCAAGGAAGTGTTCATGTGAGGAAGATGTTGTGTGATGGTCCACAGAGGAGTCACACAAGTATGCAGCCATCAGCATAAAGTAGACAGGGACTAGCAGACACACCATGAGATGAAGGATCTAGCATGAAGTCATTAGGGGAATTGACAGGTTTTTCCATGAGTCTGGAAAGCAAATCAGGATGGAAGAGAATGAAGTAAAGTCTTCGGTTGAAATATTATTAAATTTGGTATTAAATTGCCACCTCGATTTTTTTACATCTTTATTGGAGTATAATTGCTTTACAATGGTGTGTTAGTTTCTGCTTTATAACAAGGTGAATCAGTCATACATATACATATGTTCCCATATCTCTTCCCTCTTGCATCTCCCTCCCTCCCACGCTCCCTATCCCACCCCTCTAGGTGGTGACAAACCACTGAGCTGATCTCCCTGTGCTATGCGGCTGCTTCCCACTAGCTATTAATTTTACGTTTGGTAGTGTATATATGTCCATGCCACTCTCTCACTTTGTCACAGCTTACCCTTCCCCCTCCCCATATCCTCAAGTCCATGCTCTAGTAGGTCTGTGTCTTTATTCCCGTCTTACCCCTAGTTTCTTCATGACTGTTTTTTTTTCTTAGATTCCATATATATGTGTTAGCATACGGTATTTGTTTTTCTCTTTCTGACTTACTTCACTCTGTATGACAGACTCTAGGTCCACCCACCTCACATGGAATATTACTCAGCCATAAAAAGCCACCTCGATTTTATTGAGTTTCTTTTATTTCCCTTACATTCTCCTACAGGAGACTAAGTATATTTTGGTGAGAACACTGGCTGAACTGATTCTTTGCTGCAACAAACAGTGAATAGAATTAAAGACGAGAGAAAAAATTTTAAGAAGTTCTGGACATCCATTCATCCACCAATCTTTTCAAACATTCACCATCTATCCGACTCTTCACTTATTTGTTAAGCACTTGTTACACTCCAGAAGTAGAGTAGTAAATAAGAGAAACATAATCCTGCTCTCATGGAGCTTAAATTATATGGCAATAGTATTTATTAAAGGTTAAGTGAGGATTGATATGAGAATATGTCAGAGGATGTCAGGGTGACAGTTGAGAATCACTGTGGCTCACTCCCAATTAAATGCATATGTGATCAGAACACGAGTTTCTGTAGGTTATTGATTTAGGAGGAGCAATAGAAGACATCTGGGAGAAACAAGAGGAGACAAGGAAACTTCTGAAAGGACAGAAGTTCAACTACAAAAAATTATAGTTTCCAGGAAACACAGCAGAGGAAGACTGGGGATGCACAATACAGGGAAATGTGCATCGAAGACTTCTGGAGGAATAGCACAGACACTAGACCGGCAGATAGGGCACTCTCTACAGGGGAATGTGCACTGAAGACTTCTGAGGAACAGGAAAGGGAATAGACCTGCTGACAGAGTGCGCTGTGCAGGGAAATGTGCATTGAAAGCTTCTGGAGGAATAAGACAGAGACTAAACCGGTTGATGGGGCATTCTACACAAAGGAAGGTGCATTGAGCACATCTCAAGGACTAGGACAGGGACTAGACCTGCAGATAGGGAGCTCTATACAGGAAAATGTGCATTGAAGACATCTGGAGGCAGAGGACAGAGACTGGACCTACTAATAGGGCACTCTATACAGGAGAATGTGCATTGAAGACGGAGGAATAGGGAAGAGACTAGACTTTCTGCTAGGGTGCTCTGTACAGGGAAATGTGCATTGAAGACTTCTGGAGGAAGAGGACAGAGACTAGATCTGCTGATAGGGCATTCTAACAAGGAGAATGTGTATTGAAGACACGTGGAGGAACAGAACAGGGATAGATATGCTGATAGGGTGCTGTATACAGGGAACTGTGCATTGAAGACATCGGGAGGTAGAGGACAGACACTGGACCTACTGATAGGGCGCTATGTACAGGGAAATGTTCATAGAAGACTTCTGGAGGAATAGGACACAAACTATACCTTCTGATAGGGCTCTCTAGAAAGGGAAATATGCATTGAAGACTTCTGGAGGAATAGGACAGAGACTAGACATGCTGATACAGCATTCTATACAGGGGAATGTGCATTGAAGAGTTCTGGAAGAACAGGTCAGGGGAAGACCTGCTGAAAGGGTGCTCTATAGAGGGAAATGTGCAATGAAGTCTTCAGGAGGAATAGGACAGGGACTATACATGCTGATAGGACACATTATACAAGGAAATGTGCATTGAAGACTTCTGGAGGAATACGACAGAGAGTAGACCTGGTGATAGGGTGCTATATACCAGGGAATGCACACTGAAGATTTCTGGAGGAAGAAGACAGAGGTTAGTCCTGTTAATAGGGTGCTATATACAAGGGTGAGTGCATTGCGGACTTCTGGAGGAACAGTACAGGGACTCGACAGGCTCATAGGGTGCTTGATACAGGAAAATGTGCGTTGAAGACTTCTGTAGGAATAGGAGATTGAATAGACCATCGCTAGGACACTCTGTACCAGAAAATGTGCATTGAATTCTTCTGGAAGAATAGGACAGAAACTAGACCTGCTGATAGGGGACTCTGTAAATGGAAATGTGCATTGAAGATTTCTGGAGGAATAGGTCAGAGAATAGACCAGCTGATTGAGCCTTCGGTACAGGGAAATTTGCATTGAAGACTTTTCGAGACATAGAAAAGAGACTAGACCTGCTGATATGGCTCTGTATACAGGGGGATGTGCATTGAAGACTTCTGGAGGAATAGGACAGGAACTAGACCAGCTGATAGGGTGCTCTGTACAGGAAAATGTGCATTGAAGACTTCTGGAGGAATAGGACAGAGAATAGACCAGGTGATAGGGCACTCTGTATAGGAGAATGTGCACTGAAGATTTCTGGAGTAAATAGGATAAAGACAAGACCTGCTAATAATGAGCTTTATACATGGATATGTGCATTGGAGACTTCCAGAGGAAGAGCACAGAGACTAGACCTGCTGATAGGGCACTCTATGCAGGAGAATGTGCATTGAAGACATCAGGAGTAACAGGAAAGGGATAGACCCGCTGATAGGGCACTGGATACAGGGAAATGTGTACTGAAGAAGTCTGGTAGTAGAGGACAGAGACTGGACCCACGGATAGGGTGGTATTTACAGGGAAGTGTGTATAGAAGACTTCTGGAGGAATAGGACATGGACTAGAGCTTCTGATAGGGCTCTTGGCAAAGGGAAAAGTGCATTGAAAACTTCTCGAGGAATATGAAAGAGACTAGACCTGATGATAGGGCACTCTGCAGAGGAGAATATGTACTGAAGAAATCTGGAGGTAGATATCAGTGACTGGACCTACTGATAGGGTGCTCTGTGCAGTGAAATATGCATTGAAGACTTCTTCAGGAAGAGGAGAGAGACTAGACTTCTGGATAGGGCTCTCTATACAGGAGAATGTACACTGAAAGCATCAGGAGGAACAGGACAGGGATAGACTGGCTGATAGGGTACTGCATAAAGGGAAATGTGCATTGAAGACATCTGGAGGTAGAGGAAAGAGACTAGACCTACTGATAGTGTGCTCTCTACAGGAGAATGTGCATTGAAGACATCTGGAGGAATAGGGAAGAGACTAGACCTTCTGCTAGGGCACTTTTTATAGGGAAATGTGCATTGAAGACTTCTGGAATAAGAGGACGGAGACTAGACCTGCTGATATGGTGATCTATACAGGAGACTGTGCATTGAAATCATCTGAAGGAATAAAAAAGGGAGAGATCTGGTGGTAGGGCGCTGTATACAGGGAAATGGGCATTGAAGACATCTGGAGGTAGAGGACAGAGGCAGGACCTACTGATAGGGTGCTATGTATAGTACAATGTGTATAGAAGATTCTGGAGGAATAGGACATGGAGGTGACCTTTTGATAGGGCTCTCTGCAAAGGGAAATGTGCATTGAAAACTTCTGAAGGAATAGGAAACAGTCTAGACCTGCTGAGTGGGCACTTTATAGAGGAGAATGTGCATTGAATACATATGGAGGTAGAGGACAGAGATTGAGCCTACTCATAAGGGTATCTGTACAGTGAAATGTGCTTTGAGTTTCCAGAAGAAGAGGACACGGACTAGACCTTCTGATAGGGCGCTCTCTACAGGGAAATGTGCATTGAAGACTTCTGGAGGAATAGGACAGAGAATAGACCTTGTGATATGGTGCTCTATACAAGGGAATATGCATTGAAGGCTTCAGGAGGAAGACAGAGACTACACCTGTGGATAGGGTGCCTTATACAAGAAAATGTGCATTGAAGACTTCTAGAGGAATACGACAGGGAGTAGATCTTCACATAGGGCTCTCTATACCGGGGAATGCACACTGAAGTTTTCTGGAGGAAGAAGACAGAAACTAGACCTGCTAATAGGAGACTATATATAGGGGAATGTGCATTGAGGACTTCTGGAAGACCAGAACATTGACTAGACTGGCTGATAGGGCGCTCGGTACAGGAAAATTTTTTTTGAATTTCTGTAGGTATAGGACAGAGAATAGACCAGCTGGTAGCAAGCTCTATACAGGAAAATGTGCATTGAAGATTTCTGCAAGAATATGAGAGAGACTCAACCAGCTGATAGGGCACTCTGTAAGGAGAATGTAAATTGAAGAATTCTGCAGGAATAGGAAAGAGACCAGACCTGCTGTAGGGCACTCTAGAGTAGAATATGCATTGAAGACTTCTGGAGGAATAGGAGAGCAACTAGACCTGCTGATAGGGTACTCTTTACAGGTAAATGTGCATTGAATACATCTGGAGGAACAGAACAGAGACTAGACCTGCTGATAGGGCCATCTATACAGGAGAATGTGCATTGAAGACATGTGGAGGTAGAAGATAGGAACTGGACCTACTGATAGGGCACTCCATACTGGAAAATGTGCATTGAAGACTTTCGGAAGAATAGAACAGGGAATAGACCTGCTGATAGGGCGCTGTAAAGAGTTGAATGTGCACTGAAGAAATCTGGAGGTAGATATCAGAGACAGGACTTACTGATAGGGCTCTCTGAGCAGTGAAATATGTATTGAAGACTTCTGGAGGAAGAAGAGAGAGACTAGACCTACTGATAGGGCACTCCATACAGGAGAATGTACATTGAAGACATCAGGAGGAAAAGGCCAGGTATAGACCAGCTGATAGGGCGCTGAACACAGGGAAATGTGCATTGAAGACATCTGGAGGAATAGGGGACTGAAGTAGACTTTCTGCTAAGGCGGTTTTTACAGGGAAACGTGCATTGAAGACTTCTGGAGGGAGAGGACAGAGACTAGACCTGCTGATAGCGCGTTTTATAGAGGAGAATGTTCATTGAAGTCATCTGAAGGAACAGGACAGGGATAGACCTGCTGGTAGGGTGGTCTATCCAGGGGAATGTGCATTGAAGACTTCTCGAGATATAACACCAGGACTAGACCCTCTTATAGGGTGCTCTATACAGGGAAATGCACATGGAAGACTGCTTGAGGAATAAGACAGGCACTAGACACTATGATAGGTCGTTTTATACAGGGAAATCGGCACTGAAGACTTCCTGAGAAACAGGACCAAGATTAGGCTTGATGAGAGTATGTTCTACACAAGGAAATGTGCATTGAAGACTTCTGGAGGAATAGGACAGTTATACATTTGCAGGTAGGGCGACCTAAACAGGGAAATGTTATTGAAGACCTGTGAAAGAATAGGACACCAAGTAGACCTGCTGATAGGGCTCTCTATACAGGGAAATGTGTATTGAATACTTCTGTAGTAATAGAACAGTGTCCAGACCTGCTGATAGGGCGCTCTCTATAGGGAAATGTGCATTGAAAACTTCTGGAGGAATAGGATAAGGACTAGACCAGTTGAAATGGTGTTCTATGCAGGGAAATATGCATTGAACACTTCCCGAGGAATACGACAGGGACTAGATTCACTGATAGGGCGCTCTATACAGGGAAAAGTGTACTAAAGACTTCTGGAGGAATAGGACAGGGAGTAGACCTGCTGATATGGCAGTCTATACAGGAGAATGTGCATTGAATTTTTCCCAAGGAATAGGAAAGACACTATTCCTGCTGATAGGGCTTTTTGTAAAGGGAAATGTGCATTGATGACTTCTGCAGGAATAGGACATGGACGAGATCTGCTGCTAGGGAGGCTGTAAATTGGAATGTGCAAGGAAGACTTCTAGAGTATAGAACATGGACTAGAGCTGTTCATAGGGCCTTGTATACAGGAGCATTGGCATTGAAGAGTTTTAGAGGAATAGGACAGAAACTAAAACGGCTGAAAGGTCGCTCTAAACAGGGGATTGTGCATTAAGGACTTCTGAAGCAATAGGTCAGTGACTACACTTGGTGATAGTGCACTCTGTAGGGGGAAATGTGCAATGACGACTTCTGGAGGGATAGGACAGGGACTAGACCTCTTGATACGGTGCACTGAACAGGGGGATGTGCATTGAAATCTTCTGTAGGAATAGGATAAGGACTACGCCAGTTGAAATGCCGCTCTTTACCGGGAAATGAACACTGAAGACTTCCGGAGGAATAGGACAGGGAGTAGACTCACTGAGAGGGCGCTCTACACAGGGAAATGTGTACTGAAGACTTCTGGAAGAATAGGACAGGGCATAGACTTGCTGATATGGTGCTCTATACAGGGGAAAGGGCATTGAAGATTTCCCAAGGAATAGGAAAGACACTATAACTGCTGATAGGGCGCTTTGCACAGGGAAATGTTCATTGAAGACTACTAGAGGAATAGGACAGAGACTAGAATTGCTGATACAGTGCTCTATACAGCAGAATGTGCATTAAAGACTGCTGGAGGATTAGGACATGGACTAGACCTGATTTTAGGGAGCTCTGTACAGTTGAATGTGCAAGGAAGATTTCTGGAGTAATAGGACACCGACTAGACACGCTCATAGGGCACTGTATACAGGTGAATGGGCACTGACGATTTCTGGGGGAAAGGTCAGAAACTACACCAGCTGAAAGGGAGCTCTCAACAGGGGATTGCGCATTAAAGACGTCTGAAAGAATAGATCGGTGACTAGACCTGCTGCTAGGGCGCTCTGTACTGAGAAATGTGCACTGAAGACTTCTGCAGGAATAGGACACGGGCTAGACCTCTTGATAAGTTGCACTGTACAGAGGATTGTGCATTGAAGACTTCTGGAGGAATAGGACAAGGAGCAGACCTGCTGATAGGACGATTGTACAGGGAAATGTGCACTGAAAACCTCTGAAGGCATAGGACAGGGACTAAACGCGCTAATGGAGTGCTCTAAACAAGGAAATGTTCATTGAAGACTTCTGAAGCAATAAGTCGGAGACTAGACCCGCTTATAGGGAGCTGTATACGAGGAAATGTGCATTTAAATCTTCAGCAGGAATAGGAAAGGGACGAGACCCGCCGATAGGGTCCTCGATATAGGGGAATGGGCATTGAAATCTTTAGGAGGAGTAGGGCACGGAGTAGCACTGCTAGTAGGGTACTCTATAAGGAGAATGTGCACTGAAGACTTCTCTAAGTAGACAACAGAGAATAAACCAGCCGGTAGGGGGCTCTATACAGGGAAATGTGCATTGAAGACTTCTGGAGGAATAGGACATGGACTAGATCTACTGATAGGGTGCACTGTAGAGGGGAATGTGCATTAAAGACTTCTGGAGGAATAGGACAGAGAGTAGATCTGCTGATAGGGCGCTCTATACAGGGGAATGTGTATTGAAGACTTCTGGAGGAATAGGACATGGACTAGACCCCCTTATTGTGAACTCTATCAAGACAAATGTGCATTGAAAGCTTCAGGAGGAATAGGAAAGGGACGATACCCACTGATAGGGCCCTGTATACAGGGAAATGTGCATTGACACCTTCTCAAGGAGTAGGACAGGGAGCAGACCTGCTGCTAGGGCACTCAATACAGGGGAATGTGCATTGAAGATCTCTAAAGGAATAGGACCGATACAAGACCCACCTGTTGGGTGCTGTACACAGAGAAATGGGCTTTGCAGACTTCTTGAGGAATAAGACAGGGACTAGACCTTCTGATAGGGTGCTCTCTACAAGGAGATGTGTATTTAATATTTCCGGAGGAATAGGACAGGTAATAGACCCGATTATAGGGCGTTCTAAAATGAGAAATGTGCAATGAAGACTTCTGGAAGAATAGGACAAGGACTAGCCCGGCTGGTCGGGTGCTCTCTATGGGGCAATGTGCAATGAAGACTTCAGGAGGTATAGCACAGGGACTAGACCCGCTTATTGGGCACCCAATAAAGGGAAATGTGCATTGATGACCTCTTGAGGAATAAGACAGGGACCAGACACTATGGTAGGTCGCATTATACAGGGAAATGGGCACTAAAGACTTCCTGAGAAATAGGACCTAGGTTAGACATTCAGATAGTGCATTTTACACGGGGAAATGTGCATTGAAGACTTCTGGAGGAATAGGACAGTTATACACCTGCTGGTAGGGCGCCCTATACAGGGAAATGCTTATTGAAGATCTGTGGAGGAATAGGACATGGAGTAGAACTGCTGATAGGGCTGTCTATACAGGGGAATGGGCATTGAAGATCTGGCAAACAGGACATGAATAGAACTGATTAAAGGGGGCCCTATACAGGGAAAGGCAGTTTGAAGACTTCTGGAGGAATAGGACATGGACTAGACTTGCTGATAGGGTGCTTTGTACAGTGGAATGTTCAAGGAAGACTCCTAGAGTAATAGGACACGGACTAGACATGTTGATAGGGCGCTGTACACAGGTGAATAGGCCTTCAAGAGTTCTGGAGGAATAGGAAAGAAACAAAACCAGCTGAAAGGGCACTCTAAACAGGAGATTGTGCATTAAATACTTCTGAAGGAATAGGACAGTGACTAGACCTGCTGTTAGGGTGCTGTGTACAGGGAAATATGCACTGAAGACTTCCGGAGGAATAGGACACGGACTAGACCTCTTGATAAGGTGCACTGTACAGGGGATTGTGCATTGAAGATTTCTGGAGAAATAGGACAAGGACCAGACATGCTTAAATGTGAGTGTACAGGGAAATGAGCATGGAAAACTTCTGAGGGAGTAGGACAGGGAGTAGAACTGCTGGTAGGGCACTCTATACAGGAGAATGTACCCTGGAGATTTCTCTACATAGATGAAGGAAAATAAACCTCATGCTAAGGCTCTCTATACAGGGATATGTGCATTGAAGACTACTAGAGGAATAGGACAGAGACTAGACCTGCTGATATGGTGCTCTATACAAGGGAATGTGCATTAAGGATGGCTGGAGGAATAGGACATGGACCTGACCTGCTGATAGGGGACTCTGTACAGTTGAATGTGCAAGGAAGATTTCTAGAGTAATACAACACCGACTAGACATGTTCATAGGGCCCTGTGTACAGGGGAATGGGTACTGAAGACTTCTGGAGGAATAGGACAGAATCTAGACCAGCTTAAAGGGAGCTCTAAACAGGGGATTTTGCAATAAAGACATCTGAAGGAATAGTTCACTAACTAGAGGTGCTGCTAGAGCGCTCTCTACTGAGAAATGTGAAATGAAGGCTGCTGGAGGAATAGGACACGGACTAGAGCTTTTGATAAGTGCACTGTACAGGGGATTGTGACTTGAAGACTTCTGGAGGAATAGGAAAGGGAGTAGACCTGCTTAAGGGACCTCTGTACAGGTAAATGAGCATTGAAGACTTCTGGAGGAATAGGACATGGAGCCGACCTGCTGATAGGGCGAATGTACAGGGAAATGTGCACTGAAAACCTCTGAAAGCATAGGACAGGGAATACACACGCTGATGGGGCGCTCTACACAAGGAAATGTTCATTGAAGACTACTGGAACAAATGGTCAGTGACTAGACACGCTTATAGGGCACTGTATACAAGGAAATATGCATTTAAGTCTTCAGGAGGAATAAGAAAGGGATGAGACCTGCCGATAGGGTCCTCGGTACAGGGGAATGTGCATTGAAACCTTCTGGAGGAGTAGGACAGGGAGTAGAACTGCTGGTAGGGCTCTCAACACAGGAGAATGTACACTGAAGACTTCTCTAGGTAGAGGACAGAGAATCAACCTGCTGATAGGGGGCTCTATAAAGGGAAATGTGCATTGAAGACTTCTGGAGGAATAGGACATGGACTAGATCTACTGATAGGGTGCACTGTAGAGGGGAATGTGCATTAAAGACTTCTGGAGGAATAGGACAGAGAGTAGATCTGCTGATATTGTGCTCTGTACAGGGGAGTGTGTATTGAACACTTCTGTAGGGACAGGAGAGGGAGTAAACCTGCTGTTAGGGCTCTCTGTAGAAGAATATGTACATTGAAGAGATCTGAAGGAATACGACGGGGATAGACCTGCTGATAGGGTGCTCAATACAGGGAAATGTGCTTTGAAGACTTCTGGATGAATAGGACAGGGGGTAGACATGCTGATAGGGCGCTCCATACTGGGAAATGAGCATTGACATCTTCTGTAGGAATAGAGAAGGGAATAGAATTGCTGATAGGCTCTCTATAAAAGGAAATGCGCATTGAAAACTTCTGGTTAATTAGGAAAGGGACTACACCCACTGAAAGGGCGTTCTGTAGAGGGGAATGTGCATTGAAGACTTCTGGATGAATTGGACACGGATCAGACCTCCTGATAGCGTGCTCTTTACAGGGGAATGTGCATTGAAGACTTCTGGAGGAATAGAACACGGACTAGACCTGCTGATAGGGTGCTCTATACACGGAATATGTATTGAAGACTTCTAAGGGAATGGGATAGAGACTACACCTGCTGGTAAGGCACTCTATACAGGGGAATGTGCATTGAAGACCTCTGGAGGAACAGGAGAGGGACTAGACCTGATGTTAGGGTGCTCTATAGAGGGAAATGTGCATTGAAGAAATCTGGAGGAATAGGACAGGGATAGATAGGCTGATAGGGGACTCTCTAGAGGGAACTGTGCATTGAATATTTCTGGAGGAATACAACAGAGACCGCATCTGCTGTTAGGGTGCTCCATACATGGGAATGTGCATTGAATAATTCTGGAGAAACAGCACAGGGACTAAACCTGCTGTTAGGGTGCTCTATACAAGGAAATGTGCACTGAACATTTCTGGAGGAATAGGAAAAGGATAAAGCTGCTGTAGGGCACTCTATAGAGCGAATTGTGCTTTGTGACCACCTAGAGGGGTGGGATAGGGAGGGTGGGAAGGAGAGAGATGCAAGAGGGAAGAGATATGGGGATATATGTATATGTATAGCTGATTCATTTTTTTATAAAGGAGAAACTTACACACCATGGTAAACCAATTATACTCCAATAAACATGTTTAAAAGAAACTTATAGACACAGACAGACCTGCTGATATTATTCTCTATACCGGAAAATGTGCATTGAGAGCTCTGGAGGAATAGTAAGGGCCTAGACCTGCTGTTAGGGGGTTCTATACATGGGAATGTGCATTGAAAAATTCAGGAGGAATAGGAGAGGGATGGACATCCTTGTAGGGCGCTCTATACAGGGGAGTGTACTAGACTTGCTGATAGTGCAGTCTATATAGGGAATTATACATTGAAGATTTCTGGGGGAATATATCAGGGAATAGACCCGCTGAATGGGTGTTCTATACAGGAAAATGTGCATTGAATCCTTCTGGATGTATAGGACAGGGACTAGACTGCTGATAGTGTGCTCTATAGAGGGAAATGTACTTTGAAAACATCTGCAGGAATAAGACAGAAATAGACGCGCTTAAAGGGCACTCTATACAGAGTACTGCACATTGAAAACTTCTGGAGGAATAGGACACTGACTAGACCCCCTGATAGGGCACTCTGTATAAAGAAATGTGCATTGAAGACTTCTGCAGGTATAGGACAGGTACTAAACCCGCTGATAGGGCTCTCTATACAGAGAATTGTGCATTGAAATCTTCTGGAGTAATAGGACAGTAACTGTACCCGGTTATAGGGCGCTCTATACAAGGAAACGAGCATTGAAGTCTTCTTGAGGAATAAGACAGGGACTAGACTATCTTATACGGTTCTCCATAAAGGTGAATGTGCATTTAAGACTTCTTGGGGAATAGAACCGAAATTAGGCCACCTGATAGGGCGCTCTATACACATTTCTATACATATTCTAATACGTATAGAAAACCTATGGAGGAATAGGACAGAGACTACATCTGTTGATGTGGCGCTCTATACAAGGAAATGTTCTTTGAAGACTTCTGGAGTAATAGGACAGTGAATAGACCCGTTCATAAGGTGCTCTATAATGGAGAATGTGCATTGAAATCTTCAGGAGGAATAGGACAGGGACGAGACCCCAGATAGGGGCCTCTATACAGGGAAATGTTCACAGAAGACTTCTGGAGGAATAGGAGAGGGATAGACCTGCTGTTAGGGGACTCTATACAAGGAAAAGTGCATTGAAGTTTTCTGGAGAAATATGACAGAGACTAGACCAGCTGTTACAGCACTCTATTCAAGGTAATAGGTTTTGAAGAGTTCGGCAGGAACAGGACAGGGACGAATCTTGCTGAAAGGGCTCTCTGTACAAGGGAATGTGTTTTGAAGACAGCTGGAGGAATAGGACACGGAGTAGACCGTTTAATAGGGCGCTCAATAAAGGGAAATGTGCATTGATGACTGCCGGAGAAATCGGGCAGGGACTAACCCGGCTGATAGGGCACTCTCTACAGAGGAATGTGCATTGAAGACTTCCGGATGAATAGGACAGGGAAGAGACCTGTTGAAAGGGCGCTCTATACAGGGAAATGTAGATTGAAGATTTCGAGTGGAATAGGACAGGGACTAAACCTGCAGATAGGGTGCTCCATACAGGGAAATGAGCATTGAAAACTTCTGTAGGAATAGGGAAGAGAATAGAACTGCTGATAAGGCTCTCTATACAAGGGAATACGCATTGGAGAATTATGGTTGATTAGGAAAGGGACAACACCTGCTGAGACGGCGCTCTACAGAGGAGAATGTGCATTGAAGACTTAGGATGAATTGAACACGGTTCAGACCTCCTGATAGGGTGCTCTGTACAGGGGAATGTGCATTTAAGTATTCTGGAGGAATAGGACAAGGACTAGAACAGCTGATAAGGTGCTCTGTACACGGAAATGTGCATGGAAGTCTTCGGGAGGAATAAGACAGAGGCTAGACTGGCTGATCGCACACTCTATACAGGGGAATGAGTTTGAAAGACTTCTGGAGCACCAGGAGAGGGATTAGACCTGCTGTTAGGGCTCTCTACGTAGGAGAATGTGCCTTAAAGAAATCTAGAGGAATAGGACAGGGATAGATCTGCTGATAGGATGCCCTCTACAGGGAACTGTGAATTGAAAACTTCTGGAGGAATAGGACAGAGTCTAGTTCAGCTCTTAATGTGCTCTATACAGGGAATGGCATTGAACAATTCTGGAGGAACAGCACAGGGACTACACCTGCTGTTAGTGTGCTCTATAAAGGACAATGTGCACTGAAGAATCCTGGAAGAATAGGGCAATTATAGACCTGTTGATAGGGCGCTCTATACAGGGAATTATGCAATGAAAATTTATGGAGGAATTAGACTGGGGTAGATCTCCTTATAGGGCCCTTTATACAGGGGAATGTACATTGAAAATTCGAGAGGAATAGGAGAGGGATAGACCTGCTGATAGGGCTCTCTATACAGGGGAATGGGCATTGAAGGTTTCTGGAGGAACTGGAGAGTGAATAGAGCTGCTGATCAGGCCCTCTGTACAGGGGTATGTGCATTGAAGACTTCTGAAGGTATAGGACAGTGACAAGACGTGCTGAAATGGCACTCTGTACAGAGAAATGTACATTAAATACTTTTGGAGGAATAGGACAGGGACTAGACGTGCTGATAGGGTGGTATATACAGTGGAATGTGCATTGAAGGTTTCTCGAGGGATAGGAGAGGCACGAGACCTGCTGCTAGGGAGATCTCTACAGGAGAATGTACATTGAAGAATTCTGGAGGAATATAAGAGGAACTAGGAAACTAGGAACTAGCCCTGCTGATAGGGCTCACTATACAGTGTAATGTGTAATAAAGACTTCTAGTGGAACAGAAGAGGGACTAAACCTGTTGTTAGGGCGCTCTATAGAGGGGAAAGTGAATTGAAGAAATCTGGAGGAATAGGACAAGGATAGACCTGCTGATAGGGTGCTCTCTACAGGGATCTGTGCATTGAATTTTCTGGAGGAATAGGACAGAGATTAGATCTGCTGTGTAGCACTCTATTCATGGGAATGTGCATTGAACAATTCTGGAGGAACAGCACAGGTGCTGCACCTGCGGTTAATGTGCTCTATACAGGGCAATGTACACTGAAGAATTCTGCAGGAATAGTAAAAAAAAAAAAAATACACCTAGTGATAGGGCGATCCATACAGAGAATTGTGCAAAGAAAATTTATAGAGGAATTAGAGAGGGATAGACTGGAGATAGCTCGCTCTGTACCGGGAAATGTGTATAGAGAATTCTGGAGGAATAGTACAGGGACTAGACCTGCTTTTAGGGCGCTCGATACTTAAGAATGTACATTGAAGAATTCGGGAGGTATAGGAAAGGGAGTAGACCTGCTGATGGGGCACTCTGTAAAGGGGGATGTGCATTGAATACTTTTGGGGCAATAGGACAAGTATTAGACGTGCGGACAGCGCCCTCTGTACATGGGAATGTGCATTGAGGACTCCTGGAGGAATAGGACAGTGACAAAACATGCTGAAAGGGCGCTCTGTACAGGCAAATGTGCTTTGAATGTTTCTGGAGGAATAGGACAGGGACTAGATATGCGGATAGGGTGGTATATACAGGGGAATGTACATTGAAATCTCGAGGTATAGCACAGACACTAGACCAGTTGCTAGGGAGTTCTATACAGGGGAATGTGCATTGAAGACTTCTGGAGGAAAAGGAGAGGGACTAGGCCTGCTGATAGGGCACTATATAGCGGGGGATATGCAGTGAAGACTTCTGGAGGAATAGGACAGTGACTAGAATTGCTGATAGGGCGCTCTATACAGGAAATTGTGTACTGAAGAGTTCTGCAGGAATAGGACAGAGAATACAACTGCTGGTAGGGAACTGTGTACTGGGGCATGTGTGTTGAAAATTTCTGAAAGAATAGGACAGGGATCGACCTGTTGGTAGGGTGCTATATACAGGGGAATGTGCAGTGAAGAAGTCTGGAAGAATAGGAGAGGGATAAACCGGCTGTTAGGGCCCCTATAGTTGGAAATATGCATTGAAGTCTTCTGGAGGAATACTAGAGGGACTAGACCTGCTCTTAGGGAGCTCTATACAGGGGAATATGCATTGAAGAATTCTGGATAAGTAAGACTAGGATAGACCTGCTGATATGGCGCTCTATACAAGGAATTTTTCATTGAAGACTTCCGGAGGAAAAGGACATGGACTAGACCTATTGATAGGGCCAGTGTACAGACAAATGTGCACTGAAAACCTCTGGTGGAATAGGACAGGGACTAGACTCGCTGATAGGGCCCTCTATATAGGGGAATGTGCATTGAAGACTTCTGGAGGAATAGGACCGGGACTAGACCCGCTTATAGGGTGCACTCTATAGGGAAGTGATCATTGAAACCTTCCGTAGGAATAGGGCAGGGGATAGAACTGCTGATAAGGCTCTCTATACCGGGGAATGCACATTGAAGACTTCTGGTTGATTAGGACAGGGACTAGACCCGTTGATAGGGTGCTCTATACAGGAAAATGTACTTTGAAGACTTCTGGATGAATAGGGCACGGAGTAGACCTGGTGATAGGGAGCTCTATATAGAGGAATGTGCATTGAAATCTTTGGAGGAATAGGACATGGAATAGACTTGCTGATAGAGCTCTCTATACAGGGGAATGTGCATTGAAGATTTCTGGGATAATGTGACAGAGACTGGACCCGCTGAATGGGCTCTCTATATAGCGAAATGTGCACTGAAGACTTTTGGAGTTATAGGACAGGTACTAGACCGGCTTATAGGGTGCTGTATACAGAGAAATGTGCCTTGAAATCTTCTGAAGGAATAAGCTAAGGATTTGACCTGTTGGTAGGGTGCTCTATACAGGGCAATGTGCGTTGAAGACTTGTGGAGGAAAAGGACAGTAACTATACCTGCTTATATGGTGCTCTATACAAGGAAAGGTGCATTGAGGACTTCTTGAGGAATAAGACAGGGACTAGACCATCTGATAGGGCCCTCTATAATGGGAAATGTGCATTGAAGACTTCTTGGGGAATATAACCGAGATTAGGCCAGCTGATAGGGTGCTGTATACCCGGAAATTTGCATAGAAAACCTCTGGAGGAATAGGACAGGGACTACACCCACTGATTGGGCACTTTATACAGGAGAATGTGCACTGAAGACTTCTGGAGGAATAGGACAGTGAGTAGAACTGCTGAAAGGGTGCTCTATACAGAGATATGTGCTTTGAAGACTTCTGGAGGAAAAAGACAGGTAATAGATCCGCTGATAGGGCCTTCTATACAGGGAAATGTTCATTGTTAGTTTACTCTTTTAAATATAGTTGTATGTACATGTCAATCCCAAACTCCCAAGTACACTTACATAAAAAAATTCAGTCTAATATATTTTTCTACCTTTATCCAATACACTTTAGGATTCCCTAACATACACATTCCCAGGTGTTGCAATATAAGTTGGAAAAACTTTGTATTCTTTTGTTTTGTTATGTTTTTTGTCTTAGTGGCAATAATTTTGCTAGTTTGTTGTTATGGGTAATTATTTTGTTTGTGGATGGCCCTGAAGCCTGCCAAGCCTGGATTCTGGTGATGAGTCTGAAAGTAAAGAGAGATGGTTGAGCCAGTTTCTGAAGAGGATCAGGTGTCCCCAGACAAGCAAGTTCCACAGGGGAGGCCAATACAAGTTTTCAGGGGAGGGAGGCTGACCGGTTTCCTCAGTCAGAGAACTTGGTAAATGTGGGTTAGTCACAGACGAAGCCAATATCCTTTGCCATGAACAATACATGACTCTTATTCCAGACCTGGAAGAGCTAAAGGAGGAGATCAGGCAAGAGCTGGAGCAGCTGCAATCCCTGCTGCTTCCCCAGATGCACCCAGTGGGCCAGCAGATAGTGAGAATTTGTGTCATCATCCTCTGCTGGTGTACCCAAGGCCCACACGAATATTTAGGGTATAATGGGTTCTTCTGCCTTTCCAATCTCATGTACATTTCTCCTAAACTGAACCACACAAGGAAGAGAATTCAGGAAAACATAGCCCCAACTTAATTAGGTTGATACAGTAAGGAAAAAAATATCAAAATTTCATATCCATATTAATGTGGGCTTATACCCACATACACAGTGATAGTAGAACCTTTTTTTTTCTGTTTGGTTTGAACTTGATTCACATGAAGTATCAAGTTCTGGCAACTCCTTTCTCAGTGTCACACTGAATTCTGATTTAATTCTTTTATTTTCTTGCTTGATTATTGGATCCAGCATTTGTATGGTTTCAGAAGAAATAATACAAAGTTTCAGATTTGAGCTGCCAATGAAAATCTTTGACTGTGGCCAAGGTTTTCCAGATGAATACGTGGCCTCAGTCTTCTTCAGAATTCTCATCGATCTACATCATGATCATTTTTGCATGTGGATTTCAAAAGCACATTTATGTGCGGACATAGCCTGCTGAGGAGAAAAATTTCTCAAATATACGATTCATATTTTAACACCATCAGTGAGATCCCTTGCTGCATCCTCATGCAACGGCTGAAAAATTACTGCATGTTTCATTTATTCAAACAAAACTCTAGTTGGTCCCTGATATTTTCTTTCAAAATTTCAGAAGATGGGAAACTTCTAGGTCCGATGTCAGGTCCAATATTTCTGTGCAAGTGAAAGCTGATTGGAAGAGGGAGTCTGGAGCTTCTTGAAATGGCATTTTACATAATATTGAGAGAAAACAAGATCAAGGGTAAGGAAATTATAGAGGTGATGAGTGACCCTAAATTTGCCATTGAACCACCCTGGGTTCTGCCACTATCTTTATTCTTGGTTTGCTATTGTCTAAGCCAATAGCCTTTTAAATATCCCATTTAGTAAAGAACACTGACTTGTCCCCAAATGGGCTAGCAATAAGAAGCAAGACAATCCACATCTAAATCTCTTCACTTATATTTTCTCAGCAAAGTTGGCAGGAGGGAAGGAAGAAAAAGAAGTTATCAGGAAGGAGATGGTCCATGGTTGTAATGCTTTATCAGACCTGTGACTCTCCAATATTTTTGGTTCTATGCTTCTTACAAGGCTTTCCAACAAGCCTGTAAAAGAAACTACTTTCAAAGCAGAAATAGAGAAACAGACGTAGAGAACAAACGTATGGACACCAAGGGGGTGTGGGTGGGATGGACTGAGAGATTGGGATTGACCTAGGTACACTACTATGTATGAAGTAGATGGTAGGTGAGGGCTTACTGTATAGCACAGGGGAAAAAAGAAAGAATAAAAAGAAGGTACAATCTGTTTGCAGGACATATTAAGTTAACCTTAAAAATGCATTCCAATCTACCTTAGGTGTAGACAAATACTGTTTGATTCCACTTATACGAGGTGCCTAGAGTAGTCAAATTCATCGAGTCAGAAAGCACATTGGTATATGCCAGGAGTTGGGGGGGTGGAGGGGTGGGGACAGAGTTTCAGTTTAGGAAAGTGAAAAACTTGGGAGATGGATGATGGTGAGAGTTGCACAGTAATGTGAATGTACTCAGTGCCACTGAATTCTACAGTTAAATATGGTTAAAATAGTATGTTTTATATTATGTGACTTTTACCACAATAAAAAAGAAACATTAAAAAAAAACATCTCACACCGGTCAGAATGGCCATCATCAAAAAATCTAGAAACAATAACTGCTGGAGAGGGTGTGGAGAAAAGGGAACACTCTTGCACTGCTGGTGGGAATGTGAATTGGTACAGCCACTATGGAGAACAGTATGGAGGTTCCTTAAAAAACTACAAATAGGACTACCATACAACCCAGCAATACCACTACTGGGCCTATACCCTGAGAAAACCATAATTCAAAAAGAGTCATGTACCAAAATGTTCATTGCAGCTCTATTTACAATAGCCAGGAGATGGAAGCAACCTAAATGTCCATCATCGGATGAATGATAAAGAAGATGTGGCACATATATACAATGGAATATTACTCAGCCATAAAAAGAAACGAAATTGAGTTATTTGTAGTGAGGTGGATGTACCTAGAGACTGTCATACAGAGTGAAGTAAGTCAGAAAGAGAAAGACAAATACCGTATGCTAACACATATATATGGAGTCTAAGAAAAAAAAATGTCATGAAGAACCTAGGGGTAAGACGGGAATAAAGACACAGACCTACTAGAGAATGGACTTGAGGATATGGGGAGGGGGAAGGGTAAGCTGTGACAAAGTGAGAGAGTGGCATGGACATATATACACTACCAAATGTAAAATAGATAGCTAGTGGGAAGCAGCCGCATAGCACAGGGAGATCAGCTCAGTGCTTTGTGAGCACCTAGAGGGGTGGGATAGGGAGGATGGGAGGGAGGGAGACGCAAGAGGGAAGAAATATGGGAACATATATATATGTATAACTGATTCACTTTGTTATAAAGCAGAAACTAGCACACGATTGTAAAGCAGTTACTCCAATAAAGATGAAAACAAACAAACAAACAAAAAACCATGGAGGTGATTTGCAAATGTCTGAAAGGGGATGGTTTATTTTTAGGATTTCACATTCACAGTTTCAGGTTTGAATCTCTAACACATTTGATAGAGGAGAAGACACACATGACCGTGTTAACCCTATTTCCACAAGTTAGATGGAAGGGAATTAAGAAGGAAGGGGATAAGAAGTGGTTTGCTGAGACTGGGAACTAACTAGCTTTCTTTTCACTTGCCAGCCAGTCTGCTCACATGGAATTTTTCTAGACAGTTATTGGTGAAGAAAAGTCATTAATTCTTGTCAATTGTGTTTTTTCAGTAGAGCAAGTACTAAGTTTCTTGCACTTAAATACTTTCTAAATAAAGGTAAATGTGAATTATTATATACTCTTATGTCTGCATGTAGTCTAAATTACCACTTCAGTGCAAGTTTTCATAAGTGTTATGACCCAAATTTTACACATAAATAAAAATGTGTATTAAGGGTTATATTGTCTAAGGGTTTTTTAAAATGAATTATCCAAATCAGTGAGTATTCAATGTCAATTATCACATATGTATGAATTTGGATGGTCCAGAAAAATAGCAGGTAGAAATCATTTGCAGGAATTCCTTATAAGGCCATCCCTGATTCATCTCCTCATGTATATTGCTCTTTATATTTTGAATTTCAGCATCTTTCTGCTTTGGAGGATGAGTAAAGTTTATCTTGAATCAAGGATTGTTTGAATTATTTAGATGCTTACTGAAAGTCAAAATATAGCTGAAATTTTAGACACAGTAAGAAGATATCTTCCTTATCTCTTTGTGGCTCAGTCACCTGAGTAAATCTACATTCTTCCAAAAAGAGGTTGTTTTGGGGGAAAACTGATATCTGGGTCCCTATCTATGACTTTCTTTACCCATGTGACCAGATCAACTCTTATGATCCTTAAATTCCTTTAGAAGATAAACTAGTTCAGACTGAAAAAATTTAGTTAAACCAACAGTCTGACTTAACTGACTTATTTTATTATGCTTTTCTCCAAGATTGAATTGTACAGAGAACATATTTTGGAAAAATGGCCTGATGAGTAATAACATGGGTTCTGTCAAGAGCTCTTCCATATAACAAACATCCTTTTGCTAAGCAGAGAGTTTTGCCTTGATTATTATTGTTTCCATTCTCTGAAGTAAATGAGCAAAACTATCCAACAATCCAAATCTGTGCAGAAAATCGACACTCAAGACGTCTCTAAGCCATTACTGGAGCCAGTGAGGGTTGTCTTAGACTTTTCTCCTCATGCCCCGGCAGCTCTCCTGCTTAAATCCAAACGAAGGGAAAGAACTGCTGGATCCACAGGAGCAGAGTGACATCTAATAGGGATTGGAGAATAAAATGGATGCTACAAACTATGATAACTCATGTGTCTGGATTAGCTCCTCAGAGAGTTTTCTTTCTCTAAATTCTGAAGGGGAACTCCCCCAAGGGTAACAGATGTTCACAAACCGCAGATCTTTTAAAGACATAATTACTCTGCCCATAGAGACCTAAGAGAGATTTCTGTCTGTCTCTGCTTGGAATCACTGCCACCTCATGGATTAATGAATTCTGTCCTCCAATCACCTCATTATGTACCTCTGTTTTATATGAGAAGCCAAATGTATCAGAATACACTTTAAAGAATGTGAGTCGTTCCTTATTTTTTATGATTTAGACTCGCTGGTTTGTAAGTAAGCCATTAACTGGGCTAAAAATAATAGATACTACCTGCCAGAAAACCTGTGTAGTAATTGGGCTCGTTGCCAAGAGCATCAAAGAAAGGGGTGGAGAGAAGAGGGACTATGATGATGGGAAAAAAAGGAAAATACCCCTTCAATTTTTCTTGTTGTTTTTCTTTTTGCGGTACGCGGGCCTCTCACTGTTGTGGCCTCTCCCGTTGCGGAGCACAGGCTCCAGACGCGCAGGCTCAGCGGCCCTGGCTCACGGGCCCAGCCGCTCCGCGGCATGTGGGATCCTCCCGGCCCGGGGCACGAACTCGTGTCCCCTGCATCGGCAGGCGGACTCTCAACCACTGCGCCACCAGGGAAGCTCCTCCTTCAAATTTTAAGGTTTAAAAAAAACAGTCCTTTTACCAGAAAGCTTAATTTTATAGTGCTGTGGATTCACACAGCCAAAAATTTTGCGACCGTATTCAGAACCACACTCAGTCTATTTATGGTAGAGAATTCAAAATATCCATGTTTGTTTTCTCATAGAAAAACAAGTCTCAGTCTTTCTGGTCATGATACCTCTCCCAAATTTTGCAGTTAAGCATCCCCAAGAGAAGCAAACAGGAGTCTGTGGTCTGAATTAGGTGTTTCAGTATTTTAGCAGCTTCTTCTGTTAAATAATATCTTCTTTTTAATAGCTAGTTTCAAGCTAAATCCAAAGTTCACAAAATGCATTTATTTAAAGGAGAGTCTTTCTCTCTCTCTGTATATATATATATTGGTTTGGTTTAATACCTGTCTACCCCCCTTTAGAATGTAAGTTCCATGAGAGCAGGGACTTTGTTTTCTGCTCTATCTTCAGAGCCCAAAACAGAGAGAGTTTGCCCCTCAATAAGCTATCAATAAATATTTGTTAAATAATTGGCCAGAATATGGAGTTAAAATATGAAACTAACTATAGAAATAATTTTATTAAGGCATAAACCTAGGAACTGAAGTTTCCCATAACTAGACAGTATGACATGGTTATTAAACATAGAGTTTGTACTTAAAAAGCAGAGAAATGAATTTCATGATTTTCATTTGAAAAGTGTAATTTAAGTGGACTTCTAAGATCAGATTTATTTTTAGATAAAAAGCCATGAACTTCATCTCATTATACTAATTGGCTTCTTTGGCCAACTAGCATCTGAAATGGTATAAGTCAAATGCATTAGCAGGTTCATTCATTCAACAAATTAGTATTAGCACCCCTGCTATGAAAGGCTCTTTGCTAAGTATTAGGTATACAAAGCTGAAAAAGATATGGTCTTCTCCTGAGGTCATCTTGTGGTCCAAAAGAGAGACAATAAATCAAAATTATAACAGCACACATTTCCTATGCTAAATACTCATGCAGAGTGCTATCTGAGCTAAGAGGCGTGTACACTAAGGATTGGGGGTGGGCAGAGAACGCTTTCTTGAGGAGATGATGTTAGACCTATGTCTTGAAAGATGAGTAAAATTTGATAAGATGAAGAAACAGAGAAGGACAATTCAGGCAGAAGGGACTGTATGTTGAAGGTGGAGTGACTTGAGACATCATCATGCAATTTCTTTTTCATGCCTTATGCTTCTTTATTAATTATATTTTTTGTTTTTTTCATGGTGAGGCATTTTATTTTAAATATAGCCACGTGTACTTGTCAATCCCAAACTCCCAATCGTCCTGCAATTTGAATACTGTTCTCTATGATTGAAGAAAGGTCAGCTAGAATGAAACAAGGAGATAACCTCATGCTATCATTTGTGTCAACAATAAAGGAAAAACATGTGTTTTTTCATTTTTTGTTTTTGAGATGACATTTTATGTCTGAGGCATTTTATCCATATCATCTGTTGAACGGTCATTGTCAGGGATTGACTTAGAGCAAATAAACCTACATAAACTAATTCTACTGCCAGAGCAATTAACTGTACATTTTGGAGTGGGCTTCACTGATAGAATATTGGGCTAATCTTGCCACATAGGAATTTTTCGAATCCAAATGAACAGTGTTCTAATCATGAACTCGTCACAAACTCCAGTTTTTAAGTTGCAGTTACAACGGCAATTTATATGCAATATAAATGAATGAAAAAGTTATCTTATTCGTAAATCATAAAATTATAAGGTTATATTCAAAGAGAAGGGTCTTAAAGCAGGAAAGAATGGGACACATATAGAAAATTTGTCAGACACTGCAAAAAACAAAAAGGAAGAAAAAAGGGGGAAAAAAAAGAAAAAGAGAGTGGAGAGAATGGATGGCAATCTGCATCTTGTAGCCTGGAGTTAAGGATATATGTAGTGAGGACGAGGGGAAGATGGCAGAAGAGTAAGATGCAGAGATCACCTTCCTCCCCACAGATACACCAGAAATACATCTACACATGGAACAACTCCTACAGAACACCTACTGAATGTTGGCAGAAGACCTCAGACCTCCCAAAAGGCAAGAAAATCCCCACGTACCTGGGTAGGGCAAAAGAAAAAAGAAAAAACAGAGACAAAAGGATAGGGACGGGACCTGCACCAGTGGGAGGGAGCTGTGAAGGAGGAAAGGTTTCCACACACTAGGAAGTCCCTTCGCGGGCAGAGACTGCGGGTGGCAGGGGGGGAAGCTTCAGAGCCGCGGAGGGGAGCACAGCAACAGGGGTGCGGAGGGCAAAGCAGGGAGATTCCCGCACAGAGGATCGGTGCCGACCGGCACTCACCAGCCCGAGAGGCTTGTCTGCTAACCCGCCGGGGCGGGCGGGGCTGGGAGCTGAGGCTCGGGCTTTGGTCGGAGCGCAGGGAGAGGACTGGGGTTTGCGGCATGAACACAGCCTGCAGGGGGTTAGTGCACCACGGCTAGCCGGGAGGGAGTCCGGGAAAAAGTCTGGACCTGCCGAAGAGGCAAGAGACTTTTTCTTTCCTCTTTGTTTCCTGGTGCACGAGGAGAGTGGAATAAGAGCACTACTTAAAGGAGCTCCAGAGATGGGCGTGAGCTGCGGATAAAAGCGCGGACTCCAGAGACGGGCATGAGACGCTACGGCTGCTGCTGCCGCCAGCAAGAAGCCTGTGTGTGAGCACAGGTCACTATCCACACCCCCCTTCTGGGGAGCCTGTGCAGCCCGCCACTGCCGGGGTCCTGGATTCCAGGGACAACTTCCCCGGGAGAACGCACAGCACACCTCAGGCTGGAGCAATGTCACGCTGGCTTCTGCCGCCGCAGGCTCGCCCCGCACTCCGTGACCCTCCCTCCACCCCGGCCAGAGTGAGTCAGAGTCCCCGAATCAGCTGATCCTTTAACCCCGTCCTGTCTGAGGGAAGAACAGATGCCCTCCGGCGACCCACACGGAGAGGCGGGGCCAAATCCAAAGCTGAGCCCTGGGAGCTGTGAGAACAAAGAAGAGAAAGGGAAATCTCTCCCAGCAGCCTCAGAAGCAGTAGATTCAAGCTCCACAATCAATGTACCCTGCATCTGTGGAATACATGAATAGACAACGAATCATCCCAAATTGAGGAAGTGGACTTTGAGAGCAAGAATTATGATTTTTTCCCCTTTTCCTCTTTTTGTGAGTGTGTATGTGTATGCTTCTGTGTGAGATTTTGTCTGTATAGCTTTGCTTCCACCATTTGTCCTAGGGTTCTATCCGTCTGTTTTTTTTTTTTCTTTTAAAAAAATTTTTTTTCTTAAAAATTATTTTTTATTTTATCTTGCTTTATTTTATTTTATCTTCTTTCTTTCTTTCTTTCTTTCTTTCCTTCTACTTTTTCTCCTTTTTATTCTGAGCCGTTTGGATTAAAGGCTCTTGGTGCTGCAGCCAGGAGTCAGTGTTGTGCCTCTGAGGTGGGAGAGCCAACTTCAAGACACTGGTCCACAAGAGACCTCCCAGCTCCACAAAATATCAAATGGCAAAAATCTGCCAGAGATCTCCATCTCAACACCAGCACCCAGCTTCACTCAACGACCAGCAAGCTACAGTGCTGGACACCCTATGCCAAACAACTAGCAAGACAGGAACACAACCCCACCCATTAGCAGAGAGGCTGACTAATCCTAATAAGTCCACAGACACCCCCAAACACACCACCAGACGTGGACCTGCCCACCAGAGACACAAGATCCAGCCTCATCCACCAGAACACAGGCACTAGTCGCCTCTGCCAGGAAGCCTACACAACCCACTGAACCAACTTTAGCCACTGGGGACAGACACCAAAAATAATGGGAACTACGAACCTGCAGCCTGCAAAAAGGAGACCCCAAACACAGTAAGATAAGCAAAATGAGAAGACAGAAAAACACATAGCAGATGAAGGAGCAAGATAAAAACCCACCAGACCTAACAAATGAAGAGGAAATAGGCAGTCTACCTGAAAAAGAATTAGAATAATGATAGTAAAGATGACCCAAAATCTTGGAAATAGAATAGACAAAATGCAAGAAACATTTAACAAGGACCTAGAAGAACTAAAGATGAAATAAGCAATGATGAACAACACAAATGAAATTTAAAATACTCTAGATGGGATCAATAGCAGAATAACTGGGGCAGAAGAACGGATAAGTGACCTGGAAGATAAAATAGTGGAAATAACTACTGCAGAGCAGAATAAAGAAAAAAGAATGAAAAGAACTGAGGACAGTCTCAGAGACCTCTGGGAAAACATTAAATGCACCAACATTCGAATTATAGGGGTCCCAGAAGAAGAAGAGAAAAAGAAAGGGACTGAGAAAATATTTGAAGAGATTATAGTTGAAAACTTCCCTGATATGGGAAAGGAAATAGTTAATCAAGTCCAGGAAGCACAGAGAGTCCCATACAGGATAAATCCAAGGAGAAATACGCCAAGACACATATTAATCAAACTGTCAAAAATTAAATACAAAGAAAACATATTAAAAGCAGCAAGGGAAAAACAACAAATAACACACAAGGGAATCCCCATAAGGTTAACAGCTGATCTTTCAGCAGAAACTCTGCAAGCCAGAAGGGACTGGCAGGACATATTTAAAATGATGAAGGGGAAAAACCTACAACAAAGATTACTCTACCCAGCAAGAATCTCATTCAGATTTGATGGAGAAATTAAAACCTTTACAGACAAGCAAAAGCTGAGAGAGTTCAACACCACCAAACCAGCTTTACAACAAATGCTAAAAGAACTTCTCTAGGCAAGAAACACAAGAGAAGGAATAACAAACCCGAAACAATTAAGAAAATGGGAATAGGAACATACATATCAATAATTACCTTAAGTGTAAATGGACTAAATGCTCCCACCAAAAGACACAGATTGGCTGAATGCATACAAAAACAAGACCTGTATATATGCTGTCTACAGGAGACCCACTTCAGACCTAGAGACACATACAGACTGAAAGTAAAACCAAAAGAAAGGTGGAGTAGCAATTCTCATATCAGACAAAATAGACTTCAAAATAAAGATTATTACAAGAGACATAGAAGGACACTACATAATGATCAAGGGATCGATCCAAGAAGAAGATACAACAATTGTAAATATTTATGCACCCAACATAGGAGTACCTCAATCCATAAGGCAAATACTAACAACCATAAAAGGGGAAATCGACAGTAACACATTCATAGTTGGGACATTAACAACCCACTTTCACCAATGGACAGATCATCCAAAATGAAAATATAAAAGGACACACAAGCTTTAAATGATACATTAAACAAGATGGACTTAATTGGTATTCATAGGACATTCCATCCCAAAACAACAGAATACACATTTTTCTCAAGTGCTCATGGAACATTCTCCAGGATAGATCATATCTTGGGTCACAAATCAAGCCTTGGTATATTTAAGAAAATTGAAATTTTATCAAGTATCTTTTCTGACCACAACGCTATGAGACTAGATATCAATTACAGGCAAAGTTCTGTAAAAAATACAAACACATGGAAGCTAAACAATACACTACTTAATAACGAAGTGATCACTGAAGAAATCAAAGAGGAAATAAAAAAATACCTAGAAACAAATGACAATGGATACACGATGAACCCCAACCTATGGGATAGAGCAAAAGCAGTTCTAAGAGAGAAGTTTATAGCAATACAATCCTACCTTAAGAAACAGGACACATCTCGAATAAACAACCTAACCTTGTACCTAAAGCAATTAGAGAAAGAAGAACAAAAAAACCCTAAGGTTAGCAGAAGGAAAGAAATCATAAAAATCAGATCAGAAATAAATGAAAAAGAAATGAAGGAAACAATAGCAAAGATCAATAAAACTAAAAGCTGGTTCTTTGAGAAGATAAAAAAAATTGATAAACCATTAGCCAGACTCATCAAGAAAAAAAAGGAGAAGACTCAAATCAATAGAATTAGAAACGAAAAAGGAGACGTAACAACTGACACTGCAGAAATACAAAAGATCATGAGAGATTACTACAAGCAACTCTATGCCAATAAATGGACAACCTGGAAGAAATGGACAAATTCTTAGAAATGCACAACCTGCCAAGACTGAACCAGGAAGAAATAGAAAATATGAACAGACCAATCACAAGCACTGAAATTGAAACTGTGATTTTAGATCTTCCAACAAACAAAAGCCCAGGACCAGATGGCTTCACAGGCGAAGTCTATCAAACGTTTAGAGAAGTGCTAACACCTATCCTTCTCAAACTCTTCCAAAATATAGCAGAGGGAGGAAAACTCCCAAACTCATTCTACGAGGCCACCATCACCCTGATAACAAAATCAAACAAGGATGTCACAGAGAAAGAAAACTACAGGCCAACATCACTGATGAATATAGATGCAAAAATCCTCAACAAAATACTAGCAAACAGAATCCAACAGCACATTAAAAGGATCATACACCATGATCAAGTGGGGTTTATTCCAGGAATGCAAGATTCTTCAATATAAGCAAATCAATCAACGTGATACACCATATTACCACACTGAAAGAGAAAAACCATATGATCATCTCAATAGATGCAGAGAAAGCTTTCAACAAAATTCAACACCCATTTACGAAAAAAACCTTGCAGATAGTAGGCATAGAGGGAACTTTCCTCAACATAATAAAGGCCATATATGACAAACCCACAGCCAACATCCTTAATGGTGAAAAACTGAAACCATTTCCACTAAGATCAGGAACAAGACAAGGTTGCCCACTCTCACCACTCTTATTCAACATAGTTTTGGAAGTTTTAGCCACAGCAATCAGAGAAGAAAAGGAAATAAAAGGAATCCAAATAGGAAAAGAAGAAGTAAAGCTGTCACTGTTTGCAGATGACATGATAGTATACATAGAGAATCCTAAAGATGCTACCAGAAAACTACTAGAGCTACTCAATGAATTTGGTAAAGTAGCAGGATACAAAATTAATGCACAGAAATCTCTGGCATTCCTATACACTAATGATGAAAAATCTGACAGTGAAATCAAGAAAACACTCCCATTTACCATTGCAACAAAAAGAATAAAATACCTAGGAATAAACCTACCTAAGGAGACAAAAGACCTGTATGCAGAAAATTATAAGACACTGATGAAAGAAATTAAAGATGATACAAACAGATGGAGAGATATACCATGTTCTTGGATTGGAAGAATCAACATTGTGAAAATGACTCTACTACCCAAAGCAATCTGCAGATTCAATGCAATCCCTATCAAACTACCACTGGCATTTTTCACAGAACTAGAACAAAAATTTCACAATTTATATGGAAATGCAAAAGACCCCGAATAGCCAAAGCAATCTTGAGAAGGAAAAATGGAGCTAGAGGAATTAGGCTCCCTGACTTGAAACTATACTACAAAGCTACAGTAATCAAGACAGTATGGTACTGGCACAAAAACAGAAATATAGATCAATGGAACAGGATAGAAAGCCCAGAGATAAACCCACGCACATATGGTCACCTTATCTTTGATAAAGGAGCTAGGAATGTACAGTGGAGAAAGGACAGCCTCTTCAATAAGTGGTGCTGGGAAAACTGGACAGGTACATGTAAAAGTATGAGATTAGAACACTCCCTAACACCATACACAAAAATAAGCTCAAATTGGATTAAAGACCTAAATGGCAGGCCAGAAACTATCAAGCTCTTAGAGGAAAACATAGGCAGAACACTCTATGACATAAATCACAGCAAGATCCTTTTTGATCCACCACCTAGAGAAATGGAAATAAAAACAAAAATAAACAAATGGGACCTAATGAAATTTGAAAGCTTTTGCACAGCAAAGGAAACCATAAACAAGACGAAAAGACAACCCTCAGAATGGGAAAAAATATTTTCAAATGAAGCAACTGTCAAAGGATTAATTTATAAGCAGCTCATGCAGCTCAATAACAAAAAAACAAACAACCCAATCCAAAAAGGGGCAGAAGACCTAAATAGATATTTCTCCAAAGAAGATATACAGACTGCCAACAAACACATGAAAGAATGCTCAACATCATTAATCATTAGAGAAATGCAAATCAAAACTACAATGAGATATCATCTCACACCAGTCAGAATGGCCGTCATCAAAAAATCTAGAAACAATAAATGCTGGAGAGGGTGTGGAGAAAAGGGAACACTCTTGCACTGCTGGTGGGAATGTGAATTGGTACAGCCACTTTGGAGAACAGTATGGAGGTTCCTTTAAAAACCACAAATAGAACTACCATATGACCCAGCAATCCCACTACTGGGCATATACCCTGAGAAAACCATAATTCAAAAAGAGTCATGTACCAAAATGTTCATTGCAGCTCTATTTACCATAGCCAGGAGATGGAAACAACCTAAGTGTCCATCATCAGATGAATGGATAAAGAAGATGTGGCACATATATACAATGGAATATTACTCAGCCATAAAAAGAAACGAAATTGAGCTATTTGTAATGAGGTGGATGGGCCTAAAGTCTGTCATACAGAGTGAAGTAAGTCAGAAAGAGAAAGACAAATACCGTATGCTAACACATATATATGGAATTTAAGAAACAAAAATGTCATGAAGAACCTAGGGGTAAGACAGGAATAAAGATGCAGACCTACTAGAGAATGGACTTGAGGATATGGGGAGGGGGAAGGGCAAGCTGTGTCAAAGGGAGAGAGTTGCATGGACATATATACACTACCAAATGTAAAATAGATAGCTAGTGGGAAGCAGCCGCATAGCACAGGGAGATCAGCTCGGTGCTTTGTGAGCACCTAGGGGGTGGGATAGGGAGGGTGGGAGGGAGCGAGACGCAAGTGGGCAGAGATATGGGAACATATGTATATGTATAACCGATTCACTTTGTTATAAAGCAGAAACTATCACACCATTGTAAAGTAATTATACTCCCATAAAGATTTAAAAAAAAAAAAAAAAAAAGGATATATGTGGTGTCCTGAAGGGTGGCTGGGCTGGAGATGGAGGCCAGGACCAGGGACCTGAAAACCATGAGGATAAGTTAATCATTGCAATGACATGCTCAACTTTGCATTTAAAATTCTAATGTTGAAAGAAAATGTTACAAGCAAAACATAAAACCTATATTTCCACTAAATAAATTTTCAACATTTTCTTTCACTAACGTTTAATGCTGTCAGATAGCACTTGCCATTATACACTACTTTCTAAAGAATATAAAGTATGTCTCCACTGTCTTCAGTATCATTCTTGGCATCAATAGCTACATACATATATAATAGAGTAATACCTTTGCATAATATCCTCTTGGATTAAATTTCTTTAAGCATTCATGAGATTTCAAAATAAACAGGAGAATTTAATTTTTGGTTGTAGCCTACATTCATGCCTCCAGATACATATACATTTGGACCAAAGCAATATCACCAGTTGATTTTGTTTTCTTTAATGCAGGAGGAGTTGGAAGGGAAGGCTTGCCTTCTTTTAGCCAGATAGGTGCGTCTGTACTAAAGGACACTTGCTGAAGCATTTATAAAATCTTATGTTTAAGTAGGCCCTTTTTTGTCACAATGAGTGAAACAGAAGAGGCAGGGTTTTCAACCTACGGAAAAGTAAGAAAATAATACATAAAAACATCAATAGAAAAGCTGGTCTTCTATCCACCCACCTCGGTAGAGAACTAAAACAAACAATAGCAAATAATTAGTGTTGGCCCTGGCAGTGTTCTAAGAAGCCAAAAATGAAACACCCACAAAAGAAAATGGTCCCTTATTCACTGCACAAGTTTGTTTTTACTTTTGAGTAATGAATAAATGAGACTCAAAAGATAATGCAGAAAATATGAAAGTGGAGTGGGTTTGTAACAAGAAAGTGTTTAGACCTGTCCTTAGTCCATAACCAAACCTGTAAAAGTTTTAATTGAAAAATTTAGAATGTTCTTCTAAGATTATCCAAAATGAATATTTGACACCTCCCTTTATCAAGTGATTTAGCAGAATGAATAAAATATTTTAACTAAGTGAAAAAAAGGAAAGGAAATAACATTATCTCTTCCAGATGACACAGCAAACACTGATGGATTTTGCCTGTATCTTGAGGCAAGAACCCAGTTACATTAGGCACCCTCCTAACAGACCTCACAAGTATTTTATTTCCTGCTTCCTTTGTCAACAAACTGACATGCCATGGGTGGCACACACATGTTCTCTGAAAAGCTGAATTCTGCCTATTGAAATGGGCCTATTTTCAAAAAACATAATATATGTAAAACAAAAAATATATGCCCCATTTGCTCTGAGGTCCCAAAGCAAAGAGATAGATTATCTAAAACAGATCAAAAAGAGAAAACGATTTCAGAATATGGTAGCATTGTAGAAAGAATATAGCTAGACTTCCAATGGAATTAGTGTAAAGAGAACAAAAATTTTGATGCTGATTAGTTTGTTTAAATAATAAATCAGTTTTCTCTAAATATTTTTGGTCATGTCTAATATGGAATAGTATTTACATGTTACTGTCCATGATACATTGGTGAAAAAGTTAGCTGGGATACTGAATTGCATGATTCCATTATGACCACAATAATAACAACACTAATGCCACAGCCACACATGCTTCTTTGTGGTACATGTACTCACGTGCATGTACATGTGTGCCTGTAGGTGTGCATAGAAAAAAAGGGCTTAAAAGGTACACATTAACCCAATACCAGTGGCTAGCCCTAAGTAGGGCAGAAAGAACAGAGGTTCCATTGTGTTGAGGACACTATGTATACACCTTGATGTTGTTTCAAATGTCTGCAGTGAACAAAAGTGGTTTTGTAAATTTAAAAGTAACTATAAAGGTGTTTCCTTAATTTCTGAAGCCTCCAGCTGCTAAGTCAGAGAGGCTGAAGAGGGGCAGCAATGAGTAAAAGAGGGTATTACCTCTAGTAGCTGCCTTTTTCCTCCACTCTACCTGATACCAAGCTTTCTCCATCTTATATTGAGAAGATTTTTTAAAAATTTGGATCCACCTTCTATATAAAAAAAAACAAAAAGAAAAGAAAAGAAAAAAAAAGAAAGATGCTGGGGGTGTTATACTCTTTGGGCATGGGATGTCCTGAAGGCCAATAGAGGTAGGATTTTTCAATCCTTTATGAAAACTCTTCCCATTGTTGGAAATAGAAACTGGTTTGGCCACTGAATGAAACAGAGGATTATGAACAGTGGAAACTCAGGAAACCTGATAGGTCATTGAACATTATTTGAAAACCAATGGCCTTTAAGTTACAACTATATATTAAGACTTAATAACTAACTAACCTCCCTAATCACCAAGAATTTATCGACAAAAATCTTAAACAGAAAATCAATTTTCTTGTTCAACGTGGAGAGCTTGTTTAATTAGAATGAGCATTTAGTAAGGGATGAACATTCACAACTTACACAGGACTATCATTTTTTAAAAGACAAGCCAACTGAGTTGATTATATGAACTTCCTTTCCAAAGGAAAATAATCGAAAAAGGGACATCTTTGTCATTAAGCATCTTTATCATTGAAGAGCTAAAGCTTTTCCCTGAGATAGTTAGGGGCACTTTAGAAAAAGTGTCTGTGTGTCCAGTGGCTGGGGCTGTGAGTCATATTTTCAAGACTTTTGCCTTTTCCCACACATAACACTCCTCACCCTCCCCAGAAACTCATAGGTAAACAATGTGGCCAGAGGACATGTCTCCAGAGTTCATATTTGCCCTTTGAATATAAATGAGATCGGCAAATATTTTAAGAGGGATAAATTCTTAACTTAGGTGCCAGAAAGAAAAGGAAAGGCAGATCCTGTGAAGGTATTTACAAAGTGGGCAAGTTTGAGTAAAGCACAGTGTCAAACACCAAGAATGCAGGTGGAATGGCTTTCCCCTTGGACACTACAGAAACAGAGGGAGCCCAGAAAGACGTAGCTACCACTTAGGTGTGATTCTGGAGAATTCCCTGTAGAGTAGCCCTTCTGTCACTGGAGCTCTGTTACCTTTGATATTGCATCTATTTAAAGTCCTGGACCCATCAGGAAAGTTCCCAGAAATTATGGAGTGAATATATTCAATTAGGCACTTTATAAAGAAGCCTTGGCTCATACACATCTAAGCAAACAGGCTGTAAAGAAAAGGCCAAGGTCATACAAGCATGAGGTAGAATTAGCCATAAGCAAGAAACATGAAGGGTTTTTTTAAATTAATTAATTAATTAATTTATTTTGGCTGCATTGGGTCTTCGTTGCTGTGTGTGGGGCTTTCTCTAGTTGTGGTGAGCGGGGGCTACTCTCCGTTGCATTGCGCAGGCTTCTCATTTCAGTGGCTTCTCTTGTTACATGCAGAGCACAGGCTCTAAGCGCGCAGGCTTCAGTAGTTGTGGCATGCGGGCTCAGTAGTTGTGGCTGGCGTGCTCTAGAGCGCAATCTCAGTAGTTGTGGCGCACGGGCTTAGTTGCTCCGAGGCATGTGGGATCTTCCCCAACCAGGGCTCAAACCCGTGTCCCCTGCATTGGCAGATGGACTCCCAACCACTGCACCACCTGGGAAGTCCAGCATGAAGGTTTTGTTTACAGAACACAACGTGGAGCAACAATTCCTCATTTGGGGGACTGATATGACCCATTTTAATATATGCACGTCTCCATGAGCCAAATTAGCCATACATTTTCCAGTTCCTTATATCACTGGACTGTGTGCAGCCAAAGTCTGAAAGAGAGCAAGTTAATTTATGTATCCTTCTCTTGCCAAGTGTGATTAATTGATGTAATATGTCAATTCCCTTTATATAAATGTTAAAAGTGCATCTTCATTTATATCCATATATATTTTAGATAAATGCTTTCAGCAGGATGATCTCATTGGGGCATTCGTAGGCAGTAGCTTCTTCACAGTTCAATTTAGGTGATATTTATTGCACTTATTACTCAAAAGACGCTGTGCTTTGTGCCATGGAGGAAATAGGTAAAACTCTTCTCTGCTCTCATAGAGCTTAAAATCTGGTAGAAAAGATCAGCTTTGCCCCTTCCAGATCTGTCATCCAAATCCTCCTGTCTTCTTAACCTCAGTTAATGGAGCAAATCTCTACTTTGTTACTAAAGCCAAATATTTAGGAATCATCCTTTATTCCCTCTTCTTAATCCATACATCCATTTCATGAGCAAATCTTATACATTGTATTTCCAAAATGTATCATGAATTTGCCTTCTTGTCACCTTCTGTGTCACCACCCATTTCTTATCTATTGCTAAAAAAAAATTACTCCCAAACTTTAGTTGCATCAAACGACATTTTTCTTTTTTTTAATGCCCACAGATTCTGTGGATCAGGAATTCAGACAGGGCATGATAGGGACACGCTGGAAGCTAAAGCCATCTGATCAACTCACACATTGGGTGGTTGATGCTGGCCGGGTGCTGTACGTCTCAGTTCCTCTCCATCTGGGTCTCTCCATGGGGTCTCTCCACAGAAGGTAATTTGGGCTTCCTCACAGCATGGTGGCTGGCTTCCCACATCGTGAGTGTCCCAAAGAGAAAGAGCAAGGAGGAAGCTATATTCTTTTATTGTCTAGTATCCAAGCCATGATGCCACTGCTGCCACAATCTACGGTTTAGAGCAGTCACAAGCCTCTACTCAGTTCCACTGGAAGGAACATTGACCTCACCCTTCCATGGAAGCAGAGTCAAAGCTGCTCTGCTTTGTATGTGGGATACAAGGTATCCTAAATCTGGATTACTGTAACATTCTAACCACCTTCCCTATTATCCTCTATTTGCCTCAGTCCATTTTCCCTGCCAAGGACCGAGTAATTGTTCATTTTACATGACAACATTTAAAACAGAAACTGTCATCTCCTCATATAGAGCCCTCCAATGGCTTTCCATTGCACTCAGAATAAAATCTAAACGTCTTTCCTTGGCTCACAAAAATCTGCATGCTCCCCTCTTGCTTTATGCATAGTCTTCTATTTCCTCGAGAATGCAAGCTCTTTTCTCCTCCTAAGGATTTTGATATGCCTTTGTCTCTGCCTGAAGTGTTCCTCCTCCACCCTTTCCACAGCTGTATTCTTCATAACCTTACCTCTCAGCTTAAGTTTCACCTTCTCAGCAAGGTCTTCCCTGACCACCCATGATGGTTAATTTTGTGTCAACTTGACTGGGTCATGAGATGCCCAGATATTTGACTAAACATCATTTCTGAATGTGTCTGAGATGGTGTTTCAGATGAGAAGAACATTTGAATAGGTGGACTCTGTAAAGAAGATTGCCCTCCTTAATGTGGGTAGGCTTTATCCAATCCACTGAGGGCCTGAATACAACAAAAGGTGAAGGGGAGAATTCACCCCGTTTCTGAATAACCAATTAAGCTGGGACACGGGTTTTCTCCAGCCCTTAGACGAAGACTTCCTGCATCACTCCCTGGTTCTCAGGCCTTCAGACTCAGAATAAACTACCCCATTGGCTTTCCTGTGTCTCCAGCTTCCAGAAGACAGACTGTGGGTCTTCACCATAATATATGACTTAATTCCTCTTAATTTCCCTCTCTGTTCTGTTTCTCTGGAGAACCTTGACTAATATAGCCCCTATGTAAAATTCCTCAGCTTCTGTGATGGTTTTAAATCAGCCCCTTGTTTGTTTCTTCTACGCATAGCATTTCTTAAAACATATTATTTATTTGTGCTTATTTGTTTCTTTTCCTCTCTCTCTTCTTCTCCTTCTCCATCTCTCCTTATTTCTACTTTTTTATCTATTCCTCCTACTAGAATATGAAGTCCGTGAAGTTGTTCTCTGTCCTGTTCTAATACCAGGATTATGCCTGGCCTATAGTAGGTGTCCAAGAAACATCTTTGAAAAAACAATCCATAAGTATATTTTACAAAAATTATAGAAGAATCTATCATGTGAAAACTCTAAAGAAAAGTATCAAGTTCAAAGTGTGATGGGTTGCATTTAACCAGAATTATCAGGGAAGGTTTCATGAAGGCAGATTTGCATTGTGTTTTGAGGTATGTGTGTGAGAAGAGAAAAAAGATGATAGGGAAGGAGAGAGTCACTCAGACAGGTAAAGCAGAGAGTATTGAAGGAAATTCCAAGCAGCAATTGTAGACAGAAAATAGGATGCTTAAGAAGTTAGTAGTGGAAAGGACTGTGGAAGAGTAGTGTGGGCAAGATGATGAACACCCTTCAGTGTTGTATTTAGGGATTTTGACATTATTCTACAATCAATAAGGCCCTGTTTAATGGTTTTCAGCAGAGATTGAGACATGAAGTGAATTGTATCAAAAAGACTGTCCTGGCAAGATCATATACTGTAGAGGAATGAAACTGATTAAATGTTATGTACATTTTTTTCCCTAGATACGTTATCTGTCAAAGGTCTAAATGATCCTATAGAACTTTTAGCTAAAATCCAATTCAGAAAACTGAGGCAATTATTCTACCCTATAAACTAGAATTATGATGCCATTTCTACTTCTTACAAGCAGAGACACCAGAGATATTCCCAGGTAGAACCTTATTTTCTCTGGAATTTACACCTAATTACTAAAATTCCTCTTCCATAACGTACGTACAATTGGGTTCTACAGGTAAATATCAACTTTCCTCTTAGCAATAACATGGTTAGTAATAGCATGATTTGACTAAATGAAACACTGATTCTAGGAAATTACTTCTCTCAACTTTAAGGTTTTAGGACCTAATTAGGGAGAAAATCATTGTGGTTAAAATAAGGGTGATGCTGACAGTTATATTAATTAATTAATTAATTTTAAGGGAAATGATCTCTAAATACAGAAACCATTCTTCTGTGAGTTTCCTAGTTCACAGAATAGCAATTTGGTATTCCCATTTTTATTAAGCTACCCCAAGAAATGCAGATGGCATTCCTTCCCAAAAAGGGCACAAGTTTTCTCTATTGCAGCTTCCAATATAAAAGCCATCTCACCTTTGTAAAATCTATTTACCTGATGGCAGGAGACCTGAAGGCTTGGAGCAATAATGGCAATGCCAAAGGTATAAATCTTCTCAGCCAGGAGGATTTTGCCCCATGGTGCTTTTTTTTTTTTTTTTTTTGAGGACAGATATAAATCCAAGAGGAAAATAGCTACTTAAATACAGGTACGATATTACACTTGTGAACAGCAGTCCAGGAAAAAACCCTGTTATTGATCTGTTAATAGTTAGACAATTTCTGTTTAATGCTACCATTTGGATGGACATTTTTAGATTTGTCTTCCTCTTGATCCTCATTATAGCTGCCGTTGTACTTGCTTTGACCCAAAACTAAACTCATAGCATCATCAGATGGAGCCAGTTAATACCTAATGAATGGTTTTTGCTTGAGAAAATCATTTCAGTACTTTCTAATGAGAGAGGTTTTTATTTGTATCTCTTATCAACTAGATTATTGAGAGGATAAATTCTGAATGCCCCACATTCTGATTAACAAAGTCCTTACTTGCTGGTTGTTGTTTTGATGAGGATATTTTAGAAGCAGAGGGAAAAATCTGATTAAGTTAGCCATGTGGCACTTAAATTGGAGTATAAAAACTTCCTAAGAATGTGTTGAGTTTAACAAATGCCTTATTACTTTAAAAAAATCACAAAACCTGGAGTATAATAAATTCTAGTGGGAGGCCCTGGATTTGGCAGTTAGGATTAATAATTATGGTAGATTTGGGAACATAGTTGCTGACAGCATGGCTCTGGGTAAAGTTTCTCTGTGAGCACAGATCTCTATTGACATATAGGAGGCTCATTCTCACAGCTCTCTGCCCCCGTGGCACCCCACACATTGCTATTATGGCATTATTATAGCACTTTTAAAAATATAACTGTTTATTTGTCTATCTTCCCCACTAGACTGTGAACTCTTTGAAGCTAGATATTTTTTCCCCATTTTCATCTTATTCATCACTGTAGTCCTAATAACTAGCATATAAGTCTGATCCATAGAAAAATTGTTATATATTTATTGTGTGTATGTAGTTTTTTAAATAATCAGGTACAATTGTCTCTAAAATGATAGACTAAACTGCCTTTTCTAGGTGACATCAGTAACATCTTGAGTCATTACTAGGCATCTGATGAAATAAGGATCCAGGTAAAATTCTTTTGCCCTCAGATTTGTTTAAACTTCAGTGGATTTTAATCTTTGCCAATTACTTCAATCAGTTCCTCAGGCACAATAAATTCTGTATTCATTTTGTTACCAAGTCCAGTACAGTACTGCTCGCCACACTACTGGCAAATAAATCGAGGAATGAGCTGTTGAGGCAAAAAATAGCAACCTTATTTGGAAAGCCAGCAGACCTAGAAGATGGTGGACTAGTGTCCCAAGAACCATCTTGCCCAAGTTAGAATTCAGGTTTCTTTTATACTAAAAAGGGAGAGGGTGTGGTTTGTTGCTGCAAACTTCTTGGTACCAGAATCCTTTGTACTTGCAGCTGTCCATGTGTGTCTGGTCACAAGGTTCCTATAAACTCTCAACATAATGACCTGTATGGGAAAAGAATCTAAAAAATAGTGTATATATGTATAACTGATTCACTTTGCTGTAGAGCAGAAAGTAACACAACATTGTAAATCAACTATACAGTAATCTAACAAAAAAAAGAAGAAACTTCAACAAGACAAATGTTATTGTCTGTTCTGCAACTTTTAATCTCTATATGAATGGAAATGTTATACCTTTAAATGTAAGAGTCTTGAGGATGAGCTATCCTGTATATTTCAGGTTATAGGCAACATTCTTAACTTGTAGCAACAGCAATAGAATACAAAGGTTAAAGTAAAAGAAGCAGATCCAATAGAGAGTCAGATTTGTTCTTCCCTATTACAATTCCATGAGTCCTTCTTATTCTATATATTTGCTGTATATTCCCTTAAGAGATTAATCTGTTTCCACCTTCTTAAAAAATAAAATGAAATATTTCAAATGCATTGACAAAAATAGAGAATAAGCAAAATACTAGTGTACCAACCACCCAGTTTTATCAAATCTTAACATTATGTTACATTTATTTCTCATAATTTTTAAGAAGTTAAACATCATGTATATAATTGAGGGTTTCTATGTACCTCTCAGTAAGTCACATAAAGTGACATCTAAAATTTGGCTATTGGAATGAGCAATGTAAAGATTATTGATAACGTTTGACAAGAAATCTTTCAGTGGGATGGTGGGGAGAAATGTTGATTGGAATGGGTTCAAAAGAGAAAGGAAAATTTCTGGTAGAAACACAACTGTGTAACTCAGCATTTCCCTACTTGTCTTGGATAAAATACATTTTCTGAAAATAAGGAGCTCATCCTGAATTATAAAACCCATGTCATTTGCTTTCAAGTATGATAACTGAAATGAACAAGACTTGGGGCAGTACCCTCTTGGATGTAGTTAGTTCATAAGATCAGTGGAGACACAGCTAGATAAAGATGAGTGTTATTTATCAGAAACAGCCTGCCTATGTAGAAACAAAACCTAAAAAAGAGACCTTTGGGTACTGTTTCCTAGAAGACTACCCTCACCTTATTGAACTCCTCACAGAAAATTTCTACCAATAGTTATTAGTCCAGGAAACTACAATTCATTCAATGAAAAGTAATGACACAGTATCAATAAAAGCCTAAGAAAAAAATTTGATTAAAGCTGCAAATGTTATCAGCAGGTGAAGAACACTCATAAAAATGTGGTGCCGTGGACTGATACAAATTATCTCTAAGGTTTTTCCCATGGAAATTTTCAAACTTGATGAGGTAATTACATCTCTGAAGGAATATTATAAAAGAGAAATGCAAAAATCTAAAGAAACAAATGATGAACAATAGAAGACAAAATGTGATCTGGCAGAACTCAGAAATGAAATATATAAATATATCTTAATTACAGAAATAAAGTGCAATTAAAAATAACACGAAATAGATCATACATGGGGAGCACAGTAAGGGACAGACACCAGAAATGAGAAAAGCAATCAAATTGAAATTAAGGGTTAAAGAGGATTAGAGATAAGAGCAAAGTAATGGAAAAAAGTATAACACTGAAACACTGAAAAAGTATAACTCAAAAAACTTTCTTGAAACCCAAAAACACTCGAATCTACACTTTGAAATTTCCCATGTGCCTTAGAAACTGGAACACTTAACACAGAATATTCAGCACTGAGATATATTTTAAATAAAGTTGTTAAACTTTAATTGTAAAGAAATAAATCTTGGGTAACCAAGAACAGAGAAGAAATCATTTACTGTTAGTGTACCATATATCTCAGGCTTGTTTTGGTGAGGGGCAGATGTTGGGAGGGCAGTCCCAGTTTATGGCTTTTTTTCCAGTATAATTACTGATAGAATACTCCTTTACTCTTAGAATTGCCACTGTCTGAACAATACGTTTTACAACCATCATATTTATAAGCAAGGGAAACATCAAATTAGAATCATGTCTCCCTATAGTAGTGAGTAAGTAAAGGATTACTTACAAATTTATATTAAGCCAGAATTATATCCAATTTTAAAGGCTACAGAGAAACAGTTCTGACTTTCAAGAAATCAACAAATACTGTTCCCATAAAGCTATCTTGAGTAAACTTTTCAAAGATGAGTCAAACATGAGGTAATGAAAATGAATGTAGATTTCCTTAATACTATATGTATTAACTATATCAACCAATAAGCCAACATCATACTTGATGGGTAAATGCTAGAGATATTGCCACAAAAGTCACGCACAAAAAATAAATAAATAAAAAGCCCACCATAATCATCAACATAATGAGAAAAGAGGAAATATTTAGAGGCATAAAATTTGGAAAGTAAGGGGTAAAATTATGACTTTTTGCCAACGTTATTATAAAAAGTTATAACTTTTTGCCAATGTTATTACCTGTAAAAGCCAAGAAAATCAACTAAAAACTAATACAAACAAGATCATTCCATCAGATGATACAGTATAAATTAATATTAGAAGTATAGATTTCGTATAAACTAACAATAAACAATTTGCAGCTATGATAAAAAAGACTCATTTTTCATGAGCAATAAAAAAATAAAATAAAATACCTAGAAATCAAAGGAAATATGCAAGATTATATGAAAGAAACTTGCCAAAACAAACATGCAAAACCATATGAAAGAAATCCTTCTCAAATGAATAACATACCAAGATCTTGGGTTAGAACCTCAATGTTACAATGATGTCGATTCCCTGAAAGTTAATTTCTAAAGTTAATTTATAAATGTAATGTGTTCCCAATAAAAATACCAATGGGATTTGAAGCACTAGAAAAATGGATGCCATGTTCATCTGGAAAAATAAACAATAATAGCAAAGAAATTCTGATGAAGAAGGGCAATGATGGAGAGGTTAGCTTGATCAGATATTAAAACCTTGCATTTAAAGCCTCAATCCTGCAATTAAAACAACGTGATACTGTACATATATAGGCAAACAGGCCACTGTATAAGTATAAAGAAATATAGAAATAGAGCTCACATGACACAACTAGAGAGAGAAAACCCACATGCCACAACTAGAGAGAAGCCTGAGTGCCGCAACTAGAGAGAAACCCGAGCAGACAGAGCACCGTATTGAAAAAGATCCTACATGCCTCAACCAAGATCCCGTGTGCTGCAACTAAGACCCGATGCAGCCAAAAAATAAACTAAATAAATAAATAAAAGTTACAAGGATTTAATATACAGCACAGGGAATATAGTTAACATTTTATAATAACTTTGGAGTATATTCTATAAAAATATTGAATTACTATGTTGTACACCTGAAATTAATATAATATTGTAAGCCAATTATACTTCAGTTAAAATAAAAAATAAACTTCTGCATGGGATAAAAAAATTCACAAAGTTAAATGCCAGTGACAAAAAAGGAAAAATATGTGAGAGAAAATGACTAATATCTCCAATATTTAAAGAGCTCCTAGAAACTGATAAGAACAATAACCTAACTGAAAAAATGACAAAGGATAAAAATGGACAATTCACAGAAAAATAAATACAAAATTTTCAACCTATGAAAAAATATTCAACTTTGTTTACTTAAAGAAACATAAGTTAAAACTACTTACTATTTTCTACTTGAAATAATGAGGGAAAAATTGTAATAATTTGACAATAGAATTTCTTTGAGAGTCTAGGGAGAGCAGGTACTCCCACATATTACTAGAAAAGAAATTTAGTAATATCTTTCAAAAATAAACACATTTTTTGCTTTGAACTAGGAGTTTAGCTTCTAGAAATTCATCTACATATGTTTAATCTACACACATGCAAAATGCACATATACAAGGTCATTTATCACAGCATTGCTTGTAAATGTAAAAGTGTGGAAACTCGAAATGTTCATCAATAATAATGTGGCAAAATAAATTATATGGTATCTCCATTCAATCAAATACTAGACGCATAAAAAATAATTGAAAACCTCTTATGTGCTGATGTGAAATGGCCTCCAAGATACATCAAGTGAAAAAAGAATTCTGCAGCAATCAGCCAGTATAAATAAATTTGCATTTGCTTGTGTGTGCACAAGTAAGCTGAATAATACACAAGAAATAAATAATAATTTGGAGAGAGGAGTAAAAAGAGTGGAGAAAAAAGAGTAGGATAGAAAAGTGTTTTCACAACATATAAAATATTTTTTTTTTAAATTTCGGAAACATTTGACTCTATTATCTATTGAAAATATAAAATTGATAAAAGAAGCAGACACAAAATTTGGGAATAATACTTTGAGGCATCTGCTGTTGAAATGTGAAAGAGAATTTAGAAAGATTAAGAAAGAGAAGAGGGGGAGATTCCCTAGTGGTCCAGTGCTTAAGACTCTCTGCTCCCAAGGCAGGGGGCATGGGTTCGGTCCCTGGACTGGGAACTAAGATCCCCGCATGACACGGGTGTGACCACCGCCCCCTCCCCCCTACACACAAAAAAGGGAAGAGGGCAGGGGAATTGTAGATATCAAGTATAATCAACCCTTTCAAAGAATTCTGCTGTAAAGTAGCAGGAAATTGGATGGTAGCTAGAAGGGAACATAAGAAAGGGTAAGGATAGCAAGTTGCATGCTCATGGGGATAATCCAGTAGAAATGGAAAATTTGCTCATGCAGGAAAGAAAGAAATTCTTAGAGTGGTATGAGTAGGTGAGAAGAGATGGGATGTAATGCAGCAAGTTGTGATTAACATTACATTTTGATGTTTGTTCATGTTGATAGACGTAGCTCTTGTTCATTCATTATAATCATGTGTAGTAGTTCTTTATATGGCAATAACACAGTATCATTTATCCATTCCTCTACTGAAAGATATTTAGTTTGCTTCCGCTAATTTACTATTACAAACAGTATTGTTAAAAATAGTTTGTACATGTTTTTTTGGAGCACCTTTATTAAAAATTTCCTAGGGTTTATATCTCAGAAGTACAATTGCTGAATTGCCTACTATAATCATCATCAATGTTCCTTGATAATGTCAATTATTCTCAATATTGGTTGTAGCAGTTTACATTCTTACCAACAGTTTGTGGGGTTTCTACTACTCCATAGCCCTACACTTTGAATTATGCCAATCTGATGAGCATGAAATGGCATCTCACTATTTTTAATTTGTGTTTCTCTGATTACTACTGAGTTGATCACCTTTTCTAATGTTTTTTGGACATTTGGGTGTCCTCTTGAAACACTAGTATTTGCCCATTTTTTTCTATTAAATTGTCTTTTTCTTACTTACTTTTAGGATTTCTCTCTATATTTTGATACTAATCCTTTAAAATAATTGCTAAAATTTATTGAAGGCTTATGATATGCTTCGTCCTGTTTGGGTAATCTTATATTCAATAACTAACTCATTTGATCTTTACAACAACCCTGAGTTGGAGAAACTTATTATCCCTGTTTTGTACATAGGGAGCTAAGGTACATAGATGTGAAGTAATTTGCCAAAGGTCATCCAGCTAATAAGTGGTGAAAACTCGATGTTAAGCTCCAGAGACTCTTCCTTACTGTTTCTCAATCCTGTTTTGATTTTATCTATTTTAAAAAAATTCTTTGCCCAGTTTCTGGCTTCCCTTTCCACTTTGCTTATATTATCTGTTTGAATGCAGAATTTGTTCTCTTTTCTTAAAATAAATTTTAACGTCAAATCTATTAACATTCTTGCTTGTTTTTTTTTAAAAAAATCTGTCACTACCTCAGCATTATAATGGTATTATCCTTTATTTTCTTTAAAAAGTTTTAAAGTTTTGCCTTGAATGTTTTGATCAGAACCTCTCCCTAGGAATAATTTTTCCTCTTGGATATGGTTTGATTGAGGAATCCATTATTATTACTAGTATTATACATTCCATGTGGATTACCAATTTTCCCATCATCATTGATTGATTAGTTCACTGGTTTACAATATTACCTCTGTCATATATCAAGTTTCCATATACACTGATTCTATTTCTGTGTCTCTATTCTGTTCTCTTGGTCTGTTCATCTCTGCATTCATACACACTGTCATTTCCACAGCTTTCTAAATTTTGCTTTCTAGTAGGACCTGCCCCTCTCCAACTTATTCTTTTTCAAATTTGCCTAATTTTTGCTTTTACCTTTTGCTCTTCTGTATTAACTTTAAAAACAGCTTGTCTAGTTCCATGAAACACTTTGGTGAGATTTTTATTGAAATATACTGATTCCTTTGCATAGAATTTCTATCATTACAATAGTGAGTCTACATTTAAATTAATGCCATATATATTGCTCCATTACTTAATGTCTTACTTTCATGAATTACTTTCATGTCATTAATTTTTTTTGTAATTTCTTCATAAATTCTTACAGAATTTGTTATACTTATCTTGACATGCCCTTTATATTTTATAATTTAAAAAATGAGATTTTTTTTTCTATTATGCTATCTAAAGGGTTATTGTGTATGAGAAAACCATTGATTTAGGTATGTTGGTTTCATATCTAGTGACATTATCATTCATATTAGTTCTGCTAGTTTGTAAATTGTCCAATTAAATGATGTTTATATCATCTAATAAAGAATATTTTATCTCTTCTTTTCCAATTCTTATAATTTTTTTCTATCTTTTCCTTTTGTAATAAGTAGGGCCTCAGAACAATATTAAATAGAAATGTTGAGTGCAGGAATTAACATTTACTCCTTACTATTTTCTGCAGTATGCGGGCCTCTCACTGTTGTGGTCTCTCCCGGAGCACAGGCTCCGGACACGCAGGCTCAATGGCCATGGCTCAGGGGCCTAGATGCTCCACGGCATGTGGGATCTTCCTGGACCGGGGCACGAACCCGTGTCCCCTGCATCGGCAGGTGGACTCTCAACCACTGCGCCACCAGGGAAGCACTACTCCTTACTTTAATGGAAATGCTGCTAGAATCTTAACATTAAGTATGATGTTTACTGCAAATTTTTGAAATATGTATTTTAACATCAAAATCTATTTTGTCAGAAATTAAAGTTAAGAAACTTATGAAGTTTCTTTGCATTCTTACTGAGAGAAACATTTTTATCATAAATTTGTTAAATTTTATCAACTTATTTTTTCTGACTTCTTTGAGATTATATGTGTTACATTAATAGATTCTTCTGATATTCTATCTTCCTTTTCTTTCACAGAATACTTTGTCAGAATGTATTTTTAACAGACTCTTGAATCTGACTTTCTGATTTTTAGTATTTTGCAATTATATTCAACAACTACATTGTTAAACGACAATGGTTTATTTTTTTCTTGTGCTGTTTTTTATCCAGGTTATTGTCCTTTTCAAGGTTATATTTGCCTTGTAAAATGTATGGAATAGCTTACCCTGTATTGCAATTATCTGAAGTAGTTTATTAAAATTGAGAACTACTGTTATATAAAAGTCTGATAAAACTCATATATGACAGTGGAAATGGTGACTATAGAAGCAGTATACTTTTACTGTTCAATTTTTAGTTACTATTGGTTTATTCATTATTTTTAATCTTGAGTTAGAGTTGATAATTAATATTAATAAAAATAATAAACATTACTATAAATAAGCTCTTAATGTTTGCCTGGTAGTATTTCATGCATATTGCAAACATTATTTCAACCTTTATATCAATGCTACAAAGTACTATGATTATTCACATTTTCCAAATGGAAAAATTGAGAGTTTAATTGATTTGCTCAAGATCATAGCCAGAGCAAGTGGTAAGCTGGGATTCAGACTCAGGCAGTATGACTCAGATGCTACACTCTTAATCATTATGTTATGCTACTTCTTAGAAAAACAAAAAACAAACAAGCAAACAAACAAAAAAAACCTTCTTTTCCAGAAAATTTCTTTTAAGTTTTCAATAAATTTGAAATAAGTTGTCCATGATATAGTCTTAAGATTTTTAAGGCCCAGTGTATTTGCACTTGTAGCCTCCTTTCCATTCCTAATCTTATTTTTGTTTATTTATTTTAAATTAGACTTGCTTCAAGTTTGTCAATTTAGTCATCTTTTCAAGCAACCAGCTTTTGGTTTTGCTAATACCTGCTGTTATTTCTTTGTTTTCCACTTTATTAAAATCTGCTCTTATCTTTATTATTTCCTTCCTTCAAATTCTCTTGGTTTATTCTGATGTTCCCTTGTAGATTCTTAAATTGAAAGTTTAACTTTTCTTATTTCTTTTTCTTTTTTAATAAATAAATTTAAAGTTGTACATTAACTCCTAAGTATTGTTTAACTGCATCCCTAGAGTCCTAATATGTAGTAGCTTTATAGTCAAAACATTTCCTAATTGTCACCATATTTCCCTCTTTAACCCAACAGTGAGTACTTAAATTACTAAAGGTATGTGGGTTGAGGGAGATAAATTTCACTGTTGTTTTCTAGTGATCAGAGAATGTAATCTATGTAATATCCATTCTTGGAATTGTGTTGTGGTTGCCATTTTTACCCAATACATAGTCAATTTTTACAAATGCTCCATATGTACTTGAAAAACATATACATGCTCTGTTTTTGTAGGTCATTTTTAATATATCTGTTATATCAAACCTATTCTTGTTCAAGTTTGTTTGTAGACATGTGTCTTCATTTCCCTTGGGTAACTACCTAAGAGTGGAATTGCTGGGTCACATATAAGATGTGTTTAGCTTTATAAGGAACTGCCACACTGTTTTTCCAATGTGGCCATACTATTTTTCATTCCTAGCAGCAATGTATGAGATTTTCAGTTCCACATCCTCATCAACACTTCATATAATCCTTCTTTATAATTTTAGTCAGTTGTAGTTCACTGAGGTCTTATTTTCGTTATCTTTACTAATGATGTTAAACATCTATTCATAGGCTTATTGGCCACTTGCATATCTTGTTTGGCACAGTATATGTTGAAGTCTTTTGCCCTTTTATAAATTCGGTTGTCTATATCACTCTCTTCTCTAAATGTTTGATAGAATTCACCTGTGAAGCCAAGAGTTCTTCATATATTCAGAATAGATGTACTTTTCTCCTAGCCTGATTTTCTTAATGGTGTCTTCTGATAGCAAAGATTTTTAATTTGTATAATGTATAAATATTGATAAATCAACCCCTAGGGTGCCAAGTATTCTCTGAGATTTTGTCTTAGAAATTTTTTTTGAATTTTATTTTATTTATTTTTTTATACAGCAGGTTCTTATTAGTCATCAATTTTATACACATCAGTGTATACATATCAACCCCAATCACCCAATTCATCACACCACCAAGCCAATCCCCTGCCACTTTCTCTCCTTGGTGTCCATAAGTTTGTTCTCTACATCTGTGTCTCAATTTCTGCCCTTCAGACCAGTTCATCTGTACCATTTTTCTAGGTTCCACATATATACGTTAATATACGGTATTTATTTTTCTCTTTCTGACTTACTTCACTCTGTATGACAGTCTCTACATCCATCCACATCTCGACAAATGACCCAATTTCGTTCCTTTTTATGACTGATTAATATTCCATTGTATATATGTACCACAACTTCTTTATCCATTCGTCTGTTGATGGGCATTTAGGTTGCTCCTATGTCCTGGCTATTGTAAATAGTGCTGCAGTGAACATTGTGATACATGACTCTTTTTGAATTATGGTTTTCTCTGGGTATATGCCCAGTAGTGGGAATCCTGGATCATATGGTAATTCTATTTTTAGTTTTTAAGGAACCTCCATACTGTTCTCCATAGTGGCTATATCAATTTACATTCCCACCAACAGTGCAAGAGGGTTCCCTTTTCTCCACACCCTCTACAGCATTTGTTGTTTGTAGATTTTCTGATGATGCTCATTCTAACTGGTATGAGGTGATACCTCATTGCAGTTTTGATTTTCATTTCTCTAATAATTAGTGATGTTGAGCAGCTATTCATGTGCTTCTTGGCTATCTGTATGCCTTCTTTGGAGAAATGTCTATTTAGGTGTTCTGCCCATTTTTGGATTGGGTTGTTTTTCTAATATTGAGCTGCATGAGCTGTTTATATATTTTGGAGATTAATCCTTTGTCCATTGATTCATTTGCAAGCATTTTCTCCCATTCTGAGGGTTATCTTTTCATCTTGTTTATGGTTTCCTTTGCTGTGCAAAAGCTTTTAAGTTTCATTCGGTCCCATTTGTTTACTTTTGTTTTTATTTCCATTACTTTAGGAGGTGGATCAAAAAAGATCTTGCTGTGATTTATGTCAAAGAGTGTTTTTCCTATGTTTTCCTCTAAGTTTTATAGTGTCCAGTCTTACATTTAGGTCTCTAATCCATTTTGAGTTTATTTTTATGTATGGTGTTAGGGAGTGTTCTAATTTCATTCTTTTACATGTAGCTGTCCAGTTACTCCACTTATTGAAGAGGCTGTCTTTTCTCCATTCTATATCCTTGCCTCCTTTGTCATAGATTAGTTGACCACAGGTGCGTGGGTTTATCTCTGGGTTTTCTATCTTGTTCCATTAATCTACATTTCTGTTTTTGTGCCACTAGCATATTGTCTTGATTACTGTAGCTTTGTAGTATAGTCTGAAGTCAGGGTGTCTGATTCCTCCAGCTCCGCTTTTTTTCCTCAAGACTGCTTTGGCTATTCGGGGTCTTTTGTGTCTCCATACAAATTATAAGATTTTTTGTTCTAGTTCTGTAAAAAATGCCATTGGTAATTTGTTAGGGATTGCATTGAATCTGTAGATTGCTTTGGGTAGTATAGTCATTTTCACAATATTGATTGTTCCAATCCAAGAGCATGGTATATCTCTCCATCTGTTTGTATCATCTTTAATTTCTTTCATCAGTGTCTTATAGTTTTCTGCATACAGGTCTTTTGTCTCCATAGGTAGGTTTATTCCTAGGTATTTTATTCTTTTTTTTGCAGTGGTAATTGGGAGGGTTTCCTTATTTTCTCTTTCAGATTTTTCACCAGCAGTATATAGGGATGCAAGAGATTTCTGTGCATTAATTTTGTATCCTGTAACTTTACCAAATTCATTCATTAGCTCTTGTAGTTTTCTGGTGGCATCTTTAGCATTCTCTATGTATAGTATCATGTCATCTGCAAACAGTGACAGTTTTACTCCTTCATTTCCAATTTGTATTCCTTTTATTTCTTTTTCTTCTCTGATTGCCGTGGCTAGGACTTCCAAAACTATGTTGAATAATAGTGGTGAGAGTGTACATCCTTGTCTTGTTCCTGATCTTAGAAGAAATGCTTTCAGTTTTTCACCATTGAGAATGATGTTTGCTGTGGGTTTGTCATATATGGCCTTTATTATGTTGAGGTAGCTTCCCTCTATGCCCACTTTCTAGAGAGTTTTTATCATAAATTGTTGAATTTTGTCAAAAGCTTTTTCTGCATCTATTGAGATGATCACATGGTTTTTACTCTTCAATTTGTTAATATGGTGTATCATATTGATTGATTTGCATATATTGAAGGATCCTGGCATACCTGGGATAAATCCCACGTTATCATGGTGTATGATCCTTTTAATGTGTTGTTGGATTCTATTTGCTAGCATATTTCTGAGGATTTTTGCATCTATAATCATCAGTGATATTGGTCTGTAAGTTTCTTTTTTTGCAGTATCTTTGTCTGGTTTTAGTATCAGGGTGATGGTGGCCTCATAGAATGACTTTGGGAGTGTTCCTTCCTCTGCAATTTTTTGGAAGAGTTTGAGAAGGATGGGTGTTAGCTCTTCTCTAAATGTTTGATAGAATTCACCTGTGAAGCCATGTAGTCCTGAACTTTTGTTTGTTGAAAGATTTTTAATCACAGTTTCAATTTCATTGTTTGTGATTGGTCTGTCCATCTTTTCTATTTCTTCCTGGTTCATTCTTTTCTAAGAATTTGTCCATTTCTTCCAGGTTGTTCATTTTATTGGCATAGCATTTCTTGTAGTAGTTTCTTAAGGTGCTTTGTATTTCTGTGGTGTCTGTTGTAACTTCTCCTTTTTCATTTCTAACTTTATTGACTTGAGTCCTCTCCCTCTTTTTCTTGATGAGTCTGGCTAATGGTTTATCAATATTTTTTATCTTCTCAAAGAACCAGCTTTTAGTTTTATTGATCTTTGTTATTGTTTTCTTTGTTTCTATTTCATTAATTTCTGCTCTGATCTTTATGATTTCTTTCCTTCTGCTAACTTTGGGTTTTGTTTGTTCTTCTTTCTCTCATTCTTTTAGGTGTAACATCAGATTGTTTATTTGAGATTTTTCTTGTTTCTTGAAGTAGGCTTGTATTCCTATAAACTCCCTCTTAGCACTGCTTTTGCTGCATCCCATAGGTTTTGGATTATTGTGATTTCATTGTCATTTGTCTCTATGTATTTTTTATTTCCTCTTTGATTTCTTCAGTGATTTCTTGGTTATATTGTAACGTATTGTTTAGCCTCCAATGTGTTTGTGTTTTTTACTTTTTTTCCCCCTGTAATTGATTTCTAATCTCACAGCATTGTGGTCAGAAAAGATGCTTGGTATGATTTCAATTTTCTTAAATTTTCTGAGCCTTGATTTGTGACCCAAGATGTGATCTATCCTGGAGATTGTTCCGTGCACACTTGAGAAGAAAGTGTAATCTGCTGGTTTTGGATGGAATGTCCTATAAATGTCAATTAAATCTATCTGGTCTATTATGTCATTTAAAGCATCTGTTTCCTTATTTATTTTCACTTTGGATCATCTGTCCATTCTGGTAAGTGAGGTGTTAAATTCCCCCACTATTATTGTGTTACTGTTGACTTCCTCTTTTAGAGCTGTTAGCAGTTGCCTTATGTATTGAGGTGCTCCTATGTTGAGTGCGTATATATTTATAATTGTTATATCTTCTTCTTGGATTGATCCCTTGATCATTATGTAGTGTTCTTCCTTGTCTCTTGTAAGAACCTTTATTTTAAAGTCTATTTCATCTGATATGAGCATTGCTACTCCAGTTTTCTTTTGATTTCAATTCGCATGAAATATCTTTTTCCATCCCCTCACTTTCAGTCTGTGTGTGTCCCTAGGTCTGAAGTAGGTCTCTTGTAGACAGCATATTTATGGATCTTGTTTCTGTATCCATTCAACAAGCCTGTGTCTTTTGGTTGGAGCATTTAATCCATTCACATCTAAGGTAAGTATCGATATGTATGTTCCTTTGACCATTTTCTTAATTGTTTTGGGTTTGTTTTTGTAGGCCCTTTTCTCCTCTTGTGTTTTCCATTTAGAGAAGTTCCTTTAGCATTTGTTGTAGAGCTCATTTGGTGGTGCTGAATTCTGTTAGCTTTTGCTTGTTTGTAAAACTTTTGATTTCTCCATCGAATCTGAATGAGATCCTTGCTGGGTAGAGTACACTTGGTTGTAGGTTCTTCCCTTTCATCACTTTAAGTATATCATGCCACTTCCTCTGGCTTGTAGACTTTCTGCTGAGAAATCACCTGTTAACCTTATGGGGGTTCCCTTGTATGTTATTTGTCATTTTCCCTTGCTGCTTTCAATAATTTTTCTTTGTCTTTAATTTTTGCCAATTTGATTACTATGCATCTTGACTTGTTTATCCTTGGGTTTATCCTGTATGGGACTCACTGCACTTCCTGCACTTTTACAGCTATTTCCTTTTCCATATTAGGGAAGTTTTCGACTATAATCTCTTCAAATATTTTCTCGGGTCCTTTCACTCTCTCTTCTCCTTCTGGTACCCCTATAATGTGAATGTTGTTGTGTTTAATGTTGTCCCAGCGGTCTCTTAAGCTGTCTTCATTTCTTTTCATTCTTTTTTCTTTATTCGGTTCCGCAGCAGTGAATTCCACCATTTTGTCTTCCAGGTCACTTATCCATTTTCCTGCTTCAGTTATTCTGCTGTCGATTCCTTCTAGTGCAGTTTTCATTTCAGTTATTGTATTGTTCATCTCTGTTTGTTTGTTCTTTAATTCTTCTAGGTCTTTTTTAAACATTTCTTGCATTTTCTCAATCTTTGCCTCCATCCTTTTTGCCCGAGGTCCTGGATCATCTTCACTCTCATTATTCTGAATTCATTTTCTGGAAGGTTGCCTATCTCGACTTCATTTAGTTGTTTTTCTGGGGTTTTACCTTGTTCCTTCATCTGGTACATAGCCCTCTGCCTTTCCATGTTGTCTATCTTTCTGTGAATGTGTTTTTTGTTCCACAGGCTGCAGGATTATAGTTCTTCTTGCTTCTGCTGTTTTCCCTCTGGTGGATGAGGCTTGTGCAAGTTTCCTTATGGGAGGGACTGGTGGTGGGTAGAGCTGGCTGTTGCTCTGTTGGCAGAGCTCAGAAAAACTTTAATATGCTTGTCTGCTGATGGGTGGGGCTGGGTTCCCTCCTTGTTGGTTGTTGGCCTGAGGCAACCCAACACTGGAGCCTACTCAGGCTCTTTGGTATGACTAATGGCGGACTCTGAGAGGGCTCACACCAAGGACTACCTCCCAGAACTTCTGCTGCCAGTGTCCTTGTCCTCATGGTGAACCATAGCTGCCCCCCACCTTGGCAGGAGAGCCTCCAGCACTAGCAGGTAAGTCTGGTTCAGTCTCCCCTGGGGTCACTACTCCTTCTCCTGGGTCCCAATGTGCACACTACTTTGTGTGTGCCCTCCAAGAGTGGAGTCTCTGTTTCCCCTCATCCTGTCAGAGTCCTGCAATCAAATCCTGCTAGTCTTCAAAGTCTGATTCTCTAGGAATTCCTCCTCCCATTGCCAAGCCTGATGTGGGACTCAGAACCTTCACTCCAGTGGGTGAACTTCTGTGGTATAAGTGTTCTCCAGTTTGTGAGTCACCCACCTAGCAGTTATGGGATTTGATTTTTTTGTGATTGCAACCCTCCTACCATCTCATTGTAGCTTCTCCTTTGTCTTTGGATGTGGGGTATCTTTTTTGGTGAGTTCCAGTGTCTTCCTGTCGATGATTGTTCAGCAGTTAGTTGTGATTCTGGTGTTCTCATAAGAGGGAGTGAGAGCATGTCCTTCTACTCCACCATCTTGGTTCAGCCTCTAGAAATTTTATAGTTTTAACTTTTGTATGTCTATTCCTGACCCATTCTGAGTGATTTTGAGGGGAGGCAGATACAATAAGAAACGATTCCTCCACCAATCTCTCCACAATTTGCAGCATGGAGAATCTAATTATCTTAAATGTGAATTATCTCCTAGGCAAAACACATGCAGAAAATAACTTGCTATACAAACCTATGCCTAGAAAAATCAAAACAAAAAATATACTAATACAATTGTTGTTACTGCTGCATTTTCTTCATAATAGTACACAAATCTTGATAGCTCTCAAAGCTTAGTTCAAAATCTACCTCTGCCATGAATTTTGCTTTTATCAACAGATTCAAGGGATGATGCCATCGTCTGAGCCCCCAAAACACTTTATACCTATGTTTCAGGCATTTATTCCTTTATAATTTACAGTGGAGTGATTTAATATTTATTCTATTTCCCCTACAGAAGAAAACTTCTTGAGGACAGACTCTTGTATTATTTATTTTGTACCTCTGAAGCCCTGGCAGAGGATATATTTTGTCAATTTTTGCTTTGATGCATGGATATAGTGGCAATTGATATTCTGTGGGTGACAACGGCTGGTATTTTCTGGAGGGAAAATAAATCTGCATTTCATTCTTTACTTCACCATTTAACTTCTCTTACTTATATTTTTAAATAAGAAAAGAATTTACTTTATTAACCACAGAGATAACATCTAAGTGTTTAGAGTAAGATGCGCATAGGGAATATTTAGAAATGAAAAGAAAATGGTCATATGGCCTTCAGAAATAGGAGTTGGCTTTTATAGCATATGTAGCTTTTAGTTCCCTACTCACACACATACCTTGGAAATCATGGTAGTCAAGAGCCACCAGTTAATGAACATTTACTATCATCCAAGCACTGTTCTAAGTATTCTATGCATATTATCTTTTCTTCAATTCTCACAAAAATACTGTGAAATAAACAGTATCATAGCTCTTATTTTATTCCTGAGGAAATTGATGCTTAAAGAAATTAAATAATAAACCTAAAGCCACACAGCTAGTTGGTGGCAATCTAACTCCAAAGTCTGTGTTCTTAACCATTATCCATGAGGAACTCATATCATTGTCATGTTAGCTACCCAGCAATCACACATGCTAAAATCAAGCCTGCTGCACAATCATTTCCATTATTTTTAGTTTTGTCATATATGCTTTTAAAGATTTGGTGCATGACCTTGTAGCGATAGTTTCTTCTTCTTAATGAAAATTAAATTATAGAGGTATGCTTCAGTTATGCTACCTTCTCTCCTGAAAAAAAATTTTTGCAAAATTAATCCTTTAATATACTTTTTCCTGTGTTAAATTCTAAACTTTACTTGCTCCCTAAAACAATCCTGCCACCTTCATGACATAAATTTCCTTAAAGTTAACCTTATCATGGCCTCTACATAGCTACACACTATTTTTCTTTGTGACTGTCAGATATAAGGTATAACTCAGAGTGCAGAAGGTGAGGAGTTCGCTGTCTCAAACTGCAAGTTAAAGTGAGCCATCAAATATCTGTTATTAGAGAAAGTCTTTACTGTTTTGTTCCTCAGACCTGTGGATCCAAGGGAGAGGGATAAGAGATACATCATTTCAAATCAGATATCCTATGTTTGATGGAAGGTTTTTCTTCTTAATAAAAAAACAAAACAAAACAAAAAGGACTTCATGTCTTACATTATTTATTGCTAAGGACGTCTGAATAGTTAGGGAAATAGTACACATTTATTATCTAATAAGAGGTCAGTTTGAATATATCACAAAGAAAGATCCATCTAAGGAGAATGTAGTTGCCTGTGAGGGGCACCTACTCTTGTAAAGTGTTCTGATGCTGTAGTATGTCCAAGTGCACACTTACCCTTGTGCAATAAATAGGTCGCCTATATCGTTGATTTTTATATTACTCGGCTTGTTGAGAATATCATCAGATGCAATGCCTGATCTTAGGAAGAAAGATGTTGAACTGTGAGAATAATGTGTTTACAGTTGCATCTAATGGAGGCTATGAGAACTGTTTAAAAGCATTTCCCAAGGCTACACAAGACTCTATAGATTCGTCCTCAGATCTTGGTGGGACTTTTCACCACAAATCTGGTGGAACAAGTAGCGTGTGGTTGCACAGCAGCCTGAAATGCCAGATCAGGGACAATTTAATCACAATAGATGGCTTGCATCATATAAAATTCAGGGGTCCTAGTCTATATATGAGTAAGCAGTGGAAGAATTGAGTGTTTGCCTGTATCCTCGTGAACAGAATGTGACCAGTCTGTGAGATTATTGTAATTGGTTTCTAACTTGGGGCCAGGTTAACAATTTAGAAAATTATATATAGATGATGACTTCTTAGTAGTTAATTGGCTAATATTCTTTCTGGAGACTTTTCAAAATGGATGTCCCTAGAGAACATATGGTTTTCCATTCTTTTTTCATAATAAGCTAAACAGTTATTAATCTGAGTTCTTTGATTATTGCCCTCCCCCATTCACCCTAGATGAACTGTAATTGAATTCATGCTGCCCAGACCAACACCATCACTGTGAATAGACAATGAACAGTATCAGGAGAAAGGAAAAAAGAAGACATAGATTTAAAAGTCCCAATTCTTGAGAATTTTACATAAATGTATATTTTAAGTCATAAAGCTACTATATGTTTATTGTAGACAAGCTGGAAACTATTAAAAATGTTTAAAGGAAAATAAAAATCACCCATAACTCCACCACTTAGAATAGATGCTCTTTATATTTTAGTATATTTCCTTCTGCTTATTTAAGTATTTTTACATGGTTAAAATCATATAGTTTAATTTTATATCATTCGTGTCATTTAAAATAGTGACATATAAACCAAAAAATTCTTTATGAATACAATTTGTAATTATAAGATATTATTTTACTCTATGGATTTACTATAATTTGCTCATTCATTTTCCTTTTGAGGGATATTAATTTCTGTATTATCAATTTACCAGTTCATCAGAAAAAGAATTTCTTTTTCATGAATTTGCAGGGGAAAATGATAACAGACCCCAACTTTACAAAAAGATTGCTCTTGTATTTGACAAAAACATTTAACAGACACTTTGGTTTAAAAGTTAAGATAGGCCCCAGGCAAAGTTTCGAATGGGGATGTTAAAATTAAGGAATCTAAACTGCTCTGCAAAATAAAGTAAAAGTGTACTTCCTCCGAGGGAAAATCGTTTTGAGATTTAAAAATAGTTTGAAGCACCTCTGTTTGATTCTTGGAGAAAGGAGTTGAGGCTGAGGGAGTGGGGGTGGGGGGTGACAGGAGGCTGGGGTGGCAGGACTCAGAGAAACCAGGAAATGGGAAGGAGGCTGCTTTGAAAGGAGAGACCAGTGCCATCAACAGGGTGACAGTCTAGAGCCTGAGAGCCAGCCAGGAAGGGACTCTCCGGGATGGCCAACTACCTTTAACAACACAATGTGACCAAGATCCATTTTTAAGTTACTTTCTATCCTGTGCTGTAAGTTCTTTCCACTATTCCCAAACATTCAGTTATCTTAGGGGTGCTGGGAAGAATGATGGAAATGGCATGAAATGGACCAGTAAGACTTGAGTGACACGGAAAGGCAGAGACGAGATACCCCGGGGATTCAGTAAAGGCCTGGTGCAGGAGTTTGGAGAAGGCATGAGAGAAAACCAAGGTAATATACCTTGTCCCTACACCCTACCCTCCTATTCTTAGACATTTTAGAAAGTCATTGGACCTTCTGAAGTTAATGTGGGTGACTTATTTACTTGGATATTAAAAGCAAAATAACATCCCAGATAGTTGGGGGACCCGGGGATCCTCAGATTACATAAAAATCAACAAATTGATCTATTTATTCTATATCTGGTACTTTTTTCTTATGTTATAATCTAAGAAGAGGAATGGTTAGCTCAAGGGATATGGTTTTAAGATTCTTACAATATATTGCCAAGCTATTTTCAAAATGCTTGCACCAATTTTAATCACACCATCACTGAACAAGGATGCCTAAAGACACTGACTATTGTAACTGAAGTCTGACAGAATGGAGCTGTCAGCAATGATATCAATGATGGTCTAGATATCTTGAAGGTGTTTACCTTCTGTCATCTGAGGTTGACAAGATACTCATCAGACATTAATGAAACACAATTATTTCTTAATCCTGAATATCTCACAAAGAATGAAACCATACCAAACAATTAATGCTGAGAAGGGGAAAAAGTCTGTATTTAACCACAGTGGATCAGTTCTGTTTTTAGTTTACCACTTTTCACACCTTTTGAATTTACCTTAGACATGAGTAAAGAGAATATAAATCTTGATCCTTTCTCATTGTAATTCAAGATAGAGTAAGATTTGTCTAGAATTCTTAACTGACCTGTTCTTTTTGCCAGGTTTGAATCCACATATTCTACAATCTACAGTTTTCCTTTGGTAGTTGAAGAGGTTATAAATGTCTATTTGGTCAACCTGGTGACAAGATGCAATTTGTACCCCAGACCAGGACAGAGATTTTACTAACACAGTATAGAGAAATTTATGTTTCCCCCAGATGCTCTTACTTAGAACAGCTTTCAGAAGAAAAGAACCAAAGAAAGTTTTTGGGGTTTTTTTTTTTTTTAACACAAAGTCTAAATAGAAGGGGAAAAAATAACAAGAAAACAACATTCTGTTTTTGAAACAAATTTTTTTTTGTTCAAAATCAGTATGGTAATACAAGATAATGTAGACAGTTTTGTTTTTGCAAGAACAATTGTCAAAAGTTTAGCAACTTTGAACATTCATAAATCATTTCAGTTCCCTAAGGCTTTTATAAGTTTTGATTGTTCAAAGATAAGAAAGATCTGGCTCAACTCTAGAGACATTTGGTGTTTTGTGTTTTATTTTGTGTCTGAATGATAGATGTGTGAACATGGGTGGTTACTAGAAGTCCCTAATCACGCATTGGGACACATGAATGGGATTTAACAAATTGTCTGGCACAGGATGGGCAAATTCCCATGATGCCAATCCAGCCAATCCAGTGATGAAGTTTCACAGGATGCCAGCTGACCCACCTCTGCATATACAGAAATTGAGGTTACCCCATGGAAGAGGAGTCACCTTGTCTTACTCTCTGACTCCCTTTTGGGGTGTGACTTGGCAAACAGAGACCCAAATAATTTTGTATATATCTGGACTTTTCTTTCTTAATATATATCCTCCTTCTACTCACCACTTCCAGCCATCCTTCAACTTCTTAGTTTCTTTGCTATTCAGACCCCTCAAATGTCATTTACACCAGCAAAGCCTGCCTTCCTCATTTAAAAACAAACATTCTTATTAATCTATTTAAAGTCAGGAGCTAGAAGGAGCTCCAGGTTACTGTCTTACAAGCTACTGTGTTCTCTTTGCTTTTGCAGTGTGAATCAGAACCCATACCCAAAGTTTGTCTGCATAGAAATGTTTTCTGCTTCTAGCTTCTTATTACCTGTTTTGTACAAAACTCAGTAGAGTGGTTGACACTCTCATGTAATTTAACTCTCCAGCCCACCAGAGTTGACTGTTCAGACTTCCTTATGCCACCATGTCCAACCTCACATCAACTTGTCTAAATCCAGCTTTATGATATATTCCTGGAAAAGATGAGAATGATACCCATATTTCCAAAACCAGGAAAGTTGTGCAAAAGAGAGTAGAATTATAACATTTTTGGTACATGTTTAGCTTTGTTTTGTGTTGTTTTGTTTTTTCAGACTACCTCAAACAGAAAATATCTTATTCTTTCATTTACATAATCTGTTCTAAATAATTCAGTGTTTTACCTCTGGTGTGCTTGCTCTTGTTGAAAGCCACCGTTGATATTCAATCTGATCAGAATGAATACAACTGCTAAGGTAAGCTGTTTAAGTTCCTCTGACATTCTTGCTTTGGGAGGAGGGAAGTGTAGGCATCCAGGGGTTAAAGGAATATGCTCTGACCTAGAAAGATAGGCTATTCAGATAAGACTGTCAGCTTTAGAAATGCATGATACATAAGCCAGTACAGTAAATACACTCGGTTCCAATTTCCTCACATCATGCAACATCCAGTCTCAGTCTCAGATGATCTTCAACACCATGCTAGAAGTGCCAAGGAAATAATAAAAGAGCTAGAGGAAAGAAAAAAAAAATCCCAACACCAGCAACAGTATAGCACAGTGCAGCCTGTTTGATTAAGTCTTTAATGAGTTCTCTTCCAGGCGTGGGCGTAACCATCTGGGAGTCTGGGACTTGACATGGTGGTTTACAAGCACAACCAGCTCCCTCTCTCACGTTCTGGATCCAAACTGAAAGAATGGGAGAAACCCTAGATTTGAAAGACAAATGCAGAGAAGGACAAAATGACAGGTTGTGCCACCTTCAGACAGTACAACTAATCAGAATCCCCGGAGTGTTATCTAAATTCAGTTGGAGCTTTTTGGCAGTACACAGAGAAAGATCTCCAAGAACAATTCAACTGGGGATGAGAGAAGCCTTATTAGACAGATCACACTGACTGGAGAACCTGTACAGAGATAAACAGGGCCAAAATAGTGGTGGATATTGCTTCTATTTCTTCTGGAGATGGAAGCCCTTCTAAACTTCAGAAGGGTCAGATGTTAGTCTCCTGATTCACACCAAGAGAACTTACGTGTGGATATCTCCTCACCTCTCGCCCACGTGTGTGAATACACACAAGCACACACCCACACACGTATACAAGCACATTGTTTTTATTTTTACTCTTCTCTATCTCGAGTGGTGAGAAACTGTCATTTTTTTAAATCAAATTCTCTTTTCAATCAACATACAGAAGTGTTCAAAGAGATTGAAAGGTGAGGTGTTTTTTGGTTGCTATTTTACACATATTGATATCAACAAGAGCAAGACCATTTTAGATTCTTCTGGAGAGGCAGGAATTGCCATAGGCACTGGTTCATGGTTATTATCTCTCCCAGTGTTTCTATTTCAGTGCTGCCTGGAATCAGCAGCCCAGAGACTCCTGAAAGCCAAGAGCTTGCTTTTAGCTTGTGATTCATTTACACTTCCTTTCATTTTACTTAAATGTGCTTAAACAGTTGAATAGAATAAACTGCTAGTTGTAAAAATCTGAGGACTTTGACCCAGAGTTCTCTAACTATTTTTCCCTATCACCAGGGAGAAAAATAGAAATACTAAAACGAAAAATATTGTTATACTGGCTCTCACAAGCTTGCATGGGTTTTCATTTGTTTGTTGAAGGGAGAGACCATAAGCAGAAAATCTCAACATACTAACAAAATTAGATCGTATCTCTTCAAATGACCTGACACCAGCTCTAACTGGCCAGAGTGAAGAAATAATATGGACTGGCACCAGGAAGTAGATTCATCACTTTTACTTAAAGAAAAAACAAAACACCTAAGCAGTATAACCATTTTACATTTGAACTTTACAAATATAACAAACCAACAATTTTGGTCTTCAAGATAATAAAATAAAAGTTGTGGGCACAAAAGAAAACCCAAATAATTCTTTGTACAGAATTGCAGAACTTTTCCATCACTAAAAGAAATTGGATTCACCCACTATTCACTGCTGCTCAGTGCTCTTGAGACTTAACTGTATTTCTTAGGAAGATGAATCAGAATCATAAAAATGCAGAGGTAAAAGGGAACGTGGAAGTCAGCTATTCCCTTCCTCTTCAGCTGGTCAGCAGTGGAGTTTGCACTAGACTTCAAGTCCCCAGACTTCCGGTCACCAGGGTGCCTTTCTCTCAATTACTTACATTTGTTTGTTTGCATTGTTTTGTTTTAAATAGCTGTGTCCATTCTTCATCTTTTGGTTTTACCTCCCATTACTGAATATCATGACTCTTTATCTGGATGGAATTAGCATGGATGTGTTTAAGTCTTCATATGGTAATGTCAAAAACAGTTAAAACTCTGACATCCTTAGTAAAGCACAGCATAGTTCTAATTTGGTTCATTTACATTGAATCGGGATGAGAGTCATGATTGTCTCTTCATTAGCTTGGTACAGGACTGCTTTTTCCAGGCAACATTTTGGTCAAATCAATAAGATTCAGATGCTGAGGGTGAGGAAGAGCTGCTATCTTCACAGTTGATTTCCTTCTTTGAGTCACACTTTGGGGTCTTTGTTTTTCTCATCTCTTCTTGATGTGGATAAGGTGCACACTTGGGCACTTCCTTCATTGAGGTTCACTGCCTGCATGACTCTCAGGGCGTGGAGTTCCCCATCTTACATCAATGGCCATCACTGACAAGGGTCCATCTGTCATGCTTATTCAACATGGAAATCCTCAAGAATGCCAGTGACTAGCAAGGTTATAGTAAAAGAATACTTTCAACTATCCAAAAATGCCCCATAGTTCACTTAGTTCCTATTATATCTAAAGGAATTAAAATATATTTAAGAACTTAAATTTTCAAAGTATACATATCTGAGAAATGAAATTTAGCACGATAAGGAAAAAGCACAAAAGAACAAGGATTCATTTGTAGTACATAAATTATGTCTTCGCAATTTTAAAATTTGCCTGTGAAACAATGTAATATCTTGGCTCCTCTCTTTTATATTCAAAACATCTTCTCCATTCATTCCAATCTTAAACACCCCTTGATAAGTCTTCTGTCCTCATTTCTGTTTCTCTTGATTTCGGCTTTCTTACACTCTCCTTCTCTTACTACCTATATTTATGCAAAAGTTCTCTGCCACGTGGCACTGTGATAGCTTATAAATTCTGCTCCATAAGTAAGGCTTTCAGGTCAAGATTCCCAGGCCCCACTCAGACAGGTAGACAAGCATCTGAGTCTTCTGAATATCTGCCCCCACATGATGATCCTCTAAACTCCCGACAGGGTCAGCCGGTTATTAGAAAATGTTTCCTGTCGTTTCTCCTCACACCCCTCTGTTCCTCCTGATGTCGTTTTTGTAGACTAGCCAGATTTTCAGCTTTAGAAACATGTGTGACCTGAAGAAAAACTGGGCCTGAGTTCAATTGCATGTCCCCCCTCCCTGCTCCCTGATTCTCTCTATCCTGACAGCTTGACAACCATCCCCGCTTTCTCTTTCCGGAAGAGTCTGCTCACTGCAACCCAGGACCAGGCTAGGATTTGGTCGGGTGGTATGGCAGAGCTCCCATCCTGATTCCCAGAGAAGAGATGCAGGATTTTCTCTATAATCAGGCTTCCCTTTACTTCACTGCATGAACAGCTCTCATCCTAACCTATCCCAGAAGATTCTGGAAAGTTTTTGGCTTTCCCAAAGGAAAACAAAGCATGTATAAAACATTCTTCCTGGGCTGTCTGAGTATCCTTGACTCTCCTGAGCTACATTTTTTCAGCTACTGTCAATCAGTGCCCATGGTAGCCCATTCTTTTTAAGGAAAAGCAATGAATGAAGGAAGGAGAAAGGGCAGAATCTGAAACCTGCCAAAAAATAAAGACACTGCTTAGAACATCTTAATAAGGGTAAGTTAATGAAAACAATTCACTGAGTGTTTTCTGAATGTCACTACTGATGAGGTTTTATGGGTGTGATATCATAATTTGGCTGTCTTTGACCTGTCCCTCCTGGCCATTCTAAATTCTGCAGACATTATGCAGATATCTTGCCAGCTAAGAGAGCTGAATGCCAAAGGCCAGCTTTATTTGGGTAGGAATCAAAGGCCCTGTGGGTTTAAGGAAAAGAAGGCATAGTTACTTTCCCCAGCTCCAAGCTGTTCGGCTGTGGCTAGAATCTTGTTTGTAAATATATCTGGAGTTTGAACCAGCCTCCCCCCAAAGACAAATGAATTTCTAAGCATGTTTGTACTTGCAAATGCACACTTCATGCTACCTTAATCCTTATTAAACTGATGGGAAATCATGTCAGGCCAACCTTCCACAGTCAAATGGATTAGACAAGCTAATTGATTAAATATAGGAAAAAACCAAGAGCTTTTCCTGTCTGGCAAGCATGCATTTAAAGCATCATTTTCACACCATTGTTTGTTCTTTTCCATTCTTTTGAGTTTCATCATATTCACAAATGAAATCAGTTCCTTGAGAATGATAGCTAAAAAAATTAAGGCAGAGTCTAAAATTTATATATTTGTTAAGTACATATGGGGAAAATAAGAATGTAACAAAACCCTTAACTGGGTTTTAAATAATGACTGACAGCTCAAGAAAAAAAAACTGGAAAACATTCAACTTAAAACAATGTGGCACCTACCTCTGTATTTTCCTTTATTCTTGCTATGCAGGACAATGGGAATTTACAGGGATTTGGCAAGATTGGTGGTGACTGAATCCAAATAATACAATATTTTTACAGTAGTTCCTTTGTGTTTGTGTTTTGCATTGACTATTTCCCTATATGTTAATGCCAGCATGGATCAGAAACCACTTATTTGTTTCATAGACTACAAATGGCATTACCAATGCTGGAAGGTGTCAGTGTCAAAGCAATACGTGCCTTGCCACATCTCACATTTCAAAAAAGAAATATTTACTGGGCTTTTATTTAAAAGAATATTGTACTCATCTTTGCCTCATACTAGCTCCTGCCACCTGTTTACTGTGTTTTTTTTTTCTTCTGGTTTTCCAACCTCTAATTTCTCTTTCAGCCAGTTCAATCTGCTAACAAAATATTTAACTGCTGCATCACCACCCTCTCCCAAGTCCACTCATGAGGATCCTACTTTGAGGTTAAAACTATATTTCATGAGTAACTATATGCATGTGTATATCCATTGAGGCCAATCTTATTCCCTCAATTATTTCTAAACCTCTTCTTTTCCATCTTTCTTTTCTATACCCATTCTCAAAAGAAAGCTTCCATACATTATTATGAGTTTTGTCATTAACTTTCCAGACTGTAAGATCTTTGTAATGACTGCGCAAACCAGGCAATATGGATAATCATAATTATTTAGGGAATGAGGAAGGGGGGGGCTACACCAATGATCAATATGTTAAAGAGCCAAAGAAAAATATTTTTAGACAATTGCTAAATTCATAGAACCCCCTCCCAAACACACACCAAAATTAGTCATGAAATGGTTAAAGCACAAACCCCAAGTCAGGCTGTTAGTGACAGCTTTAAATGCCCTGCTACTGACAAAGAAGCTGTTGAAGAGTGGAGCCTGGGAGGTGCCTGGAAAATAATGGTATTTTACATATTTTATGTGGTCTAGGAAACCACCTCTATGCTGAGGTGGCACTCGGCATAGAAGTTACATTCTCCTTGCAAAAAGTTAAGAAGATGCTTGAAATCACTCCCATCACTTCAGTGTGCAGACCAAAAGGATATTCCCAAGCAGCTTTGCCAGACATATTTGGCAGGGCAGGCTCTGGGGGAGAGCTGTACTCTTCCAGGCTCAGCATTTGTTCAGTAGGAGAAATAGCTACAGCTGGAGGACTTTAGCTGATGAAAACTTTGTATTTAAAGCCTGATTCTTGAGCAACTGTTGACGGATATTTAGACCTCCGAGCAGTGGATCTATCAAGCAGGAAACATGAAAAGGGTGAGGGAGATCTGGTTGGGACACACTTTATCAAAGGCTCAGAAAAGGAGTGAATGGCAAGACAGAGAAAGAAATAGTTTGTTCCAGAGCCTTGCAGACACACCTTCTTCCTCTGTCAGTCCTGCCTAAGTGAGTCACAATATCTTGGAAGAAAGGGTTGGCCATTAACACTGGAATCATATATTCATTTCTTTATTATTTGAAGTTGTAATAGATTTTTTTGATAAACCATATATGGTTCATTCCATAATGCTGACTCAGATTTCAATTTCTTGTTTTCTTCACCCCTTTTAAATCTAGTTTTAAATTGTCTCCTTCACTACAATTCAAGACAGAGTACACTATTTGAGTTCAAATTCTGATTCTGCTACTTAAAGTCTATATGACCTTATACAAATAATTTAAGCTTGTAAATCTCAAATTCCATAAAACTGAGATAATAATAGAATCTGCCCCATATGTTTGTTAGAGGATTAAATGGGATAAAACATGTAAAGTGCCAAGTATTGTGCCTGGATGAAGGTAAGTATTCCTTCAATGATGTGACAAATATTTATTGAGTCTCTTGTATGAGTCAAATACTAAGCAAGGAACTGAGCTTAGTGAGCCAGACATACTCTCTGACTTGACAGAGTCTACTCATTAGGGAAGGAGATAGATTTTGATCAAAGACACATTACAAAGGCTATGTTATAAATTGTTGTACATAAATGTACATATGTAAAAGTACTATACATGTGACATCTACAGTATTATATAACAGAAAGAATTGACCCAATTGGGGGTCAGGGAATTCTATACTATAAAATTTAAGATTGAGCAGAGACTTAAAGGAAGAGTAGGATACAAATATGTAAGTTGGAGGGAAAGCCATTCCAAGACAAAGGGGAACCATGTTTAAAAACCCCAGAAGTTGTACTGGGAAACAGGGAGTATTTAAATCTTTAACAGGTTGGTGTTCCTGAAATACAGAATGCAAGGAAGATGGAGCTGTAATATAATAAAGTTGTGGTTGTGGTCAGTCTATAAATGGCCTTGCATATCACATTAAAGAATTTTCTTTTTATACTGAAAGAAATGAATAGTCTTAAGCAGGTAGGAAAATCCAATTTGTGTTTAAGCAAACAAGCAAACAAACAAACAAATATTCTGGATGCAACATGAAAAATAGACCAGATGTGGTAAGAGTGAATCCTGTAAGTGCAATTAGGAGGTTATTGTAATAACGGAGATGGTGTCAATGGAGAGAGAGAAAAGTAAAGAAAGAGGAAGATATTCAGGAGATAAAACTGACCAGAAATTGTGATGGATCTGCACTGAAGTTAAGAAGGAGGTACAAAGATGACTGCCTGAATTTTGACTTAAGTAATGGATTCGATGGTGATCTCTTTCATTGAGACCCATGGCACTGGAAGAGGATAAAATCTAGAAGTGTTGGGGGCAAGATGGAAGGAAGGGGAGAAATGAAAAGAAAATGTATGCAGTTTGTTTTAGCCACTTCAAGTCTGAGGTTCCTTTGAGACATCCAAGTAGAGATGTCAGGTGGACAGTTTGATATGTGGTTCTGGAATTCAGAAGGACAGTAGAGGCTGAAGATATAGATAATGGGCATCAATCACTAACAGAGAGGTGGATATTGTAGCTTTGAGGAGAGATGAACTTTTCAGGCAAGAGAGTCTTTCATGAGAAGAGAAGAGCACCTAATTTCCTAACATTTTTGCACTGTGAAGATCAAGAAGATATTTGAAAAGACTGGAAACAGAGATGGCTTCATGGGCATATGATCTGGGCAGTCACACAGGACCTAATGGTCAGAACGACCTCATGTTTGGTTTTATGCTTTGTGATCACGGTCTTGAAATTCTTACTGATTTTGTTTTTGGACTTGTGTTTGGAAAGTGAAAGCTGATAGAACAATGTAGCATAACTCTGAGCAGAGGAGATAGATGCCTTATGTGGCATCTATCTGTTCCACATAGAGTGTGGGTGATGGCCATGAACACAGAGTGGTGGTGGACTTACTTCCTGTAGGAATTCAGGGAGACTCAAAGCAACTAAGAGGTGAGCATGTACTGTCTTCCCTGAGTAAGCTGACAGCCCAGATAGGGCACACTTTCTGGTGCAACCAAAATTTGCTGCAAATGTGAAAGAAGGCAGTGTCATTCCAGGAAATATAAACGGGCAAGGAAGTTTATCGTTTCTTTTCTTGCTGTGTTGCTTCCCTGTATTAGCCAACAATTTAGGCTGAAATTGATGGCACAGCAGGAAAGGAAAAGGTAAAGCAACTAAGAGGTCCTCTTCCTTTTCAGTCTTTCCTTACTAATGAGTACCTCAAAGTAGAGAGTATTAGGAGAATGTGTACATATCACAAACTGAGAAAAAAGATCAGCTGAGTTAGTTTTGTGCGGCATTTCTACCGTTGTGCTAAGTACAAAATAAGTTTACACATATGAACCACAAATCAAGAATTGTGCAATTTCAGTGACTACACGTATGAGTTCAAGGTTTTTTTATTTTTTAACATCTTTATTGGAGTATAATTGCTTTACAATGGTGTGTTAGTTTCTGCTTTATAACAAAGTGAATCAGCTATACATATACATATATCCCCATATCTCCTCCCTCTTGTGTGTCCCTCCCACCCTCTCTATCCCACCCCTCTAGGCGGTCACAAAGCATCGAGCTGATCTCCCTGTGCTATGTGCCTGCTTCCCAGTAGCTATTTCACATTTGGTAGTATATATAAGTCCATGCCACTCTCTCACTTCATTCCCAGCTTACTCTTCCCCCTCGCTGTGTCCTCAAGCCCATTCTCTACACCTGTGCCTTTATTCCTGTCCTGCCCCTAGGTTCTTAAGAATCTTTTTATTTTAGATTCCATATATATGTGTTAGCATACAGTATTTGTTTTTCTCTTTCTGACTTACTTCACTCTGTATGACAGACTCTATGTCCATCCACCTCACTACAAATAACTCAATTTCGTTTCTTTTTATAGCTGAGTAATATTCTATTGTATATATGTGCCACATCTTCTTTATCCATTCATCTGTTGATGGACACTAAGGTTGCTTCCAAGTCCTGGCTATTGTAAATACAGCTGCAATGAACATTGTGGTACATGACTCTTTTTGAATTATGGTTTTCTCAGGGTATATGCCCAGTAGTGGGATTGCTGGGTCATATGGCAGTTCTAGTTTTAGTTTTTTAAGGACCCTCCATATTGTTCTCCATAGTAGCTGTATCAAATTACATTCCCACCAATAGTGCAAGAGGGTTCCCTTTTCTCCACAGGCTGTCCAGCATTTATTGTTTGTAGATATTTTGATGATGGCCATTTTGACTGGTGTGAGATGATACCTCATTGTAGTTTTGATTTGCATTTCTCTAATGATTAGTGATGTTGAGCATTCTTTCATGTGTTTGTTGGCAATCTGTATATCTTCTTTGGAGAAATGTCTATTTAGGTTTTCTGCCCATTTTTGGATTGGGTTGTTTGTTTTTTTGTTATTGAGCTGCATGAGCTGCTTGTAAATTTTGGAGATTAATCCTTTGTCAGTTGCTTCATTTGCAAATATTTTCTCCCATTCTGAGTGTTGTCTTTTTGTCTTGTTTAAGTTTTCCTTTGCTGTGCAAACACTTTTAAGTTTAATTAGGTCCCATTTGTTTATTCTTGTTTTTATTTCCATTTCTCTAGGAAGTGGGTCAAAAAGGGTCTTGCTGTGATTTATGTCATAGAGTGTTCTTCCTATGTTTTCCTCTAAGAGTTTTATAGTGTCTGGCCTTAGATTTAGGTCTTTAATCCATTTTGAGTTTATTTTTGTGTGTGGTGTTAGGGAGTGTTCTAATTTCATTCTTTTACATATAGCTGTCCAGTTTTCCCAGCACAACTTATTGAATAGGCTGTCTTTTCTCCACTGTATACTCTTGCCTCCTTTATCAAAGATAAGTTGAGCATATGTGCATGGGTTTATCTCTGGGCTTTCTATCCTGTTCCATTGATCTATATTTCTGTCTTTGTGCCAGTACCATACACTCTTGATTACTGTAGCTTTGTAGTATAGTCTGAAGTCCAGGCACCTGATTCCTCCAGCTCCGTTTTTCTTTCTCAAGATTCCTTTGGTTATTCGGGGTCTTTTGTGTTTCCATACAAATTTTAAAATGTTTTGTTCTAGTTCTGTGAAAAATGCCATTGGTAGTTTGACAGGGATTGTATTGAATCTGTAGATTGCTTTGAGTAGTATAGTCATTTTCAGAATGTTGATTGTTCCAATCCAAGAACATGGTATATCTCTCCATCTGTTTGGATCATCTTTAATTTCTTTCATCAGTGCCTTATAGTTTTCTCCATACAGGTCTTTTTTCTTTTTAGGTAGGTTTAATCTTAGGTATTTTATCCTTTTTGTTGCAATGGTAAATGGGAGTGTTTCCTTAATTTCTCTTTCAGATTTTTCATCAGTAGTGTATAGGAATGCAAGAGATTTCTGTGCATTAATTTTGTATCCTGCTACTTTACCAAATTCATTGATTAGCTCTAGTAATTTTCTGGTAGCATCTTTAGGATTCTCTATGTATAATATCCTGTCATCTGCAAAAAGTGACAACTTTACTTCTTCTTTTCTGATTTGGATTCCTTTTTCTTCTCTGATTGTTGTGAAGGTTTTTATATTTGCCTTTAAAACTAGCATTGTACAATATAAAGATTAACTGTATTATTTATACTGATAATTTATATGTTAATTTTTCTTTACCTAGAATGACATTAAAAAGCAAATAAAAAGAGTCATGACAAGTTCAGAGGGATTCTGCTGCAAAAAGGAAAAGCTTTATATTTTAGAGTCTTTAATGCATTTTTTTTTTTTTTGCTGTCTTTGAATGAGGGGCTTCAGGTGGAATTTACAAAGAAAAGATGGGCACCAACTACATGAAAATCATATAAGGAATCTACAAAGTTAAAAATTTTGATGGAGTTTAGTGTGGACGGTCCAAGGCTTTAATTAAAGTACTTCCAGAATGGTGGAAAGGGAATTTATGCCATTTCTGAGAAAAGCTGAGATGATAAAGTAATCAACTCACCTAACTAAACAAATGATGGGTGTGAGAAGTTGCATTAAAAAGCCAAGTCAACATGTGCAGTAGTCTATACTAATGCAAATAGCCTAAATAATGAAAAGGATGAGTTTTAATGCTTGGCAGCAAAGAAAGCCTTGAAATAAATTGTCACTAAAACTTGATGCATGAAAAGACCCAGTTAGACATGGTGCCAAGTATTTACAAACTCTAAAGAAATATTTGAAAAAGTTGTATGCAAAGCATACTTCTTATTTGGATCATTGATGTTTTCCTACATTTGAGGGGTTTTATCTCAGTACACATGTGACAGCAGACTCTCAACCACTGCACCACCAGGGAAGTCCTCCCCATTTTTTAAAAGAAAAACTTTATAATATTTACCTCATTTGGTGAAGATTGAGTGTGACAATTTATTTTAATAAGACAACAGAATTTTATGGAGCCATGCATGAGGAAGTCAGCTAGCTCACTCTCCAGCCAAGTGATTCATTTTCATGCCATCCTTGAGGCACTTATGATCCTCTTTTAGGAAAAAAATGCATGCAGAAATTTGTTACAAGGATATTCATTGTCACATTATTTTATTCACAATAAGTAAGTAAAGAGATAATTAAATATCTAAACAAGTAATCAATTAAACAAATTTTGATTCATCCATCATAAAATGAAATTCTATGTCTTTATAAAAATGATATTGTAGATCACTAAAGAAGATATAATAATAATACTTAGTGATTTCACAAGACTTAATGCTATGTTGAATGTAAAAAGTAAATCACACAACATTTTTATAGTATGGAGGCCATTTTTCTTAAATAGAGTTTCGTTAAAAAAAAAACCCAAAAGACTGTATGTAAGTATATATGCCCAAGTGTAAACAGGAGATTATCTCTGTTGGTAGATTGTGATTAACACTTATTTCTCTTTTCTGATTTTATATGTTTTTTTAAATTGTATACCATAAACAAATTTTTATTTCATAACTTTACAAAGGATAAAAAAAATTATTTTATATTTTAAAAAATCAACAAAAAGTGACTCAGTATAGTTACAAATGACTACATGTCTTTCAGGGTTATTTACAAATACCACAATTGCAATATTAAATCCACAATGGCACAGTTTCCTACAGGAGTTGCAAACCTGAATACCTATAGGGGTTGGACAAAGATAGTAAGTGATAAGTGTGGAGAACTGAAGAGAACATGCCCTTTCAAAGGCATTTGAAGGGTAGCAGAATATGCCACCCCAAATTATGCTATTTTGGCATAAGGATTATTTTGAGCTGAAAGCAATCGAGAAGAAATAGATACAAGGAAAGTTCTTTGCTCTTCCCATATTTCCCTAAAAGCAGAACATAAATTTGTAAAGGTGTCTTCCCTCCCTGCTCTTCTAAGAAGACAGAAGTTATTCACCAGAGATAACTCTAGACCCTTATCAACCCAGAGACAGCACCAGAGGAATTTACATAACAAAATTTACAACTTGCCCTTGTCTTTCATTAGTTCCCTCATGTATTTACCTTCCCACAACTTGCCACCATAGAAACAAAACCTTTTTCTTTTGTTTGGTCATTTCTCTAAAAATTTATTGTTTTTTCTTTAAGATAAGCCCAAGTTTTAACCACCCCTTTGAGTTACTCATCACTGAGTACTCCTATGTGTATATGAGGTGCACATGTTAATAAACTTCTGTTTGTTTTTCTCTTATTAATCTGTCTTTTGTCAGTCTAATTTACAGGGCCCCACCCAATGAATGTAAGATGGGTAGGAGAAAAAGAAATGTTTTCCTCCCCTACACAGTCACATTCAAAATGTGTTAAAACAGGGAAGACTAAACAAAATGTCTCATCTACAGTGCTAATTCTCCCATCTTTAAAAATAAGTCCTTGACACTCCCCTTTCCCTCCAGGTCCTTTCCCATATTTCTGCTCCTTTTACTTTCCTATAAAGAGTTTCCATAGTTACATGTATTTATTTGTCTTCTCTTTCTTGTTCTATCAACAACACACAACAAAATTGATCACTCTTCCTTGAAACAAGTTTTCATGGCTTCCTGAGATTTCCTTCTACCTCACTGACCATTTCTGGTTCCTTTACAGGTTTCTTCTTTTCTCAGTTTTACATACAAGTGCCCCAGGGTACAGTCCTCAGACCTATTCTCTACCCTGATGTTCTTTCTCTTCTTAATGTCACCACCGGGAAAACTATTTATACCCTGAAGACTTGAAAGAGTTCTATCTCTAGCCAATCATTTTACTAAACTCTAGTTTCTATATCCAATTGCCTATGTAACATCTCCACTTGTCTGCATAATAAACATCTTAAGCTTACCATGTACCAAACTGAATGCCTAACATTGATGCCATACAGTTGATAGCAACTCCATTATTCCAGTTCCCCAGACCAGTAAACTCTGAAGTAATCCTCAGTTGGTCTGATGCTCTATCACCGTTCATCAGAAAATCTTGCTGTCTCTATCTTCAGAATATATCTATTGATGACTTTTCTCCTGTTACCACCCTGGTCCAAGCTGCTATCACCCCTCACCTGAATTATTGCCACAGCGTCCTAACTGATCACTCAACTTTACATAGCTCATAATTGAGTCAATTCTCAACACAGCATGTTACTCATCTGCTTCAAACCTCCAATATCTCCCTGTTTCTAGCAGAGTAAAAGCCAAGGTACTGACTCCTTTGGACAACTCATCTCTTACTGTCCCTTTGTTTACTCTGCCATACTGACCACCTTGCTGGTAAGCAGGGCCATCAGATTTGGCCCTGCTTCAAGGATTTTGCTCTGTCTCTTCTGCATGAAATATTCTTACCCCAGAAACTGGCATGACTTACTCCCATACTTCCTTCAAGTCTGCTCGAATATCACCTTTTCAGTGAGGTCCACCCTGCTCTTCTAATTTAAAATTGCACGTATATAACACCCAGCACTCTGCATCTTTGTTATCCTCTTTTATTTGTCTCCAGAGTGTTGATAATCTCCTAATATCCCTTACATTTTTCTGGTTTATTGCCTTGCTCTCCCTCTAGAATATAAAATTGATAGGGGCAGAAATATTTCTCTCGTTCAATGCTTTATCTTAGAGCTGAGAACAGTGCCTGATACATAACTATTTAATATACAAGTATTCAAGAAAATACTTGAATAATAAAGGAATTCACCAACTTGTGATACTCAAACTACTATAGCCATAGCCTAACTCCCCATCCAGATATTCAGTTCCTTAAGAAAAGGATGGATAGTTCATATCTTTCTCTATCTCCCAGCACAGTGCTGTGGAGGTCTTAGACCTTACTAACAGCATATGCTGTTGATGAAAATAACAGTGGAGATGATGCTGAAAGATAGTAATAGTGAAACAATATTTTCATGACAAAGAAACAACACGAAATTGCTGTTGGTGAAAATTCCATACTTAAATCATATGCGTGTAATAACAGAGCTAGAAGTATTTAACAGGAGTGGGAAGGCTTCAGAGTTTATCTTAGTGGTTATAATATATAATTTTAAATTGGAAGTAAAGTAGTTGATTGCTTCTTGTCAAAGCAAAAGTAAAGAAAATGTACTTGACTTCCTAAGTAGTAAATAGAAACCAACAAATCGTTTAATTCCTAATTTACAAAAGTGTTTCAAAGAATATTACAGGTTGGATGTTTGGATTTCAGTAAGCATCTGGATTGCCATCATTTGGCCAATTCTCACAGCTCTATTGCTAACCCTATCCACTATCATTTATCACCTGGATTGTTAAAACAGATGGGTGATGTTAGAAGCAGCAATTTAATTTTTAGGATAAAAAGAATATTGTGGATTTGGTGTTTGGATCGCAGTAAGCATCTAGATCTCCATTATTTGGCCATTTTTCATAGTTCTATTGCTAACAGTATCCGCTATCATTTCTTATCTGGACTGTTATAATAGATGGGTGATATTAGAAGCGGTAATTTACTTTTCAGAACAATATTGTTTCCTGGAAAAATCAGACAGTACTATTAATAAAGGGTAAAGAAATTACAGCTGGAAAAAAGTTGCAGAATAATATGTATGGTATGAGTTTAGTTTGGTTGTGTGCATTTACCTATACATGAAAAGGTATGGAAAGACAAACCCTAAGCTGATAATAATAGTCCCATTGGAGATTGATGTAGTGGTGATGGGGTAAGAAAAGTAATTCAGAAAGAGGGGATAAAGATTTTTCACTTTTTACTTATATATGTCCAAACTGTTTAAAGGTTTAACAAGGAACATGGGTTACCTTTGGAATTAAATGTAAAATAATATAAAAATGTCAAGGTCATTCATCTAAATAGTGCTCTAGACGTTCAGAATAAGTCAGGAATGTGGTCCAGCAGGCTTAGGCACCTTGAAGTCAGGTAGCCAAATAAAGGTAATGTTCTTGGTTGTAGCATTGTTTCAGTGAACCTTGACTCTGGCAATAGAAATTCAAAACAGCAACATTTTCTGAATCCAGGGTTGTCACAGCCTGGTGTGGTAGGTAACAAACACTGTTCCAGCAGTTTCATGAACAATTTTGTTGCTTCTTCATCTTCCTGCAAAGCTGATGCCTCTGAATTTGAGTCTTCACCTGTGTTTACCTAGGCTCCTCAATAGGTACCTCTGACAGGACTGTCTTCTTCAGATTGTGTAGTGAGCTGAATGGTGCTCCACTCCCCCCCTACCAAAAAAAAATACATGTCTATATCCCAATCCCCAGAACTTGTGAACATTACTTCATGTGGCAAAAGAGGTGATTAAGTTAAGGTTCTTGAGAAAAGATGCTTAGCCAGGATTATCTTCCTGAGCCCTAAATACAATCGCATGTTTCCTTATAAGAAAGACACAAAGGAATTTTGGGAACAAGCACACACAGAGGAGAAGACAAAGACAGAAAATGAGGTGATGTAAAAATGGAGGGAGATATTGGAGTGATGCAACCACAAGCCAAGGAAACCAAACCAAAATAGTCCCTATGTATCTTTAGATGCTGTAGGAGATTGAATAATGTCCTCCAAATTTTATATCTACCTGGAGACCTAGAATGTGGCTTTATTTGGAAATCTACTTAGAGTAAGAATTGAGATGAGATCATACTGGATTAGGGTGAGCCCTAAATCCAATCCACTATCTATAAGAGACAGAAAAGGATAAAAAGAGACAGAGAAAAAGGTCATGTGAAGGCAGCTGTAGGTAGACAGTGGAGGAACGCAGCTCAGTTACAAGCCAGGGGATGCCTGGGCCAACAGAAGCTGGAAGAGGCAAGGAAGGATTCTTCCCTAAAACCTCTGGAAGGAGTATGGCCCTGACTACACCTTGCTTCAGATTTATGGCTTCCAGAACTGAGAGAATAAATTTCTGTTGTAAGCCATCAAGTTGATGATAATTTGTTGCAGTAGCCATAGGAAACGAATGCTGATGGGCAGTGGAGAATTACAGAATCAAATACCAAGCCATCACATGTTTAGTTCCAACCCTCAGGTTAGTTAAGGAAATAAGTCGCTCACATCTTCCATGCATTGAGCTTAACCAAAGACCACAGACATAGGAATAGACTGTTTCTAACATTCTCTCAGCTCCACAATAAATGTGTGATATCCTCGATCCTAACCACAATCTTAGGTACTAGCATTTCCCCATTTTACACATAAGGAAACTGAGACATAGAAAGGGTAAACAATCTGCCCAAAGTCACACAACTCATAAACAATAGAGGCTGGAATCAAATCTATACAATCTATCTTCAGAAAACAGGCTCTAACACACAAATATTCAAATAATTAACACTAAAAACATAAATAAATAAATCAGAAAGCAATACTATTGTCCACCAGAAGTAATCAAACAAAGCAGAAAACGAGTAAAGTACTCTAAAATGTTTATCTCTTTACTTTTATGTGTTCAAAGAAAAGGAACAATATTGAGAAAAAATAAAGAAGGTAGAAGAAGAAAATATTAAGGGTGATTTTGAAATAGAATTTAGAGTATTTCAGGGGATTTTGGTATTATTTCCTTTGAGTCTCTTTTCTTTCAAAAACCCTTTTTTTTAGGGAAGACTGGGTGGGTCATTATTCTGAAGTTATATTCTTAAAAAACTGTATTCTAGATACTTCTGGTGGGGTTATCTAGGCTAATTCCTCTTCAGGCTCCTATAATTACTCTTCCTCTTATTTGAGCTTATTCTTCTACCCTAATCTCACTCAAATTCCAGCCTCTTCTATTTCACCTCTATTTATTTTTTTCCACCAAAACAAGATATAGGGCTTCCCTGGTGGCGCAGTGGTTGAGAGTCCACCTGCTGATGCAGGGGACACGGGTTCATGCCCCAGTCTGGGAAGACCTCACATGCCACGGAGCAGCTGGGCCTGTGAGCCATGGCCATTGAGCCTGCGCGTCCGGAGCCTGTGCTCCGCAACGGGAGAGGCCACAACAGTGAGAGGCCCGCGTACTGCAAAAAAACAAAAAATAAACAAGATATAAGCAAGACATTTTTTAATGTCTTGAGGACATTAAAACAATTTTTTTATTTTAGAAAATCTCAAACACATACAGAAGTAGAGAAAATAGTGTAATAGACTCAACATACCTGTTATTCAGCTTCAACAGTTATCAATAAATTTATACTTTGCTGATCTTGTTTCATCCCTACTCACACCCACTACCATCTTTCATTTTTTTGAAGCAAATCTCAAACATTCTATTTTCTATTCTGTATTTCACTATTTATCTCCAAGAGATAAAAACAATGACCATACTTTAAAAAAGTGATACTTATTTCATAATAAAATTAAACATCAAATAAACATTCACATTTCCTCAATTGAAGTGTATTAAATTTATACATTAGGTAAAACTGACATCTTTATGGATGTTGAGACTTTCTATCCAAAGTAATGATATATCTTTCCACTTGTTTAAATCCACTTCTCTGTTGTATTTTTCAGTTTTGCCTTCTACTTTGTTCTGTTTTATAATTTCTATTTCCTTGTTGAGATTTCCTATTTTTTCTATTTGTTTCAAGGAAATTTGTAACTGCTTGTTAAAGCATTTTTATGATGGCTGCTTTAAAGTCTTTTTCAGATAATCCTAATATTCAATTCACCTTCGTGTTGGTATCAATTGATTATCTCTTCTCATTCAATTTGTGAATTCCTGGTTCTTGGTCTGATGGAAGATTTTCAGTTGCATCCTGGACATTTTAGCTGTTATGTTAGAAGTCTCTGGGTCTTACTTAAATCTTTTATTTTAAGAGGTCTTCACCATGTTTAGGTTTAGCAAGCAGATCCTGACCTAATTTCATAGACTGTGGTTCCAACAACAATATCATTTCCAGAGCCTTTGAGGTGCTATTTTTGATCTGCTTGATTTATTTAGTGCTATGAGGTTGCTACTAGTCTTTGATGAATGCTGCTTGAGACAGAAGGAGCTTCTGAGGGCTGGGCCAGGCACTTGGTGCCATTAGGTAGAGGAAGGAAGTCTCTAGTCCACAGAGATAAAGAGATTTCACAGTCTGCTTGTTATGGTGAGATCCACCTTATGAGGGAACCCAGCCACCAGTGTCTCTTGGTAGGAAAGGGGAGTCTCAGGAATGCAGAGAAAAAGTCTTTGTGGGCTGAGTACTTGTTGTAGATCATCCTTGTTGATAACCCTTGGTTTCCTGGTGTCTCTCCGTGGGGAAGGAAGGATGTGGAGTAATGTTTTAACTACTTTCTCTACTTCTCCTTTGATAAACAGTGAAATTCTGTTTCAAGTAAAGGTCATTTTGAAGTTTGCTTTTTCCAAAAAGAAAACTACTGCTCTAGGTCAGGTGGTCCCCAAACTTTTTCTGTAAAGGGTAAGATAGTAAATATTTTGTTTTTGCAGATGATGAAGTCTTTGTCACAACTACTCATCTCTACCATTTTAGCAAAAGTAGCCATATACAATGTATAAAAGAGCAGATGTGTCTCAATAAGACTTTACTTACAAAAACAGGCAACTGGCCAGATTTGGCTTGATGAAATAAAAATTCACATTTGAAGGCAAGACAAGAAAAATTTACACATAAAACATATGCTTTGGCATCTACCCTCCCCTCAAGTTGCTTTGTGCATCTGCAATATGCATTAACCAGACCTCCCTAATGGCAGAAATACGTGATCAACCATAAAGATAAATTTTTCTCCTTCTAGCACCAACCATGTGACTCCTCACAAAATAACATTCCTTTTGGGACTTCCCTGGCAGTCCAGTTGTTAAGACTCCATGCTCCCAATGCAGGGGGCATGGGTTAGATCCCTGGTTGGGGAACTAAGAACCCACATGCTGCAGGGCACGGACCAAAACAAAGAAACATAACATTCCTTTCTCAATCACGTAAGGGATCACAAAGACCCACCATTCACCTTGTACATGCAGATATCTCTGGTGAGCTTTATGTGCAATGCCAATATATCATTCCCTTAAACATGGTGATTGGTGCTGAACAGACTGGCTAGATGACCTGGGGAAATACTGGGTGCACCTAATGAAAGCTCTTGGCTTAAATCCTTACTTATGACCTTATTATTGTTACCAATGATATTACTTGTATTCTGCCTGTTTTACAAGATTATTGTTTCTTGCATTAACAAATGTGTGACTGAGTCTCAGATAAAATTAATGACGATTATATAACTTGAAACAATTGACCAAATATATAGTTCTATAAGATCAATAATTGTAATAACGTAATCTCTAGATGTGGGAAGAAGCAACAAGAGGGAACCATTTCCTGAACCATAACAGACTAGTAAGATAGGTGGCCCAGAGGCTTTTGGTTACTGTTAACAGGGCCTAGTCCAGTAATTGCACATTGAGTGGCCTATCAACAAAATCCTCACCTGACCTGGGAATAAGCATTCCTAGCCATATGGGATAAATTGGTCACAAAATGTCTCCAAAACCTTGGTTGAAATTAAGATTGAAAAGGAGTGGATCGTAAAATAAAGAATGTTGCCCATCACCCAGTTCTACAAGAATCAAGTCATTAGCCACTGTGGGCACTGAACTACAGGAATTCAGGGTGATGATCAGGATGAGGTGCTCTGTGCTCTGGAAAAACTGGCAAAATTGGCCCTCAGATATTTTCAGGAGAAAATTTTTAAATGAAATTATTGCATCTTCCCATATTTAGAAAAGCCCTAAAGCCATTAAGTAAGATGTCTGTTCCCCGCAACTATCAGTAACCTTTTACAGAGATGTGTGCTTAATTGTATGTACCCCTTTTTCCAAAATCACATATGTACTGACACACCCCCTTACCTATTCGTAACAGTTCTCAGAGCTCTCCGAGAGACTGTCTCCTGGGCCAGAATCCTCAGTTTGGCTTGAATAAATTTTTCTATTTCTTTCTTAGACTATTGATTAATTTTTTGTCAACAGGCTCATAGCCTACATTTTACAGAACCTTGCTCAAAGTTTTAAAGCTTATTTGATAAAGTAATAAAAGTAGTTTCTCATAATTCTTATTTTAAATTTCTTTTGTTATGGCTATCATTTTGCATATTTGTACTTTCTCCCTTTTGCTGTTACATTATATAATGGTTTGCCCATTTTGTTGAGGTTTTTTTCCTGAGAACTACCATATAATTTTATTTAATAATTTCACTTCTTTCAGTTTTTTAATTCACCAATTTTGTTTTTATCTTCATTAATTCTTTCCCACTTTGTTTTGTTTTCTCTTTGTGTGTTTGTTTTTCTTTTTCTAAGATTTTGAGGTGGGATGTTTACATTGCTATTTAGATAATAATTAATTCTATAAATTCCCTCTAATAACTTCTTTGTTTCCCACAGATTCAGATATGTCATGTTTTAAATCATAATTTTAAAGAAATTTTGTAATTTAATTTTTCACTTCCCATTAGTTGCTTAATAGGATTTTAAAAAAATTCTAAATAGAAGCATCTTTTGGGTTTTTGATTTTGTTATTAATTTTTAGTTTTTTTATTATCGTCTAAAATATTGTTTATATTATTTCTAGCCTTTGGAATTTATTGAGTTCTTTTTCTGTACATTGACATAGTCAATTTTCATAAATGTTCCATGTGTACTTCATAGAAAGTGTCTCTTTCATTATTGGGATTGATTTTGGTATGAATCACTAAGATCTACTTTACTGAATACACTGTGCTTTTCTATAGCTTTACCAATATCTTGTCCACTCGGTGGGACTTGAATTTAGAGAAGGGTGTTAAAGACTTCCCTACTGGTGTAGTTTCTGCTTTATGGAAGTTGGTACTATATTATTAGATGAATTGTAGCTCTTAGCACTGTAAAGTCTCATTTTGTATCTCTTAATGCATTTGGTCTTACTTCTACTTCCTCTGATATCTAGTATTTATCATAGTGTTCAATTTATAATTTGTTAATTAGTCTGAAATCATTTTTATTTCAATAGGTGAGTTAAGTGTATTTACATTTATTGACATGATCAATATGTCAATGTGTTTTCCCTTAGTTCCATTTCATACATAAATAAATATGTACATATATATGTAAACACATTAAACTAATACCTTAAAATATGTACTAATATCTTTTTATAGTACCCTTAGTTTTATTTTTGGCTATTTTTTATTGATTCTCTACTATGAGCTATGTTGAAATTAACTAGTAACCTTTCCTTCCCCCTTCCCCTTTTACACAATACCCTACATGGAGTAACACTTCTTTTACTCCCAGTTAATACCTTTAAAGCAATCAGCAAGTTTATTCTTCTTTTCATAAATGCTCCCTATTTTCTCCCCATTTTTGATCATTGTCCCATATCTACATTGTCAGAAAGTACAAGCATTACCTTGCTAACTTCAATGTCTCTCCAATCTTTTGGTTGGCTGAAGCTCATTCTTTAACAAATTACTCAGATAGAGCTCATAGGAAAAATATTTTCTGAATTACTACAGGTTCATAACCATTTGTTAGCAGTCTTTATGTTGGCAGTTTGTCTACATAGGAAATGTGGCTCACATTTTCTTTCGAGTATCTTAAATGTTACTCTATTGATCTACAGAATAAAGTGTTGCTGTTGAAAATGCCAGTGACAATCCTATTTTCCTTTATTATGAATGGCTTTGTTTTTATCTCAATGCGCAAGGGATTTTGTTAACCCAATATTTTTACTAGACTATGCCTTGATGTTTGCCTTTCTGTTTAGATTTTCCCAGGTATGTGACATACACTTTACTAAGTTTCAAATAAACTTTTATTTCAAGAACTTAAAATTTTTTTAGTTGTTAGAGTATATTTTGTTTCCTTGACTTTGTTTTTATATAAGGACTCCTATGATAAATATGTTGAACCTTCTCTATGAACCTCTATTTTACTATTCCAGTGGACACATGAATGATAAGAAAGCAAAACAGCCTTATTTCTGGTATGGAGAAAGTTTTAGTGGTCTGGATAAGAGGAACAAACCAGCCACAACATTCTCTTAAGCTAAAGATTCATCCAGAGCAAGACTCTAACTTTCTTTAATTCTGTGAAGGTTGAGAGAGGTGAGGAAGCTGCAGAAGAAGTTTGAAACTAGCAGAGGTTGGTTCATGAGGGTTAAGGGAAGACACCAAGTCCATAACATAAAAGTGCAAGGTGAAGCAGCAAGTGCTGATGTAGAAGCTGCAGCAAGTTATCTAGAAGATCTAGTTAAGCTAATTAATAAAGGTAGATGCACTAAAGAACAGATTCTCACTGTAAGCAAAACAGCCTTTATCAGAAGAAGATGCCATCTAGGACTTTCATAGCTACAGAGAGGTCAATGCCTGGCTTCAAAGATTCAAAGGACAGGCTGACTCCCTTGTTAGGGACTAATGCAGCTGGTGACTTAAGTTGAAGCCAACACTCACTTATCATTCTGAAAATCCTAGGGCCCTGAAGAATTATGCTGTCTACTTTGACTATTCTCTTTAAATGGAACAACAAAGCCTGGATGACAGCACACCTGTTTACAAATGGTTTGTATTGTTGAGACCTACTGCTCTGAAAAAAAGATACCTTTCAAAACATTACTGCTCATTGACTACGCATCTGATCACCCAAGAGCTCTGATGGAGATGGACAATGAGATTAATGTAGTTTTCATGCCTGCTAATGTAAAGCTCATTCTGCAGCCCATGGATTAAGGAGTAATTTCAATGTTCCAGTCTTACTTTGTAAGAAATACATTTTGTAAACCTATAGCTGCCATAGATACTAATTCCTCTGATGGATCTGGGCAAAGTCAATTGAAAACCTCTGAAAAGGATTCACCATTCTAGATGTCATTAAGAACATTCAAGATTCATGGCGAAGTCAAAATATCAGCATTAAAAGGAGTTTGGAAGAAGCTGATTCTAGCCCCCATGGATGACTTTGAGGGATTCAAGCCTTCAGTGGAGGGAGTAACTGCACATGTGGTGGAAATAGTAAAAGAACTAGAATTAGAAGTGGAGCCTGAAGGTTTGACTGGCTTGCTGCATTCTCATGGTAAAACTTGAATGAATAAGGAGCTGCTTCTTATAATGAACAAAGAAAGTGGTTTCTTAAGACAGAATCTATTTCTGGTGAAGATGTAAAGATTGTTGAAATGACAACAAATATTGTTATAATATTATATAAACTTAGTTGAGAAAGCAATGACACAGTTTGAGAGGACTGACTTCAATTTTGAAAGAAAGTCTACTATGGGTAAAATGTTATCAAACAGTACTGCATGTTGCAGAGAAATTGTTTGTGAAAGGAAGAGTCAATCGATGTAGCAAATTCATTGTTGTCTTATTTTAAGAAATTGCCACAGCAGCCCCAACCTTCAGCAACCACCACCGTGATCAGTCAGCAGCCATCAACATCCAGGCAAGATCCTTCACCCGCAAAAAAATTACCAACCACAGAAGGCCCAGGTGATGGTTAGCATTTTTAGTAATAATGTTTGTTTGCTTGTTTCAGGTTTATGAGATAGGTTTTTTATTTAAATAGTTCTTTATTGGAGTAAAATTACTTAACAATACAGTGTTAGTTTCTGTTGCACAACAAAGCGAATCAGCACTATGCATACACATGTCCCCATATTCCCTCCCTTTTGAGCCTCCCTCCCATCCTCCTTATCTCACCCCTCTAGGTCATCGCAAAGCAATCTCCCTGCACTATGCTGCTGCTTCCCACCAACCAACTATTGTAAATTCAGTAGTGCGTGTATGTTGATGCTACTCTCACTTCGCCCCAGCTTCACCCTCCCACCCCATGTCCTCAAGTCCATTCTCTATGTCTATCTCTTTATTCCTGCCCTGTAACTAGGTTCATCACTACAATTTTAGATTCCACTTATATGTGTTAGCATACTGTATTTGTTTTTCTCTTTCTGACTTACTTCAGTCCGTATGACAGACTCTAGGTCCATCCATCTTACTACAAATAACTCAATTTCATTTCTTTTTACGCCTGAGTAATATTCCATTGTATATATATGCCACATCTTTATCCATTCATCTGTCGAAGGACATTTAGGTTGGTTCCATGTCCTGGCTATTGTAAACAGTGCTGCAATGAACATTGTGGTAATGTTTCTTTATGAATTATGGTATTCTCAGGGTATATGCCCAGTGGTGGGATTTCTGGGTCATATGGTAATTTTATTTTTAGTTTTTTAAGGAACATTCATATTGTTCTCCATAGTGGTTGTATCAATCTACATTCCCACCAACAGTGCAGGATGGTTCCCTTTTCACCACTCCCTTTCCAGCATTTATTGTCTCTAGATTTTTTGAAAATGGCCATTCTCACCAGCGTGAGGTGATACCTCGTTGTAGTTTGCATTTCTCTAATAATTAGTGATGTTGAGGATCTTTTCATGTGACTCTGGGCCATCTGTATGTCTTCCTTGGTGAAATGTCTATTTAGGACTTCTGCCCATTTTTTAACTGGATTGTTTGTTTTTTTGATATTGAGCTCCATGAGCTGTTTGTATATTTTGGAGATTAATCCTTTGTCTATATTGTTTCATTTGCAAATATTTTCTCCCATTTTGAGGGTTGCCCTTTTGTCTTGTTTATGGTTTCCTTTGCCATTCAAAACTTTTTAAGTTTAATTAAGTCTCATTTGTTTATTTTTGTTTTTATTTCCATTGCTCTAGGAGGTAGGTCATAAAAGCTCTTGCTGTGGTTTATGACCAAGAGTGTTCTTCCTATGCTTTCCTCTAAGAATTTTATAGTGTCTGGTCTTACATTTAGGTCTTTAATCCATTTAGAGCTTATTTTTGTATATGGTGTTAGGTAGTGTTCTAATTTCAATCTTTTACATGTAACTGCCCAGTTTTCCCAGCACCACTTATTGAACAGGCTGTCTTTTCTCCATTGTATGTTCTTGCCTCCTTTGTCATAAATTAGGTGACCATATGTGTGTGGGTTTAGGTCTGGGCATTCTATCCTATACCATTGATCTATATTTCTGTTTTTGTGCCAGTACCACACTGTCTTGATTACTGTAGCTTTGTGGTAATGTGAAGTCTACTGTAGCTTTGTGGTAGTGTCTAGTGTGAAGTCAGGGAACCTGATTCCTCCAACTCCGTTTTTCTTTCTCAAGGTTGCTTTGGCTATTTGGGATATTTTGTATTTCCATACGAACTGTAAAATTTTTTGTTCTCATTCTGTGAAGAATGCCATTGGTAGTTTGACAGGGATTACATTGAATCTGTACATTGTATTGGGTGGTATAGTCATTTTCACAATATTGATTATTCCAATCCAAGAACATGGCATACTTCTCCATCTGTTTATGTCATCTATGATTTCTTTCATCAGTGTTTTATAGTTTTCTGAGTATAAGTCTTTTGCCTCCTTAGACAGGTTTATTCCTAGGTATTTTATTCTTTTAGTTGTGATGGTAAAAGAGAGTGTTTCCTTAATTTCTCTTTCTGATTTTTCATTGTTGGTGTATAGGAATGCCAGAGATTTCTGTGCATTAATTTTGTATTCTGCAATGTTACCAAATTCATTGATTAGTTCTAGCAGTTTTCTGATGGCATCCTTAGGATTTTCTATGTATAGTATCATGTTATTGGCAAACAGTGACAGTTTTACTTCTTCTTTTCCAATTTGTATTCCTTTTATTTGTTTTTCTTCTCTGATTGCTGTGGCTAGGACTTCCAAAACTATATTGAATAAGAGTGGTGAGAGTGGACATCCTAGTTTTGTTCCTGATCTCAGTGGAAATGCTTTCAGTTTTTCACCACTGAGTATGATGCTTGCTGTGGGTTTGTCATATGTGGCCTTTATTATGTTGAGGTAGGCTCTCTCTATGCACATTTTCTGGAGAGTTTTTATCATAAGTTGATGTTGAATTTTGTCAAAAGCTTTTCCTGCAACTATTGAGATGATCATATGGTTTTTATTCCTTTATTTGTTAATGTGGTGTATCACATTGTTTGATTGGCATATATTGAAGAATCCTTGCATTCCTGGAATAAATCCCACTTGATCATGGTGTATGATCCTTTTAATGTGCTATTGGATTCTGTTTGCTAGTATTTTGTTGAGGATTTTTGCATCTATGTTCATCAGTGATATTGGTCTATAATTTTCTTTTTCTGTGATATCTTTTTCTGGTTTTGGTATCAGGGTGATGGTGGCTTCGTAGAATGAATCTGGGACTGTTTCTCCCTATGCAATTTTTTTGAAAGAGTTTGAGAAGGATGAGTGTAAACTCCTCTCTAAATGTTTGATATAATTCAACTGTGAAGCCATCTGTACCTGCACTTTTGTTTGTTGGAAGATTTTTAATTATGGATTTGATATTATTATTTGATATTATTATTTGTGATAATTATGGATTTGATATTATATAGGTCAGTTTATATTTTCTAATTTTTCCTGGTTCAGTCTTAGAAAATTGTATCTTTCCAAGAATTTGTCCATTTCTTCATGGTTATCCATTTTATTGGCATATAGTTGTTTGCAGTAGTCTCTTATATTCCTTTGTATGTCTGTGGTGTCATTTGTGATTTCTCCTTTTTCATTTCTAATTTTATTGATTTATGTCCTCTCCCTTTTTTTCTTGATGAGTCTGGCTAAGGGTTAATCTATTTTGTTTATCATCTCAAAGAAGCAGCTTTTCATTTTATTGATCTTTGCTACTGTTTTCTTCATTTCTATTTCATTTATTTCTGCTCTGATCTTTATGATTTCTTTCCTTCTACTGACTGGATTTTCTCTGTTCTTCTTTCTCTAATTGTCTTAAGTGTAGGGTTAGATTGTTTATTTGAGATGTTTCTTGAGGTGAGATTGTATTGCTATAAACTTTCCTCTTAGAATTGCTTTTGCTGCAATTCCATAGGTTTTGGGCCATTGTGTTTTCATTGTTATTGCTTTTATGTATTTTTTTCTTTCTTCTTTGATTTCTTCAGTATCTCTTGGTTATTTAATAGCACACTGTTTAGCCTCCATGTATTTGTGTTTTTTTACAATTATTTTTCCTGTAATTGATTTCCAATCTCATAATGTTGTTGTCAGAAAAGATGCTTGATACGATTTCAATTTTCTTAAAATTTCCGAGGCTTGATTTGTGACCCAAGATGTGATCTATCCTGGAGAATGTTCCATGTGCACTTGAGAAGAAAGTGTATTCTGCCACTTTTGGGTGGAATGTTCTATAAATATCAATTAGATCTACCTGATCTATTGTGTCATTTAAAACTTGTGTTTCCTTATTTATTTTCTGTTTGCATGATCTATCCATTGGTGTAAGTGGGGTGTTAAAGTCCCCTACTATGATTCTGTTACTGTTGATTTCTCCTTTCATGGTTGTTAGCATTTCTCTTACATATTGATGTGCTCCTACGTTGGGTGCATAAACATTTATAATTGTTATATCTTCTTCTTTGATTGATCCTTTTGTAGTGTCCCTCCTTATCTCTTGTAACAGTCTTTATTTTAAAGTCTATTTTATCTGATATGAGTATTGCTACTCCAGCTTTCTTTTGATTTCCATTTGCATGGAATATCTTTTTCCATCCCTTCACTTTCAGTCTTTATGTTTCCCTAGGTCTGAAGTGGGTCTCTTGTAGACAGCATATATATGGGTTTTATTTTTGTATCCATTCAGCCAGTCTGTGTCTTTTGGTTGGGGCATTTAATCCATTTACATTCAAGGTTATTATCAATATGTATGTTCCTATTACCATTTTCTTAATTGTTTTAGGTTTATTTTTGTGCGTCATTTTCTTCTCTTGAGTTTCCCACTTAGAGAAGTTTATTTAGTATTTGTTGTAAAGCTGGTTTGGTGGCGCTCAATTCTCTTAGCTTTTGCTTGTCTGAAAAGTTTTTGACTTCTCCATCAAATCTGAATGAGATCCTTGCTGGGTAGAGTAATCTTGGTTGTAGGTTTTTCTCTTTCATCACTTTAAGTATATCCTGCCACTCCCTTCTGGCCTGCAGAGTTTCTATTGAAAAATCAGCTGATAACCTTATGGGGATTCCTTTGTATGTTATTTTTTTGTTTTTCCCTTGCTGCTTTTAATATTTTTTCTTCGTATTTAATTTTTTATAGTTTGATTAATATGTGTCTTGGTGTGTTTCTCCTTGGGTTTACCCTGTATGGGACTCTCTGTGCTTCCTGGACTCTCTGTGCTTCCTGGTCTCTCTGTATTTCCTTTCCCATGTTAGGGAAGTTTTCAACTATAATCTTTTCAAATATTTTCTCAGAACATTTTTTTTCCTCTTCTTCTTCTGGGACCCCTATAATTCAAATGTTGGTGAGTTTAGTGTTGTCCCAGAGGTCTCTGAGATCATCTTCAATTCTTTTCATTCTTTTTTCTTTATTCTGCTCCACAGCAGTTATTTCCACCATTTTGTCTTCCGGCTTACTTATTCATTCTTCTGTCTCAGTTATTCTATTATTGATTCTGTCTATTGCATTTTTCATTTCAGTTATTATGTTGTTCATTTCTGTTTGTTATTTAGTTCTTCTAGATCTTGTTAAACATTTCTTGTATTTTCTCAATCTGTGCCTCCATTTTATTTCTGAGATTCTGGATCAACTTTATGATCACTACTCTGAATTCTTTTTCAGGTAAATTACCTATTTCCTCTTCATTTATTTGGTCTTGAAGGTTTTTACCTTTCTCCCTCATCTGTGGCATACTTTTTTTGCCATCTCATTTTTTTTTTTTTTTTAATGAGTGAGATTGTGTTCCTGTCTTATTGGGTGTTTGGCCTGAGGCTTCCAACACTGGGGTTTTTAGGCTATTGGGTAGACCTTGGTCTTAGTGCTGAGATGAGGAACCCTGTGAGACCTCACTCCAATGAATATTCCTTGGGGTCTGAGCTTCTCTGTTAGTCTAGCAGTTCAGAGTTGGTGTTCCCACTGCAGGAGCTTTGGCCCAGCCCTGGGCTCATGAACCAAGATCCTGCAAGCCATCTGGGGTGGCAAAAATAAAAAAATAATAACAATAACAAAGTAAAAAATAAAAATAAAATTAGACTAGGAAACTAACAGATATATTAGGAAGAATATAAAAATAAAAATATAGAGGAATCAACAACTGGAAGGTCCAACTGTACCACAATATTAAAAAAGAGGAGGAGGAAAAAAAAGAGGGAGGAAAGGCCTTGCCTGTGGATGGTGGGGCCTAAGCAAGGGTGAGGTTTGGGTGGTGGGCGGGTCCAATGCTCAGGTCCCACAGGGCTGGAAAAGGTTGTGGGGGGTGGGGTTTAGACTCAAGGAACAGAAGGGGCCCAGGCATGCCCCCTTCTCCTGGTCTCAGAAGGCAGGGGACCTCACCTGGGAGCCCAGCAGCCTTCCTGGCTCGAGTAGGTGGGGCAAATGCCCTCGCCTCCTCTCCTCCTCCAGTCTGGGAGGCCCCCTCCTGGCTGTCTCTCCTGATCTCTGCGGCCTCCCTCCTATGCCCCCAAGGACCCACGCAGCCTGAAGGGGGTTTTGCAGGGCAGGGGATTTGCCTGGGAGTTCAGCAGGCTCCCAGGCTTTGAGTGGGTGGGACAATCACCCTCTGCTCCTCTCCTACTCCTCCTGGATGGCTCCCCCCACCTGCCTCTCCTGATCTCCCCAGCCTTCCTCCTATGCCCCCAGGAATCATGCGGCCTGGATGGAGCTTTGGAGGGGTGGTACTGGCCTGAGAGCTCAGCAGGCTCCCCAGGCCTGAGTTGGTGGGGCAATCGCCCTCTACTCCTCTCTCATTCTTCCCACAGAGTCCCTCCCACCTGCCTCTCCAGATCTCCCTGGCCTCAGGGGCACGAATCCTGTCTAGCCTCCACTTCTCCTCCCCCCTCAGTTCCCCTACATCCTACCAGTTCACTTTGGGGTTCCTCCCATCTCCTTGGGCATCAGAGTACCCCACCAGCGGCCAGCCGGAGCCTTGGTTGTGTGGAGCCGCTAACTTCACATCTTCCCACACCACCATCTTGACTCTGCCTCCTCCAATAATGTATTTTTAATTAAGGTTTGTACATTGTTTTTAGATATAATATTATTGCACACCTAATAGACTACAGTATAGTGTAAAGATAACTTTTATATGTACTGGGAAACCAAAATATTTGTGTGACTTGCTTTATTGGAGTGGTCTGGAACTGAAACAGCAATATTTCAAAGGTATGCCTGTATATGGGTCTTTGGTTTTGCTATAGTCATTGCTTTGTTTATTTCAACAGGTAATCAGAGAGATGCAAAATCTATGCCACTGCCATCTTCCAGATGTCCTCTACCTTTTAAGGATATCAGCAGAAGAACTAGGAATGGCAGGTCGAACTCCTTTTGAGCAATACATAATAGCTCTGTAGTAGATACAGGTTAAGGTGAGGAAAGAACATTTGTTGCTATGGAGCTTGTATGTCTTCAACCTTGTCTCTTTCCTTTAAGTGAGGCATACTAAGGGAGGAGGGTAAGACTAGACAACCATGGAGAGACAAAAAGTTCATTCAGAAGGACCACTTATCTGACTTAACCTCCCCCTTTTCCCACCGAAGGAGTTCGTGACCCAGCTCATAGCTTGTCTTCATTCATTAATTTGCTAATTGTTCATTTACTCAGGTATTTATAATATAATATTTATAATATTATAATGTACTGCCATGTGCTAGGTTCACTCCAAGAGGTAGAAAGATGGCTGAAACCTGGACCCTATTCTCAAATATCTTGAGTCTAGGATGGAAACTAAAATGATTCTACAAATAACTGTAACAGAAATGCTATAAAGACATGTCCTCAGGGAATGGGGCTAATGAATCTGAACAAGGCCAAAGGAAATTACAAAATAGCATTTTCTCTTCTACCTTATTTCCATCTGAATCTTCCCTCAAGGGTACACTTTAGGTAGACAGACAAGCCTTGGTTTTCAACCACCTCAGAAGAGGGGTGGTGATGGCCCTGTTCCTCCATAGGGAAGTTCATAAGAGAGATACTGTCCCCCAAGGAGTGCCTGGATAACAGCAATTATTATGTGATTAAGTCCAACATCCTGGCAAGAAAGGAAACCAAAAATATTCCTCATGAAGCTAGTTTTAGAAAAGGGAACTATGACAAGATATGAGCTTTTCTTAGGGCAAAAAACCTGAAAGAAATAGTTTTGAAAGTAAATAACCATGAAGAAGCCTGGAGACAGCTTAAGAACAACTTATTGGAAACTCAGGAAAAATGTTTGACTCAACCCGAAAAGAAAAGGTATTTGAAAATAAACACTAAATGGCAAAAGAAAGAAGGCTGTTTTTAAAAAGGAGGAGGTGAGGACAAAGAATCTTTTTAGGGAGGAAAAGAATTTTCCAGGAAGAAGAGTGGGAATCCTATAAATGTGACAGGTCAAATTTAAACAAAATTGAATAGGTCAAAACTGCTTAATTACAAGGGCACCTTGCAAGGGAATCCAAAATCAAACACTAAAGTGTTTGACAAAGAAAGGAAAGCAGATAGAGTAATAACGGAACTACTTGAGATTTAAGTATATTCAAGTGTCATCAAGATATGAAGGCAAAAGCAAAAAAAAAAAAAACAAAAAAAAACCCAAGAAAAACAATAAACAATTATTTGTCACAGTATTTAACTTTAAAAAGTAATTTTATGGAGATCTCCAACTTTAAATTGTATTTTAAGTGAAGAATCTGGATCAACTATCTTTTGCTACCTAACAAATCACTCCAAAACTTAATTGCTTAGAAAACAATTACTTAATAGATTGTGAGTCAGTCCATGGGCAATTTGGGCTGGGATCCACTGAGCTGTAAAGCTGGTCTTCTCTGGGTCTCACTCAAGTGTCTGCAGTCAGTGGGTGGCTCAGCTAGAGCTGGATGGTCAAGACAGCTTCACTGACCAGCCTGGCAATACTGGGCTTCTTCTTCCTTGTTCTCCTCCATGCGGTCTCTCCAGCAGCTAGCACAGGTCCTTGCATCCTTGCTTGAGGATGACGTGTGCAGGCACAGACAGCACATCATAATGTGCAACTATTTACAAACCTGGGCTTTTGCCTTATTCCTTCATGTCCCATTGGCCAAAGCAGGTCACTTGGCTATGGCCAGATTCAAAAGAGCAAGAACCAGACTCCACCACTTGGGAAGAATGACACAGTCACAATACTAAGAAATGTGTAGATAAAGATAGCAGGAGTTATTATGGCCATCTCTGCAAATAATCCAACACAATTTGCCCTCTGACCACAAAATAAACTTTCTTCTCACATGCAAAATACATTCTCTCTCTTCCTCAAAAGTCATATCTCATTATGGTACCAGCCTTGAAGTACAAGATATTCATCTAAATCAGGTCCAGATCTAGATGAAGATCTTCAGGTGCTGCTCCTCAGGTGTGGCTCCTTCTTATCCAAAGATTTATACACTAAAGTTATCCATCTACTTCACACACACACACACACACACACCATATAATAGTGAGAGGGGACAGGTAACACCAATAAACAGTCCCACTCAAAATGAGAAGTACAGAGCAGTCACACTGGTTCAGAGCTATTGTGAAATCCTAACAAGCAAATATTAACAAAGGCCCAACTCCTGGAGCAGGGTATGTTCCCTAATTGGGACCCAATTCTAATCCCCAGGAATGGTTCCCGAGTCCATTGTTCTGTGTTGTTCTTGACTCTTCCTTCTTGAATCCAAAGTTCTATCCATAGGAAGTTGGGGCCCAGAGGCCTCCTTTGATATTGACTATTTCTGTTCTTTTTAGCAAGATCTTGCAGTGCTTTCTCCAAGCTTTGTGAAGATGAATCACGTCCATTCCATGCCCCCAAAGCCATATCTACAATTTTTTTGGAAACAGACATCTCTCTGTTTAGGCACCATCCCTCTGTCAGGATGACATGGGACGGTACCCTTAAAATTACTAACAGCCCTTTCGTCTAGCTGAAATCGTCTACTAGACACCACCTTCAATCTTCCAGAGAACTTTCAAGAGGACCTGATAGCCATACCCTCGATTTACCCTTTACCAAGAAGCCATTTCTTATTTTGAGAATCTTTTGCTGTGTGGAGAGACTAGAGATGAAAAACAGGTTTACCTTCCAACTCAGGGAATTTGGCTTCCCTGTACCTCTCTAAATTCTGCTTGCCAAATCATTCTTTCCTTAGCTCATCTTTCTCTCACAGTATCATAGCGGGAGAAGCTAATGACTGCTTTAACCACTGGCCATAAAGTTGTCTTAGGCATAACGACCAGTTTTTCGGGTACATTTTTTTATCCTGTGACAGTTTTGTCAATGGTTTTGCAGCTACAAAACATGGATTACCATCTTTTCCTCCAACTACTGCTGCTTCCTCACCATTCTCCTAGGCTCTAGTAACAGCTCGTTTGCCTTTTCTTCAGGTTTTGCCAGCAGTTTCCTCACTGCTTTTTCAGCCTCCATGTGCTATCTCATCCCAAAGCAATTACTACATGTTTTGAGTTTTGTTAAAGCAGCCTGTCACTTCGGGTACCCATGTCTATTTTACTGCATAGTAAACCACTCCCATAGGAAACTGGCAAAAAGAAAACAAACATTTATGTGCTGAACATGAGTCTGTGGGTTGACTAGACAGTTCTGGTTGGAATTGGCTCACCGGGCACTGGAGAGTCTAGGATGGCCTCCCTTGGATGCCTAGGGCTGAGCTGGCCTGACAGCTGGACCTCTCTCCACCTTGTCTCTCATCCTCAAGGAGGAAAATCCAGCTTGTTCACATGGCAGTAGCTTTCCCAGCAGAGGAAAAGAAGGCATGCCACAAGGTGCAAATATTTTTCAAACCTCGATTTGTACAACTTTGCTAATATCCTATTGGCCAAAGCAAGTACATGCCAAGCCCACATGCAAGGGTGGGGAGAAGTAAACTCCATATCTTAATGGGAGAAGCTGCCAAGCCACATTGCAAAGGGGTGTACTTATAGGAATGAGAAGAATAATTGTGGCCCTCTTTGCAAACAACCTACCACAGAAGCTAATAATTATAGTTCTAACATTAGAAAATGCACACGTGTAGTAGACTGAGTGATCAATTAGATAGAGATAAGTCTCAGGTCTTTAGGACAACTTCAGGGATAGAGTCAGTGACCATAATATATAATTTGGCAGAGATGGCCACAGGGCCTGAGGCTGGTGATCATACCTCCATTGTGTGTGAACATCACCAGAGAAAGTTCTGGGGAGTGCCGAAGATGAGTATCAACTGATGGATTCATAAACTGATAGAATCAAGCCCACACTTAGCAGCCCATAGGATACATGGAAAGCAGTATTTTACATGCCTCCACTGTACACACATCCCCTTAAATGTATTGAACTGAAATAGATCAGAAGCAATATTAAGGGTATCTTGAAGGGAAAAGAAGACAACATTTCCCAAAATGACCACTTGAAACTTAGGGACTGAGATGTGAGGAAAAATAAGTTAATTAAAGGAAGTCAAAGTCCTGACTCCTCTGACACCCCTCACACATCCAAAGTATATCTGCTGAATGTCACCATAGGAGTGTCTCAGGTAATTTTAACCCCCATTTGGGATTACATACTCCTCTTCTCTTCCAGTTATTTCCCAAAAGTTTCAAGAATTTGGTCTCCATTGAATTATGGATCTTCCCAGAGCACAAAGTCTGGAGTGATGACCCCAATTACTATAAACCAGAAACAGTTCTGAGTGGGAGCCACAATAAAAAGCTAGAATGTCTAAAAATAACCTGCTGGAGGAAGGGCACCATTTGTAACCAGTCTAAGAAAAAAAGAATATAAGAATACATGTAGCTTTTTTTTTATATCATGGCTATATGAGAAGACTAGAAAGAGATACATTAAAGGAATAACATGGTTTATCTTTGTTGTTTGGGCTTTATGGTAATTCAATTTTTCTTTATTTTGTATGTTTTATATTATAAACATTTCTTTATAAAATAAAAGCAGATTACACATTAGAAATGATAATAATAAAATATGAACTGATTTAATATTGTCATAATTAATTTGCTTCAAATACTTTGAAACAAAAGCAGAATATAAAACATACATATATGCACCATTCTGGGATTATCCTTTCTAAGGTTAAAATAAATATCATTCCTTTGATTGTATAAATAAACCGTCTTTCACCCAGGAATTTTCCCTAGGAAACAAATTTTGTTTAGCACTTTTATAAATGCTTAGGAATGTAGGGGAACATTTTTCAAGAGTGTAGATGGCTCAGAATAGTTTGCACAATAGAAATAAAATGGCACAGTGATGGGAAGAATTTGCAGAATGATCACACAATAATATGACATTGGCAGAAAAGTGACCAATGACTTTTAGGGTAGGCAATGTAAAGGAAAGTTGAGGTAGGATTCGCAGTGCTTATATAGTCGCTGCCATTAAAGAAATTACAATCTAAAGAAGATAAGGCCTGGGACGCTAATTAAGTCAGGGTGATGCCTTCGATCTTACTATACAAATACATTAACAGATTAGGCTAATGCTATATTTACAGATGACAGATATGAGTCTGAACGAATTTAGTATTCTCTAGAAAGATTTCATTTTCACTTTGAAAAGTATCTTTACATAAGCTGCCAATTAAGCACCCTTATTCTTTAACTCATGTTTTCCAAAAGGTAGGGGATGGGGTAGGGAATAAATAGACCTACTACACTCTACATCCCTTACTTAATGTATTTTCATTACTCTCCTCTCCACAACTGTGTTAACATCTATTATAGTGTAATGCAACTATTAAACATTTAGACAATGAAGCCATCTGGAAGAGCTATATGAGAATTTCTATGTTGCCAAACATACTAGGAACCATTTGAATGACACATGTAAGAAAAAAAGGAGGGGAGAATTATTCAATCACACAAACCAATTTTATATTCCAAAATACAAAAGCAAGTATCAAACAACATCAGAAAATATTTGCTCTATCTACTAAAGTTCAATACTTCTCTGGTTTTTTTTTGTTTGTTTTAGTCATCACTATACCCCCAGCCCCTGAAAAATAGATGGAATATAGAGTAGCCACTTAATAAACATTTGCTAAATGAATTAATGAATAAATGAAAATGATTTTTGTATATGAGAAACTTCCTAACTAAGAAGAGGTAGCTCCAGGCACCCATGGTGCCAGCTATTAGTCTCTTAATAGGAACATCTTATCTTTACCTTTGGGTCCATCCAAATTCTACCATTCTTCAAACTCCTGTTGTGATCTGTATCTTTTCTTAAGATTTCCGACCACTCCAGCCTTCATTGGTCTCTCAACTAGACTTTACTAGCCCATCACATAGCTTTGTTTAGTTTTTTCCCATTGTTTACTGTTGATACACATTTTCTGAATGGACTATAATCCTTTCAAGATCTGTCTTCTCCCTAATTTATTGATTTTTGTGTTAATAAGACATGGCCCCTGCCTTTGTGGGGGCTTACAGTCTGGTAGGAACATACATGTAGAATAAATAAGTTCAACATGTTAAGCATTGTACATAATATGGTAGACATTTGGATCAGCCCTCCTAACTGCAATCCCACCCTCCTTCTATGTGAAGAGATTGAAAAGGTGATCCCCATGTTTTCCATATGTAACTGAAGCGAAGTCTCTACATTTGAACAAGGACTCACCAGGTGCACTTGAATGATAGTTTAAAAATGAACATGAGGTGACAACCATCTTGCTGCCTCTCTTGATACTGGCAAGCAAGATTATAGAGATACATTTGTGGTGAGTGGACTCCATGCCCCAGAGCCCAGTCACCAGCTTTATGGCCATGGGAGAGGGTGTGGCAGCAGCACCACTTTCTGACCTCTGGGTAGCATTTATGGTGGTGTGACCTTCAAATCAATGTCCAGTAGAGCTTTCTAACTTCTGTTCTTCCTACCCTATGAGCATCCAGCTATTGAAGCACTGCTCAAAAGCACTGGTATTTTCTATCTTGCACTGAACCCTGGTTGATCCACAGGTTATGGTGCAAATACATAGAGAATCGAGTAAAGACACTAAAATGAGAGCAGGTGTCTCTCCCAGAGGTAAAGAGTAGTTAGGAAAGTATTAATGGAAAGGTAATTGCCCAACTGAGCCAGGCAGATGAGGGGTGGAAGAACTTAGTGTAATCCTGAGAGCATTGTAGTGACTCATAGAATCACAGAATGTTTATATCAGGAAATGTAGAGAAGATCCACTCTAACCCCTTTACTTTAAAATAAAGAAAAAGACTCTCAAAGAGGGAAAGGGACTTTACCTGACAAAGAGAAGGTGTAAGTCCAGAGAACAGCAGAGCTGAGGGCAGAACCAGACCTTCTGATGTCCAATCCATTGATCATTAAACTTTAGTGATCCTGTACTTTTTATTAAACAAAATTACTCAGGGAATTCCCTGGCCGTCCAGTGGTTAGGACTCTGTGCTTCCACTACAGGGGCCTGGGTTCAATTCTTGGTCGGGGAACTAAGATCCTGGCAAGCCACAAGGTGTGGTCAAAAAAAAATTACTCATAAGAAGTATCTAGTCATTTCACTTCTTATCTAAAATAATCACCACAAATGTCAGTATGTTACAGTTGTACTTCTGTTGATAGTTTTTTTTTTTTTTTAACATCTTTATTGGAGTATATGTTGATAGTTTTTAAAGGATTAACGCAATAGTTGAAAATGAGCAGAAACTACTTTCAAAAGTATATTGAAATGGGTTGCCTCGATAGTAGATGAGAATCAAATTCTTCTAACCACTAAGTAAGTATTCATTCTCCTATTGCCTATTTTTAATAAACACTTATTGGTTACCTCTATTCTCAACAAATCTCCTTCTCCCTCTGAACACATGGGACAGTCCCAGCATTGCTCCCAGACAACACAAAGCTCATGAAGGCAGCATTTACATCTGTTTGTTCTGTCAAGTTCCTTCAAAGATATTCACTTTTGAATCAACCACACCTCTTTAAGAAAACATTCCACAGCCTAATGTTCTCCTTGACACTCCTGAGTTCATGAATAAATAAAGTTACCCAAAATTGCTCCTCCTTCAACTTGGAGTAGGAGATTTTAACTGTCTTCATTTGAAGAGTCAACTGTCCCTTCCTTTGCAAACATTTAACTTACTGAACAACACAGATCTTGCAATGGTGTGTCTTATTTCTGGAAGAGATGTCAAAAGATTTCCTGATCCAAGACCCTGATTTCAAATAGTTTAAGTGTTATTGGCTTCATTTTACTGGGATAAGTAAGGCTTATGAGATTAAATTTCTCTTATAAAGTCGTCAAGTTAGTCAGAGGCAGGAACGGTGTCAGTCCAGTTTCAAACATAGAGGAATTCACTCAGATTCAGCCTCATCCAAATCCCAAGCCATCCCTAACTGATGTTGACAGCACATTGGGAGCTCTGTCCAGAATCCAAGTACCAGTTTCGTAGCATAGACCCAAGTACCAGCAGATCCATAAACTTCAGATTTCTCCCAATCTTTGTCATAATTGTTAAATCATTACAGGTGGACCCCTGCCTTTATATGTATCCTGTTCCTTCTGTGTGATTGAAGCCTGGCCTGAGTCTCAGTTTGTCTTTGGGGTTGAGAGGCAGTGCTGACACTTGGACATCACTTGTCATCCCAATATCCCAGTGGCTACTGCTTGCCTCTTGGATCCTCAGTTCTGGTTGGGGTGTTGCTCCAAACAAAAGACACATCTAGAACTATGACATTGCTCCCAAGGCTTTGAATGTAACAGGTATCTAGACAGCATTCTTGCAAAAGAGGATGACTTGCATAAAATGATAAGATCTGAAAGACAATATTAGCACTTTAATTCCTGTTTATTTTTATTATATTGATTCTTTTTAAAGTCATATTTTGGATGTGTTGTATAATATACATATGTACTAGTAGAGTGGCTCATATAATAATTTAATAAATAAATACAGAAATTTATATTAGAAGTGTATGCTGAAGAAACTATGCATGATCAAGTAAATCTGGAGATCAACACTTTACGAACATGTACAGCAGAGTCCCATCCACCTGAGTGGACCCCTTTGGATGTTTCTAGACTGTAAGCTCCATAACAGTATGGTTCATGTTTGTTTGTGGCCAGCATCCTCCTACCTAGCACTCAGCTGCTGTAGATCACATTTTTGATAAATCTTTGTTGAATGAATGAATCATGGATCAATAAATGACTTGAAATTGGCTTAAATCAAGAGTTACCATGTATCTTTAAATATTGTAGTCAGTGGAATAGTGTCCCCCCAAATTCATGTGTACCTGGAACCTAGAATTTGGTAATAAATAGAATTTAGAAACATTATTTGGAAATAGGGTCTTTGCAGACATACTTAAGAACTGAGATGACATCATACTAGATTAAGGTGGGCCCTAAATCCAATGAGAATGCCTTTATAAGAGATAGAAAAGGACACACAGCGACAGAGAAAAATGTCCTATGAAGGCAGAGGTAAGGATTGGTAGTGGGAGATTGGAGTAATGTAGCTCAGCTATAAGCCAGGGAACACCTGGGGTCACCAGAAACCGGAAATGCAGGAAAGGCCCTTCCTAGGGCCTTCTATAGGATCATGGCCCTGCTGGCACATTGATTTTGGACTTCTAACCTCCAGAAGTATGTGAGAGTACATTTCTGCTACACTAACACCAAGTTTGTGGTCATTAGTTTCCACAGCCCTAAGAAACTAATGCAGATACTATATTTCAGCTATCAGGCCTTTGTCCCAGCAAGTTTAGTCCTGTTGGACCTGACTCCCATGTCCTTCTCCACTGGTCTATTGTAATGAATCCAACACACCCTCCAGGGGAAGCCATTCATGATATGAAAGGCAATACTAGACTCTAGTTCCCCTGACTCGCAGGGTAGCTTCTGTCCACTCCACTTTACTATTTATAGCCAGAGAACTTACCTGACAAGAAAAGGTTCTCAGAAGGTCTAAGGTACACATTGTGGGTAAGTACCTAAGAATTTAGGATGTAACCTGAAACTCTGCTCTTAAAATTGTTCATGAGGATAAGCCTCTGACCTCTGATATATACTGGTCCCAGCCAGTTAACAATCATGAGACATGTTATAGTTTTATTTGGCACTTGATCTTCTGGTCATGGCAAAAAACAGGAAATGAAAAGTTTGTTCATTTTAACTCACCTTTGTCATCAGTTAATATTACTGAGCACTCATCATGTGCATGTATTTACATAAATAAAATTTACTTAAATTTTAAAGCAATCAAATTGCTTGAAACATTCAAAAGGAGAATTCAATTTCATTCTACTTGTGGAAAATATTTATGATCTACCTTTCATCTCTCTAATTAGCCTGTACAAACAGGACAATTTTGCTTAAAACAATAGATGACCAGAATGCCTTTCATATACTTTAAAGATAACTTATATGAACATATTAGGATGGTGCTTGGCACAGAAGAGGCACTCAGGAAGTGTTAGAGCTGCTTTTTTCTGGATTAAAAAAGAAAATTAACATTCAGAACAGCTCCTTTGAATTTAATCATTCATTCGCTTGTTGGTATTAGTTAATATGAATGTGGCTGAAACTATCATTCCTTGAGGATCTTGAGCTTATTCACAACTGTCCTTGATTTTGAGCATCCAGAAAGAACATTATTGGTGATACGGAAGTGTCAGGATTCTGCGGACATGATGGGGTAACGCTGGATGTGACGATCAAAATGAAAGGGAGTTTCAAGCCAAGCGAAATGGACTCCAATCTTAAAACATAAGATTTTAAAAGAGATGAAGAAGAATAGCAGGTGTCTTCCCAAGGGTACTAATTCTGAAAAGGAAGAAATAAGGATAGAAGGGTCTAGAAGTAAAACTCTGATGAAGACAATCACAAGTGATCAGAATTCAGTTAGGCTGAGATCCACAAACCTGTATTGAACACCTCTTATGAGCAAAACAATGGGTGAAATAGTCCTGAGACATAGTCTAGAAAACACTTAGAATTTCTTTGAGAAAGAAAAGAGGGAGGACTTGTTTATGGTTTCCTTTGCTGTGCAAAAGCTTTTAAGTTTCATTAGGTCCCATTTGTTTATTTTTGTTTTTATTTCCATTTCTCTAGGAGGTGGGTCAAAAAGGATCTTGCTGTGATTTATGTCATAGAGCGTTCTTTCTATGTTTTCCTCTAAGTGTTTGATAGTGTCTAGCCTTACATTTAGGTGTTTAATCCATTTTTAGTTTATTTTTGTGTATGGTGTTAGGGAGTGTTCTAATTTCATACTTTCACATGTACCTGTCCAGTTTTCCCAGCACCACTTATTGAACAGGCTGTCTTTTCTCCACTGTACATTCTTGCCTCCTTTATCAAAGATAAGGTGACCATATGTGCGGGAGTTTATCTCTGGGCTTTCTATCCTGTTCCATTGATCTATATTTCTGTTTTTGTGCCAGTACCATACTGTCTTGATTACTGTAGCTTTGTAGTATAGTCTGAAGTCAGGGAGCCTGATTCCTCCAGCTCCATTTTTCATTTTCAAGATTGCTTTGGCTATTCAGGGTCTTTTAAACAAGACCAAAAGACAACCCTCAGAATGGGAGAAAATATTTGCAAATGGAGCAACTGACAAAGGATTAATCTCCAAAATTTACAAGCAGCTCATGCAGCTCAATAACAAAAAATCGAAAAACCCAATCCAAAAATGGGCAGAAGACCTAAATAGATGTTTCTCCAAAGAAGATATACAGATTGCCAACAAACACATGAAAGAATGCTCCACATCATTAATCATTAGAGAAATGCAAATCAAAACTACAATGAGATATCATCTCACACCGGTCAGAATGGCCGTCATCAAAAAATCTAGAAACAATAAATGCTGGAGAGGGTGTGGAGAAAAGGGAACCGTCTTGCACTGTTGGTGGGAATGTAAATTGATACAGCCACTATGGAGAACAGTATGGAGGTTCCTTAAAAAACTACAAATAGAACTACCCTACGACCCAGCAATCCCACTACTGGACATATACCCTGAGAAAACCATAATTCAAAAAGAGTCATGTATCAAAATATTCATTGCAGCTCTATTTACAATAGCCAGGAGATGGAAGCAACCTAAATGTCCATCAACAGATGAATGGATAAAGAAGATGTGGCACATATATACAATGGAATATTACTCAGCCATAAAAAGAAATGAAATTGAGTTATTTGTGGTGAGGTGGATGGACCTAGAGTCTGTCATACAGAGTGAAGTAAGTCAGAAAGAAAAAGACAAATACCGTATGCTAACACATATATATGGAATTTAAGAAAAAAAAAAAAGGTCATGAAGTACCTAGGGGTAAGACGGGAATAAAGACACAGACCTACTAGAGCATGGACTTGAGGATACAGGGAGGGGGAAGGGTAAGCTGTGACAAAGTGAGAGAATGGCATGGACATATATACACTACCAAACGTAAACTAGATAGCTAGTGGGAAGCAGCCGCATAGCACAGGGAGATCAGCTTGGTGCTTTGTGAGCACTTAGAGGGGTGGGATAGGGAGGGTGGGAGGGAGGGAGACACAAGAGGGAAGAGATATGGGGACATATGTATATGTATAACTGATTCACTTTGTTATAAAGCAGAAACTAACACACCATTGTAAAGCAATTATACTCCATTAAAGATGTTAAAAAAAATTTTAAAAAGAGGGAGGAATCTGAAGATCTTTTGTGTCGATGCATGGTGCAACTGACTGAACTCAGCTTTAATAAGAAATCCCAGGGAACAAGACTTTGGTGTATTTATAAGTGTGCAGAGTACCTGGCCTGTACTTTTAAATACACATTGAAAGTCTCCAGTAAATGAACATGTTTTTGTGTGTTTTACTTAACCTGTGAATTAATAATGTGTGAACAAATGGGCTGTGAAACCAAAGATGAATATCACACACAGAGAACCTAGAACAAAGAATAAGTCAGAATAGTGGCATGAAGTTGAACATCCAGATATGACTTTAAAAACAAAACAAAACAGAAAAACTAAAGATCACAAGAAAAAAATGGCTTAAGTGATATCTGAAGACAGAGGCATAGGCTTTGGGGGAAGCCCCCATTTTTTTGGAGGGTTCAGGATGACTCAGTAGACCCTATATGACAGCCAATCTGATGGGCTGACTTGGAGGGGAAAGCCCATGGGGTCATGTTCTAGAAATTTGTTTTAAGTATGGCCTAGTTTGACATTTACATCAATTACTTCACTGACAATAGAGAAAAAAAATTCTATGAAATGTAGTTATGTCAGAAAGATGTGGGGGAAAAGAGAGGAATTCAAGCATCAAATGATGGAAACATATTAAAAATTATGCTGATTGGCCAAGTTGGTGTGTTTAAACTGATACAAAGAGTGTAAAGTTTTATGTTGGGTTCAAAAAGTCAGGATAGTGATTCAGGTCCTAGAAATTTATGTTGCCATTTATTTTTTACTTGATCCTAAACCTATATAATTCAGGCTCGCACATACACACACACACACACACACACACACACACACACCCACACTCACTATCATCTGAGTTTACATGTAAAAAAATATAATGCCCAAATTAAGTACTCTTTTATTCTATACTGGCTCAGATTTTGTACGGGCTATTGTGCCCTGTAGTAATTTCATTAAGAAAGACCCTGAAGCAAGGAATTGGAAAGGTTTCACCCAGAGGAAAAATCAATTTAGGGTGTCAGCAGTGTCCTCAATCAGCTGAAGGTATAACATGGAGGAAGATTTGACTAATTGTGTTATTATAAAATGTAGAAGAAAGGCAATGGGCAAAAGTATAGGACATGCTTCAGTTGTAATATAATGAATCATAGTCTGTCAATAGAGCTGTTCAGCAATGGTCAGCCGGCCTCAGGATGTGAGGACCGCCAGCCTCTAGTAAAGGCTGGATGACTATTGATAATGAAGGGGAGTGGATAATAGATTCTTTAAGTCCTTTTCTGTTCTAGGGTAAATAGCACAGATAATAGAAAAAGTGTAGAGTCAGAAAAGCATGTATCCACATACACACCATCTCTATAATGTCAGACAGCTCTTTAAACCTCTGTGAAAACTGTTTTCAAACCTACTTTACTGTTGTCAGGAAAGTTAGATTGAATAACCTGTGTAAGCCACCTGTCACAAAGTGGATGTGAAATAAATCATGGAAAAATATATAATTCTTATGATAGTAGTGATATAGTCTCTACCGAGTAAAACTGGCAAATTTCTTAAATATCTGCCACTAGATAGAAGAAAAGAAACACAGAGAAATCAAGTAATATCCTTAGTGCTTTCTGATCCTATCTCTGTAATGCAAAACTACAGGTCACCCTCTGATGACCTTTTGACTGCCTCAGCAAGTGAACCTCCATCTGTAGAAAAGATTTACTTGAATTAAAATATTCATACTTCACAGATGAGTCAGCTTGCTGGTAGAAAGAAAAAGCAAAACCAGTAAGTTAATTAAAATTCAAAAATCTAGTTTCAGACAAGTACTATAAATCTACAGGTGTAAAAAAATACACAATTGAAAGTGGAGATTCTTTTTTCTTAACATTTCATTTTCCTTCAGATATTATCTGAAGAAGGGGCCCTTTACAGAAAGAAAAATTTATCATTTAAAATACTCTTTAGAGGTTAAACCATGAAAGTTGATGCTTGATCAATAACTTTGGAAATTGCTTTACCTTTCAACTTTCTCTTTACAAAAAACTGGAGAGTCTTTAGGTAGTTTAGCTTATAGACTAATTTTAAAAATTCACTGAAATGTCTTTTAAGTATTAGTGAATTAAGATTTGCAATTTAAAGTTTGTATCCTAAAGTGCAAGAGAAATTGTGCTGTGGTCTCATTATGAACTTACCCAATAAATCACAACTAAAATACTCAAGAAAAGCGTTTGTTCTAGAGAGAAACTTGCTTGAACATGGTGCTAGGGAAAAAAAAAAGAAAAAAGAGAAGAATGCCCTGGTGTAGACAGAGTGAGGAATATAGCTTTACTTAGAGAACTTCACAAAACAGTCCAAATCTTATGGACAAAATTATTTTGAAGACACTTTACATAGACTTTTTTTTTTTTCCAATTTTGAGATCAGATGAAAGACATTTGCTATACTAAAAGCAATAGCTTTCTCCTGATCTGTGAACTCTGCCAATTCCAAGGATCTGGGTAAAACCAGTGTAATGAGAACTGGTTCCTGGACAACAGGAGAAATGAAGCTTATGCAAAGATGTTAGAAACTTAATCCAAATAATGATCACCAGAGACAGGCGAACAGAAAGAAAATACAGAGGGAAGGTACAGGCGGGAGGGGGCATGGGGGGGAGGGGGGAAGAACAGTGACATTTGGTGATGAACCATATGTGCGTGGTTTGAAAGACATGACTGAATTGTTTTTGGTGCAGTATTATTCTGACATTTAGAATGAGGCAATTTTCCATTTCCATTAATGTACTGCCAAATAGAAGGGGAACTGTCGCGAATTAAAGACTAAAGAAAGCTGTTCCTCAAAGTTGTATTAAATCATTGCTGGTGAACTCATTAAGATCAAATTAATGAGGTAAATTGGACTAGGATTAACCACAAGAAAACCCAAGTAAGATTATACAACTTCACTAATTCTAAACGGCCCGACGTGGCGCACCGTGAGCACATGACGTGTAAGTGAGAGGTCTTCCTTACTCTCTGCAAATCTCTCAGTCTCCTCAGAAAGGACTCAGGATTACTTCAGAGATGAGAACAAATTTGATGTGTTATCTCAACAGACCTCCTAACAACCAGAAGACATTAGAGGAAATAACCCACCATACTCACCTACCCCAATTTTCAAATAGAAAAACAAGCTAAAAATTGCCAACTTTGTGTGAAGTTAGATAAGGGGCAGAGACAAGTTGTCTGTGATCCAGGATATGCATTCATCACCTCCCCTTTCTAACCTCTGCACAGAGAAGATCATTATAACTGTACAAATGAGTCTCCTCATTTTACTTGAAGTCAGGTAGACATGATATATTTGCCTTCCCCATATGGGGGTGGAAAAACCTCTCTGTGGTCTTCAGACCCCTCTAATGAATTTCATGTTTCAGATGGAGGACCTGAAAAATTATCTTTAAGGTTTCCAAATCCTCCAAGGTGATCAGCTCCTTATATTACCTGGTTACAGAGCAGCTCAGACTTTGCATTTCTATATTATCCTCAGCATTGAAGTTTTAAGAGTTGTAGACAAGCTGGAAAAAACCAACCAACCAACCAACAGAAAGGCAGCAGCAGAATACACATCACAACATGCTCCTTAATTTGTCCATTGGCCACGCTCTATGTCTTCTTATCTTGAGTCCATAGTCTAGAACTCACCATTAGAGTCCGGGAAACTTTTTATATGATGATGCTCTGTCCTCTCATAACCTGTTCATCAGTGGAATTTTGATAATTCTTCTAGCTGCCATGGAAAATGGAGACTCAAGTCAGAGCTCCATGACGGCCTGGGTCTAGGCCCAAGACCATCTCTTTTTTCCTCCCTGTGGTATTCCCAGTGCCTAGCAGGTTGCTTGGAACACAGGAGGCACATAATAAGTGCTTTTTAAAAATTAAAAAAACAATTTTTGGCTGCATTGGGTCTCCATTTCTTTGCACGGGCTTTCTCTAGTTGCAGCAAGTGGGGATGACTCTTCATTGTGGTGCATGGGGTTCTTATTGCAGTGGTTTCTCTTGTTGTGGAGCATGGGCTCTACACATGTGGGCTTTAGTAGTTGCAGTGTGCAGGCTTCAGTAGTTGTGGCACGTGGGCTCAGTAGTTGCAGTGTGTGGGCTCAGTAGTTGTGGCATATGGGCTTAGTTGCTCCGTGACATGTGGGATCTTCCCAGACCAGGGATTGAACCTGTGTCCCCTGCAATGGCAGGCGGATTCTTAACCACTGCACCACGAGGGAAGTCCCATAAGTGCTTTTTTTAAAAATGGAGGAACTAATAACAATATTATGCACTTATATTGCAGAATTCTTCCCACATATCAACAGTCATTTAAAACTCCTAGAAATACTGGCTCTAACTTGAGGTCAAGACATAACAGAAAGATATGGTGCATATGTACAGTGGAATATTACTCAGCCATAAAAAGAATGAAGTTGGGTCATTTGTAGAGACGTGGATGGATCTAGAGACTGTCATACAGAGTGAAGTAAGTCAGAAAGAGAAAAACAAATATCATATATTAACGCATATATGTGGAACCTAGAAAAATGGTACAGATGAACCGGTTTGCAGGGCAGAAATTAAGACACAGATGTAGAGAACAAACGTATGGACAGCAAGGGGGGAAAGTGGTGGTGGTGGGGTGATGGTGTGATGAATTGGGAGATTGGAATTGACATATATACACTATTATGTATTAAATGGATAACTAATAAGAAACTGCTGTATAAAAAATAAAATTCAAAATAATAAAATTTTAAAAATAAAATAAAATAATTCTTATTTGGAAAAAAAAAAAAAGACAGAACCATGTCCTAGATGAAAGTTAATCTATTGACTTTTCTCTATTTTTTTTTCACAGCCATTAGAATAAAGCTCAGCTTCCTAAAAGTACTTCCTTCAGAGTATGTTGCTATATGGTTTTCAAAATTTCAATTGATTGAATTCATATGTAAAAACCCTTTTAAAAAGTAAAATTTCAGTTGGATTCAATTTAAATGACTCTTTATTATTCATATTTATACAGCATTTTTAATCTCATGATCTCAATGTCCATTTACATGTTATTTTTTTCTAACATAGGGCAGGATGGAATTATTGTTCCCACTTTATAGACAAATAAATACTTGTAAATATTCAGTAAATCACTCAGTCATGGGAAATTTGAGACTCAGGATCAAATCCATTATTCTTTTTCCAACAAATCACAACATATCCATCCTTTTGTTTCTTAAAAATTTAATTTTCTATTATAACTTAGTCTCCTTCATAAAGCATTTAACTTCTGCTTACTAAACTTTAAATGAAAATGTTCATATGAATTGTTCCACCTACTCCCCACCAAATAATTTTCAAGATCATTGGATATGGCCAGTTGCTGTTAAACCAGTGCTAAAATAAGTTCTGCTGAAGTCAACAGGAACCCAAGACAGGCATTTGATGAAAACTTTGAAGCCTCTATAGGTCTCTGGCTCAAAAATTTGTAGCCCCTTTAGAACAACTAAAAGGACTATTGAATGCTGGCAAGGGCATGCCACCTAGCCATTTCCATTTGAAAGACTGCAACGTGGAAAATTATTTTGTCTAGACATGTTACCCCAAATTGTTTATAAACACTAAATTCAATGTATTATACATGAAATGTATGAAATCAAGATGAACCAACTTAGCCTTCTAAATCAGACAATTCTATTTGCTTTTGCAGTCTTTCATGGCTGCAGCTTACTGACCTGATAATTATACCCACAGAAGAAGTGACCTTAACAAAGGAGAAGGTTCCAGAGAAGAAACTTAAAAATTCCCTTGTTTTGCTTGTTTATTGTTATTTTTCAAAGTATTTTTTTAATCATTTGTTTTATAGATGAACCAAAAATGTTTGCTGAAACAAAACCATTTAAATTAAAGAACATAAGTCCACTTGTTTGAAAATGTTTTGGCCTATGGGGGCATTTTTCCAGCTTCATTCCTTGTCTGCAAAAGGTCAGGCCTCCTATTGAATGTTGTTTCCTGAAATCAGGATGCTTCATTTGTAATCTAAGTAAAGTCACCAAGGACCATAAATAGTTTCCTGATCTCATTGGGGCTGAGCTCCATGCTCTGTTAGCTGGCTAAGTAGAGCATAGTGAAGGCCCATCTAACCCCGGATACGTATTTCCAAAGCTTGCTGCCTGCATTCATGCTTACAAGACTTACCAAGATATGGAAGGAGTATCCTGTTTTCTGTCCTCTGACTTTACAAATGGCATCGTCAACAGTACAATACTATGCTTAGAACCTTTTCTAATGACCCCCTTTATGTTTTCCTCCCTGATTTACATTGACATTTTCTTACTTTACTATAATGACATTCACAATTTTAACAAAAATAAAGATATTAGAATTAGATTGTTTTTATTTAAAAGTATATTTTGCTGGCAATCTGTATATCTTCTTTGGAGAAATGTCTGTTTAGGTCTTCTGCCCATTTTTGGATTGGATTGTTCGTTTTTTTGTTATTGAGCTGCATGAGCTGCTTGTAAATTTTGGAGATTAATCCTTTGTCAGTTGATTCATTTGCAAATATTTTCTCCCATTCTGAGAGAGGGTGTGGAGAAAAGGGAACACTCTTACACTGCTGGTGGGAATGTGAATTGGTATAGCCACTATGGAGAACAGTATGGAGGTTCCTTAAAAAACTACAAATAGAACTACTATACAACCCAGCAATCTCACCACTGGGCATATACCCTGAGAAAACCATAATTCAAAAAGAGTCATGTGTACCAAAATGTTCATTGCAGCTCTATTTACAATAGCCAGGAGATGGAAGCAACCTAAATGTCCATCATCGGATGAATGGATAAAGAAGATGTGGCACATATATACAATGGAATATTACTCAGCCATAAAAAGAAATGAAATTGAGTTATTTGTAGTGAGGCGGATGGACCAAGAGTCTGTCATACAGAGTGAAGTAAGCCAGAAAGAGAAAAACAAATACCGTATGCTAACACATATATATGGAATCTAAGAAAAAAAAATGTCATGAAGAACCTAGGGGTAAGACGGGAATAAAGACACAGACCTACTAGAGAATGGACTTGAAGACACGGGGAGGGGCAAGGGTAAGCTGGGACAAAAAAATGTATATTTTGCCTCTAAATAGTATGAGATGGACAGCTTCATTTGCACATGATTGTTTCTCTATTTGCCCTGTGAAGGGAGAAAGACCTTCCTTCTAATGCTGGACTTGAGTTTTATAAATTTAAGAGTCAAAAATTATTGCTTTAATCTTTATGGTAGCTTAACAATGACACTTTTCCCAATGGAGTATGTTAGTAAAAAATATCCAAGGAGAAACATATGTCAACTCAATTTGCCCCGACCACTTTGGTCTCTCCTAACTCCTTCAGGCAATTGCCAAAGCTTGCTTTCCAACATAATATTCTACAGGTCTTTCTACTTTGACATAATAAATCTCACCTTCTACCTCTTCAAAAGACTCGACTCTTGAGTCTTCTCAAGAGTTATAAGAATCCCCAGAGACCTTTTTATTCTTTTTCTTCTATAGTTTTCTTTGGCAAGTCATAGCTATTTCCATCCTATCTGATTATCATGTTTGATAGGATCTAAATTTGAACTTCTTTACCAAAAAGTATATTTTCTCTAATTTCATGCTTGGGGAATTTTGTTTAATTTTCTACATAAGTTGCCATAACCTTAAGGTAACTTCAGCACACAGTTTCCTTGTTGGCACCTCTCCAAGTACAAACATTCCCATTGAATGTTCCTTATGATGGGATGGCATCTTGACACCTCACCACCTGAGACTGATGAATCTCTTTCCAGACATTTTATTCATGTCTCTTGAGAACTACCACGAAATTCTTTCCCTCAGACTTGGCTTGTCTTACATCACCAAGACAACTCCTCACCCAATTCTCTAGCTGCAACCTCTAAGTCTTCTGATCAGCACATACTGTCTCTGCTAAAAGAAATCTTTCAGATTTAACATTTATTTCCTTCCCCAAATCCTTGCATTATCTTTCCAAAGCTTTTCCCAAGAAGCAAGACCGGTACAAGTGAGACTACGTTCTGCTTTGTATCTGCAACCTACTGTCATGTACTATCTTCCCAAGTGCCATTCGTGTACTTATATGTTTCTGTATCTGTCATATTTGCCCCAGAGCCACAGAGATATGAAAGTAACATCCTTAAAGACAGGAAAACTGACCTCACTAATTGTTTACTATTGTTAAGCATAGTGATATTGAACTAGGGCATCTCCTTCTTTTAGCTCTTCTGAAATTCAAGGCTTTGTCCTTTAACCAACATTCTCCTTCCATCTCTCATTCTAGACCCTTTTAGGTGAGTAACACATTCAGTTAAGAACCCAAGCCAACTCCCTCAACACACATTAGTGATGGACACGGGAAGCTCACCCTGCATCCAGAAGCTGTCTTAAAAGAAGGAGGTGCAGGATGGTGAGCGCTTGTTGGTGTCAGAGAAATTTCAGTTTGCATCCGTTTTGCTACTTACTAACTATATGATATTGTGCAAGTGACTTAAACTTTCTGAGCTTCAATTTCTCCATCTATAAAGTGAAGATAATAATAAAGCTACCCTATTGCCACTTACAACAAGATGGATAAACCTCAAGGGCACTATGCTAAGTGAAATAAGTCAGACAGAGAAAGACAAACAATATTGTATGATCTCTCTTAGAAATGGAATCTTAAGAAAACAAGCTCATAGATAGAGAGAACAGATTGGGGAAAAAAAAACTTTTTAAATAAATAAATAAATAAAAGTATCTTATATGCTGACATTTTGCATATGAAACACATTTAGTACAATACCTTCCATAAAGTAAGTATAAAAACTACCAATAGAATTTCACATACTACATTTGACCACATACTGTAGATCTAAAATCAGATTATATTTTAGAGTAAAATAAAATATTATGACCAAGAATATTCCCAAAGGAATATTTTAAATATATCTATGTTAATAATCAGAATATCATGGACAATTTCATAGGTGAAAGAGGCTCAAAGCGACTAATTAGCTGTTTGAGGCTTCACAGTTGGTTTGTTACAGAGTCATGGACAAGAACTCAAAAGTGCCTGACTCCTAGTTCAGTGCTCTTTTCTTATACAGAACTGGAGGTGATCAAATCTTCTCTGAAAATTAGTAATAGTTTTCATTTCAGGAAAAAAATGCAAATTTTGGAAATAAAAGTAATTCTGTACGCTTAACTTGGAAAGCTAACTGAGCTGCTTAAGAAGAAAAAGTTTGAAGGGAATATGCCCATCAGCTGCCAAGGCACCTTCAGCTACAACCAAAGTCAATGGTCTGGAAAAGTCTCACTGTACCCCCTCCACTCACTCTGTCTCGTAATAACCGTTTCTTCTCATTGAACTTTTCCTTTATTGTTATCACTGAGCACTGCAATTAAACATTCTTCCTGAACCTGCTTGGTGGCTGCCACTGTGTTCTAAGGAACCATTCATAGCCCTGGGTATAATCCCCTATTATAAAGAAAACTACTCCAAAAATCAGATACGAATACTGAAAAGTCTTTACATTTTGTATTAATAGAATAAGTATTAATCGACATATTGGGGGTGGGGATGGGTCCAATCCTTTAAGACACCAGGACCTCTGTTAGGTTAAAATAAGCATGCAGTTTTGAGTTCTACTTGAGTTATATTCAGCTTATGTGTTAACTTCAACATAGCTTGGGAAGCATTCACTGTACTGAATATTCATATGGTGTGCATGATACAGACACTGAACCCAATTTAGTAAATGAATACTTGTAATTTCACCAAATCCCCGCTAAGAGATTATTATGCAGATTTATGAAGGAATATCACTGAAGCAATTCTTGGCTATGTCTTCAGTCACCAAGGACTCAAAGTACATAAGCCTCAAAAATTTTCCAATGTATTTACTGCTACCGGTTTCATCTTCTGAACTTTTCTGACATTACCTCTTATTCTCCATTTCATCTCTAATCTTCCTTTTGTTATTCTTGCCCTTGAGCAAACAGCCAGCATCATAACACCTACGAGCACTGCCAAGTTCCTCCTGACAATATCCTGGCTGCCATAATGTCAGCAATCTGTTCCAATCCTGTCATTGCAAACTCTCATTAAAGGCGAGAGGATGCCCGAACACAAGTATATAGGTACACAGTAAGAGCAGGCTCACATTTCCAGGAGTGGATATGCCCTGTGCTGGCTTCCCCTGGTGCCTTGCTAGAAGTCACATATTGGCAAAGAGTTGGCCTCAGAGAGCAGAAGTTGTACAAATTGCAGAGTAGAGACTTAATATACCCACTCCCTTGAGAGATGTTTAACAGGTTATAGAGACCAGGTTCAGAATCAGTCATTTTCCCAAAGGCAGGTGCAAAGGGAGATACAGCACAGGCTGGTTGAATAAAACCTGAAGTGCACACCAGGAGACCTGGATTCTGAGTCAAGCACCACAATTATCTCCTGGTCAGCATGGAAAAGTCACTTAAACTCTCTGCACCTCACATTCCCAGGCCACTGGGCTATCAGATCTTCAATTTGATGTTGATTTTCTACAATTTACAAGTGGAAAAAAACACCCTCACAATTTTATAAGTGACAAACCCCAACTCATACCACAAATTAGCAGAAATGTGTGCTTCCAGGAAGACCAGCTCATGAAATGCCAGATACTTAAGTCCATGCAATAGTTCAGCTCAGATCTAAAAATTTATCATCGCATCTCCGTGAATGTGTATGGGAAGTTTATAGAAAACTCCAGTTAATTGGGGGCAAATCTCTTCATTACAACTTGCAGAATTATCTTACTAATATCCACCTCTCTAGCCTTACTTCTTTCTGCAGCCCACTGGAATTATCTCTATTTTTGGGGGGGTTAAAACAAAAAAGATATTTCTGTAGCAATATATACCAGCTCCCAGCTCCTAGCTCCCAGACATAGGGTTATGGTTAACAGCTTGGGCTTTGGACTGAAGCAGCTTATAGTTCTAATCTCAGCTTCTTTACTTTCTTAACTTCTTCAAGTCTAAGTACCTACCTCTTTGGGTAGATGTGAAAATTAATAAGATACTGCAGGCAAAGTCCTCAGCACTAGGCCTGGCACTTAGTAATGCTTAATAAACTTCAGTTATTATTATTATTATTATTACAGCAAAGAAACTCCATGGCAGTTTTTGGGAAAATTGGATCAAGGTGTGAGATACTGTTGGTTTAAGAATAACCCTTGGGGAAAAAGTTGAAGAGAGATTAGACAGAACTAAGTTTTTTCTTTAGTTATATATATATATAGCTATGTAAGCTTGAATGAGTTATTTACCTTCTCAAAGCTTCTGTTTCTTCATTTGCAAAACAAAGGTAATAACACTAATGTTTATGTGAAGATGAACTAAAGTAGTGCATGTGAAAGAAGGCACGCAGGGAGACTTTTGGGTCAACTGAAGTTGACAATGGGCCCCCAGTCCAAGGACCAAAACTTAGAACCACATATTTGCAGGAGTGCAGTCAGCAATCAGGTCCACAAAGTCTTCCAGGGCCTCCCCAAAACTGTCTGACCACAATCAACTATAATAATTGGACCTCTGTTAACATGTGGTTCATAAATCAGCAGCAGCAACCTCACCTGGAAACCTGTTAGAAATGCAGAATCTCAGGCCCTACCGCAGAACGGTGGAGTTAAAATCTTCATTTTAATCAGTTCCCTGAGTGACTCATCTCACATGCGTATTAAGGTTTGAGAAACACTTGCCCAGACCATCTATAAACTGTAGTCTATACAAGCAAAAGAGAGGTAAGGAAAAAGAGAAGAAAATCTTCGGAGTAGTGAGTTGTCATCTTACTGGGAGGAAAGGAGATGGCATGACTATAGTTTTTTTTCCTCCCACCAAGGGGCTTTAACTAAGTTGGGGAGAGGTTAGGTAGGTGGGACACTGCTATGAACTGAAAGTTTGTGTTCCCCGAAAGTTCATATGTTGAAACCTAATCCTGAATGCAATGTTATTTGGAGGTGGAGCCCTTGGGAGGTGATTAGGGCATGCAGGCGGAGCCCTCATGAATGGGATTAGTGCCCTTATAAAAAAAGACCCAGAGATCTACTTCACCCCTTCCAGCATGTGAGGACACAGTGAAAAAACGTGATCTATAAGACAGAAAGTAGGTCCTCACCAGACACTGAATTTGCAGGGGGCTTAATCTTGGTCTTCTCAGCCTCCAGAACTGTGAGAAATAAAATTCTGTTGTTTGTAAGTTACCCAGTCTGTGGTATTTTGTTACAGCAGCCCAAACAGACTAAAACAGCATCAAATGAATCACTTGAAAGGACTAGGGATTTCTATAAGAAGGGGAAGTTGGCATTTTGAAAGCTAATTTTTGATCAATTTGTGACTACCTGACCCAAGAAAGAAGAAATTGGAAGTAGCAGAGTAGAAGGAGGAAGAGGCAGCCAACAAGGCAACCTGCATACCCTACATTCTGAGGGGCCCATATGCCTGAGTGCCCCACTCCAGAGTGCTGCCTGGGAGCAAAGACTTTAGGAGGTAGGAACTGAGGGCTTGGAAGCTGCTTGACCAGATTCAATCTCTTGCTCTTCCACAGCAGGGAACGCCATCCTGGAGTGGTCCCTATAGGGCCCTCTGAAAAACTCTCTGGACTCAAGTTTGAGTTTTAAACTGGGCAGATGTTTAATAACTAAAAATGATGAGTGCAAGGCCATATCATTACTGCTTCTCAATATCTTTATGTATAAAGATGTTTTATGTTTGTAAAACTTCATCTGATTTGCCTTAGATTTTCTAGTTCTAGAAACACCAGACTTGAATGATTTGACCCCCATTTCCTGTTTCATCAATAAAACCTCCTCACCTCTCTTCTCCTTTTTTTGCAGACAGAAAGACAAGCTGTGAGTGTAGAGTGTTCCAGGCTAAGAGGGACTTGGAAGGAGCTGGGAGCATTTTCTACCGGGACTTTGCCTCTGAACATGAGGAAGCCAAGCTGACTTCCCCTGAGTTTTCTTACTTTGTTATGTTTGCTCATTTCCAAGATCTCTAGCTTGCTCTCCCTATACTGCAAGAGGATGCTGTTAGAGCTGAGACCATGTTTTGGTTTTTATTGTGTGCTTCACCACACCTGGCCCAGTGTCTTAGGCATACTAGAGGCTAAGTCAGTGTGAATTGAATTGAATTCTGAAGTATGTGAAAACATTAAAACTTTGAAAGTTCATATGATGCTGCACTAAAACAGATAAAGACCAGTATAAACGTATGGAAGGTCAAGAATTAAAAGAGAAAGAGGTTATTACAGAGTAAGGGTGCAAATAACATTTTTATTCATGTAAAAATGTTTTTAGTTTCTTCTTTTTATAACCAAAATTTGGTTCTATGTCTGTGACCTTTAAAAGTTGAATCCTTCAACATCATTGAGTTACATCATTGCTCTCTGTCTTATGTACAGACAAACACATCTAGTATGAAGAACTCAGGAACATAAAATAAGGGAATCTGTATTTTCACAGGGCCTCCATCACTCACTTTCTGTTTCCTTCCAAATCACAGATCCTAAATTTTGAATTAACAGTAGAAAGGAAGGAGTAAAATTTGGCTCTACAGCAATAGTTCTAATAACCTTTAGATAACAGCCCATTAATCAACCTATGTCATGTTGACCGGCCTTCTGATACATCATCTCCAAGAGTAAGTATGCAGGAGGGTGGGCATGAGTCAGAGACAACCCACACAATCACTCTGCATGACACCACTTGTAAGCATTTCCAAGTCTGTGGGGGCATAGGAAATACACACTTCATTTTAAACTACTGTACTTTTTCTACAGTTCCTACCCTTTTCTCTCTACAGCAAACTGTAACTTCCACAACCTCACTCTCTTTTGTCACTGTCCCTAACTGGCATCCCATGATAAAACAGTAAGATCAGAATGGATGTATTTGCATTCTATTTTCTCCTACCCTCCAGACTGGAGCTTCTCTTTCTGCAGTAATTTCAGAACATACTCTTGATAATTCCTCTTCTTCCTTTGTATTTACTCTGCTGTGTGTGATGGGGTGTGTATGATGAGTTGGTAGAGGAAGGGGACATGGAAAGCTCCCAGGAAGCTGCTCTCAATTCCTCTGCCAGCCACCTTCTCTGGCAGCATTAAAAAGAAGGAGAAAGTGCTTCACTGTCAAATGAATGCAACCTACTTGTTCCACACTGCACTTTCTGGCCAGCCCGCCCCGCCCCGACCCTGCAAATGACTCTAGACTCTCAGAGCTCGTTTCCAAGAGATGTCACAAGGCTTACACACTTCACTAAATACCACATGGATTCATGCCCTTAGTGTCACTTCACTAACCAAATGAGAAACAATCACTGGAAACAGAAGAGTGTTTTAAGAGTGGTACAAAAGGGACTTAGGGAAGTCCATAAGGAAAGGAGTATAGTTTACACATCTAGGGATATTGGACACACAAAAAAATTCTGGGAATTACGCAAGAAACTAATGAAAAGAAGAGAAAGGAGTAAACACGTTACACTTCAAAAAAGGAGAGAGTGGTGAGAAAATTTTAAAAGTGGTGAGAAAATTTTAAAATTTGAGTGACAAAGCAGGATATATTAGTTTAAAAATTAGCATTTATATATAGAGTTCTTGGTCTAAAGAAAATTGACACTAAGTGATGGAAAACAGTAAAATAGGGAGAAAAGAAACAACCTTTCAATCTGGGATATTTATTTATTTACACTTTTATTATTGACATTTTTCTTCACTTCTAGAATGCAACCAGAATGAATCATCAGACAAACCCAAACTGAGAGACAGTCTACAGAATAACTGACTTGTCCTCGTCAAAAATACCAAGGCTAAAAGAAAGACTGAGAAATGTCCAGATCAAAGACAACTAAAAAGACATGGCTCTTGAAGGCAAAGCATGATTTAGTAGTTTCTTATGTTACAAATGACAATATTGGGACAACTAGCAACAGCTAATAAGGTCTATAGGTAATATTATTGTGTCCAGGTTAAATTCCTAAGTTTGATATTTACATTATTGTTATGTAAGAAAATGTCCTGATTTTTAGGAAGCACACAGTAAAGTATCCAGAGATAAAAGGCACTATATCAGCAACTCTCATAAAGTTCAGAAAAATTATGCATTGTAATAGATAGATATAGATATAGATAGATACATCCATCTGTATGTGTATAGAAAAAAAGAAAGAGAAGGAAAATAAAATGTTAACAACTGGGTGAAATATATATTGGAATTCTGTATATTGTTTGGGTAACTTCTCTGTAGGTCTGAAGTTATATAAAAAGTTGAAAGTAAAAATAGAAGAGAATTGACCATCTTACACCCCCCTTTTCAGTTTTCTAGCAGCTTCTGTTGGAAGCTTCAGGAAAGACACAGAAACTCAAAGTTTCTGTCTTACCTCCTACCCAGGACCTAAACTGTCCAACTGCAGCAAGGGTTGAAAGTTGATTGGCAACACGTGCCAGAGATAATGCAAAAATACCCTTTCCTCCAGTCGCCTCTCTGTTACAGAAGGCTGTGGGGGGAGGCAGGGAGGGAGGGCCAAAAAGGATGTCTCAGAAGTAAAAATTATAATAATATGTTGTTAAGTATGTAACATATATAAGTGTAATAAAAACAAAAGAGAGGGGAAGGCATACAGCTCTATAAAAGTACAGTTTCTGTTTCTCACTGTAATGAAATGGCTGCCACCATGCCTACATGTAAGGCAATTGTGTCCTCAAATTGTAAGTATTCTTGAACTCTTGGTGCCTCTCCAACACAACGCACATGGCTAAATTTCCACAAGTAAGTTCACTAATATACCACAAAGATCTCCCTAAACTTTTATTAAATGTAATGCAAAGTTAAAAAAAAAAAAAGAAAGAAAGGATGTCTCTTGTTCAGATAGGACTCATCCTGGCTGCTGCTACAGCTTTTCCCGAGCTAATCTCTCTCTCTGCAGAGGGAAAATTAGCCTCATTTTGTACTAGGCTATTTCCATTTTAAAAGTTCCCCAGTTAAAAATCTACAGGTTTCACAGTGGTGTACTCACTTTGCACGTTCTCTCCAAAAGTGAAAGCAGCTGTGGAAAAGGAATAGGAATGCCAAGCTTTGTTTCAGAAATACTGTGTGCCTTTTTGTCCCAGCTCTCTATTAATGAGCTGTCTTGCTTTGAGTAAATCACTTAACCTTTTTAAACTCATTTTCCGTATCTGTAAAATAGAGGCATCCATGCTTGTTGTTGCCAAGATAAAATCTACAAGTGAAAGTGAAGCACTTTCATGTAATGTTTAGTAAACATTAGTTTACTTATTAGTGAAGGCACACTAAACTGTAATGTACTCTATGTTATCATTTATTTATGTGTGTACCAAAGAAAGAAAACTCATCTTCTGACTCGTCTTCTCTTGCTGTCACTTCTTCTGTATAGTTAAGGGGGATGGTACTGCAAACCAGGTGTCCTAAAATACTGGCTCTGAATAATTACCTTGGAGCTTCAGTCAGTCTTTTTATGTCAAGAACAAAAGAAGCAAATCATGATTTATGTAAGTTACAAGCAATGTACTCCCTGGGGACTAGTTTCCTCTCCTCTCTTCCCCTAAGAGTGGAACATGTCCTGGCACACAGCTATTGCTCATAAATGTTATCCCTGGAGCTAACAATTGTCTGAGTTGGTCATCAGGTGGGCACTGGTGTGTTATGGCTCACCAGCTCACCTTGTGAGGGGCCACAAAATGGCCTCTGCTGTCCAAGACAACAAAGGTTAGTCCAAGTTCAAGTCCACCAAAGACTAAAGCCAACCAGGAAAGATATCTTCAACCCAGAGGCCCAGTGGGCAATGGTGAGCCATTATGATTGACACTGATATCATTCTCTGGCCCTCCCTCTTTCAACTTCTGTACCCACTGGGCCCTTGGGAAAAATGATTTTCCCCAAAATGATTTTCTTGCCTCTGCCTAAGAGTTTTCACAAAAAAGCTGCAGTTTCCAGGCAAATAAATAAATAATGTCAAGACGGAAAACTGAGTGAGCTGGAATTGGCAGAGTCCTATGACCTCAAAGAGCCCCAGTTCTGCTTGGTAGATTGTAGTGCCCCATGCTTTTTCTGAGTGCATTTGCATTATCATAATGGTTGTTTGGTGAGAGTGGGGTGGGGCCGAACCTTCTGGGCAGCTCAGTCTCTGGACCCCTGCCAGCCAGCTGGTCAGCCAGCAGTATCCAGGTCCTAGGACAGGAAGCTGCGCTAGGGATTTCAGTCCTATGCAAAGTCACCTAAGGTGAAGTCAGATGATTCAGCTCTTTTCTTGGCTGCATTTCTCAAAGCCTTTTCCATAGACACATGCCTCTGACAACATTCTTCCTACTAATGGTTTATGCTGGCATAACTGCAAGCCCACCCCTTCAGGACCGATGGTATGGGCATACACATTTTCTCATCTTGTTCAAGCTCCCTGGCTCCTGGGTTTCCTCCACAGCAAATCGTCCCAGCAGACTGTTTAAATGAACTGTCATCCCTGTCACACTGCTCAGACAGGGAACCTCTACTAGTTGGACTGGAGACACACGGGTGTTCCAAGGTTTGGCATAAAACCTTGTAAAATGAGGCCAAGTTTGTATCTCTTTGACTTTATATATTCTATTTGGATATCCTCCTCTCTCCCCAACTGACCCCCCAAATGGAATACTGCTGAAGAGACCATCTGCCACAAAGGCCCATACCCAGTGATCAAAATATTTTAGCTTCTTTCCCAGCTTGGTGTCAGTGACAAAATATGTGACGCTTGCAAACTGGCCTTTCAGTATTTAAGCCTCTTTAAAAGCCAGGTGACATTGCCATCTTATTTGGCTCTCCCAGCCATACCCAGAAGACATCATGTTTTATGGTAAATTTCTCCTCATCAGACAAAAACCAAGTCCAAATAGGAAAGGATTTGAGAAGAGGCACAGCTGTGGTCTTATGCATTGCCATATTATCTCAAAAAGATGAAAACTGAACAAATGACAAATAATAGCCCTGGCAAGCCCACAGAGCCTGGGAGGAATTTGGATGTTGGGGAGAACCACCAGCTTTAGAAAGCCAACACCTGTTCTCAGATGGCCAGCGAGTCACACACATACCCACATAATGTTATGCCTGGGGACCCAACAACAAATAAGTTGCTCTCATGCCCAACAAACCCAGAAACACATCGGAGCCTTTCTGCTTCTCTCAGTGGTTGGTGAATGCCAAACTATGGAGTCAAGATCATCTCTAACTGGGCTCCACTTTAATGTTGCTCTCTTTTGTTTAAAATATCTGGTTCTGGAACAAGAACTGTCAGTTTGAACTTTTGACACCAGGAACCGGTCATTTAGGGTCATGACACAGCTCTGACAGGCCCTAATTACAGTCCACTGCGTTTCACTCAGTAACATTTGAGGCTTCTCTTGCATCTTCTCATTTAATCACAGGACAGGTCCTCGGAGATTGGCCTCAAAGAGCATAATTTTTGACAGTGAAAGAATCTACACAGCAACAATTCAAACTATATTTACTACAAACTATCTGCACCAAACCCCAAAAGGTATGATGTTCAGCATTCTCTGTCGGTTCTACAGAGAGGCTTCCGATGTGTAAACCATCATTTATGCTGTCTCTGATTCTCTTCCAATGACCTTTTTTTAGAGTAGTGGCCTTATAACTCTCTCACTACAGCAATCTCCATCAGCATTTGAGGACAGGCCTCATAAAGTCAGCCTTTCACATTAATCGATCACCTTATTATGAGAGTAAATCAAAGGAGTTAAGCCCAGGTTTCCTGGGAGTTGAAGGTCAAATGTGGAAGGGAGGGTAACTTTATCCTAACAGAAGTTCTATAAAATAATTCTTCCAGACCTTTTCCCCCCGTGTCCACTAGCTTTAACAATATAATGTATATGTGTTATAACCATGTGTCTCAGATATTCTGGGTCACTTTTCATCCAGCATGAAGAGGAATTGAGGTGCCACATACGTCAGGCCATACATCCTAATGCTTAGACCAGAAAACATGATTATCATACGGGTTGTGTGTGTATGTGCCAACATACACTTTTCAGAAAAGTAAAAGCTTTCCACAGTTAGAACAATCCCTTGGAATTCAGTTTCGACAGTCAGCTCCTACATTTCCCAACCTCCAAAAGTCCATGATGTATAACAAATTATCATTTTGCTGAGGTTGAAATTTGAACCTTACGATGAAAAGAAGTTACTCGGGGACAAGTCACTTAGCTACTGAGCGAGCCTAGTGTTTGCTCCACATCTCAGCTCCAAGAGGTTTTATACTGGAAGGCAGCTGAGAGCAGTGGTTAAGAGCATAGATTCTGGAGGCAGACTGTATTGAAATCCAGTGCTGGCATAAAGTAACTTCATGACCTTGGGTAAGTCATTGAAGCCCCTGTGTCTCAGTTTCATCATCTTTGAAATGGGGAAGAATAATAGCTACCTAGTAGAGTTCTTTTGAACACTAAATTAGTTGATGTATAGATCTGAGCTAGGGTCCTCTGGAAAGAAGATCCAGAGGCAAACATTATGGTGAGGATAGTTCATGTGGGTGTTGCAAGCCTAGGGTGGCCACAGCGAGGGTAAAAGGAAAATGAAACAAGAGAAGATTAGATGCAATGCAGCATGACTCCTACCATATTTGATCCTCTACAAACAGCTAAGGAGACACAGCACATGGCTCAGCAGGGGTTCACTGAACACAGGGGACTTTAAAGGGATTTCTGTGGAAGGGCTGTAAAAAAAAGAGCTGGGCTATGTGGACCTCACAGCAGTTCACAAATGAGATCATGGAGGGGGTTCACCTTTCTGGCTCCTTTCTGCCACCTGAATAACACTGGTTCACTCTGCAGAGAGCCAACTCTATTATTCTACTAATAGCTTGTCTGGTCCCTTGGCAGACACCCTGGAAGCCACACCCTATGTCTCAGTCAGGTCTCAGAATGGAGAGATGCCTGGCGCAAGTTTCATGTTGAAAGAGAAAGATGTGGTTGAGGGATGTGAGAAGGCACATATGATTTGTACCCCAAGAAGAGTGGGCATAGTACTTAGAACAGAGTCTGGCAAATGAACAGCTTTTGAAGTGCTGCCTATTCTTGTTCACTGCTGCTTGTTCCTGGGAGTAAACCACTGAGAGATTAGAGCTGTGTTTCATTGAGAAAACAAGCTCAAAAAAGACAGTCAACTGAGTGTGCTGGTAATAAAAGAAAATAAAAATTAAGATCTAGGAAAATGACTCATTCTTGGTGAGTAAAAAAGAAATTCTGGATAAACTAAAGAGGACATAGAAATCAGTAGCTGCCCAACTCTATGATAGGAGCAAGTCAATTACATGTTTTACATGGAAATAAAAAGAAGCTACTCATGAAATTCTATTAGTAGCTTCTCCTCCACACAGTGATGTGCTGTAGTGGTATTTGGAGAAGTCTGCCTCTCAGAGGAAGGTTAGGAGGAAGAAAAGTGGCAAGATGGCCAAAAGGAAGTAGAAAGTAGGCTGTAAATAAGGAAGAAACCTATATTCTTTCAAACAATTCCATGAGAAAAGATTTGAAGATTAAAAAGTTGAAAGAAAAACCCTCCTCAATTTTTAAGTTTTATTATATAATTACTAGAAAATATTTTGAGCTGAATGTGGAGAATTCTTGTTTGGGGGAATGAAGGAGGAAGTAGATGAAATATTCACCCATTGATCAATGTAAAGCTCTTAGAACAATTCCTGGCACATACTGATGTCATGGAAATATTTGCTACTGGTATTACTCTTAGTTTACTCTTCCATTAATTGATAAAAATTCTCTTCCTAAACCAAAAACAATGAAGCACATATATTTAGATTCACAGGATCATAAGAAAATAAGCACGTTTTGTATAGTGATCAGTTAACTAACACTTATATGTAGGGGAATTTGGCAATATCTATCAAAATAAGTGCACTTTATGCCATCACCTAACAATTCTACTTTTAGGAATTTATCCAATTGAAATGTGTTTTCACATATGAATGAAGCAACCAATGTAGAGAGTTATTTATTTCAACCTTTTTGTAATAACATGTTGAAAAGAATATCTAAGTGTTCATTAGTAGGAGACTGGTTAAACAAATTATAATATATCCACAAAATGGAATACTCTGCAGCCATGAAAAGAATAAGGAACTACTTTACAGACTTGTAAGGAAAGAGTTCCAAGCTATACTATAAAATGAAACACTCAAAGTACAGAACAGCATGTATAGAGTGCAATCATTTTGGGGACTTCCCTAGTGGCACAGTGGTTAAGAATCCACCTGCCGATGCAGGGGCCATAGGTTCAAGCCCTGGTCCAGGACGATCCCGCATGCCACAAAACAACTAAGCCGGTGTGCCACAACTACTGAGCCTGTGCTCTAGAGCCTGTGAGCCACAACTACTGAGCCAGCATGCCACAACTACTGCAGCCTGCAATCCTAGAGCCCGTGCTCCACAATGAGAGAAGCCACCGCAATGAGAAGCCTGCCCACCGCAACAAAGAGTAGCCCCTGCTCACGGCAATTAGAGAAAGTCCACACGCAGCAACGAAGACCCAACACAGCCAAAAATAAATAAATAAATTTATAAAAAAAAGAATGCAATCATTTTTGAAGAAAATATGAATAAACATAAGTATACATATATGTACACACACACGCACATGCACTTGTATATGTACAAAATAACTCTGGAAGAATGTATAAGAAACCTAATCTGCCTACAAGGAGAACTGGCTGGCAAAGAGATAAAGACAGAAGGAAAAATTTTCCCTGTATACTTTCTCTTATTTACTTTTGGATGTCTTTGAATCATGCAAATGTATTACTAAAATAAAATAAAATAAAATAAAATAAAATAAAATAAAATAAAATAAAATAAAATGGAAGCGACTTAAATTGTTTATTTTTAAAGAATTAAAGTAGAACGTGCTTACAGCTGCCTCTTTTCACATGAGATTCTAAGTTTCTGGGGAGTTCTGAGTAGGGCCATGGGGCCAAGGAAGCCCATGATTGCTTTGCTCATGAAGCTGGAAAGCTGGATGAGGCATCCGAAATGTGCCGGAAGTGGGGCCAGCAAAGGGAGAACACATATATTTTATAAGATGGTTAAAAACTTTATTGGCAAGTGACTGGACCAGTCTCTTAGTCTCCCTCAGCTCAGCTTTCCTCTTTTGCTGAGGTGAGATACTGGGAACAAGTAAGAGCACACTCTTATTATCAAAGAATCAATCACAGAAGCAATGGTATGTTCTTCCCATTAAACACACAGCAAAACCAAGCTTCTCTCCACCATTTGTCCAATGCTCGGTTAGAGTCAAGTGGGTAAATTTTTAAACTTTTTTTTTTATTGGAGTATAGTTGATTTACAATGTTGTGTTAGTTTCAGGTGTACAGCAAAGTGAATTTGTTATACATAGACATATATCCACTCTTTTTCAGATTCTTTTCCCATATAGGCCATTACAGAGTATTGAGTAGTGTTCCCTGTGCTATACAGTAGGTCCTTATTAGTTATCTATTTTATATATAGTAGTGTGTATATGTCAATCCCAATCTCCCAATTTATCCCTCCGCTTTCTCCCTGGTAACCATACGTTTGTCTTCTACATGTGACTCTATTTCTACTTTGTAAATAAGTTCATTTGTTTTAGATTCAACATATAAGCAATATCATATGATATTTGTCTCTTTCTGACTTACTTCACCTAGTATGATAATCTCATGTTGCTGCAAATGGCATTATTTTGTTCTTTTTTATGGCTGAGTAATATTCCATTTTATACATGTATCACATTTTCTTTATCCATTCATCTGTCAATGGACACTTAGGTTTCTTCCATGTGCTGGCTATTGTAAATAGTGCTGCAATGAACATTGGGGTGCATGTGTCTTTTCGAATTATGATTTTCTCTGGATATATGCCCAGGAGTGGGTAAGTTTTATTAAGTCTTGAATTAACTAAGGGTGCTGGGCAGGGACTCCTAAAACAGAGTCTCTCTCTGTCCTGACCCTGTCCCAGACCCATTGGCTGACATCAGCAAGTCACCTACTCTTCTTGACCTTAAGTTCTTCATTTGAAAAGTGAGGGGATCAGATTGCATAAAGTTTCCAACCATTTCTAAACTTCTAATTTTTTGAGATACTTTTATTTATTCCTTCAGCCAGTATTTAGTGAGGGCCTATGTGCACAGCACTGCTGCTTTATAAATCTCAACTCAAAGTGATTCAGGATTCTGAAGACAATTCAGTTAGTAGCAATTTTAAACATCAGTATTTGAGTTTACCATCTTTTTTTAAGTTCTTTTGAGAATGGAACATCATATAAATGAGATTAAATTAGTAAAAAAAAAATCAACTACTCCATTATACAGATAAACCAAACTTATTTTTAGGATATATTTATTATTATTATTATTACATTTATGTTCCTTAACTACTCATTTTAAATATCCTGAAAAATCTGCTCTCCCCTCATTTTGGCTAACAGTCACCCTCACTCCTATTTCCAGTCTGTAAGGCTGAAAAGGCTGTTCTTCTGCCTGTGCCTTGCTTTCTGATTTAGTAAAATAAGGCCCACAGGTGACATGAAAGGCTTTGTTCTAGAGTCATTCATCTAACCTGCGGACATATACTAGACATGCTGTGTGTGAGAGGAGATGGGACAGCAGCATGGTTGTTAGACATGTCAAGTTATGGAGGCTTTTACAGTTTTATCAGCTTTGTACTCATCATGTACCAAGAGATCTCTTGTGGCCTTAAATGTATGGCATAAACAATGTCAAGAGACAAATAAGAAATTGAAAACAATACAGTTAGTGGAAAAATGTGCAACACCCCCAGTATACAAACAGCTCCTATCAATTGATAAAGAAAGTTCTAATTTTTGAAAACATTTTTATTTATTCAACCGGTATTTATTAAGACCCCATGTACAGAGCACTGCTGCTTTACGAAAGGGATATGAACAATCAGCAAAGTAGGGGGGTAAAAGGCCAATAAATGTGTGAAAAGATGCTCAACCACTCTAAATTACAGAGAAATACCATCTTAACATAAAATGAGATAACATTTTTAATGTTACCAATTGGCAAAATAATTAAGAGTGATTAAATTAAGTGCTTTTTTAAAATTAATTTTTATTGGAGTATAGCTCATTCACAATCCTGTGTTAGTTTCAGGTGTACAGCAAAGTGAATCAGTTATACATATACATATATCCATTCTTTTTTAGATTCTTTTCCCATACAGGTCATTACAGAGTACTGAGTAGAGTTCCCTGTACTATACAGTAGGTTCTTATTAGTTATTTATTTTATATATAGTAGTATGGATATGTCAATCCCAATCTCCCAATTTGTCCCTCCCCACCCGCTTTCCCCTTTGGTAAACATAAGTTTGTTTTCTACATCTGTGAGTCTATTTCCTTTTTGTAAATAAGTTTATTTGTGGCACTCTCATTTTGGTGGGAATGTGAATTGCTGTAAAACATTTTGGAAACTTTTCTGCTAATAGGTATTAAAAGTAAAAAACACATAAAATACATAAAAAGTAAAAATACACATTCTCTGACCTATGTCATTTTTTCTAATGTAACATATCTAAATATGTAATATTTATACAAAATAAGTATAATAAATAATAATATAAATATATCTATTTAAATAATAAATATATATGAACAAGTGTGTTAATTACAGCATAATTTTCTAATGGTTTAAGAAAAACTATAAATAGGCTGAAAGGGCATAATAGGTAGAGCAAAAAGTGGTGTATTATGAAGTTATTGGACAGGAAAACTGTCCAGAATGATTTTTTAAATCTTTATTGATATGTAATTGATATAGAATAACTTGCATACGTTTAAAGTGTACAATTTGAAAAGTTTGACATATACACACACAATTGTGAATCTATCAACACAATCGAGATAATGAATGTATTTTTTACATGCCCCAAATTTTCTCACGCTTCTTTGTAATCTCTCCCTGGGGTAACTCCCCATAATCTCTTCTCCACCTCCCTTCTCCCTGTCTGTGGGCAACCACCATCTGCTTTCTGTCGCTGTAAATTTGCTTACATTTTCTACAGGTTTATATAAATGGAATCATTATGTACCCTTTTTAGTTTCTAATTTCTTTCACTCAGCATAATTATTTTGAGCTTCATCCATGTTGTCTCATGTATCAGTGGTTCATTCCCTTTTTGTTGATGAGTAGTATTCCACTGTATGGATATACCAAAGTTGTTTATCCATTCACCTGGTGATGAACATTTGAATTGTTTATAGCTTTTGGCTATTACAAATAAATATGAAAAGATATGTACCAGTCTTTGTGGGGTCATATGCAGTCTTTTCTCTTGAGTAAATCCTGCAGTGGATTAACTGGATCATATTTTAACTGTTTAACTGTATGATTAACATGTTAAGAGACTGCCAAATTGTCTTTCAAAGTAGTAGTACAATTTTACATTCCCACCAGCAGTATATGAGAGTTCTGGTGTCTAACTGAGATTTTATTTTCAATTTTGTAGTTGAAATTATACACAGAGAACTATATTCAATATCTTATGATAAACCATAATGGAAAAGAATATAAAAAAAGAATGTATATATATGTATAACTGAATCACTCTAACACATTGTAAATCAACTATACTTCAATAAAAATATTAATAAATATAACTGAAATTACAATTTTAATTATGTTGAGCATCTTCCTATGTGTTTATTTGATATCAATCTATCTTCCTTGTTGAACTGCATATTCAAGTCTTTTGCTCATTTTTTTAAAAGTTGGGTTGTTTGTTTTCTTGCTATTTATTTTTTATGTCTTTATATATTTGAATTCAAGTCCTTTATCAGATATATACTTTGCAAACATTTCTCCCAGTCTACGGCTTGTCTTTTCATTTTCTTAACAATGGATTTTGAAGAATAAAAATGTTTAATTTTAGTAAAGTCTAATTTACCAATTGTTTCTTGGATCATGCTTTCTGTGTCATATCTATGACATCTTTGCCTAACTCAAGATCATGAAGACTTTCTCCTATGTCTTCTTTTAGAATTTTTGGTTTTAGATTTCATATTTCAGATCCTAATTCCATTACCATTTGTTGGACAGACTATCCTTTCTCCAGTGAATATCCTTTATACTTTGTAGAATGATCCAGGAAGAGTCAAGGAGGAGATGGCATTTGAACTGCACTTTGAAGGATAAATAGTTTTGGTAAAGGCAGTCTCATCCCAGTAGCTTTTCAACTCCCACTCAACCACCTAAGAATGCGCCTTGGGCCTTACCAATCATTAAAGAACCCACACAGCCCTGTGCTGTGTTTATTACCTTGTGTGGGAATATCTTTCCCAGTTTCAGGCATAATGAGTAGTCTTGTCTCTACTTAAAGTGTGTACGTCACATGACACCTGGCCAACCCCACTGTTATATCTGTCCTCCATGAGGAGGGGTAGGTTTCCTTCCACTGTGGCACTGTGGCACAGGAGGGGTGCATGTAGGCAAATTTCCCTGCATTGGCTGCTGGGAGAGACCAATGCCCATGATTGAGGCAGATCTTGCTCTGTCTCTTTTCTATGTAAGGAAACTGCTTTTCCACCCAATGCTTGACTGAATTTTGTTTACCTTGATGAATCTGAAACCAAAATACAATGGGTAGAATTGTTTAGAGTTCTCTTCTGGGATTGCTAACCAGTGCACAGCTAATAACAAGTGCATGGTACTCTGCTTGACAACTAGGACCGTAACATTTGGGTGAAAGGAGAAGTCAATGACCAGGAGCTTAGACAATGTAGGACTCATAGGGCAACAGCAGAGCTCTGTGCATAAGACCTATAAAATCAAATCTGGTACTAAAGATGTTTCTACAAGGCATCTTCTCTTGTAACACTCTGGTTTAAAACCCTCCATTGGCTTCCCATCACCTGAAAAGTATGTATCAGCACCTTCATGATCTGGCCTGTCTTGTATTGCTCAGATTCATCTTTTGCCAGATCCCTCAACCCTACTGCTCAACTCAAGCTTCAGATAAACTAAATGGTTTCTAGTTTTCTGTAGGATTCATGTTCTCTTTAGATTGTAGGACTTAGTACATGCTATTCCCTCTGCCTGTAATGTCTTCCTCCATTTCCCTCAACTCACTTTTCCCAGCTACTTCTGATAGACACTTAAGATTCAGCTTTTGAGCTTTCCTCAATCTCCAACTCAATGTACTCATAAGATATGTTGCTAGGCAGCGTTGGTTATATAATTTTCAGAGCCTAGTGGAAAACAAAAACGTGGGGGCCCTTGTTCAAAAAGTAGGGGGAAAAGGTGCTATTAAAGATACTACCAATGTAAAGCTATTGCTTTATTTCCACAGTCTCTTGAATTGTCTATTTGTTTGCTCTTTGCTATTATTTGCTATTGTCATTCTAAGCAAAGAAAATTAAAATTTTAAATGGTAATTAACATGACTTTTACCATTTACCTCTCTATTATGCAATGCCAGTTTCTTTCCCTTTTCTTAAGTTGAGGTAAAATTGATCTATTACATTATATTAGTTTCAGTTGTACAATATAATAATTTGATATCTGTATACACTACAAATGATCACCACAATGTCTAGTTACCATCCATCACCATACGCTGACCTCATTCACACATTTTATTCAGCCCCCAAGAACCTTTTTTTTTCTAGTAACCATCAATCTGTTCTCTGCATCTGTATCTATGAGTTTAATTTTGTCTTGTTTTTTTTCTTCATCTGTTTTATTCCTCATATAAGTGAAATTAAACAGTATTTGTCTTTCTCTGTCTGACTTATTCACTTAGTATAATACCTTCAAGGTCCATCCTTGTTGTCACAAATGACAAGATTCCTTTCTTTCATATGGCTGAGTAGTATGCCATTGGTGGGTGTGTGTGTGTGTGCTCGCGCATACGCACCATATCTTCTTTATCCATTCATCCATCAATGGGCATTTAGGTTGTTTTCATATCTTGGCTATTGTAAATAATGCTGGTGGTGCATATATCTATTCAAATTAGTGTTTTCATATCCTTGAGATAAATATCCAAAAGTGAGATAGCTGGGTCATATGGTAGTTCTATTTTTAATTTTTTTAAGAAACCTCCATACCATTTTCCATAGTGGCTGTACCAATTTACATTCCCACCAATAATGAATGAGGATTTCCTTTTATCCACATCCGCTTCAACACTTATTATTCTTATCTTTGTGATAATAGTCATTCTGACAGGTGGTTTTGATTTGCATTTCCCTGATAATTAGTGATGTTGAACACCTTTACAAGTTCCTAATGGCCATCTGTGTGTCTTCTTTGAAAAAATGTCTATTTAGATCTTCTAGCCATTTTTTAATAGAACTGTTTGGTTTTTTACTCTTGAGTTCTTTATATGTTTTGACATATGATTTGCAAATATTTTCTCCCATTCGGTAAGTTGCGTTTTCATTCTGATGGTTTCCTTTACTGTTCAGAAGCCTTTTAGTCTGATACAGTCTCACTTGTTTATTTTTGCTTTTGCTGCCTTTGCTTTTAGAGTCAGATCCAAAAACTCAGTGCCAAGACCAATGTGAAGGAGTTTACTTTCTACGTTTTCTTCTAGGAGTTTTATGGTTTCAAGTCTTAAATTCAAGTCTTTGATCAATTTTGAGTTAATTTTTCTGTATGGTGTCCACTAAGTATGATGTTAGCTATGGTTTTATAATATATGGCCTTTATTGTGTTGAGGTACATTCCCTCTACACCCACGCTGTTGAGAGCTTTTATCATAAACGGAGGTTGAATTTTGTCAAATACTTTTTCTGCATCTATTGAGATGATCATATGATATTTATTCTTCGTTTTTTAATTATGGTGTGTCATGCTGATTAACTTGCAATGTTAAACTGTCCTTGCATCCCTGGAATGAATCACACTTGACCATGGTGTATGATTCTTTTAATGTATTATTGAATTCAGTTTGCAAATATTTTGTTGAGGATTTTTGCACCTATGTTCATCAGGGATATTGTCCTGTAATTTCCCCTTTTTTGTGGTATCTTTGTCTGATTTTAGTAGCAAGATAATGCTGACCTCATAAAATGAGTTTGGAAGTGTTCCCTCCTCTTCAATTTTTTGCAAAAGTTTGAGAAGGATAAATACAATTGACCTTCCTCATTCCCAGGTGTCACATTCACAGATTCAACCAACCATGGATCAATTTCAATACACAGTGGGTTTAATCTGCAAATATGAAACTCACAAATATGGAGGGCTATATGTACTACACCATTTTATGTAAGGGATATGACTGGGGTGGATTTTGGTATCCAAAGAGGGTTCTAGAACCAATCCCCTGCAGATACTGAGGGATGATTGTATTAAATTTTCTTTGAATCCTTAGTAGAATTCACTAGTGAAACTGTCTGGTCCTGGGTTTTTGTTGGTAGTTTTTTTTTTGTTTTTGTTTTAATTCATTTATTTTTGGTTGCGTTGGGTCTTCATTGCTGTGTGCAGGCTTTCTCTAGTTGCGGAGAGTGGGGGCTACTCTTTGTTGTGATGCGCAGGCTTCTCAATGCGGTGGCTTCTCTTGTTGCAGAGCACGGGCTCTAGGAGCACAGGTTTCAGTATTTGTGGCACATGGGCTTAGTTGCTCTGCAGCATGTGGGATCTTCCTGGACCAGGGCTCAAACCCCTGTCCCCTGCGTTGGCAGGCAGATTCTTAACCACTGCGCCACCAGGGAAGCCCTGGTAGGTTTTTTAAATAACTGACTTGTTCTTTTTACTAGTAATTGGTCTATTCAGATTTTCTATATCTTCACAATTCAGTGCTGGAAGAGTGTATGTTTCTAGGAATTTATCCATTTCTTCTAGGTTGACCAATTTGTTGGTATATAGTTCTTCATAGCAATCTCTCTGATACTTTGCACTTATGTGGTATCAGTTGTAATTTCTCCTCTTTCGGTTCTGATTTTATATACTTGAGCCCTCTATCTTTTTTCTTTTGGTGAGTCTAGCAAAGGTTTGTCAATTTTGTTTATCTTTTCAAAGAATCAGCTCTTAATTTCATTGATGTTTTCTGTTGTGTATTTACTCTCTCATTTATTTCCTCTCTCACCTTTATTAGTTCCTTCCTTCTAACTTTGGGCTTTGTTCTAGTTCCTTTAGGTGTGAAGTTAGATCATTTATTTGAGATTTTTCCTGTTTCTTGAGGTAGAATTCTATCACTAAGAACTTCCCTCTTAGAACTACTTTTGCTGCATCCGATAGATTCTGGAATGTTGTAGTTCCGTTTTCATTTGTCTCAAGTTTTTTCTTTAATTCTCCCTTTGGTTTCTTCCTTGACCCATTGGTTGTTCAGTAGCATAATGTTTAATCTCCACATATTTGTGACTTTTACAGCTTTTTCCTTGTAATTGATTTCTAGTTTCCTACCATTGTGGTTAAAAAATATGCTTGATAGGACTTTAATCTTCTTAAATTTATTGAAACTTGTTTGTGGCCTAACATGTGATCTATCCCAGATAATGTTCCATGTGCACTTGAGAAGAATGTATATTCTACTGCTTTCTGATGACATGTTCTATACATATATATATATAAAGTCTACCTGGTCTAATGTGTCATTTAAGGCCAATTTTTCTGTATTGATTTTCTTTCTGGGTGATCTATCCATTAATGTAAGTGGGGTATTAAAGTCCCCTACTATTATTGCTGTCAATTTCTCCCTTTTAATCTGTTAATATTTGCTTTATATATTTAAGTGCTCCTGTGTTGGGCACATAGATATTTACAAATGCTATATCCTTTTCGATTGATTCCTTTATCATTATGTAATTCTCCTTTGTCTTTTATTACAATATTTGTTTTAAAGGCTATTTTGCCTGATGGAAGTATAGCTATACCAGATTTTTTTTGTTTCAATTTGCATGAAATATCTTTATCCAACCATTCACTTTCAGTCTGTGTGTGTGTGTTTCCTTACATGTGAAGAGGGTCTTTTACAGGCAACATATAGATGAGTCTTGTTTTCTTAACCATTTGGCCACTCTATGTCTTTTGATTGGAGAATTTAGTCCCTTTATACTTAAAGTAATTATTGATAGGTATGTACTTCTTGCCATGTTGTTAATTGTTCTGTTTGTTCTTGTAGTTCCTATCTGTTCCTTTCTTTTTTCTCTTACTTGCTTCCTTTGTGGTTTGATGATTTTCTTACTGTTTTGTTTAGATTCCTTTTTCATTATCTTTTCTGTATCAACTATCAATTATAGGTTTTTGCTTTGTGGTTACAATGAGATTCACATATAATGGCCTATATATACAACAGTCTATTTTAAGTTGATAGCAACTTAAATTTGAATGCATTCTAAAAACTCTATATTTTTATACTTTCCCCCATGTTTTTGATGTTATATTTTACATCTTTTAATTTTCTGTATCCCTTAACTAATTATTGTAGTTATAGTTAATTGTACTTTCATTTTAACCTTCATACTAGCTTTATAAGTGGTTAATCCACTACCTTTACTGTATATTTGCCTTTACCATTGAGATTTTTATTTTCATATGTGTTCTTGTTGCTGGTCAATGTCTTTTCTTTTCAGTTCAAGAAGTCCCTTTAACATTTATTACAAAGCTGTTTAGTGGTGATGAACTCCTTTAGCTTTTCTCTCCTTCAATTCTGAATGATAACCTTGCTGGGTAGAGTATTCTTGGTTGGAAGTTTTTCTTCCAGTACTTTGACTATATCATGCCACTTCCTTCTGGCCTTCAAACTTTCTGATGAAAAATCATCTGACCATCTTATGGGGTTCACTTTTACATAACAAATTATTTTTCTTTTGAGGTTTGTAAGATTCTCTCTTTGACCTATCCTTAACTTTTGATATTTTAATTATAATGTGTTTTGGTATGGATCTTTTTGGTTTCTTATTTGGAACTTTCTGGCCTTCCTGAACCTGGATGTCTATTTCATTCCCCAGTTAGGGAAGTTTTCAGCCATTATTTCTTCAAATAATTTTTCTACCCATTTCTCTCTTTCTCTTCTCTTTTTGGGACCCCTATAATGCAAGTGTTATTCTGCTTGATGTTGTACCATAAGTCCCTTAGGCCATCTCTACTTTTTCTTTTTTCTTTTTGCTGCTCTGTTTGGATGCTTTTCACTGCTCTGTCTTCCATGTTGCTGATTCGTTCTTCTGCTTCATCTAATCTACTGTTGAATCTTTCTAGTGTATATTTTAATTGTTATCGTATTCATCAGTTCTGTGATTTCTATCTGTTAGTTTCTCATATTTTCTATCCCTTTGATGAAGTTGTCAATGTGTTCATCCAGTCTTCTTCTGAGTCCTGTGGAGCCCTGGAATGCAAGCATTTCTGGCCACCAACGCCAGGTGATCAAGGGGCATCCCCTGTGTGAACGATTCTCATCAACTTTTTGTGATAGCATGCTGAGTTTGGGGCATGCCTCTTGTTTTAGTGACACAGAGGAAGAGCATTGGGGGTGGGGCAGGGACATGCCCATGGCTTTGACAAGGCTGTGTCTGTATGTGGCCCTTGGGACCCCTGGACATAAGCCCTGTTGGTTTCCAAAGTCAGAAATTTGGGGGGCCTTTTTGTCCAGCATAGGTCCCAAAGGTTAGGTTGCCCAATGTGGGGCACAGATCCCTCATTCCTCAGGGAATAGCTCTATACCTGTGAGATCCCTCCCTATTGTAGGTCAACCCTGTCACATCAAGGTTGGAGTTTTTGGTGAGATCATGTCTCTGCCTCTCCTAACTGTCTCCATGTGGCCCTTTTATTCCTTGTTGTGGAGGACCTGTCCAATCAGTTATCAGTTCTTAATTGTTCCATATGTAGTTGTAGCTTTGCTGTGTTCCTTGGAGGAGGTGAATTCAGGAACTTTCAACGCTTTCATCTTGGTGGTCCTCTGAATCCATAATGATTTTTTAAGTAACAAAAGGAAATTGAAGCATGATCTGTTTAGTATAATACAAATTTCATAGAAGTAAAAACAGCCAAAAATGTACATGTGCATATACATTTTTCTGTACATATAGATGTGTAGCATGAAAAGAAGAATGCAAAGATGCACACAGGCTGTTAACATCACCACTTAGTAGAAGTTGATGTGATATAGCCATCAAGAACAGGGGTACAGAGTGAGAAGGTGAGGGAAGATTCTTGATTATTTTTCTCTTTGTATATTTACATTGTTTTATTCATTACAGGAAACATGAGTTACTCTTAAAATTTTCAAGGGAAATTTGATTTAAAAAAAGACAAAAAAATTGCACCAGAAGTCAGCAGAAGGGACAGCAGAGTAGAAAAACAGAAGGAAGTGGGGTTAAAAGAGTTCAAAGGCAAAACGGAACCAGAAATGGCTCTCATGTGTGTTGCCTTCTCATGCAAGATCAGCCAACACTCACGTACTGAACATGAATGAATACTGAGCAGAGATCCTTGCCTTACTATATATGTATATAGCACTTTTATAACATGTCAAAATGACCTCCAGACTGTCAGCATCTGATTAATGAAAGAGAGGATTCATTTCCTGCTGAAATTTTCATATACATCCAGATCTCTTTAGTTATCCCTTATCATCATCCTTGCTCCATCTGCAAATATATCCAACAGCATTACATCTGCAGTGGAAGTGCAGAGTCCTAACCACTGTACTGCCAGGGAATTGCATTACATCTGTAAGGTTACAAACTGCTTTCATCACAGTCCTCTTCCTATGTGGGGATAGACACTGTGCTTCCTACTTTATAAATAAAACTTAAGCTCTTATTTAACATCCTATAAATAATAATTGAGTTATAGTGAAATATTGCCATTTTTTTTTCTTTTTTCTCCTTAGGGGCCAGGAAACACAGCTTTGCATTTCAAGCACCCAAGTATACTATGATTTTGACCACACAGGAAATGTGGCAGGGTAAATTAAAGAATAAATGGGGTGAAATCCATCCGGAAAGTCTGCTGGTTGAGCAAGTTCAGATTAAAATTAATCACAGATTATTTAACAAGTGACTGTAATTTTTCCCCCAAAATATTACCCAGATAATTGCCTTAAATTTCTATTTCATTTTGTGCATGTGGACATAGCCTCAAAAACTCTGTAACAAAGATGGGAAGCAAGCCTTCCAAGTTAATATATTATTTCTGTGCAATTGCCACCATGAACAGAGCATATTAGTGCATTCATTCACCATCTGTGTCTGTCGGTACCATGGCCAGTTACCCCAGAGGACTAAGACACCCTATTTTGTAATAGACATTTGGACAATCACAGGGACTCCCAAATGAACAATGTGAGGTCTATAGTCTGTGCAGATGGAAGACAGATAAAAAGGCAAACACGGCAGGTTCAGCAATTTGCTTCGAATTCTCAGTCCTGGAGGATTAAGATAAGCACACAGAAATATGTCAAAGCCAGTCTCCATTCTTATAAAACACTAAAAGTGAAGGTTAGAGATTTTTATGCTAGTTTTTTTCATTTGTGCCACCCAAGAAAATTGTCAGTTCATTTAAGAAGTACTCTTTCTTGGGAAAAGCCCTATTATCTGCCCATTCACAATATCCTTCAAAAGTTCTATTTTGTTTTCTCTGTGGGCAGCTTCAGGTTGGAAAAAAAATAAAACTAAAAACATGGATTTGAGGCATGAATGACAGATTGGAAAACAAAATGGCTGAGTAGTTCTTCTTTTTTGGCATTCAGGAAACATGAGTACCTACTTTAAAAACAAAATTACATTTAAATTTAAGTAAGTCACTTTTGGGCACATTCATCACTTTAAAAAATAAACATGAGGATAATCGTCACGTTTGTATAGTATTTTTTTGTCTTGAAATGGTTAATTTCTCTGCTCTAGAAACAATATGTTGTCCTACTTAGTCATTCATCATTCTCATTGACTTCCCAGAGAGTTATGTACAGATCCTTGAGCCCCAAAGAGCTCTAAACATTTTTCCACTGACTTCATTGTCCTTTACTCAGTATACATAATTCACTATTATATTACTTGGTCCATAGCTCCAAGATCTCTCTGTTATTTTGCTGCTATTCTAAGAATTTCATATAAGGTATATTATTATTTTAGTAATACTTAAATGTACTTTTCATATAAAAATGGTAAAGGACATCCTTGAGATTTTGCAGGTATCTGGATAGAATGTTATGGAGTTCATCTGCTGAATCCTCAATCTAAAACAATGACCCCTTCTTCTCCAAACATGTATCTATTCCGAGTAGCTTAGTTCTTCATTTATTCATTAAGCATTTACTGAGTACTTACTATGTTCCAGGCACTGTAAAATGTACTGGGGGCAAGTTGGTAAATGACTCACTCCTTACTCTGGAGTATCTCATAGTCCAGAGGAGGACAAAGGAAGCATACAAGATAAATTACAACTCAATGTGATAGGAACAAAAATAGAGTTACATATAAAGTACTATGAAAGCACTGAAACAATGTGACCAATCACAACTCAGGGAGTTTAGGAAGGCTTCATAGGAATGATGAAATTTCACCTGGGTCTTCAAGAATGTACAGAGGTTGGTCAGGTAATGAAAGAATAAATGGGTGAATGAAGTGTTCGACAGGATGATAGAAGAGACAGTTATCAGCATCTGCTGTGCTCTGGGCAGCTTTGGGAAGGGTTTTCCAGATGAAAGGAGTAGCATTTGCAAATGCAGAGATGTAGGACAAAACATGGCAAGCTTAAGGAATGACAGGATACTCAAGTTACCTGAACAAAAGGTGTGTGCAGAGGAAGATACAAGGAAAGGAAGTAGAAAGCTAGGTTGAGGACAGCATGCAAAGTTTCTCAAATCCAGTGTTAAGGTGTTTGTACTACATTCTGGAAGAAACAGAAAGGCAAGGTAGATTTTTAAGCAGAGGATATCAAACATTCAAATGTACTTATTGAGCACCTAGTATATGCCAGGTCTCTTCTAGACCCAGTATTTATGGTCATGAAGAATCAGACAAGAACTCCTGATTTCAAGGGGCTGGCAGTCAAATGGGGAAGGGCAGATAATAAGCAAAATGAATAAGAAAAGTATCTAGTAAATTTAAAGGTGGTAAGTGCCAGGGAGAAAAATAAAATAGGAAAGAGTGAAGCGAGCAATTAGATTTGTATTTTAAACCAATTCTGGATTATTTGAAGAGATTAGAGATTGCAGACAAGGATACAAGCTAAGGTTCCATTAAAGCAGTCATGGCAGGTATGATAAGGCTGGGAACTGAGATTATAGAGGGAATGCAGAGAAAGAGTTAGATTCAAAAAATCAAGAGGACTCCACTGGGGATGAACTGTGTATTAGATTGAAGAAGAAAATGAAGGATAAAGATTATGCTGAGTATTCTCATCAGAGTTTGAGTCAGTATTAGGAAGGAAAGATAAAGAATCAAGTTGTATGATTTTATTACAGTCATATGTCTCTTAACCACTCTTAGACCAATAGAAGATTTTACCTCTCTTCATTCTTTGAAACAAGAAGTACTAAATAGATTAAATTGCCTGAGATAGTTCAGTATAGCCAGCAATATCATAGCAACTGGGAAATGGTTTCTTAGCATCTGAATAGTCAACCAGTGGGTCATTCTGGGAGAAAACAGTTGGAAAATGTCTGTACCTTTTTCTGATTTTACCGTGAATCCTAGAGTTAGAGACATTGGCCACCAGAAAGCACATTCTTCATCCTATCTTAGCTCCACAAGTCAAAAGAAGCACTGAAGTCTGGTGGTTTACAGTGAAAACTTATAGTAAATTTTTTGTGAATGGTAACTGATATTACATTTGTTCATATCTCTGAATGTGATGGACACATTTTTGGAGTCAGTGTCCATCACTTGTCTCCAATTTTTTTAGATCAGGACGGTACTGGGTTGCCTTGAGTTGCATCCCACCCCAATAATGAATGTGCTGGTCTTCTCCGAGTCTCCTTGGTGACTCTCAATGCTCCCAACCACTTGTGTCGTCTGGCATCAGTGCCTGTTGCTGCAGTCCTGGCTGCCGCATCAAGGACGACTCCATCCTTGTGTAGGCAAGCTGTGGAGACAGATGGTGCCTCAGAACAGGGTAAGGACTGTCAGCCATGGAGAAGAGGGCTAAACGTGAGGCTGGAGTGTGGATCAAGAGCATGCCTCACGTGGGTCCAATATCAGAAGCTAAAATGGATCAACTCCATGTCTATTCACCCTCAGGGAGTTCCTCAACCCATGAGAAAGACTGCTGAATTTTCTTTTTAAAAAATTAAAGGGAAATGAACAACCAGATGGGGACTACCCTGTTCATTGTGCCTCTCTTTAGCCATTATCCAGTTTGGATAAGTCATTGATTGATCATTGAAGAAATGTTATTTTTAATGTAAAAGTACACTCTGGGTGGGTACCAAGACCACCTGCATTTCTTCTCAAGCAGCAGGGAACAGCCATTCCCCTGAGGTGAGACCAGAATCCAGAAAGCAGTCAAAGAGTTGAAGAGGAGAGGGTGCCCTTGGAGGCTAGCCACAACAGTTCTCAGAGAAAATTCTGGAAGATATATATACCCCAGCAGTAGTAATTTATTCTTGAGAGGCAAGAGTAGTTTGTAGTGGTAGAAGAAGCAAGAACTTTTATTCCTTTTACTTAGGAAGAGGGCTTTATCCAAATTTCCTTTTATTTTGAGCATATTTTTTTACTTTCTTGCTTTTCTGTATTAGTTTTGGGGATAAGGAGAAGAGAAAGATTCAGGGAAATCTAAAGACATCTTAAGTGGGAGTATAGAACTGCATCTGAGAAAATTCATGCTTGCTTCTGGGTCTTCTTGCAGCAGAATGAAAAAGTGAAACTCATCTTCAGTCCATGGGAGATGAAAGGAAGTTTCTTCAGAATACCTCCTTGTTCTCTGTCACCTACTGGTTGTCTAGTTGTTGGTCTAAAAGAAGGCCTGTCCAGCATAAGGTGGTTTTCCAGAGAGAGAGAGAGAGAGAGAGAGGAGGATCTTGAGGAGAAGCCAATTATCAAAGTAGCACAGTGTTGTCCCATGGCTGGGGTTCTATTTTACCCTCATTTGAGTTTTATCATCCTTATTTTGACCTTTTAAATAAATATCCTTCTCTCTCATACAGAAGCCACCCACGGTGCATATATTTTGCTTACACATGTGTAGGCAACCCCTTACCTGCACACACGTGCAAACAGAAAGGGGAACAGGCACACAGAAAGAAATATACTGGGTGGGCACACAGCCATGTGGACTAATATATACTGAAGCCTCTGCCAAGACCAGAAAAACAATAGCCAAACCTGTCCAAACAAAGCCTAAAGCCCTGCACTTTACGCCATGTTGCAGGTAAAGGTAGAGACAAGAAAGGTGGACCTAGAGGCAGTCACATTCTTTCCTCCAGCTTGAAATGCATTGCTGGCAAAACCCTAAAATGTAATCATTCAGCATTTAGGATTATTTTCTTCCCCGAGAGATGAAGAGAGAGATCAGATGCCTATGGCACTGATCCCCAAGAGCAAGGGAAGAAAAGGACAAAGGCAAATTTGGGGCAATAAAAACTGGCAAGGAAGAGGTGAAAGGGAGGAAGCCAGTACTTTATTGATCTCGGGACTCCCAGCAGCATTCCCCAGACCGATAGAACAAATGGAGCCCTCCACAATTCCTCTTCTTGTATTTATAAATGTGCAGAACCCAGGGCACGATTTTGGGGGTATTGTCAGTCTAGATTCAACAGAAGGGACAAAATAAAATACAACCCACTCAAATGTTGGCAAAAGGGCCAATAAGAAGTCTCCCTGAGATTTGCGGATGAACTCATCCAAGACCTCTGGTTCTGGCTGCTCTGTCCCCCTTCCCTCTCACCCTGTAAATGACTAGGAAGGCAGAACTTCAAGGATCTGGACTCCTGAGTTCTGCCCCTGGAAAATACTCAGACTTCAGTTGCTTCAAGGTGACAGAAAAGAGTACTGATGAGTGTTTATTTGGTTTAGGCATCCCTTCTGAAGAACTAAGTCCAAATTCTGTACCAACTATGTTAAAATGTTACATTACTAATTTCAGAAAATTACAGCCAGGCACCCCATTTTCTGTGCCTCGGTCACTATCTGGTTTTCCCAGCCTTTCAAGACTTTTTAAAAGGCAGGGAGCTGCATATCGTCTGATCCTGAGATAACCTTTACAAGTCAATCTCTCACACAAGCTTCTCCCTTCCTGGTAGACAGATGCATCGTGGAGAATTTGGCAAGGTTCAATCGATAACTGAAGTAATGCAAGTAATGACACCAGTGTGAATACTGCTGGCTTAGATATTTCCTGTTTTTCAGAAGGAACAAGTACCCACTATTCCTGTCATTTTAAAGGAAAGAAACAAGGACCATTATTTCCTTGGCTTGATATTAATATTAAATGAATGCCCACAGAATGTTGTCAATGAAAATCTGTGTTTAAGCGATAATATATTCTAGAACGCTTGGCCCAGAGTTTTCTTAAGAAACAGCTCTTAAAATAATGAAGTTTATGACATTTCTGAATATCCTCATGTTTTAGGATTAGGGGTGGGAGGGGGAGATTCGGAGAAAGACCAACAGGTTACCTGATATGCCTTTAATGTGGCTACTGATGAATTAATAAATCCATGAAGATCCATTTCACATCTGCATCATTCTCATTGATTAAACAGGGCTTACAGACGGCTCACTGTTGAAGGCAAGTTGGGAAGAAAGAATGTGTGTTATTATAAATGCTCGGCCTGCAGGGGGGCTAGCTGTAGTCACAAGCCAATGTTATTTTAATAGTTTTCAAAGTCATAAGAATGGGTTTTTTCCATGACGGATTTTTACTTTCTTTGTGGTTAGAAAATCAACTTACAAGATTGTCAGAAAAATGATTAAATTCACAAAGAAGGAAGCTGTATAAAAGGAGGTCAGCATTTAAAATTGACACAAGGTTGTGAGTTTGTTTTTGTTTGCTTTTTTTCTTTTAGAAGATAACTTTTTGGAGATAAACAGCTGAAAATTTCCAAGTTTGCAATAGGGTTTTCTTGGTTCTGTTGGTATTTCAAACATGGCTGGGTTGTAATACAGAAATAAACAGATATAAACACAAAAACAAATCTGCTATTCTAAGTGGGTGGGCAGAAGAGATGGTGGAGGGACCACAGTGGATGACTGACAAGGTGACCTAGGATGGACCTGGAGCCTTGCTACTCAAACTGAGGTTTGTAGATCAGCTGCATGAACATCATCAGGGAGCGTGTGAGAAATGCAGAAGCTCAGGCCCTATACCAGACCTACCGAATTGGACTCTGCATTTTAACAAGATCCCCAAGTGTCTTGTCTGCACATTAAATTTGTGAGAGTTTAATTCTAGAGTTAGTGCCGTTGGCACAGAAGAGCCAAAATTTTCATGTGGTGTACAAATTGGAGTCACTACTAACTAAAAAATATCTAATGAGAGAGAGATGGCACATTCCTAGGTAAACGTATGACAATAGCAGGTACTTTGCAGAGCACATTTTGAAAGAAAGCTGATTTCTTGTTCTAACTGCATGAATCTGTGCAGCAGCATTAGTAGCTGAGAGGATGATAGGCATACAGTTAATGCAGACATTTATTTCTTTGTGGTGTGTAAACGTTTAACAACTAATAACACAGAACCTGAGTGTCTCTGTAAATTAGTGTAAAAATCAGTTCAAGATTCTGGCGATGACCAATAACTGACACAAAAGAAAAGTAAAATAAGATAAGGAACCAAGCTGTACCGGTGCAGCTCTTTAGCCAAACTTGGTTGTCAAGTTTCTCCAATTTTTGGTTGAGGAGGGACTATAAGTGAGCATCAGCACTGCACCACATTTTAAGCAAAAATTAATTAATAGGTAAAGGGCATCTGCTATAAGCTGGGTCCAATGCTGGGCTCCAGAACAGGTTTTGTCTTTTCAATCTCACAGCAACCCAAATGAGGAATGAATTCTCATTTCCATTTCACTAATGAGGAAAATGTGGCTTAGCAAGGATAAAATAATTGCTCAAGGTCACAAAGCTAATAAATGAAAGAGCCGGGATTTAAAATTAGTTTAGTCTGAGTCTGAAGGCTCTCCCAACCATGCCGTGCTGCTAAGTATAGATATTGTCTAAGTAAGTTAAATATTTAGTAAAATATATAGTTATTACGATTGTCTGATTTATGCTAAACCAAATGCTTCTTTTGCCTTTATATAGTCTTGAATTAAAAGAAACTTTTAGTGTATTGTTAAAAATAGATATCTGAACAGGGTGGGCCCCAAATGGTAATTTTAGTAAAAATTCCAGCACCCACAGTCAGTGGCACAGATAAATGACATCCGTTATAGGATTCTGCCTGAATCAGGCTTGTCTGCAGTTAGATGTGCCACTCTTTATTTATAGAATCATGACCTCCAGCACAATTTCAAAGGATCGTTATCATTCACCACATCAGTATTAACCCCCTTTAATCATAAAATGTCAGGCAAATTACCTTGAGGAAACAGAATGTGAAACACTAGAGACCATTGTCATGTGTAATCCACACAGATTGTGTATTGGCTGAAGAAATAGCTAATGATTTAAGGTGCTGAATAGATTGGTGATTGTGTGCTGACTGTGTGGAAAGTTGAGATTCCATGTAAAGTTTGTTGGTGCTATTGAAAAGCTTTTCTACTGCTTCAAGAAAAAGAAAAATAAAACTTGAAAATGATTGTGTTATAGATGAAACCCCTCACTTCATGGATGAGAAAACTGAGAAAGAACCCATGAGTACCTTTTGTGTGCCTGCTGGCTGCTAGGCACCCTGCCAGAGATTTCCAAGGATGTCTCAATTCTTTGTCCATACACTGACTAAGAAAGTAAAGCTGATAGAGATGAGTTAACTTTCCTAGCTCTGCCTTGACTACTTGGTCAAGACAGATTGACTACTTGGTCAAGACAGACTGAAGGTCAGAATCCAGGATTATTAACTATAAAGTTCTATGCTTTCCCCAGAAGACCTTACTGTTGGCCAAAGATAAGACACTTTGGTCTTTCCATTTTATTCCCAGGTTGGATCATTGAACTCTGTTTTCATACTCTGCTCTTTCTACATGAAGAATATAATATTAAGCAACAACCCTATATATATATATATATAAAGCTCTTCAATAGATGTTGCTTAGAGTCACACTTGTCTATTTTTTCCCCTTCTGGCTAAGAACACCAACAAATAATTAGCTGGTGTTCAAGCTGCCATCTTGACTCTGGAACATTTTTCTTTTACCCAAATATGTTAAGATATACTAGGGGAATAGGAAATTCTTATTATTTCAGTAGACCTCAACCCACAATAAAGTGGGCAATAAAATGTATCTTATCACTTTGTTTTACATTTGAGCAGAAATAGTGATTATCCTCCATTCGGTTACAACATTAAATGCTCACAAATCTACTTTGCTCATTCACCTCACATGTGGGAAATAAATCAAAATATCATGTGAATGAACTTCAATATAGTTTTAAACTTGACCTGTGAACTTGATATTACAATGGATTAAATTTCTTCACATTATATTTTTCCATAATTTTTTCCCACCTAAAGTGCAAGATAGAGGGCAAGAAGATGTGGTAGAGAACGTGTCCTAGTTAACCACCACTTTAGGTAATCATCAATAAATTCTGAGATACAAGTTAATGAGGAAGTGTGGTCCACTCAGTGTTACAGAGTGAATTCCTGGCACATTTTCCTTCCTTGCAGTGGTGCCTTGCAGTTTAAAGGAGTAGGATGTTGGGACAGAGAAATAGAAAGAGGAGGAAGAGAGAGTTCTAGAGCAGATAAAATATGGACTTGACATTTAGGGTTCCTTTTCTTTCAAGTTTTAGAAGACTGAGCACTTTTGGCCCCCCAAAATGTCTGGGTGGTTGACGAAATTCTAACTGTTTGATCTATGTGATTTCACCAGGGTTAGAAATGTATTTGTGAGCTAATAGTCCTTATATTCTGCCCAAGGGAAAACGAGGAAGACAGATATGAGGGGAAGGATAATGACAATAAGTAGATGAGATTTAAGAAAGTAAGCAATGACTAGCTCTTCCCTTTCTGAAAAATATCCCATGCTCAGCACCAAAAACTTTAATTTGACCCTTTCTCTATGATGACATTGACAAAGCATGATCCAGCTCATAGAAGCTTCTGGTGGCAGCAGTAATTCCTATTTCAAAGAAGAAACTAGAGAATTATAAAGAAAAAACTTTTTTCCTTTTTTCTTATTCGTATTTTCAGTAGGAGAAAATCTATGCAAAAAGTTAGATAAGTTAGAAATATTTAAGTTAATGTAATAGATACCAAAACCATAAAATCATTGGAATTTTATAATTTGCCATCATTTGCTAGTGGGCTCCACTACCCCACGTGTTTGTGTTTCCTCAATGAAAAATAGGTTCTTGCAGGACTTTCATTTATTCCTCAGCCCTAGGAAAATAGAGAATCATGGAATGCTCCAGTAGGAAGGAACCTTTAACATCATCTAATTCAATTTCCTCATCTTCAGAGGTAAGGTAACTGAAACCCAGAGAAGTTAAGTAACTTGCCTGATGCCAAACAATATCAGTCTTCAAACTCCGTTTCCTGTTCTTTTTCTACCTCTGTCCTACTTTTTATACTATTATCACATGAAAGGTTAGAGTTGGAAGAAATATTAAAGATGGTCTATTTTACCATTTTCTCCTTCCCAGTGTGTCGCTATCAAGCATTTGCTTGAATACCTCCAGTGACAATAAATTCAGTATAAAAAAATTATAAGGCAGTTTTTACTAATACATTAAATAATTTCTAAGAGGTTTCTAGTTTTCTTTAAATATAAAGGTATTAGAAAAAGTAATTAGTTGACCAATTGCCAAATTACTTTTAACCATTTGATTAAGCTAAGAGCGGAAGTTGTCAACATGAAGATTAATATTATAATATTGGAGAATCCAGTGAAACGGATCAAGTTCAGTAATACATTATAAGGACCCTTATCAATTTGAAAGAGTTCATTTTCTCTCCTAAAGTATGACTTGGGCCCTAGGGTAAAGAGGGCTAAGTTAACAGGATTATTTAATTTCCCATTTTTTTCTTATTCCTAGTCAACATTACCAGTTTCTGTTTCTCTCCTAATTGAACTATGGAAGGAGCAACTGCCTTGGCAACAGATCAATATCTAATTTTTGGAAGTTAATTTTTTTAAAAGAAACTTGGGTTCTTTTAGGGAAAAGGGGCATAATGATGCATAATGAAAAATACTGTAACTATCCTGGCAAATTTTTTATGCGAAATTTCAACAGAATCCATCAATTATAGAAAACGACCAGTAAAAATGTTCAATCAAAAACTCATTTTAAGATACACTGTTAATGAACTGTGTATAATGATGCTTAATCAAAACTCGACATGATCGCATGGGAGAAAAGTTCCACAGGACCTCAGGAGCACTATTGTTCGGAACAAAAGATAATAATAAAACTGTATAATTAATAGCCTACAGTCATGTGGCATTTTCTGGGGAAACTCACTTTCATAACAAACTCTATTGTTTTTCAAAACAGAGGAATTGTGTTCCATAACAGCACTAATGCCGTAAGCAGAAAACATCATTTTTCTGGCTGTTTTTATTTGGCATGGAACTTTTTATGGTTGTTCCACACTAAAGTATAACTAAGATGCAAAATCAGTGAATGAAGCTGCTGACCACAAAGATGGAAAAAATTGAGTTCTGCCTCTATTTTACATCTTCACAATCTAGAAAGGACACACTATCTTTAAAAAAATTTCCAATAAGATATCTGTATCAAATAAATGTATGGAACAGTTGTCTTTTCCTGGCATGACAGTATAATGGTAACAGATAACATAGGCTACTCTAAGATCCTGAGATAGAGTCCTCAAAGTACAAATGAAAATGCTCATGGAAAGTTTAGAATAAGAAATATGGTAGATTGTGAAAGCCACTTTGTTAAACCAAACATTTACTTGAGCAGCTGTGTTAAGGTTAGTGTGTGAGTTTAGATAGCTGTCAACCTTCCAACTTCAGTGTACTTATTATTAGCAACAATATTTTGCATTTAATATACATGCAGCCGATATATGGCTCCCCTCCAATGTAATTCTATGCCAATTTTATTAACAGGAAAATAAAATGAGGTATACTTGCCAAGAACATATTGGAAGGCATGCGGTCCATTTATGAAGGTTATCAGTCAGAAATCAGTGTTGCAATATATTACTGCTATAAATTAGGGCTAAGGCCATTGGCTCAAATGCTGATGTATAGTTTATTTTTCCTAAGTATGCATATTAAATATGAGACCTATTTCTTAAAACTAAAACGTATTCATGTCTCCTTTTTTAGCTGCATCCAAACTCAGAATTAAGGACATGGTAAAGCCAATGTATATTTTCAAGCCAATCACTTTAATCAGAGTCCCGTGAAAGTTAGTATTCAAAAACTCTTTGTATAAAGCAGATGGCCCCTTGATCCAACCGGCAAGAAAATCATAACTGAAGAATGGAAAACTCTTATATTTTCCCATTAAACCTCATAAGCAATATGAGAATGGCTAGTCAATTATTCTCAGAATGGTTACTCATGAAAACATTAATACTGGATACACACAGCACTTACTCAGAGAGACTCTTCATTGAGAGCAGAAAACCATGGACAAAACCAATCCCAGTGACTCTGAATTGTCAAAAACAAAATAAAATAAACAAAAGTTACAGTCTGTGATTTCCTCCAGAGAGACCCTGATTTTGTGTGTGTGTGCGTGTGTGTGTGTGTGTGTGTATATATATATATATATATATATAACATTTAGTCTCATATATATTATATATATATAATTTAGGCTTTCCCTGAAATATCTATCTATATATACAATATATACATGTACATATAAATGTATATGTAATACATATCAATCTATACATATAGATTTATGTATTTCCCTGAGGTGATAGATAGATAGATAATCAATCTCAGGGAAAGCCTAAGTCTTAATCAAAGGTCTGCAGATAGGATCCAAACAGATACTCTAATCAACTAGAGAAGGGGAGAAGGTGAACAAAGAAGGAACCAGAAAGACAAGCTGAAGTAGCAAAGACTTACTGGTGAACGCCGCCTTTTAATGGACCCCTCATTACTTCCAAGTAGTTCCACTCAGAACTGCCATTTCTAATCTATCTAAAAGGAAATGGGTGAGGATCCTTATAAGAGCCCTGTCTCTCCTGCAGACACCTTTTAAAAGCAGAGTAGGTTCAGGTTTTAGTAAACCTTCTCTTTTGGACCGGAGGGTGAGTCAGTCAGGAGACAGAAACTACACCAACCAATCTGAACAGAAAAATTTTACATACAGAATTATTAAATAGGCAAAAGAGGAATAATACTAAAAGGGGGTAAAGAGAATCCTAAGGATTACTGAAAGAGCAGATGAAGGGACTAGTTGCTACTTGTAGAAATGAGAGAGAATTCTCAAGAAAGAAGCAAACTTGGAAGTCCCGATTCGTCTCTCCTCAAGACTGAGATGTAGACCTTGTTGGAGAGGGTGCGGCTGCAGACCCCTGGAAGACACTGAAGTTCACGGAGGTACCACAGGGTGGGACTGTCAAGCAGAAGACAGCCCGCTGGAGTGCCAGAGAAATTCGCTGGGGGTGGGCACTGACGTGGGTGAACACTCATGAGTCTCCCTGGCTGCACTGTCAAGGAAGCTGCCCACTGGAGTGCTGGTACTCATTGAAAAGCCCCTTGCTGAGGTGCCTGCAAAACTTACTGAGAAGATGCTGGCTAAAGTGCCAGGAAAACTTGCTGGAGAATGTGTATCATTTGGTCTGTCACATGAAGGTACACATGAAATTACCTGCCAGCCACTGCACTGTAGAAGCAAGAAGAAAGGCAACAGAACCAGGGATGCATGCTGAGTTCCTCTAGCATCCTCTACTGATAAAGCTTAACATGAAGCTAGTTGGCAAAAGAGAAATCTGTATAGGATCCAGATTCAGTATCAAAAAACAGTGCAATGGAGAGTGGGTTTGGAGTGAGACGGCAATAAATTGATAATTGGCATATGGGGATAATGAATCTGGGAAACAAAATTCTAAGTCTGGTCTTCTGAATCCTATCTTTCCAAATCTTCAAGTTACTGGGGTTATCTTCATCGAAGATAAATCAGGATGGCCAAACTTCATGAAATTAAAAGACTAAAGTTTGAGACTAGGAAAACAGTGTAGGGAACAATAAAAACAAAAAGCAAAAATCTTGAAACAATAGGGACATTGGTTGTTATCCATGACTTTGATGACACAGAAATGACTCTGGAAGAAGACAAGCCACTCACAGAATGGAGATACTAGGTCTCAGGGTGAGAACCAGAGTCAGCACTTTCAGGAACCTGGGAGAGAGCATTTGTGCCCTAGGTAAGTTTCTTGTCTCACACTATACCCAGACCTATTAAGTCTATAATTATATGGCTCCCAATTTTTACACTGTCTCCCAGCAACTGACAACTGTGTGTATGTGAACATGTGTGGGTGTGTATTCTACTAGTTGCCTTAACTGTTAAACAATGACCTATGAATTGAAATGTAAAGGGTATAAGTATTTGAAAGTGTGTGTATGCCCCAGTTCTAAATTTCAAGAATATTAAAATAGATGACCAAACAACAGTTTTAAAAGAAAATGGATATTAGGTGTCAAAATAACACAGGTATATTAGCCCTGCTGGTACAGTATTCAAGTGTGTAAATTAATTCATTGGGAAGGAATGTTAACCAATGATACTGTACTCTAAAACTTAAAGACTGCTGGAAATGAGGAGAGTAATTGGTAAAAGATTGATAGACTTTCAATGTTTCCTAGTGCCAGTTCATAGATTCTGAATTTCATGGGTTACGAAGTGTATTATAAGTTCATGTTGGATAACAGCACTATCTACAGAACCAGCCTAGGCTTAATTTCAAATCCTATAAGCAGGGAAACATCAAAGTGGACAGACATGGAGTGACAGTACCCATCCAAGCTTTCCCTACAGGCCTGTTGACCCAAATTCCCCCTCCCCCCTCCCACCCAGGCTCGTCTTCTGGGATATTATTCTAGAGCCTCTGGAGCATTGTTATAGCTTTAATAACTCAGAATTGAGGGAAAGGTCTGTTAGAAGGAAGGGGGAAGGCTATGGCTCTTGAGTCAACACAAATACCTGTGAGCAGCTTGAGGAATTTTCCTCAAAATGTAGGAATTTATCCAGAAAAGATTAGGAGGTCTGAGAAAACAATGGATCTGATCATAGAGCAGAAGAGGTACCGAATGGGAGACATTCTCTAGGGAAGGGCTGCAAAACCTTTAAGGTCCATATAAGGGGATCATGTCAAAATGCACTCTGATGAAGTACACCTGGGGCACAGACAAGAGTCTGCATTTCTAACAGGGTCCCAGGTGATGCTGCTGCTGCTACTTTGTAGACCACATTTTGAAGAGTAAGTCTCTTGAGAGGATTGGTTCTCAACCACAGGTGATATTGCCTCCCCAGGGACATTTGGTAATGTCTGGAGATATTTTTGGTCATCATAACTGGGAAAGTGCTATCAGCATCCAGAGGATAGAACCAAAGATGTTGCTAAACACCCTAAAATGCACAGGGCAGCCCCACAACAAAGGACTGTCTGGCCCAAAATTTCAATGGTGCTGACATTGAGAAACCCTACTAGAAAGAACTTTCTCTGAAGGGTTTAACTTTTGAGTGCTTTTCCCCTAGAAAACGGATAGAGTTGTGGTAAATGTCATATTTAAAGGAGAATTTAACATACTCTTCCTAAGTCACTGCTATGTTCTTTAACTTCCCTAGATTTTCAGTAAACATATATTCCCATGCAACTTTGTTTGGTGATATATTAGAGATCAGCAGAAAAAGAGACAATAAAGGAGGCAAGGACATTTCACAGGTAAAAACATCAGCTCAGAGAAACCAACAGAATAAAACTGCTGGCAGTAACAATGAGCAGTGGATAAAGAAGAGCTTTACAAAGCAGACAGGAGTCCATGAGTTCCCAACAAAGTGAGAAGTGGACCCCAGCAGAAGGGAAGTGTTAGAGCTGAGCATGTTATTCAAAGGACAGTCCAGGAATTCTGATTCTAAACCTCCCATTTGTACCAATAGGAAGTACTAAGAAATATCTCCTTTTTCCCAGATATGTATGATTTGGAATGCTAATGTGAAATACTAATGAACTAGGCTATTAGTCAGTCAATACCAAGTGGTTAAGGCCAGTGCCCATGGTTCACGGTGTACCAGGTTAACTGTTTTGAAAATGTGCACAAACATATATATGTGTGGTTATTTGGTAGTTTGGTAAGAATGGTGAGAGGCTGCCTGGAAATGGAGAAGGAGATTGATAATAGTGGAACTCTCTGGCATATAGAACACACCAGATCATGAAAGTCATTCATGTCAAAGGGCATTTAATCTTAGGTTTCCAAGTAGGGAAGATATAACTCAAGATGGATCAGGATACATCAGTAAAAAGTCCAGCAAACTTTACAGGAAAATCAGAATAGGGTGAAAAACTTGTAACAAGAACATTCTTAGAAAGGAAATTCCCTTCATGTTTCCACAAGAGAGGGTTTCTCACTCTGCATTAAGAACACCTTAAACATCTCCTTCAAAAACAGGCCATTGGCATTAAGTGCAGCTTCTTTTCCCATGATACCAAACTAGATGATCAACAGGTAGACAGCCCTTGATTTCCTTCAAGACAAGCAAGAGTGAATTGATTTTCAAATCTCATCTTGGAGAACCAGATAGGAAGTGCAATAAACATGAAATATTTTCATATGACATATGAAAATGTGGCTTCGCTACACTGAGGATATAAATTGGAAAAGAAATTTTCAATAAGCAGGTTAAGTTATAATTAATAAGGAGTGGAATTTTGCATGAAGAAAGAGCCACTGGCTCTTGAACTTGGTGGCTATAATGGCCACCTTATCGAAGCTGGGTTTCAAAAATGAAAGCTTAGGCCAAAGATGGTAGGTAGCCCCAGCCATTCAAAAGTTGCAGCTGGGTAGATAAAATTCACCCTAAGAAATTAGTCACTGCCCATCCAACCTGCACTCCCTGACAATACCAAATCCAGAGCCTTATCCATTTAAATGTTCTTATTTACTTGTACTCAATTGTCTCAGATTTGCCCATTTGACCTTGGCTGTCTCTTGTTCCAGCTTTGCAGATAACCTATCTCTTGCCACATTTCCTTGCCCTCTATCAAATTTGGAGTTCTAATCCCTTCTGATGACTCCAGTCTGCCCACCACAGCAGTATCATACTCACAGGACTGAGGAGAAGCAGCTTCTGAAAGAAAGTAGTTGTATGGGAACTTGAAAGAAAGTAAACCCATACTTTTCTTATTCCTTTCTTATGTCGCAAATGATGTGTAACCTGTCTGCCTTCCTTACATTTATCCAATTCACAGTATTCCCAAAGGTGAGAGGGGGAATGACATGTATGAAATAAAGTGTTAGGATCCTCCCCCAAACTTCTGCAGTTGCCAATCTATCTGTCTAAAATACCTTCTACTCGACTCTGCTTCCCTCCATATAATGGCTCAGACTTTGTAGTCAAGGACTAGATATGGTATGCTGGGCAAGTAGCTCACCACTCTAAACCTCATCTATAAACTGAGACTAATAGTCCCTGCCTCACAGAGTTGTTGAGAAGATAACAACTGTAATGAATGTAAAATGCTTTGCATTGTTCAGGAAATGTAGGAGGCATTGCCGAAATGAAGGAATAAGAGAACGGCCAAGTAAATTGGCCGTGCTTGACAGAAATTGCCACTGAGTCTTTAATCATAATATTACCAATAAAAATGATGGCCAACTATGTGTCAAGTACTGTTCTAGATCATTTCATTCTCACAGCAATACCAAGAAGTTAGCATCATTAGTATCTTTTTACAGATACTAATACACTATGCCCTGTGCTAGGTGTTGGTGATGGCTCGTCCCTCCTAGGGGTTACAGTCAGCCTGTTTGATAGAGCACAGATGCTCTGCTGTGTCTCTTTGGGCCCCTTAATGCAGAGTGGTTCAAACAGAAGGCACAACCAATTTAATATGTAGAAGAAAAAAAGAGACAGAGGAAGGAAGGAAGGAAGGAAGGGAGGGAGGGAGGAAATAAAATGGAATGGAATGGGAAAATTAGGGAATCTTGCACATAGCTAGGGTAATTATTGTTTCATAAAAATCTTTCGTGTGTTTGTATGGGCGTGTGTGTGTGTGTGTGTGTGTGTGTGTGTGTATAATGTATCTCAATGTAAAATGTGTTAAGTGTTGGTCACCAACAAAAAAGGTGAAAGTCTCTGCCTTAACAAGCTGCACACCATCTACATAATCCTCCCTGAGCTACCTGTGGCAACGCTTTTCACATGAACGGTGTTCAATTTGCCTAACAGGTAGCGTTTTGTGCTTAAAACACAACTTAATGGGGGAAAGTTGTAACGCCATCCCACATATTGCCTAAGTTCTGACATCCAAGTAGTCATTTAAAAGTTGTATTGCTGACGAAATTAAAAAGACACGTTGCTACCCTCTAGAAGCCTACCCTCAAAAGCAGATATTCCCACAGATGGCCGGGAACATTTGGGGGCTATCAGATTGCTGTAACAGAAAAGCAGTGGGCTCTCCTTCCTGGCCTTGTTTCACATCCCAAGCCTGCTGGGCTCACTCTTGATTTATTCTGTGCATGAACATGCATACGTCTCCCATAGATTATGTGTTCCATATCAAGAGATGCAGGGAGGAAAAAAGCCATATATTTGCAAGTGCTGTAGCTTTCACACGAGGCACGTTTTTCACTGACATAGGTTTCATCCATAACTCATTGTGAGACCAGAACGTGTTCGTTGTCACTGTTGCCACTGTTATATTCTGTAACAAATTCTCCCAAATGGTACCCCTTTTCTATTTTCTGGCATCAATGTTTGGGAAGAGAAAGTAAGGTTGTCTCTCTTTTGTCCTAATTGTTTTTTGTAGACCTATTTAGGTCCACGTCAGGGTTGCTATTTTCAGGCACCACCTTTTTCCTCCCAAGGTTTTTATTATTTACCCACAGTAACCAAGGGTGATGATTATTTTCAATTCCAGGACTCATCACTCCTGCTCCTCCTTTTTTCACCATTACATTTGATTCTTTCTGTACCCTGCAGCATCTTATGAAATATAAAATATAATGAAACATTCAAACCATTGGCATTCCCCTTATGGATTTTCAGAGAAGCATCAGCATGCACTCCCTTTAGCTCTCATTTCATCAGTTACCCTGGTACTCGGACAACATTCTCAGAACAGCAAAGCAGATCCACCTGAAACCTATTTTCATCCTTGTCGCCAGCATCAACAGCATCATTCTACTTCCACTTTCACGGTGGATTATACAAAAGCCAGATTAGCTGCACTAACAACCATTCATTCTGAAGCCTGCCTCCCCTTCTGGAACTGTCCTGTTCTAGGTCAGCCTTAGAGGGAGAAAGCCAGGAGGTGGGCAGTAGCAGAGGGAGGAGACTTAGCTCCCAGGGATATGTAACATGTTTATGTGCTCTCTCTGAATTCCCTGCTATGACTCGTAGATTTTCCCAGGGATGAATAATTTCATAGTAAAATTAGTGTGCATGCACGTGATATTCAGCAAATTTAAAAACAACTAGTACAAAAATTAAAATGGAAAATTCCTCAGTTCGTGTCCTGGCAATAACCTCATGACCTGGTGCTTGGGGACATTTGTCCTCCTTCTGAGAGTGAAGGCTGGGTCCTTCTCAAACCATAAATGCCTAGGAAGTTATACGGGTCCTCTCTAGAGATAAGGTCATTTTGTAACCATTTTGTAACCGAAAGTGGGGTCCGGCTGCTCACCGCTCAAAAGCCAATAAAGAGGCAAGTTTGGTGGAAAGGAAAGTTTGCTTTATTTTGGATGTTGGCGACAGGTGGGGAGGGCAGACTCCTGTCCAAAGGCCAACTCCGCCCTGACGATCAGTGGGCAAGAGCTTTTCTAGACGGAGGGGGCCACATGCGGAAACAGCACAGTCAGCTCCTACAATCATCTTGAAATTGGTCAGCAGTGGTCTGACCAGGGTCATCTTGATTGTTTTAAGTATAATTAATCTTCAGTTCAATGGTTGGTTTGTCCCCATTTCTTTGAGGCCAGTTCTCAGAATTGTGGCAACTTATGTCATGGCTACAGTCTGGTCATCATGTAGTTGACTTCTTTCACCTGGTGAGGGTTTCAGTAAGACAGCTCACGGGATATAGCTCAGAATATTATCTATAGCCCTTGAGGAGGGACTAAAGGTCCTTGACTTTGCTTAATGACTAAACTATTATTATTTAGTCTTGTTGGATTATTTTCCTTTGTTTTTGCATTTTCTCACTTCTCTGATTAAATCTATTCTTTGGCTAAAGTTTTTCCACAGACAAAAGGCAGGCAGAGGACATGGGGTGAAAGACCATAGGACCATTTCAATTTCTCAGAGGCAGGATGGTGTAGAGAACAGAAGAAATATCAGGAGCCAGGGAACTCCCATGTTTGAGATTATTTCTGCCACTGCATTGTTGTTTCACCTTGAGGACCTTCAGTTCCCCTGTGTATAAAGGAAGAATGGACTTTTCTACTAAAACGCTGGGATCTCAGCTACTGTCCCATGGTCTCAGGCCTCTCCCTCAGCTTTCAGCCACAATGAAAATGTTTGCAGAGCCTAAGCTGGTATGCACCACTGCCCTTGTCTCACAGTTCCTCTTACTTTCTCAGAAAAGAAAGCCTTACTTTACTTGCTGCATTCCTGGCTGGTCTGTGGGTAGCAGGGATTTCCCAGTAGCCCCCAACTATGTTACAACATTTCATGTGGCCATCCAGGTGACCTTCCAGCAGTTCATCCTTCAGGGTGGCTTGAGGTTGCCATGAAGGACTCTGCAGATGGTGTGATTTTCCTTCAGGACTGGCCATTCGTGTCACCGAAGGCAGTACAGGGTCTTAACACTCACCCGTGTCCTTCGTAGCATTTGAACTCCCTCCCTCATTACCTGAAAGAGTTCACAATTTAACACCTCCAGCCAGTTTGTTCATCCTCATTTTTTTTCCTAGCCAGAGTTGACTGATAACACAGAGCATGTCTCCACAATTTTTCAACCAAGCATCTTAAGATTCAGAAACAGTCAGCAGCCTTTTTTTCTGACCAGGCTGCTGCCAAATCAGTGAGAAAGATTGAGGCCAGAGCTAGAGAGAGAGTGGGACAAGAGTGAGAAAGAGAACAGAGTAAGTCAGAGGGAGGAGAGGCGGGAGGAAGGGGAAAAGAGAGAGAGAGAGAGAGAGAGTGTGTGCTCTGCCCTACTTGAGTTTCAATGTTCATCCTTGCCACTGCTCATATGCAACAGTTCAAGCATTCTTTCAATAAATTCCTCTTCTACCTAAGAAGGAACTATTTGGATCTGTTTCTTGCAACTAAAAGAATCCTAAACAAAACATAATCCGGAAGAGATCCTAAAATCATCTTGTCTAAAAAGCCACTCAGTGCTTGGATTTCCTCTACCAAGTATTACAGTGAACACCATTTGTGACAGGGAACAAGCTACTTCCTAAGGCAACACTTTCAATCAACTCCAGCGATTATGATTAAATTATTAGACCAAACTGAAGCCTTTCCCATGGCACTTTCCTCTTATCAGCCCTCGAACCACCTCTTAGACAAAACAAATTTACTTTCCAAATGGGAGTCTTTTAAATATTCCAAGGCAGTTAAAATGACATCTCTCACTTAAGGTGTTAATGTTTGTTTTTTTCGCAAGCCCCAAATATCCAATTTCTTCCTCTCTTTCTCAGATGATGCCTTTTTAAAATCCCTTCACCTTCCTGACCACAGTTTTCTGACTACCTAATGGTATGGATCCCAGAACTGGACACAGTATTCCCAGTAGGGTCTGAGCAGCAAAAGAAAACAGACTTCTCTCTTTCCCTGAGTCCAGGACTATACTTCGGGCTAACTTTGCACTCACTTTTTGACACTCACAAACTTATTGAACTTACTGTCGACTAAAATTTCTAATTGTTTTTTATTCATGCTACACATATGTTCCTACCTTCTCAGCCTTGTGCTTATGAAGTTGGCTTTTAGATCCAAGTGTTAGATTATATGTACTGTTCCTACAAACTTTCATATCAAATTCAGTGAATCAAAAATTGAGGATGGGGCTTCCCTGGTGGCGCAGTGGTTGGGAGTCCGCCTGCCGCTGCAGGGGACACGGGTTCGTGCCCCGGTCCGGGAAGATGCCACATGCCGCGGAGCAGCTGGGCCTGTGAGCCATGGCTGCTGAGACTGCGTGTCCGGAGCCTGTGCTCCGCAACGGGAGAGGCCACAGCCGTAAGAGGCCCGTGTACCACAAAAAAAAAAAAAAAAAAAATTGAGGATGATGATGAAAAAGTTCTAGAGGTGGATGGTAGTTGATGGTTGCACAACAATGTGAATGTACTTAGTGCCACTGAGCTGCACACTTAAAAATGATCAAAAGAGTAATGTTAATTATACATATTTTACTGCAATAAAATTTTTTTTAATTTGAATATGGACTGGATATTATGAACTTAGGGAATTGCTATTAATTTTCTTAGGTATGATTGTTAGAGTGATAGAGAAGGATGTATTTTTAGAAGATAGGGACGTAGTTAGCAGTCAGATTTTATGAGGTCTGCAACTTGCTTTCAAATTGTTAAAAGAATAAATATTTAGAAAGATAGGTAAATAAAACCGATAAAATATTAACGATGGTTTAACCTAAGTACTCAGTGCCTGAGTATTCATTATAGTATTCTTTCAACATTTTTCATGTATGGAATTTTTCTTATCAAAAAGTTGGGGAAAATTGAGCCCAATATTTTAGCTTGTTAAGATCATTTTGAACTATGAGTCTGTCATTTTTGTTATACCTCTGGCATTTGTGTGACTACAAGCTAAATAAATATTACCCATATATCTTCATTCCAGTCATAAACAAAATTGCTGAGGAGGACGTAATTGAGGACTTAACACTGGGTTAGCCATGAGGCATCTTGCTCCAAGCCCACATTGGCTCATCCATCAATGCCTTTATATATGGTTGTTCAACAAGTTATGTACCCATTTAATTATCCTGGGTCCACATCGAATTTCTCCATCACTCTACCAGAGTATGGAAATGACACACACTGCTGGCTTCTTTTTTGAAGTTCATGTTAATTATGCCACTGCAAGCAGCGCATCATGATAGAATGACAAGCCTGAACTTTGGAGGCCAAGCACCTCCCTTTAAATCCTCGCTGGGCCACTCAGCAAGTATATAACCCTGGATAAGCTTAATAATCTTTCTTCATCTCTAAATTGGAACAAGATAAAGTGGTTGCAATGATTAATTAGATTTTTGTGTTGGTCTAATACTACATCCCAGGCAAGGTGCCAGGTGCTGGATATGAAGCACAGACTGTGGTCTGGGGAAGGTACAGAGTCATTGCAAGTTCACCCCCCGCCCGGGCCCTGGTGAGAAGATGCTCCTCAGAAGGAGCAAGTTCTTTACCAGCTCTTCTTTAGCAGAGAACAAGGCCTCTATACGGGTGACCAGGGATCTGTGATGAGGAAAAGAAGGGAGGACAGTAAGACCAGACCATGTCATGTGATGCCCCGAGGGGCAGGAGGGCATCCTGGCCCCAGGATATGGCCTGAGAGTCTGGGACGATTGGAAGTTACAACAGGAGGGCAGAGAGGTGGGAAGAGCCTCCAAAGAAGCCTGCACTCATTTCCTAATCAACTCTCAATCTGCCTGAAGCCGTCCTTTGCATAAACACAGTTTAAACGATGTTATCACTTATGCAAAATCTAAAAAATTATCACAAAGGAGAAATATAACAAAGCAGAAACAGATTCACGGATACAGAGAACAAACTGGTGATTGCCAGTGGGGAAGGGAAAGCGGAAGGGACAACATAGAGGTATGGGATTAGGAGATACAAACTACTATGTATAAAATAAATAAGCTACAAGGATATATTGTACAGCACAGGAAAATACAGCCATTATTTTGTAATAACTTTAAATGGAGCACAATCTATAAAAATATTGAATCACTATGTTGTACCCCTGAAGTTAATATGCTATTATAAATCAACTACACTTCAACAAAAAAGTCTTATGTGTCACTTCCTTATAAAATCCTCCAGAAAACTCCCTCCCCCTGCCACCCCACTGCCTTCAGGATAGGGCCCAGAGCACAGCTTAGAAATTTCTCTGGGATCTGATGCTCAATAACCCTTCAGTCTCACCACCTTCAGTCCGATTTTTCAGGTACTAGGAACTAACTTGCAATTGCCTGAACAGCTGTGTGCTTCTGCACCTTCCTGGGCCTGGGAAGCCTCCCCAACTCCCACCCCCCACGCCCCACCCTGTCCTCAGCTTCACAGCTACCTTCTACTGCCCTCCTTGGGAACTTCCCCTAACCCCCAGGCTTCTGTGACAAGTTTATCGATTCTATGCAAATTTACCATTCTATGCAATAATTTTCTGTGTAACCCAAATATTCGCCACCCAAGAGTTCCCAAGTCCTCATTCCCTCTGGAGTATCACTTTTTTCCTTTAATACCTACATAAGATGGCTCAGGGGGAAAGCCCCCCGCAGTCTCCTCTATTTGCTTGCATTTCCAAGGGGCTTATGTCCCCGCCACTGCTCACTCTGATTTCCTGTTCCCTTTCACTGTCCTACCTCTGTGAGCTACAGGTCTCTTTCTAGCATTTCACCCCCAGAACAGACATTTCCCTTTCTTCTGTGCGCCTCTAATTTACCAGGAATACAGGACTGTTGCACATAAAAGATTTTTTCAAAATAATGTCATAAATAATAGGAGATAATTTCCAGCCCACGGCAGGAAATAACTTTACATCCCAGTTCCTTGAAAATGGCTTCTCTCTCCCTAGAACCCAGTCCGCCTGCCATATCGGGCCCCTCTGCTTCCAAAATGCTTCCCACTCCTCCCCCTGCTTTATTCCAAGTCCTGGAGGCCAATATGAAAACCCCAAATTCCTGACATTTTATTATCCATATCAGTTTTGCTTTTCTGTCCAAATCTCTACCATCATACTACCCCCTTAGAGACCTTATGTTTTATAATTTAAAACAGCCCATTCTAGAATTTTCCTAAACATGGATTTTTTTTCCCTCAAAGAACCTCTGTTGGTTCAAACCTCCAGCAGCACTAGTTAATTTGTCATCTCCATCGTGAAACTGGAAGATCCCTGAGGGTTGGAACTCTTGTTTGGATCACCAGCACCCAGCACAGTGATGGATGGGTGACAGATTCTCAGTAAATGTTTGATAAACCAAGGAAGGAAGCAGAGAAATACATCTCTAATGGTGGAATTCAAATCATAGGAACTTTTCCTATACTTCTGAAATTGTATAGTGTCACTTCCTACTTAACACTCCTCCAGTGAGCCCTTTGGAATAGATGACCTTCCAGCATGCCCTTTCTGCTTTCTTCCCCCATGTGTCTATAGGGGTAGACCCTCCACTTGTCCACAGATATAACCCACATTCTCCAATATTTGTTTTATTAATAATAAAGTTGATAGTTTAGTCACATTCCAGCAAATATCAACTTCATCAGGAATAATGATCCTTCGGTCACATTCTCCAATATCAATTTAACAGTAATAAAGTCGATATTTTGGTCTTAAAAAATAATTGTTGCTCTTCAGCAAATGGCATCCCACTACACTAAGAATAAAATTCCCATTCTGTGCCATGCCATGGCCTACATGATCAGACCAGGTCTTTCTCTCCAACTGCATCTCCTTCCACTCCTCCCTCCCCATACTCTCTTCCTACCTCAGAGACCTCTTTAAACTCATTTCTGCTTTAGGCCTTTGCATTTGTTCCTGCATCAGCCACCCTCCACCCCCCACTGCCAGCTGACTTCTTTCTTGTCTTTAGGGTCTCAGCTCTAATGTCACCACCCCAGAGGAGTCTTTCATTATTACCCAAGCCTCACACCACCTCATGACTTTTTATCACATCATCCTATTTTATTTTCTGTATCACACATATGACTTAAAATTATCTTGTGTGTTCAATAACTTATTTCTTCTTATTTTCTACTCCTTGTCCACTACCAATGGAATGTCAACTCCATGGGAGCAGAAGCTTTATCTTTCTCTATTTTCCCAACACCTAGAATATGACCTGGCACACAGTAGGTACTTAATAAAAAACTGTAGAATAGATTGAAGAATAAATGAATTAAAGAATACTACCAGTGTTGGCCTAATCTACTCATAGTTTACAGTATTAGGAATTCCAGGAATAACCTGAAGAACTATGTCTGCTTCAGAAACAACTTATTTACATAATTCAAGTAGTAACAACTAGTGCTCTGTGCTATACTTATAAAGTCTTCCCATGTCTACCCAGCTACACTTTCTCATAATGCACAATAATCTTAAATTTTCCCATCAATACACACTAATTGATATCATCTTGGAAAATATGGCCACTTTTTTATAATTCTTCACAGTCTACATTTGAATGAAAGAGGACACAGACAGTGACATATAAAGGCTCCAAGAAGCACACAATACCAGACAGTTGATTCATTTCCCACATCATCTGCTCCACTCTTCTTTCAGACTCCTCTTTAGGACTTAATTAGAAATTAGTCTTTGCCTGGGTAAAAGCTTGGATTGTTTTTTACATGGCCTGTTTTAAAGACATGCTCTCCAGATTCCTTGTCCAGTGTCAGAGTCCAAAATAGACTGTCCCCATGGGGAGTTCCCATTCACTCCATAGAACCAGTGCTCAATCTAGGTCACAGTATAAAATGTTCCCAATTCCCACTTTCTTTTCCTGGTGACCTCTGGTTATATTTTCAGGCTCTATTTGCTTCCCAAGCTTCATCCATATTACTGTTACTCTTCTCTGTCTAAGCTGTTTCCCCTCCATCTCTTTATCCTTCCCTCTGCCCCCCAATTCCTAGAGCCCTGGTTGAGATCTGATTCCCTCAAGTTTCCAGGAAGAAAGTTTATAGTCATTACCATCACCAAGGTAGCTTCTCTGATTAGTTACACTTCTCCCAAGGGTTTAGAACAGGCAAGTAAACCTTGAAGATACTATGCTGAATGAAATAAGCTAGTCACAAAAAAAGAGAACTACTGTATGGTTTTGCTTATATGAGGGACCAATAGTAGTCAAACTCATGGAAACAAAGTGTGTGCCCAGGGCTAGAAGGCAAGGGAGAAAGGAGCAGTTGTTGTTTAATGGTTATATAGTTTCCCCATTCCCCGAGATGAAAAAGTTCTGGAGATCTGCTTCACAAACAGTGTGAATATACATAACTGTACTGAAAGGTACACTTAAAATTTTTATGTTATATACATTTTATCACAATTAGAACAAAACAAGCAGTAAATTGCTGTAATTCCAAGCAGTATTCCCAAGAACGGACACTTTCCTATCATTTTCGTCTTCCTTTCAATCTCTAGGAAGTAAGTCTCTCTCACAATCTACCAGGGTACCCTCTGACTTCAGTAGTCCCCTTCCCTGCACTGTGCCCATCATTTTAACCATGGAGTACACTATTTCACTTTGGAGTCGTCTATTACACTTTGGATTTGGATGAATCTATTTAATCACTGCTCCTTTATCCTTCATTCCCCTTAAATTCCTTTATCCCTCTGTGGAGCTTAACTCTGCTTCTATGAGCACATGTGCAAACAGCCTTCTTCCTATTTGCATTTCACTTCCACCCACAGCCAAACCTTCTCCCAAGCTGCACTCTAAACTCAGAACAGCCTCCCTATCTAAACTCATCTACTTTTCTCCCTCCCCTTACTTAAATAGCTCATAAAAGCCTGTTTTTCATAAAGTCTTTCTAGAACAATTAATATTATATATTTTATAGTTTATTTCCCAATAGCTTCCAAAAAAGAATTTATGGCATATATGATCACTGGGAAAACATTATTCTTCTTATATATGACACAAATTGTATCTCACCCACTGCACTCATCTCTCTGACTAAAGTAATTTAAAAATTTCACTTGATTCTATTCTTAATATTTATTACTAGTACTACTATAATCCCATATTAAACATTTTGGAAGACACTGGAAATAATAAATACCACTTATTATAAATATTTACCATGTGTGAAGTACTTATACCATGTACTATGAAGTATCTCATTTTCATAATTACCCTTCAAATTTGGGAGAAAGAATTAAACTACTTCACCATATATCTCCCAACTTAAAAAAAAAGAAAGAAAACTGTATTAATATTTAAAATACAAGTTGACAGTAGTCTCTGGATTAGACTTCTGGAGGACATAGGTTCCCCTGTTTTGCTATCATTGTGTTTAATATCTAGCACAGTTGTGGGCACATAATGAACACTCATTTTATATACTCATTCTATATCTGATGGATGAATGAATAAATGATTGAAGAAGGTTTTTTGAGGTTACATAAAGGGTAGATCCTAAAATTGGGGTTTAATTCAGCCCTCTCATGCATGAAAGCTAATGTTTTTATTTCTTTTTCTTCTTTTCAGAAGTGAAAGAAGTCCTAGCTCTTTCCATTATCACATTCATTACTGCATTTTCACATTGTGATTACTATCTTTAATTTTGCAGTTAATGAGTTAAGTTTAATAATGACTCAAACAGAGGGACCAGACAGGTGAGCTTCCAAAAGGTGGTAGTAGAGTGTCAGTCACATGACCCAGCTGGAAGGCTTTCAACTACTGGTTAGTTAGCTTATCATAGAGACAAGTAGACTTTATCTCCTTTTAGCTCCAAAAATCATGTTATTAAAAAATTAACTTAACTCATATTAACTATTATAGCAGAAAACATTTTAGATACACTTTTGAAAGGAAAAAAATCTAAGGTCAAATGTAAGAGCTTCATCACTAGTTCTACCTCTTCAGACAGTCAAAATCACTTCTCAGCAATTTGTTCTCCAATGTAAAGCTTGTTCCATCAAAGTTTCCCTGAGCAGCTTGTTTTTTAGAAGATTTGGTCTCCTCTTTTTCTCAGCCTATTCACTTTTCCAACTCTGCATACTAATGAAAGAGATACCCTCTGTTTACCTTTTCATCTTCCTTTCTCCCAGAGTTTGATCTTTTTATTTATTTGCTTGGTTGTTTCTATGCATCACAAAATCAAAAAGTGGAAGAAATATCTGCAGGGTAGCATGATGTTGCTTAGATAGCTTTTAACCAATCAAAGAAAGTATTTACACTTTATTCATGTTAGTTTTCTCCAACCCACTTGTCAAGATTCTATTTCCCCAACTCACAATGAGCACAGCTCATTGAAAGCATGCATGGGCAAATGCCAAGACAGAGTTCCATATTGAAAGGGGTTTTGGAGGTTCACATCAAGGGAGTAAGCTTATTTATTGAGCAAAGTTCAAGATACATCAGAGAAATGAAACAGGAAAAATCAGTATCTACAAAGACCCAGAGAAAAGAAAGATCATATCACTTTCAAGAAGCTGGAAGTAGTTCAGAATGTCAAGATGAACATATGATTTCCATCAGCACCTACTTGTCCACGAGCACCTGTTAGTGAAATTTCCATGCCTCGGGTCTCTTGCTGCCACAGCAATGTTTTCTATCATAAACATTTGACCTCCATTGACCAGGGCTGGCACTATCTCAATAACAGCCAGTCTTCCTGCTTGCTAGTGACATATGATCCATGGCTTGGCACTGGAAAATAAAGTGGACTAATAAGTTTCCTTTCTCTTACATTTGAACTAAGAACCACTATGGAAATGAGCAAGATATGAGTGAGAATTAAAATATATGATGAGACAGATACACAGTAAAATCATGAAGGAATGGATGTTTTTAGTGACGAAAAAAGTCAGTTAAGGTGAGAAAAATGTAACAGATATGGAGAAAGCAGCAAAGCATGCTCTTCTAAGAGCTTTTTTAAAGTACAATTTTGTTTCTTGGAATCTGTCCCACAGTTTTACCCTCATAAGCATTAAGAACAAAGCAATGTGGTTAACCTGTCCATGGTCCACTGCATTACCTTTGTTTTTCCTACTACTATTACAGCCATATTCTCAAAGTGCCTCTTCTCATTCCATTGTGCAAATGAGCCCATTTTACAGATTATAAAATTGAGGAACTAAGAAGTTAAGTGACTGGCCCAAGTGAGGCTTTGGTGACCCTTCAACTAGACCTTACATTGTTTTATTCCTTTAGCATAATGTACCTCAATGTACCATGAATGAATCATAGGACTATACATTAAAATCAGTCAGATCTTTCATTTACACTGGCCAGAGATATTTTGCAGCCACTCCCTGCTTCTCATCCTGATTGTCAGTTCCACACCATAAATTATTTACATCCCTAAAAGTATAAAACAACATTGTTAATATTTAGCTTAATGACTTTCTAGTGTGTGCCATTATTCTGGTGCTGCCATTCCATCAAACTTAGTGTAAATGACATTATTAAATTGTACTAGCAGCATAAAATCACATTCTTTAAATTGTGCACTTCAGAATATTTTATTTTAATAAAGTCTTTGCAATAGAATTCTTCCATCACTCACTCTTCTTCACAAAACAAAATTTGCTTTAGGCCTTTAAATGAGGGCCAATTGAAAAATTAATCATAAAATTGCTATAGCAGTGACAAAGTTGCTTTGGAATGCTTTTAAGTATTTAATAGACTATTCTTTGTTATAAGCATCAAGTCCTAAAAGTGTGGTCAAAAGAGGAAGAAGCTAAGTAAATATCAATACATACCCTGGTAAATTTCAGAATGGCAAAGGGTTGGTTAAAATAATTTGAAAAATTTTGCTAATTGCTCTATTTGTCTCCTATTGTTGTCATGGAAAAATACATACATAGTTACAAGACACAGACGTACATATACGCATACACACACACACAAGTTCACAGGATTTTTTGTACTTACACATTTGTCCACATTCTCATTATGTTCAATACAAATGAAATATTCTGAGTAGTCTCATCGCTGTTGCTCTCAGAAGTCTATAAAAAGTGAAGTAAAACATGCAACTGGTAAACAATAAACTTTTCCAATCTAGCATATCCCACAAAACCCAGATTTTTAAAATAAGAAAGTGAGATTCCAAATCATGTTCTATTCAGATAACCTAATCAGAGACAAGTCTTTGTGAGTAGGTGGGATTTAGGTTACAGCCTTTGTGTTTTCCAGCTGCATCCTTGCTGAACTTGAAGGTAACAAATAGGTGTCAAAGACATCCAGGCCCCTCCACTGCCGGCATTATGAGTTCTTTGTGATCGTGCAGGAGATGCATTAGCATGACGTTGTAGCTACAGGACTGCAGGGGAACCACAACCCACCCTTTGATTATTGCATTACAGCTGTGGCTGACACTCCAAGGCAGGGAGCCAATGGATAACAAAATACGTTATACAATTTCCCAAACTGCATTAAGAATCCCAAAGGAAGAAAGTTCTGATTGAAGAACGAACCACAGCTGTCCCTTTCAGTTGTCCCTCTGGACTTTCAAGGAAGCAGCTGGTAAACTGGCCTGTCCTCACACTTTCAGTTCTCAGGAACCTGGGCAATAGAGCAATTCAAGTTATTGCTGTTCAGGGAAACCCTGGCTACTGCAGCCCAGATGACCGAGCCAGATATGGTCTTCCTGGTATGGCTTGAGAACCTCAGTATTATTTTAACCCACAATTGCAGATAACCATTTACATATCACTTACTTGGGGGTCGGTAATGATTTTTACTTGGAGAATTAATTTCATTTTCCTTAACACTGAAGCCTCTTGGCTATGGGGGTGAGAGTCAGGAAAGGAGGCTGGAGGATAACTTGTTCTAAAGGTCTGGAGCAAGTTTATAAATTAAAGACACTATTAACCATGCACCTGTCTCTGTCAATTTCTCTTTCTCTCTCAGTCTCCTTCTCTCCCTCTCTCATCAATTCTCTCAGAATCTAAGGCTTCTAAGAATTTTTAATTTTTTAAGAATTTATTACAGATGAAATACACCAAATTGTCCCCCAGAAAGACTGTGCCAAGTGACATTCTCACCAGCAGAACCTGAGCTAGCCCACCTGGCAGCAATCTCGCCAGCTTTGTAACCAGGCTTTCCCCATCTTTGCCAATGTCATAAAGGAATATATTCCTCTCTTTTGTTTTATGAGAACCCATTTTGTCATTAGTTTAAATGATCATATTTGTAAATCTAACATTTTAAAGTGTTTATTAATGTGCTTCATAGTAGTAAATCAACCTTGTATTCTTAGGATAAACTCTAAAGATAATGATGAATGACTCTGTGAATATCTTGCCAGCGTCAGTTTGATCTCTGTTATTTAAGATTTCAACATGTATGATAATCATGGACTTTGGTCTCTGACATCTCTCTGGTAGCTGAGAACTTGAGCATACACCAGTGCTCGGAACACTAGGGGGCCAAACATTGCAAATAGTTATTAGGTGTACAGTGTGGTAAAGAGGAAATAAGGGAGGGCATTTCTTATTTTCAAGTAAATTACAGAAGCTTATAATGCATTTTAGTATATAATACTGTGCTAAAGTACTCTGTTAAGATTGGTTTTATCCATGGTTTATTAAATTTATTTGGCTAAATACATAGAAAATTTTCTGTATAGAATAACTATTAACTTCTGACAGGACATTCGCGTGTTTAACATTTTGAAGACGGCATAGTTTTCTTTTGTTCTATATTTGGTGTTAAGTTTTATGCTAGTTTAACAAAATTAGACCATCTTTTCCTGTTCTCAGAAATTGTTTAAATGTAAAGCACGTAATTTTTCCTTGAAAGTTTGAAAGAATAGTCCTGTGAAATCAATTAGTCTCAGTTATTTTTGTTGATGATTATTATATTGATTTTTTGATTTCTTTTATGGTTATTTATATATTTTCGTTTTCTATTCTATTCTTTTGGAAATTCTTTTTTCAAAAGAGTATCTGTGTCACTAAGATTTTTAAATTAATAGGAAAATTGTATATACACACTTAGTTTAAAAAACTTTGTCACTTCTTGGTATATTCACTTTTATTTACAATATTTTATTAGCATTCTGTCTCCCTTTTTTCAATAAACTTTCCAAAGTGTAAATTTTTCATTTTTTTCCATTTTATTGAGATGTAATTGACATATATCACTGTATATGTTTATGTGTACAAAATAATGGTTGACTTACTGTATTGTGAAATGATTACCACAATAAGTTTCGATAGCATCTATCATCTCATTTATGTTTTTGATTGAAGTATAGCTGAGTTACAATATTATATTAGTTTCAGGTGTACAACATAATGATTCAATATTTTTATAAATTATACTCCATTTAAAGTGATTATAAAATAATGGCTATATTTCTCTGTGCTGTACTACATATCCTTGTTGCTAATTTATTTTATACATAGTAGTTTGTATCTCTTAATCCCTTGCCCCTATCTTGCCCCTCCCTCTCCCCTCTCCCCACTGATAACCACTAATATGTTCTCTATATCTGTGAGTCTATTTCTTTCTTTTTATATTCACCAGTTTGTTTTATTTTTTAGGTTCCACATATAAGTAATATCATACAGTATTTGTCTTTATCTGTCTTACTTATTTCACTAAGCATAATACATTCTAGGTGCATCTATGTTATAGCAAATGGCGGAATTTCATTCTTTTTTATGGCTGAATAATATCTCATGTGTATACACCACATCTTCTTTATGCAGTCATCTGTCAATTGTCATTTAGGTTGCTTCCATGTCTTGGCCATTGTAAATAGTGCTGCTGTGAACAGTGGGGTGCATGTATCTTTTTGAATTAAAGTTTTCCTCTTTTCCAGATACATGCCCAGGAGTGGGATTGCTGGATCATATGGTAACTCTATTTTTAGTTTTGTAAGGAAACACCATACTGTTTTCCATAGTGGCTGCACCAATTTACATTCCCACCAACAGTGTACAAGGGTTCCTTTTTCTCTGCATGCTCACCAACATTTATTATTTGTGTGTTTTTTGATGATAGCCATTCTGAGAGGTGTGAGGTGGTATCTCAGTGTGGTTTTGATTTACATTTTTCTGATGTTGAGCATCTTTTCATGTGCCTGTTGGTCATCTATATGCCTTCTTTGGAAAAATATCTATTCAGGTCTTCTCCCCTTTTTTTAATCAGGTTGTGTGTATTTTTGATATTGAGTTATTTGAGCTGTTTATATATTTTGGATATTAGCTCCTTATTGGTCATTTCATTTGCCAGCATTTTCCTTTATTCAGTAAGTTGTCTTTTCACTTTGTCAGTGATTTCTTTTGCTGTGCAAAAGCTTTTAAGTTTAATTAAGTCCCATTGTTTATTTTTACTTTTATTTCTTTTGCCTTAGGAGACAGATCCAAAAAAAATATTTCTAAGATTTATGTCAAAGAGTCTGCCTATGTTTTCTTCTACTTTTAGTGTTTTAGGTCTTACATTCCAGTCTCTAATCTATTTTGAGTTCATTTTTTTATATGGTGTGAGAAAATGTTCTAATCCTCTTTTACATATAGCTGTCCAGTTTTCCCAGCACTACTTATTGAAGAGATGGTCTTTTCTCCACTGTATATTCTTGCCTCCTTTGTCATAGATTAATTGACCATAATTTCATGAGTTTACTTCTGGGCACTCTATTCTGTTCTATTGATCTATGTGTCCGTATCTGTGTCAGTACCATGCTGTTTTGATTACTGTAGCTTTGTAGTATAGTCTGAAGTCAGGGAGCTGATACCTCCATATTTTTTCTCGATTGCTTTGGCAATTTGGAGTCTTTTGGGGTTCCATATAAATCTTAGGATTATTTATTCTACTTCTGTGAAAAGTGTCATGCATATTTTCATAAGGATTGCATTAAATTTGTAGTTGGGTAGTATGGATATTTTAACAATATTAATTCTTCCAATGTAAGAACATGGGATATCTTTCCATTTGTATGTATCATTTTCAAATTCCTTCATCAATGGTTTATACTTTTCAGAGTATAGCTCTTTCACCTCCTTGGTAAAGTTTATTCCTAGGTATTTTATACTTTTTGATGCAATTAAATTGGATTATTTTCTTACATTCTCTTTCTGATCTTTCATTAATAATGTATAGAAAAGCAACAGATTTCTGTATATTAATCTTTTATCCTGCAACATTGCTGAATTCATTTATTACCTCTGATAGTTTTTTTGTCATCTACAAATAGTGAGAGTTTTATGTCTTCCCTTCCAATTTGGATGCCTTTATTTCTTTTTCTTGTCCTATAGCTGTGCTATGTAGAAATGGTAAGAGTGGGCATCCTTGTCTTATTCCTGAATTTAGACGAAAGGCTCTTAGCTTTTCACTGATAAGTGTGATGTAAGCTGTGTTTGTCATAAATGGCCTTTATTATGTTGAGATATGTTCCCTCTATACCCACTTTGCTGAGAGTTTTTTCATGAATAGATGTTGAATTTTGTTAATTGCTTTTTCTACATTTATTGAGATGATCATGTGATTTTTATCCTTCCTTTTGTTAATGTGATGTACCACATTGATTGATTTGTGAATGTTGAACCATCCTTGCATCCCTGGAATAAATCACACTTGATCATGGTGTATTATCCTTTTTATATATTGTTGAATTTGGTCTGGTAATATTTTTTGAGGATTTTTGGATCTATATTCATCATTGACCTGTAATGTTCATTTTTTGTAGTTTCTTTGTCTGGTTCAAGTATCCGGGTAATGGTGGCCTTGAAGAATAAATGAGGGTTTCCAATCCTCTTATTTAAACTTTTGGGAATAGTTTGAGGATAAGTATTAACTCTTTTTTATATGTTTGGGAGAATTTCCCTGTGAAGGTGTCTAGTGTTGGACTTTTGTTTGCTGGGAGTTTTTCATTATAAACTCAATTTCACTACTAGTGATTGGTCTATTCAGATTGTCTACTTCTTCCTGATTCAGTCTTGGAAGGTTAGATATTTCTAGAAATTTGTCCATTTACTCTAGGTTGTCCAATTTTTTGGCATATAACCGTTTGTAGTATTCTCTTCTGAGTTTTGTATTTCTGTGATATTGCTTGTTATTTCTCCTCCTTCATTTCTTATTTTGTTTATTTGAGTCATCTCTATTTCTTGTTGATGGGCTTGGCTAAATGTTTATCGATTTTGTTTATCTTTTCAAAGAAAACAGCTGATGGTTTCATTGATCTTTTCTATTGCTTTTTTGGTCTCTATTTTATTTATTTCCTCTCTCATCTTTATTATTTCCTTCCTTCTGTTGCCTTTGAGCTATGTTTATTCTTTTTCTAATTACTTCAGAAGGTAGTTTAGGTTGTTTACTTGAGATTTTTCTTGTTTCTTGAGGTAGGCTTGTATCACTATAAACTTTCCTCTTAGAACTACTTTTGCTGCATCCCATAGATTTTGGAAGTTGTGTTTCCATTTTCATTAGTCTCAAGGTATTTTCTGATTTCCTCTTTGATTTCTTCATTGACCCATTGGTTTTTGTAAGATGTTATTTACTCTCCATGTGTTTATGTTTTTCCCATTTTTTTTTCTGTAATTGATTTCTAGTTTCATACCATTGTGGTCAGAAAAAATGCTTAATATAATTTTTATCTTCTTAAATTTATTGAGATTTGTTTTATGGTCTAGCATGTGATCTGTCCTGGAGAACATTCCACGTGTACTTGAAAAGAATGTACATTATGCTGTTTTTGGATGGAATGTCCTGTAGCTATCTAAGTCCAACTAGTCTATTGTGTCATTTAAGACTATTGTTGCTTTCTTGATTTTCTGTCTGAATGGCCATCATCAAAAAATCTAGAAACAATAAATGCTGGAGAGGGTGTGGAGAAAAGGGAACCCTCTTACACTGTTGGTGGGAATGTAAATTGTCTGGATGATCTCTTTATTGAATAAGTGGGGTGCAAAAGTTCCTAATATTATTGTATAATTGTTAAATTCTTCTTTTATGTCTGTTAATATTTGCTTTATATAATTAGATGCTCCTCTATTGGGTGCATATATGTTAGTGAATGTAATATCTTCTTCTTGTATTGATCCCTTTATGATAATATAATGCCCTTCTTTGTCTATTGTTATAAACTTTGTTTTAAAGTGTATTTTGTCTGATATAAGTATTGTTACATCCACTTTCTTCTTTTTGCATGATGAATCATTTTCCACCCCCTCTGTTTCAGTCTGTGTGTGTCTTTAGCTCTGAAGTGAGTCTCTTGTAAGCAGCATATAAATGGGTCTTTTTAAAATTTCCAGTCAGCCACCCTATGTCTTTTGATTTAGGGCGCTAAATAAATTTTGGAGCATTTATTCCAATTATTCATAGGTATGTCATTTTGCCATTTTAATACTTATTTTCCAATTGTTTTTGTAGTTCTACTCTGTTCTTTTCTTCTTCTTTTTGTGTCTTCCCTTGTGGTTTGATAATGTTCTTTGGTGGTATGCTTGTGTTCCTTTCTCTCTTGTTTTTGTGTATCTATTGTAGGTTTTGATTTGTGGTTACCAAATCAATTTGATTTTTGGTTGAACTATAACTATACTTGCTTTAAACAAATAGTCCTTTAAGTTCAAAGACATTGTAAAAGATCTACAGTGTTTACTCCCCTCCCTCACATACTGTATTTTTGATGTCATATTTTACTTTTTCATGTTTATCCCTTTACTGATTATTGTAGTTATAGTTGATTTTACAATTTTTTTATCTTTTGATCCTTGTACTAACTTATTTAAATGGTTGATCCTCAGCCTTTACTATATATTTGCCTTTAGTTGTGAGATTTTTCCTTTCCTATAAATTCTTACTTTTTGTTATAGTCTTTCCTTTTCCACATAGAGAAGATCCTTTAACACTTCTTTCAGCATAGGTTTAGTATTGGTGAACACTTTTAGTGTTTGTTGGTCTAAGTTCTTTATCTTTCCTTCAATTCTAAATGACAATCTTGCTGGGTATAGTATCCCAGGTTGCAGGTTCTTCCTATTCAGCACTTGTATGTATCATGCCACTGCCTTCTGTCATGCAAAATTTCTGCAGAAAAATTAGCTGATATCCTTATGAGCAACCCTTGTATATGACTCTTTGTTTTTCTCTTGCTGCCTTTAGAATTCTCCCTTTAACTTTTTCCAGTTTAAAGATAATATATGTCTTGATGTGGGTCTAGTTAAGTACATCTTGTTAGGGAACCTCTTTGCTTCCAGTGCTTGGATATATGTTTCCTTCTTCAAGTTTGGGAAGTTTTCAGCCATAATTTCATCAAATATGTTTTTTAACCCCTTCTCTCTCTCTCTTCTCCTTCTGGGACTCCTAAAATGTGGGTATCAGTATGTTTAATATTTTCCCACTGGTTCCTTAAACTGTTCTCACTTTTTGGTTTGTCTTTCCTTTTGCTGTTATGATTAGGTGATTCCATTATTCTATCTTCCACATCACTTATGCAATTGTCTAGTATTACCCAGTCTGCTATTAATTCCTTCTGGTGTATTTTTCATTACAATTATTGTATTTTTTTAGTTCTGACTGGTTCTTTTTTATATTTTTTAGTTCCTTATTAACATTCTCACTGTGTTCATATATTCTTTTCCTTAGTTTAGTTAGCATTCTTATTATTAATGCTTTGAATTCTTTGTCTGGTAAATTGTTTAGTTGTTTTTCCAGCGGGTTTCTCTTGCTCTTCCAATTGAAACAAATTCCTCTGTCTTATCACTTTACTTAACTTTCTCTTTCTCTAATTAAGTGAAATGTTTACCTATTGCAGTCTTGAAGGAGTGGACTTATGTGGGAACATCTCAATACAGTCTGTATGTGCCCAGTGGTTTTGGTGGAAGAACTGGATTTGATGTGAAGACTAGTCACATTTTTCCTCACAGTGTGCTGGCAGCTATTACCTTGGTAGGAGGTGGTGCTGGAGATGAAGGGCCTAGGGCCATAGCCAGGTGTAAGCTGGGGCTTCTCCTCTGCTAGGTGGCTGTCACCACCCTATCAGGGACAATGGTGGGCCTCAAGTTGCTAGAGCAGAAGCCCTGTGGGTCGGGTCTGAGCTTCCTCTGTTCCCTTTAACAGAGGAACAGAGTTCTCTCTCCCTTCTCAACACTGACACCCTCGTCCCAGAGGGGAGCAGTGCTGGAGCAAGAGGGGCTGGCATGGGCACTCAGCATGTGTCAGGATGTGGGCTGTGGCAGTCCAGCCACGGTCAGAGATCCAGAATGGGTCTGATGTGTTGCCTGTGTAAGCATCAATAATGGCTGCCCCTACCCTGCTCAGAATACCACTTTGGGGCTGAATCCCCTCTGTGTCTCACAGCTGAGCTCCCAAGCAGAGATGGAGCATTCCCTCAGCTCAGGTTGGAGAATTCCCTGGAGCAGTTGTGGGAAAATAATCAGTCACATGTGCAGTTTTCAGTCCACTTTGGGGGCAAGCAAGTTTGCACATGCATATCATGAACAGAGTCTAGGCTTCCCACAGCCCTTTTGTTGGTCCCACCGCCCCTTTAACCAGCCAAGGAAGTTCATTTTCCCTGTGTTAAACCCCAGCGCTAGGATGCCCAATATGTGGTTCAAACCACTCACTACCCCAGGAGGATCTCTGCCCATGTAATCTCCCTTTTCCTCTGAGTTCCCTCCCAGGAGAACAGGTCCTGAACTGATCACTTCTCTTCCCTTCCTACCCAATTCCATGTGGATATTTCTTACAACCTTGGTTGTATAGTAGTCTTTTTGCCAGTCTCCAGTTCATTTCTCAGTGAGAGTTGTCCCACATGTTAATGTATTTTTGATGTGTTCATGGGGGGAGACGAGTTCTGCATCTTCCTACTTTGTCATCTTGATACGCTCCCCATCATCTCATTTAGATACAATAAAAACAGAAAGCAAAAAAAGAAAAAAAATTCTCCTTCTGAGGAGATCTCTCCTAATAACTTTCCTGTATATCTTACAACAGGGTTAGCTATAGTCATCATGTTGTACATTACATCCCAAGTACTTACATATCTTATAGCCAGAACTTTGTACCTTTTGACCATGTTCCTCCAATTTCTTCTCTCCCCCACTTCCCTCCTCTGGTAACCATAAATCTGATCCTATTGTCTTTGACTTGTAGGTTTTTTGTTTGTTTCTTTTTGCTGATACTACATATAAGTACTATATGTAAATGAGATCATATAGTATTTGTCTTTCCCTGTGTGATTTATTTCACTTAGCATAATGCCTTCAAGGTCCATCTATGTTGTCACAAATGGCATGATTTTCTCATTGTTATGGCTTAATCATATTCCATTGTGTTTATATACCACAACTTCTTTATCTATTCATTCATCAGTGGACAATTAGGATATTTCCATGTCTTGGCTATTGTAAATAATGCTATTGTGAACATAGGGGTGAAGATATCTTTTTGAGTTAGTGTTTTCATTTCCTTTGAAAGCACTTTTAAAATATTTCTTTTTCTATAATTTTATCATTTAATTTTCACTACTTAACTTAAGCTTACCTATTGTTATTTTTTCTTTTCTGAATGCTACAAAGTTCCTTCACATTCCCTCTTTATTGGTTAATTAATAAAAAAGCTAAGGGTCTGGATTTGCTTTTGAGTAAGACTTTGTGAATCTGTTTTTGTCATATAATGTTTTCTTATTTGTTATTTTCTAAGTTTTTATTAATGTAGTATTGGTTTCTTTTATGATTCAAGAATTATTTAGAAGAATGTCCTGTAAATTTTATTCTATTTCTTCATTTAATTTACATAGTTACTTTCTAATTTTATCGTATTTATTCAAAGAATGCAAACTGCATTCCACTCTGAGATCTAGCATGATATTTCTAAATGTTCAACAAATGCTTAAAAATAACTTGTATTTTCTGTGTACAAGATATAAAGTTTTATATAGTCAAAATAATACCTTCTCCTTAAAATGTGTATATCTATATTACTGTGATATTTATCTTCTAAAGAAATAAAGAGGTATAATATCAATACTTTCTTCAAATAAAAATGCAATGACTTTAATGTATACTTATATTTCCAGACTTCTAAAATATATTTGAAAGCTGTGTTATTTGGTATATAAAACTTAGAGCTATCATAATTTCATTGGGTGAAGGAGAATTTGTCAATATGAAAATACCCTTTTGTCCTTTTTAATGTATTGCCTTGAATTTTACTTCATTTGAAATTTAATATTGCCACTCATAGTTTGTGTTTGATTGTCTTCACATTCTAGATCAGTGTTTCTCAAATGTGGTCTAGGGACACCTGCCAGTCCTTGAGACCCTTTCAGAAAGCTCATGAGTTCAATATTTTCAGAATAATTCTAAGTTGTTATTTTTTTCTTCACTCCCAGGAGATGTTATTTTCTTTCTTCACTCTCAGGAATGTACAGTGAAACTTTCCAGTCTATGTGATGTATGGCTCTGATACATACATACATCACAATCTGATTGCTAATAGTATGTGTGCTTGTGTATTTTGTGTTTTAAAAATTTCTCAGTTTTTATAAAACATCTAGAGGAAAATATAGGAGAAAGTCCAGTGACCTTGAGTTAGGCAAAGTTTTCTTAGACAGGATACAAAAGATTGAACCATAAAGTAAAAAGTTGATAAATGGGACTTCATCAAAATTTAAAACTTCAGCTCTTTGAAAAAGATTGTTAAACAAAAGAAAAAGAAAAGACAAGCCACAGAATAGAAGAAAATATTTTGAAAAACATATCTAACTAAGGACTAGTATCTAGAAGATATTGAGAACTCTTAAGATTCAATAATAAGAAAACAAACAATTCAATGGGTAAAAGATTTGAACAAACATGTTACCAAAGAGACACAGGGAGCAAATAAGCACTGAAAACATGCTCAACATCATTAGTCACTAAGAAAATGCAAATTAAAACCACAATAGGATAATACTACAATCTATTAGAATAGCTAAAGTAAAATTTTTTTAACTGACAAAATCAAGTCTCAGCAACAATACTGGATAAGTGGAACTCTTATATGTCATCAGTGGAAATGCAAAAGCATTCAACCACTTTGGAATTGTTTTTTATAAAGTTGTTTCTTACACTTATTGTCTGACATAACACTCCTACTTTCTGGGTCCCAGAGAAATGGAGACATATGTCCACACAAAAACCTATACAAAAATGTTCATAGCATCTTTATTTCTAATAACCCAAATCTGGAAAACCCCAAATATCCACTGACTGGTGAATCAATAAATAAATCATGGTGCAGCTATACAATGGAGTACTACTCAGCAATAAAAAGGACCTAACTGCTGATACATATAACAACATAGATGAATCACAAAAGCATTATGCTAAGTGAAAGAAACCGGACTCCATAGGCTATATAATGTATAACTCCATTTATATGGTATTTGCCAAAAGTAAATAGGGCCAGAAAATAGGGCTGGGAGAGGAGGGAGGGATTTGACCTCAAAAGGTGGTGGAAACATTCTGTATCTTAATTGTAGTGGTAGATATACAACACTATAGATTTGTCAAAATTCATAGACTTGCACTGTATATAGATAAATTAACCTTACTAAAAAAATAGTTCAGTTTTAATTTGTAATGCAATCTATATAGATAAGTATAATCCACACACACACACACAAACTCTTTGAATTCTCAATAATGTTTTAGAGCGTAAAGAGATCTTGAGATCAAAAAGCATGAGGAACATTATTATAGGTCATGATGAGTAATATAATTTTTATTTCTTTTTTTATTTAGTTTATTGTATTTTGTTAAAGCAGCATACTATTGGATTTTTAAAATCTAATCTGAATATCTTCAGCTTTTATTAAGATTATAATATGTAATTACTGTTAAAAGTATTTTTTGCCTTACTCTAGTCTTATTTTACCTTTTTAAAAACTTCACATTTTGCTACATGCAATTTAAATTTTCTCCAGTCAGTTAGAAACTATACTTTGTGCCTACTTGAATTAACCTTTAAGTTTTCCAAGCATAAATATAGCTTTTTCTAAATATCAGAGTGGAAAATAAAATAATGCATTTTACCTTTCCCATATATCTTGTGAGATCAGAAATTAATCAATTTATCCATCCTATCTTACTCTAATCTGTGGTCTTGAGACACAGGCTATAATAATAATTTAAATTATTTTATATATGTTTTCTATTAAAAATCATGCATTCTGTTTTAAAATATATTAAGAATAATCAAAACTATATAAACAAATATTTATTAAGCCTGCTATTTCACTCTTATTTATTCATTCCATTCATTCTTTCTTTTTAATTCCTCCCATTATCAAATGTTGCATGATTTTTTTGTGTGTAGGGAGGTGGATTGCTGTGCCAAGTATCTTTCATTTATTCATCATTCCCTTCTCCATGCTATTCTCTGTCCTGAGGGGTTGGCCTGAATAACTTACACCATTGGTATCCCTGCTCTGTGTTCCCTGTTGGATTTAGCTTATGGGGCCAACAGTTTGTAGGAGAAAGGAGAGTGAGATTAGTGTATTTTTTGCCCTCATGAGGTTGCCTCAAGCAAGTATATGTGTATATATATATATATATATATATATATATATATATATATATATATATGGGTTGCCTCAAGCAAGTATATATATATATATATATATATATTTTTTTTTTTTGGTAGTATGCAGGCCTCTCACTGTTGTGGCCTCTCCCTTTGCGGAGCACAGGCTCCAGACGCGCAGGCTCAGCGGCCATGGCTCACAGGCCCAGCCACTCCGTGGCATGTGGGATCTTCCCGGACCGGGGCACAAACCCGTGTCCCCTGCATCGGCAGGCGGACTCTCAACCACTGCGCCACCAGGGAAGCCCAACAAGTATATTTTTTAACAGAAAGTCACTGATCATCTCAAGGTGGCCTGCTCTATGTAACATACTCACAGTTTGGATTCTATAACCTCTCTCTCCACCCTCTTTTCCCCTTGGGCCTATGGGTAGTGACAACTGGCTGCAGCAAGTTCTGAGCTCTTACCTAATTCCTTTCAGTTCTCTTACATCTCACCCACTCCTTTGTAATTAGTCTCTCTGTAAATAAATTCTCATGTTAGCCTAATTTGAGTCTCCATCTATTTTGTGTAGGGACACAGATGTCACTGATTATTCATAAATTTGGCTAAGATATAGCTGGCATAGGGTCTCTTTTCATAATTTTTTTGGAACATGATGAGCTTTTTCAATCCACATTCACCAGTTTTTTTGTTGTTGTTGTTTGTTTTTTTTAGTCCAGAAATTACTGCTCAATTTGCTTTTGCTTATTGCATTGCTCCCATTGTTTGGCATTTTCTTTAAGTTCACGTGGAATTTCTATGTTGGATCTTTGTTCTCTGTTTTCATTATCTGCTATCTTCTCTCCCATTACTGTCATTTCTTTATCCTATGCCTCTGCCTGCTTGGAGCACTTACACACCCACCCTTGACATTACCCATTTGGTTTTCTGCAACATTAATTCTTCCCTTTACCAGCAGACTTTCATTCTGTCATTACATGATTAGTTATTGGTTGTTTTCAAAAAAATTAATCCCACCCCCCAATGTTTATTTTTATAGCACTGCTCTTCTGGATGCCTTTTTCTTCTGTTTCATAAGAATTTTAACTTCTTTTAAACTGGGTGTTTACCCAGTAAAGTAAAAGTATTAAGACAGGGTGTTTTCATTAAATTTGTATTAAATTTTTTTCTTTTCCTTGCACAAATTCACTTTTTGTGGTCTATTATTTTAATTATAAGTCATTGAGATGTTATTTCACTTCCATATACTGTAATACTTAACATTTTTTTTTATTTCCCTAAGAAGTCATTCATTATCCAAAATTTCTCAGCTCCATTTCCTATTTATTTTTGGGTGAGTAGACTCCCAGGCTCATATACCTATCTGAAGAACAAGATTATGTGTACAACTTTTAGCTCCATTCTTCTATCTTCCTAGCCATTAGGTAGTGTGGATGTGCTGATCTTCCACTCCTTAATTCTGTATCGCTTAGAGTAATTGGAATCTATGGAATAATCTAATTTGCAGTTTGTCTTCCTATCAGGGCTCTTCCTGATCTCCCTCTATTTACAGCTCTTTGCCTCTGTGACATAATGAGCCACTCCCATTTTCATTTTATACCTGCCTATTATGTGTTCTCTTTTCATTTTGCTTTTTAGTTCTAAAATGTGTATGAAAAGAGCTACTACTGATGGTGAGAAAAAGTGGGGAATGGTGCTTCAGCAAACGTCTAAGAAAATATCTGTGTAGATGACACACAGCTGCCCATTTTAATGTCTTGGACAAAGCTTAGGGACTTGGAGCCATTGGCTTAATAAATAATAAATTAATAAAACTGAAATAATTCCACTTTCCTGAAGATCCTATATGAGTTCTACTAGAAAAAGCAAACTGTGTGTAGACTATTGTTTCAATGTTTCTTTTCTAAGAAAAAAGTAATCTAGGGATTGGGAACCATCAAAATGAGGATAAGATTCCATATATATAAAAAATGGTCATGAAGAACCTAGGGGCAAGATGGGAATAAAGACACAGACCTACTAGAGAACGGACTTGAGGATATGGGGAGGGGGAAGGGTAAGCTGTGACAAAGTGAAAGAGTGGCATGGACATATATACACTACCAAATGTAAAATAGATAGCTAGTGGGAAGCAGCTGCATAGCACAGGGAGATCAGCTCAGTGCTTTGTGACCACCTAGAGGGGTGGGATAGGGAGGGTGGGAGGGAGGGAGACGCAAGAGGGAAGAGATTTGGGGATATATGTATATGTATAACTGATTCACTTTGTTATAAAGCAGAAACTAACACACCATTGTTAAGCAATTATACTCCAATAAAGACGTTAAAAAAAAATAAGGATAAGATACAGGCAAGGAAATAAGATGACTTAGGTATATGGAGGTCACTGGGAGACCAGCACAACTGCCAATCCCCTGGAATTTCTTTCAAAGATCTGAACCCAGTCAAGCGCGATGAAATCCTCCACCATAGGATGCCAATCTTTTCTATATTTGCTTCCACTGTCTTCCAAAAAGCTTGGATCTCTAGTTTCTGAAGACTGCTTCCATATCCCTACCTCCAAACTTTTCCTCACATACTATGAGCTCCATTCTTAAATGTTCCCTTTCCTCTGCTCTGCCTTTCCAGATCAAACTATTCTTTGGAGTTCTAATTGAATTATATTTCCTCCATGAAAAGACTCAATGGCTGCTATTAAAAGAAGTGGGCAGAAGGCACTCTAAATGCTCTACCTTGTTTGAATCACAGCAAATATGTTTTCTCTATTTTCTATATTGGGTCCCCAATCTCAAATATTTTTCTGTAGCTTAAAAAAAAGTTGGAAATCTACTATTAATTTTGGTCAGATTCTTTCCATATATTTGTTTAACTCTTCTCAGCTACAAGGTTGACTTCTAACTAAAAAGTAAATTCTTAGGAGGCAGGTATCATTCATAACTTACATCTTTAAGCAATGTCCAGAGTACTCAGAACCATGTTTTATATATTTTGAGTACTAAATATACTTTAATAAAGATATACTTGAGAGTTGGTCTCTGTTATGGATAGAACAGTGTCTCCATAACATTCATATGTTTAAGTTCTAACTCTCAGTACCTCAGAATGTAACCTTATTTGGAAAAGGGTTGTCGCAGAGGTACTCATGTCTTTATAAAAAGGGGAAATTTAGGCACAGATATGCACACAGGGAGAAAGAATGAAATGTGAAAATGAAGGTAGGGATCAGGGGTGATGAAGCAGAAGCCAAGAAACCCCGAAGATGTCCAGCAAACCACCAGAAGCTAGGAGAGGGGCCTGAGACAGATTCTCCCCATTGCACCCAGAAGGAATCAGTCTTGCCGACACCTTGATCTCAGACTTCGAGCCTGAAGAATTGTGAAACAGTAAATTTCTGCTGTTTAAGCCACTCAGTTGTGATACGTTGTTATGACAACCCTAACAAACAAGTACAGTCCTTAATGACAGAAACAGATGAGGGACAAAACTAATGTGATTCTCCACCTTCCTGCACAGACTTGCAGCTTCCACTCAGCAGAATCCAGGTTTTGCTGTGAAGGAATGTGGTCCCTGGCAGGCCAGCACGTTAGAGCTGAGTCAGTGTTCGTTGTGATTTTAGAAAAGCCAGAGTAATGAGAGGGCTCTAGGACTCAGCCTTGTGTCATTCATGTAACACAGTTCAAACAGCAGGAAGCAGAGGTCTGACCTCTGTTGGGATCACCATGGAAACCATAGCCATGGCCAATGCAGAGGGCTTGGGGCTCTCTGGTCTCCTTTTCCAAGACACAAACACAGCAGGATTAAATCCACATTGGCTGCAGGAAACACTGAGCAAGGTTTGGTGGTGGTAAACCTGGAATGGGCTGGCTGCACCATCCACACCAATATAATCATGCCTCGGAAATGGGCTGTTCCCTTAGTTTTCTCCTTAGAATATTTCCAGGGCATCAAAGTATAGATTGAGAAGAGGATAGTGACTGCTGTGGGCCCTGAAGAAAAGCAATAAACAACCCCACAGAGGAAATGTGTGAAGGTTTATTTGTCATGAAATCATAAGACTGGAATAAAGCCTCAGAGAGCCCAAGACCCATTCCTCTATCACTAAGCCTTTGCTTAAAGATACGAAGCTACTTTATAAAGAAAGGTGAGAAGGCAATTTTTCTATCTGTCTTCTCTGCTATCTGCTACTTGGAATTGCAAGGGAGAGAGGAAAGACATAAACAGTGAGGAAATACATCGATAATACTAAAACCCCACGTTCATATTTACTCTACATGTTATAAAATGAATTTTGGACCAGTTATTTTATTTTATTCTCTCAGCAGCCCTATGAGACCAAAATTATTCTCTTTCTTTTACACTGTAGGAGATATTTATTCATTTTTTTTTCCTAAAAGTAAAACTGAGAACTGGATCAAGTTCATACACCTAGTCATTACCTGCTGAAATCTCATATTCAGAATTTCTAGTGCCGAATCTTCTATTATTTCCACAGATACGCTGGAGAGAAGCAAAAGCAGAGGGGGAGGGTGTGTAAGAAAGAGCAGGAAAGATGGACATATGGGAAGGGACTTCTTCTTCAGGGAAGTAGGATTAAAGACCCCAAAGGATGAGGAGGGGTTTTTCTCGCCTTGTCTGAGTCTGACCTGGCCTTGTCTGAACATAAGGCCACCATGCTGCACAGCTGAGTTTCAACTCTTTTTATGAATTTAGTGTCATTTTTGTCCAAGCTTCACTCCAGGCTTTATAATCACTACCCTGCAAGCATTTCCTCCCAGGCTTCACCCTGCAGCCTCTTGGCATCTCTGGGTCTTTTCGCTGAACCTTCCACATACTGTCTGTATTTCCCCTCAGTTGTAGAAGCCAGTGCTGGATGAAGTCTTACAATTTAGTTTTTACCTTCTATCTACCACTCTCTACTTCACAATGAAGGCATCCATTAAAAGACTAAAACATGATTTCATGCACTGCACATCAGCTTTTTTTTTTAATATATCATTATTGGAGTATAATTGCTTCAAAATACTGTGTTAGTTTCTGTTGTACACCAAAGTGAATCAGCCATATGTATACACAGGTCTCCATATCCTCTCCTTCTTGATCCTCCCTCCCACCCTCCCTATCCCACTGCTCTAGGTCATCGCAAAACACTGAGCTGATCTCCCTGTGCTATGCTGCTGCTTCCCACTAGCTATCTATTTTACATTTGGTAGTGTATATATGTTGATGCTACTCTCACTTCGCCCCAGCTTCCCCCTCCCAACCCATGTCCTCAAGTCCATTCTCTATGTCTACATCTTTATTCTTGCACTGCAACTGGGTTCATCAGTACCAGGTTATTTTTCATTTGTTTTGTTTTTTTTTTAGATTCCATATACATGTGTTAGCATACGGTATTTGTTTTTCTTTTTCTGACTTACTTCACTCTGTATGACAGTCTCTAGATCAATCCACATCTCTACAAATGACCCAATTTCATTCCTTTTCATGGCTGAGTAATATTCCATTGTATATATGTGTCACATCTTCTTTACCCATTCATCTGTCGATGGACACTTAGGTTGCTTCCATGTACTGGATATTGTAAATAGACCTGCAATGAATATTGTGATACATGACTCTTTTAGAATTATGGTTTTCTCAGGGTATATGCCCAGTAGTGGGATTTCTGGGTCATATGGTAGTTTTATTTTTAGTTTCTTAAGGAACCTCCATACTGTTTTCCATAGTGGTTGTATCAATTTACATTCCCACCAACAGTGAAGGAGGGTTCCCTTTTCACCACACCCTTCCCAGCATTTATTGTTTCTAGATTTTTTGATAATGGCCATTCAGACCAGCGTGAGGTGATACCTCGTTGTAGTTTTGATTTGCATCTCTCTAATAATTAGTGATGTTGAGCATCTTTTCATGTGCCTCTTGGCCATCTGTATGTTTTCCTTGGTGAAATGTCTATTTAGGTGTTCTGCCCATTTTTTAAATGGACTTTTTGTTCTTTTGATATTGAGTTCCATGAGCTGTTTGTATATTTTGGAGATTAATCCTTTGTCTGTTGTTTCATTTGCAAACAGTTTCTCCCATTCTGAGGGTTGTCTTTTTGTCTTGTTTATGGTTTCCTTTGCTGTGCAAAAGCTTTTAAGCTTAATTAAGTCCAATTTGTTTATTTTTGTTTTTATTTCTGTTACTCTAGGAGGTGGGCCAAAAAAGGATCTTGCTGTGGTTTAAGTCAGAGTGTTTTTCCTTTAAGAGTTTTATAGTGTCTGGTCTTACATTTAGGTGTTTAATCCATTTGGGGTTTATTTTTGTGTATGGTGTTAGTTAGTGTTCTAATTTCATTCTTTTACATGAGGCTGGCCAGTTTTCCCAGCACCACTTATTGAAGAGCTGTCTTTTCTCCATTGTATGTTCTTGCCTCCTTTGTTGTAAATTAGGTGACCATATGTGTGTGGGTTTATCTCTAGGCATTCTATCCTGTACCACTGATCTATATTTCTGTTTTTGTGCCAGTACCACACTGTCTTGACTACTGTAACTATGTGGTATAGTTTGAAGTTGGGGAGCCTGATTCCTCCAGCTCCATTTTTCTTTCTCAAGATTGCTTTGGCTATTCAGGATCTTTTGTGTTTCCATACGAATTGTAAATTTTTTTGTTCTAATTCTGTGAAGAATGCCACTGGTAGTTTGATAGGGATTGCACTGAATCTGTAGGTTGCTTTGGGTAGTATAGTCATTTTCATAATATTGATTCTTCCAATCCAAGAACATGGTATATTTCTCCATCTGCTTCTGTCATCTATGATTTCTTTCATCAGTGTTTTATAGTTTTCTGAGTATAGGTCTTTTGCCTCTTTAGGCAGTTTTATTCCTAGGTATTTTAATTCTTTTTGTTGCAATGGTAAAGGGGAGTGTTTCCTTAATTTCTCTTTCTGATTTTTCATTGTTGGTGTATAGGAATGCCAGATATTTCTGTGCATTAATTTTGTGTCCTGCAACCTTAACAAATTCATTGATTAGTTCTAGCAGTTTTCTGGTGTCAACTTTAGGATTTTCTATGTATACTATCATGTCATTGGCAAACAGTGACAGTTTAACTTCTTCTTTTCCAATTTGTATTCCTTTTATTTCTTTTTCTTCTCTGATTTCCATGGCTAGGACTTCCAAAACTATGTTGAATAAGAGTGGCGAGAGTGGACATCCTTGTCTTGTTACTGATCTTAGTGGAAATGCTTTCAGTTTTTCACAATTGAGTATAATGCTTGCTGTGTGTTTGTCATATATGGCCTTTATTATGTTGAGGTTGGTTCCCTCTATGCCCATTTTCTGGAGAGTTTTAATCATAAATAGGTGTTGAATTTTGTCAAAAGGTTTTACTGCATCTATTGAGATGATCATAAGGTTTTTATTCCTTAATTTGTTAAGGTGGTGTATCACATTGTTTGATTGGCATATATTGAAGAATCCTTGCATGCCTGGGGTAAATCTCAGTTGATCATGGTGTATGATCCTTTCAGTATGTTCCTGGATTCTGTTTTCTAGTGTTTTGTTCAGGATTTTTGCATCTATATTCATCAGTGATATTGGTCTCTAATTTCCTTCTTTTTTGTTGTTTTTTGCTGTACGTGGGCCTCTCACTGTTGTGGCCTCTCCCTGTGCTTTTGCGGAGCATAGGCTCCGGACACGCAGGCCCAGTGGCCATGGCTCAAGGGCCCAGCCACTCCGCAGCATGTGGGATCTTCCCAGACTGGGGCATGAACCCATGTCCCCTGCATCGGCAGGCAGACTCTCAACCACTGTGCCACCAGGGAAGCCCTATAATTTCCTTTTTTTGTGATATCTTTTTCTGGTTTTGGTATCAGGGTGATGGTGGCTTCACAGAATCAATTTGGGAGTGTTTCTCCCTCTGCAATTTTTTGGAAGAGTTTGAGAAGGATCTGTGTTAGCTCTTCTCTAAATCTTTGATAGAATTCGTCTGTAAAGCCATCTGTTCCTGGACTTTTGTTTGTTGGAAGATTTTTAATTATGGTTTTGAGTTCATTATTTGTGATAGGTCTGTTTATATTTTCTAATTCTTTCTGGTTCAGTCTTAGAAAATTGTACCTTTCCAAGAGTTTGTCCTTTTTTTCGTGTTTGTCCATTTTATTGGCATATAGTTTTTTGTAGTAGTCTCTTATAATCTGTATTTCTGCAGTGTCAGTTGTGATTTTTCCTTTTTCATTTCTAATTTTATTGATTTGCGTCCTCTCCCTTTTTTTTCTTGATGAGTCTGGCTAAGGGTTTATCAATTTTGTTTATCTTCTCAAAGAAGCAGCTTTTAGGTTTATTGATCTTTGCTATTGTTTTCTTCATTTCTATTTCATTTATTTCTGCTCTGATCTTTATGATTTCTTTCCTTCTACTGACTTTGGATTTTTTTTGTTCTTTTTCTAGTTGTTTTAAGTGTAGGGTTAGATTGTTTATTTGAGATTTTTCTTGCTTCTTGAGGTGAGATTATATTGCTATAGACTTCCCTCTTAGAGCTGTTTTGCTGCATCCCATAGGTTTTGGGTTGTCATGTTTCTGTTGTCATTTGTTTCTATGTATTTTTTTCTTTCTTCTTTGATTTCTTCAGTGATCTCTTGGTTATTTAGTAGCACACTATTTAGCCTCCATGTATTTGTGTTTTTTACAGTTGTTTCTTTTTTTTCCTGTAATTGATTTCCAATCTCATAGTGTTGTGGTCAGAAAAGATGCTTGATACGATTTCAGTTTTCTTAAATTTTCTGAGGCTTGATTTGTGACCCAAGATGTGATCTATCCTGGAGAATGTTCCATGTGCACTTGAGAAGAAAATGTATTCTGCCACTTTTGAGTGGAATGTTCTATGAATATTAATTAGATCTATCTGGTCTATTTTTTCATTTACAGCTTGTGTTTCCTTATTTATTTTCATTTTGGATGACCTGTCCATTGGTGAAAGTGGGGTGTTAAAGTTCCCTACTATTATTGTGTTACTGTCGATTTTCCCTTTGATGGCTGTTAGCATTTGCCTTATGTATTGAGATGCTCCTATGTTGGGTGCATAAATATATATAATTGTTATATTATCTTCTTGGATTGATCCTTTGATCATTATGTAGTGTCCCTCCTTATCTCTTGTAAGTCTTTGTTTTAAAGTCTATTTTATCTGATATGAGAATTGGTACCCCAGCTTTCTTTTGATTTTCATTTGCATGGAATATCTTTTTCCATCCCTTCACTTTCAGTTTGTATGTGTCCCTAGGTCTGAAGTGGGTCTCTTGTAGACAGCATATATATGGGTTTTGTGTTTGTATCCATTCAGCCAGTCTGTGTCTTTTGATTGGGGCATTTAATCCATTTACATTCAAGGTTATTATCAATATGTATGTTCCTATTACCATTTTCTTAATTGTTTTGGGTTTATTTTTGTGGGTCTTTTTCTTCTCTTGTGTTTCCTGCTTAGAGAAGTTTCTTTTGCATTTGTTGTAAAGCTGGTTTGGTGGTGCTGAATTCTCTTAGCTTTGGCTTGTCTGAAAAGCTTTTGACTTCTCCGTCGAATCTGAATGAGATCTTCGTTGGGTAGAGTAATCTTGGTTGTAAGTTTTTCTCTTTCATCACTTTAAGTATATCCTGCCACTCCCTTCTGGCTTGCAGAGTTTCTGCTGAAAAATCAGCTAATGACCTTATGGGCATTCCTTTGTATGTTAATTTTTTTTCCCCATGATGCTTTTAGTATATTTTCTTTCAATTTAATTTTTGTTAGTTTGATTATAATGTGTCTTGGTGTGTTTTTCCTAGGGTTTATTCTGTATGGGACTCTCTGTGCTTCCTGGACTTGGGTGAATATTTCCTTTCCCATATTAGGCAGTTTTCAACTATAATCTCTTCAAATATTTTCTCAGTACTTTTCTTTTTGTCTTTTTCTTCTGGGACCCCTATTATCTGAATGTTGGCACATTTAGTGTTGTCCCAGAGGTCTCTGAGATTGTGTTCAGACAATCTTTCTTTTGTCTTTATTCTGCTCCCCAGAAGTTATTTCCACCGTTTTGTCTTCCAGCTCATTTATTTGTTCTTCTGCCTTAATTATTCTGTTATTGTTTCCTTGTAGTATATTTTTCATTTCAGTTACTGTGTTGTTCATCTCTGTTTGTTCTTTAGTTCTTCTAGATCTTTGTTAAACATTTCTTGTATTTTACAATCTGTGCCTCCATTCTATTTCCAAGATTCTGGATCATCTTTTCTATCATTACTCTGAATTCTTTTTCAGGTAGATTGCCTATTTCCTCTTCATTTATTTGGTCGTGTAGGTTTTACCTTGCTCCTTCATCTGTGACATATTTTTTTGCTGTCTTTTTTTTTTTTTTTTTTTTTTTTGGATGAGTGGGATTGTGTTCCTGTCTTACTGGTCATTTTGCCTGAGGCTTCCAACACTGGAATTTGTAGGTTGTTGGTAGAGCTGGGTCTTGGTGCTGAAATGAGAAACTCTGTGAGACCTCATTCCAATGAATATTCCCTGGTCTGAGGTTCTCTGTTAGTCCAGTGGTTTGGACTCGGAGTTCCTACTGCAGGAGCTTTGGCCTGACCCTCTGGCTCATGAACCAAGATTCCACAAGCTGCATGGGGTGGCAAAAAGAAAAAAGAAGAAAAAAAGAGCAAAGTAAAATATAAAATTAGACTAGAAAACTAACAGATATGTTAGAAAGAATATAAAAATAAAAATATAGATGAATCAACAAGAGAAGGTACAGCAGTATCACAACAGTAAAAAAAAGGAGGAGAGAAAAGAAAAAAAAATGGGGGGAAAAGGCCTTTGCTGTGGAGGGCAGGGCCTAAGCATGGGTGAGTTTTGGGTGGTGGTTGGGGCCTCTGCTTAGGACCCACAGGGCTGAAAAAGGCCCTGGGGGCGGTGGGGGCTGGGGCTTCGGCTCAATGGAACAGAAGAAGCCCAGGAGTGCCCCCTACCCCTGGTCTCAGAGGGCAGGGTACCTCACCTGGGAGCCCAGCAGGTTTCCTGTGCTCGAGTGGGTGGGCCAAATGCCCTCCTCTCCTCTCCTGCTCCTCTGTTCCCTGATGGCCCCTCCTGCCTGCCTCTCCTGCTCTCCTCAGCCTCCCTCTTATGCTCCCAGGACCCACGTGACCTGGAGGGGGCTTTGGAGGTGAGGCACCAGCCTGCGAGCTCAGCAGACTCCCTGGCCCGAGTGGGCAATGTATTTGCCCTCCGCTCCTCTCCCACTCCTCCCAGAGGGCCCCTCCCACCTGACTCTCCTGATCTCCCCGGCCTCAGGGCTGCCAGTCCTGTCTGACCTCCACTTCTCCTCCCCCCTCAGTTCCCCCACATCTTACCTGTTCACCTGGGGGTTTCTCCCATCTCCTTGGATATCAGGGTCTCCCACCAGTGGCTGGCAGCTGCCCTAGTTGTAGGGAGATGTTAACTAAGTGTCTTCCCACACCACCATCTTGTCTCTGCCCTGCAGGTCAATTTTTAAACTACATTTCAAGTAATGAGACTTATGCCTTAGAGCCAGTGTTTTATTTAGCTGGTGAATGTTTAGGCTGTTTCTCTATTTACTAATACCAGCTGATAATTAGCAATGAAAGAGGAAAATAAATTATGTTGATTCTAAACAACACTATTCTTTTCCAAGTTGCCACTCATCTTGGGGTATCATTTTCCATTTCAGGCAACAATTCATCTAGTAAAAGGTAAGCAAAACTTTCCATCAAATGATGATGGGAAAGGGAAAACATGGCTATCTACTTCTAGTGACTATCATCTATCACCACTTGGAAACAAGAGGGAGCATTAGTTGATAATTTAGTATGTATCACTCACCATGTGCTAAGGACTTTGTGTTCATGGTAGCCTTTAATCCCTGCAATCTTAGAAAGTAGATATTGTAACTTCCATTGCAGGAAAGAGGAACATCAATACAGGCCCATTTAACTCTAAAGCTTTTGGCTACTGTGTTATACCACCAGAATACTTGCAATATTCTTTACTGTGTAGATAAGCACATGTGTGTGTGTGTGTGTGTGTGTGTGAGAGAGAGAGAGAGAGAGAGAGAGAGAGAGAGAGAGGGAGGGAGGATGTTGTAAAGAAAGGGGAAGAGTATGTTTTACATGTTTCTAAAATAAATAATGTTAACTGTATTTATTGACAATACAAATGACAGTAGAAAAAAGTGGGAATGGAAAGATATTCCTTGGAGATGGAGTTTTGATGGCAAAACTGAAATCGATATTTCAGAGTCTGATCACCTTCCCAGATTAGTGTCTCCATCATCCTATTTTTGCTGTCTGTCTGAACTAGGACAGCAGTGGCCACATCTATGTCTCAGTAAACCAGAGCATAGTAGAGTCAGGCTGGATATGTTAATTAACTTCAGTTGCTAAATGGTGGATCAGATCAGTCACTAAACAATTCAATTAATAGATGACAGTAAGTAACAGACTGAATATGCCATGGCTAATTTCATCCACACCTGTTGATTCTTTAGTAATTGATCTGATCCACCACACAGCTAACCCATGTGGTTCTTAAAATGCCTAGAATACTGTGTGTGGTGTTCCAGCTATTTCACTAGTACATTTATAGCCTTCAAATGCCACATCCTCAAAAAGAATCAGACTTAGGTTGAAGACACATACAACAGGCCTATCTGATTTTTTAATAGATATATTTTCTAATAATGGACTCTCTGAGCTAAATATATACTTTATCTTTTACATGTAAATATAAAAATATGTAACAATTAAAAAATTGCCTTTAAAAGTGATTAGTTTGTGCACTAGAGTTCTTTAAATTGTCATACTGATAACTAACAAGTAGTACTGGTTATTATTAACTAATAGTTTAGAAGGTTTTACCTGTTATTTTAGACAAAACATTTTAGTTTTACTGTTTTATTTTTCCTTAAGACATAAAAAATCTCCACTGCCAAAATTTTATCTGTTACAGCTTCTGTACAAATAAAGAAATTATTAATAAATAATCAGAAAGTGACTGGTTGTGTGACTAAGACCCCTAGTCTACATTCAGGGAATCTACATTATAATCCCAGCTACGTCAGAAATTCACTGAGCTAAGAGAATCCAGAGTCAGGCCATTAAGTTCAAAGCCTCAAAGGAGAGGGTCTGAAGACCAGAGGATCTCATCACAAATCTCCTGATTCCTAGCCGTGTATCACCTCAACCTCTACAGTCTAAGTATTTTTGAAGAAAAACATTAGAAAGTACAGTTCACAACTAATTAGATTACGGAAATATCTCATGTCTTGATTTTACTGAATCAATCTTCAAAGTACAGTATGATAAGATTATATAGTTAGTGTTAGCCTTTAAATTTTGAAATATGATTGCAAACCTATTTTGTAAAGATTTCTTGAGTGAGACCAATTATAACACATCATTGAATTTTTTTTCTAGGCCATGGTAAAATGTATGGATTTTTATTCTAAAAACAATAAGAAACAATAGATGGATTTTCTAAATTTAAATGTATATATACTTATTTTATTTTATTTTTTTCAAATCATTGAATTTTGACCCATATACCTTCATTACATATTCCACTGACTTTTTTTGGGGGGGGCCCTGATATTACTTTTTAGCATTAATAACAAGATGGATTGAGTCAGTGTAGTGGTGGTGGGTGGAGGGTATAATTTGTGAATCCATAGCTTTATATGCTTCTATCAATTATTCATTCAGTCACCTAATTATTCAACACATATTGATTGCCTGCTTATAGACTCCAGGATACAGAAATGAAAAAACATGGCTGGTTCCAGACCCTATGATCCAGGACAAGATGAACATGTCAGCCTAGGATTACAGTGCAGTACAGGATGTGCTGTGAGCCACGTAAGAACAAGGGACAGCAAGGACACAGGATGATGCAGATGCAATCTGCTTGGCAAAGGACAGGCTACCAGGAGGAGATGGCATATAGGATTAAATATTTATAATTATAATAATAGATAATATTTTATTGATGCTTACAATAGATAATATTTTACCCCTTTAATATTTACAATAATTTATTTACATGTATATTGTTGATAATATTTATAATAGACAATATTACAATAGATAATATTTTATTGATGCCAGGTGCTATTCTAAGCCCTTTGCATCGATTAGCTTACTTAATCCTCACAACAACTCCTTGAGATAGGTACTATTATTATCTCCATTTTCCCATGAAGCAACCAAGATTCAAGGTCACAGAATTAGAAAGTGGCAGAAGTGGAATTTGAACTCAGACTCTAGATTGTGACAAAAAAAAGGGAGTGAGAGTGAACAAAATGATAGGGTAAGATCACAGAAGTCAGCAACGGCAAATCATAACAGCTTTGTGTGATGTATGAACAACTGTGAATTTGCCCTAAAGGCTATAATTATGCAAGGCTCTTCAGTGTGTCAAAGACCAGTACACATGTTCTCACTTCCATCCCTTTGCTCACATAGCTACCAGAAATGTCCTTCCTTTATCCCTGCTCTCCCTTAATTCTTTCCTATCCTTTAAAACCTCTCTCCTCTGTGAAACTTCCAGCCCATAAAACCACCATCCAACTCTTCCAGCACAAATTGCCCATATCACATTATTCAGTAATTCTGGCTGATACTGTGCAATAATTTTCCACATGTATTTATCCAATCACCCCATAGATGTCACACACACTCTTAAAGGCTTAGAAACCATGACCTATTCCCTTTCTGTACTCCCACAGCATCTAGTCCAGCTAGTGAGCATCTAGAAGTTACTTATAGAATAAAACTTGTAGGGACAGTGGAATCTGTTGTTATTACTGTTCCTCAAAACAGAAATTTCCCCACCTGTCCATCTGGTCTTTCTGGCTGCTTGTTGTATAATCAAGAGATTTAAATCTCAACAATAGATAATTATAACTTGCTTGGCAAATGCCCAAACTTCTGCCCAGATTAATGGGGGAAGAAAGATAAAATAATAAGAATACAGCACAACACATATATTAGCTCTAACTGATTTTCTAATATCTTACTTCATAACTAGTACTATTTTCAAGACAGTCAATCTATTTTAAGATTAGAAGGTCTCTTCAGTGTTTATGATGTTCTCCTACACCTCCCAATTCACCAGTCTTCAGCCTTACTGTTCAGACAGGATTTAATTTTTAAATTAGCCTTGACACATGAGAGACTATTTTTAAAGATCTACCAAGTAGGAAATTCCATATCCTTCAATAGTAATTCATCCCACTCAGCCAGTTCTTCCCTAGGTTTAATCTAAATCCCACACATTGCAGTTGGGGCTCATTTCCTCTTGTTTTGACCCCTGCTGTGTAAAAGAATAGTTGATTTTGTTCAATTATGACTAAACCATTCTTTTCTCTTTTTTTTAAAGTACTATTAAATAACCCAGGCCTCTCTTGTTTAGTTGAATCATCATAGCTATTTTAACCTATACTCATAGATCTTATTCCCTAATTATTTTTATCTTCACTACTAAATACTTTCTAAGTCCTCTACATTCTTAGTGCAGGATCTAGAGCTTAAAAATGGGACCCAGGGACTGTCTGGCTAGGGGCAGGCATAACTGGAAGATGACCTCATGGTTCCTGATTTCTGCTCTTCTATTACTGACTCTCATTGTGATGTCTCCACTCCTTGCAGGGATACTTTCTAGCTTCATTGCCTGATAATCACCCCTAAAATATCCATCAACCAGACTAAAGATTAGTAATTATTGCTCTGCCACAGCTACTTGACATTATTAATTGAAATTCTTTGTGAACGTCTTATCATTTGTTCACATTAGTAAGAAATCTACATAAATAGTGCTGAGACTAGGCTCTAAATCTACCCTATCATTAGCAGCAAGTTTAATGAGTATGTTTCTTTTTTCTTTTTCTAGATTACTGACCATTTTGACCCAACCAACATCTCTTTCCCAAGTCGGTGTGTATTCTCATAAGCATGCTCTGAGTTTCGTCCCCAATCCAGTGAGCCTCCATAGGATGGTTGTAATCTCATTCCTTAATAGAATGATGAAGCTTTCTTATTGAATATAATTTTAAACAGGTTAAAGTCAAAATAGACTGCATCAAAGAATGGATAAGTGACCTGGAAGATAAAATAGTGGAAATAACTACTGCAGAGCAAAATAAAGAAAAAAGAATGAAAAGAAATGAGGACAGTCTCAGAAACCTCTGGGACAACATTAAATGCACCAACATTCAAATTATAGAGGTCCCAGAAGAAGAAGAGAAAAAGAAAGGTACTGAGAAAATATTTGAAGAGATTATAGCTGAAAATTTCCCTAATATGGGAAAGGAAATAGTTAATCAAGTCCAGGAAGCACAAAGAGTCCCATACAGATAAACCCAAGGAGAAACACGCCAAGACACATATTAATCAAACTATCAAAGGTTAAATACAAAGAAAAAATATTAAAAGCAGCAAGGGAAAAACAACAAATAACACACAAGGGAATCCCCATAAGGTTAACAGCTGATCTTTCAGCAGAAACTCTGCAAGCCAGAAGGGAGTGGCAGGACATATTTAAAGTGATGAAAAGGAAAAACCTATAACCGAGATTACTTTACACAGCAAGGATCTCATTCAGATTTGACAGAGAAATTAAAATCTTTACAGATAAGTAAAGCTAACAGAAGTCAGCACCACCAAACCAGCTTTACAACAAATGCTAAAGGAACTTCTCTAGGCAGGAAACACAAGAGAAGGAAAAGATCTACAATAACAAACTCAAAACAATTAAGAAAATGGTAATTGGAACATACATATTGATAATTACCTTAAATATAAATGGATTAAATGTGCCAAGCAAAAGACATAGACTGGCTGAACAGATACAAAAACAAGACCCATATATATATGCAGTCTACAAGAGGCCAACTTCAGACCTAGGGAAACATACAGACTGAAAGTGAAGGGATGGAAAAAGATATCCCATGCAAATAGAAATCAAAAGAAAGCTGGAGGAGCAATTCTCATATCAGACAAAGTAGACTTTAAAACAAAGACTATTACAAGAGACAAAGAAGGACACTGCATAATGATCAAGGGATTGATCCAAGAAGAAGATATAACAATTTTAAATATTTATGCACCCAACATAGGAGCACCTCAATACATAAGGCAAAAACTAACAGCCATAAAAGGGGAAATTGACAGTAACACAATCATAGTAGGGGAATTGAACACCCCACTTTCACCAATGGACAGATCATCCAAAATGAAAATAAATAAGGAAACACAAGCTTTAAATAACATGTTAAACAAGATGGAATTAATTGATTTTATCGGACATTCCATCCAAAAACAACAGAATACACTTTCTTCTCAAGTACTCATGGAACATTCTCCAGGAGAGATCATATCTTGGGTCACAAATCAAGTGTTGGTAAATTTAAGAAAATTGAAATCATATCAAGTACCTTTTCTGCCGACAACGCTATGAGACTAGATATCAATTACAGGAAAAAATCTGTAAAAAATACAAATACATGGAGGCTAAACAGTACACTCCTTAATCATCAAGAGATGACTGAAGAAATCAAAGAGGAAATCAAAATATACCTTGAAAAAAATGACAATGAAAACACGATGACCCCAAACCTATGGGATGCACCAAAAGCACTTCTAAGAGGGAAGTTTATAGCAATACAATCCTACCTTAAGAAACAAGAAACATCTCAAATAATCAACCTAACCTTACACCTAAAGCAATTAGACAAAGAAGAACAAAAAAACACCAATGTTAGCAGAAGGAAAGAAATCATAAAGATCAGATCAGAAATAAATGAAAAAGAAATGAAGGAAACAATAGCAAAGATCAATAAAACTAAAAGCTTGTTCTTTGAGAAGATAAACAAAATTGATAAGCCATTAGCCAGACTCATCCAGAAAAAAAGGGAGAAGACTCAAATCAATAGAATTAGAAACGAAAAAGGAGAAGTAACAACTGACACTGCAGAAATACAAAGGATCATGAGAGATTACTACAAGAAATTCTATGCCAATAAAACGGACAACCTGGAAGAAATGGACAAATTCTTAGAAAAGCCCAACCTTCCAAGACTGAACCAGGAAGAAATAGAAAATGTGAACAGACCAGTTACAAGCACTGAAATTGAAACTGTGATTAAAAATTTTCCAACAACAAAAAAAAGCCCAGGACCAGATGGCTTCACAGGCGAATTCTATCAAACGTTTAGAGAAGAGCTAACACCTATCCTTCTCAAACTCTTCCAAAATATAATAGAGGGAGGAAGACTCCCAAACTCATTCTACAAGGCCACCATCACTCTGATACCAAAACCAGACAAAGATGTCACAAAGCAAGAAAACTACAGGCCAATATCACTGATGAACATAGATGGAAAAATCCTCAACAAAATACTAGCAAACAGAATCCAACAACACATTAAAAGGATCATACACCATGATCAATTGGGGTTTATCCCCATGATACAAGGATTCTCCAATATACGCAAATCAATCAATGTGACACACCACATTAACAAATTGAAGGAGAAAAACCATATGATCATCTCAATAGATGCAGAGAAAGCTTTCGACAAAATTCAACACCAATTTATAATAAAAGCCCTCCAGAAACTAGGCATAGAGGGAACTTACCTCAACATAATAAAGGCCGTATATGACAAACCCACAGCCAACGTCATCCTCAATGGTGAAAAACTGAAACCATTTCCAGTAAGATCAGGAACAAGAGAAGGTTGCCCACTCTCACCACTATTATTCAAGATACTTTTGGAAGTTTTAGCTACAGCAATCAGAGAAGAAAAAGAAATCAAAGGAATCCAAATCGGAAAAGAAGAAGTAACTGTCACTGTTTGAAGATGACATTATACTATACATACAGAATCCTAAAGATGCTACCAGAAAACTACTAGAGCTAATCAATGAATTTGGTGAAGTAACAGGATACAAAATTAATGCGCAGAAATCTCTCACATTCCTATACACTAATGATGAAAAATCTGAAAGTAAAATTAAGAAAACACTGTAACAAAGAGTAAAATACCTAGGAATAAACCTACCTAAGGAGACAGAAGACCTGTATGCAGAAAACTGTAAGACACTGATGAAAGAAATTAAAGATGATCCAAACAGATGGAGACATATACCATGTTCTTGGATTGGAAGAATCAACATTCTGAAAATGACTATACTACTCAAAGCAATCTACAGATTCAATGCAATCCCTACCAAACTACCAATGGCATTTTTCACAGAACTAGAACAAAAAATTTCAAAATTTGTAATGGAAACACCAAAGACCCCGAATAACCAAAGCAATCTTGAGAAAGAAAAACAGAGCTGGAGGAATCAGGTGCCTGGACTTCAGACTATACTACAAAGCTACAGTAATCAAGACAGTATGGTACTGGCACAAAGACGGAAATATAGATCAATGTTAACAGGATAGAAATCCCAGAGATAAACCCACACACATATGGTCACCTTATTTTTTATAAAGGAGGCAAGAATATACAATGGAGAAAAGACAGCCTGTTCAATAAGTGGTGCTGGGAAAACTGGACAGCTACATGTAAAAGAATGAAATTAGAACACTCCCTAGCACGATACACAAAAATAAACTCAAAATGGATTAAAGAACTAAATGTAAGGCCAGACACTATAAAACTCTTAGAGGAAAACACAGAAAGAACACTCTATGACATAAATCTCAGCAAGATCCTTTTTGACCCACCTCCTAGAGAAATGGAAATAAAAACAAAAATAAACATATGGGACCTAATTAAACTTAAAAGTGTCTATACAGCAAAGGAAAACATAAACAAGACATAAAGACAACACTCAGAATGGGAGAAAATATTTGCAAATGAAGCAACTGACAAAGGATTAATCTCCAAAATTTACAAGCAGCTCATGCAGCTCAATATCAAAAAAATAAACAACCCAATCCAAAAATGGGCAGAAGATGTAAATAGACATTTCTCCAAAGAAGATATACAGATTGCCAACAAACACATGAAAGAATGCTCAACATCATTAATCATTAGAGAAATGCAAATAAAAACTACAATGAAATATCATCTCACACTGGTCAGAATGCCCATCATCAAAAAATCTATGAACAATAAATCCTGGAGAGGGTGTGGAGAAAAGGGAATCCTCTTGCACTGTTGGTGGGAATGTAAATTGATACAGCTGCTATGGAGAACAGTATGGAGGTTCCTTAAAAAACTAAAAATAGAACTACCATATGACCCAGCAATCCCACTACTGGGCATATAGCCTGAGAAAACCATAATTCAAAAAGAGTCATGTACCACAATGTTCATTGCAGCTCTATTTACAAAATCCAGGACATGGAAGCAACCTAAGTGTCCATCGACAGATGAATGGATAAGGAAGATGTGGCACATATATACAATGGAATATTACTCAGCCATAAAAAGAAATGAAATTGAGTTATTTGTAGTGAGGTGGATGGACCTCGAGTCTGTCATACAGAGTGAAGTAAGTCAGAAAAAGTAAAACAAACACTGTGTGCTAACACATGTATATGGAATCTAAAAAAAAGAAAGAAAAAACTGGTCATGAAAAACCTAGCGGCAAGCCAGGAATAAAGATGCAGACCTACTAGAGAATGGACTTGAGGACACGGGGAGGGGGAAGGTTAAGCTGGGACAAAGTGAGAGAGTGGTATGGACATACCTACACTACCAAATGTAAAATAGCTAGTGGGAAGCAGCCACATAGCACAGGGAGATCAGGTGGGTGCTTTGTGACCACCTAGAGGGGTGGGATAGGGAGGAAGGTGCAAGAGGGAAGAGACATGGGGATAACAGGGTGTTAAAGTGAACGGAAGGATTCAACCCCTTTTCAAGGAGGGTGTCTCCATGTGGGCAGAACTAGAGATTAAATGGGTCTTTAATTAAAAAAAAAAAAAAGACTGTATCAAGTCTTCCAAACCCTAAGGTCATAATGAATGAGTTTGACAGGTTCTTTTCTTCATGAGTACTGTTATCTGTCCACGTTTAAAAATATATATATAAGCTTTTATTTAGGTCTCCCATCTTTAACTTTAAAAACTGTATTAGTCTCTTAGGGCTGTCCTAACAAAGTACCACAGACTGGATGGCTTAAACAAATTTATTTTCTCATAGTTCTGGAGGCTAGATATCCAAGATCAAGGTGTTGGCACAGTTGGTGTCTTCTGAGGCCATTCTCCCTTGGTTTATAGGTGGCCATCTTCTCCTTGTGTCTTCACATGGTTACCCATCTGTGCATGTTTGTGTCCTAATCTCTTTTCATAAGGACAACAGTCATATTGAATTAAGACCCACCTCAACGACCTCATTTAATCTTAATTACCTCCATACAACCCTATCTTCAAATACAGTTATATTCTGAGGTATCGAGGGTCAGGATTTCAATGTACAAATTTGCGGGGGGACACAATTCAGCCCATAACAAAATATCCATTACTATCTTTCTTCCTCCACTAAGTGTAATATTGTTAATAAATTGCCAGTAATGCATCTATATCTTGCTTTATTTTTTTCCCAAACTATTTCCTAAACCCAATCTAGGATGTTTTGTTGTCCTAAAGACTTCACTAATTCTCTATATTTCTTTTAAAATAATCTCTTTGATTTTGCTCTTTTGTTGACAACAAAGCAGCTCATCAATTCAGTCAAACTGGACAAATCTCTGAGGAAAAAACAATTAAACTACATGTTTAGTGCAGTTGTTTGGTCTATATTGCTAAGATCACTTAAGCCAGTAGCCTTATATCTAGCCTTGGTAGTATTCTGCCTTATTTCCATTTCAAATGTAGTTCTGTGTACAGAAACTTCTCTTTTTTTCACCTTTCATTATGTTTTATGATATTTTCCAAGAGTATGCTTAGCTCCTTTGGACAGCCTGGCTCCTTAAGCTCTCTTAGTATAGAAGAGAACTTCTAAGCTCTCTTAGTATTTTTTTTAAAACTAGCTACCTAAGATTATTGAAATCTGATTTCTTTTTTTTGTTTGTTTGTTTTTTGTGGTACGAAGCCCTCTCACTGTTGTGGCCTCTCCCGTTGCGGAGCACAGGCTCCGGACGCGCAGGCTCAGCGGCCATGGCTCACAGGCCCAGCCGCTCCGTGGCATGTGGGATCTTCCCGGACCGGGGCACGAACCCATGTCCCCTGAATCGGCCGGTTGGCTCTCAACCACTGCGCCACCAGGGAAGCCCTGAAATCTGATTTCTGAAACACGTTAACTTTACATCACTGATAGAAAAGAATCTATGAGGTAGCTACAATCACCAAAGACATGAATAATTGGATTAAGAGATGAAGAGTCAAGATTCCCCAGTCTCAGATCCAAGTGGAACTGCTGGGTTAAAATGTTGGGATGTATTTCACCAACATTGTCTTAGATTCTCTTCCCCTTTTGACCAGGTTCCCACATGAATCATTAATTCCTTTAATGCTCCCTCTGTGTAGATTATTTTTCAGTCCAATTAACATACCAACGTTCTCAGCTTTACCTTGGGAACCTCTACCTAAATAGCCCTCCACGTCATTAATGACCCCTTCAAATCTGCTCCTTCTCCATTTCTCTTGACCCCTATGCTCCTAGTTACCCAGGCTGGAAACTTTATAAACAGACATGTGGTTTTTCTCTTCCTTCACTAAACTGTCTTCCACTTTGCCTTCATTACCTCTGATTTAAACCATTCACTGATCATGTACAAAGCATCTTAATTTATTGAATTTCTCTTCCACCACCCCCACCACCCATTCAATCCCAGACCCTATCTACTGCTAGACTGGTAGATGTAACAATACAATAACAAGCTGTGTAGAGAAAGGAATGGAAATAAGGAAAGAGCCACTTTCTTAGAGATAAAGAAGAGAGATGTTAAAATAAAGGAAAAGTTGCCTCCCTTAATTAAAGAACTCCCAATTCAAATATATATAGATATATAAATATATATATATGATGCCTTCCAAGGCCTACTGAGCAAAATTCAAATTCTTACCCTAGGTAAGGTATTCAATGCCTTCCATATTCTGGTGCTGATTTCCCCACAATTCTCCTTTGATACTCTAAAATAATGGAATTTCATTATTCCTTCCATATACCCTGTGCTTCCACAGCAGTACTTACTCTCCTCCAGTTTCTACTCAACATTCAAATTTAAGTTCCTGTGTAAAGCTTTCTCTAATGTGTTCAGATATGAGGGACTCATATTCAAACCATCCTCCAACCTAGAAGTCCCCAAATTGGTATACACACACTCCAAGAGAAGAGCAAACCATCTACTGGAGTGTGGAAAGAAAATATGTGAACGTCTATGATAGTTCCTTTTAAAAATAAGAAAGAAGTTAAAGGCTACTATTATTTAATATACATATTGACACTAGGACCCTCACTAGATCCATGCATCAGATGTGGATTCCATGGAAAATTAGCCTTCAAAAGTCTGGAGTTCCACAATGACAAAACATTTGCTGTGACGCATATCCATCATTCATTTTCAGTATATTATGACATATTGCAGTTTATATAGGTTTTTGGATAGTCTTATCTAGTTTCTAGTTAAATTAAGCCTCACAACATGCTTAATATTTTTTCTACAAGACCCTACGAATTAAAAATAATATAAGCACCAGCAAACAAGAATTAAATGACAGATATAACATTCCCCTCTCCCAATATGAGCTTTACATCAACCACACTGGATGCAAAAATCAGATCTGACCTATAAATCACATTCTTACTGCCAAAAAATTATAAATTGTATACTTAAGAAAGTAAGAAGAGTTTTCAATTGTTCAACAAAATTAAAATCATTTCAAAAAATACTGTTTCCTCTTAAAATTATCTTTTTAATTTCTAATATTGTTTATGATTATAATGTATGTAATATATTAGTATGGAGTGCATACATGTAACATATATAAATATCATATATCTCCAGCAGGCATGCAAAAAATCTTTTTAATGGGCTGCACAAACCAAAAGTGTGGGGACCAGTCTTCCGAACTGACATAGCACTGTTCATACCTCTTAAGTGGAATTCATTACTTTCTTACTTGTATTCTAGTCACTTACAAAGAGGCACTTTTGGCCCCCCATGTCTTCTAAACTACAGTCTCTTGGAGGAAAGGGATATCTTATTCACATTTAATTGTCCACTGTGTTAAACATATTTATTGAGCACATTAGTGACTGATTATTCAATAAATGTTTGGTAGGAGGATAAGGATGAGTAAATGGGAGTGTTCCCAGTGAATTTAAGGTTCTTGCCTTGTCACGGAAAGAATTCGGAGAAGAGGCAGGGAAGTTAAGAAAGTGAAGTGGGAATTTACTTAAGCAAGAATACGCTCTCGGGCTTCCCTGGTGGCACAGTGGTTGAGAGTCCGCCTGCCGATGCAGGGGACACGAGTTCGTGCCCCGGTCCGGGAAGATCCCACATGCCGCAGAGCGGCTGGGCCCGTGAGCCATGGCCGCTGAGCCTGCGCGTCTGGAGCCTGTGCTCCGCAACGGGAGAGGCCACAACAGTGAGAGGGCTGCGTACCACAAAAAAAAAAAAAAAAAAAAAAAGAATATGCTCTCAGAGGGAGAGCGGGCAGACAGGTGAGGAGCTGCTGCCCTGGGTTTCTCTGGCAAGCTGGTTATGAGGGGCATACAAATGAAGGGGTGGAGTATTCACTGGGGCAGGAGGAGTTTGGGGGTAGTATTCCCTGATTTTCATCCCAGCTCCACCTTCCCGAGGGCAAGATTTTTGTCCTTTTTTAGCTTAGATCATAAGTGTCATGGCGTTAGTGCATGATGGGTATTTCTTATCTGCAAGGCTAATTTTATTGTAATGACAGCACAATAAGCAACAGGTTACATTCGGATGTGGGAGATTCCTGCCTTTCCTCACCTTTCTTTGTCTGCCTCCTGGACACTTGTCACCCAAGACGTGTGGTTTCCTGTCAGTCTGGAGGTTCCTGCTTTTCTTTGTCTGCCCATGGACCCCTGCTGGTTACCAGATGCTTCATTTCCTGCCACCTGGCCCCTGCCCCCATTTCTCTGCTCATAACTAGCTGCCTGCCTGCTGTAACAGGAGGATGAATATGTTGTGGTTTAAAGTGCTATTTAAATTGTCCCCGGTTGGATGACCAAGAAAGAACACTTCTGATAGCCCTCCCCCGGCAAGAGGGGTTAAAGAGCATCTTAGGTGGAGCTACAAGAACCAACCTAAGACCCCAGATTTCCCTGAGAAGAATGTCATATTTCAGGAAGTAGAAAGAAGGCAGAGTCGAAATCAGTAGTGGCAATGGTTTTCCTCTTTGAAGAGAACCAGGGCTCCTGACACATTCTCCAGGCTGCTGTCATCATCAGCACAAGTTTTCTTCTGACACGTATTCTGTGAACGTGCTACAGGCACTATAACCCAGGCTCTGGTTTGTTACCTAAAATGAACTGACTCACCAGGAAATGCATTTTTACTGCTCTTTTTTAGATGAGTATCACAGCTCTGTTTAAAGTATAAACGTTCATCAAGGTAGCCACATTAAAAATATCATGCAAGACAACCACCAATGATAAAACGTTTTAATCACAAAAGTCCTTCACAAGGCGAGCACTGTAATTACCCAAGTGTTAGTATCACTTGCATTTAAGGAGACATGCTAGGCAATAATAGATGATAATGCCCTATGACACCAATAAACCTGAAAAGGAAGAGTAGGAATGAGTCTGAAGGTGAGGAGGTTGCTGGGGAAAAGAAGTGTCTGAATCTGATAAGAAAACTGTAGCACATGCTGCATTCAAAGCAAGGGATGAGATAAGATGATGAACTGATGTGGGGAGAGAAAATCCAACAGCATCCACAGAGATGGAGAAAGAGCAAGGTAATGCATACTCCCCATGTTGTGTAAGTGCTATTTTGGGGTATAGATGTTTTACTATATTTTGGGACACTGGAGTTTCAAGCACCTTAGTCATTTTGTTTCTGACAATTCTTAGCTAAACACAGAGCTCATGAAGTCCAGATATCACGAAGCCTAAAGCCAGGTTCAGCCACGAAGTTGCCTCCAATTGCTCAGCCAGAAGGTGACTAAAAGAACAAAGGGGTCAAATCAGCCAACAGAGAGGCCCTGCCCACCCACCCACTCCTCAGCATCACAGCATCTCAGGGCTTGTAGAGGATAAGGTGAGCTCTGAAAGTACAAAGTCTCAGGGAGTCCTGGGAGGGGAAATAATGCCCCTTGCACATGTCAGATCCAGCTGCAGCTGAAGTGTGACAACTCCACTAAGTGTTAAGAACTGACTAGTTGCACAGTTGAGAAGGGGAAGGGAAATTGGAGGCATACCAGAGACTTAGAGTGGAGAATGTAGGTTTGTTACCACTTCCCTGAAGCTCAGCTAGAAGCCGGACTGGCCTATTCCAAGCAGTTCAGAGCTCCCTGTGTGCCTTCAAACCAGTCCAACACTAGAGCCCTTCCTATGGAGGGCACTCATACAGTGGGGGAGGTCAAAGCCCCACACCAGGTGCAAAAGAAAGGTGTTAAAATGAAGTAAAAAACAGATTGGAGGCGCACTTTGGTAAAAGGTTGAGCAATTCCTTATAGTGACATACATACCCACCCATGCCACAGCAACTCCATTCTTATGCATCCAAGAAAAATGAAAACATACATCCACACAAAGACTGGTACAAGAATGTTCAAAGCAGCTTTATTCATAATAGCAAAAAACTGGTAACATGCCAAATGTCCATCAACAGGAGAATGGATAAACAAATTGTGGAGTATATACATATAATGAGACAATTCTCAGCAAAAAAAAAAGAAAAAGCAAAACAAAACTATTGACATGCACAGCACATATGCATGTTACAGACATTATGCTGAGCAAAAGAATCCCAATACTAAAGAATACACATTGTGTTATTCCATTATATAAAGCTGTAGAACAGGCAAAACTCATATATAATGAAAAAAATTAGAACTGTAGTTGCTCAGGGGAGAGAGAAAGAATTGCCTGGGAGGGGGAAATTGTTGGGATGATGGAAATGTTCCATATCGCTCTTGGGGTGTGGATTGTACAAGGTATGCATTTATCAAAATTCACTGAATTGTGTGTTAATATTTATTTTACTGTATATAAACTTTACCTTAAAAAAACAGTAAACAAATGTTGAAGCCTAGTTAGAAGGTTTCTTTTTTACCCCTCCACAGTGTTATGGGTTACCAATTCCTACACTAATCTCTGTGTATTCTAATCTTGAGCAAATGAGTAAATGTATTAAGGGTAATGAGATTCAAGTTTCATGTAGTTGTAGAAGAGTTACAAATATGGAAAACAGAGAATGAGAATGTACCCTGTAGTGTTAGATTGGAATTGAAAGCACCAGTATAAGATCATAGTTTTAATAGATGAATGAATATAAACAGAGATAGATAGTTTCCCAGCTCTATTCATGTGAGAGGACCTAGAAGCAATGACATCCATTAACAATGAGCATATGTAGTACTTATAATATTTGGCTTCTAATTTTTTTTAATTAATTAGTATGTTTTATTTATTTATTTTTGGCTGTGTTGGGTCTTCGTTGCCGTGTGCGGGCTTTCTCCAGTTGCGGTGAGCAGGGAGTACTCTTCATTGTGGTGCGTGGTCTTCTCACTGTGGTGGGTTCTCTTGTTGCGGAGCAAGGGGTCTAGGCACACGGGCTTTAGTTGTGGCACATAGGCTCAGTAGTTGTGGCTCACGGGCTCTAGAGTGCAGCCTCAGTAGTTGTGGTGCACAGGCTTTGTTGCTCCGTGGCATGTGGGATCTTCCGGGACCAGGGCTCAAACCCATGTCCCCTGCATTGGCAGGCAGATTCTTAACCACTGTGCCACCAGAGAAGCCCTTGGCTTCTAATTAATAGTGGCTTCTCCTTTTAAAAAGAAGCCAGAGATCCATGGGAAAGGTTGATTATAGAGATGGAACAGAGAAAGTACAAGATAATCCTGGAACATCTCATTATACAGAAATTCAGAAAGTGGTCAAAGAATGATGGGACTATATCAAAAGGACACAAAATCCTAATTTCTGCTTCCACTTCAACCTTAATATCAAAAATGAGCTTAATAACCTACAGTCATAGTTTTTTGTAAACTCATCAGATAGTTGAGGATAAAAAAAGTCAAAATGAACTAAAACCTAGAAAGTGGCAAGCCCTTTGTAGGAAATGCCCTACAGCTTCTATCATCTTTTGTAGGGCAGTGGGACTAGGAAGATGACACCATTAATGGGTTTAAGGAAAAACTAACTGAACTCTGTAAGAACTTTAAAGACTAAGGGACAGTTGGTGTGATGTTTGAATCCTGAGGAGCTCTGTCTATACCCACTCATCAGATCTTTCTCATAGACCCTCACTTAGTGCTCATGCAAAAGATTATGAGCAGAGCAAGAGAGCTGAGACAGAACCCCTAAAATACAGGTGCTTGCTAAATGCTAGAGGAGGACAGGAGAAATGAGAGAGACTGTTCAAGGCACTGCAGGTTCTTATTCCATCCTTCTCAGAGGTTGCCCACAGCTGGAGGAAGAATAGGAGAGCCAGGAGAGACCCCTTTGAGAAGCAGGTGCCCAGGGCCTGAGAGTGTCTTTCAGCTCTTTTGCCCTGCCTGTCAGAGACAAGCCATGCTAAATCCCTACAGACATTCTCAGCATTCACTGAATACACTTCTCAGCACTCCAAAGATGCAAGAGCAAGGCAGGAGAGCAGAAAAAGATCTCTTGAACCACAAAAGTCAGGAGGCAGGGCTCAATATCAAAGGGAACTCCTTAGCAACATTAAAAGCTGGAAGCCAGTTTATAAAGCAGAACGAGATGCCTATTAATTCAGAAAGCTAAAGATTGTTTGTACAAAAAGGTCTTGCCCTGCCGAAGGTAAAGTACTAACTCACCCCTGAATCATTAACCTAATGGTGAACTAAAACAACAGTAAATTCCAGTCCCATCTCAACAATGGTCTAGAAGGACTACTGACAGGAATAAGGGTGTTCCCTTTCCCAGGCAGAAATGTTATTTACTTCAGTCTCTACTGTTTTGTTTTTTAGTACACACAGTGTCCTGCATACAATCAAAAATTACAAAATTCATGAAGAAAAATTTTTTAAATATTAAAGAAATAATAGCAGACTTAGAGATGGCCCAGAAGTTAAAATGATATGACAGGGACTTTAAAATAACTTTGATAAAAGGAAGCACGAGGTACATAATATATGTAAACAGATGGGTAATTTGGACATAGAAATAGAAACTATTACAAAAGAAGAGCCAAATGAAATTGATAGAAACAAAATATATGATATCTTAGATAAAAAATTACATAATCAGTGTATCAACAGACTGGAAGCAGTGAAAAGAATAACTACAACAGATTAATACTGACAACAGGTCAATAGAAATCTAAATTTCAGTACAAAAAAAGTGAAAAAATGAAGTAGGAATATCAAACAGTCTAAAGCATATGTAATTAGAATCTCATAATGTGAATTAAAATTTTATTAATTATAAAGAGAAAAATCGTAAGTTATAGTAAAGAAACCTAGCAGACACCACCTTAACCAAGTGATCAGAGTTAGCATCACTAATATTGGGATAAACCAATATCATGTGCCACCTGATATGATACATTGAGAAGGACACCACACAACTTCAATGGTATAACTGCCCCACAAAGAGCATAATCTGAATCTAATTATAAGAAAACGTTAGACAAACTGAATTTGAAGGACATTCTACAACATAATTGACCTGTACTCTTCAAACATATTAAGATCAAGAAATAAAAAGGAAGGATGAGAAGCCATTCCATATTTAAAGAGACATCACAGCTCAAGGCTATTAGTGATTCTGGATTGGATCCTGGACGAAGGAAAACATCCATAAAGGACATTATTAGCATAATTAATTAAAATTCAGTATGGGGGCTTCCCTGGTGGCGCAGTGGTTGAGAGTCCGCCTGCTGATGCAGGGGACACAGGTTCGTGCCCTGGTCCGGGAAGATCCCACATGCCCGCATACAGCAAAAAAATAAATAAATAAATAAAAATAAATAAAATAAAATTCAGTATGGACTATGTATCAGATTATAATATATATCGATGTTAAATTTTCTGGTTTTGATAACTGGATTATGGTTATGTAGGAGAATGCCTGTGTTCTTAAAAATTATGCAGTAAACTAAGGATAAAAGGTTACAACATTCTAAACTTTTAAACTCTCAAACGGTATTCCACCTATACATATATATATATATATATATAATACATATACACACACAAAGAAAATAATTAAGCAAATGAACAGAATGTAAATACTTGGTAAATCTGGAAAAAGTATTACTGGAATTTCCTATGCAATTCATGCAGCTTTCTTGTAAGTCTGAAATTATATCAAAATACAAAGTTACCCCCAAAGGGCATCCTTGGAAAAAAAAATGATACTGCCAGAGAATACTAGATTGTTTGAGAAGTGATTATAGAGCAGGCAGGGAGATGCTGTGGTCAAGCAAGCAATGTAGCATTTCACTGATGATCAAAGACATGTGTCAATTCTGTGCAGATTCTGAAATGACATTAGTTTAAAACCTAGGGACTTTAAAACAGGAAGGAACCTTGGCAGTGCCCTGGCCTACCCTCCTCCTTTTAGAGAGAGGAAAACTGAAGTTATGTGTGGAGCCCGAGCTTCTTTGAGGAAGATCTCAGCCTTCTGAGTCTCAGTCTTCATTTCTCAGGCATTCATTCTATAATCATTCATCATGCTTCCTTCTCAAAAATGTTAAGGCTCTCCCAGCAGCCTTGCCATGACTTCCTTCTCTGTGAGCCACTCTGAAGCTCTAACCCCTAATCTGGGCAATTGCCATAATTTGCCATGGTGGAAGTAAGTGTGTGTCTGCATCATGTCACGGCATTCCTTATAGAGAGAGGTATTGGAGTTCCAAGGAACATGAGGGCTTTGTTCCTCCTGGGAGCAGCAGAACTCTTTACCACACTTCCCCCTTGCAGGTTACCTCCTCTGAGTGCAGATTCGTCTTAATTACTGTCCCTTCTATTTTTATTGACTGGCTGTAGAGATTTATTGAACGATCAATGTGTACTTACCACTCCCCTATCACATTGATAATATGACTTATTACTGCCCATTTAGTCATTCCCCGATTAAGCATTCCTGAATTAAATAAGGGTGTGGTGTATATGCGGGGAGGAGTAGGAAAAGTTGGCCCTTCCTTTCTCAAGAAAGGCATTCAGTAATATGTAACTATGTGACTTCTGATGGGCACACCAAGCTAATAAGGAGAAATTTTGGATTCCAAACTCATGCTCATCTAGGGGTAGCCTGATTAGTCTCTGTGGCCACAAGGAAAGCCCCAAACCTCACAGCCATGTCATAATGAGAATCAACAGAATTTCCTCCTTCCCTGGAGAAATATTTTATAGCAACGATCCCACTGGTGGCCTGATAATCTCTTCTTCCTAGGTGAAGCCCAGTTTGGCCACAGCTGTAATCATTATTTGGGCCGTAAGTCCCAGAAGCTGCAGTGTTTTTTTAGTACGTCATATATAATAGGTATTAATATCTGTCTTCTGAAAAATGATTCATTGATAGCAATATCTCTGCAGTCACCCAGACACGATGGGCTGGGAATAAGGGGGCTTCCTCTGTCTGAAATCATCGTGACCCTCCACTTCCTCCATCTCCATACCGTCAGTAACCATACCCTTTTGCTACTTTTAAAAGTTTCCCCCATCTTCCTCTACCATTTAGTTCCTACTGAGGGCTCTCTGGTGTAGGCCTGCTATTACTTGAACTTGAAAGAAAGAGTATCTTGATGGAATTAAATGAGCTGATATTTAAAAAAAAATACACAGGAAAGAAGCAATGAACAAGAAATAATTAGGTGATATAGAGATACTGAGCTGGACATTTCCAGCCACCAGCTGGCACAAAGTAGAGCTGACCATTGGCTTTTTATATCCTATAATGTTTTTAGCACTATTTTTCACAAATCTCTATGAGACATATTCTCAATAATATTTAGAATGACCTCTACTATGTATGTACAGAAGTGACAGCACACAGCTTTTACTGAAACTAAAAGAGGAAACCACTTTATGTTTTTTTTTTACTTTATTTATTTATTGATTTATTTTTGGCTGTGTTGGGTCTTTGTTGCTGCACGGGCTTTCTCTAGTTGCGGTGAGTGTGGCCTACTCTTCATTGCGGTGCGCGGGCTTCTCATTGCGGCGGCTTCTCTTGTTGCGGAGTATGGGCTCTAGGCATGCAGGCTTCAGTAGCTGTGGCTCATGGGCTCTAGAGTGCAGGCTCAGTAGTTGTGGCACATGGGCTTAGTTGCTGGGTGGCATGTGGGATCTTCCCGGACCAGGGCTCAAACCTGTGTCCCCCGCATTGGCAGGTGGATTCTTAACCACTGTACCACCAGGGAAGTACCTATGTTGGTTTTAAAAAATTTTATTCAGCACACTTTTTACACCCCCCAGCGCGCGCACGCACGCACACACACACACACACACACACACACACACACACACACACACACACGGTAATATATAAAGATCTAGGACTTCGGGATCAGACAAACTTGACTTCTAATCCAGTTCTGTCCTTATTACATTTGTGACCTTGAGAAAGTCACTTCATCTCTGTAAGGTCTAGCTTTCTTGTCTATAAACACGATTAGATGAGATAATGTAAAATTCACTTACAAAAGTTAGATATTATTCTACTTCTAGTATTTTATTTATGTTTATGTAAATTATTCCCTGAAAATGTTAGTATGATTTTATATGGGCCACATATAAAACATGTTGAAAACTTTCCAGAAGTTAGTTTTCCATTAAGCACTTGGCCACACGGATACTGTTCTCATGAGTAAGATTGTGCCACTATCCTCAAATAATCTCACCTCAATTTTCAACCATGGCTGCCTGTACTCAGAGAAGGTGCACACACATGGGGAAAATATTCTACTCAATGTTTTCCACAGTTTTGCACTCATCTTCCTTAGATCACGTAGTGTATATCTCAGTGACCCAGGAACAAATTACCACCAATGGCTAATATCCTGCATTTACTGTGCTGGAGACAGCATCCACCTTTATCCATGGGATGTCCTCAGGGCTTCACAGAGCCACTTTGGGGGCTCATTCCTATTCCAGAGAACCATAAAGAGATGGTGAGAGAAAGCAACTTTACTGACTCACCCTGCTACCAGTATGTTCCATCCCTCAGAGTAGTTAAGGCCAAAGTGTCTGGAGCCAGATGCCTGAATTCAAATCCTGGCTCTGCTCATTACTTCGTCTATGACTTTGGGGAAAATTGTTTAGTCTCTCTTGTGCCTTAGTTTTCTTATCTTCAAAATGGGGATATTTGTAGAACCTACCTCAAGGTGTATTGTAAGGATTACATGAACCAATATATTTAAAGCACATAGTCCACACCTGGCACACTGGAAATGTCCATTGCAAGGTTTGGTAGGCTTGGTGAATGTCCTGAGAAAGACCAGGCTCTACCTGAAGAGACTTAAAATCCTGGCCCACTATTGACTCATAGCACAGGCTGGTCATTTCTTAGCTCAAGAAATGAGGGTGTTAATAAGTCTGTGGGTGTTAACAAGTACCTGTATCCATACCAGGAAGCATTGCTGTGTCTGCCTAATCTTCTCACCTTTTGTTAATATATTTCTGGAGCACAGGGACCAGCACAGAGCACAGGGTGTGTCATGGATATTAGTGGCACCAAATACCTATGCAAGTTAATTCATTCGCACAAAGGACAGAGAAATACAAATATTGTAGGTGCAAACACGGGTCTCTAGGGCTGACCTAATTTTTCTTTTCTTTTTTTTTTTTTTTTTTCCAAAAGTTGTGTATTTAGGTTTAGAATAGAGATTTGTGGCCTGAGGGAAGGCCATGCCCAAGGAAGTTGGTTGCTGGTGTTCACTAGCTGGTGGGAAGGTCTTGACCACCATGAGTCTCTTCTGGCAAATGTGACAGAAAATTGCTGTCTTTCTCTTCTTCTCAACATCATGACACTATACTGCACACATTCATGAGTATTAGATGGGGACTGTCCCTTTATACTCAGGAGAGTTGCTACTCAGAGATGGCTCACAGAGCCACAAGTCAGATCCTGGCAGTCCTCCTCTAGAAGGGTGTTCGAGGGGGAGGTCAAGTTTTTTAAAAGTTCATTTTGGATTTTGAATGTCCTCCCCACAAAAAGAAAAATGTTCCTTCATTTAAAGGTAAATGATAACTATACTCATATTTGAATTCGTTTTTGAAGAGATAAAGATAGATAATAGATACATTAGATAGATAGATAGATAGATGATAGATAGTTAGGTGGACAGGTTGGTAGGGAGATAGATACTAGATATACAAAGTCTACATTTACATACTCTTTAGTATGCATGTATGTATACATCTATGTATATTATGTATATGTTAATGTTATTTATAGCTATGTATGTATTTCAGAATGGGAGAACTACACAGTTATCTAGGGTTTGGTTGATCCTTGGTCTACGAGGCCTTTAGTATTCAACAACGGGGTGTTTCATAGAGAGGACCTGACCTTAATGAGGAAGAATAGGAAAACAAAGAAAATAAAACATAAGCAGGCAATGCAAAAGCCAAGAGAAAGTGATGGAGTCCACATTCAGACAGGAAGTGTGAAGTGTTAACTGCAAAATCAAGGTCACAGGCATCCTACCACAGCATTTTGATACTTCATTTACCATTGCCCACTTGTGAAGTGGAATAAAGAACAAAATGGCTTATGACTGGTATTGCTGGAAGTAAAATGGCCTAGAACATATTTTAATAAGAAAAAACAGACTCCAATAAAAGAAAAATGTAAAGAGAAAACCCAAATCACTCAGTAACTAACCACAGTAAATAAGCTCCAGCCAATGTGGATAATTCTGGGAAATAAGGGGCAAAAGAGTAAAGAAAAACATACAAACTTGTTCAAGAGAAAATGCCATCCTTTGTTATCAGAAGAAGGGGTTGGGCATGGGAATTGAAAATCCAGAAAGTTCACTTGTCTATTTTTGTTGTTTTAATCCAGGACAAAATAACCCCTTAGTTTAATGTAGTTCAACTAACAGATATCAAACAGTACATATAAAAAGTGAGAGGCTACAGCTTTTGAAGAAAACATGAATAGATAACAAGAACTAGACACTTAAAAAAGACTCCTGGGGAGAGGAAGTGACTATATCCTTCTTTGAAGGCAGCTTCTCCTTTTATTTCATTGAGTTAGTAGTGTTGGGAGAAAACACTGTAAAAACTTTAATGAAGCAATAAAACTCACTTTGAAATCTTCTGCATATGCTTTGTTTTTCTCACACAGCAGCTCACAATTACATCCATGTAAAAAAGAAACAGCCCCGGTAACTGACCTATGATTGCTTATTAAACATTTACCTTAGTGACCACATATAAAACAGTCAAATATAAAAGGAACTCTCAATTTCACAATTTATCTAGTGCACAAATGGCAGCTCCAAACTGCTAAATGGGCAAGGGACCAAAAGAGAAGTGCTCCCTGAGACTTTGAAATCCAACGTCCCCTTGTCTTAAAATGCTTTAAGAGTATAAATTGGCAGCGATCTACACATGGCCTGAGAGCACTCCACCTTCACTCCAAATCTATGTAGATCACCTTTGAGCACACCTTCCTCTCCAGGTTTATGCTCCTACCAAAGCCATGCTCTCCTAGGTCACAGTGCTTTCCACATAGCTTTCCTTCTTGCTGCAACGTGCAGCTTCAATCCCATCTCCTCTACAAGGATTCCCTTTGTTTAATTGAATGGCAATGATATATTGGGTTGGCCAAAAAGTGCCTTTGGTTTTTAAGTAAAAATAAAAGACAAATTGTTCATTTTGACCAAGAACTTTATTGAACAACGTATTCACTGTTTTGTTCCACTACGTTCTGCCATTTTTCAGGCAACTTCATAATTCCATCTTCCCAAAACTTTTTATCTTTTTAAGCAAAGAACTGTTCCAGTTGCATTTTACAGACTTCCAGAGAATTGAAATTTCTTCCATTAAGAGAATTTTGTAAAGACCGAAATCAATGGAAATCTGAAGGTGCAATGTCTGGTGAATACTATGCTTGAATCAGAACTTCCCAGCCAAGCTGTAACAGTTTTTGCCTGGTCATCAAAGAAACGTGTGGTCTTGTATTATCCTGATGGAAGATTATGCGTTTTCTGTTGACTAATTCTGGACGCTTTTCATCGAGTGCTGCTTTCAGCTGGTCTAATTGGGAGCAGTACTTGTTGGAATTAATCGTTTGGTTTTCTGGAAGGAGCTAGTAATAGAGGACTCCCTTCCAATCCCACCATACACACAACATCACCTTCTTTGGATAAAGACCGGCCTTTGGTGTGGTTGGTGGTGGTTCATTTCACTTGCCCCACGATCTCTTCCGTTCCACATTATTGTACAGTATGCACTTTTTATCGCCTGTCACAATTTGTTTTAAAAACAGAACGTTTTCTTTACGTTCAAGTAGAGAATCACATGTGTAAATACGGTCAAGAAGGTTTTTTTCGCTTAACTTATGTGGGACGCAAAACATCAAAGCGATGGACATAACCAAGCTGGTGCAAATGATTTTCAATGCTTGATTTGGATATTTTGAGTATGTCAGCTATCTCCCACGTGGTATAACATTGATTGTTCTCAATTAATGTCTCGATTTGATTGCTATCAACTTCAACTGGTCTACCCGACCGTGGAGCATCATCCAGAGAGAAATCTCTAGCACAAAACTTCACAAACCACTTTCGACACGTTTGATTAGTCACAGCACCTCTCCATACACTGCACAAATCTTTTTTTTGCGTTTCAGTTGCATTTTTCCCTTTCTTGAAATAATAAAGCATAACATGCCGAAAATGTTGCTTTTTTTCTTCCATCTCCAATATTAAAATGACTACACAAAAATGCACCAATTTTGAGGTCTTTTTTTAAATGCATGCTGATATGACAGATGTCACATGCAATGTAACAAAACTGTTTTGAATGAAGTTAAAGACAACTTAGTGACTACAGCCATCTTATGGAAAAAAACGAATGAACTTTTTGGCCAACCCAATACATATTTCTAACAAGCTAACATAAGCAAGAACTTTTAGCTGTCATCACCAGTAAGATGACCCACAGGATAAATTACTATTGTATATTTGTTTATCTACCATGAGGACAGATGCTGTTTTTCTTTCAACTCTACAAAGAAGGTAGTATCAAAGGCCCTCGATGCCATCCTCTGGTAATGGGTAATAAAGAAGGAAAATAGGTGGAGGGTGGGGGAATTGGACCATTAATTGATTAAAAGTGTAGAAGTAATATATCCATGACATATATCATAAGACATATATATACATCTTAGTTTTCTAGCTGTAATAGATTACAGTCTATAAGTTATTTAATTTTCATATCACAAACCTCAATTATATTTATAGGTGTAATTTTATGTGTAAGTTTATAGTTTTCCATTTTTGTTTCACTAAAAATGATCTTGATCATCATTATATTGTGTAGGGTCAAATACTAAGTATCCTAAAATAGCCATTGGTAGACTTTTCCCCCACTCTCGTAGTTCTCTTCTCTATGAAGTCCTATTGGCTTAAAGTTAAAAAGGCCTCCCTTGACTATTTCTTTTTCTATTGGCTCTTTTCCTGTCTAAACTTACCTCTATTTTTTTTCTCATTAGGAAAGCAAGATTCCCCTTTCCTAGTTACTGGGTACTCCAGATAAGAAATAGAATTTGGATTGGGAAAATATGGGCTATAAATGGGGATTCATGGATTTTTCTCCCTTGAAATTTAAGTTCTTCAGACAAAACACAAAAAGGTCTTTATTTCCAAGTTCTTTAAGGATTTTATTCCCTGGATTTATATTCTACGTCTATATTTTCAAGACAATAGTTGTGGCTCTCTTTGTCAAGTCCTATGATATAATTGACTAATATTATTTCCACTATCTACTTAAAGTGTTCTTTGAAAGTGTCATGGCGTTTCAAGTATCCAATATTAGCTATTGATTTAAGGGAAATTTCTGGCACTCTTTTTTTGCCTTAGTGGTTCATTACCAAGTCAAATTTACAAACTAATACCATTGAATTTACCACACTTCTATGTTGGGAATTAATAACATTCCCTTCTATTTGAGAAACCATTTCTTCCAGCTACTTGACAATTGTGGTTGCTGCTGTGTCCAGTGAAATACCACTAAACTAAGAAAGTATGTTTCTATCTCTAAATTAAAATTCAAAAAAACCCTTCAATCTAGAAAAAAAAAGATAATAGAAATGAGAACACCCCCGCCCCAATTTTTTCTTTCTGCATTCTGCTGAAGAGTTTCCCATCCTTCACAATACTGTCAAGAGCACTGGCAATGCTACATGGGTTAACTTGTTTCTACTCTAGCTCTACACTTGATTTTAGAAAATAAGTGAGCAATGGAGGAAGCCACTAGTTTTGTCTTTCAAAGTGGTCTGTCTCAGAGGTGCAGCCACACCCAACGTGAGAGCAACTGTCTGAAAATGGCAGCTGTTTTGAAGTGAGATTCAGCTGAATATTCTCTTATGAGATTTCATACGAGTGTTATTTACTTATACGGTGAGGAAACGTGCAAGAGGAATTCTGCAGCATGTGACCTGTCAATCCTTTTACTTCACCTGACATATTCACTCCATTTGGGGCTTCTTGACCTGACCAAGAGCAACATCAACCAGTGTTTGATTTTTCCAAATTCTCTGATCATTTTTTCCAGTCTGTCTCGTGTCCCATAACTTTTGAAAGCTCAAAAGACCAATAAACCTTTTCTCTAATTGTTTATGATCTTGTCCTTACTGATTGCATTTAGGACAATAAAACTTTATGTTTCCCATAGTATTGGTACTCCCTGACAAGTAATGTTAAGCACTCAAGAAATATACTAGAAAAAGCTGTGTAGAATATTTCTAAAAATAATCTCCAAGTTACTAGCAAATGGACCAGTTTGGTTTGATACGGTTTCAGAACATAGGAAAAGTTATAAATCCTATATGAAAGAACACATAGAGGAGGCCAACAATGAAGATCAAGAACTAATTTAATTAAGAGATACAAACCTCCAGTTACAAAATAAATGAGTCACAGGGATGAAATATACAGCATGGGGAATATAGTCAATTATATTGTAATATCTTTGTATGGTGACAGATGGTAACTAGACTTATCATGATGATCATTTTGTAATGTATAGAAATATTGAATCACTGTGTCATGCACCCGGAACTAACATAGTATTGTAGGTCAATTATACTTCAATTACAAAAAAAATATGTAGACACTGGGAAGAAATGTATTAACATGCTAATAGTGGTTATCTCTGGGGGTGGTGATTATGGGTGATTGTTATTTTTTATTTTATGCTTTCTGTATTTCTAGTTGTCTGCAATGAACATGTATTGCTTATAAAAGTAAAAAACAATGCATCATTAAAAATGAAGAAAAGAGACCTAATTGAATTAGAAGGAAAAAGGAGGAGAAATGGAATCGTTTATAGAAGACAGGCCTAATCAGTGCTACTTGAGACACGCACTCCATGTATGTGTGAAATCACACACAATCCATGTATGTGTGAAATGTATTTCTTCACAGAATCATAGAAGAAAACTGTGCAGCTAGAATGCTCCTTTGAGTTCTGCTAGTCCCAACTATTTAGGCACCAAGGAGTTACATGGGTTGTTTTTTTAGCTATGTTTGGGAACTCTCAAATCAACTTTGATTATCTTTGTGATTTGCTATCTCAGGGCAAAATGTACTTTCCCTATTCTTTGGTTAATGTATACTTAAGGGTTTTCAGAAGAAAATCATAAAACTAATAGAACCACTTAACTGAATATTGTGCCTTTCCTCTAAAGAACCCAAAAGGTTTTCTCCTCATTTCTCCTTAAACAAATAACATGATTTAATATATGAGAAAAAGGTACCACTATTGTTTTTTTATAAAAGTAGAACTAAGGCCCAGGGAAATGAAGCAAAAATCATACCACTCTTTTTTTCAGAAAATGAATCTTCTCACATAAAGCTATACATGCACTTTTAGCATCTTCCTCAGTCATTGTCATGAATTTATAGTGAATTTCATAACTATGCTAACACTCTCATCCTTACCTAATCCTTCTTGGATACTTTGGATATACTTTGATGTACTATATTATACATACACATGTATATCAATACATGTGCGCACACACACACATATAAATGACCTTTTAGAATTTGCACTGCTGTGTTCATACTGACCAACTTCATCAGCATTCTCATTTTGAGCATTATAAATCCACATAATGACTGGCAAGGATTAGGAGTTCAGTCTGTGATCAAGAAACAAAGAAAAGCTTACTGGCCCACACTGAGATCAAATGGGTAAACTTAGCCTCATTAATGTCTTTGTTAATAAAGCTAACCAATTGCCCTAAGACAGAAACACAACAAAAGGTAAATTCAATGCATCTAATATCTAACTAGTAGCTCTCAAATTTATCGAGTGGTACCATAAACTATACATTGAGATTTACCACTAATAATTACTAAATTTGGTGGATCATTCATTTCAAGACCTCAATCTTTAAACAAAATTAATTTATATTTTGTTACAAATCTGCTACTTATAATTCTACTCATTGGTCTGTTTCAAACTGAGTTTCTCTGATTTGAGGATTTTCACGCTACAGACAGTGGTAACTGAGGCATTTAGAAAATGTAAGTACTTACTCAAAGTCAGACTTTAATAAAATGGTAAGCTGCCATAATTTGAATCCATTTTAGTTTGATTTAATTTAAAGTTGTTCATTTTAGCTCGCATACAATTACTTCCCAAGAAATTAGTAAATGCTAATGAATGATTACTATGTGTTAAGCACAGGCTAAGTTCTAAGTAATTTTATTATCTTATTTAGACTTCATAAATACCCCCCCCCACCCATTTCATAGATGAGAAAATCAGTAACCTGGAGTTAAAGATACAATGTAGTTCATACCTATAACTAAAACTTGGCCTATATGTAGGCAATTAGCGGATCACCTACAGAGTTTAAGGGCATTATTTACAAGCACATGCTTCCACACACCCCTGACTTACATGGGCATGCTATTCCATCACTAGAGAGTAAGTCCTTTGAGCTAAAGCATCATGTCTTCTGTATTCACAGCTAAAATATAAAGGATAATAAAGCAGGTAACACACTGTCTTAAGTTAGGCACACCAGAAGCAGAGCCCAACAAGAATTTATGTGGAAGAGATGTATATGTTTCCAGGGGATATCAGAAAGGATGGGGGAACAGGAGAGGCACAGGGAGGATGCCAAGCACTCTGCATGCCTGATCGACAGGGGAACCCTGAAGGGTAAGCTTTGCCTCAGTGTTGTTTGACCCAAGCTGAGAAAGCTGGTCTTTCATAATTCTATACTCCTCAGCCGTTCTTTAAAGCCTACTCCAGAAGAGTGTAAATCCCTGCAAGGTCTCCCCACTGCAGAATTCCCTGAAATTAAACAAAAAAAAAAGAGCCAAAGACCTTAACAGACCCCTTACCAAATAAAATGTACAAATGGCAAGTAAGCATATGAAAAAATGCTCCACATCATATGTCATCAGGGAAATGCAAATTAAAACAAAATACTACTATTTACCTATTAGAATTGCCAAAATCCAGAACACTGACAACATCAAGTGCTGGTGACAGTGTGGGGCAACAGGAACACTTATTAATTGCTGGTGGAAATGCAAAATGGTACAGCCACTTTGGAATATAGTTTAGCAGTTTCTTATAAACTAAACATACTCTTATCATGTGATCCAGCAATCATGCTCCTTGTTATTTACGGAAAGAAGTTGGAAACAAGTTCACACAAACACTTGCACACAGATATCTATAGCAGCTTTATTCATAATTGTTAAAACTTGGAAGCAACCACAATGTCCTTCATCGTGGATAAACTGTGGTACATCCAGAAAATGAAATATTATTTAGTGCTCAAAAGAAATGAGCTATCAAGCCATGAAAAGATAAGGCAGAAATATAAATGCATATTGCTAAGGGAAAGAAGTCAATCCAAAGAGACTATACACTGTATGTTTCCAATTACATGACATTCTGGAAAAGGAAAAATTATGGAGATAATAAAAGGATCAGTGTCACCAAGGGTTGAGAGTGGGGGAGAAGAATGAATAGGTGGAGAACAGGGCATTTTTAGGGTAGTGAAACTAGTCTGTTTGATGCTATAATGGTGGATACCTGTCATTATACATTTGTCCAAACACATGGAATGTACAATACCAAGAGTGAACTTTAACACAGTCTATGGACTTTGTGTGATAATGATGTATCAGTGTAGGTTCATCAATTGTAATAAACGTACCACTCTGGTGGGTGATGTAACAATGGTGGAGAATAGGAGTTATATGAGAAATCTCTGTACATTCTCCTCAATTTTACTGTGAACCTTAAAATGCTCTAAAAATTAGTATCAATTAAAAATGTTAAAAACAACCCAAAATTCAAAAAATTGCTCTTTTTCACTTTCAACTAATCTTAAAAAAATGTTTCCTGGCCAAATATATCTATAATAACTGCTCTTCTGAGAAGTCAACATTTACGGCTGTTTGTTTCCTTACTCTTGAAATCTCAAATTATGGAAATGTTATAGAGTTTACATGATGGTGGGAAAAAATATACTTTGTATCTGCTTTCAGAAACTCTGTTCCATGTTCACATTAATCATGTTTGGGATGATTTATTTCTGCATTCATGCTGGCCAATTTTATTAGTGTTTGGTTTGGCTGAATGGAAGAAAATCTGCTTTCTATTTCACCTCTGTAAAAAGAAGCTCTGTAAAAAGAAGAGTTAGATTTGGGCTAAATTATATAGTTTATAGCTCTGCTTTGTCCCCAGTATCAGGCACTTCCACATTCATCTTTCTTCTATATTCTCCCTCTACAGCATCCTCTAGAAAAAGTCTCTTGATCTAGGTCTGTTCAAGTAATGCCTTTGGTTTGTTTTCCAAACTCTTCAGAATCTTTAGCACCTACAACAGGAACATTTCATGTTCACCATATGGATCTTGTCACAACCATTCCCCACTTTAGTACTTAGTGTTCAGTGCTGGCCGCAAATACTTTTACTATTGAGACTGCTCCCTTCACGCTCACCATCTTCTACCCTGCCACCATTGGCCTGGCCCCCTGCACAGCCCCAAAAGCCACCTTCCTTTGACCACAGACACACTAATGGCCCATTATTCCCAAATACAGCCACATTCTTTTATACCACAAAGCGAACGCCCTTCATCTTTGCAACTGCTGTTCAACTCTAAACATTCAGAAAGTTTTCCCAACTCCCTCCCCAAAAATATTGCCTCAAACTTTGCAAAATGGTCAACAGCAGGTTTCTTTCATAACCACTACTACTCCGGCCTCCCTGACGGCAGGAGTTCACATTCAGCAATTCCTAAATTCCTAATACCAGATAAGAGTCCATCAGCCTGAGCAGTAAATTACTCTTGGATTTACTATGTCATTTTGGTCATACTATTTTGATTTTCTTTGTCAGGTGGGAGTACTTCTGAGATAGAATTTCAGAGGTTCCCACCCTCCACTTCCAATGTTCAAACTTCCACCATTTTCCAGCACTTCTGCTGAACAGCAAGTAGTTTAATGAAAATCCCATCTCTCTGCTATATATTTGTATACTTACAATGTTTCAACCTTGTGACAAATATTTGGCTAAATTTGGTCCCTACCTTATAGTAGATCCATGTGAATAATCAAAGGTAGGTCTAGCTTCAATTAACTCAAAAGTTATAAGCTACGAAATTGCTGGCCAAGTTACTGACTTTAAATGGTTCGGGCTATTTTAAATCATATGGATGAAGTGTAAGACATCAATCTTCTGGATACTTAGTCTACGAGACAGCAGTGGTTGAGATTTTAAGCTAACTTTTTTAATATTCTCTACAGATATCCCTGCTGCTATAGACTCAACTGTATATGGAGATTTGAAGTTTCCAGCAGCACATTGAATATGTTTTCCTTTTCTCACATTCCTTTATGTCCTACTTCATCTGGCAAATAATTGGGGACAAGAACTATTATTCTGTGGTTGTGTAAGAAGCTGGTTCTTGTAGAATGGGTAAGAGGAGAGGGCCATGGATTTTATTGTTTTGTTTTGGAGCTTAGACTTTGAAGTTTGATGTGACCTAAAGTCCTGACTCTCACCCTTAGCCCAGGGCAAGTTCTTTAGCATCTCTATACTTTTGTTTGCTTACGTGTTAAATGAGGACAACACTAGTACCCATTTCACGAGGTTTTATAAGTATTAAATGAGGTAATGGATTTAAAGTATATAACTTGGTGCTTAGATAAATCAATGATTAGTAAATGTAAATTACTATTATTATTGTCACCACCTTTATTCCATATGCTCTATATATTCAAATCTCAGTGAAGCTCTAAGTAAAACATGGTGGAATAAAGGAACTATGAAAACTGTTGATGGAAAGAAAACCCAACCAAATAAATAACTTATTTCTACAAAATAAAGATCAGAAGCTTGATACCTACTCATTAGGTAGGTTGACTATATAATTTATTGTCCTAATTGGGACCCTTTGGAGACTGAAGGGAATGCTTTAATAATTACTCCAGGACAAATGCATAAACAAAAACCATCAATGGTTGAACCAGGAGTTAGGGTCACCCTTTTGTCAGCACACTCTGATTTCTGGTGTTCTAAAATGAAAGAGACAGGAAAAACAACCTTCAACTCTGAGATTTTCTATGTGTTATAATCCTTGTATCCCTGGGTAGTAGAGAAAAAATAGTCGAAGCCCCCCCAAATTACCAAGATACAGTTAAACATCTAGAAACACAGAATGAAATTCAAAATAATGAATTTGTAGAAAGGATGCAAATTTTAACATCAAAACTGTGGGTCAAGTTCTAGTTCTGCATTTAAATTGCCATGTTACTTGAGGAAGTCAGAATCTCTGACCCTTTCTCTATCACCTGTGGATAGGAATGATGGCAGTGATAATAATAAATCTACCCAGTCATTAGGGTATATAAAAAGCTGCATTATATATTATAAAGCAATAAACAACAGTTATTACCTGAATGAGTTATTTGGGGGAATTTCTTGAAAATCCTAACATGATTCTCTTCCTTTGAGATATGAAGAGAAAAGCAAGAAGCTTGTTTACGAAATGCAAGAACTCTAACAATACAGAAGTCTCTACCTTGCAATGGTGATTGTTGAGCTGATCCTAGAATCGTTTAGTTATTATTAAAACTTTATGTCCTTCAACAAAATGTGGCAACTGACTCAATAAATATCGTGGATTCACTTTTTCTTAAAGCAGGTCTTAAAAATGATTAAACCAATAAGAAATAAATCCTTTTTAAAGAGACTGGGTTTTCAGTGGTTTAATTCAAACAGAACCTGTGGGTAGGTTAGGCGGAACTAGGTAGAAATGTTTCCTGTGCCTCTATTTCTTCTAATTCCATGGTTTTCAATTCTACAAAACATTTGAATTGCCTAAGGGGCTTTTATTATTTATTTATTTATTTTGTTAACATCTTTATTGGAGTATAATTGCTTTACAATGTTGTGCTAGTTTCTGCTGTATAACAAAGTGAATCAGCTATACATATATCCCCATATCCCCTCACTCTTGTGTCTCCCTCCCATCCTCCCTATCCCACCCCTCTAGGTGGTCACAAAGCACCAAGCTGATCTCCCTGTGCTATGCAGCTGCTTCCCACTAGCTATTTTACATTTGGTAGTATATATAAGTCCATGTCACTCTCTCACTTCATCCCAGCTTACCCTTCCCCCTCCCCGTGTCCTCAAGTCCATTCTCTACGTCTGCATCTTTATTCCTGTCCTGCCTAAAGGGCTTTTAAACACTGAAGATCCCCTCCCTAACCAGTTAAATGAAATCAATTAAATCCTAATCTCTAAGCTATGGGGCCTGTGTTGATATTTTGTGAAAACTACTGAGGTGATTCTGATGGGCAAGGGGAGGCTGATGTCTTGATTCAGTGGCTGCATGTGAGAAGAAGACACCTTGGAGGAACATTTTATCCTTGTATCCCTCAAGGCATTACTCCTTAAATCCACCTCCATCAACTCTTTCTTAACCCCTCAGGCCCCAGAATTCCAGCACCTTAAACTTCTCTTTCTCTTTACTTTGTTCTAATCAAATCCCGTGAACAGTAAAGTCTCTGATAAATCCATTCACATCAAAGGGTAATCGTTGATAAAACAAAAGTATTCATCCTCCTAATGGTGTTTACATTTTAACAATGAATTGAACTTAAAGGTAAAGAAAGAACACAAAGGTAAAGAAAGAACACATGGAAGGTGAAAATAGAGACATCAGGCCAGTATGTCAGGAAGTGATTTCTGAGCATTTCTGGACCTCTCCAGGATTCCAGAAATCACAAAAAGGATGTGCTACTCCATTTGCCTGGGCTTAACTCTAAAAAGTTGATGTAGGTATCAGTTCATAACAAAACAAACAGTCCAACTTAATGAACTAACAGAATATTGATTCATACCTTTCATTTCCCAAACACTGTTGTGTGTTTTCATGTTATCGTCAATCCCATAACTCCGATGGAAAGTTAGGAACTGTTATTCTCATTTTACTTATGAGAAAATGAGGCCAGAGAGGTGAAGTCATTCCTGCAGATACAGATAAAGGGTTGTCACCTCAATCTGACTTCACGCCCCAGCTCTTCCCAGGTTTCTTCTCCAAAGGTGATCATTGCTTTAGAAATGATTAATGCCACAATAAAGGGAGTTCAGAACAAAAAAAAGGAAAACCTGTTAGAGAGGTTGGTAACCCCTGTAGAAGAAATTTAGAGCTTTTTCTTTTTTTGTTTTCTGTATTTTAAAGCCAGTTATCATGGGGAAATGCAAACAAGTTCAATCCAAAAAATATTTACTAGCGTATTCAACCTCTACTGTTTCTGCTGTCACTTCAGATGTCATGGGGACATCAGTAAGTACAGTAAGTACCCACAAGCTGCCCTTGGCACATTTAGTGCAATCTTGTAAGGGCAGAAGCAAGAATCTGCATCATCTCAGGAGTAAAGAGGGAAGTGAGTGATTTGTATATTCTATATATCTACGCCAATCTGTTAAAGAACCTCTGGGTACACTTAATAATGTATTGGTTTGATATTTTAGAGAACATATCATCCATTCGCCCAGGTGAATAGTTTATGCCAAACAAGTCATCTAGAATCTTGGCATATTGATCATTTTTAAGGATAACTCAGTGACTGGAAAATGAGTGGATATAATTTGTTAGATGGCAAATTGTGTTCTTAGTTTTTAATGATGATTTAGAATTTTGTATTTAGGCACCTGATACTGAATGTCTTAGTGTCCGTTGCTAAAAACTTAGATTTTAAAATAACATAAGATGAACTATGTTTAGGTGCTAGATTACATTGTAAGATTAATGTGCACATATAAGGATGGAAATTGCTAGAAGGAATTATTTTGAAGGAAGAAGGAAGAGAAAAAGAGACAGAAAAGAGAAAGGAAGAGGAATAAAAAAAGAGTACCTGTTGAGCAAAAAATAAGTTTCTCACATTGTACCTTCCTTTTGTCCAAGAAAGATAAAAGTTAAGTTTGAAGAAGAAAAAATAGCTTTGATCTTGTTTCCAGTAGGGAAAAGGTGGATAGACAACCTAGATGGAAGACCCAGAGACCGAGTAAGCTTTACTCTCAAGGAGAGAGGAAAAAATGGTATAGAAAATGACAAAATTTAAGCAGTCGATTTAAGTAGATAGAAATGGAGCGTGTGGCAAATCCACAGAGTTTTGAAATGAGCAGGAAAAACAATTTCAAATTGTATAAAGACATAAAAAGACAGTAAAGTGGAAGTAATGTTGATTCGTCATGATGTAGCATAAGCTACATCACTGAGCATGAGCTCGTAGCAGCAGCTAGAGGAGGAAACCATCGAGTAAGCAATGACAGAAATCTCAGTGATATATCGCAAAGCAAATGGCCTTAGGAAGGACCAGATGAGAACCAGACATCAGGAGGATACTGGAATGAACAAGTGGCAGGGGGCCAGCCGCAAACGTGTTTAGTCTTGGTGGCAGTTGAACCTTCAGTGACGACTCACAATCTTTATGTGGGGGCAAAACATGAGCTTGATGCCCTTAAAAGTCAATTAAGTTCTTCAGCCCAAAGAAAAAAACACACGTTACCCAATACGCAAACAGTGCTGAAAGTTCACTTCCTCTTAAAGCTACTCACTGAGGATAGCATTACTCTATGGCCAGGCACTGAGATCAGGAAGTAGTTTATTTTCACTGAAACTGAAGGAGGAAGTTAGAAAAACGGCTGCAACTAGATCAGTTCGGGAAAGCCAGGTACGAATAAAGAGAGCAAGTTTTTACTTTCTCTTTTGAGAAGGCCAGCTCAGATTTGCTGCGAGCTAAATTTTGCACACCAATAAAAGACAAAAACCCCAGCGGTATTCATCTATACTCAGTATGAAAGACGGAAGCTGAATTGGTAATGGAGGCTTTTCTGTGTCGGAGGGCAAAGTTAGCTGTAGGAGGCTATGGGGCTCTCAGTGAGACCACTTGAAAAACCAAAGAAAAATAGACTGAATAGATTGAATCACTGGATTTCTCCAAGTAGGAGTGGGTGAGTGAGGACCAGGGCCAGGGGAGGCCAGAGAGGGGAGGAGAGAAGGGAGAGTTGGGGGGAGGGGGAGGTTTTGAATGGAAGGCAGGGAATGGGGACAAAGGCAGAAAGAGCTGCTTGTTTAAAATCAGTAGTTTTCAAAGCGGATGTCGTCTTTCCCCAGGGATATTCCGAGGGAGTCACAGGACCAGAGCTGCAGCATTCCTAACATCTGTTCAGCAAGGGTGGCTTTAGATTTGCAGCAAAACCTCTTCCTCTACATCACCCCTTCCTTCTCTTATTCTGGAATCATAAGGCCTGATTTCCTGCCCACCCTACATTCCAATCCCTTCCCACCTTCCCCTGAGTGCTTCCCTCCCTTCTTCAGTGTCCAGAAAAGTAAAAACGTCACCTGCTTCTCCTCCCAACAGCTGAATTATTCTTACACACTTTTATTTCGATAGCAAAGTGGTTCAAGGTATGTTTCAGGGTTGTGGAAACCCTCAAAGGGATTATGGAATGAAGAAGTTTTGAGAACTATGCTCTAAATAAAGAATTGGAGATGAAAACCTGTCATAATGAAAAATTAAACTACCTCAAATAAAGCAAAGGATCAACCAATGCCTTGGCAAGCAAGGAGAGAAATTCATATACCGTGGGGCTGGTAATGAGCCAGTTTCTTGCCAAAGTCTAAGCCTCTTTCTACCTGGCTAGGGAAATGCAAGGAAAGAATTTATAGCCATGAAATAAAACAGGCAAGAATCAGAAAATAGAAGTTTGAATATGTTTATTTCTAAGTTTGAAATTGTTTGTCGGTAACTTCTACCAGGGCCAACTAAACCTACATGAATGAATGGGTATGATAACCTATAGCTCAGCAGACTACAAGGCCAGTCTGTTGAAAGGTAATCATTCTCTGTAAGCATTATTTAATTTGTTAAAGTGGAGATAATACCTATATCACAGAGATGTAGTGAGGATTATGGTTAAAAACTAGGTATTATTTTTAAGTGTTTTCTATGTTTCAGGTAGTGTACTATATACTTTACATGAATTATCGCATTCCTACAACTAAATAACTGCCCTCTACATAACTGCATGAAAGCATGAATGCATGCATGGATGCATGGATGGAACAAATTATCAGTTCCCACTTCTTCTTTTTTTTTTTTTTTTACTTTTCAGCTGCGCTACAGGACATGCAGGATCTTAATTCCCCGAACAGGGATCGAACCTGTGCCCCCTGCAGTGGAAGTACAGAATCTTAACCTCTGGACCACCAGAGAAGTCCTCAGTTCCTACTTTAGAGATGAAAAAATGAGACCTAGATTAAATAATTTATACAAGGTTCCATGGTTATCTGGTTATCAGAGGAAGAGACAGATTCTACCTGACTCCAAATTCTTGCTCTGTATTATACCATTATTTTATTATTCTGCTTTTTGTATCCTATACTTTCACTCTCTTTTTATTCTCTCCCTATCCTGAAAGTCCTACTGGCTAACTCTTATCCCTAACACAAGCACTAGGATTTTCAGATTGTCTTTTTTTTCTCTTCCTAAATCTTTTCTGATAAAAAGATCTGAAAATCTCTCTTATTCAACTCAGCAAAAAATAATGGGATAAGAGCAACATGTTAGGCACTGGGTTAGAGGCTAGAGAAGTAGAATGAAACATGGTTCATTTTCTCAAATGATTCAGAAGTAATACATGAAGCTTAAAGTCTTGAATTTCGTCCCATCTCTCCAACTCCCCACCTCCTCAATCGTCAATCTCCAGCTTACTCTCCTCACCCCTTCTCCCCCAAAACCCTACCAAATTTTCTGTAGAAAGTAAAGAAATGCAGTAGGGCGATTGTTCAGCTTTGATAGACATGTCTATTTCTTTTGACATAGGGTCTTTTTGTTCTTCAGAAATCACACTCCTCAGTTGGGCTCTTTCTCTGCCTGATTGGAAAAGATCTTATTTTCAAGGCTAATGGCCTGTGTGCTTCTAACTACCTTTGAATCAGAGCAATCATGTTTTTCTACCGCCCAGTGTTCAAAAGTCATGAAGAAATGTCCCCAACATATTTAGAAGCATAGGGTTTTCTGAATGAGGACTATACATGCACAAGGAAATCATGGTCTTCATAGAAGTAAAGCTGCTTGGGACAGAGGAAGACTTCAGATTCAGAAAGCCTGCTTTTTGAATGTCAGCTCTGCCTCTCACTAAGGTGGCATTGTGGACAAACTGATTAACTTCTCTGAGCATCATTTCCCTGTCTGTAAAATAATTGCTATAATACCTTTGTCTCAGGGTTTTTCCTAAAATCCAATAAGATAATTATGTACAACACTTAGACACATAAGTGGTCAATAAATGGTAGCTGTTATCACTAGTATTTTCTATGTGGAAATCAAGTAATCAAAATTCTGAAAAGAGATTTAAGATAAACCTGTCCTTTTTGTCTTTCTAAGTCCTTCTACACACGTGCTTTCTCTGCATTTTTACATCACACTTTTTTTTAAGCCCATGGTGGACAGCTAACCTCTGTATCCTGACACAGCCAGAATGTTTTTCTGCTTAGTGGACTTTAATTGGTACTGCATTACATTAGGATTCCCATGGAATTACTTATTATAGCCACACAGTGCCAGAATGAGTAATCATGAAATCTATTAGAATGGCTACCAAGGAAACTACATATGAGTTTCCATCCTGTAAAGTATTTGGTCACATGAAACCAACATCCAATGCCTAACATGAGTAACATCCCAGGGATTTTATGGCATCATAGATAGTGAGTAAGTAGTTTTACATAACAAATAGAAGCTTAAGTGACAATATAAATTTAGGTCCTACAATGTACTTTCTTTTTCAATAAATTAAAATTAAATTAAAGATATAATTTTTATATATCTTTAATCACTCATATATATCTTTTGATTTTAGTGAAGCCATAGAATAAATGAGTAACTAAAATTCATTGATGCAATCTGTGATTATGTAAAAATGTTAATTAGCTTTGTAATCTACACAGCAAACATAGAGTACCAAGTCTACCATATATTTCTGCAAAAAGCACTGAAATAATGAATAAAATGTTAATACCTCCTCCTCTGATTGAATTGTTTCTTAGAAAATAATTTTAAAAATCTATAAATATCAATATATTCTATGGGTCTATTTCAAAGTTAGCATATAAATTAACATTGCACTGATGGTTTCATATCTTGGGATTCAGAAATAAGAAGTAATAAAAACTAGTACCATGCCGTGTATTGCTTGATTCCATAAAGATGTAAAAAGTATCTTCACATTTCAACAATATTGCAATTGGGTTTGTTCTGGTATGGCATCACATTTTACTCATGTCCGATTCCCTGAATTTTGGTCCCCATTTACCTGTGCTGCATGGCGACACTATATCCCCTGAATCACAGGAAGAGGCAGGTGAGCATCCAGAGGCAGAATGGGAGGGATTGGAAGGGATTAAAAGAAAACTCCATGAGAAATTAGGTTTGTTGGGTCAAATGCTGGTGGAGCCATTCTACAATTTTATTCAATCTGAAAAATGTATAACTTCAATGCACTATATTTAGAAGGTACTATTTTGTGAAGTGGGTCAAGATCAGGCAACTCCCTGAATGTTTTGGTTTTGCTTTTTTTTTTTGTTTTCCAGGAGCAAACCTCCTCCCAGAATTTACAGGATAGCACAAATATAGATTAAGACATTTCATACTTTTATGACTTCAGTTGGCTCTACACATCATTTACTCCATTTTTTTCAACTTCATGTACAGTTGTTTACATATCTGAAGGCACTGAGCTTATTCTGTGTAATCATGAAATATTATTTCTTAAAATGTCATTAATATAAATAATTTTTCTAATGTCATACCGTATTTATATTATTTATGAATGTGAAGGATATTATTTCCATTTGTTTTAAAGGTGACAGAAACTGAGGTTAAGCATTTACAGCTGTCAAGTGAACAAATAGCAGCTAAAAGCCCAGAAATCTTTCCTTTAATCCCTCTCACTTTGTTATTAACATAAGGAAAGACTCAGTCATTTTCAGCTTTCTTCCTTTTCCCCCATTTGTGAACGGGGTGCACCTGTATTCTTGTCTTTCTTACACTTTCTGCATCCCCATCAAATTTCAAAGCAGGAGACAGGAGGGGAGTATGCTAGTAACTGCGGGGGTTGGAGGGGTGCAGAAATTGCACTCAATGGAGAGTAGATCTCTTGGGCATGTTGGCATTTCTAGTAATTTTCTCACTCTATTCTCCCGTTTAATTCCTATCATTCTGCTTAAGCAAATCTCTTTGAGGGAAACCCTAGGACTCATGAAAGAGAGCCTAGGTCTTCACGTTGGAGATATCTGTCCTAGAGTCTCAGAGCCACCCACTTCCTCATCTTTAAAATGAAGGTAACATACTTATTTCTTACAAGCACTATTACAAGCACTAAATATCATAACTAGTTAGGCAGCAAAAAACACCCAATCCTCACTCATAGTAAGAACTTAAAAAATGCAGTTGTTAAATGGCTCATAACTGTTATCTTCACCCCCATCTCCACAACCCCCCACATACCTTGACCCACCTGTTCTCCCCTCACAGAAGGCCACTCTCCATACATCAGCCAGGCCTCTCCAGTTGCGTCACTTTTTCAACAAATATTTGTCAAACATTACTATGTTCAAGGCACCATGTAGAGAATTGCAGAAAACACCACTGTGTATGGAACCTTTAAATAGTCAACACACCTCTATGCCAGGTCCCAGACCAGGTGGTAGCTGAGCTTAGGCAAGTTCCTTCACTTTCCTGAGACTGACTCCACAGATTTACATTTATCTTAACACTATCTTTGTTTTAATATTATCTTTTCTATTTCATTACATTATTATATACATCAGATGACATAAATTATGAGACTAGATTGTTCAAAACTATAGCAAGTAAGGCATGAAACGTTTGGTGTAAATGTATCATATATATCACAACTGTGATTAGTCTGGGAGAATTTTGCCCTCTTTATAGAGACATGTAGCTCATGCTTATTTAATTTCACCTTTTTATCCAAATTCTAATTCTTACTCATACAGGGCTTTTGAAGAACTGACCCTGCCTCAAAATGTGGGACACTCTCCCCTCTTATTATCACCTCATGAAAGTCTAATGAGGTGTGGAGGGAAAAAGGGTCATGTGTTGGCCTTTAGATCTATTCCATATACATTGTTGGAAGCAGTGTTTTAATACCAGAATGAAGACGAGCTTGCAAAATAAAGTTACTTTCTAAAATTCTTTAAAGAATAGGGCTTCATGGACTTGAGGATATGGGGAGGGGAGGGGTAGGTTGTGATGAGGTGAGAGAGTGGCATGGACATATATACACTACCAAGCGTAAAGTGTATAGCTAGTAGGAAGCAGCCACGTAGCACAGGGACATCAGCTAGGTGGTTTGTGACTGCCTAGAGGGGTGGGATAGGGAGGGTGGGAGGGAGGGAGATGCAAGAGAGAAGAGATATGGGAACATATGTATATATATAACTGATTCACTTTGTTATAAAGCAGAAACTAACACACCATTGTAAAGCAATTATACTCCAATAAAGATGTTAAAAAAAAAAAAAGAATAGGGCTTCATGGGATGAAATTTGAGTTTCACTCTTTGTATGTCACTACATTTTCCTTCTGATTTTACCCAAGTGTTCTGCTGTTGGGCTCCAGTTAGCATCTGAATCCAACACCAGTCCATGTAGACTGGTTGGATTAGGTGAAGGGAAGTCCCATCAAGATAAAGTTGCCCTAAGGGGCACAAAAGGGCATTACAGAGAAGTCAGGTAAGCCATGAATGGAGTCTTCTGTGTGAAATAAATTAACTACAAAAGGCCCCAGGTGGCTTTTCCTATCTTCCAAGAATTAACAATGTTTCACTGTTATTGAAAACTTATGGGATTTTTTTTTTTAATGACAGAATGAATGTTAAATATACAACATATAATTTATTCCATCCTGGCAGGAAATTGCCTTCAGTTTTCTCTGGGGAACTGTGCAAACATCTGGATAATATTGAAATCTTTTAATATAAAAAAGTAGTAATTACCCCCAAACTTACTACTTCCCACATTTATTTCCTCTTTTTCAACAATTAGGAATTTATTTCTTTCTCAATGAGGATTTAAAGACTGCTTATGAAGGAATTAATTTTGCAATGCATCCGCAAAGAACACAGTTCTTTTAGCCTGGTCTCATGGAAATTCACAGAAAGTTAATTTTTACCATTTTTCTTCAAGGCAGCCAAATTTTTTTATTTTACAGATGTTCATTTTTTAAAAATTTTGCCAACATAGTTTCCTTTGGTTTTGAATGTTGTGCTGAAATGCCTTTTTAATGTAATGAGCAGTATTACATGGCTATTTATATTTAGCTTTGATTCTCATTCATCACCAACCTATGGAAGAATTTTGACAAGCAATGTACAAATGTGACATGGGTACAAAAGCATATCTCAGAGGTCTGGAATCTCTGGGTGAATGCCATGCTCCGTATAGTGCTGCATAACTCTGGAGGAGAAGTTCCAGTAAGTTACATGGGATATGAAACTAGCCCTGATATTTTGCCCCATAATACTACTTTTTTGCTTCTCAGAAAGCAGTGTGAGTTCTTTCCTCTCCCTTTTTCCCTATATTCCTTTCTTTTCTTATGTGTTCCTGAGTGTTGGTTCTTCATTCTTTTACTCAACTCACTCTATTTTTTTAAATAGTTTAGTTGGTAAAATGTTAATTAACCTCAAGTAATTTTCTTTCTTTTATTGCTATGTCTGAGCATTTTTGATTTTTGTTTGTTTTGTCTCCTTATTAATAGTATACCTAGAGCTGTATTATTTCCCCATTTAGCCTACACTTGAGTTCATTTATTCTCCTTGTGTTGGTTTTAGTGTTCTATGTTGAATTACAAGGACCTTGAAGGGAGAGAAAAAGCTGAGTAGTCCAGTTGGTTGCTGAGTCACCAGCTTCATTTTGTTAAGAATGCAGTTTTTGAACTTTGGCAAGTCTACTAATCTTTTTGAACCCCAATTTCTGATCTGAAATAATAATTTATATGTTCTGTCAATGGGTTCACTATGGTAATTAGTCATTCCTTCTAAAGTTTCTGAAGATATAAATTGTATTTAATGCTTACTAGCTTAGAATATTTAATGATCCCAATATATGCCTAACACTGTGCTGTGTGCTGGGTGTACAAAGATGAATTGGGATCCCTTTCCTCCAGGACTGTTTTGAGAAACAGTTTCATGTAGAAGGATAGTTTGAATAGACCATAAGAAAGGCTTTACATTACAATTACACCACATTACCAGTTAGTGTTAAATATGTTTGTGTACCATGACATGATTTTTAACATTCTATATTGCAATAATTGTAAACTAGAGAAGAGAAATAAATTTCCAACATAATCTAGTCTTTCTAGATTCAAGCACAATTATCCAAACAACTCTGAACAAATTTTACCCAGTTAATACCAATCAACAAATTTATATTTTTAAAAATTGTCCTATATCTAATAAGTATTGACTTCTGCTCCATTTTAATTCACATATCATCTGTTTTAAATAGAGAGAAGGGAAGAAGGAATTAACATTTGCTGAACACCTATCACATGCCTATTATGATGCTAAGTGTTTTAAGAGCATTATTTCAATAAGTACTCAGAATAATTCTCCAAGGTAGATATTGTTATCTCTAATTTAAGAATATGAGAAGTTAGACTGAGAGATCAGGTGATCTGTCCAAGGCCACCCAACCAGAAAATATTAGTCAATAGTCACACCCAGGTTCATTCACTCCAAAACCCATGCTTGCTCTGCTACACCACATCCCTACCCCAAAGGAAACCCAGAGAATAGGAGTTCAAACAGTCCTTTAAAGATATTGTAGGACACTGGTGGCCTCTGAACTAACTGCCTCACCATACCGATGAAGAATATGAGGACTGGAGAGTTTAAATGACTTGCCAGAATTCATCCTGCTAGTTGATGTCAGAGACTGGAGTGGGCATTATTTTTTTTCTAGGACAAGTCTATGCTCGGGAATATTCTGTCTGAAAATGAAAGAATGAACTCCCTGCTTCAAGAAATGCTTAAACAGAAATGTGATGATCAAAAATATTATAGAAGCACTTTTCAATGGATAGAAGTTTGGACTGGAAGACCTAAAAGCTCCCTTCCATCTCTCCCATTCACTGAGGCTGTATAATTAAAGATACTTTTCCATTATCTTTTCTTCAATTAAAAATAACTTACTAAATAATTTTCCTATTCTCCTCAAGATATATACTTTTTAAAATAGGCTTTATTTTTTAGGGCAGGTTTAGATTCACAGCAAATTTGAGCAGAAAGTACAGAGATTTCCCATATACCTTCAGCTCCCACACATGCATGGCCTCCTCATTATCAACTTCCCCTACTGGAGTGATACATTTGTTATAACTGATGCACCTACATGACACATTATTATTACTCAAAGTCCATAGTTTACATTACAGCTCTCTCTTGGTATTGTGCAGGCTATGGGTTTTGACTAGTGTATAATGACCTGTATCCACCAGTATGGTATCATACTGATGAGTTTCACGGCCCTAAAAATCCTCTGTGCTCCACCTATTCATCTCTCCCCCTCCACTCCCAACCTCTGGCAAACACTGATCTTTTTACTGTCTCCATAGTTTCTCCTTTTCCAGAATGTCATACCTTTGGAATCCTGCAGTATATACAGCCTTTTCAGACTGGCTTCTTTCACTCAGTAACATGCATTTATGGTTCTCCATGTCTTTTCATGGCCTGATAGCTCATTTCTTTTCAGTGCTGAATAATATTCTATTGTCTGGATGGACCACAATTTATTAATCCATTCACCTACTGAAGGACTTCTTGGTTGCTTCCAAGATTTTACAATTATAAATAAAGCTGCTATAAACATCTGTGTGCAGGCTTTTGTGCAGAGGTAAGTTTTCAGATCCTTTGAGTAAATACCAAGCATTGTGGTTGATGGATAACGTGGTAAGAGTATGTTCAGATTTGTAAGAAATTGCCAAATTGTCTTCTAAAGTGGCTAGACCATTTTGCATTCCCACCAGCAATGAATGAGAGATACTGTTGCTCCACATCCTCGCCAGCACTTGATGTCAGTGTTCTGGATTTTGGCTGTTTTAATAGGTATGTAATGGTATCTCACTGTCTTAATTTGTATTTCCCTGATAACATACAATGTAGAGCATCTTTTCACGTGCTTATTTGCCATCTATATATCTTCTTTGGTGAGATATCTGTTAAGGTCTTTGGGCCCATTTATAAATTGTGTTGTTTTCTTATTGTTGAGTTTTAATATTCTTTTATATATTTTGGATAGCAGTCCTTTATCAGATATGTCTTTTTCAAATATTTGATCCTAGTTTGTGGCTTGTCTTATTCTCTTGACATTGTCTTTTGTAGAGCAGATGTTTTTAATTTTAATGAAATCCAGCTTATCAATGATTTCTTTCATGGATCATACCTTTGGTGTTGGACCTAAAATGTCATCACCATACCCAAGGTCATCTAGGTTTCCTCCTAGGTTATCTTCTAGAAGTTTTATACTTTTCTGTTTTACATTTAGACTACTTTGAGTTAATTTTTGTGAAAAGTGTACAGTCCAAGTTGAAATTCATTTATTTGCATGTGAATGTCCAGATGTTCCAGCACCATTTGTTGAAAGTACTGTTTTTGCTGCATTGTATTGTCTTTGCTCCTTTGTCAAAGACCAGAGAACTATATTAAATCGTTCTATTTCTGGTCTCTCTTGCCAATAACATACTGTCTTGATTAGCTTTATAGTAAGTCTGAAGTCTGGTAGTGTCAGTCCTCCAACTTCATTCTTCTCCTTCAATATTGTGTTGCCTATTCTGGGACTTTTGCCTCTCCATATAAACTTTAGAATTCATTTGTAGATATTCACAAAATAACTGGCTGGGATTTTTATTGGGATTACATGGAATCTATAGACCAAATTGTTAAGAACTAATATCTTAACAGTATTGTCTTCCTATCCATGAACATGAGATAGCTCTCCATTTTGTAGTTCCTCTTTGACATTTTTCTTCAGAGTTTTTGGTTTTCCTTATACAGATCATGTACATATTTTGTTAGACTTATAACTAAGTATTACATTTTGGGGGGGTGCTAATTTAAATAGTGTTAAGTTTTTAATTTCAAATTTTACTTGTTCATTGTTGTTGTATAGGAAAGTGATTGACTTGTATGTATTAACTTTGTATCCTGCAATCTTGCTATAATCACTCTTTAGTTCCAGAAAATTTTTTATTGATTCGTTCAGATTTTCTTTGTAGATGATCATGTCATCTGTGAACAAAGTATCATTTATTCCTTCCCAATCTGTATACATTTTATTTCTTTTTATGTACTTGTTGCTATATCTAGGACTACCAATATGACATTGAAAAGCAGTGGTGAGAGAGGACATCCTTACCTTGTCCCTGATCTTAGTAGAAAATCTTCAAGCTTCTCCCATTAAATACCATGTTGGCTATTAGGTTGTTTTTGTAGCTATCTTTATCAAGTTAAGGAAGTTCCCCTCTATTTCTAGTTTATTAAGAGGTTTTATCATGAATAGGTGTTGGATTTTGTCACGTGCTTTTTCTGCATTTTTTCATATAATCTATGTAAGTTTTCTTTCTTTTTTTTTTTTTCGGTACGCGGGCCTCTCACTGTTGTGGCCTTTCCCGTTGTGGAGCACAGGCTCTGGACGTGCAGGCTCAGCAGCCATGGCTCACGGGCCCAGCCGCTCCGCGGCATGTGGGATCCTCCCAGACCAGGGCACAAACCCGTGTCCCCTGCATCAGCAGGCGGACTCTCAACCACCGTGCCACCAGGGAAGCCCCAGTTTTCTTTTTTAATCTATTGATGTGATGAGTTACATAAATTGATTTTCAAATATTGAAAGAGCCTTGCATACCTTGATTATGTCCCACTTGATCATGGTGTATAATTCTTTTTGTACATTTCTGATTACAATTTGATAATATTTAGTCAAGGATTTTTGCATCTATATTTAAGAAAGACGTTGGTTCATGGTTTTCTTATGTTTTTGTCTGGTTTTTGGTATTAAGGTGATACTGGCCTCATAGAATGAGTTAGGAAGTATTCCCTCAGCTTCAATCTTCTGAAGGAAAATGTAGGAAAATGGTACAATTTTTTCCTTAAATGTTGGTAGAATTCACCAGTGAACCCAGCTGGGCCTGGTGCTTTCTGTTGTAGAGGTTATTAATTATTGATTAGATTCTTTAATAGTTATGTCTATTCAGATCGTCTACTTCTCCTTTGTGTTTTGGCAGTTTGTGTCTTTGTAGGCATTAGCCCATTTCACCTAAGTTACCAAATTTGTGTGCATAGAGTTGTTCATACTATTCCTTCATGATTCTTTTAATGTCCATGGGATCTGTAGTGATGTCCCTCTTTCATTTCTGACACAATTTGTGTCCTCTCCTTTTTTCTTAGATCAGCTAAGGAGGCTTATCCATTTTGTTGGTCTTTTCAAAGTCTTTGATTTTGTTGCTTTCCTATATTGATTTCCTGTTTTAGGTTTCATTAATTTCTGCTCTAATATATTTTCTTCTGCTTATTTTGGATTTAATTTTCTCTTCTTTTTCTAGTTTCTTAAGGTGGAAACTTTAATTATTGATTTTAGAGTTTTCTTCTTTTCTAATACATGCATTTACTGTTATAAATTTCCCCTCTAAGCACTGCTTTTGCTGTACACCATAAATTTGGTGTTGTACTTTCATTTAGTTTAAAACATTTATTTTATCTTGAGATTTATCTTATGCTATTTAGAAGTGTGTTGTTTAATCTCCATATATTTATGGGTTTTCCAGTTATCTTTCTGCTATTGATTTCTAGTTTAATTCCACTGTGGTTTGAGAGCAGGCATTCTATGATTGCTATTCTCTTACATTTGTTAAGGTGTGTTTATGGCCCCAGATGTGGTCTATCTTGGTGAATGTTCCATGTGAGCTTCAGAAAAAAAAATGAGTATTCTGCTGTTGTTGGATAAAGTAGTCTATAGAGGTCAATTATGGCTAGTTGATTGACAGTGTTTTGAGTTCAACTGTATGTTTACTGATTTTCTGCTTGCTGAATTGGTCCATTTCTAATAGAGGGGTATTGAAGACTCCAACTATAGTAGTGGACTCATCTATTTCAACTTGTAGTTCTATCAGTTTTTGCCCCGATGGTTTGATGCTCTGTTGTTAGAAACATACACATTAAGGATAATTATGTCTTCTCATAGAATTGACCCATTTAGCATTATGTAATGCCCCTTTTTATTCCTGATAATTTCCTTACTCTGAAGTCTACTCAGTCTAAAATTAATATAGCTACTACTTTCTTTTGGCTACTGGTATCATGAAGTGCCTTTCTCTACCCATTTAATTTTAAAGCATATGTCTTTATATTTAAAGTGGATTTCTTGTAGACAGCATATGGTCAGGTCTTTTTTTTTTTTTTTCCAAGCCTTTATTGAACTTGTTACAATATTGCTTCTGTTTTATGTTTTGGTTTTTTGGCCATGAGGCCTGTGGTATCTTACCTCTCCAATGAGGGATTGAACCCACACCCCCTGCATTGGAAGGTGAAGTCTTAACCACTGGGCCACCAGGGAAGTCCCTACTTGGGTCTTGTTCTTTGATCCCCTCTGATAATCTCTGTCTTTTTTTTGGTGCAATGAGACCATTGATGTTCAAAGTGATTATTGATAGGGCTGGAAGAATATCTACCATATTTGTTACTGTTTTGTATTTGTTGCTTTTGTTTTTTCTTTCTATTTTTGCCTTCCACTTTATTTGCTCTTTGTGGTGTTTTTTTCTAAATACCTTTATTGGAGTATAATTGCTTTCAAATGGTGTGTTAGTTTCTGCTTTATAACAAAGTGAATAAGCTATACATATACATATACCCCCATATCTCCTCCCTCTTGTATCTCCCTCCCACCCTCCCTATCCCACCCCTCTAGATGGTCACAAAGCACCGAGCTGAACTCCCTGTGCTATGTGGCTCTTCCCACTAGCTATCTATTTTACATTTGGTAGTATATATTAGTCCATGCAACTCTCTCACTTTGTCCCAGTGACCTCAAGTCCATTCTCTACATCTGCATCATTATTCCTGTCTGGCCCCTAGGTTCTTCATAACCTTTTGGGTTTTTTTTTTAGAATCCATATATACGTGTTACCATACGGTATTTGTTTTTCTCCTTCTCACTTACTTCACTCTGTATGACAGACTCTACGTCCATCCACCTCACTACAAATGACTCAATTTCATTTCTTTTTATGGCCAAGTAATATTCCATTGTATATATGTGCCACATCTTTTTTATCCATTCATCTGTCGATGGACACTTAGGTTGCTTTGATATCCTGGCTATTGTAAATAGAGCTGCAATGAATACTGTGGTACATGACTCTTTTTGAATTACGCTTTTCTCAGGGTATATGCCCAGTAGTGGGATTTCTGGGTTGTATGGTAGTTCTAGTATTAGTTTTTTAAGGAACCTCCATACTGTTCTCCATAGTGGCTGTATCAATTTACATTCCCACCAACAGTGCAAGAGGGTTCCCTCTTCTCCACACCCTCTCCAGCATTTATTGCTTGTAGAGTTTTTGATGATGGCCATTCTGACTGGTGTGAGATGGTTTCTCATTGTAGTATTGATTTTCAATTCTCTAAGGATTAGTGATATTGAGCATCCACTCATGTGTTTGTTAGCAATCTGTATGTCTTCTTTGGAGAAATGTCTATTTAGGTCTTCTGCCCATTTTTGGATTGGGTTGTTTTTTTTTGATATTGAGCTGCATGAGCTGCTTGTAAATTTTGGAGATTAATCCTTTGTCAGTTGCTTCATTTGCAAATATTTTCTCCCATTCTGATGGTTGTCTTTTCATCTTGTTTATGGTTTCCTTTGTCATGCAAAAGCTTTTAGTTTCATTAGATCCCATTTGTTTATTTTTGTTTTTATTTCCATTTCTCTAGGAGGTGGGTCCAAAAGGATCTTGCTGTGATTTATGTCATAGAGTGTTCTGCCTATGATTTCCTCTAAGAGTTTTACAGTGTCTGGCCACCTTAATTTAGGTCTTTAATTCATTTTGAGTTTATTTTTGTGTATAGTGTTAGGGAGTGTTCTAATTTCATTCTTTTACATGTAGCTGTCCAGTTTTCCCAGAACCACTTATTCAGGAGGCTTTCTTTTCTCCATTGTACATTCTTGCATCCTTTATTTAAAGCAAGGTGACCATATGTGCTTGGGTTCATCTCTGGACTTTCTATCCTGTTCCATTGACCTGTATTTCTGTTTTTGTGCCTGTACCATACTGTCTTCATTACTGTAGCTTTGTAGTATAGTCTAAGTCAGGAAGCCTGACTCCCCCAGCTCCATTCTTCTTTCTCAAGATTGCTTTGGCTATTTGGGGTCTTTTGTGTTACCATACAAATTGTGAAATTTTTTGTTCTAGTTCCATGAAAAATGCCATTGGTAGTTTGATAGGGATTGCGTTGAATCCGTAGATTGCTTTGGGTAGTAGAGTCATTTTCACAATGCTGATTCTTCCAATCTAAGAACATGGTATATCTCTCCATCTGTTTGTATCATTTTTAATTTCTTTCATCAGTGTTTTACAGTTTTCTACATAGAGGTCTTTTGTCTCCTTGGTAGGTTTATTCCTAGGTATTTTAATTTTTTGTTGCAATGGTAAATGAGAGTGTTTCCTTAATTTCTCTTTCAGATTTTTCATCACGTGTGTATAGCAATGTAAGATATTTCTGTGCATTAATTTTGTAATCTGCTACTTTACCAAATTCATTGATTAGCTCTAGTAGTTTTCTAGTAGCATCATTAGGATTCTCTATGTATAGTATTATGTCATCTGCAAATAGTGACAGTTTTACTTGTTTTCTTATTTAGATTCCTTTTATTTCTTCTCTGATTGCTTTGGCTAAAACTTCCAAAACTATGTTGAATAATAGTGGTGAGAGTGGGCAACCTTGACTTGGTCCTGATCTTAGTGGAAATGGTTTCAGTTTTTCACCATCGAGAATGATGTTAGCTGTGGGTTTGTCATATATGGCCTTTATTACGTTGAGGTAAGTTCCCTCTATGCCTGCTTTCTAGCGGTTTTTTATCATAAACGTGTTGCATTTTGTCAAAAGCTTTTTCTGCATCTATTGAGGTGATCATATAGTTTTTCTCCTTCAATTTGTTAATATGGTATATCACATTGATTGATTTCAGTATACTGAAGAATCCTTGCATCCCTGGGATAAACTCCACTTGATCATGGTGTATGATCCTTTTAATGTGCTGTTGGATTCTGTTTGCTAGTATGTTGTTGAGGATTTTTGCATCTATGTTCATCAGGGAAATTGATCTGTAGTTTTCTTTCTTTGTGACACCTTTGTCTGGTTTTGGTATCAGGGTGATGGGGGCCTTGTAGAATGAGTTTGGGAGTGTTCCTCCCTCTGCTATATTTTGGAAGAGTTTGAGGAGGATAGGTGTTAGTTCTTCTCTGAATGTTTGATAGAATTCACCTGTGAAGCCATCTTGCCCTGGGCTTTAAACAAAAGATGGAAGATTTTTAATCACAGTCAATTTCAGTGCTTGTGACTGGTCTGTTCATATTTTCTATTTCTTCCTGGTTCAGTCTTGGAAGGTTGTGCTTTTCTAAGAATTTGTCCATGTCTTCCAAGTTGTCTATTTTATTAACATATAGTTGCTTGTAGTAATCTCTCATGATCCCGTGTATTTCTGCAGTGTCAGTTGTTACTTCTCCTTTTTCATTTCTTATTCTGTTGATTTGAGACTTCTTTTTTTCTTGATGAGTCTGGCTAATGGCTTATCAATTTTGTTTATCTTCTCAAAGAACCAGCTTTTAGTTTTATTGATCTTTCCTATTTTTTCCTTCATTTCTTTTTCATTTATGTCTGATCTAATCTTTATGATTTCTTTCTTTCTGCTAACTTTGGGGGTTTTTTTCTTCTTTCTCTAATAGCTTTAGGTGTAAGGTTAGGTTGCTTATTTGAGATGTTTCTTGTTTCTTGAGGTAGGATTGTATTGCTATAAACTTCCCTCTTAGAACTGCTTTTGCTGTATCTCATAGGTTTTGGGTCATCATGTTTTCATTGTCACTCGTTTCTAGGTATTTTTTAATTTCCTCTTTGATTTCTTCAGTTATCTCTTGGTTATTAAGTAGTGTATTGTTTAGCCTCCACGTATTTGTATTTTTTACAGATTTTTTCCTGTAACTGATGTCTAGTCTCATAGCGTTGTGGTCAGAAAAGATACTTGATATGATTTCAATTTTCTTAGATTTACCGAGGCTTGATTTGTGACCCACGATATGATCTATCCTGGAGAATGTTCCATGATCACTTGAGAAGAAAGTGTATTCTGTTGTTTTTGGATGGAATATCCTATAAATATCAATTAAGTCCATCCTGTTTAAGGTGTCATTTAAAGCTTGTATTTCCTTATTTATTTTCATTTTGGATGATCTGTCCATTGGTGCAAGTGGGGGTGTTCAAATACCCTACTATGATTGTGTTAGTGTCAATTTCCCGTTTTATGGCTGTTAGCCTTTGCCTTATGTATTGAGGTGCTCCTATGTTGGGTGCATAAATTTTTACAATTGTTATATCTTCTTCTTGGATTGATCCCTTGATCATCATGTAGTGTCCTTCTTTGTCTCTTGTAATAGTCTTTATTTTATAGTATATTTAAATAACTTAAATAAGAACTTATCCGTTCTTCTGTCTCAGTTATTCTGCTATTGATTCCTTCTAGAGAATTTTTAATTTAATTTATTGTGATGTTCATCACTGTTTGTTTGCTCTTTAGTTCTTATAGGTCTTTGTTAAATGTTTCTTGTATTTTCCTCATTTTTTTCCAAGATTTTGGATGACCTTTACTATCATTACTCTGAATTCTTTTTCAGGTAGACTGCCTATTTCCTCTTCATTTTTTTGGTGTGGTGGGTTTTTACCTTGCTCCTTCATCTGCTTTGTGTTTCTCTGTCTTCTCATTTTGCTTAACTTACTGTGTTTTGGGTCTCCTTTTTGCAGGCTGCAGGTTCATAATTCCCGTTGTTTTTGGTGTCTGCCCCCAGTGGCTAAGTTTGGTTCAGTGTGTTGTGTAGGCTTCCTGGTGGAGGGGACTAGTGCCTGTGTTCTGGAGGATGAGGCTGGATCTTGTCTTTCTGGTGGACAGGACTGTGTCCAGTTGTGTGTTTTGGAGTGTCTGTGACCTTAGTATGATTTTAGGCAGCCTCTCTGGTAATGGGTGGGGTTGTGTTCCTGTCTTGCTAGTTGTTTGGCAAAGGGTGTCCAGCAATGTAACTTGCTGGTTGTTGAGCGGAGCTGGGTCTTGGCGTTGAGATGGAGATCTCTGGGAGAGCTTTCGCCATTTAATATTACATGGAGCTGGGAGGTCTCTAGTGGACCAATGTCCTGAACTCAGCTCTCCCACCTCAGAGGCACAGGCCTGACACCTGGCTGGATCACCAAGACCCTGTCAGCCACACCACTCAGAAGAAAAGAGAGGAAAAAAGAAAGAGAGAGAGAGAGAGAGAAAGAAAGAAAGAAAGATAGAAAGAAAGGAAGGAAGGAAGGAAGGAAGGAAGGAAGGAAGGAAGGAAGGAAGGAAGGAAGAAGGAAGAAGGAAAGAAAGAAAAAGGAAGGAAGGAAGGAAGAAAGAAAAATGAAGGAAGGGGAAAGAAAGAAAAAGAAAGAAAGAAAGAAAGAAAGAAAGAAAGAAAGAAAGAAAGAAAGAAAGAAAGAAAGAAAGAAAGAAAGAAAGGAAAGAAAAGGAAAGGAAAGAAAAGAAATGTTATTAAAATAAAAAATAATTATTAAAGAAGAAAACAACGGACAGACAGAACTGTATAGCAAAATTCACACAAAGAAGCATACACATACATACTCACAATAAGAGAAAAAGGAAAAAAAAAAATATATATATATATATCTTTGCTCCCTAAGTCCACAGCCTCAATTTTGGGATGATTTATTGTCTATTCGTGTATTCCACAGATGCAGGGTACATCTAGTTGTTTGTGGAGATTTAATTCACTGCTCCTGAGGCTGTTGGGGGAGATTTCCCTTTCTCTTCCTTGTTCACACAGCTCCCGGGGTTCAGCTTTGGATTTGGACCTGCCTCTGCATGTAGGTCGCCTGAGGGCATCTGTTCTTCACTCAGGATGAGGTTCAAAGAGCAGCTGATCGGGGGCTCCAGCTCACTCAGGCAGGGGGAGGGAGGGGTACGGAATGTGGGGCAAGCCTGTGGTGGCAGAGGTTGGCATGATGTTGCAAGAGCCTGAGGTGTGCCATGTGTCCTCCTGGGGAATTTGTCCCTGGATCACGGGACCCTGGCTGTGGTGGGCTGCACAAGCTCCCGGGAGAGGAGGGGTGGATAGTGACCTGTGCTCGCACACAGGCTTCTTGGTGACAGCAGTAGCAGCCTTAGCGTTTCATGCCCATCTCTGGGGTCTACGCTGATAGCCGCAGCTCGCGCCTGTCTCTGGAGCTCGTTTAGACGTTGCTCTGAATCCCCTCTCCTTGCACACCCCGAAACAATGGTCTCTTGCCTCTTAAGCAGGTCCAGACTTTTTCCTGGACTCCCTCCCTTCTAGCTGTGGTGCACTAGCCCGCTTCAGGCTGTGTTCATGCAGCCAACCCCAGTCCTCTCCCTGGAGTCTGGCCTCCAAAGTCTGAGCCTCAGCTCCCCGTCCCCACCCGCCCCAGCGGGTGAGCAGACAAGCCTCTCGGACTGGTGAATGCTGGTCGGCACCCATCCTCTGCACAAGAATCTCCTGGCTTTGCCCTCTGCACCCTCTGTGGCTCCGAAGATTCCCCCCCCCCACCCCTGTCTCCGCCAGTGAAGGGGCTTCCTAGTGTGTGGAAACTTTTCCTCCTTCACAGCTCCCTCCCAGTGGTGCAAGTCCCATCCCTATTCTTTTGTCTCTGTTTTTTCTTTTTTCTTTTGCCCTACCCAGGTACATGGGGAGTTTCTTGGCTTTTGGGAAGTCTGAGGTCTTCTGCCAACATTCAGTAGGTGTTCTGTAGGAGTTGTTCCACATGTAGATGTATTTCTGATGTATTTGTGGGGAGGAAGGTGATCTCCACGTCTTACTCCTCTGCCATCTTGAAGGTCTCCTCCTCTTTGTGGTTTTGATTAAGCACTTTATATGATTCCATTTTCTCTCCTTTTTAGCATATTAATTATGCTTCTTTTTTTAATGGTTGCCCTGGAGTTTGCAATATACATTAACAATTCATCCAGGTCCACTATCAGATAACACTCTACCACTTCACAGGCAATGAAAGTGCCTTATAATAACAAAATAATTCCTCCTGTCTCTTCTATCATTGTCATTCATTCATTTCACTTACACATAAGCATACATATACACACGAGCATACATAGTCAAATGTTATGGTTATTTTTGAACTGTTATCTGTTAGATAAATTAAGAATAAGAAAAGTAAAAGTTTTATTTTACCCTCACTTAGTCCTTCTCCAGTGATCTTTCTTTTTTTATCTGAGTTTCTGACCCATATCATTTTTCTTCTCCTTAAAGAACCTCTTTTAACATTTCTTACAGGTTAGGTCTACAGGCGAAAAATTATTTCAATTTTTGTTTGACAAAGTAGTTCTCCTTTTTGTAAAGGATAATTTCACGGGGTATAGAATTCTAGGTTGCTGGTTTTTTGTTTTGTTTTGTTTTTATCTCCAACACCAGATATTTGATTCCACTCTATTCTTGCTTATGAGATTTTTAAGAAAAGTCAGATATGTAATTCTTAGCTTTTTTCCTCTATAGGTAAGGTGTTTTTTCCCCTCTGTATTCTTTCAGGAATTTTTTTTTTTTTTTTTTTTTTTTGCAGTATGCAGGCCTCTCACTGTTGTGGCCTCTCCCATTGCAGAGCACAGGCTCCAGATGCACAGTCTCAGCGGCCATGACTCACAGGCCTAGCCACTCCATGGCATGTGGGATCTTCCTGGACCAGGGCATGAACCCATATCCTCTGCACCGGCAGGTGGACTCTCAACCACTGCACCACCAGGGAAGCCCAGGAATATTTTCTTTATCTTTTCCATAGTTTCAAAATGATACGCCTAGCTACAGTTTTCTTTGTGTTTATCCTACTTATTGTTCTCTGAGCTTCCTGAGTCTGTGGGTTGATGTCTGACACTAATTTTGGAGAAATTCTCATTCATTATTGTTTCAAATACTTTTTCTGTTTCTTTCTCTCTTTTTTCTCCTTCTGGTATTCCCCTTACAAATATGTCACACCTTTTGGAAATATCTTGCAGTCTTTGGATATTCCAGGTTTTTTTCCCAGTGCTTATTCTCTTTTTTTAAGGTTTTCATTTTTAAATGTTTCTATTGAGATATTCTCAGATCAAAGAGTCTTTCCTTAGCTGTGTCCATTCTACTAATAAGCCCATCAAAGGCATTCTTCATTTTTGTTATGTTGGTTTTGATCTCTAGCAGTTTTGTTTTTTCTTAGATTTTCCATCTTTCTGCTTACACTTACCATCTGTTCTTGAATGCTGTTTAGTTTATCCATTAGGACCTTTAGCATATTTATCATAAATATTTTAAATTCATGGTCTGATAATACCAACATCACTGCCATATCTGTGTCTGGTTCTGATGTTTGCTCTTTCTCTTTCAATTGTGTCTTTTTTGCCTTTTAGTATATCTTGTAATTTTTTCTTGATATCTGGGCATGATGTGTTGGGTAAAAATAATAGCTATAAATAGGTCCTAAATAGAGTCAGCCCTTTGTATCTATGGGTTTCATATCCACAATGCAATCAACTTGGATTGAATTTTTTTTAATTCCAGAAAATTGTAAAAAGCAAAACTTGGATTTGTTGTGCACTGGCAACTATTTACACATCTACATTTTATTAAATATTATAAGTACTCTAGAGATGATTTAAAGCATATGGGAGGATGTGCAGGTGTGCATATGTTACATGCAAATACACACCATTTTATATAAGGGACTTGAGCATCTGAGAATTTTGGAATTTGTGGAGGGTCCTGGAATCAATCCCCCTCAGTTACTGAGGGACAAATATAATGCGGCAGTAAGGTTTAGGGGGAAGGGAAGTGTTTTGTACTCACATGATTAAGTCCCAATATTTCAGTGAGCCTGTACCTCTAGACTGTGAAGTTCACAAGTACTTTTCAGTTCTCCCCATCCCATCCCCCTTAGGTGGGAAAGGATGGCTAGACTTGGGGACCATTGCATATTTCCCTTCTCTCACATGGAAGACTAGAGGGGGCTGGAGGTGGTATTTTCTTTCCCCCATGTCAGTTAGGTGCTCATTAAACCCCAGCAGGTTAGGCTCTCATTAACTAGTTTCTCCTGACGTAGACCTTATTAAGAAGAACAGAATTCTCTGGCATATTTCAAAATGGTTCCTTTTCCCTGTCCTCTGCCAGAATCGCAGGGGATTTTTCTGCAGTATGTACTCTGAGAACCTGATAGAGCTCCAGGAAATAGAACTCACAAGAGCATGGGTGCCCTCTCCCCATGGCTGGGCCCCCCTGGGTATTTAACTCTCAGAGTTGTCCACACCACACTGGGACATTTATTACAGTTTAGGTTTCTCTATCCCATCACTGGTTCCCACGGGGCTTTCAGTTCATGTGTTTCTATTTTGGTAAGCCTTGATTCCCTGTATTCACCTGTCAGTCTCTCCAATTTGGGGGAGAACAGCAGTTTTCCCTGTGATCTCACTACTCTTATGGATCTAAGGAGAGTTGTCAATTTTTCAGTTTGTTCAGCCTTTTACTTGTTGTTAGGACAGAGTGGCAACATCCAACCTTCTTACATGCTAGACCAGAAGCTGGAAGTCTCAGGTTTTTACTTTTTGATAACTTTTATCATTTTCCATGTTCTAGGTTTTCTAAGAGTTTACCTTCTCTGACCTTATACCAGAACACAGGTCATAAGCAAGGAGAAGTGAACTTTGAGAGGTAAGGACAATTCTCTCTCAATATCTCTCTCTCTAGTTCTCTTTTCTCTCTCTCTCTCTCTCCCTTCTTCCCTCCCTCCTTCTTCCTCTCTCTCTTTCCTTCCCTCCCTCTCCTCCTTCTTTCTTTCCCCTAACACACACACACACACACACACACACACACACACACACAGAGTTAATATATTCTGTGTCTTTGTCCTTAGGCAAACCATGATCACCTTTATTAAAATAACAAAAAACATTTGTAAGCCTGACAATGGTATGCCAGGCACTAGTTTTCCCCATATCCTATCCCAATATTTAATTTACTTCTTGTACACAGAGTCCTTTGTTATACATTTGGTTTCTGAGCTATTTCCCTTTGAACAAATATCCCTTTAAACCTTAACTATAGTGTATGATGAATTGGGAGATTGGGATTGACATATATACCCTAACATGTATAAAATGGATAACTAATAAGAACTTGCTGTATAAAAAATAAATAAAATAAAACTCAAAAATTAAAAGAAAAACACCTTAACTATAGTGTAAGAAAAGATTTTCCCCTTATTTTTCTTTAAAAAAGTTTTTATTTAATGCAAATTGATAATATCAGTTATTAAATTGTTTAGTAACTATTTTAATCTTGGATATTAAAATGTAAATTGGCATCAAATTGAGTCTATGATTCCAGGGCCATTACATTAATTTTTATCATCAGATTCCAGGATTATGGATGGGAGGTGGGATAGATATGAAATATTTCTCATTTTTTAATTTTTTAAAAAATCAATAAGTGACATAATTAAAGCAGATAAAGTTAAAACTCAGTTTCTACTTGATAAGTTTTATATATTTTAATTATCATAAGATTTCATGCTCACTGTAAATCATTCAAACATCACAGAAGTGTATTAAATAAAAGTGAAAGTTTTATTCCTCACACGCCCCCAGCCTCCACTGCTCCAGGATAACCACTATTAAGAGCTTAATTGCCAGACTTGTAGACCTTTTTGATTTTGCACACACACACACACACACACACATATATATGTGTGTGTGTGTGTGTGTGTGTTCATACACAAAAGAACTGCTCATACTATACATAATGTTCTTCAACTTGCTCTTATAGAACCAACATTATAGAAAATTTTTATACAACTATATATAAATATACCTCATTTATTTTAATGTCTACCTAGTATTCCATCTTATGGATGTGACATAATTTATTTAACCATTCTCTGGTTGATAAACATTTAGTCTGTTTTCAATTTTTCACCATCACACATAAAGCTGCAATAAACATCCTTGTACGTAAATTATTCTGACATGTTTATTTTTACCATTTACCCTAAAAAGTCTGACAAACACACAATCTAGAACTAGACAAAGATTTCACTGTCTATCTCCAAGGTTAAGAGGCAGAGTTCAGAGTTGGGAAGGTCCTACAGGGGAACAACACAACACAGAGCATGGACCTTAACACAGGGGGCTACAGATGACTTCAAGATTGTGAAGATCAATGGATCTTAACACACTCTCAACAAGGAGAGAGCCCATTTAGATACAGGCTAGGATCCAAGTCCATGTTTATAAAGGGAGGGGATGATTGGAAGGAGAAAAATGCATGTCTCAAAGGGTAGTGTCTGAAATATTAGACACACCAAAGGGCATCTGAGGTAAGATTCAGGGGGAAAAAAAAAAAAAAACCTGACATTTTCCAAGTGCTTACAGGAAGCAAAGGTCAAAGCTCAGATAAGTTTACTGGCTCTTTAGGGGTTACACACCCTCTAAATGGCTATATTCATCCCTTGTCATGAGTGTTAAACTACTGCAGTAGAATCTAATAGGAAGTGCCATATACAAAAGTAGCAAATATGCAATGTCACATGCAAGTAACACCTTGATCCTTGGCAGAATATTCAATCTCCTAGCACCACTGCATTTCTATCATGTTGGAAACCTCCCCCCAAACTTTATTTCTCCTTGCTTCAATACCATATCTCTTTCTCAACATCATAGTTTAGGTACAATTTTTGAGCAATTACAATGTGCCCAGCACTATGCTAAGTACCTTTTGGGTGGTATTTCATGTAACCTTCACAACAGTGCTACGAAAAGAATATTATTACTCCCATATGCAGACACAAAGAGATCACAGTGCCAGTAAGTGGCAGAACCAGGGCTCAAATCCAGGCAGGCACACTCGGAAGCCCATGTGTCTAATCACTACAGGATATTGTCTATTTTATTCTGAATATTCAAGGAAGAAATCTTCAGATGGAAGTGATAGAACCCTATTAATGCATGGTAATGAGACTGGAACTGTTCAGTTTCTATCAAGTTCTATCTTAGTTGCCAGGGAACATAATTCTCAAGTTTTGGGGAGCAGAATATTGGTGAAAAGGCCCTAAAGCCCAAAGTAAGGAAGAAAAATTAGCCCTTCGAAATGTGTTTGAGACCGTTCCAAAAATTCTAAAAGAATACCAAACAAGACTGTTGAATCAAATTTTAAACCTTTGATAAATCATGGAGAATGAAATAAATGCATGATAATAGGAAACAGACAAATATCGATTTGAAATTCAAAGAAGAGAAAGTAAATTTTGAAAATTTATATCTAGGAGTATCTATAAAACATGAGGAAGATTCCAGGACTGATTATTAAAAGCATTTTTTATTTGAAAATAAAACAAAAATCTCTAGACAGAACTACGGATTTCAAAGGGAGAAAATGTTTCTTCTTTTTCTTCTTTTTTTTTTTTTTTTTGATGGACTGATGTATCTGGACTTTGCTAAAGTCTCTGATTACCATTTTTCAGGAAAGTATTTAGCAAAAGCTTTCATGATGGAGGTACACATGACAGAAAAATACAAGGTCAATGACATGGAGTTTGGGGAAGAGCTGATTATTTCAATCATCAGACCTAAGACTGTTGGTTAACTGTCCAAATATTTCCAAAATAAGATCTCTGTTAGCAAGTTGCAGCAAATCCAGTAGGTAGCAGAATCAGAATTTAAAGTTTTCTACTGGATGTTCAGGCCTAAATCTAGAAAGATAAAATTTAATGTGGAGAAATAAAACTAAAATATCTGAGACAGTTTATTTCTCCAATAACTTTGGATACTACTTCCTAATGATATGATTAAGCATTCCTGATAATATCTGGAAAATGGGACAAGCAAAACAAAGTTCTACCACAAAGTTTAATTAAATAGCTAACACTACATTGGGCATTATAAAGCCTTAGAGTACATAAAGATGTAAAAACAGTTGGGCAATCTCAAGCTGCATGACTCAGCCATCTTACCGCATCCAATGTTGTTTCATTTCTTTCCTATGTTGGAAAAAGTTTTTATTACTTTTTAGCTCACATTTGCTTCTTTCTCTATTAACCCTACTTTACTGAAAACCTACTGCAAATGCTGACTTCTGCCCCCACACAAAATCCCCTGCTCTGACATTTAGGGCAGACCATGTGTATTACCAACCCACTTGCCTCCTTTTCATGCTGCCAGGGTCCCGATTGGTTCTGGAGTTTACCCTTTCCCATTCAACTCAGATAAACTCTGAGGGGTCACAGTCAGTCACAGGGTCTCATCGTCCTTGTCTATGACTGGTTTGGGGAAAGTGTGTGCAATCCAGTTTGGCCAATAAGACATGTATACATATATTTATTCATTAATTTCACAAACATTTACTGAGCACCTACTACATGGCAGACACAAGGGGAAAGAGAAGTAGACAAAACAGAAATATCTCTGGCCACATGGGCCCTAGATTCTATTTGGAGAAGGAAAAATATTAATAGAAAATATGAAGAATATTAAAGGACTTTTGGGAAAAGACTCTTCATTTTCAATATTTTTTAATGCCAAAGGAAGAAACTGTTCTTAATCTTTCTCTGACACTGATGTATAGGACATGATGTTTGGAGCTTCAGCAATGTGGAGAGGAGCTAGCCCACCTGGACAGGACAGCAGTGCAGAAAAATGGAAAGAACGACCACTGAGCTGCTAAGCTAATCAACCTGGTCACTATAATGCTTAAGGGTTTTATTACATTCTGTTGAGTGTATCCTAACTGATATGATATGGTATACAGGGTTGGCAGAAAAGACTCCAGAGCAAGCTACCCCTTCTCTGACCCTTTTTTTTACAGGCAGAGTTGATTAGGACATCCATCACCACCTTGGTAATAGAGGACATTAAACAAGAAAGTGAATATATGCCCCGCTTTCTTGTGCATTGGCGTGGAGGAAAAACAAATATATAGAATGAAGGTGCACAGACAACTAGCCCACTAATGTAAGAGTACACATCCTTTATAAGTATACTTCAGAATAGGTTTAGATTGCTGTTTTCTGGCACTGAAATAGTAGGTATTTATCATCACAGAAAGATTAAGGTTATTTTGAGGCTTTACTTATCTGTGTTCTTAATGTAACAATGACCCATCCATAATCAGTATCTGTTTAGTAGATGAAAGAAAAATATTCTTTTTATGCAGATATAGAAATGGAAGACGTAGCTAACAGATATTCCCAAAAATTTGGTGAGAAGAAACTGTTATTCTCCCTAGTGTTGCGATGAATGAGGCTAAGAGCTGTGCGATTCTTCCTGTGATCCCAGAGAGCAAAAATCCCTCATGGATACAGAAAAGGAGTAACTTAATAGATACTGATTGAATGAATGAATATTTAAGCATCTCCAATTCTGAAATGCATATTCATGGTTTCTTTTCACCCAAAGACATAGCCCTTATCTTTCAAAACCTTACATTCTTATTGGGACAGGAGACAAATCTTTTTCTCTCTCTCTCTCCCTCCCTCCCTCCCTCGTTTCCTCTCTATTTTCTTTCCTTCCTTCCTTCCACTCTTTTTCAGCAAACAGTGTGTGCCTTCTATGGAGCAGGTATTATGTGCAGTATATGAATAAGACAGATAAGACAGTTTTTGCCCTTAAGCTTATTATACTCCAAGAAAAGAAAAAGATACATTTAAAGTGTTCATGTATTTGCCTGGTGAATGTTATCTAATAAATAGTGAATGCTACTGAAATCCAAAGTAAGGAGATACAGAGAGCTATAAGCAGAATTCATGTGGAGATACTTAAAGCAAAAAGTGATTTTTAAATTGGATTTAATAAGGTAATGAGTATATATAAAGGGAAAGGAAAGACAATGAAGGCTAGAGAAAATGTAAAAAAGAAGTACTCATGTACAGATGTATATCGGGTATTGTAGGGGCAGTGACTAGATTGTTTTGTGAAAATTACACGTTTCCTGTGGAAGAGTCAGGAGAGTGAAGTTCCAAAGGGTAGCATGTGGTCATGTAAGAGAAGTCTTTGAAGGACAGGCTAATACTTGGTCTAAAGCTACTGGCAATGAGAAGCTTATTTAAGCAAGGCAAGAAACACAGAACAGAGCTGAAGCAAATTGTCTATCGTTGACGTAGTCAATGGAAAACAATTCTTGTATCATTACTGGACTGTGATGTTTAAGTTGAAATAAGATTTCTAAAAAGGAGAAAACAATTGTGGGCCAGAGTACTTGGGACACTGTGATTTAAATTAAGAAATATGTATTGGGTCTTCATCCTGGTTCCTGTGATGAGGACGTAAGTGTCTTCTGTTATGTTAATGAGGTGACTTTTGGAAAGCACCCAAGGATAGAGGCTGGTTATCAGTAGAGCCAACCCTGCCATTAGAGAGTTAGAATCCTCCCCCATGCCCCCATCCCACCTCTGGGTAGGAGAGAGGGAGTAGAGATTGAGTTCAGTCACCACCAATGGCCAGTGATTTAATCAACCATGCTTATGTAATGAAGCCTCCATAAAAACCAAAATGGACAGGAGTCAGAGAGCTTCCAGGTTGGTGAACATGTGGAGGGGCTGGGAGGGTAAGGCACCTGGAGAGGGCAGGGAAGCTCTGCGTCCTTTCCCTGTACCTTGCCTTATGCATCTTTTCCATCTGGCTGTTCCTGAGTTTTACCCTTTTATAATAAACCAGTAATCTAGTAGTAAAATGTGGTCTCTAAGTTCTGTGAGCCACTCTAACAAATTAATCAACCCCGAGGAGGCAGAGTCCTTGGAACCTCCAATCTAGCTGGTCAGTCAGAAGCACAGGTGACAACCTGGACTTATGACAGTGTCTGAAGTTGGGGCAGGGGAGTGGGGGAGGGGTCAGGGCTATAGGACTGAGCCCTTAACCTGTGGGATCTGACACTATCTCTGGGTAGGTGGTGTCAGAATGCAGTTAATTGCTTGGTGGTACTGGAAAACACCCTTATTGGAAAACAAGAAGGATAAGGTGAATATTTAAACAGTTCACTGAATCTACGATCCCCATAATAATGGTGAATAACAATATGAATATTTTTAACTGTTAAATTTGATTATAGCATGGATAAGAGTAGGAAATAATTTAAGCAACAGAATCACCAAACCCATCATTACTCCAAAAAATGTGGAGTTTTCAATTTCAAAACTGTAATCAAAATGTTAGTCTAAAAATGCACACTCTAACTCATTTATCAACTGTTTCAAAATATAATATTATAAATGCTAATTTTATAATAAAAATCCTATTAATGAATTGAGCTGTCTCCTAGAAAACCTTTTATTAATCCAATCATACTCTATAACCATTCAAAAAGCTTGGGAATGCTAATAAGAGAAAAACTGTTTTAAGGAAATGAAACATCCTAACTTAAAGCTACCCAGATTGTGCTACTTAAGAGTCCCAATGGAAAAATGCTAAATATTATCAAAGGTCTCTCCAAAACCAAAGCCCTGGGGCATAACACACTCCTCCAAGAATTATGTTCTAAATTAGCTCATGTTCTCCTAGATCGTTCATTAGAACTTTATAACCAGATCTGGAAATTAAAAACCATCCATATTACACACTCTGTCAATATTTTATGCATTTTATGAAGAAGGAAAACGGCTACAGTTTAAATTTCTCATTGGCTCCCCGCCTCCAAAAACAGCAGTTTGGAAAGTATGACTCAGATTCTCACCTGGCAGGTAGAATACAAAATGTTCTCTTTTCACTCATGAAGACAAGCCTGGATTCATGCCAGGAAGAATCTCTCTAGCTAACAGATGAACATTCATTGATACACAGGCCTTTGTACTGAGATGACTTTTATTTTAATATTTAGTGAAAATGAGTACTTACTTGGCTTAAGCTTACTTAAATGACTCCCTTCACCTTGAAAACAGTGTGAAAGTTTCCTCAACTGCTAATGATTACATCCCAAAGGAAAGCTAAGGATGAAAGGTGATGACACACTGAATATTGCAAAGGTGAAAGAGTATACCTAGTATAGAGATAAGAAAACTGAAAAGAACTCACAGAGGAATATATTAATATTCTACTCAATTCACCCCTCAAAGTGTATAATTATTACACCCACGTAAACGAAAAGAATGGTGATGCTCTTCTTTTTATACCCTGCCACGTTTCCCTTCTAATGTGCTTACCCCTGGGTCAAGAAGAAAACTATTCAGCTAGAATTAACAATTAATGCAGCTTTGATATATAATGCAAGTTTAAGCCTTTAAAATAATCTGCTGTAAGGGAGGGTATGAGAGAACAGGTAACAGCCCTTTCTGGATCTGGCCACTCCTCCAGTCACAAACTGTGAATATGCACAAGAGTATGCAGGGCACTGCCCCTGCTGGTGGAGTTTCTTCTCCATTTCCTGTTTCCTCCTGCATAAATGGGTTTATATGAGTCCCTCATCCACGGCTAGAGTATAATTTTAAGCTCATTCATCAATGTTAGCACTTCATGTATCAGTTTTAGGCACCACCTAAAACTGAATATACCAACTCAAGGATAGATGTGGCACATATTACAGGACAAAGTGAGACTGCAATTTTGCACAGAGAGTACACCAAATACTTTGCTTTTAATATCCCCTGATTTTTTTTTTAAAGAGTGATTATGTCATCATCTTTTTTTTTTTTAATTAAACTTTACAACTACCAGTTGGTCTTAAGGGAATTTTTAGGTACTGTGAAATTAAGGGCAAATTCAAAAAGAAAAATTTTCAGATAGAAGTTGAGAATATGGAAGACATTTACTCCTTAATAGAGAGATGACATTTAATTAAATTTTTTTCTTGACTTGTTTTAACCTCTTTAACATTATAAGAGATTGCCCATAAGCTCAGACAAGCACAGATCTCAGAGACTCTACCCAAATGGCCATTCAGCAATCTCTGTAAAGCTCTAGGAAAGGAACTAGGAATAACTGAAGCTCCAATCTAGACACTTACGTGTTGTGTTGTAAGGGGGGGCAACACAGTATTCTGTCCACCAGAAACAGCTGAGATGGCTGAAGACGGAGAGAATAAGACCAACAGCAGAGTTGTGAAACTAGGAAGAGAAGAAAGAAGATAAAGTAAAATTTTTTAGAGAAGAGTAAGCACATAAAAAGCCTTTGAAAAATAACCATCTGATAAATAAAAATGTGTTTAGCTTTTTCCAAAAACCAAGATACGACATATATTTAATCAATCATTTCTTTAAGCCCTATCAGGAAAACAAAGATACATCCCAATAATACTTATTCCAACAAACCAGTTCAGCTTTTTACCCACTTGCAGTCATTTTAACTATTCTCTGTACATGTTGCCTTTAGCATGTCAGGAAAAAGCCTTTAATATTCTCATTTTAAAATATTTACATCATTGCCCTCACTCCCTAGGATGCTGTCATTTTCATATACCCATCATTAAATGAACACCGCATCCCCAGTTCCTTTTTCATTTTCAAAGGAAGACTGGCCTGGGCTTTATTAACATTTAAAATCTATTTTTCTAAAGGGAAAAAGATACCAAAAATCAATGGAACTTTTCCTTGTGATATTAAAAATCACTAAGTGGTCTTAAATTTCCTGCCTTTTTATGCTTCTTTCATGTCAGGAACTTGAGACATATTTTGAGTTGGCTTTTACCCAAAGAGAACTTAAGTTGGCTCAAATTTGAACAAGGCGAACAGTGGCTTCTTAAAAAAAAAAAAATCTTTTTGTAACACTTTTACCTGACAATTCACCAAAAAAGAGTGTTCATTCAAATTACTAATCGAAGACACGAAATAAGTGAAGGAAGTATATTGCTTTCTTAACTTGATGCATAGAAAGGGCTGAGACCAAAAAATTTATCCAGAATCACACAAATAGCCAAGGTGAGTAAACCAAATTGGATGATAGACTAGATTGCATAGATCTATCAGAAAAATGATGACAAGAAACATGAAGCTAGAAGATGATTATATATGGTAGACCAGTTGGTTTCACCCAGTTTGCCACAGATAACTTTGTAGCAGGCAGCCGTCATACAAATTGGTAGTCTGTGACACCAGGAGCCTCCAAGTAAGAATGGAGACAGCAAAACGAAACTGAGTTATTTGTAGTGAGGTGGATGGACCTAGAGTGAAGTAAGTCAGGAAGAGAAAAACAAATACTGTATGCTAACACATATATATGGAATCTAAGAAAAAAAAGAAAAAAAGGTCATGAAGTATAGGTACTTACCTATACTTACTCCCCTAGGGGGGTAAGACGGGAATAAAGACACAGACCTACTAGAGCATGGACTTGAGGATATGGGGAGGGGGAAGGGTAAGTTGTGACAAAGTGAGAGAGTGGCATGGACATATATACACTACCAAATGTAAAATAGATTGCTAGTGGGAAGCAGCCACATAGCACAGGGAGATCAGCTAGGTGGTTTGTGACCACCTAGTGGGGTGGTATAGGGAGGGTGGGAGGGAGGAAGATGCAAGAGGGAAGAGATATGGGAACATATGTATATGTATAACTGATTCACTTTGTTATAAAGCAGAAACTAACACACCATTGTCAAGCAATTATACTCCAATAAACATGTTAAAAAAAAAAACCTTAATGTCTCTGGAAAAAACTCAAAGCACACACCTTACTAGGTCATTAGCTTCAAGTCTACATGAAGGTTTCTTTTCAATATCATCTATACAACATTCAAGAACACTGGCCCAATTATCTTTTTGATCCAACCCTGTGTTCTTCATGGAAAACACTCTTAGCAATAAATAAATTTGTTAGACTTGATATGGTGATGTAAATGCTAATTTCCTTTATTTGTATGTGTTATTCTAATACCAGATAACAGAGTATAATCATAACAAACCTAACAGTTCATTTGCTCTAAAATTGCTATAGATTAAGTTGAGCGTGGTTTAACACATTGAGATGACTTTTATTTTTGTTGTTCTCAGTATTTCTCTTTGGGAGTAAACTAAGAAATATGTACCCTTTCCAATCCTGTATTTATAAATGAAAGGCTTTGTTACCAAGCATTAGATGTATTCCTATCCAAAAAAAAAATCTACTTTTGAAATCTGTTTAAAAACAGACTTCCTAAAAGTAAAATCACCTATCTAAAATATATTACATATTCACAGTATATAGATTTTTTTTTGTTCAGGTTGAAAGTCTTGCTTAGAAGATATCCAAAATGCCATAAGAGACAGTACTGGGTAATGAAAACAGGTACTAGATTCATCCAAACCTGGGTTTGAGTCCTAGCTGTGACTTTGGAAGATTTAATTAATCTTCAGTTTTATCATATGAAGATAATAATCTCTATCTTGGCAGGTGCTTATGAAGATCTTATGAAGATAATTATAACGCCAATTATAGGGCTTCGTCATAGGCAGTGTAGCATAGCAATTAAGAGCACACGAAGTCTAGAGCCAGACAACCTGGGTTCACATCCCAGCCTCGCCATTTATAAGTTGTAACCTTGGGCAAGATACTTGAATTCTCTTTGCTTCAGGCTCCCTATCTGTAAAATGGGAATAAAGATAGTATCTACCTCATAAAGTTGTTATGAAGATTGTTGAATAATGCATATGGATTATTAAATAATACACTCGAGACAGTGTCCCGCAAAGAATACATAATATGCAAATATTAACTGCTACTTTTAAAAAGTCTAATAAATGACAGCTATTATTATGATGAGGAGGAAGAGGTAGAATGTGAGAGGAGAAACAGATCAAATGGCTCCCTTCAAGAGAGTTAGAATGATCCAAAAACCACTTGTGCCACTGTGAAAATGTTTAAAACAGCTCTATCAAAGTGATTTCCAGGGTCCAGAACCTGAAGAATTTTTTCCAATCAATCATAATTCTGACACATGCTTTTGAAATTGTCCCTTTTGTACAACTAATGGTCTAATATGAAATTCTGAAGCTTCTTGATTCCTTATTCAAACCATGTTTTATACTTTTAATGATCCTTTCTTTGTTTGTTTCTTTATTTTTCCTGAACACACCTTTTCCCCTCAACCAGATTATCAGTTACTTTGATAACAAGAATTTTATGTTATTCACGTTTATAGCCTACTCTGTCCCAAGCCAGGAAGAACGTTGTTAAACATATACATTATTAAACTTACATATGTTATTAAACCTAAACAACTAATCACCTCCATGGCTAATATTTTAGATTCCTGTATGGGACACAAACCTTTATCACTACTATTCATGTTTAATAAATCAATGCTTTATCTAGTGTTTTAATTCAAATTTAACTCAAATTTAGAAATCAACCTAGATGAGATTTTAGTCATGTGTTTAAACTTTGCTTGGTGCATGTCTGTGTACTAGGCACTGTGCCAGACATTTTAGATGTATTGTCTAATCTAATCCTCATAATGATATGAAAGAGGTACTGATATACTGGTTTTAGAGTAATGGAACCAAAGCTAAAAGAGGTTAAATAACTTGCTCGAGGTTACTTAATCCCATGACCAAAATCGATGTCTTCATCATTTTATTCTCCACTTCTGCATCATTTTCTCCAACTTCTCATAGTTTCCCTTCATTAAATTAAAATCAACACACAGCATAAACAGATTCATATTTAAATAAAAGAATGATTCAGTGAAACTGGTAATATCCACCAGCTGCCAACCAATTTCATTTCCTATAAATTGAACCAGATAAGTGAGAAAAAGACAAAATTATTCTCAATCAAATAGATACAAATATATTATGAGCTAGAAATGAATAGTTTAAGGGAAAAACAGAAAATTTATTAAAGAAGTACAAACATACAGCCTTGGCTTCTCTTCTGAACAAACCAGGTTTCCCTGTAAAACTCCCTTAATTTTCTTGTATTTCCACTCATTCAGTTCCAGTAGTAATTGCAATTGCTACAGAAATAAGGCTTACAACCTCTAGGTACTCTATTTTTATAAGAACTGAAACCAATGTTTTTCTTTACCAAGGGAACCAAATCAACTTTTAAACTCATTCCCTTAGAACAAGGGTCTATAAACATTTTCTGCAAAAGGCCAGGTAGTAAATATCTTAGGCTCTATATACCATACGGTCTCTGTCACAACTACTCAACTCTGCCATTGTAGTGCAAAATTAGCCCTAGACAATACACAAGCAAGTGAGCATGACTGTGTTCCAATAAAACTATAATTATGGACACTGAAATTTTAAATTTTATATATTTTTACATGTCACAGAACATTCTTCTTCTTTTGAGTTTTTCAATCATTTAAAAGTGTGAAAGCCATTCTTAGTTCACTATTTTCCTTTGTAGCATTGTTCATACTCATATGTAAGTAACTGGTTTTTGTATTTACTTGAATAACACTATGTTCCCCCATTAGACTATAAGTTCCATGAGGACAGGGATCATAGCTGTCATTTTTATTGCTTTCACCACTACCTGATAGGATAGCGCCTGGCATTCAATACATAATTGTTTAATCAATTAATCAATTAACCAGGATTCAAGCAGTTTAGCTCTTCTGACTGCTTGAATCTTGGTCCAAGCAGTTTAGGTCCAAGATTCAGTCTTTAGGTCTTCTTTTTGTTTTCCAGGCCAAGTCATGAATTCTGTATTTTGACCCTTTTGCCATTTTGCCTCAATTTGTTTTGGAGGAAAATAACTCATTTTTGCCTCAGTTTTAAAAAGTATTTGTTACATTGTGTTAACCTACATACACTAATTCTTCCTGAGGGTTTTCATCCCCTTGGAATTTCGTCAAGTTACTGCTTCACATCACAAAAATTCCTGATTCCTGGGTGTGGAATCACGATAACCACAGAATCTATAGTAGAGGGAGAACAGTTGAAAGGCCAAGCCATCTGATTACCAAATATAAGCAGGGAAGCTTCAAATGTTAACTGAAAGTTGGGGAAACAAAGGCATGAAAGGGAGACTATTGGTTTTAAATCTTTACTTTCACTGTCCTCGAGAATTTAGGGGGAACCACATTCAAAATTTTACTGTATTGCAAAAGATAGGTGTAAGTATTATTACCAAAAAGCCAACGATAATGTAGTTTAAAAACAAAAATAAGCACAATTCTCTACAGCTCCAAAATGGAAAAGACATTGCAGGGAAAGAAAGTATATTTGATGATAGAATTATGTGCTTTTTTTTTAAAAAAAAAAAAAAGCTATTGAAGCATCAAAAGAAGAAGTGCATGTGAAGGGACTGAGAAACATGAATATTACAAAATGGACAATCCCACCAAATTAAATATAATGTTCTGGAATACCCCCTCTCCCTCTATTAGCTCTAGTTCTGTAACCCTTCAGAGGAAAATGGAACTGCAAAAGAAAACTCCAATTATGTCTCTGAGCCTAAGGCATATTCAAGCCTTAGTGATCCAACTGGAATGGCTTCATAATTCAAAGGTAATCTGGTGATGTCAGCCAGGGCTTTCTCATCATCCTGTATCTTTCCTCTATAAAAGAAAGGAAAGAAAAATGCCTGAATATGATACAGCTCTAACAAAGAAACCTTTAACACAGAGGAAATGCTATTTCCCCTTGACACACTGTCATTAACCAACAGAGGGCCAACTGGAGAGGCAGGTGTTTCCTAGGGAATAGGATAGATCAGCAAGGGCATAATCAGATTTAAACAGGAGGACGCCTTTACCTAGAGGTATGTGTTTTGTTTTGTTTCTTTCATTTATTCCCTTGAAAAGAACCTGAAAGTATGGTGTTCCTTCTAATCTTTCCTGTCCAGGTTTCAATGAAAGTAAGAGATGTCTTGGTTCATTTTTGTTTTCCACAGTCTTTGGGGACAGAGAAATGTGTGTGTGTGTAGGATCAAACTTTTATGAAGAAGACACTCCATGAAGCATCAGACAGATATTTGAGAACATGGAAAGGTAAGCCCCTTAGCTGGGGAATTTTGATGGATATGATTCATTTCAATCCAGGTTGTAGTCAGTCAAGGATAAGAGCAGACCTGGTCTTGTTCAGTGGCTAGAATTTGCTTGAAATCAGTGTTCTCGAGGGCAGGGAAATAAGCTCCAATTATAATGTGCAGATGAATGAATTTGATTCCATTAATTCATGCTTAATTAGGTACCTGTTTTGCTTTTTAAATTGCAACTTGGTCTTTCCCACCACTGTTTTGGTCCATGCCTCCCTGCATGAGGATAAAAGGAAAAGGACCATTCCCCTCTGACTGGACACAGAGCATATGACATTGCATGTTCCCATCAGAGAATCCGGGCTTTCCCAGCATGTGGGTTCCAGCAGTCAAAAAGATGCTGAATAGTAGACACAGTCCTGGTGAAAGCCTCATCCATCTTCCTAAGAAACCACTCCCTCCAAGCTTTACTTCCTCCAGGCAGGGCCCAGAGAAACCATACAGCAAGACATCCCTCTCTTTGAAAAGATTTCATTAATCATTCAAACAGGCTTAAGTGTGGCTTGCTTTTCAACCAATCTGAGGCCCATTCTTTTGGATGTTTTTGCATGTTAAAATAGGAACTTTAACACTGATCGCTTAGTTCTTTCCTCTGAGTGTTAAAAGGTATTAAAAATTGTAAAGCTTTATTAACTTTTTGATGTAAACCACTCTTCACATCAAATGTGCTTACTTATTTTGAACTATGAAAAGCAGGCAAATGTGTTTTCTATAATGTTTACCACTTTCCAAGACATAGATTTAATATTACACAACCTTCAACACCCAAGACAAATTGATCTCTTCGAGTATAACTATAATAATTATAGTATATTCCCATAATGGCATGAAGATAAATCCAGATTGATATGGATTTCATTAATCAGATAATTGCTGAGACACGGGTTGATGTTCACCTTTGCACTTTCTCTTGAAAAAAGGGCTAGCTAAGCAAATTACTATGGCATGGGCAAACCTATAAGTAGAATGCTTACCAAAGTGAATCCATTTATATACAAATTATGTAATTGCAATGCATGAGCTGGCTGTTTTGATTCATTACTTCCAAATCATTTGTCTTTTTAGTGTAAAGGTTCCCATAGACCAGGGGTCCCCAACCCCCAGGACTGCTACTGGTCCCGTCTGCAGCCTGTTAGGAACTGGGCTGCACAGCAGGAGGCGAGAGGTGGGTGAGGAAGCGAAGCTTCATCTGCTGCTCCCCATGGCTCGCATTATGGCCCAAACCATCCCCCCACCCCACCGTCTGCAGAAAAAATTGTCATCCACCAAACCAGTCCTAAAAATGTTGGGGACCGCTGCCGTACACAACACTTGTTTAGTATACTATTAGTGACTATGAGAACTTGAATAATTTAATTTCTAGGGGAGAAAAGGATTCAGATGATGTTTTTTCCTTGAAACTTGGAGCCAGGAGACTCAATTTAAACCCTTGGGCAAGGAAGCTCTAGCTTACTGATGCTCATTTTCATCATCTGAAAAGAAAATAATAATATTTTTTATAGTATCACTGTGGGGATTAAACTGGATGAAAAATAAAGCAACTGCTGGAGTGCCTGGAACATGGTAGGTTCTAAATCAACACTTTTTGAATAGGACTGTGAACTTTTAACTAAATCAGGCTTTTTCCTCAATACTGTAATCACTCAAGGGATTTTATTCTAGAAAGTATAGAAAATTTCTCTTACATTCATCCCTTGATAGTTATTTTAGTAATATTCCTTTATTTACAATATGTTTTTTTTAAAAAAGTCTATAGTACTCTATTAAAATACTATTTTTTAATATAGAGGGTTTTTTTGTTGTTATGAACACTATTTCAAGGGTCTTGTGATGATGGGGGATTTAAGAGTACATACTCTAAACTCCATTCCCTATATACCTACAATCCAGAAATATGAAGTTCAAGAGCATGCTGGCTTTGGAATTCCTGGGGAGGGAAGAAAAGCAGTGAAAAGGTGGAACGGTTTCATTCCAGATGTCCACACATTCTCAATGCTACCCACCACGGCCCTTCTAGAAATGTCTTCCTGATAGTTGAGAGTGAATGGCTTTTTACAATTTGAATGATTAAACGTGGAATTCTTGAAGGCTCTAGTTTAGCTAAATTAAAAATACTTTCATAGACGTTTACTTCTAACATCTTAGTTAATTTAAAGTTAATACTTTGGTTAGGGATGGAGAATTTTAATTACTATAATCAACATCTGTGGATTATAAATTCCCAAACCATAGAATATTAGGGTTTTAAAAAATGGCTAAAACATCTAGTACAACATTCTTATTTGTCAGAATGAGAAAATGGGGGCCTGGAAAAGTTTACCACCTTGTCAGACATCTAATGAATGGAAGTTCCAATTCTAGAATTTGTATCTACTGACTGGAGACTAAGTATCATTTAATAGCACCATGTTTCTTCTATGAATATAATCCCTTGAAGACTTAGCTCTCAAGAATAACTTGTGAATAGCTACCTGAAACGTAAGGCTCTGTCCTTTTGTCAAAATGACACCATTAATAATTAATTGGGATTCTGGTTTTATAAATGATTACAGAGGTAAGGGACCCCAAAAAGCAAAGAATAAAGAAATAGTAAATACATAGAATGAGGAAGAAAAAAGCCTAGTTTGCATGGACATTTTATCAAGTTTTAAGACAGAAATTTCAATGTATGAAGAGAAAGTCACTCTTCATAGTTACTCTGAGGATGCGGAAAGGGGGGGAACAAGGGCAGAGAAATGTTTGGTGGAAAACATAAAACAATCTCCTTTCCAACCAACAACAAAACAGCTCAGACTCCTTTTCATTTTTTCCTGTTTGGGAGTATTTCAGCTACCTACTCTGAATCTTGGGATACCTAGCCAATATCCACATTACAAATCGAGAGTCAGAAATAAAATCTCTGGAGAAAAACAAAATATTTAACAGAAACTGTTGAGGATACAGCTGGTTGACCAGCCAGCACAACAAACCCAAAATCTCCCTCAATTTGTTTGTCAGAATGTTGGAAAGAATTCCATATCTGGAGAAGGCATCTAAGTCCTCTCGCCCTGAGCAATGAAATAAGGAAGAAGAGACGCACTATTTCTGTTTTAATTTTAAAATACAACTAGGACACAGCTCAAGAACCCATTTTGAGAAGCTGTAATAAGTAACTCAAAGCTCTTAATACGGATTACTCTTGTGTTGACGTTTGGTACCAGTTAAATGCTACATTATTATTCATTTTACATTAAATGTCTCCTCATAGTTGCTTCACTACCCACCAAGTCACCATGCCTAATCGTCAATCATTTCCATAAACCTCCCTGAGAATGTTTTCCAAGGAGGCTGAAAATTTTCCAAGGAGGCTGAAAACCTCTACAAAGCTTCCTTGGAGGTGAATCCCCACAAGTAACTTCCTGTTCATGTGGCCAGGAATAAATTTCCTATGGGGTTGCTTCAAAGAGGCTTGATAGTAGTGTGTGTGTGTGTGTGTGTGTGCGTGTGTGTGTGTGTGTGTGTGTGTGTGTGTGCGCGCGTGTGTGCGTGTGTGCGTGTGAAGGTGGGGTCTCTAAGGCACACTACCTGCTGTGTAAAACCCTAAGAGGCCTACTAGGCTTCCCAATATTCCCCTTTCTGAAGCTGATTAACACCGTTCATAGTAACCATCCTCAATAAACAAGGAGATTGACATAGTAAAATGTTAGGGCTGTAAATATTGCAATCCAAAGTGGTTTTGCAAAAAAACGTACTTCTAATAATTCAGCCAAATCTCTCGCAATTGAGATTTTCTCCATTCCATGAATGGGTGCACCTCCTTCATACTCTGGCTCCCGTCCAATTCTAAGTTAGTAGGTGTATTACTGTCACAAGCAAACACAGAAGCACAGTCACTGCAGCCTAAAATGACAAAAAAAAAAAAAAAAAAGCAGGTCAATTTTACACTGCACTTTCCCTTTTCACATCCTTCCAGAAAGAAAAGTAACCTAAATAATATCAGGATGAACTGAAAAGGCAGAAGGACCCTACTGAAATCAAAGAGGCAAACCTATCTGAAGAGCCTAAATACTGAACAATGTGTTATCTGGGACAAAATAAAAACTATCCCACTTTGCAAAGGAAAGCAACTGGCATCTATTAAAATTCACCCAGATAGCCCTTTAAAAATCTCTGACTTCTGAAATTCATTGTTGAAATATGTGTCCAGTTTTCAATGGCTTCTCTTCTTTTACTGTCAGGACAGCAAGATTTTCTGCCCGTATTCAAGCCTGGAGATTGACATTTTGCTGAATGCCTGACCAAACCACTCTAAAACAACAGAAAGAGGATGAATACATCTCCATCAAGATCTGGTACTGACCAGTTTACCTAAAACCCTGAGCTTTCCTTGGATCGCTTCCTGCACAACAACAAAATCAGGTTTAAAATGTGCTTTGTACAAAACAGCAACCCTTGTCCAAAAGCTGGATTTGCAACCAAGAAAAAAACCTCTTCCTTCCAGAGAGTGAACCAGTCAGCTTAGTTCATGCCATGAATATCTTTCTCCTTCAAAGTATGAACTCATTAGTAATGAATTATAACATGAACTTCCCTATTTCAGTTCCAATTTCAACACAGCTGCAATTACCAAGGGAATTATCTTAAAACGAGGGAGAGAGAAAAGGGGGCTTAAAAAATCATCTATAAATATATTGTCCTGAGGATAAAAAGAGAACATAGTGAAAAATGAACTTAAAGAAGACACAAGGACACATGAGATACAGTTTAAAATATATAGAAAACTGTACAGAGTAAGCAATAGGATTCTAGTTCCAGCCTCTAAGATCACTGAAACATCTAGAGTCAATCATCACCTCTCACACCTTCAACCTTTCTCTTAACAACAACAAAAAAATCTGCTCTCAGCCACAGCCAAGTTCTTTGGAAAACCTAAATAAAATATCTAAAGAAGTCTTTCATAGCTTACTCTTTCATCCTTGGAAAGATATTGATCATCTGACTCAACTCCCCAAGAGGGAAGAGACCAATTCATCTTTGTATTTCCAGAACCTAGGAGAGCACTTGGCATACAGCAGGCTCTCAATCCATACTAGGGAGATGAACTCAACTAAATAAGCCTGACTGCAGACCAGCCCTTCACCCAACAGAGCCTGAAGACCCAGCTCCCCATCCAGCCCCGGAGAGAAAGGCACGGCCCAGGAAAGGCATGCCCTCTGTCAGTACCAGCGCTGTTAGTGCTAGCTATTGCAACATTGGAAGTCTTAGGGCTCAGTTGTCTGGTGCCAATGACAATACCAGTGCTTACCAAATAAGTTATAATAATAAATATAACTTTACAGGTCTCACAGATTCCTTTGTATCAGCAACTCTAAACCTGCTTCCAACCCCCAAACTCCAGAAACCCAGCTAGCAAGTCGTCTGGTGAAAATAGCAGTGGGTGTCAGGGGTGTTCACTTGTGAGTGGGGCAAGAGGGTGGACTAGAGCCTGGACCTTAAAGCAGCCCTCCTGTGTTTTCAACGGGAGCCTGAGTCAGGGGTACAGTCATGAGAGAATTGTTCTTCATAAAAGAAGGGTACGAAGAATATCTTACTTCCAGGAGATGTAACACAGATTCCCTGTAACCATAGCAATCAGTTCAGCTGTGAGCACCCTCATTTGTTCAAGGCACAGAGGCAGCATAGGAGAGAAAATACTATGACAAATAAGAACAATACGGTTTAATTTCAGATGTCAAAACACGATTGCTTCGGTATTGGACTCCCAGCCATAAGAAGTACATTATACCTTCTGGGTTTCATCTGCTCTCTTCTGGTCCTCAAGAGTAATATTAATTTCAGTTTCTTCCAGAAATAATGATTAACTTGCTTCCAAGACTATCCTGAGAGTGAAATAAAAAATTTGGTAAAACATATTCTTGGCAATGCGCTGTGTGCAGGAGAGCAGAGATAACCAGCCAAGGACCATAAAACAATGTCAATGTACACTTTTTTTCACACTTTTGATGCAGTTATTTTCAGGTTAGTATCCAATTTCCCTTGGTAAAGTAATAAAGTAATAAAGTGCTCCATGATTACTGCTGCTTCTCTCTATTTTAGTCTCCTTACATTTCTGGAATTAAAAAAATCTTATGGAAGCTGCTTTACCCTATTCTAGACATTGAGTGACAGAAGAAGTACTCTTGATTTTCAAAGCAATTACTTACAACTCATTAATTAGCTAAACTTCAGCGATTCTAAAGTTTTAACTGTATCCTTGTATTTCCACTGACAAAACTCAATGTTATTTCAAAAGTACATAGATATCAAACATTTGGGAGGAAGAGAGAAAACTACAATAGAATTTTGCTGTCTATGAGGCAAGCATTGCCATTTTCTCAGTTAGTTATGGAGTTCCTACCATGCGCAAACAATGTGAGACTTACAAAGATGGGGCAGATGCGTACCCCAAGTTCCTACCATGTGTAAAGCAATGGGAACTATATAAAGATGTGACAAAGGTCTTTATTTCAAAACACTTCTGCCTAGAAAGGAAAAAGTCATTGGAAGCCACAAAGGAAATATTTTATCAAAACAAAGAAGTCTGGAAATAATCCGTTTAATCAGAAAATTATTAAAGTTGTTACTTTTAGCTTAGTGATAATTGAATCGGTTTGATTAAAGTGTCTAAAATTTTCACTGCAAAATTTGAAGCTTCATAAAGCTCTGATTTGAAGATTATTTCACTTCCCTAAAGCTCAGCCCATCTATCATACTTTCAAATCAAAGAGGATTTTAAAATAATAAGAAGTAATTTCTTAAATGTACTGAATGTCTGGTTTGATTGTTTTTCTTTTTCCCTTGTGGTCCTGTGCCTCTAGCAAAAGCTTCCTTTCTCAAACTCCTTGGTCGGGGCTGTAAGTGACCACCAGCCAATCCCAGCACCCGGGTTGTAAGGTGTTGGAAGAAAACAAATTCAAGATAACTTTGCCCCATGACCACTTGAAAGGGAGAGATAGATTTTAGGACAAGAGTTAGAGCCATGCAAGATTTGCTTATACTCCTAACCACGAGAAACCATCACTATTTTTTTTTTTGTAACATCTTTCTTAGAGTAAAATTGCTTTACAATGGTGTGTTAGTTTCCACTTTATAACAAAGTGAATCAGTTATACATATACATATGTCCCCATATCTCTTCCCTCTTGCATCTCCCACCCTCCCACCCTCCCTATCCCACCTCTCTAGGTGGCCACAAAGCACTGAGCTAATCTCCCAGTGCTATGCAGCTGCTTCCCACTAGCTATCTATTTTAGATTTGGTAGTGTATATATGTCCATGCCACTCTCCCACTTTGTCCCAGCTTACCCTTCCCCCTCCCCATATCCTCAAGTTCATTCTCTAGTAGGTCTGAATCTTTATTCCCATCTTGCCCCTAGGTTGTTCTGACCATTTCTTTTTCTTTTTCTTTTTTTTTTTAGATTCCATATATATGTGTTAGCATATGGAATTTGTTTTTCTCTTTCTGACTTACTTCACTCTGTATGACAGTCTCTAGGTCCATCCACCTCACTACAAATAGCTCAATTTCGTCTCTTTTTATGGCTGAGTAATATTCCATTGTATATATTTGCCACATCTTCTTTATCCATTCATCTGTTGATGGACACTTATGTTGCTTGTATGTCCTGGATTTTGTAAATAGAGCTGCAATGAATATTTTCGTACATGTCTCTTTTTGAATGATGGTTTTCTCAGGGTATATACCCAGTAGTGGGATTGCTGGGTCATACGGTAGTTCTATTTTTACTTTTTAAGGAACCTCCATACTGTTCTCCATATTGGCTGTATCAATTTACATTCCCACCAACAGTGCAAGAGGGTTCCCTTTTCTCCACACCTTCTCCAGCATTTATTGTTTGTAGACTTTTTGATGATGGCCATTCTGACCGGTGTGAGATGTTATCTCATTGTAGTTTTGATTTGCATTTCTCTAATGATTAATGATGTTGAGCATTCTTTCATGTGTTTGTTGGCAATCTGTATATCTTCTATGGAGAAATGTCTATTTAGGTCCTCTGCCCATTTTTGGATTGGGTCGTTTGTTTCTTTGATATTGTGCTGCATGAGTTGCTTGTATGTTTTGTAGATTAATCCTTTGTCAGTTGCTTCATTTGCAAATATTTTCTCCCATTCTGAGGGTTGTATTTTTTTCTTGTTTATGGTTTCCTTTGCTGTGCAAAAGATTTTAAGTTTCATTAGGTCTCATTTGTTTATTTTTGTTTGTATTTCCATTTCTCAAGGAGGTGGGTCAAAAAGGATCTTGCTGTGATTTATATCATAGAGTGATCTACCTATGTTTTCCTCTAAGTGTTTGATGGTACCTGGCCTTACATTTAGGTGTTTAATCCATTTTGAGTTTATTTTTGTGTATGGTGTTAGAGAGTGTTCTAATTTCATTCTTTTACATGTAGTTGTCCAGTTTTCCCAGCACCACTTATTGAAGAGGCTCTCTTTTCTCCACTGTATATTCTTGCCTCCTTTATCAAAGATAAGGTGACCATATGTGCGTGGGCTTATCTCTGGGCTTTCTATCCTGTTCCACTGATATATATTTCTGTTTTTGTGCCAGTACCATACTGTCTTGATTACTGTAGCTTTGTAGTATAGTCTGAAGTCAGGGAGCCTGATTCCTCCAGCTCCGTATTTCTTTCTCAAGATTGCTTTAGCTATTTGGGGTCTTTTGTGTTTCCATACAAATTGTGAAATTTTTGGTTTTAGTTCTGTGAAAAATGCCAGTGGTAGAATGACAGGGATTGCATTGAATGTGTAGATTGCTTTGGGTAGTAGAGTCATTTTCACAATGTTGATTCTTCCAATCTAAGAACATGCTATATCTCTCCATCTATTTGTATCATCTTTAATTTCTTTCATCAGTGTCTTATAATTTTCTGCATACAGGTCTTTTGTCTCCTTAGGTAGGTTTATTCCTAAATATTGCACAATTCTCACTGCGGTGGCTTCTCTTGTTGCAGAGCATGGGCTCCAGGCATGCGGGTTTTAGTAGTTCTGGCACATGGGCTCAGTAGTTGTGGCTTGTGGGCTCTAGGCGCACAGGCTTCAGTAGTTGTGGCACGTGGGATCAGTAGTTGTGGCTTGTGGGGTCTAGAGCACAGGATCAGTAGTTGTGGCGCACAGGCTCAGTTGCTCTGTGTCACGTGGGATCTTCCCAGACCAGGGCTCAAACCTGTATCCCATGCATTGGCAGGCGGATTCTCAACCTCTGTGCCACCAGGGAAGCCCTATCCCTTTTTTTTGTACACAAATCTTCATAGCAGCTTTATCTCTAACAGGCCAAAATTGGAAACAACCCAAATATCCACTAACAGGCAAATGGATAAAAACTGAATACTTCTGGGCATCCCTCCTATATGAAGTCTTAGTAACATTACCATCCAAACTACAGCAGCTCTTTGCCCCCATCTTCATAACTGTAGGACCTAGTGCTCCCTCAACCTACTTTCTAGTAGGCATCTAGGCATCTCATGATGGTTTCTCCTGAGCACTTAGGAATATGTCTGCTCATGGTCCTGTGTTCCCACCCCCTCCTCCAGGAACCTTGACACAGCCTGTTCCTAATGCCCTCTATGGAAACAGCAAGGTCCAAGCCAAGGACATGCATTGTCTCCAGAGCCACAGTCTTTGGAGAACCAGAGCCACTGGCAAGTGTTCTGTCTGTGGGGACTGAAGCAGGACTGTGCTCTCACAGTCCCTCCTAAAAACTGTTCTGCTTGCAGCTAGCTCTTTTCCTTTCTCAAAGTGGCCCCAGGTTCATCTTTCAGACCAAGAATGTAGACTTTATGCCAGTTCTTTCTATTGTCTCTATATGTGTAAAGCTCATTCTTCGTGCTTTAGCGCAAAAAACCAAAATCAACTCATAATCTTATAATGTCATGAAGGAATGCCAGCCCACTGGTCCTGCAAAGTCAGACATGAAAGGCCAGTTTATTTATTTATGTATTGTGTGTATATACACATATATGTACATACACACAATATACACATAGATACACACATCTATATATGTATATATATATATGCATGCATATATGTGTATAAACACACACGTATGTATATTTTAGGCGTATATATTATATGCAGGCTCATATTATATATGCTAAGACCCATATTATAATAAAGCAGGGACTGAGTATGATAATTCAAAAAAATGAACAGCTGTAGATGAAAGTATATTCATATGGCCAAAATTGTTAATTAGGCTCATTGTTGCCTTTAAACAAAACCTAAGAGTAAGGCCATCATTATGAGGAAATACTTAAGAATATTATAGCTACAAACACTTGTTATTGGGTTAATGAACAAAGGCTTGAGCAAACTACCTACTAAATCCTCAGAAATAATATTTATGCAAAGCAGGTATTCACTTGAACAAATCTTATAGAATACCTATTACTTATAAGGCACTAAGAACTCAAAAGGGATTAAATCAACAGGACAGCCTAGAAAGAACATGACATTTGCACTCAGACAGAGCTAGGTTAAGAGTTCTCGAGAGGCACAAGTATGCTGATATACATGGAGTTTCTTGCCATCAGCACAGTGTCACACAGATATTTGTTATATATTCATTTGTGGGTAAGCCTTTATTGAGTACCTGCTATATGCCGGGCATTGTCCCAAGTATTAAGATTACATCAGTATACTAGAAAGAAGATCTGTGATTTCATCAAGCTTATATTACAGTGGAATCAACCAGGCCAAAGGAAAGATCTTCTGCCCTATGCCACCGCATACAAATATCAATGTATACCTTTTAAATTTACAAAAAATAGATTAATCAGGCCAGTATCCTAACCTAAATCATTATTCGTTCCAGTTGGAGGAAAGATGAATCGGCACCTTAACAATCTATTTATCTCACCTCACGCCTCGTTCTGCTCTCTGCTCTCTCCCTCAATTGGTTGTTTCTGTCCTTACATGTCAATGGTGTTTGCTCCTTCCACACACTTTTGTGTAGACAAATTATGGTGTGTGTGTGTGTTTGTGTTTGTGTGTGTGTGTGTGTGTGTGTGTGAGAGAGAGAGAGAGAGAGAGAGAGAGAATAGGAGGGAGCCTGTGAGAATGATGGTAGAAATCCATGCTCCTTTGAAGAAACATAACCTGATGTTATATTTAACATAACCATAAGATAACCAAAATCTTTACATTCAGAATCTTCTCTATTCAAGCTTTCTGATCTTCTTGCGCTCCAACAGCCCATGTCAATACTTGAACTCCCTTTCTTTTTTATTTTATTGAGGTAAGGACACTCAACATGAGATGATGTACCCTCAACAGATTTTTTCAGAATCGTTTAGGATTTACAGAAAAGTTGTGAAGATTGTAGAGTTCCCATAGATTCCACACCCAGTTTCCCCTCTTACCAACACCTTACATATGTATGGCATAATTTTTACAATTAATGAACCAACATTTATAAACATAAAGTCTATACCTTGTTCAGATTTCCTCAGTTTTTCCCAAATGTCCTTTTTCTGTTCCAGGATCCCTTTTGTTGTTGTTGTCATGATATTTTGTTGTCATGTCTCCTTACATCTTGGCTGTGACAGTTTCTTGGACTTTCCTTGATTTTGATGATCTTGACATTTTAGAGGAGCAATGGTCACGTCTTCTGTAGAATGTCCCTCAACTGAAATTTGTCTGTGGTTTTTCTCATGATTAGGCTGAGATTTGGAGGAGAAAGACCACAGAGGTGAAGTGTCATTCTCATCACATTATATGCAGGGTATGTACTGTCAATATGACATCATCGTTGATGTTAAACTCGATCACTTTGGTGAAGTACTAGGAACTTTTTTATTTTATAGAAATTTTTAGCAATTATTGTATTTGTATTCCTAAAATCACTCCAAAGATATTTATAAGGCAATCTCAAAATAGCTTATATTTTCTCCAAACTTCATTTATTCTTTTATTTTCACTAGGAAAATACATTGACTATATACTAGTCAATGCCAGGCACTGAAGATATAGGCATAAATAAGACTCATCCCTACTCTTAAGAGCTTTTGTTCCAGTCTAGTGTGAGAGAGACTTGTAAAAACACAAATAAGGCCTGCTCTCACCACTTCTACTCAACGTAGTATAGGAAGCTCTTGCCAGAGCAATTCAACAAAAAAAAAGAGAAATAAAAGGTATCCATATTGGAAAGAAAGCAGTGAAATTATCTCTGTTCACAGATGGCATGCTTTTAGATGTAGAAAACCTTAAAGATTATATTTTAAAAACCTGTTAGAAATAATAAACAAATTCAGCAAAGTTGCAGAATACAAAATCAACACTCAAAAATCAATTGTGTTTCTTTATACTAACAATGAACAATCCCCAAAAGAAACTAATAAAATTAGTCCTTTTACAACAGCATCAAAAAGAATAAAATACTTTGGAATAAACTTAACCAAGGAGGCAAAAGACTTATATATTAAAAACTATAAAGCATTGTTGAAAGAATTAAAGAAACAAATAAATGGAAAGATAGACCTTGTTTATAGATTAGAAGACTTAATATTGTTAAGATGTCAATAATACTTGTATCAGTTTGGTGGGGCTGCCATAACTTTAACAACAAAAATTTATTTTTCCATAGTTTTGGAGACTGGAAATCCAAGATCAAGGTGTCAGCAGGTTTGGTTTCCCCTGAGGCCTCTCTCCTTGGCTTGCAGATGGCCACCTTCTTGCTGTGTCCTCAAATGGTCTTTTTTCTAAAGCATGCATCCCTGGGGTCTCTTCTTCTTTTTCTTCTTATAAGGAATTAGTCATATTTGATTAGGGCTTCACCATTATCATCTCATTTAACCTTAATTACCTCTTTAAAGAATTTATCTCCAAATTCGGTCACAATGGGGGTTAGGATTTCAACGTATGAATTTTGGGAAGACAGAATTTAGTCCATTACACTAACCAAAGTGATCTACACATTCAATGCAATACCTATCTAAATGACATTTTTGGCAGAAATAGAAAAACCCATCTTAAAAGCCATATGGAATCTCAGAGGGGCCCCAAATAGCCAAAATAATATTGAAAAAGAATAAAGTTTGAGGTATCACACTTCCTGATTTCAAAACATATTACAAACCTACAGTAATCAAAACAGTATGGTACTGGCATAAAGGCAGACATACAGACCAATGGAACAGAATAGGGAGCCCAGAAATAAACACTCATGTATATGGTCAAATGATATATGACAAGAGTGACAAGACCACTCAATGGGAAAGAACAGTGTCTTCAACAAATGTTAGGAAAACCAGATATCCACATACCAAAGAATGAATCTCCATCCTTACCTTATTCCTTATACAAAAATTAACTCAAAAGTGAATTAAAGACCTAAATGTAAGACCTAAACCCATAAAACTCCTAGAAGAAAACACAGGGGAAGCGTTTTGTGACATGGGATTTGGCAATGTTTTCTTGGATGTGTCACTAAAAGCACAGACAACAAAATTGAAAATGACAAATGGGACTATATCAAAATTAAACCTTCTGTGCATCAAAGGACACAATTAACAGAGAGAACAGGCAATCTGTGGAATCGGAGAAAACTCTTTGCAAGTTGTATATTTGATGATGTGTTAATATCCAGAATATACAAAGAACTTCTACAACTCAAGAACAACAAAAAAGCAAACAACCCAATTCAACCCAATTCAAAAATGGGCAAAGAACTTGAATAGACGTTTCTCTAAAGATGATATAAAAATTACCAACAAGCTATGAAAAAATGTTCAACATAACGATCCGAGAAAGACAAATCAAAACCACAAAGATAATATCACTCACACTCATTAGGATAGCTATACTTTATCAAACAAACAGAAAATAACAAGTGTTGTTGAGAATGTGAAGAAATTGAAGCCATTGTGTACTGTTGGCAGGAATGAAAAGTTGTGCTGCCTTTATGAAAACCAGTATGATGTTTACTCAGGAAACTAAACGTAGTATTACCATATGATCAAGCAATCCACTTCTGGGTATATGTCTGAAAGAACTGTAATAGAATCTCAAAGAGATATTTGTTCACTCATGATCATAATAGCATTATTAATAATAGCCAAGAGATGGCTAACCAAATAACCCAAATTGCTATTGATGAATGACTAGATAAGCAAAATGTGGTAAATATATACAGTGGGATATTTCCTTCCTTTTCATCCTTGCTACATCGTAGATGAACCCTGAGGACATTATGCTAAGTAAAAAACCCTAGCCAGTCACAAAAAGACAAATACTGTATGATTCCACTTATATGATGCATCAAAAGTAGTCAAATTCATAGAAACAAAAAGTAGAACGGTGGATGCCAGAGGCTGGGGGGAGGGGAAAATAGAGAGTTGTTTAATGGGTGCAGCTTCAGATTTGCAAGACAAAAATTCCTGGAGGTTTGTTGTCCAACAATATGAATGTACTTAACACTACTAAACTGTACACTTAAAAATGGTTAAGATGTTAAATTTTGTATTTGTTCTTGACCACAATTAAAAATTCATTATATGTTTATACACATATGTGTGTATATACATATATGAATCCAGTGGGTTACGGGAAGCGGTTTACGGGATAAGAGGAATTTAAGGTGGCATGAGGATCATGCAAATGTGGTTCTGGGAGAAGAGGGATTCTCCTTCCTGGACAAAGTGACTCGTGAGCTGGTTTGAAAGATAAATAGGATTCTGACAAGCAGACAAGAAAGGAAGGAGACCACAGGGAAAGTGGGCAGCTGTGAAAAGTAGTCCTGTGTTCATGGAACTGTAGGTACTTTGGTTTTAGAGAAGTGGTGGGAGGAGGATGGAGCGGAGGGCCAAGAGCTTGGAGAGCCCAGGTGCATCGTGAGCAGCTTGGCCACAACTCTTTCAGATGCTGGAGGCAAAGTCCTAGAAGGCAAAGGCAGGCTTCTGGCAGGCTCCACCTCTGAGGCAGGGGTGGTATTTCCTGCAGGGTGGGAGGCCAGGCACTGTAGTGCCACAAACCTACCTATGGGAAGGATCTGTGCCTCTGCTCTAGCTGGCTCCTGATCTCTCCCTGTCCGCACCTCTCATATACACACTCATGGGCATGCACCACTGCTCACTCCCTAAGAGCGGCCAACCCACATAGCTTACGACTTCGGATTTGACCTCTTGGACTCTTTTTCTATAGCTTTGCAGTGGATCGGGAGACTTCAGCCATGGCTCATGCATGCAGCAGCCTACTCTACTGTTATCAGAAGGCATTCCTGCGGTTACGCTATTCCTGCTTATATATGGCCCTTGAGAACAGAGTCAGCACCCAAGGGGAGCCAGAAGAGCCTTCTTGTTAGATGCCTGTCACGCACTGTGAAACTTGCCTGGATCTAGAGGGAAGCTGCTCTTTCTCAGAAAAGCCCTGCTCTTGGCTTGTATTGGACACTTTAGCGTAAGAATCCACTTCATGGGTTTCATATCCAGAGGCATGATCCTCTAATCTTTTTGTATGAAAATTTCCCACTGATTCCAGCAGGACCTTCTCCTAGGACATCACTAGCTCTAAATAAGACGTAGTCAATGAAGTCTGCACACTTTATTAGATGATTAAAAAGTCATTACATTCTTCATGTTCTCCTTCATCCCAACATATCTCTTTCTCTCCAAATTCTGGAACTTCTAGAATATAATATATAATGTAAAATATCAGAATAAAGTGCAAAATCCTCAGTCTAGCATAAAAGTTGTTTTAGGATCAGGCTGTTATCCCCCTCTCTAACCTCACCATTAATGCTCTGGCATTTGTTGCTCCATCTTTCCTAAACTACCTGCCAGTATTCAGCAATCAGGCCATGTTCTCTGCCATTGCTCTGCCTTTGCACGTGCTGATCTCTCTCGTGAATTCCTTTCCTTACAGGATTTTTCTACGTACCTTGGTCTGAATAACTCCTGATCTGCCTACTCCACCTTTTGGAATTCTGAGATGGGTATCCCACATTCATTCTCTCTTAGTCCCTTAGGCATCCTCTATATGGCATATGTAAGTGTATCACCATTGTCTATACTCCCAATCTCACTAACAGGGACCATCTCTTTTCCTGGAGGGTTATAGTTCCATGTTGAATGCAGCAGCTCAGCTCTCCTGCTCTGCCATCCACAGTGTGTAGACTTTCATCCTCAGGCTTGTTACCCTATGAATGCAAGACAACTAGTATAGTTTGAGGAATCACATCCTCATTTCAGTATCTCACACAAGGAGGAAGAAGGCAGCAGATGGAAGAAGGCTACTATTTTCTTAATTAGAGAAGGGGAAAAATAGCCCCTCGGAATTCCCTTTGTGCCTCGTTGGCCAGAACTTGTCCTGTGGCATCTCTCAGTGCAAGGAAGCCTGGGAAAGCAAGAATCTGATGAAGCAGAAAGGATTGTCAAAACTGGTCCAATCATGATTCATTTCCTGGAGATGGTACATGGCCTACTTAAAAAAAAAAACTTGGGATTTTGTTAGCCAGAGAGAGGCTATAGCTTTTGGACAGCCAAGTAATAGTATATGCCACACTTAGATTTTACAAAATAAAAATATCAAACACACTCTTGAATATTATACCAACAGGAAGTCAAATATAAGGCGCAAGAAAAACTATATATGTGGTGATAAAGTGTTATATTTATTTCTTGGGGCTCCGACGGGTGTTTTATTCCAGAATTATCTCAGATTATCAAGACTTGTTTAATACTGTTTACCTATACTTATCCATGTAGTCTGACTAGGATAATACATGGTAAAGATGGGCCTAGCTTCACAGAACCACATGCATGTAAAGCCCTGTTTATACAATATAGATTGGAAACTATCCTTATAGGTTAATCAGTTAGTTTTGATATGTGTGGTTAGGAGTTTGGCATAACCTTAGTGATAGGTTTGGGAAAAAAAAGAGTCAGAATTGTCATAATTATTGTATCCATTAGCCACATATTTAGAAAATATTTGTTTCAGGTGTTTTGTGAGTGACTTCTCCGAAGATACTCAATCTCAAATTGCATGTCATTTCCATTACAATGCATAAAGGATATGGTCAGATGTGACTCTTGAACATTTCTTTTATCCTTGTCTTTATTGAAATGATTTCACCTAATGTTAAATAGATTGAGGCTACTTAACTCGGATGAGTGCACTCGATGAGTAAGGACATCATCGTGAGTTGGGTGTGTCCATGAAATCAATGCATACTGCTCCCTGATAGCTAAGGGAAACTAACAGCTTCCCTACCCGCCTCTGTACCAGCCTATCTCCATTTCCACTATCCTTAATCCATCCACTACAGAAGTTTCAAGAGATAAGAACATTGGTCCCTGGGCTAATAATTATCACAAGGTTGGACAGGGGTTAAAATCTGAGTGTGCCAGAAGGTAAGGATTGGGGCACACAGGGCTCTAGGACTTTTTTTCCAGAAAGAACACAAACACCTGTCTCTTTGGGTGTGCTTCCTCCGGGCATGGTAAAATAGAATCAGGCCTTGTCCGCACTGAAGAACAAGTGTCTTCCTCTCTACTCCATTTCCCCTTAGAAGCCAATTAGGAACCAGAGAGAGGCAGAGGGAAAAGGAGGCAATTTGGGCAGCACCTGGTCTAAGCAAGAGTTTAGAGGTTCTCCACAAAGTCCAGCTTAGATTCCCAAGGAAATGCACAAAGCTGACATGTGCAAAAAGCACAGATGTTAGTAAAGTGACAGACCTGATCTTCTGCGCGTATATATCCATCAGAGTTCTTTCAGGCGAGTGTGGTAGGGCAAGGGCTAGATTTGGGAGTTCATACATCACCTAACCAATTACTATTTCTTTCTCAACAATTTATTCCCAACTCTCTCCTCCCCCAAGGCCAGACATCTTGCAGTGTATGTCCTTGATTATAATAGGGGAAGGTCACATAGCACTCTGATTTAAAGAAGCATGTACAGATAATGTAATAAAAAGAACACAGCTTAGCAACTCACAGATCTGGGTTTGAATCTTAGCACAGCTGCTTTCTCATTCCATGAACTTAGGTAACTTATTTAGTCTCTCTGAGCCTTGATTTCCTTACTGAGTTAGTAATACTTATCTCAGGAAGTCATTATGAGGATTAAACATATAAATAAAGCAATTAATAATTTATAAAATGTGCCAGACATCTAATGTATGTTCACAAGTGTAAATCTCCCAAGTGAAAATTATTACTAGAAAACTAACTCAAAACTCTATTGATGATAAGTCAATAGTAAGATATTCTTATAAAAAGGTATTTGTTTTATTACATAAACAATAGGAAAAGATGTAGATGATGAGCTTACATTTCTAGGCTAGTTATGTCACCATAATACAAATTCATTGAGACAGTGTAGATTAACAAGGTATTTATTATCTTTATTTCAGCATTTTAAAAAGCAGCAGAATTAAGTGCTGACCATATTTGAAAGACTCTAGAATAGCACAGTATTGATTAAAGGTCTGTCACCACAGATTGGATGTGTTGATTTCTTTTCCCCAAAAGTATCCACACAGCAACTTGGCAGTACACAAATATTCTGAAAATTCTAACAGTTTTTTACAGAAAATAATAATTGCACCCTTACCTAAAATGTTAGGTCCCATTTTCATTTTAAAGACTCAAAATGATTTTCATAAGCTAACAATTTTGTTCATTCCAATCCTGTCACTGTGAATTTGAAAGAAGGTCACAACAAATAGCTACTTAACCAAAGTAGGGGCTTTCTCTGTTGGCTTCATAAATCTAAACCTATTGATTGAAGGCATATGATTCAAAATCAGGAACTCAAGGAAACTACTCTCAATTCTACTGTAATCACAGCTCATTTTTTTTTGATCCTCCTATTACAGTTAATTTAAGGTCACGCCCTATGCCTTAAAATCTCTTGTATCCTTTGCAGCACTTGTCAGGAGGCCTTGTATATGGTAAGCGTCTAATGAATATTTGCTGCATTGCACTGAGTTGATCATCCATCTTATGCACTAGACTTGGCTTTGAATAAGTTACACTTTTTTTTCTTTCTTTTTTTTTTTTTTCCAAGAAATTAGGTCCACCCACAAAGGAAAAAGGCAGAAGGAAGTTGTGGCAAAAATGCTAACCTGAAAAACAGATCTTGGTTCTAATCCCAGCTTTATGTGACTCTGGACAAATCACTTGAACTTTCCAGATCAAGTTTCTCCATAAAAGGAGGACGCTAGACACAATGTATATGCCAGACTGTAAGGCCCACGATAAGACATTCAAGGTAATGTACATGGAACTATAGATCTTGCAGAGAGACTGTAGAAAACTGATTCTGAATAATTTCAGAATTATCAGGTTAAGTACTAGCCTTCCAAAATGACTGCCCCAAAGGAAATAACACATATTTAGTTTTTCTTGTATGTTGTGAGGGTCTTCTGTTTGTTTGTGTGTTTTAAGTTACATTACTTTAGAGGTACATGTTATATAGTCATTAGGATACAATTCAAGAGAGCAAATGTCAACAAAGTTCTGAAGTTGCTTGGCATGTTATCAATCATTACTTAGAGTTTCCTCTTTTATTTTTTGCCTTAATATATTTGGTCAGGGACACAGACGTTTGTATGGTGTAATGAGAAACAAATAAAGGAAGTTTAATCTACTGCTCCTTCAACCTTAGCCACTCAACACTTATCTTGTGACAGACCCTGACGCTCTTAATGAATTCCCAAGGTTACTAAAGAACTTGGAAGATCTTCGATTTCTACAAGGTGATTCCAGGGGCTCACATTTTGCCAAGTCACAGGCAGGTGGCTAAAGAGTAAGTTTGCTTCCTATACATTTCATGTCACACTTGTTCTTTTCTATGAATGTTTTTTAGTAGTCATGCAAGCACTCAGGGGGTCACTCCCCAACAAAATGGTTGTTACATAGGCAACCCTGCAGCAATATAAGTTCATGTCATCTCAGACCCACCTCGGAGAAAAGTCCGAGTTCATATAACCCACTCTCCAGCAGCTGGTACACAGTTTTAAAAGTGTGGGCCCTGACTATTGTAAAGAGAGCTGCAATGAACATTGTGGTACATGACTTTTTTTGAATTATGGTTTTCTCAGGGTATATGCCCAGTAGTGGGATTGCTGGGTCGTATGGTAGTTGTATTTTTACCAAATGTAAAATAGATAGCTAGTGGGAAGCAGCCGCATAGCACAGGGAGATCAGCTCAGTGCTTTGTGACCACCTAGAGGGGTGGGATGGGGGGGGAGGGAGATGCAAAAGGGAGGGTATATGGGGATATGTGTATATGTATAACTGATTCACTTTGTTATAAAGCAGAAGCTAACACACCATTGTAAAGCAATTATACTCCAGTAAAGATGCTTAAAAAAAAAAAAAAGAACCAGACCATACTGGCATCTTAATCTTGGACTTCCGGCCTCTAGAACTGTGAAACATAAATGTCTGTTTTTTTAAAAAAAAAAAAAAAAAGTGTGGGCCTTTACATTGTAGGGGGTTTTGTTTTGTTTCCTTTTGTTTGTTTTTGAACACTGCACCATAAGTGCACTTCCTTTCTCCCCTCGTAACGTATAAGAGAAATGGAATTCTTAGCTCACTTACGCAGATCTCGCTGTAAACCCAATGAATGGCACGAATCCGACACAAACACCCACACACTTCCCTCCGTCATGGATCCGTGCTCAAGACCAGAAGTCGGCCATGGCTATGCTGAATATATATGTCTGTTGGATTTCCACGGAATTTGGTTTCAGTCAATTGTACGTTCAATGTGTTAAAAATAAATAAATAAATAAGAAAAAGTTTCAGTCTTCCTACCTCAAGGTTAGGGTGAGTCAGAGAGGTTGCAAAGGGAGGGGAGCTGCCACGTGAATGTTCTGACACCAGAGAGGAGCCTCTCAAGCCACCTCAAAGCAGCCGAGCCCCAGCCTGCTCCGGATCACTGTGGAGCAGAACCAAATTTTAAATGTCTTCATCTGGTCCCTCCTACTTTCATGGTTGCTCTGGGGGTGGTGAGAATCAGGACGCACTGAAAGCTGCTGGGACATCTGACTCTTTATTTTCTTGGCTCTACGTGTCTTAACTCTGCACCAGCCCTCCCGACTGTGCAGCATTTCACTTTTGAGAGCAGAGGCAAAAGAAGACATGCGGTTGGGGGTGGGGGGTGGCAGGAACCCTCACTGCTGTTTAGGGAGAGGAGAGCCACCACCCATTCCCCACCGTGCTCCAGGTGTCCTGCCAATCGAGGCCACCCTTCCCACCTGAACTTCCCCTCCACAGTGATGGGGGGGGGAGGCGGGGAGTGCTCCTAAGAGGAAACTGATTTTAAGTATCCTTGCATTTTCAGAAAATACTTCCTGGTTCTCTCTTTCTTAAGAGTGCATTTGGATTTCATGGATAGATGTGGTGTCTGGGGAGCAGGGCTGTGCAGAGAGATAACAGACTCCAATAACAGAAAATTAGTTGCATGATTAGACCTGCTCCTTGCTGCTCCAAGAACTCAGAAAAGTATTGTCACATGGTGGAAGACACGGGGTAGGTTGGGCTTCATATGAGAGCTTACTACCAGGATCATGAAACACAACGGGCTGCTAGGGGCAATGTCCAGCTTCTGAGGGTACTCAAGAAAGTTCTGAGAGTGACTTGGTTTGGAAATTATGCAAAGGATTCCACTGTCAGGAGGGATGTGTGTTGTTGGGTTAGAGGAACATTTCCCCCTCCCCTCCTCCAAGAAGAGGAGACAACGGCCCATGCTTTAGCCCCTCCCACCACTCCATGGAAGGAGAACGTTCCAATCTGATTGGACAGAGACTGACATCTCTGGCGCCCATTTTAACAGAGGGTAGTGTTACTGTAGCTTGAGAAAGACCTGGCGTGTACTGCTTCCTTCTTTCACTTCCTGTATCCACTTAGAGCAGGTCATTCCCACTTTCTCTTTAAATTTTTGCTTCAGAAGTCCTTGCTCCCCTTCCTGACACACAAGGAAGTCAAGCCTGGCAGTGGGCTAAGCAGCCTAGGCCAGCGTGAAAGGAGCCGAGAGTAGAAAGGGGACTGCCCTTGCTGCCTTTCCCACTTCTCCCCTGGCACAGGGAGGTACAGCAGATCGGCCTTTGTCACATCGCAGGGTTGAGAGCCGTGGGATGTGAAACTTCCTTCAGAGGAAGCTAGAGGTCTCACCTAGTCTTCAGGATTAAACTGTGTTCTCAAATCTATCTTTGAAGAAAGCCCAACAAATAGGGGTGATTCTATTTGTCCTGCCATTAACCAAGTTGGTTCTTCCCTTCCCACTCAGGTATTATTTTTAGATGTACAATCGAAACCCCAAACAAAACACAATCAAAAGTGGCACACTTACTCAGAATGGTCTAAACGGAATAGAGGTTTTCCATAACATCACTAAAGCATAAACAGAATTTTGTAAGTATATACAGATTATCTTCAGGAAAGAATCCAAGTGTTTTCACTGCAAATTGTGAGATAGAATATATAGCAATGTGAGGAACATGATACAATTCATAATGTCTTTCAACACTAAGGCCTTAAAATTCAGAAAAATATGGTGTTTTCTATTTAGCCGAACACTTTCTCAGTTCAATCATCATCTATTAGATTCAAAACTACAACTAGAATTTCTACAGATTCACAGATAGAATTGATTTTATCTGTTGGTAACTTCTATCTGTTGAATCAATCAATGAGAATTCTTTGGAACCTACTGTAGAAAGTGTAAATTCCAAATAATCCCCAGAAATAAGTCATCAGCACACCAATAAGACTGGCTTTAGTAAACAGGAGTCCAGTTGCCATGTGTCGCAAATAAATAACAGATAGTCTCTGTACCTTCTGACAGAAAGTTCTTCCTTACCTGAAGCAACTATTCCTATAAAAACCTCTGAAGTACTTTCTTGGCCTGTTTCTGATACCAGTACCATCAGGAAGCAATGAAAGTGTTCACTGAAAAGCCAGTTTTCACCGAGCTCTGCAGGCCAATGAGAATGAAGATTAACTCAAATAAACTTTGGAGTGCCAGCCAAACCCCTGAAACTTGTTAGCAATTCACCCACTAAGTTGGTTCTGCTTTTGTAGTACTACCTTGTCCTGAAATGACCTGATAGAAAAGCCAGTGCCGGATGATATATGACATCAAATGCTCAATGAGAATTTTGCTGGCATAATATCCCACTTGACTCTAGTGCTCTTTGGCCTTCCTCAGCACTCAGGGAGGATTGAGTCCCTTTTCAACCTCCAGCAAAACTTGTAAGACTGAAATTTAATTCCTTAGGGAAGTAACTCAATGGCATTCATAGATTTGATTTTGGATTGGAAAACAGTAAAGCCCTAATTGAAGTGCCTTTTTTTTTCTCATAAAGAGTCTTTTTTGACATTCATTTCACTCATATATGAGAACCATTTTACATTTGGTTTTGTTACCGAAGATACAAAAGGGCCTATATTTCATCTGAAACTGGAAGCATTTAACTAGTTGAGTGTTCTCTTCCTCCCAACGAACATTAGCTCAGTATTTTACCTAGCTTGACTTTTCAAATATGTTTTATAGCGCCTTGATTTATAGCTGGGTATGTGTAAAGGTTATGTCACCACTTACATTATAAGGCCATGTTTTTGTGGGTTGATAACTAGGTCGTGAAAAATAATTCTGACTGAAACTTGCAATGCCAAGCGTCCACCCTGAAACGGAAGTTTGTTCCTAAATGTAGTACACACACATACACACACACACACACACACACACACCAGAATTCAACAACTACTGTTTTGAAAAATACATTCATTCAATATGTTGCCTTGATGAAAATGAATTGAAAGAAAGTCAAGGCGAAGAAGTGAAATCAAACATAGCTGTCATCCAATGGTAGCCACTTACATCCTAAGATATACGTAGTAGGTTTGAAAGATAATTTAATGACAAAAGAATTGATTATATAATTGTAAATAGTTAAAGATGAAAGGGCAGAAAGATGAAGTAAAATCTCCACAAAAAATTAGCTTTTTCGTAACCAGAAATGTTTGCAACTTTCTTCCACACTCTATAGAAGATATTCTCTGAATCTCTTTGCAGATGTGATCTGATGACCCTGAACACATTTATTAAAATTCATCATCTACATAGCAACAGACAGGACTGGCGCTGGATCTTGTAAGTTATTAAGCAAATATATCCCTAAGTCATATGAGGCTTGCGTGCTCACTGCCCTCCTGTAAACAGAAAGTAGGATTTCTGATACACAAATTACTTTTAAGACTTGTAAAGCGATTGTCTTTAATTGACATCTTGCCCATTTTTGCATGATTTGACTATTTTCAAATGCTAAAATATACCTGGATAAATTTTTCATGGTTGTCTTTAAGATTACTATATTTTTCATTGCATTGTCTTGAAATCTGTTAGCAAGTAAGAAACAGAAATATTTTCACTGAGACTTTTTTATTAAATTAAGAATTAAGGGGAAAATCTGAGACAACGTCAACACCAAAGGCTAATCTTATCAAAAAGATAAGGCAGGATTTCCCTGGTGGCGCAGTGGATAAGAATCCACCTTCCAATGCAGGGGATATGGGTTTGATCCCTGGTCGGGGAACATCCCACATGCCATGGAGCAACTAAGTCCATGTGCCACAACTACCAAGCCTGCACTCTACAGCCCGCCAGCCACAACTACTGAGCCCACGCGCCTAGAGCCCATGCTCCGCAGCAAGACAAGCCACCACAAGGAGAAGCCTGTGCACTGCAACGAAGTGTAGCTCCCACTAGCCACGACTAGAGAAAGCCTGTGCACAGCAATGAAGACCTAATGGAGCCAAAAAAAAAAATAAAATTAAACCTTAAAAAAAAAAAAACAGATAAGGCAGTTGGTATGTCTGAAAAATCACTCTATAATCACCTAATCATAGAACTGATATACCCAAATAGGATTCAAGAAAGAATAAAGTAATTTAATAGAAACTAGCAATAGTTCTAGTATATGAGTCTTATTTAGTTGGTGAAAAAATGTTATAACTCAGAGGTTAAGAGCATGGACTAAAGTGCTAGGTTGCCTAATTCAAATTGTAGCTCTAATACTAGGACTAGCTGCATGACCTTGGACTAGTTACTCAACCTCTCTGTGACTCAGCTTCCTCATCTAGAAAGTGGATTTAAAATAGTATCTGCATTATAGAGAGGTTTTAAAGTTTAAATGCATTAATAAACTGAAAGTCCATACAATGCTTGGTACATCGTAAGTGCTACATAAGTATTAACTATTATTATTAATATTGTTGCTATTACTATTTGACCAAACTCAGAAGAAAAATTCTGTAACAAAGTAGTAACATTGTTTAGTGTATCAAAATCATAAATCATCCTCCGATCCTGGTTCTTTACATTTAAGAAAATTTAACAAATAGAAAACCTATGTACTCAAGAGAAAATGGATAAGAACAAAGGCAATATTGGCTTACTTGTTATGACCCTAGTAAAATAAAACTGTTTGAAGAAACATACAAACTGTGTAATGTTTAACACTGACCCACGATTGGCTTTACTGGGCAAAAAGTTTGTGACTTGGTTAGTGTCGCATGTGAAAATACAGAGGAACTAATTTGTCTCAACCTCTGATGTTGCTTAAGAGACCAAAGAAAAGTAAGATCTTAGGTATCCTCTAAACTGAGGAGCTGGTTTCATGACTGGGGAGGTGAGAAAGGCTGAGGTTATTTTGTTCTCAGAGGAAGTTCCCAAGGTGTTGAATGTCATCTCGGCTACATTAGAAAATGGAGACCATCACCCTCTCTTCTCTGGGCAGAGAGAAGGGAGGAATTTGAGACTGCACAGTTCAGTGAAGAGAGGAATTCAGGATGATTTTTGTGCCACCCAACCTCGAAGCAGGTAGGGAAATTATATCTTACTTCTCTTTACCATAATGGCTTGGTCTGGACCTTGCTTGTGATTAGCTCAAAAGCATGTTCCAGAAATTAGGAGGAAGTCAAGACATAGAGTAATTTGATTAAAGTGTTCCCAACTGAATTAAAACAAAAAACAAAACCTCTTCTTTTCACAAAGTTTCAGAGTAGTTTGGAGGTACATTTGAATTAATGCACCCTTCAGAATGCCAGTAATGTTGCTTCCTGGATACAGAAAGACAAATCTTACCCTGCTATCCACTCAAATTTTCCCATCAATCCAGAGTCAAGTTGAGAATAGGTTTCTGGGTGCTGACAATAACCACTACCAAAGAAGTTTTGGTATGACCACTTCAAATAAACAGAACTCCTTCCAGGGAGGAGCCCAAGGGCCGATGTTGATCCAACAGAATTACTGCGGCAATATGGGTCACTCCACCCTTGTGCTACACTCCACCTGCAAAACTGAGCCTTACGTGTGTGAGGTCACTTGAATACACCCTCTTCCCCAAGGTTCTCTGAGCCGTGCTGAATGAAAGCAATGGTAAAAAGAGGCAAGCCTGTGTTATTTTCTGTGCAATTTCTAAGCCTGTTGTGTTAAAAATTAAATCTGCGGTTGTTCTTCCCCGCCCCAGCCCCTTATTCAATTTCACTGCATATTTTAGGGATTAAAGTATTCAGTTCTCTTTCCCTCTCTGCTGTGTCATTAGAAAATAAGAGAATCGGTTTTTAAATATTAGAGTTTTGAAAACCCTGTTTGAGGCTAGGATATGGCAATGAAATCAGTTCTAGAGTGAGGATGCCTCACTACATCTCTTTAGGTGTCAGATACACCTAAAGCCTGTGAATCAGTCCTCTCCCAGCTGATGTGATGTCTGTAACAGCAAGTGTGTCTTTCATTCCAGCACTAAATGACAACAGTTGGTCAATGTCTCAATGAAGCTGCTTCTGTAGAGAATGTCTCTCCTATTTCAAGTTCAGTTGCCCTCATAATGGTAATATTAAAAGAAGACAGATTTACTAGAAATTTGTCTCTGCTTCAGATGGTCTGAGGACCAGCATCAGTATCACCTTTATGCCTTCTACGTTGGAAAATCTCAGGTTCTGCCCCAGACCTTTTGACTTACAATAGAATCTGCATTTTAATAGGTCCTGGGGTGATTAATCTACATACTAAAGTTTGAGATGCAGTGGTTTTTAAAACAGTCAGAAATTCTACTAGAAATCATAACAAGGCAGCTTCCCAGTACTGGTTTTGGAACAAATCAAGATAATTTCAATGCAATTTAACCCCCCAAAATTTTGATGACTTTTTCTTTTTGTAATATGAAGTTGATCTATAATATATGTTAATTAGTTTGAAGATGTTTTAACGATTTTGATGGCCACGATATACAGCTTCCACAGAATATGTAAACTCACAATTTTAAGCAGTTATTTGCACATAAATTATAATTAGTTTTGAGCATCGTTGCTAGAAAAACTGAAATCTGCAGAAAATTCTTAATTTGGCATGCTTCTAAAAAGCCTTTCATCTTTCCCCCCCAAATTTGGATATACATTACAGATTGTTAGTAAATTAAGGTAGATATTTTATCATATTGAAAAATTAATGAATATGAATTTTTAAATTATTTCTATAAGCCATATGTATAATTATATATAATTTATATATAAATAATATATATATAATGCTATATGGCTTTATTCTATATTTTTCTAATGTTGATTTTCATTCATTCAAATATGTGCTAGGATCGTTCAAGGCATAGGGGGTCTATGCCTTGCAATAACCAACAGAGACAAAATCTTTCCCCACTCTACAGGAGGGGAGATAGCCAATTGATACCAATAAAGAAATCAAAGTGTCTTGTATTAGATGGTATAAGTGCTATAAAGACAATGAAACATGGGGTGGTATTGGGAGTGATGGAGAAGGGGTCTGTGATTTTAAACAAGTGGTCCAGGAAGCCCCTATGGGCAAGTGCCATAGCATCAAAGACCCCGAGGGGATAAGGGGCCCAGTCTTGAGGCTACCCAGTGAGGTGAAGCAGCAGGTAAGATGGCCTGAGCCCGGAGTGTGCATGGTGTGTTCCGGGAGCAGCAAGAAGGCCAACCTGGTGGAGTGGAGTGAGCAGGGGCCAGAGTCAGTGGTGAGTTCAGAGAGACAAAGGAGCGACAGGAAGAACAGGCAGAGCTGAGATAGGCCACTGCAAGGACCTTTTGCTTGGAGTCAGATGGAAACATACTGCAGTGATATGATCCAGCTTATGTTTGAAAAGCATCACTTGTCAGCTGTCTGAGGGCACGTGTACCTTCCACTACAGGGGCAAGGATGAAAGGCAGGGGTGCGTACCTCCCCTCTCTCCAACAATATCTGACCACCACTCCTTCCGGCCACAGACACATTTCTCATCATTATTATGTACTTTCATTCTAATCAATATGAACAGAACTATAGATCTGAAGTGAAGTTAAATTTCAGAAAAGACAACCATCTCATTTTACAGATAAGGAAACTGAGGCCTGGAAATGTATATGATGTGTTCAAGGTCACAAACTGAGTTTATGGCCCAGGCAGAACTAGAGATGTGACTTCTATTCTCACACAGGGACTTAGTGGGGAATAGCTGAAAGACAAGGGCTTTGGCGCCAGATAATCTGGGTTCTCGGCTTGGTCACAGACTAGGACTAGCTCTATAGCCTTGAGGAAGTTACATAAACTCCCCAAGCATCAGTAAACTGGGAATGATAAGAGTGCTTACCCATACGATTGTGTTGGTGATTAACTATGTATAAAGCAAACCAGTAGAGTGTTTGGGAGATAGCTGGTGCTCCAAAACATGGGAGTTTCCACTCTCCCTTCCCACTATCACAGCATCTGTGAGTCAGAGTGGCATCTTTTCAAACTGGTGTTTAGCCCACCACAGAGTACAATGCTCATGGCAGTACTGATGTTATCAGACAACTCTAATAATGATTGAAATAGAGAAATAATAAATTCACAGATATAGCTAATTTGTTCATGACCCACTATTCTTTTTTTAACAACTTTCTTGGAGTATAATTGCTTTACAGTGTTGTCTTAATTTCTGCCATATAACAAAATGAATCAGCTATACATATACACATATCCCCATATCTCCTCCCTCTTGCTTCTCTCTCTCACCCTCCCAATCCCACCCCTCTAGATGGACACAAAGCGCCGAGCTGATCTCCCTGTGCTATGCGGCTGCTTCCTACAAGCTATCTATCTTACATTTGGTAGTGTATATATGTCCATGCCACTTTCTCACTTTGTCCCAGATTACACTTCCCCCTCTCTGTGTCCTCATGTCCATTCTCTATGTCTGTGCCTTTATTCCTGTCCTGCCCCTGGGTTCTTCAGAACCTTTTTTTTTTTTAGATCCATATATATGTGTTAGCATACAGTATTTGTTTTTCTCTTTCTGACTTACTTCACTCTGTATGACAATTACTAGGTCCATCCACCTCACTACAGATAACTCAATTTTGTTTCTTTTTATGGCTGAGAAATATTCCATTATATATATGTGGCACATCTTCTTTACCCATTCATCTGTTGATGGACATTTAGGTTGATTCCATGTCCTGGCTATTATAAATAGAGCAGCAATGAATGTTGTGGTACATGACTTTTTTTGAATTATGGTTTTCTCAGGGTATATGCCCAGTAGTGGGATTGCTGGGTCATAGGGTAGTTCTATTTTTAGATTTTTAAGGAACCTCCATACTGTTCTCCATAGTGGCTGAATCAATTTACACACACACCAGGGTGCAGGAGGGTTCCCTTTGCACCGCAACCTATTCCAGCATTTATTATTTCTAGATTTTTTGATACTGGCCATTCTGACCAGCATGAGGTGATACCTCATTATAGTCTTGATTTTCATTTCCCTAATGATTAGTGATGTCGGGCATTCTTTCATGTGTCTGTTGGCAATCTGTGTATCTTCTTTGGAGAAATGTCTGTTTAGGTCTTCTGCCCATTTTTGGATTGGGTGGGTTTTTTCTTTTTGTGGCCTCTCCCGTTGCAGAGCACAGGCTCTGGACGCGCAGGCCCAGCGGCCATGGCTCCCGGGCCTAGCCGCTCCGCGGCACGTGGGATCTTTCCGGAATGGGGCACGAACCCGTGTCCCCTGCATCGGCAGGCGGACTCTCAACCACTGCGCCACCAGGGAAGCCCTGTTTGGCTTTTTTGATATTGAGCTACATAAGCTACTTGTATATTTTTTGTAGATTAATCTTTTGTCAGGTGCTTCATTTGCAAATATTTTCTCTCATTCAGAGGGTTGTGTTTTTGTCTTGTTTTTGGTTTCCTTTACTGTGCAAAAACTGTTAAGTTTCATTACATCCCATTTGTTTATTTTTGCTTTTATTTCCATTTCTCAAGGAGGTGGGTCAAAAAGGATCTTGCTGTGAGTTATGTCATAGAGTGTTCTATGTTTTCCTCTAAGAGTTTTATAATGTCTGGCCTTAAATTTAGGTCATTAATCCATTTTGATTTTATTTTTGTGTATAGTGTTAGGGAGTGTTCTCATTTCATTCTTTTACATGTAGCTGTCCAGTTTTCCCAGCACCGCTTACTGAAGAGGCTGCCTTTTCTCCACTGGATATTCTTGCCTCCTTTCTCAAAGGTAAGGCGACTATATGTGCACAGGTTTATCTAGGCCATTCTATCCTGTTCCATTTATCTATATTTCTGTATTTGTGCCAATACCACACTGTCTTGATTACTGTAGCTTTATTGTATAGTCTGAAGTCAGGGAGCCTGATTCCTCCAGCTCCGTTTTTCTTTCTCAAGATTGCTTCGACTATTCAGGGTCTTTTGTGTTTCCATATAAACTGTGAAATTTTTTGTTCTAGTTCTGTGAAAAATGCCATTGATAGTTTGATAGGGATGGCATTGAAACACTAGATTGCTTTGGGTAGTATAGTCATTTTCCTAATGTTCATTCTTCCAATCCAAGAACATGGTATATCTCTCCACCTGTTTCTATCATCTTTAATTTCTTTCATCAGTGTCTTATAGTTTCCTGCATACAGGTCTGTTGTCTCCTGAGGTAGGAGAGAAGGTATTTTATTCCTAGATATTTTATCCTTTTTGTTACAATGGTAAATGGGAGTGTTTCCTTAATTTCTCTTTCAGATTTTTCATCATTACTGTAGGGAATGCAAGAGATTTCTGTGCATTTATTTTGTGTCCTGCTACTTTACCAAATTCATTTATTATCTCTAATAGTTTTCTGGTAGCATCTTTAGGATTCTCTATGTATATTATCATGTCATCTGCAAACAGTGACATTTTTACTTTACCCCCATCTCTGGAGCTCATTTAGGTGGTGCTCTGAATCCCCTCTCCTTGCGCACCCTGAAAAAATGGTCTCTTGCCTCTTAGGCAGTTCCAGACTTTTTCCCGGACTTGCTCCCGGCTAGCTGTGGTGCACTAGCCCCCTTCAGGCTGTTCACACAGTCCTCTCCCTGGGGTCTGACTTCTGAAGCTCGAGCCTCAGCTCCCAACCCCCATCCACCCCAGCAGGTGAGCAGACAAGCCTCTCGGCCTGGTGAGTGCTGGTTGGCACCAATCCTCTGTGTGGGAAACTTTCCGCTTTGCCCTCTGCACCCCTGTTGCTGCGCTCTCTTCCATGGCTCCGAAACTTCTCCTCCCACCACCAGTGAAGGGGCTTCCTAGTATGTAGAAACTTTTCCTCCTTCAGCTCCCGTCCAGAGGTGCAGGTCCTGTCCCTATTCTTTTGTCTTTGTTTTTTCTTTTTTGTTTTGCTCTACCCAGGTACGTGAGGAGTTTCTTGCCTTTTGGGAAGTCTGAGGTCTTCTGCCAGTGTTCAATAGGTGTTTTGTAGGAGTTGTTCCACATGTAGATGTATTTTTGATGTATTTGTGGGGTGGAAGGTGATCTCCACGTCTTACTCCTCCGCCATCTTGAAGGTCTGATATCACGACCCCCTATTCTTCTTTATAGGAAGAGGCTATGGAGAAAAGACAGACCCTAAACAGTGAATGATTTATTTATTGTATAAGATGAATTCTGAATTATAATAATTGTAACGGTAGTAACTGTCATTGAGTTGACTCCTACTATATGTCAAACAATGTACTGGGTACTTCATACATATACATGTTAAATAATTTATGCTCCCAATAAAAGCGTATAGGTAGGTATAAAATATGCTCATTTGACAGATGGAAAAACTGAAGCTCACAGAGTTGAAGTCACCCACAATGCATGTTTACAAGAATAATATATGGTAAATAAGGGAATGGAAACCAACACTGTCATCCACAGGAAGCTTCCTCTCAAGAGTCTCACATTGAATATAACGAACAGTAGCTTTATTAAGCATACACACAAAGTAGCTGATTATTTCCATTTACTGAACGCCTATGTATGCCAAGCATTATGGTTGTCAGTTTACTTACTATGCTGTTAATCCTCACAACAACAGATATTATTTTATAAACAAGGAAATGGGGTCAGAGAGCGACTAGGTAACTTTCCCTGAGTCACTCTCCTTGAGGCAAAACCAGGATTTGAACCCAGGCTCTCTGACACCAATGCCTGAGTCTGGGCCAGACTTCCCGCAGCCATCACCTCAGCTAACTATTCTGCTGATTACAGCAGCCCCAGAGGGCACCTGGGAGGACAACTATGTCTTCTTGGATATTAGCTTCAAATGTTGGCTATATCCCAATTTTCTCAGTAGCCGTTGAAGGCTCAGTCATTAAGAAATGAGGAAAACACCTTCAGTTTTAGAGTGGTGGTAATTTAACAAACTTTAAAGCAAAACTCATGGGTCTAATATGATTCTATCAACGCTCCTCACTTATATTTTCTTTAAGGGGAGTTTTATTTTGTTTTTGTTTGTTTGTTTGTTTGTTTTGCTGTACGCGGGCCTCTCACTGTTGTGGCCTCTCCCATTGCGGAGCACAGGCTCCGGAGGCACAGGCTCAGCGGCCATGGCTCACGGGCCCAGCCGCTCCGTGGCATGTGGGATCTTCCCAGACCGGGGCACTAACCCGTGTCCCCTGCATCAGCAGGCGGACTCTCAACCACTGCGCCACCAGGGAAGCCCGAAGGGAAGTTTTAATTCTTATTTGAATATGATGCATTGCCAGGCTCCGTTTAGGTGGTTCCCCAGATTGGATCAGCCCCACCAGGGTCCCAGTCCCCAGTCTGTGGCTGCTTGTACAAGTAGACAGCCCCAGCTTCCACCATTGACCCTTAACCCCTCAGCATCAGCATCTCAGCCTCTGCTACAGGGGTGGTAGCCACAGTGATTTCTGGAAGCAGGTACAACCTGAATGCAGCTACAAAGGCTGTAACTCCTCCGACATTTCCAAGGTCAAATGATGCATCACACTGTGGTGTGTGGAATCTGTTTCCTCAGTAATCACCTGGTGGGGCAGGTGACAAAGTCCAGAAGTATTAATGCCCCATGAACTTTGACCAATGAGGAAGAGAGACAAGAAAAAAAGTTCAAGTTAATTCCTCTCCCTTTTCCAAGACAGGGCTTGTCAAATTATAGTCAAAGGGCCAATCTGTCCTGCCTCCTATTTTTGTAAATAAAGTTTCATTGGAACACAGCCATGCCCATTCATCTACTTATTGTCTATGACAATCTTCACAGCATAGCAGAGTTGAATAATTGTGACAGAGACCATGTGCCCTAATCTGAAATAGTATTTACTATTTGGTCCTTTACAGAAAAAGTGTGCAGACCCCTGCCCTAAAGGTTTGCTCTGAAGCAGGACCTGCTTGGAAAACGCTATGATCCAAGTCATCAGTTAGGTTTCTTATGAAGCTGTGGCCAGCCTGGTTATGTATCTTTTCATGTTTGCATTCCTTCCTCTGTTGTCTCACTTGCCTATCTGCCTTGGACCTGTTGCTCTGGGGTTGCACCTGTCAATAAGGCCTGAGCACCCCAGTTTTATCACAGACTTCATTTTCTAGAGAAACTGAAATAAAGAGAGCTATAGATCTAAGATCCAGATTCATGAATTTTGTTCTTCCTAGATGTATTGGCTTTCTCATAAGTTGCATTAATCCTTCAAAAAGAATATAATCATTTTCTAATTCTTACTTTTTTTTTTTTTTTTTTTTTGCGGTACGCGGGCCTCTTCACTGTTGTGGCCTCTTCCCGTTGCGGAGCACAGGCTCCGGAAGCACAGGCTCAGCGGCCATGGCTCACGGGCCCAGCCGCTCTGCGGCATGTGGGATCTTCCCGGATTGGGGCCCAAACCCGTGTCCCCTGCATCAGCAGTCGGACTCTCAACTACTGCACCACCAGGGAAGCCCTCTTCCATGGTATTTTGAACTAGTTTTATAAAGCCATCATACCTCTAAGATCTCTAATGAGGATGTATTGAAAATTTAGACCCATTTTACTCATATTGGAAAATTTGGGGGAGTGGTTTTGCAATGCAGGACTCCTCTTGACTCTTGTATCATTCCACTTGTTAGCATACAATTAGAAGTCACTAGTGTTTTCCAAGGTCATATTTAATGAGTATTATTGATGGACACTTGCATCTGTTATGGCTCAATGTCATCTCTCCTCTGTTATATTTTGATTCTCCAATAACTAAGTTCTTATCTGCTATGTTTTTCCTATCAATTTAGAAGATTTAAATTACAAGTTCTATTAAACCACCAACAAAGCATTCATTTTCAGTCTAAAGAAAAGTGTTAAATACTAAGATTGACAAGAAATGGAGCACACATTACAGAAAACTGTTGTATGGCCAGGGAACATTCAGAAGTGCATACTGTATCTTGAATTGTCTTTCACCACACCCTGCTTACTAAGGAGCTTTCCTTGAGAAAGGAGTAGTACAAAAGGTAACACCAACTTGAATTTAATTACAGCTGTCAGTCTACCGAAGACAAAAGAGAAAACTGCTATAGGTATACTGGAGAGATTTAACCTAAATTTTCTTTCATCCCCTCTCTGCACTGCTGGTTAAGGCGATCTAGGCCAGATCTGGTCAGAGAGTGAGTGACTGACCCTATTAGGGACCATTTGCTGTGTCCACCTTGGAAAGTGCCAATGTTGTCCGGGACTTCTCATTCAAGTTCAGTCTTGACTGATATTCTTGGAACAAAATTGTGGAAAAGGAATTGCCTTGGTTCCATCCTCAAGTTCCCCTCCATTCTCTTAAGTCAAAATGGGTTATCTGCCGTCCAACTACCGGAAGAAAAACTTAACTGTTGTTTGTTATCAGTTCAATGTTTTTAGTTGTAGAGGACAACAAAAGAAATCCTGATCAGACTTTGGAAATAAAGATTGAAATGGAATGGGGTGGTTATACAGAAGTCAGGGATTAGGCTTCACTTTACAGTGACTGCGGTCTTCCCAACCTTCTCATCTTCTGCCTTTCATGCTTGGGGAAACTCATTTGCAAGTTTGGAAACTGAAACAAAATCTAAACTTCACTAAAATATTATAATGTTTTGATTTAGTCAGAGAAATTTCTCTTTCAGTTAAATCTGATTTAAATATCCATAGCAGCTCTACCTTTGAAAATAGAAACTAATTAACAGATCACTGCCTTAGCTTACATTTAGGTATCAGCCTTGAAGAAGCCATAAACATTCTAATGAATAAATTAAAACATTCCTTTTGTATTACTATCAATGCCATACATCTGCTTCAGTTACAAAAGTAAACTAGCAATAATTATTTAGAACAATAGGAAAAGTCTAGAAATGTGTAAACCAAATGTAAGCCCTTAAAATTTGTTTAATTTTGTTCTGACTGTGTGATTAAAATCCAGTAAAGATCAAATAAGAATTGGCAAAAAAATGAGTACTGACTTTCCTCATGTTTATGTACAGTCTAGAGAAGTAAAAACCCAGGCAAATCAAGCAAGAAAAAAGTGCCTATTGCTATTATAATAATTACCTCTATAGGTCTTGGACTTTAGAACCATGTTTTATATGTCTACTTGGGGACCTAAATAACCAGATTATTACAGACAAAATATTATTATGGTTTCCAAATAGTATCATTTTTATCCAGATATTTGAATAATGAGTATTAATATAATCACAGTTTCTCTTCGTCAAACAAAACAAAACAAAAAACAAACACAAAAGCCTAGTTTCAATTCCTCCTGAACTTCATTTTAAATCCTCTTATTACATAACTCTGAGCCCTTTCCAGAGTATCCCAGTCTGTTATAAGTTTTAGAAACAGTAGTCTCATTAAAAGTAATATTAAATGTAACAGGGAAAATTTTATCATTCCAATTAAGAACTTACTATTAATTATAAAATTTCCCAGAGCAACTAGATTGTAATAGCTACAGATATTTATGTGATTAGTAACAACACTTTACGAAAGATCTTAAAAGACATACTGTTTTATCTATAAAGCTGACTCCTTTTGTTCGGAAAATAATGTCTATAATAGTGTATATGGCAATTTCTAATATTTCACAATGCTTTTTTTCTAACTGTAAAAGATATTTAAGGAGATCATATTCCCAGACTCTTGGAGATCTCATCCCATTCTACTGTTTACCCTGTGCACTAAGATAAACCGTGTTCTGCCAACATGGCAGTGCTGGGGCTCAAGTCCTTCATGCTTTAGACCACAGTAGGCTCAGTACTCCTGAGGAATTACTGCTCGGGTCATAGGTTCTGCTTCCTGATGGGGGGTAGCAATAGAGCCACATTCACTCTTCAACAACCCCATGATACCTGCAAAGAAACTCTACTGCTTTGAAAACTGGAAGAGCCAAATGTGGTGGCATATATGACCAACCACCTCTTTGGCTTGCTGGCCCATGAGCAGTGTGAACTGATTATGCATTATGGCTCTCTTTCCTCTGAGCCTCCTCACTGAACAATCCAAGTGTATCCCCTCTGAACCCTTGGCCCCAGACACCTGAAAGTTGAGGGACTCTTCTATTCATCGTTTAGCTCAATGTTTCTCAAGGTTTGTGTGGAAAGAAGCTATGTTGAAATACCTGGAGAAAACTGAAGGCAGTAAAGACCCCAAGGATGGAGAAAGATTCACGCTTTCTTTATTGAAATGCTTCTTTCCTCTGCGCGCCCCCATTAAACACCCTTGTATCTCCAAAGCCTTAAGACCTTTATCATGTACAATTATATTGGGTTACATAACATGGTTAGCATAGCATTAACAAATATAACATCCATAGCTTCACCAACAGTGAGTAACCTTGAAGAATTTGGGTTGAACATGCTACAAGCTGGAAGATCTGTTATTCTCTACTTGTTGCCATGTACACAATGAAAATCAGAAGGTGATACAAATTTTGTTTCCCTGTGAAAAAATCATCCTCAAATGAGAGGGAAGTGCTAGTGGCAGAAATGAAAGAGAATGCGAAATGATCTAAGAAAGTCACGGGTCTTAGAATATAAAAAGTTTCATGGGGAAAATAATTTGTTATTGTGATATTTATAAATTTGAATATTTATGAAGGCTTAAGATGTCTCTCTCTTGAATTTAAAAAGTCTGTTGTAAATCTAGGATTTTAAAAAATCATAATATTATATCATAAGCAAACTATTTATAAGACTGAAAATTGAAGAAACAAAGCATGACCAATTCAGTCACCAAGTCAGCAAAGAAAACAAGTCACAAAAATAAATGTTTTATGAGGAAACCACATAGCGATGGAACGTCGATTCAGTCTCCATTCAGCACTGGCTTGATTTTCACTCATCACAAGGTTTTGGAATCCTGTGTATTAATACAAGTGAAGAGACAAGATTTTGGGTGTTTTCCATCAAAGAAGTCTCTTGTACATTTGGATATATTTTTAGCTACATCTATAGGCCTCAAAGCCATTTATAAGTGAAAGAAAAAGCCAGCATAAAATCATCTTACAATCTGACTGGTTTATTTTCTTTGGCTCAAGTGGTTACTGGGTGCCTTATCTTTCTTATATACTACCAAAAGCACAACTGTCTTTCAATGTAGGATGCATATGATTCTATCAATGCTAAGGCTCAGTCCTGAAAGGTTCTGAAGACAATAATAATGGAGGGCAAAGAGTGGAAAAACTCTTTGGAGAATGAGAGCATTTCACTACTCTCTGGAGGGTAGCCACAGCTGACCAATATAAACCTTTCTGTGAAGCAGCACCCATCTGACCTTTAGAGACAGGCACTAAGCTCCCTACAGGCAGTGTCATCCATCTGGCTTTTATGAATGTATGATGTATGGTATTCATCAGATGATATCAGATGATAACACCTGTCTCTACAGATAAACCAAAGCCAATCTATAAAGTTATATCCACATATCTCTATGAATTACATAATAGAGCTGGTAGAGGTAATTGGTGGCACTGTTGCTTTATCCCCCCTCCCACCATCATCAACAGTTATTTCAATGTCTACCCTTAGCCTTCACACATGCTTCAGAAAATATATAATATTTAATAGCTTGTTGTACGTGTGTGTGTGTGTTATATGTAAAGTAAACCTTTATGACTTTTTTCACTTGTTCAACAATGACTCAACTGTTTCCAGATTAAAACAAACAAACAAAACCCTTGCAGTGAGAGGAGGTTAACTTCCCAAAGTCTATGTTAATTTTCAGCAACCTTTCTGGAAATACATAATGTTGAAGAACCTGTTTGGCATGTAATAGTAAGGTTCCCTTCATCAACCTGTATGCTCGATACAGTGTAAAGAATCTAAAACTTTTCAATTTACATGCCTGAACCCTTGAACAATTTATCAAAGAACAAGCTCATTTCCAGAGCAAGAAGCAATTAGTTATATTAAACTTTCAAGACATAGAATGAAACACACCTTAGAAATTATAAAGTAAACACAAAAGGACGAATTCTTATCACTCCAATATTTTAACTGCAGGACATCAGGGCTTTCATTGGATATAATATGCAGTGTTTGCTTTAGTAACTAAACCAAAGGTTCCAGAACTACTGCAGTGTTAAGTAAGATTAACCATTTGTATGCGTACAGAATTGGATTCTTTTTTAACCCTCTGGAGTCAGTGTCAAAATAGACTCTATTGGGCAGCCCAGCGTTTTCCCACAGGGAAACACACTGACCCCAAGATACCAAAATGAAGCATTAGTAACAACAAGCAGAATATGCTCTGAGATGAACAACAGTCTGATAAACCCTTGAGTCACTGCTCCAGACCTTGAACCAATAAGAACTGCTCTGACTGTACTGACATGAATGATATATTGCACTCCCTTGTTTTCTTCTCCAGAGTAGAAAGAAGATTGAGATGTGTGTTGCTCACAAATTCTGCTCTTGACTTAAGGAGACACATTCAAGTACTTCTCAATAGTTTCCAGCATCACTTATTTATCTCCTATCTATGCTAGGCTAGGCTATTATAATGCTCTGTTAGCTCTCTCAGAAGGGTTTCTTGTAACTAAAATGATAAAGCAGAAGGACTTACTTCCTAAAGGTTTTCCTTTGACACAATTATTAGTAGGGTCAACTATATCTAAGGTACAGAGAACACATCCCCCTGTATTATTAGTATCTGGGAGAGTCAGTGTCATTGGTTTCATATCCATTTAGGGAAACCATTGCTTTATCCCATCCCCTGGTATCCTTTAAATCCACTGGGGAATTAGGTAGAGAATCATTCCCAAAATACATTAAATATTTCTAAACCATGCTAATAGTCATTAATTCACTTCCAGGAGGCAATAATATATGCCACACAAATTAAATACACACACAAGCACAAACTTACACATGCTTACATACATGAGCCACAATTAATTATATTTTAAATATAAAATTCTCATTATGTACAAGTGAAACATTTTCCAAATTCAGACCAAAGAATTAAAAAGAATGATGATATAGTCTACTGCTTTCAGAGCAAAAAAAAAATGGGATATCTTTTCTGAATTATCTCACAGATTTCTCTGTGATTTTTGGAAAATGAAATAAAATTTTAACATAGTCTAATTTTCTGTAAAGTCACAATAGTACAGGTAGCATGATATAATTTTTAAGACCTTAAAAAATGCCAGGAAGAGGAAATGGGCTTTAGTCATAAAGCACAGTCAAATTAGCTGTGGAATGAGCTTTAAACTTGTATTTAGAACCTGGGTTCTAACCTTGATTATTCAGTTCATGAGCTGACTTTTTTGTCAAGTCATCTTACCTCTCACTTTTTTATATAATGGGAATAATAATTAAAGTACATGATGGTTGTGAAGATTAAATGAAATAATGCATATGGACAAGCCAAGCGTCATGGCAGACACATTGTAGATATTCAGTAAACATTAATATCTTTCCCCATTTATCTGAGGTTTTACAACCTTTAGGATATAGTTACACACTTTAGGTTATAGTTGTTGTAAAGCATTCTAAAAGCAATAAATATAAGCCAATCTAGACCCTAAGGTTTAAAATAGAAGCTAACTGCAAAAATCCCAATGAGAGGTAAAATTGTCCCTGATTTACTATTATAAAAATAATAATTTACTTTAATTACTGTAGAGAAGGGAGAAAAGAAGCATTCATTTCAGGTTTGGAGGATTTCAACAAAGGTTCTCACCATTTTGCATGTAATAATCCAAGAGAGTAAGGAGATTCCTTTCTATTTCATGGTAGCTCAAGGCAGATCTGAATTCCCCAGCAAGGGAAGGCAGGTAAACATCTCTCTCCAAAGGAAGAACTACCTCTATACTTTGAATCTTTTGATGTTAAATTCTGACAGGAACACTAGGCTAAACCCAAACAAAAGAATCATCTCATTCATTTATTTCACCAAATTAAGGTAATTTTCACATTAAGAAGGTCACCGACAAATGATCAGTTAGTATACCTAACACCTTTGTGTTAGGTATAAACTGATGCGTTTATTTTTCTGGGCAAGTCCCATAATTCTTTTATTTTGAAAAGGGAAAGGATGATGTTGCTGGTCAGGTCCCTGGAAAGCAGACTCTTAGAGGACTGAGGTTTGCAAGCACGAAGTTTATAGGGGAATACCTTGGCATTACCACCTGTGAGAGGGTAAAAGAAGCAGGACTGGGCAGAGAGAGAAAGTGGCTACCACAAGGACCTCAGCCAATCTCATGGGGAGCTCTGGAGCTGGGAGTGTTGACAGCACAGTTGTCAGAAATTGAGCGAAGGAGCTAGCCTTTCTATTCTCCTCATGAACCACTAGATTCAGGCTCTCCTGGGAAGGAGATGTGACCCAATTAATGAAGAGAAGGAAACTCAGCTTTGCACTGTTGGCCTCAACAACCCCAGAAGCTGGGAGAATGAGAAATTCAGTCCCAGGAAGTAAAGGTAAGGCTGAGAGACTGTTTCCAAGGCGTTTACTTTGCTCATGATTGCTCTTACCCACAGGCTTAGGCACAGGCACAAATGTGGGATCTTCCTGCTACATTCGATTATATTTTGGGGACTGGGGAAATAATCTTTGGGTGGGTCTCTGGACCCCTTGAGCCAAACCTGGGCCAGGACTTTATTATCTTTTCCTCCACTCTTAAACAATGCGTGAGTATTCCCCTTTCCTCAGTATATGGTTGCTAAGTAAATGCCCATACGTTCCTTTGTGGGAAAACTAGGGAATTTATTATCATATATACTTGTCATCTTCTTGCTGAGTCCTTCCTTCCAGGGATCTTGTCTCTCCCATGGTAAGTGGGTTATGGATTGGTAATCTGGCTCAGAGCCAGAAAAATGGTAAGGGATTTTGACATTTATTAGGGAAGTTATCTAGCCCACGGATGATCTACTCTTGGTTGATTTTCGTTGTGTAGATTGAGCGATTCTTTTGCAGGCTTCCCTTCTATCTTCTATCTTAACTATAGAGATGCCATATTCGATTAACCATCTCCAGAGCTCTCTGCATCTCAATTCTCTGAGCTACCACTCCAGGCTTGCTGCTCATTACAGGAGGTGTGCCCAACTGACTTTTGACATTTAATAATTATAGTCTATTATTTTAGGATCCAGTCATTCTTCCTTGCTGTCAGAGAGCCTAGCTCTGTTAAGGCAACTCCTACCATGACAGCCACCACGGAGCTTCTCCATGATGTTGGTGCCTAGCAACAAAGCATTCTTTACTGCTGTGATAAATGCGGAGTCCTTTGGGACTTCCTTTAAAACACAGACATCAGGCAGATTTTTCCAGCCTTACCTAGTATAGGTACTCCCCCAAACCTTTCTATCCCTTCCTCATTGTCCCACAGAGTTGGCATTCTATGTCAGTGAATGTGGCCATGATTTTCTTCAAGCTCTTCAGAGTGATTTCCAACTGCATACAGCATCTACTCTCAGGATCCTTTATCCACGGAGTTCTTCAATATTGATAAACTCTCCCTCAGGCAACTTTATACACCTCTCTCTTTGGGCAACACATTTTTGAGAATTCAGGAGCAACCAAGAAACAGAGGATCCTGTGCTATCAGAAAATTCCCCCTAATGAGATAACTTTTCACAAAATAGACTAGAATTCCTAATGTGAAACAGTATTGTGAGAAAAGCACTCTGAGTTCAAACAATAAAATCATTTCTAATCTAATATTGTCAAGGAGATGGGTGAGATGAAGTAGAAAAATCTAACTGGTTCATACATTTTTTCCTGAGATTTTCCTATCTTTCAGATATTTTTCTCTTTCTTTCATTCAAAGGGACAAAAGAGAGAATCTGGTCTGGCAACAGTTTACAGATGGAATAGCTAATGTGTGTAACCACTTGGCCAATGCTAGTCTGTGGATGCCTTTCAGGGCACAGTTTCCAACTGAATCTGCCTCAGTAGAATAAAAAAAGGAAGTGCACAAAATGTGGTTCTCTTAGGTGGAAAGTAAGCATCTTCCTTAATTTTCCAGGCATAAAAAAGGAGGGTCATTTTCATGGAGGCAAATCTGCACTGACACTGCCTGAGTCAGCATTCATGACTGCAATTACTTCTTAAATGCTGTCCTGAGCATTTCTGCACTTCTTTTCTCTTGATTCCAGCTGCCCCTACTGCCCCAAAGCCCAGACCACCAGCATGGCCTATCTTTCTCATATGCCAGAATTAGAATGTGAATATGGTTGCTGAAAGAATAATGGGGAAAAGAAAAAGTAGCTTTCCTAAAGGCCAACAATATCAAAAGTAGTTTACCTGAACTTACTGAGTAAATCAGATAGTTTCTCTGTGCGCAACTACGCTTAGCACTGACTAAACCATCAGAACTAAATTGACCTCCTGGATACATGTTTATTAACGTATATCCAAAGTAAATTAGGTTTCATTTGTCTCTTAGATCATAGAGAGGTCCTTTCCTTTTCTTTCAACCTTGAGACAGGTAAACACAACTGGGACAGGGACCTTCTGCATATTAATCAGAAAAATTCTGAAATGTTTGATACGAACAATGTATTTGTGCTCGTTACATATTTTTCTTTTGCTTAATATTTTGAGAACTTCCATCTATATGCTTTTGAATCAGTACACTTAGATCATTAAAAAATGTTTTGTAAGGTCTATTTGTCATCCAAAAGCTTCAGAGGTATTTCTTTTTTCTTCAAGCTCTTTATTAAAACACACACACAGAGGAAACTATGATTTGCCAAGTATAAACAAGCACAGACACCAAATGTTTCAAGTAGACTTGGAAACCTGACTCTGAATTTAGAGTGAAATTCTGCCTTTGGTTTATGTTAAAGATGTACCTACACCCGCTCCTGCCCCATCCCTCCAGTGGCTTCTGTAACATAATTGCTGCTTTTTATCATGGACCTTGTCCAGCAACTAAGACTCCCCCATAGATGGCTCCAATTTGGCTCTATGGGCTGCCACACTCTTCTTCCACAAAATAGCAACCCTGCCATCAATCATGGCTGGAGAAAGGGAACAACACACGTGGGAACCTCTGTTGGTGAGGAAATGCCAACCGATCATGGGCGGCACTCCCTGCATGTACACCTTTTTTTCCTCATTCTTATTTGTCACAGATTTTTTATATTTTCCCTGGCTCCCTTCCTTTTCTCTTATTGTCTTAGGTTTTCTTACCATTTCTCCATTTTTTTTTTTTTTTTTTTTTAGCATACTGCTTTTCTTATGACTAGGTCTTAGGAGAGCTACTCAGGACATTTGTGTTTGGGGCCCTAGATCTACAAAATGGTCTAGGGATGGTTGAAGGGAAGCGTCACAAAATTGATTGGAATACGTGTCACCTCAGCTCTTAGTGGCCAAAGCACTGGGGATTCTAGGTTCAGCCCCCAAGGGCAGGTAAATAGTCTTTGTCTTTTCTTAAACAAACTGTTCCAGCAGTGGTCCTTTCACTGTGTGTTCAAAAGCAGTCCACCCAATTCTAAGGACAAATGCAGTCCAAATCTTGCCTGCATTTCTCTGTCCGAGGTTGACTGTAAAACCTTAGAAAACTTTACCAAGGGCACACTGTAAATATCTCAGCTCAAACCACCACTAACATTCACCTGCCAACCACAGAAGCCTCTTAACTTTGAGCCCATAGTCCATGCTTGCTCCCCCCATTCTTCATTCTATACAACATTCAGGGTATTATGTTCCGAATGCAAGTTTGATCTCATTGCTCACTTCTCCCTCGTCAGTCTTATCAAGGCTTTGAATAGTCCTCGGAATAGAGACCAAAGTCCAGCCCCATCTTGTCTCACTTTCCTCGCACTCTCCACACCCTACAGCTGCCCTTCTTTTTCATTCCTCAGCTCTCTGTGCTCCCTCCCATCATAGGGTCTCTGAGCTCCTGGTGCCCCCTTCGAATCCATCTCCCCATCTCTCAGCCCCACTGCCAATCCTTCTCCTCCACTCCTTACACAGTTAACTCTTACTCCTTCTTCAGCTCTCAACCCAGGCATTACTTCCTAAAAGGAATTTCAGCTCCTCTGTTAAATATTCTCATCATGCAATACCCCATTACTTTGGAGTTCTCACCTCAGCTTTGGTTATACATTCTCACGATTTAAATTGCCAGTGCGTCACCAGCATAGGGCCTAACACATGACTCACTTAATAATTATTTATTGAAGGAATAAATGAATTCATTGAGAGTTACTTATCACAACATGCTCTCAAATATTGTATTTTGCCCCTGGCTATTATCTGTATACTGAACTAGATATGGGACTATGGTTTCTATAGACTTGCAGTTTAATTTACATCATAATGATGGTCTTTAAATAATAGACACCAATGTTTTCCCTATGGCCTTGTTCATGGCATTGTTAAAATGATGTCCAGAAATTTAAAACTTTTGCTTTGTGAAAGTACATATGAAGAGGTTGAAAAGACAAGCTACGGACTGGGAGAAAATATCTGCAAATGACATATCCAACAAAGAACTAGTATCTAGAATATGTAAAGAAGTTCCAAAACTCAACAGTAAAAAAACAAACAGTCCAATTAGAAAATGGGCAAAATACATTAACAGACATTTCACTGAAGAGGGAATACAGATGGCAAATAAGCACAAGAGAAGATATTCAATATCAATAGCCGCTAGCGAAATGTAAATTAATGCCACAATGAAATATCATTATACACCTATGAGAAAGGCTAAAATAAAAATTAGTTGACGAAACCACATGCTGGCAAGGATACGATGAAACTGGAGAAATGGGATCACTCATACATTGCTGGTAAGATGGTCTGGCCCCTCTAGAACACAACTTGACAGCTTCTTTAAAAACTCAAGATGCATCTACCATACAAGCCAGTAACTGCATCACTGGGCTTTTATTCCAGAGAAATGTAAACATATGTTAACACAAAAACCTTTACATAAATGTTCATAGCAGCTTTATTTGTAACAGCCAAAACTAAAGTCAGCCCAGATGTTCTTCAATAAATAAACAGTTAAACAAACTACAGTACATACATACTATGGTATACTACTCAGAAATGAAAAGGAACAAATTCTTGATACACCACCATTTAGATGAATCTCCAGGGAATACTGAGTGGAAAAAAAAATTCTCAGTCGTCAAAAGTTTCATATTGTATCATTCTATTTATATAACATTTTGAAAGGACAAAATTTTAGAAGTGGAGGATAGTTTAGTGGCTGCCAGGAGTTAGGGATAGGGTATCAGGAGGAAGGAGGGAGGTGGGTATGATTATAAGAGGACAACAAGAGTCAATATCTTGACCATGGATGGATATGCAAACCTGTGCAGGTGATCAATTGTATAGAACTTAATGCACATGCATAAGTATAAATAAAACTAAGGAAATCTGACAAAGATTGGTGGCTTATATCAATATCAATATCCTAATTGTAATATTATACTGTAGTTTTACAAATGTTACTGTTGGGGGAAACTGGGCAAAGTGTACAAGGGATATCTCTGTATTATTTCTTATAACTGCCTGTGAATCTACATTTATCTCAAAATTTTCAGTTAAAAATGATATCCAGAGATTTTTATTATTTTACTTTTTCCACCAACAGATTAAAACCTCTGGACACCTAGTGGATCCAAGGCAGAACACATCTCTAGCTTTTATGGAGCATATATTTCTTGTGCAAGGGTATAGAGGGAACCAGCTTTCAGAAGCTGGTTCCATGTCTAATGGTTTGGACTTAAGGTTAGGTGGAGTTACTGCTGCCCTAGCACTCCCTATAGCAGGTTTTATAGCCTTGTGACTTCAAACACAGGGAAAAGAAGTTCCAGGAATTATGGCAGAGACAGGGCAGGACTTCCAATGTCAAAGGAAATAGTAGCTGGAGGAACAAACCAATCAGAGGCGAGAATACTGATGATAGGTGGGTTCCCATGGACCTGTGTAGCAGAGGAAATGGGAGTAAAGAGGGGGTAGTGGAGAAGGTACTGATTTATATATAAGACTTGATGGTAAGGTAGATGTAAATTTCACTAACATATCTCCATTTCAAAGCAAAGTCTCATCTGCTGCAGATGTGTATATTATTGTGTATGTGTGCATATGTGGATGTGTGTGTAAATTTTAAATTTACATAATAGTAATCTGTATCTGTTTCGGCTTTGCTGTCTTAACACTTTCATAAAGTGGTTGCAGATGTTGATGTTACAGTTCAGAATTTCCTCCCCTCAATTAAAAGCAGGATGGTGGGGCTTAATTATACTGCAGGGATTTTTAATACGGTATCACCAAAATTATCGTGAGATCTCATTAGGTTCACCACAAAATTTTAAGTATCTGTGATAACACTTCTTGTGGGCTAGATTCTAGAATAATGCTTAAGAAAATTCTGAGGTTTTACCAGATAGTAAATCAGCAATGAAATAGCCCCATTTAATTACTGAAAAATGACTATTTTCTCTCCAGAGGTAGTTACATTAAGTGAAATTTGATGGTGTGGTCTTAAGAGACAAAAAAATAACACCTATTGCAGAAGGGTTGAAAGCAAGATTGAGACCGTCCAACAGGATACAGAGAAAACATGCTAATTAGCAACTCACTAAGATATCTCACTGAAGTGCTCTCTGAAAGCTGCACCTTTTTTTGGTTTGTTTCACAGAGCATCTGCAGCCCTGTGGGTACAGACTGCCAAAATGAGGTTAAGGAAATTGGAAAAGGGCACACAATGATTATGATGTCACATCCATAAATATTAAATAATAATAATAAAACACAAAAACGTTAGGGTGATATACAGAGAGCCGGGACGGGATTTGATTTCTCAAGAGCCAAATAAGAACCAGATGGGAAAAATGCCCAGCCTTAGAAAAAAAGACAATAATGAAAAGAGGGTACTGTTATTACACCGAGAGAAGCTTTGCAAGTCGCACCATACCTTCACGGCAGGAGAATCAGGTCACTTCAGGAAGGAGGCCTGTGATGAACCTTAGCGGGCTTAAGTCAGAAATGGATTTAATAACTGTTGATTGTAACCCTGGTGGATGCTTCAAGCTCTCTCTGTAATGAACCCAGTACACATCCAGTGGTACATCCTGTCCCAAGAAGCCAGCAGTCCATTACTTAACCTACAGCACATGTTGCATAAAAACCTGCTTTTGTTTTCACCACAGAACCTCCGCCAATTTCCTTTAATTGACCTGGATTAGAGTGCTGATCCTAGAAGAAGAATCCAAGCAGCCAGAGACCCACGTTTCTCTTCAAAGTTTATCCTCAATTTACAGATGGAAAGAGGGTCCAGGTAGATTTATCAAGCATCTGGTTATCCAGTTAAGACTCCTGGCTTTGTCACACCCTAGACACTTTTATGGCTCTGATTACATTTCCCGGGTTTAAAACTGACAATTTTATAATGATTCTTTCCTTTGTTTTTCCTCCCCTGTCTTTCACACCCATAACTTCATTTGAATGTATGAATCTAACCTGACGTGGATTTATCCACAGAAGGGCTAAAGCTTAATAAAATTTATTTCTGTTTTGCTGCGGTATTACCACTCAGTGACAACTAGCATGGTCTTCTGCATCGTATGTGATGTTTCCTTCTGATAAATCATATACATGCACACCAGTGTACAGGCACAAGCTCACAGACATGGGCATACAGACATGAGAACACACACACACACAACCACATGCACACACACTCAAGAACACATATATTTAGAATTTCTTCATGAAAAAGGAAAACTTCTGAAAGTGTTTTTGCTCTTTGACTTCCCACTAACTTAGACATTTACACTTTGGGTCCTGGAGCTTGTAATAATAATAAAGTACCTCTGCAGAACTTTTCTGGGATCATGATTCCGTCATTTTACCCCCAACCAAGGAAACTATGATTTCTTTTCACAGGCCCAGTAGCAATCTTAAGTTCTGTTATTCTCAGTATCTCAGAGAATTCCAGATTCTTGTAAATTCAGAAGCACCAGGGGCTTTATCCTAAAATAAGCTATCGTTCTTGTTTATATATTAGAGTTAAAACTTCTTGGGCTTTTGTCTTTGATGTTGCTTAAATATTCGTAAGATGCAAATGGCCAATATCATATTCTTTCTTTAGAGCAGGTATTCATGGGGCAAGGATTTAGGAAAGGATGCAGTAAAAGGGAGACTGGAAAGACCGAAGATAAACAGCGACAACTTTGCCAAGAACCAGCCCCATGCTTCATGAGAGTTGAGATGCATTTACATTTGGCTTTTAATTTCTCCATCAATTTGGACTGTGTTTGTGAAAACGAGATAATATATGTGAAAGTACCTAGCTGGATTTTTGGGACATGGCAGACAACCAATAAATATAAGTTTTTACTACTATATTCAGCATCTCCTTCTTGTAAGTAGAATTTACCCAGGTGGTATAGAAAAGTTACAACTTGGTTGAGCCAGTTAGAATAAAACACACACTGAGAACACACACTTAACGTTACCATAAAAATTCTAAACCTCACCTTCATCCAAGGAAACCAAAATCATTGAAAACCTAAGAATTCCTATTCTCCGTCTCTAACTCTCCTTAAGCTGTCATTCCAAAAGAAACCAGGCAAATTTCCAAGTCATTCCAGTTTTTATTTGTTCCACATTATCTTCCACTTGAGACTAATAATTGTTAAACCAATCCCATATATGATAATCTCTTAAGAAATGCATACAAATTTATAGGGAATCTTAGCACAGGAAAGTAGCAATTGTGCTTGTCTAAAAGCAAAATTCCATTTTGGAATTTTTTGTCACCATTTGGTGAATGGTGAATGTTGTCACCATTCATTGGCTATTGACAAGTATGGTGACAACCCTGTGTCTTCAGTGTCACCATTGGTAGAGGGGCAATAATCACCCATCTCTGAGGGGTTCTGTGCACTGACTGTTTCAGATGCTGTTATGCAACGAGTAGCAAATAAAATAAAAATGGAACCCAAGACTCTTGCTCCTACCCCTATGCCAATTCATACGCTCTGATAGTCTGTTTAGAAGTTAAAGCATGGAGTAGTGCTATAATAAGTTATTTAACAATACCATTGGGGGGTCTCAAATATTTTAGTTATTATTACACTTCTATACTTCTTACATTCTTATTTCTTATATTCCTTATGCTATAGTAGAAACTTTCATCTTGTTAAATCAAATCTCTGTTCTATTTAATTCTGGTATTGTTTAAGGTCATTCTTACAGGTCTGTCTCTAGATTTAGTTATACATACAAATTCAGAAACTGTTATACAAGATATTAAATATATCTAAAATATAGAAAAACCTACATCACCAACTCATCATTTTTCTAATCTTTCAAAATGCCTTAAGGGAGTCATTTTTTTATTTTCCTTTGATTCATTCCACTTTCAGCCAAGCGTATCTTAAGTGACCCATTATCTAGAGATTATGGGAAAGAACCATAGTAATCGCTATGGAAAGAAAAATAAAAGTGACATTTCCTAAAGCTTACAAAGGTGCAAACAAAATCTGCAAGAAGTACTTCATTTATTTCCTGTGTGGATTTTTTGTATGGCACTAATTTTATACACAAAATATACAACAGATTGAACATTCATTTTTTTAATTACGTAAATTGAGACCCCAATATCATACATTACTTGTTCAAAGAAATTATTTCTGTGACTAAGAAAAAAAATTTTAGCTCTCAATCCAGACACCCAGCTTTATCCATTACAGGAGACCACATAACTTCTGAGTATCCCCTGGAACATTTAGGTCACAGGGTCAATCTCTGCCTTGTTCACAGTGATTTAAAGTCATTAGCAGCTAATGATTATTTTTGTTGAACAAGAGTCCAGTCACACCACAAGCTGTCATAGCTGATACCGATTAACAGCTTTGGTAGCAGCAGCAAGTTTGGAAATTGAATAATCCTACCAAGTGCTGTCTCATTAGTAGGAAGCTGCCTTTTCCATCACTACCTGTTCTGTAAAAATCAGAAGTGCTAACATTTCCATGAATAAGAAATAATTGATTCCTATGACTCTATAGAGAAAATAATTTACTTGAAGAATTTTATCTCTTATTTCAATTTATAACTCTTGACATTTTGTTCCAATATTCAAAATCATGTCAGAGCAAATGAACTATTATAGGAAAAATTGTATTAATTTTACCCATTGATATAAGCAAAACATATTGCTTTTGATTTTTATGAATAGGTAATTTTGTTTTGCATAAATACATAATGAACTCTGTTTTTTTTTTTCCCCATGGATGGAAAGGGGCTTTTGAATACATAAGATACAGCTACAAGGATGCCAATCTTTTTGTTTATGTCTGTTCAGCCAACACATTTGAAATGTTCTAAAGCTGATTTTTCTTTTTACATATAACAAAGTCTGTCACCAGCACAGTGTTGACAAGACTCACAACTGACCCATTCTTTGTATTACGAGTCTGCAAACTCAACCGGGGCAACAATAAAAAGTTTGTGATTAATATCAGATTTGAGGCATTTCTGTGGAAGCATATTGCATTTAGCCATAGTATGCATCATTTCTTGCCCTTGCAATTGCACTGGTCTAACTGAACAGCAAAGGGGAGAATACAAATAGCTACATCATTTTAGAGCTTTTCTTGGCCCCGTCTTAGGAAAGTGGAAATGGTACTTCAGCTGTACTCTCTAAAGGTGAGAAGTGCTCATGAACCTATGACATGGAGCTTTTTGCGGAAGGGAGAGGAATGGTACATTTTAAGAAATCTTTCTCCATCTGGCCACTCTGCTCTGACTCCACTCAAGTCCCATCTGAGGTGCGACTGGGTGCACCTCCCGTCTGAGGAGACTGCATGCAGAGGTCTGGCCCTTGACCAGAGCTCCTGGTGCGACACTTTTGTGCTAACACCTCCGCTTGGCGGGGCGTGTGCAGAAGCACTGTGATACAAGATGGTGGCAGCAGGCCATGTGCAAAAGCACTGCAATCCAAGATGGCGGTGGTGGGCCGTGTGCAGAAGCACTATGATCCAGGATGGCCATATGCAGAGACGCTGCACCCACAGTGGCACCGCGAGCTGGAACATGAGCAGCGCAGCCCCACCTGACCTGTGAGAACCCTGCCCCCTCCTCTCCCGCTAACTAGATCCCTATAAAGCAGCCCCAGCGAGGGCCTTTGGGGAGAGAGCATGTACTCTAGAGCACCAGCTCGAACCTCTCCATTCTCTGATCCAAGAATAAAGCTTTCCTTTGCTTCTGAACAATGCAAAAAAGGAGTACTATACACCAATCTTTTTCAGAAATGTTACCATTTTACTCTGGTGTAAGATATTCCCTTCAGCTCTCTGGACCATAAAAAAGTACGCACTAAGAAAATTATAAATTCTGCCACCCCCACAGAGAGACGGAATCCCTTAGTAGTCAATCCAAGTTACTGATACCAGCAGAAAGTCACTTGGAACTCTTTCTGAGTATCAAAGCTAGAGGGCTTGAAACAATGGAATAAACCATGTGACCAAAGGATGAGATGGATCCAGGGAAGCATGGTCCCACAGAATATCAGAAAACCACTTTCAGGCTCGAAGAACCCAGACACACTCTACTGAGTCTAGTTAGTAATTAATAAAACACCTAGAGTCCCCTAAGCATGAAATGACCATATATGATTGGGTTATTCTCAGTTAACATTGCCTCCCTGATGATGAGTCCTTGGTCATCAAGGACAGTGGGGCTTTGTCTGTGATTTGTTCCATAATTATATAATTCATTTTCCTATTTATTTACCAGCATTGGTGAGTATCGTCTGGATACAGTATTTAACTAGGAGGTGTTTTAACATAGTAAGGCCATCTGTCTTCTCTTGTAAACCCTGAGAGATTAGGGATAAGACCCTAAGGCTGAACTACTTTTCTCCCAAAAGCAGGCTTGGCAAATTACCATGGTCTTGGGTCAAAGTGAACAAATTCTTTGGCTTGTCCAACCAATGCAAACATCCCTTTAAGTCAAAAAAAAAAGCATAAAATGCTTAAATTACACATGAAAATCATAAATTCACATATTTTATGAATATTTTATCTAGGCTTTCTGAATTATTGACATAAGTCAGTGTTCATAATTCATAGTTCAGTGTTCTGACACTGTTTCCCAATCTTTTAAATTTTGTTTCTACTAGTTATTTTCCACCTTCTAAATTTGTAACTTATCTCCATTTCTCCTGACTGGTTTCACAACATATTTTATCAAGCTTTTTAAAAAAATTGTGTTTTCTTTTTATACCTTTTATGGTGGTATTGTTTTTGCTATTTTCCATTTTATTGATTTCTTCCCTTGTCTGCTCCTTTCTTTTTTGTTTCTTTGGATTTATTTTAATGCTCATTTTCAAACTGCTTTAGTTGAATATTTAGCTCCTTTGCTTTTATTTCTTTGTTGCCATTGTTGTTTGCTTTTTGATAAATATATCTAATGTCAGAAGTTACTTTTGGTAATGATTTAACTGCATCCCACAAATCTTGATATGTGCTCTTTTCATAGCTATGTAATTAATAATTCTCCAAATGATTTTCTTCTTGCGTCAAGAGTTGTCTATAAACTATGTTTACAGTTTCAAATACACAAAATATTTTAGCTATCTTTTTGTTATAAATTTTAAATTTTATTCTTCTCTAACTATATAATATATACAGTATTAACTCTCTGGAATGCATTGAGCTTAATTTTTGAATTAGTATTCAGTCGATTTTTGTGAATGTGTCATGTATGCTAAAAAAACAATGTATTCTCTTTTTGGGGCAAAAAATTATATGTATATATGTAAATTCACATACAATATGATACTATTATTTCAATCTTCTATGCTACTTTTTTCCCCTTCTGGATCTATCAAATTATCCAGCTACAATTATTGATGTAACATATTTTTATTTTGTATTTTGTTGCTTTTTGTAGTTTGAGGCTATATTAATAAATGCATACATATTTATGATTATTTTATCTTCTGTATATAACATCCCTCTTATTTCCTTTTACATTTTAGCCCTTAAATTATATTTGCCATTTCTAAAACTGCTACCCAACTTTCTTTTCATTCATATTCACCTTTAAGAGATGAAATTGAGCTATTTGTAATGAGGTGGATAGACCTAGAGTCTGTCATACAGAGTGAAGTAAGTCAGAAAGAGAGAGACAAATACCGTATGCTAACACATATATATGGAATTTAAGAAAAAAAAAATGTCATGAAAAACCTAGGGTTGAAACCTTTATATTTCTTTATATTCAAACTTTATATACCCTATTGTTTTAATTTATTTTTAGGCAATATATTACTAGATATTGGTATATTCTGATAAATTAACCTGAATCTTTGCTTTTGAATGCTGAATGGTGATTTTAACCGATGTATATTTATCATAATTACTGATATATTAGGTCTTATTTGTGTCATCTTATTTTATATTTATTTTACAATAATTTTACTTCATTTATTTTTTCTATTTTATTACTTTCCATTGGCTAATTAAATTTTCTTCTGTTATTTTAACAGTTATACATCCTATTTTTATTCTTCTGGTGGGCACTCACTATATAAAGCTCATTAAGTTTTTTATCCCTCAGTTCTGCAGACGTTTATAAGTAACAATGTCTTAGCCACAAATAAGAGAAAAACTTCTACAACCTCACACCTACCTCTGATCTATTCCCAATAACATACTCATTATCCTACTGTTAACTAGAATTTTATTTTTAGATTGTTGTGGCTATACATTTTTTGTGTTGCTTACTTTTATGATAATAAACTTGTCCTTATTTTCCATGTATCATCACTTCCAGATTCACCTCTCTTCTTATCAAAGAATGCATTCTAAGGGTTTTTTAAAGTGTCCCCACGAGGTGAACCACCTAAATCTGTACATGTCTGAGGATATGCTTATTTCATCTTAATATTTAAATAATAGTTTATTTGCATGTAGAAGTCTAATATTCAAAATTCCTTTCCTTCAAGATACTGCTCCTGTTTCCAATAATCCTGTTGAGCAGTCTGATATCAGACTTACTACTTATTACTTTGTAGGTGATTCTTATTACTTTGTAGGTGATCTGCTGTGTTTCTCTGGAAACATTAAGTTTGTCTTTGTGTTTTATGGTAATATGTAGGGAGTTTTTTCACATCTTTTCTGCTTAGCACTCTCAGTGCCTTTTCTATCTGAAGTTTTATAACTTGCTTTATTTCTAAGGAAAAACTGGTCATTATTTTTCAGTTATTCTCCCCTTTATTTATTCTTCTTTCCTTCTGATACATGTGGAAATTTTCTCTTCCACATTTGTTGACTTTTCTCATTCTACCATCTCTTCATTCTTTATCAATGCTTTAAGTCTCTACATTGTATTAATTTATCATTTGCCTGTACACATTCAATTATTCAAATCATCTTTTGTTTTACACTGACAATTAAATATTTTATATCAAAGATCCCCATTTGTTTATTTTACACAACCCTTTTTCCTGTATTTACTATTCTTTCCCATCCCTCTCAGGATATTTATTAAGTTTATTTTCTATACTTTTATTTTATATACTCTATTATTTTCATTTCTTCTGTTATAGGTTGTTCTGTGTGTTGCCTTCTTTTAAAATAATGCTTGCTCTCCACATTAGCCTTGTTATTTTTTTCCTATGCATTCATCTTTTATTACCTTGGGACAAGCAGATATTACCTTGGCTAATATAAAAGGCAACATCTATTTAAACAAACACCTGAAACAAATTGACTCCATCTATTTCCTCTGAAAAGGTAACAGCATGCTTAATGTTCAAAACTAGTAGGCTACTCTCATGCCCATGAAGTGCTACTCTCACCAACTGAGTACAATGACTCAGATTAGTTTGATTTGTCCCCAAACCTATATATGTCAGTTGCTGTTATTACTGAACATAATTAAGTTAAATATGATATAAATTAATGAAGTACAAATGACAAAAGGAAAAAAAACATTCCTATTAAATGATTGGGGGAAAAGAAATCAATAATTCTGTTTTTTTCAAAAATAATCCACACAAAGTAAATATAGGTAATATAACTATTTTTAATAATGTGGAATTATCACTAAAATCTAGGAGTCTCTTCCAGATTGCTTGTCAAGTGTTTTACAATTTTAATTTCAATTTAAAGAATCAAATATTGAAATGATAGTTATTCACAGGAGTGTGGTTGATGCAAGAAAGATGATAGAACTTTAACCTGGAAACCTATACTCAAAGGAAAAGCCTTCACCTTGTATGATTAGATTGGTTAATAAATGTACCTGTGTATATTTTTAATTAATAAGTGTATTTGAGGTACACCCATCAATTTGTATGATTCCCCTCTTCAGTCAAAGTTTTGAAATTAACTGCATAACTGTTGTATCTCTTCTTTGGTTGCCACACTCACTGGGTAGATAGGCTGGTGGGGCAAAGAGAAAGCGCTCCTCAGCTGCCCAGCCCAAGCACTGCCATGACCTTGATGTCTCCCTGTGCCTGGCTGGCATGGCGGCTCTCCTGTCCCACAGATAGAACAAGGCAGGACAGTGACTTGCCCAAGGCAACATGAAGACCTGTAAAGGGCGTAACCAGAGAGCTCTTTCTCAGCCAATCCCCTGATTGTCTGTCCCACCAGGCCTACATTTTTCACCTTCACACCAAGACCCAACTATCTTCTGCCTCTGCATAGGTTTCTTGAAGATTTTATTTTAGTGTCTGACGCTAGCTACAAGTTCCATAAATCTCCCTGCATCTTCTCTGGAATTTGGGGGTTCATCTGGGGGAAGAATCTAAGAAGCCGTGCTGGTTTACTCTCTTGTCTAACCATATAATACTTGTTTAGTTTTTTTAAAGTTCTAGTTAATTAAAAAATAAAATAAAAAGGACACTCCTCACCTACAAATTTTTTGACACCCTTAGGTATTTCAGAAGTTTTCCAAGGATAGAAAAGCTCAGCACCACATTTGTTTAGTTGCTGCAGTACATAAATCATTAGATTTACTAGACAGAATATTTTTTTTTTCAAAAAACATTTGTATTCCTAGCAACCACTCCCATCCACCTGCCTCCTTACCCAGCCCAGTAGACTCTGCTCGCTCAATCCCCTCCATCTATATTCCTCCACAGCCAACCTTTTGTACCATGTGGAACTGGCAATGTTTCAACATGACTCCACTAATTTTGAATTTTTAAAATGAGTCCCGCTAACAGAAGGTTAAAAATTGGGGCCCAGGAAAAAATACTTTTACAGAAAATTTTAGTATAGAAACAGGATCTTTGTGCTGCTGAACTATGAAGACAAATGTTGCAAGATGTGGAGATACCATTAATTTCTCTTCCCTGCAGACAAAGCACTTGCAGGTAATGAGGTGTTACTGAACTTGATACCTCTCTGCTTTGAAAACCCTTCTACCTTTATCAGCACTTCCTTCCAGTGAGATCAGATGTTCCAACAAATCAACTCTTTAAATGCTGAATTCACTTACATTATGTGATATAAATTATATATGTTGTCTCCTACATTTATATGATATATGGAATCCTTCACAGTCACCAAAACTAACATACTGGAGCCAAGGTATTTCCAAATAATCATATTAGTATAATCAGTCAGTAAGGAAGAATTGCTCAAAGTAGTAAACAACGAATCAATTTATACTTTATATACAGCTTGTGAAAGTACTTAGAAGTCAGGTTCTCTTGCCTCTTTTCAAATAAATCTTCAGTTTAAAATAAAATTTAATAGAAACTCTAATTTGAATTTTTTACATGGAACATCTGGGGTCTTCCATATGTATGGAGGCCAAGTATTTCACAAATAGCTGGGTATAGACAAATGCTTGTCCTTAATTTACATACATCAAAACATTAGTCTTAGGCCACCACAGAAGATTGCTGATCATTATTTGATTGCCTGATGGGCGATCTTTTTTTTCCCCAAACTCTATGGAAAGAAATATAGGAACAAGTGACTCCCATGAACCTCTGGGTGATAGGATCCAGAGAGCAGGCAGAGGTTGTCCAGCCTGAACATGACCACGCCCAAGTTAAAACCTTTCATTGGTTCCCTGTCCCTCTCTGAATTAAATCCAAATTCATAATCCTTTCACATTCATTTGAAAAATCTACCATATGGCAGACACTCTTGATATCCTGATAATTAAGATATGAATATAACATAATCAAATGTGAATGTTCAGGATTAGTTAGGGAAAAAACCGTTTATTCTAGAAGCAACATATAGTCCTGGTACAGAGCCAGTCTCATTGCCAACTATAGGGAAACTCAAATCCTAATACATTTCTGTGGTCCCCAGGACCTTCGATAGCATACTGCAGTAGTTCTGGGAGCATCCACTCTCCACCAGGCCCATTTTAATAGACTGACTGCAGCAAACAACTCTGAAAGTATAAGACTACAAAAATATTCTCCTCACTTCCTAGCAAGTTTTTCTACAAAACTTCAGTGTCTCAGACATAAATGATAAATTCAGTCTATATGGGCTTTCCAAAGGGTCTTCTAACTTTGTTTTTCAGGTTCGTGCTTTCCTGATAGTGGCTGTCCTATAACCAAAAATAACTGAAAATCCAGAATATTATGACACACCCAGGACCTCTTGACGCTTACCCAGTGTGTCCAAACACACTGCCTAAAAACAGCAGTCAAAAACACCCTCATGCCTTCTACTATTAGACCCCAAAAGGTTCTTACCTATTTGTAATCATTTCCAGGAAAGATAATTTCATCACCATCCTTTTTCACTCAGCCTGAAACGGTAACACCTCTAAGTAATATTGTCTCAGATGTCTCTCAACTTTCTCAATTGTCCCCTACCCCAAGCCCCCCTTTCCCTACCCTGCTAGTGAAAAGAAAACTGTCAACAAAGGAAAATAATCAACTAAGACCTTTGGTCTGGCTTCTGATATTGCTCTTTCACAAAAGCCAACTAGAGTGAGAATAGAATTGTGGGTCATGAAATAGGCACTTGGAGGGAATTAGGTGACTGACCTTCTATTTAAGCCAGGTGTGACCTTAAGCCAGCTACCTAATTTCCCTTGGCCTCAGCTTCCTTACCGGTGAAAACAAGAGTTAAACTAAATGATCACTAAGTTACTTTCCAGCTCTAAAATTCCCGGGTTTTAAGTAAGACACTGGTTATCCCTCTTATGAGATTTCCTGTTATGAGATTCCTGTTATTTCCTCTTAGGAGATTAACATACTCATTTACTAAATGACATTTTAATTTCGGCCCCAAGTATCAGAGACTTTTACTTGTTCAACAAATGGTACAATTCACTCCCTAAATGCCTTTAGGTTTGATCATAAATTGCCAGAAGTCAGTTATAGCCCGGAGTCTGTGACAAGACTGGGGATTTAGAATTGAAACAGACAGTGAGGCTTCTGGAGTGCCACTGGGGGAAAGGAATCTATTCCAAAATGAAATGGGCTTTACTGGGTTTCTCAGAAAAATATCCCAAGTCACAGTGGCCAGCCTATTAGGAACTCGACTCACTCTTGCCAAGTTTTCCAGTGACTGCTTTGTGTTATCATGGTCTGAAAAATAGGGCTGTATTTTCTTTCTTTCTTTTTTTTTTTTTTTTAACCAAGAGAAAACAAGATGCATTTGGTCATCAAAACAACCCTTTCAGAGAAGGCAATTTAGAATGTGGTGGAGAGTGAATGCATGCCTGTTAAAGCCACAGTTATTCCCTCCCTTGCGAGTCTCCATTATTCCAGAAACAGCTGCTCTGAAGGTTGGCTGAGGTCTTGTTTGGAGAATCAATTAGCCAAAGAAGTTTGGGCCAGTGAAGAATGTCACTCAAGTACAGAAAGATTTGGAAAACACTTCTACTTTTGTGTTTCCTTCAAGAAAAGTGATCCATGTACTGCACCACTAAAATGCCGTGTAACTTAACAAAGACATGGATCTGTCTAAAATGGGTTTCGTTGATGACTTTCTTAGCAAAGAAGATGCCGCCCAAACCCAAACAGGGGCCCAATGATTACCAAAAATCCACAGAGTTATAGGAACACGGCATGATCCTCAGGATGGGTTTCAGTTTTATTTCCACTTTCTTTAAAAGAATGAAATGTTTAAAAGTTCTAGTTGCAATATAGGCCTTCTGATTCAAATAAGAAGTGTCTTTCAAGCAGTGGAAATATTATGTACACACATAATACAGGCATTCTTCAGAATGTCTCCTTATGGTTAGTTAACTCATATAGAAACATATATTTGACTTTGAGGGAAAGAACAAGCTCATCCAGTTTCAAAATACTTGATTCTACACCTTTGTCATCATTATCACTTGTATCCTCCTCTCCCCGCCGGGAGACCAGTGAAATATATTTAAATGTGTGTGATATGATTACACTGATGACTATGTGAAAAAAAGGGTGGAGATATCCACACATAAGTTACAGATAACAACTAAGAGGCTAATAATCCAAGCAAAAATGATGAGATACTGAGTAAAGTCATTGGTAGCAGAAATAAGTCCCATATGGTAATTACCAACTATTTGAAACAACATTTTATTTCTATGTTGTCTAGCTCTTTTTCTCAATAGGAGCAGATGGCTCTAAATATATTTTATATTGCAATATATTTTTTTTAAGTTTGGGATTATACTTCTTGTGGTAACTAAAGCTGTGTAGCTGGTGAGATCATCAAAAGAATAAATCTAGACAGAAAAGAGGAGACAAGATAAAAGAGGAGAGGGGAGGGGGGGAGAGGAGGGAAGAGAAACGAATAGGCATAATCATTCAACAAATAATTTGAGTACTTAAAATTCTAGGTGATAGGACTTATTGGAGAACAACAACCAAAAAAATTTTTTAAATCCCTGCCTTCCTGAAACGTTCATTCTGCATCTTAAATAAGCAAAATATGTAATATGTCACATGTTCATAAGTACTTTGGACAAAAACTAAGCAGGAAAGTGAGACAAAGAATGGGGAGGTGGCTGCAATTTCAAATATGATAGAGATGGAAAGTCTCCCCGAGATGCTCATTTGATGGAAGTGAGGGAGTGCTATCTGAGGTAGGGTGTTTCAGGCAGAGGAAACAGCAAATGCAGAAACCTTGACCACATGGCAAGAAGGCCAGTACGACCAGAAGGAGAAAAAAGAGTAGTAAGAAATGAGGTCACCAGATCATGCTGGCTCTTACAGGCCTAGACAAGGACTCTAGCTTTTTGCTCTGAGTGTTGGAAAGCCAAGGGAGGGTTTTTCACAGAGGAGTAACATGATCTGATTTACTTCTGAGCAGGATCGCTCTGGCTGCTCTACTGAGAAAAGACCAGAGGCAGGCAAGAAGCAGAAAGGCTATATTGTCAGGAGACAATTGCAATCATCTAAGTGAGAGATGACCTTAGCAGTGGCACAGGTGAGATACAGTTAAGTTCTGAAAACATTTTTAAGATACAGCCATAGGATTTGCTGATAGATCGGATGCAGCATGTGAAAGAGAGAAATTAAAGAGGAGATTCTGGCCTGAGTCTGAGATCAGAAGAAAAACAGGAGAAACAAGTTTAAGGTGAAAGATCAGGGGAAGTTCCGGGAGAAGACAGAGGTCGGTTTGGACTCGTTAGTGTTGATACGCGTACTAGAGATCCATTAAACACGTTGACCTGGCAGCTGGAACTGGGAGTCTTGGCAGAGGGGAGCCTGACACTCTACGTTTGAGAATCATCAACATACAGAAAGTGTCGCAGGCAGTGAGACTGAAGAGATGATGTAGACAGACAGGAGAAGAGACAAGCCCTGGTTCTGGAAACCAGGTGTCTGAGAGCCGTGGGGGAGGATCAGCACAAACGCCGAGAAGCAGCAGGCACAGAAGCGTTCTGAAGAGTGAGTCCTAGAAGCCAAGCCAGGAACTCCACAGAAGAGGGAGTGGTCAGTTTTGTCAAATGGTTAAGTCACAGGAGGTCTGAGAAGTGTGGCCCCTGGAGGTGAGTTTTGGTAGGTTTGGTGCAGGCAAAAGGTAGGATGGGGAGGGTTTGAGGGAGCAAGGGGAGGAGAATTTAGATCCAAGCAGAATGGATAAGCCTTTCAAGGAGTTTTGCTGGGAAGGTTGATAATTAAAGGAAGAAATGAGATCAAGAATTTTATAGGATTTGTTCACGTCCTTTGCCATAGTTCTTTCATGACCTCTTTGATCATTTTCTGTGAGGAAACCAGTCAGTCGCCTTGATTATTTCTGTTGCTCTTCTGTTTCTCAAGATGAAAAAAACAGAATACTCTGCAGCATCCCAGGGATTGGCCTATCAAGGCTTTACTTAGATTTGTTCATTCCTGCTTTAGAAGATCAGTCAATGGTCAGGAAATCTAAATCTCTTTTGGAGGATAAACAATAGTCACCCTCAAAACCTCATAATTTGCTATAATTTTAATGGGTCTATACTAAAAAGTGAATGAAAAGTTATCATTTTTAATCCATGTAACAGGTATTGACTGAGCACCTGCCCTAGGCAGTATGGGGGCATCACTAACCTCTATTGTGAAGAGAGGTTTTTTTCCTTTAAGGAGTCTGTGGTATATTAGCAGAGATAAGACGGGAACCTATATAAGTGTGATGTAAATACATACATTTTATCAATGTGGAAATCCTCAAAAGCCAGCTTAATCTGATTTTGTTCTCATCACCACACTGAGAGCTAGGATGGCCAAGCTATTTTAAAAAGGGTTTTCCATCCCCCTGATCCACTTCTTTTTTCATGCCACTAAACCAAATGCCGTGAAATTTTTTTATAACCTAAGGGATTTAGGGAATACGTATATTTAGATCTGAGTAATGCCCTCCAAGTGAGGAATGGGATTGAGTGTGCTCAGACTGACTAAGAGAGGGGATGCTATTACAGGCACCTGGAGATTTCTGGCTGGAGGAAACAGTACTTACGAGAGTGTACACAGGAACTTTAGAGTCCTGGCTTCATTTCGTAAGGATCCATCTTTCAACAAATGTTGGGGGGGTGTGTGTGTGGCATGATGGTAAGGAGCACCAAGGCATCCTCTTGTGTACAGATTATGTTGCTTCTTGATCTGCATTTTGGGTACACAAATGTGTTCAATTTGATTTGTGTTCTCCGTCTGTGTGTATATGTGTGTGTGTGTGTGAAATATTTCAAGAAAAAGTTAAAAAACAGTCAGATGCTCAAATACTTTTGAAAATGAAGTGTTGTTTAAGCAATTGAAGTAAAAAGTTTTGGGCCAGTGAAACTGGTACTTTACATTTTATATCACAATTGAGATGAAGAGTTTATCAGTCAGGGTTCCACCAGAGAGACAGAACCAGAGATAGATAGATAGATAGAGAGAGAGAGAGAGAGAGAGAGATTTATTTCAAGGAATTGTCTTATGAGATGAGGGGGTCTGATTGGGCAAAGTTCAAAATTAGTAAGGCAGGCCTATAGGCTGGGAACTCTGGGGCAGGAGCTGACACAGCAGATCTCACACGGAATTTCTTCTTCAGGGACACCCCGGTTTTGCTCTTAGGCCTTTCAACCAATTAGATAAGCCCCACCCACATTATCAAGGATACTCTACTTAAAGTCAACTGATTGCAGATATTAACCACGTCTACAAAATAAATTCATAGCAACACCTAGATGAGCGCGTGATTGAAAAGTGGGTAATATAGCCTACCCAACTTGACAACAAAACTATCCATCATAATGGGTTATGTGAGGATTACAGGTTGAAACTGAAACTCATCCTTCATTTTGTCAAGGCTATGTTGTTCTCACTGGGAGTTTGAAAAAAGAGAAGCATATAAAATAACCAGTTATGGATGAGAGGAAACTTTTTCTGTGTGCTATGTGCACCAGCACAGTACTTTCTAAGCTTCCCCCAGCATGACCCTTGAGGAAGAAATTCTTCATCCTTACTGTCTTCTCAGAAATGAATTTCATTTCGAAAGGCTGAAGAAATCTGTTCAATCGTTTGGAGCAATAATAGCATTCCAACAAGCAAAAACGTGTTTTTTTAACCAGCACTGAAATTTGCCAGAATTTATGTGTATGCAAAAAAATTAAAGGAGTTTGAATTTTAAAATTTCAAACTTGGCACATGTATTTCTCAAATGAGGCATGTGGGTTTTGCTAGTTTGCGGGGGCAGGGAAAAGGAGAGGAGGGATTTATTTGGGAATGAATTTTACCAATAAGAAAAGAACTGAAGGTTCCAGTTAGGTCGCCAGCATTTTAGGGATATAGTGATACACTCCCCCACCTCTTGGTTTTCCAAGATTGATCCCAAGCACTAGGAAGAGGAGGAATCGTTTGGCAGAGCCTATCAATGATGTATTCCTCCCTCCCCAACTCCCTGTCAAGGGCACCAGTTAAAGAGCCTAATCTTTTCCTTTTCATTGTTTATCATCGTCATATTATGATAACAATTCTTTCTGAGTTGATAATAACAATAGTTTTTAATCACTGAGCACTAACTAGGTGTCAGGAACACTTTATATATTTACTAATATAATACTCTCAACAGTTATGAGATAGGTACTATTATTTTGCCCATTTTATAATTAGGGAAACTAAGGCACAGCAAAGGAAGGCAATGCGTTTCAAGTCACATAGTTAATATGAGGCCAAGCCAGGATTCAAACCCAAGCATCCTAACTGCAAGACCAGCTCTAAACCAATCACAACGCTAATTCCCTGGAATCAAAAGGAATGTCCATGACACTCAGATATAAGCTGGTGACTCTCAGAACCATTCAACGGTTAAAATATCTTTTTTTTTTTTTTTTACAAAAGAATTGAAATAGAATCTCTGAAGGATAACCCACCCCAAAATTTAAACTTGGTAATGAAACCCACAGTGCTGAATGGACACTAGCTAATTACACCTACCAATCAGATGTGGGGCCTGTATGTTTTGCATTTTGAATGTGTAGGGCTTCATATGACAAAAACAATTTGCAATGGTTAAGCCTTTCATTTGGACTTCTGCCCAAGGAGAGCTTACCCAGGATTGAAACTAGGTAAATAATTATCAGTTTCTTTATTCCAAAATACTTTGAGTAAATAAGTAGGGATTTTTTTTATAATCTATTAATTTTTATTGGTTTATAAAAAACTGTAGGATAAGATTCTGTAGAAGAGAATTCCTATCTTGTTTTTGGTAAAATTCCATTTTCTCCAATATTTTGTCTCTAGACCAACAAAAAGAGCAGTGATAATATCTTTTCAGAGGCAAAATTGGTGTGGATTTTTTTCCTCTTAGCAGAACTTTAGACTCTGAAGAAGTATTTTGGTATGCTTATTTAAAGAACAGCTAGATTTACTGCCAAATAGCTCTTCATGAAAGACATATGTAAATACAGCAGAGTAACCGAGATAATTCTATTTCATCTGAAAAACACTTTCTTAATTATGTGAACTTGTTTGAAAGAATATGAAATGCTCTGTATATAGTTCTATAAGAAGTTTGGCTGTGATATTTATGATGTAATCATAGCCAGGAGTTGAAAATTATATTAATATTGAATGCAAAACTATTTTCTTTTCTCTTTCCTTGTATTTTTAATAAAGGAAAATGCTAATTTAAAAAATTGCAAAAAATATCCTCTCTGGTGCTAAGTACTGCTATTTAACTTTATTTTATTTTTAATGTGTCATAATTTACATTTGCAATGTCCTAGTCTCCAAACTATTATGTTAAAAAAAGAATTAAATATATTATTTTATCAAAGGTAGCATTAAAATGCACAGAAGCCTAGTCTTACTTACATCACAGGGTAATCTGCCAGAAAATGTCTGCCCTGATGCAAATTTCCAATAAATATCTAATATTTTGTTTCTCACCATTACAGATATGAAACTAGCATATGGCAGCAATTTCATATCAGTTATCTAGTTCAAATCTTAAGACTCTGAAATAATTTCAAAGATGATATTATCTTTTACAGATAGGGAACTGCGGAACCAAATGACTAAGTGCCTTGCCCCAAATCCCACTGTTAATGAGTGAACTCCGCAAGGGTATTAATTTCCTGTCTTCCAAAGCTAAGCTCCTTCTCACTCCCGCATGCTGCCAACTCAACCCTGATTTGAATACTGATCTTGCCGGTTATTTTCTCCCTTTTATTGGCCTTAACAGCAACATACTACAATCCAAATTGTTTAAATAGGCAGTACATACATGCTAAAAACTTAGTTCATTTTATCCTTGGAAACATTTTCGGTTTGTTTGTTCCACTAAAGTTGAAATGATCATTGCCTATGTAGAAAATTGTCTATCTGAAATCACTAATGAAATTCCAAAGCTGAATTCATTATCACACCATACTGCAGCTCTAACAAATCAGTTTATTTTAGTGAATGCCATACTCATTGACCCTGTAACATGAACCAACTGCATAAGAATCATTCTAGATTCCTCCCTTTTCCTTGCCTTCTACTTCAATCACAAAGTCTTTCATCTTCCCTCCGGAATGTTACCTTTTTCTTGCCTGGACCATTGCAATGACTTCTATGTGCTCTCTGAATCAGAAGTCTCCTCCTGCTCCAATCAAATTATTGCCAAAGAGATCTTTCTGTCCCAACATGTCACACACCTGCTTTAAACATTCCAACACATCCTTCAAGATAAAGTTAAACTCCACAGGCAGGTATATACAGTGATGAATACTTTGGCCTCCTCCTCGGCCTCATCCCTTCTCATCCTTTTCTATATGCAGTCCATTCATACAATCTGCTTACAGTCCCGGGCTCTCCCACCTATTGGCCTATATACATGTTCTCTCTTCTGAGAACACTGTACCTACCCTCACACTACAGACAGAGCTGCAAAGTTGCAGCAGTAATATTTTGAGTATTAATCGATGTTCACATCAAATTTCCTTAGTAGCACTCAAGAGAATTCACCCCTTCTGCTCATCCTTCTCTCACACTAATCGTTCCTACTTTTCTCCTATTAATGAACAACAATTTCAGTAATGTGTAACAACTGTCAGATTTAAAGTGAAGGGGTATATGTCAATCCCATATACACACTACTATATATAAAATAGATACTAATAAGGATCTACTGCATAGCACAGGGAACTCTACTCAATACTCTGTAATGACCTATATGGGAAAAGAACCTAAAAAAGAGTGGATATATGTATATGTATAACTGACTCACTTTGCTGTACACCTGAAACACAACACTGTAAACCAACTATACTCCAATAAAAATTTTAAAAATAAACAAATAAACAAATAAAGTGAAGGGGTAATGGCACATTGGGATACGAGGCCAGAACCAAGAGTGACAGGGACAATAACAACTCTCAGAGCAGTTCAGGGGACTGAAGTTTTAAATGCACTTCCCCTAACAGAGGAAGAAACATATAATGCCTCAAGTTATTCACGAAAAATTACCTTCCATAAGCTTGCCACAGCAGTAAGAGATTCCTCTACAGTCTAATAGAGCTGACGCTACCCAAGTTATCACAGCCCTCCAAAATTCAGCTTATAATTGTGCACATCATCCAAATACTAGCTTAAGATCTAACAAGAAACATCTAAACACAACTAGCTAAGTGGCTTAATGACAAACATTGGGCTTGAGTTAATCTGTTTTATTCAACAATGGGTAATTATAAATTTTAAATAATAGAAAATTTGAAGAGATTCTACACAAGGCACAAAGGAAAAGATACACTCAAGGGGCAGAAGACTTACAGTTATAAGAAAGCATCATTTGACGTTATCAGAAATTTCCTGAAAGCACGTACTCTATTAAATTAGAGAAACAAATGAAATGATATACATCAAATTGAAATAAAACTGAACATGACTGAAGTGTGGAATAGAGAGAAGGTCCAGGTATAAGCTTTCAGTTGGATGAAATAAGGGAATGATGGGATAAAAATAGCATTTCAACAGAATAATTAAAATCTGTATTAAAATCAGTATAGAGTATAATGAAGAGCACAGAAAAATCAAATCATTGATGAGACATAGAAAACTGAAAAATAACCCACCATGTAGTGACTCCAAAACAAAAATCCCAAGAAAAAACCAAAACATTAAAACAGAAGAAAAAATCAAGGCTGTAACTGTAGAAAACCTTTTGAAACTGCAATGCAAGCACAATGAGTACTTTGGACTGCTGTTTATAACTACATGCTGCAGGGAGTTTCACTGAAAAGATGCCAACTACCTAAACGCTGTTGAAGAAAATTTTTAATTATAAAAACAAAGAATAAGTATATAGGCAGAAAAATAGTATGCTTCATAAAAAGAAATTAGGAAAGTCCCAGATATATACTCAGGAGCACAGAATATGAAAGACAATGAAGTAATTAATAAGTATAAACATATCAAAATAGTCATTTTACATGAGAATAACAAAGTGATAATCTAATAACAAAGTGATATCTAAGATATGCAACAGGTCAAATACCAAAACACAGTCCTCTGGGACAAAATAAGCAGTATTCTAGGGCCATCTGAATAATAAATTAAAATTAAGAATTATGCTAAAAAGTAACATCTACAGATATTTTTAAGGAAAAAAAATTTTATATCTCCCCCCAAATCTATACCCAGCTAAAATATCAACTTATATACTAGCAACAGGAATAGAGCTTTAGATATATACTTATGTTTATGTTCACATGTGTGTCTATATGAGCTAATAAAGGATATTACTGATGGATCCATGGAAAACAAAATATTCCAAGTCTAATCTGAACTCACTAAAAAGAGAATCAAAACAAAGACCTGTAAAATATAGAATATGTTATCTACTAAGACAACACAGTGCCTTGAAACCAGTTAAACATTGTTAAAACTATAAAACTGTGACTAATACAGTTTTGGAGATGAATACAAATGTCATAAATAACAACTTAAATTAGGAATGTAATGTGAATTCAAAACAACTTTATAGGAATGTCTTAGGAATAAAACTCCTGATTAAATAGTTTTGACAAACTGAATAATTTAGAAAATATAGAAAATAACTTCATTTGAAAACAATATGTTCTCACCAAATAAAGTCAAACTAAAAACTGAATATAATGTATAAAATGTTTAAAAATCTGCAATAATCAAAACATTGTAGAGGCACAGAATCAAACCAATCAAACAATGGGAACAAGAAAGTGTGTCCACAAACAGGCCAAGTACCAACACACTTAAGAATTTAGTGTGGGATAAGACAGTGCATTAAATCAGGGAAGAAAGGACAGTTTATTTAATAAATTGAGTATCTTATTGTTGAGGAAAAAGATTGGATCAGTACCCCCGAGATATACCCCAGAACACATTACAGATTGGATAAAGATTTAAATTGAAGCAATAAACAAAATGTTTTATTAGAAATTATAGGAGAACATTTATACAAATTTAGCATAAATACTTTCTAGGCATGCTATCAATTTATCTAGGCAAAAAAATAAGGAAAATATAAATATATTTACCATATATATACTTAATACTTGTATTTCTTCTAACTAGAACCACATTAAAAACTGGAGAAAATGTTTTAGCTATAAATGACAAGTACATGCTTAATATTCTTAATATATAAAAAGTTCTTTGAAATCAATAAGACAAAAATTTCAATTTAAAAAATGACATAAGAAACCTATAAAAATATGTGATTTGTGTATTTTTTAAAAGGAGATAACACCTATTATCTAACAAATTGTCAAAGACTGTGTTTATTTGTAATATCTAAGTTTAGCCAAGGTATGAAGAAATAAGCTCTTTTTACACTTATTGGTAGAGTTATAAATTAATTCTTTTTCTTGGGGCCAAGTTTATTCCAATCCCTTATGAACATGTACCCCCTTTGACCCAGAAATTTCACTTATAAAAATAATCATAGACATGTGCAGTATGTATCTTATAAGCATAAGTGATCTAATACTCACCCATCAGATATTCCTCATAACTTGAAATACCTGTGTCCTGTAGTAAAATTTTCACTTAATTGGAATTAAAAATGTTTTAAATATGGCATTCCCTAAGTGTTCTCTCTTAATAATTAAAAGCTATGCTTATGTAATTACCCTTGGTATGTCTTGTGGGAAATGTGTATGAAAAGAGATAAAGAAATTCCAAATGACTGGGTTGGGCAAACAAGAACAGGATGGAGGATTTGTTGAATAAACAGGAAAAAGCAAGCAGGGAATTTCTTATAAAGTATGGACAAACTAACAATTTGGTAATATTTCCCCACCTCTGCACAGACAAGAAGTTAATCACATAGGAACCATCCCCTTTTCTGTTATTAAAAAGGGAAGAAAAGCATGATAGATTCAGTGTAGTGGGTGACTCTTGCCCAACTTGGTCTAAACTCATTAATCCATTTTGTCCCCAGGACAAATGACCACCGGAGCCTAGTGTTGTTCAGAAAATTTGAATCTGTCCTTGAAGAAACATTCACATTTTTCCACATCAAAACAACACAAATCAAAAATTTTGAAGGATGTCTTGCCATAGACTCAAGGTATCATAAAAAGTAACTAGAAGTCCATGGGGTTTTATGTTTGAAAGATGCACTTAATTAATGATCTTCCTTTTTAAGAGCCTGGTTATCAAGTGTACCTGTATTGCTCAGGCTTATTCAAATAAGTAAGTACTCTGAGTTGTTAATCGTACTTGACTGCAAATTCGTACCTAATGGGAATCATTCATTATTATAGTAGACATTTGTCACTTTCCTGAGACTCCTATATATGGGAAATCCCATATCTATGAGTCTTGATAAGAGATAATCTGGACTCCCTTTAGAGAAGTGGATTGACTCACCATCTGACAGACATTATTCTGGTTCATGGGAAATAATAAGACACCTAGGTAAAATATACCTGGCTGAAATACAGATTTGCCAGAAAATATGAGATAAAGGCACAAAAATACAGAAGCCTAATATTAACTTATCTAAAAGGTGTTTCCAGGGCAACATGGGCTCTCCCAAACAAAGTAGATAATAAGGTAAAATATTTTATATCCACTACAAAAGGGCACGACACTTGGGCCATTTTTGTTTTAGGAGAGAAAACATAACCATTTTTGAGTATGCCATCTGAGCATTTACAAGACATATTAAAGGGTGCCAGTTTCAAGTGAGATCCCATAGGAAAAGAAGGCTCTTCAGCTGACCAGACAGTTCTGGAAGTAGCTTCACTACCTTGTTCTTATACTCAGGAAATCTAATGGTTAAGTTGGCGGCCAGCCCCTATAGGAGAACCACAGCAGAAATCTGTGGGCAAAGTCGCTACCCTTTTCTCAAGTGTCTGTGCTTATTTTGAATAGTTCCTGGTTTGTCTCTGGTATGAGGCTACAACTAAACATGTGACCATGGGACATGCAATGTCACGTTATGAATTTGTGTATTAATCCACTTGTCTATGAAGTCAGGTATGCCCCAAAGTGCTCCACCATCAAATGGAAATGGATATATAGAACTGGACTTGATTCGGTTCTGAAGGCACAAGTTTTTGGAGCCACATTACTAATCCCTACTTTTATTTTTGCCTCAGCTATTATGGAGACGTGTTTATGATCAACTGACCAAACAGGGAAAAGAAATCCTAGATTTCAAAAGGCCCTGCGCAAAATACAGGCATTCTCAAAATTTAGCTTTCCATCCATGAAACTCTGGGTGTTGTTGGTTTGGTTGTGCTAGTAACCAAGGTAGGAATGCTTCAGAAGATACAACAATGGAGTCATTAATTGGTAAACTGACAATACCACCCAGCTGTTGACTTTTGAGATTGATCCTGACTGTCAAGAGGGATTAGAATTGCTGCAGCACAATAATTAGGAAAGTAAGAAATATTGACAGAACTCAAAGAATGCCCTGGGGTGCTTCCTGGTCTTATTTGTTAATTGATGAAATTAATTGGGAGACCATGGCCATCTATGTAGGAAAGACAACCAAACGCTTAGATTTCTCAAGAATGAAGGTTTGGGACACCACATCAGGTAAAGAACCTTGAACATTTGAGGTATTGGCTAAATTTTTTTAAAGATACATGAAATGAGCAATGGAAGAGAAAAGTCTTAACTGCCAACTTTCAGCCTCATGACCAGTTACAAAAAGAGGACTGCAACAATGTCCTGTTTTCTTCCTCCTCTGTGTTTGTATATTTAATTAACTTCTCTCTTCTTTCCTACCCTTTCCTCCCTCTATTTTTAGAGGATGTATTGGTGCTGAACAACTTTTCAATGTGCCCCACAGGATTACAATGGATTATAAATCATCTAGAAGAAAACTGGATTTGTCAGGATGCAGTAAGGAACGAGACTTGTAGTGTTCCCCTTTGGGGCAGGAAGAGAATGCATTTTGGAAACATGAAGGTTAGCTGCATTAAGTTGGAGGGAAAATATTTTTAACTATTGGAGGAAGAGTTCAAGTCAATGTTGCATGTGCCAACGTGGATTTCAGGGCATGTTTGGCACACTTTTTCACTTCTCAGTATCTAATCCCCCTTCTCACTGAGAGATCCAACCTATCTCCCAGTATAGAAACTAAAATTCCCAAGTTCTCATTTTTCTCTTCTCCCTTGGAGGACATGGGCCTGTGACAAAGGCTCCACCAGTCACACTCATCAACCCCAGACTCAGCAGTCGGTATCAAAAAGAAGCAGATACCAAGAGAATCCTCCCAGGTAGCTGTGGCAGCTGAAACAAGGAGAATTCCTAGGGCAAGTATGGCAGTGGTGCCAGCAGGACCAGTGGGTGTTGCTGGTATTGGATCAGCATTTAAGGTTTTGAGATGACTTCATTCTCCTCACTGGACAGTTTCTTTGGTTTTATTTGGATGTGTTCTGCAGCTGTTTATACTCCATAGAGCTATACAGTACATTGTTTGTCCATTTACTAATATCTTTTGTTTTCTTTTGTTTTTCAGGGGTTTTTTTTTACTTTTTATTTTGAAGTCATTTTAGGTCTAATACCTTTTTAATAACTTCTTTTTCTGTTTAAATCAGCAAGAAAAAGTTTCTGTTGCTTGCAATTAAGAATCTTGACTATACAGTTGTATAGTTCATCACAGGATTGTTAATTATGAATAACTAGAAATTAATTAAATAACCAAACTTTGGTATTAGGGTAAAAGGAATTATATTTATACCACAGAATGCTAGCAATCATTTTTAAATGATATTATAGGATAAAACTTAAAGCCTTACAAAATTATTCAGGATACACCGAGTGGCAAAGCATGCTGCAAGCTAAGTGCTAGGTCACAGGTTTGTATTTTATATGTTCTTTATATCTGTCTATCTATCTATCTATCTATCATGTATCTATCCTGTGTTAGTTATCTATTACTGCATAACAAATTACCCCAAACTTAAGCAGCTTAAAACAATAATCATTTTTATTCTCTCCAGTTTCTCTGAGTCAGATATGAGAGAGTGGGGGGGCATTTGAGATGAATGCACAGTCTGTTATAATCTAATATGATAAGTGATGTCCTTCCACTAGGAGCAAGTCACTGAGTTCAGCCCGCATTCAAGGGTAGGGTAATTAAGCTGTACGTCTTGAGTAGAGGAGTGTCAAAGAATCCATTGACTCATCTTTAAAATCACTATGTACACATACATATGCAGATAAAAATATTTAAATACATATTTCATGATAAACACACCCAGAAAAGCACATGGTATAGAATATCATGTATTTTATAAAAATTATCTCATAATTATAAAAGCGTGTGTGTGTGTGTGTAACCACGTACTGCCAGTGTCAGCTTCCCTCTTAACAACTCTAATGAATTACAGCAGGGCTGAAGCACCCCCTGGGGAAGGGTATGTTTTTTTGAATTGTATCTACAATTAAATTGCACATACACACAGACATAACTCTCAGACCATGGGAGGTGGACGGATAATAGTACAAAGGACAGATTTCAGGGCAGAACTATGAGGTCCCCGGAGAGAATCAGAGGGAGAGAAGGAGCTCAGTAAAACAAACTGGACTGAGCTCCCAGGTGGACAGAAAGTCGTGGTTCTGGGGACTAGAGCATGCAGCTGACACCACACCCACCCAAGAGGTTCTCTCATCTCAATACAGCTGCTACCAACAAATGAACGAGCAGCAGAAGCAGAATGACTAGCATTCTAAGGTGGGGAACGCCCATAAATAACTGGAAAGGGTGGGAACAGGAGAGAGAGCTCTGCAGAAGAGCTAGTGAGATTTCACTATTCATATTATTGTGACCTCATTTCTACCTAAAAGCTGTTTGATAGATTCAGAATGGATAAATACCAAAAAGTTAATATTGTGACTACTTTCTTTTTTGCTAATCTATATCTTCTAAATTCTCTGTAACTAATGCATGTGATTTTATGGTAATAAAAAGTAAAGTTTTTAAAATACCTCGAATATGAAGAAAGATTAAAATATAATTGAAAGTGAAAACAGGATATAAAACTGTATACAGTAGAAGCCTCTTTCATTTTTAAATGCAGATGTATGATAATACAAAGTATTAATGAGATTAAAATGCATGTATGTAGATATATGCATATATACACACATAGACACAAGTACCTCTATATATCCATATATCTATCTATACCTATTCAGGGAAAGAAAACCTAGAAGGGAACATACAAAACTGTAGGTAGTTCTTTTTCATGGGATTACAAATGGTCTTGTTGTCTTCTTGGTACTTTTTTGTATTTTCTAAATATCTTTAATGAGTAGATATTACTGTTATAATCAAATGGAAAAAAACAACAGTTTAAACGATTAAAAAGGGAAATAAATTATGACACTTTTATTAGATGAAATAATATGAAACACTTCCAAAATATAATGACATGATTAAATGCACTGGATATAATTATAAGTTTTAAAAAGTTAGAAAGCACTGCATAAGCAATATAAAATCAACTTTGTGTCTCTCTCCCCTCCTCTCTCTCTGTATATATATATATATATGACAGGAATTTGAATAGGACTCTTCCTGTTGTCTTAGAATTTTGGCTGAAGCCCCAAAACTTAGAACAATGGGTTATAAATAACTGCACATTCTAAAGAGAGATGCTAGACCCATCCATGGAGGTTCAGCAAAAAGAGTAGAACAGGTCCAGCAGCTAACTATTAACGCTCTCCACCACCACCTCTAACCTACTTAAGTGAAGTCAAAAGTGGATTAAAGAGCAACTTTGAGGAAAAAAAAAAAGAGCAACTTTGAGATGATTAGTCAAACTCACATAGGGTATAATGGCATTTTCCCTTCCCTTCAAACTGTCTCTCAAATGCTCCAAAAAGAAACAACCATAGAGGAATAGGACAAAATAGAGAGATTGGCATCACTCATGAGCCCCACCCCGTGGAACGGTAGGTCCTATTGTTGCACAGAACTGAAATAAAGTGAGAGTTTTGACTGAGCTTGATGGGTATATCTTGGAATTTGGGGAGACTGCAAACTGCTTCTCAATCTGAAAGAAGACAATGGATTGGAGTCATCTGAGTTAGCAAGGTAAGGACATAGTACAGTTGTAAGGGGTACGTCAACCATTTAGCAAAGCAAGTACGCACAAGATTCCTGAGGGCTAAGTGGTATGAGGGATGTGACCCATCCAAGAGGGACAGTGGGAGCTTTTGGTGCAGTGAGGAAGGACATGTTAAGAAGTTAGAGATGTCTGTGGAAACAGTGTAGAGCACAACTTTGTATGTGTGTGTGCGCGCACATGTACATGTGTACATGCAAGTGCATACTGCCTCTAAAGAGCTAGAAATCCATTCCAATCACTGCAAATATTTGGACACTTTTTAAAACGACGGACATGGCTAACGAGCAATATTAGGCAAGGGAGAACTAAACTAGTACTAAGACTTTGTCTCTTTTTCTCTAATTTCCCCTCCCTTGTTCAAACAGTGGAGAGTCCAAGCGCAGGCTGAGGAGGGAAGTTTGATAAAAAATCGTACTCACCTTCCTCGCTGTGGGCCCTTGCACCATGTGGGTCAGAAACAGGTTGAATGGACGGGTGGCCTTGGCACATGCGCGCAGGAGGCGAACCGCAGGAGGCGAACCGCAGGAGGCAGACAGGCGGCGAGGCGCGGGCTGAGCTCCAGGGCCCTTGGTCTTGACCCGTTGGACCGGGTTGGGCCGGGCGTCGGGTCCAGTCGGCTGTCTGGATGTGACCGTGCTCTGACCGGCTGACTCGTCGCCAGGAAATCCGGAGTTCCCTGACGTCAGCACATGGGCGGGCTATGGGGGCGGAAATCGCCATCCCGGGCCGCTGATTGGCTGCCTCCACTCCCTTTCACCTTCCAGGCAGCAGAGTTCAGGTGTGAAGGGACTCCCTCGTAACACTTAACGTCTTTCTGGTGAAAGAAAAGAGCCATAGAATTCTTCCATATTTTTCTTCTGCTGAATGGAACTTCTTGAGCAATGAAGCTATAGTGTCCCTATATATTGAACTGAAAGCTCCTACATGGTAGATATAAATCTTGTTTTGTTTAAATCAGTATAGAGACTAAAAGTGATACAATTTTAAAATGGTTCTCAGTTGTGACAGAGAAATGCCACTGTGCCATCAATGCAAATGTTGTGTCTGTTTTAAGTATTTTAAACAGATGTGTGTGGAAGCCTGAATAAGTGTAGTGTCCTGGACTTACCCCATTACTTGACATTTATAATTATGAAGAGCATGGAGTTTGATTCCTGGTGATCCAGGAGGTCTACTCCACGTTTGTTCTTCCTCGGGGTAAGTAATGAAAACACAAGTGAATGTCTTTTTCACATGACCATTAGAATACTTGAAAACAAATTATTTTTAAGTAAAAGCAAAAGAGATATGTTTTCTATCTTAAAAATGCACACCCTGGGACTTCCTTGGTGGTCCAGTGGTAAAGAATCCGCCTTCCAATGCAGGGGACACGGGTTCAGTCCCTGGTCTGGGAACTAAGATCACACACACCGTGGGGCAACTAAGCCAAAAAAAAATACTGTGTGTCTGGGCTTCACCCAAAGATCCTGATTTGCCTGGTAAGGGGTATAGCCTGGGTTTCGGGACTTTTTAAAGCTCTGGCTGCCCCTTAGAATCACATAAGGAGTTTCTAAAAACACGGTTGCCAAGGCCCCTCTCCAGACCAGGTAAATCAGAAGGTCTGAAAGTGAGACCCATGCATGGGTTATTTTTAGGAAGCTCTCTGGGAGAGTCTAATGTTTAAACAGGTTGAGAACTACTAAATAAGAATATCCCTCTACAAATGTCAAATAATTATGTTGTACACCTGAAATAAATGTATGTCAATTATAGTTCAATTAAAAAAGATAAAGAAAAAAAGAAATAGGTTGAATGGAGAGAAGAAGCTTTGATTTGAATGGGAAATTGAGGTTTTGATTTAGATATTACTCAACTTTTAGGACCTGAATGTGAATTATTTTTCAAAAAGGAATATATTATTTTAATGTGCATAAAGATGTGGACTAACCAAGAATATGCTTTGTATTCTTTTAATTGTATTCATTTAACAAAATGGTTGTATATGTGTTTGTGCTTGTGCTCATGCACCTGTATATTCATGTTGAGGAACAGACAGATGAACAGATGACAAATAGACAGGTGAAGGTAGAAAAGGCACATAGATCTCTACATCTTCAAAAAATAATTTGAAAGCAATATGTCACAACTTTAACAATTGTTGTCTGCAAGAGATGGGAATAAGAGATAACACTTTTTCATCTATCCTGTCCATCCTTATCTTTTCCTGTATTGTGCATTAACACTATGCATTAATTTTATACATAGTATAAAAACTTATCTAAAAAATTCTGATAAGGGGACATTGTACTGCTCTACCAAAGTCCACTACACTGAAAACTCCATAATGACAGGGACCACTATTGTCTTATTCACCACTCTTTCTCCAGTACAGTATCTGGTACAGAACGTGCACTCAGTAAATGTACAATGAACCCATTAATGAATTAACTAAGTAGTTAGGTTCAAACGCCTAGCATTAAATTAAAATGGAAGAAATGCCTTTGACAAAGATTGTCAAAAGGAATGCTAAATATACTTTGAACCCAAGCCATGCATTTAACACAGCCCAGGGATTTTTTTTTTTTTTTTTTCCAGTACGAGGGCCTCTCACTGTTGCGGCCTCTCCCGTTGCAGAGCACAGGCTCCGGACGCGCAGGCTCAGCGGCCATGGCTCACGGGCCTAGCCGCTCCGTGGCATGTGGGATCTTCCCGGACCGAGGCACGAACCCATGTCCCCTGCATCGGCAGGCAGACTCTCAACCACTGCGCCACCAGGGAAACCCTGCCCAAGGATATTTTTAATGGTTTCCTAACAATCAAACTTTCTGTACAGAAGCACGGATAATTATTTAAACAGCCATTATTCTCAATAAGAAAAATCATTTCTGTAAACTTAGAATCTGCATTATAAATATTTGCATCTCAATTTAAGATTCCAATTTTATTTTCATATTGGCTGATATGGCTTTTAATATTGCATTTTACCCAGTTCCAGAAGAGAAGCTTTCTAGCCACATTCTATCCCAAAATGTACTTTTACCACTATTGAGCTGATCAACATATTTAATCACCATACACCTTACCACCCCTTGTGTTTCTATCCATAGAGATTGCCTTGTTGACCTGTTTCAGTGCTGTTTCTGAGAAAAGGCTTTCTCTTCCCAAGGGAAAACTACGAACCAGATATAGTAGAAAAGGCTGTAGACAGACCCAGGAAGTTGCTCTTGATGTATCAAGAAATGAAACAAGACATGAAGCAAGGGCTTCCCTGGTGGTGCAGTGGTTGAGAGTCCGCCTGCTGATGCAGGGGACACAGGTTCGTGCCCCGGTCCGGGAAGATCCCACATGCCGCGAAGCGGCTGGGCCCGTGAGCCGTGGCCGCTGAGCCTGCGCGTCCAGAGCCTGTGTTCCGCAACAGGAGAGGCCACAAGAGTGAGAGGCTCAGCAAGAGCTGAGCTCTTGCTTCATGATGTCCCTTGTTCTCAGTTTCTTCATCTGAGTCTCCATTCCATTCTTTCACACATTCATCCCCTGAAATCCCACATTAGTAATATTACCCAGACATGCATTTTTGCTTGCTAAACTTTCAATTTCCTCCATTTTATTGAGGCCTTTCCTCAGTGGACCTCCTCCCACCTTAGAATTTTACAGTAAACTTCAGTGCTGCCTCTCTGGCTGCAATTTCCATAGATGCTGACGTTTCAACAGCAGGTTGAAAATGTAGGTCTTCTGGAGTCAATAGGCTTGTCCCTTTGGTCTCAGTCTGCACTCGATACACTAATCTGTCTCCCAACGTGTTGCTAGACCCACTGTCCACTGGCAGAGCTCTTCATTGAATTACAAAATGGGATATCAGGTTTCATAAATAGAATCAATTTGAAGTTTAATCTATCAGCAGTAACTGGTGAAAATGCAATTGGTACACTTTTCATCAATTTGTTTTCTCCAACCATAAAAGAAGAAATGTTTCACCTTCCTCTAACATCAAATAACCTAGAACATTTTCCCCTTTTTCAAGTTCTTCACCTCTCTTTCACCAAAAATTAGAAAGGTCTCAACAGTTTCACACTGGGTATTATAAATTTCCAATTTAAGTTTGCATTATTTCTCAAGTGAAAACCTTGACTTTCTGGAATATTAATGGTGTCAAAAAACAAGTACCATCATTTGTATTCATCTGACAAACCTGTGCTTCCACCAAGTAGTGAAAACGTGATAGGCATTCCAGTGGCTACAAGTAAGATACAGGATTCTTTGAAAAGGACTTGTTGAAGTTGCTTCTTCCTAACCCAATGAAAACACATATAGCGGGTAATATGTGAAGGACATTTGTCACTTCAGGAAGATTTTTAGAGCTAGCAGAACATGAAACACTCTAGAAACAGATCCTCTACCAATTTTCACTTAATTTTTTCTTCCCCGATTTTCAAGCTCTTTAAGGTTATCTCAAAAGAAATAGAAATGCACTCTCTTAGCCCAAGTCTTCACTATGTAAGAATTGTGTTTACACCTAAACAAATGGCATTGTTAGAACCTGTATACCTACTATGGGTGAAACCACTGTCAGCATAGTATACCTACACATTTACTGTAACAATAGCTAACATTTTATACTGCTTTTATTCCTGCAAAGTTATTTCATATGTACACTTAATTCCTAATGATCAGTCAGGGTTTCCTTAAAATGGCTGCATGGAATTCTATAGGACTTACAAACAGAGCATTTCATACAGGAATAACCCCAAATGAGAAAGAAAGAATCTTGGATCTTTGTAATTGTTTTAAAAATTCCTTAGGCTGTAATTTTTAAAATAAATTCAAATAATACAGAAGTATGTAGGTTACAAAGTAAATACCATCTTTCACTTCGCCTGAGGCGCTTCTCTCCCTGCCTCTGAAAGGACATCAGTAACTTTTATCCATGCTTTAGCATATGCGTTTAAGTATAGAATTTGTATGTATACAACAAACTTTTTCGTAAAGAAAATTATACCATACACATTGTTCTGAAAACATCATTTTTTCTCACTCAAAAGTATGTCTTATAGATATTTTCTAAGTCTTTTTAACTGTAGCAGAATATCTGTTTCATAAAGCTGATGTTTAACCATTCCATTATTGATTTACATTTAGGCTAGTCTCAATTATTTTTTTAAACACTCAACAATACATTTTATTTTATTTTTTAATTTATTTTATTTTTTATTTTTTGGCCGCGGTGCGACATGCAGAATCTTAGTTCCCCAACCAGGGTTGGAACCCTTGCCCCATGCAGTGGAAGCGTGGAGTCTTAACTGCTGGACCGCAAGGGAAATCCCTCAATTATTCTTAATTACAAACTCTGCTTAGGTGAATATCTAAGTACATAAGTCTTTACCTATATGTATAAAGTTTAAACTTTAGCTCAAGTGTTAAATTTTTTTTTTAATTTTGATAAAGGTGTTCAGAGGGTCTTCAAAGAGGCTTAACCAATTTGTATTGCCACAAATAGTATATTCAGTCACCATTTCCCAACAAATTCACCAAACCTGAAAACTATCACTCTTTTTCACTTTTTTCTCATTTTAGGGAGATGTATGTATATCACATATATATCTCATAATTGTTCTAATTTCATTTCCCTAATTTTCATGGAAGAGTTAGAATTACTTCAAAAGTTCATGCCTTTATTTGTAATATTTCATATGCTTAGCCCTTCTTTTTATTGGGTGATTTAAATTCTTATTGGTTTTTATATATTCTTTGTTATATACACATATATACATATATTTTGCTAAAGCAATAATTTTTATTATATACACATATATACATATTTTTATACTAGTCAAATACTTGCCTTTTAAATTTGTTTACCTTTTAACATACTCAGTGTTTTTGTTTGTTTCATTAGTTTATAAAAATCAAATCTCTCTGGTTTCTTTCCTTTTTAGATTCTAGATTTTCTGCCTTATTTAGGAAAGCATTTCTCAAATGAACTCGAAGGCCACCTTTATTATTATATTAAATTCTTATATATACATGAATTTATTTGGAGATTCTGTTTGAGTCCCATCAGTCTATTTGATTTTTTTTGCATCAATGGCATTATATTTATATTTATTATATATATGATATTTATATTATATATAACGATTTATATATTATTTATATTATCATGTGTTATATAAGTAATATGAAAATTATCACATCATATATAACAGCGGTCCCCAAACTTTTTGGCATCAGGGACTGGTTTCGTGGAAGACAATTTTTCCACAGACCTGGGGGGTTGGTTTCAGGATGATTCAAGCGCATTACACTTATTGTGCACTTTATTTCTATTATTATTATATTGTAATATATAATGAACTAATTATACAACTCACCATAGTGCAGAATCAGTGGGAGACCTGAGCTTGTTTTCCTGCAACTAGATGGTCCCATCTGGGGGTGATGGGAGACAGTGATATACAAAGCATGCTGCTTATGTCCAGTCTACTCTGTAATAGTGTTTTGGTTGCTGTCACTGCAGAAAACCCTGCTTCACAAAGATAGGATGTTGGAAATGGTAGCAGGCTTTTCAGTGCTTTTGTGGCAGTCTCAGGCTATTCCGCCTTTACTTTAACCCAGAATGTATAGAGATTTGAAGTTGTCTCAGACATACTTTTAAGGCCACAGTCATTTGCAATCTCAAGTGGTTGATCCTCTTCTAGCACAGACAAAGTCTATTTAGCTGGGTTATTCACAAATGGCTTGTGGATCCATTCCTTCCCAGTTCGGGGGTCTTTTTTGGTTGGGAAGCAATGCTCAAACTCTCTTGAAAGCTGATATAGGTAATCATGCACCAGCTGGGAGAAAGAAGGCCCTGGCTCAATCTCTTTCAAAATCTCTGCTAATGTTTGAAACATGTCAAAAATCCCAATGTTCACTCGTCACCCCTATAATTCCAGTTTTGCTTTGAATGAAGGTACTTTAACTGCTGACTTGAACACAGTTGTTGTTCTCCCCTGAGGTGACACACTGAGTTCATTGAGCAGGTTGAATATATCACACAAGTAAGCAAGTTTTGCAACCCATTCTGTGTCACTGAAATGTGCTGCCAGTGGTGACTGTTTTTCTAAAAGAAATCTCTGGAGCGTCTCTTATGACTCAAAAACTCTGGCCAGTGATCTACCTTTAGAAAGCCATCTCACTCTGTGTATAAAAGAAGACGTGTGTGCTCTGCGTCCATCTCCTCACAGAGCTGCATGAACAGACGTGAGTTAAGGGCATGTACTTTAATGGGGTTGATAATTTTAATTACATCCTGCAAAATGTTGTTGAGTTCAGGTGACATTTTTTGGCTAGCCAGCATTTCTCTATGGATGACATAGAGCATAGACACATTCATATGCGACCTCTTTGACCCAAGTAGTGAGACCAGAAAGCTGTCCAGTCATGGCAGCCTCTCCGACTGTAATATACCTACACAAAATAACCAATTCATTTTTCCTGATGTGTAATCATTCAAAGACTTGAATAGTTCTGCAGCTGTGCTTTTGGTTGGCAACAAAAGTGCACATAACATATCCTCATGCACATCCTCCTGAAAAATATATCACACAAAAACAAGCATTGTTGGGCTTCCCTGGTGGCGCAGTGGTTGAGAGTCCGCCTGCCGATGCAGGGGACATGGGTTTGTGCCCCGGTCCGGGAAGATTCCACATGCCGCGGAGCGGCTAGGCCCGTGAGCCATGGCCGCTGAGCCTGCTCGTCTGGAGCCTGTGCTCTGCAACAGGAGAGGCCACAACAGTGAGAGGCCCGCGTACCACAAAAAAAAAAAAAAAAAAAAAAAAGCATTGTTGCCTTGTTGTCAACATTGGTAGACTCGTCAACCTGGATTGCATACCACGGGGACTCATTAATCCTCTGTAACAATTGTGCCTTAATATCCTCTGCTATTTCATCAATTTTTCTAGTTATGGTGCTAGATGACAGAGGAACACGTGCCACCTTTTGAACTGCAGCCTCTCCTAAAAGTTCACAACAAATGTCCTTAGCAGCAGGAAGGATCAACTCTTCACAAATAGTAAAGGGCTTCTTAGCTTTAGCAATGCGGTTAGCCACTAAGAATGATGCTCTCAGTACAGACATATTTGATGAAGTGGTGGCCTTCAGTAATTGCCTCTGCTCTTTGTGTTCATGTTTTTTTCTTTTGAAAAACTCCAAATGTCTGTGTTTTAATGCAGGGTGCTTGGTCTCCATGTGGCGAAACAGTTTTGAAGGTTTCATGGCTTCATTGGATAGCCTGTCACCACATATTATACAAAGCATCTTGGAGAATGTGAATCACCTGTTGCAATGAACCCATAATTTAAGTAGCAGTCTTGGTATTTTCCTTTAAATGCAGCTTTCTTTCTGTTGGCAGTCTTAGAGTCTTCTGCTGTCTCATCATTGTGTCTTTCCCACTTTTCCAAGAAGCTCTCCAGCGACGTTTGTTTTTTACTCATTTTGGCTAGGGTTAGCTTGTAGGCTTACCAAAACTGTGACTGAGACAACTGCACAGTGCGGGAAAGAGGCACGGATGGAAGTGGTAAATAAAATAATGGGCGGGCCATGTGCAGACTAAAATATGTGTTGGATTCTGACTTAAAACCTGCCACCAGATGCAGTTGTACGATTGAAGTACATCAACTCACTTGCCACTATAAAGCCTGCCACCAGATGCAACTTAACTGTCACTTGCCACTCACTGATAGGGTTTTGATATGAGTCTGCAAGCAATTGATTTATTATGGTCTCTGTGCAGTCAAACCTCTCTGCTAATGATAATCTGTATTTGCAGCTGCTCCCCAGCGCTAGCATCACAGCCTCAGCTCCACCTCAGATCATCAGGCATTAGATTATCATAAGGAGTGTGCAACCTAGATCCCTCACATGCACAGTTCACAGCAGGGTTTGTGCTCCTATGAGAACCTAATGCTGCCGCTGATCTGACAGGAGGCACAGCTCAGGTGGTAATGTGAACGATGGGGAGTGGCTGTAAATACAGATGAAGCTTCGCTCACTCACCCACCGCTCACCTCCTGCTGTGTGGCCTGGTTCCAAACAGGCCACGGAGCAGTACCAGTCCATGACCCAGGGTTTGGGGACCCCTGATATATAGTATAATATAAACAGTATGATAAAAGGCTAACTTTATATGATTTCTACATAATATATATTTTTTTAATTTATTGAATTAAACAGGATTTCTCATCTAATGTGGAGTACTACCAGTTGTAGTGAACGTTCTTGCTTTGTGCTTGGCTCTAATGTGAATACTTCCAGTATTTTACTATTAAGTAAAGTTTGTGCTTAAGGTCTTTTATAAATACACTATGTTTGGTTAAAGGATTTTCTCTTTATTTCTATATTGCTAAGAGATTTTATCAAGAGTAGGAATTTTTCCGTATCTATTGAGTGATGTCCTTCATACACACACTTTTAATTTGTTGATAGAATGAATCACGCTGGTAACTTCCCTAATGTTGAACGATAGTTGCAAACCTGGAAATAAACCTTCTTGGTTATGAAGTATGATTACTGCTTCAATTTGCTATTATTTTACTTAGGACTTTTGCATCTTTATCCATAAGTGAATTTGCCTTTAGTTATCATTTTGGGGTTTTCTTTTTTCTGGAATCAATAGTAGGATTTTGCTATCCTGTCTACATTGTAATGAGTTGGAAGGCTAACCAATTCTAAGCCCTGGAATAGATAGTATAGAATAATAAAACTCAAAACGTACTGAAAGCTGTAGAGTTCACTATGCATTTAATTTAAACACATAAAACAGATATTATATATTTAGGTTATGCTATTTACCATCTAATCCCACCTCTAAGGATTGACAAAAAGCATTAATTGGTGTGACTAGATGTTATGTCATGGATCCCAGATATTTATAAACAAATCCCTGACTACATAGTTTCTGGAATTAAGTGTTTACTCACTAGATTAGTGAAGATAATGTTCAGATGTGAACAACAGAAACCTAAAATAATAGTGGCTTAAATAAGTAAGAAGTTTATTTGTCTCTCAGGTAAAAAGAGGCAAACAATCCAGAGAGGCAGTAGGGCATCCCTGTTTCACAAAGTCCACAGGGATCCAAGTTCTTTCTAACTTTCCACTCTGCCATCCTCTGGGCATGGTCTTCACTCATGGACTGAGACAGAATTACAGCCATCACATATATCCTAAGCAGCATTTTAAGGCAAAGAGATAAGAAAGCTCACTGTGTCCATGCCAGTTGTCTCACATGGAAAGGTCCTAGAGGCTGCCACAGGGTATTTCTCCTTATGTCCCTTTGACCAGAACATAGCTATATTTCACGCTTCTCTACAAAGGAAGCTGTCTAATATATTCTATTATTCTAGGAAACCATGTATCTAGCTAAAAACCTACTGTAACAGGAGAAAAGTAGAAGTAGATATTGAAAGAAAACTAAACATCTCTCTCACTACCATTTCACACACACTTGCAAGAAGTCTGCGTGCTATTCCCTAATCTCCTCTGTCTCATGAATGCAAGCCCCTGGGGACAAATGTTTCTGCCCAGAGAGTAGAGAAAGATCAGTACAAATTAATCAGTACTGATGGAGAAAAGAACTTAAAGAGCATGACTTACTGCCAGTGGATCAGTGGTGCCATACTGATAAATAAAAAAACAGAATATTCCTTGAATGGAGAAATTGTACCCTAGTCTTTCAATCAGCCAGTATATTCTGGGCACCCGTTATGTTAACCCTGTTCAGGTGCCATGCAGATCACAGCAAAGTTGTTTTAGGGAGTTTATAATATAGTTGGAATGATGGCATATGCAAATAAAATGTTATACAACCCAATAATTATTAATAACAAAGTAAGAAATGTGACGTTTCCGTGTGATTGAGTGACAGCCGTGATTCGAATAGACAAAAATGGGGATTTTTGCTTCAGGTATTATGGTGGCTAGGAATTTGGATGGATTGATTATCTTTCCAAAAACAACTAAAAATACTGGATTAAATATAAAAATGTCAGGTTAAAAATATTTATGATATAACAAAGTAGTAAATTACTGCCAATCAAAAGCTAAGTGGAAAAGAGAATCCAAAGAGTAAGCAGAGGACTAAACTGCTTTTGCCATGGGGGCATTTTCTAAACCCAGAAACTTGAATTTCATTTTTGCAGCCTCAGAGAGTCATGGGATTGAAAACAAAAACAAGGTTACCCCAAGTTAGAAAGTCTATAAGAGACTTTTGCCAACCAATTATCCAGGACTTCAGGTGGCCACATGCTCAGTGAGAGTGAATCAGAAGTAATCTCATCCCTCCCTCCCCACCTCCAGGAGGCTACAAGAAAATTTGCCTTGGTATTAAAGAGAGCAAAGAGGATATATTTTCCCTGAGAAGTCATAATCTTAAACAAGTTTTGTATAGATTTGTAGCTCAAATCCATATCATTTGTGTGGTCCAAAAGACTTCAGACCATAAGTTTAGTTTGAAGCTGTCCCAGACATAATTCTTTCAAGTATATGGCAGAAACAAACAAAAATACTCTCCAGGGCTTCGGTGGTGGCGCAGTGGTTGAGAGTCCGCCTGCCGATGCAGGGGACACGGGTTCGTGCCCCGGTCCGGGAAGATCCCACATGCCACGGAGCGGCTGGGCCCGTGAGCCATGGCCGTTGAGCCTGCGCGTCTGCAGCCTGTGCTCCACAATGTGAGAGGCCACAGCATTGAGAGGCCCGCGTAGCGCAAAACAAAAAAACAAAACAAACAAACAAACAAAAATACTCTCCAGATATTTAGAGAAATTCATATTCACCCAGGGACTCAAAAATTCCCATAAATAATTTCCCAAAGAAAATAAGCAACTTAGGATTAAAACTTACTATGTACACATCAAATCAAGCATTATAAGAAGAACAATAACGAAAAAGCCAAAACAGAATGAGAGTTCAGATATTTGAATAAATATCTCTAAGTTATAAAATGCCTAATAAAGAGAAGAATTAACTTATCAGTGGGCACTATAAAAAGTGACCCACAGACCTAAAAAAGAATAAAAGAGATATTTTAGAAATAAAAAATCATTTACTTAAATTTAAGAACTCAATTGATATGTTTGTGAGCAACTTAAACACAGCTGAAGAAAAAAATTAAGAACTGGAAGATAGGTCAGAAAAAAACTACCTACAATGCAATACTAAGAAATAAAGAAGTGGGGGGAAAATGAAAGGAAATTTAAGAGAGATTGAGGATAGAGTTAGCATGTTAACATATTTTCTATCAAAGCTTCAGAAGGAAGGAAAGCGAGAATGAGGCAGGTAAAATATTTGGGAAGATAATGGCCAAAAATATTCCAGAAATGATGAGACATCAATCCACAGATTTAAGAAGCCAAATACATCCCCATCAAAAGAAATTTCACATTATAGTAAAGCAGCACAACACCAAAGACAAAGAGATGGTGTTAAAAGAAGCCGGGACGGTGGGGGGAATCTTTCAATAAAGCAACAGACTGACATCTCATTTGTCAACAGCTTCATTAAGACCAAAGCCAGTGAAATGATACATTCGATGGTCTGAAAACAAGTGACTGTCAATCTAGAATTCTATATCCAGGGAAAATATCATTTTTAAAATATGCATTTAAAAATAATTGCATTTTTCTTATAAACAAAAACTGAGAAAATTTGTCACTAGCAGACCTTCACTCATAAAATTCTAGAGGATATTCCTCATATATAAGGAAAGTGATCCCAAATGGATACATTTGGGATCAAGGTACAAGAAAGAATAAATAGCAAAGAAACTAGCAGGTGTTTGTGTAACTCCAAGTGAGCTTTGATTATATAAAATCAATAATAGTAACAATGTATTGTGGAGTATAAAAAATGATGTAATTAAATTTCCTAGCAAAGTAATACAAATCAAAAGGAGAGTAAATGGAATTCAAGGTTTTTAAGATTTGTATTGTGTAGGAGAAAGGTAAAGGTTTTGTTTGACATTAGAATTTGATGTGTTAATTATTCACATTATAATTTCTAGGGAAACCACTAAAAGAAAGGAAACATAATACAGTATACAACTTCCAAAGTAGGAGAAGAGAATGATAAAAAATAATCAATTCTAGAAAAGCAAGAAAGGAGAGAAAACACAGGACAATTTGAAATGTTAGTAATTACACTAAATGCACTACATGTTCTAGTTAAAGGACAAAAAATTTTAGACTACTTTTTTTTAAATTCCAACTGTTTATTAAATATAAGAGATATAACATAACAGAAAAAACAGAAAGGTTGAAAACGAAAGCATGGATAAACATATATCATACAATGCTAATCAAAACAAAGTTGGTATATTTTCATCCATTATCTTCCCAAATACTGCCTCTGCCTCATTCTCTCTTCTTTCTTCCTAAGAGCACTGATAAAAAAATAAATATATAATATAAAAACAAACAAAAAAGTAGAAATATACAGAAGACTTGAACAAAATGGACAAAAAATGGGGGATTCCCCCTTTTTACCTCCATGCACCACTATTGTTTCATTTTAAAATAAGCATATTTTATTCTTATAATTTGATTTTTGTTTAATTAAAAGAGCTATCACCAGCTACTCAAGTACTTATTTGTTCAAGCAAATATTTAGTTCCTCCCTGTGTTGGAATACATAAGAGATGCTCTTATTCACATTTTACAGGTTCAAGAGCAGGCTCTAAGACCCCCTATGCCAAATATAAGGGACACCCAGCCTCATCAGTGACAGCAGAGGCAAAGCCTTGAGGGGCACAAGAAGCCGGTAGCAACTCTAAGTTTGGTGGAGTTTGGACTGGACTTACTGTGGGCACTATAAAAAGCCAGGAAAATTTCATGAATACAGGTCAACATTCCTGAAAATTTCTGGAAGTCAGAAAAGGAACTCAAGGAAAGGAACTTCCTGGTTTAAGGAAATGTATATTAGGATTTATCAAGATTTGGCTAAATATGTTAATGAAATAACATCTGTGTTCACCAGCTGCCTTCACCAACTTCCCTAGAATGTATTTGGAGAAATCCCAAAGTATAAAACTTAAAACTATGGAATGAAAATGTAGCTCAGTCGGCTTGAGCAATTAGGGTGAAACGTATTTGATTTCATTTTGTAATTGGGATAAAACATTTGCAATAGCAAATTAATGCATTTTAAGGTTTTTTTTTCCTTAATACATATTCCCCTCACATTCTTTCACCTCCAAGCTGGTGCAAAGAGGCTGATCTTGAATACCAAAAGTACAGATTAGGACTAGCCAGGCAGAGTGAGAAGCTGTAACCCCTGTAGGGAGGCAAGAAATGACATAGGACATTTAGGATAATATAGAGTTTTGAGGGCTTACAACACATGGCAAAGCAGGACTAGAAAGAAATAGAGCTGCAAACTTAGGAAAAATAGCCTAGTGCAGTAGTTTTTAAAGTGGACTTTGCTAAACCATTAGGTTTTTTTCATAAGAGAACTGCAGAAAGTGAAACTGGTCCCCACCCCCATTTCAACCAAACAAATGACCCACCTAGGTGGGATTTCATTTAAAGAAAGCCTGCACTGCTTTTTAAATGATACTTTAAAAATTTTAAACCACTTGTAAAAAGTAAATAGATCTAGATAATTTTTAATTGCCCCACTGACTGTGGAACCTAAATAAAATCACATTGAACCCTCAGCATCACTATCTTTTACACCCTAGAAAATGTAATTCCTGTGATCATGATCTCAGAAAAATGTTGGTTTTCTTACTATGTACTAGAGCCCTTTCAAGTACTTTATGTGCATAACTGCAGCTAATACTCACAATAGCCTTTGGATATCAAGACCACTTTTATACTCACTTTATAGATAATGAAACTTAGGCTTAGAGTGTTTTCAAAAATTACCTGAAGTAAAAAAATAGTAACTGTCATATTTAGAAAGAGCCCAGGTTTTCTCTCTTCAAAGCCCATGTTCTTCACAAAGTCACAATACTTGAAAGCAATTAATAGTTGGTTTATCACATTTCAAGCATCTGGGCTACATAAGAATTCTGTTATCCATCCTGTCATTTATACCAGATCATGAGCTTAAATCACACTGAAAGAAAAGTAATCCTATGGAGTCAATAGAAATTGGAGCTAAAAATAAAAATCTTCACCAAAATTCTAGATTGCTTACTAGTATTACTAGTTTGTTTTTTTGAAGATTACCATGTCCTTATGTAAGTAACTATTTTTCCTTGAAATTAAGGGTTTATTTTTTCTTTTTACACTTTCAAAACACTGAAAAAAACAAACAACCTGAAAAAAAAAATGGCCAAAAGAATGGAAGAAAGAAAACTGGAGAGAGCACCAAATGAAAACCCAGCAGGAAACTTGAACACTGTGGTTTATTGTCTTCGGAGGGAAAAGGAAGGGCCTTCCAAAATGCTAATATTGGTACAGCTTTCTGACTCATGCCTTTATCCCCCACAGCACCTGGCATATTGCTTTGCATAATCAATATTAAATGAATGGATGGGTGCATATGAAGCTCCAAGCTCCAAAATGCTATATTTCAACTCTCCCCCTCAAATCTAACACCATACACTCACTATATTTCTTGAAGCCTCATTACGCTGAAATCAAAAACAGGATTTAGGCCTTAGTAAGGGCACAGATTGCTTAATATTTTGAGGTTTAATGTAACAGATACCCCATCTTTATATGAACATGTTTGTTTGAGTACCATGTTTTTGCTTATAACGCTGCTCTGGTTATCTATATTTTTGTTATATAACAAAGTACCCAGAACTTGGTGGCTTAAAACAACAATTTATTATTTTCTCTTATGGTTCTATAGGTTGATTGGTTCTAACTCGGGCTTTTGTATGTGGTTGCAGTCCAATGGCTACTTGGACTAGAGTCGTATGAATCCTTCACTGGGCCAGACGTCCAAGATGGCTCATTCTCATGGCTGGTCACTAATAATGGCTAACAACTGGGGCTAAGCTGGAGTTCCTACAAGTCTTCTCCATGTGTCTTGGACTTCTCACAGCAAGTCAGATTGATTCTGAGAGGAAACATCCCAAAAGATCAACCAAGAAGATATGAAACTTCTTATAGCCTTGGCTCAGAGGCTGCAGAGCATCATTCCTGACCCATTTTATTGGTCACACTAGTCACTAAGAGCAGCCCAGACTCAAGGGGATGGAAATTAGACTCCATCTCTTGACATGAGGGGCAGCATACAAGAGCAGAGAAGGAAGAAACTGGTAGTGGCCATCACTGGATACTATCTACACAAATGCCTAGAAGTGACAGAATTTTTAAAATGTTAGATGTAAACTACTACATCTGAGAGTTGTGGTGTGTTAAAACTCATCAGGAAGTCCTTCTGGCATAACTGTGAACTGAATTTCATGGTGAAAAAAAGGGTTTGGGCTGTATACAAGCTTTCCAAAAAAACACAAAATTTCAAAACTTCATTCATTGAAATAATTTGGCAAACTATAGCATAGTTTCCATGGTTAATAAAATTTCAAATGAGTATATTTCAGTTCCTTCTAAGAAAACACATGAAACAATACCATTATTGTTTATCTCCTAGTACTAAATTATCTCCTAGTACTAAATCCTATGTCTTCTGATTGGCAACTTTATACATTGTGAAAAGTAAAATATAGTCTTACCATGTCTCCTGGATCTTAGTGGAAAAAAAGTAAAGAATGGCTTGCTTTGCCCTGCTAACATATTCAACAATTAGCAATAAGAAGAAAAGAGATACTTTTTTATTGCCCGTAATTTGTCAGGATCTATTTGTTTTGCATATTCATTTAATCTTCATAAAACCCCAAAAAGGTGGGTATGATTAATTCCACTTTGCAAATAAAGAAACTGAAGTTCTTTGAGGTTTAGAAACTTACCCAAGTTAATGGAAAGAATAGTGTTAGGGTCTTGAATTTTTTTTCTCACACTATTTCTTCTCATGAGGCAAAGTGAGTATACGTGTGTGTGTGTGTGTGTGTGTGTGTGTGTGTGTGTATGTGTGTAAAGAGAGCATTTATGTATATATACCTTCATAAAGATGGAGGCAGTTTGGTAACAATATATTCCAATATAAAGTAGGGAAAAAATTGAAAGGAAAATGTATTTACCCTCCACTGGTTCATCTGATATATGAAAACTGAAAAAGAACTACCTACATTTGTATAGAAATCCTAGAAGGACTGCTTCATCTTCAGTGATTTAGGGAATGAAGTAATTCAAATCAGTGAGGAATGACATGAACAAATTTCTTTATAGGCACTTATTTGATGATGTGGTCATTCTATACTTCTATCAAATATACTGAAAGAATGTTACGGCTAATATTGCTTTATATTATTTGCCTTTGTGACTAAGTCTTGATCTAACCTGGTAAAATAAATAACTAAGTGGATGAATCTGAAGTAAGATTTGCACAATTTTTTTAGTTGAACAAGGTTTACAGCAATACTCTCACCTTTCTGGAAAAGAGGAAGATTAAATAAATTTAGAGCTTTCAACAAAAGCCTAAAACCAAAGAAGACCAAGACATGGAATCTGAGTCTGAAAGATAGATGTATTGTGTTATTTAAATATTAGCACAGATGCACTCTTCAATGTGAAGCATTAAAATTTAAGTTGTTTATCTCTCAGACTGATTTAATTTAATATCATGCAAGGCAAATAGACCTTTGCTTATTCTGGTAAAGTAGTGCTGAATCAGTTGTAGCCACTGCCTGTTAAAAGAGGAAAAAAAGAAGACATGTAGCAGCAGTCATTTGTGTGTGTCTGAAGAACAAAGATTTTAAGTGTTTATGAAACAGTTTTTTTAATTTCTTAATTTCTTATTATAACCTAAAAATATGCAGGTCTCTTGGGTCTTTGCTATGATGGACCAGTATCTTCTAGAATAGGCAATGATGGCTGACATGACAACCAAGGTCAAATAATACCTATTTTGTGTGGCACAATCTGTCACAATAGCAATGTTGGATTTAGTAAATATTCTTCATTTATTAGTAAGATTGTTTTCCCCATATCTAATCCATAGTCACATCTGCAATGCCTGATGTAACTCGGTAGATATCTTAGGAGTAAATTGAATGTATCTTTTTCTGTATTATAGGGAGGCCAACATTAGACCACATCCAAGGCTTCATACTAATTTCTGAATGCTCTGTGAATTGTACGTATACTTACAATCCCTAGATATATCAACATAGGTAATTTACACAAATACTTTGGCCATTTTGACTTATGGCCTAATCAAATCCTTCGAAACTAACTGGCTCATTTATGAACAATGCAGTCTTACAGATTATTTTAACACTGCTAGTTCCCTTAACAAGTCGCATAGATATGTCATCTTTACTACAACTGTTCATAAGGTTTTTGCTGGAAAGCTGGCTTATAGATAAAATCACAAAATGTGTGGAAGAATACATCCTCCTCTTCCTATGTTTCAAACTCATACAGCTCTACTTGATTGTCATGTTTTATGAGGAGACAGTCTTGTCTTTCACATAAATCTCTTATCCTGGTCTATGTTCAAGGCTCAGGTCTGCTGCTGATGTCTAATGCACAGCATCACAATCTCTAAAATTGGAGTAATTTAAAGGTTTGCCCATGCCCCCTGTGAAATGAGAGATTGGCAGTGTTAAATTTGTAGATAACCATTAAGGTAGTAATCCCAAAACACTATGTTTCTTAGCAACCTCTATTCATGTAGGGTGGCATTTGCTGTACATGCTCTAGTCCATCTAATCAAATGTCCTGCCCCTAATAGGAATCAACAAACAGGCATTTCAGAGGAAGAGACCTTTCTTTTTTTCTTTTATCTTTTAAAAAAATAATATAGCATAAGAAAAAGCACTACATGGAAAAGCCTCTCAATCCTAATTCCCATGGGCAATAAATTCATATTGAGAAGCATTAAATAACCTTCTCTTCTGATCAGGCTACAAGTGCCTGGTGGTGATCATAAAATTTTCCAGCATTTTTGAAAACCCAGACACAATAATTACCTCCATAAATCCCACTCAGGTCACACAGCTTGCTCTCTCAGCACATTGCTGTCTTTTTTAAATCCACTTTTGCTTTCTAAAATATATTCTGGGCTACAAGATGTGGCTTCTCAGGCTAATAGGGTGCCCATTCCATTCTTCGTCTTGGCTCATGCCTTGTTCATGTGCAAACCCAAACACAACCTTTTTTAAAGAGTGTCTGTCGACCGCATATGCCCTTATTCAGTCTCTGTAAGTAGATACTAGTGACGATGAAAATTCCATCATCTCAGAAGTTGCAGACACTCTTTGGCTTTGGCCTTGTAACTCCACAAAAGTGTTCTAGAGTGTTGAAGATTGAAGGTATCTAAAGTTGGAGAGCAGCATATCGTTGATAGGATTGACTGTTTGCCAATCTCAACTATTGAAGGAGCATTTAAGACTTCTACTCAAAATGCTTTCCTTTTACCATCTGGTAATATCCTCACAGCATTACAGCGAAAGCTTCATAGTGACAGTCTTACCCATCCTCGCACAATACTGTATACAAGGAATCTACTCGGTAAGTTTTTTTTTTTTCCAATTGAGTTCAATTGTGTGGGCATTAACATCCTACAGGGAGCCCAAACAACAAGGCACCAATTAAACTATCTAATGGTAAAATGAAGCAGTGTTTACCACGTTTTGTTTTCAAAAGAAAGCCAGAATAATCTCCTGAAAGTCTTCCATTAAACTTTCCCACATATGGATTTTTAAAAAGTATTGGTAAAACTAGCAGAAAAAGTACAGGTGATGTGGTTTACATGGAATTGATATATTTATGTATTTATTCTTCCCTAGCAGGAGACATTTTAAAAGGAAGAACTTAGTGACACTGAACAGTATTCAAATCCTACCTTTTCCACAGACAAAGAATATTTCCTAGTGTTTATTGAAATGACAGTACCTTGCATCAGGACTATAGGATTAAATGACAAAATGTGTTAAAAGCCCCTAGTAAAATGCCTAGCACGTAGCAGATCTCAATGTTTATTGGCCTGTACTTAACCAAATGTGAAGATGGAAGAGAGGCTTCATTCCACCCAGGTGCAAGGCCTTAGAGAGCTTGCCAAAAGATTTGCACCACGTGGGATTTGCCAGAAGCATTTCCACCATAGAATGAGATCTAGGTGGGCATAAACCCTATTCATCCTGGAGAAATAGCTTTAGATTTACGTCACTCTGAGGAAACATATTAAAATTTCGTTTTTCTTTCTGAAGTCTTATTCCTACTGAGTTAGCGAGCTTGTCATCTGTATATAAAGAAGACTCACTTTCAAGGAGAAGGAAATACAGTTCTCTTCTGTAATCAGGGACTCACCTCTGTATCCTCCCTAGTAACATCAGCCATCGTGACTCTGGCTCCCTAGCAACCATGTCTTTCTGTATCAGACAGCTTTATTTGAAACAATCTTCACTGGAGAAACGGGAGGAGAAGAGTCCACGTAAATTTTTTTTTTAATGAAATATCCATGAGAATCAGTACAGTCAATGCTCCCTTGGGATGCTAAGCAATTTTCCTTGTATGATTTTAATAAAAAATTAAAAGAGCTCAGATTTGTCAGAGACCTGAATATATATATTTCATCAGGTAAGTACTTTGTCCCAAACGTATACTAAAAGAGCAGTAATATAAGAAGTGGCAATTCTGTTCAAACTAGAGAGTTCTAAAGAGCAACACACCAAATATTTCATGAGAGCTTTGTGTTTCTAAACACAATTTTGATGCAACAGTCTGTACTTTGAGTCTTTCTGTCCTCCGGCCTCTGGGTGAGCTAATTTCTATATTGAGTTGGTTCTCAGTGCCAAAGATCTGACAGAACATAGGAAAGTTTAACCAAATAATTCACTTTATTTGAAACAGATTTACTACTGTCATCAGGAACACTGTGTCCCTCCTGGCCTCATTTTATGGCCCAAGCACCTGATGGGCTTGTTCCTGACACACTCAGCCCTCGTCAGTCCTCACGACCTGCCTCAGTCCTCCTCACTGACCCTCCGTACAAACTTCACTTCAAGTCCACTATTTTCCCAGCCAAAAGCAGTGATCACAGGTAGCCAAACTTCATTTTCTCACTGCCAACAGAGTAACGTATGTTCTTATCCGAGTGAAGAAGATACCAAAAAAAAAAATCATGCTTTACAAAAATGATTGATATTCTAAACCCAGAAGTATCTGATACAGATATTAAGCAAATAGTACCACCTAAAAAATTATATATTATGCTTTTAAATCTTATTCTATGCATAGATATATGATATTTTAATGAAAGTATTTTTTAAAAACCTTCAATAATAATGATAATGATAATAATTATGTGTTTATAAATATATAGCATCTTAAACTTTTCAAACTATTTTAACATTTTTTATACAGGGTTATCTTGAAAAACAGTGAAACAAAAAAGGCAAACTCTTATTATCCCCATGTTATAGATGATGAAACTAAGACAGTGACTTGTTCAATGTCATATAGTAAATTAGTGACAGAACAGATCAAGAACCAAGGTCTCCTAAGTATGAGTTTAAGACACTGAGGGAAATCCTGGGCCTCTTTGAGTCAGAACAGACTAGAGCAGAAAAGTCTCTTCATTGTGCTTCTATCTTTCCAGGTCCCAAGGTCAGTCCCACCTTAATTGATGTTCTTTCTCTCCTTTCAGGCCAATGCCTATTTTTCTTTTTTAAATAAATAAATTTATTTATTTATGGCTGCGTTGGGTCTTTGTTGCTGCACGTGGGCTTTCTCTAGTTGTGGTGAGCGGGGGCAACTCTTCATTGTGGTGTGTGGGCTTCTTATTGCTGTGGCTTCTCTTGTTGTAGAGCACGGGCTCTAGCTGTGTGGACTTGGTAGTAGTTGTGACACATGGTCTCAGTAGTTGTAGCACAGGGGCTTAGTTGCTCTGCAGCATGTGGGATCTTCCCAGACCAGAGCTCGAACCTGTGTCCCATGAATTGGCAGGTGGATTCTTAACCACTGCGCCACCAGGGAAGTCCCAGGCCAATGCCTATTGTAATTGCTCCCAACTCAGAAAAACAAGAGAGACTGTGTTGATCTAAATATCTGGCTTTGCAGCTCTACTTACAAGAGAAGGAGAATAGCATAAACATAAGATATATGCCACCAACCAAGATATTTAACAAGGGACCCAACAATTTAGACAACACTCAGTTACTTAATACTTCCTAACCCCCAGGCACTTTTCTAGGCCTTTGGGGGGGAAAAGAAAAAACAGCAGTGAAGAGAAGAGACAACAATCCATCCTCATGGGACTTACATTCTAAGAAGAGGAGACAGACAATAACAAACATAATATATACGTGAATTATATAGCATACGAGATCATGATAAATCCAAGGGGCTTGAAATAGGGCAGGGTAGAGAGTTTGGGAATGCTGGATCATGGGTGGGAGCAGGGCTGCAATTGTCAGTGGTATGATCAGGGTATAAAACAATGGACAGTACATAGTCCCTCCTCCAAAGAATCTAGCAGAACCTTGGGAAGAGAAGAGGAACAGAGCAGGAAGGACTGACCATAGACAGAGTATTAACAAATATGACACCACCATGAACATGTTTTAATACTCACTACATAGACTATGTCTAAACAGGATAAGTCCAGGGATTACCTAACATATACAATTCAATTTACATCCCCTACAACCTCTGGGGTTACGTCTCTCCAGGGACTAACCTATGAGATCTTAATTTATGTTTGCTCCTGTGTTCAGGCTGAATAGATTCCCAGGTTTCTTCATACTCCATATGTATCATATCCTGACTCCTCCTCAAGACAAATTCTGGATGCAAGAAATTCCCTTTTTAAGGAATGTCCTTGTAGTTAGCGCCCACCGAGTTCTGGAGCCAAGGTCAACTTGATTCCAGATAAACTGCCATCTCTCCTCTCCATGTCCGCTGGACTCATCAATGAGGTGCTCCTGGGCTGATGGGCTTGAATTCCACCTACTTTCCATCCAAGGCTATTTTACCCCAAATCACACTCCCTTCAAGAGGGAGCAGGACACCTTGTCAGTTTAGTGCATTTTTCTCTCTTCCTACTGTACCTCCAGGGTATCCCACACTGTCTTATCCAGAATATCAATTCCTTCCTCTTTTGGTCTTCTTTCTTTCCTCCGACCAATCTGTAGACTCTATATCTCATAATAATTTACAAATTTCTGTTTTCTCTTCCTGATGTATCCAAATAGATCAGCACTGCTAAATGCTTCTACTAAGGGCATTTGAAACATGATAGTTCTTGGATACAAATTCCTGCCTGGTAGGAATTATCTCTCCATAATAAGAATTCTCTCCTCAGCCAAGTGAAAGTAGAAGGTCAGGTTCCAAGGTAGCCAGCTAATTTAAGCTCAAAATTCAGCTTCTGGAAAATTAAAATGAAAACCACCAGAGAACTCAAATATAGTTTAAAGCCCTACTGTCCTTTGATTGTACAGACGCTATCAAGAAAGGTGGAGCCTGACTGGGTAAGTCAAGTGTAACTACCAGAGATGAAAAGAGAAATTTAACCACAGATGGAAAAAGAAATACAATAAACTGTTACATATATGTAATTCTTGAAAGGTTTGGTTTTCAATATATGAAGAGCAAGAGAATATATTTAGGTAAGGACTCTTTTTACAAAAGGAATCAGAAAAAGAAAGGATGAGTATTCGTAAAGCTTATTTTAGTATACTTTTTTTTCTAAACGTCAAAAGTAACAAATGACATTCTAAACATGACATAATTTATTCCTTAAAGAGAAAAATAAATATAGAATCTACTTTTGTCTATATTAGTATATTTATTGTATGTTATATTTATTTTATTTATTATTATGTATGATGAATATTTTTCTTTACTAATGTTTTCTAAAATTAAGTTTTTATTGTAAACTAGATGTAAAATTATAAAAAATTTTGTAAAAATTATAAAATTATAAAAAATTTTGTAAAAATTATAAAAAATTTTGAAGATGCAGAAAATCATATATCACATATGACATATATAAAACATTGCTTAGGTGCCAAAAATACAAGTTTATTCCCCAGGGCAGAATGTATGCCATTCCACACTAGCCTGGTTCCTTGGTTACCTTTTGGTCTTAAATACAAGAGAATTTATATTTCAATGATAACAGCAATAATAAAATTAAACTGAAATTAAGAAGGAAAGCAATATGCCAGGCAAACTATATATATATTGGGATAAAATTCTTCCCTGGCCATCCTCACTCCTGGGTCCTACTGCTGGCTCTGCCATTAACTAGCCAGGTGATGGGGAATCTTTGGATAAATCACTTGATGTCGCCTAGTCAAAGTTCCATCAAATTGATATTTCTCAAAGCTAAGTATCTAGATTCAGATATTTTAATCAAGTACATTAAACAAAAGCCAGTCCTTCTGGAAAAAATAAAATAGTAATAACTCAACTATAAAATTCAACTTTTACATCTTACAAATTACCTATACAATTTATCTCCTAAACAGTAGCCGTTTATCTTAATTATCTGAGAATAAAATGAAATATCTTATGAATTTTTTCTTCTTATTATTGCTTTTTACCCATATTCTGAGAAATTTTTGAAGGAAAACTAAGTAAATGTATTTCCTTGCTTGAGGACAGAAATAAGTACAAAACTATCTAATCCTAGTTCCTATAGCTAGGTTGAGTAAGTTTAAGCAGAAAAAATTTAATCATCTAAATTTACCGAGAGTGTTGTCAGGATTAAAGCTAGGCTCTTTGAATAAAGCAATCATGCTGAATTACAAGAACAGCAAAATAAAAACTGGATTTTTCTCAGGAATATAGTGAATGTCTTTGCCTACACCCTTCAGTTCTAAAAATGTTACATACAAAAGATCTATTAAAGATTAGGTATCAATAAGATTAGAGATCATTCTTCTAGTCTTTAAAATTCATTTCACTTTCAGGATATCTCTAGAAACCAACCTAACCCAGCTCACTCTTACTTTGAAAGCCAGATCCCAGCAATTCTGGGACTCTTCTAAATTGGATAATCAGCAAGAGATTCCTTGATATTGGGTACTTTTAGCTACATCTAGGAAATAAAAATAGTTAACTCAAGAATCTCTTATGGAATTTGTTCATAGCTTATTTTATCACTTATTCACAAATATTTCTTGAGTGTCATCTATGGAGGCACTATTTTAGGCCCTTAGGTCAAAGATCCTTGTCCTCGTGCCTTTGAGAATCTTATATTCTAATCTGCAGAGACAGACAATAGGTGATACACACTACAAATGAGTAAATAACATAGTGTATTAGAATGGTAAGTGCTGTGAGAAAAAGAAAAAGTAGAATATGGTAAGAGGGATAAAGTAGACCAGGATGGGATGGTTCAAAGTGGGGTTGGGATTGCACCAAGATTTTTGTATTGAGTATTAAGTACCTTGAAGGATGGTGTGGCCATCAAATGACACTAGGAATATGGAAGGAAGAGCAGGTTGCAGAGGGGAGGGTCATGGGGCATGTGGGCTGAAGTTTGGAGATTTGGGGCTTAGTTTGGGATACCCCAAGAATGAGATCTCTATTAGAAATGAGCGTCTGATGATACACTTGATTCTACATTATATTAAGATGGAGTGGGAGACTGATTTTTGTCATACTCATTCAGAGGTCGAGGGGGAAATTGGAAACGTCTGAAGAAAAACAAAGATACAGATGTCCTACTGAACCATTAGCCTTCTAAGGAAGAGCTTAAGTTTTGATATAAATGAAGTTAAAATCTTTCTGTCTCGTCAAGACATGTCCATATAAGAATTGTTGTATTTTACTTTCAGAGCTGTAATAAACTTCATAGGAAATAGACACTTGGATCTTAAAAGAGAATGACATAAATTATAAGCCACATGGAGAGGTTTCACAAAGGGAAGAAATGAACTTCCTTGGGGATAGGGAACTCTAAAACAAGCTACTTTTCCTTCTCTGGTTGCCCAAATTCCCATTGCCCTGAGACCCAGATTCTGAAAGAAAGAAGCTGTAACTAAAGGATGTTGGCAGTGGACAGTGACATCTCCTGCTACAGAACAGATGGCATTGAACTTAGTTGGAGAAAGTTGTTAAATGCTTCATAAGAATCTCTGATTTTATGAAACCCACATAATATCTAGAAAAAAATGGTTATGTAATATTTTAACTAAATGTTTTTAATTTTCCTAATGACTATATATTGACATTTAAAAAAATGATCTCCCAGTAAGCTGAGTTGGAGACTTTCAAGTAGTGAAGGAGTAAGGAGTTGCAGCTCCCACTGAATCCGCTACACCTTTGTTTAGCTAGAGCATCTCTTCCTTTGTGTCACTTTCAGAACTTCCCAACTTGTATCTCATTCATCTCCATCTCAGTCTTTGTCCCAAACCAAGTATCTGAAGGTCACACAACACAAAATAATCCTCTCACATCATCTCTGGATTTTATGCTTCTAAAGTCCTAGATCCATATTAAGCAGGTTATAAAATCACAATGGGTGTGTGTGTATATATATATTTTGATACACACCCATTACAGATCCTCAGTATCCTTGTCTAGATGCATTAGTGGAGATTCAGCAAAAGTTGCCTATCTATTGATTGTCCCCCAGTGTGTCTGAAATTCAGCTTAAATATTGAGACAACATTTGAGATCATTTAATCCCCATTTCACTTTTCTCCACAGGACAATGACCAAAATGTTGAAGGTGATGGAAGAGATTAATTTTAAAGTATTTTGAAAACTATTTCTGTCTGTTCCTCAATAATCATAAATGTATTTTTAAAAGATTAAAAAATGTAATTAGAAAAGAAAATTCCATTTGCTTCATATCTATTGCAGAACTGAATCAAATTACTTGGATTTGGTCAAGATTTCTGCTTGATTAGCATTTTATGATTCATTTAAAGCATCATGTGAATTGTAGAGCATTGCTGAGCTAAGCCAAATTTGATCTGTGAGCACTTTATTAAATCTGACAAACCCTAATTTGGTTTGTTTTCATTTCTGTAGTGTTTAACTAATGCAAAAAAACAAATTACATGTAAATGATGATTAAAAATTTGTTATCAAAAGAGGTACCATTACGTTGCTTTAAGCCTGTTTATTGGAGTATAATCCTATTCTCTAGCTTTTAAGGAAAAGAGGCAAATATCTCAGTTAATTACTGCTTCATTGCTAGTACCCCAGAACAAGCACAGTTAAGTGTTCAAAGTTCCAAAGTAATTGGCAAGGACTTAGAAGAACCAGGACATATAAATTTGCGCTAACAACTTAAGCTAATTGGCAAAATGGAAATAAATACAAGAATGTAGTGATTATCTGGCACTGAAATAAAAAGAACGGCTGACAGTGAGCACAAGCCAAGAACACAAGTTCAACTAAACCTGTGATGGTTGCAAGACACCTTAATTGGGATTTCGAATGAAATAGTGTGCTCAGAGCCCCTCTATTTGATCACTGTGCACGTACCTGAGAGGGAAATGTCTATACCGACAAAGGGCCACAGTAAGTAACAGCTCTTTATGTCTACACTTTCTCTACAATATACACTAGTAAAGCAGAGGAATCTCTTTGTGAATGCAGAAAAATGCCTCAAAACATTATTTGTCATACAAATTGGAAAAACTGTCTCTATGGCATTGAAAAAGCCCCCAGATGCAGCACATTCCCTGAGTGATGTGCGTTATAGGGAGATGTTTCCACCTGGGTGGCATAAGCCAACCAAAGGGGAAAAAACCCTAGATCACTGGTGCTCCTCTAAACATCACCTGTTATTATTATTCTGTTCTTAGCTTGATTGTCTGAAGTCCTTGAACAGAGCATATACTCTCCAGAGCACAGCTAAGGGAGGGGGATTTTTTTTCTACCTTGCAAAGTTCAACCGCAGCAAATCGTTAAAAAAAAAAAATTACTGGTTGAAACCTTTGAGGTGGAGTCCAGCCATAAAATGAAACAGATGCTTTGCAGTGAGGGAAGGACGGTGTGGTGAGGCAATACAATTTTACAGGGCAAACACGGCATCAGGATGGTAGGTGCAGCCGGCTTCTTTGACAGTAGCTCTATGGTACTATTATACACGTGGCAAACAGGAGCAGGGAATTCATACACAATGCCAGTATCTTAACTTTATATTTTCCTTATTGAAATACACATCAGTTTTATACTTTACTCCTCACCTCCATCCCATCCTCAACCACTTTACTTCTCTCCAATCCTGATGATGTGCTGGAGCTGACCAGTAGCAGAGACAGTGGTGGCTGTGACATTCTCAGGACCGGTCCCCATTCTACCTTTCCAGACTCATCTTCTACCCTTTACCCACTGTGCTTCCACAGTTTCTATGTCCCCATCGCAACAAGCAGCTCCCCACTCCTGGATCCTCTGCATGCTTTGATGACATCTTCTCTATCCCAAGAACATCCCTGACTGGCTACCATCCACCCACCCTAGACCCAGCTCAGTTGTGGACTCCTATGTGAAGTTCTCCCAATTTCTCCTAACAAGGAGGGGTTCAGAGTCAGACATATGCTTGAAAAACCCAGTTCTGCCACTTACTATGGGTATAACTCCTGCTCATGTGATGAATCCTGTTTTCTCATTTGTGAAACAAGCATATTAACAGGTGTCTTCCCTGGCAGTCCAGTGGTTAAGACTTCCCCTTCCAATGCAGGGGCTGCAGGCTCAGTCCTTGATCGAGGAGCTGAGATCCCACATGCCTAGTGGCCGAAAAACCAAAACAGAAGCAATATTGTAACAAATTCAATAAACACTTTAAAATTGGTGCACATCAAAAAAAACTTTAAAAACAAAAACATGTGTCTATCACTGTCAGCTGCCTCTCAGGGTTATTATCAAAATTAAATCTTTAGCACAGTGCCTGGCGCAAAGTATCCATCAATGGTTGCTGTAATTATTATCACCTGTTCTGCCAGAACACTTTGTCATGATTCTATAACGCTGTTTATCAGATCATATAATAATTGTTTGCTTGTCAATCTCCTAACTAAAAAAGCTCTGCTCAGCTCTGTGCCTCCAATAACCAGAAGGAGCCTGACACCTAATATATAATAAATACATGTGTGCTTAATTACTATCCATCATCAATGCTCTTTATGATAGTGTTTTAAAGGGTTCTTAACGAAAGCTTTCACATACGGCTTTTTCTTATCCACAGCTCTATGGATGAAATGCAAATAGAAGAATACAGCTCGATAGTACAGTCGTTCAGAAACCAGCGGTAGCAGGCATTTCTGGAAGTAGAGGAGAAGGCAGATCGGAAGATAGGAAAGTACGAGAGAGTCTGCCTTGGGGAAACTGGGTCCCACTGAATGTTGAGTCCCTTGGCCAGGGCATGTGGTGGAGTTTGCATGGAAGAGGAAGTCACAGTCAAAAATTACAAACAGGGCTTCCCTGGTGGCGCAGTGGTTGAGAGTCCGCCTGCCGATGCAGGGGACACGGGTTCGTGCCCAGGTCCGGGAAGATCCCACATGCCGCGGAGCGGCTGCGCCCGTGAGCCATGGCCGCTGAGCCTGCGCGTCCGGAGCCTGTGCTCCGCAACGGGAGAGGCCACAACGGTGAGAGGCCCACGTACCGCAAAAAAAAAAAAAAATTACAAACAAAAGGGAACAAACCATCACAGAAAAGAATCTCAACAAACAGCGTAATTTGCAACCTAAGAGTTACATGTAAAAAGCAACCTGAGTGGTTTTCAATGTTAAAAGTAACAAAGACAAGACAGGCAGATTTGAAAAACAATTAAACAAAAATATTAAATAATTCGTTCAATGAAAACCTTAAATGGATGGATTAAAGAACAGGTGGGGAAAGAATAAGTGCACTGGAAGAGAGATGTAAGCAAGAAGATAGCCTAAACTATATCTGGAATCCCTGGGCTTAAAAATCATTGTGTAGGTTCAATAGTTAGGAAGGCAGCTGGATACACAGATACTGAAAGTAAATTAAATGTGTAGTAAATTCTTCAGTCAGATTAACTGTTTTCTAATACCATGTAATACTATGTATTCAACAGCTATCAAGTTATTTATTGTATCTTGGATGGAACTATATGAATTGATGCTCGTGACCAATATTTATATGAAATAGTTGTCCATGTTTCGCCTAATATTAAAAATAATGAACTTTCATAGTGGTGAATAATGATTCCAGAATTACTTCAGAATCTAGGGAGGATACGTAGTTAAGTCAGATTCTCCCCTCGAAAATACTATACACTGAACAACACTTGGAAACTTTAGTCAGCCATACAAGTAATCTCTAACTTTGTAATTTATGGTTTAAATTGTGAATAAAACATGATTAGACATAAACCCAACCTTTCATACTAGAGCAGTTTTCAAACCTACATGTTAAAGGAAGGATTTTCGTGTATCTTCTTAGACATACAACCAATAAAATGTGGGAGTAACCATAAAGTGACACCTATGATTTTCTTCACTGGTGAGCAGAAGGTAGGCAACCTAAGAGCATTGATTTTGTCTTTCAGTCTAGGAGGTAGAGGTTCTCCAGTAATTTCCCGGTTGCAGCCCCAGGCTGCACATACAGCCTGTGGGACAGTGGTGCCGCTTATAGAACTAAAAGAAGCTGACAGCAGATCCAGGAGGAGTATCCGTTTCAGGAGCAATTTGTCAGGAACACAGGATGAACCAAATCGCCAACACGGCCAACACAGGGACAGAAAGATCCATCTCAAAGTTAAAAATGAAGGAGGGTATGATTCCAGTCCTTTATCCACAGATATCATATGAATGTGAAGTTAGAACACAGACATTTGATATCATCTACCAAGAACTGTGGGAAAGGCTCTACTTCCCAGAAACTACTGGGAAAGGCTCTCAAGACCTAATCGGATGAAATAGTAACTCCTTGCCTCTAGGTAGTGTGATGACAATTAGGGTTCCACTTTAAATTCCTTCTCAGACTTCCCTGTGAGTAGGTGGGGCTTGTTAGTTGTCATCATTTTACAGGGAAAGAAGCTAAGAAAACTCCTGATTAAGAGACTTGCCTCAAGCTGCCCCATGAGTAGATCTAACAGCTTCTTTTCATTTCACCGTTAATGCGGTTGTTTTGAAATAGCCCTTCTCTTAGGGAGGGCTGGAGGCAGAGAAGGAAAACACAAGAGAGTTTTAGAGAGAGTTCTTAAAGAATTAAGAATAGTTTTACTCCCTTCCCGCCAGCCTTTGCCATCTATCTGGCTGCTCAGTCTTGACCTCTCCTTCTCCCCCACTTCCAATCTAGCACCAAATCTTGGCAAGTCTGCCTCCTTAAATGCCTCTCAATCCTCATTTCCATGCCGCCCCCAACCACCATCAGAGCTAGACCTCCAATATCTCTTGCCTTGATTACAGGCATCCTAGCCCACAGACTTGCCTGCTTTAATCTGTTCCTTGTCCTTCGGTGACAGCAATTTTTTTTAAACTAAGTCCGATCAGGACTCTGCCACGTCCCCTTCATTGATTTTCAGTGACCTCAGCATAAAATATAGTCCAACTCCTGACATGGTTTATAAAGATCTTTCTGACCTGGCCCCCCAGCTTATCTGTATAGTCTCATCCTGCATCACTTGCCACTCACTCACCATACCCCCATCCTGCCAAATCATTCTGTTCCTCCAACCTGCCATGCTCGTTCATCCTCTGAGCCATGTTCATGCAGTTCCTGCTACCGTGAACACCCTCCCTTCTCTCACCACTTATATTAGCCAACTCCTATTCACACTTCAAATCCCTTAGCTGTCATTTTTCTCCCAGAAATCTTGTAAATTGTGTTTGCTCTAACTTTCCTGCATTCCCTACATGACGGCAAATACTAGGAGGGCAGGGTACCTGACTTAATTACCACTGAATCCCCAGTGTCTTGCAGTGCCCATGAAATTAAATATTTCTTCTTTACATTGTTTTTAAGCTTTTATTGGAATATAAAATAGTTACAAAAACATGTCCAAATCATAGCTTAAAAGCTCAATAAATTATCACAAATCAAACACACCGTGATTAAGAAATAGAACATGACTTACCCCCCCGAAGGCCCCCATTGTGCCCCTTCCGGTGAATACATCCTGGTGGGTGATTATAATCCTGGATTATAACAGCATAGATTAATTTTGTGTTTGCTTTTACTTTACATAAATCATACAGTACATTTGCTTTTGTGTCTGATTCTTCTGTTCAACATTATGTTAGGAAGAATCATCCATATCGTTGCATATGGTTATAGATCATTCTCATCACGGTAGTGCCTGCATCCAATAAACATTTGTAAATGAAGATAATGAGTGAAACGATGATCACTAACATCCAAAAGAGGAAGTAAATCTCCACATGTCATGGAATGAAGGAAATGGACCAACCTTTGTCTTCAACCTGAGTCTCCAAAGGTTACAGGAAATATAACATATGGTCCATTGATATGTGTCCCAGCACCCTTCCCCATGTCATAATAGCAAATGGAAACATCAACAGCAATAGGATCAATCATTCCTTTTCTGTGGTTTTATTTTTAAGGTGTGTCACCTCCATAATCAAAGCCAGGTGCAAAGGGCATCATTTGAATTATAAGACAGCGTCTAGAACACAACCTTCCTGGAGGTTACAAGCAGGCAATACAGATGTTAAATACTGGGTGACTTCCTCTTTTTCGTGTTTACAGTTTCCTTTTTCATAGGCCAAATGGTCTGTGTGATCTGTCAGGAATGAGGGGTGTACAAGTAAAGGAAGCAGCAAACTGGAAAGTGATGGAAGAGGGCACAGTGCTGGGAGAGAGGGGGGTGTGTGAGAGCCTCAGGTGGGGAGCCCAGAAGTAGTGCCATGGTTCTCAACTCTGACTACAAGTGAAAATTCCTTGGAGAAAATCCTGATGGCTGGGCTCCATCCCAAGCCAATTATTTCAGGATCACTAGGGGTGCAGCTTTGACATCAGTATTTTTTCAAGGCTTCCCAGGTGGATCTTACAGGCAACCAGGTTTGAGAACCACTGTTTTAAAACAGGTACCGGAGTGAGACAATAAACAGACACACCTGAAGTTGTTCTCAAACTTTATTATGGGGGAATTTCACCTGGAGAGCTTGTTTAAATTGTGGATTCTCTCAAACCCACCCTGCACCTCCCCCAGAAGATCAGATTCAGTTGGTCTGGATGAGCCCTAAGAATCTACATTTGTAACAAGCTCCCAGTGATCTGGAAGCAGTAGAAACTCTGGGGAAGAGATGGCGGATGAAGAGCTGCCGAGGTGGAATAATGACCATGAGGATAACTCTTCCTAACCTTGGTCCAGAGTGAGTACACTAAAACTCAGTCCTGAAAGAAGTAACAATTTTCTTTCTTAAAATGAAATTTGGTATAGGATAACAGAAAGTATGACTACTTATTAAAATTTTGTTTGCCCTTAAATTTAAATATTTCTGAAAGTACTTGAATATTACTGAATGGGCACCAGTTAACCTCTCCACCTTCCTTTACTTTACACAGAAGCAAACCTACCATGCTAGTCTGAAGAGGACACTCTATTTAAATTGGCTCTATAATGCATGATTTTCTAAAATGGAGAGCTCTATCATCCTGAGTGTGCTTTGATATGATGATTATCTGATAATTAATAAGCATCCTTTAAAATTAACACCATACAGCTTTTAAGAAAGCCAGTGCATAGAAAGAGTTTATTTGAATGACCAAATGGGGAAGATGAATTAAATGGTCTCTGAGGTTTCTTTCATTATAAGAGATGAAAAATTCAGGTTGCGAGTATCAGTTTTTATCCCCCTAAACACCTGCTAGATCATCTTTGTTATTGTCGTCTGCTTCCACATTCAAAGAGATTGCAATGTACAAAATACCACAGAAAGCAATTGTTGCACAAGATATCATTCAACAAAATGTAAGTGAAGGGCACATCCTTGAGCATGCTCAGAAAGCCCCAGGCAGCCGAATCAGGGCCTGTGGATGAATCAGATTGCCCACAACTGTGTGACCTTCAGCACGCAGCTCAGCCTTCCTGGACCATAGTTTTCTTGCTTATAAAAGGAAGCTGCTGATAATAGCTCTGTTTACTGAGCTCCTGTGTATTAGGATTTTCACGCGTACCTTTATACAATAACTCTATGAAATAGTATCCCATTGTACGATAAGGAAATTGAAACTCCAAGAGATTAGGTAACTGACCCAAGGTCACGCTCCTAAATGGCAGGACAAGAAACCAATTTTACTATCCTTGAAGTTCCTGGAGTTGGGGGCCCATGTCGTGCTCGCCATTGAGTCACGTGGTCCTAGCACAGTGCTTGGCACATAATGGGAGTTCAGTAAACATTTCTTAAGTCCCTGAATTAACATGGCTCTTAAAACCATGTTCTTTATCCTCCTAATTATTGTATTATATATGCATCAAAAAGTGGGTGCTGGGATTAATATCCCAAAATAAATTTTTGGACCCAAGATTAGAAATATTTGAAAAGCTCAGAATTTTGTTTCCAGAGAGTTAAAAGGAGGGACTACAAAGTTGTTCGGTGGCAGTTTGCCATGGTAACCAGAAAATAAGATAGGGCAAGAGTCTTGGTGTACTCCCCACCTTCTTACTTTTGTGATTTTTAAGGCCAGTTAGCTAATCTCAGTTTTCTCATCTGTGAGAGCCAATGTGAATCCAGTGATCTCTGTGCTTCATTCAAATACAGGCTTCTATTGTACACACATTTTTAAATAAAAAGGCAGTCCACCACCCCAATTTTAAATATCACCCAACATTCACTCACCTAGGGGAAAATCCAACTGTCTAACTTGCACAGGAGTATCTGTAAATAGGGGACAATTGGCTCTTTTGCAGATCATATTTACCCAAGAATCTGCAGTCCTTCTCTATTTATCTTTAGTCTATAGGTAGTCTCTTTTTCAGATGACAAGGAGGGGAAAATCTAATATTATATTCAGAATGAGCAAAAATATTTCCATTTCACTCAACAGTCCTTGAGTTTTCTCTTACCAAGATCAGCCCACAAAGCATTTAGAAACTATAGAAAACTCTATGCAAATAAAAGTTTTGTTAAACAGACAGCATATTCAAGAATTGGGGAGGGCCAGTGAGTCAAAAATTATTCTAGATTTAGAATCTTACGCTTAACCATTATGGTCATGGGGTAGCTACACAATAATTCTTAGCCCAGTCAGATAATAGAAATGGGAATCTGGAAATGCCTACAAATTACCCAGGAGAGGGAATAGAAAACCTACCTTAGGTCCCATTGCAATCTGACTTCACAAGGCACCAGTTACTTCTCTATCATCTGTTCCAACAGCCTGTTCTTTTTCATTCCACTTCTCTCTCACTTGTTCATTTAATCTGCATTATATTCTTATCATGTGCATGAGGTGGTGAAGATCAAAGAAGTAGTAGAAAAATGGAGGGAGACCCACAGACAAAAACTCAAGTGCCATAAATGAACACTGGTTCTAAACCCTCAGACTTTGGATGCAAACAGACCTGAGTTTTAATCCCAGCTCTACTGGCCGTGTAAACTCAAACAGTTTATTTCACCTTTCTGAGTTTAGTTTCCTTATCTGCAATCAATCAATAAATAGTGATGTTGATGATATTTACTTCATAAACCTGCTCTAATCACTTAAATAGGTAATATGTGTAAAGAAGTTCATGGTGCCAATTATTTTTCTGATCCCCCCAAAACAGTAGCTGTACAGGATGAGCAGAGATGAGGGAGCAATTAATTTTAACCAGGTTTCCTAAATGTTTAACAGGCTCACTGCCATCTGTACCAAAGAACATTCCTTTGTTCTTAAAACTTACTTAGTCTTGTTGGTATTAGTAGCCTGATTCAGTGTTCATCTCAAGATCTTGTTACAAAACTCTCTGGTCCTTCACTGACTCCTTTCTCTCTTTCCCTCCCCAAGTTCTAGTCCTTGAGTCCTGAATCTCCCATTTGAACATATTCCCTCTCATGGGTCAACTGCCACATCTGTGCTTCTGACACCTGCATCCCCACCTTCAGAGTTGAGTGGACCTCCAAACTGAAAGGGCAGAGGACACAGCAGAAAAAGTCAGACACAGCAGGGCTATAACATGCTCCAGAGACCACAGTGCTGGGGATCAAAGGGGAACTTCTGAGCTCATCTCAAACACAAGAGCTCTTTGCTAAGGTCCACCTCTCATGTTAACCTCCCTGGACTGGGGGAAACACTGATGTGCAAATTTCCTAAAGCACTGCTTTTATTAGTTTTCTTTCCCACTTCAAGGTCTCCTATTACCTTCTGCTTCAAATATAAGTTTCTCAGCAAGGACGCCTTCTCTGTACTCAGCTGTACACTGACCACCTCTCCCCAAAGCTACTTTCATCAAACCACCTCCTTGCTGACAAATTTGGTAGCCTGTTTATTTCAAAGTTATCATAGATGGAAAAGTGCCTAGCGCTTTGCCAGACACATAGACTGTTCAATAGCAACTCGTGTTTTTAGATACCACAGGGAACAGTTCTGTGGGTTGCATGATCATGGACATGTGTGTGGGTCTGGTTTTGCCATTTCCATGTGGTGACTCCACATGTTTGATGTTTCCTTGCCACGGAGGCCCCAGGAGATGGAGCCCTCTTTGCTTTCCCCTTTACAGGGAAGACTTCTAACTTGCCTCTGCATAGTCCCCAAAATTTCTAGACACAGGGGAGAACTGTCAGAGCCAGAGGGGAAAACAGCTGTAGCTATATTGCGGGTCTAGATACAGGATATTTATAGAGTGTTATATACTGCCTCAATGGAAACTTGTGAGAAGAACAAGCAATGCTCTAAACAGCAACTTGCTTCTTTCTGTAGAACAGAGAGAGTATGTTTTTTATTACTCAGTTAAATCTGGACCTTTTGGTTGGAAAGACAGTGAGATTTATGCTTCCCTAAGAGTTACAGCTTCTCAAACTGCACATCTGAAGACTCAACTGACATTCACAGAGAGGGCAAATTCATGCTTTCATTCATTCAACAAATATTTCTTGAGAGCATGGTATGGTCACAGCCCTGTGCTATATCCTTTATGGGGAAAAACACTCAGGAAACCTCTAAGCTATTAAAGAACACTAGACAAGTATGCAAATTATGCAAAGAATCACATTCTGGTAAAATATAAAGAGAAAAGTATATGTGCTATAAGGATTGAAGAAATCAGGAGACTGAATGTGTTTGGAGAGATCCCAATATATTTACGAATATACTGTTATTTGAACTGGAAGAGTAGGTAAGATTTTTGACAGGTAGAGATGAGGAGGGAGTTTTACAGTCAGAATGGCATGAGTAGAGAATGACATGGGGGTCTGTGTGGGGCACAGTGAATAGCCTAGTCTGACTAGTGTGTACAATATGTTTGCAGAAGTAAAATATGACAGGGTTGAAAAGAGAGGCAAAGGTCTGGACATGAATGCCCTTAATTTCCAAGTTAAGGCATTTGGTTTTAGTTTAAAAGCAAATGCCAATCCACCGAAGGATTTTTGAACAGCCATGATCTGTGCTGTGCTTTCTGAAGCTAAATTCCCAGATGACCTTAAAGGCTTTGCCTATGAGTGGGTCAAGGTCCTTACTATTGTTTGCTGGAAATATTGGCATAGTAACCAGTCTTCCATCCAAAACTAACTACCTGGGAGTATTCACAAGCAATTATATGGTTATTGTGTGATATCTCTATTCTGAGCTACCAAATTCTGTTTTGATCTGGTCATCACCTAATTTTCTCTCCTATTATATGGTGATATAATATTACAATATGATATTGTTGATGACACGACCATATCTCACTGATCTGTGTGTCACTGCTGATCGGCGTAATGTTCACACATGGCAGGTTTGTCATAACCTTGTACTGTATTCGTGGAGTGAATGAATGAGAGTGTGCAGGCAGGAATGCCATTCAGCCGATTATTGGAGTGAACCAAGTGACACTGAGGCTTGAACTGAGGTTGCAGCATTGGGAATGGACATGAAAGAGGTTGCAAAAATAGGTTAAGTCCTGGAACGTTTTCCAAAATAACCAAAAAGCACTATCTTGTTCCTCTTTTGTGAGTTACAGACCACTGTAGTAAATAATGATTTAGGCTGATTCGTCTACATATCCAACAAAGAAAGCATGGATCTGGACAGTGCTCATAGAAAATACAGGAAATATCTTTTGTTCTCCTGTCTTATGTGTGGATGTGTAGGTGCACACCGCAACACACAAGCAAATGCACACACACACACATACCATCCTTGATTTCTGGTTTTATTACCAATTAAGAAATAAAATACAAGAATAACAGTGACCAAAAAAAGCAATGGGAACCAAAAGAAGCAAATACATAAGTTTTTAAAAACAGGTAAGTCCTTAAGAAATAGTTATGATTAGCAACATGTCTTACCTATAGTCATGATTCAGCCACTGATCTAACCTTTGTTTACCAGAGAAGAAAAAGATTGGGTTATCATCAATAGCAGGGAAAAAATGCTATTAAAATGGCTAAAATCCGAAACACTGAAATGCTGGCAAGGATGTAGAGCCAGAGGAGCTCTCAGTCATCACTGGTGGGAGTGCAAAATGGACAGCAACTTAGGAAGACAGCCTGACAGTTTCTTACAAAACTAAACATAGTCTTACCACATGATCCAGTGATTGGATACCCAAGTGAGTCAAAAATTTACATCCACACAAAAGCCTGCACACAAATGTTTATAACAGCTTTATTTTATAAGTGCCCAAACTTGAAAGCAACCAAGGTGTCCTTCAATATGCAAACAGATAAACTGTGGTATATCCATATAAGGGAATGTTATTCAGCAATAAAAAAATTTAGCTATCAAGCTACGAAAATATATGGAGGAAACTTAAATGCATATTACTAAGTAAAAGAAGCCAATCTGAAAAGGCTGTACAATTCCAACTATATGACACTCTGAAAAGGCAAATTATAAAGATAGTAAAAGACCAGGAGCTGCCAGGAGGAGGGAGAATGGAGGAAGGAGTGAAGGATAAATAGGTAGAACAGAGAGGAATTTTTTTTTTTTTTTTTTTTGCGGTACGTGGGCCTCTCATTGTTGTGGCCTCTCCCATTGCGGAGCACAGGCTCCGGACGCGCAGGCTCAGCGGTCATGGCTCACGGGTCCAGCCGCTCCGCGTCATGTGGGATCTTCCCGGACCGGGGCACGAACCCGTGTCCCCTGCGTCGGCAGGCGGACTCTCAACCACTGAGCCACGAGGGAAGCCCCAGAGAGGATTTTTAAAGCAGCAAAACTGTTCTCTATGATACTATATTTGTGGATACATATCATTATGTATTTATCAAAACACATAGAATGTATAATACACAGGGTGAACCCTAATGTTAACCATGGACTTTAATAATAATGTATCACTACTTGTTCACAGTCTCATCAAATGTACCATATTAATGCAAACTGTTAATAACAGAGACCTGATACCTGGGAGTGGGAGGGAATATATAAGGAATTCTGTACTGTCTGCCTAGTTTTTCTGTAAACCTAAAACTGCTCTAAAAAATAGTCAATTATTAATATAAAAATACATAGTATAGAATTTCTATATATAGTTTACGTATTTCTATACATTGTATAGAAAATTACATAGCATGGAATTAGCTCTATACTATCATAACACACTTTGTCCAAACACTGTCTTAACTGATAGCAATCTATCAACCTGTATCAATCTTGGTCCAAACAGGAAAACAGAAACTGCTGTTAAGTATTTAAAGCCAAAGGGATTTAATAACAAGGACTGGTTACACAGGTGAGGTAGGAGATGAGAATCAGAGGAGGTGCAGACAGTGAGATCAACTTGATTTGTAATAGCAGGAAACAACTTCTACCCCTAAGCTGAAAAGACAAAGGGTGGGAGACATGACAGCCAGGGGCTGGAAGAGAGAGGAAGCTGGGACCATGATGGCCCGTGGGAGCTGGGGCCACAGAGGAGGCACTGACACCAACAAAAATGGTATCTGAAGTGAACTAATCTAGTTTTTAAAATGCTTTGACCTTGAAAGTACATTAGCAAAAAAAGTAGCAGTAGTCATTTACCAGAAATATTGTCACTTCTGCCCAGTTCCCATGCCTCTTCTTATACCATGCTCCTCGCCAACCCCCAGCTCTAGGAAGGATGACTCGATTACGTGATACCTGAGCCAATCAGATTCTTCTGGGAAATGACAGCCAGAGACACTAGCTGAAGACATTACATCCATAGTGACAAGATGAGGGGAAAAGAGGGAAAAATCTGACTTTCTAGCTCCCAGTGAAAGGTCATGAGACAACCCCTTTATTCATGCTGGCTTGAGTGAGCTTGTTTTCGCTAATATCATCCCTAAGATAGTCATTTATAAAAAGTAATATTTCAAAATTTCAGATTGAAGCATTTCTTTATGATTCCTGTGATAACGTATATGAGATACATGAATGGGACATTTTATCATGATTTAGTATTGATTAGGCCCCCAAAACTCAGCAGAGGGCCCATGGTACATATCTGTACCAGATTCAGATTAGTGGTGTCATCAAAACACGAGCTCAGGAGAACATAATGCGGTAAAAGTTAAGCTTACCAGCTGTCACACAACCAAAGGAAAACATTTTCTAAGCCAGTTGTAAGAGAAAACACAGGTGCAAGGAAGATGTCCAGGCTGCAGGAGGAAACGTAGAAGACATGCAAAGGCAACTTTTTAAAAATATTGACTGAAAGTCCTCCATCAGTCTTTGTCCCATACACCAGGTCTTAAAGAGGGCTATCGATTTATAATAAATTCTTTCAACAGCAGCTTTTTATACTCCACATTTTTCTATTTTACTCCCTTGAAATGTTTTTCTCCTTCGTCTACAAAGAAATTCTGGAGTTGAGGAGGAATAACTCAGCCCTTGGCACCTATCACGGGGTGTCGGTGGGGAGCTGTACAGAAATACACACTTGCATGTGTGTAAAGCAGTATGCGCTCAGGAACGCCAGGCATATTGACTAAATTCATGAAAGGATTTTCATTTGATTCTATTTGAGGATATATAATAATATGACCTGACTTCTTTGTATACTTTTTTTTGTTTTTTTTTGTTTTTTTTTGTTTTTTTTTTTTGAAGTAGAAAAAAATAGCTTTATTGCTTTGCCAGGAAAAGGGGGACACGGCAGGCTCGTGCCTCTCAAAATTGTGTGTCTTAACCCAGGAGGATTTGATGAGTTTTATAGCAATAGTTCAAGGGTGGGGTTGCTGACAACATTAGGGTGTGTGCAGGGCTGGCACTCCCTTGATCTTGTCTCAGGTGGTGGGTCTCCTAATCTTGATGAGCTTCTCTGGTCCCTTTAATCTTGCCTCAGGTGGTTTCCTGGCTGTTCCTCCCTTGATTAGCAACTGTTCGAATCTGCCCTTTGGAACTCAGGGAAGGTCATGGAGGCTGGGGTCTATTCCCTACAAACAAGAAACAGGGGACAGAAAGACTTCCATGCCCAGAAGCCCCACAGGGTCCTTCTCGGTTTCAAAACCATGCTGCTCAAGGTCTCCCGACCTTCCAGAAGGATTATGGGAGTGGGAGGGGGTTTGCATCACAGCCCCACAAACCGGTGATGCTGGACTCCTTGATTCCCATTTCCTTCAGCTCTGCCACCGGCCACCCTCTTGCTCACCCCATCCCCAGGCCTCTCCACCAGCAATTTCCCTTTCACTTTCTTCGAACAATTCAGCTCCCTCCAGCCTTCGCCACTGACCTCAACTTGCATCCCCTTTGCATTTCCAGAGAAGCCTCAGCTGTGCTGCCAGCCAGCTCCAGGCTCATGTCCCACCCACAAAGATGATTCATTTCTCTCCTGATAAGATACACGTGCCTCATGGTTCCTCTCTCAGGAAAAGCCCCAGCATCAGGTTTGGTTTGTCATGAAGAATTGTGGGCTTCCTCTGTCATGCTAGCATGGGGTGAGCACAGAGGCTGTGGGAACATGGGAGGGGGAGGCTATTGGAGTCTGGGGTGCAGGTGAAACTGTGCAACTCAGATCGGGACTTGGACCCACGGGCCGGGGCTGGAAGCCAGCCAAAACCCAGATTGGGACTTGAACCCACAATATTTTAACCGAGGTCACACACCCAGTCTCAGGACTTAATGAAGCTCAGATTCTCGGTGTCTCGTGGCAGAAAGAATTCAGTGAGAGACAAAGTGATAGGTAAGAAGTGGATTTACTTAGATAGAAACACACTCCACAGAGTGTGGGCCATCTCAGAAGGTGAGAAAGGCCTGTATACTTTTTAAAATATTAAATTCTTCATGGCTATAAAACCGTAAGAAAGCCTATATTTTGTAAAGATTCAATAGAACTCGTTGGAAAGAGAAACTGGACACAATGATGTGATGAAAGTTCAGATTTCTCTCGCAGCAAGTGGTACTCTATATATATTGCAGCAAGGTATGCTGTATTTTGCTTCGGAAACACCCACAGTTAAAATGTCAGTCATCCCAATGCTACTCTTCAGTAAGTCTGAGAGGAGCCTGGGTCGAACTAAGGCTTAGCATATCTTCCGGTTGTAGGCTAATTAATAGTGGCTGTTAAATGAGGAAATTCTACAGAATCATCAGAAATATCAGCTGCTGCAAAAATAAAAGTTGAATACTGTAAGACAAACAATAACCTCACCTTCTTATCCAGATGGTTTGAGGTAACTTATCCCCTCCAGAGTGCTGTTTACAAACTACAAAAGCTTATGCTTAGGTTGAGGGACCTGGAGACGTTCTGGTTGCTAGTTTTTAAGTTTTTGGCTGTGAGGCACGTGGGATCTCAGTTCCCCCACCAGGGATGAACCTGAGCCCCCTGCAGTGGAAGCGGGGAGTCTTAACCACTGGACCACCAGGAAATTCCCTGGTTGCTTGTTTTATGAATGAGGGAATACAGTTCCAGAGACTTTGAAATGAACAAGTGTTTTGAGTATCAAACGGAACGTAATATATCCCAGAGCTGAACTTCTTCAAATAGGCACAAGTCTGTTTTCATCCAAAGAAAAGAATGTTCTTTATATGAAGTGAAAATTAGCCATAGACCCTTGACCTCTTGTCAAATTGAAGATCTGTTTGAAATGAGCATCAATTTAATAGAGAAAATCTCTTTATATCCCTCTGTTACATAGAAATTCCTATAAGGACACTTGTAAAAAGAAGTACTATTCTTTTAAGAACTATATTGCTTTAATCAATCAGATTGCATATTTGTCACTTTGTTGTTGTTGTTGTTAACAGAAAAAAACACCACCCAAATAGAGTTGTTCTTTCTAGAAGATCTTCATATAGAAGTTTTGGAATTAAAGCCTCCTTCTTACACTATCTGGATTACATTTTTACATGAAGCTATTTTTAATAGAGTATAGTAGTCTATAGTCTGTTAGGTATTTAAATCATCTTTCAACAGATATCATTTTAAAAATCATAATTTTGTACACATTATCTCATCAGATTCTCACCAAAAAAAAAAAAAAAAACCCTTTGGGGTAGGATAGTATTTTAATATTTATAGTTGCAGATGAGCCAAGTGAAATTTCACAAAGCTGAAGTAACAGACCGAGAGACCCTCGGAAATCCCGACCCACATCAGGATCACTTGGTGAGGGAGAGACATAAAAAATTCAGATTCCTAGGCACTGCCCCCAATGGTTCTGAACCAGAATCTTTGGGAGCTGAGCCCAGGAGACACTGAGATAATCTGACCATATCAGTTTTCTGAGTTCTAGGGCTCTGCAGAGGCAGTTCAGGGACTGTTATAGGAGTGAAGAGAAAGCTTAGCGAGCATCCCCACTTAGCTTTAAATCTTGTATACATTAGGTTTCTATTTACAATTTCATTTGAAGCAAAAGTGGGGTGCGTGTTCCACTGTTTAAAAGAAAAGCACCTGCATTTTTCAGATGAAGAATTCAGTCCTGTAAGGGCCCAAGGTCAGACAGCTCATGAGGACAAATCCAGGTTCTGATGCTTTGATGCTTGTTCCAGGGATTTTTTCCATTACACCACAGTGAATCTTCCTGCTGTAGAAATGTGCTCCAGCCAGAGCCTGTGCTGTTGCAGATTTACAAATACCAGATGCATTCACATAAATACAAAATCAACACTTTAATGGAGCTTTTTCAAACCAGACTATTATGGTTTTCACATGAACCACTTGGTTAATCAGGCAAGCTGCAGGAACTTGAAAGCAAATAGAGTGGGACTTGATGGTCTGGATCCCTGACCTCCAGCCCTCCATCCATAGATTCCCCTGCTCCAGAGGGAGCTTGGCCTCCTGCTGTATCTTTCTACTTGTCCTACTTCTCCTGCAGTTTTGGGCCTTTAAAGGCACAGAGTGAAGGATGCAGACCTCCTTTTTTTAAAAAAAAATTTTTTATTGAAATATAGTTGATTTATAATATTGTGTTCGTTTCAGGTATACAGCACGGTGGTTCAATTATATATATTTCTTTTCAGATTCTTTTCCCTTATAGATTATTCAAATATTGAGTATAGTTCCCTGCGCTATACAGTACGTCTTGTTGTTTGTCTATTTTATATATAGTAGTATGTATGTGGTGTTTTGTGGGGGGGTTTGTTTTGTTTTGTTTTTAATTTTATTGGAGTATGGTTGCTACACAATGTTGTGTTAGCCTCCACTGCACAACAAAATGTGTCAGCCATACACATACAGATATCCCCTCCCTTTTGGATTTCCCTCCCATTTAGGTTACCACAGTGCACTAGATGAGTTCCCTGTGCTATGTAGCATGTTCCCATCAGTTGTCCATTTTACACATAGTATCAATAGTATATATGTGTCAATTGCAGTCGCCCAATCCCTCCCACCACCCCCTATTCCTCCTTGGTATCCATACACTTGTTCTCTACGACTGTGTCTCTATTTCTGCTTTGCAACTAAGATCACCTATACCATTTTTCTAGATTCCACATATATGTGTTATTATACAATATTTGCTTCTCTCTTTCTGACTTACTTCACTCTCTATGACACTCTCTAGGTACATCCATGTCTCTACAAACGATCCAATTTCATTCCTTTTTATGGCTAAGTAATATTATATTGAATATATGTACCACATCATCTTTATCCATTCCTCTGTCAATGGACATTTAGGTTGCTTCCATCTCCTGGCTATTGTAAATAGTGCTGCTGTGAACATTGGGATGCATGTGTTTTTTCGAATTATGGTTTACTCAGGGTAAATGCCCAGTAGTGGGTATGCTGGATCGTATGGTAGTTCTATTTTTAGTTTCTTAAGGAACCTCCATACTGTTCTCCATAGTGGCTGTATCAATTTACATTCCCACCAACAGTGTATGAGTGTTCCCTTTTCTCCACACCCTCTCCGGCATTTATTCTTTATAGATTTTTTTGATGATGGCCACTCTGACCAGTGTGAGGTGATACCTCATTATAGTTTTAATTTTCATTTCTCTAATAATTAGTGATGTTGAAGATCTTTTCATGTGTTTGTTGGTCATCTATATGTCTTCTTTGGAGAAATGTCCATTTGTCTTCTGCCCATTTTTTGATTGGGTTATTTGTTTTTTTGATACTGAGCTGTATGAGCTGCTTGTATATTTTGGAGATTAATCCTTTGTCACTTGCTTGGTTTGCAAATATTTTCTCCCATTCTTAGGGTTGTCTTTACGTCTTGTTTATGGTCTCGTTTGCTGTGCAAAAGCTTGTACGTTTCATTAGGTCCCATTTGTTTATCTTTGCTTTAATTTTCGTTATTCTAGGAGGTGGGTCAAAAAAGATGTTGCTGTGGTTTATGTCAGACAGTGTTCTGCCTATGTTTTCCTCTAAGAGTTTTATAGTGTCTGGCCTTACATTTAGGTCTTTAATCCACTTTGAGTTTATTTTTCTGTGTGGTGTTAGGGAGTGTTCTAATTTCATTCTTTTACATGGAGCTGTCCAGTTTTCCCAGCACCACATATTGAAGAGGTTGTCTTTTCTCCATTGTACATCTTTGCCTCCTTTGTCATAGATTAGGTGACCATAGGGGTTTACCTCTGGGCTTTCTATCCTGTTCCATTGCTCTATATTTCTGTTTTTGTGCCAGTACCATATTGTATTGATTACTATATCTTTGTAGTATAGTCTGAAGTCAGGGAGCCTGATTCCTCCAGCTCCATTTTTCTTTCTCAAGATTGCTTTGGCTATTCGCGGTCTTTTGTGTTTCCATACAAATTGTAAAAAATTTTGTTCTACTTCTGTGAAAAATGCCATTGGTAATTAGATGGGGATTGCATTGAATCTGTAGATTGCTTTGTGTAGTGTAGACATTTTCACAATATTGATTCTTCCATTCCAAGAACATGGTATATCTCCGACAGTTTATGTCATCTTTGATTTCTTTCATCAGTGTTTTTACAGTTTTTTGTTTGTTTTTATTTATTTTTTTAACATCTTTATTGGAGTATAATTGCTTTACAATGGTGTGTTAGTTTCTGCTTTATAACAAAGTGAATCAGTTATACATATACATATGTTCCCATATCTCTTCCCTCTTGCTTCTCCCTCCCTCTCACCCTCCCTATCCCACACCTCTAGGTGGTCACAAAGCACTGAGCTGACCTCCCTGTGCTATGCAGCTGCTTCCCACTAGCAATCAATTTTACGTTTGGTACTATATATATGTCCATGCCATTCTCTCACTTTGTCACAGCTTACTCTTCCCCTTCCCCATATCCTCAAGTCCATTCTCTAGTAGGTCTGTGTATTTATTCCCATCTTGTCCCTAGGTTCTTCATGACTTTTTTTTTTTCTTAGATTCCATATATATGTGTTAGTATATGGTATTTGTCTTTCTCTTTCTGGCTTACTTCACTCTGTATGACAGACTCTAGGTCCATCCACCTCACTACAAATAACTCAATTTCATTTCTTTTTATGGCTGAGTAATATTCCCTTGTATATATGTGCCACATCTTCTTTATCCATTCATCTGTTGATGGACAATTAGGTGGCTTCCATATCCTAGCTATGGTAAATACAGCTGCAATGAACATTTTGGTACATGACTCTTCTTGAATTATGGTTTTGTCAGGGTATATGCCCAGTAGTGGGATTGCTCAGTCGTATGGTAGTTCCATTTTTGGTTTTTTAAGGAACCTCCATACTGTTCTCCATAGTGACTGTATCAATTTACATTCCCACCAACAGTGCAAGAGGGTTCCCTTTTCTCCACACCCACTCCAGCATTTGTTCTTTGTAAATTTTTTCATGATGGCCATTCTGACTGGTGTGAGATGATATCTCATTGTAGTTTTCTTTTGCATTTCTCTAATGATTAATGATGTTGAGCATTCTTTCATGTGTTTGTTGGTAGTCTGTTTATCTTATTTGGAGAAATGTCTATTTAGGTCTTCTGCCCATTTTTGGATGGGTTTTTTTTTTTTTGATATTGAGCTGTATGAGCTGCTTGTAAATTTTGGAGATTAATCCTTTGTCAGTTGCTTCATTTACAAATATTTTCTCCCTTTCTGAGGGTTTTCTTTTGGTCTTGTTTATGGTTTCCATTACTGTGCAAAAGCTTTTAAGTTTCATTAGGTCCAATTTGTTTATATTTGGTTTAATTTCCATTTCTCTAGGAGGTGGGTCAAAAAGGATCTTGCTGTGACTTATGTCATAGAGTGTTCTGGCTATGTTTTCCTCTTAGAGTTTGATAGTGTCTGGCCTTATATTTAGGTCATTAATCCATTATGAGTTTATTTTGTTTATGGTGTTAGGGAGTGTTCTAATCTCATACTTTTACATGTACCTGTCCAGTTTTCTCAGCATCACTTATTGAAGAGGCTGTCTTTTCTCCACTGTATATTCTTGCCTCCTTTATCAAAGATAAGGTGACCATATGTGCGTGGGTTTACCTCTGGGCTTTCTATCCTGTTCCATTGATATATATTTCTGTTTTTGTGCCAGTACCATACTCTCTTGATTACTGTAGCTTTGTAATATAGTCTGAAGTCAGGGAGCCTGATTCCTCCAGCTCCATTTTCCATTCTCAAGATTGCTTTGGCTATTTGGGGTGTTTTGTGTTTCCATACAAATTGTGAAATTTTTTGTTCTAATTCTGTGAAAAATGCCAGTGGTAGTTTGATAGGGATTGCATTGAATCTATAGATTGCTTTGGGTAGTAGACTCATTTTCACAATGTTGATTTTTCCAATCCAAAAACATGGTACAACTCTCCATGTATTTCTATCATCTTTAATTTCTTTCATCAGTGTCTTATAATTTTCTGCAAACAGGTCTTTTGTCTCCTTAGGTAGGTTTATTCCTAGATATTTTATTCTTTTTGTTGCACTGGTAAATGGGAGTGTTTTCTTGATTTCACTTTCAGATTTTTCATCATTAGTGTATAGGAATGCCAGAGATTTCTGTGCATTAATTTTGTATCCTGCTACTTTACCAAATTCATTGATTAGCTCTAGTAGTTTTCTGGTAGCATCTGTAGGATTCTCTATGTAGAGTATCATGTCATCTGCAAACGGTGACAGTTTTACTTCTTCTTTTCCAATTTGAATTCATTTTTTTCCTTTTCTTCTCTGATTGCTGTAGCTAAAACTTCCAAAACTATGTTGAATAATACTGGTGAGAGTGAGCAACCTTGTCTTGTTCCTGATCTTAGTGGAAATGGTTTCAGTTTTTCACCATTAAGGACGATGTTGGCTGTGGGTTTCTCATATATGGCCTTTATTATGTTGAGGAAAGTTTCCTCTAAGCCTGCTTTCTGCAGGTTTTTTTTTTTTTTTATCATAAATGGGTGTTGAATTTTGTCAAAAGCTTTCTCTGCATCGATGGAGATTATCATATGGTTTTTCTTCTTCAATTTTTTAATATGGTGTATCACACTGATTGATTTGAGTATTGAAGAATCCTTGCATTCCTGGGATAAACCCCACTTGATCATGGTGTATGATGCTTTTAATGTGTTGTTGGATTCTGTTTGCTAGTATTTTGTTGAGGATTTTTGCATCTACGCTCATCAGTGATATTGGCCTGTAGTTTTCTTTCCTTGTGACATCTTTTTCTGGTTTTGGTATCAGGGTGATGGTGACCTCGTAGAATGAGTTTTTGGAGTTTTTGCTATATTTTGCAAAAGTTTGAGAAGGATAGGTGTTAGCTCTTCTCTAAATGTTTGATAGAATTCGCCTGTGAAGCCATCTGGTCCTGGGCTTTTGTTTGTTGGAAGATTTTTAATCACAGTTTCAGTTTCACTGCTTGTGATTCATCTGTTCATATTTTCTATTTCTTCCTGGTTCAGTCTCAGAAGGTTGTGCATTTCTAAGAATTTGTCCATTTCTTCCAGGTTGTCCATTTTATTGGCATAGAGTTGCTTGTAGTAATCTCTCATGATCTTTTGTATTTCTGCAGTGTCAGTTGTTACTTCTCCTTTTTCATTTCTAATTCTATTGATTTGAGTCTTCTCCCTTTTTTTCTTGATGAGTCTGGCTAATGGTTTATCAATTTTGTTTATCTTCTCAAGGAACCAGCTTGTAGTTTTATTGATCTTTGCTACAGTTTCCTTCATTTCTTTTTCATTTATTTCTGATTTGATCTTTATGATTTCTTTCCTTCTGCTAACTTTAGAGTTTTTTTGTTCTTTTTTCTCTAAATGCTGTAGGTGTAAGGTTAGGTTGTTTATTTGAGATGTTTCTTGTTTGTTAAGGTAGGATTGTATTCCTATAAACTTCCCTCTTAGAACTGCTTCTTCTGCATCCCGTAGGTTTTGGGTTGTCGTGTTTTTATTGCCATTTGTTTCTAGGTATTTTTTGATTTCCTCTTTGATTTCTTCAGTGATCTCTTGGTTATTAAGTAGTGTATTGTTTAGCCTCCATGTGTTTGTATTTTTTACAGATTATTAAGTAGTATATTGTTTAGCCTCCATGTGTTTGTATTTTTTACAGATTTTTTCCTGTAATTGATACCTAGTCTCATAGCATTGTGGTCAGAAAAGATACTTGATACGTTTTCAATTTTCTTAAATTTGCCAAGGCTTGATTTGTGACCCAAGATATGATTTATCCTGGAGCATGTCCCATGAGCACTTTAGAAGAATGTGTATTCTGTTGTTTTTGGATGGAATGTCCTATGAATACCAATTAAGTCCATCTTGTTTAATGTATCATTTAAAGCTTGTGTGTCCTTATTTATTTTCATTTTGGATGATCTGTCCCTTCATGAAAGTGGGGTGTTAAAGTCCCCTACTATGATTGTGTTACGGTCGACTTCCCATTTTATGGCTGTTAGGAATTGCCTTATGTATTGTGGTGCTCCTATGTTGGGTGTATAAATATTTACAATAGTTATATCTTCTTCTTGGATCGATCCCTTGAGTATTATGTAGTGTCCTTCTTTGTCTCTTGTAATAGTCTTTATTTTAAAGTTTATTTTGTCTGATATGAGAATTGCTACTCCAGCTTTCTTTTGATTTCCATTGGCATGGAATATCTTTTCCCATCCCCTCACTTTCAGTCTGTATGTGTCCCTAGGTCTGAAGTGGGTCTCCTGTAGACAGCATATATACAGGCCCTGTTTTAGTATCCATTCAGCCAGTCTATGTCTTTTGGTGGGAGCGTTTAATCCATTTACATTTAAGGTAATTATTGATATGTATGTTCCTATTCCCATTTTCTTAATTGTTTTGGGTTTGTTATTGTAGGTCTTTTCCTTCTCTTGTGTTTCTTGCCTAGAGAAGTTCCTTTAGCATTTGTTGTAAAGCTGGTTTGGTGGTGCTGAACTCTCTCAGTTTTTGCTTGTCTGTAAAGGTTTTAATTTCTCCATCAAATCTGAATGAGATCCTTGCTGGGTAGAGTAATGTTGGTTGTAGGTTTTTCTCCTTCATCACTTTAACTATGTCCTGCCACTCCCTTCTGGCTTGCAGAGTTTCTGCTGAAGTATCAGTTGTTAACCTTATAGGGATTTCCTTGTGTGTTATTTGTTGTTCTTCCCTTGCTTCTTTTAATCTGTTCTTTTTTTGTATTTAATTTTCTGTAGTTTGATTAATATATGTCTCGGCATGTTTCTCCTTGGATTTATTCTCTATGGGACTCTCTGTGCTTCCTGAACTTGATTAACTCTTTCCTTTCCCATATTAGGTAAGTTTTCAACTATAATCTCTTCAAACATTTTCTCAGTCCCTTTCTTTTTCTCTTCTTCTTCTGGGACCCCTATAATTCGAATGTTGGTGCGTTTAATGTTGTCCCAGAGATCTCTGAGACTGTCCTCAGTTCTTTTCATTCTTTTTTCTTTATTCTGCACTGCAGTAGTTATTTCCACTCTTTTATCTTCCAGGTCCCTTATCTGTTCTTCTGCCTCAGTTATTCTGCTATTGATCCTTTCTAGAGTATTTTTAATTTCATTTATTGTGTTGTTCATCATTGTTTGTTCTTTAGTTCTTCTAGGTCCTTGTTAAACATTTCTTGTATTTTCTCTATGCTATTTCCAAGATTTTGGATCATCTTTACTATCATTCTGAATTTTTTTTCAGGTAGACTGCCTTTTTCCTCTTCATTTATTAGGTCTGGTGGGTCTTTACCTTTCTACTTCATCTGCTGTGTGTTTCTCTGTCTTCTCATTTTGCTTATCTTACTGTGTTTGGGGTCTCCTTTTTTCAGGCTGCAGGTTAGTAGTTCCCATTGTTTTTGGTGTCTGTCCCCAGTGGCTTAGGTTGGTTCAGTGGGTTGTGTAGGCTTCCTGGTGGAGGGGACTAGTGCCTGTTTTCTGGTGGATTAGGGTGGATCTTGTCTTTCTGGTGGGCAGGTCCACGTCTGGTGGTGTGTTTTGGGGTGTCTGTGGACTTATTATGATTTTAGACAGCCTCTCTGATAATGGGTGGGGTTGTGTTCCTCTCTTGCTAGTTGTTTGGCATAGGGTGTGCAGCACTGTATCTTGCTGGTCATTGAGTGGAGCTGGGTGTTGGTGTTGAGATGGAGATCTCTTGGAGATTTTCGCCGTTTGATATTACGTGCAGCTGGGAGGTCTCTTGTGGACCAGTGTCCTGAAGTTGGCTTTCCCACCTCAGAGGCACAGTCCTGACGCCTGGCTGGAGCACCAAGAGTCTTTCATCCACATGGCTCAGAATAAAAGGGAGAAAAAATGGAAAGAAAGAAAGAAAGAGGATGAAATTAAATTAAATTAAATTAAAAATAATTATTATGAAAAATATTTTTTTAATTAAAAAAAACAACAGACGGACAGAACCTTAGGACAAATGGCAAAAGCAAAGCTATACAGACAAAATCACACACAGAAGCATAGATATGCACACTCACAAAAAGAGAAAAAGGGGAAAATTATATATCTTTGCTCCCAAAGTCCACCTCCTCAAATTGGGATGATTCTCTGTCTATTCATATATTCCACAGATGCAGGGTACATCAAGTTGATTGTGGAGCTTTAATCCGCTGCTCCTGAGGCTCCTGGGAGAAATTTCCCTTTCTCTTCTTTGTTGGCACAGCTCCAGGAGTTCAGCTTTGGATCTGGTCCCGCCTCTGCGTGTAGGTCGCCTGAGGGCGTCTGCTCTTCGCTCAGACAGGACGGGGTTAAAGGAGCAGCTGATTCGGGGGCGCTCGCTCACTCAGGCCGGGAAGAGGGAGGGGTACGGATGCGGGGTGAGCCTGCTGCGGCAGAGGGCAGCGTGACGTTGCACCAGCCTGAGGAGCACCGTGCGTTCTCCCGGGGAAGTTGTCCCTGGATCCCGGGACCCTGGCAGTCTCTTGCCTCTTCGTCAGGTCCAGACATTTTCCTGGACTCCCTCCCGGCTAGCCGTGGCACAAGCCCCTTCAGGCTGTGTTCACGCAGCCAACCCCAGTCCTCTCCCTAGGATCCGACCGAAGCCTGGGCCTCAGCTCCCAGCCCCCGTCCACCTCGGCGGGTGAGCAGACAAGCCTCTCGGGCTGGTGAGTGCTGATCAGCACCAATCCTCTGTGCGGGAATCTCTCCACTTTGCCCTCCGCACACCTGTTGCTGTGCTCTCCTCCATGGCTCCGAAGCTGCCCCCTCCGCCACCCGCAGTCTCTGCCCGCGAAGGGGCTTCTTAGTGTGTGGACACCTTTCCTCCTTCACAGCTCCCTCCCACTGATGCAGGTCCCGTCCCTATTCTTTTATCTCTGTTTTTTCTTTTTTCTTTTGCCCTACCCAGGTAGGTGGGGAGTTTATTGCCTTTTGGGAGGTCTGAGGTGTTCTGCCAGCGTCAGTAGGTGTTCTGTAGGAGTTGTTCCACATGTAGATGTATTTCTCATGTATCTGTGGGGAGGAAGATGATCTCCGTGTCTTACTCTTCTGCCATCTTCTCAAGGTTCTTCTATAGTTTTCTGATTACAGGTCTTTTGCCTCCTTACGTAGGTTTATTCTTAGATATTTTATTCTTTTTGTTGAAATGATAAATGGGATTGTTTCCTTAATTTCTCTTTCTGTCCTTTCATTGTTAGTATATAGGAATGTAAGAGATTTCTGTGGAGACTTCTCGAGTGGCACAAAGGTTAAGAATCCTCCTGTCAATGCAGGGGACACGTGTTCAAGCCCTTGTCCAGGAAGATCTCACATTGCTTGGAGCAATTAAGCCCATGCACCAACTACTGAGCCTGTGCTCTAAAGCCCACAAGCCACAACTTCTGAGCCTGCATGCCACAACTACTGAAGCCCACACACCTAGAGCCCAAGCTCCACAACAAAGAGAATCCACCACAGTGAGAAGCCCATGCACTGCAAGGAAGAGTAGCCCCCACTTGCCATGACCAGAAAAGCCCATGCACAACAGTGAAGACCCAACACAGCCAAAAGTAAATAAATAAACTTATTTTTTTAAAAAGAGAGATTTTTGTGTATTAATTTTGTATCCTGCAACTTTACTAAATTCATTGATTAGCTCTAGTAGTTTTCTGGTGGCATCTTTAGGATTTTCAATGAATAGTATCATGTCATCTGCAAACAGTGACAGTTTTACTTCTTCTTTTCCAATTTGGATTCCTTTTATTTCTCTTATTTCAGTGGCTAGGACTTCCAAAACTATGTTGAATAATAGTGGCAAGAGTGGACACAATTTTGTTCTTAGGGAAATGCTTTCAGTTTTTCACAATTGAGTATAATGTTTTCTGTGGGTTTGTCATATATGGCCTTTATTATGTTGCAGTAGGTTCCCTCTATGCCCACTTCTGGAGAGTTTTTATCATAAATGGGTGTTGAATTTTGTTGAAAACTTTTTCTGCATCTATTGAGATGATCATATGGTTTTTATAGTAGTGTGTAGTTTTTAATCCCAACCTTCTAACTTATCCCTACCCCCACCCCCCTTTCCACTTTGGTGACCATAGGTATGTTTTTTATATCTGTGAGTCTCTTTCTGTTTTGTAAATAAGTTCATTTGTACTGATAACGTTTTTTTTTTAGATACCACATATAAGCAATATCATATGATATTTGTCTTTTTCTGTCTGGCTTACTTCAGTTAGTATGATAATCTCTAGGTCCATCCATGTTCCTGTAAATGGCATTATTTCATTCTTTTTTTATGGCTGAGTAACATTCCATTGTATATGTATGTATGTGTGTGTAAATATATATCACATCTTCTTTATCCATTCTTCTTTCCATGGACATTTAGGTTGCTTCCATGTCTGAGCTATTGTAAACAGTGTTGCAGTGAACATTGGGGTGCATGTACATTTTTGAATTATGTTTTTTTCCAGATATATGCCCAGGAGTGGGATTGTGGGATCATATGGTAGCTCTATTTTTAATTTTTAAGGAACCTCCATGCTGTTCTCCATAGTGGCCATACCAATTTACATTCCCACCAACAGTGTAGGAGGGTTCCCTTTCCTCCACACCCTCTCCCATTTATTCTTTGTAGACTTTTTGATGATGGCCATTTTGACTGGTGTGAGGTGATACCTCATTGTAATTTTGATTTGCATTTCTCTAATAATTAGTGATGTTGAGCATCTTTTCATGTGTTTGTTGGCCATCTGTAGGTCTTCTTTGGAGAAATGTCCATTTGTCTTCTGCCCATTATTTGATTGGGTTGTTTGTTTTTTCGATACTGAGCTGTAAGAGCTGCTTGTATATTTTGGAGATTAACCTCTTGTCTGTTGCATTGTTTGCAAATACTTTCTCCCATTCTGTAGGTTGTCTTTTTTGTTTGTTTATGGTTTACTTTGCCTTGCAAAACCTTTTAAGTTTAATTAGTTCCCATTTGTTTTTTGTTGTTGTTGTTCTTATTTCCATTACTTTAGGAGATAGATCCAAAAAGATATTGTTACCATTTATGTCAAAGAGTGTCCTGCCTATGTTTTCCTCTAGGAGTTTTATGGTATCCGGTCTTACATTTAGGTCTTTAATCCATTTTGAGTTTATTTTTGCACATGGTGTTAGAGAATGTTCTAATTTCATTCTTTTATATATAGCTGTACAGTTTTCCCAGAACCACTTATTGAAGAGACTGTCTTTTCTCCATTGTATATTCTTGCCTCCTTTTTCATAGATTAATTAACCATAGGTGCATGGGTTTATTTCTAGGCTTTCTATCCTGTTCCATTGATCTATATTTCTATTTTTGTGCCAGTATCATACTATTTTGATTGCTGTAGCTTTGTAGTATAGTCTGAAGGCAGGGAGCCTGATTCCTCCACTCTGTTTTTCTTCTCAAGCTTGTTTTGTCTATTCAGGCTTTTTCATGTTTTCATGCAAATTTTAAAATTTTTTGATCATGTTTTGTGAAAAATGCCATGGGTAATTTGATAGGGATTGCATTGAATCTGTAGATTGCCTTGGGTAATATAGTCATTTTGACAATATTGATTCTTTCAATCCAAGAACACAAAATATCTTTCCATCTGTGTCATCTTTAATTTCTTTCATCAGTGTCTTATAGTTTTCAGAGTGCAGGTCTTTTGCTTCCTTTGGTAGGTTTGCCTCCTTAGGCATTTTATTCTTTTTGATGTGATGGTAGATGGGATTGCTTCCTTAATTTCTCTTTCTAATCTTCCATCATTAGTGTATAGAAATGCAACAGATTTCTGTGTATTAATTTTGTATCCTGCAACTTTACCAAATTCATTGATGAGCTCTAGTAGTTTTCTGGTAACTTCTTTAGGATTTTCTATGAATACTGTCATGTCATCTGCAAACAGTGACAGATTTACTTTTTCTTTTCCAATTTGGATCTCTTTTATTTCTTTTTCTTCTCTTATTCCTGTGGCTAGGACTTCCAAAACTATGTTGAATAAAAGTGACAAGAGATGGACATCCTAGTCTTGTTCCTGATCTTAGAGGAAATGATTTCCGCTTTTCACCATTGAGTATGATGTTAGCTGTGGCATTGTCAAATATGGCCTTTATTATGGTGATGTAGGTTCCCTCTATTCTCACTCTCCAGAGAGTTTTTATCATAAATGAATGTTGAGTTTTATCAAAACCTTTTTCAGTATCTGTTGAGATGATCATATGGTTTTTATTCTTCAATTTGTTAATGTGGTATATCACACTGATTGATTTGTGGCTATTGAAAATATCCTTGCATCCATGGATAAATCTCACTTGATCATGGTGTACAATCCTTTTAATGTATTGTATTGTGTGTAATGTGTTGCATTCAGTTTGTTAGTATTTTGTTGGTTGTTTTTGTGTCTATGTTCATCAGTGTCGTTGGCCTGTAATTTTCTTTTTTTGTGGTACCTTTGGTTTTGATATCAAGATGATGGTAGCCTCATAGAATGAGTTTGGAAGTGTTCCGTCGTCTGCAATTTTTTGGAATAGTTTCAGAAAGATAGGTGTTAATTCTTCTCTAAATGTTTGATTGAATTCATCTGTGAAGCCATCTGCTCCTGGACTTTTGTTTGTTGGAAACTGATAAATCACAGGTTCAATTTCATTATCTATAATTGGTCTGTTCATATTTTCTATTTCTCCCTGGTTCGTTCTTGGGAGATTGTACCTTTCTAAGAATTTTTCCATTTCTTCTAGGTTGTACATTTTGTTGGCATAGTTGCTTGTAGTAGTCTCTTATGATCCTTTGTATTTCTGTGGTGTAAATTGTAACTTCTTTTTCATTTGTAATTTTATTGATTTGGGCCCTCTCCCATTTTTTCTTGATGAGCCTGGCTAAAGATTTATCAATTTTTTTATGTTTTCAAAGAACCAGCTTTTAGATAGCATTTTTTTTTTCATTTTCTACAGCCTGTTTGGAACTGCATGATACATGAATTGCAGTGAAAGGTCATAATTGTACCAGGGATAATTTCAGTGTTCAGGCTGCCGCTTCCTAGGATTCAAATCTAGGCAACTGAAAATAGTTAGGAAAGATGAGGATATCCCAAGGAAAAATCTACTAAAAATAGTCAGTGGAGGTACCACTGGCTTCATTGGTAATTGATAATACCCACCAAATATTTCTACCTTTGTATATATATATTGATCAAATCAAACATTTGACAATTTCAGTTCCTTTTTCCTCTTTTTTAAAAAAATGATCCATGTATTCTCTACCCCACCCCCTCACTCACCCCAGTGAAACTCTATATAGAAATGCCTTAGATATGGTGATGTGTAGCAACTGTATATGTTGAGATTCATGCAATGTGTCTGGATTACAGAAATATACTGTATAATATCCAGCTAAGAGATTCATAATAAATACTTTGGGAAACTATCTTAGACAGTTGTACCCTATATATACTATCACTTTGGACATCTTGGGGTTATCCAGTGAGGTCCCCAGTAACTATTATTTATAATGACAAGATGAACTTGATAATGTATATGTATCCATTTGTCATTCCTGGTTAAATATGTACATATGTACATATTTGTGCTAGGAACTCTGCAGTCATAGCTTGTGCTACATGACCTCACTGCACCTACATGAAACCAGGTGCATCAAGTGGACATCACTATGACCTGTGGGTGGATGTTTTCTGTTCCCCAAGGATAAGGTGGAGATGAATATTCATGACATATAGGGAGGCCAGAGAGACTGCAATGACACAATGAAGTCAGGAGGGAGGATAAGATTTAAATAAACAAAAGAATCTGCTAGAAGGAAGAAAAGAGCCAAAAAGGACACCCAGAGAGAAGCTCAAACTCCATGAGTGAGATCAAGAAAAAGCAGTTCAGTTTTCAGTGGGTTTTCTCTCCTAGTTCCAGACCTCATGCATTCTCCCAAAAAGCCTCCATTTCTTGGGTTGTTAGAACAGTTCTGTATTCCTTTCAATCAAAGTAAAAATGCCTAACTAAATATTCAGCAAGAAAAAGGAAATATCAGTAGTAAGAAATATTGAATTTGTGTTTTATTTCATAAAGGACCTTATATTTGAAAACTCCTGAATTTAAAGTTTTCAAACAATCTACATAAATACAAGTTTCTGTGTGTGGTTCTGTTATTGTATGTATTAATATTTGTTTTAGCTAGGTGCCATTTTTGCTTTTAAAAACAAGAAAAATAAGGGTCATGATGTTTATTGGTATTTTCAATTAATTAAAAATTAAGTGCCCTAAAATTTTTAATTATTCAACTATTTTATGATTTTGTTCCAAATGAAGAATTTAAAGAAAGTTAACAATTCAGCAGTTGAGTGTTAAATAAAAGCTAAGAAGAAGTGAGTTTTTAATAACTCTTTTCTTCTTTAACTTTCCACTAATCTGATGTATCTCAAAAGAGTCTGCCCAAATTTTTCAAGTAAAATTACCTCTGGGCATTGACCTTGCATTTTTCAAACATGGATAATTTAAATCTAAAAGAGATTATTTCAGAAGGCTTTGAACAATGGAAAGGAATGGCTTATAATGAAAATGACTTTCTCCTTCTAACACAGCATCGTATTGTGATATGGAATTCTCGTGTACTCAAATGTAGCTATTTCCTCCTACTCTCCTACACAAAATAGACTCTAAATAGGAGCCATTACGGTTCCAGGGACTGGACACTGGAACAGGTGTCAGAACCCAGGATCCAGCCTTGGCTCTTCTTCTAACATGATACATGAGCTGGACCATAGTCACCTAAACCACCTAGTTCTATGTTTATTTCTCTGAAAAGCATGGTATTAGACTAAATCAGGTATCCCTTATTACATTGAAGTGATATTTGTCTTTTATCTGAAATTTTCTGGAAGCTTATTAGAGATGGGAGTGACACGAAATATACTGTGTAGAGTAGCTAAGCCTTATAATTAACTATATTCCCTTTCTACAACATGGGCATGGTGGGAACAACCTGCTTAGAGAGCCATAAGAAAATGACTCTTTATCTACTAAATAAGGACTACTATACTAAATGTTCTCTAAGGTCAATTTCTGCACACAAATTTTATGATTCTCATTCAAAATAGGCAAAAGTGCATTATTGCTGCCCCTACCAAGTGGTACATGGAGTAGCAATTGGAGCTTTGACCCACCAAATGTTAGAGCAAAATTCTTCAGTACCTGATAAAATGGCCAGTAGCATGGTTGGTGCCTCTCTCACCTGAATTTAAACCTGGAGAAATACCAACCTACAATATGAAGAGAGGGAGCATAGTATGTTGGTAATAATAAACCAGAGTAGTTGTAGGTGGGCAGAAGTACTCATTTAGTTCAGGAGGAAGATAGAATACAGAAACTTTAAAATGAATAAGGAAAATAAATTTAGGTATGATCCCTAACAGGTTAGGAGGAGTCTCTCAAAGAATAAAAGTATAACTTTAAAGTCAATAAAATGCAACAGATAGAAGACAGGAAAGAAAGCAAAAAAGAAGCAAACAAAAAATACAAAATAACATGAAAGAACATATATTTTAGCAGTAACTACAATACATGTAAATTTAAAATTCACAGAACGAAATAAGACATTTAGATTGCACTAAAAAGGACAAGATCCAGCAAGGCGTCCAACATAGGAGGCATGCTATGAGTAGGAGAATATAGAAAAGCTGAAAACAATAAAAAGGGTGGGGAGGAATGCATCAAATAAGATGTAAGCTGAACTTTGTTTCAGCTCCAATACACAAAGTCCTGTCCTAACGACAAAAGAAAGCTGAACGAACAGAAAATCAATAACCTTTCTTGAACAAATCAGAGAACTGAGTTTTCAGGGCAAACTGCCATCTCAAAATCTAGAAAGCTGGGCAAACCCAGAGGGTCACAGCCAAGATCTGCTCATCTGGAACAGAAGCCATGCAAGCCACAAACTGGTAGGAACACCTAAGTGGCACCTTTGATTAATTTCTGGAACTTGAGTATGTTCTAGTTTAAGAATGAAGAAGTCCTAGGGCCACATGGTCTTTATTTCCTGGAACCCTACCAGGTTCTCAAGATAAAGATCCAAGAAAAATCCACTTGTGGCTCTAAGGGGAGTGGAAGAGTAATCCTTGGTAAATATGCCCGGAGACTTCTCTATTTAAAATAAAGGCCTACTTTCCAGGGAGAAATTCTTTACCAGAGCCTGTGCAATAGTTATAGGGGGAAGGATGTTCCTCCCACTCCAGTCCCCTCCAGTCTTCCTGTCTCCCCTAAGGGGAGAGGGGGAGCTATACAAGAAGAAATGCTTGTGAAGGTCACAAACCAGAGACACTGGCTCACTGAAAGACTGAGACTTACCTGGAATATTATAGAACACTCTCCTCCTTGTACCTTACGACCATACCAATAGGGTTCCAGTATCATAACAGTAAATAACAGCCGAAAAAGACAGACTCTTTCTAAGGAGGAATACTCAGGGAAACCAGAAGTCAAGAAAAGAGACAAAAGGGAATTCCCTGGCAGTCCAGTGGTTAGGACTCCACGCTTCCCCTACAGGGGGCATGGGTTCGATCCCTGGTCAGGGAACTAAGATCCTGCATGCCTCACAGTATAGTCAAAATAAATAAATAAATATATAGATAAATGTGTTCAAAAAAATTTTTTTAAAAGAAAAGAGACAAAAAACGATATATAGAGGGATTTGTAGTCTCTGGCACCTGTAGTTACAGAAGACATTAAATGAAGCCCAACTCCTAGCTAGATGAACATATATTCTTAAACTGGAGGCCTTTTTACCTCAGTTTCTGTAAATGATTACAACATGTCCAGCTTTCAACAAAAAAATTACAAAGCATACCAAAAAGCAAGAAAAAATACAGTCCAAAGACAGAAGCAATCATTAGAACAAGACAGATATGACACAGATTTTGGAATTATCTGAAAGGGAATTTAAAATATCCATGATTATATGTGAAGGGCTCCTGTGGAAAAAGTAGGCAACATGCAATAACAGGTGGATAACACAAGCAGAGAGACGGAAACGCTCAGAAAAAGTCAAAAGTAAATGGTAGACATCAAAAACACTGTAACAGAGATGAAGAATGCCTCCGATGGGTCCACTGAAGTCTACCCATAAGCAGACTGGACACAGCCAACAATCAGTGAGCTTGAATATATGCCAATAGAAATGTCACAAACTGAAATGCAAAGAGAAAGATGAATGTTAAAAAAAAAAAGAAAATATCCAAGAACTTTGGAAAATTTTTAACAGAATTGAAGAACCAGAGAGAGAACAAAGAGAAAACAAAGTAAAAGGACTATTTGAAGTAATAATGGCTGAGGATGTTCCAAAATTAATGATAGACACCAAACCACAGATCTATGATGCTCAGAGAATGAAGAGCAGAAAAAATACCAAAAAGATTTAAAATACATCTACATATATCACATTCAAGTACAGAAAAATAAAAATAGAGAAAAAATCTTGTAGTCAGGTTAAGAAAAACATGTTGTCTATGGAGCAGTAAAGATAAGAACTACAGCAGATTTCTTATCAGAAACCAAATAAGATGGGCTTCCCTGGTGGCGCAGTGGTTGAGAGTCTGTCTGCCGATGCAGGGGACATGGGTTCGTGCCCCGGTTGGGGAAGATCCCACATGCCACGGAGCGGCTGGGCCCGTGAGCCATGGCTGCTGAGCCTGCGCGTCTGGAGCCTGTGCTCCACAATAGGAGAGGCCACAGCAGTGAGAGGCCTGTGTACCGCAAAACAAATAATAATAAAAAATAAACATGAACTAATAAAAACACCACAGGAGCTAATAAATAATTCAGCACAATTACAAGATGAAGATCAATTATAAAAGTGAAAAAGACTCTTCTATACCTCAAAATAAAATAGAAAACAAGAAAACATTTGCAATAGCTATAAAAACAATAATTCATTTAGGAATTATCCTAATACAAGATGAAAAAGACCTTTACAGAGGAAAAGCTTAAAATCTTTTAAGGATTAAAAAATGAGCAGAACTAAATAAATATACAATACAATGTAACATAATAAAGTTATCAAATCTGCAAGGAATTTTTCCTTAATTCAATTCAATGCTAATAAAGATGTCAGTAGGAATTTTTTTGTAAACTTGACAAACTTTTTCTAATATTACATGGAAAAATAAAACTTCATAAATTGTTGTCAATTTTATTTTGTATTTGGCATTTTTATAAATTTCTTCCCACAATGAAAATATCTTTTTTATTTTTTCTGATTATATAAATATACATATTCATTATAAAAACAATTAGAACAATACATAAAAATGTAAAGATATTTGGAATTTCACTACCATATGATAACCACCTTTAACATTTTGTAATCATTCATTGTTGTATTACTTATGCATAGATATATATATATATATAATTTTATATAGGTGACATCATATCATGGATACTTTTCTCCCCTGTCATCCTCAATTCCATGCTAACATTCTATTTTTCTCCATAACCACATATCCTACACATATATTGTTCTAATTCTCATGGCTGTAGAATATTATATAGAGTTTGAACCATAACTCAGTTCTATTCATCTCATTAGTCATATTCTTTACTTCTAGTTTTTGGTCAGTATAAACAGTGCTGCAGTAAATGTCCTTGTAAGTTGTAGCTTCATACAAATTTGTACTTTTATTTTTGTGGGCAATGTTCATACTTTTATTTCTATAATAGAGATTCTGGGAATAGAAGCACTGAGTAGAAGAGAATATCTATTTTTTCCAGTTTTACTGAGAAATAATTGACACATCACTAAGTTTAAAATGTACAGCATGATGGTTTGATTGACATACATTGTAAAATGATTACCACAATAGGTTTAGTGAACATCCGTCATCTCATATAGATATAATAAAAGAAAAGAAAAAGATTCTCCTTGTGATGAGAACTCTGAGAGTTCTACTCTCTTAACAACTTTCCTATACATCATAACAGCAGTGTTAGCTATAGTCATCATGTTGAATGTTATATCCCTAGTACTTGTTTATCTTATACCTGGAAGTTTATACCTTTTGACCACCTTCAATTCCCCCTAACCCCACACCCTGCTTCTGGTAAACACAGATCTGATCTCTTTTTTTTTGAGTTTGGTGTTCTTGAGTTTCAGGTTGATTTGTTTGTTAGATCCCACATAAAAGTGAGATCATACAGTATTTGTCTCTCTGTCTTTTAGCATAATGTCTTCGAGGTCCATCCACGTTGTCACAAATGATAGAATTTTCTCTTTTTAATGGCTGAATAATATTCCATTGTATGTATATACTACAAGTTCTTTAACCAATCATCCATCAACAGATAGGTTGTTGTCATGTCTTGGCTGTTGTAAATACTTGTAATGCTTCTATGAACACAGAGGTACAGATATTTTTCTGACTTGGAGTCTTTCTTCTTTTATATTTCCTCAGAAGTAAAATTGCTGTACCACATGATACTATTTTTAATTTTTTAGGATCCTCTATATTATTTTCCAAGGAGGCTGTGCCAATTTACAATCCCACCAACAACGCACAGGGTTCCCTTTTCTCTACTTCCACCCAAAATTTGCTATCTCTTGTCATTTTGATAATAGCCATTCTAACAGACGTGAAGTGATACTCGTTGTATTAATTTGCAATTCCCTAATGACTAGTGATGCTGAAAATCTTTTCATGTACTTATTGGCGATTCATATATCTTCTTTGGAAAAATGTCTATTCAGAGTCTTTGCTCATTTTTTAATTGGATTACTTGGGGAATTTTTTGCTATTAAGTTGTATGAGTTCTTTATATATTCTGGATATTAACCCCTTATCAGATATATGGTTTGCAAATACTTTTTCCCATTCTGCAGGTTGCATTTTCACTTTATTGATTTCTCTTTCTGTGCAAAAACTTTTTAGTTTGATGTAGTCCTACTTGTTTATTTTTTATTGTGTTTTCCAAAAATTCACTACCAAGACTGTGTCAAGGAGATTTTTTTCCTGTGTTTTCTTCTAATAGTTCCATGGTTTCAGATCTTATGTTTAAGTCTTTAATTGACTCTGATTTTATTTCTGTGAGTGATGTATGATAGGGGTCAAGTTTCATTCTTTTACATGCAAATATGCAATTTTCCCAGAAACATTTATTGAAGACTGCCTTGTCTGCGTTGGATATTCTTGGCTCCTTTGTCAAATATTAGTTGACCAAGAGAAGATGTTCTTTTAGCTTCCATAGATATTGCCATATTTCTTTCCCCAAATTCTATACATCTTAACATTCCCACCACCAATATGTATCATACTACCCTTTCCTCTATATCCTTGTCCAATGAGTATGAAGTATATTTCATTGTTTCTTTAATGTGGATTTCTCTGTCTTCTTTTGAATGTGTACTTCTGTTCACATTTGTTGGCTATGTAAATTGTCATTTTCTGAATTATCTATTCATATTTTATATCCATTTTCAATTGAGTTGTTTATCTTTGAATAACACAGAAATTGATACTTTTTCATCTGAGTTACAAATGTGTTTTTCTTGTTCCATCATTGCCTATTGATATTTTATGTAATCTTTTGCCATATAAAAGTTTTAAGTTTCTACATAGTCAATTATTTCTAAAATTTTAAAATTTCTACATAGTCAATTATTTCTATCTCCTGTTTTATAGTCTCTGGATTTCCAGTTTTGCTAGGAAGATCTCAGTAATCCATCTGTTCTGCATTTATTCTCATAGATATCTAGCCAAGTTTTTAAAAATTATTATTTTTAAGCCCTTATTTGTCTGGAGTTTATTTCTGTATAATAGGTCATATTTTTCTTTCTTTCCATATGAATAGCTAGTTGGCCATTAGACCAGTTTTGGAAAAAAGGAAAACAAAGAGCAGGGACTTAACCTCTCAGATATTAAGGCATGCCACAAGCTACAATAATTTGAAGCAGTGTGATGTAGGTACAAAAACAAACAGACTGATCAATGGAACAAAACAGAGTGCTTGAAGTAGGCCAACATTTATATGTGATTTGCTATACTATAATGCTGACACCAAAAATATGTGAGAAAAAATGAAAGATGGCTTATTTAGAAGATGCTTTTGAAAAACTTAGTTTACATGGAGAAAGACAAAATAAAAAAAAGATTTATTTCAAATGGACTGAAAACTTGAATATGAAAGTTTAAAACATAAAGCAAATAGAAGAAAGTATAGGTGAATATCTTGGTGATCAGGGACAAAAAATACATAAATATAAACATGTATATAAATGTACATTGATATTTCTATATGTCTGTGTATTTAGAAGTTTTGAAGAGAATATAGACAAATAAGAACTTTTGTGCCAAGCAGGTAGAAGCAGTAAGTATAAGATCTTTCTGGAAAGTAGTTTTACTGTACTTTGTAAAATTATAAATTTCATATCTTAACCTCACTATAACAGGAATATCTCAAAGGAACTCTTGAAAGTCCTACAAAATACATGTACAAGCAAGCAATTTGGTAGTATTGGTGAGATTTGGCACTGCTTTATGTATTTATCAATAGATAAATACATTAATAGTGGCACGTATAATGAAATGCTACAAAGCAGTTGGAAACAATGTATTAGATATACATGGGCCAATGTGGATAGCCCTTAAAAACATGATGTTGTATGAAAACAATTTAAAAAAACAGAATGAGATTAGTAGCTAGTTAATAATACTAGTACAAACAGCTAATACTATTTACAAATAGCTTAAATATATATATAATAAATTTGTATATGTAACATACACAAATACATACTGAAAATACTATATATTTTACATATATAAGAACATGTATTGAAAGTATTAAATTGGTTGTGTATGGAGTGAAAAGAATGGTGATTAAGGATAAAGTAGAAAATAAAGTAAAACCAGAAAGGCACCTTGCTTAGAAGAATGTGATGGGGTACTATATACTGAGGCATATAATTAATAATTCTGTTTGATGACAAAAGCAAAAATAAATGGATAAAATGATAGATCTATAAATCACCTCATTTTTAACCCTGGAAACTGAGACCCTTGAGAGATTAAGGTTGCTGCCCAGTTTATACTGCTAACTAGTGGCCATACCAAAGCAAACCCAGATATGCAGACCACTTCACCCCATTATATCTTTACGTAAGCTTAAGCATTGTATACAACCATATCATAAAAGTTGTCAGGAGTCCAATACACTATAAAATGTACCTACCACCAACATGAATCTGTTATACATACACATATACCCACTCTTTTTTAGATTCTTTTCCCATATAGGCCATTACAGAGTATTCAGTAGAGTTCCCTATGCTATACAGTAGGTCCTTATTAGTTACCTATTTTATATATAATAGTGTATATATTCATCTACATATGTATAACTGAATCACTTTGCTGTACACCTTCAACTAACACAACATTGTAAATCAACTATATTTCAATAAAAATTTTAAAAAGGAAAACATGTCAAACCACACAAAAAATAAAAATAAAATATACTGACCGCCTATATTCAGAAATCAACTTAGTATATAGCAGAGTTTTGAAGTAGTAGATGTCTTTGGTTTTGGTCCACCAACCTCTTTTCCTTTGGGGAAAGGTCCATGTGTTTTGGTGGGGCTGCCAATGCCCTGAACCCCTTCACAGCCACCACCACCAAGATGGGCATCAGATCCAAACTAATTCAATTTTACCCTCTCACAAGGAGTTGAGTTTTGATTTGGGCACTGATTTGGGCACTGATTTGGGCGATGGCCCCAACCAAAGGAGAGAACACTGAATTCCTGCTCTTCAAATGGCAGAAGAAGATATTCCTACCTTCTTCAAAGTCTGCTCGTTTAGCTCTTTCTTAGATTGTGTGGGTTGCCCGGCCTCCCACCCCCCACAAATATTTTGTTAATCAAATTAGTCTGTGTTGTTTTCTGTTAGCCTGTCCAAAAGTAATATGCTAATTACAGTAAACTTTAAACATGCAATAAACAAACATTTTTCCATGGTGCTTTGGAATGCAAATGAGCCATGGAGGGCGTTGATCTGGACAACCAATGTTTCTTAAAATAGATGTCCATGAAAATATGATTTAAAAAAAAAGCTTTTTATCCTGTAGCAAACAGAGAAATTCAAGTCCATTCCACTGGTCAGTCATTCTCAAAGAGAGATTTCAGTGTCTTAATGCTTAGAGGCTCTTTCAGCTTGCTGAGCGTTAGGAGACCTGGAATCACTTGAATATAAGCCTCTCTGACCTTATCCTCTCTTCGCTCTCTCCCTTTATCACCATCCCTCCCACCTCACTCCTCACTGGAAGGAAAATATAAATCACAATAGACAACCTGGTGGTGGTACGTAGACAGGACCTTCAATATTTATTGGATGACTGTATATTTCCTTGGGAATTTTTTTAAACACAGCCTCTTTTTTCCACTGTTGAATCACTGTCCGTGTGGAGTCTGCTACAGAATTAATAAAGAAGTGAATAAACATATTAAGTAAAATACTGCCATAGCTACATAAAACATAAATCATAGCAGTTCAAATGCATATGCTACTTGTGTTCATGGAACCCAAAATATTTCACATATGATCTCACTTAGTTTTATAACATCCCCATGAGACAGGCAGATAACCTGTGGTATGAAGTACCTTTTCCCTGGATGTCTAGAACATTCTGTGCACACTTTCTTCTTCCTCCTCCTTAAATTCTTATGAGGCAAGGAAGACAAGGACCAGCCTCCTTGCTTTCCAGTGATGAAAATGGATGCTCAAAAGGGACAGTGATTTGCCCTCAAACTGCAATTTGGCCACAGATGTAGATATTGCGGGACCCAAAGCATGTTCCATCAAAATACCACAAAGAAATGAGAAGATGCTGAGATCAAAAGGAATGAAGAGTGAGACAGAAGAGGGGAGGAAAGGGATGGTCACTTCAGCCTGACTTCCTACCCACCATGGTTTCAGAGGACAGACTAGCTGCTGTCACCTCTAACACCATTTTCACTCCACACTGAAAGCACAATATTAATAAATACAGTGGTCCAGGGGTAGGGCAGGGTGTGGTGTCTAAGTCCATTTCCATTACTCCACACATTCTTCAGTTGTTACATCACTTTTGGATCTCATTTTTTCAGTGGTTAGTTTCACATGGAATGTCGTTCTCTGAAATTTGTGATTTCTGATTGGAATTTGGAAAGAAAATATCCGAATTGGTAGGGATAAACTAAGCCAAGTTCCTTTCAGCTTGTGTCCTATTCTTCTGGGTCAAAGTGATCTGAGATTGATGGCAAAGGAAGAGAGAAATCAAATATGCTTTCTTTCACCTTAACTGATAACAAATTTGAAGTTAAGTGATTTGTCCCAGTGTAGGTAAACCACTCATTTCAAATATCTGGGACGTTTTCTCTCTGCTTCTTTGCAATCGTCTCCATTCTGCCCTATCCCTATATACCTTACTCTGCACCTACATTTTTGGCAATAGGAAGGGTATGAGTTTGAATGTTTTTTAGAGTCATTTTTGCTAACATTTGAGGATGAGGAAAAAATAATAAACCAGCAAGAAGAAAACCTTATTTCTTCAAGTAAGTGCTTAAACTACCTGCACAAAACAAACCAGAAAAGTCCTCTTAGAAGCTAAGACAAGGTCGTGTTTTTGGGAGAAGAAATGAATCCATTTTACCTTCTTCTCTTCCCTCCTTCTCACACTGGAAAACTATGGGAAGGAGTGAGGGTGGGGGGAAGGGAAGAATGACAGACAGATTGTACAATTACCCTAAGAGGTAAATCAGGCCTGATTTTAGGTTTGTTTTATGTAATAAAAGGCAGGAGAAATGACCAGTCCTTTCAGTGATGGAAATGACTTCGTGTCTCCAAAATGGATTGCCTGGGTTTTTCTTTTTCCTTTGTTTTTTGTTTGTTTGTTTTTAAATTTTATTGAAGTATACTTGATGTACAATGTTGTGTTTAACTTTTGCTGTACAGCAAAGTGACTCAGTTATAACATATATATATTGTTTTTCATATTCTTTTCCATTATGGTTTATCACAGGGTATTATATAGTTCCTTGTGCTATACAGTAGAAACTTGTTGTTTATCCGTCCTATATATAATAGTTTGCATCTGCTAATCCTAAACTCCCAATCCTTCCCTACCCTACTTACCCTCCCCCTTGACAACCACAACTCCATTCTCTATATCTGTGAGTCTGTTTTCGTTTTATAGATATGTTCATATGTGTTGTATTTTAGATTCCACACTTAAGTGATATCATATGTTATCTGTCTTTCTCTTTCTGACTTACTTCGCTTAAGTAATAATAATAATATTACTCTCTAGGTCCATCCATGTTACTGCAAATGGCATTATTTCATTCTTTTTTATGATTAATATTCCACTGTATATGTATATATATATATTATATATATATACATACCATATCTTCTTTATCCATTCATCTGTCGATGGACATTTGTTTCCATGTCATGGCTATTGTAAATAGTGCTGCTATGAACATAGGGGTGCATGTATCTTTTTGAATTATAATTTTGTTTGGGTATATGTCCAGGAGTGGGATTACTGAATCATATGGCAACTCTATTTATAGTTTTTTGAGGAACCTCCACACTGTTTTCCATAGTGGCTGCACCAATTTATATTCCCACCAACAGTGTAAGAGGGTTCTCTTTTCTCCACACCCTCTCCAGCATATATTATTTGTAGGCTTTTTAATGATGGCCATTATGACTGGTGTGAGGTGGTAGCTCATTGTTGTTTTGATTTGCATTTCTCTAATAATTAGTGATGATAAGCATCTTTTCATGTGCCTGTTGGCCATCTATGTCTTCTTTGGAGAAATGTCTATTTAGGTCTTCTGCCCATTAATTTTTTTTATTTTTGATATTGAATTTTATTAGCTCTCTGAGATAGGTAGGTAATGATTAATATTTTGGGAATTAATCCTTGTCAGTTGCATCATTTGCAAATTTTTCTCCCACAGTCTGTAAGTTGTCTTTTTGTCTTGTTTATGGTTATAAATTATAAATTATAAATTTCATTAGGTCTCATTTGTTTATTTTTTATTTTATTTTTATTGCCTTGGGAGATTGACCTAAGAAAACATTGGTATGATTTATGTCAGAAAATGTTTTTCCTATGTTCTCTTCTAGGAGTTTTATGATGATTTGTCTTATATTTATAAGTCTTTAAGCCATTTTGAGTTTATTTTTGTGTATGGTGTGTGGGTGTGTTGTTTTAGTTTCATTGATTTTCATGCAGCTGTCCAGCTTTCCCAACACAAATTGCTAAATAGATTGTCTTTTCCTCATTGTATATTTTTGCTTCTTTGTTGAAGATTATTTTTCCATAGGTGTGTGGGTTTATTTCTGGGCTCTCTATTCTGTTCCATTCATCTGTATTTATGTTTTGTGCCAATACCACGCTGTTTTGATTACTGTAGCTTTGCAGTATTGTCTGAGGTCTGGGAGATTATGCCTCCTGCTTTGTTCTTTTTTCTCAGAATTGCTTGGGCAATTCTGGGTCTTTTATGCTTTCATATAAATTTTAGGATTATTTATTCTAGTTCTGTGAAAAATGTCATGGGTATTTTGATAGGTATTGCATTAAATCTGTAGATTGCTCTGGGTAGTATGGCCATTTTAACAATATTAATTCTTCCAGTCCAAGAGCATGGAATATCTTTCCATTTTTTTGAATCATATTCAATTTCTGTTATGAATACTTTATAGTTCTCAGCATATGTATTTCACCTCCTTGATGAGGTTTATTCCCAAGTATTTTATCTTTTTTGATGTGATTTTAAAAAAGGACTTTTTTGTTTGCATTCATTTTTCTAATATTTCATTGTTAGTATAAAGGAATGCAACTGATCTCTGTATGCAACCTCTTTCCTACCAATTTGAATACTTTTATTTGTTTTCCTTGTCAGATTGTTGTGGCCAAGACTTCCAATACTATGTTGAATAGAAGTCATGAGAGTGGTCATCCTTTGTCCCTTTCTTTTTCTTTTTCCTTTTGTGGTTTAAAGATTTTCTTTTGTATTATGCTTATGTTCTCTTCTTTTTGGTTTCTGTGAATCTATTGTATGTTTTTGATTTGTGGTTACCCTATTTTTCAAATATATAAACCCCTTCCTATATCTACTTGCTTTAGACTGGTAGTCATATAGGCTCAAACACATTCTAGAAAAAGAATATATATTTTCTTTCTCCTCCCCCACATTTTATTATTTTGATGTCCTATTTTACATCTTCATGTTCATCCTTTTGCTGTTCATGTGGCTATCATCACTTTCACAGAAATTTTTGATTTTTTTAAATCTGTGTACTGGCTTATTTACGTGATTTACTTTCCAATTGTGATTTTCTATTTCCTATACAGTCTTACTTTTTTTTTTCTAGTTAGAGAAGACCTTTCAATATTTACTTTAGGATAAGCTTAGTAGTGCTGTATTCTTTTAGTTTTTGCTTGTCTGAGAAATTCATTATCTCTCCTTCTATTCTAAATCTTGCTGGGTAGAGTATCCTAGATTGCAGGTTTTTCCCTTTCAGGGATTTGAACATATCTTGCCACTCCCTTATGGCCTGTAACATTTTTGTAGAGAAATCAGCTGATAACCTTATGGGGGTTCCCTTGTAATTAACTCTTTGTTTTTCTCTTGCTGCTTTTATTGCCATTTTTATTATAATATGTCTTGGTGTAAGTCTGTTTGGGTTTATCTTGTTTGGGACCCTCTGTTCTTCCTGTACCTGGAAATCTGTTCCCTTCTTTTGGTTTGGGAATTTTTCAGCCATAATTTCTTCAAATACATTTTTAATCCCCCTTTCTCTTTCTTCTCCTTCTGGAATCCCTATGATGCATAGATTAGCACACTTTATATTAGCCCATAGGTCTCTGATATTGCTTTCTTTTTTTTTATTTGGCTTTCTATCTGCTGTTCGGATTGGGTGATTTCCATTATCATATCTTCCAGATCACTTATTCTTTGTTCTGCATTATTCATTCTGCTATTCATTGCCTTTAGTTCAGCTTTCATCTCTGCAAATACATTTTCTAATTTTTCTTTGTTCCTCTTTATAGTTTCTAGTTCTCTTTTTACAGTAATCTGTGTTTCTGTCGATCACCCTTCTTAATTTCTTCAGTATTTTCATTATCTCCTTTTTGAACTCGCTGTCTATTAGACTGAAGAGGTCTGTTTCATTGTTTGCTCTTTCAGGGGAATTCTCTTGATCTTTTAATTGTGAATGGTTCCTCCGCTTCTTCATTTTACTTATAGTTCTCTTGCTCTATGAGTTTAGGAGAAACAATTCTCTACTGTGGTCTTGGGGGCTATTTTTATGTGGGATCATCCCCGTGTAGCCTGCTTGGGTTTAATATTTTTGGTGCAAGGGCTGTTTTTAGAATGGATGCCTGCCACCTCTTTCCTCAGTGTACGCTGGCCATTTTCCCCTTGATAGAAGGTGCGACTGGTGGTGTGGTGCTCTTTGGTTGTCATAGCCCTGTCAGGGGAAGGGTCTGCTCCCTAGTTGTTGGAGTAGAAGCCCCCAGGTCCATTTCTGAGCTGTGTTTCTGATCTTTGGTGTGAGGTGGGCGCACCACACTGGGAGAGGAGCCACTGAATACTCCTCTGTCAGAGCTGTTCATTGTTGAGTGTACTCTGTTTTGTCACCTGTCACCCTTTGTGCAGGCTCACAAAGTACACTGTTGTTGGCACTGCCCTTGGCTCTGTCTCGACCTTGGGAATCCCAGCAGTAAGACCTGGCATCCCTCAGGTGTTGTTTCCACAAGGCCACCAGGGCAGATCGGCTGAAGTCAGGTCCCAGGACTGCAGTAGTCATGCACCTAGACCTGCTGTGGGAGCTGGGAGGCAGCTCAGACCCTGGCCCGGGCCAGCCCCAATATGCACAAGCCCACAAAGCCCACAGCTGCTAAGGTCAGACCTGTCCCAGCTGCAGGAGCACCCATTGTCCATTCAGATGTCCCACAGGTGCTGAATTTACAAAGCCTTCCCACGCAGGAACCGGCCAAGGTGGCAGCTGGGGTCATTCTCCCAAAGCGGCAGTACAGCACTCCAGCTCCTTCAGGCTGTCTCCACGCAGCCAACAGCAGTTCTCTCCCTGGGTCTGTCCTCTGAACCCCAAGCTCCAGTACCCAGCCCCCACCCATACCAGCGGATGCACGTGTCAGGCTGGGGGACTCAGGGCGGTGGCACCGACAGTGTGTGCAGTTCTTTCTCTGTTCTGCCTGTCACAAACCAGTTGTTGAACTCTCCTCTGATGATCTGAAGCTCCTTTTCTGTCCTGGCTGATCTTCCCACCAGTGAGGGGGCTTCCCAGGGTGTGTAAACATTTCCTCTTTATCAGCTCCCTCCCAGGGGCACAGGTCCCATACCGCTTCCTCTTTATTTTTTTTCCTATTGTCCTACCCGGTTACCTGGAGACCTTTCTTGCCCTTTCAGGTGTCTGAGGTCTTCTGCTGGTGTTCAGTATGTGTTCTGCAAGAACTGTTCCATTTGTAGATGTATCTTTGATGTATTCATGGGAGGAGGTAAGCTCCACATCCTACTACTCTGCCATCTTGGTTGGAGTCCCTCTTTGGGCTGCTTTTAAACATCAAATCCACTTTCAGAAAACAAAGTTCCAATTTCCACTTGCAGCCAAGATGAAGTAACAGGGACTGGATTATCCTCTCACCCCCAGTTTGAAAACATCTTCCTCTCTCAGTCCTCAACAAAAGGGAAAGCAGGGGGTAAACTCTGACCTCTGACCTAGATTGCTATTGTCTATGGTTTGTCAATGCAATAATGAAATATTTGAATCCACAACAAATACTAGTTACAGTCTTAAGATCTCTGTCATATTTTATCCCATCAAAATTTAAATTTTTTCAGAGGACACTGTAGCTCAGAATATCACTCTTTTTGCAAAAGCAAAGCTAGCACATCTTTTAAACTATCAATACTTTTCTTAATCTTCTCAGCAGTTACTGCAAACCAAGAAAGAACTTTTATACCAACTAACTTCTCACACTCTTAATAAAGAGAAACTAATGACTTAGAGATTTTTGCAAAGTGCTTTTGAGTTAAAACATCACCATATACTTTTATATGGCTTCTTTAGCCTTGGACCAAAAAATATCTTAGCCAAACTAAGATAAGAAAAGTGACTGCCCATAACAAAAGCAAAACAAACTTCTTGTGGACCTGGAAAAACTCTGTTGAATGAGAAAAAATGGTCACTTGTCAAATGTGATATGGAAGTTATCTTGGTGTATCACGTACCTATTTCTACTATGGAAGCATGTCACATAGAAAAGTTTGTGTTAGGACAGGAAAAGAGCCTCTCAAAATAAAAATGGAGCAATAAAGAACAGTTCCTTCTAGCCAGCTAGTATGTCTCTAAATGCATTTCTACCTGGTTTTGTCTGTAAAGAAAGGAGGACATTTTTAACTCAGCAACCAAGCAACAAATGCCCTATAAGTAGTTACACAAAACCTTGTTGGTATGGACTTTCGAATCAGGAACTAAAGTGAAATTAGAGGAATTTGGAAATTGTAATATCTTCAGGCAAATTAGGTTTTGACTATATAAAACATATTGTTTTTGCTCCACTGAGATTACTTCATATCCCTTCTACAATTTCTTACCCCCTCCCTAACCCTCATCCCCTACACCTACTCCTTTTGATTCCAATGGCCAGTGTCCCAGACTCTCCTCAAAGGCCTGTCCTCAGGCTACTGGAAGCACTGCTTTGCCCAAATAAAGTAGAAGAAAGTTCTGGGAATGTATTCCCCTTGCCTTCGTGTCTTCTCCCACTCTCGCCACAGACCTTAGCAAATGTCTAGCTGACACCAAACTAGACAGTCCAAGTTTTTTGCCCAGGGTTAGGCACTCAGAGGTGTACCGAATGCTCCAGAGCTCTCTTTGGGCTCAAGCTGAGGCCAAGAAAGACATCGTCTGAAACTCCACCCTTGCTTGGCCTGGCCCCTTCCCTGCCCGGCTTCCCACTCTCTTGCTAGCTTCTCCTAGAAGTACCTCCTTAATAAATCACTTAGCCACAAATCCTCTTCTCTGAGCCTGTTTCTGGAGAAACTAACCTAAGACAGTAGCTCAAACCACTAATAAAATGATGCCATCTACATTCCCTACTAATCTATAATGTGTAGTATACGTGTATATGTAATGTTCAAAAACAGAATCTTTTCTGAATTAGTTTACAGTAACCAACAAAAATTTCACATAATCTATTAAATACCTTCATAAGCCTCTCCTTCAAAGAGAATATAAAACTAGACATCATCCTATTGAATGTGAATATCACATGGAAAATTAGAAGAGTACAAATATGATTTAAAAATCATATTTAGGTTTACAGCAGTTTTGAAGATTCTTTACTGAAAAAAGTCAAATTCCTTTCAAGTGATATATTTTTTAAATAATCTATAAATTATTTTTTTAGGCCCCTTGAAAGACATTTGGCTACCTTCAAATTAATATAGTAGTTGATCAGCTAATGGGATTTAATTTTGATAAAGGACAAACTATGAAAACGTTAGGGAGAAAGTCATGATAAAGTAGGAGCAGTTCTGAAAATGAGTAGTGAATGTTTTTTGACTCACTTCCAACTCATTAAAATCTTTCTGAATCCAACCTAAATCCTTGCTTCAGAACCTTAATAGTCTTTAGTCAGAAAATTGAATTAACTTTTGAATTTAACTTGTAAAGGTCAAAAGGAACATACTTCTAATGACATAGGAAATTAAATATGTGCTATTTCATCTTCTATTGTTTAATGCATAATATATCATTTGAAAATGAGGAGAAAAATATTTTTCATGCAAAATAATGCCCATTTTTAACTAGAAAAATATAGTTATGTTCCTTTTAGATTATTTCTGTCTCCTTCCTTTGAAAACCAGATAAATATTCCTATTTAATATGGGTTATATTTTTAAATATACATAATCTTATATACAAGCAAGAGAAAACTGGAGAACAGCAGCAGTAATGGCCCTTAAGGTAAATCCGTTCATTTTTCCCACAAACATTGTTAAGCACCTAATATGTATCAAAGACATTTATGGTCCCTGTGTCCATGGAATTTGGTCTAGAGGGGTTTTCTCTCAGGTTTTGTATCCTCTTTGACTTCTTTTCAGTATTTGACACTGTTGCCTAATCCATTCCTCTTGAAATGATCTTCTTAATATCTAGAGAGACTCTAGATCTCTGAAATATTCATCCCTCCTGATTTCCTCCTAATTTTCCTAGTCTCCTTCTGCTCCATTCTTTTGTTCGTCTCTACATGTTGATTTTCCCCAAGACTCCGTTCGTGTCTGGCTGTTTACTTGTCATCATCTATCCCTTACAAGCAGCTGGCACCATGTAGCCATTTCCAATCTAGATTAATCTAGCTCTAGAGGCATATTTTTGTCCACTGCTCCACCTGGATAACCCAGATAGCTCAGACACAAGGTATCCTCTTTCCTCTCACCAAAAAGTATGCAAAGGAAAAAATTCTCCTTCCCTGTCTTCCCAAGCCCCGTAAACTACAATACCCATTAATGACAAAACCTAGCTGCCTTAGATCAGAAAACCTCTTGCCTAGACCACTTTAATAGTCCTTATCTGGTCTTTTGTTCTCCAGTCTCTCTTTCCACCTTTCTATCAAGTCAAAATTTATATAATACCGCCAAAATTATTAGTTATAAATCAGATATGGTTTAAAATCCTCATAATCCCTTGTTAAGTATAGCGTAAAATCCAAACTCATACAGTACACAATGCTCTTCCAATCTCATTTCAATTTGCCTTTTTTTTTTTGCGGTACGCGGGCCTCACACTGTTGTGGCCTCTCCCGTTGCGGAGCACAGGCTCCAGACGCGCAGGCTCAGCTGCCATGTCTCACGGGCCCAGCCGCTCCGCGTCATGTGGGATCTTCCCGGACCGGGGCACGAACCCGTGTCCGCTGCATCGGCAGGCGGACTCACAACCACTGCGCCACCAGGGAAGCCCCAGTTTGCCTTTTAAGATTTATTTCCATCCATCCTATCACACATTTAGCAGTCCTGAAATCACAGGCATTGTCAAGCCTCTGTGTTTTTGTCCATGTAGTTCTCTCTGCCTGCACTACTTCCCTACACAACTTTGTATCTGACTCATGCATATAACTGAGAGCATCTTAAAAATAGGTACTGACTTTTATTCATTTTTGTACCTTGAGAATCTAGCCTAGTGCTTGGATTCTCATGGATGTTCAAGTGACATGGAATTCAAAACCCTTTACAGGGCTTCCCTGGTGGCGCACTGGTTGAGAGTCCACCTGCCGATGCAGGGGACACGGGTTTGTACCCCGGTCGGGGAAGATCCCACATGCCGCTGAGCGGTTGGGCCTGTGAGCCATGGCCGCTGAGCCTGTGCGTCCAGAGCCTGTGCTCCGCAACGGGAGAGGCCGCAACAGTGAGATGCCCGCGTACGAAAAAAAAAAAAAAAACACCTTTACAGTGTGGTTCCTTTTCTGTCTCAACTCTAGCTTCACCCAATTCAATCAATTTTCTAGTTGTATGAACTACTCATCATGACTGAACATAGCATGCTCCCTCATGCTTCAGGCTCTTTGTTAAAAGGCTATTCATCCTCCAAGAATCAACTCAATGTAGACTAATCTTCTACACTCTAGATGCATGTTTTCATTTGTGCTGGGAGGTTTTCCCCATCTTTTCTTTTCAGACATCCCCAGGTAGAATTAATTACCATCCTTCTCAATAGCTAATTGTCCATAATATAATAATATTTACCAGGTTAAATCATATATGTTTATGTCTTGGTCTCACCTATTGAATCATAAGATATTTATCTTCTCTCATTTGTATCTCCAGTACCAAGCATATTGCTAAGTACCCAGTATATATCTAAAATTTTGAATTGAATTAAATTGAATTGAAAAATAGACCAGATTAGTTGGGGCATTGGATTCTCATAACACATGGTTTACAACTTTGGCTGCCATTGGAATATCATGGGGAGCTTTGAAAAAATACTAGTGCCCCTGCCCCATCTCCAGATAATCTCATTTAATTGGGCTGGGAGGGAACCAGCACCAGTATTATCTGCAATGTTCCAAGGTGATTTATAATGTTGGCAAGGAATGGGAGTGAGCAGCCCTAGAGAAGTGAATGAGGGTCAGATTGTAGAGCTCCAGGAACGCCAGCTCTAGGCAATGAAGAACTAACTTGCTCCGGGGCCACATCATCCCTCACCATGGACTCTCTGATTGACCAGCGATCTTGGGAGATTTGAATGAGTGGGAGTTTTCCATCATCAAATTCTACAGTGTCCTGAGGACTGCTTACTCCCTCTTAGTCAATGTACACAGTACTAAAAAGCCCTCTTTCCCATTCTCTCTCTCTCTCTCACAACTCACTTGCTGCAAACTAAGACAAGAATTCCCTGCCTGCCTCTGGAAGTATTGGCTTCTGTCTCTATGGAATATTATAAGCACCAACTTGGGTTCTCAGCCCCCTTTCCCCGCCTTGGCTCCTTCACCACCACAGTAGTCACTGATGACCCTCACTTACAGCCTCAGACCCTCCTCAGCTTCTGAGTCATTTTGACAAGGACAACAGTAATTGCAACAGCTTCAGCTTAACACTTAGCAGGCTGTGGCATTCCTGCCATAAGACCAGCAGCCAAAACATTAAGTTCCAGGGACATGTCCTCAAGACTGTTTCATGCTTCCCCCACAAGGTAGTCATCCTGGCTGTCCTATCTGGTGGTACCCCATTTGCCCTAGGAAGGACAGGCAGATCTCGTGGAACCGCCGATTCTGCCTTGTTCCTCCAACTTCAGTCACTACCCTATAGACCCTCTTTGTGCTAGATATTATGTTATGGTGTCTCAGCTTGAAACCTATCCTTCTATTCTCTACCTTGTGATGCTGAGACAAGGACTCTGTGAGTTGCATTTCTGTTTTGCTGGCTGGCTCTGTTAGACACTTCCAATAGGGCTGTTAGAGGGAGACTGCAGGGCTGGAGGAGGGGAAAGGGGCTGCTGCTTCCTGTTCACTCTCTGAGGGCTTTCTGTTCCTGACAGCACCAATCAGCAATGCCTCTTCTTCACCCTGGCAGTCAATCCCAGGAACAGCTTGTCAAAAACAGTTTGCAGTTTTCTCCAACTTCATCATGCCCACTCAGAGACACCAGCAGTAGCCAGTGTCCTCTCTTTAGGAATTCAGATCCCCAGTCCACAGGGCCCCTCCTCTGATCATCCAGACACCAGCCCACTCCTCCAAGCTTTTAAATCGTAATAACTCCAGCTCCTCCCTTTATGTTCTCAGCCCCTCTCAGCCCCGCAGTTGATAGCTGCTCCCTGCTATCAACCTTGTTACCTTGGAGATACCTTCAGGTTGTCTTTTTAGCCTTGTCAATTCTTCAGTCATTAATTAACAATTCTTTATGTTAAATTCTCACTGTTTAAAAAAAACAGTGTGATTCCTTCTTTTGGTTGCACCCTCTTATTATATGCCTGGCTCAAACAGCAATATTTTCCCGAATTATGTCTCACCCAGTTCTGTGCCTTGAAGCTCTTACCTGTCCTCATTGGAATCTGCCTCTGTAACATGAACAAAAATGTTTGAGTTGTCATATTTGATTCACCACTGATGTAGTATAGCCATACATTATGGACTATTTAACCTGAATTTTATTTATGTGCAAAATAAGAGTGATATTAGCAACCTACATTTTTAAGGAGTAATAAATATAACAAGTAGACCTTTAGCTCTCATAAGGAACCTGTCAGTGCATCTTCAAGTTTGCCAATACTATTGTCAACATAAGCACCTGGCTTCCTTTCCAGGGCCATCATTTGCACCTGACATCAAATGGAAGAGGGCACACTGCATGAGATGTGGATGCTAGGGTGGGCTAAGCTCCCTTTCAGGCTAATCAGCCCACTCTCATACCATGTTTTCACGGAGCAGATGATGTAAAACTCTCAGCATGTCTTAACATGACGTTAATTTTTAGATTCATTCAAAGGCAGCCGAATTTTCAAATGGATAAACATATAAAGTATTGACATGTATAAGACAATTAGAACTGCTATTTATTCAGCACTTAAGCATGATAATCACTGCACTTACATTTTACATGTAGTGTTTTATTTAATCCTTACAGTAATTCTATAAATAACTTATATTAACGTCTCATTACAGATGAGAAAACTGGGACATCAACAGGAAAGCTAACCTGCTGATCTCAAAGAACATGTAAGTAGCAGAACTGGGATTCTGACTAGAGAGTCCACACCTCTTAGCCATCTTACTGTGTTGGTTCCACATACTTTGCTTGTGAATGTACCTCTTATGATAAAGTCTACAAATTGTTTTTACTAGCAGTTGGATAAATAATTGGTTGCTTTTACAATGGCTTAAGGAATTGTTATCCTTTGTTCCAATTCTTTCAAAAACTTTTATGATTTTAGATTATAAACATACTTTACTGTATATTACAGTTCCCAGTTTGTGAAAGTTCATTAACAAATCATGTTTTTCTAATATAATGTATGTCCCAGTAAAAATTAAGTTTCCTAGGCCAGTCCACAAAATGTGTGGAATTGCTCATCACATTTTTAGAAGTAAAACGAAGTAGAAAACAACAGTTTCCTTTTCCTTTTAGAATTATAAAATACATTTTAAAAATAATGAGCCCTTCTGAAAAGCTTTAGAACTCACCAGGTGTGTGGGAAGCCCAACTTTCTTGGGAGGCCTTTTTATAGGACATAGAGGTGAAATGGGAGAGAACAGAAGTGAATTCTGACCACAAAACTTGCCCAAAAGGGAAAATAGCACTCAGTCATTCCCTATCCACCTGTCTACCTACCCTACCATCAACATAGAGTATGTTCTTCCATAAGGAAAAGGGAGATAAATTGGGGGTTATGAGCCTATCAGATAAATTTAGCAGAGATCCATACCTCCAGCCAACCATGTAGAGAGGCCTTCAAAGTCAAGGTTAAAAGAAAAAATTGGCTCCATATCAAGGCCAGGAAGGTGATGGGAGTGAAGTGGAAAGAAAATCCCTCTGAACAGTTTTGTTACCAGAAGTCAAGTGATGGGGTCAGATCAAAGAATGGGAAAAGGAGGCACTTTAAGAGAAAAGCACTTCAGCTGTGATACCATCATAGATAAAAGCCATGAAATAGATGAGCTGTAGGTAAACTGGGCATATTGTTGGGACTATTCCTACATAGTTCTTTTAAGAATCACAATTATCTCTGGCTTCCATTATTTAGTTGTTTTAGATAAGATCTTGTCTCCAGGGAGACTCTTATTGCTCAAAGAGACTTTTGGCAAAATGCGACCAATAAGAAATGAATCTAAACTGTTTAATTCTGAAGAGTCTTTACATTCTTCATCTTTTTAATCTTTTAATTCATTTATTCATTCTGTCAGCAAGTATATTTATCATACACCACCTGCGGAGCACAGTCCTAGGTGCTAGAAGATACAACAGTGGAAAAAACAGACAAAAATACTGCCTTCAGAGAGTTTATACTCTAGTTTTACAATAATCTGAGATTCATCTGCAAATAAATTAATGTCTAAAAAGTGCTTTCTTTAATAAAGTGGCAATCGTTAACTTTTTTTTTTTTTACCTCAGGCAGTATTTATAAATAAGTAGGATAAAGGATGCCATCCAGATAGCTATAGTATTATCCATGTTTAAAGAGAAAATATGGATTCCCAGATTGATCAATAAATTTTCCTTTTAAAGTGATATCAAGCAAATGTGACTTATACTATTTTTATTTTGCCTTATAGTTTTTGGCTTGCACATGTTTGGACCACTTAGAGCTGTCGTTTAAAGCACAAAGATAAAAGACAAAGTAGATGTAAGAAATGCAAAGTGTATACCATGATAAGTAGAGTTTTGCCCTGATACTCTGCACATTCACTCCTATTTGAACCAAAAGCTGAAAACTTACCTTTGAATGTGTTTTAGAGTATTTAAGAAATTTGTACCTTATCAAGTAGGTTCCAAATATTGTCCATTGAACATATATCAGGAGACTTCTCTAAGTTTGTTGGGAGTTCCTTTTTTTTTTTAACATCTTTATTGGAGTATAATTGCTTTACAATTGTGTGTTAGTTTCTGCTTTATAACAAAGTGAATCAACTATACATATACATATATCCCCATATCTCCTCCCTCTTGCGTCTCCCTCCCACCCTCTCTATCCCACCCCTCTAGGTTCTTAATTCAGGGAATAAACATGATATATAGATTGCTACTGAGGGCTGGAGGAAATTGTCCAATACACAATTAGAGGAAAGACTACAATACTCCAGAGAAAAGGAAATGCCAAGATGTCAAAACCTGCCTCAAATAGAATCCTGTAGACAAAGCCCATCTATGCTAAATAGGCTGAAAGGGGATCTGGGTATGACTCCAGCTTTTAATAGATATTTTTCTCTAAAGTAGATAATGCAAGCCCATGAAATAAGTTATTAGATAATACAATTTTAATTAAAATCAAAACAGTAAAATTTAGTCTATAAATATAAGTGAAATTTAATATTGGGTTGGCCAAAACTTTCATTCAGTTTTTTCCGTAAGATGGCTCTAGTAGCACTTAGTTGTCATTTGAAACAATTGCATTAGACTGTATGTGACAGCTGTCATATCAGCATGCATTAAAAAAAAAATCAAAGTTGGTGAATTTTTGTGTAGCCATTTTAATATTGAAGATGGAAGAAAAACAACATTTTTGACATATTATGCTTTATTATTTCCAGCAAGGTAAAAACACAACTGAAATGCAAAAAGAGATTTGTGCAGTGTATGGAGAAGGTGTTGTGACTGATCGAACATGTCAAAAGTGGTTTCCAAAGTTTTGTGCTGGAGATTTCTCGCTGGACGATGCTCCACGGTTGGGTAGACCAGTTGAAGTTGATAGCGATAAAATCGACACATTAATTGAGAACAATCAACATTATACCATGCGGGAGATAGCTGATCACCTGGGGATCTTGTTAAAAGCAACCCAGTTGCTCTGGGATGGGGCCCTGAGAGTCTGCATTTCTATCAACTCCCTGCTGATACTTATGCTATCAATACATAAACATACTTTGAATAAGTAGCAAGGATCTGAGTAAATCCATATAAGCCAGGTTTCAGAGAAAATGATCAACCAACCAAAAACATACCTTCATAATGTCATTGGGGGAAAAAAATGACTACTTACAAATGAGTCTTAGTTGTTCATTAAAACAGTTTTGGTAGGAGTACTACTTGGCAACAACTACTTGGCAATGTTGTAAACAGCTAATTGGAGTTCATTCACATTGTTAAAAAAAGACAAAGTTTTTTTTAGAAATAGTCTACCTTTCATTCATTTATAGCACCTTCATTTTAGTTAATGAACATGTGGGATTGGACCACTAAAAGCAAAAAAGAATGATGTCATTACCCATCTTTAATTCTTCTTGGGTTCATTTTCCCATCAGGTTTGAGATCTCCCCCACTTACTTACTCATTTACTCAGGAAAAAACAAAACACAGAAAAATGCTGCTAAGAGCAAGTCCTAAAGAAACTAATTAAGAACAGATCTTAAGATGTGCCTCTCCCACCACACCCCAACCTTGGTAAGATAAATAAACAATAAAATTTTTAAGGTAAACATTATTATATAACACTCACTAAAAATAATAATGCATCAGGGCTTCCCTGGTGGTGCAGTGGTTGAGAGTCCGCCTGCCGATGCAGGGGACACGGGTTCGTACCCCGGTCCGGGAAGATCCCACATGATGCGGAGCGGCTGGGCCCGTGAGCCATGGCCGCTGAGCCTGTGCGTCCGGAGCCTGTACTCCGCAACGGGAAAGGCCACAACAGTGAGAGGCCTGCGTACTGCAAAAAAATAAAATAAAAAAAAAATAATGCATCAAAAGCCCCACAGTGGTATTTTTATGGGTCACTACCATGGCTGACAATTAGTTGAGGTTGTCCAAAAGAGTTTGATCTACCTTGGTCCCTGCCACATTGCTGAAGCTAGAGAAATTAAGAATGAATGGTGGGCTTCCCTGGTGGCGCAGTGGTTGAGAGTCTGCCTGCCGATGCAGGGGACACGGGTTCATGCCCCGGTCCGGGAAGATCCCACATGCCACGGAGCGGCTAGGCCCGTGAGCCATGGCCGCTGAGCCTGCGTGTCCAGAGCCTGCGCTCTGCAACAAAATAAAAGTAAAGAATGAATGATGATTGCACTTTCCTATTTCCAGGAAATGTAAAGAGATATAGATGCTGTGGCTATCTGTCTTTAGTCACCAATGATAATCTGGTTTTCTGTGGCAAATGAATAGAAGCAGAGACCAGGAGGACAGAGGTGGAGGTGCACTGCCAGGAGTGCACAGTAAGGCAGAGGATGTGCAGCAAGAGAGAGTTCTTTCCAGGGAAAGAAACAAAAGATAGGAAGAAAAAGAAAAAAGAAGTGTAGAAATGCATCATTAAAAAAGCAGAAAAAGAAAGCAGAAAAGAAGGAGATGCTGAGAAAGTAGAAGCACTTTCAAAGCCAAAGTTTTAGCCACATAAACTGCCTGCTTTGGGGCCTGGAAAAGGAGGATCCCCAAGCTCCACCACACATAACAGCAGTACCATGCAACATGGCGGAAGCATTCCCAAGCACAAGCACATGACCCAAGTGGAAAGTCCTTTCCTGTTTCAGAGATGCATAGCTTAAACAGTCAAATAATAATCAACTACGCTATGTCTGATTCCATGTTTGCTAAGCAAGTTTTCTTTCACCTACAGGGAAAAAATTAAGGCAATCTAACAAAACAAGCACTGCAATAAACTTGGCATTTGTATTTCTCATTATAAATGAATAAATTGGCACAGATGGGAAAAGAAAGAGGCAAGGAGGGGTGGAAAATGCAGAGGGAGAGTCCTGCACGAAACCACAGCTTGAGCTGTCCCTCTTGGGAATAACTAGGACATAGAAACAAGGATTCGTCAGAGTTTCACCTTGGTAGACCCAGCTTCACAAAGTGGGAGCTAAATTGAATACCAGGTGAAGAGAGTCAGAGCAGAAGTCAAAAGAAACCTACTGGGCATAAGAGAGGAATTTGAGTAGGGACACAAATGGGGAAAAAATGACATAGAGATCAAAATTGAGAAGGCAAAGAGAACTGAGACTAGAGAAGAAAGCATGACAGAAAGCAAGCTGTAAATATGGATGGACTTCAGAACATTATTTTTATGTGGGTCTCAGTGAGATTCCCAGGGCTCAGAATGAACCTGAAGGGGAAGTCCCAGACCTAACAGGAGTTTTTTTATTCCCAGCCTACTGACTACCAAGATTTCACAGGATATACAAACCCCCTTCCAACTGGCAGGTATGGCTGTTCTCTTGCATGTGTGGAGGAAAGGGAGTAGTGAGTCTCCAACCTTGCCTAGCTCTGCATCTCTCTTGGCTCCAGTCCAAGCCCTAGCTTTCCTGGGAAGAACGCAGGGAACCATATAAAAGTAGATCAGACAGAAGAGAAAAGAACTCCCTTAAGTTGCCTTAATAAGTCACATGTTCTAACAGCTGAAACATTGTTGCATTTGGAAGGGTGAGGTCTGTTTCAAATAGAAGAGAGGGGAAGTGTCCGGAGCTATTGAGAAGATTCCTTGAGCTATGCTCTTCTAGGATGTGGCCCTTCCAAGAATCATGCTGGGGTTCAGAAAAGGTGCTGCTGTCAGCTCTCTCAGCCTATGCTGAAGTTGGATAAGTCACACTGCTACTTCCTACTCCCATATTTAGTGAAGGGCACTCACGCCTGATGTTCCTTAAAGAGGGAAAGAAAGAAATAAAAGAACTACCTCAGCCCTTAGCAGGTGAGAGCTGATGAGTGTTTCTGGAAGTTATTGTTTTGTTTTGTTTTTTTTCCCCTCAGTAGTTCTTACTGCTCACTAAGAATCCACACCTGAAGCAATCAATTTCTACTCACCCTCCACCCTCTCACTAATGATCCTATACTTTGACTGATCTTTGTACCTCTTGTTAGTAACTAATATTCTGCTGGTGAATCGAAAATATGGGTCCTATCCAGCCCTGAGAAAGACATTCCCTGGAAATGCACTAAAATAAAATACTCGTGTAAGCACAATGTTCTTACAAATCTCAGTATTTTTGTCTTTAATACTTACCAAGTGATATTGTACTAAAAGCAACACTTGATCTTTTTCTACAAGCACAAATGGCAAAGTCAACAATGAGAGCCATACAGAGGTCTCAAGAGGAAAGTTGCAAAGAGAAATGAGAACTCTGTTCCCTAGAACTTTTCCTAAGCACAGATGCGAGGACATGGACTTTTTCTTTGACCTCTGCCCATCTCATTTTTTCTAGGTCCTTCTCCCATGATGCCCATTTCCTCGCATGTATCATTGCCCAGAGCACATCACACTGTTGGAGCAGTTCAGTTTACGTGGACTTTCCTCAGGTAGTGTCCTACCTACATGCAGGATGTGGGGCAACAGCAGGGTTGAAATCAGCACCACAACCTAGAAACAAAATTCCGATGAAGCAAACTATCCTGGCCTCAACATACCTATTCTATGCTACAGAAGTCAGAGTAGTGTTTACCCTTAGGTGAATAGTTAGAGATTGGAAAGGGGCAAGAGGGAGGGTAAGGGGGTTTCCTAGGTATTGAAAAAATTATGTTCTTGATCCAGTGCTGTTTCCATTGGGTGTTTTCAGTTTGTGAAAACTCACTGAGAAAAACATTTAGAATATGTGTGCTTTTTTATACATTAAAATAAATGTTAAAGAAAATGTTAAAATAGAACGGCCTTAAGAATGACACAGTGCAGGAGATTGAAGAGGTTCAGAGGAACTCAAAATATAATCAACATAACCCGGATATTTTAAGAAAGCATATTCCAAAGAAAAAGTGGAATGATATCTGGCAATGTTATTAATACAAGATTTGTAAATATTTGTAAATATTGTTACAAATATCTTACAAAACATATTTTCCTCGCTGGGAAGCACATTTTTTTTTTTTTTTTTGGTATGCAGGCCTTTCACTGTTGTGGCCTCTCCTGTTGCAGAGCACAGGCTCCCGACGCGCAGGCTCAGCGGTCATGGCTCACGGTCGCAGCCGCTCTGCGGCATGTGGGATCTTCCCGGACCGGGGCACGAACCCGTGTCCCCTGCATCGGCAGGCGGACTCTCAACCACTGCGCCACCAGGGAAGCCCATTGGGAAGCCTATTTAAAAAAAGTTTTCACCAGGCCCGAATGCGCTTTCAGTGTCTCGGTCTACAAGGCTTCTGTTGGAAAAGAGCTGAGGAATGTCACCAGCGCTGTCCCGAGAAGGGGACCAGCACGGCAGACTCAGGCCATTGTGTTTGGAGGTTACTAGTTGATTGGATCAAACAACCAATTCCTCTTGCTCAGATTCCTATCCTTACCAAGCCATCCATGGAGAGGGCAGAACTTATGTTTATTGCTCTAAGTCAATAATGTCCTAATTTTACATAAATCTCTGTGGAGTACCAACCTTTCTATCAGACCATGGACGCTTTCTAATCTAAAAAAGATTATCAAACTCTTACATAACAGTAACTAAGCAAGCAGTGTTTGTAGTAACTTTGCAAGGGGTATGGCCACCAAGCTGGGACACAAACTAATCCCCCCATAAAAGCATGTCCAGCAAAGCATTGTGAAGAACTGGGACATGTTGTTCCCTGCCTGGGGAGATGTGTAGGCTGGATTCTTTTTTCTGGGCCAATCCAGTCAGACTCTATGGGCAGCTGCCTGCTTTCTCCATGAATAAGAACGTATGTGACTCGTACTGTTTCAGCTATAACAAACAGGGTCACACTGAAGCAATGAAAACGTTTCGATATTCAGAGTGATTTTTAAATTATTTTTAAATTAAGTTATAATTGACATACAACATGTTCACTTCAGGTGTACAAAATAATGACTTGATATCTGTATATATTGCAAAATGGTCACCACAATAAGTCTAGTTAACATGTCGTCATTCACAGTTATAGAATTTTTTTCTTGTGATGAGAACTCTCAAGCTTTAATCTCTTAGCAACTTTCAAATATGCAATACAGCGTTATTTACTACAGTCACCATGCTGTGCATGTCACCTCACACTTGTTAGAATGGCGATCATCAAAAAGACAAGAAGTAACAAATGTGGTTGAGGATGTGGAGAAAGAGAGCCCTGTGCAATGTTGGTGGGAATGCAAACTGGTGCAGCTCCTGTGGAGAACAGTATGGAGGTTCCTCAAAAAATTAAAAGTAGAACCACTACACCATCCAACAATTCCAATTCTGAGTATTTATCTGAAGAAAATGAAAATACTAACTTGAAAAGATTCAGGCATACACATGTTCATTGCAGCATTGTTTATAAAAGCCAAGATATGGAAACAACCTCAGTGCCCATGGACAGAGCAATAGATAAATTGTGAGATATATATAGTACACACACACACACACACACACACACACACACACAATGGAATATTATTCAGCCATAAAAATAATGAAATCTGGCTATTTGCCATTGGATGGACCTCTAGGGTATTACGCTAAGTGAAATAAGTCAGAGAAAGACAAATACCATATGATCTCAATTATACGTGGAATCTAAAAAAAAGGAAAAAGAAAACAAACTCATCTACACAGAGAACATATTGGTGGTTGCCAGAGGTGAGGAGAGTTGGGAGGTGGGCAAAATGAGTGAAATGAGTCAAAAAGGTACAGAGCGATCTTACAGTGCCTTCTCGGAGAACACTTCAAAGAGATTTGTTATAAGCTTCGAATCTCTTGAACAATCACTACTCTGGCAATACTTTAGGCTCAAGAATTTGAGCAGGTGTTTTGTGTTAGTCTTACATCCATGGCACTGAACACAATTCATAAAACCTGTCGATTTAATGCGATTTGATAATTCTGAGAATCACAAATCACTAATGGAGAGAAGTACCTGCCAACAATTGTAAAGGGACACATTGAAAAGCAATTTTAAATATTTATACATACATAAGGTTTCAGAATTCACCACTAATCTGTTTATATGTTTTCTAAAATTACAATCTATTTTTTCTCTACCAAATCAAAATTCTTTGTAGTTATTTTACTTAACTCATTTTTCCTTCTCCTCAATCTTTCCCTTGCTTCGAAATGGAAATATTGTAGCTTATATATTTCACGCAGACATTTCAAATATGAATTTTCCATTCAGAGGAAATCTTGTGCCTTCCCTTTTGGAAGAATATCTCACGATCAAGTTCATGCCATTATTTGAAACATACCTAAAACATTCTGTCCTGTTAATCATCTGTTCCTCAGCAGTCTTGAAGAAAACATTCACAGAAACTTTATGTCCAGCGTTATGTTGTGTCAAAGTCCCTGTTTTCTCATACTTCATTCTTCTACACTTGACAAGGAGAAAATATCAACGGCTCTCCTGGAGCAACCTTGAAAAATCTATAAGAAATCAACATCAGTTTTAGATCAATCGTTAAAATGATGTTAAAATGGCATAAATTGAAGTCATCCACATCTGGAGATGAGGAAAAAGCAAGAAATAAAAATGTCTTATTTCAATTTCTTGAGTTTTCTTTTTCTCTTTTACCTTCAGTTACAACTAACCAAACTATTTAGTTAGAAACCACCTCCACCCAATAACCTCACCCAGATTACAACGTCCCCAGGTGACATGATGTACCAAAGCCAGATTGGAGAAGCAAGGGAAAAGGTGAAATCTGTAATCTCACGTCTTTAAGTAAAAGAGAAAAAAAGGAGAAAAAAGTACCCTAGCAAATTTACAGAACACTTGGAAAAAAAGAAAACCTTAGCATTCTATTCACATGCAAAGTTATTTAATGCCTAGTAATCTCCACCCTGAAGCACAGATTTCTTTTTTCCCTCACTACTTTAACAATCATTCTTTTGGCACAATAACTATGAATGAACGTTTCTTCATATTATCAAAAGATGTTTTTTCTTCTTTCTGCTTAAGTGTATCAGCTGATGTAAATTGTGAAATCAAAAGTATACTTTTTCCTTTTGCCCATGTAACACAGTGGTTCACAACCAGGAACAATTTTGTCCCCAATGGACATCTGGCAATGTCTGGAGACATTTTGGGTTGTCACAACTTGAGGAAGGGGGTGACTGCTACTGGCATCTAGTGGATGGAAACCAAGGATGCTGCTAAATATCCTGCAAGGCACAGGAGAGCCCCCTCCTGCTTCCCCCCACCAAAAAAAAGGAATAATTGGGCCCATTATTCCTGTTCACATATCTACCTAGAGGAAGTGTGAGATACTTGTGGCATGTCCTGAGACCCAGAGTAGCAAAAAGACTTGCAGTGGACATGGAGATGTGATGCCCAAATCCTCTTCAAGAGAGAAGCTGTTGTCCCAGCTGCTGGGAATGCTATCAGCAAAGGACCCCTAGTTGCCAGTTTCTTCAAGGTTTGCCGCAGTGGCAGAGACCCTCCTCAACCAAGGCCATGCCCTTCCAGGGGTGGACCACACCCAAGGACTGATTGCAGCAATGATATAAAGGCTTGGCCATGTCAGCTCCCTGAGGGACAGCGCTGATGGAATATAGAAACTTTCAGAGCTCCCATGGGATGTCTGGCCAGCATTTCAATTCAACTTCACCCTCTGCCAAACCTACTTCCTTCCACAGGTGTCGACCCCTCATATACATCCTTCACTCCAATCTCTGACTCAACATCCACTTCTGGAGAACCCAACCTGGGACAAGCCTCCTTTGGATGGGAAGCCCTGAGAAAAAGAATTTGGTGAAACCAAATAGGTTCCCCTGACAGTCCACATAGGAAATAACCAGAAGGAGTTTGTGGAGCTCATAAAACTGCCTTGGGAAGACTCTGAGAGAGGAAATCAGGGAACGTGGGCTCTATCTTAAAGCACAGAGGACTATGCTATGGTAACAAGTTAGAAATGCTCCTGAGATGTTGAAAATGGCTTTCTCAGATTTTAAAAAATTAAAACAATATAATTTTCAAAACTCAAAAAACCTTCTGGACACTGTCAAAAGACTTCCTCTGAAGTCAATCGTGAGATTTAAAAACAAATCATAAAATGCAGTGTTGTGTCAGTGAAAAAGAAGATGGGAGTTGAACCCTGAGGTTCCAGGCTGCCCTTCCCCACCTCTCATCACCTAGACTGAGTCATCTCTGACCACAAGTTGGCATCTTAAGAGGATAGCACAACCAGAGGTCCTGCTCTGATTGGCTGTAAGCTTGGGAACTCTGGTGGGTACACGCCCCTCAGCACCTTACAAAGGAGTGAAACCAGGAAGCACCAGGCCTGAACTATGATTACTTTTAGCAGTGAGTCCTCCCAACATGGCTGAACCATAAAACCTTGAATTTCACAAGTGATTTTTCAACAGTGAGAAATAAAAATTTAAATACATTTATTGTCAGGAGAGGATGAGCTGCAGAAACTATTCAAAAGTCATTTGAAACTGAATGAAGACTTTGCATGTGACAGCATGCAAAGAACTGTGTTTTATGGGTCATTGCAACTTGTGTTCTATGGAAACTCATTTTTCAAACACTGTGTTTTTCTGTATCTTTGGTTGAGTAGGTAGGCATTTATTTTGGACAGATGACTCCAGCTTTTACAATGCAAAACACTTCTGGAAATTGTATCTTAAATGAATCTTCATAAAAATAAGCATAAGCTTTTGCAATTGTTGGTTATAAAATATTTAATGTCAGTGAGATATTCAATAAATGAGCAGGTAAAGATGAGAAGAAATAACAGGAATGTTTATTAAGCAGTGTCAAACATATAAAGCAGAGAAAAGTAGAAGTCTTCTAGCATGCTATTTCTTATACCCATCTCCATAGAAAATCTGGCAAATAAGCATCAATCCAGACTCCAGTGTTCTAATGTCCTAAGTAGTTTACAGTCGACACAGCCATAGTTGTAGCCATAAACCTAGCATCGTGGGGTTCAAAGTCTAATTAGGATGATATTTTTTGCAACATGCCTGACCTTACAGGGTCACAGGCATGCAAAGGCAGCCCTGTCGAGACCTGCACTTCCCCAGCCCAGGGCGATGAGTGAGGGGTCCAGTTGGAAAGAAGAGATGTCTAAAGAAAATGGACTGCCATCATAGAACCCAGATCCCACTAGAAAGGGAACAAGCAGAGGAACAAAGAAGGAAACAAACACTTTGCTGGGGACGTAGGACAACCAGGCAGCCATCCTAAAAAAGCTGCTGTACATAATAAAGAGGAAGCTCTCACTTAAGGAATGGGACCACTAAGTATGACAGCCTCTGAAAAGAGAAAGCCAGTCAGGAGTTTCCTATCGGGGATTCTGAACTACATGGATATGCCATATGAAATTATGTCTCACTATATAGATCTAGATATCGATGATATAGATATATACGTATAGATGATATAGATATAATCTCTGTAGATGTTTGCTACCTGAAATCTTGCTAAATTTTCCACAGTTTCTTTTTCTTTTTTAATTGGAGTGTAGGTGATTTACAATGTCGTGTTAGTTTCAGGTGTACAGCAAAGTGATTCAGTTACACATATACATAAACCCACTCTCTTTTAGATTCTTTCCCATACAGGTCATTACAGAGTATTGAATAGGGTTCCCTGTGCTATACAGTAGGCCCTATTAGCTATCTATTTTATATATAGTAGTGTGTATATGTCAATCCCAATCTCCCAATTTATCCCTCCCCCCCCTTTTCCCTCCACAGTTTCTAAGCATGCTTGGTATTTCTTGGATAAATGACAAAACAAGCAGAGACTGGCCTCTCATTATGTATTTTTGCTTTTCTATATTCTGTTCATGGTGGTAAAAGTAGAAAAGGATTTAGGAGATGCCATGTTAACATTTGCATTAATTCACACTTTCTTTGGAAGTTTAATCCTATCAGTCAGGAAATGCAAAATGTAAGGTTCTTCCATTTATGGAAATGTACATGCCTTTAATTGGCTGCATTTTTAATTACTAAGGAGCAATTATTATTTTATTGTCCCATTTTTACAAAATGCCAAGTTCAGTTTCCTTAGTAGCACCTAATTGTTATGTAGTTCATGGATTTTGAGCTCAGGCTAGATACATTACCAATGCTCAATGCAGAATATTGTTCAAGTGCACATTTTTCCCATCCAAAATGACATGCATGCACAATGATTTCATGACTTACAATGCTAAATGAAGTTATAGAGCAATTGGAGAAAGCAGATTGGTAAGCCAGAAACCTAAAGCTTATACAAATGCATGAATGTAGCCTCCAATTTATCCACATCCCTGACTCCTCTATCTCCCACTGTCTCCCTCTCTTTTGGGGATCTCAGTGATCATTATCACCTCCACCAGAGAATAAGCAAACGGAAAAGAAAAGGCATGAAATTCAAATAAGCGTGTTGCTTTTTAGTAGACCCTTCGAAACTTTAGTTGGAGAAAATGTCAAAACTAATAGCCAAAATGAGGTTTGGAGACTATGCTAAATTTCATTTATTTGTGCTCTTCCTCAGTTGCCCACTCCAGTAGCACAGATAATTGAAAGTTTGCTTCATTTATCCTAGCACACTAAGGAATGCTGTCATTTGAAGTCAAGACCACAAAAAGAAAACAGGATTTTAAATTGCTGTAGGAAGGATGATTACAGAAGTAAACGAAATTACTTCAAGGAAGACAAAAGAACTAGTTACGAAAAGAAGTTATGGAATCTTTCCCTTTGAAGATTTTTAAGAGTCAAACAGCAATTCCTACAGTGAAGACCTGATTGGAGACAGAGAAATCAACCTGTAATTTTTTAAGGTCCTATGCTCCATAGGTTTATATGAGCTCACTTTTTAAATGTGAAAAGTATGGATTGTTTGGAAAAGAAGGGGGGAAATTGGTATGGCTTAATTAATGATATACAACTCAGAAGCCCCCAATCTTCCCCAAACTGTGATTATAAAATTTGGTTGCATTACCTTTAAAATCCAATGAACCAAATCTAATGTGACCCTAATTACCACATCCTGAGAGTAGTAATAATACCCCCTCCCCCACACATACACAAATTATGAAGAACCCCCAGGTTTGTTTATTCTGGTTTGTGAATCAGATATACTCTGTACAGATCTCCACAACAGGAGACTTCCAGAGAGAGCCTGACCTGCTGATGTTGGCTCTCTTGGGTTCCTTTAACAGTAACTTCTAGAACCTGAATACACTGTAGAAATGACCCTGTCCCCAGGGCCACGCTCACTGTTTGCACAGCTACTAAGGAAGAATTCTGTTGATTAACCTAGACTTTAATGATTTCTTGAGATGCAAGGAAAGACACCCACTCCTCAAGAACAAATGAAATCAAAGAAGAACTGCCTGCACGTAATCAGTTTTACAGCTCTTAGTGATTTGGCTCTTTGAATTCATACCTACAGTATTTTAGACAGAGAATTGTTATTCTTACCCTATGAAAACTACGCTTCTTATCAAATTGTATAAGAAACTTTAGTGTATGCATATTGGGGTGGGAATATTTAGTCTCAATGCTCACCTGCTTCCCTCCAGTTCTCACATGATGTTTGGCCACGTGGTAAAACATTACTGTCAATTTCCAGCTTGTACATTACCTGAGGGAAATTGTGGTGCCTCAACTCAATATTCTCAACTAAACAAACATTCACTGAATACCTATTGCTGGTACCTATTGCATGTCAACATGACAAGGTACCTACTGTGCTTTGCTAGGGGAAATACGAGACACTATGGGAACACATAGGAGACATCTGACCCAATCTTTAGGGACCAAGAAGATTTTTTGAAGGAGGTAACATCAAAATTGGAACCTGAAAGAAGATCAGGAGGTTAACAGGTAGAAAAGGGAAATGGATGCCATTCAGGAAAAGAAAATAATTTGTGCAAAGGATTGCACACACAGGAGAACATGCTGTGCTCAAGGAACAGTACCCTCAGTAGAAGTACAATATAATGTTAGATTGTAAAAAGTAGAATAATTTCCTGAAGGAGGAAGAATTTGAGCTGCACCCTGGAATTGGAAAAATCCCATTCAGGACTAATGGAACAACGTGAATAAAGTTAAGGAGACAAGAAAGTACAAGGACCAGAAGTATAAGGAGCAGAAAGTAGGTGCCTGGGCCAAAGTGTGGGCCTTGAGAAGGAACGTGGTGCACAGTGAAGCTACAAGAGTAATTAAGGATGAATTCAGAAAAGATCGCAAATTGCACACTGATTAGTTTTATTCTGATAGCAAGGTAGATCCCTTGAAGAGTCTTGATGTTATCCAGTTTTAGAAAAATAATTCAAGGAGTGAAGCAAATGTTATTGCGTGACTATACTGACCTGGGAGTTTTTCAAAGGCAGAGATCATCGTTTCATTCATTTTTGAATCTTCAAGACTTACACCGTATATGGCAGTTGCTCAATACATATGTATTGATGTATTAGTTGGTTAGGAGATAGCTGGATGGATGGATGTATAGAAGGATGAATGGTCAATGGATGAATAAACAGATGAGTCATTGCACCACAAGGATAAATAAGCTTTGGGTGAAATAATTTATCAGAACAAGTAAAAAACCTAGGAAATAAGCAATGAGATTCTCACCACACCCTGCAGGAGTTATCAGAGAAAATAAACCATCCTCTCTAATGAGCTCTACATTTTGATCTTCATCAACCCTTGTGTGTCTCCCAAATATCTACTGTGTAAACTACCTATCAAGACATCGTTTCCTTCAAGACTGTCTTCCAAACCTTGAACTTTTACAGTGATGGATTCCCGCTTGCCCTGAAGAATAGGAAAGGGGTGTCCCTTCCTTGGGATCATATACAAAACCCTGAAGATGGAAGTGAAAGTACAGTACATATTATAGGGCAACCATGTATTTCTTTCCCCAGAAATCAAGAATACCCTCTCACACCTAAAACTCTGAGAACCAGCTTTTTAATTAGAATGAATATGTTACTTCCTTGATTAACTGCACATTGCAGAAAAAGAGACTATGTAGGAGGTAATTTATGGTAGCAGTGTGAGGTGATTTTATCATAAACCTTCCATGGTTTCATATTGTAGATTTTGGAAAACATAGTACTTTGTCAAAAAGGGAGGGGGTGGAGGAAGTAAAATAAATATTTAAGCCCAGAGAGATCATTCCAACAAATGTTCATTCTTAGATCATCTGTTCTTCATTTCATGATATACGTTATAAACAACAGCCTCACTCCAACTCTCATATTGCTGCGTGCTTTAAAATTCAGCAAATATGTTAGTGCACATATATAATGTATTGTTGTAGTTTGCATTCACAGATAACTCTACTAATGGAGTTGTTTGCCATATATATGGATAAGGTTAAAAATCTCAGAGGGAGACTAACAGTCTTGCCACATGGGCAGATGCATGGGAGGACTGTCCTATTTTTGTAGCTCTAGATACCATTTTAGAACAAATCATTTCTCATGACTCTGTCTCTTTGCTCAATGGGTTACTGATGTCTTTGCTCTAAAAGAGCTACATGGATTTACTCACTGCCAAGTGGGTCTTTTGGCTGCTGCTATACCCAGAATATCTTAACTATACAGCAAGGCTTTAAATTGTATTTCAGGATGTCAAGTGAACATTTCTTCTTCTGGAACCTGCAGTCATCTTTTGCTTCAGTTTTCCAAATAGCTGCTAAAATTTTTCTGTTTTTTGGTAGGGAAGCAATATAGCCTCAGGCAAGACTAGCAAACACTGGTCCATGGCTAAAGATTTTTAGTTTGGTTTTGTATTTTAAGACTGTAATTTTTTTGGAACAGGTTTAGGTTCACAGCAAAATTACGTGGAAGGTATAGATATTTCCCATATATTCTCTGTCCCCACACATGCATAACCTCTCCCATTATCAACATCCTCTACAGAGTGGTACACTTGTTACCGTTGATGAACATACATTGACTCATCATAATCACCCAGAATCTATAGTTTACTTTAGGGTTTACTCTTGGTCTTATATACTCTATGGGTTCGGTCACATGTGTAATGACAGGTACCCACTATTATATCATCATACCATGGATTAGTTTCACATTTTACCAAAAATCAAACAAGCAAGCCAAAAATATATATATACAAAACATACAATATTCATTTTCAAAAAGCTAAATTTTATTCAATTTAAAAGACTAAGATTTATTCCAAAGTCATGGCCTCTGTACTTATTTTTTCAATAAAATATACTTTCTCCTGTGAAAGGATAAAGACAAAAATGAAAATAATGATACTTACTTTGTGAGATTGTGTGAGGATTTAACAGGATAATCCATGGAAAAGTTGGCACAGTATCTGGCTAATAACAAATGATTAATAGATGTTACGTAGGATCATTATTGTTGTTGTTATTATTGTTCATTGCTTTTTGTTGGTTTTGCTCCTTGTTTTGTTTTTTTTTTTTTTTTGGATGTTGCTGTTTTCTAAGAAAAGATACTGCTTTTTAATCCCCTTACTTGGAATAAGAAAAAAGTTTGCAACATTATGTTAGCTCTTCCTTTTTCGTTTAAAACTTAAAGTAAAATACAAACTTCTGGAAATGACCAGTAGAAGGAAAGTAGATCTAAATCATAATACTCAGGAAGTCTGAGACCAAGCATTGGCCCTCCTGGTACACTGACTATGTGACTGTAATCACTTAAGCTCCATGTGGCTGGGTATCCTTGCTGAACTAGGTTCACACCAGCGTATCTTGGAGTGCCAACATATAATTATAATACCTCTTAGGGTTTTGTGAAAACTAAATGCATTTAAAAGTAAAGCATTTAGAACAATGCCTGGCATATAATGTATGTATATACAATATAAATGTTAGCTCTTACTATTGTTTTTGTTACAGGTCCTATGTGTAAACAGTCAGTATCCCTTCTGTGATGATAGAGTCAAATGTGTTTAGGTGCTCTTAGTGACAATATTCTATTCATAATTTTTTGGTTAGGGCCCAGGATATCAGATATAGAGTCATAGTAGATATAAGCCTGAAAGCCATTAAAATATGGAAAACAAACTACTTAAACACATATATCACATTATGAAATGATAAATTACTTTATATAATTTTCCTGTAGAATCATGTGGTCAATTGTAACAGACACTCATACTATTTCACTGGTTACACATTGGAATGGACTATTATAGCAAGGTATAAAACCCCCCTCATTGAAAACATATATATATATTTATCTGTCTACATGGGTGTTTCACTTGGATTCCTCCCAGATTTATACTTTTCTTAGGTGATAAAGGAACAAGCATGTTCATTCCTGCTAACTGACTTAATTATCAACAATACTAAACACTCTCGTCTGAGATAAATTGCTTCATTCATTATTTTTTGACTGCCTACTACATGCTAGCTACCCTAGGTGATGGTTTCAGTCTTCACAGCTCTAAAGTTCTGTGAGGAGACAAACAAGTAACCCAAATGTTATAAAACAGGATGTTGAATGAAGATAACAGGGATATTCCTAGGTGCTACGTAAGCATGGAAGTTTAAGTGTAGAAATATCTAGGCAGCCTCCTTGGAGAAGCAACATTTAAACTGAGTCCTACAGGGTTGTTGAACACTAGATAAGCAAAGGGCAATGCATTCCATAATAATCGTCTTCAAACACAGCTACTCAACTATTGCATATGCCATCTCTCTTGTATATTTCCCTTCTCCCTTTCAATGTCCAGTGTCCTGATTAGGTCCATAACTCTGAGTGTCCAGGCAAGACTCCATTCACACAAATCAAATGCTTTTATTACTCATAAAATTCCCATATGCTCTCAAAATAGTAAAATACATTTTAAATGTCAATTTATAAAGAGCAATACCAAAGCCCAGTGTGAAATGTATTTCAAAGGCATCAACAAAAATAGAATTATAAGATTATCTCAACATTGAAAGAAATCAATCTTTATCTCTAAAGCAACAAAGTAGGACTTTCACATCTATTGAGTTAAAAATTTTAAAAGGGAAAATTTTGAAAAATTTGAATTTCTGGTATTAGTATCCATTTTTTCCTTCTTTGAGGATAAAATCTGTCAGCATGTTCCAAGAGTCATAAAAATGCTCATAACCTTTGACCCAATAACCACATTCCCAGGAATTTAAACTAACGAAATAATTTTTTTAAGACAAAAATATTATATGGACAAAAATGGTTATGGCAAGAATGTTAATATAATCCTGATTTTTAAAATATGAATGATTCAGCATTCAGAAAATGAGTAAATATGATATATTATCTGGAAGGAAATATGAAGCAATTTAAAGGTAAGAACATAAAGACTATAGAGATACCAAAAAAATGTCTACAAATAAAAGAAAAAATATGTAATTGTATAACCTGACAATGATGGCAATAGATTTACTAAATAAGAAAAAATACTTATGATGTATCAGGTGAAATAATTATGGGTTTAATTATTGGTAACTTTTATAAATAAATGCCAGTTTTTAATTTCTTTTTACATATATACATGTATACATATTTTGACATAAATGCGTAAATATACTCCTATCAACATACAATGGGAATTTTTTGTGCACTCTCATTTTTTTGTTTTACTTACCTTCCTAGTCAACATCTCCAAATCCCCATCACCATCTCACCAACTTATCCATGTTTTAAAAGTTACTATATTGTTTCATTTTTCCCATATTCTTATAACACACAGACATGTGCAATTATGCATAGACATATAATTTCATATAAATATATGTGTATATGGATTCTCATTTTCCACCAATATGTAATAAAAATATATCCATGTCTCTATATCTTCTGTTTCTCACTCATATCCCTCCAAGCCAACTTATATAGCTCTAATTAACCCCAGTTATTTATTGTTTACTATGGCATGATGTGTATGTATCAAAGTTTTTGAAATCAGTAACTCTATTTACATGTTAACTTTGTTTCCATTTTTACCCTTTACATAAACAATGTTGCAACTTTTATAAATATCAGTTAAGAAGCAGAGTTTTTATTCCTCTGAGAGAGATTCTCAGATGTGATATATTTGGTCAAAAGTATATGTTTTTAGTTTTAATAGATCTTGCCAGATTGCATTCCAAGCTATTGTAATAATTCACATTTCTACCAGCAATGTGCTACCTGCTTTTTAATTTTTTGGCAGTCTAAAGTGATGTCTAAAGTGTTGTTCATTGTTACTTCAACATGCATTTCCTTATTTCTAAATTTGAGCATGTTTCCCTTTGTTGGCCATTTGGATTAGTTTTTCTGAGAATTCCTGTTTACTTTTTTTTAACACATAGATTGAGATATAACATATATATAGTAAAGTGCACAAAACTTATGTGTACAGCTGGACGAATTTTTGCATAAGCATATACCTTCCAGATCAAGATACAAAATATTAACAGCATCCTAGAATGATTCCATGTACCCCTTTGCCAACAATACACACTGCTACCTCACTCCATTCCCAAAATCACTGCTCTGACTTCTATCGCCTCAGATTAATTTTGATCTTGAATTTCATGTAAATAGTTTATATAGAGCAAGCTCATTATTTTCTACTGTTTTACTCAATGTTATATGTATGAGATGCCATTATATTGTATGGGGGTAGAAGTAGTTCCATCTTTTCGATGCTTTTTATATACGAATGTTCTACAATTTATTTAAAAATTTACATCTTTTCACTTTGAGGCTATTATGAATAAAGCTGTTAAAAGACACATTATTTTATGTGTCTTTTGGTAGATATACACAACCATTTCTCCTGGTTATATACTCTGATAAGAACAACTGGGCCATGGGTATACAGGTTTAGATACTGCAAAATAGTTTTCCGAAGAGGTTATACTAATTTACACTCTCACAAAGAAAACATGTGAGTTCCACTTGTCCCATATTCTAGTCCATATGTGGCACTGATTGGCAATCTTTTTAAATTGGCCATTCGGGTGTATGTAAAATGGAATCTCATTTATTTTTTTCTTTTTTAACATCTTTATTGGAGTATAATTGTTTTACAATGGTGTGTTAGTTTCTGCTTTATAACAAAGTGAATCAGTTATACATATACACATGGTCCCATTTCTTTTCTCTCCTGCATCTCTCTCCCTCCCACCCTCCCTATCCCACCCCTCTAGGCGGTCACAAACCAACAGGTTGATCTCCCTGGGGTACGCGGCTGCTTCTTACTAGCTATCCAATTTATGCTTGGTAGTGTATATATGTCAACACTACTCTCTCACCTCGTCACAACCTACACCTCCCCCTCCCCATATCCTCAAGTCCATGCTCTAGTAGGTCTGTGTCTTTATTCCCGTCTAACCCCTAGGTTCTTCATGATCTTTTTTTTTCTTAGATTCCATATACATGTGTTAGCGTACAGTGTTTGTTTTTCTCTTTCTGACTTACTTCACTCTGTATGACAGACTCTAGGTCCATCCACCTCACAACAAATAACTCAATTTAATTTCTTTTTATGGCTGAGTAATATTCCATTGTATATATGTGCCACATCTTCTTTATCCATTCATCTGTCCATGGACACTTAGGTTGCTTCCATGCCCTGGCTATTGTAAATAGAGCTGCAATGAACACTTTGGTACATGACTTTTTGAATTATGGTTTTGTCAGGGTATATGCCCAGTAGTGGGATTGCTGGGTCGTATGGTTGTTCTATTTGTACTTTTTTAAGGAAGCCCCATACTGTTCTCCATAGCGGCTGTATCAATTTACATTGCCACCAACAGTGCAAGAGGGTTCCCTTTTCTCCACACTCTCTCCAGCATTTATTGTTTCTAGATTTTTGATGATGGCCATTCTGACTGGTGTGAGACAGTATCTCATTGTAGTTTTGATTTGCATTTCTCTAATGATTAATGATGTTGAGCATTCTTTCATATGTTTGTTGGCAATCTGTATATCTTCTTTGGAGAAATGTCTATTTAGGTCTTCTGCCCATTTAGGGATTGGATTGTTTGCTTTTTGTTATTGAGCTGCACAAGCTGCTTGTAAATTTTGGAGATTAATCCTTTGTCAGTTGCTTCATTTGCAAATACTTTCTCCCATTCTGAGAGTTGTCTTTTGGTCTTGTTTATGGTTTCCTCTGCTGTGCAAAGCTTTTAAGTTTCATTAGGTCCCATTTGTTTATTTTTGGTTTTATTTCCATTTCTCTAGGAGGTGGGTTAAAAAGGATCTTGCTGTGATTTATGTCATAGAGTGTTTGGCCTATGTTTTCCTCTATGAGTTTGATAGTGTCTGGGCTTATATTTAGGTCTTTAATCCATTTTGAGTTTATTTTTGTGTATGGTGTTAGGGAGTGTTCTAATCTCATACTTTTACATGTACCTGTCCAGTTTTCCCAGCACCACTTATTGAAGAGGCTGTCTTTTCTCCACTGTATATTCTTGCCTCCTTTATCAAAGACAAGGTGACCATATGTGCGTGGGATTATCTCTGGGCTTTCTATCCTGTTCCATTGATCTATATTTCTGTTTTTGTTCCAGTATCATACTGTCTTGATTACTGTAGCTTTGTAGTATAGTCTGAAGTCAGGGAGCCTGATTCCTCCAGATCCACTTTTAGTTCTCAAGATGGTATATCTATTTGTATCATCTTTAATTTCTTTCATCAGTGTCTTATAATTTTCTGCATACAGGTCTTTTGTCTCCTTAGGTAGGTTTATTCCTAAATATTTTATTCTTCTTGTTGCAATGGTAAATGGGAGTGTTTTCTTAATTTCACTTTCAGATTTTTCATCGTTAGTGTATAAGAATGCCAGAGACTTCTGTGCATTAATTTTGTATCCTGCTACTTTACCAAATTCATTGATTAGTGCTAGTAGTTTTCTGGTAGCATCTTTAGGATTCTCTATGTATAGTATCATGTCATCTGTGAACAGTGCCAGCTTTACTACTTCTTTTCCGATTTGGATTCCTTTTATTTCTTTTTCTTCTCTGATTGCTATGGCTAGAACTTCTAAAACTACGTTGAATAAGAATGGTGAGAGTGGGCAACCTTGTCTTCTTCCTGATCTTAGTTGAAATGGTTTCACTTTTTCACCATTGAGGACTATGTTGGCTGTGGGTTTGTCATATATAGTCTTCATTATGTTGAGGAAAGTTCCCTCTAAGCCTGCTTTCTGCAGGGTTTTTATCATAAATTGGTGTTGAATTTGTCGAAAGCTTTCTCTGCATCTATTGAGATTATCATATGGTTTTTCTCTTTCAATTTGTTAATATGGTGTGTTATGTTGCTTGAGTTCCGTATATTGAAGAATCCTTGCATTCCTGGAATAAACCCCACTTGATCATGGTGTATGATCCTTTTAATGTGCTGTTGGATTCAATTTGCTAGTATTTTGTTGAGGAATGTTGCATCTATGTTCATCAATGATATTGGCCTGTAGTTTTCTCTCTTTGTGACGTCTTTGTCTGGTTTTGGTATCAGGGTGATGGTGGCGTCGTAGAATGAGTTTGGGAGTGTTCCTCCCTCTGCTATATTTTGGAAGAGTTTGAGAAGGATAGGTGTTAGCTCTTCTCTAAATGTTTGATAGAATTCGCCTGTGAAGCCATCTGGTCCTGGGCTTTTGTTTGTTGGAAGATTTTTATTCACAGTTTTGATTTCAGTGCTTGTGATTCATCTGTTCATATTTTCTATTTCTTCTTGGTTCAGTTTCGGCAGGTTGTGCATTTCTAAGAATTTGTCCATTTCTTCCAGGTTGTCCATTTTATTGGCATAGAGATGCTTGTAGTAATCTTTCATGATCTTTTGTATTTCTGCAGTGTCAGTTGTTACTTCTCCTTTTTCATTTCTAATTCTATTGACTTGAGTTTTCTCCTTTTTCTTGATGAGTCTGGCTAATGGTTTATCAATTTTGTTTATCTTCTCAAAAAACCAGCTTTTAGTTTTATTCATCTTTGCTATCGTTTCCTTCATTTCTTTTTCATTTATTTCTGATCTGATCTTTATGATTTCTTTCCTTCTGCTAACTTTGGGGATTTTTTTTCTTCTTTCTCTAATTGCTCTAGGTGCAAGTTTAGGTTGTTTATTTGAGAAGTTTCCTGTTTCTTAAGGTAGGATTCTATTGCTATAGACTTCCCTCTTAGAACTGCTTTTGCTGCATCCCATAAGTTTTGGGTCGTCATGTCTCCATTGTCATTTGTTTTTAGGAATTTTTTTATTTCCTCTTTGATTTCTTCAGTGATCACTTCGTTATTAAATAGTGTATTGTTTAGCCGCCAATGTGTTTGTATTTTTTACAGATATTTTCCTGTAATTGATATCTAGTCTCATAGCATTGTGGTTGGAAAAGTTACTTGATACAATTTCAATTTTCTTAAATTTACTAAGGCTAGATTTGTGACCTAAGATATGATCTATCCTGGAGAATGTTCTATGAGCACTTTAGAAAAATGTGTATTCTGTTGTTTTTGGATGGAATGTCCTATAAATATCAATTAAGTCCATCTTGTTTAATGTATCATTTAAGGTTGTGTTTCCTTATTTATTTTCATTTTGGATGACCTGTCCATTGGTGAAAGTGGGGTGTTAAAGTCCCCTACTATGATTGTGTTACTGTCAATTTCCCCATTTATGGCTGTTACTATTTGCCTTATGTATTGTGGCGCTTCTATATTGGGTGCATAAATATTTACAATTGTTATATCTTCTTCTTGGATCAATCCCTTGACCATTATGTAGTGTCCTTCTTTGTGTCTTGGAATAGTCTTTATTTTAAAGTCTGTTTTGTCTGATATGAGAATTGCTACTCCAGCTTTCTTCTGATTTCCATTTGCATGGAATATCTTTTTCCATCCCCTCACTTTCAGCCTTTAGGTGTCCCTAGGTCTGAAGTGGGTCTCCTGTAGACAGCATATATACAGGTCTTGTTTTTGTATCCACTCAGCCAGTCTGTGTCTTTTGGGGGGACTATTTAGTCCATTTACACTTAAGGTAATTATCGATATGTATGTTCCTATTTCCATTTTCCTAATTGTTTTAGGTTTGTTATTGTAGATCTTTTCCTTCTCTTGTGTTTCTTGCCTAGAGAAGTTCCTTTAGCATTTTTTGTAAAGCTGGTTTGGTGGTGCTGAACTCTCTCAGCTTTTCTTGTCTGAAAAGGTTTTAATTTCTCCATCAAATCTGAATGAGATCCTCGCTGGGTGGAGTAATGTTGGTTGTAGGTTTTTCTCTTTCATCACTTTAAATATGTCCTGCCAGTCCCTTCTGGCTTGCAGAGTTTCTGCTGAAAGTCAGCTGTTAACCTTATGGGGATTCCCTTGTGTGTTATTTGTTGTTTTTCCCTTGCTGCTTTTAATATGTTTTCTTTGTATTTGATTTTCTTTAGCTTGATTAATATGTGTCTTGGCGTGTTTCTCCTTGGATTTATCCTGTATGGGACTCTCTGCTTCTTGGACTTGATTAACTATTTCTTTTCCCATATTAGGGAAGTTTTCAACTAGAATCTCTTCAAATATTTTCTCAGTCCCTTTCTTTTTCTCTTCTTCTTCTGGGACCCCTATAATTCGAATTTTGGTGCGTTTAATGTTGTCCCAGAGGTCTCTGAGACTGTCCTCAGTTCTTTTCATTCTTTTTTCTTTATTCTGCTCTGCAGTAGTTATTTCAACTATTTTATCTTCCAGGTCACTTATCCGTTCTTCTGCCTCAGTTATTCTGCTCTTGATCCATTCTAGAGTATTTTTAATTTCATTTACTGTGTTGTTCATCATTGCTTGTTTCCTCATTAGTTCTTCTAGGTCCTTTTTAAATGTTTCTTGCATTTTCTCTATTCTATTTCCAAGATTTTAGATCATCTTTACTATCATTATTCTGAATTCTTTTTCAGGTAGACTGCCTATATCCTCTTCATTTGTTAGGTCTGGTGGGTTTTTACCTTGCTCCTTCATCTGCTGTGTGTTTTTCTGTCTTTTCATTTTGCTTATCTTACTGTGTTTGGGGTCTCCTTCTCGCAGGCTGCAGATTCGTTGTTCCCGTTAATTTTGGTGTCTGTCCCCAGTGGATAAGGTTGGTTCAGTGGGTTATGTATGTTTCCTGATGTAGGGGACTAATGCCTGTGTTCTGTTGGATGAGGCTGGATCTTGTCTTTCTGGTGGGCAGGTACGTCTGCTGGTTTGTTTTGGGGTGTCTGTGGCCTTATTATGATTTTAGGCAGCCACTTTGTTAATGGGTGGGGTTGTGTTCCAGTCTTGCTAGTTGTTTGGCATAGGGTGTGCAGCACTGTAGCTTACTGGTTGTTGAGTGAAGCTGGGTGTTGGTGTTGAGATAGAGATGTCTGGGAGATTTTCGCCATTTCATATTACGTGGAGCTGGGAGGTTTCCTGTGGACCAGTGTCCTGAAGTTGGCTCTCCTGCCTCAGTGGCACCGCCCTGACACCTGGCTGGACCACCACAAGCCTGTCCTCCACACGGCTCAGAATAAAAAGGAGGAAAAATAAAAGAAAAGAAAGAAAGAGGATCAAATAAAATAAAGTTATTAAAATAAAAAATTATTATTAGGTAAAAAATTTTTTTAAGTAAAAAGAAAACAAAACCAGATGGTCAGAACCCTAGGACAAATGGTTAAAGCAAAGCTATACAGACAAAATCTCACACAGAAGCATACACATACACACTCACAAAAAGAGGAAAAGGGGAAAAAATAATATATCTTGCTCCCAAAGTCCACCTCCTCAATTTGGGATGATTTGTTGTCTATTCATGTATTCCACAGATGCAGGGTACATCAAGTTGATTGTGGAGATTTAATCCGCTGTTCCTGAGGCTGCTGGGAGAGATTTCCCTTTCTCTTCTTTATTCTCACAGCTCCCGGGGTTCAGCTTTGGATTTGGACCCGCCTCTGAGTGTAGTTCGCCTGAGGGCGTCTGTTCATCGCTCATCCAGGACGGGGTTAAAGGAGCAGCTGATTCGGGAGCTCTGGCTCACTCAGGCTGTGGAGAGGGAGGGTATGGAGTTCGGGGCGAGCCTTTGGCGGCAGAGGCCAGCGTGACGTTGCACCAGCTTGAAGTGCACCGTGCGTTCTCCCGGGGAAATTGTCCCTGGATCACGGGACCCTGTCAGTGGCGGGCTGCCCAGGCTCCAGGGAGGGGAGGTGTGGATAGTGACCTGTGCTCGCACACAGGCTTCTTGGTGCTCGTAGCAGCAGCCTTGGCATCTCATTCCTGTCTTTGGGGTCCGCGCTTTTAGCCGCGGCTCGCACCCATCTTGGGAACTCCATTAAGCAGCGCTCTTAATCCCCTCTCCTCGCACACTAGGAAACAAAGAGGCAAGAAAAAGTCTCTTGCTTCTTCGGCAGGTCCAGACTTTTCCCCGGACTCCCTCCCGGCTAGCCGTGGTGCACTAGCCCCCTTCAGGCTGTGTTCACGCCGCCAACCCCAGTCCTCTCCCTGCGCTCCGACCGAAGCCCGAGCCTCAGCTCCCAGCCCCACCCGCCCTGGCAGGGGAGCAGACAAGCCTCTCTGGCTGGTGAGTGCTGGTCAGCACTGATCCTCTGTGCGGGAATCTCTCCACTTTGCCCTCCACACCCCTGTTGCTGTGCTGTCCTCCGTGGCTCCGAAGCTTCCCCCCCTCCACCACCCACAGTCTCCGCCCACCAAGGGGTTTCCTAGTGTGTGGAAACCTTTCCTCCTTCACAGCTCCCTCCCACTGGTCCAGGTCCCTTCCCTATCCTTTTGTCTCTGTTTATTCTTTTAACTTTTGCCCTACACAGGTACGTGGGGATTTTTCTTGCCCTTTGGGAGGTCCAAGGTCTTCTGCCAGCGATCAGTGGGTGTTCTGTAGGAGCAGTTCCACGTGTAGATGTATTTGTGATGTGTCCGTGGGGAGGAAGGTGATCTGCACGTCTTACTCTTCTGCCGTCTTCTCCCGTGTCCTTTCATTTGGTTTTAATTTGTGTTTCCTTGATGAGTAATGATGTTGAGCTTTATTCCATGCTCTTGTTGGTTTTTATGAAGCTAGTTTTATGAAGTGCCTATTCAAATCCTTTGTCCATTTTGGAAAGAGATTAGTTGTCTTTTAATTAATGACTAGTAAGCCTCTTTGTATATTCTGGATTCATGTTTTTGCTGGATGTATGTATTATGAATATCTTCTCCCAATGTATAACTTCCCTTTTCACTCTTTCAATGGTGTATTTCAAAAAACAGAAGTTCTTAATTTTAATGAAGTTCAATTTGCCAGTCTTTTATTTTGTAGTTAGTTGCTTTTTTTGTATCCTATTTAAGAAAACTGCATGCCCCAAGATAAGGAGGAGATTCTCCTGCTTTCTTCTAGAACCTTTGTTATTTTGCCGTCTATATTTAGAGCTATGATCCACCCTGAACAGAATTTTTTGTTAGGGGTCAAAGTTTATTTTTTCCATAGAGATATCTAATTATTCCACCATTATTTATTGAAAAGACCATCCTCTTTCCCCTGAAATGCAGTGGAACCCTTGTAGTAAACCAGGTGATCATATAGGGGTAGAATTTTTCTTCATTCTGTAGTTTTTAACTTTCTATCCTTGGAGAAATACCACACCCTTAGTTACTGTAGCTTTTTAGTGCCTTGATATCTAGTAGTGCGTAAGTTCTTCAGCTTTGTTTTATTTCTTAAAAATTGCCTTGACTAGCTGGGGACCATTGACTTTTTTTAAATTGAAGTATAGTTGATTTACAATATTATATTACTTTGAGCTGTACAACAAAGTGATTCAATGTTTTTATAGATTATACTCCATATAACGTTATTATAAAACAATGGCTAAGTTTCCCTGTGCTGCACAGTATATCCTTGTTGCTTATTTCTTTATACATAGTAGCTGGTATCCCATAATCTCATACACCTATCTTACCCCTCCCAACTTCCCTTTCCCCATGGATAACCACTAGTTTGTTCACTATATCTGTGAGTCTGTTGCTGTTTGTTACATACATTTGTTTCTTTTATTTTTTAAGTTACATGTATAAGTGATAAAATAGAGTGTTTGTCTTTCTCTGTCTGACTTATTTCACCAAGCATAATACTCTCTGGGTCCCTCCACCTTGTGCAAATGTCAGAATTTCATTTAACGTTTATGGCTGAGTAATATTCCATTTTCTCTGTGTGTGTGTGTCTGTGTGTGTGTGTGTGTGTGTATATAATCTCACATCTTCTCTATCCATTCGTCTTTTGATGGACACTTAGGTTTCTTCTGTATCTTCTGATAAATAATATCACAATGAAGATTGGGGTGCATGTATCTTTTGTAATTAGAGTTTTCATTTTCATCAGTGCCCAAGAGTGGCATTGCTAGATTATATGGTAGTTCTATTGACATTTTTAGTTTTTTGAGGAACCTCCATACTGTTTTCCATAGTGGCTGCACTAATCTACATTTGCACCAGTGGTGTACAAGGGTTCCCTTTTCTCCACATCCTGGGCAACATTTGTTATCTGTAGAATTTTATGATAGCCATTCTGACAGATGTGAGGTGGTATCTCATTGTGGTTTTGATTTGCATTTCTCTAATGATGTTGGACATCTTTTCATTTGCCTGTTAGCCATCTGTATATCTTCTTTGGAAAATTTGCTATTCAGGTCTTCCGCCCAATTTTTAACCAGGTTGTTTCTTTTTTTTGATAATGAATTGTATGAGTTATTTATATATTTTGGGTATTAACCCTTTATCATCCATATCATTTGCAGATATTTTCTCCCATTCAGTTGTTGTGAAAAGCCTTTTAAGTTTAATTAGGTCCCATTTCATTACTTTTGCTTTTATTTATTTCTTTTACCTTGGAAGACAGATCAAAAAATATATATCTTGTTATGATGTATATCAAAGAGTCTTCTGCCTATATTTTCTTATCAGAGTTTTATGGTTTCAATTCTTAAATTTAGGTCTTTAATCTATTCTAAATTTATTTTTGCATATGATGTGAGGAAATGTTCTAATCTCATTGTTTTACAGTTTAATAGATCCATACAAATTTTAGGATTATTTGTTCTAAAAAAAAATGTCGTGGGTATTTTCACTGGGATTGGATTAAATCTGCAGATTGCTTTCGGTAGTATGGACATTTTAACAATATTAATTCTTCCAGTCCAAGAAAATGAAACATCTTTCCATTTCTTTGTATCATTTTCAAGTTCCATCATCATTGTTTTATAGTTTTCATAGGATCTATCTTTCACCTCCTTAGTTAAGTTTATTCCTAGGTATTTTACTATTTTTGAAACAATTTTAAGCAGCACTGTTTTCTTGCTTTCTCTTACCAATAGTTCATTATTAGTGTATACAAAAGCAACATATTTCTGTATAATAACCTTTTATCCTGCAACTTTGCTGAGGTCATTTGTTCTAATAGTTTTTTGATGGAGACTTCTCAGTTTTCTACATATAGTATCATGTGATCTTCAAATAGTGACAATTTTACTTCTCTCCTTCCAATTTGGTTGCTTTTTATGTCTTTTTCTAGTCTGATTGCTAAGGCTAGGACTTCTAATACTATGTTAAATGGAAGTGGGGAGAGTGGACATCCTTGTCTTATTCCTGATGTTAGAGGAAAATCTTTCAGTTTTTCACCATTGAGCATCACGATAGCTGTGTTTGTTATAAAATGCCTTTATTATGTTGAGATATGCTCCCTCTGTACCCGCTTTGCTGAGAGTTTTTTTGTGAATGGATGTTGAATTTTGTTAATTGCTTTTTCGGCATTTATTGAGATGATCATGTGATTTTTATCCTTCCTTTTGTTAATGTGGTGTATCACATTGATTTGTGAATGTTGAACCATCTTTGCATCCCTGGAATAAATCACACTTGATCATGGTGTATGGTCCTTTTTATATATTGTTGAATTTGGTTTGGTAATATTTTTTGAGGATTTTTGCATCTATATTCATCATTGACCTGTAATATTCATTTTTTCCAATTTTAACATCTTTACTGGAGTATAATTGCTTTACAATGGTGTTGTAATATTCATTTTTTGTACTTTCTTTGTCTGGTTCATGTATCAGGGTAATAGGGGCCTTGAAGAATAAATTTGGGGGTTTCCAATCCTCTTAAACTTTCTGGTATAGTTTGAGGATAAGTATTAACTCTTTTTTATATATTTGGTAGAATTCCCCTGTGAAATTGACCAGTCCTGGACTTTTGTTTGCTGTGGGTTTTTTAATTACAAATTCAGTTTCACTACTAGTGATCAGTCTGTTAAGATTGCCTATTTCTTCCTCATTCAGTCTTGGAAGTTTGCATGTTTCTAGAAATTGGTCCATTTAATACAGGTTATCCAATTTTTTGCCATTTAACTGTTTGTAGTATTCTCTTCTGAGTTTTTGTATTTCTGTGATACTGGCTTCTATTTCTACTCTTTCTTTTATTTTGCTCATCTCTCTTTACTTCTTGATTAATCTGGCTAAAGGTTTATTAATTTTATCTTTTCAAAAACAGCCCTTGGTTTTGTTGAACTTTTCTATTGGTTTTCTCTTTTCTTTTCTTTTTTTTTTTTTGGCCTCTATTTTATTTATTTCCTCACTGATCTTTATTATTTCCTTCCTTCTGCTGGCTTTGAGCTTTGTTTGTTCTTCTTTTTCTAATTCCTATAGTGGGTAGGTTAAGTTGTTTATTTGAGATAGCTCTTGTTTCTTTAGGTTGGCCTATATTGCTATAAACTTCCCTCTTAGAATTGGTTTTGCTGCATTCCATAGATTTTGGAAAGTTGTGTTTCCATTTTCATTTACCTCGAGGTATTTTCTGATTTCTTCTTTGATTTCATTGTTTAGATATTGGGATTTTTAGGAGCATGTTGTTTACTCTCCACGTGTTTGCACTTTCCCCATTTTTCTTTAATTAATTTCTAGTTTCATACCATTGTGTTTGGAAAAAAATAATTGATATAATTTCTGTCCTCTTAAAGTTGTCAAGACTTGTTTTGTGGCCTAGAATGTGATCTATCCTGGAGTTCCATGCTTGCTTGAAAAGAATGTCTATTTTGCTGTTTGTGGGTGGATTGTCCTGTAGATGCCTTTTAAGTCCAACTGGCCTATTATGTCATTTAAGACCACTGTTTTCTTGTTGATTTTCTGTCTGGATGATCTGTCCGTTGATGGAAGTTGGGTGTTAAAATCCCCTACTCTTATTGTATTATTATCAATTCTCCCTTTATTTCTGTTAATATTTGATTTATGTATTTAGGTGCTCCTGTATTGAGTTCATATATGTTAATAAGTATAATATCTTCTTCTGGTATTTATCCCTTTATCATTATATAATGCCCTTCTTTGTCTTTTGTTAGTGATTTATCTTAAAGTCTATTTTGTTTCATATCGGTATTGCTACTCTTGCTTTCTTGTTGTTTCTGTTTGCATGAAATGTCTTTTTCAATCCCCTCACTTTCAGTCGGTATGTGTCTTAACTCTGAAAAAAAAAATCAGCTGATAGCCTTATGGGGGTTTCCTTGTAACTGGCTCTGTTTTTCTTTTGCTGCTTTTAGAATCCTCTCCTTATGTTTAACTTTAGCCATTTTAATTATATGTTTTTGTGTGGGTCTGTTTGTGTTCATCTTGTTTGAGACCCTCTGTGCTTCCTGTACCTGGGTTTCTGTGTCCTTCTTCAGCTTTGGGAAGTTTTCAGCCATAATTTCATCAGGTAGATTTTTCAACCCTTTCTCTCTCTTCTCCTTCTGGGACAGTTATAATGTAAATGTTGGTATGTCTAATGTTTTCCCACAGATCTCTTAAACTGTTCTCATTTTTTTTTAATTTGTTTTCTTCTGTGGTTCTGATTGGGTGATTTTCATTATTCTGTCTTCCAGATCACTTATGCATTCTGCTGTATCACCTAGTCTGCTGTTAATTCTTTCTAGTGTGTTTTTCATTTCAGTTATTGTATTCTTCAGTTCTGGAATAGACTATTTCTTTTTTTATATTTTCTAGTCTTGTTAAAATTCTCATGGTGTTCATTTATTCTTTTCCCTAATTCAGTTAGCATTCTTATTACTAATTCTTTACCTGGTAAATTGTTTCTGTTTCATTGGTTGTTTTTTCATGGGTTTTCTCTTGTCTTTCAATTGAGACCAATTCCTTCATCTTCTCATTTTGCTTAACTATCTCTGTCTCTATAAAATTAGGTGAAATAATGATTTATTGCAGTCTTGAAGTAGTCTCCTTATGTGGGAGCATCCCTATACAGTTTGCATGTGCCCACTGGCTTTAGTGGGAGAGCTTAATTTGACATGAACACAAGTCACATCTGACCTCAATGTGTGCTGGCAGCTATCACCTTGGTAAGAAGTGGGGATGAAGAAGGAGGAGCTATGGCAGTAGCCAGATGTGAGGCAGGGCTTCCCTTCTGCTCAGTGGCTGTCACCACCCTATGGGGATGGGTGTAGGTCTCAAGTAGCTAGAGCAGAAGCCCTGAGGGTCAAAACTATGCTGTCTTTTTCTGATTTAAGTGTGAGCTCTCTCCATCCAAGCACCAGCACCCTTGCCCCAGAGGGGAGCATTGCTGGACTAAAAGGCACCTTTATGGGCTCTTGGCATGTGATGGGATGCAGGCTTCAGCAGTTTGGCTAGAGACAGACTTTGGGATGTTTTCTGATTCACTGCCTGTGCAAGTGCTGGTAATTGTTGCCCCCACCCTGCTCAGATGCCTCAGTGTCTCACAGATGAGATCTTTCCTCAGTCATGGCAGCCCTTGCTCCAGTGTGGAGCTGCAATGTGAAGAAAAAGGGGCTGGAGTGTTCACTCGGCTCGGGCTGGGACACACACCAGGGCACTTGTGGAAAACCAGTCAACCACCCTCAGAGTTTCATTACACCCTCTCCATCCTGCCTCAGGAGCAAGCAAGGGCACACGCACTCCTCCTGAATGGAGCCCAGTCTTCCAACAGCCCCTCTGTTAGTCTCAATAGCCTTCTAGCCATCCAAGAGGGCTCATCTTTCCTATATTGGACCCCAGGATTGGGGTGCGCAATATGTCTCTCAAACTGCTCACTCCCCAGCAAAGATCTCTGCCCATGTAATCTCCCTTTATCTCTGAGTTGTATCCGTGAGGCACAGGTCCCAACCTGATCAATTCTCTTCACTTCCTACCCAATTCCATGTGGATCTTTCTTACAACCTTTGTTGTACAGGAATCTTTCTGCCAGTCTCCAATTTTCAGTGAGAATTGTTCCACATGTAGATATATTTTTGACATGTTTGTGGGGGTAAGTGAGTTCTGCATCCTCCACCTCTGCCATCTTGATCTCCTCCAACAATTGACATTAAAGACATAAGCCTTCCATTCCATGAAAATGTTATATTATTCCAGTTATTTAGATCATCCTTAATTTCTTTAAAAATATTTTTAAAATTTCCAATGTAGAACTCTTGTACATATTTCACAATGCTAACTTATTCCTAGAAATTTGTAGGATTTTTGATACTAAATGTTTATTATTTATTTCTAGAATATATAATAAATAAAAATATGTTTATATTTATTTTATAATAAATAATTTTATATTGTATCCAAAGACCTTTCTAAATTCAAATATTAAATATGACAGTTTGTATTTGCAAATGAAGGAAATGACAAAGGAGTAATCTCCAAAATTTACAAGGAGCTCATGCAGCTCAATATCAAAAAAACAAACAACCCAATCCAAAAATGGGCAGAAGACCTAAATAGACATTTCTCCAAAGAAGATATACAGATTGCCAACAAACATATGAAAGGATGCTCAACATCACTAATCATTAGAGAAATTCAAATCAAAACTACAATGAGGTATCACCTCACACCAGTCAGAATGGCCATCATCAAAAACTCTACAAAGAATAAATGCTGGAGAGGGTGTGGAGAAAAGGGAAAGCTCTTGCACTGTTGGTGGGAATGTAAATTGATACAGCCACTATGGAGAACAGTATGGAGGTTCCTTAAAAATCTAAAAATAGAACTACCATACAACCCAGCAATCCCACTATTGGGCATATACCCTATGAAAACCATAATTCATAAAGAGTCATGTACCACAAATTTCATTGCAGTTCTATTTACAATAACCAGGACATGGAAGCAACCTAAGTGTCCATTGACAGATGAATGGATAAAGAAGACGTGGCACATATATACAATGGAATATTACTCAGCCATAAAAACAAACGAAACAGTTATTTGTAGTGAGGTGGGTGGACCTAGAGTCTGTCATACAGAGTGAAGTTAAGTCAGAAAGAGAAAAACAAATACCATATGCTAACACATATGTATGGAATCCGTATAAAGGAATAACAACGCAGATGTAGAGAATGGGCTTGAGGACATGGGGAGGGGGGAAGGGTAAGTTGGGATGAAGTGAGAGAGTGGCATGGACATATATACACTACCAAATGTAAATAGATAGCTAGTGGGAAGCAGCTGCATAGCACAGGAAGATTAGCTCGGTGCTTTGTGACCACTTAGAGGGGTGGGATAGGGAGGATGGGAGGGAGACGCAAGAGGGAGGAGATATGGTGATATATGTATAGCTGATTCACTTTGTTATAAAGCAGAAAGTAACACACCATTGTAAAGCAATTATACTCCAATAAACATGTTAAATAAATAAATAAATAAGCCAATTTGTAGATTCTTTTGGATTTTCTACATATATATTCATGTCATCTTAAAAAAAAAACATTTTTCCTTCTTTTTTTCTAGTATTTGCACTTCAATTTCTTTCTCTTGCTTTTTTGTCTTGGATATGACCTCCAGAATAATGTTGAGTAGAAATGGTGATAGTGGAAATCCTTTCTTCTTCCCAAACTCAAGAAGGGGGGCAAACATTCAATATTTAATACTAATTATGGGCTTAGCTGTACATTTTTTATATATGCTTTTTATCAGGTCAAGGATGCTCCTTTGTACTCTCAGTTCCCTGTGAGTACAGTTTCCTGTGAGTTCTTCTTATGAATACGGATTGAATTTTATCATATGCTTTTCCTATGTATTGAGATTACCTTTTTTTTCTCATTCTGTTAATGTTATAAATTAAATTGATTTTTTTATTGTTTGATTTTTTAATGTTCAACTGACCTTGCATTCCTTGGATAAACCTTACTCAGTCATGATTTATTATCCTTTTCACATTTACTGGATTCAGTTTGCTAATCTTATGTTTAAGAATTCACATCTATTTTCATACGAGATATAAGCCTCTAATTTTACCTCCTTTTAACTCCTTTTACCTCCCTTTAACCTTATTTTCAGGTTTTGGTGTTGGGATTATGTTGGTCTCTTAAAACAAGAAGTATATTCTCTTTCTGGAGTCTTTGAAAGTTTGTTAGGTTGATATTTTTTTTCCTTTAAATGTTTGGGAAATTTTGCCAGTGAGGACATCTCTTCCTGGAGTTTTCTTTGTGGGAAGGATTCAATTTCTTTTAACAGATAAAAAACTTTGATATGGTTCAATTACTTCTTATGTCAGTTTTGATGAATTACGTTTTTCAAGAAATTTTTCTCTTTCAAGTTTTAAACTTAGTGTTGTGCAAAATAAGCTTTATTATATTCTTAATTTAATTTCATATATCATAAATATGTGATGACAAAAATTTTATTTTTAGTAATAATTGTTTTATTTCTCTTTTATTTCTTGATCAATCTTTCTAGGTGTTAGTAAAATTATATTGAAATATTCAAATATGCAACTTGTCTTCACCAGGGCTCTCCATAAATGCAGAACCCATAAGGGATGTAAATAAAGAGATTTATTATAAGGAATTGGCTTACAGGATTACAGAGTCTGAGGCATCCCAAGAAGAACCACTCCTAGTACCAAAATCTAGTCAGGGTTCTCCAGAGAAACAGAACCAATAGGAAATGGCTCACATGATTATGGAAGCAGATAAGTCCCAATATCTGCAGTCAGCAATCTGGAGACCAAGGAGAAATGATGATCTCTTTCCAGTCTGAGTCCAAAAGCCTGAGAAGCAGGAGAACTGATGATATTAGTTCCAGTCTGGGTCCAAGTGTGAAGGAAGGATGTCCCAGCTTGAAGACTGTCAGAGAGAGAAGAAATACTGTATTATTCAGCCTTTGTGTTCTATTAAGGCCTTTACAAAATTAAATGTTCACCCACTTCGGGAAGACAGTCTGCTTTATTTAGTCTATTGATTCAAATGTTAATCTCATCCAAAAACATCCCTCACAGACACACCCACAATAGTATTGACCCAAATATCCACGCACCCTGTGGTCCAGTCCAGTTGATATATTAATCATCATACAACTTTCGGCTTTGTCGATATTCTTGACTGTACCTTTGCTTTTCACTTCATTTCTTTTTCTTTTTCTATTCACATATGCTTCTTCTCACTTCGTGTTTAATTTGCAGTTCTTTTTCTAGCCCCTTGAAATAAAAGTTTTGATCATAGATTGTCACCTTTCTTCTTCTAGTATATACATTTAAAGCTAAAGTTTTCCCTTTAAATACTGCTTTATCTGTGCTGTATATGTTTCAATATGTTATATTTTCATTATTATTCAGTTCAAAATATTTTATCATTTCAACTGGGTTTTCCCATTTGGCTCAATGAGTTATATTGAAATGTACTGCTTTGAAATTTGAAATTTCCAATTTTGGGAGATTTTCTATCTATATTTCTTCTATTGATTTATAGCTTACTTCCAATATGACAAGAGAACATACTCTGTTTATGTTTTCAATCCTTTGATATTTCTTAAGAATTTTTTTATAGCTCAGCATACACTATCTTTTGTTCAATGTTCCGTAAGCACTTGAAAATTTCGTGTATTCTTTCTTATGTCAGTTATGTCAAGTTGGTTATGTCAGGTTGATTATGGCAGGTTGGTTGTTCAAATTTTATATATCTTTATTAATTTTTTCTGCTTGTCTTATCTTAAACTCTGACTGTGAATTTGTCTGTTTCTTCTTCCATTTCCTGCCAATTTTTGATTACTACAACTTAAAATTATGTTACTATCTGCACACAATTTTATAATTATATTTTCTTTTTTATTATGAAATATGCTTTTTGCCTTAAAGCCTAGATTTTCTGATATGGATATAGTCACCCTAGGTTCTGTGAGTTCGTATGTCATGTTATATATTTCTCTATTCTTTCAACTTCTGCCTACCTATGTTCTTATATTTTAAGTTTGTCTCTTGTAAATAGGATACAGTTGAGTCTTGTTTTCTTAAATACAGTCTAATAATCTTTGTCTTCTCATTGGAGTTTTTTGACCATTTACATTTCATGTAATTTTTCTTATTGTTAATTTAAGTCTTTTATTTTCCTATTTGTTTTTATTTATTCTATTTATCCCAACTGTTTTTCTTTCCTTTATTTCTCTTTTCCTGCCTTGTTTTGTATTAATCAAGTACTTTAAGAAATTCTATTTTTATCTACTTTACATAACTTCAGTATTGTAGTTAGAACATTTTATATTTTTTCTTTTAATGGTTACCCTAGAGTTAAAATATGGATGCTTAACTTATTATAGTCTTACTTAAATTGATACTTTTAGCATTTCCCAAATTGTACAAGAACACTGAAGAAATGTAACAACATTTAACCCTCCCATCTTTTGTGCTATTATTATGATATTTCTAGATGAGCTATTAACACCACAAAACATTATTACTTTGGTCTTAAACAGTTAATATTCTTTTATATTCATCAACACATTTACCTTTCTAGTGCTCTTCATCTATCTTTCAGTTATTTGCTGCCATCTGGGATTACCTTAAGATGTATTCTGTTTTCTTCTATGAGATTGCTTTTACTCAACTCAAATGACTTCATTTACTATTTTTTAATGTATACCAGCAAAATATTTCCTCAGCTTTTTTTGTCTGAGAACATTTTAATTTTACTTCTTTTTTTAAAATTGAGGTATAAGTGACATATATATTATATTAGTTTCAGGTGTCCAATGTAATTATTCAATATTTGTATATATTGCAAAATAATTACTACAGTAAGTCTAGTTACCACCCATAATCACCCATACTTATGAGTTTTTTCTTGTGATGACAACATTTAAATTTGCTCTCTTACCAACTTTCATACATACAAAATGGGATTTTTAACTCTAGTTTTCATGCTGTACATTAAGTCACCATGACTTATTATTTTGTACCTGAAAGTTTGTACCTTTTAACCACCTTAACCCATTTTGACCATACCCATTTTGAGCCACCAATCTGTCCTTTGTATCTATGAGTTTGGTTTTTTGTCTGTTTGTTTTTAGATTCCACATATAAGTGAGATCATACAGTATTTGTCCTTCTCTGTCTGACTTTCTGACTTATTTCTCTTAGCATAATGCCCTCAAGGTCCATTTATGCCATCACAAATGACAAGATTTCCTTCTTTTTATGGCTGAATAATATTCCAGTGTAATATAAATACCACAACTTCTTTATTCATTCATCTATCAATAGATACTTAGTTTGCTTCTATGTCTTGGCTATTATAAATAATGCTGTAATGGGGGTGAAGATATCTTTTTGATTTAGTATTTTTGTTTCTTTTGGATATATTCCCAGAAGTGGAATTTCTGGATCATATGATAGTTCTATTTTTAATTTTGTGAGGCACCTCCATACTGTTCTCCATAGTGGCTATATCAATTTATATTCCCACCAACAATGTACAAGTGTTCCCTTTTCTCCACACCCTCTCCAACACTTGTTATTTCTTCTCTTTTTAAAAATATTCATTCTAACAGATGTGAGATGGAATCTCATTCTGGTTTTGATTTGCATTCCCCTAATGATTAGTGATATTGAGCACACTTTCATGTACCTGTTGGCCTCTGTATGTCTCCTTTAGAAAGATGTCTATTTATATCCTCTGCCCATTTTTAAATTTAATTGTTTGGTTTTTTGCTATTAAATTGTTTGAGTTCTTTATATACTTTGGGTATACTTTATCAGATAGATGATTTGCAAACATTTTCTCCCATTCCATAAGTTGCCTTTTCATATTGTTGATGGTTTCCTTTGCTCTGCCCAAGCTTTTTAGTTTGATATAGTCCCACTTGTTTGTTTTTACTTTTGATGCCTTTGCCTTTGTTTTCAAGTCCAAAAAAACCACCACTAAGATAAAAATCAAGGAGCGTCCAGCCTATGTTTTCTTCTAGTTGTATTGTTTCAGGTATTAAGCTCAAGTCTTTAGTACATTTTGAGCTACTTTTTGTTTATAGTGTAGGATAGTATTCCAGTTTTATTCCTTTGCATATGGCTGTCCAGTTTACCCAGCACAATTTATTGAAGACACTGTCCTTTCCTCACTGTACAGTAATTCCTCCCTTATCTGCAGGGAATACAGTTGAAGACCCCAGTGGATACTTGAAACCATGGATAGTACAAACCCCGTACCGGCATACTTCAGAGATATTAGAGGTTCATTTCCACACCACTACAATAAAGTGAATATCACAATAAAGAGAGTCATACATGTTTTCTCATTCCCCAGTGCATACAGAAGTTATGTTTACACTATGCTGTAGTCTCTTAGGTATGCAATAGTATTAAGTCTAAAAAAGCACTATATATTTACCGTAATTAAAAAATACTTTATTACTAAAAAATGCTAACCATCATCTGACTACACAGGGTTGCCACAAACCTTCAATTTGTAAAAAGCACAGTATCCACAAAGCACAATAAAATGAGGTATGTCTGTATACACCATGTTTTTTCCTATATATTTTCCTATAATAAAGTTTAATTTATAAATTAGGCACAGTAAGAGAATATTCAAATTGCAAGCATCACTACTCTTGCACTTTGGGGTTACTACTAAGTAAAATAAGGACTACTTGAGCACAAGCACTGCATTACCACCACAGTAGATCTTACAAACAATACGGCTACTAAGTAACTAACAGGCAGGTAACATATACACTGTTGATACTCTGAACAAAGGGATGACTCACATCCTAGGCAGGATGGTGCAAGATTTCATTATGCTACTCAGAACGACATGCAATTTAAAACTTATGAATTTTTGGTTTCTGGAATTTTTTGTTTAATATTTTCACCCCATGGTTGATGGTGGATAACTGAAACCTGAGAAAGCAAAACTGCAAATAAGGGGTGACTGTGGTATATTCTTGGCTCTTTTGTTGTAAATTAATTGACCATATATGTGTGAGTCTATTTCTGGACTCTCTATTCTGTTCCACTGATCTACGCCTGCTTTTATGCCAATATCATTCTGTTTTGATTACTATAGCTTTGTAATATAGTTTGCCTCCAGCTTTCTCCTTTCTCAAGATTGCTTTGGCTATTCCTGGTCTTTTGTGGTTCCATATGAATTTTAAGATTGTTTGTTCTATTTCTGTGAGAGACGCCATTGGAATTTTGATAAGGATTGCATTGAATCTGTAGATTGGGTAATATGGACGTTTTAACAATGTTAACTTCTGTTTGTTATTAGTATATAGAATAGATTTAGATTTATAGATTTTTATATTGATTTGTATCCTGAAATTTTGCTGAATTTATTTATTGGTTCTAACAGGATTTTCGTGGAGTTTTTAGAATTTTCTGTACACATCATATGTCATCAACAAATAGTGACAGTTTTGCTTCTTCCTTTCTGATTTGGATGAATTTTATTTCTCTTCTTGCTAAATTTATCTGGCTAGGATTTTCAATATTATGTTGAATAAAGGTGATGAGAGGGGGCATCCTTGTCTTGTAGCTGACCTTAGAGGAAAAGCTTTCAGCTTTTCACCACTGACTATGTACTTCATTTTTGAAGGGTGTTTTAACAGAATATGGAATTCCCAATGGGCAATTTTTTCTTTTAGCACTTAAATAAATGTCATTTTATTGTTTTGTGATTTCTATAATACTGTTGAAAACTCGGCCTTCAGTTCTGTTTTTCCTCTTTTAAAAGCAATTTATACCTGCCCAGCTGACTTTACGATTGTTTTCCCATTCCTTTTGTTTTTTTAGTGGTTTGAATATGTTGTTCCTAGTTGTGACTTTCTTTGAATTTATTCTGTTTAGGCTTCACTAAGCTCCTTTAACCTGTACATTGGTGTCTTTCATCAATTTTTTAAAAAATTATTCACCATTAGCTGTCAAATATTGCTCTGTCCAATGCTCTTCCCTCTTTCCCTCTGAGACTATAATTACATGAATACTAGGTCATTTGAATGGATTTCACATGTCTGTTACACTCTAGTCTCTTTCCATGTTATTTTCCCATAATTCTTTTGGCCTATCTCTTGAGTTTAACTGTGTCCAGCTATGACTAATCTAATCCAACGAGTTCTTAATTTCAAGTATTGTATTTCTTAGTTCTAGAAAGTCCACTTAATTCTTTTTGTAATCTTGAATTCTCTGTTAAAATTTCTACCTTTTTATCTTTTCTCTATATTTTGTAACATACTCAAAACAGTTTTAAGTCCTTATCTGCTAACTCCAGCATCTGAATCATCTGTAGGTTGGCCTCTATTTACTGTTTCCTCTCTTAATTATGTCTCATTTTCCTGCCCCTTTGCATGTCTAGATTTTTTTTAGGGTAGTTATTATTTTATTGGTTACTTTTTAACCTTTAATTCATTTGAGGTATAATTATGTATAAGTTGACAAGAAAGATCCAATTCACCTTCCCCAGACTATAGCCATTGTCCTTCATTAAATAATCCATTTATTTCTCATCAATGTAAGCTATCACTTTTGTTATATAATAAATCTTCATATATAATATAATATATCTGGATTCTATTTTCAGATCTATATGTCTATGCCTATACCAACACAATATTGCTTTGATTACACTGTCTTTATAGTATGTTCTTGTGTCTGATAAGGAAAATCCACTATTGCTATTTTTCTTATTTGTATTTTTGTTGACAAATCCTAGATATTTATTTTTCTAGAAACATTTTAAGATCTTCTTATCTAATTCCCAATCATTATTAATCACCTGTTTTATAGTGTATTTATTGAAAAAATATAATAAATAAATTAAACTTATTCATATCTAGGTATAATACTGTTACACATTTCATTCATTTTACTATTTATTTTACACTGTTCTTTATTATTTTTTGTATTTATCTACTACTTGTTATTTCCATTTTCCCCCTTGTTAACTTCAAACTTCTGCCAGATTATTCTATCATATTAGTGATGAATTTTCCCTGTGTTTATTATCAGATCTATATTTCTCTAATATTATTCAAAAATAAGATAACCACCATTTCTTATCAAATTTAATTTCCCCTGTACTTCTCCACATTGTTAAGCTGAGATTCTTTTTTTAACTTCCAGTTTTGCTGAGATAATTGAGTATTTTTAGTTCTAGATTATTACTTAGATTTACTTTGCAGAATTCCAGCTAGTGGATCCACTTAGATATCCATAATGTATACATAACAGTGTTTTATGCTCACCACTGTTTAATTTCCTCATCATCTTCCCCTACTTCAATGTCTCTCTTCAATTTTTTACTTTTTTTCAGAATCCTTATATGTGATGTATATGTGTAAACTTTTATGGTTTACTGGACATCTTCAAAGTTTTTCTTCCTCCCTATCCGTGAATGATATTTGGGTTGGACAAAGCACTCTTGAGTTACAACTCTTTCCTTACTTCAGTCTATAGATATTAACAGTTTCTGCCTTCTGGTGTTGCAGATAGATGATTAATGATACTCTAATTCATTTTCGTTTGTAAAAAAATTTTTCTTTCATTTGAAAATCTGTAACATATTATCTTAATGCTTAGGTTTCAATAATTTTATAAAGATTTGCCTATATGAGAGTCTTTTTTCCTCAATATGGCATTCAAATCTTCAACTTAGGGGAAAAAAAATTTGGGGGGGGGCCATGCTGCACAGCTTATGGGATCTTAGTTCCCTGAGCAGGGATTGAACCCAGGCCCTCAGCAGAAAGCACAGAGTCCTAACCACTGGACTGCCAGGGAATTCCCAAAAATTCTTGTATTATTTGTTCAATTATTGCTTCTATCTGTTGTATATCCTTCTAAAATACCTATTTTTTTAAAAAATATTTTATCAGCATATAGTTGATTTACAATGTTTTGTTACTTTCATGTGTACAGCAAAGTGAATCAGTTATACATATAACCACACTTTTTTTTTTTTTTTTTTAGATTCTTTTCCCATATAGGCCATTACAGAGTATTGAGTAGATTTCCTGTGCTGTACAGCAGGTCTTATTAGTTATTTATTTTATATATAGTATTGTGTATATGTCAATCCCAATCTCCCAAATTATCCCTCCCCCTCCCCTTATCCCATGATAACCATAAGTTTGTTTTCTACATCTGTAACTCTACTCTGTTTTGTAAATAAGTTCGTTTGCACATTTTCTTTTAGATTGCACATATAAGCGATATCATATGATATTTGTCTTTCTGTGTCTGACTTACGTCACTCAGTATGACAATCTCTAGGTCCATCTGTGTTGCTATAAATGGTATTATTTTGTTCTTTTTTATGGCTGAGTAATATTGCATTGTATATGTGTACCACATCTTCTTTATCCATCCTCTGTTGATGGACATTTAGGTTGCTTCCATGTCCTGGCCGTTGTAAATAGTACTGCAGTGAACATTGGGGTGCATGTATCTTTTTGAATTATGGTTTTCTCTGAGTATATGCCAAGGAATGGGATTACTGGGTCATATGATATTTCTATTTTTAGTTTTTTAAGGAACCTCCATATTTTTCTCCATAGTGGTTGTACCATTTACATTCCCACCAACAGTGTAGGAGGGTTGCCTTTTCTCTGCCTTTTATGATAGGTGTTCTGAATCCATTATACAAGACTTCTTTCCTTTTCCTTTTGATTTCCAACTCTTTATATTTTCACTGTATGTTTTGAAATATTCCTTCCAACGGGCCTTCAAAGCCATTAATTTGCATCTGAACAGTGACCATCCTCTCCTTCATATTATCTACTCATTTGTAGATGCCCTTTATCTGAGTGAGGAAATTACATACTATTTGTTGAGAGAGTTATCATGAATGAGGATTAAACTTTGCCAACTTTTTTCCTCTATTAATATAATCATGTGGCTTATTGTGTTTATTATATTAATATTGGAAAATATAGTTGTTGATTTTTAAATACTAAAGCAACTTTGCATTCCTGGGAATAAATGTATTTGATAATGATATATTATCCTTTTTCTATATTTTTGAGTTATTTGCTAATGTATTTTTAAGGATTTTTATACTTAGGTTCATGAGAGATATTGGTCTGTAGCTTTTCTTTTTCCTTGTAATGTCTCATCAACTTTTGGTATCGTAATAATGCTGGACTCATAAAACAAGTTGGGAAGTGCTCCTGCCTCTCTACTTTCTGAAAGAGTTTGTATAGCATTGGTATTATTTCTTCTTTAAGGATTTGATCAAGTTAAGCAGTGAAACCGCCTATACCTGGATTTTGGGGCGTACAAGGAGTGGGCATAATTCAATTAGAGTGACTTCAATTTCTTTAATAAGTATAGGGAATTCAGGTTACCTATTTTGCTTAGACTAAAGTTCATAATCATAATCTCTTATTACCCTTTTAATGTTTGTAGAGTCTGCAGTAATTTCCTCTCTTTCATTCCAGATGTTGGTAATTTGTGTTTTGTCTCTTTTTTACTTGATTCATCTGGTTAGAGTTTATCAATTTTGCTGATCTTCTCAAAGACCTAGCTGTTGGCTTTACTTTTTTTATTTGTTTGTTCATTTTATATTTCACTAATTTCTGCTTTGTTCATTTTAAAATCTCTTTTCTCTTTCTGCTCTAGTTTGAATTGTTTCTATCACATATATTTTCTTCTACAGAATTTACACTGCTATTAATCCCAAACAATAAATTTTCCATTTCAGATATTGTATTTTCCACTTTTAGAAGTACCATTTGTCATTTTTATATCTTCTATTCCTCTTCTCATTATATTCATGCTTTTCTTTAAATTCTACAGCTGTTTTAAAGTTTGTGTCTTATAGTTCCAACATCACTGTCATTTTCAAAGCTTTTTCCTCTGTGTTTTTGCCTCATCACATCTAGCAATTTTGTTGGATACTGAATGTTGTGAAATTTACATTATTAAATACTGGATTATGTTTTCTTCCTTTAAAGAGTGCTAGACTTCATTCTGGATTTGCAGTTAAATTACTAATTTATTGGCATACTTAGTCTTCCAAAAGATTATTTTTAAACATTCTTAGGATGGATCTAGAGTAGCTTTTATGATGAAGATACGTTTATTCTAATACTAAGGCATGACTCTTCTAGCATTTCACTGAATGCCTTGAGAATTCAACAGGACACTCCAGTCTGGCTAGTCAGAACTCACATGTCTTCCAAATCTGTGTGAGTTCTCAACAGAGTCAAGGGGACTCTTACGCAAATTTCTAGAGCTCTTCTCTGCATGGTTCTCTCTTCTCTGGTACTCAGCCCCAAAATTTTTGCTGCCTTGACCTCTTCAAATTCTGATCTCTGTCTCCTCAACTCAGTGAAATTACTGTGTTCTGCTTTGAAGGACTTGCTTGTATGGTGATCTGGAAAATGCCTGCAGGCAGCAAATCAATGTGATTGTAGGGCTCACCAATTTTGTTTGCTTTCTCCCTGGAATCACTATTTACCATAGCCTGTTGCTCACAATCAGAAAACTTTGTTCATCTATTTTATTCTGTTTTCTGGTTGTTTACTATGAGAGGGTAATTTATATATTTATTTATTTATTTATTTATTTATTTATTTTATTCATTTTATTTTTGGCTGCATTGGGTCTTCGTTGCGGTGCGCAGGCTTCTCATCACAGTGGCTTCTCTTGTTGTGGAGCTTGGGCTTTAGGCACACAGTAGTTGTGGCACACGGGCTCAGTAGTTGTGGTGCATGGGCTTAGTTGCTCCACGGCATGTGGGGTCTTCCCAGACCAGGGCTCAAACTCGTGTCCACTGCATTGGCAGGCAGATTCTTAACCATTGAGCCATCAGGGAAGCCCCTACGAGAGGGTAAATTAATCCTAGTTACTATATTATCACTGCAACAGATATCTTATCTGCTGATTTGCTTAGTTTGAAATTTATATTTTTGGTTTAAGTACTGCATTTAGATCTCTTTTTGTACAAATATACAATTAAAGCTCAACTTTAATTTCTTCAAGAATCTTTATTATTTTTTTGTTTACATTGTCATCTGCTTATTTCATTTGTTCTACCTGGTTATGTGGAGATCTTTCTTGAAATTTTGATCATCTGCCAGCGTTCAGTAGGTATTCTGTGAGAGTTGTTCCACATATAGATGTATTTTCTATGTGTTTGTGGGAGGAGGTGAGCTCCACATCCTTCTATTCTGCCATCTTGATGGGAGCACCCATCTGCTTGTTTCAGGAGGTCTAATTCACTGGGGACATGATCTGTTTTTCACATATCTCTTCTTAGGTTTTTGGATCCACTAAAATATTATTATTTTGCATATTTGGGTTCTTGCTGTTGACTGCACACTGGGGGTCATGGTTGTTGGATTACTCTAAGAGACAACATGTCCCCCAAAGAGTTGAGAGTACAAGTGTCCCTTATCATGGGCTATAGACTCCTACTAGGAAACCAGTGGGAGCCTCCCTTTCTCTCACTCCCACAAGTTCAGGGCTGGGGACTCAGCCAATTCTCCATTGGAGGCCAGGGAAACCATTCACATTCATGAAATATAGCCAAGATTACCTTCCTCCTATAACCTTGATCCACAATGCTTATCAATCCAGCAATATCCCAGTGTCTCTCATGTTACAATCCTTATTCCATTGCCCCCATGTAGATCTCCAAGGGCTCACTGAGCTCACTGGGAAAGAAGCCCCTCACGAGTGTTCTCTGCTAATGTTCCCACAAGACCAAAGTCTTCATTAAACCCAGTAGAGGTTTAACTGAAAAGACAGAGCTGAATCAAAATTGGACAAGAAGGAAAAGGTGACACTGTGCCTATTTCCATTTCCTTGAATCCCCTCTCAATAGTATTTTTTACTTTTAAGACATTGTTTTTGTCCTTCCCACAGCTCCTCCCTTAGTACTCTTGTCAAAGAGAAAAGTTAAGGTGATAAAATAATCCATGTTGCTGGTTAGTTTATTCCTCCAATGAAAGATATTTGCCTTTCAACCATGACCTTTCATAAACAGTAACTTAATCTGAAGGCAAGTACCTGTTTGCAGGACTTTTGAATATCATGACAAGCTAGGGAGGAAGACATTTTCTGTGTGGTTCCAATTATAATCATCCTGGAAATGAAACTGCTGCATTGTAGGATATGAACACATTCAGCTTCACTAAATACTTTACCCCTAGCCGTATAAACTGTTACTACCCTATACTCTTTCCAATTCTTGAGATATTTAGTTGTGGAAGTCTGATGGTACAAAATAGTAATTCATTACGGCTTTAATTTTCATTATAATTTGTCATGTGGATTACCTCTTCTATGAATTTATTATTGACATTATTTATATCACTAGATCTTTTTTTTACCTATTTGCAGATGACCTTGGAATATTCTGGATATAATCCTGTGCTAAAATATTGTAAATATCTTCTCCAAATTTGTGGGTTGTCTTTTGGATTAGAATTTTTAATCTTAAGTTGTCATATTTATCAATATTTCCATTAGAGTTAGTACCTTTTGTTTTTGTTTTATTGTGTTCTTATTTAAGAAGTCTTTTCCTACCCTAAGATCATGAAGTTATTGTTTGGTTTTCTTGTTTTTGGATTGCTCTTCATATTTAAGATACCTCTATCTGGAATTTATTTTTGTATGGTGTGAGATAGGGATATAATCCAGGTATATAATTATTTTCTCCTTAAGCAGAACCAATGTTTACAGCTCCGTTTATTAAATCCTTTCCTCACTGATTGCCTACTGATTTATACCAAGTTCCCCAAGATGTATCTACTTCTGTGCTCTTGTCTGTTTGTCCATCCTTGAGTTGACCTCAGAGATGAATGTTTTGTAGTTAAGGGAACACTGGAATTTTTGAGAAGCTTGGTGGTGACTGTTCTCTACCATAGCACTGAGCTCCAGAATGGCAGAGGCCTGTGGGAAACTCCTAACCATCAGAGTCAAGGTATATGGAATTAACATCATGGCATCAAGACCAAAGAGATATTTAGTGTGTTGAGTACACAGAGATCTCTGGTGATGGTGATGTCTGCAGAGCTGAGATATAAGAACAGCTGACTAAGGTTTTGTTTGGTTTGTGTATATACGGAAATTGAAATCTGGTGAGCAGAAGGCTGATGTCAGTACTATAGTGGAAAATCACCACCTTCCACCTAGTTTCCCACTTTACATCTATAATATTGTTTGAAGGAGATGTTAGATCCCTTTGAAGAATGACGCATCAATGTCACTCAGGTATATATAGTAAATATTCCTTCTTTCTTGCTCCAAAGAAACCTGAAGTCATTTCCCAGGATGAAGACCACTGGGGAATAAATAATACCCGGACTTTCCCAGAAGAATCAGAATAGCATTTCACTCCTCCAATTTGAATGAGAGCTTATGGAAGCCAGGTAATCAATGCAGTTATAGGCCAGGATCATCTGATAGTGGGTCCAACAGGTCCTTGAGCCTACCCTTTGGTAATTTCCACAGGTTCTAAATATATAATGCATACATAACTGCTCACATTGGTGGAGTGAGAGATATTATGGCAGCAGTCCCTGAAATTTGCATCCCCCGGCTAATGTAAATAAACAGAAATAATCAAAGTCAGTAAATCAGACAAAAGGCCACCTCTTATGAAGAAATTCAGAGATATCCATCACCATCAGAGAACTGAAGGATACACTGGCAGTGCGTCATCTCTCTATCACCTCATCTAGACCCTCGCAAACACCAGATGGATCCTGGCAGATGAGGGTGAACCACTGCAACCTTAACAAGATGGTAGCCCCAATCTCAGTTTCTTTACTGACGCAGATCATCATAGCTTCTGGAATTTATTAAGGCGATATTTAACAAGATTTCCCTAAGTATGGAGGATCAGAAGCTGTTTACCTTTCCTTTGCAAGGACGGCAGTTTATCTTCACAGTCCTGCCTTAGAGCTAGTTAACTCCCCTGCTTTCTATCATTATTTTATCACCTAATTTGGATTAGATAATAGAAACATTTATGCACATGTATATTTCTATGTATATGGTTTTTTCTTCAAAATTACTGACCATAACGTATATTTGATTACAGTGATTTCCCATTTCATTTCCTAAGTTTCCATATTTCTATACATGGATAGATTAATCATATCTAGAGCTTTGTAATAAATTGGTCAGGGCTTCCTTTTTTTCCTCCTTCTGCAGATGTTAAACACATGGATTTCAGATGTGAATTTTCCTTTGACATACAATAATCTGCAGACATTATGATTGGAACAAAAACTTCTCTGTGTTTCCATTTTGTAGAGTGAGGGCATTCCAAAACTCTCCAGCCATCTGAAGCTCTTCTGCACAATGAAATAAGTGAAATGCTGTGGATTTAGAGATTGCTAGTTGATTTCAACATACATTTGATGCTATCATGACTACTTTATTCAGATTCTGTTATTTCTGCTACTACGTTTTATATTATTTATAAATCTCAGTGCAAAAAGATAATGAAAACCTTTTAGGAAAGCATTCTTAAACTTCTGTGTGTGTAATGTCATAATAACAACCTGTTTGTATGAACTCAGAACTCAAGCTTCCTTTACATCCCCTGATGTACCATTTTTATTTCCTGTACCTATGTTGTTAACCTATCAGGAGTTATGAAACAGATAACATAGAAGAGCTGAACATTAATAATCTATTTTCACAGACGTGCTTCTCTCTGCTTCACTAACAGACTTGATCCCATACCACTTTCTATAGATTGGCCTGAAAACCTCACCTCAATGAATTTGACACCATATTAACTCTGTCTTAGAAAGAAAAGTGCATATGTTCTATAAGATACTTATCGAGTAATTTCCCATTTTCACATTCACAAGTGTTAATTTATCTGACTATCTAGGTGACACTTTTGGATCTGAGAAAATCAGAGTGGTAGAAAAGGGAAAAAAGAATCTTCAAAGACACTGGGCGAAGAAGGCATATGAGCCAGCCTTGTAAAACGGTTGTTTAAGATGATGACTCAGGAGATACCAAGAGCAGATTTCACGTAATTCACAATTTTTCTTAGACCAGTCACAGTCATTAATAACTATTAGCATAGCAACAAGTCCCTCAGAGAAGATAGAAATATTATGCCCAGGAAATCAGTGATGGGATGAAAGTAGCACAAACTTTTTGGTTAGCCCTGACTTCAGACTTCAGTCTATTGCTTCTTAGTTGTGTGACCTAGGACAAGTTACTGAGCCTCAGTTTCACCATCTATAAACTGTGAAGAATAACACCCACCTCAGAGAATTGTGAAACCTAAGCAATGAAACATACCTAGCGTAATATCCAACACATCGGCATTCACTGAATGTTAGCATTTTTTTAAAAATCATTTTAATAGGAAAAAATTCCCCAAATTAGAGGTTAGACAAGATGATTTCTTATATTCCCTCCTTTTCTGTTTCTGATTATATGATTCCAAACAAAGGCAGAAAAATCAGGGAAACGTTTCATGCTTGTCTCTCATGTAGATGTTCAGATGTCACCAACATCCCACGTACCACCTGGTACTCTCACATGCTGTTGGTTTCAGCTTTTACAAAGCAATTTGACCATGCAGGTATTCACCTGACCACTGGGACAAGAACAAGTATTCTAGTTAAGCAGACAGACTTTTTCTGGATTGGAATTACAGTCCCTAAACTCAAACTTAACTCCCAAGATATATCCCTTTCCAATACACCTGAGAACACAGACTAATCAAATCTATGTATCTCCTACCTTAAGGGAGACTCGGCTAAAAACTTTGTAAATACTGCTTTTTACAAATCTTTAACAATAAAATTAAATGCATCCTCATGGGAGATGCTGCTGGGAAAAATGATAATGAGATTGCCTCTGAGCCACCTCCTGATGGAAAGTTTTTAGTGATTCTATTTGGATTTACAATTGTTTTTTTAAAGCCCACTCTGTTTTTCTTATATTGTTCCTGCAGGTTTTGTTTTTTGGGGGATTTTTTTGTTTGTTTGTTTTGAAGATAGAAGATGAGAAAAATAAAGGCAGTATAGCAATTATGTAGTACTTGAGACTATTTGATGTTTCATCGGATGCTGTCTTAATAATACTAGGATGTATATTTAAAAGAGCATTGCTTTTGGGCTTCCCTGCTGGCGCAATGGTTGAGAGTCCGCCTGCCGATGCAGGGGACACGGGTTCGTGCCCCGATCTGGGAAGATCCCACATGCCGCGGAGCAGCTGGGCCGGTGAGCCATGGCCGGTGAGCCTGTGCGTCCGGAGCCTGTGCTCCGCAACGGGAGAAGCCACAGCAGTGAGGGGCCCGCGTACCGAAAAAAAAAAAAAGAGCTTTTCAGTGCCTTATTAAACTGGTTTGAGTTCTAATCCCACCAATGCTAGTTATGTGACCTTCCATAAATGCTTAACTCTTCTCTGACCCTCAGTGCCTGCCCTCATTTGCATAAAGATGGAATTAATTCAGAAAGAATGAAATTGTACTATTATAGTAGGCAGCAAAATATTAGTTCTTGCTTCCCATTGATACATTTCCTCTGAGTTATCACCATGAGAATCCAGCAGTGTTTAATAAAGAATATTCTCTCATCCCCCTTCATTTACATCTTCCACAATTTTCTCCTGTTTACTTCCTTACCCTGATACCACCAAAAACACAGCATTGATGAAAGGCAAATGAAGACTCAGGAACTCTTACAGATTAAAGGACACTAAAGAGATATGACAGCTAAATGCAACATGTTATTCTAGATTGCATCCTGAAATATAATGGACATTAGTGAAATAACTGGTGAAATACAAATAAAATTTGTAGCTGCAATAGCAATACTTTATCAAGGTTAATTTCTTGGTTGCGATCACTGTAATGTGGTTGTATAAGATAACGTCCTTGTTTTTAGTAAATAAACACTAAAATATCTAGAACTAAAGGAGTATCATATGTGCAACTTTCAAAAAGTTCAGAAATATGTGTGTGTGCATGTATCTCTACATATGTCCATGTATACATACATATAGTTGATCCTCATTATTCATGGGCTTCATACTTGCAAATTTTTTACTCATTAAAATTATCTGTAACCACAAAATCAATACTTGTCGTGCTTTTGCAGTCATTCACAGACATGTGCAGAGCGGTGAAAAATTTGCTTCACCCAACACACACTTCCCAGGGGAGAGTGACCAAGTGATACTTTGCCTTCTTGTTTCAGCTCTCAGGCTGCAAATAAGTGTCCTTTTCACAGTCAATTTAGTGCCACAGTGTTTGCATTTTTGTTCATTTTGTTGGTGATTTTGCTGCTTAAAAGGCCCCCATGATAGAGCTGAAGTGCTGTTTGTTGTTCCTAAGTGCAAGACAGCTGTGATATACTTTGTGGAGAAAAGCCGTATGTTAGATAAGCTCCATTCAGGCATGGGTTACAGTGCTATTGGCTGTGAATTCAATGTTAATGAATCAATGATACATGTTTTTAAAAGTATCCTTAGATAGACACGTACATTAAACAAGGTTTGGTATTGATCAGTTGACAGAATGTTGTGAGCAGAGGCTCAGGGAAGCCTGTTTTTCCACTGGGAAGTCAGTACTTGCTAATTCAGTGTTTGTGCTGATTTTATAGAACAACCTACCACAAATAATGAGAATACAGAAAGAGAGAATGAAAAAGCAAATGTGGTCAAATGTTAAATGGGGAATCTGGAAGAAGAAAATACAGGAATTCTTGCTACTATTTTGGTAGCTTTTCTGTAAGTCTGAATTTTAAAATGGAGGTTTTTTTTAAAAAAAAAAATCTATACTCTCAGTCCAGAGCCCATTTTCAGGACCAAGAACAATCTAGAGGCACTGGAAAAATGGTGAGAGAGGCTACACCAAGATGCAGATGCTGAGAGTCAGGCATCTCTTTAATCAGGGAATCATGGGCAGCATGATTAGGAGGGTATAATTTGGGTCAAAAAAAAAAAGTAAGAGGTACAAGAACTGTGTAAAGCCCTGACTGTGAGAAGAACCACGGGGTCAGAAGCACTAGGATTTGCAGGAAATTGGGGAGCACAGTGAGTTGGATTTAGAGTAAGCACTTCAGGTTTAAAACCTTAAACTGTGCAAGGTCATTGGATATTCTGCTCTTGGAGATGCTGCTGCCATGGCATTGGGGCAGCCGGATAGCTTTAAATGAAGCAGGCAGGACCAGACACTTCCTTCCTCTGCATTAAGATTCATCTTTTCTCAACATTGTAATTCTACCAGAGCCATTTGTCAAAACTTCTTTTGATTAAAACTGCCGTAAAAAAATAATGGATGAACAACAACAAAAACCGTCTGTTCCATCTGAAGAAAAATGTTTATTTGTGTACTAAAATAGATATATGTGTTTGGTTGTGTGGATTTGGGAGTGGCTTTTTGCTTGTTTGTTCAGGAAATAAAGTACCGTTAACAATATATCTTGGACACATCCTTAAGTGTATTTGTTACTAGAGTGTAACATACATACAAAAGGGTGCATAGATCATAAATGTACAACTTAATAACTTTTTCACAAAGGGATCAACAGAACGTCATCATTTCTGCAGTAATCCTAATATTCCCCCTCAGTTGCTATGTCCCCAAGGGCACCACTATCCCGGCTTCCATAAATGAGTTTTGCCCATTTTTTAACTTTATAAAAATGACATTATATAGTATATACTTTTTCTTCTCTGGTTTCTTTTATTTAATATTGTCTTTATGAAACTCATCTATCTTTTCCCATGTAACAGTGGTTTGTTCTTTCTCATTGCTATATAGTACTCCATTGATTGAAGATACCAGAATTTATTTATGCAATCTACAACTGAAGAGTTTCTGGGCTGTTTCCAGTTTGGGGCTAGTATAAACAGTACTACTATGTACACTCTTGTGTTTTGGTATGCATCTGTACACAGGGCCTCTACTTAGCTGTGAAATTTCTGGGTATGCATATATTCAATGTTCAGCTTTAATTTGTCAAACAGTTTTCAAAATTGGTACACCACCTTATACCTTCACCAGCAGTATATGAAAACTCTCCTGGACAACTTTTTATTGTTGCTTTCTATCTTTATTTGATCATATTCAAAGAACATGCTCTGAAAAACCTGTACTTTTTGGAAAGTAAATATTTTGTGTGACCAAGCTCATAAAAACTATTTTAAAAATTCCGTAGACATCAACAAAAGACTGTAAAATCTATGTCTGTTTATATATATTAAACAATCACAAAATTAAGACCGGAATAACTTTGGAAGAATAGCTATCTTTGATACAAAGATAATTTCAAACGTCAGTGTTCCCCAAATTAATATATATATGTAATGAATTTCCTATTAAATTACAATAAAGAATTTTTAGTAAAGTAAAAATTACATTTTCTATTTCATTCACAAAGGCAATTATGAGAAATTGACAATAACATTAAATTGAAAATTAAACTTAAGGGATGCTTGTCCTACTAGATAAAATGTATTACTATCAGGCTTCCCTGGTGGCGCAGTGGTTAAGAATCTGCCTGCTAATGCAGGGGACACAGGCTCGAGCCCTGGTCTGGGAGAATCCCACATGCCGCGGAGCAACTAGGCCTGTGAGCCACAACTACTGAGCCTGCGCATCTGGAACCTGTGCTCCGCAACAAGAGAGGCCGTGACAGTGAGAGGCCCGCGCAACGTGATGAAGAGTGGCCCCCGCTTGCCACAACTAGAAAGCCCTCCCACAGAAACGAAGACCCAACACAGCAAAATAAATAAAATAAATTAATAAACTCCTACCCCCAACATCTTCTTTTAAAAAAAAAAGTATTACTATCAAGTTACTATAATCTTAATAGAATATGTTGGCACAGGAATAGACAAATAAGAGAATATTGAGTCTAGAAACTTATCCAAGTACATATGAATTTTAAATATAATAAATATGATTTTACAATATATTGGATAAAGTGTACTTTATTCAATTACTACCCATCCAGAAAAATAAAAGTATACCATATTTGATACCACACAAAAAAATAAATCATACAATTTTAAAACTGTGTAAAAAAAAATAAGTATTGTAGTAGAATATTTAAGAGATATTTGTGTAATTTTGAGAACATCAGATAATTTAAGACAATTGTAAAACCCAGAAACCATAAAAGAATTATCAACAGATTTGAGTACATAAAAATTAAAACTTTTTGTCAACGTTAAAAAATAGACTGGGAGACGATATTTTCAATATATATGACAGAGCTTATTATAAAAGAAAATTGCTGAATAAATTGGATTTTAAAATTTAACATTATTCAGCTTATAAAAAGGACGTACTAGATCTATATGCATTGACCTGGAAAATAGCCATTATCTTATTATTTTTTTTTACATCTTTATTGGAGTATAATTGCTTTACGATGGTGTGATAGTTTCTGCTTTATAACAAAGTGAATCAGTTATACATATACTTATGTTCCCAAATCTCTTCCCTCTTGCATCTCCCTCCCTCCCACCCTCCCTATCCCACCCCTCTAGGTGGTCACAAAGCGCTTAGCTGATATCCCTGTGCTATGCGGCTGCTTCCCACTAGCTATCTATTTTACGTTTGGTAGTGTATATATGTCCATGCCACTCTCTCACTTTGTCACAGCTTACCCTTCCCCCTCCCCATATCTTCAAGTCCATTCTCTAGGAGGTCTGTGTCTTTTTTCCTGTCTTACTCCTAGGTTCTTCATGACATTTTTTCCCCTTAAATTCCATATATGTGTGTTAGCATATGGTATTTGTCTTTCTCTTTCTGACTTACTTCACTCTGTATGACAGACTCTAGGTCCATCCACCTCATTACAAATAGCAAATATCGTTTCTTTTTATGGCTGAGTAATATTCCATTGTATATATGTGCCATGTTTTCTTTATCCATTCATCCAATGATGGACACTTAGGTTGTTTTCTTCTCCTGACTATTGTAAATAAAGCTGCAATTAATATTTTGGTACATGACTCTTTTTGAATTATGGTTTTCTCAGGGTATATGTCCAGTAGTGGGATTGCTGGGTCATATGGTACTTCTATTTGTAGTTTTTTAAGGAACCTCCAAACTGTTCTTCATAGTGGCTGTACCAATTCACATTCCCACCAGCAGTGCAAGAGTGTCCCCTTTTCTGCACACCCTCTCCAGCATTTATTGTTTCTAGATTTTTTGATGATGGACATTCTGACTGGCATGAGATAATATCTCATTGTAGTTTTGATTTGCATTTCTCTAATGATTAATTCTGTTGAGCATTCTTTCATGTGTTTGTTGGCAGTCTGTATATCTTCTTTGGTGAAATGTCTATATAGGTCTTCTGCTCATTTTGGGATTGGGTTGTTTGTTTTTTTGTTATTGAGCTGCATGAGCTGCTTGTAAATTTTGGAGATTAATCCTTTTTCAGTTGCTTCATTTGCAAATATTTTCTCCCATTTTGAGGGTTGTCTTTTGGTCTTGTTTATGGTTTCCTTTGCTGTGCAAAAGCTTTCAAGTTTCATTAGGTCCCATTTGTTTATTTTTGTTTCTATTTCCATTTCTCTAGGAGGTGGGTCAAAAAGGATCTTGCTGTGATTTATGTCACAGAGTGTTCTGCCTATGTTTTCTTCTAAGAGTTTGATAGTTTCTGGCCTTACATTTAGGTCTTTAATCCATTTTGAGCTTATTTTTGTGTATGTTGTTAGGGATTGATCTAATCTCATATTTTACATGTACCTGTCCAGTTTTCCCAGCACCACTTATTGAAGAGGCTGTCCTTTCTCCACTGTACATTCCTGCCTCTTTTATCAAAAATAAGGTGACCATATGTGTGTGGGTTTATCTCTGGGCTTTCTATCCTGTTCCATTGATCTATATTTTTGTTTATGTGCCAGTACCATACTGTTTTGATTACTGTAGCTTTGTAGTATAGTCTGTTTGGATTTTTTGTTTGTTTGTTTGTTTTTGTTTTTGCGATGCGCAGGCCTCTCACTGTTGTGGCCTCTCCCATTGCAGAGCACAGGCTCTGGATGCACAGGCTCAGCAGCCGTGGCTCATGGGCCCAGCTGCTCCGCGGCATGTGGGATCTTCCCGGATCGGGGCATGAACCCGTGTCCCCTGCATCATCAGGCGGACTGTCAACCACTGCGCCACCAGGGAAGGCCTGTAGTATAGTCTGAAGTCCGGGGGTCTGATTCCTCCAGCTCCGTTTTTCATTCTCAAGATTGCCTTGGCTATTCGGGGTCTTTAGTGTTTCCATGCAAATTGCGAAATTTTTTGTTCTAGTTCTCTGAAAATGCCAGTGGTAGTTTGATAAGGATTGCATTGAATCTGTAGATTGCTTTGGGTAGTAGAGTCATTTTCACAATGTTGATTCTTCCAATCCAAAAACATGGTATATCTCTCCATCTATTTTATCATATTTAATTTCTTTCATCAGTGTCTTATAATTTTCTGCATACAGGTCTTCTGTCTTCTTAGGTAGGTTTATTCCTAAGTATTTTATTCTTTTTGTTGCAATGGTAAATGGCAGTGTTTTCTTGATTTCACTTTCAGATTTTTCATCATTAGTGTATAGGAATGCCAGAGATTTCTGTGCATTAATTTTGTATCCTGCTACTTTACCAAATTCATTAATTAGCTCTAGTAGTTTTCTGGTATCATCCTTAGGATTTCCTATGTATAATATCATGTCATCTGCAAACAGTGACAGCTTTACTTCTTGTTTTCCGATTTGGATTCTTTTATTTCCCTTTCTTCTCTGATTGCCGTGGCTAAAACTTCCAAAACTATGTTGAATAAGAGTGGTGAGAGTGGACAACCTTGTATTGTTCCTGATCTTAGTGGAAATGCTTTCAGTTTTTCACCATTGAGGACGATGTTGGCTGTGGATTTGTCATATATGGCCTTTATCATGTTGAGGAAAGTTCCCTCTCTGCCTACTTTCTGCAGGGTTTTTATCATAAATGGTGTTGAATTTTGTCTAAAGCTTTCTCTGCATCTACTGAGATGACCATATGGTTTTTCTCCTTCAATTTGTTAATATGGTGTATCACATTGATTGCTTTGCCTATATTGAAGAATCCTTGCATTCCTGGAATAAACCTCACTTGATCATGGTGTATGATCCTTTTAATGTGCTGTTGGATTCTGTTTGCTAGTATTTTGTTGAGGATCTTTGTATCTATGCTCATCAGTGATGTTGGCCTGTAGTTTTCTTTCTTTGTGACATCCTTGTCTGGTTTTGGTATCAGGGTGATGATGGCCTCATAGAATGAGTTTGGGAGTGTTCCTCCCTCTGCTATATTTTGGAAGAGTTTGAGAAGGATAGGTGTTATTTCTTGTCCAAATGATTGATAGAATTCACCTGTGAAGCCATCTGGTCCTGGGCTTTTGTTTGTTGGAAGATTTTTAATCACAGTTTCAATTTCAGTGCTTGTGATTGGTCTTTTCATATTTTCTATTTCTTCCTGATTCAGTCTCAGCATGTTTTTTTTTTTTTTTTTTTGGTGGTATGTGGGCCTCTCCCTGTTGTGACCTCTCCCATTGCGGAGCACAGGCTCCGGATGCGCAGGCTCAACGGCCATGGCTCACGGGCCCAGCCGCTCTGCAGCACGTGGGATCTTCCCGGACCGGGGCACGAACCCGTGCCCCCTGCCTCGGCAGGCGGACTCTCAACCACTGCACCACCAGGGAAGCCCAGTCTCAGCATGTTTTGCATTTCTAAGAATTTGTCCATTTCTTCCAGGTTGTCCATTTTATTGGCACAGAGTTGCTTGTAGTAATCTCTCATGATCTTTTTTATTTCTGCAGTGTCAGTTTTTACTTCTCCTTTTTCATTTCTAATTCTACTGATTTGAGTCTTTTCCCTTTTTTTCTTGATGAGTCTGACTAATCGTTTATCAATTTTGTTTATCTTCTCAAAGAACCAGCTTTTAGTTTTATTGATCTTTGTTATTGTTTCCTTCATTTCTTTTTCATTTATTTCTGATTTGATCTTTATGATTTCTTTCCTTCTGCCAACATTGGGCCTTTTTTGTTCTTATTTCCTAATTGCTTTAGGTGTATGGTTAGGTTGTTTTTTGAGATGTTTCCTGCTTCATCAGGTAGGAATGTATTGCTATAAACTTCCCTCTTAGAACTGCTTTTGCTGCAATGCATAGGTTTTGGGTCGTCGTGTCTTCATTGTCATTTGTTTCTGGGAATTTTTAAATTTCCTCTTGGATTTCTTCAGTGATCACTTTGTTATTAAGTAGTATATCATTCAGCCTCCATGTGTTTGTATTTTTTACAGATCTTTTCCTGTAATTGATATCTAGTCTCATAGTGTTGTGGTCGGAAAAGTTACTTGATACAATTTCAATTTTCTTAAATTTACCAAGGCTTGATTTGTGACCCAAGATATGATCTATCCTAGAGAATGTTCCATGAGCACTTGAGAAAAATGTGCATTCTGTTGTTTTTGGATGGAGTGTCCTATAAATATCAATTAATTCCATCTTGTTTAATGTATCATTTAAAGGTTGTGTTTCCTTATTTATTTTCATTTTGGATGATGTCTCCATTGGTGAAAGTGGGGTGTTAAAGTCCCCTACTATGAATGTGTTATGTCGATTTCCCCTTTTATGCCTGTAGTATTTGCCTTATGTATTGAGGTGCTACTATGTTGGGTGCATAAATATTTACAATTGTTATATCTTCTTCTTGGATCAATCCCTTGATCATTATGTAGTGTCCTTCTTTGTCTCTTCTAATAATCTTTATTTTAAAGTCCATTTTGTCTGATATGAGAATTGCTACTCCACCTTTCTTTTGGTTTCCATTTGCATGGAATACTTTTTTCCATCCTCTCACTTTCAGTCTGTATGTGTCTCTAGGTCTGAAGTGGGTCTCTTGTAGACAGCATATATATGGGTCTTGTTTTTTTATCCATTCAGCCAGTCTGTGTCTTTTGGTGGGAGCATTTAAGCCATTTACATTTTAGATAATTATCAATATGTATGTTCCTATTCCCATATTCTTAATTGTTTTGGGTTTGTTATTGTAGGTCTTTTCCTTCTCTTGTGTTTCTTGCCTAGAGAAGATACTTTAGCATTTGTTGTAAAGCGGTTTGGTAGTGTTGAACTCTCTCAGCTTTTGCCTGTCTTTAAAGGTTTTAATTTCTTCATCAAATCTGAATGAGATCCTTGCTGGGTAGAGTAATGTTGGTTGTAGGTTTTTCTCCTTCATCACTTTAAATATGTCCTGCCAGTCCCTTCTGGCTTACAGAGTTTCTGCTGAAAGATCAGCTGTTAACCTTATGGGGACTCCTTTTTATAGTATTTGTTGTTTTTCCCTTGCTGCTTTTAATATGTTTTCTTTGTATTTAATTTTCTGTAGTTTGATTAATATGTATCTTGGTGTGTTTCTCCTTGGATTTATCCTGTATGGGACTCTCTGTGCTTCCTGGACTTGATTAACTATTTCCTTTCCCATATTAGGGAAGTTTTCAACTATAATCTCTTCAAATATTTTCTCAGTCCCTTTCTTTTTCTCCTCTTCTTCTCAACCCCTATAATTCGAATGTTGGTGTATTTAATGTTGTCCCAGAGGTCTCTGAGACTGTCCTCAGTTCTTTTCATTCTTTTTTCTTTATTCTGCTCTGCAGTAGTTATTTCCACTATTTTATCTTCCAGGTCACTTATCCATTCTTCTGCCTCAGTTATGCTGCTCTTGATCCATTCTAGAGTATTTTTAATTTCATTTATTGTGTTGTTCATTGTTGCTTGTTTCATCTTTAGTTCTTCTAGGTCCTTTTTAAATGTTTCTTGCATTTTCCCTATTCTATTTCCAAGATTTTAGATCATCTTTACTATCATTATTCTGAATTCTTTTTCAGGTAGACTGCCTATTTCCTCTTCATTTCTTAGGTCTGGTGGGTTTTTATCTTGCTACTTCATCTGCTGTGTGTTTCTCTGTTTTCTCATTTTGCTTATCTTACTGTGTTTGGGGTCTCCTTTTTGCAGGCTGCAGGTTCGTAGTTCCTGTTGTTTTTGGTGTCTGTCCCCAGTGGCTAAGGTTGGTTAAGTGGGTTGTATAGGCTTCCTGGTGGAGGGGACTAGTTCCTGTGTTTTAGTGCATGAGGCTGGATCTTGTCTTTCTGGTGGGCAGGTCCACGTCTGGTGGTGTGTTTTGGGGTGTCTATGGACTTATTGATTTTAGGCAGCCTCTCTGCTAATGGGTGGGGCTGTGTTTCTGTCTTGCTAGTTGTTTGTCATAGGGTGTCCAGCACTGCAGCTTGCTGGTCGTTGAGTGAAGCTGGGTGTTGGTGTTGAGATGGAGATCTCTGGGAGATATTCGCCATTTGATATTACATGGAGCTGGGAGGTCTCTTGTGGACAAATGTCCTGAAGTTGGCTCTCTCACCTCAGAGGCACAGCACTGAGTCCTGGCTGCAGCACCAAGAGCCTTTCATCCACGCGGCTCAGAATAAAAGGGAGAAAAAGTAGAAAGAAGGAAAGAAAGAAAGGAAGAAAGGAAGAAAGAAAGAAAGGAAGGAAGGAAGGAAGGAAGGAAGGAAGGAAGGAAGGAAGGGGATAAAATAAAATAAAATAAAATAAGGTAAAATAAAATAAAGTTATTAAAATAAATAAATAATTATTAAGGAAAAAAAATTTTTTAAGTAAAAAGAAAAAAAAAAGGACGGATTGAACCCTAGGACAAATGGTGAAAGCAAAGCTATAAAGACAAAATTTCACACAGAAGTATACACATACACACACACAAAAAGAGGAAAAGGGGAAAAAATAATAAATCTTGCTCTCAAAGTCCACCTCCTCAGTTTGGGATGGTTCGTTGTCTTTTCAGGTATTCCATAGATGCAGGGTACATCAAATTGATTGTGGAAATTTAATCCGCAGCTCCTGAGACTGCTGGGAGAAATTTCCCTTTCTCTTCTTTGTTCGCACGACTCCCGGGGTTCAGCTTTGTATTTGTCCCCACCTCTGTGTGTAGGTTGCCGGAGAGCGTCTGTTCTTCGCTCAGACAGTAAGGGGTTAAAGGAGCCACTGATTCAGGGGCTTTGGCTCACTCAGGCCGGGGGGAGCGAGGGGTACGGATGCGGGAAGAGCCTGCGGCAGCAGAGGCCTGTGTGTCGTTGCACCAGCCTGAGGTGTGCCGTGCATTCTCCTGGGAAGTTGTCCCTGGATCCCGGGTCCCTGGCAGTGGCAGGCTGCACAGGCTCCCCAGAACGGAGGTGTGGAGTGTGACCTGTGCTCACACACAGGCTTCTTGGTGGCGGCAACAGCAGCCTTAGCATCTCATGGCCGTTTCTGGGGTCCGCGATGTTAGCCGCGGCTCGCACCCGTCTCTTGAGCTCCTTTAAGCAGCGCTCTTAATCCCCTCTCCTCACGCACCAGGTAACAAAGAGGGAAGAGAAAGTCTCTTGCCTCTTCGGCAGGTCCAGACTTTTTCCCGGACTCCCTCCCGGCTAGCCGTGGTGCACTAACCCCTTCAGGCTGTGTTCACACCACCGACCCCAGTTCTCTCCCTGTGCTCCAACCGAAGCCCTAGCCTCAGCTCCCAGCCCTGCCCGCCCCAGCAGGTGAGCAGACAAGCCTCTCAGGCTGGTGAGTGCTGGTTGGCACCGATCCTCTGTGCGGAAATCTCTCCACTTTGCCCTCTGCACCCTTGTTGCTGTGCTCTCCTCTGCGGCTCCGAAGCTTCCCCTCTTCCGCCACCCACAGTCTTTGCCTGTGAAGGGGCTTCTAGTGTGTGGAAACCTTTCCTCCCTCACGGCTCCCTCCCACTGGTGCAGGTCCCGTCCCTATTCTTTTGTCTCTGTTTATTCTTTTTACTTTTGCCCTACCCAGGTACGTGGGGAGTGTCTTGCCTTTTGGGAGGTCTGAGGTCTTCTGCCAGCGTTCAGTAGGTGTTCTGTAGGAGTTGTTCCACGTGTAGATGTATTTCTGATTTATCTGTGCAGAGTAAGGTGATCTCCGCATCCTACTCTTCCGCCATCTTCCCCTCCCCCTCGCCATTGTCTATTAAGAAGGAAAAAAATGTGAATTTTGGCAAGCTGATGGCCAAGGTACAGGTTTTAGATCATTCTAAATTCTCACATAAAAACAGTCAGAGTAAATAGAGAACCAAAACACAATATTTACAATAAAAATTGGTAACAAGGTAAAACCATGTACCCCCAAATACAAACAGAGACAAACCACCAATAGCCACAAGATCAAAATATTATTGACATTGCTATGAGAGAAAGCAGAGGGAATCAAGAGTACACCTGACTCACTTAAGAATAGGGTAATACAAAATAGTCACCTTGAACTTTAGCAGGCCAATGTAAGAACAATAGCTACTTCTCAGAAGCATTTTGCACCCTATACTAGTGTATAAGTGCAAAGAGCCACAGTAAGGCCTAAAGAGTTTGCAGCAGTCTAGTCCCTATGAACCCTTGAAACTGAATTAGCAGGACTCCTTTGTAGGACATGGCCATGCAAGGAGGAAAAACTTATGGAAGCAAAATGAAAAATGAGCAGGACTGGGATAGAATGACAAAAGAAAGAAAAGAGTCAAATAAAATTGGGCAAAGTGAATAAAGCCTGGAAATCTAGAAAGCAGTATACCATATTTTTACACCACACATAAACAAACAGAAAAGGACATTTTGTAAAGGCTAAGAACTATATGAATCAAGCTCCTTCTAAAAATTCAGAGGAACTAATATCATATTAAAGTAATCAACATAAAAGTATTGAAATCAACTCCCCACAAAGTTACTACAGAAAAAATGAATAAGAACCAGAATGACATGTCTACAGACAATAAAAACATACCAGAAAGATGTATTCAAAAAACAGAAGAAAATTATAAAGTATTATTTCAAAACAAGCTAAAAGACATTAAGAAAAAATATAAAATATGACAAAGAGTGTAACTCAAAATTATAAAAATCCATAACTGTGATGACGGAATTCAAGAATTAGAAGAAAGAGATAAAATCATTTTAGAAATCGAGACTGTCTAGAAGAAAACCAGAGTAAATAAATACAACAAATATTGTTTTTAAAAATAATTAAAGGAAAAAGAATTTTTTTAATCTAAAGGAAACAAGAAAAGAAATAAAAGAAATTCAGATAGTGACATAATTAAAGATAGGCAAAAGAAAAAAAAAGATCTAATATATTAAGCATCCTAACAGAGGAAATCAACATAACAAAACTAAAAGTTAATGAAACTTTCCTAAAATAATACTAAAAGCTGTTTTTGAAAGTATATATTGGAAGAACATAATGTGTACTTGAGTATATACTCAGAACAAAAAACACAAAGGCATGCTAGTGAAATTATTAGAATGTAAAGGGAAATAAAAAGCCTTTGATGTTCAGGAGAAGAAAACACATGACTTTTAAGAGGTATAAAAGTATGTTGTCATCAGACTTTTTGACATCATATTGACATGCAGGAAGAAAATAAAGTAATATATTTAATGTATTAAGGAAAGAAAATGTGAACAAAGTATTTTCTATCCAGTGAAACGGATCTTTAATAATAGAACATAGTTGTTATCAATAAGCAAGAATTCAGGGAATACTGTTCCCATAAGTCCTTCTTAAGTAATCTACTAGAAAAGTAGCTTAAAGCAACCAAAATGAACAAAGAGATATTTACATAAAGATTGGTGGCAAGAAGTAAATATATAAATATGTACAGAACTAATTCTAAATAAAGATTGAAACAGACATGATGGAATCTCACATGTAGATGTATTGTAACTAGAAAGAGAGAGAATGGGATAACATTAAAAAAATTTTTTTAGAATTATTTTTAACTATTTTCAGTAATCATAATTAGTGCTAGTAATATCAGTATTGTTATAAAACTCATATATGTATAGTAAAACAAATGAGTAATTATGGGGTATTTTACTTGTAATATTTCTTATGACTTTGCAGTTTTCTCAGAATGTAAGAAAGGACATAGCAGTGTAATACCAAGCAGGTTAAATAAAAACCCTGTCATTCTGAATTTCAGTTGGAAATATCATTAAGAACACATGAGGCATTTTTAAAGAGAGAGAGAGTGAGAGTGTGTGTGTGTGCCCTAGGTGTCGTGTGTGTGTGTGCGCCCTAGGTATCCATTGAAAAAGTCTAGAAACAATGATCAATCCAGTAGCAGTGAGCATCATTACAGCCCAGATTGTGATCTTGAAATACTATTTATCAATAAAAACAGAGAGGAGAAGTATTTCCTGGGGACATAACTGATTCTGGTCTGGGAAAGGAAATGAACAAAATAGGCATGTAATACCTCAACGTAGTAGATGGCATAGAACTATTAAAAACAGTTAGGGTTATATTCAAAAATTCAGGAGCCAACTCAAAGAGGAGTCCACTATCCAAACATAGAAATTTTGAAATTTAATAACAATGAGAATTGCAATGAATTAAACCTCAACAAATGTGTTTAAATACATAATTTCATAATGACTTTTTTCTTTTCTTTTCTTATTGCATTAGCTAGTAATCACAGTACAGTGTTGAAAAGGGGTAGTAAGACAGGACATCCTTGCCTTGTTCCTGATCTTAGTGAGAAAGCTTCAAGTTTCTCACCATTGACTGTAAGGTTTTTGTAGATATTCTTTATCAATTTAAGGAAATTCTCCTCCATTCCTAGTTTGCTGAGTGTTTATCATGAATAAGTGTTGGGTTTTGTCAAATGCATTTTCTGTATATGTTGTTATAATCATGTGAGTTTTTTTCTTCTTTACCCTATTGATGTGATGGATTACACAAATTGATTTTCAAATTTTGAACCAGCCTTGGAACCCAGAGATAAATCTCACTTGGTTGTGGTATATAATTCTCTTTATATATTGTTTGATTTTGTTTGCTAATATTTTGTTGATTTGTTTGTGTGTGTTCATGAGAGACTTTTGTCTGTAGTTTTCTTGTAATGTCTTTGTCTAGTCTGGGTATTAGGGTAATGCTGTCTTCATACAATGTTAGGAAGAATATTCTCTGCTTCAATCATCCAAAAGAGATTTTAGAGAATTGGTAAGGTTTCTTTCTTAAATATTTGGTAGAATTCACCAGTCTTGTGCTTTCTGTTTTGCAAGATTATTAGTTATTTATCATAATTATATATTTTTAAAAACTTATTAGTCATCTTCTGCAGATGGCTGGAAGCTACTTCATTATCTTGAAAACTGGATAAATAAAAGGACAGAATTAAGCATTTATCCTGCTTTTCCAATATAAACTATACCCATGGGTAATTAAATAGTAAGTGTGGGAGTTGTCTTTTTATGAAATAATATATAGTTAAACAAGTACAATTATAAATGAAATTAAATAATAAAATAAGAATATCACCATTATGAGAACAAATACTTTAGGAAATAGCAAACTAGATTCATAACAGACCAGAATACAACCACAAACTCTGGATATAATACAAAGAGCAGCTTCTTGAAAGCACTGCTAAGTGAATCAAAACTGACAGATTCAGGTTGGGACTGCATGCTTAGAGGAGAGGAGTTGGGTTGCTGTTTGCATGAATTTATTTGAGGGCCAGATATATTCAGCACAGTTTCATTCATAATAGCCCCAAACTGGAAATAACTCAAATATCCATCAACTGGTAAATGGATTTACAAATTGTGATAAACCCATACAATGGAAAACTGCTTTGTAATAATAAAAGATTAAATTGCTGATCCATACAGAAGCAGAGATGAATCTCAAAGCTTCATGTAATGTGAAAGGATACAGACACAAAAGACTACATAGTGTGTGAGTCCATTTATTGAAAGTATAGACAAGGTAAAACTATAGTGATGGAAAGATGAATGGTTTTCAGGAGATAGTGGATGGGCAGAGGAGTTTGACTACAAAGAGGTAGAGGGAAATTTTGGAGTGATGGAAATGTTCAATACCAGTATTGTGACAGTTTCTTGACTGTACATATTTATCAAAACCCATCAAATATTACATTTTAAATGTAACTCACCAATTTTATTGTATATAAATTATACCACAATAAAACTGATTTAAAAATAAAACAAAAGCCAGACTTCATGTGCCTCCTGCTGAAGAAACTCAAAACCACTAATATTCTTGCCAAAGTTATTGGATATGGGTCTGATCATGCCTCTGGAGCCAGCTGCCAGTTTGAAGGAAAATGACTGTGTTCTTTTTCAACTAGATGGCAAATGACTGTGTTGAACTGTACCAGCATTATGAAATCAACAAGATCCAGATTACGAAAACTCTGCAGGTGAAATGGCCAGGGTTCTTCAACAAGACACATTCTACAGGTTTAAAAGACAAATCATATTGGCAAAAAAAAAAAAAAAAAAGCAAGCTTGGTTAATTAGTGTCTATGGATTCATACTTGGGTGATTAAAACACAAAGCAGAATCCCAGTTTCCAGTTCAGCACATAAGGAGCTTAGAAGTAACCACTCCATCCTAAAAACAAGTAACAAGCTGAACAAACTGAAAAATCAACAACTCTTCTCAGATCCACTGGATAAGTGAGATCACAGGGCAAACTGCTGTCCCCAAAACTGAATAGACCGATGGGCAGATACAGAGAATCACAACTTACTGGAGCAGAAACTCATGAGCAGAAAAGTCCAGAGAAACTAGTGTTGGGGTAGAAAAACCTGAAATGTAAATGACATATTGCTGGTGACTCAGTGTGGACAACTCTGAGAGTTAAAAACTGCAGGAGAACCCAGTCATGGGTGTCTTCCACACTTTCCTGAATGTCATTTTCAGGAGCTCTACAAGATCCTCAGTAAATATCAGAGAAAAATCCTCCCTGTGCTTTCAGCATGAGGAGGGTAAAAGTAACATTCTCAAAATATACCAGAGCATTCTTTTCTTCTTAACAAGGCCTGCCCTCAGGAGAAACTATTTTACCCAAGCATAACCTGCTGGAATTTTATCAGAACCTAAATACCCAACTGCAGCCCCATCTAGCCATCCTGTCCCACCTAAAGGAGGAAAAACAACTGAGAAGCCCCAGTGAAATTTACATTCCAAGGGCATAGACTCACCAAAAGATTGAGACCTAATCATAAGACTACAGAAGTTTTCTCCCCCCGCCACACACCTTAGAACTACATCAGTAAAGGCTATTTATCATAGTTCTTTTTACTCTGTACATCCTGACCAAATTTCAAGAAAAAGTTACAAAGCATACTAAAAAGTGAAAAGCACAGTTTATGAGATTGAACAAGCTCCAGAGCCAGAGTCAGATATGGCAGGAATGTTGGAATCTTCAGACCAGTAATTTTTTTTAACTATGATGAATATGCTAAGGGCTTTAATTAGGAGAGTACACAACATGCAATAACAAATAGATAATGTAAGCAGAGAAGTGAAAATCCTACAAAAGACTCCAAAAAGAAATGCTAGAATTTAAAAACACAGTAACATAAATGGAGAATGTCTTTAATGAGCTCATTAGTAGTCTGAGCATGGCTAAGGAAAAAATCTCCAAACTTGAGGATATGATAATATAAACTTTTAAAACTGAAAAGCAAAGAGAAAAAAGACTGAAAAACAAAAGAGAACAGGATATCCAAGAACTGTGGTACAGCTGCAACATGTGTAACACATGTATATTTGGATGACTAGAGAAGAAAGGGAGAAAGGAACAGAAGCAAAACTTGAAAAAATAATGACAGAGAATTTCCTCCAATTGGTGATGTCAGACACCAACCCACAGATTCAAGAAACTCAGAGAAGAGGCAGGATAAATGCAAAGAAAACTTCATCTAGGCATATCATATTCAACCTACAGAAAATCAATGATAAAGAAAAAATTTGAAAAAAGTCAGAAGAAAGTACAACTGACTTATAAAGGAGAAAAGATAAGAATTACATCTGACCCTCCTCAGAAACCATGCAAGCAAAATGAGAGTGAAATGAAATATTTAAAGTTTTGAGAGGAAAACACACCAGCCTAGAAATTTTCCTTCTGTGAAATGATTTTTCCTGTGAAATTATTTTTTAAAGTGAAAGAAGCTCTTCAGAGAGAAGAAAAATGATATAATTCAGAGACTTGGATCTATATAAAGAAAGTAAGGGCACTGGAGAAGGAAGCAGTGAGGGTACCTTGGACTGAATTGTATCCCTGTAAAATTCATATGTTGCAGCCCTAATGTCCAATGTGACTGTATTTGGAGACAGAGGTTTGAGGAGTTAATTAAGATTAAATGAGATCATAAAGGTAGGGGTCCTAATCTGATAGCATTAATGGCCTTAGAAGAGGAAGATAGCTACCTCTCTCCCTCTCTCTCTCTAAATCTGCATGCATGCACTGAGGAAAGACCACGTAAGCACACACTGAGAAGTTGGCCATTTACAAGTTAGGGAGAGAGCTCTCACCAGAAACTTAATTGACTGATTGAAGCAGAGGGAATACTTCCTAACTCACTCTCTGGGGCCGAAATTACCTTGATACCAAAACAGATAAAGACATTCCAAGAAAAGAAAACTCTCGTGGGATATTTTTTTGTACATACACGCAAAAATCCTTAACAAAATATTAGCAAATCAAATCCAACAATGTATAAAAAGAATTATACACCATGACAAAGTGGAATAAAATTATACATATGGGATAAAGTGAGACTTATCCCAGGGATGAAAGGCTGGTTCAACATTTGAAAATAAATTAATTTAAATCACCACATCAACAGAGTAAAGAAGCAAAAATCACGTGATCATATCAATAGATGGAGGAAAAGCACTTGATTAAATCCAACACCCATTCATGGTAAAAATTTCTCAGAAAACCAGGGATACAGAATTCCTCAACTTGATAAAGAATATATATTAAAAAAAATTACAGCTAATGGTGAGAAACTTGAAGCTTTCTCACTAAGATTAGGAAAAAGGCAAGTTTTTCCCCTTTGACTACTGCTTTTCAATATCATACTACAATTCCTGGCTTATGCAACAAGAAATATATATATAATATATTTATATATATATTATATATAATATATTTATATATATATAATATATATATTATATATAATATATATATATAATATATTTACAGAAAACTCCTGGAACCAATCAGATGAGTATAGTAAGTTTGGAGGATACAAAGTTCATACACAACAGTCAATCACTTTTCTATATACCAGCAATGAACAAGTGGAATTTGGAATTAAAAACACAGTGCCACTTAAATTAGCATCCCACAAAATGAAGTACTTAGGTATAATTCCAAAAAAACATGTATCAGATCCATATGAGGAAAACTGCAAAATTCTGATGAAGATATTAAAGAGGAACTAAATAAATGAGGAGACATTCCATGTTCATGGATAGGAAGACAATATTTTTTGAGATATCAGTTATTCTCAATTTGACCTCTAGATTTAATGCAATTCCAATTAAAATCGCAGAAAGTTATTTAATGGATATCAACAAACTAATTCTAAAGTTTATATTCAGAGGAAAAATACCCATAATAGACAACTCATTATTGAAAGGGAAAAGCAAAGGCAGAAGACTGACACTACCTGACTTCAAGCTACAGTAATCAAGACAGTGTGGGGCTTCCCTGGTGGCGCAGTGGTTGAGAGTCCACCTGCCGATGCAGGGGACACAGGTTCGTGCCCCGGTCCAGGAAGATCACACATGCCACAGAGCAGCTGGGCCCGTGAGCCATGGCCTCTGAGCCTGCACGTCCGGAGCCTGTGCTCCGTAACAAAAAACAGTGTGGTATTGGGAAAAGAACAGATCAATGAAACAGAATAGTGAGCCCAGAAATAGACCCACATAAATATAGTCAACTGCTCTTTGACAAAGGAGCAAACACAATAAAATGGAGCAAAGATAATGTCTTTTCAACAAATAATGCTGGACTATCTGGACATCCACATACAAAAAAAAAAAAGAATTTAAACACAGACCTTGCACCCCCCACAAAAATGAACTCAAAATAGATCATAAAAGGCAAAACTGTAAAACTCCCAGAAAAAAACATAAGGAAAAAACCTAGGTGACCTTGGGTAGGGCAATGCCTTTTTAGGTACAACACCAAAAGCATGATCTATGAAATAAATAATTGATAAGCTGGACTTCAGACAAACTAAAAAGCTTCTACTCAGTAGAAGACTGTCAAGAGAATGAAAAGGCAAGCCACAAACTGGAAAAAAAATGTTTTCAAAAGACACATCTGATAAAGGACTCTTATCTAGAATAACAGTCTGAAGAGGCTACATACTGCATGATGCCAGCTGTATGATATTCTGGAAAAGGCAAGCTATGGAGACAGTAAAAAGACTGGTCATTGCCAGGTGGTTAAGGGGGAAGGAGAGACTTTTAGGGCAGTGAAACTATTCTTTATGATACTATAATGGTGTGTACATGTCATTATAAACTTGTCCAAACCCACAGAAGGTACAACACAAAGAGTGAACCCTAATATAAACTATGGACTTTGAGTGATAATGATGTGTCAGTGTAGGTTCGTCCTTGGTAGCAAACGTACCATTCTGGTGAAGAGTGTAGATCGTGACTGAGTTAGGGGCTTGGGGAAGGAGGCAGGGGCAGGATTTATAAGGCAACTCTTGTACTTTCCACTCAATTTTGACGTGAAACTAAAACTCTAAAAATAAAGTACATTAATATAAAAATAATATAGATTAGTATTTGGCTGACATGGGAATACACCATGTTGTGGCATGTACAGTGTGTACAGGATGATCCCAATTTGTTCAATAAAATGTATTTCATAAGGAAAAAAAAAAAACACAGTGCAACACAAGGAAGTGATTACCCTAAGAGTCAGAATAGTGCTTACCATGGAAGGGAGACAGGAACTCTTGTTAGAGTGGGCTATGGCAGCAAAGTTCTATTTTTCACCTGCATTGTGGTTATAAGGTGTTCATCCCATAAACAATTCACTAAGCTTAAGATTCTCCAAATGTGATCCCAGATAGCATCAGCATAACCTGGGAACTTGTTAGAAATGCAAATTTTCAGACCCTAGTGCACCTTCCTCTGTCACACCAGTTTGAAATATGTTTCCAATAAACAGCATCCTTGCTGGCACATATGCATTCCTTTATCTTCTCTCAGCTACTTTTACACAGACTCCTCAGAGATTAAAATTGAAGACTGAATCAGAAACTCTCAAGATGGGACTGAGCAATCTGTGCTTTGGCAATCCCTCCAGGTTTAAGGATGCATGTTAAAGCTTGAAAACCACTGTACTAAGCCCCATAATTGTTCTGTGTGGTTTGCTAATTCTGTTTTGTTTACAATAAGAAGGTTAAAATATTTTTAAGTGGCAGAATAATGTGTTTTTTTGAAAAGATGATGCATATTTGAAAGTTGCTAAGAGAATAGATCTTAAAAGTTCTCATTACAAGAAAAAAAAACTGTAACCATGTGTAGTGATGGATGTTAACTAGGTTTATTGTGGTGATCGTTTTGCAATATATACAAATATGGAATTGTTACGTTGTACACGTGAAACTAATATAATGTTATATGTCAGTTATATCTCAATTTAAACAAAGGTAATAGAGAACTTCTATTACATATGTAGATCTATTTTGTATATATTTATATGTTAAAGGTATGCAATGACATACCTCAAGCCCTTACTGATTAATTCAGGGAAGTGGAATTAAAAGAGAGAATTTAACTTTATATTTCTATTGGTGCTTTATTAATTTGAGTTGATATTCCTTTAGTAACTTACAAGAATTACAAAGTTTAAGAGATTAACAATACAAAAATTAAAGCTTTAATTTATACATTTTCTAAATTGTGTTTACTGGAGCACTAGTGTCCCACTAGATGTGGATAGGTGTCAAATAAATTATAAAGAATGTCTTAGAATTTCAAAATGCAAATTCATATTTTAAATGTTGTAAAATTTCCCACATATGTTTAACTTCACTCAGCGTTCCCCAATTTTTTTAAACTATGAATACTTTCTTCCTGAAATCCTATTAATATCTAGCAGCCATGGTGTGTTGAAGCCAGCTTGTACAGAGATACCGCTGTACGCATTTCTTCCCTGCTCTGTGTTCAGTGACAGTAAGATGGTAACTTGAAATCAGCCATGGAGGGAGTATCTACACCATGGAAATCATCAAACACTACAAGTCAAGACTCCACCTACTCTATCTAAATTGGAAGGGAAGAGGTAAAATTGTCATTGTATGCAGATGACATGATACTCTATATAGAAAACCTGAAAGACTCCACACAAAAACTATTAGAACTAATAAATGAAATCAGCAAGGTAGCAGGATACAAGATCAATAAACAGAAATCTGTTACAGTTCTTTACACTAACAATGAAATATCAGAAAAAGTTAAAAAAAAACATTCAAAATTGCATCAAAAAAATAAAATACCCAGGAATAAACCTAACCTAGGAGGTGAAAGACCTATACATTGGAAACTATAAAACACTGATAAAGGAAGTTGAAGATAATTCAAAGAAATGGAAAGATAGCCCATGCTCTTGGATTGGAAGAATTAATATTGTTAAAATGGTCATACTACCAAAGCAATCTACAGATTTAATGCAATCCCCATCAAATTACCCATGACACTTTTCACAGAACTAGATCAAATAATCCTAAAATTTATATGGAACCACAAAAGACCCAGAATTACCAAAGCAATCCTGAGGGAAAATAACAAAGTTGGAGGCATAACCCTCCCAGACTTCAGACAATACTACAAAACTACAGTAATCAAAACAGCATGGTATTGGCACAAAAACAGACATACAGATCAATGGAAAAGAATGCAGAGCTCAGAAATAAACCCACACACCTATGATCAATTAAACTTTGACAAAGGAGGAAAGAATATATAATGGAGAAAAGGCAGTGGTGTTGGGAAAGCTGGACAATCTCATGTAAATCCATGAAGTTAGAACACACCCTCACACCACACACAAAAATAAACTCAAAATGGCTTTAAAACTTAGATATAAGACATGACAACATAAAACTCCTAGAACACAACAAAGAAAAACATTCTCAGACATAAATTATAGTAATATTTTTTAGATCAGTCTCCCAAGGCAAAATAAATAAAAGCAAAAATAAACAAATGGGACCTAATCAAACCCATAAGCCTTTGCACAGCAAAGGAAACCACAAACAAAATGAAAAGACAACCTATAGACTGGGAGAAAATATTTGCAAATGATGCAGTGGACAAGGGCTTAATTTCCAAAATAAACAAATAGCTCATACAACTCTATCAAACAAGCAACCCAATTGAAAAATGGGCAGAAGACATAAATAGACATTTCTCCAAAGAAGACATAGAGATGGCCAAGAGGCACATGAAAAGGTGCTAATTATTAGAGAAATGCAAAGCAAAACTAAAATGAGGTATCACCTCATACCAGTCAGAATGGCCATCATCAAAAGTCTACAAATAATAAATGCTGGAGAAGGTGCAGAGAAAAGGGAGCCCTTCTATACTATTGGTAGGAATGTAAAATGGTGCAGCCACTATGGAAAACAGTATGGCGGTTCCTCAAAAAACTAAAAATAGAGTTACCATATGATCAGCAATCCCACTCCTGGGCATATATCCAGAAAAGATGAAAACCCTAATTTAAAAAGATTCATGCACCCCAATGTTCATAGTGGTACTATTCACAATAACCAAGACATGGACACAACCTAAGTGTCCATCAACAGATGAATGGATAAAGAAGATGTGGAATATATATACAATGGAATACTACTCAGCCATAAAAAAGAATGAAATAATGCCACTTTCAGCAATGTGGATGGACTAGAGATTATCATACTAAGTGAAGTCAGACAGAGAAAGACAAATATTATATGATATTGCTTTTATGTGGAATCTAAAAAATAATACAAATCAACTTATTTACAAAAGAGAAACAGACTCACAGACATAGAAAACAAACTTATGGTTACCAAAGGGGCAAGGGAGGGAGGGATAAATTAGGAGTATGGGATTAACAGATACACACCACTATATATAAAATAGAAAAACAACAAGAATGTACTGTATAGCACAGAGAACTACATTCAATATCTTGTAGTAACTACAATGGAAAAGAATCTGAAGCTGTACACCCAAAACTAACACAATATTGTAAATCAACTATAGTTCAATTAAAAAAAAATTTTTTTAGAGATTCCACCTACTCCCAAAGCCATTTGTCAAATATTTTTCAGCACACCCATCTAGCAGATTACATTTCATAAGACAGAGAAATTCTGCTTTACATTTCTCCCTTTACATTTCTCCCTTTAATTGGAATCTGGTTGTCCTTAACAATTTTAAATTTATTATATTCTTCATTTATAATCCATAAGCAAGTAAAAATTTCATTACTCCTGGCATACTAAAATTTATTAATAAAAAAAATTTTAAAGCACTAAAAAGAAGGTTGGGAAAGTGTAGAAGGGTGTAAAGAAGTGGAAAGGCACCTCCTGCAGTGTTGCTATACAAGCATAGCAATCTGAGGGTAGAACAAAACACTTATAGTACTTTCAAAACAGCAGCAATTTTAAATTTTCTGTTTGTGATAGCACTTTTCTTAGGAAGAATAAGGTTCTAAGTATTTTTGTCTCCAACCATAGCCACTGCTAATCTCATCAGGTGGAAATAGCTTCAATTCCCCACAGGACAGGGCGTGAATGTAGGTCTAGATTTGTGTATTTGGGGCTGAGATGACCAATGTCCTAAAGAAAGTTGTCTCATCCATGATGAATTAGTAATCAACTTCCTCTGTTAGACTAGCGTGAAATACGTTTCCAGTAAACCATCCTTGCTGACACATACGTCATTTCTTTATCCTCTCTCAGCTACTTTTACATGGACTCCTCAGAGATGAAAACTTAGGATACCCTAAGAAGAGTAGGACAGGGGCCACTGGTTGGAGATTTTTGAACAGGTGGCAGCAAGCAAGACTGTTACAATTGCATCCGTATAGCTCATCTTTATAGCGAACGATTTATATTATTCTTTAACCTTATAACAGAAGAGACAGATATTATATAACCAAAGTCCCCCTTGCATGCTTGCGTTGCTGGCAGCCGCCATCCTAAACAGAATTAGAACACACCACACAGATCAAGTATGTAACAAGCGTCTAGGGAAGCAGAAGTGGGAATCCCAGCAGCGGGAAAACAAACCCTGTTGCCCAGCAACGCTGTGGCCATGTGCCGTACAGTAACACTGAGCCCAACCCTTGAAGCAAGACTTGAATTCCACATCCATGGAGTCATGCATTCCAGAATTACAGGCTTGCATGCCATAGGCTTCTAGAGAAAGAGGAAACTCCGATTATGACTTGTACTGTGGGCTTTCCTCACACGCAGAGGTAGAAACAGACCATGAGCTCAACTAGAATTCACACGGCTACGTGACTGTTCCAGGAATGATGCAGGGCCGGGCCATGAACTGACACGTGGTAAATTACATTGCAAACAGATACAAAGCATGTTACCATGTGGACAATAGATTTCACGTCATCATTTTAATCTACAGGTAACTACATCAAGTTTACATGTACTTGTAGGGAAAATTAAGCAGTTGAGTTTATATAATTCATCCACCTCATAACATAGGCATTCGTGTGCACCCCACAGAAACTATGGGGATGAGTGAGTATTCCAAAAACTCAAGTCTGCTTCTAGTCATTTCCTCCGCTGTCAAAACATCTTGGACTTATAAAAGCTCCCTTTGTTTTCAGTAATTGTTCTGGATGTCTCCATGCTGACAGGTGAGCTTCAAACATCTTTTTAGGCTTATGTGAGAAGCATACATCACTCTTGTTTCCTAATGAGATCCACGGGAATTGCGGATTCTCTAAGGAGTTCCTCAGACTTATTTCAGTTCTTGATCACTACCATTTGCTTTCAAAGTTTTAAATCTTTATCTGACTTTTAAAAACATAGCTAGCCACATCCAAATTTCAGATGAAAGAGAATATTCTAAACCTCAATGATCTTTTGCCCTTGTCATAATAGCTACCACTTACTGTGCACTTTTTTTCAGGTACTTTACATTTTTTGTTTATTTCTTGTAATAACCCTATGGAGTAGATAGCTTACAGATAAGTATACTTAAATTCAGAAAAAATAAAGAACTTGCCTAGTAATGCATAGTTAGCACAAGGTAGAACTAAGATTTCAACTGTCTTCCTAAAAAGCTGTTGAGCGTTCCCACTTCAATATTCTCTCTCAACGTGACTCCAGTATTCACGGCTCATCTTCATTCTTTTAGCTCGATTTTGTTGTTGTTGTTGTTTTCTGGCCACGCCGCGTGGGATCTTAGTTCCCTGACCAGGGATCGGGTCTGTGCCCCCTGCATTGGGAGCGCAGTCTTAACCACTGGACCGCCAGGGAAGTCCCTCATCTTCATTCTTGCTTGTTTGATTTCTTGAGTCAGCAAGGCTCCGGCACTGTGTTCCAACCATTCTTGTGAAAATCAAGAACAAGAAAATAAGTGTCCTGGTTTGTTTCTTATAGGATATTCCTGTTGGGAATGAACCCAATGAAAAAGGTCTGAATTGCCTCTCAGATTCCCTTCTGAGAGTGTAGTTCGGAGGAAGAAGGCCACTGCCACGTTGTAATTGAGAAGAGCTGAATTTTGTGCTGTCTCTTTCAGAGATCTGCCCTGGCGCTCACATTTCCTGGCCCTTAACTTGATGAATGTTGGCAGAGCACAGTGGCTATTGCTTGCAGGAGTCTTAATGAATGATTGCATTCTGATTGACTTCTAGCCCAGACAAAATGCTGAATATACTCACTTTCAATACCCAGTGGCTCTTCCATTAATGCCCGGCTGAGTTTTACAGGTAGCCCAAAGTCCCGAATAAAGTGAATGTTAAATTCTGTCACAAAAGGGCAAAACGTCCAGTGTGACTTGTGGCTTGTAGAGAGACATTAAGGTAATAGGTGCTGTACCTACTTCTCTATTTTGCTGTGAATCTAAAACTATTGTAAAAAAAAAATTGTCTTAAAAAGAGTAAGATCACAGGTGTAAATTTACAGTCATAGGTTGGTTCCATGTGCCTCAAAAACTAGTAGCCCAATGAAAAGTAAAACAAAATGCATATGAATTTTTCTTGGGAATCACAAGTTTGAGTCATTAATTTAGCTTTTTATAATCTGTAACTCCAGGGAGTAAAATGTTTCTCCCTCTTTCTTAGATATGTCTACGCAATAGTAATAACATGTGATACCAGGATCCTCATAAAAACTCAAGAGGACTTGAAATATCTGCATCAGCAGCACAGATGGAGTGCGGGAAAGAGCTCAGGATTTTATCTGTGTCCTTAGGTAAGTAACTTGCATCTTTCTGAGTCTCAGTCTCCTCACCTGTAGATTGGATCTGTAGATTGGACCTGTAGATTAGATCACCTTTTTCAGAGAAACGTTGTGAACGTTAAATAAGGTAATGATTGTGAAAATGTTTCCTGATATATAGAATTCTATATAAATACTAAAATTTATTAATATGCTAGAGAAACATGATTAATTGACTGATATTCCTATTTTTCAGTCACACTCAGTGTTTTATAGGTCTTGGGGAAGGAAGACAATAGAGAAATGTATTTGTCTGTAGCTATTATATTCAATAAATAATATAATAAATAATATTTATTTAATATTAAAAAACAAGAGAATAATTCAGAAAAGGTATTTTTCAAAGCATTCTATTCTACACATTTGTTTAGCAAGTCTCTCCTTGTTCTTTCTTATCTAAATTTTTTTTTGAAAATCCACAAAAAGGAACATGAAAAATTACCTGTCACACCACCCAGATATAACCACTGTTAACATTTAGTCATTTACTTTTAGACATTGCTCTATACACTTCTATTTTTTAACCAAAAATAGAACCGTGCTGTTTACTGAATTTTTAAATAATTTTCCTTTTATAATAGTAATAAATATTGTTATTTTTCCTTTCCCTAATGTCAATCAATATTCTTCAAAAATATTATTACAGATATTTTCAAGTATAATATTATAATGTATGGCAAAAATAATTTATCTAACCATTCCTCTGCTAATAAATACTTTATTTACATTGTTTTTCTATTCAAAAAATTCCACATTTAATGTGCACAAATATAAATCTTTGTCCAATCTGTCTCCAAGGGTTGAAAATATTCTGACAAAGAATATGAGTTTTTCCAAGGCTCTAGAAGGATATGACCAAGTTGTTTTTCCTCATAAATTGTATCAAAATACACCTCCATCAACCACAAGAGGGTCTATCTCAACAAACACTGGTTAACATTGGCCATTATATGGATATTTTCAAAACATATTTGATCACTTGATAGCTAGAAAAAGGTATCTTATTTTTATTTTATTTTATTTCTAATGATGCTGTGATAAAGTACTTACGTTCTTAATAATTTATTTGTCTAATTGATCTATCATGGTAATTAAAATCTCTCACGATAACTAAATTTTGCTAAAACTACTTTGAATTTAAAAAGCTTTCACCTTCTCTGCTACTGATACAATATTATTCCAGGCATGAGGATTTTTGAATGTTTTATCGTTGTTACTAATTTTACTATCTTTTGGTTAAAATGACCCTCCATATAGCATTTAATGGTTTTGCCTTAAATTACTTTATGTCATATTAATATCACTTTCTTTTGGCTTCTATTTACCTTGCATTTATTTGCCAATATTTCCATATATTTGTTTTGAGTGAGGAAATTATAAATAGCATACCAATGGATTTGCTCTTTCATTGAGATATTTAACTAATATATGTTTAGTAATCTTACTAATTCTTGGTCATGTTTCTATCAATATATATTTTCTTTTTGTTCTTTTAAAATATTTGCTTGCTGATTTTCCCCTATTTACTTTTCCTGAATAGAAGTTTGGGTTTTTTTTGCTATTGTTTATAATCTTTAATTTGGAAAGAACAAAATCTATACTTATTCCTTAAGTAACTACCTTAAGGTTTCCAAAGACAGTCATAAAATTATATTAAAGTTACCATAAGAGTTAAGGGCAAAGTAATCATTTGTTAACTACCAGTGATGAAAACTAAAATGCTTTGTGCCTTTGCTTTCAAATACTCAGCGATTTCTAGATTGTAATTTAATTTAAGATATGAATCCTGTATTTTTCCTTCTGTAATGTCTTATACAGCAGAAGCTGTGTATTTAAAGGGAAGCCAAATTTTGTAACTCATGTGGTACTTCAAAAATTATTAGCCTAATAACTTAGTCTAGTAATTTTTACTAATAATTTGGACTAATGGCCCTTTGCAGCCACTATTTCCCATCTGATCTTTGACACAGTTTGTATTGTTGTGACTCAGGTTTTCAAATTATTTTTTGATGTTGCCTGGATAGCATATTTTTAATCCATATGTATCAAAAAATGACTTTCTGTTGCCTTCACACATTGATAACTTGACTGGGTATAAAATTCTTTCAAAGCTGTGTAATAAAAACAGCAACCATGAGGAGAGAAGGGGGAGGGTAGAGAGAGGAGAAGGTGGGGGAGGGAAGTGGAAGAAAAAGAACATACATTTTGCTTACTATGTCTCAGGTACTCTTCTAAATACTTTAAATATGCTAATTCACTTACTCCTAAAGATGACCATGTATTTCTTATCTTTTGTATTATTGATGAAAATGAAGCCCAAAAAGGATGTTTGAGCTTTGACCAAGATTGAGCTTTGACCAAGATTGAGCTTTGACCAAGCTCAAATAACTAATATTCAGCAAAGCTAGGATTTGAAACCAGGCAGTCTGGCCCCAGCCTCTCCATAATCTTGACATTTAACCTCTCTATTCCTTTATATTCTAACATTTAATAGCAAAGGATTTAAGAGAATCAATGTCCTTTGTAGGGAACTTGGTGAAATTTATGTTAACATTTATTTTCTCTGTGTGTTTTTTCCTGATCTTTATGTGATCCTGGGTTTTTAAAGATTGCATCAGAATATGTCTAGGTGTGGTGTGTTTTCACAAAATTGACCTGTAACGTACTTCAAAACACATTCTAGCTTTTGAGGCTGAGATCATCCTTTTACCATAATGGAGTTTTCCTTTGACCATTGCTTTTGATCCATCCTTTCTAGTTTTCTATTTATAGAAATTCCATTTTATATAGGTTAATCTCTTGGTCATCTATGTCCCTCATAATTTCCTGGTCTTAATTTCTGAATTAAGGCTGAATATATTTATCTTTTACTACATCAGTTCCATTTTCATCATTTTGCTTCTACTGATTCCATTTTATCTATTAGTTAAATAGTTAAGTTTTCTGTATGCATGTGATACTTCCAGATCATAGGTTGTTAGACTGTTTTCCTTTTCCATGATGATGCTCACATCCATATTTGTATTCTCTCTCTCTCTCCTCCTCTCTCCCCCTTCTCTCCCCTCCTTTGCCCTCTCTTTCCCTTCTTCTCTTTCTCGTTTTCTCTCTGGACTTCAATGAGTTTTCATAAGTTTGAGTGGTTTTTCTGTTTACTCAGCCTGCAAGGAAGAATTTATACTCACTTAGTAGTGGCATATTATCAAATAGAAGATTGATAGGATTTATATGGGACCCCCCTAAAGCTTTCACATTTTTAAAGACAGAAGAAATAAATGAAAAATAAGGGAGATTTACATTCACAGTAAATTTGCATAATATGTTCAGAGATTCATAGGTCTAGAAGAATTAGGAATTAGAGCCATAGACAATTATAGCAAAGAACTTCATTTCCAGTATTTGTATGAAAGCCCTCCTGGAAGAGTAGCCATTGGCATTTCCCGGACCTCTAGAGGGTTGCGGCTTATGATAGAAACGTGTCCTTTCTCAGCCACTTCCCACAACCCTCTGATCATGCTACTTGCCACCTTGATCACCAGCCAGCCAGTCCTGCAAGGTCTTCCTGCAGTGCTCTGAGGACTGAGCTAATCAGCAGAAACACCAGAAGGAACATCCTGTTCTCAAGGGTTTGATGGGGGAAATAAGCATAAAAATGGTGTGTTTCAACATAATATGATAAGGGATATAATATGTAAATATTGGATACTTTGAGAGTTTAGGGAATGGATACATATTATCATATATACCACATGTAAGTGAAACTTTCGGTAGAGCTACAAACTGAATTCACTTTGACTGAATTGATTTTTGAATGTGTTGAGACAGATTTATTTGTTAGTTTGGTTTAGTTTTCTTTTTTAAAATCGTTAATCAACCATTGGGTTATTTTGTTCTTAATAGAATGTAGCTTCTTTTCTCCTCTCTAAGTCATCTTATGCCAAAATCAGAGTAACAAACTGTTCTTTTCTCCTCACATCTTTATATATCCATATGTCTCAAAAGCTCACCCAGAAAGTTGCTTCCAGTGAAGTCAGAAGGCCAGAGGCAAAACAATCAACTTGTCTACTCATGCGCTTGTCAAGCAACTGACACGCTGAAACAACCATGATCACCAAACTGTATCTTAAGCCTATACATCATCTCCTCACAGTTTACACACTATTATAATTCACCTTGAGCAAAGAGTTTAATAAGTTAAAAATGAATTTAAGGGCTTCCCTGGTGGCGCAGTGGTTGAGAGTCCGCCTGCCGGTGCAGGGGACACGGGTTCGTGCCCCGGTCCAGGAAGATCCCACATGCCGCGGAGTGGCTGGGCCCGTGAGCCCTGGCCGCTGAGCCTGCGTGTCCGGAGCCTGTGCTCCGCAACGGGAGAGGCCACAACAGTGAGAGCCCCGCATACCGCAAAAAAAAAAAAAAAAATGAACTTAAAAAGGAAAAAGTTTGCCTGATATATATATGTATATATAGTAAACCCAAATGAACTTTTGGCCAACCAAATATATATATATATTCAATATGTAATACATAGAAATATATATACATACATATATATATATATATATATATATTTTTTTTTTTTAGGGTTCACGCGCCTCTCACTGTTGTGGCCTCTGCAGTTGCGGAGCACAGGCTCCGGACGCGCAGGCTCAGCGGCCATGGCTCACGGGCCCAGCCGCTCCGCGGCATGTGGGATCTTCCCGGACCGGGGCACGAACCCGCGTCCCCTGCATCAGTAGGCGGACTCGCAACCACTGCGCCACCAGGGAAGCCCCATATATTTTTATATATTTAATATTATAGATATATAGCTATAACTGTAGCTACAGCTATAGAGAAATACACATATATGTCAGTGTCAGTTTGAAATTTGACAGGTTATTGGTGGGAACATGTGTATAAGCATTTGCATGGGGAATCCATTCATTATGAAAACCATTTATCCCTACATGACAATAAGGCAAACACAAGAAGACAAATCAGAAAGGAAGAGTGAGGATGAAAACTCAAAGCCTTGACGAATCACTGCATTAAGAGATTCTTTTCTCAATTTGCTGATGGCCTGTTTCTCCAGATTGATGGTAACCCAACACCATATGTGGAGTTCAACCCCTAGGGCTTTTAGCGCATGCCTCTTCCAGATTCAGGCTGCTAGGTCAACAGCTTCAGCTGCTTTTGGCAGTGTTTTGATTTTTCACAAGAATTGTTACAGTAACTGCAAATCTGAGTTTCTTAGATAAACTTTTAAGCTAAATGCTTTTATCTCTTCACTAGGGTATCAGATTACAAAGAAGCCAACAGTGTTCATGCATATTTATAGTTATTTGGATAAATGATTAGGATTTATAAGTACTTTCTGACAGTTTATAGAGAAGTTTGAGAAACTGTCAATCTACTATGATATTTATATTTACATGTCCAAGTTAAATTTCTTAGCATTTTTTTATTGATAATTTTATTTGGATGTTTAGACAGTATTTCAACAAAAGTGGGATCCCAAGTGCTTAGGAAAATACTTATTCTCTGTACATTCCATCATAAATTAAAGCTTTTTCATAGAAACAGTATTGTTTGCTTTGGGGGAAGATTAAAATGTCACATATAAGTAAGCAAAAGACAAAATAAGTGAAAACAACAAAGGCCCTAATTTACAAAAAATGTACACAATTAATTTTTAATAAGCAAAAGAGTCAATAAAGCAGATAAGCAAGTGAACATCTAGAGAGGACATTGTTTTGTGCTCTCTGGAAGATATCAGATATTCTCAATTTATACGGAAAAATTATTTTCCTTATGGTTCCAAACTGTTTAGATTTTTCTAATCATTGTTTTTTTCCAGGTGAGGAAATATCACTGCATAGCATTCCCTGAAAAGCTTTGAACTTTGTCATTTGAACTAAGTCATTTGAATCTTAGGGAAAGGGGAAAAAAAAAACAGGTACAGACCATGACTTCAGGGAAGTCTAATTCAAACTTATGAGAGTGGACTGCCGTGGAAAGACAGATATTCTCTGGGACAGTTTTTGCCAACTCCTGGGGTTTAAAAATACTGCTTGGGGAAGTTGACTTCTTCTATTATCTCTAATAATTCATTTAGGGAAAATGACCTTGTTATGCAACTCTGTTTGGAACTGTTAATTAAAATTAACGAGAATCTTGCTGTTTTGCACTGGCTTGTTTCTTCAGTCAAGCTAGTTTAATCTGGACTGGTCTGACGTCCTGCCTGGACAGGTTTGACATTCTGCCAAGAAGCCAGCAATAGGCTGGGGAAGGTTAAAACACTGAGCTGGCAAGTAGCAGAGGTTTGAAAGTTGAATTTTGGGCATGAATAACAGGAAGGAGCCTGATGGCCAGAGGTAAAGGTGACAAAATTCTAAGTTACCAAAGTGGAAGAAATCCACTCCTTCTGTGTCTGAAAGATTTATGCTCTTGGCAATTATCAGTTAAAAACTATGCATAGGGCTTCCCTGGTGGCGCAGTGGTTGAGAGTCCGCCTGCCGATGCAGGGGACATGGGTTCGTGCCCCGGTCCGGGAGGATCCCGCATGCCGCGGAGCGGCTTGGCCCATGCGCCATGGACGCTGAGCCTGCGCATCTGGAGCCTGTGCTCCGCAACGGGAGAGGCCACAACAGTGGGAGGCCCGCACACCGTAAAAAAAAAAAAAAAAAAAAAAAACTATGCATAGACCTTCAGAAAATTCCAGCAGTTAGATAGAATTGCCACTGAAAAACATACATACTCAAGAAATACTGAAATAGTCAATGCCAGAGAACTGCATTAAAGATCATCTATTTACCTAATTTGCATTTTAAAAAATAATAACTAGATTTACTTCCTATAAGAGCCCCAATTCTTGGTTTTACAAGTAGGAAGTATTTCACTTTTAAAATATATTTTAAGAAGTAATGATTTTTTAAACAACTTACTGGATTCCCTAAATATGTATGATATATAATTTATACTTGACAGAGGCAGATATTTCGGTCCGCAAGGAGGGGATACTAAGGAAGTTAGAGGGGCTATAGCAAGATGCAAATATCACTGTTCTCTCCCAGTCGACACACACCATTTCCTTCTCCTAGCCAACAATACAGGGTTGTATTACATTGTTGATATTTATATCATACGTAAACTTGGGAAACAGAAGTGTTCACAATTTCCTAACTATTTATCAGTCACACTTTAATAAACGCGTCTTCCTTTCAATATACTGCTTACATTCAGTCCCTCTATGTGATGACTAATTAGTACTAAAATAAGGGGAGTATTGTTAAGATGTCAGTTTTTCCCTCAGAATGATCTATAGATTCAGCAGAATTCCAGTCAAAATCCAGCAGAATTGTTTTTAGGAAATCATCAAGCTGATTCTAATTTTTGTTTGAAAATGCAAAATAAAATAGCAATAAAATAGCAAAGATAAATCTTAAAAAAGAAGAAGAAAGATGAATAACACTAACTTATTTCCAGACTTTCTATAAAGCTACAGTAATCAAGACACTGTGGTATTGGAGAAACAAAGAAACATAGATCAATGGAACACAATAGAAAGTCCTGAAACAGACCCACATATATATGGTCAATTGATTTTTGATAAAGGTGTAGAAGACGTTCAATCGTGAAAGAATCATCTTTTCAACAAGTGGGCTGGAACAATTAGTTAGCTATTCATTTTTTAAGTACCTTGATCTATACCTTGTACCCTATAGAAAAATTAACTCAAAATTACTCATGTGCCTTCATGTAGAACCTAAAATCATAAAAGTTTTAGAAGAAAACAGAAGAAAGTCTTTGTGACCTGGAGTTAGCCAAAGATTTCTTAGGCATGACACCAAAAGCACAAACCATGAAAGAAGAAAAGAAAAAAAAAATTGGATTCCATAAAAATTAAGAACTGCTCTTCAAAAGGCATTATTAAGAGAATGAAAAGGCTAGCCATATATTAGGAGAAATATTTGCAGGACACACACCTGATTTTAAAAACCTGTGTATACATAATATTAAAACATCTCTAAAAATTCAATAGTAAGAAAGTAAACAACTCAATGAAAATAAATGAGCAAAAGACTTGAACAGATACTTCACTGAAGAAGATATACAGATTGCAAGTAAATACATGAAAAGATGTTTAACATCATATGTCACCAGGGAAATGCATTAAAGCCACAGTGATATTCAACTAAATACCTATTAGGACGGCTAAAAAAATGTTTTTTAATAAGCTCCGGTGAGAATGTGGAGCAATTAATGGTGAGAATGTGAAATTGTAAAGTCAGTTTCTCAAACAGTTTGGCAATTTTTTAAAAAGTTGAACAGGCGCTTAACAAGATTCAGTAATCTGACTCCTAGGTTTTTACCTAAGTGAAATAAAAAACTTTGTTTACACAAATACCTCTATGCAAATGCTTATAGCAGCTTTCTTTGTAATCAACAAAAACTGGAAACAATCCAAATGTCCCTCGACTAGGGAATGGATAAACAAACTAGGGTCCAGCCACACGATGGAATACTACTCAGTAATTGAAAGGAGTAAACTATTGAGACTCACAACTTGGGAGATTCTCAGATGCATTATTTTAAGCAAAAGAATCCAGACTCAAAAGGCTATAAATGAGATGATTCCATTTATATAACATTCTTGCCAAGGCAACAGTATAGGGAAACAAAATAAATCAGTGGTTACAAGAAGCTGGAAAGGGGAGAGGGCCTTACTACAGAGGGTCATGGGGAGATTTTGAAGGTGACAGAATTGTTCTGTATATTGATTATGATGGTGATGATGGTTACAGGTACATGTTTGCCAAAACTTGAAGAATGCTGCACTACAAAGAGCAAATGAGGGGAGGAGTTGAGGTGGGGTGGTGGTAATTACAAAAAAAAAAATAGTAAGAAGACAGAGAAGGCAAACTTTAGAGCCATCAAGGAAGGGTGAAATATAGTGGAGCTAGGGATTAGGGCAATGAGGCCAGGGGAAGAATTCTTTGTGAGCTGTTGATCTTAGGCATGTGATATATTTGATTTCTTGAGCAAGTTACTTAACCTCTCTTCTTCTATAAAATGCACACACATTACACCCATTTCACGGGGGGGCCGTGTTGCTAAATGAGAAAATGTAAATGCTTTGTCTTAGCGCAAGGTTTGACAGGTAACGGTTATTCTAAGTAAAGGGCAGCTGTATCCGATGCCTTTGTGCCCTGTGTCCCGTGCTCTGGGCCCCCCTCTGATTTCAGCCACAGGTGGGGTGTGTCTCAGACTCACAATACACTGGCAACATCTTATCTCCAGTGTAGCTCTGATCTTTCTGCACTCTGTCCCAGGTTCTGGGAACACTGCTGGGCCAGCTGAAAGTGCAGCCCAGGAATGTCAGGGAGTAAGGACCCCTGGAACAACCCTCAAGCAGTGGTGCACAGCAAACAGCTTCTTGTCCTCCAGAAGGAGAATTGGGGAGGTTGCCCTGAATAGAGTCCCCTTGATCACAGCAGTGACCGTAATAATGTCCCCTCATGTCTTCCACTTCCCCATATGATACTCTTTCCTTCCTCTCTCCAGCTTCCTGTGATCACCTCTCAAATAAACTGCCTAGGCCCAATGTCCCATTTCAGGCTCAGCTTTCAAGAGAGCTGTTGCCAGAAAGCTGCATTTTTAAATCTGATGTGATGACTTAATGTAACATCCATGCCTCATGTCCCAAACCATATAGCCTCCTCTTCAGTAAAGTCTACTTATGTTGTGATTTTGTATCTCGCTAAGTGCCTGTGTCTCTATGATCATCCTCTGCAGTCTTATGCTGCCATGGAGTGCAGAATTTACCTATGCTGCCTGTGGCTTTGTGTCACAATCTCCTTCCACTCTGGGCTCCTTCAACCTTTGCTACCCAACAGTAGCTTTCTGTGCTTGGAAATGGGTGGTATCCCTCTTCTTCTATCTCCAATCCCCACTTCTTCCTGTCCCATGCCTAGTCCCTTCCTACCCCCAGGTCCACTACACACCGCTGAGCTACTCTGTAAAATGGGCTAGGCCCAGCCTGGGGCTCCTACAGACACAGATTCAGTTTCAGTCCATTTTACAGAGTAGCTCAGCGGTGTGATGGTATTAGAAATGGAGAGGAACTATCGATAGGTATGGGACAGACAGAAGTCTGCTGGAGGAACAAACACAGACATGGCAATACCCTGCCCCATCCCAAAAAATTCATGCTCTAAGCTTCTGCTAACATCTCCTTTCATTGTTTCTTCTACCCCTCACTCCTATTCACAGTTATTTGGAAAACAGCTTGTAGCTATTCGCAAAACCTACTTATACTACAGAAGAAAATTTAACCCAAGACCGTGAAGCAAATAAGTCCCATTGTAACCAGATTTAACAAACACAAAAGTGGTCTTGAAGTATTGTTGTATTCTTTGTATCCTTTAAAATGAACTTATTGTCTATATATCGCTCTGGTTATGATACCTGGTTATGATACCTGGTTATGATATGATATGGTATCTGGTTATGATACCAGGCTGTGCCTTAGATGGTTTTGTATCTTATAAAAGTGTTGTCTAGTAGAACTTACTGTGGTGATGGAAATGATCTTTATCTGCACTGGCCAGTAAATGCTTGAAATTTGGCTAGTGTGATTGAGGAACTGAACTTGTAACTATAATTAGTTTTAATATAAATCAAATATTAATTTAAATGTAAATAACCACATTGGGCCACTCTCTAATACCATATTAAGCCTATAAATTCATCACCAATATCTCAGAAATTAAACCTCTATCTCCTAAGGGCATTCTATTTTTGTTTTCTGGGCAATGCTGGTACTTTTAATTTTAATTAATTTTAATCCCTTTCAATGTAATTATTAGTATATAGAAAAACCTTAATGTTTTTAAATCTGTCATCATCCTGAGTCATAAGCAAGCCATATTTCCTTTTTAAAAGTTTCAAGAACATAAACAAACAAAAGCTAAAAGCCTCTTGAACAGGAAGACTCTCCTCAAAAACTGAATATGTGGTTTGACACCAGACTCCATACACTCTCTGGCTCCCATAGGAAGCAGATTCAAGCAGATTATTAAATAATCTCAGCCTCTCACATTATTTTGTTTCTCTAATTTGATAATATAAAGAAACCACAAGAGTGCCCTGTCCTGCTCCTTTATTTGTTGCCTATACTGTCGCTGTTGAAAGCCTGAAGACATACATGATGTTTTTTCTAGGCAACCTAGCCTACTTAGAAGTTATCAGAATGCAGGTGACCAACCAAAAAAGTAACTTGTTGTGATCAGTAAAAACAATTTGAAAAAGAATAGATACATGTGTATGTATAACTGAATCACTTAGCTGTACACCTGAAACTAACACAACATTGTTAATCAACTCTGTTCCAATATAAATAAAGATTAAATATATATATATATATATAATTTATATACAGTCTAAAATAAGGTATTAATGCCCCAGTTCACTAAAGTTGTATTCTCAGATGTCAAGTGACTTCATAATTATAATTCACTCATCTTTACTCAGGCCCTTTTCTCTATGCATTGGAAGAAGCATCCGGTATTATCGAAGACGCCTTCCTTGTTGAGCTCCTCTCCTCCCTGCCTTCCCATAGCCTGTGCCGCCTTTGTTTCAATCCTGCCTTTCTGACCATTCCTTATTCTATTCTCTCTTTGGTTTTTCTTCTGCCTGCACCGTTAGTCAGGTTTTCTCCTTAGCCTTCCACACTTCTCACTCTCTATCTCTTGAAAACAGAATTTGTCCATCTCTCCCATGTATCTCTCAGCCGATGACTCCTCAAACGGAGCTTCTCCCATAAGTTTCTGATCATGTTCTATGACACTCCATGCATAGACATCTCACTGCTGCCTCCGTTCTAACATCTGTAGAGCCTGGATCATCACCTGCCTCCATAACCTGGTCTTCATACTGACTGTCATCCAGAACATGAAGGTCAGAGTCATCATTCCCTCCTCTTTCCTCACCTCTGATAGCAAATGAAATTCCTTTCCTATCATCACTACTTTATGTCAGTTCCTAGACAAATGCCGTCTCCTCATTAGTCTCTATTTTTCCTCCATTCAACCCAACTTGCACTCTCACCATATTAATCTTTTGAAATTGTTCCTTTCAAATCACTCCCCTTATCTGAAAATTTTAATGGATCTCCATGACTTACATAGCATCAAATCTAAACCCCTCAGCTTTGCACTCAAGAGTCTTACTCTTAACATTAACCCCACCTTCTCTACCATTACTTCCTTCCTAATGCGAATTTTGTTCCTGCATCCAGGCTGCAGTTTCCCACTTCTAAGATTTTGCTCACAGAGCTTCTTCCCAACATCCTGCCCCCTAATGCCTTCTTCTCCCCATGCAGTCTATTCAACTCTGGCTCATTTCAGGTCCAAGCTCAGCCCCCTTCTTCATGTGACCCTTTTAGTGTTAAGCTTCTTCTGATCTGCAAAAACAAATATTGCCCACGTCACTCAGTTGTCATGTATTGTTACTTGACTGGGTGGTATGTGTATCTGTACGATTCCGTGTATATCTCTGTTTGCATGTGTATCTGTGTGTGAAAATTAGGATATATGTAAAGCACTTAGAAAGGTTCCTGGCACATAAGTGCTCAACAAGTATTAGCAATTATCAGCATGATTAACTTTTCGTATTACTACTGCTAATATTATTATCATGGAAATGTTCTACCAATGTATTCTACAGAGCCCAGCGTAGTGTCTTGAAATTAGTATGTGCTTAGCAAACACAAATTCGATAAAGTAATTTTCATGCATGGATGCTTTGCAAAGCAATTCATGGAAGCAGAGAAAGAAGCAAGTGCTGGAGGGGGCTTAACTAATTATTTTGAGTATGGAAAGTAGATTTTGCCTAGAAAATTCTTTTCTGAAAAGCTTTATCCAGTTTGTATATACATCCAAATTATAATATATTTAGTCTCTTCTCAGGGATAACAGCACTCCTCCTACCCATCTGTCATGTCAGGTTGCGCTGAGCAAATGCTAATTTACCTTTTTGATATACCATTTGACAATTTCTGGTTTCAGATATCACATGCAAGGTTGCACATCAGTGAATAAAATTTGAATCCATATTGTCAAGTTCATATTTAGAATAAAATTATGTTGCATCTCTCATATAAACTTAAAACTAAAGTTGTATATCAAACGAGGTTGTGCATGTAACTTGAATGCAGAAGATAAAAGCAAGGCAAAGGAAGACATTATTACCTTATTGGTTGTGAACTTACTGAACCAACTCAGTTGATTTATGGAAGAAGGTTTAAGCAGCTTCAGTTGAACTTTTGCAGTGCAACTTCTGGATGCCCATTCCATTAATTCATTAAATAAAAAGAGCATTCTTTTCATTTTAATTATTTCAGCTACACATGTTAAATAAGCTCAGAGCTAAACACAAGCAATAATATTCCTGTCATTTTCTTTCACCTGCCAAGTCGTCAGAAATATAACCTATATTGAGAGAAGTAATTCTTCACTCAAAATGATTTTTCCCAATGCAAAGGAAGCAGCATGCAATAAAAATTCATATAACCCAGTCATTCGGTACAAAAATAGAACTGAAAAAGCATTAACAGCAATTTAGTTCAATACATAGGAGAAAATTGCCTGTGTTTATTTTCATTTCAATAGGATAAATATATATTTCAGATTTTCCATATTCTTAAGGTTTTTTTCATTTTAGAGACTAATTTTATTATAAGCAGGTGTATTTGGAGATGTTTTCATTTTTGAATCAAAAAATATCTGTTTTGAATATATTAGAATCAAAATATATTTCTGACTTCTGACCTTCAAATTCAACAATAGAGGCAAAGAGTCACAGACATTAGGAACAGATTCAAGCAGTAAAATATCCAAATGGGAGTTTTCTAAGATGCAGTGGAGGTGGGGGGGAGGTCCCAGTTTTGTGGGCACTGAGAGAGAAATATTCATTCTAAGAACATCCTCAATCCCTCATGCTAAGTAATAAGTAAGTAAGTAGGTAGGTAGATAGATGAATGGATGGATAGATGAATAGTTGGATAGATGGATAGCTGGATAGTTGGGTGTGTGGACTGGTGGATGGATGGATGATGATAGATAATAGATAGGATAGATAGATTAGATAGATAGATAATAGAAACTAAGTTACAAATAATAGATTCTCCACAATGTTGCAGCTTCTACACAAAAGTCACCTTGGCTTATATACAAATTTTCTCAGCCCCTTAATGTTTTGTGTCATCATGTAAAAGCAGCTGAACACAATACAGTAACACAGCTCACTGTAGCAGAGTGCAAACGGAGCCAGTACTATACCCAATGAAACAAGCACTGTCTTGGAAGTGCTTGGTGGAAGATTTTCCTCCTTTCATGCATTTTATACCGAGTCTGAAACTATTCCTCTACTTGCAACATATCTCTCTTCCCTTATTTCCATAATTCAGATGCTTCAACACTCTCTTACTTTCACTGCTATCCAGCTACCTTTACCTTTTTCCCCCCAGAGGTGAAATCTAAAATTTACTGTAGTATTATTTTTAAAGACTATTGCATGTCCTTTTAACTGAATTATTGTTAGTAATTAGGACTGTTATTTTTTGTAACATACTACTTAAAAAGGTGTACAGGTTTGGAATGACCTGCCCCAATTCTCTCTTTCCATTAACCTTTGTTATTTTTTAGAGATGATTTTGCCAAACATGAGGTTTTTCAGAAAAGCATATATCATGCTATAGCAAAAGAAATGTCTGTATTCTGTTCTAGAATTTCTCAATAAAAAATTTATCTTTATGTTAAAAACCATATTGCCTATGTCAATTTTAATTCGTCATCCATATTTGTTTCTAAGATCCTCCAAAGGCATTTACAAATATCCCTTCCTTTTTCCCACTACCTGATCTAGCCCTGGAATACAGAAAAACCTTCAACATTTACAAGTTATTCATAAATCAACTTTGGTGCTGTAGAGTGTTCATCAAATGGGTGGTCATCAAAAAAATATATTTTTCTCAAAAATATTATCGGATATTAATTAGTTAAGTCATTTAAATGTTTTACTCTACCAGTAATCTGTGATTTACAACGTTCTACCTATCTAATTACAGCACTGTGAGTCATCTCTTCTATTTCATTGCACAAGACATCTTTTAAAAGATAAAAGATTTTTGTTCACCTGTCATATTTCTATTCATTGTCTTCTCTTCATTCCCCATGTTGGCCCCAGTCATGTGGACTTTTGGAGGCTAGTCACCAGCCCGCTATCTTTCTGACATATTTTTGCAAGTATTTTTGGCATAGCACTGTGCACCAAGCTTGTCCTTTCTCTCACACAGGCTACATACTTTAGCGCTTTCCCCCTCAGCTGAACTCTTCCATCTGTCTAATAAGCGATTAATTCCCTTGACAAAAAAAAAAAAATAGACACTGGTGGTAGTTTTTTAATATATCAGTTTTTCATACAACAAGAGAATGGCTTGGTCCAATTCAAGTGGTACTCCTTTAGCTGTTTTATTCTTTTTATTTTGTTCTGGGTTTTTTTTCAGATCAATAGATTTTTTTCTTCAAATTGAAGGAGTCAAATGTAGAATGTGAACTCTAGAGCCAAGCTTTGGAGTTTACACCCCCTTCCACTATTTAGTCACTATGTAATCAAGTTATTTAACCTCCCTGGGCCTCAGTTTCCTCATAGGGATGTGGGTATATAAAATAAGTAAGTATGTATAAAGCTTATAACATTGTCTGGCACATAATAAGATTACATAAGTGTATGTTACTATCACCATGATTATTATCTTATTTTATGCCGTGTTATTCCTTGAGGCTGTTATACTATGTATTTACAGGTGTTGAGATACGAAATATACTTTGGAGTCTCACATAGGAATACATGGCAAATCAGAGTTAACATCATCAAACATACACACGCACACACACACTGTAAGAACATTTTAAAATCTTATCAGTCATCCCACCACATCGAAACGTTGACTAGGAACTCAAAGCATTCAACTCTTGGTAAACTGGGATCTCACATCCTTGCTGGGTTCTTCCACACCAACCATCTAATAATCTGAGGAAATATGATTTTGAATTTTATTCTGTAAGTGGCTAATGTTCAAGAATGAGACATTTTATTAGACCGTTTATTCACTGAGAAAATAATAGTCCCCATCCTGTGCCAAGCATCATGCAAGTTGCTGAGGGTGCAAAGATAAACAGAAAAGTTCATAGTTCTTATTGTCTCCGAGTTTATAATCTGGTGGAGAAAAAAACATACAAAGGAAACAATTTAGTTTAAGAGCTAAAAAAAAAAAAAAGAAGAATGCAAGGTTCCATGAGAGTACATGGGAAGGGCAGGTATGTTGAACTTGGAGGGTCAGGGAAATCTTCCAGAGGAACGGCTGTCTAAATGGAGACATAAGGGGTAAGGGGGAGTTAGTAAAAGTCTGGGTGAGAAGTTTTTGGAGCAAAGGGAAGAGCATATGTGAAGACTACTGTATCTGTGATAGACCACAAGGACTTAATTGTTCTTACTACACTTGTCTGTTCTTCTACTAGAATAAAGACAGAAGACTTGTCTGGTTAGTACACTGCTATGTATCCATATCCTTGAAAAGTGCATATACAGTGATATACAGTAGGATCTCTCTAAATATTTGTGGAATGAATTAATGCATTTCAACACAGCTCTGTTATTTTCCACTTACATTTTCCAACGAGGAACTCTGGTTAGTTTACTCTGATGATTAAGCCTGAGGGTTTACAACAGTATCATTTATGCCTATCAAGGATCTACTGCACAAATGTAGTATGTCATCCTTGTGTTCCTATAAAAATTATAGCTTACTCTTCAATGGTATTGAGAGACAAAGAGACAGCAAATATTATCCATGTTAAGAAAAAATGATATTAGTGTCTCTTATCTTTCCATGAGCTTTATGAACTGCCATTAAGATTCAGCCATGCAGATACAGGTTCAGATGCTTGCAACCTAGAGTTTCCCAGTTGTTTTCCTATCCCAATCATAGAAAGAGTGAATAAAAGGAACCCCCAAAGTCCTAAATACTGGTCAGAAAAAAAATGCATTCGATATTGGATTAAAAATGCAATAATTTCAACTATAGGTTCAAGACAAGAATTTTGCCAGGGTTCCTAAGTGAGTCCTAAAGTCTTCCTGAGGAACCACAGTAAAATATTGAATTGAAGTAAACCTAACAAATGTATGAGGTAGACAATCTCAGTTCTAGGAATCAGCAATTCTGGTACAAGCACAGGGGAAAATTGTGAAATGACAGGTTTATTTCTGGCATCCTTCCACTTTCCCTTTCAGAAAACTTCGCATTCTCACTGCCCAAGCCACCCTTCCCACCCCCTGCCCACCATCCTCACTCAAGGCTGATCCTCTCAGGCAATACCTCACTTCTCCACTTGTCTCTTTATCCTCTTACCTTTCAAAATTTCAGATGGATCAGAGACTTCATTTTTGTATATTTGAGGTGTTCGTGAAAGGCTGTCAGACCCAATAAATAGCACGGAAACGAAAGCCCAGTTAAACTAGCTATGTGCTGTGCAGTCCTGGCAAGTTACATGAGCTCTCTGAAGCTCTAAATCCTCATCAGTGATGATAGAGTGCCATCCCATTGGGAAAATGTAATCAATGATCAAAGTAGTCCATACTGGAGAGTTAAAGATTAAAATGCTCAATGCGGGGCTTCCCTGGTGGCGCAGTGGTTGAGAGTCCGCCTGCCGATGCAGGGGATGCGGGTTCGTGCCCCCGTCCAGGAAGATCCCACGTGCCGCGGAGCAGCTGCGCCCGTGAGCCATGGCCGCTGAGCCTGCGCGTCCGGAGCCTGTGCTCCGCAACGGCAGAGGCCGCAACAGTGAGAGGCCCGTGTACCGCAAAAAAAAAAAAAAAGAAAAATGCTCAATGCATCCTTCCAGAAATAGCCACATGTTCAAAGGACATAAGGCCAAAGTAAGAAAAGGCTTACAAGAGGTTTCCTGGCATCAGGAAGAGAATAAGGATAAGTAAATAAGGATAAAGACTTTCCCAGAAAACTTTAACCCACACTTTGTGGGCAGCTACCTACTCCACCTATTTCAACTGGTATAAGGTGGTGCATACAGAAGACAGTTACGAAACAGAAACTTCTAGATAATTAAATGGTTCCAGCCCAGTTATTGAGCCCAGAGCTAAACATATTTTAAGTGCTCAATTAATTTCTAACTAAATGAAATTGACCACTGCCTTATGTATTTTAGTGTGCAGTTGCCTTTTGAGTATATTTGTATACTTCCAAAAGTGCTACTACTTTTCATTAATTTTAAAATGGATATTTTTCCTCATTGTTACACCTCTGAAATCAGGATACATCTTACAATTTATTACAATTAATTAGCCTTTTTCTTCTTTCTTAGTGGTAAAGATGGAAGCTTCGATTCACTAAAATGTTAACATATAGAATTCCAGAAAATGAGTATGCAATGAGTCCTGATTGAAAGTCAAAGAGCAAATACTCAGTTTAGTGGACCATAGTGATCTATTATGCTTCCTGGACGCTTAGTCTCTGAGCACCAACTTTAAGGATATTTAAAAAGACAGGTATGAACAAGGTACATGTGTAAAAAGAAGTGTTTTGTGATGCCCTAGGAAATATATAATTATTTCAAGGGAAGTGAGCAAATCTCAAAATAAGATAAATATATATTCACTTTAATTTTTAAAAGTACATACCGTAATTGTTTCAAAATGACAAGATGTGAAAAAAAGACTGCTAGGCTGTCAACTCTTTATAAAGCTTGAATGATGTCTTAATCTATTGGAAGTTGTGCATTAAGCAGTTTGAAAATCACTACTTTGTGTTCATCAATATTTATGTAAAAATGCCCGAAATATTATGGTTCCTTTAAGCAATTTCCAAATATTCATTCTACCCAAGTGATTTTGGGGAAATCATTAAGAAAGGAAGGAAAGAAAAAGAAAGGAAGCGAAGAAGGAAGGTGGGGGGGAGGGAGAGAGGAAGTAAAAAAGGAAGGAAGCCACTCATTATTAACATAAGCACAGCAAGTTTACATTTAATTTTACAAATCTTCCATTATTTGGGGTTAATGTAAACATAGCCATGTGACTCCCCACGGCAGAATTAAGATTCTTGTAGAGCGCAATTATCAGTGTTGACTCTCGTGTACTCACGTTCTCTAAGAAATTATTTGTTTTTAAAATGACATTTCTGTATCTGTGAAGACTCAAATATTTCTTATTGTCTTGGTAGGTTTTGGTTTTATATTTTGATTTACCATCCTGGGTGCAATCATCCACTGATCAGATCAGAATATACATTTCATAAAAACAATACAGAACATAAAAACTCCAACCTCATGCCACAGTTTCACACATCTGTGCCAGTTAAAGATTATGACCAATTCCAGATGCTCTAGTCTATAACATTCTCTGTAGTCATGGAAAATATCACATCAGACAGACCTGTTGCACCATGAATTCTCAACTTTGAAGTTTCTGAGACGTCATGTGCAGCTTGACAAAATCTGCAGTTGCTTATTGCATCATCCAATATACCTCTTGTGTTAACTTAAACAATTCCAATGTAAAAGAAAAGATTAGATTAAAAACAAGATAGATCAAGGAATCCACTGAAATTTCAAAAGCAAAGTAAAATCCTACAACTTTTAAAACAAGCAGAATATATTCTCTGTTTTTTCCCTAAAACTTGACCATAGACAGTAAACAAAAAAATTGACAAAAACTCAGTTTTAGAATGTTCTTCTTACAAAAGACAGTGAAATAACCCAAGTGTCTATCAACTGATGAATGGATAAACAAAATGTGATATACGCACACAATGGAATAATATTCAGTGATAAAAAGGAATGAAGAAAAAAAAAAGGAATGAAGTACGATACATGCTTGGATAGACCTTGAAAATATTTTGCTAAGGGAAAGAGGCCAGTTACAAAAGACCACGTATTGTATGATCTGATTTAGTTAAAATTTCCAAATCCAGAGAGATAGAAAGTAGATTAGTGATTGCCTAAGGCTGGGAGCGGGTGATAGATAGAGAGTGACTGCTAATAGGTACAATGTTTCTTTTGGGAGGTGATGAAAATGTTCTAAAATTAGATTATGGTGACAGTTGCACAACTCTGTGAATATACTAAATTGTACACTTTAAATGGGTGAATTATGGTATGTGAATGACATGTCAATAACACATTTCAAAAGATAGCACAATAGCTTATAGGTAAAACTTTTTCCTCCTAGTAAATGGCAAAAATGTTCTCCATGGCAGAGATAGAAATGCTCTGCTGAAAGCACTGAAAAATAAAAAGAGAAAAGGGGAGTCCTCAGTAGAAATTTACTGAAGAGAACTCAATATAGAGGCAGTTATCCAATGCTATTATCTGTGTGTAAATAAATGATTCCAGTAACTAGGAAACAGTTCTTGGAGCCCGAGAGGAATAGTCAGATAAAATACAGGAAGCTCTTAAATTTGAATTCCAGACAATGAATAGACTTTTAATATAAATGTCCCCAAATATTATATAGATATTAAATTAAATATTATAAAAATATTACATATCTGGGGACATACTTAACGTTAAAATACTATCCATTATTTGCCTGAAATTCTAATTTATCTGAGAGTCTTATACTTTTTTTGTCCTTATTAAATCTGACGATCTAGGCCCGTGATTATTATTTTTTTAGAGTGCTTTCTTATAAAGAGCTCAGAGCAATTGAAATCAAAACCAGGGTAAGTCTAAGTAAGAATGAGGGAAAACTGTTCCAGCCATATATCACCCATTCATTCATTTAGTGTTTTATACGCCCAACATTGGAGATACAACAGTAAGATGGATTCAGAACTTAGAGTCTGGCAGAGAAGACAGACAAGTGAAAACGCATTAACATTGAAGTATGATAAATGATAGAGGATGACAAGAAGACAACAAGTGAAGAAGGAAAATCAGGAAAGATGGGCAAAGGCTCAGAGATAAAAAGAACGTGGCTAGTTCAAAGAAACAAAGTTCCATATTAAAACACACACACACGCACGCACGCACACACACACACACAGAGCAAGGGTAGAATGAAGAAAAGATTATTTTAAAGAGGTATAGAAAAGCCAGACCATGGAGGGTTGTGTTTTTTCATTTGTTTTAAATACATTTGGTTTTTTAAAGCAGTTTTAGGTTCACTACAAAATTAAGCAGAAAGTGTAGTGTTCCCATATACCCCTGTCCTCACACATGCAAGGCCTCCCCCACTGTCAACATCCTGAACCAGAGGGGTAGATTTGTTACAATCAATGAACCTACATTATCTCCCACAGTTTCCATTAAGGTTCACTTTTCGTGTTATACTTCTATGGATTTTAACAGAAGTATAATGACATGTATCCACCATTATAGTTTCACTGCCCTAAAAATCCTCTGTGCTCTGCCTGTTCATTCCTCCCTCGCCCCTAACCCCTGGCAACCACTGATCTTCTCCTGTCTCCATAGTTTCGCCTTTTCCATAATGTCATGTAGTTGAAATCATCCAGTATATAACTCTCTCAGACTGGCTTCTTTCACTTAGTAATATGCTAAAAATGTAAGGTTCTCCCATGTCTTTTCATGGCTTGGTAGCTCATTTCTTTTAATGGCTTGGTAGCTCATTTCTTTTAAGAGCTGAATAATGTTCCATTGTTTGGAGATAACATTGTCTGGAGGGTTTTTAAGTCATCTTAAAAGTACTGATTTTAAACAAGGAGAAATGGGATCACATTGCTTAAAAAAAAAATCACTCTGGTTCTAAACTGGAGAATAGACTGGAGGAGAGGACTGATAAGAATATTACTGTTGTGATTTGGAGGAGAAATGCTGGTGGCCTGGAACAGTGTGTTAGTGGCTAGGGCGAGACATAAGCATAATCAAGGCGTAGGAGGAAGCAGAATCTTAGGACTTCCTGATTGGTTGGTTGTGACAATGAAGGAGTAGGAGGAGTGAAGTCGGCATCCTGGGTTTCCAGTATGGACTTTCGTGTCATTCACTAAGAGAATGAGAACTAAGAAGAGAGGAGAGACTTGTAGAGAGCTATATTGAGATAATTTGGGGGCACGTTTATCTTGAATCATCTCCAGGATATCCATCGTAGCAGTGGCTTCCAGTTGAGTATAGTAATGGCTGGTTGAGTATACTAATAAAGAATTCAGGAAAGAGGTCTAACCTCCAGGTGTAAATATGGGAGACATGGCCAAGAGAAACAAAACTGAAGCCTAGAAGTGGATGCTCATCCAGAGAGTGTGGCCAGAGTTAGAGAAGAGGGGTCAGGACAAAACCTCAAAGAACACCAGCATTTAAAGTCCCTTCAGAGGAACGGACTTGAGGACATGGGGAGGGGGCAGGGGAAGCCAGGACGAAGTGAGAGAGTGGCAGGGACATATATATACTACCAGATGTAAAATAGATAGCTAGTGGGAAGCTGCCACATCACATGGGGAGATCAGCTTGGTGCTTTGTGTCCACCTAGAGGGGTGGGATAGGGAGGGTGGGAGGGAGATGCAAGACGGAGGGGATATGGGGATTTATGTATACGTATAGCTGATTCACTTTGTTATACAGCAGAAACTTGTAAAGCAATTACATTGTACAATTACATTGTACAATTACAACACCATTGTAAAGAAATTATGCTCCAATAAAGATGTTAAAAAAAAGAAAAAATAATAAAATAAAATTAAAAACTAAAGTCCCTGAAGAGGAAGTGACAGCAATCAGAGATGTTCCTAAGAAGCTGGGAGTTGGTGGTATGACAGAAGTAATCAAAGAGAGTTCCAGGAGCTGGATTAAGGCTTTTAGAGACATTAAAAGATTGTAGTATTCTGTCTCCAATAGGAAATTAAAACTTAAATATATATTTATATATGCATGTTAAAATTAAATCATTATATGTAATATATTTATCCATTCATAAAGCATGATTCAATACGTATATTGAACTTAAAATGTCTTCTTTCTAAATTTCTCTGATGGAAGAATTTAGGTAAGTTCAGTGAGGCTAAATTTCTTCAATGTTTCCTTGATTGGGAAAGAACTTCAAGCATGTACTTAGTCTCCTTATTCTGCTGACAGGGGATGGTTAGCAGTGTTGAACGTTCAAGACAATAAAATTAAAATTTCAACATGCCCACTGGATTTAGAGACAAATCCAGTCGTAAACTTGACAAGTTTACGTAGAAAGATGGGTCAGAATCCAGAAGGAAGTGAGTTGTAGGAAGTGGGTCAAGAGGAAGGAAATGGAGACAATGAAGATACACAACACTTTCAAGAAGTTTGGCTCTGGAGCGAGAGAGACAGAGAGTGCAGAGACTGGGCTGGAATGTGAGGCTGGAAAATGGGGCAGTCTTGAGTGTGTTTAAATGCTGATGGGGAAGTAGACAAAGATGCCAGGTCAGGCCTTAGGGCGGTTGAACTCCTCCTGGTTTGTGAGAGGGAAAAGAAAGACAAGAAAGGGTATATTTGCTGACAAGCTTATCAATTTCATGGCTGGAAATTCAAAGCGTTTGGTATAATAGCTTCACTTTCTTATGAAATAGAAGGAAAAATAATTGCCTGAACATAAAGGGGAAAATGAAGCAGTTAGTGTTTCAAGGTGAATGATAGGCTGCTAGAAAGAATGAGGAACTTGACTAGGAGCCCACTGTGTCTGGGAAAGAAAGATAGTAGGAGAAGAAGTTAACGATCTAGCTCTTTTTCTCACTGAGTAGGTATTCTTAAATTAATATAAGACCACTTTCACACACACATGTACACCAATGATAGAAATATCTTCTTAACACCCCTTTTAATGTATCATAAAGATGCAAATGAGAAGAATTCCATTTATAGAAAAATCTCTCCTTCAAAGCAGAATATTCCAAAATGAGAGTCCAGGAAAATCGATTGCTACCACCCAACTGCTTATAAATGCAAAGAATCAGGTTCAATTTACTAATCATCTTCAATTCCATTATCTATGGTTAGATGCTGGAAGCATTGATCTGAATAATCCAAAACAGCAGATATTCCAAAATGATTTAAATTAGGTTCTGAAAAACATAATTATTTACATTAAATTTACATTCCTAATTTTCTTCAGTTAGGCAAGTATTAAAACTAGTTTGAATTCTCTAGAAAAATATGCAGTGATATCAAGGGTCAAAGATGATCAGAGTTTAGAGAGAATCCAGAGATTACCATTTAGCAACAAATAATAAAGAAAATGAATCCCCTCAATTGTATTGAGGCAAATTTTTAATAATTACAAAATAACTGATAAATAAATGATCCATAAATTTTCAGAAGCAGAGCTGTTCCCATTCTTAACCTGACCCCACTCTTATCCTGAACTGAATCTTAAACTCCAGGTGCATTCCTTCCAATACCCAGGCTTACCTAAATTACTTCTCAATATGAGTGCGTTGGATGGAGATATAGCCAGCCTAACATTATACTGCTCTCACATCCTTCATCCACTCACTCATTTAACTCAATACATTCAATCTTAGTAATCATTCAAGTTCTGAGAACTTACTTTGTGTCAGGGACTGGGTTAATTTGCTAATATCACAGAAATCAATAACAGAGATGACCTAATTAAATCACCAATTAAAAATTATGAGATATGATTGATGATAGTTGTGTACTCTAAGGGAAAGCAATGGACTACCCATCCAAGCCTGGTGTTCACTTATGAATACTTCCCAAGGAACATGGCCTTTGAGGTCCTAAACAATGAGTAAGAGTTAATCAGGTAGAGAAGAAAAGGGATCAGGAAGAATAATAAAGACAGGGGATCAGTTTGGACAAAGAAGTGAGAGATGTGATGATTCATTCAAGAAAGAGGTTTCTATTGTAAACAGTGCTGCATGAACATTGTGGTACATGACTCTTTTTGAATTATGGTTTTCTCAGGGTATATGCCAAATAGTGGGATTGCTGGATCATATGGTAGTTCTATTTTTAGTTTTTAAAGGAACCTCCATCAACAGATGAATGGATAAAGATGTGGCACATATATGCAATGGAATATTACTCAGCCATAAAAAGAAACGAAATTGAGTTATTTGTAGTGAGGTGGATGGACCTAGATTCTGTCATACAGAGTGAAGTAAGTCAGAGAAAAAAAAATACCGTATGCTAACACATATATATGGAATCTAAAAAATAAATAAATAACTAGTTCTGATGAACCTAGGGGCAGGACGGGAATAAAGATGCCAACGTAGAGAATGGACTTGAGGACACAGGGAGGGGGAAGGGTAAGCTGGGACGAAGTGAGAGAGTGGCATGGACATTACACACTACCAAATGTAAAATAGATAGCTCATGGGAAGCAGCCGCATAGCACAGGGAGATCAGCTCGGTGCTTTGTGACACCCTAGAGGGGTGGGATAGGGAGGGTCGGAGGGAGACGCAAGAGGGAGGGGATATGGGGATATATGTATACGTATAGCTGATTCACTTTGTTATACAGCAGAAACTAACACAACATTGTAAAGCAACTATGCTCCAATAACGATGTTAAAAAAAAAAGAAAGAGGTTTCCTCCGATGAAGCAGAAGGGTCAGATCCTGCAAAGATTTGTATGCCAAGATAAGGAAGTGGATCATATCTTGTAGGTCATGAGGATTTTTTTGATGGAATCTTTAGAATGACATGATGAGGTTTATGTCTTAAAGCAATTGCTCTAGATGGATTGGAGGGTTTGGGAAAAACTTAAAAGCAGAGAGATGAGCTGAGGTCTTAATGAGACAGATGCAGTACACTGGAGGAGGTGAAATCCAGAAATATTAAAGGGGCAAAAACCACTGACCTGTTGATTGATAAGAAGGAGGCAATGATGGGAGGGGAGGAAGAGCCTGAGCTAATTCTCCATGCTTTCGTTGGACATGGAATGAATTTTGGCATTACCACTCTTTAAGTTAGAGACTGCAGTAGGAGAAAGAGATTTGGGCAGAAGGCAATAAGTGCAGATTTGGACATGCTGAGTTCACAATGCCTGTAGGGATAGTCTTCTAGAAATAATCAAGGAGTCAATTAATTAAATAGGTTTGTCACCCAAGAGACAGGTCAAATCTGGGGATTTAGATTGGGAATCATCATAATATAATGAGTGTGGATGAAAGCATAGCCCATAGAGAGTGGAACAAAGAGAATAAGCAGAGAAAAGAAAAAACAATGGAGACCTGTCTGCATTACACCAACTAAAAGATAGTGAGTGTCCTGGTTAGTGGGGCTGAAAGGGCTTAGCCTTAAGGCTAAGGTAGAGTTTAACTGTTCTTTTTTTTAATCACTTTTTTAAACTGAAGTATAGTTGATTTACAATTTTGTGTTAGTAGAATTTAGGTTTCTTTATCCTAATCAACTTGCCCTTGTTCTTCCACTCAAACTAATCCTAATTAACTTGTCCTGGTGATTCCACTCAAACTAATTTTTAAATTTTTTATTATATTTTTTTCTTGATGAGGTATGTTTCTTAATCTTGAATTATAATTAAACATTCTTTTTTTAAAATAACAGCTCCTAGATTGACAATATTTGTTTACTTTTTCTTTAGTTCAAGAACCTGAATCAATCTATAGATTATTTAACATTTACATACTATGTTTGACAGAGGAGAGTGAAGCTTTTTATTGTAGAATACTCTATGTTAGATTACAAGTAAATGGATACAATTTCCTCCCATTTCTGTAAGAACATCCCTGTACAGTGTGACTTTTCTGTTCCTCACAATAAGAGGAAAAATCTTTATTCCTTGGATCTTGGGTTGTTTGGGTTTTTGTTTTTTGTTTTTACTTGGTTTGTTCAAAAGACCACCAGCAAACACGATGTGAGCAGAGACTTGAAAAAGGCTTGTACTTCGGGCCTTGCCCTCTCTTGCTTCCGGGAAACTTTCCACCACCATGTGAAGAAGACCAGGTTAGCCTACTGGTGAGACCATGTGACACAAAAATGAGCCATCCCTGCTGAAAGGCTCTAGACTACCAACCTTCCAGCTGACAGATATGCAAGTGAAACTGTCCTAGAGCATGCATCCCCAGGAGAGCTGCCAGCTGAGATGTACAAAGCTGTCTCAGAATAGAAGAGCCACCCAGCTGACCTAGAAAACTGTAAGCAAGTAAAATGATTATTATTTTCAGTCACAGAGTTTTGGGATGATTCTGTTATGCAGCAAAGGATAACTGACATTCCCACCTTCTAGAGTTGGAAAAGAAATAATTTAATTTGTTTTAAATAATTTCTATGTATAATTTTTTTAGATTCCACATGTAAGTGATATCACATGGTATTTGCCTTCTCTGACTTACTTCACTCAGTATGATAATCTCTAGGTCCATCCATGTTGCTGCAAATAGCATTATTTCATTCTTTTTTATGGCCAATATTCCATTGTATAAATATACCATATCTTCTTTATCCATTCATCTGTTGATGGACACTTAGGTTGCTTCCATGTCTTGGCTATTGTAAATAGTGATGTAATAAACATTGGGGTGCATGTATCTTTTTGAATTATGGTTTCCCTGGATATATGCCCAGGAGTGGGATTGCAGGATCATATGGTAGCTCTATTTTTAGTTTTTTAAGGAACCTCCATACTGTTCTCCATAGTGGCTGTACCAATTTACATTCCCACCAACAGTGTAGGAGGGTTCCCTTTTCTCCACACCCTTTCCAGCATTTATTGTTTGTAGACTTTTTGATGATGGCCATTCTCACCAGTGTGAGGTGATACCTCAGTTTAGTTTTGATTTGCACATATATGCAAAACAGAAATAGACCCACAGACATAGAAAACAAACTTATGGTTACCAAAGGGGGAAGTGGGGAGAGGGAAAAATTAGGAGCTTGGGATTAACATAAACACACTACTATATATAAAATAGATAACCAACAAGGACCTACTGTATAACACAGGGAACTGTACTCAATATTTTGTAACAATCCATCAGGGAAAAGTATCTGAAAAAATGTTTTGAAAAAAGATATATATGTATAACTGAATCACTTTGCTATACACCTGAAACTAACACAACATTAACTTCAATTAAAAATAAAAATAATTAATTAATTTCTAAATTATAATTTCTGATATAGGAAGAGAATCTCACAGCAGGGAAACTTTACCTCTTCTCTGACTTTAACCAGAAAAACATACTCCACTTAAGCATTCTTTAGAGGGTGTAGACATATCCTAAATCATGATAATTAAGTATCTTAAATTTTAGTCATAGTTAATAGCCTGGATTAAGTCTGGGTTGAGAGACAGGCAGTTCTAAATGTTTTCACCCTGTAGCTACACATTTTTAAAAATCATAATTTTTATGAAGGCACATAATCAGGTTTTTTTATCCAAATAGTACACTGACACTAATTCCTGACCTTTCATTTTATTTTTGTTTAAAATCCAATAGATGTTCTAAAAACTATTTTGAGGGTGCTATAGATGTTTCTCAAAAAATCTAGGATGAAAATATTTCATAATAGATATCAATATTGCTACCAAAAAACTAAAAGAATTCTTTTAGAGTACCAATCTCACAAGATAAAACTAGTTTTCTTAGGGTAATTATGGACAAAGTTTATGAATTATTCTTTTTTGTGTCACCCATAATCCCTCCAGTTTAAAGATGCACTTGATATGCGTTGGTTGATTGAGTGAATGCATTATTGAGTGAGTGAATGATTAATGGGCCAATCGCATTGTTTCAGAGTTTACGTGGTTGTTGTACTTCAGAAGATGTGATTTGAGTCATTTCATAACAAGGTTTTACCAGTATTGTACTCATAAATGAAACCATGCTAATGACTCTGAAAGAATCATCTCAACTTTGAGATCATTCTACCTAAGTTAGATTTGCCAGTTTCTACCCAGTATTTATAATAGATTGTATTCTTCTTTTAATAGAAAAAAAATCAGCTGATCTTTCACCTAACTTACAAGATGTGCAATAGTTATAGATATATAAAATATGTATTTATCTTTATATTTAGAGATAACACTGCTCATGATGATTGTTATCTGAGTGAACAGGTGTGGCTGAAAAAAACCTTTGCCTGACCAACTGTTCTCTCCACACCATACACACATAAAGACTCTTCTATGGTTGGCAGCTGTAGCCCTATTTGCAGAGCCCTCAGCTACTTGCAACTCCACCATTCAAAACCATACTCTGCCCATTACCATTATTCATAAATAGCGATACATGTCACTCATGCAAGTAAAGGTATTCTTCCTATTATCGCTTGGAATTCCAGACTTATACTGACTCATACTACGTTTTACCTTCTGGGACCTTTACAGCTCTTCTGCTCACTCTTCTTTTGCTTGCCATCCTTCAGGTTAGCAAACAGCATCCACGTGAGCCTCCTATGGCCATACATTCTTCACACCTGCCTAGTCTCAAAGCCTCATGTTTCCGTAAGAATATTCATTCACTAGCAAAGTTTGGGTTCTTGCTGTCTGACTTGCCTACTTTAAGTTAAATACCACTCACAAGAGGAACTGGCAAACCTATTCGAGAAATGGTTTATTCATTTACTTACCGCTTATTTCTTGAAGCACCAGGCACTGTTCTAGGTGCTGGGAACACAGCAAAACACAGTCCCTGCCACAGTGGAGCTTTTAATGCAGTGATGCACAGTTCTCTTCCAACTTCAGAGCAGAGCTAGCACCTCTTCTTTAATATCACTTAGACCACTCTTTTACACCTAATAAGTGCTTAATACATGCTGATAAGACAGATCAGAAGACTTGAAAAACCTCATTTTACGTTGGAGTCTTAATATATGCAGTCGTCTCTCAGTATTCAGGAAGGACTGGTTCCAGGACCTCAGTGAATAACAAAATCCACAGATGCTCAAGTCCCTCAAATAAAATCGTGTAGTGTACTCAATCGTCCATATCGTGGTTTCAGAATCTTCAGATTCAGACGCAAAACCTGCAGATACGGAGGGTGACTGTATGTATGTAAATGTATATTTATACACACACACACACATCTTATCTGTCAGTGAACCTTGGAGAACACTGAACTTTTGATTGATTCCATTTTCTACTCATGATCATTGGATCTCTTGGATCTCCACACTGCCTAGGTACCAAAAAACATGATGGATTTTAGATATCCTTTGTCAATCAAAATGATTAACTGGCTACCTTGCTTCCTCTCTGCAAGCTGGGATATGATTTTGTTCTTCCCAGACTTATATCAAGCCTATGGTCCTATACTTGCTCTGCCAAGATTTCCATATGTTTTATTAGCGTTTTTTCCTGAGTGCCTCAACAGTATTCTAATTGTGCACGTATGGGTTCATGGCATGGATTTCAGGAGGCTTGTCTGGGGCTTGACATGCTGCCTCATCTTCTCTCTATGTATGGTTTTCAAATGCCAATGTTCAGCAGCACACCCACATCAACTGGAGGTAGGTCACATCACAGGGGAAGAGTCAACACAAGCACAAGCATATCATTCCTTTACCTTATTTCTGTGCCTATTGGCTCAAGCATCTCAGAGATTTGTTGGTCAGTTGATTATTTATTCTGAAGACTATATTTTAGGAATTCCAGAGAGAGCTACTAATAGATTCTTACTATAAAAGGTCTTTGATATATCCTACCTACCCAACTTCATATTTCTTATTCAATGTAAATTCTCTCCCCCCAAAAGGGTCTTGCTGGTTATATTGCCAAATTTGTATGCAAAAATAAACACTGTATTATCCAAATTTCATTTCCCTTCTGGACTTTTATAAATACCACATTATTTCCCATTTCTACCCTCTATACGATCTAGGAGAGGAAGAAAACTCAAAAATGTATTAATGAATAATAAGTATACTACTGGGGAACCAGGAATTGGGATTATGTACACTACTTTATATCCTGATCTGGACAGCAGAATACACATGAACATATTAAAAACTACTTGACCATGATCTCTATCCCTCAAAGCTCAAACCATAAAACAATCAAAAAGCAAGTGTTTACTTTGCACTTCCTATGTTCCTAGCAATATGCTAGTTCCCATGAAAAGGAAAAGATTATCATCCTCCCCAAGGATCCCTAAAACTTTAATGGAGAGAGAAGACCAAATAATAAAATACATGGCCAACAACAAAATGTCATTTCAGACGATTTTAGCAAAATCATAAATATCATTTAAAGGGCAAAATCAATGGCTCATTGAATGGTACCACTAATTAGTACTAAAGTAACTCAGAGACAAAAAGGTACTGAGTAGTCCAGGTGCTTCATGCAGAGCAAGGTCTCTCAGAAGAGAGACCATATTTATACATTTGCACCTGGGACCTGATGCCCTTTGGTTATATACAACAATACAAAGTACTGAGACAGGAATTAGCGTGAAAGTGATGGCTGGTAGGGGGATGGATGGACATTTATCATATTTCCATAGCTGTCCCAGAACTTTTGAGCACCCTTCATATGTTGAAGAGTTTTCCCCTCCCCAAAGCAGAAGCTAGAAATTGTTTTCCCAGCTTCCCTCGAAGGTAGGGTATGGGTGGGCTCAGGACCTGGGCCTCGCCAATTCACCTCACACAAGACAAAGGTGGAAGAAGGTGGAGTGAATGAAAGAGTGTAGTGTTAAATTGATGCTGGCAGGGCAGGAAGAGACAGCCTTCATTGGCTGCAGTGACAGTGGTCCTAGTTTTAGTGTTCCCTACAAACTTCAGAGCCTGTACTGAGTGAAGTTGGGCAATACTGCAATTTGGAGATTGTTTCTGAGTGAAAGGCCACCAAGTTTGACTCTCTGGCCATCACAGAAAATCTATGACATAAAATTTATTCTTTTATAAATTTCTTATTATGTTTAAAATAGTGCAAGTGGGTTCTGTTGTTTGCAACTACAAATTTTAACAGAGACTAGACCATGGAGAGCAGAATGTGCCTCTTGAATCAATATTTGTTTTCAAAAGGAAATAACAGTAGCCAAGACATTGAAGCAACCTAAATGCCCATGAACAGATGAATGGATAAAGAAGATGTGGTACATATATACAATGGAATATTACTCAGCCATAAAAAAGAATAAAATAATGCCATTTGCAGCAACATGGACGGACCTAGAGATTACCATACTAAGTGAAGTCAGACAGAGAAAAGACAAATGTCATATGACATCACTTATATGTGAAATCTAAAAAAAGTTATACAAATGAACTTATTTACAAAACAGAAACAGACTCACAGACATAGAAAACAAACTTATGGTTACCAAAGCAGAAAGGTGGGAGGGAGGATAAATTAGGAGTTTGGGATTAACAGATATCACACAATTGCATATAAAATAAACAACAAGGTCTTACTGTATAGCACAGGGAACTATATTCAATATCTCGTAGTGACCTATAATGGAAAAGAATCTGAAAAAGAAGATATATATATATATATCAATACTTCAAATAAATAAATAAATAAACAAAATAAAAAATGTATATTAGTAAAAATACTAAATTCAGAGACTTCCTTGATGGTCCAGTGGGTTAGACTCCACACTCCCAATGCAGGCGGCCTGGGTTCGATCCCTGGTTGGGGAACTAGATCCCACACTCATGCCACTACTGAGAGTCCACATGCCAAAACTAAGAGTCCGCATGCTGCAACTAAAGATCCCACATGCCGCAACTAAAGATCCCACATGCTGCAATGAAACTCCTGCATCCCGCAACTAAGACCTGGCGCAGCCAAAATAAATAAATAAATATTTTTGAAAAACACTAAGTTCATCACAAGGTCTAGAAAACTAGAAAGAAAAGCAAATGGTTAAAGGACATACAGGAAGCATGATAAATTTAACACAAGGTTATGATATGCATAACAGCATGAATGTTGACTATTTGGCGGGGGAATGCAGCTCACCTACACCCACCTGCACTCCCCTTCCTCTGCACTTCTTTGTGCCCTGGGAGGCTGACTTCCCTCTGTCCGTCTTCTGCATCCTTGGGCCCCCTGCATGATAGATTCCAGCTGGGTTCTGCCAGTGAGGAGCATCACGAAGCAGAAATGTGAGATCAGAGGAGTCCATTCTCTTAGCTCCGTCCCTGCAAATTCTCCTGGTCGGCAGCCTGCCTGGCCAAAGGGCTAGGCTCCTGCCAGGCAGCATTATTCTCAATACATTTTTTCTTTGAGTATATTTTCTTAGCTCTTGAAACATAGGGATGGTAACAGAACTCCAAAGCCACTAGTACCAGGGTAGTACTTCTCCTTTCAGGCTTCCCACACTCAATCACACCTCTGCAAAGTCTCTTTATAAACTCTCTTCCATTTACCCAACAGAGTGTGCCATCACTTTCATGCTGGGACCCTAACTATTAAAGTATTAATAATACGTGTTATTTGGACATCCGTGTCTTCTAAAACTATACAGACCTGCAAGGAAAAGATGAACACAACATTCAGAAGAGTGGTTGACTCCGGGAGATGGGAAGGGAGCGAGAGTAATTAGATTGGAGAATGGTAAATGGGAGACACAGAGGCTATATATGTAATATATCCAATAAAGGTTTATTCTTAAGCTGGGTCATGGGAACATGAATGTTCTCTATAACATTCTTCATGATTTTTATGTTAAAGTCTATAATTTAACAATAAGTTTTCACTCTCCCAAGGATATCTTTTAGTAAATAAAAGTCTTTGTTTTAATACAGTTTAATTTATCAAGCTATTCTTTTATGGTTAAAGTTTTTTAGGTCCTATTTAAGAAAACTTTGTCAACTAAAATGGCAACACAGAAGACACCACCTTCTGTCCCCTTACAAAGAAAAACAATTAGACAGCTATCCACAAACAGAAACTCATACAGACAGACAGTAGAGTGGTGGTTACCAGAGACTGGGGGCTGGGGGAAATGGAATGGAGGTCAAAGGGTACAAACCTCCAAGTATAAGATGAATAACTTCGGGGGATGTAATGAACAGTGTGGTGATTATACTTAATTAAACTGTATTATATACTTGAAAGTTGCTAGAAGAGTAAATCTTGAATATTGTTAACACAAACAAGAAATGGTAATTATGTGAAGTGATGGAGGCTTTAGCTAATGCTACTGTGGTAATCATATTGCAATACATAAGTGTGTCAATTCAACACCTTAAATTTACACAATGTTATAATGCCGATTATATCTCAATAAAGCTGGGTGCGGTGGGATGGGGGAAGCTTTACTACTTAAGAATATCTAGGGGACTTCCCTGGTGGTTCAGTGGATAAGAATCCACCTTCTAATTCAGGGGATGCAGGTTCAATTTCTGGTGGGGGAACTAAGATCCCACATGCCGTGGAGCAACTAAGCCCACGCACTCTAGAGCCTGCACACCACAACTAGAGAGCTGCTCGCTGCAACTACTGAGCCCATGTGCAACAACTAGAGAGAAGCCCGCGTGCCATAGCTAAGATCCCGTGTGCTGCAACTAAGACCGGACACAGCCAAATAAATAATTGGTTTTTTAAAAAGAACATCTTAGTCATTAAAATATTCTCTATGTTATATTCTAGGAGTTTTATCAGGTTACCTTTCTCATTTAGGTTTACAAACTATTTGGGATTTTTGGGTGTGTGGTATTATGCTTTCTATGGTTGACGTATTGTGGCGTTCTCATGTCTAATACAGAGTTTAGGATTTTTACATTTTGTTCATAAGTGAGTTTAGCCTGTTGATTCTTTATTTTGTAGTGGCAGAAATTGGCTATAGGTAATATTTCTTCCTTAAATAACTGGAGCATTCACTGGACCTGGGAATTTCTTTCTGGGGGGGCGGGTCTTAAGTTAGATTGCATTCCTTGAATAGAACTATTCATGCTTTCTTTTCCTCCATCAATAGTAAGTAGGTAAGGATAAATATTTACTTTTTCTCCATTTGGATATCCATCAGTCTTGGATCATTTGTGAAAACGGTTTTCTTCCCCATCTCTGCTCTGCTTTCCCTCCTCCCGGCGCCCACAAGGAGCACCTTGAATGTAAACCAGATTACCTTATATTTGTGGTAAGCTTTGGATATTTTATTCTGTTCCTTATTTTTTAATCTATTGTTGCATCAATACCTATTTTAATTACTGCAGCTTTGTAGTAAGTCTTGATACCTGATCACGTAAGTCCTACATACTTCTTTCCAGACTACCCTGGTTATCCTTGACCATTTACATTTCCACATAAATAGAAAATCAACTTCTCACATTGTTCAGGACAAAAAAAAAAAAGCTTTTTGGTTTTTTTACTTTTTGATTGGGATTGCATTGCACTTGCATTATTATCTACACACCAATTTGGAAAGGATTGGCATCTTTACAATATTGAGTCTTCCGATTAATAAACATGGAAAATCTCTCCGTTTATTTAGTTCTTTAACTTATCTCAGTAATGTCTTATATATAGTTTCATGTAGAGATTTTCCTCCTCTTTGGTTTGATTTTTTTAACATCTTTATTAGAATATAATTGCTTTACAATGGTGTGTAAATTTCTGCTTTATAACAAAGTGAATTAGCTATACATATACATATAACCCCATATCTCCTCCTTCTTGAGTCTCCCTCTCACCCTCCCTATCCCACCCCTCTAGGTGGTCACAAAGCCCTTAGCTGATCTTCCTGTGCTATGCGGCTGCTTCTCACTAGCTATGTATTTTACATTTGGTAGTGTATATATGCCCATGCCACTCTCTCACTTCATCCCAGCTTACCTTTCCCTTTCCCCATGTCCTCAAGTCCATTCTCTATGGCTGCATCTTTATTCCTGTCCTGCCCCTAGGTTCTTCAGAACCATTATTTTTTAGATTCCATATATATGTGTTAGCATATGGTATTTGTTTTTCTCTTTCTGACTTACTTCACTCTGTATGACAGTCTCTAGGTCCAACCACATCGCTACATATAACTCAATTTCATTTCTTTTTTATGGCTGAGTAATATTCCATTGTATATATGTGCCACATCTTCTTTACCCATTCGTCTGTCGATGAACACTTAGGTTGCTTCCATGTCTTGGCTATTGTAAATAGAGCTGCAATGAACATTCTGGTACATGACTTTTTGAATTAAGGTTTTCTCAGGGTATATGCCCAGTAGTGGGATTACTGGGTTGTATGGTAGTTCTATTTTTAGTTTTTTAAGGAACCTCCATATTGTTCTCCATAGTGGCTGTATCAATTTACATTCCCAACAAGAGTGCAAGAGGGTTCCCTTTTCTCCACATCCTCTCAAGCATTTATTGTTTGTAGACATTTTGATGATGGCCATTCTGACTGATGTGAGGTGATAACTCATTGTAGTTTTGATTTGCATTTCTCTAATGATTAGTGATGTTGAGCATCCTTTCATGTGTTTGTTGGTAATCTGTATATCTTCTTTGGAGAAATGTCTATTTAGGTCTTCTGCCCATTTTTGGATTGGGTTGTTTGTTTTTTTGATATTGAGCTGCATGAGCTCCTTGTAAATTTTGGAGATTAATCCTTTGTCAGTTGCTTCATTTGCAAATATTTTCTCCCATTCTGATGGTTGCCTTTTCATCTTGGTTATGGTTTCCTTTGCTGTGCAAAAGCTTTTAAGTTTCATTAGGTCCCATTTGTTTATTTTTGTTTTTATTTCCATTTCTCTACGAGGTGGGTCAAAAAAGATCTTGCTGTGATTTATGTCATAGAGTGTTCTGCCTATGTTTTCCTCTAAGAGTTTTATAATGTCTGGCCTTACTTTTAGGTTTTTAATCAATTTTGAGTTTATTTTTGTGTATGGTGTTAGGGAGTGTTCTAGTTTCATTCTTTTACATGTACCTGTCCAGTTTTCCCAGCACCACTTACTGAAGAGGCTGTCGTTTCTCCACTGTATATTCTTGCCTCCTTTATCAAAGATAAGGTGACCATATGTGTGTGGCATTATCTCTGGGCTTTCTATCCTGTTCCATTGATCTATATTTCTGTTTTTGTGCCAGTATTATACTGTCTTGATTACTGTAGCTTTGTAGTATAGTCTGAAGTCCGGGCATCTGTTTCCTCCAGCTCCATTTTTCTTTCTCAAGATTGCTTTGGCTATTCGGGGTCTTTTGTGTTTCCATACATATTGTGAAATTTTTTGTTCTAGTTCTGTGAAAAATGCCATTGGTAGTTTGATAGGGATTGCATTGAATCTGTAGATTGCTTTGGGTAGTAGAATCATTTTCACAATGTTGATTCTTCCAGTCCAAGAACATTGTATATCTCTCCATCTATTTGTATCATCTTTAATTTCTTTCATCAGTGTCTTATTGTTTTCTGCATACAGGTCTTTTTTCTCCCTAGGTAGGTTTATTCCTAGGTATTTTATTCTCTATGTTGCAATGGTAAATGGGAGTCTTTTCTAATTTCCCTTTCAGATTTTTCATCATGAGTGTATCCGAATGCAAGAGATTTCTGTGCATTAATTTTGTATCTTGCTACTTTACCAAATTCATTGATAAGCTCTAGTAGTTTTCTGGTAGCATCTTTAGGGTTCTCTATGTCTAGTGTCATGTCATCTGCAAACAATGACAGCTTTACTTCTTCTTTTCTGACTTGGATTCCTTTTATTTCTTTTTCTTCTCTGATTGCTGTGGCTAAAACTTCCAAAACCATGTGGAATAAGAGTGGTGAGAATACACAACCTTGTCTTGTTCCTGATCTTAGAGGAATTGGTTTCAGTTTTCACCATTGAGTATGATGCTTGCTGTGGGTTTGTCATATATGTCCCTTATTATGTTGAGGTAAGTTCCCTCTATGCCTACTTTCTGGAGGGTTTTTTTCATAAATCGGTGTTGAATTTTGTCAAAAGCTTTTTCTGCATCTATTGAGATGACCATATGGTTTTTCTCCTTCAGTTTCTTAATATAGTTTATCACATTGATTGATTTGCATATATTGAAGAATCTTTGCATTCCTGGGATAAACCCTGCTTGATCATGCTGTATGATCCTTTTAATGTGCTGCTGGATTCTGTTTGCTAGTATTTTGTTGAGGATTTTTGCCTTTATGTTCATCAGTGATGTTGGCCTGTAGTTTTCTTTCTTTGTGACTGGTTAGATTTATTTCCAAGTATTTGTGGCTTTTGATGCCATTGTCCATGGTATTGTGTTTTATAATTTTATTTTTTAATTATTTGTTGCTAGAAATTATTTGTTGCTAGTATATAGAAATGAAATTTATTTTTACATTAACTCAATTTAGAGTTAATGATTTTGCAAGCTTTGCTCATTAATTCCAGTAATTTATGTGCACATTCTTCTGGATTTTCTACAGCAACAATTATTTTATCTGTGAATAATGACAGTTATTTCTTTATTTTCAAGCCTTATAATTTTTTTTTTGCCTTATTTCACTGTCTAGGACATCTAGTGCAATGTTGAATAGAAGTAGTGTTAGCAAATATCTTTGTCTCCTATCTTAAGGAAATAAATTTCAATATTTCATGACTCAGTATTATGCTTCCTATAAGAGTTTGTACATACTATTTGTCAGCCTGAGGAATTCCCTTCTATTCCTAGTTTGTTAAAAAAAAAAAAACCATAAAGAAGTATTAGTTTTTAGAAAAGACTTTTACTGTATCTATTGAGTTAATGCTATGATATTTTTTCTCCTTCATTCTGTAAAAGTAATGGATTAAACAAACTGAGTTTTGAATGTTAAAACTACTTTTCATTCTTGAAATAGTCTAACTTGGTTATTGTCTTAGCTTGGGCTCTCCCAGAAGCAGGTCTGAGACAAGGATTTTGCTGCAAGTATAATTAGAGAGTTGAAGAAAATTCTGAATGGAGAGTGAAGAAATGAGACAGGGAAGGAAAGGAAGCCAACAGAGGGTGGGTTATCAAGCCTGTGGCTGTGGTCAGTGACTAGAGCTCACGCTGACCAAGAAACTCTAGGAAATGGTGTGGACACATGTCTTAGAGTTATCCCACCTGAGGAATGAGAGAATTGGAATATTTATAAACTAGCCTTCCCCACCAATCAATCATTTGTTGAAGACCATTCCTGGAAAGTGTTAATTCTCTGGTATCTATGATCTCCATGCATAGAGACAGAGGGACTTCTGAAGCTCCAGAAAAGCCCTCAGGCAAGAAACGAGCATACTGAAGGTAGAATTTGACCCTCCTACAGGCCAAATCTGCAACCCTGGTGAAATATCATCCTTTCAACATAGTGTGGAATTCTCTTTGCTAATAGTGTTTGGGATTTTTTCTTGTATGTTCATGAAAGACATCAACCTCTTCTTGATCCTTTTTTTGTAATGGCCTGGTAACTGGCCATTGGTAATATTTCCTGCTTAAATATCCAGAGCATTGGCTGTGCCTGGATATTTCTTTCTGAGAAGATTTTAATAGAGGGATTCCATTTTTTAAAATGGAAGTATTCAGGTTTTGTTTTCTTGCATCCGTTTTAAGAAGTTGTGGTTTTAAAGGTACTTATTTATTCTCAATTTGCAAATTTCTTGTCATTGAATCTTATCTGTTGTATCCATATTGATACCAGAGAATCTTTTTATCTTCTTGAATAGAGCACCTGACATCTCTGATGTAGATAACTTTGCTATCATTCAGAACCACCATAAGATTAAATATTAGGCTTATATTTGTGTAACTTAAGAAAGTGAGGAGCTGCTCCACAGTGAATTTCTGCCTACACAGCTAAAAGTTACTAGTAACTTTTCAATGCAGTTAACTCATTGGAAACACAATTAACTTCACTTAGCACTAACTATGGAAGAAGCAACTGGAGACTCAAGAGTGAAACTCTGAGAACAAATCAGAGCAAGAGATTTCAACTTTGAGTTATCAGACTAGAAATGGTAGGTGAATCCATACAAATGAGCTCACATTCCAGAAAAATAGGGCAAGAGAAAGTTGCCAAGGTTGAAGAGGAAGGAAAGTGGAAAGAAACTGACAACACAAATTAATTAGGAAGAACCAGAGTAATGATGTTGGACGTATCAGAGAAGGAACATTTCAAGAGGGAAGAGTCTGTCAGCCAACCCCAACTGAAACAGTGGTCCTGGAGGATGAGGGCTGAGTACGATCATTTGCTTTTGAGTGACATTTACAAAAGTCCTTTTAGTAAAGGAATAAATGTCAGTAAGGAATTAAGTAGTCAGAAAATGTGGATAATGGATTGTTTCACTGATTTCACAGAAATGTCCATACTGAATAGCCATGGTGCCAAGCAGTCAGAGAGGTTGAAATGTTTCTATGCCAATAAAGGGAAAGCTCTATACTATAACCTCACCAATCAAGATACAAGAAGGATAAAGAGCAGTTATGAGTGAACCGGGTCTAACACTCAAAGGTCAAGAACATTACAAGACAAACAACAAACCCTTTTTCCTGAAACCTGATATTTAAGGTCCCACAAGATTTAATATTAAAAGAAAGCACTGCTTTTCTTCTGGTCCCTTGTATCACTTAAAGGGTTTTACCAATCTCTATAATAAAAGAAAAAAATACAACAATTCTAAGCGGAGTCATCACACTCTATCATTTTAGCTGTGTTTACATGAAACAAAGAAGTAATGTGTACCCTGGGAAACTAAGCAGAGTGAACTCCTGTTACCCTCACTCTGTCTTTAAGGGCAGTCCAAACTTAAGTGATTTCTGGAAATCTCAAACATGTCGGACAGTCCTAATTTCAGAATCGCAGATAGCACTTCGATAAGCCTAAAGGTTCTGACAGTGAAGTTCTTGATCAACCCTGCTCCAAAAAGAAAGATAATTTTAAGATATTTTTCATGTTATTGCAGAGTACCCTCAATGCTTCAAAAGCATAACCAAACTACATGAGTGCAAAGAGACTAACTGTAATAAATCTTTGTTAAACACTTAGTAATTGCAGAAAATACATGAATGTCAACAGGTCCAGTGTCTCAAGATAGTTTTGAGCTCTTCCCCCATTCCTTCTCTCTAATGGAGGCTTTTCCTTATCTTTTTTCAGTAGAGATGAGCACATCTTCCTAGGATTGATGATGTTGGGGAGGGGGTGGCAGGGAGAATAGAAGTGAATCCTCAGGACTCCTCCCCTGGGCAGATTTAATGATTCTAGCTACTCCCATCTTAGCTGGAATAATGGGGATTATTAACTGCCAAGACTGCTTTTTTCCCCACCTCAGTCAGCTAAAAACAGTTTCCTGCAACTGAATATATGCATGAAAATGAAATAAATAAATAGATGACTTTTTTCCTAATACTACACTTTGCTCTTTTCTGAACTGCACAAATCAACAGTCCTGGGCCAGATGAGTTACAGTGTCAATGTCATAACAGTATAGAGTTGGAAGGAACTTTTAAAAGGTTCTGACCCCAACCCCTCATTTTACCAACAAGGAAATGGGGACCCAGAGATGTAATTACTTGCCCAAGGCCACACAGTTACTGGAAGATTAAGGACTGAAATTCTAGTTATGTTCTACCACATAAACTTTTCTTGCAACAATAAACAACCAATTTCATTTTCTCCTTTTTTTCTTTCTTTCTCTATCTCTCCCTTCCTTTCTTGCTTCCTCCCTTCCTTCCTTCATTTCCCTTCCTTCCTTCCTTTTATTCTTTTCTTCTTTCCTTCTTTCTTCATTTCTTTGAAAAAATATTGAAACAAAACATGAAAAGTATTGTGCTCTTTAACCCACCACTGTCTGTCTCTCCAGGCACCATTAAGAAGCCTTCAGCAGTTTCTTTAAACTGAAACTTGTCATATAGATTCTCAGCCTAGATTATTTGTTTTTTTCTAATTTGAATATAACTCCTTATGTATTTTATAATTTGTTAACTTTGCAAAACTCACTTTACCTATGTACTGTCTATTTTAACACTGATTTCTATATGGAGAGCCAACACAACCATTAAAGTTATTTAAAGTGTATCCATTGAAGCAGTGCATGAAATTTTGTGACACAGGTAAACAAAATTTAGCATGGTTTCATGTATCCAGATTTATTTTAGCACATTAGATATAATTTTTTACACTGATTTTTCTTTACACTGATAGAATTTTGAAGTTGAAAAACATAAACTTGAACACTAATCTAGTTTAATGAGTAACTGTTACCCAGAAGAGTTAAATGGTGTACATGCTGTGGTCATAGAGTTAATTAAGCATTAGAACCCAAGTCTACTGATTGGACAACCTGTTCGATTGTTAACTCCAACACATCATGTTGCCCCCCTAAAAACAATTTACAGATGAACACAGAGCTATATGCATCTTTCCAGTCCTAAAGTAAACTTCTGAGTTTTTCTTCAATAATTATTCTTTTTTTATTTGGCGATGGGATGGGGAGAGGATGTTTTGATTCTGTCTGCGTTTCTTGGATTCCACCTTTCTTTCATCTGTGGGCCTTTCCTGCAGTTGCCCTGCTGAAACGGTAAACAAACCTCCAGGTTCTTGTCTGATATTATCAAAGAAGGAAAAAAAAAAAAAAAGCAAAAGCAGTTCCCTGCACTCATGAAACAGGTTTCCTTCCTGACTGGCACAAGCCATCGATTCTTATGAAAGTAGCTGCATTAAGAAATCTGCTGTACAGTTCCTTAAGAATTGGGGCATAGGGGTAGGAGGTGGGATGGGGCTGAGTTTTCATGTTTCAACTTTTACAGAAACTACAGCTTCTGTCTCAGTGGAAAGCATAACTTTGCCTTTTTACTAACAATGTCTCCTCTTAGCCAGTTCTGAATCCCACCCCCTTGACTCCCAGCTCATTGAGTTAGGGGTCAAATCCCACTGCTTTTATTTCTGAACTCTCTCCCTATGTACTATCTTTGAGGGTGGAGTTTCAACAGCATTATCCTAATTCAGGGCCAGTCAATTGTATGAGACCTAGACTCTTCAGTTAACCTCCAAATGTCTCCCTATGTCTAGAATCTCCTAACTTCAATCCTTCCAAAATGTCTCCATTTTACTTGAATGTCCTATAACATAAGATCTCTGATTATGGTTAATCATTCCCTTCTTGGCACTCTCAATTTCTTTGACTACCAATTCAATGCCCTCTCCTGAGTCTCCCCAGACCCTTTACAGGCTCATCTTCATTGCCAGTCTCTTAAAGATGGTACCCTTTTCTTTTCTCAGTATACAAGCTCTGCTGGCCAAATGCATTGACAAGACCTGTACCTAACTGATCGCTCACAAAGCTACAACTCCAGGCCAGATCTTTCTCTCATAGTTTAGAGAAAAAAGTCTAGAGGTACTTTGTCCAGGATAGAAACCCTGAGATGTGGACCCATTCAAATTCAAATTTAAATTAGTTAAAATTTAATATTATTTAAAACTCAATTTCAAGTTGTCACTACCCACATGTGGCTAGTGGGTACCATAGTGGACAGCACAAATACAGAACATTTTTATCAATGCAGAAAGTTCTATTGGACAGTGCTGCTCTAGAAATTCCTGCAAATGACATTAAAAAAAAAAAACCTCTACTTAAAATATCTCTTATATGAATGTCTAAACCTGTTCTTCCATATGAATTTTCTCTCTACCCTAACCTTACGACTTAGTTCACATTACTTTTGCAATTGTATCCTAGTTGATCTCCCCGCCCACACTCTTGCACACCGCCCCCGCCAAATTCATTTTCACAGTGCAGCCAAGAATCTCTTTCCAAAATGTAAATCTGATTGTGTCAGTTTCCCAGTAATAAGCCTTCAGTGGTATATAAGCCTTCCCAGTAGTTACATAAGATGACCGCATAATTTATCATCTAAACCCAGACAATTTTGATAATAAAAGGGGATGTTATTAATAATTATGCTCCTACAGTAGGACTACAATGGGGCTCTCAGGTAAACCAGTGTTCATGGTCACCCTGTAGAGAGTCTAAATTTCTTACCTTGATTTAGAGCTCTTCTATGCTCTGGCCCTGTCTATCTCGTCAGCTCAATAGATCTACCTGCCATTCACCAAATGCAATGTCTTGTTTTACATTTCTGTCCATTTGCTTGCTCTTATCCCTATACAAAGATCTCATGTACTCTCTGTGTCATGCCTGTTAAACATAGAATTTTAAAAGATCTATAGAAGCACTACACAGTAATTTTAAAGTATATGTATTTCCTGCTTATGAAATAGTATACAATTCTCAGAGAAACTTGAAAAATGTGGAAAAGTTTCGAAAAGAACAAAAGCATCCACATACCTACCACTCAGAGACAACCACATTTAATATTTCACTGTGCATTTTTCTCTATCCATGTGTACACACATTGTTTTCTTTCAAAATTTATTTTTTACAATTTTGCAATAGGCCTTTATCATATATTATTTGTATTTTCTCATGTCATCGATATTGTCTTATGAGTTTTAATGGCTGGATATTAATTCATTGTATGAGGTTGCACTTATTTAACTAGCTAATCTTGTGCTAGTGATTTCTTGAAATTTTATCAGATTTCTACAATTAAATATGTTTTCTCAGAACAAAAGCACTTCATATTCACTGCAGGCTTTTGGAAGGGAAATGTGCAATGAAGAAGAGAGATTTATCACATTCCAAACAGTGACTGATATGTTGTTTGAAAGATAAGTCTGTGTGAAAACATACTTCTGAAATTACTATTAAGTCAATACGAAAATATTGCATTTCTTGGAAATATGCAAATTTTCAAGAATGCAAAGATTGTACCAAGGTAGATTTTTTTCACAGCTATGAATATTTTTTCTCTTAATATCAGATACTGCCGCTAAGCAAATTCTTCTAAACATATACATGTTAAATGTGTTTGTAAGAAATACTTCTTAAGGAATGCACCAGCATTCCAGAAATTCTACCCATGAACATTAAGGTAGAATGTAACCTTTCTGAAAATATCCACTGCATTTTAATCACAGATGAAATAGAGAGAGATTCATTTTGTAAATGTTTTGTAAAATTTCTGACCTGGGAATTTTTGAAAATATAAATTATTTCTCCCCAAGATGTAAGACTTAACCAAGCATACTTGAACCTGAATTTATGGTTCCAGGAAACATAAAAATGATTAATATATCATAGATATAGTCACCATTTGCCATTCCAGCAAGTGAAAGGTAGACTTGTGAATATATGAATACCAGAACATGTGCCAAAATGCTACCATAATTTTATAACTTGCTGCTGTTCTGCTAATTTTAAAATGACTCCATTCAATCTCAATTAAACTTTTAATATGCCACATCTTGGCACTCATTTGGCAAGAAAATGTCACAAATTTATTCTCATGGTCTCTGTACACTTACCTATTACAGAAATGTTTTAACTACCTCCTTTCAAACAAGAGATATCAAAATATTTAGAACAGAGAATGCAACAAGCTAGGGTACATAGTGCCTGAGTAATATTAATTTGAAGGAAGTAGTTCACAACTATAAAAATATCAGTAATTCTTCTCTACTCCAAGCCCTAAACATACACATAGTATAAAACCCAGAAACCATTGTTGAGAAAACACAACCTCCAGAATTTTAGCAGACACATCAACATGTAAACATAGCACCAACCAGCATCCATGTTTGCAGAGGAGAACCTAAGAAGGCCAGTGGGGCGTGGCCATTCTGAACTGAGCCTTGAAAAAGTGCATGGAACCTGCCTTTGTAGATGGTGTCTGGGTGAAACTGGCAAACATCAGGGATGAGTGTAGCCTGCAGGCTGTGCACACTTGTGCAGACTGATTATAGAAACATAGAAGTGCCAGCAAACACATGTGGGTGTCTTTGGCCAAAAAAGGAAAAAAAGCAAGCTAAGGCGAATGGTTCAGAGCATAGCCGAACACACTGAAAGCATGATGGTTATTCCAGGATACACCTGTATGTTTACTAGTGAATCGAGTGTGGTATGCGCTAACACAGGCATGAAAACTGATACTGATCCTGATGTTTAGGGAGTGAACCCATATCTGTTCGGATCAACTAAATTACTCTGCTTCAGTGTTCAATTTAATTGAGATCATTTCAGTTTGCCGATATATTGATAAGAGAAGATCCAAACTCCAGTTTTCTGCAGGTACATGCCGAGAGTCTCCATGGCTTTCACAGAACAGCAGAGGGAGGAGGAGGTGATGAGTGACAGCAGAGCTGATACCAGTTGGCTGGGCTGCTGAGATTAAGCCCACGGCTGTCCTGGCACCAGTGGATAGTCATCTCCTGCGACTTGCACTTTTCACCTTGAAATATGTAATTACTCCCTTGACTAGGGCATCATGCTAACTTTTTTTTTTCTACTTCATTTACAAACATTCTTCTTTTTTTTTTTTTTTTTGCTCTTTAGCTCCAAATGTTATAGACAAAACAAATATTTTTATAGATCAAATCACATTTTCTTTTGGCTTCCAATATAAATTTTGTAGAGCTCCTCACATGGCCTTAAGGCACATAAGCTAAGATGGTGAACAGTTCAGGCAAGTAAAAGCAGGTGTCATACTTAATACCTGACCGTTGCATAGGGCATCACAGTCTTTCAATCACTTTCACATATATTACTTTATTTCATGCTCACAATAATCTGGTAAGTAGGACAGCTATTAGTGTACCAATGAGGAAACTAATCTGGATTTAGAGGTTTCATGTGCTTCTCAAGGTCTCCTGACTAGGAGATATCCAGGTTTTCTAACTCAGAGTTAAGCATTCTTTCCTCTACAATGAAAATTGGATTGCTGCCATATTTTTCCAAAATTTCAAAATATATACATATATTTTTGGATAAGTTTCTCTATATGTTTCTTATACGTTTCTATATATAGATATGTAGATAAGATTTCTATAGCAATCCACATATAGAAATCTAGAGAAGTTTCTATATATGTTATATATATATACATATTACTATATATTGCCTATTTTTTTTTCTAGAAAGGAGACATCTTGTCTGCCTAAATTCTCTAATTCCACCCCTGTCCTGACACTAGGAGGAGACAGGAATATAACATTTCCTTTGAAGTCAGGGAGGTTTGGGAGGAGGACTCTTCTCTGCCTACATGGGAAGAAAGGAAAGAGGAACTACCTCTCCATCCTGGAAATACACACAGAGTGAGTCCCCTATTTTAATATAATGACAATGGTCTCTACACTCCGAAGTCACTTCTCATGCTTGGAGAAAGTTGGCATAATAACTTCCAACCTACAAGTCAGGAACTTGGGCTATTAAAAGTTTTATTTAAATGACCTTTCCCTTTAGCACAGTCTGAATGTGAGGCTTCCTATGTCAATACATTGAGTTAGCCTTTGTCAAGAAAGGCAAGCACTTGAATCCTTGTTAGGCAAGCATTTGATTTTAAAGAAAGGATCTAAGAGTCAAGAACAATAGGCAACTCTTCTTGGCTTCATTTGTGCCTTTATTTTGATCTTTTCCTTTTGACACTCTTTTTCAGGCACATCTGGGCAAGTCTACTTAGACTAAGCCGCATTTAAAGGAAACTGATTTATGTCATAGAGTGTTCTGCCTATGTTTTCCTCTAAGAGTTTGATAGTTTCTGGCCTTATATTTAGGTCTTTAATTCATTTTGAGCTTATTTTTGTGTATGGTGTTAGGGAGTGTTCTAATCTCATACTTTTACATGTACCTGTTCAGTTTTCCCAGCACTACTTATTGAAGAAGCTTTCTTTTCTCCACTGTATATTCTTGCCTCCTTTATCAAAGATAAGGTGACCATATGTGCGTGGGTTTATCTCTGGGCTTTCTATCCTGTTCCATTGATCTATATTTCTGTTTTTGTGCCAGTACCATACTGTCTTGATTACTGTAGCTTTGTAGTATAGTCTGAAGTCAGGGATCCTGATTCCTCCAGCTCCATTTTTCGTTCTCAAGGTTGCTTTCGCTATTCGGGGTCTTTTGTGTTTCCATACAAATTGTGAAATTTTTTGTTCTAGTTCTGTGAAAAATGCCATTGGTAGTTTGATAGGGATTGCACTGAATCTGTAGATTGCTTTGGGTAGTAGACTCATTTTCACAATGTTGATTCTTCCAATTCAAGAACATGGTATATATCTCCAGCTATTTGAATCATCTTTAATTTCTTTCATCAGTGTCTTATAATTTTCTGCATACAGGTCTTTTGTCTCCTTAGGTAGGTTTATTCCTAGATATTTTATTCTTTTTGTTGCACTGGTAAATGGGAGTGTTTTCTTAATTTCACTTTCAGATTTTTCATTATTAGTGTATAGGAATGCCAGAGCAAGATCTTTTTTGACCCACTTCCTAGAGAAATGGAAATAAAAACAAAAATAAACAAATGGGACCTAATGAAACTTCAAAACTTTTGCACAGCAAAGGAAACCATAAACAAGACCAAAAGACAACCCTCAGAATGGGAGAAAATATTTTCAAATGAAGCAACTGACAAAGGATTAATCTCCAAAATTTACGAACAGCTCATGCAGCTCAATAACAAAAAAAACAAACAACCCAAGCCAAAAATGGGCAGAAGACCTAAATAGACATTTCTCCAAAGAAGATATACAGATTACCAACAAACACATGAAAGGATGCTCAACATCACTAATCATTAGAGAAATGCAAATCAAAACTACAATGAGATATCATCTCACACTGGTCAGAATGGCCATCATCAAAAAATCTAGAAATAATAAATGCTGGAGAGGGTGTGGAGAAAAGGGAACACTCTTGCACTGCTGGTGGGAATGTGAATTGGTACAGCCACCATGGAGAACAGTATGGAGGTTCCTTAAAAAACTACAGGGCTTCCCTGGTGGCGCAGTGGTTGAGAGTCTGCCTGCCGATGCAGGGGACATGGGTTCATGCCCCGGTCCGGGAAGATCCCACATGCCGCAGAGCGGCTGGGCCTGTGAGCCATAGCCTCTGAGCCTGCGCGTCCGGAGCCTGTGCTCCGCAACGGGAAAGGCCACAACAGTGAGAGGCCCGCGTACAGCAAAAAAAAAAAAAAAAAAAAAAAAACACAAAAAAAAACCAACTACAAATAGAGCTACCATATGACCCAGCAATCCCACTGCTGGGCATATACCCTGAAAAAACCATAATTCAAAAAGAGTCATGTACCAAAATGTTCATTGCAGCTCTATTTACAATAGCCAGGAGATGGAAGCAACCTAAGTGTCCATCATCGGATGAATGGATAAAGAAGATGTGGCACATGTATACAATGGAATATTACTCAGCCATAAAAAGAAGCCAAATTGAGATACTTGTAGTGAGGTGGATGGACCTAGAGTCTGTCATACAGAGTGAAGTAAGTCAGAAAGAGAAAAACAAATACCGTATGCTAACACATATATATGGAATCTAAGAAAAAAAAAAGTCATGAAGAACCTAGGGGTAAGACGGGAATAAAGACACAGACCCACTAGAGAATGGACTTGAGGATATGGGGAGGGGGAAGGGTAAGCTGTGCCAAAGTGAGAGAGTGGCATAGACATATATACACTACCAAACGTAAAATAGATAGCTAGTGGGAAGCAGCCGCATAGCACAGGGAGATCAGCTCGGTCCTTTGTGACCACCTAGGGGGGTGGGATAGGGAGAGTGGGAGGGAGAGAGACACAAGAGGGAAGAAATAGGGAAACATATCTATATGTATAACTGATTCACTTTGTTATAAAGCAGAAACTAACACACCATTGTAAAGCAATTATACTCCAATAAAGATGTTAAAAATAATTTTTAAAAAAACTAATAATAAAATAGAACAATTAAACAATACACTATAATGAAAAAATAAAGGAAACTGAAAATTCCACAGTGAAGTTCTCCACTTGACTGAAAGATTTTCACTCTCAGGATGAGTAGAAATTGGACATGATTATCTTCCACTTTGAGATACATTAAAATAGAAACAGGTGCATCAAAGCAAGGTTGGGGTTAGTAATGAATGGGGAGAAACTGCAGTAACTATTAGGTTCAAGATTTGGCCAAATTCAGCATGAATAGGGCAGAGAGGCTGACAGACAGATTGAGATCAAGACAGATTATAGAGACCACAAATCTCATTAGTCTGTACCTAGGACAGTGAATAGTAGAGTCTGCTAAATTGTATTTTGAAATAAAAGAAAATATATTGGGGGGACCATAAATTTTAATTATTAATTAGATACATAGATCTTACCCTTAATTAGTTCACATTTCCCAAAGTAAATAAATACTCAGAGCTGTTTAATTCTCTAACTAATAACAATGTTAAGCAAAAAAAAAAGTCAATTCCCGGAAATTGTGTATCTGTGCCTCTCATGCTATTAGTATTTTTTAAGTGACTTCTTTGCAAAAATGGAAACATTCTCAATTATTTTTCTTTCTAGATGTAGTCAAAGACCCTGTCTCAGGGAGCAGAGTTAGGGAGACTACCTATGGTGGGTATTCAGAAGGAGATGTCAGTGTATATGTTTCCCTGGGGTGGAATGACTTATTCTGTCTTTTGAAGAAGGGGTTGAAAGAATATCTCCACGAGAAATTTCTTTGCAACCTCTAGAGATAAAATGCAAGAATCAAAAGGGCTGCATTATAGTCTAATTTTTCATAATTATAATTTTTTTCTTTTCTTAAAGTAAGCATGTAGAGAATTGAAATAGCACCTATCACGAACAATCATGTGTGTTTTTCTCCTTACTAGAATAGTTAGCACCAAATTCCTCTACAGAATGGTAAAACCCCAAGAGGGTAGGGACCACTTGTTGGTTGTGTTCCTCAGTGTAGACTCAGCTCTTATCACAGTACCTGGAACATAATAAAATTTCAATCAATATTTGTAGAATAAATGAGTGAGTCGTACTGTATATTTAAATTGGCTTGAACATTAAACATCTGTACACCCTTATATATCAGAACGTATATGGTGAAGAAGGAGCATAGGATTTACAAGCAGACAAGGCTAGATTCTAATCTAAGCCAATCATCAAATGAACTGAGCCTGAGTTCCCCCTCATATGAAATGAGACTTATACTACTCACTTTGCCTGGCTGTAGTGTAGATTACAAATAATACACACGCGCACAGGTAGAGTCCAGCAGAATATCTGATATATATATAACATGTCCAATAAATTGCAATTATTTTTACCATTTAGTACCTAGATCATTCTATTAAGTAAGTTTAAAATGAAATGCTAAGCCAAAGGCTAGTGCAATCTTTCATAAATGAGAAAAATTCATCTGAAAAGAATAAGTGATTTGCCAAAGGGAAAAGGAGTTGAAGGCAGATTTCACTGGATCAGTCCTCTATTTTTAACAGCACATCTATTTCAGTAAATTCAGCCTATGTTTCCTTAGGCCCCACAAAGCTAAATATATGTGGATTCGTTTCTGTAATCGTTTTTGATATTAATCTTAATCCCTTAAATTTTTATACTTCCTCTGCCTTCGAAACAAGGTAAATAAACTTAGCAACTTTACGTGATAAATCAGTTCTCCCAATGATTTTGGCCTATATCAATTCAGATTATCACAAATATCACGAATATTTGTTGAACTTGACGATTTCAACTTTTTTTTGATCCATCCCTTCAACTCTTCAGTTTAATGAAGAGCTAAGTAATACTTGGTAAAATACTCTTTCATCTTATCAAAACACTAGAAAAACTTAGTCTGTGCCTAAGGGAGGCTGTGATACTATTAGGTGGCAGCTTGCCACTTTGCAGAGGCCTCAAATCACAGAATTCTTTTTAGCAAATTACAATTAACCTGGATGTCTTGAAAACGTCTGGAGAAGACTTCAGCTCATGCATTTCTTAGCTTCCTGCCCTACAGTTTCCTCCTGTGCCTGCTTCTGTCATGCCTCCATCATAACTGCCTTCACCATCATTGTGTGTCTTATTCCTGCTTCTCTAATCCCTTACATTCTGATCTGCTGTGTATAGTTAGGGGTCTGAACCATCAGCATCTTCATCTAGAGTCATCTGCAAAATCCAGCAGTGAAACACTTAGAGCAGTGGAAACACAAGACTGGGGGCAGCCTCTACTTGTTATGCAGAGGTGGTAAGCCTTGGCCACCCTTAGCTTCTTTGACTGAGGCTGCCTCATCTATATATCAAGGGTGGTGAAAGTGAAAACATGGATGGTTGCAATTCCTCAAGGTTATTCAGAGGCTCTAAGTCTCTGAAAACTGTAAGTGCTCTCCAAATATTGGTTACTTTGGGGATTCTTACCAAAAGATCTCTTTTCCCTCGTGTTTACTTTCTACAGTAAAGTGGGAGTTGATAACCACTAAATGGGTGAGCAACAACACCATCAGGAAACTCAAGTATGTAGAAGTAAAGTGTATTAGTCATCTCAGGCTAGTATAACAAAACACCATTGACTGGGTGACTTAAACAACAGACATCTATTTTTCACAGTTCTGGAGGCTAAGTCCAAGATCAAGGTACCAGCCCATTCGGTGTCTGGTGAGGGCCTTCTTCCTGGTTTGCAGATGGCTGCCTTCTCACTGCTCCTTCACATGATGAAGAGGACTCCAATCTCTTCTTCCTCTTATAAGGACACTAATTTCATCACAGGGGCTCCACCCTCATGACTTCATCTAAACCTAATTACCTCCTAAAGGCCCCACCTCTAAAACCATCACTTTGGGGGTTAAGTTTTCAGAATATGAATTTGGTAGGGAGAACACAAATATTCATCCTTAACATAAGAGGTCAAAATATTTTGAAATATCCAAGACATCACAATGTATGAACAATGCACTGAGCTGGGAGCTAGGTGTAGTATTTTAATTCAGGCTTTCTGTCTTGCTCTATAAACTGGGAAAGTCACTTAGCAAATTAGCAATTAATTATGTGCCACACACCGTGCTAGGTATGTGGTGTGTGGCACACATGCGTTGTTTCTAATCTTAAAATATTATAGCAAGGTAAGTATAATTATTCCTGTTTTGCAGATGAGACCCCAAGTGGTTTAGTAGCATGGCTAAGATCACAGACATACTAAACAGAAACTCCAAGATTAAGACCTAGTTCTGCTTCCAAAATCCCTCCCTTCCCCACTCTATCATGCTGATGCTTTCTTCCTAGGTCGTCTTATCTGTGAATTGAATGGTCACTCCAAAGGTTTTCTTAGGTCCCATTCAACTCAAAATGTGATGATTGACTGTAGGTGATAGGTATCTGGACTGCGCAGATGAGTCAGTAAATTAGCTCTAAATAGATCAACTGATGTGCCTAGAGGTGGACTGTAAGCGTACAGGATGTGAAGGCTCTTCGTTCTCAGGTGCATGGGAAGGAGGCTGGGGAAGCTGCTGTCCCAGCCCTAAGGCTATGAGTATCCTCTCCATTGATTCCAGTCTTCTGTGTAGATTAGGCGATTTGGAGTAGGAGTATGTCACGACCAAAGGTGTTTGGGAATCTCTGCAATAAATGAACCATGACTATGTATAACAGAGAAAGTGCTCTGTGGCTTGAAACTATTGGACCAGTTTCATCGGAGTCATGTCATTACTCAGAAGATGACTTGGTTTCCCCAGGAAAAAGCCATAACGTAATTGATACGTTCTCCAGCACGTACAGTTGGAGTAGCAAGTAAATTGCAGAGGCAACAGGCAAAGCCAAAAACACTGATCTTCAGAGCGTTCCTAAGTTACTGTACTTATGTGAAAGTTTATTTTAACTAATAGTCTTGCTGCATTTTTAAGACTTTATTAGGTAAATTAGGGCATATGTGTCAAGTTTACCTTCCACTGCTCACGAAAATGAGTTTTGAATTCTGAGGTGTAGTATCCAATTCTACTGAAATGATTCTAGTCTTTTCTTTCCATTGATTCCGTAATTTTCAAAGTACATTACACTGTAGAACTATGCAAAGTAGTCACCACAGAATACGCTCCTTGACCTAGTTGATGTTTAAAAGGTTATCAAGGGCTTCCCTGGTGGCGCAGTGGTTGAGAGGCCGCCTGCCGATGCAGGGGACACGGGTTCGTGCCCCAGTCCGGGAGGATCCCACATGCCGTGGAGGGGCTGGGGCCGTGAGCCATGGCCGCTGAGCCTGCGCGTCCGGAGCCTGTGCTCCACAACCGGAGAGGCCACAACAGTGAGGCCCACGTACCGAAAAAAAAACAAAAAAACAAAACGTTATCAAGCATGTACATCTTTGAAATATTAAGATTGGAGTTTCCTGGACAAATTGTAAAGCTGGTGCTTCCTCTTGGTTTGGAGGTCAGCTTCTACATTTTACAGCCAAAGTGTAAATGACCTTGACCTTCTTTATGAAACAGAACTGTGGAAGTACAGGCTGCTGTGGTTCCTACAATGCCCTTCTTTCCAGGCAGCCTTCCAGGAATAAGAAAGACACTAAGGGACAAAGGAGAGAGATTAAAAAAGGTAGCTTCCTGTGGGTAAAATCACACCCATGCCATTAACTGAAGCTGCAACCCCATAAAGGGACAAGTGCCCTAAAACCAGCTCTTCCAAGAGAAAGAGACATATTACAAACTGGGGGTGACTGCACCACGCTACTTCAGTCTAGGACAAGTAGATATGCTCACCTCACATGCAGAAGAAACCAAAATCTCCATTACTTCTCTCTTTAGTCTTTCACCATACTTGTGTTTGGGGCTTTATGGCTTCACATAAAAATATGTTTCACATAAAAAATGTTCAGACTTGTTCACGTTGAACGTTAAGAGGGAGGTGGACTTTTCTCTAATAGACAATAATAAAGTTATTGGTTTTAATTATGTCATAGATTACATTCTCTCTTAAAAGCAATTCATGATTTAGGGTGTCCTTGTATTATTTAACAGTTTAAAACTGAATGCTGCTATTTCTGTGGGATTTAGAAAACCAGTAATTCGCAGATAGAATCATGGCAAAGACTTCCTTTTTTCCTCCAAAGGCAAATAATCATCTCATTTTACTTCCTGTCTTAAAAATGAGAGAGTTGATTGGAGCCAAAATCTACTATCCTTCAGAGCTTGTGCAAATTACAAAATGAAAATAAACTAGCTGTATATAAATATAAAAAATATCTCAAATTTAGTTTAAATATAATATTGATTTTTTTAATATAAAATTCAGTAGCCTTTTGAATAAGACCACCCAATTTATAAAAACCTTAATTGAGATTTTCTAGAATAGAACATGAAATTTACACTCACCAACAGTCCCATAAACTAGAATGTCTGGAGGAGCCTGTTACAAAGATAATACCTAGTCCAACAGCTGATAGAAAGGGCTCAGTAAAAACTAAGCACCATGTCAGTGGGATATTTGTTTTTGTTTTCCTTTTTCAGAGAGAAAGAGAAATGTACCAGGGCTCTGGTAAACTCTGAGGCTTGTGTTGTGCTTGTATTGTGCCTAGATTCTTTTCAAAGTCGGTTCCTGCTGTCTTGAGTGCCCAGTACCTTCTTTTCCTGGCACATTTAGAGCCAATACCCAGTTTCCTGACCACCGTTTTAGGTACTGATTAAATTGATACATGACATTGGCAGGGTGACAGTTCTGCTCCAGCATTTCTTACATCATTTGGTTAAGAAAGTCCCTACTACTAGACTTTTTCCTCTAGGTAGAAACCGGGCTAGACTTTGTTTTTGCCCTGATATTCTGATAGGATTAAACATAATGAATTAAACCTCCTAGCACAAGATTATGTTTTGTCTACACTAAGTAAATGCTTTCTGATGTTATTGCTGTTATCATGATTGGGCTGCTGAGCTTGCAGAGAGCATGACTAAAATTCAGCCAACACACACACACACACACACACACACACACACACACACACACACTGGGCTTGTACTGCAGCATCAGTAACGTCACTCCCATATTCCACCAGGTCCTTCTCTCCCTCCCCTGAGTTCCAATTGTACCTTAAAACATGGTGTATACTTTGTAGTATGTGGCAGAGAGGTGACGTGATAGATTGATGGAGGGAAATTTACTGTGTGTTTGGTTTTACGACAGAAATAGAACTGTGTACTTTTGTTCAATTCTCACTGACTTCTGGTAGTGGTTACCAGTGTTGAGGGCGGGGTAATATAGAGGTGGGGGAGTCAGAAGTACAAACTATTGGGGGTGAGATAGGCTCAAGGAGGTATTGTACAACACGGGGAATAGAGCCAATATTTTGTAATAACTGTAAATTGAAAGTAACTGTTAAAAATTGTATAAAATATTTTTTAAAAAATTTAAAGGAGAGCCTACCAGACCCAGAAAAAAAAATAATGGTTTGCTTTTCATTTTAATATATGATATATGCTATTATTATAATGATATATACTAATTTATGACAAACTATAAATCAGATGGTCACATTACCAGGATGATATATTTAGGAAACTTAGACACTATTAATCTTCACTGCTATTTGTTCTTAAACAAGGAGAAATTTTTTGATATCAAATATTTCTGAAAAAGGTAAACCAAAAAAAAGTAAATAAGTGAGGTGATGGATATGTTAATTAGCTCTGTAGGAGAACTCCTTTTACAATGTGTGTGTGTGCATATATATACACACATATATACATATATATGTATATGCATATATATATAAAATCATCACATTGTATACTTTAACTGTCTTACAATTTGATTTGTTGATTGTATCTCAATAAAGCTGGAAAGTGGCTTCCCTGGTGGCATAGGGGTTGAGAGTCCGCCTGCCGATGCAGGAGACACGGGTTTGTGCCCCGGTCCGGGAAGATCCCACATGCCGCGGAGCAGCTGGGCCCGTGAGCCATGGCCGCTGAGCCTGCGCGTCCGAAGCCTGTGCTCCGCAACGGGAGAGGCCACAACACTGAGAGGCCCACGTACCGCAAAAAAAAAAAAAAAAAAAAAAAGTGAACCAAGTAAAAAGTGACCAATTGGGATAATCAATTCATTAGTTCTTCACAATATTTAATACCATAGATATTTGGAAATATCTAGAAATTCAGAAATGCCTACGTTTTTGTCAGTAGATTAGCCCAGCTAAAACTTACCTATATATTTTTACTCCTATATAATGTATAATTATAAAGTGATAAAATTGATTTCACATGGCATATGCAAAACTTCATCTTTATTCTACAATCATATTAGCTGTGTGCTTTTCTTTGTCTCGGAGAGGCAATTCAATAAACCTCTCATAAATGCCACCATGTGCAAATTACAGTGTTTGATAATCTCAAGGAGACAATGATATACCCCTGACTTCTAGGAACTTATAGTTTAGCAGTATATATTCCTTGTCTTTGTATTTTTCCTGTCTTCTCTCCCTTCTTTTTTTTTTTGACAGCACATATGAAATTTAACTAGCAATTTTAGAGGCCTAGAAAATCAGAAGCAGATTGACCCTCAATCTTCAAAGATTTTAAGAATTGTAATGGCAGCAAACAGGCAAATATGGCAGTAAGAAAGTAATGTTTGTAATGTAATATAGTCTCCCTGGTTAACTAGCATGGATTCAGCACCTCCATATTAACAAAAGTTAATGTGATGCTCGCATCACCACAGTCTCTGGGGGAAGTATTTCCTGTTTTAACTTGCAGTGATAGAGCCTCCCCGTCCTGCATATATGCTTACTCCCCCCATTATTTTTAGTCCCTCTTTGAGCAGCAACCTCTTTCTGTGTGTTTGGTCAATGGCATCCCAGTATCTCTTTGCGACACTCTTTCCAGAAAGTGAATCATTTTAGCCAATAGAGAATAAATCAACTCCACACAGTTGGAGAATTTCTACTAGAGTACCATACTGTAGATTTTCTGTGAGAATAAAGACCTCTACATCAAAGTATTAACTATGGCATATTAGTTTGCTGGGGCTGCCATAACAAAATACCACAGACTGTGTGGCTTAAACAACAGAGATTCATTTTCTCACAGTTCTGGAGGCTGGAAGCCTGAGACAGAGGTCTTGGCAGGGTGGGTTTCTCCTGAGGCCTCTCTCCTTGGATTGTAGATGGCTACCTTCATGCTGTGGCCCTCACACGGCCTTTCCTCTGTGTACACACTGCTGGGATCTCTCTCTCTTTTATGAGGACATCTGTCATATTGGATTAGGGCCCCACCCTTATGACCTCATTTAACTTTATCTCTTTAAAGGCCCTATTTCCACATACCATCACACTGGGGGCTTTGAGGCTTAAATATATGATTCTTTTTTACAGTGGGGGGAACACAATTCGGTTCATAACATATGACCCAAAAGAACCTTCAGACTCATGAATATTATAATCGCATTGAAAGAAAGTTTCCTTAATACTTACGAGGATTCTTAAAGAATTAGGCAAAGTATAAAATGCAGCTGTCATCAGTTTTACTCCACATCTCAAGTTTAAGAAGTGCCACATTTGTTATTTTTCTGAATATTATTTAATCTAACCAATAGGCTGTAGGCAAATCAGTTGTGGTTATTACTGGGGCTCCATCAGCCCCCTTCATTCAGGTGCAGTGTAGATCATGGAAGTCTCACTTGGCTGAGAATGTTTGAGAAGTCCACTGTTCTTTTAGCCTGTGCTGGTCATCATGTCAGGTAGGCTGCTCATTGCCCAAACCACATGGTGGCCCCAGAGCTGAGATGTGGGGGTGGGGTGGGGTTTGCTGAGAATGGGAGCCCGACACCTATGGTCCTACCTCTCTAGGGGCACGAGAGGGAGGAAACAATGCAGAGATTTCTACTACTCTTCACACTCCCAAACCACCAGCTTGCCCCCCTTCTCAGATTCAGAGAAGATCCTACACCTTCTCCCAGCCTAACACTTCTAGTTCCCTCATCACTTACCCCTCTGCAGAGGATTTCCCCTCAGCGGGATTTAGAAATCCAGCGCTCTCTTCATATCAGTCATTTTTTTCTTACTATTACAAAAATAAAAAATAAGAAAAAGCCTGAACGGAGCTGTCTTGTAAGCTGACATTCACTAGAGATGACAGCTGACGTCTACACAATCCAGGAAAATGAAAAGTTCCACATCTGTCTCATCATAGCAACCAGGAGGAGAGCATGAATCCTTTCTAAGAGACAATGAGACATCATAAACTAAAAAGATAAAGAAATTGAATGTTTCATTATAGGTTCTTTAAATGTCTTTTCAACTGTCTGTTTTACTTTCTTCATCTGCCCTGCATTCCAAGTTTGTGAGGAGCCTTCAGTCTCTTAAGTGGTGAGAGGAAAATTGACATCAAGAGAGAGGTGTTGCGGGGCTTCCCTGGTGGCGCAGTGGGTGAGAGTCCGCCTGCCGATGCAGGGGACAGGGGTTCGTGCCCCGGTCCGGGAAGATCCCACATGCCGCGGAGCGGCTGGGCCCGTGAGCCATGGCCGGTGGGCCTGCGCGTCCGGAGCCTGTGCTCCGCAACAGGAGAGGCCGCAACAGTGAGAGGCCCGCGTACCTCAAAAAACAAAAAAAGAGAGAGAGAGAGAGGTGTTGGGGGAAGAGATGTGACTTCTGACATCAACATATTCTTCCCCATTATATATGACTCGGTTGTTCTAATCGGATCCAAAATTCAGAGATTGCACTTGGGGAAATCTCAATGACCCAGTGACCATTCTGGAGTCAAATTCCACAGATGTGTTGCTAAGGAACTGAACTATAGAACATGAATTAGGTAAACAGAGTTGATTTCCAGCTAAGACACGGGATCCACGTTTGTTACTATTGGATATTTTACTTATTCCTGCTAGCTAGCTTACAGTATATGAATAGGATAAATAAGATGAATATTTGTCTTCTTTGACATTACTCAGGATTTGTACATTCAAGATTTTTAGACGAAAGAGATATTTTGCATAATTATTTTTTGGAAAATTAAATAAATAAATATAACTCAAATGTCATAATTTTTAAAAAATTTGTCATATTAAAAGTGTTATCACTAAATTTTCCCATATTAAGCTTCTTTTGTCAAAGGATTACTTTGTCTTTTTTGTTTGTTTGTTTGTTTTGTGCGGTACGCGGGCCTCTCCCTGCTGTGGCCTCTCCCGTTGCGGAGCACAGGCTCCGGACGCGCAGGCTCAGTGGCCATGGCTCATGGGCCCAGCTGCTCCGCGGCATGTGGGATCTTCCTGGACCGGGGCACGAACCCGTGTCCCCTGCATCGGCAGGCAGACTCTCAAGCACTGCGCCACCAGGGAAGCCCTGTGATATTTTTTAAAGAAGTATAGCCGGAAATAATATATTTCTGGGATTTGCTTCAAAATAATCCAGAACTAGCAGAAAAATGAAACACGATTGACCATGGAATGTTAATTTTAGAAGCTTTGCGATGATTACATGGTGCTTCGTTATATTAGTCTCTCTACTTTTTGTATATATTTCAGATGCTCTGTAATAAAAAAAAGTTGAAAATAGGAAGTAAAACTTCAGAATTGAATTTAGTACCCCTTATGAAAAATAAAGACTAACAGTAAATATGATAGAAAGGTAAACTTATAACTCTACTAGAGAACATGGGACACATGTCAGGGTGATTCAGGAAATTTCAACTTCTTCTTCAAAGTGCTCAGAATCCCCAGGAAACCAAGCTCTTTTGTGTTCTGTCATGATTGTGAAAGCTGATGGGTGTGTCGGTCACCCCTGAGACTGGCGCTTTGGGGAATAACATCCTTGTGTCAGCTAGTGCCAACTGGTGCTCATTTAATATTTTTAATATTCTCTGAGGTCTTGTCAATCAGCAGCTGTACTTCTGAGAAGAATCTAACACCAAACCCCAGTGGCAACTCTCCCTGCCCTAATAATCTAATAATGAGATAGAGAAACAACAAGAGGCAGTGTGGCTGGCTCTTGCCCTTTATTTTACCTTAATCTTGGGATCCCACTAACAAAAAAATATACTCATTCTAAAATGATAGATTAAGTGGTATAGGGAGCCTTGTCAGGTGTTAACAATTTATACACAAAAGCATCAATTCATTCATCAAATCATTCTTTCCTCCTCTAAAGGGCTTACAACCAAGTTAGAGTTGGGATACATAAGAGTGAAATAAGTTAAAAATACAAGGCCAAGTAGAATGCATGCCCACTGAGTAATAAAGATACCAAATACTGTGGCAGTTCAGAGTAGGGAAGGGCCATAGAGGAGGCAGTAAACTGGAAAAGATTTCCCCAGAGAATGAGATTTAAATGGAGGCTTTAACCCCATCTAAATTCACACGGAGGGTGAAGGACTAAGCCAGTGGCACGTTGTACAATAGAAAGAGCAGGAGAACTGAATCCAGACAGATCCACCTCCAATCTTAGCTGTTGTCTCTGAACTCCGCCCTCTCATTTGTAAATCATGCAAGATTGTTTCAAGAATTTAAAATATTAACATTTGGGGAAAAGCCTGTAACTAAGTAGGCCGCTAATAATTGTTCACTTGTTTTTCCCATTGTGTAGGAAAACACAGAATAAAAATTTGTAAACAAAAATTACAGCCATATTGTAGAGACCTTGAACCTCAGACTAAGGGATTTAGGCTTTATAGGTGTCCAATGGCTTTCAGCAGAAAAAGGTCATGGTGAAAGCTGTATCTGGGAAAGATTATTGCTCTTGCAGTGGTTATGCAAGCTGGTTGAGAGGGGAGACTTGATCCAGAGAAATTCACTGGAAGGTTAATGCAATGATTTGAGCATTAAGTATTAAGGGCTAGAATTAGGGTTGTGGCCAGAGATGAATTTACCATGAAGCTAATGAAGCTTCATTTTTGGTTCCTTCCTTGCATGAGCCTCATCCAGGGCCTCAGAAATGATGTGAAGATAGCAATAGCTTTGCATAATCACGTGGTGTTGTCAACTTCTCAAAAATAAGGTATTAATTGATGAAGACTACTGTCTCTTTCTACCTATTAGTCAGTTTGGGCTTCCATAGCAAAATACTATAGATTGAGGGGCTTCAACAACAGATATCTATTTTCTCACAGTTCTGGAGGCTGGAAGTCTGAGCAGGGTGCCAGCATGGTAAGGTCTGGTGAGAGCCCTCTTCCTGGCTTGGAGAAGGTTATTTGAGACACTATGCACTCATGGGGCCCTTCCTGTGTGCTCAGGTGGAGAGAGAGAGAAAGAGAAAGAGACAGAGAGAGCTCTTCCTCTTCTTATAAGGACACAAATTAATCTGATCATGAGGTCACAACCTTCATGCCCTAATCTAACACTAATTTCTTCCCATGAGCCCCACCTCCTGACACCGTCACAATCCGGTTTAGGGCTTCAGCACAGGAATTTTGAAGGGACACAAACATTCAGTCCATGATCCACCCATACTTTCCTTCCTTGTCACTTTTCTCTTGTACTCTAGAGAGATTGTGGGCGTTTGGGGAATGAGACTAGGGGGAATTTGAATGGGAGAGAAATTTAGTTTGGGTTTAGTGAGGTATATTTATATGGTTTTCATTCACTTCCCTGTATTTTTAAGTTATTAGCATCTTTCCTTGTGCAGAAACAATTTCAGAAATACTCCATGCCCGAGTGCCAACTCTACAGGAAGGAAGAGAACCACAAATTGTATTATAACATCCCCCAAGGCCCTCAGGTCCCAAAGGTGTAGGTGATGGAAGAGAAACAAATTTGAAATATATGGAGGCAGAACTGGTCTGTAGAAAATTCTTCTAACCATCAGATGTGTAAAGTTAGAAGTGGATGATTTGATTCTCATTGGTAACTAATCAAAATAGATGTTCTCTCCTGCAGGGAATTTATTCAACAATGCAGCATAAGCATTATAACTGTTTAACTGTATTATAATTATAAACACACAATACTTTGTTTCTTTTTAAATCAGGGTTGTACAAAGTGGGATTTATCAAAATTCCTAGGTTTATGTAACACAAACCTTCAGCCCCACCTCACAGAAAGTCTAAAGCAAATCATTTGTGGAAAAAAAATTGACAGTTTCTTTCATAAATTTGAGAACAATTTACAATTGAGAACAATTTATGTGACATTATCAATAATGATCTGTGATGGCAAAAGAAAATTTTAAACTATTAATAATTTTTTTTAAATTTCAATCCACCAAGTTGGAGAAAAGACTTATCTATCTAGTCTCTCTATAGAAAATGTTCCACAATCCTTAGCTTGTAAAGTGATAATCAACAAGTATGTAGCCAAAAAATACATGATTCAGGGGAAAATAATGTGATGAGGTATATCAAGCAGGGAATTAATAAAAATGTTTCATTTTTTAATGGATTTTGTAACATTTGTGGTATTTGTCAGCTCTGATTCCTTATCTCAGTCTAAATAAAAATTACTTCCACTTCTAATTTTGTGTTTATAACTTTTTATGTTTTTTTCTAAAAGGGGGGGTTCCCAAACCTGGACATACCCACTGACTGTGGCAGTGAAAATAAAATGAAAAGGGTGAATGCAGACATTAAAGAGGCCTCAAAACATCTCTGAGAATTCTATTTGTTCTGCAGGAATCAAGACAAGGAAGGGGCCTTACTACTTTCCTAGAGAAGGCTATTTTATTGGTTACAAAGACATTTCCCACCCCTCCTTGGGTGCTAGACTTTTCGGAAAATTGCTTTAATGACACCATTTGAAACACTCAAGTCTAGTGGAAAATAAACAGAAATTTACCAAGTCTTCAGTGTCTCACAATACATTCTTTCTCCCCTGCAGCAAGCTTCCAACTCATCTTTCTCTCTGTGACCTTATCACCACCACACCAGACCATTCTCCAAACTCTGGACAAATTCATCTTTCTAATATGCGGATCAGGTTATATTGTCATCCTATTAAAACTCTATTACTTTTAGGGAAAAAGTACCATCCTTAACAGAGAGACGTGGACATTGGAGGATCCTTTCTAGAGCAATTGCTCCCATCTTTCTACATGGCTTCCGAGAGAGCTGCGTTATTACCCCAGCCACAGTTAATAGGTTTCTTCCCCTGGATTTTAGGACCTGGACTGAGGGAGTCAGTGGTCATGTTTTCTATTATGTGACTTTCAGAAGCAGAGGTGTCAGCAGAGAGAAAGGTGGTACACCAAGATGAACAGCGCAAGAGATTACTCATGGCATTTGCGTTCCTGGTTTCGGATGTCCCTGTAAATGAGACCCTCCCGTGTCCTTGGGCTCTGTAGATGGTACAGTGTATTTATGATAAAAATCATCTTCTCACTTGGGTTCGTTGAGGTGTGCTCCAGGTCCTTGCAAGCAAGAGTCCCTATGAATGCAGTTTCCAATGCCTTTCAGGAGCTAGACCCTATTTAAATATCTAAGCTTACCTCTGGCTACTTCCTGCTTTGTCTTCCAAGTTCATTCAATAATACAAACCCTCCAAGAGTACATGCTCTTCCCCCTTTCTATTCATCTTTCAGATCTCTGTGGAGATGTTTTCTACTTACAGAGATCTCTGTTGACTTCGAGTTTGGGTCATGTGCCACTCACGGCTTCTGGTCTCCTATGGGAGGACTTATCTCACTATACGTCATTCCCTGTTTGTTTGTTTCCTCCACTGTGTACTCATTCACAATAAACCCCTCCTGAAAAGGTGGGACCCATGACTACCTTATTCATCCTTCTATTCTCACTGCCTCATACATGCCGGTCACATACAAGACTCTCAATATATAGATATATTTGTTGAATGAACAAGTAAACTAATCACTCAGTCAGCACGGGCAAAATAGCAATAAATGAGTAGAGGATGGGATAAACACCCATCCCCCACCTTAAAAGTAGAGCAGCATTGGAACCTAGAAATTCCCCTGTATATTCTGCTCCATTCATTCATCTCAACACCCAGAACTCCCCAGAAATCACCACTCTTTCAAAGTTTCCTTTCCTTTTTCTCACTGGCTTGCTTTTTCTTTAGGGTCATATCGCATATGTAGGTAAACCTAAACAAGAAAACTGTGTTACATATTTTTAACTATTTTGAACTTGGTAAAAATGGTAGCATACTGTAAATATTCTAGAACTTGCACTTTTAAAGACACAGTGTTTCTAAGCTTCATCCACGGTAATGTGTGTACTGTAGTTCACTCGTTTCACTACTATGTGGTATTGCATTGAAAAAACTTACTACTGTTGATTTATCCATTTTGTTCCTATTCCTTCAGCCACCCAACTCCCTAGATCCCAACAGATTTTATTTGCCAGGGATGGTACATCAATATTCCTCATGCCATGTGCTCTTTTTACCATATGACTTTGCCACTACCTTGTAGGAGTTTCATTCTCTCCTTGAATCTGGGTGGGATTGTGACTGCTTCAACCAGTAGGGTTTGGCATAAGTGACACTGTGTGACTTCTGAGGCTGGGCCATAATCATATGATGATGCAACTTCCACCTTGTTTACTGGAACAGTCATGCTTGGAGCTCTGAGCCATTATGTAAGAAGTCCAAATATGCTGAGGTCACCATATTGCAAGGAAGCCAAGCTACATGGACAGGCCATGTGTGGAAACTCCAATTGTCAGCCCTGATCTTCTAATCCGTGCAGTCCAAATGCCAGACACAAGAGTGAAAGAGCCTGCTGATAATTCCAGGCCCATCCATTGAGTTACCCCTAGCCTTTGAGTTTTGCCACTTGAAGTCCCAGATACCCTACAGCAGATACTAGCTGGCCCCCATGTGCCCTATCCAAATTCCTAATCCATGAGCGTAATAAAATGGATGCTGTTTTAAACACTGACTTTTTTAAAAATTTTATTTAATTGATGTATAGTGATTTACATTGTGTTAATTTCTGCTGTACAGCAAAGTGATTCAGTTATACATATATATACATTCTTTTCCATATTCTTTTCATTATGGTTTATCACAGGTTATTGAATATAATTCCCTGTGCTATACAATAGGGCTTTGTTTTTTGTCCACTCTATATATAATAGTTTACATCTGCTAATCCCAAACTCCCAAGCCATCCCTCCCCCATCCTCCCACCCCCTTGGCAACCACAAGTCTGTTCTCTATGTCTGTGAGTTTGTCTCTCTTTCATAGATAAGTTCATTTGTGTCATATTTTAGATTCCACATATAAGTGATATGATATGGTATTTGTCTTTCTCTGACTTCACTTAGTTTTTTACTCTCTAGGTCCATCCATGTTGCTGCAAATAGCATTACTTTATTCTTTTTTATGGCTGAGTAGTATTCCATTGTGTGTGTGTGTGTGTGTGTGTGTGTGTGTGTGTGTATCTCACATCTTTTTTATCCATTCATCTGTCAGTGGACATCTAGGTTGTCTCCATGTCTTGGCTATTGTAAATAGTGCTGCTATGAACATAGGGGTGCCTGTGTCTTTTCGAATTATAGTTTTCTCTGGATATACGCCCAGGAGTGGGATTGCCGGATCCTATGGTAACTCTATTTTTAATTTTTTGTGGAACCTCCATACTGTTTTCCATAGTGGATGCACCAATTTACATTACTACCAACAATGTATGAGGGTTCCCTTTTCTCCACACCCTCTCAGCATTTGTTATTAGTAGATTTTTTAATGATGGCCATTCTTACGGTGTGAGGTGATACCTCATTGTACTTTTCATTTGCATTTCTCTAATAATTAACGATGTTGAGCATCTTTTCATGTGCCTGTTGGCCATGTGTGTGTCTTCTTTGAAAAAAATGTCTCTTTAGGTCTTCTGCCCATTTTTTAATTGGGTTGTTTGTTTTTTGGTTAGGCAATAAAGTTTGGGGGTAGTTTGTTGTAGAGCTATAGTAACTGGAGTAGCTCTTTAGGAATTGTTCCTCCTTTGGAACCCATATCTTCCTGGGAAAAATCCTCCCTTTTCCTTCAAGGCTTTTCTAATTCTAATCAACCGATATGCATTTTTCTGATACCCACCATAGCTCCATCTAACCAGATTTACTCATAATTTTATTTTATAAAAATTATATGTTAAAATCCTTTCTCTTGCCCTGGCCAGTGTCACAGGACTCCCTGCCTTCTGCTCAAGCAGAATCATCTGCCAGCCACTTGTCTCTCATTACAATGTTCAGTTCCTTTAAAGACTTTTTTACCTTTGAGTAAATTTGTTTAAACAGTGTTTCTCACAGTGTGGTCCACAGACCATCTGAGGCACCTGGGTCCTTATGGAATATATAGATTCTGGGCAGCACCCCAGACATGCTGAATCAGGATCTCTATCCTTGTATCGAGCACTCCAGGTGTGCCTTAAGCACATTCAAGTTTGTTTGTTTTTTAACATCTTTATTGGAGTATAATTGCTTTACAAAGGTGTGTTCATTTCTGCTTTATAACAAAGTGAATCAGCTATATTTATACATATATCCTCATATCCTCTCCCTCTTGCATCTCCCTGCCACCCTCCCTATCCCACCCCTCTAGGTGGTCACAAAGCACCAAGTTGATCTCCCTGTGCTATGCGGCTGCTTCCCACTAGCTATCTATTTTACATTTGGTAGTGTATATATGTCCATGCCATTCTCTCACTTCGTCCCAGCTTATCCTTCCCCCTCCCCGTGTCCTCAAGTTTAACAATCCTGAATCTCCTTGGAGTGATCTGGTGGGGGATGGGAGTAGCACTTGGCATAAACTTGAGAAAAGAGACCTGGGAGAACTCAGGCGGAAATGCTTTTCTCTTTGCCAACTAAAGCAATTAAAAGCCCAGTGTTCTATACCTCCAGAAATTGCTTCTTTTCCCAGGCAGAATAAAACCACGACCTCAAGTTATACAGCAGGTACACGGAAAGCATAGTAAATGTTGAACCTAAGATGACTAAATAAATGAGTCAATGAAAGGATATAGAACTTATTGTCTACAAATCATTACAAAAGAGGTTCCGCTTTTCAGATCATGGCAGGGGTTAGTGTCAAAGCTTGGGAATATATTTATAATTTTCAATGATATTTAAAATGCCTGATGGTGGTATTATAAACAGGCATGACTAAATACTATGTGACTTACCCCAGGAATGGGTATTTCAACTAATGCTAAGTCATCTCCCTATAGCAGTTCTCTCTCATTGTGTGTCTTGATAAACATTCTTTCAGTTGTTTTTTTTGTTTCCCAAGTTATTTTTTATATGTCTGTAATACCCTGTCTCACATCACAAAGTATTTTGAACACTTGCTCATGTACATATAGAAAAAATAGGTGTTGATGGTGTTTCCGTACTCACTACAACTGTTCCCCAACATTAGAGAAGCAGAAGCAAGGAGCCAACTTCTCTGCACTCCTGTTTATCTGAGAAAATTATAAAATGTGCCTGCTGCTTAACTTGTCATGAAAATACCTATAATAGTGTTAATTGAACATTAAGAAATGTGTTCTTAGCTATACTTATGTGACGCTATAAGTTCCTCTTTCTTAACCACTATTTATTGTTTGTGTTCTCCTTGTGAACCACCTCAAAATTTGTGTGCAAGAGGCAGGATAAACAAGAAAGAAAGGAAAGAGAAGGAGAGAGAAAGAGGGAAATGATGTAGAGAGAAGGATCCCTTAGCAGAGAAATCAATCTTAATGTTGCAAGAATCGTTGAATTCTCAGATCTCAGAGATGATTCACCAGACTGCTGACATCAACCTAACCCTTGCCTTGCTTTATTTCCTCTTATAGTCTGTTTTTTTCCCCACAGATTTCTTCTAGTAGTTCCTAAATTCTTTGAAGGTAAAGTGTGTTTTCACTATGAACCTCAAGATTATGGCAGTTTCTACATGTCCTTTAAGTTTTCTGTCAGAGAATTTCTCTTTTAATGAAACATAAAACTTCATTTTGCAACAATAAGCTATAAAAATACTAACTACAACAGTAGTGAAGATGACTATAATACATAATAATATACAGATCACATATATTATTTCATTTGATCCTCATAGCAGCCCTATAATGAAGGTGAAAAAAAAAACCTATTTTCTTCTCAGGCTTCTTATAGGTGCCCTCCCTGTTTCCTGAAACACAATTTGCCCTGATAGACACATGGCTTTCTCCCTCACTTCTTCAAGTTTCACCTAAATGTAACCTATTCAGAACCCTTCCTTCACTCCCCAAATAAAATAGTATCTCCTTCCCCAGTAGCACTGGTTTCTATCTATCTTTCTGTACTTGAATGTAAGCTCAATGCAAGTGGGGGTTTATTTTGTTTTCCACTATTTCCCCAGTCCCAACAGAGCGCCAAGCACATAGCAGATGCTCAATAAATAAATGAATATACTATTCCCATGTCATAAATAATAAGTCAGGAACAGGAGGCTTAAAAGATCTGACCACCATGGCACACCTAATGAGTAGCAGATTAGGTTCTGGATCATAGGTGTTCAGGCCAAGTCTTGTTACATTTTCTTTTTTTTTCTTCCATTACAGTTTATTACAGGATAATGAATATAGTGCCCTGTGCTATACAGTAGGACTTTGTGGTTTATCCATCCTATGTATAATAGTTTGCATCTGCTCACCCCAAATTCCCAGTCCAACCCTCCCCCATCCAGCCTCCCCCTTGGCAACCAGCAGTCTGTTCTCTATGTCTGAGAGCCTATTTCTGTCATTACATTTTCAAGACCACTACAGAGACATTGTAATAACTGATCTACACTATTGACTTCACTGGCATAAATTTCTGGAACAATGTAAAATCTTTTATTATTTCATGAGTATCAGAAGCAAAAACAAAATTCAAGCCATTACATTTCCTAACACTGGATAGGATGGTGGGAAAACATCTAAGCTATGGGGTAGGTTAGAACAACCTACACCACACCAAGAAAGGATGCATTTTCTTGGGTGCTAATCCTATTTACATGGTCCTTGAATAAATTCTTGGCAAACCATTGCAAAACACACTTTGCCAGTAATCAAACAGTTATTTCAGCTACAATAATATCATCTTAAGATATGATGCTATTAAGATAACGAAAGCCATTGGTTACTCTCAGTGGTAGACCATTTAGCAGCCTGGCAGGTACGTGATGTTGCATGAGCACTGGAGAGAGGAACAGGCCTGGCACATGGCCCAATAATTGCAGTGCTGCAGTCTGATTATACGTGTAGCAATAAAGCGGACCTTACATAATTTTACATAGTACTTTCCCCTTGCTTTTAAGGATGATTAATACATTTCTAACACCAAACACAATTTTATTTAACAACTAACTTAAATAGTAAACTCTCCATTGACTGCCATTCTAATAGTCTATTAACCACCCTATCCCCTATTAACCAGCACTTTCAAACAGACTCTACAAGTGAAAGTTAAAATTACAAGAGGCCTAAAAGATTATCCATTAAAAGCCCATCGTTCTGGGGAGACCTTCAAGATGGCAGAGGAGTAAGACATGGAGATCACCTTCCTCCCCACAAATACATCAGAGATACATCTACATGTGGAACAACTCCTACAGAACACCTACTGAACGCTGGCAGAAGACCTCAGACCTCCCAAAAGGCAAGAAACTCCCCACGTACCTGGATAGGGCAAAAGAAAAAACAGAGACAAAAGGATAGGGACGGGACCTGCACCAGTGGGAGGGAGCTGTGAAGGAGGAAAGGTTTCCACACACTAGGAATCCCCTTCATGAGCGGAGACTGCGGGGGGCGGAGGGGGAAGCTTCGGAGCCGCGGAGGAGAGCACAGCAACAGGGGTGCGGGGGGCAAAGCGGAGAGATTCCCGCACAGAGGATCGGTGCCGACCGGCACTCACCAGCCCTGGAGGCTTGTCTGCTCCCCCGCCGGGGCGGGCGGGACTGGGAGCTGAGGCTCGGCTTCGGTCACAGCGCAGGGAGAGAACTGGTGTTGGCGGCGTGACAACAGCCTGCAGGGGGTTAGTGCACCACGGCTAGCCAGGAGGGAGTCCAGGGAAAAGTCTGGAGCTGCCGAAGAGGCAAGAGGCCATTGTTTCAGGGTGTGCGAGGAGAGGGGATTCAGAGCACCACCTAAACGAGGTCTACAGAGACGGGCACGAACCGTGGCTATAAGTGCAGACCCCAGAGACAGGCATGAAATGCTAAGGCTGCTGCCACCACCAAGAAGCCTGTGTGCGAGCACAGGTCACTATCCACACCCCCCCTTCTGGGGAGCCTGTGAAGCCCGCCACTGCCAGGGTCCCGTGATCCAGGGACAACTTCCCCGGGAGGACGCACGGCGCACCTCAGGCTGGTGCAACATCATGCTAGTCTCTGCCGCCGCAGGCTCGCCCCACACTCTGTACCCCTACCTCCCCCTGGCCTGAGTGAGCCAGGGCCCCCAAACCAGCTGCACCTTTAACCCCGTCCTGTCTGAGGGAAGAACAGACGCCTTCAGGCGATCTACACACAGAGGCAGGGCCAATCCAAAGCTGAAACCCAGGAGCTGTGCGAACAAAGAAGAGAAAGGGAAATTTCTCCCAGCAGCCTCAGGAGCAGCGGATTAAATCTCCACAATCAACTTGATGTACCTGCATCTGTGGAATACATGAATAGACAACGAATCAGCCCAAAATTGAGGCGGTGGACTTTGGGAGCAACAGTAGACTTGGGGTTTGCTTTCTGCATCTAATTGGTTTTGGTTTTATGTTTATCTTAGTTTAGTATTTAGAGTTTATTCTCATTGGTAGATTTGTTTATTGATTTGGTTGTTCTCTTCCTCCTTTTTTTTTATACATAGATATATTTTTTCTATTTTTGTGAGTGTGTATGAGTATGCTTCTTTGTGTGATTTTGTCTGTATAGCTTTACTTTTACCATTTGTCCTAGGGATCTGTCTGTCCATTTTTCTTTTTTTTTTGTTTTTTTTTTTCTTTTTTTAACTATAGTTTTTAGGCCTTGTTATCATTGGTGGATTTGTTGTTTGGTTTGGTTGCTCTCTTCTTTCTTTCTTTTTTGTATTACTTTTTAATTCTTTTATTTTTAATAATAATTATTTTTTTTAATGACTTTCATTTATTGTCTTCTTTCTTTCTTTCTTTTTTGCTCCCTTTTCTTCTGAATCATGTGGCTGACAGGGTTTTGGTGTTCAGGCCAGGTGTCAGGCCTGTGCCTCTAAGATGGGAGAGCCGAGTTCAGGACACTGGTCCACCAGAGACCTCCTGGCTCCACATAACATCAACTGGCAAAAGCTCTCCCAGAGATCTCCATCTCAATGCTAAGACCCAGCTCCACTCAACGACCAGCAAGCTACAGTGCTGCACACCCTATGACAAACAACAAGCAAGACAGGAACACAACCCCACCCATTAGCAGAGAGACTGCCTAAAATAATAATAAGGTCACAGACACCCCAAACCACACCACCAGACGCAGACCTGGCCATGAGAAAGAAAAGATCCAGCTTCATCCACCAGAACACAGGCACCAGTTCCCTCCACCAGGAAGCCTAAACAACCCAATGAACCAACCTTACGCACTGGGGGCAGACACCAAAAACAATAGGAACTATTAACCTGCAGCCTTAGAAAAGGAAACCCCAAACACAGTAAGCTAAGCAAAATGAGAAGACAGAGAAACACACAGCAGATGAAGCAGCAAGGTAAAAACCCAACAGACCAAACAAATGAAGGCGGAATAGGCAGTCTACCTGAAAAAATATTCAGAGTAATCATAGAAAAGATGATCCAAAATCATGGAAATAGAATGGAGAAAATATAAGACATGATTAACAATAACCTAGAAGAACTAAAGAGCAAACAAGCTATGATGAACAACACAATAAATGAAATTAAAAATTCTCTAGAAGGGATCAATAGCAGAATAACTTCAGCAGAAGAACACATAAGTGACCTGGAAGATAAAATAATGGAAATAATTACTGCAGGGCAGATTAAGGAAAAAAGAATGAAAAGAAATGAGGACAGTCTCAGAGACCTCTGGGACAACAGTTAACACACCAACATTCGAATTATACGGGTCCCAGAAGAAGAGAAAAAGAAAGGGACTGAGAAAATATTTGAAGAGATTATAGTCGAAAACTTCCCTAATATGGGAAAGGAAATAGTTAAGTCCAGGAAGTACAGAGAGTCCCATACAGGATAAATCCAAGAAGAAACACGCCAAGACACATATTAATCAAACTATCAAAACTTAAACACAAAGAAAAAACATTAAAAGCAGCAAGGGAAAAACAACAAGTAACATACAAGGGAAACCCCATAAGTTTAATAGATGATCTTTCAGCAGAAACTCTGCAAGTCAGATGGGAGTGGCAGGACATATTTAAAGTGATGAAAGGGAAAAACCTACAACCAAGATTACTCTACCCAGCAAGGATCTCATGCAGATTCGACAGAGAAATTAAAACCTTTACAGACAAGCAAAACTAAGAGAATTCAGCATCATCAAACCAGCTTTACAACAAGTGCTAAAGGAACTTCTCTAGGCAGGAAACACAAGAGACAAAAAGACCTACAATAACAAACCCAAAACAATTAAGTAAATGGTAATAGGAACATACATATCGATACTTACCTAAAATGGGCAGAAGACCTAAATAGACATTTCTCCAAAGAAGATATACATATGGCCAACAAACACATGAAAGGATGCTCAACATCACTAATCATTAGAGAAATGCAAATGAAAACTACAATGAGGTATCACCTCACACCAGTCAGAATGGCCATCGTCAAAAAATCTACAAACAATAAATGCCTGAGAGGGCGTGGAGAAAAGGGAACCCTCTTGCACTGTTGGTGGGAATGTAAATTGATACAGCCACTATGGAGAACAGTATGGAGTTTCCTTATAAAACTAAAAATAGGGCTTCCCTGGTGGCGCAGTGGCTGAGAGTCTGCCTGCCGATGCAGGGGACACGGGTTCGTGCCCCGGTCCGGGAGGATCCCACATGCCGTGGAGCGGCTGGGCCCCTGAGCCATGGCCGCTGAGCCTGCGCGTTCGGAGCCTGTGCTCCGCAACGGGAGAGGCCACAACAGTGAGAGGCCCGCGTACCGCAAAAAAAAAAAAAAAAAAAACAAAAAACTAAAAATAGAACTACCATACGACCCAGCAATTGCCCTACTGGCCATATACCCTGAAAAAACCATAATTCAAAAATAGTCATGTACCACAATGTTCGTTGCAGCTCTATTTACAATAGCCAGGACATGGAAGCAACCTAAGTGTCCATGGACAGATGAATGGATAAAGAAGATGTGGCACATATATACAATGGAATATTACTCAGCCATAAAAGAAACGACATTGAGTTATTTGTAGTGAGGTGGATGGACCTAGAGTCTGTCATACAGAGTGAAGTAAGTCAGAAAGAGAAAAACAAATACTGTATGCTAAGGCATATATATAGAATTTAAAAAAAAAAGTTTCTGAAGAACCTAGCGGCAGGACAGGAATAAAGTTGCAGACGTAGAGAATGGACTTGAGGACACAGGGAGGGCGAAGGGTAAGCTGGGATGAAGTAAGAGTGTGGCATGGACTTATATATACTACCAAATGTAAAATAGATAGCTAGTGGGAAGCAGCTGTGTAGCACAGGGAGATCAGCTTGGTGCTGTGCCCACCTAGAGGTGTGGGATAAGGAGGGTGGCAGGGAGATGCAAGAGGGAAGAGATATGGGGATAGATGTACATGTATAGCTGGTTCACTTTGTTATAAAGCAGAAACTAACACACCATTTTAAAGCAATTATACTCCATTAAAGATGTTAAAAAATAAAAAAACCCATCATTTTAAAGATGAAGATGAAGACATTTATGCCAAATTGACTTATCAGTCGTACCCAGCCAAGAAACAGTACAGTCGGACCTCAAGTCCCCCAAGGCTCCTTCTACTGCACACAGTAGGATCACACTTTGCACAGGGTCTGCCATTCCCAAACACATTGTTAAAGAGACGGATTCTGAAATTAATAACCTGAAATGTGGCAATTTCATAAGGTAATTTTGAGTGATCTGTAAATTGTTGTGTGGAATAAACATTAGATTCTTTTCATTACACTTAGTGTCCTTAGGATAATGGTCCCCTCTGAAATTTTATAACGTCAATAAGAGTTATATATCATAAATTTTATTAATGAAAATATTTGGTTAAGCAGTAAAATCAATTTCTGGACCAGTGGTATAACTGGTCATATGGTATAATGTTTATTTTTCTTGAATTACAATGTTCGAAGCCAATAAGGAATTTGAAAGGCAGGAACATTGATATAGACTTACCTCAGGGAATGCCCATTCTGTAATAATTAAGTTGATTCATTCACCTTACAAATGTATGTATATACTAATCATCTCCCATGTGCCCGTGTGGAAAGACATTCACTAGTGGTTCACCAAGCCATTTCCCTTTTCCTCCTGGGCACAGTAAGATGACTATTTTCAGCCTCAGTTGCAATCAACTGCAGTCATGTGCCTGAGTTCTGGCCACTGGCTTGTCAACAGCAGTGATGTATGCCATAAAACCCTCGTATATGTGATCCTCCATTTAGCTCCCTCATCTTCTAACCAGATGCAGAAATCTAGTGGAACATTCTGAGGCCCAGGAGATGGAAGAGCCACCAAAAGAAGGACCCTGGGTCCCTGAGTCAGCATTTGGAGGAGAGAAATAAGTGCTGTGAGGACACAACAGAAAGCTTTAGGAAAGGTTATTCAGAAATCACTATATCAGAGAATGGCATTGCATTAAGGTTTAAGTTGGAAGGAAGGAAAGCAAAGTCACCTTGGATAGAAGAGGAAGCATACACAGAGCTTCACACGTGAAATCTTGGGTTTAGTTGCAGGAACAAAAGTTGTCTAACATAAATGGAGCACAGAATAGAACACAGGCATACATGTGAGCATTGAGACCAAAATTGAAGGAAAGGGTCAGATTATGAACGACCTTGTGTGCCAAGCTAGAGGGTAGCGTTTACCATATAGGCAGGAGAATCTAGAAAAGGTTTTCAAGCTGCAGAGTGGCATAAACAAAACTCTCCATTAGAAGGTAAACTCTGATGCAGAGTGGAAAATAACTTGGAAAGGGAAGACGATGTGAGAGGGAAACCAGTTACCAGGCTATCGGAAAAATCCACACAAGAGATATTGCAAGAGCTGATCTAGGCTGCAGCAGAAGAAACTGACCCAAAAACAGATACAAGAGACCAACCAGAGGAGGCATTTCAAAAGCATAAAGTTCAAGTAGCTGTTAGGTGTAGACATTAAAGTAATATTAGCTGACATGGGGAACACGAGAGGAGATAACAGGCTAGAAGAAAAAGATGATGAATTTGCTTTAAAATATGTTGAATTTGAAGTCCAAATTTGAGAAGCTATCCAGTGTGTCGTTTGCATTACATATGCAGAACTCAGAAAAAAATTCAGAATTGGAATTATAAATTTGGGAGTTGGCAACATAGAGATGATGGTTAACCATGGGAGTGGATGAAATCTGCCAAGAAATATGTATAGAGTGAGATGAAAAGGAAGAAGAGATTTCACAGGATACTTGAAAGAGTGGTTAGAGGAGTATAAAAAGCATCAAGAGAGGAGAGTATCATGAAAAACAGGGGAAGAGAGGCTTTAAGACTCCCGCCCACTCAGAAGAGTTCAGACCAGAGCCAGCAGGGAGACCAGATACGCTAACGAGCCATCAAGTGAGACTACAGGGTCTGGAACTGTATCAGACTTTGTGGACATGTTCTGAAGATTTGCCAGAAAATGCAAATCTGTCATAAGATTCAAGTGACAAATGCTGACTGGAGATCAAAGATGGAGCAAGAGGTCGAACATCAAGTAAATGCAGAACCAGGGAGGTGAAGGATCAGGACAGGAAAAAGCCAAAAAAGGTCCAGGATTTTTGCCAGAGCTCCTTCTTATAAAGTTCTGGCCAGATGGTAGACTGGGTCAGAATAAACACAAGAGATGGTCAATCATTTCCGGTAATGAGAGGCCTGAAGGGCTGCTGGGGTGTTGGCAATTAGATGTTGAAGCAACTTCATTAGTTTGGGAGGCAGATGTCACACTACCCAGAGTGAAGGAGAGATTGGTAAGTGAAAGCAATGAGAGAAGATGGAATGGAATTTAATGGAATTTTGTGGTGGAAGCCTGACTAACAGGCAGACTTAAAAGAAAGATTGTTTAGTATGCTTGTAGGCTGAGGGTACATCTCCTCCATCTTTTGGAGGAGGAGGAATGGAAGATTGAAAGAGCACATAAGTTAATGAATCAAGGTGGAAGCCAGAGGAGATGGGACCAAAGTACCTATGGAGAAGCGCATTGTGCATATTACATCATATCTTGTTTCATCTTTTTCTTTAAAAACAATGAATAAAGCATAGATGAAGAGTGAGGGATATTGAGGTAGTTCATAAGTGATAGACTTTATTTTCTCAGTGAAATCAGGCTAGAACATACAGTAAGAGACCATCCAGGTAAAGGCTTGAGAAGAGAGTTAAGTTCTGGAAAGGTAGCTGCAGAGAAACAAGGCTTTCTGGTACATGAGGAATTGGATTTGCACTGAAGACCCAGCTCAGGCAAGGAGTGCTAAAGAGATAAATTGTTCTCCAGCCATGATTGGAGCCAGAAGGTCTAAGAACAAGAACAAATAAATAAATAAAACAGATATTTTGCCAGGTGGAAACAAAGGAAAGAAAAGGGGATAAGGAATCCAAGAGTGATGAAGAAGGCTGACCAGTCTACCCTGAGTCATTTCAGGGCTAGGATAATGGTCTCTTACAAGTCCTACCACAGTGCCTGACAGACAAAAGACACTTAATAAATGTGGAATGAATGCACAAATGAACAATCGAATGAATGAATGAATGAGCACATACTTGAAATTCAGGCTGGTTATGGGGGAAATGAAGCGGGAGGACATTAATAGACTGAAAGACTAGCAAGGATTTGAGAAGCAGGAGTGTGCGATGAGGCAGAAGAACATGTTCTTTGGGAGTCAAAGAGTTTGAGAAGAGAAAGAATACAAGGTTATGCGCAGAGAGAGTCATTTCAAAATTCAGATGTTCAGAGGAGCAGTTCCAAGTGATTAAAGGGTCCAAAGTGTTGCTGTAAATGGAGTTGGTAAAGTAGAATGGAGGTGATTGTCAGCATGAGGACAGGCTGTTAGAGGACTCATAAGTATATATCATAAAGTCACTTAAGATGACAGCTGGAGGGAAGATGTTGGAGGGAACAGAGAAACTGTGAGCCAAGTTTCCAAGTCCTTGAAGACTGAGAAGAAATGCCCCAGAGGTAACACTGAAAAGAACCTGTATATTTCATCAAGATAATGTTGGCTCTTCCTGCCACCCAGCTTTCTTGTGAAAATTATATAAATTATATATATAATTATATAAATTTATTTAATTTATAAATTATATAAATTTTTTATTGTTGGGAACCAAGAGGTCCAAGTGGGCAGCATGTCCTTCAAAGGAGAGTTCAATGAAAACTACCCCAAATTGCCAAGATGAAGCTGCAGGGAGACAGGATATTGCTGAGTCCTTTGCAAGAAGCCAAAATACAGGAGCAACACCTAGAGTGTTGTAGGGGAAACAGTGTCACTAGGAGTCAATATGGGTTTCAGTAAAAGGGAACACGCAGAGAAAATCCTTCAAGCTACTAATTGTGTGTTAAGTTCTGGGAGCTTTATCTATATCATCCCGAATTCCCACAGTAGCCATGCAAGTTAGCTATCAGTACCCTCAGATTACAAATGAGGATACAGGGACTGTGGTTGGGTAAATTTCCTGAGGCTGCACAGTTACTAAACAGAGTAGCAGGATTTGAACCCATCTCAGGAAGATCACATCCCATTCCCTCTCCACTCTACTCCATTACATTAAACTGATGTGTTCAGAGCTTTATAGGGGAAATGAGAACATGACAGAATGATGCACAAAGAACTAGTGGAGGACGGGGGCAGAAGATAAGGAAAAATGAACTGGAGGAGATTCGAGTATGGGCAAGAGTAGCTGACAAGAGGGACCTGCCATTACTGATTAATGGCATTGGGGATGTAGGAAGTTGGGAGGTGAACAGGAGGAGAGCAAATGAAACTAACCAGCCCTGAGTTTCAGCTGGAACTTTGATGTTCAGTGGCTGTGATGTCCCCACTGGTAGGGAAGTTAACTGACTCCTTTTTTTTTTTCTTTTTTTTAATTTGCTTGAACAGTCAAGCAGCCATCTTGCCATTTAACAAGAACCCTTGAGGAATCAATTAAAAATTCCCATCTCAGAGGACTTAACACATGTACACAACAGCCTGGGTTAATTAACTAATTCATCTAATCAGCCTGCCAAATTATTAGCCAATTTCCCTAAATCTTGTAGTAACTCACACATTAAAAAGGCAATGTCTTCCTATTATTCTACAAAATTAGAAAAAACATATAGAGACATCCTTTTACATCACCAGTCATGACTTTAAGGTGTTTTATGGAGGACAATTGATTAGATTGTGTTCCTAAAGTCTTTAGGATATTTGAAAATTGCTCTTTCAAGCACTTTGAGTGTCATTTTTATGATCTTGTTTGTGCCATTTACTTCCATGACGAATCCTTTGTATATAGCACAGAAATCTACATTAACCAGGTCCCAAATGGCTCATCAAAAATTCTGAGTTAGAGAATTTAGAATAAAGAGAACTGTTGTTTAGTATAAATGCTGTGAAGCAGGGACAGCCTTTACAGCCAGAGATTTTTAAACGTGCAGGGAATCTTACATAAGCCAAACATGGCTGGGCTTTGGGGGGCAGCTTCTTTCTTCACCTCTAGTATATGTTAGAGCCCCTAGATACACTTGGTTATACTTCTCAGTCTGTTCCCTATCCCTTCCCAACCTGCCTCAATATTATTTTTACTGTGTTTTTCCTCTTTTTTTTTTTTTTATTTTTTTAACTTTTTATTTTATATTGGTGTATAGTTGATTAACAATGCTGTGTTAGTTTCAGGTGTACAACGAAGTGATTCAGTTATACGTATACATGTATCGATTCTTTTTCAAATTCTTTTCCCATTTACGTTGTTACATAATATTGAACAGAGTTCCCTGTGATATACAGTAGGTCCTTGCTTGTTATCCATTTTAAATATCGTTGTGTGTACATGTCAATCACAAACTCCCTAACTATCCCTTCCCCCACCGTCCCCACACCACCGCAATAAGTTCGTTCTCTGTGAGTCTGTTTCTGTTTTGTAAATAAGTTCATTTGTATCATTTTTTTTGGATTCCGTATATAAGCGATATCATACAATATTTCTCTTTCTCTGTCTGACTTACTTCACTCAGTATGACAATCTCTAGGACCATCCTGAAAGTATTGGCAAGATTTATAGGGAAACTCACATGCTATATCAAAGAAACTTCCCCAAATTCCCCCATTGGGCTTCTTTTATCCATCTAATGACATGTGCCCTCTCTCTATTTCCCCACTTATCCTCTCAAAAACCCTCAGCAATTCAACTCTTCTTCACCATCCTTTAGAATTCAGAGAGGAATTTTTTTAATTGCCCTATACACAAAGAAGTCATGTATACTGAAACTCTCATTTTACTGATCAAAAACTATTGATTAAAGAAGGTCTATGTGGCACAGCCAGGAATAGAATAGGATTCTTCATATACGATTACTTTTTTACACCACACTCAGGAAACTCTGAAGTTCATTCTAACTTTAAAATTCTATCATTTGCCTGCTCTGTGGCTTTTGATGAATTCGGACATTGATCTATAATCGCTGAAATAAAATTTAGTAATATGAAAGGTTTGGGATGGTGGTGGGGAGAGGACTTTATATCTCCGCTTTGATAGAATGATCCTTGACTGATCTGAAATGCCCAGATACAGGAGAATGGATGACCTTTCACAATGTTATGTACACATACATGGCCTTTTTGTTTGGTTTTCAGTATGTGGAGTTTGTTGAGTTCATCTTTTATGGTTTTTCTTTTTTTTTTTTGGTTTTCAACTTTAATGTAGGGAACACACCAATTAATCAAGCAAGAACACTTTTTTAATAGTTCTACACAATAGAAGAAAATATAAAATATAAATATAAATGTGTTTTATATGGTAAACAATTTTTAAAACTTACTGAAAGTCAGTGTAGCAATCTGATTCATGTATGGCCTTGCAAAACACAATGTCAAAGACAGTTTAAAGGTAAGAGTTCAGGGCTTCCCTGGTGGCGCAGTGGTTGAGAGTCTGCCTGCCAATTCAGGGGACACGGGTTCGTTCCCCAGTCCGTAAAGATCCCACATGCCGCGGAGCGGCTGGGCCGGTGAGCCATGGCCGGTGAGCCTGCGCGTCCGGAGCCTGTGCTCCGCAATGGGAAAGGCCACAACAGTGAGAGGCCAGCGTACCGCAAAAAAAAAAAGAGATAACAGTCCATATAGAGATGTGGCTTCATGTGTTTATGTCTTGAATTTATTGACTCAGTTCCCAGGTGTCACACCACTAACTGAGGACAACGGGGTATCATCAATTTACAACGTATTTGTATCAGCTGGCCATTTATTTTTCTCATGGTGATTTAGGCTGAGCTCTGCTGGGCTCCTTCCTTCATGTGTCTGTGATCAGCTGTAGACCAGCTTCCGGTCAGGTCTGAAGCCTCAGGTCGGGTCTTGATCTTGGCTGGGCTCTCTCACCTGTCTGGGCCTCGGCAGGGAGAACTGGGCTGACAGCTCTTGTCCTCGAGGTCTCTCACTCCCTAGCTATATAGTCATGGCTTGCTTATCAGATGGAGGAAGTAGTCCCAAAAGAGACAAGCCTGCAAATTTTCTCAAGTCCTAGGCTGGGCACTAGCACACCATCGCTTCTGCCACATTCGACTAGGTGAGGGCCACCTAAAGGGATGGGAATTTGGACTCTACCTCTTGATGAACAGACCTGCAAAGCACATTGCTGAAAGTATAGATACAGAGATACGGGGGATAGAAACAATAGTACAGGGAGACAACTGTAAGTGGCCAGCATAGTGTTTGGCTTCACCGAAGAAGTGTTTGAAGAGTTAATTCAATACATGTAAATGATCCTACTACCTTAGGGTTACTTTAATTAATCAGATGAACCTGACTAGGTAAATTCTTCACTCCTACAAGTTCTATTTTATAAACACAACACAGAGTTGAAATCTTAGAGAAAATGTGCAAGATCCTTTAAATTCCCATTTCCTCAGACTCTGGGCACTTGGGCATTTCCCAATAACATGTGGGATTGCTTTGTGCTTTCCTGAAGACGGGACAGATAAAGCAGCAGCAGTGTCTGATATGATGCAAATTTTGGTCCTAGAAATTTCCGGGTAGACAGCCTCATGGGAACTCACCCAGCCTCCTCCTGGAAGGTAGTCCAACCATCTTTATCAACTAGAGATTGAAAGAATTAAAGTAGCTTCAAAAACACTTCATTGTACCAGGTAATGGGATCTCTGATTCTTCATTCTGGAGTTTATATCCTAAATGCTGTTTGAAAGCAGTATTTCATTAAGTGCTCCATGATAAGTAGTTTGTTCAGATTAAGCTTCTGAATTATTTTCATTCACATTCATGTGATGAGCAAGATAAAACTGGAACTCAATGATAAAGAATCTTTTTCTGTGCCATATAGCTTTATTCATCCTATTTATGCCATGCAGAGATGTTGAACTGGTGATGCAACATAAATGTCTATTTACCTGCAATTTGAAAATGCTGTATTGCTTTCACTTTTTGCACAAAAATGTGAAATATACTTTTCTAAGTATCTTGTCTTATATCCTTGTCATTTTTGAAATCTCACTCTATGGAGTTTTTAGTTTATTTGTTTGGTCGGTTGTTTTATATGCTTATTATTTATAGCCAGATTTAGACCTAATGACGCTAGATTGAACAGTCAGATTTCTTTCCTAGATATTCAGATGTGAGAAGATATGATGACCTATATTTGACTTTTTTGATGGACACTAAATTATAAGTTGGGAATAGAGAGTAGCTGTTACTGGGGTTTTAATTAGCATCTCACTCATCGCCTAGTCGTCTTAATAATTAAATGCTGTCTAATTTAATATAAGAAGTTCGCCAAACTGGCTGCTGATTTATGAATTTATAAATGTATTAAACTCTTTCACCTTTAATAAAGAGAACAACAAACTATATTTATTACATAGCTAAGCTTTGATTACGTTTACTGTATTTGAAAATATTTGCATCCCGTCAGATATGAAATATTATACAAGAAAGGGACAATGAAAAATCAAATAGGAAACAAAACCCAGACTCAAGATTTAAATATTTATGTAGGGAGGCATCAAGACAGTTTAATTTTCCTTATCTACTTTTATAGTATATTTTCAGAAAAAAAGCAAGACATTGATTTCAAAGTAATATTTTTCAATTAAATGTAGCCCTTAACATTAATTTTTAACATAAGAAACACGATTTTTCATCATTATAAGTGTTTTTAGAAAGAAGAGTCTCAGAATCAAAATGAGAACTTTCTAAGAATTGTTACTAATCTCCAATGAAAGTGACATGGGAGACTTTTGAGCTTAGCATAACCACTTGCTGTTTTTTTCACACTTTTAATTCTGTGGAGGATTTTTTATTCTGGCTTGAAGGCGATAAGAATGATCAACTATAGTGATCAAAATAATGCTCACTCCAAACCTCATCAGCCATCATAATATAATGAAAACCCCTTATTGATAGAATATCATTTGTTATGTAACTTAAAAGTAATGAATATATTTATGATGACACTGTAAATTTTATTCTTGAAAATTAACTTTTTGTTTTTATAACATGACAATATTGTATAGAACACAAATTCAGGTCAACATAAAATATGCAGATTTCCATATGCCAGAGATAAGCCAATTAAACAATCACAATGACTTTGAACTCCTCATCCCAAAGATGCATTGGGTGCATTTTTTATACACTGAAATAATAAATAATAGATTGGGTCTAAAAGTAATTTGTGTTTTTGCTGAGCCATCGACTCTCAAAATATCTGGATTCTGAGTCTCTAAAACATTACACTGTGAATGTTAATCCTATCTCGAACTCTCATGCGTGTAGGCAAAAGCAAGACTTTGGTAGTTTGGTGTTTCTTTTAAAGTTTTTGTTTTTTCTTCCTGTCTGCTAAAATAGTTTCCTTTTCATTCAGAACACATAAAAAGGAAGAAGAGGAGGTTAGAAATTATGTAACATTCTGCTCCATCCATTCCAGGTTGTCAACCACTCTAATTTATTAAAATATGGAATTTTCCTTCAAAAGAAGTAATTCCTTAACTCCTCTAAATTCAGTAAGAAAAAAAAATCATAAAGGCACAGGCAACCGTCTGCCCTGCCTCCTCATTCTCAGTGGACCATTTTCTCAGCCAACAAGCAGTGCTATTGTTTGCTACGTCATAAGGTAGGCAGGCAGGCAGGCATTTTTTTGAACTTTGCCAGATTGGAAAATTGGCAAGTATTCTTTTGTTTTCTGACACCATGATGGAAATATACAGAAATGCTAATCACTCTGACTGTTTGTACCTAAGATTTAAGTTCTTTGATATCACAATTCAGGTAAGAGATTCAGAATACTATCAAAGATTGAGTCTTCCATGACTCAGTGAATCCTTGATTCTTGGATCCAATACGTGGAATGTAGACACTAAGTCTGGCCCTCGCTCATTCTGTGATCTTAGACTGCCTCAAGGTTCTGTCTATACCCACTCATTTGCCAGTGATTATGTACTTATATTGTTCTGCTTTCTGTGTGTCTGCGTATTATTATCACGTTAAGGCTGGCAAACATATTGCCAGCCTTAACGTGATTAAGGACTGCATATCCCATACATATTTGTGCTGCCTAGTCTGTATATCTGATCTATGTGTTGATTGATTTTGAAGCCAAATGAATGTTTTGCTTTTGCTTTATAAGTCAGTCCTATTGAAATATTATGCTTGTAGAAAGGCTTTCAGCTCTTGAACCCATTGTACATAAGTCCCAGCTCCATTCTCTTCATTTCCAAGTAGACCCTCTGGATGTGTTTAATTTGGAATGGAAAGAGGGAAGATTGCTTAGGGCATAGTTTCCAAAAATGTGCTCAGATGTTAATAGATTTTATTTTTAGGGTTCCATAGTCAAATGAGTTTGTGAAATGGAAGATTAAAATTAGTTAAAGCAGGTTTCTTTATGGAAAGACTGTTTTGGAAATGTAATATGCTAATGAGCAATTATAAGTCCCTGAGAGAGTGATAAAGTGTGTGGTTTCTTACCTAGTTGACCATAAAATCCATGATTTTAGAGAACAGATCACATAACTAGTTTTCTGCAGAACATTTTCATTTTCTGAAACCCTGATCTAGGAAACAAGACAAGGAAAACCATTAAGTAAATATATGTGGCAAGAAGAGGAGAGATCAAAGATGGCAAAAGTGGTATTTGGAATCAAGAGATAGCATCAGTCAGGATACCTAGGTTACTGTGCTGCAGTGACCAAAAAAACCTCAAGTATTATTGATTTTAAACACATAGTGTTTATTTTTCATTCATGCCTAATGTCAATCACAGGACGGCTGAGTGCACTGCTCCACCTTGTCTTCAATCAGGCATGTAAGTAGAAGGGCCCCCATAGATCTGGAATGTCACAGATCGCAGTGACATTCACAAGGGGAAGGAAATTTGGAGAATCATATATGGACTGTTAAACATTTCCACCCAGAAGCAACACATACAACTTCTGCTCACATTCCATTGGACAAAGCACATTACATACCTAACTCAAAGGACGTGGGGAAGTATAAGGGTACCATATGTCTGGGAGAAGAAAATCAGAATATTCATGTGAATGTTCCTAATGACTACACAGAGGCTGAGGGCAACTGCCTCCCTCAGGGTCATACACCTTTCCCATATCTAGTGACTCATCATTGCAGGTGTATAAAGGCCAGGGCCCTCACCCGAACTCAAGATAATTCTGAAGAGCAATCCGAGCTTCACAGGCTTTCAGAAGGGTTGACTGAAGCCATTGTTAAGACCCCATCATGACCCAAACTCTCCCTCTGCCCATTTCTTCATTCTTCACTTCCTTTCCAAAAGAAATGTTCCCAAAGGCACTCCCTAAAGAGCCTCCTGCTGCATAATCTCTATCTCGGAAACTGCTGTATGGGGAACCCAGTCCACTATACTATACCACATATCTCTTGGAATAATACGAAATATCATTTTGTGTGTTTTTAAACTTTAGGTAAATGGTATTGTGTTATACATATTCTACAATTTGCTTTTTTCCCTTCAAATTATGTTTTTGAGGTTTATTCATGTAAACTCATGTAGCCCTAATTTGTTTATGTTAACTGATTTTGGGAAAATACCACAATGTACTTATTTATCCTCCTATTAATGAGAATTTGGGTTTTTTTCCAATTTTTTATAATTATAATTTTGCTGAGTCTTTGTATATACCTACTTGTTCACACATACAAGAGTATATATATATATATATATATATATATATATATATATGCCTAACAGAAAAATTACAATAAAATAGGGTATGTCCATTCTCAATTTTATTAGATGTTGCATTTCTCTGAATACTAGTAGAGTTGAATAAATGGCCATTTTTTTCTCTAATTGCCTATTTATCTCTTTGCCTATTTTTTTCCATTGAATTCCTGATCTTTCCCTAATTGAGCTTTAAAAATGTACATTCCTGATACTATTTTTTGTCAGATATATGGTTTGAAATATTTTCTCCCATTCTGTGACTTTCCTTTTAATTTTGTCTTCTTTATAAAGAAGCCTCAAACTTTAATGCAGTCAAATTTATTTATCTTCTTTCCTTCATGGCCTATGCATTATCTGTTTTATTTAGAAAAATTTTCCCCACCTCAAGTCTTAAAAGTGTTTTTCTTGAAAGTATTGCAGCTTTTGTTTTTTTTTTCTTTTTTGTTTGCGGTACACGGGCCTCTCACTGTTGTGGCCTCTCCCATTGCAGAGCACAGGCTCCGGACACGCAGGCTCAGCGGCCATTGCTCACGGGCCCAGCCGCTCCGCGGCATGTGAGATCTTCCCGGACCCGGGCACGAACCCATGTCCCTTGCATCGGCAGATGGACTCTCAACCACTGCGCCACCAGGGAAGCCCGCAGCTTTTGCTTTTTATATTTGACCTGTTCATCCCCCTGGAATTTATTTCAATTTTGATTTAGTGAATATACTTCTTTTTCATATGGTCAATCAATTGTCCCAACATCATTTTTTTCCAAACTGATATTCACACTAATTGGTAATGCCGCTTCTGTGTGTGTGTGTGTGTGTGTGTGTGTGTGTGTGTGTGTGTGTGTGTGTGTGTGTTGGGCTCTCTGTTCTGTTCAGTCTATTTGTCTATCCCTGGACTAAAAGTCAAGTCCCTTTCCTTTGTTCTTCTTTAAAATTATCTTGGCTATTCTCAACATTTTATACCAAGTGAAGTTTAGACTCAACCTGTTAACTTCCACCAAATAAAATTCTGTTTGGATTTTTATTGGAATTGCATAACATTTTAATATATTATATTAATTTGGGGATAATTGATATCTCTACAATATTGACTTTTCCATTTATGAAAATGATATGTCTTTATGAATGATATGTCTTTAGAGAGATTCTTTTTTACCATATATATGCCCAAGTCCCACTTTTTCAATATTGTGATACACCCAAGGGAGTAAGGAAGTGAAGGAGTAGGCGATACATATGCAGTTCCTGTTTTCTCTTTCAGTATAAATAGATTAAATTTGGCACAAACGTGATTTGAAATAAGTGCGGTGCTTTCAGAATGATGGATGCCATAGTAAAGGAACTAGGTAGCAGCATTTGAAATTATCTAAAAGGCTGAGAAATCCAACAAAGGAAGTACAGTTATTAGATTCAAAAGAATTATAAAAAGGCTTTAAACATTAGGTGAGAAAGACAAAGTAAAAAGACTGGTCTTCCCTACTGGGAGCCTTAAAGTTTGGCAGACTGATATTCATTTATCCATTAAACAAATATTCATTGGGTACCTCCTATTTTCCAGACAATGTTCTGGCACTGGGGGAAGAATAGGAAATCAAATAAAACTGCTACCTTATGTTAATCCACTCAGGGGAGGGACTCCTTAAAAACTTAATAAGTACTAAGCACCCATTTTATAAATTATAATCACTCTTTCAATCCATAAGGTGCTTATGAGTAGATTAAGCATCTTAAGATCACTAGAGCAATAATCAGTGCTATGTGGCATGGTCCAAACTATCAATGCAATTAAAGTTTTGAGAAGAACAATAATTGGAAATTGATTGAGAGTCATAATAGGTTTCCTAGAAGAACTGTGTCTTGTGCTGGGTATTGAGGACAAGTAGGATTTGGTAGGTAGATAGGAATGTGGAAAGTGTTGTAGGTGAGAACAGTAGCATTAAAAACAAAACAAAACAAAACACAACTGAGATGAGATCCCCATGTGATGTGAGTAGACAGGGAGAACTCAACATTCCTGGAAAAGAGAATCGTGTTGGGTAAGAGAAGGTGAGTTTGGGTAAATCAGATGAGGCCAGATAGTGGAGGTGTTTGATCACCAGCAGAGGGGTTTGACATGGCTGCAGAGACCAATTATAGACTATCGTCCTCTTTCCTCCTCCTTCTCTGATTTCTCCTTTTTTTCTTAGACCAGGAAACTGACATGATAAAATCAAACTTATGAGTTTTTAGCCTAATATTGATATAGAGGAAGCATTGGAAAGTGAAGAGACAAGGATGTGGAAACAATTACTCTGAGCCTGATACGGCAGAAGCTTCTAAGGCAGAAGACAGCATGGTCCCTACATCATGAAACTTACAGTCACAATGTGGGAGGCAACACTAATGTATCTAACACTAAATTAATAAATGCTCATAACGCTGATGTTGGCTGGAACCTTCTGCCCTTTGGCTTGAACCCCCAGATCCAGACCTGGTTGAATTTCAAAAGCCTTCTCCTGCTTTCTGCAAGTCCCCAGAGGCTTCTACCTTTCATGATCACTTTGTCTATAGCACCTGCATCCATGTGTGCTCCTTCTGTTCCCCCCCACCCTTGACAATCTACACCCAAAACCCTATCCCTTCACCAATTTCCATAAAATATACATGCTCTCCAAGCATTTTATGAGTTTAATTTCCTGAGCAACTGAGGTTGTTCAACTGAGGTTGGACTATGCACAACCTTCTCTTCACTGCTAACCCCATCTTCTCCCAGTCTCCCCTCTCTGCCCCTCATTTCTTCTTTTCTGAATTGCTTGCTAGAGCTTCATATTTGGCTCTCATTTTTATGTAGATCAGTTCAATTCTTCCTCAATCCTTGCCCCACACTATCATACCCAAACAAATCAAGGGGCTAACTAACGAATGGGAAGATACCATTTCTTAATGGCAGTTAAATGTATAAATAATAAACCAACCCAACAGCCCTCTGACACAGAAAACACAAAAGAGAACAAACCAAGGCAGGGAAATAAATATGTTCAGACAACATGGCAAAAGCTGGGGAAATAAGGGCTACAGTAGTTCAGAGAAGGAAAAGGTCAATCAAGAAGGGTTTTAATGGAGGAGATAGATCTTGAAATGGACCTTGAAGAAAGGTCTGAATTAGTATTGCAGAGTGAGGAAGCAAGAGGTCATTCAAGGTAAGGAAATAACTGTAAGAAAACCACAGAGGAAAGAAAGAGCCTGGCATCTGGGAGAAGGCAGCTCTCAACTGAGAATTTAGAAGCAAGATAAGGCTGACTGGGTGCTGGAAATGCTGGATTGTGGGACTCAAGTGTTTGGACTCTTTCCAATAAAAATTTTAAAAAGATCTAATGAATATGCTTCGGAAGGCAGGGGATGAGGGAAGCTTTGAGGAGCGGCGTCTCAGAAACAAGAACCAGGGGTTCAAATACTATCAGAATTCTGATAGTATGTGAACTATCTCTCTGTTTCTGACCTCTGCTTCTTTCTGGAGGCTGCTTTCAATTGCTTCTCTTGAAAATCAGCTTTCTCTACCCAGGGATTGTGGTGATTCAGCAAATTCCTGGCTTCCCAGCCATAGAGAAAAGACTCTTACCTCTTGCTCCAAGTCCAAAACCCCAAGAGAAGGATTCTGTTTGGCTTGGCTTGAAATAACTACCCATGACTAGAACCCGCAGTGTGGTCAGGAAGGTCAGCATGTGGAAAAAGATGGCAATTTCTAATGGACCACATAATAAAGCCTGGCTGGATTTGGTGGGACTGGGGAGTGGGGGCAGGGAATAGGGAGTAAAGAAGGAGAATGAAGCATGGACATCACCACTGGGAGAGAGTTTTGAGGAAGGAAGGAAATACAGTTTGTGCCTAAGGTTGAACCCACTGGCAAGTCTTAAAAAAAAGAAAATTGATTTTTTTTTGGCAAGCATTTTGTGATAACCTACTATTCTTAAGTATCAATTATATCTCTCATTTTTTTCTCATTTTCTTCTTATTTAAGTCATTAGCCAATATTTTTTGTCCTTCTAAGCCACCTTAAATTCTTTGTGGGGAAAAATAGAAAAAAAATCAATTATGTAACAGTGGTGATGAACCAATTATTTTAGGACATTGTTCCTATTTTCAAGGAGTCTAGGAGTAAAGATATCATGTATGCAAATAGCTGTGAATGGAAAATGATAAATGCCACTAAAGAGGTATAGATAAAATTCTGTGAGTTCAGAGTTTCTTACTATTAGAAATAGTGCCCAGCCCTACTCCACATGTGCCCGTCGCGGCCCCCAGTGACCCAGTGATAGCTGCTGCTCCTGTTGCTGTGTGTGATTTCATACCCATGTCGGAGTAATTTCCCCAAAGCAAAGTTCAGATCCGGCGCTACCCTTGTCAAAACTCATCTCTAGTATTTTGACTCCCAAGAAGTGATTTGTACAGAAGAGAGCATTTGAATTGGCTCCTGTGGTATTGCCGAGTGGCTGACAGAGTCAGGGTGGTCCAGCCGGGTGTCAGGCCTGTGCTTCTGAGCTGGGAGAGCTGAGTTCAGGACATGGTTCATCAGAGACCTCCCATCTCCATGTAATATGGTTCATCAGAGACCTCCCATCTCCATGTAATATCAAATGGTAAAAGCTCTCCCAGAGATCTCCATCTCAATGCAAAGACCCAACTCCACTCAATGACAAGAAAGCTAAAGTGCTGGACACCCTATGCCAAGGAACTAGCAAGACAGGAACACAACACCATCCATTAGCAGAGAGGCTACCTAAAATCATAATAAGGTCACAGACACCCCAAAACACACCACCAGATGCAGACCTGGCCATGAGAAAGAAAAGATCCAGCTTCATCCACCAGAACACAGGTACTAGTCCACTCCACCAGGAAGCCTAAACAACCCACTGAACCAACCTTACCCACTGGAGGCAGACACCAAAAACAAAGGGAACTATGAACCTGCAGCCTGCGAAAAGGAAACCCCAAACACAGTAAGCTAAGCAAAATGAGAAGACAGAGAAACACACAGCAGATGAAGCAGCAAGGTAAAAACCCAGCAGACCAAACAAATGAAGAGGAAATAGGCAGTCTACCTGAAAAAGAATTCAGAGTAATGATAGTAAAGATGATCCAAAATCTTGGAAATAGAATGGAGAAAATCCAAGAAACATTTAACAAGGAACTAAAAGAACTAAAGAGCAAACAAACAGTGATGAACAACACAATAAATGAAATTAAAAATTCTCTAGAAGGAATCAATAGCAGAATAACTGAGGCAGAAGAACACATAAGTGACCTGGAAGATAAAATAGTGGAAATGACTACCACAGAGCAGAATAAAGAAAAAGAATGGAAAGAATTGAGGACAGTCTCAGAGACCTCTGGGACAACATTAAATGCACCAACATTCAAATTATAGGGGTCCCAGAAGAAGAAGAGGAAAAAAAAGGGACTGAGAAAATATTTGAAGAGATTATAGTTGAAAACTTCCCTAACATGGGAAAGGAAATAGTTAATCAAGTCCAGGAAGTGCAGAGAGTCCCATACAGGATAAATCCAAGGAGAAACACGCCAAGACACATATTAATCAAACTATCAAATATTTAACACAAAGAAAAAATATTAAAAAGAGCAAGGGAAAAAAAACAAATAACATACAAGGGAATCCCCATAAGTTTAACAGCTGATCTTACAGCAGAAACTCTGCAAGCAAGATGGAAGTGGCAGGACATATTTAAAGTGATGAAGGAGAAAAACCTACAACCAATATTACTCTACCCAGCAAGGATCTGATTCAGATTTGACGGAGAAATTAAAACCTTTACAGACAAGCAAAACTAAGAGAATTCGGAACCACCAAACCAGCTTTACAACAAATGCTAAAGGAACTTCTCTAGGCAGGAAACACAAGAGAAGGAAAACATCTACAGTAACACACCCAAAACAATTAAGTAAATGATAATAGGAATATACATATCGATACTTACCTTAAATGTAAATGGATTAAATGCTCCAACCAAAAGGCATAGACTAGCTGAATGGATATAAAAACGAGACCCGTATATATGCTGTCTACAAAACACCCACTTCAGACCTAGGGACACATACAGACTGAAAGTGAGGGGATGGGAAAAGATATTCCATGCAAATGGAAATCAAAAGAAAGCTGGAGTAACAATTTTCATATCAGACAAAATAGACTTTAAAATAAAGACTATTACAAGACATAAAGAAGGACACTACATCATGATCAAGGGATCAATCCAAGAAGAAGATATAACAATTGTAAATATTTATGCACCCAACATAGGTGCACCTCAATACATAAGGAAAATGCTAACAGTCATAAAAGGGGAAATCGACAGTAACACAACCAGAGTAGGGGACTTTAACACCCCACTTTCACCAATGGACAGATCATCCAAAATGAAAATAAACAAGGAAACACAAGCTTTAAATGATACATTAAACAAGATGGACTTAATTGATATTTATAGGACATTCCATCCAAAAACAACAGAATAAACTTTCTTCTCAAGTGCTCTTGGAACATTCTCCAGGATAGCTCATACTTTGGGTCACAAATCAAGCCTTGGTAAAGTTAAGAAAATTGAAATCATATCAAGTATCTTTTCCAACCACAACGCTATGAGACTAGATATCAATTACAGGAAAAACTCTGTAAGAAATACAAACACATGGAGGCTAAACAATACACTACTTAGTAACCAATGGATCACTGAAGAAATCAAAGCAGAAATAAAAAAATACCTAGAAACAAATGACTATGAAAACACGACGACTCAAAACCTATGGGATGCAGCAAAAGCAGTCCTAAGAGGGAAGTTTATTGCAATACAATCCTACCTCAAAAAACAAGAAACATCTCAAATAAACTACCTAACCTTACATCTAAAGCAATTAGAGAAAGAAGAACAAAAAAACACCAAAGTAAGCAGAAGGAAAGAAATCATAAATGTCAGATCAGAAATAAATGACAGCGAAATGAAGGAAACAATAGCAAAGATCAATAAAACTAAAAGCTGGTTCTTTAGGAAGATAAACAACATTGATAAACCATTAGCTGGACACGTCAAGAAAAAAAGGGAGAAGACTCAAATCAATAGAATTAGAAACGAAAAAGGAGAAATAACAACTGACACTGCAGAAATACAAAGGATCATGAGAGATTACTACAAGCAACTATATACCAATAAAATGGACAACTTGGAAGAAATGGACACTTTTTTAGAAAAGCACAACTTTCTGAGAATGAACCATGAAGAAACAGAAAATATAAACAGACCAATCAGAAGCATTGAAATGGAGACTGACTATGAATAAAAATCTTCCAACAAACAGAAGCCCAGGACCAGATGCTTTCATTGGCGAATTCTATCAAACATTTAGAGAAGAGCTAACACCCATCCTTCCCAAACTTTTCCAAAATATAGCAGAGGGAGGAACACTCCCAAACTCATTCTACAAGACCACCATCACCCTGATACCGAAACCAGACAAGGATGTCACAAAGAAAGAAAACTACAGGCCAATATCACTGATGAACATAGATGTAAAAATCCTCAATTAAATACTGGCAAACAGAATCCAATAGCACATGACAAGGATCATACACCATGATCAAGTGGGGTTTATCCCAGGAATGCAAGTTCTTCAATATACTCAAATCAATCAATGTGATAAACCATATTACGAAATTGAAGGAGAAAACCACATGATCATCTCAATAGATTCAGAAAAACTTTTGACAAAATTCAACACCCATTGTGATAAAAACCTTCCAGAAAGTAAGCACAGAGGGAACTTACCTCAACATAATAAAGGCCATAAATGACAAACCCACAGCCAACATCATTCTCGATAGTGAAAAACTGAAACCATTTCTAGTAAGATCAGGAACAAGACAAGGTCGTCCATTCTCAGCACTATTATTCAACATAGTTTTGGAGGTTTTAGCTACAGCAATCAGAGAAGGAAAAGAAATAAAAGGAATCCAAATCGGAAAAGAAGAAGTAAAGCTGTCACTGTTTGCAGATGCCATGATACTACACATAGAGAATCCTAAAGAGGCTACCAGAAAACTACTAGAGCTAATCAATGAATTTGGTAAAGTAGCAGGATACAAAATTAATGCACAGAAATCTCTTGCATTCCTATACACTAATGATGAAAAATCTGAAAGAGAAATTAAGGAAACCCTCCCATTTACCATTGCAACAAAAAGAATAAAATACCTAGGAATAAACCTGCCTAAGGAGACAAAAGACCTGTATGCAGAAAACTATAAGACAATGATGAAAGAAATTCAAGAGGGTACAAACAGAGAGATATACCATGTTCTTGGATCAGAAGAATCAACACTGTGAAAATTACTATACTACCCAAAGCAACCTACATATTCAATGCAATCCCTATCAAACTACCAATGGCATTTTTCATAGAACTAGAACAAATAATTTCACAATTTGTATGGAAACACGAAAGACCCCGAACAGCCAAAGCAATCTGGAGAAAGAAAAACAGAGCTGGAGGAATCAGTCTCCCGGACTTCAAACTATACTACAAGCTACAGTAATCAAGACAGTGTGGTACTGCACAAAAACAGAAATATTGATCAATGGAACCGCATAGAAAGCCCAGAGATAAACCCCTGCACATATGGTCACCTTATATTTGATAAAGGAGGCAAGACTATAAATGGAGAAAAGACAGCCTCTTCAATAAGTGATGCTGGCTTCAATAATTGGTGCTGGGAAAACTGGACAGCTACATGTAAAAGAATGAAATTAGAACACTCCCTAGCACCATACATAAAAATAAACTCAAAATAAATTAAAGACTTAAATGTAAGGTCAGACACTATCAAACTCTTAGAGGAAAACATAGGCAGAACACCCTATGACATAAATCACAGCAAGATCCTTTTTGACCCACCTCCTAGAAAAATGGAAATAAAAATAAACAAATGGGACCTAATGAAACTTAAAAGCTTTTGCACAGCAAAGGAAAACATAAATAAGACGAAAAGACAACCCTCAGAATGGGAGAAAATAGTTGCAAATGAAGCAACTGACAAAGGATTAATCTCCAAAATTTACAAGCAGCTCATGCAGCTCAATATCAAGAAAACAAACAACCCAATCCAAAAACGGGCAGAAGACCTAAATAGACATTTCTCCAAAGAAGATATACACATTGCCAACAAACACATGAAAGGATGCTCAACATCGCTAATCATTAGAGAAATGGAAGTCAAAACTACAATGAGATACAACCTCACACTGCTCAGAATGGCCATCATCACAAAATCTACAAACAGTAAATGCTGGAGAGGGTGTGGAGAAAAGGGAATCCTCTTGCACTGTTGGTGGGAATGTACGTTGATACAGCCACTCTGGGGAACATTATGGAGGTTCCTTATAAAACTAAAAATAGAACTACCATACGACCCAGCAATCCCACTACTGGGCATATACCCTGAGAAAACCATAATTCATAAATAGTCATGTACCACAATGTTCATTTCAGCTCTATTTACAATAGCCAGGACATGGGAGCAACCTAAGTGTCCATTGACAGATGAATGGATAAAGAAGATGTGGCACATATATACAATGGAATATTACTCAGCCATAAAAAGAAACGACATTGAGTTATTTGTAGTGAGGTGGATGGACCTAGAGTCTGTCGCACAGAGTGAAGTAAGTCAGAAAGAGTAAAACAAATACCATATGCTGACACATATATATGGAATCTGACAACAAAAAAAAAGGTTCTGAAGAACCTAGGGGCAGAACAGGAATAAAGATGCAGATGTAGAGAATGGACTTGAGGACACGGGGAGGGGGAAGGGTAAGCTGGGACGAAATGAGAGAGTGACATGGACATATACACACTACCAAATGTAAAATTGATAGCTAGTGGGAAGCAGCCGCACAGCACAGGGAGATCAGCTCGGTGCTCTGTGAACACCTAGAGGGGTGGGATAGGGAGGGTGGGAGGGAGACGCAAGAGGGAGAAGATATGGGAATATATGTATATGTATAGCTGATTCACTTTGTTATAAAGCAGAAACTAACACACCATTGTAGAGCGATTATCCTGCAATACAGATGTTAAAAAAAAAAAGAAATAGTATTGCTAATCGATATGTTCAAGTAGGATAGAATAAATCAAATTAATACCTAAAGACATGGCCATGAAGTCTCAAGCTGCTCCTCCTTTTCTATATTGGGAGGAGCAGCTTGAGACTAGAATAGATGGAAGTAATAAAGAGCGGTATATTTGGGGGAAACAGTTTATATCTGGCAAGATGGACCTGACGCTAAAAGGGGAGGGGGTAAGAGCAGTGGAACCCTTCCAAATCTGTACCCAAGTAGTCAGGTAGCCTTGGCAAGGTGACAAAGAGCTACATCAAAAATTGTTTAGAAGTTTGGCAATTTCCCAAAAGGTTACACAGAGTTACCATATGATCCAGCAATTCTACTCTTAACATATATGCCTCCCCAAATTGAAAACATATGCCCATACAGAAAACCTGTACGCAAATGTTCCTAACAGCATTATTCATAATAGCCAAAAAGTGGAGACAAACCAAATGTTTATCAAGTGATGAGTGGATAAACAAAATGCAGTATATCTATATGGAATATTATTCAGCTGTAAAAAGAATACTGATACATGCTACAGCATCAATGAATCTTAAAAGTTATACAAAGTGAAAGAAGTCAGACACAAAAGGCTGCATACTGTATGATTCCATTTTTATGAACTGTCCAGAATAGGTAAATTCATAGAGACAAAAGATTGATTAATGCTTGCCTGAGGCTAAGGAGAAGCGAGAATGGGGAGTGACTGCTAATGGGTATGGAGTTTCTTTTTGGGGTGACGAAGTATTCTGGAATTAGATGGTGGTAATGGTTGCACAACTCTGTAAGTATACTAAGAAAAAATAATAAATGTAACTTTAAAAGCGTGAAAAATAATTGTTTAGAAAATAATGTATTGGACATCATGACAAGGGTGATAGAGGAGCAAGTTAGGTGGAGAAGCAAAACAGACTGTGAGATTTTAAGCGTGAGGGAGAAGAGGAATTAGCAGTGTTCTGGGGCAGATTTACATAATATAGTAAAGACCATCCTCACAAGGAAAAGCAATCACGTTCCATTTCTGGAGCCCCCGGATTCTAATCCGAATCCCCTGAGAGACACAGGAGAGGAAAAGAGTATCTTTATCTCCCACACTAACCCTTGCCAGAGTTGGTGGTGCCTCTGTGTGGCATGTGGAACACACAGGTCACAAACATTTAGAGTACAACCAATGGCACCACTGAGAGGCCCTGGCCCCTTCAGATCCAGATGAGAATGGTTCAAACACACAATCCACTCCTGTGGAAATCCAAAGATTTTTGCACAATCCATGTTGACAATGCTTACCTTGATTCTAAGATGCCTTTTCCTCTGAATTAAGTAACCTTTCCACGTGAGCTGTCCCTGCTGCACACCTTGTCAGCCCAGCTAGGGAACTCATTCTTGTCCTTGAGGGCTACAAGCTAACTGCTCTCACATGGTGTTTGTATTCACAGTAAATCTCATTGAATGTTTGGGGAAATGGAAGGGTGTTCATATAACAGAAAATAGCTTCAGATGGGATTTTAGACATATCTGTTCTTTAAAAGCCTTCAGCCATCCCACGACTAAGAACTTTTCAGAGGCCAGTTCACCTCATATAGTGCCCAGTCTTGCACTGGCTAGAAAGCTGCTTCCATTCCCACCCCATGTTTCATTTTCACTTCTCCGCAACACTTCAAACTCTTTCCATTCTATTATGTAGAGCAACATTTCTCAGTCAAGGGTGATTTTGCTCCTCATGGATGATTTGGTAATGTCTGGAGATATTTCTGGTTTCCACAACTTGGTGGGAGGGGGGTTACTATAGACACCTAGTGGGTTGAAGATAGGGATGCTGCTAAACATCCTACACTGCATGGGAAATTCCCCCCCCACCCCCCACCCCAAAACAAAGAACTATCTGATCCAAAAATGTCAATAGAGCCAATGTTGAAAAACCATGATACAGAGAGCAAGTCAGCTCTCTCCAACCTCCATATCGTGGACTCCAAGTCTCCCGCATCTTTGTATGTCCACAACCCATGAGACAGTTCCCTCCATTAAATTGAAAGGGGCCCCAATCCTCGCTGTGACACGCAAGAGCAACAGAGACCCTGAGATTTCCTTTAACACGAGGTGCCCTTCTCAGAAAAAGTTGTAGTTTTGAATAGAATTTTTCCCTAATACATATAGAATAATGTTCTCATCCATACTCAACTCTACTTACTCTGCCAGAAAGAGAAAGAGAGAAAGAGAAGAATGTAAATAGTGTGGGTGATTCTGTCCCACGTTCCACTAGAGCATATGCCCCAGAGGAACGCAGGAAGAGAGATGTGAATCTGATGTTCCTTCAGTTGGTCTCAGTTCCTGAATCGCTCTCAGAGTATGAGCATCTCACCATACTGAGTGTGATTCAAGTGTTTAAAGATACATTTTTTTTTGTACAACACGGTCCCTAAATGCAAGCCAACTACTTCATCAGGTGTTTAACTGAGAAAACAGCAATCTGTTCTGACGCTGGAGGAAAAACTGGCTGAGTTGGATGCTATAGCAGCTTTGAGCGTGCATAAAAAGGGCCATGTATATGGTACTTTCAGAGTGAATTAAGAGATTTTTTTGGTATGATTTTTCACCTCGATCATTGACTTTAGAACCAAATTCTATGTAAAATGTAACTCCATGTTAGGGGAGAGGTGGTGAAGAAGTAGAGGTCTTGGGGTAGAGCTCTGAGGGAAATTAGAGGGATGGTGAGAAGAAAGAGAAAAGAAAAGAAGAAATTGTGAGCTAAGATCAGAAAGGCAAAGAAGCCCGAGAGAGCACTTCGTTAGTCTATCCATTTTCAGGGACATCTATTTGATAATTGAAAGGAAAACTTACTAATGTTATAAAAGGCAAGCTGCACCACAGAGAGCTTAGTCTGTTGCAATATTGATCTTTTAAAGACATTACTGTGCAACGTAGGATCAAATTCTGTAAACTTCCAATGTAATGCCTGCTGAATTGTTAACTCTCTTTTCTAGGGTGCCTAATGTGAAAATTTGCCATATTTGTTTTTTAAGTTATGTGTTAGTTTTTTTTTTTAAATTTAAAAAGCCACCAAGTAAATGCCATAAATTCTAGACAGTTTGTTTAAATATTAAACAGCAAGTAACAATGGCAGCTCTTCCAGGTGTACCTTTGAAGTCTGTGTTTATATTGTGTGTGCAAGTGGCTTTGTGTGTGTGTAAACAGGTTGAAAAGTAGGTGGTTACTACTTATCTCTGTCTTTGCTGGTGTAAATTCTGCCAGTGGTCCACCCTCAGTAATTTGAAATGGAGACTATTCTTCTGATTGTTAAGGTGAGATGGGGAAAAGGAAAATTAACTCATAAATATTACATGGGTCAAAAATGTTATTTGAGGTTTGGAAAGATAAATTCTATAGTAATCATTTCAGAAATTCCCATTTTAGTTAAATACAATATCTTCAAAATTGTGCTATGGTGCATCACATAGGCTTTCTCCAACTTGGGAACTTTCTGAATAATGCACTAAATAAAGGGAAAATTGTTCTCTGCTAAGCACTATTTTCGACACATAAAATTTTGTAGTGATTTTCTTTTATTTGGGCATACATTAAGGATATAGATAATTTCTCTGGACCCAATTGTTACCTTTTACTGCTCCTATAAAGTCAAATTTATGAAAATCAGTTTAGAATGGAGAATCACAGAAATTAAACACTGGATTGGAAATATTGGAATATTGAAAAGGGTATAGGGATGGAAGACAGTTACCTAATAGGTTTTAGGTGCCTAACCCTGTAGTGCTACTAGAAAGAAAGTATTATTGGGATTTCAGAGAAAGAACACATTAAAATCAAGGTAATAACTGTTTGAGACAGAATTTGAATCTGATTCAGTAGGATTCCAATCCATATTCTTTTCTCTACAACATTCTGCTCAGCTACCTAAACTCCATAATGAATTCGGTAATCTTAAATATAGGAAACATTAGGATATAAATACATTCAAACTTCACTATAATACTGTTCACTCTAGGCTTATATTCTGTACAAATATTCCTATTCTGTGCCATCTGAGTTAATCAGAGCAATGTACCAGAATCTCATGGAGTGCACACAATAAAGATTTATTTATCACTTACATCACAGTCCAATGCTGTTCAGGCAACTCTCCTTCGTAGCTCTCTTTCACAAGGTGACTCAGGGATCTAGTCTCCTTCCATTCTGTGATGTTGCCATCCCAAACTTGAGGCCTCCAAGGCATTCATGGTAAGGGAAGTGAGAGCTGAGACAAGCATTCAAGGGGTTTTAAAACCAGTGGAGCATGTCACTTTCGCCAATATATCAGGATGTAGACCCAGTCATACATACCCAACCTAAGTGCAAGGGAGGCTGAGATATGTAGCCTTCCCGTCTGTTCAGAAAGAGACAAATGAAAGTGAATTTGGGAAACCCATAGCACTGTCTCTTCCACACCATTTAAAGGAATTTATTTCTTCAAGTAGAAAAACACCCAATGAATTTTATGTAAGGGTCAAAGTCAAGTTTATGACATGGACACTAGGTTACATGCCACAAGTGTAGCATGTTTTGTGATGGGAGGCTTGAAATATTAGAAAAACGTGTTCCTGAAAGTTAGTGGGAGGAAGTCAGGCAGTCAGTCCTAAATATCAAATAGCCCAGTAAGGAAAATACCAAAAAAGAAGTGATCCAATAAGGTCAGAAGCCAAGCATGGAGAGCAGGAAAGAATATGGATAGAAGAACAAGTAAGAGTATATGGTTTAGGATTAAGGGTATGTAAAAATATCATAGCTAATGTTCATTATTTACTATAAGCCAGTTATAGTACAGGTTATTGATCTCCATAACAACCATATGAGGTAAGTTGTATTATCTTACTTTATAAGTGATGAAACAGAGGCCCAGAGTTTACTTAATTTACCCATAGTCCCACAGCTACTCATAGACAGAGCTGGGATCCAAACCCAGGCTAAGTCTGACTCCAGAGTCTATGCTTTTAACCTTTATTCTTTATTGTCACTCTTAAAGACAAACACTGTTGGATTTCCTCTTTTATGTGATACCTGGTTTATGACTTAGAAGCAGCTTTTCAAAAGAAAATGTAAAAGGCTGGATGTCAAAGTTCCAATGTACTTTATCACCCACTGACTCATCAGGCTATATTGGGACTTTCTTCTTCCCTGATCTCATTTCCTCTTCGCAAAGTAATTATTTAAAAGGCTGCACAAACCTATAGATACCTTACTCCATCACTCTGGTTACAGACCCCTGCCTTTGCCATTCCAGATCAGAGGAAATCCTACTTCTAAATTCCTCCAGAGTAGGAAGTTCACAACTTCCTTTGCAATCTGTCTCAATATTTTGTAATCTGTAAATACATTAGATATGTAGCATCTGGAATGTAAGAGAAATCAGAAATTCTTCATCAAAATTCCAGGAAGACCAGTAAATTCAGAATAGCGTATGAACCAAAGTGGCAAAAAGTATGTTTTCTGCAGACCCTTCACACTTAAAGAGAAGTCGACAAATCAATCTGGGTGTTATCTTTTTCCTTCTCCATCTTATCTATTCCATATGCAGAGTTACTGCAGACTGAAGGAGAAGAAACTACTGCTTTCTTTCTTAAGAATCTTTCTTCCTTGGCCCTATGTGGTCTGAACACCTCTCAAGAAAATTTTGAATAGCCCCTGAAAGCAGGGGTAACATTGATAATATTTAATAACCTGTATTGTAACCCTGGTCAATCAGGCCTGGATATCAGCCAATCAGAAGGAACTAGGGCTGTGAGCAGGGTCCAGCTGTCCTGGTATTGACCAACTGAACATCAGTCCTGCCCTTCACCTTGTTCTGTGGGGTTCTGGCAGGCAGACTAAAGGAGACTGTGATCTCCTGTGCATTCCCCCTGTGCTAACATACATGCTGAGGGCCACATGCTAGCTCTCTCTGTATCAGGCATTTTTTAAGTAAAATCTGAGCATTAAAATCTGAGCCTTTTTTGGGCTTTCCATGGAATAGTGTTACTTGCATTTCAAACTCTGCTTATTTATCTCACATAGCTGAAATTCCTGTTATATTTCAATGATTTGGGGGGTGATTGGTTTGTATTGGATATATTTCTCTCCATTTTAAAAAATCATTAATTGGATCTAGCTTGTTCTGGAAACTTACCATGTGGCTCAGTGAAAGATGAACCCATCTTCACTAGAATATTTAGTTACCGGATTCCAATCTTTTGGTTTATTGCAAAAGATGGATCCCCTTGATTTTTTTTTTTTTTTTTTTTTTTTTTTTGCCGTACACGGGCCTCTCACTGCCGTGGCCTCTCCCGTCGCGGAGCACAGGCTCCGGACGCGGACGCGCAGGCTCAGTGGCCATGGCTCACGGGCCCAGCCACTCGGCGGCATGTGGGATCTTCCTGGACCGGGGCACGTACCCGTGTCCCCTGCAACGGCAGGCGGACTCTCAACTACTGCGCCACCAGGGAAGCCCCCCCCCCTTGATTTTGAGAGTATAAAAGCGCCCCTGACCCCACCCATCATTTCTTGCACCCTTCCTTAACCCTAAACTTAGGTCTTTGTGCCATAGTTTAAGCCTGTCCCATTTTCTGCTCTGCTCAGAGGAGCTGGTCATCACTTGACAAAGACTGTTACTTGTCCCATGTATTAATTTACCCCTTCTTCCTTTTAGTAGAACTCCAGTTTTAGAGGGGGGCACATGGCCAGTCCACCTTTCTTGAAAATTGCCCTGGTAATGAGATGTAAACAAAAGTGATGCATGCAAATTACTTGGTCAAAGTTTTTGTTTTTAATGGAAAACTGTGGATGCGATGCTGGTGACACAGCCTCCACCATACAGATGAGGACAACACTCTATGGAATTGGGGAGCAGCAAGAGACAAGGGGTCCTGAAGACTCCACACAGCAGAACCACCTATCTACCCTGGATCACATTCATTTTTCTCAGTTTCATGTAAGATAGATGTAAACTTCTTTCTTACTTGAGCCATTGTATTTTGGGGGGGGCCTTTGTATAGGTGGTTCATCTGTACCTGACTAATACATCAGAATATATGAAATACCTGAAGATTATTTCTAGGTTAAAGGTCAGTATATTGCCAAATAACGTGAGCCAAATAGTGGTTAAATGTTGAATTCTTAAGCCCTGTCATTATGGTCTGAATCTTCCTGTCCTCCCAAATTCGTATGCTGAAACCCTAATCCCCAATGTGATGGCATTAGGGCTTTCGGAGGTGATTAGGCCTTGAGGGCAGAGCCCTCATGAATGGACTAGTGCCCTTTTAAAAAAGTCTCCACAGAGCTCCCTGGTCCCTTCCACCATGTGAGGATACAATGAGAAGTCTGTGCTCCAACAGCAAAGAAAACCATAAGCAAAATGAAAAGCCAACCCACAGAAAAGGAGAAAATATTTGCAAATGATGTGACCAACAAGGGATTAATCTCCAGAGTTTACAAACAGCTCATGCGGCTCAATATCAAAAAAACCCAACCCAATCAAAAAAATGGGCACAAGACCTAAATAGACATTTCTCCAAAGAAGACACACAAATGGCCAAGAGGCACATGAAAAGATGCTCAGCATTGCTAATTATTAGAGAAATGCATATCAAAACTACAATGAGATATCACCTCACACCAGTCAGAATGGCCATCATCAAAAAATCTACAGACGATAAATGTTGGAGAGGGTGTGGAGAAAAGGGAACCCTCCTACGCTGTTGGTGGGAATGCTAATTGGTACAGCTACTATGGAGAACCGTATGGAGGTTCCTTAAAAAACTAAAAATAGAGCGACTATATGATCCAGCAATCCCACTCCCAGGCACGTATCTGGAGAAAAACATAGTTCAAAAGGATACATGCACCCCAATGTTCCTTGCAGAGCTGTTTACAATAGCCAAGACATGGAAGCAACCTAAATGTCCATCGACAGATGAATGGATAAAGAAGATGTGGTACATATATACAATGGAGTATTACTCAGCCATTAAAAAGAATGAAACAATGCCATTTGCAGCGATGTGGATGGACTTGAAGATTATCATCCTAAGTGAAGTAAATCAGACAGAGAAAGACAAATATCATATGATATTTATATATGCAGAATCTTAAAAAAATGATACAAACGAACTTATTTACAAAACAGAAACAGACTCACAGACTTAGAGAATGAAATTATGGTTACCAGGAGGAAGGGGGGCTGGAGGGATTGGGAGTTTGGGATTGACATGTACACACTACTATATTTAAAATAGATAACCAAGAAGGAACTACTGTATAGCACAGGGAACTCTGCTAAATATTCTGTAATAACCTAAATGGGGAAAGAATTTGAAAAAGAATAGATATATGTATATGTATAACTGAATCACTTTACAGTGTACCTGAAATTAACACAACATTGTTAATCAACTGTGCTCCAATATAAAAAAGAAAAAAACGAAATGACCTTCATGAAAACATGTTTTCGTAAGTGAATTGTTACTACCCCGCCCTCCCTCAAATTGTATCAGGACACTTATGTGAGAGAGTAACCACTGTAAAACCATTGTTGATGTATATGTATAACTTAACCACTTTGCTATACACCTGAAACTAACACAACATTGTTAATCAACTATGCTCCAACATAAAAAAAAAAAAAGTCTGTTCTCCAGAAGAGAGTCCTCACTCAACCACACTGGCACCTGATCTTGAACATCCAGCTTCCAGAATTGTGAGATATAAATTCCTGCTGTTTATAAACTACCCAGTCTGTGGTATTTTGTTATAGGAGCCCCAACAGACTAAGACACCTGTCCGAACTGGACTGAACACTTTCCTCTAGGATTAGAGTCAAAATACTTGACAATTCATACAACATGGGCCAACCAGTCAGAATAGTTCTGGTAATGATTTAAGATCAGCATGCAATGATTTATATCAGCCCTGAATTTCATTGCGTAAAAGACTATTAGAATTAATTGGGCTAGGAAGAAAGATGATTGGAAAGTGACGCAAAAAGCAATATTATTGAACTGAACTGAACTTGAATTGCTCCTTTCCAAGGATGTGTAGTTTCCTAGGTGGGCAGTTCTCATGCCCTGAAGTCATCTTCATTCTTGAAGGTCTCAGAGAGAATAGTTTGACTTTTAAATCCCTGCCCTCAGTGGAAACCATGAGCTGGGATTATCTACCAGCCCAACTTTGAGTGTTGTTTGGATATATTAAGAACTAATTCTCTCTTCTTAAGATCTGGGGCAGAGGATGCAATACTCAGAGCTTTTAACAATGGAAGCAAAATTCCCAGCTGATAAAAACTACCCCCTATACTTTTTGTCTCCCTCCCTCTCCAGCAGTAACCCCTATCAAGAAATAGGAATGTATCACTTCCATGCAAGATTTTATACTTCTGCAGCAAATATGACAAAATGTTCCCACCTCATAATATGAGGGTGGTGACTATGTGAAAACCTGATTAGTTTTTGGTGTGCTTGAAATATTTTATGAAACATTTATAAACTTTGAAATATGTTATGCTTTATAATATTATAATTAAATATATAACAATATTTTTTAAAATGCAGTCAAAAACTCTAAGTGATTTTCACAGTAGCAAAAAATAAAATGAACTCAATGGGCTACCTGACTTGTTATGATTAGTTTTGTATGATGTCACTGTTTACAAGGTTAAGGGAATCTAATTACTTTAATTTTTTCACATATTTCTTACTTTCAAAAACTGTTAATGATGTCTGTCTTTCTGAACAGTTTCCATCAACCTATGGATGACATAATGCTCCAATAAGGGTCTACTGCGAAGTACAACACCAAGTTTCCTCACAAGTACCATATTCTACTCTTCCCTTTCTAATCTCGCTCATGCCAGGTCATTTGATTTAAGTAACACTGGGAATACAGTGTTATTTTCTTTCTGCTGGCTTTCCTTGATTATTCTTCAGGTCCATCTGTCTAAATACAGGGGTTTCATCTATCTTGATTGAATTGCATTTTTTCAACTTCTTAAGGAAGTTAAATCTTACAATGTCAACATCATTTCTTAATAAAGCAATGAACTTGTTATAGAAGTAAACAGAAAGCCTGAACTCCTCAGAAAAATATTGGAAATCTCCTCACATAATAGTTGGTTAAAAACTAGGAATGACCACTATGGCTTTGTCAAAAGCTTATCACATCCAATTGACCTAACATTCCCTTCTGATTTGATGAAACCTGAAAATAAAAACATCAGTTAAAATCTAACTCAAGAGTAATGGGTTCATCTTCATGATGCACTCAGGATACAGGGAGAAAAGTGATCTGGACTTGGCCACGGTGAACTATGTGCAAAGGTAATCGAAGGAATGTGGTTTACCAGTTCTCACCCCCCCCACTCCCCAAATTAACCAAAGTTAGTGCCTTAAGATAATACAATAATAAACCAACAGATACTTTAAGAGCCTGAAAGTGGTAAAGTACTTCCCAAATACTGATTCAGGGGAAGAATCTAGAGATCATGAAAAATCAACATAGTCTGAGGGTTGTGGAGAGAGAGTCCTCACTCAGCAGCAGTTACCAGCTCCATGATTCCAATGATTATGATTGTGAAGCCCCACCCTGCTTTATCACTACCTGACACTTCCTTTCTTCAGTCTCTTACTTTGTGCTTCTCATCCCTCCCTCTCACCTACCGCAAATCAGCAGCTACCAGCAATAACTTAAACCTTGGAAAGTGCGCAGCCTGGGGGCAACTGCTTCTTGTTCTATACTCCAGGGCAGTGGTTCTCAAAGAGTAGTCCCTAGAGCAGCAGCATCAACATCCACCTGGGAACTTGTTAGAATTACAGATTCTTGGGTCTCACCCCATGCCTACTGAATGGGAAACTCTAAGAGTGGAGCCAAGTGAGCTTTGAAAAGGCTCTCCAAGTGATTCAGATGCACAATAAAATTTGAGAATCACTGCTCCAGGGAAGAGGATTCTTAGAAGTCTGAAGTGCTTGAAGACCTCAGGCAAAGCTCTGATTCTTGAGGGATCTCAAAACCCCTCTGAATTGGAGGCAAGATCTTGAATCCTCAAATCAATCAGTCTCGATTTTCTATAACACGTCTCTGGAGGTAGATATCTAACACTTTTGGAGAGCACTTACCAGGTCCAGGTACTGTGTTAAGTACATATCCTGTTGTGGTGTCAACTGTCTCATGTTACAAGTGAGGAAACCTAAATTTAGAAAGATTAAGTAATTTGCCCTGGGTCATATGGTTAGGAGGTGATGGAGCCAGGATTCAAAGCCATGCAAGCTGATTTTACTGTACTGTTTGATTTCCTGGTTCTGTGAAAAGGGGTAGTGAAATACAGCTCTAGGCTGAAAGTTACTGATTAGACTCATTCAAGGAGATTGAGCCTTGGGGCTGTTTCTTTACCTTGGGCTTTTTGAATTATCTGTAGAAGCTAGTGTTTGCTTGAATTTCTCAGTGAGTATACTTGCTATGGTTAATAATCTTGATTCAGCTATTGGATCCATAGTTTGTTAAAGTATTAGTAATTGTATTCTAGTATTTTAATCATATAGTGCAATGGAAATAACATAGAATGGGTAAAAAATATGTGTATATGATATTGCATTTTGTTCCTTGGCAATTTTTATTGAATTACAATAATAATATATTTTTTTACAAATAAAGGTAATTTAAAAATATATATTTTCAAACAAAGCTTCAGTTCATGTCATATTCAAATTGGAAATAAAAGCAATGTAATTTATAAATGAATAGGGTAATAGTATATATTGAATTGATGTAGTTATAAAAATAATTTTCCTGGAATTTTTTCTTTTGAGATATATATATTGTGAAAATACGTGCTTTTGTGTTAAATCAAAACAACAACATAAAAGTTACATGTATAAGTGTATTAGAAGAATCCCAAGACTTTACTTAGGTGCTTACTTGGTTCTTTATACAAGCAAGCAATCCGTACTGTCATATAGTGGCATTGTAAGTCTACTTAACTTCTACTTAAAGGACATTCATAGTGAAGGTCATCAAAAAGCTTTTTTTTTTTAAAGTAATGAACTAGCTTAAATTTCTACTTGTTTTGATAAAATATTAAAGTCTAGCTATAATTAGCACTAAGCACTTCCAAATAGATTGTGGTTTAAATATTAATAATTGATGTGGCCTATACCTTCCATATAGAAGGTGTTGATACATGTTTCATTTTTACACATGGATATTTAATGTCAAAAATGTATGCACTAAGAAAACCATATAATGCTCTGTGAAAAAATATCAACCCCAAAAGATTTGCATCTGACAGGGGTTTGTGCTGGGAGAGAAGAAAGGATATCTACCTCAATTTTTATGAAAATTTCACATGTCTGTTGAAAAAAGTCCTACCAAGCAGTTCAAAAGGCTTCATATTGAAAGAGCTAGTAGATCGGTGCCCCCACAAGGATTAGGGAAAAAAAACAAATGCAATATAATAAAAATATCATTTGATCTAAGAATGCATTCATTCCCCACCACGCCAGCTAGATGAAGTGGGAAATACTCAGTTGCCTTAGTTGGGACAAACTCAAAATTTGGATTAGGTCCTCGAAATGAGCAGATGACCTCTGGATAGGATGATTCAGTAGGCTGCTTTAATAATATACCATTACTTCTCTTAGAATAAAAATCACTCAGTTTGGGGAGACTGCAGATGAAAGGGAAATTTGACACTTGCAGAGATTAGTTTTAGTTTGCTTTGTAATGCATTACCCACAGCAAATTTACCTCTATCTTTAGGAATAAGGATGACATCTGTCATGAAGCCTCTTACATTTTTTCTGTCTGCTATTTCCAGTGTCATATATCTGACATGTGATAACCCCCTTTATAAACTCTAATGTTAGGGAGAAGATTTTATTCCTTTCGGGTGCCCACATGGCTATTCCTGACCTACTTGCAAATATATGACAAGATCCAGTGCACATTATCTTATTCTGAGGTTTCTGTTTCTGACATTGAACACACCTTTCAAGAATAAATTAACCTTTATTATGTGTACCTAGGCATCAGTAAATGAAAACTTAAGAATTCACTTGCCCTCATTTTAATGTGGATACCTTTTTGCCTGCCTTTGATACATTGTTAACATTTTACGTCACAAGAAAATATCTTTTTTGTTTTTGCTTTCAGAGCTAAACATTTAAATCCTGAAGCATTTTGTTTCTTTGCAATCATCTTTGTTAGAATTTTTTTAAAAAGTGTTGATCAGAATGTTGTCTTAGTTGTTACTGACAGCTGTTAAAATGCTGCTAAAAATATAGCGCCAACTACTGAAAAGATAACTGCTCCTGTGAAGTCCTAATGAGAAATTCTAAATGAGTTTTTCATCAAGTTCGACAAAGACTCTTATTTCCCACACCTGACCCACTGGATTGTTTCACTTTTCTGCGGTTGTCATTGCACATAATATCAGAGAAACAGCCTTGATGCATAATTCTAATGAGCCCACAAACCATGCAGTTATTTATGTAAGATTAGCACAGTTATTTAAAGGTGATGAATTTCCTGCACTAAACCAAGAAAAAGAGAAGGAAAGAATAATTGCAAATATCTTTATTTTTATTAAAATACACTGCTCTGAGTTCCTACCCCTCCCCCTTTTTCAACTACTGTACATTATTTCTAAATTTAGAACATCAGTGTAGGCACAGTGAAATCTGATTTGCTTCTAATAATATGGCATACTAATTGTGATGCATGTGCTGTTTGGTGCTCTGTCATCTCAAAATCTGGTCATAGAAATGTATGAGGTTTGTGTGTTTTCTGTTTAAAATGACTACAAATGAACTTAAGGTAGACAGATGAATAAATAGTTTGGTAAACAAATATGGAAATTAATGAGTAAGCAAAGCTAATAAAATATTCCAAGTAGTCCAGAAAATTGAATTTGGTCTATTTTGGATATTAACTAAAACTCTGATATGTTTTGTATTTCTCTTCTGGTCCACAATTTCTTATTTGCTTGCAATGTTTATAAACTGTAACATGTGTGTTTTGCAATAAACAAAGAAGTTCTATCTTATATTATTCTCCTATTCATCTTTTCTCTCCAACACCCCCCTCCTTTCTCTCTCTGACTCTCTCTTTCTCAACTCTTTCCAACAGCTGGTAACAGACAGGAAAAAAAAAAAAAAAAAGCTTAGCTTTTTAGAAAGAAAAAAAAAGTGCCAGCATGACTAGGCTTATTAATGAAGTTAACTGTGACCAAATGTTTAGTCTTTAACTTCTTAAAATTATTGAATACAATTAAATTATATGATACTTAATGGACTTTACTTTCCTATCAGTAAATAAAGATATAAAGGAGTGGTATTTAATACATTTCAAAATATATTCAATTTGGGGGGGTTGCTTAAAATTTCTCGGCTTAAACAACTCCATGCCTTTTTTTTCTCCCCCCCAGTGTCAGCTGTTTGAAGAAGTGGGATTTGGATCAGAGAACTAAGGGGTGGTTCTGCTAAAGCTGAAATAAAGAGCAAGGGAGGATTTTTTCCAACACAAACTTAGATGATATTAAGCTTTGTATCTGAAGTTATATAATAGAGGATGTGACGTCACACATGTAAATTGCAAACGCAGAGTCGTGCACTTTATGGTAGCAAACCTCAGGGAGTTTGACACTAATGGGATGAGGGAGGGAGGTGTCCTGAGGTACAGCGACTGTGCAAGGAGGGTGAACAATTGTCAAAAGGGACAGATCTTATGCTGCTTCAAGCTTTGAGACTATTCGGCAGATGTAAATAGTCTCCAACGATTTGGAGATGAAATTAAGGTCCATTTCTGTGCTTTTCCTTTCTTAATTTTTATTTTTCTTAAAAACACATTTCTACCCTTTTGCAAAGAAAAAATACATCTAAAAGGATGAAAAGAACAAAGTTTGTTAAGAGCTTAAAAAACAGCAAATAATGACATTTCTAGGCGTACATTTTTAAAGTTTATAGGGCTATTTATTAATGAGCATTGGAACGAAGAATATTCTGAACAACCAGGAAAAACCTGCATCTCCATCTTTGATGGAGTCTCTCAGAGACACTACTTGTGGGGTGATTCCCAGCAAAACCAGTGCCACCTTTTCTTCAGATGAGGGAGCCACAGATCTTATCTTGGAGCTGTTTTCCTTTTAGGATGGCACAAGACCACCTCTTGCAGCCAGCAAAAGTAAATGAAGAGAAGACGGAAACTTTATCGTTCAAAAGTTTGGGCAAATACCCAAATACTCAGATTTCCAAAAATAAAGTTTTGCCTGTTAGTAATGGCAAGATCCCCTAACATCTCTGTCGAAGGATAAGAGAAACTGATATACATGGGCATATGGACCTCACCACGAGCTATTTTGGTGTGAAAAAGTTTCAAAAGAATATATATAAATGCTTAAAAACTCAATCTTAGTTTTATAATACGAAACTGTTTTAAAGCATGGAAGATTAAAATTTGAAATTGGACAAGAGAAAAACGCAGGAAGGAATCTTCTAGATTTCTAAAATATTGCAGTTATAACCCCGCTTTACAACAGAGTCTGATCCCTGACAAGATGTTTGTAATAGAAATTACTGATTAAAATAGTGATGGAGTACCTAGGTAAAAAAAGTTTAAGGACAATCGTTTTGTAAAGGGGAAAAGAATAATCAAATGCCTAATTTATCGATTTTGTAAACTGAATTTACATTACAAAAGTTACCTTAAAGGAGGGTTCTTTTCCCCTAACATTTCATTATGAAAAATTTCAAACATACAAAAAACCACCACCTAGATTCTACTACTAGTATTGTACCATATACATGCTTTAATCACATAACTGTTCATCCTTCTGTCCATTATATCCATCAGTGTCAGTCCATCCTATTTTTGATGCAGTTCAAAATTCAGTTTTTGCAGTCAATACACTTTTACATGGTGGTGCTTTTTAAAGTTCATTGAATATTTATTGTTAATTTTTTAAATGTATCATTTAATTATTGTTTTCTTGATTTCACCTAAAACATAATACCTTAAGAACTTCACCTTCCCTACCCATAAGGAAACAGGCAAAATGTTCTTTTGCTACAGGCCAGATGCCACCTTGAGCCATGCAAGAACAGGGTAGTGCCAGCACTGTGTGGGTGACGACGCAATGGACAGCTCGGGACTCGGACAGTGGGATTGTGGTTGAAGAGACGTAGTGATTGTGTTAGCAGTGCAGCTCCGTGTTTAACACAGTGGGAAGGGATTAACAACTTTCACAGCTATTTAGGAAGAAAACGGGAAAGAACCCAGCAAAGGGCAGGGGGAAGGGGTCAATAAAGCCTGTAGGAAAAGGAGTGTGTAGCCGGGAAAGGGGCGTATGTTGTCAGTTCCTGGGGTTTAATTGAGTCCTAAAGGACCAGAAGCAGGGGAGCCTGGAAGTGGTAGTGATATTCACAATGCATGCCCCCGCCCACCCCAAATCTTCTGCTAAGGGTAAGTGTAACGGTGAGGTAGAAGAGTCTCGGGCGGAAGCGTATTTCTCCCACACGTGAGTGCTCGTGAACACGAACACACACACGCACACATTTGCTCTCATGAGGGTGATCTGTGTGGCGCGGGGGGGCGGGGTGGGGGGTGGAGGACGTGGGACTTCTGGAGACTCCGGAGCCAGGAGGCACAGGCGGCTCCTCAGGGCAGCCAGAGCTGGAGAATCCCGGGATCGCGGGTCACAGCTCCATCCTCCGCCCCCCGCCGCGCTCCCTTGAGCCGCCCGCCGCCCTCTCGGCTCGGTCGCCCCCCTTTCACTTTCGCGTTTGCGTAGGTGTCTGCCCGGGCGGCGGGAGGGCTCGGGGGCGCGCGGGGCGGCGCGGGGGCGCGCGCGGCGCTCGGCGAGCAGAGAGTCGAGGGGTCCTGGCGCTCGGCCCTTTCCTCCGCTCGCTCGGCCGAGCGGGCGACGGCGGCGTCCGAGTCGCTGTCAGAGCTAGGAGACCGGTGGCGCCCGCCTCTCCTCGCCATTCTCCCCCGCACGCAGACACCCTGTCCTTCCTCGCCGCCCCCCCACGGTGGGGGTGGGGCACAGGCGCTGCGAGCCCGAGAGAGAAGGGGGAGAGGAGCAGCCTCGCCCGGTGGGCAGCTGGGGAGCAGGAAAAGAAACTTTTCCCCGCTGCCCCCCGCGCGTGGTCCCTAGCCCGCCTCTCCCCCCGCGGCTGGGAACTGCACCTGAGGCCGGGGCGCGAGGTCAGGGCTGGACTTTGGGGAGCCGTGGGGAGGGGTGTGGGGTGACGTGCATCGGGGTTCCGTTTGCTCTGGGCCTCCTCGCAGCCAGTGGCCAGGGTGGGAGGGCGGCCACGGGAGCCCCCGGCCCCCTTTCCCACCAGCTGGTGGCTGGATGCTTTGCTGCCTCCTCCCGCTGTTGAGGGTGTGACCCGGCGAGGGGGCCGCGGCGCCACGGGCTCCCCCTGCGGCCGCCCCCTTAACACACACACACACACACACACACACACACACACACACACACACACACGCTCAGCCGCCCGAGCTGTCACCGGCCACCCCAGGCCTGGGGAGGGGGCGCGGAGAGCCCGTTGCGGGGCGGCCGGCTTGGGGTCATCCCGCCGGACTTCCCGGCTCCCAGGGCCGCCGCCGTCACCGCCCAGGAGACCCAGCAGCCCCGGGAGAGGGGCCCGCCTGAGGCCCGGCCGCCAGCTGCTGGGGGCGGGCGGGCGCCCGCGTCCCGCTCTGCGAGATTTGGCGCCGCCGCCTCGCCTCCTCCTGCCGGGTAACGACACTACTGCTCTATTGCTCTACCCACCGTCAGTAGGGCGACTGCCGGGATTCTCTTCCTCTCCATCCTTACCGCCGATCTGCTAATATTGGACTTGCTGGTGGCGGCAATAGCGGCGGCGGCGGGAGTTGGTTGCCCCCACCCACCCCCCGCGCCCCAGCCTCCCCACCATGTCCTAGAAAAGGTGAGTGCGGCGACAGTCACTTTGCGCTGACAGCGGCGGGAGGGGGCCCGGGGAGCACAGGGCTGCCCCAGGGAAGGCATGGTCCACGCAGAGGGCGCGGGTTGGCGAACCGAGGTGGGCTGCGGTCAGGAGATGAGGTGCCCGCCGGGCCGCCTCCGGGCGCGGGTGCTGGGCGGCGGGCGAGCAATCGCGGCGGCTCTCCCTGCAAGATTCTAACCTAGATTCTGCAAGAAGCTGAGATCCAGGGCAAGACCGGCCCTCCGTAAAGGAGGTAAAAACTTAGTAAAAGAGACACGTCCATTCCTTTAATAATGAATAATTCGGCGGCGCAGGCGGAGCCGCTGTCTCCTCTCGTGCGCGGGCGCTAGGTCCGGGACTCCCTTCGCTCCTGCCGGCCGCCCGCGCTCGGCCCCGGGTGCGATCGATGCTCGGCTGCTTGTTTGGCCAGGAGAGCGCGCATGACCTCGGGCCCCGCGGGAAAGTTGGGACACTTGCGGGGACTCCCGGCTGCTGGTGCGCAGGGGGCCGCTCAGCGCGGGGGACTGTTGAGCACCAGAGTCGGGGGTTGGGACCAGCTCTCTTGCGCCGCCGCCGTCTCTCCCGCAGCCAGGGAGTTTTGTACCTGGAGCGGCGGAGAGTTCGAGTTTTCCTGGGTTCTGGGTCTGAATCCTGAAGCTTAATTAACTGTAAGGAGAGGAGGGGCCTTTGAGCACAGGGCTAACTCCCTCCCCCCTTCCGAGTTTGGCTGGTGCGGGGCAAGGGTGAGGTGGGAGGCTGCACAGCTGCCGCCGCCGGGCTGCGGGTCGCCAAGGGCCGGGGGACCAGATTTAGGTGTGTACGTCACTGGTGCTGACTCTGGGCCAGCCGGGAATCTAAAACGGAGCCTCATACGCGGAGCCTCAAAGTCCTTAGAAATCAAAGTTAAGAAGCCCATCCTTTCGCTTAGTAGCTTCAGCGTTTGGGTGGGCGGGAGGAGAATCGAGGTAGAGGCGATTGGAGGGAAACCGAAATTTCTTCTTGCAGACACTTGATCCTTAGAAAACAGTTTGTTTCCTTCCCCACTCCCGTTTGTTTCTCCCAATTATGTGCACCCCCCCATTATAAAGAAGTGACTCTCCTCGATGGTAAGCTTTCTTTCAAACTGAACTAGTGGAAAAATCCAATACGAAAGTAATAAATACAGCAACAAAATTATAAGGGAGGAGTGCAGCAGCTCTTGACCCTGGCACTTTTTCGGGGGTGGGGGAAGTGGGAGAGAAGCTGTGTTTAAAGGGTTTTGGCTGCAGTGAAATCACTCGCTTTTCCGGCACGGTTAAAACAAGGAAATTCAAATCGAGTGGGAACGTGATCCTCTCGCTCGCTGGCTGCGGACGCTGCGGCTTCTCGGCTGAGAGGTAACTCGGCAGACAGACGGGAGGGGCGGGGAGCGGAACCTCGGGGGTCTGAAGAAGCCCACTGAGAGTCCTCCCCTGAGCGCGGACGCGGTGGGCGGCGCCTGGGCCAAGGCTGCCGCTCACCTGGAGCTGCAGGTGGAGAGCGACAGGGGACGGCACCTTGACTGGCTTTCGGAAAAACCGACTTCTTCCGCGTCACCAGACTTTTCACGTCTTTCCAGACATCCTGGGTTTAGCCAGGAGGAGAGCCAGGTGGGCGTGAGCAACTTTGGGGCAGTCAAGCGATGGGGGCGGGGGGCCGCGGGTGGAGGGTACCTAGTGGCGTAGCCGCTGCCCTGCACCCCAAGCGGCCACCGCTTCTGCGGCTTTAAGGGAGCTGCCGAGTCCAGGCTGTGTCGCAGCAACTTTGTATCAGTCATGTCGCCCTCCTGGTGACTGACAGCCGGAATTGCCCAATGAGAAGCCAGCCTGACCCGTGCAGCGTGGAGACTCGCTTCCCTCCGGGCCAATGGGAAGGGCCCAGGGAGGCGGGATAGCAACCTGAACTTTTTATCTGGACATGTGACCGGCTTTTAAAAGGGCCGGCCCTGGAGCTGGCCCACTCCCCCTCCGGGCTTTCGCCCGCCCTCTCGAGCTCTCTCGCTCCCTACTTCGCCCGCCCTGGCCCTACCCGTGCCCCTCCTCTCCGCCCCTCCGCGCCCGGGGTGTCATTGGACTGGGAAGACGTAAGCCAACTTCAGGCCGCTCGGAGGAAACGCGTGCAGTCACCTGGGTGCAAGAGCGTTGCTGCCTCGGACTCTCCCGCTGCAGGGAGAGCGGCACTCGCTGGCCTGGATGTTGTTGGATTTAGGGGGGCTCCGCAGCAGGAGTGTCGTGGCGTTGGCAAGCGCTGCAACAGGTAGACGCCGTGAGACGGACCCTGGCCGAGGCAGGTGTGTACGGGTGCGCGGCTGGGCGCCGCTTGCCCGGGTCTGCGTGCGGCCGCGGCGCGGGAGCGTGCACTTTGCAGGGAGAAGTGGCTGCGTAATCCGGAGGCAGTCAGTAGGGTGCTGTGTGCTTGTTGTTTTGTTTTGGTTTTCCACTTTTTCTCCCCTTTGACCGCCAGAGGACTATTTTGGGAAAGTTTGGCCACTTTGGATAAATGCCCTCTAACGAGCAGCTTTCAACCGGCTTTGGCAGTGGGAGGTCTACCACCCTTCCCTTTACCCAAAGATGAATTTCGGATCGTTTTCCTTGTACAGTTTTTAAAGGACGTTTGAATAATATTTCTTTCCTCTATCAATTGCGGAAGCACCCAAATCTCAGCCGGAGGTGTAGCGGTAAAAGGGCAGTTGAAGGAGATAACAGATCCTGATAGATCCTGTATGAAAGGGGCTCTGGAAATTCGTGCATTTCCCGTTCCTTAGTATTCGCGAAACTCCTGAAAGAGATTATGCTTTCTGTGGCATCAGTTGGAATTCTAAAGGCATCCAAAAAGGGATGAGGCTTCTTTTGGTGGCATCAGTACCCTGCTACTGAATTTAGGTGCACAGCTTTTCCTAATGAATTTTAAAAGGCCAGGTTTAAATCTTAATGGTTTATGGCACCAACAGTTTTAACTATTTATTATAACAAGTTTTCAAGTAGGAAAACTTGATAGCAGACAAGTTTTTGAAACCACTTAATTTCAAATGCAGTAATTGGTCTTTAACATTTGAATTGCCATTTCTCTAAGTGCTGTTATTGATCTTATTTACATAGTAATGATAACAGCGTTCTCCGTCTGGGAAGTTCTGGGAAGTATTAATTTTATATCTGACTTCATAGCACGCTATCATGGAAATGATTGAGGAGAGAAGTTTTTAAAAATAATCTGAAGGGGAGTTTTTTCCTTTAAGGGAGAAATAGTTTAGTTCGGGGCTTTTAGAAAGATCAGGTGGCTCAGTGAATTAGGTGAGTGAATAGAAATCAGATGTGTTCAGTTCTAACTGGTTCTCCGGCTCCCTTAGGTGACCTTGGGCTGATTTCTATCATTTACCTCATCTGTAAAAAAGAGGAACATAGTAATAGTTATGCAGGGGGGAAGACAGCAAAATAGTTACAAACAGTGAACTTTTACAACTATGCAACTGGTGCAAATTATGAAATTCTTAAGGTTCTGTCTTTAAGATGTCATTATAGTCAAATAACTATAGAAAATGATGCATTTGAAGGGAACTATGTTTGGGGGGTAGTAAAAGTGAAAGTGTTTTCAGATAAAATATAAATTCGCAAGATTCCTTGTTAATACTCCTGAAAAAAAACTACTTCCTTGTAGAAAACAGCAATTTAACACAGTCTGTAAAATATAAAATTTTAAAGTCAGGTTTTTCCTTTGCAAAATAGTGTTTAAGAGCATATATATGACTTAAGGTAGAACTATCAGTGCTTTTCCTTACTTGCCTTATGTGAAAGTTCCTTTATTTTTTTGGGGTGGGGGGAGGCCGTTTGCATGAAAATTAAGGGGTCCTCATTGTTTTTGTCTTTGTCCCAAGGGAGTCTCTGTTAACAGTTTCCATTTGTAAGGGAGACAAATCTGATTTTATATAAGCTAGATTTGTATACTGGTATCTGTTTCGTCTTATACTTTAGTAACAAAACTTTCCCTTTACCATCTGGATATTAAGTTCTATGAGGATCATATTCATCAACTAATATTTTGAGTATTCACTAGTAAGTTCAGGAAATTCTGCTCCAGCCATGGTCCTTATGCCGGTTTTAAAAAGACAGCCTGGATTTCCTGGACACTGTAGGAAATAATTACCTAAACTGATCCATTTGTTTTACAGAGAAGACCAATTAAGATAATCGGGAGAATTCAGCATAAAATACTTCAATAATCATATTCTTTTAAAAACCCAGTCTTTAAAAATATTTGCAATGGAAGCATGCTGATGTCCTCCATTGTTTTGTGTTTGTTGCCAGCCTTTACCCTGTTTTCTTTGTTGAGAGGTGCATTAGGTTGTTAGATGAGAATACCTTAAACAAAGCTAATGTAATAGATTTCAGCAAAACCTTTTGCAAATTCTCTAATGATAGCCCTGTCAATAATGTGGTGAAATGCAGGCTGGTTTATGTTATTGTCAAGAGAGTTCAAGGCTAGCCAGACAGGACTTGGAAAGTTATGATCACCTGCATGATGTTAGCTGACAAGGTGCTTCCTTGTAGATTGCTTTAAGATGGTTCTTGCCCGTCAGCTGTTGTAGAGATTCTCTTCAAATCTTCACATAGCCTTACGTATCCTTGGCTCCTGCTTGGAGGCAGAGTGGTGAAAAGTGTCCCTCAGCCTGCTAGTAGGTGTTCTGTGAAAAAAAGGTGCAGTAACCAAATTATTTAGAGGACTCTGGATTAAAAAGGAAACAGATTTCTGTACCGTGGAACTTCCCTGGAGTTTTAGCATGCAAATTTCCACTGTGAAACTTCAGAAAAGGCAGTGAGTGATCATGCTTTCCAAAAGACAATTTGGAGGATGAATTTTTGGGGAGGGGTCTGGATGAGGATGGCCCTTCAGACCCAGGGCAGATGGTTCTCTTGCCTGGGGGGCAAGGAGTGACACTGTAGGTGTGGGAGTGAGGAGGGGTGAGCCTGTGGAGACCTTTGGTGGGGGTGCCAAGGCAAGGGTGACTTCTGGGCATGTGGGTAGAGGGTGGTGCAGTTCACCAAGACAGAGAATGTGGGTTTAGGGACGGGGTTGGGGGTGGGGGAATGATGCACAGGTGTTCAATTTTGAACAGGAGTAGACATGTTTCTTGTGGTGTTTAATGAACTTGGACCTGAAACATCTATATGTTAGATATACATCTGTTCAAGTTTGCTATGGGGAAGACAGAATATTCTCAGGTAGAAGTAGAAGCAGGGCATAATATTTACTGGTATATTCAACCCATGGCTACTATTAAATGGTTTTTCAGTAAGGTAGAAAAGGCCAGTATTAGCTGTTTTGGTCCCATTTCACTATATATATATATTTTTTTTCTTTTTTCAACTTTCACTTAGCTTTCATCCACATTAATTTTTTCAGCTGGAATTACCAGATGACCTCCTCAAACTTCGTAATTTGACTTATTTTCCACTGTTTTGTGATTTGATTTGTGATTAGGAATTTATAGAAAAATGTTCTTTAAGTAAAAGCACACTGCATGATTGGGAGATTTTAATGTCTACAAGTTACTGAGTATTGATTATGTTATAATAGTTTAACTTTCTTAAATTTGCATTATGCTGTCGTCTTGGGATGCAGTGGTAAAATTGATAAAGTTTCTGCCTTCTGGGAACTTAAAGTCTAGTGTAGAGTACAGAAAAGTAAGAGGTAATTATGATACTTGGACAATTTGGGCATTAAATTTTGTCAGTGAGCCCTGCAATATCTCATGCCAGTTTATTTAGTAGAGTCATTATATTATTTTCCCATGATAATTAATATAATTTCTGGAGCAAAAAAGCATCCTAGTCTCTTTTTAATGAGGGGAACATAGGGCAGATGGAGATTGTGAGTGGCAAAAGTTGGTGGGGAGAGGGCTGAGAGGCCTAAAGTAATATTTGTATTCAGAACTGCAGAAACTGCATCTTGTAGATCAGGACCTTTATTTGGGTCAGAGAATGTTTACACACCTGAAAGGATTTTTAAAATGCATACTTGAAGATTTTAATTGTTTTATGCATGAAAATGCACAAATGAAGTTTTATTGAGAGTGAGTTAATTTTCTTTGAGATATGTTTCTTTAGAGTGGTGGTTCTCAAACGAGGGGTGATTTTGCACCCACCAGCCCCAGAGACATTTGTCAAGGTCTGGAGGCAGTCTGGGCTGTCACAACGGGGGAGGAGGAATGCTACTGGCATCTAGTGAATAGGGGTCAGGGAGACTGCTGGACATCTTATGATGCGTAAGACAGATCTCAACAAAGAATTATCAGGTCCCAAATAGGGCCAAGGTTGAGATACCTTGGTGTAGACACCTGGGATCAAATTCCAGCTCTGCTGTGTGGCCCCTGCCTCAGTTTTCCCAGTTGTATCATTTGGGATAATACTTTTGCCAGTCTTGTAGGGTTGTTTATAAGGGTAAATAAGTTAATATATGTGGCATTGAATGATATAATGCATAAGAATTATATAAATATAGCCTATTATCATTATTCTACCTATGAAATAAATTTATAGAGAGAGCCAGTGAGTAAGATGGTATATGTAAAACAATCCTGTGGGCTCCCTGAGGACGGGGACTGGGCCTGTTTTGTTTATCACTGTAGATTCAGTGACTACTTGTAGGCCCAGGATGTAGCACATACTGGGTAAATATTTGTTGAATGAATGAACACATAAATTGTCAGGGCCCATCTCAAACTTCCTCCATTAACTGTTGAGACTGAAACTGGCTGTCTGTTGGGAGTCGTTTTAGCAGAAGTACTGCTAGGTCAGACTGCATGTCAGAGTCCTTGCCAGGATTGAAATACAGACTAGAGTCCTGATATTCTTAAGTTGTCCTACAGCCTCTCTGTTATCGACCAGCTTAATTAATCAGGATATGTGACTCTTCACATAATAGAGTTGATATTAAATTATCTTCATCATTAATCCATTTTAAGAAAATCTTATTGTTTTAAAAGTAATTCTTAAGTTATTTTGCCTGTGATCATTCACTTGATGACTTTATATTGGGAAATGGTAACATTAATTGCATTTCCTCGTTGTTTTTAATAAAGCCACGTATTAGATATGGAAAGCAGCTTCCATATGCTGGAAAGACTCCAAAGGCTTTGGAGTTAGAAGATTTAGTTTTAAACCTGACTTTGTCACTTATTATGCCTTTGACCTTGGGCGAGTTGCCCTCTTCACTAAGCCCTCAGTTTCCTCCTTGCCTGCCTCATGAGTCCCCAGGATTACTTTGCATATTAAATAAGTTAACATTTGTAAATACTCTTTGCAAACTCTAAAGGCTGTATTATAGCAAAGATGATTTATTGGTAAATATTCTTTGCAACCTCTAAAGGCTGTATTATAGCAAAGACGTTACTTTTATTTACATGCAAAATAGTTTTATTGCTTCTTATATTCTGACTTCCAAATTATAGTCAAGACTGTTGTATCAGCACCTAAGAAGGTAATAATTTTAATATAACTAGAAGCATTGCTTATATTAAGTAGAATACGTATTTAGAGATCATTCCATGCAATTTCAGAATGTCTTTTAGAGTACTCTTGCTATCAAGAACTCTAATTCGGTTTTTTAATATAAATTTATTTGTTAGCTATGGAAACCAAAGGCTACCACAGTCTCCCTGAAGGTCTAGATATGGAAAGACGGTGGGGTCAAGCTTCTCAGGCTGTGGAGCATTCTTCCTCGGGACCTACAGAGCGGACCGATGAGAATAACTACATGGAGGTCGTCAACATAAGCTGTGTTTCCGGTGCTATTCCAAACAACAGTACTCAAGGAAGCAGCAAAGAAAAACAGGAACTACTCCCTTGCCTTCAGCAAGACAATAATCGGTCTGGGATTTTACCATCTGATATTAAAACCGAGCTGGAATCTAAGGAACTTTCGGCAACCGTGGCTGAGTCCATGGGCTTATACATGGATTCTGTAAGAGAGGCCGACTATGCCTATGATCAACAGAACCCACAAGGAAGCGCGAGTCCAGCAAAGATCTACCCACACGTCGAACAGATGGTGAAATTTTATAAAGAAAATGGCCACCGTCCCTCCACTCTGGGGAACGTGAGCAGGCCCTTGAGGTCCTTCATGGCTGACTCGGGGAGCTCCGAGAACGGCGGGGTCATGCGCACCATGGTGAAGAGCCCCATCCTGTGTCACGAGAAGAGCCCCTCTGTTTGCAGCCCTCTGAATATGTCATCTTCGGGTTGCAGCCCTGCCGGCATCAGCTGTGTGTCCTCCACCTCGGCTAGCTTTGGCAGTTTCGCAGTGCACAGCCCCATCGCCCAGGGCACTCCGCTGCCGTGCTCCCCTAATGTGGAGAATCGGGGTTCCAGGTCACACAGCCCAGCCCACGCCAGCAACGTGGGCTCTCCTCTCTCCAGTCCGTTGAGTAGCATGAAATCCCCCATTTCCAGCCCCCCGAGTCACTGCAGTGTAAAATCGCCAGTCTCCAGTCCTAATAACGTCCTTCTGCGATCCTGTGTATCCAGCCCGGCAAATATCAACAACTCAAGGTGCTCTGTTTCCAGCCCTTCCAACACAAATAACAGATCCACACTGTCCAGCCCCACTGCTAGTACCGTGGGATCTATCTGTAGCCCGGGAAGCAACGCCTTCAGCTACACTGCTTCGGGCACCCCGGCTGGATCCAGTGCAGCCCGGGATGCGGTTCCTAGTCCAGACACACACGAGAAAGGTGCTCATGAGCTTCCCTTTCCTAAGACTGAGGAGGCAGAGAGTGCAGTCTCCAATGGTGTGACTGGCCAGCTTAACATCATCCAGTACATAAAGCCGGAGCCAGATGGAGCTTTTAGCAGCTCGTGTCTAGGAGGAAATAGCAAAATAAATTCTGATTCCCCATTCTCAGTACCAATAAAACAAGAATCAACCAAGCATTCGTGTTCGGGCACCTCTTTTAAAGGGAATCCAGCCGTCAACCCCTTTCCATTCATGGATGGCTCATATTTTTCCTTTATGGATGATAAAGACTATTATTCTCTATCAGGAATTTTAGGACCACCTGTGCCCGGCTTCGATGGTAACTGTGAAGGCAGTGGCTTCCCAATGGGGATAAAACAAGAACCGGATGATGGGAGCTATTACCCGGAGGCCAGCATCCCTTCATCTGCCATTGTTGGTGTGAATTCAGGTGGACAGTCCTTTCACTACAGGATTGGTGCTCAAGGTACAATATCTTTATCACGATCAGCTAGAGACCAATCTTTCCAACACTTGAGCTCCTTTCCTCCCATCAATACTTTAGTGGAGTCGTGGAAATCACACGGTGACCTGTCATCTAGAAGTGATGGATATCCGGTCCTAGAGTACATTCCAGAAAATGTATCAAGGTAAGTGGGCCTTTTTTTCCTGTTTTGAAAATGGCTTTATAAAATGCTGAAGGTTAGCACTATCTTTATAGTTAAGAAATTTAAACACGTTTGATTTTTGTTTTCAGCATGGTCATTTAGCGCTTCTCCCTTCGCTTGTTGGTATGTTATTACTTTTTTGAAATAGAGAAACGAAAAATTCTGTGAATCTCTTAGAAAATATTTGTGTTGATTTTGAAGGAGTGTATTTAGGTGTTTTTCCCCCTCTGCATTTCCTGTTGTAGGTGTTTAGGAAAAGTTTGTTTCCTATTGTCTGTTACTATATTTACTTTAGCAAACTAGTGCTAGATTTTTTTTTTTCTTTAGCTGTGTACGGGTTCACTAAAATTGCTTTAAATTGGTCTCTTTGTGGTCATAGTTTTTTTTTTCCTTTAATTTTCTTTATTAACCACTTCATTGGTTGTGAAAAATGAAATGAAACCCCAAATCTGTTACCCACAAGCTCCCCACCCTCTTCATCTTTTTCTAGATTGGTTAATCGTATGCAAGTTGTGGTTTTCAGTACAAATAAATCATTTCCTTAACTCTGGAGGGCTTTTTAAAGACTCAGCACATCTAAAATTACTAAGTGGCCCGTCTTGCTTTCTTACTCATTGGAAGTGAAGTATGTCACTGCAGTTTTGAACTGGTATATTTATAACTTTTAAGATCTGCAAGAAGACATACTTTACTTACTGTAAAATACCTCTTGGCTTTCCTTCATGCAGATAGCATATTGTATATATTTAGAAAAAACAAGGAAGAGGTTTTAGATATGACTCTGAAGGGTGGTTCTACGTTATGCAATGAATACTTGCATTGGACTTTGATTCAGTACTGTGTTTATTGTACGGTTGTGGTCAACGATCCCTGTATTGAACATATAAAGAATAGATTTCCTAGATATAGTTCACATGGGCATCTAGGAAGATGTGGCTGTTTTCCTTAAAAACTTATTTGGTGGGAAAAATGGCCATTCCCATTAACAAGATATAAGGTGGACGTGTATTCCTTACTCTTTCTCCTTCGGTTTTTTACCGAAGCAAAAGGAAAAACTTTCATTTGTGCATTGTTTTCATCATCATCAACTCATACCTCGCTCCTCTTGCTTTTATAGAAGCACACATTCCATAAAGGAAATTTACACATTGTTACAGTTCTCAGTAGCATGACTAGTCAATCCTATCCTAATGCTGCCTGTCTCTCCTGAATTCTAAACTCTTTACACAAATGCTGAGGTGGCATGGTTTTCCTCAGAACCAAGCTCAGCAGGTGTTCCACTGCTAGTGCTTTGTTTTACTTTCAGAGCAGGACATTTTGCACACGATGTAGATATTTTTGTAAGTGATGTTTGTAGAAGGTTATTCAGAGCGGGGACAGCCTGGTGGTTAAGAGCATGGCTGCCCTGGTTGAAATCCCCAACCCTGCCCCTTAACTGCTTTGTGACCCTGTGCACATCCCTTCACCTTTCTGGACTTTAGTCTTCTCATCTGTAAAAAGGTAATTCAGTAGTACCCATCTCAAGGGTAGTCAAGACAATTGAGTTAATTTATGAGAAGCACTTTGACTATCATCTGGTACACAGTATGCACCATAGAGTATTATATACAGTTCATTGATTGCTCTTAGCATTTAATTCACTTGTTTTCATAACCTTTAGTTTCCGTTTCCTTTAGAGTTCTCTTTTCTGCATTCTGTGAAATTCCACAAAATCTTTTAAAGAAATATGCATAGTGTAAGGAAATGTTTGTTGATAAATTCTTATGATTAAATTATTTTTTTTATGGTTAGGCACCCTGCATTTGCTACTACATTTCTATTTATGCTCTTTTACCTTTGAAGGCTATTGCTTTGGGTAATGATATTTCTGGTAGAAATACTAGAGTGATACTAGCTAAAATCAGTAATTCTCTTTTGTTTGTTCTGTATCCTATTTCTACTGTTTTAATTGTCTTTTTCACACTCAACTCATGAAGCCCCTCCTGGTGGTCTGGGGACCCATAGCCTTACATATTCGTATAAATCAGTGACCTTGAGCCTACTCTGCCTTTGTGGGAACCTGGGGTGTTGTCTGGTGTCTCTTCTTGAGCCTTCCAAAATTCTTACTGAGCTTGTTAATATAGTCAGAGGGGATTCCTTTTGTTTACATATATACCGGTATTGTGCTAGTTAATATAAGTTTTCCAAAAACAGTAATGTCAAAGCTTTAATGTTATTCAAAGTCTCTTTTAGATTACTAATTCTTTACAGCTTTTCCTGGTGAATATTATCCAAATGTATTTGTTTTGATCATTCTCAGAGTAAACTTAGATTTTTTTTTCTGGATTTCAGTCTACATGTTATAATATTTAATTTAATCTCATCCAAGCTTCATTATTGGCCTCTTCTTTTGTGTCTTTTGGACCAAATCCAACCTTTCTGCCTATGTCATAATTTATCATGATGATACCCCATTCCAGGGAATGTTGGATTAATGAATTAACGATTGTAAAGGATCCAGGCAGTGCGAAACTGCTTCTAAGTTTCATAATATCCTTTATCTTTAGGTTCAACTCTAAACTATTTTCAAGTAGATGCCGAAGTATGGTTTGGGGTTCCTGAGACCTTTTCAGGGAGGTCCACAAACTCAAAAATTGTGTATTGGTAAAAGCCATTCAAAATGGGAGACAGGGCTTCCCTGGTGGCGCAGTGGTTGAGAGTCCGCCTGCCGATGCAGGGGACACGGGTTCGTGCCCCGGTCCGGGAAGATCCCACATGCCACGGAGCGGCTGGGCCTGTGAGCCATGGCCGCTGAGCCTGCGCATCCGGAGCCTGTGCTCCGCAATGGGAGAGGCCACAACAGTGAGAGCGGCCTGCGTACCGCAAAAAAAAAAAAAAAAAAAAAGGAAGATAGACCAACGGTTTTAATGTAATAGTGTGTGAAAAGTTCACTGATAGAGTTTCAGATTCCATGTGGCAACTAAGCTTTAAGAAACCACTGACTCTCCATTTTCAGTGTTGTGTTAAAGAATCGTATCTGCAATGATTTGAAATGACCATTAAAATGCTCCTCCTTTTTCCAACAATGTATCAGTGTGAAGCCAGGTTTTCTTCATATGCTTGAACCAGAACACATCACCACACACTGACCACAGAAGTAGATACGAGAATCCAGCTGTCTTCTATTAAGCGAGACAATAGACTTGCAAAACTGTAAAACAGTGCTGCTCTTTTCACTAAAGTTTTTTGTTCTGGGAAATAGTTTTTTTTTTCACATATGCACTTTTATGTTAATGTGTGATGACTTATTTTAAATGATTTAAAAGAAATATTCGTTTTAATTTCTAGTAGGGTAGATATCAGTAGATAGAAATGCAGATAAACAAAACCTCTTGTCCTCAATACATTTTAAGAGTGGAAAGGCATCCCGAGACCCAGAAGTTGAGAACTGCTGGTCTCTTCTATCCTATACACCCTTTGGAGGTTAATGCAGAAAGAGGATATTACTCTATTTGTGTTAGCTTTACTGAATGTTATGCTGAGGAAGGGGTGCCCCAGGCAGATAAGGAAAATGATTCTTATCCAGGTGAACTTGTCAAGCTGATAGAAGTGAGTGATGGCCATGGAGTGTGTGTCTGTTTCAGCCTGTGGGCGTTCTACAAGAGCGGTGACCAGAGGCACACCTGTTATCATTTCCAGCGAGTGGTTTATCTGAGGGCCACACTGGAAGGTACATGATGACAAAAGCTGGATGTAAAACTCTGCGGTGGACACTGGACCTAGTTGGGTCATGCAGATGCGAGTTCCTCTGTCCGCTTGGACACAAACAAAGCTGTGACCTTGAGTGAGTGGCAACTTCTCTCGGCCCCAGTTTCTTCATTTGAAAGAAAACGAGTTGACCTAGATGCTCTGTGAGGTCTGCCAACAGCGCGACTGAGTGACTGTGTAGTTTCCTTGGAGTCGTGTACGTTAAGAATAAAAATAGAAGTATCCCTTAACATATTTGCTAGTCTGGTTTCAAGTTTATCTTACAAGTCCAGCTCTGTAGTTGCCAGGGTAGTCAGGATAGAAAAATGTCATGACCATTTACCTTTTAAAAGTAAGGGTGAGTAGGGGTGACCTGTCATTTTGCTTGGAGAAGTGGCAGGTTTTTTTTCTTTTAATCAAATCTTTCCTTTCTTAAAACTTGACACTTACACTATGAGTTTCTTGTTCTTTTGAATTTACACTATTCCTTCTGGAAACAGGGTTTTTCTGTTGACATAACATTGGGTGTTTATGGCGATGGTCATAGTCACTTTGATAGCATTGTAACACAGTGCTACCATTGACTTAGACTTTTCGAATATAAAGTTCACTGTTTCAAAGGGCACGTTCTGGTAGTTTTCAAGACAAGTAATCAGGAATTTATCTTAATATATGCTGAACTTTTTTTCCACGATAGGAGGAAACAATTTAGTGATAACCTACAGTTGTTTTCAAAATTTTTCAGTGGTCCCTGGAGTTTTTCGAAACCCATCTTCCATAATAAGTCAAAACCTTCAGAATTCAAGGAGTTTGTTACAAAGTTTGCCATGTCTCTTGGTAAGCTTTGTAAATAAACCGCTGAGATATAAGTAACTTCATGTAGTGCAAAGCATGAAAGAATAATGGGTTTTGGAGGGGAAAGATTGACTGATTATTGGTGCTTACCATAATAAATCCATTACAGAATTACTTAGGTCATTTGGAAATGAAAACATGGAACTTTCTTTTTCTTATTTGTCTTATAATATTTTGATTTTGAAATTGCTAGTGTGCCTAGAATTTCTCCAGGTTAGTGTTCTAAATAGTATTTTTATAAATATTTAAAAGGAGACTTGCTTCTTCTGATGATTCATTCACCTTCATTATTTATGGTATTTCTGGTAAAAGTGGTGATAAGTTTATTGGAGAAAAAAAAACCCTATTCCTTTTTAATAAACAAATCAGTATGTACTGCCCTTCTATACATTTTGCTTTTCACCTCCTTGATTTATATGTCAGTATGTCCACCTTTTATCGTCTGAAGTGTTAGTATATTTAGAACTGTTTATTTCATACTTTAAAAATAAAGTGGAGGTAAAAGCCCTGGTTTCAGTTAAATAAACTCAAATTATTTAACTTAAGGCAGTTCTCATACATACCAGTGACATGATGAAACTAGGGCCTGGAGAGTTATCATTTACAGATTTGATGCCTTTTGCAATATTGAAATTCTGGGTGTGCCTGACCTTTTCTATCCTTGTAATGTTTACAGTAAGAGAAGATGTTATATTGATCACCAGTAATTTAGGAGTAATACTTCACTTCCCCTGATGTCCTTTATTTTTTTCTCCAAAATAATACTTATTTTCCCAGGCTTTCAACTATTGCTGTAGTTTCATACAGCTCATCTACTGATAAAATTTCAGCTCTGCTTCTAAATAATTGATCGTTTCCTTTCACTTACCAAATTCAAATTGAGAGAAAAATATTGATTTCTTGGATCCATTTAAATGTAGCCATTAAGTTGTATATTTTTGTGGACTGCATTCCAAAATTTATTAGTGAAAATCCAAGAAATATAAGTGTGTTAAATGGATAGTGTCATCTTAAATTTTAGAATTTCTAGTTTTAAACTTGTCAAGTCTAGGCTTTGTTTTCATTTTTAAGAGTTTTATTTTGTTCTTTATATAGTAAGGTAATGACGAAGTTAAAATGTAATTTTATGTAAGCACGTGTTACTTAATTGATGCTCTGAAAAACCTCTGGATTTATGATTGTTAGTGGTATGGCCAAGGCCAAAATTTCTATGTAGAAAAGAGGTAGAAATTGCTTATATTTTATGCAAGACATAGAACACTCTAGCCCAGGAAGGAAAAGAGGACAAACAAAAAGTAATCTGAATACTTAACAAAGTTAATACCCTGGGGAGAGAGTGTGAGCTAATAACTGGCCATCTGAATTCGCAGCTCTGGCCATGACTTAATGTTATCAGTGATGACCTCTTCATTGGCATGTATCCTCACCTTATATATTAGGAGCTGTCGAAACAAATATCCAAAAATTGTGACCTGAAACACAAAGAAACAAGGTTTGTAATGGGCAAAATCAACTTTGGGTGTTCCGACAGGGAAGGATCTGGGCGCGTCTTGGAAAATGAGGAGATGGGGGTATGGTGATCACAGTTGGTATTTATCCTTAGTCTTGAAAAGTTTGCCGGGGATCGGGGGGCACTTCCTGGTGGAAGGAGTTACGTGGGCAAACCCCTGACAGGCAGAAAACACTGAGTTTGGTCCAGCTGTATGGCTGGCTGTGATATGGGGAATTGGGGGAAAGAGGAAGAGCCTAGTTGGAACTAGAAGCCAGTGGAACTTGGAAGTCACACTAAGAAGTTTGCACTTAATTTGGCAGGTAATGAGGAGTTCCTGAAATGTTGGAGCAGGCAAGCAGCCTGAGCTGAAGTACACTTGGGTAAAACCTTAATTAGGCAGTGGTAGTAGGGTGGATTGGAGCGTAAAGGGCCTTGTTAAGAAGTTATTGCAACAGTGCAGGAGGATGGGAACTGGAACCTCTGGAGCAAGGATGTCGGGGGTAATGGAAAAAAGGGGCAGATATGACATATTCCAGAAGAAGACTTTGTAGTAGTTGATTTTTTAATAAAATTTTTATTTTGAAATAATAACAGACTTAGGAAGATCATGGGGGAACCATTACAAAGAATGATAAACAAGGACACATGTACACAATACAGCCATCAAAATTCAGAAAATAACCTTAAGTTACTGACATCTTGATTCTGGTTTTGCCAGTTGTGCCCATAATGTCTTTCATAGTGAAAGCACCCCGGTGCAGAATTGTATTTTGTTCTTTTTAGCTGTCATGACTCTTTAGTCTCCTTCAGTCTGGGACAGTTCCTCACTCTTCTCTAGATTTCTTGACTTTACAGTACTTTAGGGCAGTAAAGGCCAGCACTTCAGTAGAAAGTCCCTGATTTGGGTTTGTCCTCTGTTTCCTCATGATTTGATTTGGGTATCGCCCCCTTGTCAGGCGTATCACAGAAGGGATGTAGCATCCTTCCTCCTTGCTTCCTATCACATGCCAAGCCGTTTCCCTTCGTGCCTTTACAGTTCATCTGCAGCGTTTTATCCAGGTGCCGTCTGCCAGGCTTCTCCACGGTCAAGTTACTCTTTTCCCGTTGCAATCAGGAGCTATTTGGGGGAGTGGTACTTTGAAGTTGTATAAACATCCCAATCTTCATCGCACTTTGCTTATTCATTAAATTATCGATATCTTTATGGCATCGTTGTTTCTTCTTTTCTGCAGTGAGTTATAGCCTGTTACTGCCCTTATTTTTGAGGTTCAAACTGCTCCTCAAACAATTGGGAGCCCATTCCAGCTGGTTTCTGAGACCTTTTGCCACGTTCCCATCATTTCTCTGAGCGCTTCCTTGCTTTAGGCCCATCTTGTACTTTTCCTGTCCCAGTCCTGGAGCCAGCCCTTTCTGCAAGGAGTGCCCCCCATGCCTGCAGACACCCTCCTCTCCTCTGTGACTGGAGTCTAACTCTGCATCCCGGGTCACAGGGCCACACCCCCACTGGATGCCCTCCTTCACCACTCGGGCGCTGACTCCCGCTGCTGGGTTCTGAGACCCGGCACTAGGCCAGGTGAGCACATGGATGCCCCCCTCCCCCTCTGTTGGGACTCTGACTCTCTGCATGGGGGGGCTTGCTGCCCCCCCAGTGGGCCACCATAGCCATCCACACCCTAGCCCCCAGTGTGGAGCTCTGCCGTGCTATGTCTGGCCTAATGGCTTTAGGACTAAATCACTAAGGAAGCGCAGGAGAGGAGTTGATATTTGAGTGGAAAGGATGTGGAAAATCAGTGAAAACTCACAGGTTGTCAGCTTGACCATCATGGAGGGGGGTGAGCAATTAAGAGAAATGGAGAGGTCGAGAAGAAGTGATGATTTATCTTCGTTGCCTGAGTTTTACGTTCCAGAGAGGTGGGAATGCTGGTGTGGGAGTATGGGAGGCCTCTTCACAGACATGGCAGTTCATGGGGCAGCATGGGTGCTAGCCAAGGAGAGAAGGTATACATGACTCAAGTATCGTCTACAGTGCCTTCTCTGGGAGTTTGGAGGAAAAGTACCCCTGTAGATGAGCAACACCTGCTAATAAAGGACACAGGAGTTGTTTTGACAGTCAAGATAGTGCGGACTCCTGGATGCCAAGGGAGGAATAACGTTGTCTTGGAATTTCCAAATTAGAAGGGCCCTAAGTCTGTCTATAAATCCAGCCCTCTACGGGCACAGATACTGAAACTGAGGCTGAGAGAGACTGTATGCCTCTTCCGGTCTCAAAGTAGTTAGTAACAGAGCTTTCCTTCCAGTGGAAGAGGGGGGTTCAAAACCCGATGGGAGGGCTTCCCTGGTGGCGCAGTGGTTGAGGGTCCGCCTGCCGTTGCAGGGGACACGGGTTCGTGCCCCGGTCCGGGAAGATCCCACATGCTGCGGAGGGGCTGGGCCCGTGAGCCATGGCCGCTGAGCCTGCACGTCCGGAGCCTGTGCTCCGCAACGGGAGAGGCCACAACAGTGAGAGGCCCACATACTGCAAAAAAAAAAAAAAAAAAAAAAAAAGAACAAAACCCGATGGGAGGGCTGAGGAGGCCAGGAATTAGGCCGAATAGTTGGAGCTGGTGGCTTTTCAGGAAGGAATTCTGTAGAGCGGTGGGAATGGGACCCAGTCTGTGATTGCCTGAGGAATAAGTTAGCAATGAAGAAGAGAAACCTGTGGGTGTGGGGACAGTGCTTACGCTTGGGAGGTGCCTGTTTGGTGGTAAAGGGAGAGGGGTCGAAGGGAGAGACGTTGGCAGAAAGACACAGCAGGATTGGAGAAAGGACAGGTAAGTCCTTTGTTGGACAGGTAAGGTCTAAAGAGGGCAGTGGACCTGTGCTGAGATTGAGGTTGAAAACGTCACAGGGAGGGAAGAAGCTTGATGGGGGGCCGTGTCCCAGGAAGACGAGGGCAGAAGTGAGACTGTCCTTAGCCTACGGTCAGAATTTAACTGCCGGCTCGAACCCATAGGTGGAGGCAGTTGCTGGTAGCCGGTGTCACCGTGTTATAGACCTGGAAACTGAGACTTAAGCCTGTAAAAGAGATCCATCTAAGGCCACAGAGCTGAGGTAGATGAAGAAACAAACACTTGAGCTAGAGAAGACGAAAGCTGAATGTCCTGGAATAAGCAGATGGGTCTTTTAACGAGCGTAAATCAGATTGGGTGGCTGACCTAAAGCCCTCTGGCCGCATCTCATTGCAAGCAGCGCAAAGTAAAGTAACTTAGGGTCTGTAAAGCACTGAGTTACCAGGCCCCTGACGATTTTACTTAGTATGTTTCCTCCTTGCTCATTTCCCATACTGATCTTTCTGGGGCTCAGACAGCCAAGCTCCCTTCCTTCTTGGGGGCCTCTGCTTGCTGGTCCCTCTGGCAAGAAGGCTCTGCCTTCAGATTTTGGTTTCCTGTCCCTCGTCACTCAGGATTAGCTCAAATGTCACCCTCTCAAAGAGGCCTTCCCTGACCATTCTATTTAAAGTGATGACACCCCCCTCCTCTAACACATCATCCTCTTTTGTTGTCTTCATAGCACACACCTGTCAGAAATTATCTGCGTTTACTTCACTTCCCTAATTAGAATGTCAGCTTCCTGAGAGCAGGGACCTTAGCTGTCCTGTTTTACCAGTACGCTCGCCATACCTAAAACAGTGCCAGGTACGCTGTGGATGTTCAGTAAATCTTGATGGACTGAGTGCCTTGGTTAGCAGAGGGACTTGGGGTGATGAGATAAGTGTTGGTGATTGGGTAAGACTGATAAAATTATTGTTAAATAATAGTGGAGTTCTACTGGGTTTAGCAAAAATTCTTGTGACCTCTATCAGCATATTTTTTAAGGACTTTCACAAAATAAGCAACAGATGCTCTTCTTATTTTTTCTAATCTCAGCATCATAGAGGAGTTGGTAAGGGTGTATTCCAGGCTCTATGGTGACATTCTTAGTCTTCATTATGAGGTCATTTATTTAATTTTAATTTATAAACAGTGAAATGTTCTCTTTTTGGTGTACAGTTCTGTGAGTTTTGCCAAATGCAGAATCAGGTAACCACTGCCCACTCAAGATACAGAACAGTTCTATCACCCACTGAAATACCCTTGTGTTGCCCCTTCCCAGTTCAGCCCCTCTCCTTACTGTCAAACCATGGTGACCATTTATGTGTTCCCCATCCCTGTAGTTTTGTTTTCTCTAGATTGTCGTATAAATGGAATCATAATTTATACAGTCTTTTGATTCTTGGTCCTTTCATTTAGCATAGTGCATTTGAGCTTCATCGGTGGTATTGCAGGCACCAGTAGTTTCTGTTTAGTGCTGAGTGATAGTCCATCTATGGCCACACGATTATTTGTCCATCTGTTCACCTGTTGATGGACATTTAGGTTGTTTCCAGTTTGGGCTGTTAACAGATAAAGCTACTGTACATATTCACATGCAAATCTCTGTAGGGATGTTTACTGCCTTTTTTCATCGGTAAATACCTACAAGTAAAATGGCTAGGCCATATATAGTATCAAAAGATGTAGGTTTAATTTTTAAGAAAGTATGAACTATTTCCCACCAAAGTGATTGTACTAGTTTACATTCCCACCAGCAGTGTGTGAGTTCTGGTTCCATTACATCCTTGCCAACACTTGGGAGGGTCAGTCCTTTTAATTTTAGGCATGATAACAGTACTGATAACTTATTGAGGTTTAAATTGGAATTTCTCTAATGCTTACATGATACTGTACATCTTTTCAGGTGCTACTTGCCATCCATACGCCTTCTTTTCATGGCTGTTAACTCTTTTGCCCATTTTAAAAAGATGTTTCCCCTTTATTCTTTTTTTTTTTTTTTGTCTTGCCACATGGCATGTAGGATCCCAGTTCCTCATCCAGGGATCAAACCTGTGCCCCCCGCAGTGGAAACATGGGGTCTTAACCACTGGACTGCCAGGGCAGTCCTCTCTTTTGCCCATTTTTATTGGGTGGTTTTCATCTTTTTGAGTTCTGCTATCAGTGTATTTTAAGATAAGCTTTTTGATAGAAAACCTAGAACTAAGAGAGAAATAGCTTAAAAATTCTGTGTTGGCAGCGGGAAAAATACCAGGCAACTCTCGAATTATTTAGTACCTACTGTGTTCTTAATGTGGGGGAAGATACCAAATGAATATGAAGCAAACCAAATGTCTCCCCTGTATTCCCATCTAGCTGGGAGAGAGGACTCACCTGAGTTTATATAGCCCTTCTTTTGGTTGTTCCCTAATTACGTGTTTGGTCTGTTACCGAAGATGAGAAAAGGAGGAGTCTTATGTGGGCTAGAATAGTGAAGGAGAGCCTCATACAGGAGGTGAGATTTCAGCTGAAGTTTGAAGATTGGCGGTCTTTGGGGAGGAGTAGAGAGGTGTCACAGGAAGAAGGAAAAGCACAGGTCATGTGTGTGGGCACAGGACAAACAAGGGCTGCTTGGAGGGGTTTAGTGGTAGTTGGGGAAAACTAGACTATAGAAATCTGTGAATGTGAAAAAGAAGTGCTTCATACTTTTAATATAGTGCTCGTAAACATTAAAAAATTTTTTTTATTGTGCTAAAGGTTACATAATAGAAAACATACTATTTTAACCATATTTAACTGTACAGTTCAGTGCCACTGAGTACATTCACGTTGTTGTGCAACTCTCACCATCATCCAATCTCCCGAATTTTTCACCTTCCCAAACTGAAACTCTGTCCCCATGAAATAATTTTCTTTAAATCTAGGAATGACCTAAGAGGATAGAGAGGTCCATCCGGTAAGGGAGATAGAAAATAGTGACAGAAACAAATTTTAAAAAGCAACGGAGAGGCTATCATATTGGTAATGCAGGCTGAGTGGTTGGAATGGTGAGCAAGGGATAAATATTAGAGACAGTTTATGGGAAGAAGTCATTGAAGACCAGATTATCTGACCCAAAGCCTGTTTCTTTCCCACTCTACTCCCAAGCCATGTGTGTTAACAGCCCCACAAAAAGTAGATTGCCAAAGAGCATAGGGAAGAAAAATGCAGAGTTTTATAGTAACAAGGAGAGAATTTCTGCGTAATTATGACTCTTAAGAGAAAAGGAGCAGAATAGTTTTGTTATTTGGATGAAGGTAAAACCCGATAATTTCGATACCAAAATAGAATACTTTTTATTAGACTTGGGGAAAAAACGCCCCCAGGGAAATGGAAACAGGAAGAACCAGCTCCTGGTTTAACAAAGTTGGAAAGCAAACTGGTGAAAGATGATGTAAATCAATTAGAAATAGTGACATATGGAATTCTGATTTGCATACAAAGATATAAAGGAACAGAAGAATCTCAGCTCGTCGGGAAGTCCATTTATTTTGTGCTCAAGTATGTGGTGTTTGAATTCGCAGGGCTCTTTCCAAAAGTGGAATTGTGCTGATTTTCCTTCATCACGTGGTAGAGTTTGTATTTACTTAAAAAAATACTTTTCTGATAAGTTTGAGGTGAGAGTCCAAGTGCAGAGTTTGAGAGTGTAGGGATGTGATGGGAGCAGATATTCTTTTATTTACTCCAGTTCGGATTTTCACTGTATTTTTTGAAATGGAAATTGTGTTCAGAGAGGCTTTTTTTCTTGGAAACTTGAAGGTATGGCTGAAGAATTTCTGGTCGTACGATACAAAGTATTTTTTTCTCCATCTCTCTGTCATTTTCAGACCCAGTCGAGGTAAGTGTACATGTGAAGTATTCCTTTGAGACCTCTGGAAGCATTTGAGTTTCTGTATGTGGCAGAAATATGATAATTTTGTTGACATATACCCTGTATTTTGGACTTGGTTGCTATGATTCAGGTGAAAACAGCACTTTCCCCTCCTAAGTACTGTTTTTTAGGGAACTGAAGAAATTGACAGAGGCCTGGAGTAGGGGAAAGAGGAGTTACAAACACAGCAACATTTTCATGATGAAAATCTAAAGCAGATTGCGCTTATATTTACATGACTTCTGAAACGTTTAGCTCCACGGGTAGTTCTTAAATGTCCCTGTTTTTGAGCTAATGTTCATTTACAAGCCAAAGATTTTTATAAGAGGGTATAATTACATGAACTGTGCATTTTTTTGAAGATTAATTTGTCACCAGTACCCGAGGATGGAAGAAGTAAAGAATAGAAATCTAAGTGTTGAACGTGGTCTAGCCTCTACGATTTCATAACACTGATGAAATATGCTTTTTTAAGAATTTTGATTCTTGCCAATTCTACTCTAGCAGCAATTATCAAATTTAGTATTATGAGGGTTTTAAGGAAAGTAGACATAAAACAAATGTTAAGAAATCAATGTTTTATTTAATATGGAAAATGACTACATTTCCATGACTGTGTTAGAGTCCCTACACAGTCAGTCTCCTCCAGACCCAGACATGTAACTGATGCAGAGCTCGCTAACCCCGAGTTATTTAAGGCTTTTAATCAATGAAGAATGATAAAAGTTTGCTTGTCGTACTATTCTTAGACAGTGTTGATATTTCAGCTGCTTGGCTTTAAAAGGGGGTGCCCTTCCCTGATCCTTAGCCCAAGAGAGACTATGCAAGACAGAAAACATGGAGGTTTTTTAAAAAGGCATTCGCTGCTACCTATAAGTAACTAAATGAAATACCAATTCTGTTTACTGAACACCATGGAATCTATAACAACAATGTACATTAAAAACACTTACTTGGAAGTCTACAAATAATAAATCCTGGAGAGTGTGTGGAGAAAAAGGAACCCTCCTACACTGTTGGTGGGAATTTAAGTTGGTGCAGCTACTATGGAGAGCAGTATGGAGGTTCCTCAGAAAACTAAAAACAGAATTACCATATGATCCAGCAGTCCCACTCCTGGGCATATATCTGCAGAAAACTCTATTTCAAAAAAATACATGCACCCCAGTGTTCACTGCAGCACCATTTACAATAGCCAAGACATGGAAGCAACGTAAATGTCCATCGACAGATGAATAGATAAAGAAGATGTGGCGTGTGTGTATATGTGTGTGTGTATACACACACATGTATATATACATATATATATATAATGGAATATTACTCAGCCATAAAAATGAAATAATGCCATTTGCAGCAACATGGATGGACTTAGTATGATAATCTATAAGTGAAGTAAATCAGACAGAGAAAGACACATATATGATATCACTTATATGTGGAATCTAAAAAACATACAAATGAACTTATTTACAAAACAGAAATAGACTCACAGACATAGAAAACAAACTTATGGTTACCAAAGGGGAAAGGGGGGGCAGAGAGGGATAAATTAAGAGTTTGGGATTAACAGATACACACTACTGTATGTAAAATGGATAACCAACAAGGACCTACTGCATAGCACAGGGAACTCTATTCAGTATCTTGTGGTAACCTATAAAGGAAAAGAATCTCAAAAAGAATAGATGTATTAGGAAAAAACACTTACTTGGCAAAAGTTCTGGACGTGGATGGTGGTGATGGTTGCTCAACAATGTGAATGTACTTAGTACACTTAAAAATGGCTAAAATAGTAAGTGTAATGTTGTATATATTTTATCACAATGAAAATAGCACCTAATCCTAACAAAAACGGGGGTGCCTTGCATTGATGAAATTTGGCACACAGTAAGATTCCGGGGTGCCCTGAAGGCCCAGTGTGGGAGCCCCTCTAAGTAGAGAGGAGGTGGGGACTGTATCACCCAGAGCCATGCACTGACCTGTACAGCGTCGCACACAGGCTGTGTTCAGGACTGATTCCCACTCAGCAAGCCTTTATGAAGCACTTGATTCTGTCTGGACAGAGTCCTGGGTGTATGTATGGTCACAATAAGAATGGGAACTTCCTCATCCTTCGGAACACTCAGTCTAGATCCAGCCAAGATCCCATTGCAAAGTAGGTTGTGATGAGTCTTTTTCTGGAGGTACCAAGTAATGTTTCCAGAACGTGGGAGAAGGAACACTTCGAAAATATTCATTTCATTAATAAAATTACATGATGGCCACAAGCAAATTTTATGTGATCAGTCAGAACTCTCGGTTTGGAAACAGCACAGGAAGCCATCTCATACTAATTTAAACAAAACGGAATCCCTTGGCTCACAAAATGGGAGAAGTTCAAGGGGTAAACCTCAGGCTTGGCTAGATCCCAGGTTTCAAATAGTGATGTTGTGACTTTCTTTGTCTCTCCATCTGTTGGAGCTTTTCTCTTTTCATTCGACTTTGTTTTGGGGAGCAGTGGCCAGTATCACCCTGGGCTTGTATTTTCATTAGTCACTGACCCTGGTGGAAGGAACAGTCTCTTTCTTGATAGATTCTGATTGGCCTGGCTGGGGTCTGGTGTCCAGCCTTGAGTACAGATGGTGATGGTGTGTGTGTGTACATGTATGCAGGTGGGGGGGTGAGTCCTTAGCCTCACTTTGGACTAAGAACACAGCAGGATGAGTCTCCAGAGTGTTCTGGACAAACAAGACTGTACTCTATAGCAATAGTTTCAAAAGCTGATCATGTCCGTTATTAATTATCTCTTATTGAAATAGAAATGTTAAGCACAATGCTTGATTCTCTAAGCATTATCATTAATGAGGTTTTACTAGTATTGAAGTGAACTGTCTGGCAATGTTGAAAACTTGTGCAGGATAGAAAAATGATGATTGGGAAAGGCCAATGCAATGTTTTTTAGAGGGAGAGAAGATCTGATGGTCTCTTTTGTGAAGTACATTTATAGATGTTTGTGTTTTTTTTTTTTTGCGGTACACGGGCCTCTCACTGTTGTGGCCTCTCCTGTTGCAGAGCACAGGCTCCGGACGCGCAGGCTCAGCGGCCATGGCTCACGGGCCCAGCCGCTCTGCAGCATGTGGGATCTTCCCGGACCGGGGCACGAACCCGTGTCCCCTAGCATCGGCAGGCGGACTCTCAACCACTGCGCCACCAGGGAAGCCCTATAGATGATTTGATGATGGGAATATTTAGCAGTAACCAGAATGTGCTCCAAAAACAGTACACTGCAGATTTAATCCCACTTTCTGATACAGAGGGAAAATTGGGGTTAATGAAACTCTAAAAGTTTCATTAAATTGACCCCATTAATAAATATGGCCCTAGGCCATCCAGAACTAGTTATTATTGCCCATCTAGGAGCACCTAAGAAATGCCTTATATTGTATTTTCTTTGGCTTATTCATTGAGAGCCTCTGCCGTTCTTGGTAAAAATGATAGTTTCTTAGTGTGGGAGGATTACTAATAAAATGAACTTACACCTGTTCACCAATTCAGTATACATGCATACTTATGCATATAATTTTGCTGTGGCTTCAGAAGATTCATGGATCATTTCATGAACTCATGGACTGCAGGTTAAGAACCACCCCACTTGTTCATTGTTAAAATATGATTACATAACTACAGAAAGAGGACTGTAGTGATCAACTACCAATAGGACATGTGTAGTTGAAAATGCAGTTTGAATTGTGTGTTCAACAGTAGTGCCAGGTTATACATTTGGTCACATCATCTTACGCAGTAAATATTTATGCAAGGTGGCTATCTAGGCGAAAGAATCCCATGAAATAGGGAATGTGGAGTGGCCCATATAAACAGGCCAGAGATATCAGTTGATCTGATTAGTTGATTTCTGACAAGTGGAAAAAGATGAGGCTCAGTAAGCTTGCAGGTATTGACAGGTAGAGATAGCATCATTTAGGAAAAATATAATCAGAAGCCAGCGTTATCTTGGTAAATGGGAGAAAATGTAAGACATGAATAAATAGGAGAATGGTGGTGGATAGGAAGGCCAACTTTGAGGTCATACCTCCACTTACTTGGTGTATGACCCTGAGCCAGTTACCTACCCTCTCTAACAGTGAGTTTCCGCATCTTTAAAAGAGTGACGATAATAGTCCTTACCTCCTGTGGCTATGGGAAATTTATCTGAACCAGTCTGAGTAAAGCGCTGGCATACAGTGAGTGCTCAGTGGAAATCCAAGCTCTTACCATTATTGTTGATTGTTATTAATAGTTTCAATTAGAAATGAAATCGAGGAATAGGAACAATAGGAACTACAAGCATAAATAATTGCTCATGTGAAAGTATGACGTAAAAGATTCCATCGTGAAAACAATTAGCAATGTAGATTTAATAAATTCAACCACAAAACTAACATTATTTTAGAGCGAGGAAATCCTTCCAATTCTCTGTGCCCTCATGAGATCCTTAATTGAGAACTCTATTCTCTGAATTCCAAAAATAGAGATTATTATGAAGATAGTTTAGACTAGTGAGTCTCAACGCTTTCTTAGAGCAATACAAATGAAGATTGATATTCACATATATCCCATACTCCACGGCAGATTTGATTTAAAAAGCATTGTGTGGGTATGTGTGTGTGGGCAGCAAAGCAAATAGCACCATGAGCTTTTTGTTTTTGTGGTATTCATAAAAATCAATACTCGGCATAAAAATATTATTCTCTTAGAGTTGCTTATTATGGGCTGTAGCATAGATCAGACAGGCTGCAGGGTGGTATACTGTGATGGTTTTAACTTCCATCTCTTTTCCCATCTGTGAAAATATTAGTATGCAAACGAGTGAGTGGCTTTATTGTAGGAAGAATCATGGACCTGTTGTGTGTTTCTATTTTAAAAGTAAATAATTCACAAACATCAATTTCATTATTATTAACAAATTACTTGGCACACGGCTCACAACTGATCATGCCCTACTGTATGGTACTCTGATATAAAGGAGAGCCTGAGAAATTAGTAAAATGCCATAATCCCCCCTCTTCCTCTACACAGTTGAAATCACTAACTAGAATAATGCTATTCAAATTGGAGAACCGTTCAGTTGATGATACCAAATATATAGTTGCTGTCTTCTTTGGACGATAGAATAAAACAAGAAGAAATCCTGTTAGGGATTTAGATCAGCTATGAAAATCTGCTGACTTTATATCACGGTTAAACATTGGGCTAGACTTATTGTTCGGAGAAGGCCCATGACGGCTTTTACTCTGCAAGATTTGAAAGGTAAGAATAATTTTCATGTTTGAGATTTTTTTTGATGTAGCTGTAACCAGAATAGAAGTGTCTTAGATTATGACTTTTCCTCAGATTGAGTAATTCGGCTGTAATAAATCAGCATATGTTGCTGGCTAGTCTAAAAACTACATGAGGATAAAAACACGTTATGTAAAACCATCCATAGTATCAAGTCTTTACGATTTCACTCTGCTGAAGATTTAATGCCAGCACCATACACCAGATAATTTCCAGTTTCTCTGAAAGGGAATGTCAATCGAGAAAAAACGTTTGAACACCTATCTGAATCCTGGAGAGAGAAGTACTTTATAAGACTAGAGCAGTGTGTTTTGTTTGATTTTAGGTTTCAAGTCTCAAAAGGATAGACTGTGATTTATGGGTATCATTCATTATACTGAAAAATACAATAATGTTGGTGCAGTAATTAATCCCTATTAGTCCTGTAAATTAATGTTTTTAAAGGAGGGTATGGTTTTATTAAAATGTGCTTTGGTTTTCACTGTTCGTATGCGGGTCTTATTTATTAGCTGAGAACATATTTCACAAAACATGTTGAACAAATAATGTTATACATACTTTTATTGAGGTGTAATTGGTATAACGTATTTTTCAGGTGTATGTTTTGATATCTATATATATCATAACTTTTATAACTGAGAATATGTAACTTTTGACCCCTTCACCCATTTCGTCCCACCACCCACCAAAAAATATTTTATATGACTTTCAGTTCCTCATAATTGTCATTTATAAATATAAATTTAGATAAACCGGTTTATATGCCTATTTAGCCTTGATTCTTGTTATTCTGAGCAGATCTCAATTGTGGACTTAGAGTCATTTCCAAGGTTCACATGTTGATAATACATGTAACGTAATTTTAAAAAAGCCTGGAGCAGTGGAAGAAAAGCACACGTACATATAAACTGAGCATTTTGATTATATAAAAATTCTGTGTGCCAAATAAAATGCCTATGTGCCAAATAAAATTAAGACAAAAGGTGGAAAATGATGATTAGGTTAATTATCTCTATATTAGGAGCTAATACAAATCAATAAGATCGTGGAGACTTCCAGTAGGGGTGGGAAAAAACAAAGAACATGAAGAGACAGCTCATAGAAAAGTCAATACAGAAGGAGTGCGTGAACATCTAAACTGTTCCGTCATGCTAGTAAGTAGAGAGATGGAAATGAAAGCAACAGTTAGATAGCATTTTTCACCTATCAAGTTTTCAGAGAGGAGGACAAATGATGGATAGATGGATTCCACTGTGAAGGATGTCCACAGGAAGTAAGTATAAAGAGAAAGAAGTGATATGGCCATCAGAAGCAGTGTGATGTGATTCCACAGCAGGAACTCTCCAGCCAGAAGGCCTTGTATGAATCTCAGCTTCACCACTTAGTAGCTGTGCAATCTTGAGCAAGTTACTTAACCTTGGTTTTCCCATCTGTAAAATGGAGATAATCATAGAATTTGTCAAACAGAATTGTTATAAGGGCTCATTGAGTTCATATATGTAAAGTGCTTAGAAATGTACTTCGCCCATGTAAGCCCTACATAAGTATGTTTGCTTTATTGTTGTTATTATTGATTATCATTGCCATTATATACCTCAGAAGGTCCAGTTTCTTGGACTGTATTATCAGGAAATTATTATACATGTGGACAAAGATTCGCGTATAATGGTGTTCGTTTTAGTGTAACTTAGAAAAATTTAAATAGCTTTTTCCCCAGTGAATTAAGAATTAGCCAAATCATGGTAAATTTATTTTTATTACTATCATGTAATATATGCAGTCATGTCTATGGAGAAAATTTAATAACTTGGAAAATCATTAAAATGTTTTTCATTTAATATTATATATGCAACTGTATTTACAGAATTTGCGCACATTTATGTATGTGTATATTTCATTCCCAGTGGAAGGAAAAGTCTCAAAATCAGAAGCGGTTGTCACTGAATAGTAGGATTTCTGTTTCGTTAATTTTTCTTTTTTGTAATCACCAAATTTTCTACGATGAGAACGTTATTTCTGCAGCAAAAAATTATTAAAAGAGCACCAGCAATGATCTTGAGAGTGTAATACATCTCCCACATATGAGAACAGATCATCTCTGTCTCCAGACGGTACTATCATTTTCACAGAGAAGTGAAGGATTCTGGGCTGATGGGCATTTTGTTTCCTTATGATCTGTGCTTGCTGGGTGTGTTTGCCTCTCGCTCTCCACACCAGCCCTAGAAGACCCAGTGGTCGGTGGTCTGGGAGGGAGAGAGGTGGGCGGGCCCTGCACACGCCCATCTGAATGTTGCTCTGTTTCTTGCAGGTTTAACCTGCTTCCAGATTCTTTAAGGTTGTAGGACCATTTGTCGTAACAGCCATTAAAACTACTTGAGAGTGAATTAAACTGTTATGATTATAATTGTCTGAATAAGCAACCATGATGAATAATGCAAGTTTTTCGTAACAGTTTATTTCCTAAGCTAATAAAGGAACTTAAGAGCTATTAGGGCAGCATAAAAACATTGCTTAAAAAAATCCATTATCCTCACACTTATTCCTCCTCTACCTTAATGATCTTTCCTATTATTCCACCATGGGGTCCCGGTTTTATCAGGCCTGAAATCTGACCCCTTCAGTTCCTTTGTGTAAGAATGGTTCTTTCGGGTGCTTAGGTTAGAGGGACCGTCTTTTGTTTCTTCTTTTCATTTCTGTTTTTGTAAAGTTGTGCTGTTCTCCTGTAGTGATCCTTTAGCGTAATGATTTGAAGAAAAGTTAAATGTGAATGAACAGGAAGAGTTTTATTTATTAATTGGGATTGGGTGATCATTGGAAACTTTGTAAGCCTCGTAGAGTTTTTTTGGTAGGCTAATCAGTTGAAAAATATTTTAAAGATCGACTTTTACGTATAAGTATGAAATTCTTATTTTTTAAAAACCACTTATATTGTTAATTCATGGTTTGGAATTGTTCCGCTGACTAGACGCTATATTCACCAAGGGTCTGATGACCTTTATGTAGTGACTTATCTAGATTTATATTTATAGTTAGTCAGCTGTTACTGTGAAGTAGTATTTCTTCGTAGTAAAAAGTAATTTTTTTATGAGATAAGTTACAGGAAAATTAATTTCTACATAAGTTTCCTTAACATCGGTATGTATAACAAATTATCTTCCAAAAGACCTTAATGTATTTCAGTTTGACCTACTGGTAATTTTGGGGCATAGTTTTCCAAAGGGGCATAAAGTTCAGCATAGAATTACTTAAGCTAGGCAACAGTCAAGGTAGATTACAGTTACCTTCCAGGAAGTGGAATCAGTTGAACCAAAGAGAGGCCAAATCAGCTAAACAGGGGTTAGGAATTTACACATGATGCCTTATTTGTTCCTTTCTTTATTTTAAAATTACCAAAGACAATAATAATATCCATATTTTGCCACTCAGAGTTAACACGTGTTCATTTGTCATTTGTTTCAGATCTTTCTTTAAATTATTAGAGGCAAAATATCACAGCTGAAGTTCAAGTCCTATTTGAATCCCTTCCCCCCTTCCTCTCTGTCTCTGCAGAGATAGTTGAAGTCAAGAATGTCATATATATTCTCTGTCCGTATTTTTATTCTACACACATATATATATGCATATATTTAACAATTTTACAGAAATGGAATCTCACCCTTGCAAAATACCTAACAATTTTTGAGCTCGATGTGTGATGATGTATTCAGATCTAGTTCATTCCACTTTCATTACTTTATGTATTCTGTGGCTTATCTGGTTCTTTATTACTGGGCACTTAGGTTGTTTCCAGTGTTATTGCTAATAAAAATAGTGCTGCAAAGACCAATTTTGTAAATGTCTCCTTATACACACGAGTAGAGATTTCTGTAGGATATATAACCAGAAGTAGAATTCCTGGGTAATGGAGAATGTATGTATCTTTTTGCAAGTTTTACATGATGCGGGGGCAGTGTATTTGTACTAATTTACATTGTGTGTAAGGTACTGGTTTCCTAACTTCCTTGTTGGCACTTTGTATTGCTAGTAGGAAACAGTGTCTCATTTGTAGTTTAAATGTGAATCTCCTCATTACTAGTGAGGTTGACATATTCTCCTAGGTTTATCAGAGTGGGTTTCCTCTTAAATTGCTATTCATATCCTGTTTACCCAGATTTTTTTTTTTAATTTATTTAATTTATTTAATTTTGGCTGCGATTGGTCTTTGTTGCTGCGCGTGGGCTTTCGCTAGTTGCGGTGGGCGGGGGCTACTCTTCGTTGCGGTACGCGGACCTCTCACTGTTGTGGCCTCTCCCATTGTGGAGCACAGGCTCCAGACGCGCAGGCTCAGCGGCCATGGCTCACAGGCCTAGCCGCTCCGCGGCATGTAGGATCTTCCCGGACCGGGGCATGAACCCACGTCCCCTGCATCGGCAGGCGGTCTCTCAACCACTGCGCCACCAGGGAAGACCCCCCAGATTTCTTTTGACTCATCTTCTGTTTATTGATTTATAAAAGCAATTCATTTGTACGTTAAACCTTTGGTTATATGAGTTGAAAATATGATCTCCTAGTCTATGGCCTGTGCTTTAACCTTGTTATGGCATTCTTTTTCATACAAATGCTTTACATTTTGATGTAAAATTTCATTTTTTTCTTAAGGTTTGTGCTTTACATGCCTTACCCAAGAAATCTTTCCCTACTTTACATTCCTAAAGATATTTTCTGATATGTGCTTTCTTCTCTATTTCTGTTTTAAGTCTCAAAACTTTTCACGTAGTAGTTGATAAAATAATTTATTTTTCAGAAATGTGGTTACTCTAGAAAATGTCCTGTTGCCACCACCATCCTTTAACATAATCTTCACAGCAATACGAATAATTTCCTACCATATTTAAGGAGCTAAGAAAATAAAACAGTTACTGCCTTACCAAGAGCAACAGCTACATAGCTATTTAGAAGTTTTTTCAGTAAACACAAGATAAAGCACAGAAGTCAGGGTTGTGTTTATTTCTGATTTGGTTTTGAGGTTCAAATATTTGTGAAAATAAAATGTGAGTGTGGGAAGATGAAATAGAGGAAACTTCTACTTTTGATGATTCCAGTTGTCAGTGTAGATTTAGATTATTATTTTAAACTTCATGGGAAATGAACATAAGGCAACACAGGAAAAGCGGAAATGATATAAATTTGGGCTCTCTTCTCGCAACATAATTGGTCACCTGACGTATGATAGGGATAGTCAGTAGCCCTTTGGGCACGATGCCTAAATAAGACGCTTATATTCACAGTGGGTGGCCTGGGTCAGGGAGGGGAGCTCTGTCGCAGATTCAAAGACAAAAATTACTCATTTTTAGAAACTATAAAAGAATGTTCATAAGACTGGAGAGCACTGGAAATTGAGTTTTCGAGGCTACAGTTGGTGTTGCCATTGTAAGGCTCTCAGACGAACCTATTTTTCCTTTCTAAGAAAGGAAGGAACTTTTTTTTTTTTACCGTCTTTCTCTACTTCTCTTGTTTCTGCCTCTCCAAGTTAAATTACTGATAGACACTGCCTGCATCTTACCATTGAAGGGCTGAATCTGAATCCCCAAACTGTGACTCCTTAGCCAAGAGACTAGTTAGAAGTCCAGCTTGATCTTTTTTTACTTCACTTATATATTCTAACACAAATTCAGTCTTTTGAAACTTAACTCATTTGAACTACACTTTGAGGAAGAAGTCAGCCCCAAGAAAACAAGTGATTAAATATAAGGGATTCATTGCTTGCTTTCTTTTTTCTTTTTTTTTTTTTTTTTTGCCGTATGCGGGCTTCTCACTGCCGTGGCCTCTCCTGTCGCGGAGCACAGGCTCCGGACGCGGACGTGCAGGCTCAGCGGCCATGGCTCACGGGCCCAGCTGCTCCGCGGCATGTGGGATCTTCCCGGACCGGGGCACGAACCCATGTCCCCTGCATCGGCAGGCGGACTGTCAACCACTGCGCCACCAGGGAAGCCCTCATTGCTTTCTTAACAGTAAGAATGGCGTCGCTGCACCCACCTGTCCCCACAGAGAAGAAGCTATCCCATTGGTGGATACACAGCATTAGTCAATCCTGCCTTCAGTGTTGCCCATGGGCCAGTCTTAGTTGCCATGTGCTTTCCCAGCATGAGTCTCCGTGGCGACCCTAGGAGACAGGTGTGCCACACCTGCTTTGCTGGTGAGAGACGGATGTTTTTACCAGGCTGAGTAGACCTTTGTGATCTGGATCCCACAGTAAATGCAGAGCTGGGCTGATAACCCCATACTCACAGACTCTAAAAACCCTTTTCTTATCGATCCTATCTGCTTAATTAAAACGAGCAGTGGTGTTAGAATTGTATGACTTTGTGCCTTGGAATGAGTGGCTTCTCAAATTCCTACCTGGGGAGATGTAGAGTCAAAGATCAAGAGCCAGGGATTCTTGCTGTGTGCTTGCAGAAGAGGCAGACGTTAGCCTTCAGTGTTGCAGGAATAAATATTCTCTTTTCCGTCACCTTGCCTCTTGTTTATAATAACAGTAAATGGAAAGTAACCTTTAAAAATTGTATTAAATTTTTTAATTTTAAAAATAAAATGAATAAAAATTTAAAAAATCATGTCAGAAGTTGTAGAAAATATGCTAATAATCTTATATGTGTAAACTTCCTGTTATTATGAAATATAAGTAGTGACCAAATGGCTTCCGGAAGTAAGCTCACCTAAAACCAGCTGGCTGCTTCTCACCCATGCTATTCCAAATCAGGTGACCTGTGCTTCCAGTAAAGTGCTTAAACGATCTATTAATAAGTTTACAATAAAAGCCCATTCTTAAAACCAGGACACAGAGGAGATGACAAGAAGCCAGACCATCCTCCACAAGATAACAAATCAGATTCTCCCACATTCTCAGTTTACAGGATCTCCCCCCTTGAATGGAGCAGTAACAGGAGTTTATGGGCTTCAAATTTAAAGAGACTCAATTCAGGGAACTCTTAACACCGCACTGTAATAGTTAACCTTGGAGCTTGTCCTGGATCTCGATGCAGGTGGTACCACCCATGAGTGTCTTGTGATGTGCTGTTGTCCGAAGACAACCTAAGTAGGGCTACACTGTCCAGAAGGTTAGAGGATGGGTCTCAGTGGCATTGTGTTGAGGTTTTTTTTTTTAAAAAAGGAAAAAGCAGAAGCAGATTGTAGAGCAGTACATATCGTGATGATGCCATTTGCATAGTAGAGCAGTACATATCATGATGATGCTATTTGCATAAAAAATTTAAAGCAATAAATGTGTCCATTTATTGTTCATATGTGTGTATATAATGAAGTATAAACAGATGGGACAAAGATAGCAACGAACCTTTTGTTACTGCTTGGCCCTGGTGAAGGAGGGACACACAGAGACATCACCCTTATCTGTAATATTTTCATTATATATCTGAAAAGGATCTGAGATGGATTTCATGAATGCTATAACATCTTAAAATTCTAGGTGGTAGCTCTGTGAGCGTTTTGTTACATGTTGATATTCTTGCTTTTACTTTTCTGTACTTGAATTTCCTCCCCCCCAATAAACACCACAACAAAACATGATCAGAAGCCAGGAGGATTTGCTACTGGTAACCCAGCCCCCAAACAGAGCTATTTTGGACCCAGAACTAAAGAGTTTCTTTGATTCCTTGTTTGCGCTGTTGAAAAGAGAAGTCTGCTGTGACCAGCTAAAAGGAGTGGCATTAAGCTCTTCTTGCCCAAACGAAGAGTATGTAGTTGGGACGTAATAAGAAACTGCCCTTTGGGCCCCCAAATTGTGTTAAGGTGACATTGAATTGAGAGCTGGAATGTTGAAGTTTATGAGGCTTTCTTACATGCCTTGGTTTGTGGCTTGGGTGGCTATGTGTTTTGTATGTCTGGGAACTCTGGCAGCAACCTGCAAAGCACACCTCGTCACTGCTCCTGTCCAAATGGTGTGTGACACTGTTGTGCTCTCTGGGCACATAAATGATAGAAGCACAACCTCCATTATTATGGATGAGAAAGAAATCTGGATGACCAGCCCATAAGTACTCACTGCTTGGAGTCACGTTTTTCCCCCCAGAGTCTAAGATGGTCACATTAACTCACAGATAGGTAAGAAAAATCATTTCTTTGAGAGACCCTGCTTCTTTGAGAGATAGTGAAAGGTCCCCAGCCATGTAGGTAAGGTCACAAGGCACTAGTTTGTATTTTCATTTTATTTCTGTACTTTAAACTTTGATTTAAGCTTCTGCAGTTTAACTACAGTGCGGTGTTAAGAGTTCCCTGAATTGAGTCTCTCTGAATTTGAAGCCCATAAACTCCTGTTACTGCTCCTTTAAGGGGGGAGATCCTGTGAACTGAGGATGTGAGAGAATCTGATTTGTTATCTTGTGGAGGATGGTCCGGCTTCTTGGCATCTCCTCTTTCTGTGTCCTGGTTTTAAGAATGGGCTTTTATTGTAAACTTTATTAATAGACCGTTTAAGCACTTTCATTTATTGGAAGCACAGGTCACCTGATTTGGAATAGCATGCGTGAGAAGCAGCCAGCTGGTTTGAGGTGAGCTTCGTTCCGGAAGCCATTTGGTCACTACTTATATTTCATAATAACAGGAAGTTTACACATATAAGATTATTAGCATATTTTCTACAACTTCTGACATGATTTTTAAAATTTTTATTCATTTTATTTTTAAAATTAAAAAATTTAATACAATTTTTAAAGGTTACTTTCCATTTACTGTTATTATAAAATATTGCCTGTTTTCCCAGTGTTCTACAATACATCCTTGAGTCCAGCTTATACCCAGTAGGTTGTACGTCCTACTCCCAGTCTCCTATATTGCCCCCCACCCATTGGTAACCACTAGTTTGTTCCATATATATGAGAGTTTGGTTCTTTTTTGTAATATTCACTGGTTTGTTGTATTTCTTAGATTCCACGTATAAGTGATATCATGCAGTATTTTCCTTTCTCTGACTTACTTCACTTAACATAATCCCTTCCAAGTCCACCCATGTTGCTGCAAATGGCAAAAGTTCATTTTTTTTTATGGCTGAGTAGTATTGAGTTGTATAAAAAACTTCTGACATGATTTTTGAACTGGACAACCCATAGATTGAGAAATGAATAAACATGCATTGTTCTTTAAAGAGTTTTTGTTTCCTTTATGTTAAAAATGAAGTAACCCTTTAAAAGTACCTACATTTTGATGTGACTTTTCCTTCATAGTTTTTATAGAAAACATGTGAAATGCTAGTTTTGGAATTTGTGTACGAGTTTTTTAAAATACAGGATGGTTTAAAGGGCTTTATTGACATTATGTCATTTAGACTGATAACATCCTTCTCATGTGATTGATTATAGGGTCATTCTTAAACCTGCTATTATATAGAGGGGAATTTTTACTAAAGAGAAAGTATGTTTTCCTTAAAGTCCTAAGGAAAATCACGGTAAAAACAGAATTTAGGAGGGTGGGAGTAGGAGAAATGGGTGAAGGAGGTCAAAAGGTGCAAACTTCCAGTTATAAAAAATAAGTTCTGAGGATGGACAGCATAGTGACTACAGTTAATAACACTGTATTGCATGTTTGAAAGTTGCTTATAGAGTGGATCTTAAAAGTTCTCATCACAAGAAAAAAATTTTGTAACTATGTAAGGTAATGGATGTTAACTAGATTTGTTTTGGTGATCGTTTCACACTGTATCCTGAAACTAATATACGGTATATGTCAATTATATCTCATTTAAAAAAAAAAACAGAATTTAGGACTAAGTAAGTTACTTTCCTTGGGACATTTTACCATGAACCTTATTTAAGCTATGATAGTTAAAGGGACCACCTAGATAATCACATATCTTTATATGAAGTTTAAATATAAAATTTCTATTTTGATAATACATTTTAGTTTCAACATTTTATGATCTCAATTTACAAAATACTAACCTAGAAATTGACCTCTTGACTTAATAATTAGGGGTATTTTTTAGGTAATTCTTTGGAAGATAAAAATAACAGTTAAAATATACTTACTATAACTGGAGAAATGTTCCATCTGAATGCTGGAGTCTAGGTTGACAAGTTTTGACAAAAACAATGTTGTGGCAATAAAAACAAGGGCTAAGGCTAGCGGATAAATACTAGGGAATCCACAGCTACCCCCTGGGTTATTGAAATTAGGCTCTGAATAGTTCACGGTTCTGAACAGTTCTGAACAGTTCATGGCTCATAGTAAGGAAAAACACTAACAATTTTTGTGCAGAAAGAGAAAATATAAATGGCTAATAAACATATGAAAAGATGTTTTATCTCACTATCAAGGAAATATAAATTAAGACACTAAGAATCTATTGCTTGCTTTCCACTTAGATAAAAATTTTAAAATAAGCTGTGTTTTTTGAAGTGAGAGATATACATATGCTTCTCATGAGATTACAAACTGGGATGTCTTTTCTGGAAAGCAGTTGGCAATATGTTAAGAGCCTTGTTTTGTTTACCCTTTGACCCAGTATCCCCACTTCTAGGAAACTATCCTTAGGGAAAAATGAGAAATGTGGACAAACGTTCACAGTGATTTATTGTGGTATTAGAAGACCAAGAAAGCAACAACTAATAGGGGAATTAGTGAACAAAGTTTGGTACATTCCTATTATTTGGGACTTTATAGCTGTAAATATTGTAAATATTTTCTAACAACTTTCAAGAATAGAAATTACTGAGTGAAAAAGCAAAGTATAAAACGGTCTATACAGCATGAGCTTTTCATGTATCCATGTATGTAAAATATACATTCTTAGATGTATTCATAGATGAAACAGATTCATAGATGAAATACACTATTTCTCTGGGTGGTGATATTATGAGGGATTTCATTTTTCTTAACACTTTTAAAATTCTCTGTTATCTATAATTAGTCTATTGTTTTTATAATCAGAAAGTTAAATACTTAAAACAGCTGCCCTTTTATTTTTTTATTGAAGTAGAGTTGATTTACAATGTGTTAGTTTCTGGAGTACAGCAAAGTGATTCGGTTTTTTATACACACGTATGTGTGTGTATGTATATTCTTTTTCTTTATGGTTTATTATAGGATGTTGAGTATAGTTACCTGTGCTATACAGTAGGACCTTGTTGTTTATCAGTTTTATATATAGTAGTTTGTATCTGCTAATCCCATACTCATAATTTATCCCTCCCCCACCCCCTTTCCCCTTTGGTAACCATAAATTTGCTTTCTATGTCTGTGAGTCCATTTCTGTTTTGTAAAGAAGTTCATTTGTATCATATTTTAGCTTCCACATATAAGTGATATCACATGGTATTTCTTTCTCTTTCTTTCTGACTTACTTCACTTAATATGATAACCTCTAGGTCCATCCATGTTACTGCAGATGGCATTATTTCATTCTTTTTTGTGACTGAGTAGTATTCCATTGTATATATGTACCACATATTCTTTTCTTAAAAAATAAATTTATTTATTTACTTATTTATTTTTGGCTGTGTTGGGTCTTTGTTGCCGCGCGCAGGCTTTTCTCTAGTCGGGGTGAGCAGGGGATACTCTTCATTGCGGTGCACAGGCTTCTCATTGCGATGGATTCTCTTGTTGCAGATCATGGGCTCCAGGCACACGAGCTTCAGTAGTTGTGGCACGCGGGCTCAGTAGTTGTGGCTTGCGGGCTGTAGAGTGCAGGCTCAGTAGTTGTGGCGCACAGGCTTGGTTGCTCCGTGGCATGTGGGATCTTCCCGGACCAGGGCTTGAACCTGTGTCTTCTGCTTTGGCAGGTGGATTCTTAACCACTGTGCCACCAGGGAAGCCCATGTACCACATATTCTTTATCCATTCATCTGTCGATGGACATTTAGGTTGCTTCCATGTCTTGGCTATTGTAAATAGTAACAGCTGCCCTTTTATAAGCAAAGATACTATCTAGCATTTTTAAAAAAATATTCTTCTTTGAACATTGTAAAGTTTTAATGGATGATTTGATTATTTAAAAAGAGTATAAATTACTGAGTTTGATGCTCTGGAGTATAAAGAAATATAGTATGATATCAGCCTTCCAGGAGTATAAAACGTGATTAGAGAGGCAAGATAAAACTCTGCTGAAAATCCTACAAGTAAGTTCCCTGAGTTTTCAGAACCTACCTCTATAGTTACATTAAAATAGAGGGTGGAAATCTAGTTTCCATTCTTGCAACCACCTGATAACCAGCAGTGATTAATAGAAGTATTAATTTTGATCATTTATGCGAATTCACTGAGGCCTGCTTGGCCCATCTGTGAAGACATGTTACATCCCGCCACCCTCCCCTTTCCATGTTTAGATTAAAACTTAAAAAATTGTCTTGCAGGTGTTGGGTCTCTGCTAGTTCTTATGTGACAGCTAATAAAGGAACCTTCTTATTTTTTTGCTAAGGATATTAATTTGACCACATGTTGGCTTACCTCATGCTCAGCACAATAGCAGAAGGAAGGAGGTGGGAGGCAGGATTCTTTCAAGGTTTTTTTTTTTAATCTAAAAATTGTTGCTTTTTAATTTTCAGGAAGGCATTACTGAGGGCCTTTCACCAAGTTGTTGGAATTTTCTTCATATCAATTTGCTAATATAAATTGTTTAGAAGAAAATACTCTAGGATTAGTGTTAATATTCCAAATTGAACGCTATTCCAGTAGTAAACAGTGATGGGGCAAGGATACTGATCTTTCATAGAAAGAAGGGTGGCACTTTTGAATACTGCAGTAATACTAAAATGGTTAAAAGAGCTGCTAACTAATGTAGAAATGGGACGGTGAACTAATTTTTTAGAAGGATGTATTCCTAATGAAGTGGGACCTCTGTTAGATTTGAGTGATTTACATTCATTTAGATTCATTATGTGCATATGCTTGCAAATCATATTCTAGAATGATGAAAGGAGATATTTGGCATGCTTGGCAGTCTGGTGAAATCCTGTCTGTCAGTGGTAATTTATGCAGACTTTAACACTGTTTTCTTTGAAGAATAAGCTGTTTAATGAATGGATCAATACAATTTCACAAAAGTAAACCATTCAATCAAAACTAATTATATGTTTGGGAGGCATGATAAAATCATTTTAATATGGGAAACTGTATGAAAAGAGATATTTTTTATGACCCCCCCCATGCAGTTTATGGCCATAGACTCTGATTTGAAGACTTTCTTTAGTTGAATAAAATATAATCAGGGGAACGCTGCGTGTAACAGGGTCTTTGTTGTTGTTGCTAATAGGCTGTATTTCCCCTAGGTTACAGATTATCATCTTCCTAACAGACATCTCTGACTTTGATTACTGTGTAGTGGCGGGAATTGAAATTGCACTGACTTGCATTTGCATTCTGGTTCTGGATGGCTATTAGTACTGTGACCTTGGGAAAGTTATTAATTTCTGTAAGCCTCAGTTTCTCCATTTGTGAGAATCTACTTAATTCATTGGGGAGGGGGTTGTGAAGAATAAGTGAATAATACACACAGAGTCCTTAGCACAGTGCTTGGCACTTAATGTCAGTGTTAACTCTGCAAATGGTTGCCATTAATAAGATACATATTTTTAACTACTTGGTATAACATTTTCTTAGACTAAAACATGTAAGTCCAATAATTTTGCAACTTAACTTCACACCTTCCTGAAAACTGTCCACTGTCAGATTTCAACACTGAGATGTGTATGTTTTGTGTTTTCCAGATCACACACCTGATGGTCAAGAAATCGAATAAAAAAGTTTTTGTTAACAATTATTTTGTATAATAATGAGTTGTCTTATTTTAACATTTTTAGAGTTTAATATTTGAAAAATCCTGAATGTCAGTATTTTAAGATCCTATCAGTCAGGATCTTTAGTTCAACCTTTTGGTGGCTTCTTATTGCCATTAGGATAAGAAGGCCAAACTTTTTAATACGGCCTCTAAGACCCTGACGAGCCCTTTTTCTCCTCTCTTGCCTTCTCTCTCACAGCACAGCTCTCTGTGCTGAATTTCTTCCAAGTGTTCCAACAGTACCTACTCTCACCCGTGGGTAGTTTTCCCTGCATACCTCCCAACCCCACAGCTGTCTTGCCCCACGTGTGTGTCCTACCTCTTAGGACTTCAGGGCTCAGCTTGCCATTTCTCCATCAAGAAGGCGTTCAAACTCTGTGATCTTAAATTCTCCCTCTATGTATTCTCACCGATCTTCATACTTTTCTATCAAGTATATACATTATCAGTATTGTGATTATGAGTACTACTAGTACTACTGCTTTGTCATTTTGTATTACTTGTTTAACTGTCTTCCCTTCTAGAATGTATGCCCGCATGAGGACAGTGCTGTGTCTCTCTTGCTCACTTTTATCTTACTGTGCTTTGCATTTGAAAGTTGGAAACCTCTGAACTGGAAAAGAGTGGCAAGAGCCACTGAGGGACTCGGCACCTGTCAGACAGCTGTTACGTGGGCAGATGTGCCTTGTTGCCTGCCCTTGTATGAAGCAGGAACTTCCCTTTGAAAACCTTCTCTAACTTCCCATTAGAGACCTTGCATTTGTAAAATGCTTTGTAAGTCCAAAGATCTCTCAAATTTTTATTAATAGAGAGCATTCAAACTTTGCTGGGAATAGGCAGATTTCTCTTCGTGTAGGTAAAATCCAGTTATGACTGGTTCAAGAACTAGTCAATATTTTGTTGCAGTGCAATTTTGTTAAACTTGGTAACTTCCAAAAGTGAAATCCCTCTAAAGATGATGTGGTATATATTTACAATGGCATATTTCTCAGCCATAAGAAAGAATGAAATCTTGCCATTAGTGACAACATGGATGGACCTAGAGGGTATTATGCTAAGTGAAATAATTCAGAGAAAAATAAATACTGTATGATTTCACTTATATGTGGAATCTGAAAAACAAATGAACAAACATAACAAAACAGAAACAGAATTGTAGATACAGAGAACAAACGAGTGGTTATCGGAGGGGAGAGGGGTAGGGGTTTGGGTGAAATGGTAAAGAGGATTGAGAGGTACAAACTCTCAGCTGTAAAATAAGTCACAAAGATATAATGTACAGCATAGGGAATAGAGTCAATAATATTGTAATAACTTTGTATGGTGACATGATAAACCAGACTTATTGTGGTGATCATTTTGTAATGGGTAAAAATATCAAATCACTGTGTTGTACATCTGAAACTAATATAATATTTTAAGTCTTTATACTTCAATAAAAACCGTAAGTCCCTCACCAGGGAGAAGTGAGTGAAGTCTTTGCGCCTCTGTTATGAATGTGTCTGTAGGAAGAGATGATTCTGGTGGTTGACAGATCCATCTTGAACCTACTCTCTCTTGCCTACTCCCAGTTGGAGAATATGAGACGGATTTGTGTGCTGCACATGTGTGTAGTTGAAAGATTTGCAACGTATTTTCTCTCTTGAGAGTTGGAGAGAGAAGGGTGATGGCTGTATATGATGCCCTTCATATAGCCTTTTGGCGAGAATATTGTATCTCTCTGTCAAAGGCATACTGCATGTCAAATTGTCATTGATATGATTTGTTATTTCCATGTACTGAATTATCTTTAAGCAAAATAAGTCTGTTCTGGGTTTGGATGTTATTATTTATGAGCAGAAGACAATTTCTAAAACATTACTATCTTATTAGAAATTAATCTTCAGGAATATAAAATATTTGGAACTTAACAGTCCACTGACTTTGTATACTGAAATAATTTGCTAAAAAATCCAATCTGTGAAGTTGGAACCATTTGATTCCTCACATGCATTTTAGTTTTATAAGCTTAGAAGATTCTGCTAAATATATGCTTTTATTTCTGGTTATTTTAAGTCAGCTAAATTTGATTATAATTTTTTTCCTTCAGGTAACATTCTGAGAAGCAAATATTACAAATAGATTGTGAATGTAAATGAAAAACGTTACCTAGACTTTCATCATTACTGAAAATATGCCCCTAAGTACATTTCCTTCTTTTTTTTTATTATTTTTTTATGCTTTGGTATTATGTCTTAAAATCATTTTATCATTTTCCTTCCAAATAATTCATCAAGATCCACATATATTAGTTTGAATTTGAATTTCTAGATGAGATGCTCGATCATAAGTGTTAGAAAATGATTCCCTGAAATTAACTGAGCATCATGCTAGCATCATACTTACGCTGTGGTAAGAGATCGGAAATATGTTCTGTTTGCATTTTTGCGCAGATACTTCACCCCGCAGACCTCCTCTCACCAAACGAAAAACAAAACAAAGGCTCTGGGAGCCTTGAGATGATCTTTGGCCAATAACAAAATGTTGACTGTTAAATACTAGTGTACCTCATTTAATGAATGGGTTCTCATTCCTTTTTTGAGAATTAAGTTCCATATAACATATCTAAAGTTTATTCAGGAGAATTTAATTTTTAAAATCTTTAGAATCATATGCTAAAGAAAAATATCTAATGTAAATAACCAGTGAATCATTTCTGATTCACTGATTTATATAAATTTTAATAAACTCGCGTTTTCCGTTATTTTATGCAGGTGTACCAGGTTTTTAAGCCTGAGCTATAAAATGAAGACAAATTAGACATGAATTTATACTTTACAAAATAATTGTAAGTAGAAAGCATCAGAAGCACAGATTTTGGAAATCAGATATATTGAATTTAAAATCTGACCCAGCTCTCTAAGCCTGAGCAAAATATAACTACTTTCACTCTTGGATGTCCATCCAAGAAATGAGGATAACACTTACCAAAACGAGTAGACACATAAATATGTAAAGTTTGTTGTAGAATGTGAAACTTCATACATTTAACAAATTGTCACTGGCCTCCTCGCGATAAACAGTTCCCCTGATATATTTAAAAGAGAAAGTATATAAAAGAGAACATAAAATTTTTTGACATTTGAAGAGATCTCAGAAAATATACCTTCCTCTAAAACATAAAGAAACTAGCTATCAGAGGAAGTATGCAACGTGCTTATTTTAAGAATCTTGAACTTCTACACTGGTACTTATTTTTCACTCTGTATTATTTAGAACAGTTATATTTGCAAATTACTGTGATCAAATCTAGTCTAGTAAAAAGGTTGTCTTAATTTCATGGCCTCATGTTTCCACCAGCACCTGGCTCTCTATAAAAAATGTGTTTCTTGAGGAGTGAGAATAATCTGTAAAGAATATTCTGAAATAAAATTGAGTAACATTATCTAGAGAGGGCAGGCATTGAAATCTGCTAGCAGTAGATATTTTCCTCCCAGTCGTTAGAAAATAGAACATCTCCCTAAATTTCTATTTTCCTTTGGGCCTGATCACCTTCCTTTCAACACTTGACTACTTTCTAATGGAAGATTTCCTTTTAAAGCCAGGAGGGATTAGTCTGTAATAATGATATTATTACCCAGTAAATGGAAAGCAAACCATAACAAAGTATAAAGAGCTGGTGGAATAGAGAGACCTCTTTCTTTTTCCTTTTCAGCATCCAGTATCTTATTTGGATCTAAAGTAGTAATTTATTGAAATATGAAGCTGAAGTTTTGTAATATGAGAGGAAACGTAAGGATTTCATGCTATAGACTCTTCTTTTCTCTTCTTTTTTTATTTCAATTTTGTGATTAAACTATTTGAGTAATATTCATCTTTTCATTTGGATCCCTCAAGTAATTAAAAAAACATTTAAAGTGCTTTATTATAGAATACGTGTTTTAAAATATGTACATATGTTTATATGTGTATATATTCATACATACAAATATATGTATGAAAGAATGCAGGATTACATAGAGTAGAAAGTTTCCTATTGTTCCCTACTACCAAAAAAAAAAAAATACGCTCAGAATCAAAAGAGCCACTATTTGGTATTATATCCTCTCAGAGATTTTTCAGTGTATTTACCAGTTAGTTACTTGTTTGTCTGCAACTACCATTTTTAATTTACTAGTAAATTTTGGACTTATTTCCATGTCAGGAAAGCCTCATAAGTCTGTTTTGTTTTCCATTGTCTGTATGTTTCAATCTTAAAAACCTTTAAACAAATAAATTGGAAGCATTTATTAAATCATAAAATAAATATTTATTGAATAGCTATCATTTGCCAAATAGGTACAGGGGTGTTGATATAGCTCCTAACCTCAAAGACTTACATAGCAATTTTATGTGTGTCCATACACAAAAATAATATAAATACTGAAGAAACTTTCTAACTGAAAATTTAGCAAGTTGTAATCAAGAGATGTCCAGTCAGCCTAGGGCCTCTATATTAGTCTCTGAGGCCCTTCACTCCCAGATACTTTATGTGAATTTTATGTCTATCACAAGACCTGAAGCCCAGTAAATACCAGCTTATTGATTTGACCATAACAAACAATATCCTGGTGAGATAGTTCATGTTCATATATCATCTGCTATAATATAGATTACTGATGATGTTTTCCTTATTAAGTAGCTGGTTTTGTTATTAACAGCTTCATTTTGATTAGCTTCTCTTTCTCCTCTCTCCAGTTATGCCTAGCTCAAAATAATTACTGAAACATAATTTAGCCTGGCAGCTTATTGTGAAGAATTCAAAGCCCAGAAGGTATTTGTGTCTGTCTACTGTTCATGAAACTTATGACTATACATGTAACACTGACCACTGCCCTGGGATAAGGTTAAATGCCTGCATGTAAGCCTGACACCCATACCCCATTTTGGTTGCTTCCACCCTTGAAAAATACAATGTTAGATATTAAAAAGTCAGTGAATAATAATACGGTAAATGATGGCATGGCATTCAGTGGAATATGATGGTGCCATTTTACCACAATCATGAAACTCTTACAAGTATGGCGAATGTTCACTATATATAACACAGAATAATCTTATATGTATTCTGTGTATAAGTAGTCATAGCAGGACAGTTACACAAAGGCCGGGGCAAGGGAAGGCGGGCTGTTTTAAGGGATTGAAAGTGGTTCTGAATGGAAGACAAGTGTAGAGTTTGAGTTGGGCACTGTGGCAGGAATGACCCTGCAGAGATAAGCAGGAGGTGGTTTATAGAGAGTCTTGTCTGTGCCATCCTAAACATACATTTGTTCTCTCTTCCTAGAATGTTCTTCCTCTGTCTCTCCTGTGGCTGCTTCACCTCTTCTCAGACTATGGCTCAACACACCCCTTCATAAAGGGCCTTCCCCAAACCTACCCCAAATTCCTCACCCTCATCCAACACACACACACACACACACACACACACACACACACACACACACACACACACACACACACACACACACACACACACACACACACACACACACACACGTCTCTCTCTATATCCATCCCACCACTGTGGGTATGTCTTTCTTAGCTTATCATAGTTGGTAATTATTGTGAATTTCTTAACCGCTTGTTTCCCTAATAGAATGTAAATTCCATGGGAGCAGAGATTATCTATATTTACAGATTGATGGCTGTTACATATGGAGCATTCAGTAAATATTTCTGAATGAATGAATCAGGAGTTCCAGCTCTCTCCCCAGCACGATTCCTTGCTCACTGTGGGTCTTTCTCCTTTATGGATTTGGAATATACTTATACCTTGGGTTCTGGTCTCAGCTGACATGATGTAAAAGATTACATAATGTGGCCAAAAGTGTGACAATATGTCTGGATAGCCTCTCTGAGATTGTGGCTCTGTGTAACCACAGTACAGAGGTCATCTGACGGGCCCAAGCCACATAGTTCTTAGATGGCAGAGCCAGGATGAGAACCCAGGACTCTGGCTCCAGGACTGTTCATATTTTCACTGCACAGTGCTGCCTGGAAAGGGGTCATGATGAAAGGCCATGGCTCCCCAGGGTCAGGAATGGGGCCACCCTGCCCCTCTGGGATGTAGGGCCCAGCCTGGTGGTCAGGACAGCCAGTCAAGGACTGAGGGGTGTGGGGGGAGGCTATAATATATAAAGTAGCTATTCAAACCATAAATCTCAATAAGGTTCATGTGGGAAGTTTTGATACTGGAACTTCCAGAGGACATTTGTAAATGGTAGTCTATATTTAATACTTAAAACTTTTGAATCCCTCATAAAGAAGTGTTCTTAGATGTCTAACAGGGAAGAAAAATACCACCAACTTCTATAAATTGAGCCGTCCTTTATACGCAGCAGTAGGGCTTAGAGAGAACCCCATCCCTTTTGTAATGTACTTATGTTAAAAGGAAAAGTTTAGAAAGTTAATGAAAAGATTAAAAATTGCTTTAAAATTATTCAAAGTTTATTAGAGTATACTAAGTTTTCAGCTAATCAAAAATAAATTTTACTTCATGGAATACATTCAGATGAGCTATGGTGTGATTTCTAAATGAATTAAAAATATCTTTTAGTAGCTACAGTGTTTTCTAAGCAGGTAGTTTTATGGGAACCTGTTTCCAAGGACTTAGATGTTTCTGTCCCTATATTATTTAGGTTGAAAAATAAGTTCATGGTATGAAAGTTGTGTTTGTTTTTTTATAGTTTAATGAAACTTTCCACCCACTTAGTTAACTATGGAAGGAAAATAATCTCTTTACTATTTTTTTGTAATTAAATTCAAGTAAGGCTTCAATTATTTTCCTCAAGTATTTGTTAGTGAGAGGTGCTTAGTTATACAACTTGAGGGTAATTTAGATGTATACAGAATGGCTGGATATAAATTTTTCTCAAATTGCCTTGAACTCTTAACGGATAAAGTGAAGAAACTCTGCCCCAGGGAAAACATAAGCATTTCAAGTTTTATTACTCATAAGTACTAACATATGAATTTTTAGTCTCTGTTTATATATGTAATTTATTTTATGTGCTGCTTTATATTTATGTGACATATCGTGAAATATTGCACATGATATGTTCAGTACAAGTTTGGCGTTGAGATTGTTCCAGAGAGCTGAGAGTTTGCTTAAAATTCAACACTGTTTTGTTTTAGGCATTTGAAATAGAAGACTGTCGAAAATAAATTGCCCGTTTTCCTGTCTTCTTAAATAGATTGCACTGAGCAAAAACCTTTCCTTGATGAATGATCAAACGATCATGGTTTATTTTAAGCTCCTTGGGAGCTTCGTTGCTTTCATAAGGGTAAGATGCCTTATCCTTGTATGACTATCACTTTGGCCCGCTCGTAAGTCCTCTGAAAGCAAGATTCACATTGCGATGGACACCTAGCCTGGCACACGGTCAGTCATTTTAGTTGAATAGATGACGCTGTTATGCCAAAATACGATGCCCTGAGTGCCAACTGATATATTTAGGGTACTCGGCCAGCAAAATAAATGACCTCAGATTGCTGTTGCTGCTTCCTGTTTGGGGGCTAATAATCTCGTGTAGCTCATCCTAAATACTTTTTTCCTTTTGTCATGAGTCTGGAAAATTTAACTGAGTATGCTTCAGTATTCTGCACCGTGAGAACAAACACTGTCTAAGAGCCTGACCCTCACTGTGCAGGAGTGCTTTTGGCATGTAGATTTGGGGTCATCTGTCTTAATCACGGATGTCTGCTTTTCTGTTTTTTTTTTTTTTTTCCAGTATGTGGGCCTCTCACTGTTGTGGCCTCTCCCGTTGAGGAGCACAGGCTCCGGACGCACAGGCTCAGCGGCCATGGCTCACGGGCCCAGCCACTCCGCGGCATGTGGGATCTTCCCAGACCGGGGCACGAACCCGCGTCCCCTGCATCGACAGGCGGACTCCCAACCACTGCGCCACCAGGGAAGCCCTGCTTTTCTTAATTTGCCTGCCATTTGCTTCCGTCCTTTTCTTTTGAGAAACAGATCTGTGAGGGTCGGGATAACCCTTGTGGCACAGTTCTCATCCCATGGTTCCTTGTTGCCGTGCTCCTCACCTTGGTGGGACCTTTAACTGATGCCAAGTTTCCAAAACTTGGGAAGTGAGGTCTCACCTGGGTGGCTTATCGCCCTTCTGGGCCCCCCTTTTCTACCCAGCACCCGTCATGTGGCAGAAGAGGAATGCCCATCCCAGAGGGTTTAGGGGTATATCCCAAACCACCAGCCACAAGAATAAAATTTTTTGAAGCCTTACATTTTATCTTAAAAAATTAATGCCAATTTAGAATCTATACATAGTACATTCACACTTATTTTAATGTAAAGCAATATTTTCAATAAGTCATAGAAAAACATTGCATCTGCACACACACACGTGTATACATTTAAGTACCTTGTTTGTTTTTACACCCCGGACCCCTCATGCCCCGTCAGTACACGTGCGCACATGCGCGCACGCACGCGCGCGCACACACACACGCACAGACACACACACACACACACAGTCACACTGGTTATCTAGCACATTGAAAACTTTGAGGATGAGAGAGAGGTTTATTTTCAACCCACCAAATCCTAGCTCTCTCTTTTTCCCCTACATTCTGCTTGCAAACTGAACAATTCCTTATTTAGCTGTTCTTTCCCCCCCCGCCGCCCCCCGTGCCTTTATCAGCTTAAGGAAACCAAATTATATTTTCAGCATTCTTTCTAGAGATCTTCTTGGCCAAATCAACAAGGTCGTTAGGTACACTTTTATCTCCCACTTTATGGCAGGCAAAGACGCGGTCGGCTATTTTGCCACAATGGGCCGCTGCTTTTCCCATCGTTAATCACCTCTTTATTATTTCCCCGGCTTCTGTCTACCACCCAGCCCGAAAACTGACTCCACATGTTTCCAGTTTTGATTATGAGCTTTTATTATGGCAGCCCTCTGCTTTCAGTACAGCTTCTGTATCAGTTTTCTATTTCTGCTGAGTCAACCTCCCCAAGTTTCGTGGCTGAAGCAATAGCTATTTGCTCACGATTCTGCATTTTGGGTGGGCTTGGCTGGGCAGTTGTTTGGTATTAGCTGGGCCCACTCAGGCGGCTGTGGTCATCTGATGCCTTGTCTGACTGGGGCTGGAGAGCTTAAGATGACGTCGCCTGTGTGTGGGCGCCCTTGGTACTGGATACGAGGCAGGCCCTTCTCCCCAGGGGGGTCTCTCATTATCCTGTAACCTGTCCCAGGCTTCCTCATCTGGCAGCAGGAGTGCTCAAAGAGAGGGAAGGGGAAGGCTACCAGGCCCCTTGAAGCCCCAGCTCTGCAACACACACAGTGTCATTTTGCTGTGTTCTGATGGTCAGAACAAGTCACAAGGCCAGCCAGACTTGAGGGGCGGGGAAACAGACCCCATCACTTAATGGAAAGAGCTGCAAAATACTAGGATCGTGTTTTACCAATCCCCTACCCCTCCCCACTCCATGACCTACCTCCAGAGCGCTCTGGCTGAGGGGCACAACTTATTCAACACTGTTGATCTTCTAAACCTGGGAAAAGACCGCCAGGGCCTCAGTGTGATCATTGGCATGTTTCAGCATTTAAAACCCAAGAGATTTTCTCATTCAACTGAATCTTGAATTCTTTCTTCTCTTTAGCGAAATGGAAGCCCTGGTAATACCAGGCTTGCAGCTGCAAGTTCCCAGGGAGCTGGTGCTAAGTAGGGGGTGTCTTTCCCATTTTGTCACCATCCCCACCACTGCCCCTTCTAGTTTAGACGACCCACCCAGCTTCCAAGGCATTTGAGCCTGTGACAGCTCACCATCAACCAGGGCTGTATCAGAATCACCTGTGAAACTTTTAAAACTGCAGATTCCAGGGCACAACCCTTTGAATTAGATTCGCTGGGAAGGAGAGCCGGGGTATATGTGCGTTCACACAGCTTCACAGGTGATCCTAATATCCCCCCATCATTAAGAAACACTGATTCAAGGTAAGATTCCCACATAGTTGAATAATATTGAATAATTGAGAAATGACTGTACGTTACTTATTTCTCTACTGAAAAAATGTCATGTGCTTTCACGTTTATTTCATTTTTCCTCATAACTTCTCTGATGAAACTGAGACAGGAAAATTAATTTGTGAATTGCTGGGAAATTTAATGTTGTCTAACTTCTCCATATTAAAAATAGAAACAGTCAAAACTTCAGCATTTGTTGTAGCTTCAGGGATATTCCACTTACGGGAAATTCAAATAGAAACAATAAATATTAGTGGTGGTCCTTTTACTAGCACCTGAATCTCTGCCTATTGAAAGATATCTTTATAAACACAGACTTAAAGAACGAACTTATGGTTACCTGATGGGGAGGGATAGCTAGGGAGTTTGGGATTGACGTGTACACACTGCTGTATTTAAAATAAATAACCAACAAGGATCTACTATTTTAAAAAAAAAAAGGAGAGGGGACATGAGAATGATATAGATGGAAAAAAAAGATGGGAGAGAGTTGTGAACGTTAATAGCCACTGAAGATGCTATGGTGATAGTACCATTCACCTTGAAATTAAGGTAAAGCCTTAAATTATGTTAAAGGGTGAGGAGGCACACAGAATGTGTCTTCCCTCTTCAGTGTGTCTCAGGAGGCAGCTTCTTTTATGGTATTTTATTTTAGTAAAATACTTCTACTTTACCATAATAAAATTTTATAGTGTTTTAGATGTGGTCAGTGTTTGAGGTTCTTTCAAAGAAAACCAAGTTTTGGGCTTCCCTGGTGGCGCAGTGGTTGAGAGTCCGCCTGCCGATGCAGGGGACACGGGTTCGTGCCCCGGTCCGGGAAGATCCCACATGCCGCAGAGCAGCTGGGCCCGTGAGCCATGGCCGCTGAGCCTGCGCGTCCGGAGCCTGTGCTCCGCAACGGGAGAGGCCACAGCAGTGAGAGGCCCGCGTGCCGCAAAAACAAAAAACAAAAAAAACCCAAAAACATGTTTTAAGGTCAGCTTTTGTTTTCCTTGACCTGCCTTCTCAGTTTTGTCAGCCCTGTCTTCTGTGTGTCGTACATACCCATAGAGTCATAAGCAAGTGCTGGGCTAGATTCTGGGAACACTGGCCAGGCATGCCTGCCCTCAGAGAGCATGAGGGGACCAGGAAGTTACAGTGTGTTGTAAATCCTGGAAGAGAGACTCCTGCCAGCTGCTCTAGAAGTCAACAGGAAAAACACAATGTAAAGCTCGCCGATAGCAAACATTTCAGAAACACATTAGTTCCCTAGAATGAATTCACTGAAGTCTGAACCTTAAAAGGGGTTAAGCACGGTACTGTCTTTCCTATTTCACACTTTAAGGTGTTCATAGAAAATCTGAATTGATAATATGACCTGAAAAGAGTTATAAATTGGCTTCTTTGAAACTTCTGCCAAAGCCTGTCTCTTCTGATGGAACTTTCTCTGTTAATATTTGGTAAGTGCATCTTCCTTGTCCTGTCCAGATCTTTAAAGCTGTGTGCATTCGGTATATTTGGCTAACCAGATACTTTTCAGGCCTTAGAAATATTGCCCCAAATTGCAGGTTTAGTACTCTCTGTTTAAACCAAGAACCTGGTATTATGATTAACTTTGTATTTAGAAAATTATTCACTGTCTTAATGTGTGAATTTCTTATACTTCCCCCAAGGTTTTCTACCATTTTATTAATTATGATGATTTATTATCTTTAAAGTTCTCACATAGGCTAAAGGAGACATTTGCCCTTTTATATTTAAGTACTGGACATAATACTTATTAGTATATGGTTTGTCAACATCCTGCTAAATTTGGATCAAGGTCATGAAATTCTCTTATCTCTTTGGGGAGAAGTCTCTGCTTTACTTGTACCAACAATTCAGTGGATGGACATGTTTAAATAAAATATTATCAAGGCCAAAGACAATATTTGTACGAATTATATAACGCACTATTAAAAGATTTTCTAAAATTAAGAAAACCTTGATCTTTTTTCTTACATATTATTATAGCTCACTTTAAATGTATAACTCCCCGACTGTGAATCACAGTAAGAAGTAGAACAGAAAACCATTTATGTTAGCTATTTCATGTATTGTTACATACCGTGGTTTTGAGAAATAGATTTTGTAAGCCTTGGAATCTAATGAGAGGCCCTGTTTGGTTTATAAATACGTGTGGGATATTATTTAGGTCTTTAGAAATAAAAGCAGAGAATGATTTCCTTGTGTTATCAATTCCTCTATGGGGAAGCTTATTAAAATGTAGAAAATATAATGCTATATAATTTAGCAACATAATGTACAGTGTGGGTTGAGAGACAATTACAGTGTTTTATTTCCCTATATTTTCCATTTTAACTGAATGCATTTTAACAACAATTGGTTTCTGGCCGTAACATTATTTTAGCTGTTTCATAAAGCTTTATAGCAAATTACTGTGTGTACCAGATAAAATAAATTCCTGACTTCACTCTTAAAAGTTGTATTACGAGCAGGCATAAGTTTTTACTTTTATAGGTAAGCATGTCTTTTATAACAATTTTTTTTTGTGTGCTGTCAAAATCTTAGTTCAAGATTGTTGTTCCTAACATTACTTTAGTGTTTTCCTCTGTATTTAAGGTTTAGTTTTATGGAGCAAGTCAGGCTTCTTCCTATTTGGTTCATAGTAAGGTGATATATACAGTACTGAATCCTGGGGTCACACATCACCAAGTAAACAGCATCTGCTTGAATGGGACCTTGTTGTGTTTTCCATTCACACAGTGCCTGTAGTGTACTGTCTCCCCAGACAATCCTACCTTGTCCTCTTTTCAGGTGATTCTGGCTTTACTCTTTGACCCTTCTAAATACCCTGCCTGCCTCTCTCCCCAAACCTTTGCATTCTTCTTATAGTCTGACACTTCTTACCTAACCTCAGATCCCACTGGGTCTTGTTTTCACCTGAGAATGTTACAGTTTCACCCCAAGATTTTTTTCCGTACTGAAGACACTAGAGAACACACTAACAAAATTGTCCCTCCAATTTAATTGTCAACGTTTTGCATATTTACTGCTATTCCTTTTTTTTAAAGGAATGTATAATTGAAGGGCTCCTAATCACATTTCCTTTCTTCTTTCCCAGATGTTACCACTCAACTGGTGTGCCCTTTTCTAGCACATATTTTATACTTGTATCACAGTCCTATATAGCCACAACAATAGGAACTATTGCATTACATGTTCATAATTTGGCATATGTAAAAGGTAATGATTTTAAAAATTGGGGCATTGTGTTACAGGTGAACGTTTTAAGACTTTTTAAAGGAGCCGTTTTAGGTTCACAGCAAAACTAAAAGGAAGGTGCAGAGATTTCCCACATACCCTCTTCTTCTTTACATGCATAGTTTTCCCTATTATCGACAGTCCCCCACCAGAGTGGTACATTGGTTACCAAGGAGGAACCTACACTGACATCATTATCACCCAAAGTTGGTAGTTTACTTTCGGGTTCACTCTTGTTGTTGTATCATCTGTGAGTTTGGACAGCGTTATAATGATGGGTATGGATCATCATAGTACTGTACAGAGTATTTTCACTGCCCTAAAAATCCTCTTTGTCCCACTACTATCAACCCGCCCCCAGCAGCCACTGATCTTTTTCCTGTTTCCAGAGTTTCACCTTTTCCAGAATGTCATAGTTGGAATCATACAGTATGTTGCCTTTTCAGACTGGCTTCTTTCACTTAATAATATTCATCCCTAAGCTTCCTCCATGTCTTTTCATGGCTTGAGAGCTCATTTCTTTTTAGTGCTGGATAATATTCTTGTCTGGATATACCTCTGTTTATCTATTCACCTACTGAAGGACATCTTGCTTGCTTCCAAGTTTTGGCAATTATGAATAAAGCTGCTGTAAACATTCTTGTGCAGCTTTTTCTGTGGATATAAGTTTTCAACTCATTTGAGTGAATACTTAAAAGCGTGATTGCTGGATCATGTGCTTAGAGGAGTTTAGTTTTGTAAGAAACTGCCAAACTGTCTTCCAGAGTTGCTGTGCCATTTTGCTTTCCCACCAGCAATGAATGAGAGTTCCTGTTGCTCCACATCCTTGCCAGCATTTGGTGTCGTCAGTGTTTTGGATTTTGGCCTTTCTAATAGTTGTGTAGTTTATCTCATTGTTTTAATTTGCATTTCCCTGATGACATATCATGTGCAAGTGAAATTTTTTCAATAATATGATTACATTGCTTAGCATTTAAATTTCTTATTGCATTTTAAATATGAAAAATGGTTTGTGAATATAGGTTTTTAGCCTCAGCAGTATCCTTTATCCTTTAAGTATTTTTGTTCTTAAAGCTCTGTTATAGTTGGTTACCACTAACATGTCTTCTGTATATTTAAATGAAATAATGTACACCTAAGACTTGATTATCTCATTGTAATCACTATAAGATGCATAGAGGATGCAAGATATGTATCTGTCAGTCCAAAGAGTGTACTTTTTTGTACAGTTGAGTTTTTTAATTCTTATCTACAAAGATTGTCTTATTATAAGTTAAACTGGAAAATGTGGGATTTTTCCTGTAATTGGGAAGAGAGGAAAGCCTCAGTTTCACAAAAGTAAAACTAAAGAGATAAATGGAGAAAGAAAAAAAAAAGCAAAGGGCAAGAAGACTTCTAAAACTACAAGAACAGTATATTTTTCAAATATACTGTACAGGTACATTTACCAAATTAATAACCTGAAAATAGTGCACTTACATTGGAAACGCCCATCTTTTGAATCCTGCAGGTGAGCCACTGTAGCTGCGCACTGTAGAATCATGGCACAGCCCTGCCATCTTTATTTTCACATACAGGTGGACGAGGTTCTCTCTGCAGTGAGCTCTTTTTCACCTGTGGCTCTGCCCTTTCTGAAGGATCTGGCCAGGCCCCTCACTGCTGTTAATTGCAAGTTGGATGGCTTCAAAGACCTGGGGGAGAGAGTGTGGCCGAGAGAGGCTTTCCTTGAATCTTAGGAAGAACCAAGTGTAATGCTTTGGTAGATGAAAGTGGAAATCTTAGATGAAAGCTAGACCTGGAAATGGAACATTGAATCAGTTGAGATAGAACATATGTTTTTAAAGTATTGACCTGTAACATAGCTTAGTTATGATCTTAGCCAAGCAAAGCTTTCTCATGTAAGCCAGCATGCTGTAGGGTGCCTGCAAAGGCAGTGCCTGTGAGTTCACATGTCCCTTTCCAACTCGCTTGCCAGGGTTATATGCCACCCAAGTCCCTTGCCCGAGGATGGCGGAGCTTCAGGAGAGCCAGAGAAACTCCACTTTCTCATCTGAGTCTCCTGCAAGCCCCGTGACTACAGAATGCATTTCAGTTGTCAGCTATCCCTACTAGTCCTTCCACTTATTATAATAAGTATTTGGGCAAGACAGCGACTAAATGACATGCATTGTTAAGAAATAGGTTTATCTAGTTCCAAATAAATGACTGTTTAATGTTCTCCTACTTATAGCTAGGCATTTTGTCGTTTTCTATCTGGTTTTATATGTTGAAATTGGGGCTGACGCTTGATATGTTTTTATGTGAAGTTGTGATGTGATACAAATACACATTTTGAGGAGTAAAATTGGTGTCATTTAAAATTTAGAAGAGTGTCTATCCAAGGCTGATGCAGCCTTGCAGTGCTTTATCATTTTGTCCTAATGTATTGGACTTTATTTACTTGCCTAATATTCTGAGAAAAAGTAAAGAAAACTACTGTAGCATATAAGTTATTTTCTGAAGCTGTTTTCTCCTTTCAGCTTATTAGAATTTGCAAATGAGACAAGAATAAAGATGAATGCGTCTGGCAGAGGCAGAGGTGGTGGCAGCTGAGAATTCTTGGGTAGTCTCAGGAAGGAATCTGGACATAGAAAATGACTTACCAGAAATGCAGTGTAGGTGGCAGGATTTTCAGGGGTGTGGTCATATTCTGATTGTGTTTCTGGCTACAAAGTATTTCATAGGATGTGGGTAACCAGTTGCCTGGATGTCCTTTGCACCACCTGTAAAATACTGCTTGCACTAAATTGCAGAATTGAGACATTGAGAAATCAGCTATTTAGAGTTAAAAACATCCTTTTGAGAAAACAGCATCCCCAGTTCATACAGGGGATGTTGCTGTCGCTGTTAAATTCTTAGAGATTACTCCAAGTTACGGACCCAGTTTACCTCAACTTTTCTCAGTAAAAATTTTTTTGAACTGTACAATTGAAAATGTACAATTGTGATTTTTTTTCTTGTTCATGGTGACATCTGTTGACACCTGATATATAAATAAGGAATAATTTCAGCTGTGAGTAACTGAAAACTCAAGCCACAGTGGCTTAATCAAACAGAGATCTCTTTTTCTCTTATCTAGACTGCCCAGGGCAGGGTAGGGAGCCTTACAATGTAATCAGATCTGAGGATCTTTCTGACTTTCTGTTTGGCCCTCCTTTCGGTTGTCCAGCTTTCATCCTCGTGCTTGTTGCCTCATGGTGACAAAGTGGCTGCCATACCTCCAGGATCCTCCTAGGAATGAAGAAGGTGAAAGGCAAGGAACAAAAGGCACAAACCAGTCAAATCTGCTCCCTTTTAAAGAGCTTTCCTGGGAGCTCCCACTGGCAGCTTCTGCTTATGTATTTCATTGTCCAGAGCTGGGTCTCTGCCATCTGTAGCTGAAGCAGAGGTTGGGATATGTAGTTTCTTAGCTAGGAACTGCTGCTCTGCATGTAACAGGGGTTGTGTTGCTAAAGAAAAAGGAGGGTAGACTAGACAGGCAGGTAGAAGGACCCCCCCCAACACACACTCACCTGTGTGCAGAAGTGCCATGGCAGACAGGCCAAGACAAAACCCTGGAAAATGGCACGTAGAACAGAACTACGTTTTTTATCATTGACAAAGCTCTAAAGAACAATAGCATAAAAAGAAGTTAACATTCTATAGTCTTTTCTTTTGAAATGGACCACAGGGAGTTCTTGAATTCCAGCAATTTGTAGTGTCATAGAAATGCTCCAGACCCAGTATTAGGGGAGCCTGGGGTCTGCCCCTGGGTCTGCCCTTGTCTGACTTTATTATGCTCAACAAGCTGCTTCATTCTTCTTGGCATAAGGGTTTCTTCCCCTGGCCTCTAGAATGAGGGAGTGAAACGAATCACTGTGATCCCTCCAAGGTAAAAGATGTTTTGATTGTCCAAGTCTGTGGCCAACAATTTACTCAGTTTGACTCCAAATCCAGCTCACTTTTACATCCCCGCACGTGAGGTTGATTAAGTATATATAGTCCTGGTGGTCATTTTAGGAAACGTTACCATCAGGTTACTTGTTAATAAGGCTTTCGTTTGTATGGAAAGGAAAGCCGAGGTGTGCCGTTTGTCCAGAATGTCACCCGTTTAAGACTCATCTGTGGCTCAGACCTGTGCCCACACAAGGGAGTGGGCCCTGTGAATTTTGGTGTTAGAGTTGAATTTTCTTTTTTGGACGCTCATGTTCAGAGCTGTGGAGAGAGGAGCCGGGGGCCTTGATGTCACGTGAGTGATGGGAACTTATTCGCAGATGCTCATCATGCTGGTTTCAGGCGTGCAGACACCAGTCGCGTTGACATCCCAGAGCAGAACTGCCCCCCTCTCTGGTCCCTCTGTACCCTGTCTGCTCCTGCAGCAGAGAGCTCCTTTGGCTCACCTGTGTATCGGAAAAAGGCAGACGATTAAACTGATGACAGTAGCTCTGTCTTTAGGGGCAAAATGTGCCAGGAAGCAACTCAAATAGACAGAGGTGGCGTCACTGATGCTAAACCACGTGGAGGCTTTTGGAAAGTGCCTAGCAATGCTTCGGTCAGCCTTTGAGGCTGCAGAGGGGCCTGGACCCTGAGAACAGCACAGGTTCGTGGAGAAGGCAGGTGTGGGACAGGAGGGGCGTGTGCAGCTGAGGTGCAGGAGGGGGACCCCTGTGGAAAGTCTGGTCACAGAGGTTTGCATGATTTGGCAAGATAAAATAGTGCATCTGTCTGTCTTGCCTTTCTCTTTTTCTCTCCCTTCCTTCCCCTCTCTTTTTCCATCTGTCTCTTTCTGGCTTTAATTTAGTATTTTATTCTAAACAAATAAATCTTTGTGTTCCACTGAAAATCGGGGAGAGACATTTTGGTCTCTTAAGGCATTTGCCCTTGAATAAGGCAAAAAAAAACCCCTAGGATTTCAGATAGAAATCTGAGCAACCTGAGGTTTCTGTATGGAATATAAGCAGAGTTGCAATGAATAATTAAACAAGTTATAGCTAATAAAATATACAGCACATTGCTTCAAACTAAAACATTCTAACTCTGCCTTTGGGATGAATGCTTTTCATTATTTTTTAATTGTTGCCAGGGTTCGACCTTGAAGATCTTTGCTGGCAGATAATTTGTTATGGTAAGAATGAGATCACTAAGCGTTTTAGCACAAGCCGCCTGATGCATTCGGTTTCTTCCTATTATGTAACGGTGATGTGATAAATCTGTTTTCCTGGGGATTTGTTCTTTCATTTCGGTGGTAGCTTCTTTCTCGGGTCCTGTCTTTGGCCATCTGAGTGTTGCTGTCCTATAGGAGGATCTCCGTGGTTCCAGTGCAGCTCCCTGAATCCAAGTCATATTAGGCCTGCTAACCTCTGCCGGGCCCGTGGACAACCAGAGCCATGATCCTCCACTTTGATAAAACGGACACGGGAAGATCTAGGTTCTCCTTTCTACCCTCAAGATCACGTTGTCCTGGGAGATCATTCTTCCAGGAACAGGGGTGTACAACTTTGCCCTGATGGCCTTTGGGTCTTCCTTTGCATTTACTCTAGGACCTATGATTGCAGAGTGGTTACCAGTCTGCCTAGTTCCCAGTATTTTTACAAATGACTTTGAAAAGAAGCAGTACAATGCCATTAAAGGTTTTATTAAATTAATTCACAGTTCTCCATTTACATGGCGTCTTATGAAGAACAGATAATAGAACATTTTGGCTGCAGAATTGACGAAAGCGTAGGGAAAATCTGTAGTTTTCACCAAATAGAATAAGAAAAACATGTTGTATACAGTTGGGGGAATTACATTTAGCAAATATAGTTTCTTGTTTGTTTAGAATGTGTACTGAATTTTAGGCTTGAGGAGTAAGTTCAAAACCACGTGGTGTTGAAGTGCAAAATATTAGTAAGTTTTATGTAAACCATTTGGATAAAAAAAACACCTCATTCAGTTGATGGGGCCATACGGTATGTCTTTATTTGTCAGTAACATTTAGAAAAAAATGTTGGTTTAGGAGCAAGACGATATTCTCATGATACTTCCTTACTGACGAAGAGAATCCAGTGTGCTTTTAAATAAATATAAGATGTATACTGTATATGAACATATATATATAAGAATAAGAAAATTACTAGCAAGTGATCACATATGGATGTGAAAAATTTTAGCTTCTATTATTACAGGTAGAAATTATTTGTTTTTATAGTCTTAATATTTTGGATGATAGAAAATATGCGTTGTTTATCATATGTGATCATTTAAATTCTATTTTGATATACGTAGAACAGTAGATGCCAAGTGTACTCTACGTAATATGTATTGCTTTTCCTTCCCAGAAATTGCCAATGAATCGTGGTTCTTAAAAGACAACAGAACCCCCTATCATTTACTAAGTGTGTAGTTCCTTATTGCTGTCATCCAGCTTTAAAAGGTGCTTATTTATAGAGCCTGTGAAATCAAACTGTGTCCTTGGATTATGGTGTTAGAGTTGTAAACTTAGACCCTTTGCACCGGTGATGTTCGTTTACATTTTGATATGGTAGATCCCTAGTCAAACAGCTGTTATTTAACATTTATAAAACTTCAAAAATTTGTGGCAAAGCGGTCATGTTTAATTTCAGACACACAAAATATAGAAAACTCATAATTGTTAACCAAAGGCTCGAGTATGAAATTATCCTAAAGGTAACGAAGATCTACTAGATTTTTCGGCTACTGTACACTGGAGCATAACAAAATTATAACTACACTGTCTTGATTTACATGAAGGTAATTTAGCCTCTTAATACAGTAGATTTATCTTCCCTCTGATTGCCTAAGGCTTGGTTTTCTCAGCTCGGAAAGGAAAAAGCTGGAAAATCATTGAAAATTGCTACTTTAGTTCATATTATTATAGCCACTTTTGATACAATATAATGAAACATGCAGCATGACGATATTTCATGCTACCCTACACGTTATCATACATTAAAATAATCAAGTTGTGACTCTCTTAACTCTTGTCACAGATTAATTTTGAGAATATTCTGAGTATTTGCTTATTATCTAATTTATAGGCCTTCTTATTTACACTTTGGGTAAATGATCTTCATCTTGTGGTGACAAACTGGATTTGAAAATATTACCTCTGAGGAAGTTGAGACTTCAACCATTTACATTTTTTTTTTAAGGAATGGGTGGGGAGCAGGTCTTTTTTTGTTGGGAGAGAAGGATAATACTGTTTCAATGCTTTATGGGTAGTCCTACTTTACTTATAAGATCCTAATAACTACATCCTTCTTTTAATATTACTTACAGACTCTTACTTTACTCTTTTCTCCAAAACAGATCTCTTGATTGGCAGTAAGAGGTTAGAACCTATAAATAGATTATGGTTTTAAAACTCTACTAAACCAATTACTGCCATTCATAGCCTATTTTTATAATTTTACAAAAGATTTATGAAAAATTTTATAAAATATTTAATAAAAGAAATTACGTTATAATTTAGAATAAGAAAACTAGAGTAGCCTATTTAATGTATAATGTCATGGAAATTATGGACATTAGTTTTATATACTATAAAGTACATAATGATTGCATCTATGTAATATGTATTTTTATACCTTAATACACTTCTCAGTGATTGAGCTGCCTCAGACATTGAGATTGGGTGACGTTGGAGTTGGAAAAATTTGTCTTTTTCTCCTCCAGATTTGTCTTTTGATCTTGGCTTGAGTACTGGTTAGTTTTGTGAGTTTGGACAACTTCACTTCTAGAGGCTGTTTTTTCTATGCAGTGAATAAAATAGTAGGGTCTTTTGTGAAGATTAAAAATACAGGCATATCTCATTTTACTGCACTTCACAGATACTGTGTTTTTTACAAATTGAAGGTTTGTGGCAACCCCGCATCGAGCAAGTCTATTGGCACCATTTTTCCAACAGCATTTCCTCACTTCATGTTTCTAGGTCACATTTTGATAATTCTCACAATATTTCAAACTTTTTCATTATTACATTTGTTGTGGTGATTTGTGATCAGTGATCTTTGATGTTACTATTGATATTATAATTATTTGGGGGCATCATGAACCACACCCATTTAAGATGGTGAACTTAATCAGTAAATCTTGAGTGTGTTCTGACTACTCCACCAACTGGCCATTCCCCCATCTCTCCGCTTCTCAGGCCTCCTTATTCCCTGAGACACAACAATATTGGAATTAGGCCAATTCATAATCCTGCAGTGGCCTCTTAGTGTTCAAGTGAAATGAAGAGTCACGTCTCTCACTTTAAATCAAAAGCTAGAAATGATTAAGCTTAGTGAGGAAGGCATGTTAAAAGCCAAGACAGGGGCTTCCTTGGTGGCGCAGTGGTTGGGAGTCCGCCTGCCGATGCAGGGGACGCGGGTTTGTGCCCCGGTCCGGGAAGATCCCACATGCTGCGGAGAGGCTGGGCCCGTGAGCCATGGCCGCTGAGCCTGCGCATCTGGAGCCTGTGCTCCGCAACGGGAGAGGCCACAGCAGTGAGAGGCCCGCGTACTGCAAAAAAAAAAAAAAAAGCCAAGACAGGCCAAAAGCTAGACCTCTTGGGCCATACAGCCAAGTTGTGAATGTAAGGGAAAAGTTCTCGAAGGGAAAAGTTCTTGAAGGAAATTAAAAATGCTACTGCAGTGAGCACACAAATGATAAGAAAGTGAAACAGCCTTGTTACTGATATGAGGGAAGTTTTAATGGTTTGGATAGAAGATCAGACCAGCCACAATATTCCCTTAAACCAAAGCCTAATTCAGAGCAAGGTCCTAACACTCAGGCTGAGAGAGGTGAGGAAGCTGCAGAAGAAAAGTTTGAAGCTAGCAGAGGTTGGTTCATGAGGTTTAAGGAAAGGAGGCATTTCTATAATATAAAAGTTCAAGGTGAAGCAGAAGTGCTGATGTAGAAGCTGCAGCAAGTTATCCAGAAGATCTAGCTAAGATAAGTAATGAAGGTGGCTACACTAAATAACAGATTTTCAGTGGAGATGAAATAGCCTTCTGTTGGAAGAAGGTGCCATCTAGGACTTTCATAGCTAGAGAGGAGAAGTCAGTGCCTGGCTTCAAAGCCTCAAAATACATATTGACTCTTGTTAGGGGCTAATGCAGCTGGTGACTTTAAGTTGAAGCCAGTGCTCATTGACCATTCTGAAAATCCTACGGCCCTTAAGAATTATGCTAAATCTATTTTGCCTTTGCTCTATAAATAGAACAACAAAGCCTGGATGACAGCACATCTATTTATAGCATGGTTTACTGAATATTTTAAGTCCACTGTCAGGACCTAATGCTCGGGAAAAAAATTCCTTTTACGATATTACTGCTCATTGACAATGCACGTGGTCACCCAAGAGCTCTGATGGAGGGGAGATGTAAGGTGAGATTAATGTTTTCATGCCTGCTAACACATTTATTCTGCAGCCCATGGATCAAGGAGCAATTTTGACTTTCAAGTCTTACTTATTAAGCAATACATTTCATAAGGCTATAGCTGCCATAGATAATGCTTCCTTTGATGGATCTGGGCAAAGTCAATTGAAAATCTTCTGGAAACAGTTCACCGTTCTAGATGTCATTAAGAATGTTTGTGATTCATGGGAAGAGATCAGAATGTCAACATTAACAGGAGTTTGGAAGAAGTTGATTCTAGCCCTCATGGATGACTTTTAGGGGTTCAAGCCTTCAGTTGAGGAGGAAACTGCAGATGTGGTGGAAATAGCAGGAGAACCAGAATTAGAAGTGAAGCCTGAAGGTGTGACTGAATTGCTGCCATCTCATGATAAAACTTGAATAGATAAGGAGTTGCCTCTTATGGATGAGTAAAGAAAGTGGTTTCTTGAGATGGAATCTACTCCTGGTGAAGATGCTGTGAAGATTGTTGAAATGACAACAAAGGATTTAGAATATTATGTAAACTTAGTTGATTGAACAGTGGGAAGGTTTGAAAGGATTGATTCCATTTTTTAATTGAACTATAGCAGACATAATTTATGTTGGATTGTCTCCAGTTTTGAAAGAAGTTCTACTGTAGGTAAAATGCTATCAAATAGCATTGCATGCCACAGAGAAATTGTTTGTGAAAGGAAAAGTTAATCGATGTGGCAAACTTCATTGTCTTATTTTAAGAAGTTGCCACAGCAGCCCCAGCCTTCAGCAAACATCATCCTGTTCAGTCAGCAGCCACCAACATCAAGGCAAGATTCTCCACCACCAAAAAGATTATGACTTGCTGAAGGCTCAGATGATGTTTAGCATTTTTTAGCAATAAAATATTTTTAAATTAAGATATGTACATTTTTAAAACGTAATGTTATTGCATACTTAATAGACTAAAGTATAGTGTAAATATAACTTTTATATGCACTGGGACACCAAAGAAATTCATGTTACTCCCTTATGAGGTAGTCTGGAACTGAACCTGCAATAGCTCCAAGATATAACAGTGCAGATGTGGAGCAACTGTTATATAGTAAGTGCTTAATTAATATTAGATATTTATTAAATGCATGGACCATCTTCCTATTTTTATCCTTAGCACTAGGTTAGGGTCCACTTAGGAAGAGGTGGAATAAATGCTGAATAAATGAATGAATACATAATAATGAATTCATTTAGAGATCCTAGAAAGGCAACTATTTTTGTACCTTCTGTTTTGGAGGCTGTCCTCTTTGAGTTGATTCGTACCTTCATTACATGTTTATGGAGAAGGGGATGTGACCTACATAGTCAAATAAATGAGAAACCTAGGACTCATCCTTGGTTCTTCAAAATCCAGCTCCTTTTACCTACCCGTGAATTTAATTGCCTCCACTGATATTTGGTGTAACTGTTCAGTGGAGGAAATAGTTAAACCAACAGCTTTATATAAATTATGGGCTTGTATTGGATGTGGTTAGATGGCAGTGGTGTAGAAAAAGAAGACTGGAGAAAGGAAAATTCCAGACAGGGAAACTTACATGAACAAATGTATTGAGGCTGGAAATACAGAATATATTGGGGGGAGTTAGTGGTTAGACCAGAACATCTGAATATATACACATACACAAAATATTAACAGAGCTCACTAAATGGTTTTGGTACTGGCAGCGGAAAAAATTATGGCATCATTTACTAAATGATCAAGTGAGCATATCCTGAATGAGTTAAAGATCATAGCTTGAATGAGTTAACCGTTGCCGTCAGCAGTACTTGGAGCTTTTGACTTATTTTAGGTTTTGAAAAATCGCAACATTTTGATTGAATTTTCCATGTTTTAAACATCAGTCTGAGTCCTAACTTTTATTGTACAGAGGTCTTAAATGTCATGAGTGTGGGCAGTAATGTATTTTGTCAAAAGAGAAAGTGTACCTTCTAGTACTTGAATTAATACTGAAATGTTTCTGAATGTAGTTTAAGTTAATGTTTTATTTTGGTCTAGCACATAGAAAGGTCACAGAAGTGAGATTAAAGCAATTTGAAAACTGTAACAAGTAATGAAACTTTCAGTGATTACTTAGAATATTTTTCTAGAGAAATAATAAATGGCATTTGAACAACTGGGCTAGCTACTTACCACCATTTACTACTTTGCTATAAGATATTGAACTGCTTTTCCCAAACTTTATGCTTATGCTAGTATTCCTTTGATCAACCATTTTGCTAAAGAAGGACAAAATATATGCATATTATAAGCATATAAATTTATAAAATTTCATAACTATATAAATGTATAAAATCGTATGTCAGCGTATGTACTTTTTAAAGATTTACTTTATTTAAAAATTTTTTTTTTTATTTGGCTGCGTCTGGTCTTAGTTGTGGCATGTGGAATCTTTCATTGTGGCACGTGGGCTCTTCATTGCAGCGCGCAGGCTTCTCTCTAGTTGTGGCACATGGGCTCTAGAGCACGTGGGCTCAGTAGTTGTGGCACGTGGGCTTAGTTGCCCCGCGGCATGCGGGATCTTAGTTCCCCAGCCAGGGATCGAACCCGTGTCCCCTGCATTGGAAGGCTGATTCTTAACCACTGGACCATGAGGGAAGTCCCAAGATTTACTTTTTGATGATCTTCTAGCAGTTTCCTTGTTCACAAAATAAATACTCATTGACTGTGTAAATCTGTTAGGTCTAATTATGTAAGAAAAATATTATGCAGGAGTTAAACTCATTCATTATTGTTGTAGCACTAGTTAGATCAATATAAGCTATATGGAAAAACTATTTTTCTAGAAGTCTTTGTGCTGAAAGATGCTCAATATTATTAGTAATTAGGGAAATGCAAATCAAGGTTGCAGTGAACTACCACTTCATGCCCACTAAGATGGCTGTAATTAAACAGAGAATAACAAGTGTTGGTGAGGATGTGGTGAAATTGGAACTTTTGTGCATGGCTGGTAGGAATGGAAAATGGTGCAACTGCTTTGGGAAAGTCTGGCAACCCTTAAAAGCTTAAATGTAGAATTACCGTATGACCCAGCAATTCCAAGAAAACTGAAAATATTTATGTTCACACAAGAACTTGCAGACGAATGTTCATAGATGTGTTATTCCATAACAGCCAAAAAGTCCATCAGCTGACAAATGAATAAGCACGTGTGGTATAGCGATACGGTGTAATATTTTAGGGTCATAAAAAGGAATGAAGTACTGATACATCTACAACATATATGAAACTTAAAATCGTTATGACAAATGAAAGAAAGTAGACACAAAAGACCACATATTGTCTGATTCCATTTATTTGAAGTGTTCAGAGTAGTCAGTTCCATAGACATAGAACATAGTTGAGTGGTTGTCAGGGGCTGGAGATGGAGTGTGGGGAGGGGGTGGAAGGGTGGGGGGGTGACTCTCAAGTGTACAGAGTTTTTGGGGGGATGATAAAAATATTTTGGAATTAGATAGAGGCAGTGGTTGTACAACTTTGTGAATATACTAAAAATCACTGAGTTGCACACTTGAAAAACACGTTATATGAATTATATCTCAGTAAAAACAAAGGAAAAAAGTTTATGTGCGTGCAGAGGACCGCTGGTGCTATATCTCCCCTAAATCACTATGTTTTAAAAAAATATCTAAATTTCCCATGCACCTTTTTGAATAATTAAAATTAAAATTATCTAAATCTATTTTTATGAACTTTTTCATATAATCCTTAATTTTAGTTTTCCAAATTAGGTGGAAGTAGAGGATTAGTTGGCATTAAAGTGTATTCATACTAAAATAGGGACTTAATAAATGAGCACGTGTGAGGAAAAGTAAGTACAGAGGCCAGGCTTAATGTTATCCAGCTTCTCAATATCTTCAAGCTTTTGACATAGATTTTCAAATTTCTTTGAACCCTTCACTGCATCTCATCATTCTCTTTATCCCAGGCAGCCAGAGAAAGTTGAAGATGCTTGTTTAGTAGATAATACGGGAGAGTACTATAAAATTTTGTTTTTCTTTTGCTTCAGAATTGGCCTGTCATCTCTTGTCAACTCTTGTTTCTGAACAGAAGCTCAGATAGTTGTTACAAAGGGATGGTTTCTTAGACCCATTTGAAAATTGTACCTAGAAACTCTGCTGGTGCCTTACTGGTACTTTTCCAGGACCTCATTTCCCAAAGTAGAAACAGCCTGGCTCTGGCAGGGAGGGTGAGCTCCCTGCCCGTGTTGCTTTTATGCTAGAAGGTTCTGCTCTACCCATTTGCGCACCAGAGATCGAATCCTTTCCTCCCTGGAAGTGGGGAGGCTGTATATCCCTGCCTGGATCCCCTGATGGATTCCTGGCCACCTCTATCTGAGAACTTCTGGCATAAAGAATACTTGATTTACATCCTTAAATCAAATTTCTAAATAAAAGCTGTGTAAGAATAATAATATGCATATTCCAAAAGAGGTATCTGGATTTTCTGTACAGTTAAATTTAGACACGTAATTAAAGTATGAGGTAAATTTTAATTCCCAATCCTTTTTCATTAGTTGCTTACTCTCCCTCTAGTGGGTTTTCCAGCTTTTACTCTTTATAATATAGCATACTATGTATTCTTTTGTAACTTGCATTGTTTGTTCATCTTTTCCTTTTTCCTTTTTCCTCCCTCCCTCCCTCCCTCCCTCCCTTGTTTTGCTGGTGCAGGTTGATTCCATGAATTCATTTTAATTGCTCTTTAATATCCTATTATATGAACATAATTTGTTTCTTTCATTTCCTTTTGATGAAAATTCTTTGTAATTTTTCTTTATTGCAAACCATGGTGCAGTGAATACTTTTATGTGTTTCTTTGTGCAGAGATGTGACCATTTTTCTGGGTCTATTCCTGTAAATGAAATTGACTGTGCATGGAGTATGCCTGTCTTCATTTTATTCTAGTCATTGCCAAGTTCTTTTACAATTTATAGTCCTACCAGCAGTGTATGAGGGTCCTCCTGGTTTCACATTTTTGCCAACACTGCTATTAACGAGTTTAAAGTTTTTGCTACTCTGATGGGTACGAATGTCTTCTTATTGTTGCCTTTCAGTTACTTTTTTCTTTCTCAAGAGCCCCTAAGCAACCAGATTGGAAGGAAATTGAATCTTCCTAGTCATACTCATTATTATTCCTCTAACTTCCTCCATGGCTGATGTGAAAGACCCAGAGGTTATACACAGAGTAGAACATTTGGGGAGGTCCCTCTGGCTGTCAGTCTGTACTTTCCCCTCGTGTATCTGGTGTGTGTCTATCGTCCAAATCCATGTAACCCCTTGGAGGTGGCATGAAGATTTCCAGGACATGCCGGCACAGTCTGTATTTGCACCACACACCCACGAGAAATAAATTTCTCGGGTCCTGTTATTTTCCTGGGCACTGGGAGGCCCGACTGCCTGGATCCCAGAGAAGTTCCTTCCCCCATCTGTCCCCACAAGGAAGGAAACAAAACAAAACAAAACACTGGAAACAGAACAAAAATAAAATCTCAGTAAACTACCCTGCTGTAGAAGTATCTTGGTGATTCCTCCATGTAGCTACTCCAACTCTCCTGAGAAGCCTCTTGCAGGCTTCAAGAGTTTACAAACTCTCTTTCCAAATGTCTAATGTTCAGCTGTTCTGCGAATTATTATTAATGTTTAGGCCACTGCCTCAAAACCTTTTCTCTTCACATCATTCCCAGCTGTCCATGGCTTTGCCTCTCCCTTGTTCATCCGCTTTCTTTTTCTCTCTTTTTTCACATTCCTTCTGTGCCCACATGAGCTCCTTTTCTCATTTGGGGAACAGCATCTGTGTTTAAAGAAAAGTCGCTTTGCTGTCCGCCCCCATTCTTTGGGAAGAGCTTCACAGTCGTTGAGAAGACTTGTTGATTCCTTAGGAAACCCCGTCGTGTGCTGGTGATACCCAGGGGCTGGTTCCCTCGTACAACTCCAGACACACCTTCCCAGACACCTTCCCTAAAACTGCACCCTCTTCTTCCTGCCCCACCAAATCATAACCCCCCATTCCTTCTTTATGTTTTCTCTTCAGCAGTTTTCACTATGTAGTAGTCCATCTATTATACTTATTCGCCTTTCTTTTGTCCTCCTTCTCCCCTTAGGGAGAACAGAATGTCAATGAGGAAACTAAAAGTTAAATCAGAGATGTGTTTTCCGTCACATTGATATTTAAGATAAACTTTTGTTTCGGCTGAAGCAAATATGTAACCTTAGGTATAGATAGAGAAATAAAAATTGCAGTATACTTCATTTTCATTTACATTGTATTTGGGCATAGTTTCAAAAGAAGTGTCACTTTGGGGGAAAAGAGTTTTTGTGGTGGTTGATTTTAATATGCTGGTCATAAAACTGTCACTTTAAATTTTTAGTTGCTTCTGGAAACAAAGTAGGAATGCGCCCTATTAAAATTGTTGTCGGGTCCCTAATATAATTTTCCTGGTGTCATTCAGTCCATTTTATTGGCTAAAAATGTGTCACAACATAATGGAAAGAAGAGATATTAAAACTCCCCGAGAAGCTTCTTGTTTCAGGTTTAGCTGTTCTCAGAAGACAGAGTCCACCTATATTGTTAAATATCATGTGCTTGTAAGCTTTGGAAATTTTTAAAGTTCAATCTAAACGAATAGATATGCTATCTTGGCAAGTAAAATACATGGTTATTTAAAGTTTAAGCTAAAACTCTTAGCCCGGTACGCTTTCTCTTGCCCTTTTGGCGACTCTTGTGACTATAATTTGAGAGTCATTGAGGAGAGAGAGCTGTAAAAAGGAGAGGGTCTATTGCATGTGGGGTTACATTCCTTCTCTCCACAATATTTGAAACACACAAACCCAGCAACACTACACAGAGTCCTTTGTTCTTCCCGTTGGGCAAAACACTAGATAGCTTACTGTAAATATGGCCAGCCGCCAAGCTGTGGCGCAGATTCTTTTTTTTAAATACTGTAAACTGGCACAGGCTCAAGAATTACAGTTCTTCCTCTTATTTGCTTTCCCCTCCTATACTGAAGAGTTTCATCTATCGGAAGATAGAAAAGCAGTCGTTGTGGTTGGGGGGAAAGAAATTCCCAGACAATCCTTTTTTTTTTTTTTCCTGCCTTTCTCCACTTAACCTCGGGTAGATGTCTCATGAAATAAGTAGAATCCCTTCATTGCTCTTCACTTTGAAAAGAATAATGTCCTCTGATGACACATGAAAAGAGCTCGAGTGGAGCAGGGTGAGCTGAGTTGAAGGCAGAGCACTGCTGCATACCATGCTGCTTTAAAAACGGATTCTGCCCCCGTGTTTTCCTACTTCTCTTTGTCATCCTGGCTTTACTTCTTGTTGTCCTAGAGTGTATTTGGTTTTCGGTTCTCGTTTTCATGGGCCTGCTGTATTTCTGACATTACCAAGTTGCCTTCCCTTGTGTTGGAATTTGCGTGGCCGCAGCTGACTTGAAAAGAGGTGGAGGGAAGTGAAGGGTGGGGAGTTCTGCCTTTCAACTACAGGGTGTGTTCCTTTTGAAACTTCGTTTTTAATATAAGAAAAAGCTTGGAAGTGTATTTTTGAAAGGATTATTTGCTCTGATATTAATATCAAGATGCCAGAAAGGAGATCCTTTTTTGATATAAATGACATCTTGTCAAAATCTTAAGTTGTGCAGTTTTATTGATTTTTACGCGTAGAAACTTCTAGAACCGAGTAAAAATGAAACATACGTGGTGATTAGTTTTTTTAAAAAATCAAGCTAAGGTTGAACGTACTATCCTTGCCTACGTCACTGACATTAAAAATATTTTATATGATAGACACATCAACATGTTTACTTTCTCATTTCCTTCACTACTCCTTTTAATCTTGACTTCTTGATTTATCAGATTTATTACATGGTAGAAATAACCTTTTTTTCTTTTTTTAACATCTTTACTGGAGTATAACTGCTTTACAATGGTGTGTTAGTTTCTGCTGTATAACAAACTGAATCAGCTGTATGTATCCATATATCCCCCTATCCCCTCTCTCTTGCGTCTCCCTCCCCTGTCCCTATCCCACCACTCTAGGTGGTCACAAAGCACCGAGCTGATCTCCCTGTGCTATGAGGCTGCTTCCCACTGGCTATCTATTTTACATTTGGTAAAAATAGAACTACCACACGACCCAGCAATCCCACTACTGGGCATATACCCTGAGAAAACCATAATTCAAAAAAGAATCATGTACCACAATGTTCATTGCAGCACTATTTACGATAGCCAGGACATGGAAGCAACCTAAGTGTCCAACGACAGATGAATGGATAAAGAAGATGTGGCACATATATACAATGGAATATTAGCTATAAAAAGAAATGAAATTGAACTATTTGTAGTGAGGTGGATGGACCTAGAGTCTGTCATACAGAGTGAAGTAAGTCAGAAAGAGAAAAACAAATACTGTATGCTAACACATATATATGGAATCTAAAAAAAAAAAAATGGTTCTGAAGAACCTAGGGGCAAGACAGGAATAAAGATGCAGATGTAGAGAATGGACTTGAGGACACGGGATGGGGAAAGGTAAGCTGGGGCAAAGTGAGAGAGTGGCATGGACATATATACATTACCAAATGTAATATTGTTCATTAATCGTTTCTTAAAAAAGGGAAATTTCACTAGGTTGTAATTGAAGGCTATTCGTCTTGTTTCCAGATACAACTCACAGTAGAGGATATTATGTTGATAATCAGATAAGCTTTATGACAGTCTTTTTAGAACATGTGGAAGATCTAAGAAAGTATAGATGAGTAAGATAGGGAGACTGCTTCTACAAAGATGCTCTCAGTTACTGTGATGAATTTTCTTTATACCCTAATATATTTTTCATTGTTTGAGGGAGAATTTTCATTGAACTGATTAAAAATAAATTTAAAATTTGGGCAAAATGTATTGGTTTATTTGTGCCTCAGCTTTCTCATATGAAAATTTCGGTTGTTACACTAAAGTGTAAGGAGCCATAGGTTCTTTCAGGTATTGATATATAATTACTAATTCTTATTTTCAGTGTTCCTCTAGAAACACGGTATATAATTATACCAGCATAGTGTAATTATAGTATAACCAGTGGACAAAGCAGTTAGGCTGATATTATATTTAGGGGGCCCATTTCTTATCTTGGACTTTATTAATAACAATATGGCCTTGAGGCTGTTGAATCGTTCTGGGCCCAGTTTCCTCATCTGTGAAATAATCGGTAGAATTAGATGATCTTAGATGTTTCTTCTAACACGAAGAGTCTAGATAACTTTCTATGACTATTTTGCCTTTTTTATGGACTGGAATTTGTGAATAATGAGAACATGATATTCTAACGTAGGGACTATTTAATTTACATTCATAGAGTATAGGTGTATAATTTTGTAAAGTTGTATAATTTGAAGGCATTTTTCTTATCTCCTTAGTTCCTACTGATTTTAGAATCCTTTTTCTTTTATTTACAATAGCCCTTTGTCATTTGATGTCATGCATCAAGAGAATGTGAGAAAAATGGCTTACAGATTAGGGTATTTGGTAATTTTGAAGAGTTCCAGTGCATATTAAACCTCCTAGGAGGGGGATACCATTTCATATCTTGAGCGGCAGCCTCAGAGCACCATGCCATAAGACTTTGAGCTCAGACCCTGCGTTTTAATCCTGGTTTCGTTGCTGAAATTTTTATCCTAGGCATAATTTATTAAAATGCTCCAATTCTGGGATTCCTTGTCTTCAAAATGGGGATATCAATGACAGTTCCATAGATACACTGTGAGTACTAATGGAGTTTAAGTTAGATTGTGTGTATGACTACCATTAACTTCAATTTTAAAATTTAAAAAATGTCATCTTTCAGTTTGTCAGCAAATTTTTGTTGGGTATCTAAGGTACGATGCTCAGGGGAAGCATGTATATGCCTGGATAATAAGAATGGAAAGCATGATACGGAAAAGTTGGTTGTAGAAAAGGTGAATGACAGTACAGTAATGTAGATAGGGCAGTAGATGTCAACTGGTAAGATTGTGCAAGACTGCATGAGGAGGTGGGTTTGGGCAGAATAGAAGTTGCTTCACGAGGAACTCAAGTACAGCATTGTTTTATGGAAGAAGAAATAGTGTTTAATTTCCTCAGAAATTGGAAACTTACGTAACGTGCTGGTTTATTCTAATGTCTTATGAAAGACATCTACCTTCTTTGGATACTTTTTCCAAATCATATAATAAGTGTGTGTGTGTGTGTGTGTGTGTGTGTGTGTGTGTGTGTGTGTGTGTGTGTGTGTGTGTGTGTGTGTATTCAGACATAATCAGATACTGCTGAAAAATCTTTCAATTACAAGTGGTATATAAATTCCTCTAATAGTAGGAGAATGTTATACTCCTGATTTTTTTTTAACTAATTAGGATGAAAAACTTCTTTAAAGGGATTAAACTATCTGAAGCATTCTCAGACATCAGTGGAAAGATTGGAATATTTAATCTTAGCTATTATCACTTCAGTTTATGCTATAACTTAATAACTTTTTCTTTGGAATTGATCTAGTCAGTATCTGAGTTTGTGTTACTGACTTTGAAGTAACAAACTTCAAAGTTTGGTAACAAACCATTTTTAATAATATTGTTAAATATGTATAATATAAAATAATATATATGTATAATATTATAAAATATATTATTTAAAATAAGCTACTATGAATTAGATTGCTTATAAATACATTGTATTTCTAATTGCCAATAGGAAATTTTTTTTCAAACCTTGAGTTAAATTATTTTCTTACATGCGAAGAAATTTTCTTTAGTGTTTGACTACATATGTTTGGCTTTTGGGAATGCTGAGATTACCACTCACATCATTTTAAAGGATATAAATAGAATCACTGAGAAGAAGTGGTCAAGGCCAGGGCTTTTGTTTGAAGAATATATTAACAGGACATATAAATTAAGGGACTCTAGCATATGCATATTTTAAAAAGATGAGATCATAATGTAGTATCTAGAATTCTATTTCTGCCGTTATCGTTAATTCACTTAGGAGATTTTCAGAAAATGACACATTTTTCTGCTTTGGTTTCTTTATCCATAGAACACCTTTTAAGGTAGAATATGATATTAAATGTTTTATCAGATAACAGATCTTAATTTAAATGCCTTATGGTTGAAAAACTAGTTAGTCGTCTTCATTTGCTAAAGCATCATGCAGGTGTATTTGCTTCCAGTTTTAGACATCGTCTTTTAAAATTGTGACCATGAATTTTTGGTACATGAGCAGCATTCACCCCTTATTTCTTTTCTGTCCAGGTCACCAACAATAGTAGGATGTGTGCAGAATGAATAAATGAAAAATCAAGGGCATAGAAGTAATGATTTTCATGGAAAAAGTTGAAAAGTTGACTTTCTCCACGTTGTCCTTTTAATCTTGTCCTGTTTGGGTACTCTCACTCACTAGCTTATGACCATGAGCAATGACCTTATTTAATGTATCTAATCTTTAGTTTGTCTGTCATAGAACCTGTCTCTCAGGTGCGTGAGGATTAAGTTAGATCATGTTTTCATTTTAACAAAATTTTGAGAAAAATGTTCAGTGTAAATTTGTTTGGCATCCCTCCAAAGTTCTTGGTGCTTTTGAATGTTTTTTCCTCCATTTCTTTTCCTCTCTGGTGAATTAGAGACTACATTTAAAGGGACTGTTTATACACAAGATTATCGGTACAAAATTTTCACTTTCTATTGGACAGGATATGCCTGTTTAATTCTGTGCTGTAATAGTGTCTTTGGGAGCCTCTTTTGTCTCTGTGTATTTAGAAGGTTCGTAGAATTATAAACTAGTCAAACCAATGGGTCCTTGGGCATTTATCTAGTTTCCTCTGCAGAAAGGTCCAGAGAAGTTTTTACCAGCTCTCCTTTCTCGCACATGGTTATAAGAATTAAAAGTAATGAAGGGAACTTAACATTCAAAACTTAGTCTCTAAATAATATTTGTTGGTAAGATTGATTTTTCTGTTTTAAGGTAAACCAGACTGTGAGCATGTCTGGTTTTTTCCAAATTTCAGCACTCTCTCCCATGCCTGCATTTTTATTTCTTATAAACTGCATAGTTAGGGAAACTCCTACCTAAACCTCTTGATTTTGACAGCATGCCATGTAATTTTACTCAAAATAACACATGTGAAAGAAACATGTTTCTTTCACATGTAGGCTTACATACATACATGTTGAAACAAAGCTACGTAGGAAGGCTAATTCTTGTATTCTTCTAACCATACCACTTTCAGGATTACCTTCATAAGAAAAGCTCGAGCAAAGTAAATTGAGTAGCTGCCTTTTCATTGCTTAGTAAAGTTTTTTGTTCTTTTTTTTTTTTTGACTGTTGAATTATTAGTTTGCAGTGAGGTGCATTTTGCACCACAGGAACAGAAGTATTGAGTAGACAGAAACGCTGTCTTCCGAACTCTCGGGTCGGTTTTTGTGCCTCTGGTAGCCTGTTTGACCAGGTCAGTCCTGGAGTTCGTGGGGTCCAGGTTTCCTTGCATAAGGAGAAGGCACTATACTTTGTTCTGTGGTCAGACTGCAAGGCCGAGTCTGGACAGTTGTCTTGCACCTGTCCCTGGCTATCCATCCCCATGGGATAGATCTTCCCATCCATCGCCACTGCTAGCAAAACACTTCAAAGCGCATGCCTCCCTGCGGACGGGCTGGCCGTACCATCTCGGTCTACAGGAAAGCAGGCCGTGACTGATTTAGAAAGTTACTGCTTCTAAAGAGGCTGTGCTTGCTTCCAACCCTTCCGTGCCATCAATCGCGTCTGATTCTGTGAGACTCTATGTGACGCCTGGAGAGACTGACAGCCAGCATAGCTAATCCTGAGCTCGGAAGCAAGTCTTGTTGCTTTTTGCAGTGTAGCTCACTGCGCCTTTCCTCCTGTGACATTATTGTGCTTGTTTTGTAGTGTTCTCCTCATTAAGATCCTGCCAAGGGGGGAAATAAGTGTCTCTGGATAAGAATTTCCATACTGACATTAAAGTGGGCACAATCCATTTGCGGTAGACAAATAGCAGATTATGCTTTAACATTTAGAGAAACTGAAGGATTTAAGAGAAATGGTGAGCGTGGTGATTATACTCCTGCTTAAGAAATACTTGTCAGTTTTCAGATCTGTTACCCGTTACGTTCTGCCCGTTGATTTTTTTTTTTTTTTCATTCCGGCTTTAATTTTTCATGCTTCAAGTGTACATTTCTGATAATGCTGCCATTTGGGGCATTTAAATTTCTATCGGCAAATGCTGTAGTCATTAAACGTGGGGGGTTGAATGCAAATGGAGAGCATTAGAAGATGGCTTCTATATGGCAGTGTGAAATTGCATTCTAACTTATTTTTAATTAATGTCACGGGCACCTTAAACAAAATTTCAAGAGAGCTCTAGATTTTATCCATTTATAGCCAACACTTTAAACCCACCTAAACTCACAAATGCAATGCCACGTATGGAATCACAGTTTCGATACTTGCCTTTGTAATCCATTCTGGATCATTTTTTGCATAAACTCTATTAAGGGAACTAATTTTTTCCCCTGGCTAACAGGTAATTTCCAAGTGTGACCAGTCCCATGACTTGCAAAGAAATCTAAAGTGCTGACTCCATTTTTACAGAAAGCAGTTAATGACAGCCAGCTGTAGAAGAGGAGTAGACCCAGAGAGGAGCTGAGTGTAACAATCTGAGAAAAGGCAGAGAAGGAAAGTTAGAACCGGGAAAATATCCCCAGTATAGTGGAAAAAAGCTGTCTCCACAAGGCTGCGTCTTTGGGGAAATCATGCTGGACAGAGTGGAGCAGGTATGAATCGAGATGACCGCTTTCTGGAGTCTCCTCGTGGACATACCTCCTAGGTGGTCATGTGTGCCTTTTATGTTGTCCTACCTTTTCTTTCACTCATGCTCTCCTTTCCAGTGCCAGTTGACATACCCATCCAGTCTTCAGATCTCTTTCTGCTGCTGCTTCCCTCACCCACGTTTAATGAGCCATCATATACTGATAGAATGTATAGGATTCCCATTGCCCTTGGTGTAACCAGGACCAGGGAAGGATTAACTTTGTGACTGTGTATCTTAAAGTACCGTGTTAATTTCATGAATAATAAAAACGTGCCACTGTTGGTTACTTATTATTACTTATTATTGTTATCAAACATACTGATGATGTAAGAATAACCATGTAATAACAATAGCAGAGACGGGGTGGGGGCATGGGGGGAGATAAAAATAACCACTGCCCTTGAAAGTGCTACTGCACAGCTCAGGGTTCTGCTCCCTTCCCTGGGTTGTCTTCTTTGAGGAGGTAGTGATTCAGTTGAAACACCCTGTTAATATTAAAAGCACATCCCAGCCAGAGAAGTTAGAGCTCTTCCTCCCCGCCACAGTAAGCGACTTCAAGGGGAAACGGGAAGTGTGCGGAGGCTCAGAGGTGAGAGACCCTGCCAGAGCCTGAGCAGGGGTGGTGGTGACTGAAGGAGGGTGGAGAAGAGGGAGAGGACAGGTGACTGGCCTCACCTGGGGAGACGTGTGGCCACCCCCCCCATCAGGGGCGTCAGGAGAAGTGACGGATCTGGGGGACACTTAAGTGGAATCTACAGAACTTGGTGAGTGAGTGATGGCGAGGGTTTGGGGAGAAGGGTGAGTTCAGGATGATACCTGAGACCCGGTTTGGGCATCCGGGTAGATGGTGGAGGAAATACAGCAGGAGGGAAGGTTTGTGGGAGAAAAATGAGAGTTGCTTTGGTGTGTCTCTGGGTGGATGCATACTGGGTAATTTGCAGTTTGTTGTTGTTGTTGTTGTTGTTTTTTTTAAAGAGGAATGTATTTCTGTTTTTCAGTATGTGGCATTGAACATAAGAAAAACAGGTTTTTAATGGTTTTTAAAAAGTTAGCTTCTTCCTCAAAGACTTCTAGTTTTCTCTTTACTGTCACTAAAGTAATGCTGAACGTAAATCCTTCGTGATGTGGATAATGAGAAATTTGTGTCGTTCTGTACACTTAGAAGGTATATTGCATTTGCCTTTGTGCCTTTATGGATATTAGGTTGGGATTGTGGTTAAGCTAATGAACTGAAGAACTCGAGCTAATGGTCTCATCATTCAATCCAGCAACTTGTCTTAAATTTCAGGCTAATATCTATGTATACATGATTGCTTAGCTAGATTTCTTTTGGAACATTAACACTTTTCATATTAAACCCAAGCTGAATTTTAATATACATTTTTTTTCAGTTTGAGAGTACCTTTAAACTTTTTAATATATTATAGGTTCAGTTAAATGATGACATTGTTGACTTAACATTATGATAGTATTTATGTAATATGATCTAGACTAACAGAACAATAGTATATTGAAAGTTTATGTGTTTAATATTTGGGTTGCCGTATCAGCTCAAACAGTTGTGTTCATTGAAAACCACCTCTTAATTTTTAGGTAGCTTTTGAAATGTAGCAAAGTCACATGACAAATCCGTTTTATTATATATATATATTTTGTTGTTGTTGTTTTTGGACAGTGACTCTCAAGTGTAGAGGTACTGGAACCTTTTTGCCCTTTTCAAGTGATATGTACTTTTTAAAATGAATAACTTTGGAGGTAACAAAACTCAAGACTGGGTTCATAGAATGTAACATACTTTCTGAATGTTATAAGGGCTCTTTTTTAACTTCATAGCCTTATAGAAACTAAGTCACCATACATAAAACATAAGAGTGAAGGTATTTTTTTGTAGATTGGCATTGAAATCACGTTGCCAGTGTAATTGTACATCTAGCTATTGTTTTGTTAATAAAATCTGAACATAACTAACAGAAGGTCATTTCACTGATTGGATGTTCTAGAAAATTCATTTCTTTTTTTTTAATACAGCAGGTTCTTCTTAGTCATCCATTTTTATACACATCAATGTATACATGTCAATCCCAATCTCCCAATTCATCACACCACCACCACCACCACCCCTCCACTTTCCCCCCTTGGTGTCCACATGTTTGTTCTCTACATCTGTGTCTCAATTTCTGCCCTGCAAACCGGTTCATCTGTACCATTTTTCTAGGGTCCACATATATGCATTAATGTACGATATTTGTTTTTCTCTTTCTGACTTACTTCACTCTGTATGACAGTCTCTAGATCCATCCACATCTCTACAAATGACCCAATTTTGTTCATTTTTATGGCTGAGTAATATTCCATCTTATACATGTATCACATCTTCTTTATCCATTAGTCTGTTGATGGGCATTTAGGTTACTTCCATGTCCTGGCTATTGTAACTAGTGCTGCAATGAACATTGGGGTGCATGTGTCTTTTTGAATTATGGTTTTCTCTGGGTATATGCCCAGTAGTGGGATTGCTGGATAATTCATTTCTATTATAGTTCTTGGAGAGGTTTTTATTGTTGTTGTTGTAATTTTAGTTTTTGATATTCAGGGTGGCATGTAATCACTCTGGATTTAAGTATGGGAGAAAGAGGAAATCAGAATTTTTTAAAGATTCGATAGGTCCTATCTTTGCCTTTCATAGGTAAGGAGGCTTGTGAACTGATGAGAAAGAATAGAGACATTCCTTTAGTTTTAATTCAATTTAGATTTTCCTGAATTAGGACTTGTGTCTTGAAATCGATAAATGAATTTTAGTGCCAGTAACTTTTTTCTCTTCTAGTATATCTTCTAGAATATCTTAATGCTTCCTAAAAACAAGTGTATGAAAAAGGAAGTAACTGAAATTACTTCAAAACTTCCCAGATGGCGAAAGACTATCACGTAATTGGCGAAAGACGTACTCACCGTACAGCGTGTAGAGCAGGCAGATATGCCCATTGTAGTACAGGAAGGTCAGCCTTATCTTTAGGAGGAGGAAAAACTTCCCTCTGTGTGCATTGAATTGTTCCTTATGGGTTTTCCAGGAGCCTTCCGATAGCAAGTATTTTGTCTGGTTCTCCCCCCATCAAGCCATGTCTGCTTATTTTAGATTCAGAATCTGTGGTCTCTGTATCTATAAGGAATGAATTTGGGGCTATTTTGAGGTCTCTCTGCATGAGGTACCTCGGTAGAGTTGTACAGGATGATAGTGAGGTCGAGCCGTGTGTTACAAAAATCTTGGGGAAAGGCGCAAACAGTGGGAAAGTGTGTCCAGGGGAGGAGATTTGGGAAAAGGCATGGAAACAAATGCATCCTACTTCATCATATTTAACATCCTTGTGTGTGGATACACCTGCCATGTGTCCTTTTTCTTTGATTTGGAAGCCAAACTACATTTATCCAAATAGGTTTTCAGCACACTAGGTTTTTTAAAATTCCATATTTCTTGAAATTTTTTTTAGAGATTTATAGAAAGGTTTGGAAAATTAAGATTGGTGGAAGTTGGGAAGTAAAACTTTGAATTCATGAAAAGTAGAATTTTCTGGCTTTTTTTTTTTTTTTTTTGGTTCGACCTTTAGATTTTGATATTGATATTAAGGACTACTTTTTTGGTCATGTATTGAAATGCTTTGAAACTCCTGTGGCCATCTTATACATTGGTGAACTTTGTTGTGGCAGTTGTCAAGGGTCCCAGTGGCATCAGTGGCTAGAATTTCCAAGAGTTCGTGAGCTTTGGTGAGGGAAATAATTACACTTTCGTTTTCAGTAATAGCTAACTGAAATTGAACATTTCCCTTAATTATGAGCGCAGGCAATAAGCCATAATAGTATTGGCACACTGTGACTTTGCCACTGGTAGAAGTCACAGATATTTTCATATCACATTACAGTTGTGGTAGATATCTCAAAATATTTAAGCTCATCACTACTTTCAAATTACAGTATTTATTAGACCCACACTAGAACTTGTTATTTCATAGACAAATAAGCAGTACATTACTATATCACATTTAAAAATATTTTGATAACTGTCAATCATTTTATTTTCTATGTAATCTAGTTATATACGACCAAAAAACACACGTTATTCTGAGAAGGAGTCCATAGACTTTACCAGACTGCGAAAAGGATCCACGGCGCAAATCAAGGCCGCTGGGCAAGGGAACCGAACAGATGGGTATTTTAGAGCCGGTTTACCAGCTCCTCACTGTGTGACCTTTCCCAGTACCTCACAGATGTGCCGTATGATGACGGCATCCATTGATTTAGGAAATTACTGTAGAGATAAAACAAGGGAAATCGTTTTGAAAAATTTTAGTATTCATACAGAAGGGTTTTTTGCCTTTGTAAGAACATGCGTATATTATTATTCATTGTTAAGAGCGTAAATGAGGCATCTAATATAATTTCTGCGTTCACTCTGACATTTCAGAGTATAACTCAGCATCATTACACTTTACAGTGAACTGCTACGGGGACGCGCCAGTTTCAACATAGCTCTAAAAACCATTACCATTCACGGAAGCAAAGAGAATTCGTTTTCTCTATTTCTTTTTCAATTGATTCCTGTAGTCTCCTATCCTCTAATCCAAACCGATGGGCTTCAGTGCTCTCCAAAGCAATGTGTCAGTCAGGCAAATCACAGGAGAAACGTGCATGCTTCGTTTCCAGCAAACCAAAGGGTAACAGTGTGGCGAAGTCCCTCTATTTACTCAATATTATTAATTAAGAAATGTAAGAAATGGGAAGAGGGAAGAACAGGTACGGAGAATGATATTTGATGTTTTATAAAAGTTTCATTTTTATGGTGACCTTAGGTAGGTCATAATATTACAGCATTTAACAAATGAGCAAACAAATAGGTATCAACTTATTAAATGGTCATGTTACTCAGAAGTTACCAAACTTAGCTTATTGTACAAGACTAATTGTAAAGCCATGTGACTGAATTAAAATATAATTACTGAGTAAAAATTAATTAGGCATTAATTTTGAAATGTGAGATTCTTTTTTCTTTTAGAATTTTCTCTCTTTAATGCACTGTTCATTTCTTCACTGATGCCTGAGATTGGCTATACAGTTTGGGCAGGAGGGTATTTTTACCCCTTTGAAATTATAGGTGAGACATGATAGAGAGATATATGAAGAGTCGACTCTAGTTATTATGATTAGTTACATATTTTCATTTTTTAAATCCTATCCCCTTGTGCCTGTGACTTTGATACATAACAAACATATTTTAAAGCTCTGTTAAGTGAATGAGTGACTGATAAATGGAAGGAAGGTGTGTTGTGTTGCGATGGGTCAAAATCCTGGTGGAGGTTGACTTGGGAATATCTGAAATGTCTGTTCATTCAGAGAAAGCTAACAGCAGTGAAGAGACCACTGAAGATCAGAAGGGAGGAGAAAGAGAAGATGTGGTAATAAATACAAGTTCACACAGTTAAGGAGCTCTGGAGTCCCCAGGACCTCTGGCGTCCGTCACTCACACACAGTCTTATTCCCAGGATCTCCGTATGAGGCGCTCAGGGCACCTGTCCTCCCCATTGTACGGTTGGAGCCCAGGCAGGGGAAGCACCTCTGTCAGCTTTGCAGATGAGAGGCAGAGCGGGGTCTCCTGATTCAGAGTTTGACTGCCTCTCCAGCATATCCTGCTGGTGTGGTGTGGGAAGGGAGAGGGATCCTGGGGAGAATTGAAAAGCTGCAGAAAGAAATAGAGGAACAGGTAGTAAAGAGACGCACCGTGGAAGCCTTGCTGCAGGGACTGAGAGGGTCTCCTTCAGTCCTCTGCTGAAGCGTACGTCCCTCAGAGACCCTTCCCGGCCTCCCTGGCTCCTTAGCCCTCCCCTCTGCCGAATCTGGTTTTCCTAGGATGTGATGCTCTCTCTTGTACTTCACAGCAGTTATCCCAATTTGTAATTATTTATTTGGGTAATTGTTTCATTAAATACCTCTTTCCTCTGTGTGTGTGTATGTGTGTGTGTGTGTGTGTGTGTGTGTGTGTGTATGTATCTCACATCTTTTTTATCTAAAAAATGAATGAATATAACAAAACAGAAATTCACTGATAATAGTGACCAAACTATTGGTTTGGTTACCAGTGGTGAGAGGGAAAGGAGAGGGGCAGGGTAGGGGTAGGGGGTTAAGAGGAATGAACTACTACGTATAAAATAGATAAGCTACAAGGATATATTGTACAGCACAGGGAATATAGCTATTATAATAACTTTAAATGGAGTATAGTCTATACAAGTACTAAATCACTGTGTGGTACATCTGAAATAATATAGTACTGTAGTAATAATACAGTACTATAAATCAACTATACTTCAATTTAAAAACTACCTCTTTCTCCCTCAAGAGTCTAGATTGTAAATTCCATAGCAATGAGAATAGTGCCCGTATCTTCCCTTCTGTAGTCTCAGAGCATAATGCTTGATATACTGAAACTTTTATGAAAGCAGAGATGAATATACAAGAAATTATCAGTGAGTGGAAAAAAAAGAATGGCCAATGTGGAGATAAAGACTCAGAAGGACTTTTAATGAAAAGAAGCAGTGCAGACAGCTTGCAATCTTGGGGAATGCTCTGTGCCCTGAATTTTCCAGGAAATCTCTCTTTTAAATATTAGTCTAGTTGTTTGGTTTTGTCCCCCAATTTGGGGTTTAGAAAATATGGTCACCTGTACCTCAGTAACCTTGAAGGTAAGGTGCACCTTGTAAGAACGGAGGAGGGTGGTGTGTGTGTTCACTCGACCTCTGCAACGGCCCTGGGTGGATGGTGTTACCAAAAACTTAACAGTTGAAAAGATGGTGGACAAGAGATTGAACTTGTCCGAGATTCAGACGTTAGGTGTCCAAGCTGAGATTAAACTAGAGCCCATGATTTTCCGTTAATTGAATCATATTTGAGGAAGCTGGAAAAAGACAATGTCGCAGGCCTGGAAGGTCATCAGCTTGCAGAGCTACTGCTGGGACAAGTTTCGGTGTGGTCCTCCCATTCCTTGGCTTATGCCGTCTATACTTACAGTTGCCTCTAGAGTTCTGTATAAGAACTGATGTTCACAATAATTACTGAGTCATTGGCAGAACGTTGAATTATATTACATTTAAGAAAGAAAAGAATATCATAGTGTAGGGATTTTTCTTCAAAGTGACTAATGGTTTAGTACTTTAATTCTGTTGTGGAGGAAGCTGATGTTGAAATTGATCTTGTGTAACTGATGTGGGCTATCAATTTAGAGATTCTTTCTTTTCATTTAAAATTCATTCTTTTTTTTTAAGAATTGATAAACCTTTATTTTGACAAATGCTTTGTTTTTTTTTACTTTGTCATACTATTTTATTTTAAATTTTTAAAATTTTATTTATTTATATTATACAGCAGGTTCTTATTACTTATCTATTTTATACATATTATTATTGTATATGTGTCAACCCCAGTCTCCCAGTTTATCCCACCACCACCACCACCCTCACCCCGCTTTTCCCCCTTGGTGTCCATACATTTGTTCTCTACATCCGTGTCTCTATTTCTGCCTTGCAAACTGGTTCATCTGTACCATTTTTCTAGATTCCACATGTATGCGTTAATATATGATACTTGTTTTCTTCTTTGACTTACTTCACTCTGTATGGCAGTCTCTAGGTCCATCCACGTCTCTACAAATGACCCAATTTAGTTCCTTTTAATGGCTGAGTAATATTCCATTGTATATATGTACCACATCCTCTTTATCCATTCATCTGTCGATGGGCATTTAGGTTGCTTCCATGACCTGGCTATTGTAAATAGTGCTGCAATGAACATTGGGGTGCATGTGTCTTTTTGAATTATGGTTTTCTCTGGGTATATGCCCAGTAGTGGGATTTCTGGGTCATATGGTAGTTCTATTTTTAGTGTTTTAAGGAACCTCCATACTGTTCTCCATAGTGGCTGTATCAATTTACATTCCCACCAGCAGTGCAAGAGGGTTCCCGTTTCTCCACACCCTCTCCAGCATCTGTTGTTTGTAGATTTTCTGATGATGCCCATTCTAACCGGTGTGTAAAATTCATTCTTGATTTATATTATCTTTGTATTCTTTAAATCCCCAACTTCTGTTAGGTTATCTGTAAACAAGCACTTCATTTTTTCAAAATTCAGCAGAGGTTTATTACCAGGTGCCAGAATGTACCATAGCTAATGTACGGTTTCTGCCTTCTAGGAGCTTCCAGGCCAGTGAGGGAGAAAGAGATATATACAGATATTTACAATCCTGGGGTGCTGATGCCACAACAGGGATTGAGTGGCATCCTAGGAGGCTGTCTACAAGGGTGACAACTGTGGCCCAAGTCATACACTCCATTGTCCTGGGAGCCCCAGACTTCGTGGGTCTAAAATATAATTTCTTGTCAGTCTGTATTTAATACTGTGTTATAAAAGATGTTAGCATTATATGATTATATTAAAGTGAAAACTTATATGAAATCTCCTATTGAAATACCTGGCACATAGCACTTAGAGTTTTTTAAAATTCTCTTTCCTAAACCCAGTCAATTACTATGTGAATTGGAATATTCCAGACTCTGAGAATATTCTAACAAGCGGTGACTCAAAAGTGTGATTCTGTTTATAACGCGAACACATCCTAAAACCAAACAGGGATGATTAATCTTTAGTTAATATGTCAGATGCTTATAAATTAAAAAAAAAATAAAGTTCTCTAGGGAAAAGTACGTTTGTTAGTGAAGAAAATATACTTCTAATTACAGTGGAGTTTTTGTGATGCTTTTGGCTGAGTTGTTTGCCTTTCCTATGAGCTTCACAATAATATCCTTTAATACCCAGAGCATACAGTAAGAAATTAACGAGCATACTTACTGCAGTTACATAGTATATGGATCTTGGCCTGCGTTACTATGATCCAGTTTCAGTTGAAGCTTATTTTCGGTTTTGTTTAAAGAAGAAAGCACATACGGTTATGTGGAAAAAAACATATATACAGTATGCTTATGTGTATATATAAATTAATAGTGTCAATTATATAATTAGTTTTATTTTTATAAACTTCTCTACGGTGCTTGATGCTAAATAAGCAAGATGAGAACGAAGCGTGAAGCAGGGGGAGATGAGAAATTCCTTTGTATTGCCAAGAATGACTTGTGATATCCCTTCTACATTTTTGTGCTTGAACAGGCTGCCTGAGAAAAATTCCATTTCTTCTTATCACTAACTTCCTTCCACTTTATTTGGCTACCTTTACTTCCCGCTTAGAAGTGAAGAAAGCAAAGCCAGGGGCTCTGCTATACCCCTGGGCATCAGCTTCTCATCCATACGTACCTGCGTCGCTCATCCTGAGGGCTCACCTGTCTCCTGCCTCCGTAACCAATTACAAAGGATAATCCAATTAATTGTGTGTGAAGATTTAGCTCCCCATACACGTGCTACTGCCATTTTTAACATTTTAATTCTTGAAATTATATCTAACATTCTGTGTATATGTTACCTAGGGGAGAGGAGTGGGTACACAGCTGTTTCTCAAAGGGTTGGGACCCAAAAAACGTGGCAAAAATGGGTACTGACTCTTAGATCTCCTCCACCTCCACCAATATACCACCATTTCCTCTAAAAAAAAAAAAAAATTAAACTGTGGATCTTGAACAGCTGTGAAAAGCTGTAGTGATGATTAATTTATTTCGCACCTATAAAATTTATTGGTACTCATTTGTTTCTCCTCTAATTTTTTAGCTATATTTGCCAATTTTGAGTGGTGAAACTGAAGGTAACTAGAATCCTTTTGTTTGCGGAGGGAGGTACAGATCTTATATGTCACCCAAGGGGATGTGAGAATTATAGGTGGTAAAAATCCTAACTTCTATCGGGAATGTGTAAGAACCATGTGGTGCAATAAATTCCAGCTATGAGGTGTTCAAATTATTAGCTTTTTTTAATAGCTACGGTGAGTACAGGGCAGAGAACTCAACACATTTAGTCAGATGTTGAGTGAAGTTACTCCGAGAGCACTGGCTTATCATCTTTTTGGATGATATCCAAGTTGAATGGTCCAGAAAAGAAAATTAATAAAGAGAGAGAGCTGTGTAAGGAAGTTGGTCCAAAATTGCAGATTAGCAAAAGCAATTCATTTATCATTTCATTCTAGCCTGACTTCTTCCTTTATGCAACTCTCTTCTGACACGATGATCCAAAGGAATGATGCTTGAAAAATAGGTATGTTTTTGTGACCTAGCAAGTGAATCACATGTAGCATTTTGGAATTTTTTTGATTTATTGCAGTCTGTCCTTCTCATGAGTTGTGGTTTAGCTTATTTTATTTTATCTACGTAGTGTTTCTGTAGCTGCTTTTCCCTTTTTCTAGACCAAACTTTGATTATGGAAATACTGTTATTGGTATGCTATTATCCTGTTTAAAGGAAATTGCCAATTAAATATTAATTTACTGGCCAAGCACGCTAATGGATTAAGATAAGCACAGCTATAATGTCTTGAAAATGGAAGCATGTTTTTTTTCTTGAGATTCTAGGACCTACTACTTTTAGAAACCTCAGTGATTAAGCAGTTTCATGTAATTTAAATTTAGGAAACAAAGAACTGAGGCATGTCATTTTAATAAGGGGTTTACCTTGTATTGGAAACACATAGTTGAATAAATATGGCTCTTTTGAAAGAGAATACTTTCAGTACATTTTCACAATTTAAAGATACTTGTTTGTGGTTTTCTCTTATAATAATGCTCTATTAACTGAGTAGTAAAAATTTCTGATCTCAGTGTATTTATCCCTTTTTTGACCCACTCCTCACCTTCATAGCCTTTGCCTTACTTTGAATTTTAACATGCCAGGAACTAGAGTGGTTTGCACCTCTATTCCATTTTCCTTTTAAATGACAATTGAAAAGGAAAGGATATAGTGGGGATTTATAAACAGAGAAAAATGAACAATCAATATGCTATAATTTAGCAGAGATAATTAATGTTAAATAAAAAAGAGCCTTTGATGGAAGTTTCCTCATAAAAGTTTGTCATGTTAGCATTTTCCTATATCCTTTTAGTAAGAAATAAAAATTCTTAGATATCACAAAAATGCTTTATATTTGGAGCAGTATATGCATTATATTTGCTTAACTTTGATAAAGTTCTGACTTGGGGGAGCCTTCGATGTTACAGCTACCATATAAAAAATACTTATAGTCTAGTCATTTAGAAATGTACCTTAGAATTCAGTCCTCTCACTATAGAGGAGATTGATGGTGATTATGACATTTGAAAGCATAGGTAGTTTTACAGTAGGTAAATGGGCTTGTCTTTTATTATATAACGCTGATTTTAAAGATTTACAAATAAAGATTTGACCAGCGTTATAAAGTTATGACCAGAGAGTTGTGGGAAAGTAAAATTTTATTCAAGTAACAAGACTTTATTTTTACATATACACACATATGCTACCGTGTCAGAATTTTTATAAATATGTCTGCTGTTGTGATATGTGCCATATACATAAGGCTACTTGAAGAAGTGGTCTTTTTGTTTGTGAAATAATATCATAGTACTATATGGATCCTAAGTATCTCTTTTAGCAAATTCCAATTTAGAGTGGATAGATTTATGTTACGCTCCCAATATATTTACACGTAGGAAATTGTGGCTCAATAAGCTACAGCCTAGATCTACAACCTTTATGGATAAAACCACTGAAAAAATATTCCATTTTTTTTAACCCTGGATGTCCATTTCACAGATGTCTATCTTTAAATGAGAATCTGCTATTTGTATGTTCATATAGTTTTTTTCAAAATTATATAATGTACATATAAAAACAGGACACACAATGGAATTAGCAAAATCATTTGTGCATTTACAAGAGTTTTTATTTTCGTCAGTATTTTAAGTACTTTGGATAAAATTTTCTCAAATATACAGAGAGCATATTTTCGTTATTATAGCGACAGTGGTTTCCATTGTTTGATAAGTATAATGTATAAAATACTTTAAAATTTGTCCCTTTTCATGCTGTTAGTTTGCATGATGAGAGTTTTATCCTGTGTGTCTGAGGTTTGCACGTGAATATTATGTGATTTTAGTGGCACTCGGGAAACGCCAGCTTAGGTCGGGTTCAGTGCTAAGAACCTCATGCACGTGAGTCATGTAATACACACTCTAACCCAACGTGATGGGAATTCGCCGCGTCCCCATTTTAAAAACAAGGAAATTCAGGCTCAGAAGGTTAACTAATTTGGTCCGGGCCAGGTAGCAGGACCAGGATTTGATCTCCAAAGCCAAAACTTTACTTTTCCTCTTCAGATTTCTGACAAGAAACCTCTTTATTCAAAGTGTCATTCTTATCATTCGTTTTATTAGTAGGTAGCTCGTCTCTCCTCCCAGTGATCGTGGTGGACGTCCAAGCTTTAGAGCAGTTTGTACCACATTTGTTGTTTGCCAGTGATGTGCTCACAGTAGCTGACTGAAGGAGCAGAAAGGGCCCCTGCCCTTCCCCTGGAGAGCGATGCTGCTGCCTTTGGAAGTGTGCTGCAGTCTCGTCCCCCAGGTGCCTCGGGAGTACTGCCCCAAACGGGGCACTGCCTGGGAAATGCAGGAAAGCTTTCTTCTGGCTATTACACCAGGGTTGAAGTTCAACAGTTGTTGATCTGGAAAAGAATGGGGTGGAAGTTGAGTAAAGTATTCTGGGCAAAAGAAAGAATAAACAAAGATCACGAGACAGAAGCACTGTGATGAATGTAGGGCCCATCAGCATGTTGGGGCTTTCCTCTGAGATGCTTTTGTTGGAAAGCATGCTACTCCTAAAGTAAAAAACCTAAGGTGACATGCTGCAGGTTTTCTTGGGACTTCTAATCTCTGGCACACCTCACTTACCCCAAGAGGTCTGTGGACCTCACCTTGAGAAGTTTTGGTGTTAGATATTTTACTGATAAGGTGTGGAGGGTGCAGGAACAGTGAGAAGAATCCTTACTGTACGCAGGACACTGATATCTAGACATTTTCTGACAATAAGAACAGCTCATTTTAAACTCTTGATTATTGAAATAGGTGGTAGTTTAATTTTGCTCAGTTGCATTAAAAACTGTTATTTGATTGCCCCCTTTCATTGAAATAATTAGTGTGATTAGTTATGTGATCGAGGTATTTTTTTTAAATATGGCATAAACTCAGTATAAAGTCATCAACTCACTTCTTCATTTCCGTTGCTAATTTGGAGTATAATGTTTTTGTTCTTGTTTCATGTTTCTCCTAGCTACAAGAGACTCGTTTAATTTTATACTTCTAAAATTCAACCATCCTTGATTGGGGTGAACCTGTATCATTCGTAATTGAATATGGTGCAGTTTTATAGTATTTTTCATAAAAATAACTTCATGAACTATATTTCTTTGGGAGATGCTTTGTACACCCATAGCATTGGGAAAAAATCCGTGTTTTACTATCACTATTAGCTTTCGATCATTGTTTTATATCAGGATTTTTAAATTTTAAAATACCCAGCACAGGCTTGAAAAACAAATATGCCTTTATAGCCATTTATCCTTGAGAAAAATGTATTTTATAATACAATCCTTCTGAAAATGTAGTTCATTTTTTCTTTTTTCAGTTATTTCTCTTCATTGGGTGAGTAGATATTTGCAAGGTTGGGTAGGTTTAAAATAATTTTTACATGTCCAGAGGTGTAACTTATAACTTATGAATTGTGTAATAATTTTTCATGCTGTGTAATATTAATTTTAGGGGGTAGTAAAAAGAGGTTTTGATTCCTAAGTGAAAGAAGCCATTAAGTTGAACCCCTTTTATATATGGTAAAACATTACTAGGATATGGTTCCTCATTTACAGTACATGGGTTGGCCTAGGGTGAAACTCTGTCCTATAAAACAATAAAATCTTAATAAAACATGTTAAGTCAGCAAGAAGAGTGAGAATAGATCCTCTACTATTACTCATCTATAGGAAGTCTGTTGTTTTGAGTAGCAGCAATGGTCTTTTCCTATAGGAATATAATTATAGGAACAATACGCATTTTTCTTTTTTAAAAAATTTTATTGGGGTATAGTTGCTTTCCAATGTTGTGTAAGTTTCTGCTGTACAGCAAAGTGAATCAACTATATGTATACATATATCCCCTCTTTTTTGGATTTCCTTCCCATTTAGGTCACCACAGAGCATTGAATAGAGTTCCCTGTGCAGGTTCTCATTAGTTATCTATTTTATACATAGTATCAATAGTCAATTTATAGATTATATATATATATATATATATATATATATATATATATATATACACATACAGTTGACGTAGTATATATGTCAATCCCAATCTCCCAATTCATCCCACCCCTCCTTTCCCCCTTTGGTGTCCATACGTTTGTTCTCTACATCTCTGTCTCTGTTTCTGCTTTGCAAATAAGTTCATCTCTGTACCATTTTCCTAGATTCTCTTAAAAGTATAGTTTTCTACTTTATAAAAATAAAACACATTCTTTGTAGAAAACTTTTCTGCAGACTGTCTTTTCATTACCACTTGCATTTACTGTATCTCATAAAAATTTTCCAGTGTTGTTATATATTCTAGAATACATGGATATATATGTGTGTATATATACATGTATATGGAAGATGTATCTATAATTATCTTATGTTGGTATATTTAAACAATCCTCTATTATTAAACAAGTTGTTTCTTATGGTGGTTTTGGCAAACTATAAATTTAGCTTTGACTCTAATAGATTTCTGTAGTTTAAAATTAAGGTAAATTTGTATTAATAAGAATATATTGGTGCTTCAGTTGTGTATTTTACCAGGGTTTTGGAATTAATTTAACTAGTATTTTTATTGTAAGCCTCCTTACATTTTTTTTGGAATAAAGCAGGATATAAATATATATTAAAGTACACTATCTGGTTTAATTATAACTTGGGAGCATTTTGAGATTGTCTACTTATTTAGGCAGAAAAGATCTTTCTGGTTTTGTAAAAATGGATACATTGCCCTACAGTGAGTACTTCCCTTTTTTCTACCTGTGATCTATGCAAACCGTCTTTAAGGAGTTTTTTTTTCAATGTTAAGACCTGCTTTGTCATCTGTGGGGTTCTCATTAATGTTTATTCGTTCATCGTTCAACTTTATATTTTATGTTATTTCAGAAAATTTGTTAAGTAACTTGTTAGCTGCTGTACATTTTTACACCACATTTATATAAGAATCTTTATTTTTCAAGCGTTTGCTTTGCGTTTAGCATTCACATTATTTATATATCCATACTTGCTTGGCGTTTCCAAAACATTTAGTAAGATAGGATTTTTAAAACAGGAAAAAGCTATAGTTTGTTCACTACTGGGTTCATGGTGGAGGAAGCTAGCTGCTGATTGCTTTTAGGAATAAGATAAATAGAGATCAAGGGCCACAGTCTCTCATCCTTTCCTGATGGCCTGTGGATGCAGGAGGGACAGTCTGCAGTGTGATGTTGGGATGGGGTCTTTCAGTTCCATCTGAGCATCAGCCTACACGAGTCACTGTGTCATGGCAACCCTGGCTGAATAGAATCTCAGAGATGCTAAGCAGCATTTTGGCCAGATGAACAAGGATGTATATCATCATAGTTCTATGTAGGGTTAAGATTTATGATTTTAATTAACACAGATAAGAGAAGTCAAATACTCTTGAGTGATCTCAAAAAATGTATAAAGTAATACCCCATAAGTATCACCCCACGCATCATCTTTTCTCAAGATAACATCCAAAAACCCAGAGAGAAATCCAGAAAAATATCTTCACGTGTTTTATTGCTGGGAAGTGGGTAGGACACTGTTGTCCAAGGACCAGTGTTGCAAAATCCATTCTCAAGGTTTAAGGAACAGGTTTGATCTCTCCATTAGCCCTCCTCCCTCCAGCAAGGCAGGAAGAATAAATAACTTATCGTTCCATTGGCTACTTAATAAGATTCCAGAATTCCTTTCTTTTTCAACCACAGATTATTCACCCTTGTGGTATCCTGAGTTTAGAACACTGAGGAAATACATCTTATGGTACTTGATCTGCTAAGGCTTGAAAATCAGAATGGAGACCGACATAGATGCAGAGAATAGACTGTTGGTTACCAGAGATGGGGGTTGGGCAGAACGGGCACAGGTGGTCAAAAGGTACAAACATCCAATTACAAATCCTGGGGATGTAATGTACAGCTTGGTGACTATAGTTAACAATATTTTTTAACTATATACATTTTGCAATATATACATACATCAAGTGATTATGTTATACACAAGCGAATACAATGTTATGTCAGTTATATCTCAATTAAAAAAAAGAACAGAGGCTGAATTTTGAGAATGCCTCCCTTGAGGAAGTCATATCACCAACAATATCTAATGTCACCTTGTAGGCAGCATTTATCACCCTTTTATGACTGAGGAAACCTGGACTCAGAGTTGGTCACCATGAGTCAATTTATTTGCTTTTGTTCACTCATTTACTCAACACTTGATCACCTGCCAGCTGCCCCGGGAACAAGATGCCGTCCTGCCCTCAGGTGACTGAAAGCCTTGCAAGCTTGTCACTAACCAGTGGGGCCCATATGGGGTTCTTGTCATTGTCCCATGGCTGAGAAAGGGGAGGGACAGGCATCCACTGACAGGGGAAGTGGTAGATGTTCCTGGCCAGTGAGAAGAAACAGGCAAAGGTTACCTACTAGAAAAGACAAGTTGGACCAGAATATGAAATTGCTGATGAAACAGAAGACTTGGATATCCTATGCAGCACTTTTAAATGTTCAGGGAAAAAAATCAAAACATAAAAACATGAGTCTGGTAAGGTGTTATATTTATAACTAATTTTTTTTTAATTGAGCACCTACTGTAGCACACCAGCTACTCTGGCATTTAGAGATGTATATACATGGTTTCTTTATCTCAGGATGGGAACAAAGGAATAAGACAAGAAACAGAACAGTAGAATGCTAGAAGAATATTTTGTGCCAGGTTTAAGGCTGCTAATTTAATTCATGTCAATAAACATTTATTGAACTAATAAATCTTTTTTTCTCACCCTTGAGCTCACAGCTACTTTAAGACAGGTGATTGACGAGTGCCAGCCTCTGAGGTCTCTATATCCCATGCCAAGGAGATAGGAGTGTGTTTAAGTGTGGGTTTAAGTTTAAAATGCACTGTTCTAATGAGATATCATCTCACACCAGTCAGAATGGCCATCATCAAAAACTCTACAAACAATAAATGCTGGAGAGGGTGTGGAGAAAAGGGAACCCTCTTGCACTGTTGGTGGGAATGCAAATTGATACAGCCACTATGGAGAACAGTATGGAGGTTCCTTAAAAAACTAAAAATAGGACTACCATACGACCTAGCAATCCTACTACTGGGCATATACCCTGAGAAAACCATAATTCAAAAAGAGTCATGTACCAAAATGTTCATTGCAGCACTATTTATAATAGCCAGGACATGGAAGCAACCTAAGTGTCCAACGACAGATGAATGGATAAAGAAGATGTGGCACATATATACAATGGAATATTACTCAGCCTTAAAAAGAAACGAAACTGAGTTATTTGTAGTGAGGTGGCTGGACCTAGAGTCTGTCATACAGAGTGAAGTAAGTCAGAAAGAGAAGAACAAATACCATATGCTAACACATATATATGGAATCTAAAAAAAAATGAGCTGTTCATGTCAGACATTGTCTAGAGGACAGAGGAGAGACAGTTTTGAATTTGTGTTTTGAATTTGAATTTTAGTATGGTGGCTACATAAATAAAAATGAGGGGTTCATTTAGGAGACTAATCCAGTAATCTGAGAAAATAGCATGGCCTGAACAAGGGGATAATTTGGAAATTTAAGAATTAAAAAAAAAAAGTCTTTTAGAGATATTTCTAAACCTCTGAGTTTTTCCATTAACGTATTAGTGCCAGTTATTTGAAAAGTTAAGTAAAGGGTGTGTAGTTCGTCTTTTCTATCCAAATACATAGTAATTAAAAGTCTTACTCATATATTATGGATATGAATATGGAGTTTCAATCCCACCACCTGAAATTTCTTGGAAATTACCATATTCGGCAGTGCAAGGCGGGGTCCAGATGATTTCAAAAGGGTCAGCATACGAGGACACTAACTTCGGAGTCAAACAGACCTTTTGTACTTTGCAGTTGTGTTTCTTGGGCAGTTTAATCTTTCTCGGCATCAGTATTCTCCTCTGTAAAATGGGCATAATGCCTGATTTCATGGCTTATAGAGTTAGTGAGGATTAAGGAGACAACGTAGAGCATCTGGCACAACACTCGCTCACATTCTAAGCAACAAGTAAGTGTTTCTTGGTTTTATTTATAATAAGATACTTGTCTTTCAGGAAAGACAACCATATTGTAATTTGGGGCCGCTTGGTTTATTTTGCCACTTATGTAATAGGACCCTTGTTTGCATATTTCTTCAATTTTATGTTTATACATCTTTTCTTCTTCCTCTAAATGTTTTCCCTCAGTCTCATAACATTGCCTTGGGAGCAGTACACTGTTGTGTTATTTGATGCCAACAATATACACCATCAGCCTTTCTTTTACACTTTTCTGGGGACTCAAAAGAAATTTAGCAAATAATGAGAAATTGTCTAATGGGAATTGGAAGTCATGAAATTAACTGGGATATTGCATGTCATACATTAACATTGACAACAAAAAATCAAATGTGTTATAAACACTAAGGAAGCGGTCATAATGAACTATTTTCCCAAGCAACCAACATGGCCCTCATAGAAGGGAGATAATTCTCATTCAAAAGGTTTGCTCAGCTTTTAGACCAGGAAGCATTTGTGATCCCTTTTTTTTTGCAGGAACGCTTCCTTTCCTTATGGGGCTACCTTAAAGAAGATGATGGACATTTGTCATAGGCCTTTCCTTTTCTGAGTTTAATTTCTGTTTTTTTTCGGCTTGTTTTCTAGCTGATCTTAACAACCTTTGCAACAGGCAAAATCGTGAGCTGTCCCTGGAAAGTTGCTATAGCTCAGATTCAAGTTACAGTGCAAGAAAGACATAATGAAACCAGAAAAAACTGTAGAGACAGCCAAACAAAATAATCGGTGAAAAGGAAAGGCTCTTGTGAGAGAGAACACTTTTCTTTTTTAATACCAGAAATATGATGGCTTATTTTGCATAGTACGTAATGGAATTTTCTACTCCAAAAGGTGCCATGTTCTGGATTCATTGTTTTAGCCAAGTCAGGGTCTAGGTTAGTAAGGAAGCATCCGCTTCAGGACTTTCAGAGTTATTGCCATGTCTATGTAATTAAGTGGATAAATTAACTTAGTACACGTTCAGCTGTTCTGTTTTCTTTCGAAAACAGCTGTTCCGTTTTCTTTCTGTTTTATTTTCCTTTTGCTTGGTAATACTGCTTTGAATACAGCAAAAATCAGGTAACAAGTTAACCTTAGGGTGTGAAGATGGTTGACAAGTCAGAAGGATGAAAGGAGAAAAGTCATTCTAGTAGTTAAAATAAGATATACCAAAATCTCTGCACGATATTCCATGCCCTTTTTTTTTTTTTTTTTTTTTTTTTTTTTTTGCGGTACAGGGGCCTCTCACTGTTGTGGCCTCTCCCATTGTGGAGCACAGGCTCCAGACGCGCAGGCTCAGCGGCCATGGCTCACGGGACCAGCCGCTCCGCGGCATGTGGGATCTTCCCGGACCGGGGCACAAACCCGTGTCCCCTGCATCGGCAGGCGGACTCTCAACCACTGTGTCACCAGGGAAGCCCTCCATGCCCTTTTGATAAGGCCAATAAACAAGTATCAGGTTTCTTGGATTATCATATATTAGAAGCAGCAAATGAGAGGATGAGAACAAGCATATTGAAAGTGGTAAGAAAGACAGGATGTTAAAACCCATACAAGCACTTAGCACAGCAATTAGGGAGCGATCTGTTATCCAGGCAAACGACCCTGCAGACCTCATTAGCTCCCGATGGTATCACTGCATTTACAATCAAGTGCAAAAATTAGAGTCTATAATGATGACCCAGGGAAGATACAGTTACATCCATTCTGCACGATACAAGAAGGCAGACAAGGATAAGAGAGTTTTCTTTGAATGGTAAAAATACAAGTTTGGGCCTGTATGTGAATAAATTTCCTGAATTTGGAAAATTTGCTTTCATTCATTTAACTAGTAGTTATGGCACAGTTGTTGACAGTTGTAAGCCTTATAAACTGCACCATTAAGCCCTTTACACTTATTAATTGTTTAATGCTCACAATTAATTCATGAGTTAGGTCACTCGTTGGGCCTATTGCACGGATGAAAAAAAAGCAAGACAGAACAGCCCGCCCTCAAGCCACACTCTGCCTGGGTAGACCTAGCCTCTTGGTTGGGGATCTATGCCACATTCCCCTGCCAGCTGTATCGGCCACAAACCTGATGTTACAACACACCCCGTCCGCCCAGAGCAGCACTCACACTACGTGATTTACGTCTGATTCACCGACTGTTCTGTACACCCCATGAAGGCAAGGATTGTATCTAAATCAAGGATTTATATCCTCAGCACCTAGAAGAACACCTGGGACATAAGAGGTGCTCAGAAACTATTAGTTAAAAGACTTAAAATGCAGGAAAATTAACTACAGTAATTATTATTATTTTTTTTTTGCGGTACACGGGCCTCTCACTGTTGTGGCCTTTCCCATTGCGGAGCACAGGCTCCGGACGTGCAGGCTCAGCGGCCGTGGCTCACGGGCCCAGCCGCTCCGCGGCACGTGGGATCTTCCCAGACCGGGGCACGAACCCGTGTCCCCTGCATCGGCAGGCGGACTCTCAACCACTGCGCCACCAGGGAAGCCCAGTAATTATTTCCTTATAATTTTTTTAATAAATTGGTATTTTAGAAACAATTTTTTCTTCTACCTGTGTTCTAGCTTGAATATGCTTTTCAATCTTTTTTCTTGTCTGACGGCCCAGCAGACCCTGTTCTCCCCTCTCTGCCATTCCGAGCCTGTGCGTTCCTGGTCTCTTGTGGCGCCACATTATCCAGTTTTCCCAGCTCAATCCTTCTCATCACCCCCATCCCGCGAGTGTTGGAACCTGCAGCTTCCTGAGACCAAACTCTCACTAATGCTCTTCTTCGCTTTTTCAAGCCTGTTACCGTCAGCGCTGCCCGTAGAAATATAACATAAGTCACAGTGTGAACCTCACACGTAATTTTACATTTTCTGGTAGCCACATTATCAAAGTGAAAAGAAACAGAAGAAATCCATATTAATAATATATTTGGTTGAAACTGCTGTCAAAAATACTTTCACTTCACCATATCATCAACGTAAAAACGATTAATGAGACCCTACATTCCTTTTCCGTATGGATTTCTCGGAAATCTGGCATGTATTTTATATCCAGCACAACTCACTGTGGCCTGGCCCCACCCCAGGTGCTCCACAGGCACTTGTGGGTCGGGGCCACCGTGCTGCACCCTGCAGGTCTGTGCGCTCACAATTGCCAGGTCTTCATCTCTATCACACAAGTTTCACGGGGCTCTAGACCCCCTTATCCCGTTCCCTGGAAAGTGCCTCGGACTCAGCCTGCCGTCTTCCCTTCCTCCTTCCAACCTGCTGTGCTTCCAGGGCTCACGTCCGTGAAGACACCTTCATCTACCCAGTTGTCTACCCTGGAATCTTGTGCATTTCCTTTGGCCCTGCCCTCTCCCTCAGCTGCACATCTGGTCCTGTCACATGTATCAACCAGACGTCTTTGAATCTGTTCACTCTTCATCGTCCTTGCAGTTGCTTGGACCACAGAACCATCATTTCCCATCTGGGCTTTGCTAACAGCCTCAGATCTGGTTTTCCTGCTGCGGTTCTTGCTGTGACACAATATTGCCCACAGTTCCTTCCTGATTCTAATCGTCCCGTCACCGTTTAAGATCTCTCCATAGTTTCCCTTGCTCTTGGGATAAAATTCAAACATTTTTATTGTGTCCATCAAGGTCACTTCCTGCCTTCCTTTCCAGGCTTCACCCCCGCCCCCTGCATTTCAGCCATCCTGACTGTCCTTCACTTCTCACTCACAGTTTTCCCTGCCTGGAGAATTCTTCTCTCTCCTCTTGGGCAGTTAACTTCGATTTGCCCTTCAGATGGCTTTGGTAGAGAAGTCTTTCCCTGCCCCAGGCCTAAGTCTCTCATTAACATCCTCATGGCCCTTATGTTGTTTATAAATCCTTGTATTTCATCTTTCCTACTGGACTCTGAGCTCCAGGAAGGGAGAGACTAGGTCTGTCCTTTGCTCTGCTGTGTGTAAAGTGTGTAGTAATTTACCTGGCATTTAGTGAGCATTTCATGAAACAAACAAATATAACAAAACAAACAAACTCACAGATACAGAGAACAAATGAGTGGTTACGGGTGGGGAAGCGGGGATTGGGTGAAACAGGTGAAGGGGATAAAGAGGTACACACTACCAGTTATAAAATAAATAACTCACGGGGATGTAATGTACAGCACAGGGAATAGGGTCAATATTTTAGAACTTTGTGTCTATATATTTTACAGTCACTTTGTGTAATCTATAAAAATATCACATCACTATGTTGTATACCCAAAACTAATATCATATTGTAAGTCAACTACAATAAATTCAAAAGAGAAAATATTTGAAGGGATGAATGAATGAACAAATCCAGGAAGAACACAGTGTAGTGGTTTCCAGGTTTAATTAACCTTTGCCCAGTACATGAGATACCTTTGGAACATCCCAGCCTCTGCTTGAATACTGGTAATGGAAACTCACTAACTAGATGGGCATTCCTTCAAGTCATTATTCAAAAGTTATTTCATTGTATAGAGAAAGTACGTCTTATATAAGAAACTGGTTTGTAAACTTTAAAGCATTATACCCTCTCCTCCCCAAAGAAAACCATGAGATAGTTTGTATTATCCTAAGTATTCTGTTTTGACTTAAGTGTTATTGTTGAGTGTAGTTAATAGTTGCATCATGAATTTCATTTTCCATTGAAAAACAGAACAATGTATATATATATATATTTTATTCTTGATAATTAGTGTCTACAGTGAAGAGAAATGAAACACATGTCAACTCGTTTTTGTCTTGTTTACATGTCTGAGTGTGTATGCATTCTTATGTGCATATATGTACTGTCTGTTTCTCGCTGGAGGAAAAAAAAGTGATCTTTCTAACTATAAAGCATCCAGTGTTTTCCATTAGGTCTCATTTGTTACACATTTCTGCTTTTAAATTACTTCTGAACCACAGAATCTGGCAGGCCTCATTGGAAGGCATTTGAGGATAACTACTCTATCTGGAATCCAGCCATTTACAGTATTTGAAAGCAAAGAACAAAGCAAAGCAATTTGAGATTATTTCGCTGAATGTGTAAAAGTTTTGGAAAGAACAATTAAAATTAAAAGGAAATCCTCCATTGGCGCATGCTTTGAAAATACCAACTTTTCTCAATCTTTAAGTTTTGTGCATCTGAAAACCAATTCGAATTTGTTCATCTTTAATCCTTCACTAATCAGTGGAAAGGTTTACTTTCTGCCAGTTTATGGCAGAATTGCTAATCCTCTATGGCCTGGAATAATGTTAAAGAATCAGATAGTTTATTGGGTCAGTTGTCCTGCTTTCCCCTCTTAGAGTCACATGCAGACCCAAGCAAATCTTGATCGTGTGTATTATCTCAGTTCTTCCTCAAGAGAATTCAAATTGTATCATCTGGTTTTAGAATTTCTAAACCTCTTAATAATGTTAAGTGTGTGGAGCAAGAGTAGCAATGCTGACCTCAGACTAATAACAGAGAAGCAGTGGAAAAACTCGGGCTTTGAAGGTGTACAGATGTGGGCTCTCTGCTGAGAGCATCTAACATGTACCGAGTGCCGATGCAGTGCTGAGTGCTGCACTCAGTGCTGTAGGTATGTTGTCTCATTGAGGACAGAGGGGTATCTCCATTTCATGAATTACAGAGGTCAAGTCACTTGCCGTGTTTACATAGCTCCCAGTGGAGTTTGACCTCCAATCCTGGTGTCTGGCTTTAAAGCCCAGGCTTTTTCCAGCACCACCACCACCTCTGTGTTGTTTAGGTTTCTTGAGTTATTGTGGTTGTCATTGCTTACAATACCAAAGTTGCACTGTATTACAAATAGTTCTAGTATTTTAATTGAGCTTAATAGAAGGGATGTATTTGAGTATTGTTTCAGGAGGTTTAAAAACTCGTTATTAATATTTCTGAAGGTATCGACCTGCAAGGAGCCATTTCTGTTACTTTAAGAGAGAAATGAGATGGAAGTTTCTTTTCCTTGTTGGAGTAAAGTCAATCCTAGGCAAAAGAATAAGGGCTTTAGAACTATTCTTCGTGAAGTTTTAAGTAAAACATGGGTCTATTGTTCTTTCTCTAGATAAAGCTTATGCCTTAGTTGGCATTCAACAACCAATTTAAAGCTATATCAGGGATTGTCAACAACTTTAGCCTTGCTTATCATTCCTGAGGCTCAGCAAACAAGAATGCAACCAGGCTTATAATTTTGTAGCTGAACCAGGTCCCACTCAGCAACCCGTCTTTCTATGGAGAGGTCATAATTGAACCCCCCAATTCTGAATGTCCTGCTCTCCAAAGGAGAAGACTGGCACTTAACTATTACATTTCCTTTTGCTTGCTTTTTTTTTTTTTTTTTTTTTTTTTTTGTGGTACGCGGGCCTCTCACTGTTGTGGCCTCTCCCCTTGCGGAGCACAGGCTCCGGACGCGCAGGCTCAGCGGCCATGGCTCACGGGCCCAGCCGCTCCACGGCATGCGGGATCTTCCCGGACCGGGGCACGAACCCGTGTCCCCTGCATCGGCAGGCGGACTCTCAACCACTGCGCCACCAGGGAAGCCCTCCTTTTGCTTTTTAGTTTTTTGAGTGTGTGTTCGTGTGTGCGTGGGTTTATATCACTCAATGACTTCTGCTCCCTCATCTGACTTTACCTTTTCTCAGAGGTATCTTTAAAGTGCTCCTTGGGGGAATTTTCTCATTTATAGGAAGTTTTAGTCCTAGTTTCTGTACGCTTCGGTTGAAATTGTCTACAAACACAATGAGAAATTGGGGCTTCATTCCCTCCAGCTCCATCCCAAAAGTTGAGAATTAAAAAGAACGAACCTGGTAAAATCCTGGAGACCAAAAGCATGCTAGACAGGGTGGGTGTCGGTGGGGAGAAGCAGCCCCAGGATGCCTCCCTCCTGCGTTGGCGGTTGAATCAGAGAGATTCAGACAGGCTGAGTTTGGTCTGAAGTAAAGGGTTTAAACTCTTTGATTCCTTAGCAGTTCTCATTCAATGACACAGACAATGAGGAAGGCGAAATAATTGAACTTGAGATAAAATAATATGGACTGAGGGAACCCCAGAGAGGTGGGGGAGGGGATAAGCACTTGGCTGTGACAGTAAGGGGTAGACCGCCATTTGTTTGGCCTCAGATCCTGTAGGTATTGGAGTGGTGGATGTATGTCTGCTTTACACTTTCCAGAGTTTGGGCTGCTTAGGAATCTTTCCTAAGTCTGATTAGGGAAAGAGCTGTGATACTTGATTTAATAATTACCATGGAATCAGATAAACTCCATTCTGTATCAGACTACCATATTAATCTCCTAATTGGGCTTTATTTTACATTCCAGGAATGGGCTAAAAATCTGTCCTTGTCTTTAGTAAACTCAAGAAAGATTACTTTGTATCTGAAGTAGTTGCATTAGTAATGGATTCATTCCAAGTTCTTTGAAGTTTTCTCAGAGCCTTTAAAAGATGTCAGTTAACCTTATAGCTAAAGTAATTTACAGTAAAAAATACAGACAAAATGACTGAAACAGTATTTCTGTGAAAATTGTACTGTTACTCTTTGTTGTATGGTGAGATTTTGGAGTAAGATTAGGTTTTTTGCAGTTCTTTAATGCTACAGCGTGTTAATTGTATGTGTTAATAATAAAGGTATAGCAGAGGATTAGAAGTTCTAGTCACTGCTAATAGCAGTTTAAAAAAATCCTGCAGCAGGTTCGGATATGTGGGGAAGGATTATAGTGAAAGCACAGCTTAGCTCTTAAGGGGCTTATTACGGATCAGCACCCAGGGGCCTCATCAGGTATGAAATACAGGTGTATTCTCAGAGTTGTTTTACTGTGTGCCACTTGATACCCATCCCAGTACATGTATGGAGCCCTAATGGAGAAATTTCTAATGTGCTTTTAATCCTTCAGTCTCTTGCTAGTTGGTGTTTTTAGGAATCCATGACGTTAAAGAAATGGTATAATAGCTTTCCTTATAAGGGTTTCTCTTCTTTCACTTTCTCGGCTGTGGTTCCTGTTTCACTGAAACTTCTTCTCTTGAAAAGAGAACCCTCCTACACTGTTGGTGGGAATGTAAATTGGTACAGCCACTGTGGAGAACAGTATGGAGGTTCCTTACAAAGCTAAAAATAGAACTACCATATGACCCAGCAATCCCACTTCTAGGCAAATATTTGGAAAAGATGAAAATTCTAATTTGAAAACATACATGCCCCCCAGTATTCACAGCAGAACTACTTACAATAGCCAAGACAGGGAAACAATCCAAGTGTCCCTCAACAGATGATTGGTTTAAGAAGACATGGTATATATATACACAATGGAATATTACTCAGCCATAAAAAAGAATGAAATATTGCAATTTGCAGCAACATGGATGGACCTAGAGATTATCATACTAAGTGAAGTAAGCCAGAGAAAGACAAATATTGTATTTTATCACTTGTATATAGAATATAAAAAATAATACAGATGAACCAATATATGAAACAGATTCACAGACGTAGAGAACAAACTTATGGTTACCAAAGGGAAAAGGGATGGGGGTAGGGTTAAATTAGGGGGAAGGGATCGACAGATCCAAACTACTCTACGTAATATAGATAAGCAACAAGGATTTACTGCATAGCACAGGGATATTCAATATCCTGTAATAACCTATAATGGAAAATAATCTGAAAAAAAATATATATATATAGAAAACTGAATCACTTCGCTTTATACCTGAAACTAACACACTATTGTAAATCAACTATACTTCAATTAAAAACAAGAAAATTCCCCTTTATCCTAATTTGAACTGCAGTCTTCTTTTATTGCCCTTAATGGCTCCTTGAATATGTCACAGAGCTTGACTCTTTAGGACAAGCTTTATTTGGTATACACTATAACCTTTGTTCTTATGCTTCTCAAAGCCAAACTTGGGGTTATTCTAACTGATACAGGACATGCAGGCTTTCCTCACCTTATTCAATTTATTTGAAATCTAAATCTTTGGAGTAAAAAAATAAAAAGACCCAAAATTTTTAAATGAAACAATACTAATAGATAATATTGAGTAGTGAAGACTTAGAAATAATTTATTTAAAGAGTCACTTAGAAATGTTTTACTTACTCAACATTTTCAATGGCTCTTGTTTTCTGCAGGCTTGGAAATTGTATATCTTAGAGAAATAAATAACCACAACATAATGACAGCAAAATGGACTGCATCGGTTCTTAAATGCTAACTCAAAATACGTTCAGCAAGACAAAGCCAGGCCTGTCTGATTGCTACAGTACTTTGGGCGCACTGGGCTGAAGGTTAATTGCTGCTGCTTATTTCCTTTACACTGTGGGCTAAGAGGGAAAGGCTAGCACCTCCTCCTGATCTCATCAGAACGTGCCATCAGCAGTGGCAGAGTCGGTATTAAAATCTGGCCAGTGTACAGAAAAGTTTTGATCATAGTTACAGGGCAAAGTTGATTTGAATGACTGCTTATTGGAGCAAACTTGTTTTTGATCCACTCATTGATAGCTAAAATCCTTAAACCTCAGAGAGTTTTTTTTTTTTTTAAGTAACCTGTTATCTGTAGTCATGATTCTGATTTAAAACAAAACAAAACCCCTTATCTCTACCATTAGGAACTCTTACAGGTTCAAATCTGATTTTCTGGAAAGCTTGAGTGTTTAACCCCTTAGGAGAAAAGCACAGGCCAATGTTGAAGTTGCGAGGCCCTTCAGAGATGTAGTCTAACCTATAATGAAACATCAGCTCGTAAAATAATTCTTATCCAGTGTTTATAATGGCCCAGGACTTTGCACATGATAGATTTCCTATAAATGTTTGTTGAATTAAACACATACCTTTCTAGAAATGTAATGCTGACCAGCCTGCGCCTGTGTCCTAAGAACCCAGGGCTGCGTGTGTGTGAGTGTATGCAGTATGTTATTTGTAGCACTAGTTTGAACTATTGTGCTGTGTAGAAAAGCCGTCGGGGCCCTTTGGTAAAATACCTTGCAGAACTCTGAGCTTTGTGGGTCATATTGGGCAACGTGACCCTTCACCAAAAATCTCAGGCTCTGACTTTGACTGCTGGTAGCTATCACTCTCTGAGGCTCTTCCTGTCATCTTGGGGTCTTTAACATCAAGTCTATCGTTATCAGTGGGACTGTCTGCAGCAACCCCATTCCTCCTAGGCTGATGACAAAACATGTAAAACCAGAGTAAGAAAAATTAGAAGGGGGGTACCCAAGGTTTCCATGTAAGTCCACTGCATGAAATGGTGACAACAGTGTTTTCTGCTCAGAAGCCCTTTTGCTGCTTGGTTGGCTTTTGAGTGGCACATAGGCGATGTTTGGGGGTATTTAGATTACAGATATGGGAGTTGTTATTCTAGTTTTCAGTTACTTTTCCCAGACTTAAAAAATAAGTGTTTATATTAAAAGGGATGTGTACCTATATAATGCAATTTTTAAATTTAAAAAATGTATATATTTTTCTATTTCGTACACTCCAGAAGGGACGGTACTGAAAATGTTTCAGGTGATTGGGAGCACTTACGGCAGAGGTCACAAAACTGGCACCATCGCCATATTTGGCCCTGCAAAATGTTTTGTTTTGCCTCTACATTTTAAAAATTAAATGAGTCCCTAACTCTTTAAAATCGAGTTATTTCTGGTCCTTCACAGCGGGGATGGGGGATGGCGGAGACCAGACTGTCTGGCGCTACTAGATTTGAATTCTACCTTGTCCAGGGCAACTGGCTTCTTTCCAGGGGACACATGTTGCTAGGTCACTGCATTTGCCACTGTACCCTGTTGTTCCTTCTTGCTAAGGTGAACGGTTGGGTGTCATTCAACAACGGGCTTGCCCTGTCCCAATCTGACACCTTTCCTCCTTTATTTCACCTGACTAAGTCATATAACCATTTCAGTTTTGACCCCTGATTTTGACATGAATAAGCCAGTCCTAGATAAATCATGAGAAAGCTTTCATACCATGAGCAAAGGAAAATGTATAGACAAGATTCCATCATCTACACCACTTAAAAATACAAACACTGAAATATTCTTTTTTTAAAAAAACTAATTTAAAAATCATTACATTTAGCTCTCAGATATTCTGTTTTTGATTTTTAGTCTATAAACACATTATCTGAACTGAAGACTTTTGGTATACCAGATGCCTTAACTTATGGAGCAGAGGATCTGCTTAATTTGTCATTTAAAATTCCTTCCTTAATTAATTGGATATTAAATATTGTAGCAGAGTAAAAAGGAGTTTATAACTTATCACGTTTCCTTCTAAGGTAGTTACTAATACTGGAAGAAACAACCTGAATTTCTAAAGGGAAAGTGACTTTTGTGAGTTGTGTGGTAGTTTTGCTGTTCCCCATAATGAAGGGAAGGTTTCCTCTTTGAGAGCAAGTCCTGTTCCTAAAAATAACAATAACGGTGGAGTCATATTGGTGCTCACTTTGCGCCCATGTACTTTACATATAAAGATACTGTATTTAATTTTATTGAGATACTGTATTTAATTAATTCACAGTATCTGAATGAAGCCAGTTCTTAACATTATCCTAATCCTACAGATGAGAAAAAAATGAGATGTGTAAAATTTAGAAAATGTGTACCTGGTCACAAAGCTGATGAGAAATCCAGGATACAAATCCAGGTCTTCTGTCTCTGTAAGCATTGAACCACGATGATGTTTTCCAAAATTTGAAAAGAGAGACACGCTTCCTTTGGCTCTACTCCCTCCAAAAACAAAAAGCAAAAGGTGAATTCCCACTGTGTGTACTGAAACCATTATACTGTAAGTGTACTCGTGAAAACACTGATATTTTTGCCTGAAATGTTTGCTTAATTTTGGATATATACCATATATTTCTTGTCTGAAGGAGCATTTTTAATATTGATTTTCCTTTTAGTTGTTAAAAGGTAGTAAACATAAACATTTACCCAGTACTGAAACCAAAGCCTTTCTGACCAAATGACATGCTTTATAATAATTGATAAATTATGTTTAGACTTGTTATCAGTAGCAAATCCTAAATTCTTAAATATATTTGAAAGTTCATATAAGGCCTTAATCAAAAGATCTTTCTTGGCCTTCCCTGGTGGCGCAGTGGTTGAGAGTCCGCCCGCCGATGCAGAGGACGCGGGTTCGTGCCCCGGTCCGGGAAGATCCCGCGTGCCACGGAGCGGCTGGGCCCTTGAGCCATGGCCGCTGAGCCTGCGCGTCCGGAGCCTGTGCTCCGCGACGGGAGAGGCCACAACAGTGAGAGGCCCGCGTACCGCAAAAAAAAAAAAAAAAAAAAAAAAGATCTTTCTTCTTAATGTTTCTGCTTTACAGTGTATTGCTTAACCAACCACTTAACCAATCTAGGAAACCAACCACTAAATTATAACTTCTATGTCATCAGGAGATAGTGTGAAAGTTAGTGATCTTAAAAAATAATCAGCAATCAGCAGAATGCCAGATGAATCGAACATTTAGGTTTGAAAGGAAAGAATATACTAATCCCGTGTGTTTATCTTGAACTGTTTTTCCATTTTAAAAGTAATATAACCATATTATAGAAAAAAGAGAAATAATATTCCCTCTTCCCAGGCTGCTGAAAAAAGAGGAAACAGCAGCTATTGTCATTTTGATATGTTTCCTCACAGGCTTTTTTCCTATGTGCTTTCAAAAAACAATAATATGTATATGTCATCAGACTTTCACCTTTTTTTTTTTATTCTGCCTTTTTTCCCATAGCATATTACAAGCTCTTTTTGGCATAATTGTTTTTTCACCATTTGAATGGTTGAGTAACACATAGGATTCTTAAGCTAAAATCTAGGGTAGGCAAGAAACTTATACATAATTTCTTGTAAATTTTGTAGACTGACAGGTTAGGGAGAGGGACATTGTTTGCCACCTGCAGCTTTCTCCTCCCGTGTCCTGGCAGAGATCCTGTGGGGTGTGCGTGGAGTCTTGCGTAGCACTGTGGAGGTCCCCCACTTAGGAGTCCTTATGCCCTCACCACTAATATGCCTGCCATCCAAGCCACCATGCTCCTTCAACAACTGATAGATCTACGTCTTCATTGGGCATGGGAATCCTGTCAAGTCTGCACCCTCTGGATCTTGGAGTTCTGCCTGAATAGACCCATAAAACTACCATTTCTCCTAGCAGGCCACCTACTCCCAGAGGCCTGCCCTGGCTTGCATAGGTCTCTCCTATGCAGCCGTCACCTCACAGCTCTCAAAGGCGTGCTCCTCTCTTCCATTCCCACCCACGGGAACACTTGGTCTAATCCCACTGAGGAGTGCAGGCTTCCAGAAGACATAAGGGAGTCCCACTGTCTGCCTGCAACATCTGCCTCTGGCTCTGAGGCAATGGAGGGACATACGATGCCCTTGTATGTTAGTTACCCAGTCATAGTTGCAGAGTATAGTATCTGGGCTGTACTATACTTTGCTAACCATTCCCCTGTCTCAGACAATTGTTGTCCATTATGTTTGTTTGTTTTGTTTTGTTTTGCGGTACGCGGGCCTCTCACTGCTGTGGCCTCTCCCATTGCGGAGCACAGGCTCCGGACACGCAGGCTCAGCGGCCCTGGCTCACGGGCCCAGCCGCTCCGCGGCATGTGGGATCCTCCCAGACCGGGGCACGAACCCGTGTCCCCTGCAACGGCAGGCGGACCCTCAGCCACTGCGCCACCAGGGAAGCCCTGTCCATTATGTTTTCAGTGTTATAAATAACACTGCAGTGAACATTTTTGTGCATACACTTTCTTCGCTATTTATGATTTCCTTAGGGTAAATCCTCAGAAGGAGCATTTCTGGTTATGAAAAACTTTTTATGACTTTTTAGATACTGTAGAGCCAAGATGCTTTCCAACGCTGAGTTTGAAAACTGAGTAGAACATTCTGGGGGTTACAGCTATGTAGTGAGTAAAGCAGGCTTTCAAAGTCATTCTTCTTTTCAAGTTTTTCTAAAATGATGAGTATTCAAGCAATTCTAATGCTTGCTTTTAATAAATTTTTTCAACTTAAGGCAACTCACTGAGCACGCTGAGGTACCTGAGAGGAGCTGGGCACTCAGTGGATGAGTCAATGGCTGCTGTGGTGTTGAGGCTGAGTAGTGGCTCCCCTGTGGGCAGTCACTCCTGTGGTCCTGCCTGTTTCAGACGTGGCCCCATCTGTGCTCAGCTCCACACATCTTCTCTAGTCTAGTCACTCAGAGCTTTTATTTAGCTAAACATCAGTTTATTAGTTAGTTACTTTAGTTATTTCATGATCAAGTACTTTGTACATTAACATGTTTCACAGACCCTTTTAAATAAATACAAATAGAAATCAATACAAAACGGCACAGGTGTTAACACCCGCTTGCTTTCGTCCAGCTGTCCTGGGAACGAATCAGATGGACCTTAGAGTCTTACCAGTTGTTATGGGTCAGGTTGTGTCCTGCCAAAACCCACATGTTGAAGCCTTAACCCCTCAGTGCCTCAGAATGTGACTTTACATGGAAATAGTCACCACAGATGTAATTTGTTAAGATGGAGTAGGGTGGGCCCCTAATCCAGTATGACTGGTGTCCTTATAAAATGGGGAAATTAGGACACGGACACTCAAAGGAGAACATGTGAGAATGGAGGCGGAAATTGAAGTGAGGCAGCAGAAGCCAAGAACGCCAAAGATTACCAGTAAACCACCAGCAGCCAGGGCAGAGGCTGGGACCCATTCCCTTCCATGGTCCTGGGAAGGAGCCAACCCTGAGCAAACCTTGGTCTTGGACTTATATCCTCCAGAACTGTGAGACAGTAAAATTCTGTTGTTAAAGCCAGCCCAGTTCATGGTATTTGTTATGGCAGCCCTAGCAAACGAATACACCAGTTCAAGAATGTTTTACAATTATCTATTTGATAACCAAGGGTCCTTCTTCCCCCTTTTAGGTTGGTTGCCCCTTTTCTTTGTCATCTGAAACAAATTATGGTCACATCAATGCCGGAGCTTCTAAAGTTTCTATTTTGTGCTATTCTCCCTTTATGTCCATTCTGTTACTATCCTTGAAGGATGCTTTAAGCACATTTTTATGTGCTTTGTGCCTTTTCTAAATCAAAAAACCTCTCTCATTGTAGCCATAAATGTTCCTAATATTCTTCATCATTTTCCTGAAGGCCTGTATGGCATCATTGTGCTCAGGCCAATTACGGCATTTCATGACTTCCAGGTTTTGCGGATACACTTTACTATTCTGTGTATGCTTTCTTGTTTCCACTTCACAGCTTCTGTTTTCTAATTATCGAGCCATTGTCTCAGCTGAAAAGAAATTTTAAATTATTTTGATTTTTAAAGTGTACAATAAAAAAATAGAAGCCAAACACTGGCTTTTAGTCAGTTTTTCAAAGCTAGTTTCAAAGAAAGTTAGCTGTGTGGGCATCTTAGGACCAGTTTTGAAATCACTGCTTCCAGCTTTTTGATTCCTTTGGACTAGGAGCGCTCCAGTGGGCAGGGTCCCGGGCACAGTCTGTTGCTGTAGCAAAAATATATCTGTTTCACTTTGAAACAACTTTTATACTAATACTGCCTTGCTTGTCCTGATTTTATATCACCTGGGGTTAGGTTTAGCTACACACGCAAAAACAGTGCTTTAAATAAGGTTTCTTTCAGGACTTCCCTGGCGGTCCAGTGGTTAAGACTTTGCCTTCCAATAATGCAGGGCGTGAGGGTTCTCTCCCTGGTCGGGGAGCTAAGATCCTACATGCCTCGCAGCCAAACAAAACAAAACATAAAACAGAAGCAATATTGTAACAAATTCAATAAAGACTTAAAAAACGGTACACATCAAAAAAATCTTGAAAAAAAATAAGGTTCCTTCATGTAAAAGAATCTAGGATGTGGCCGTCTGGAGCGATCATGGTGGTCCTACTTAGTCATCAGAGACTCACGGTCCTCCCAACTTTCCATTCTGTCTCTAGGGAGATTTTTTTTTTTTTTTGCGGTACGCGGGCCTCTCACTGTTGTGGCCTCTCCCGTTGCGGAGCAACAGGCTCCGGACGCGCAGGCTCAGTGGCCATGGCTCATGGGCCCAGCCGCTCCGCGGCATGTGGGTCCTCCCGGACCGGGGCACGAACCCGCGTGCCCTGCATCGGCAGGCGGACTCTCAACCACTGCGCCACCAGGGAAGCCCTCTAGGGAGATTTTTAAAGAGATGTTCTAGAAGTTCCATGAACAGTTCGGCTTATATCTCATTGGCTACAGCTTAGTCACATGGTCACAGTCCAGCTGCAGAGGAGACTGGAAAGTCTAGTCTTTTGGGTAGGCAACAGTACGCCCGGCCTAAAATCAGAGTTATTTTACTAAGACAGGAGACCAGATATCAGATATCCACTGATGATACAAAATGCCAACTTTTGTGGTTGTCTATAGCATATAATGTTCTTTTTTAACCCTGAGGTTTATTTTTTATGAAAAAAGACACAGGGCTTTCCTGGTGGCACAGTGGTTGAGAGTCCGCCCGCTGATGCAGGGGACATGGGTTCGTGCCCCAGTCCGGGAAGATCCCACATGCTGCGGAGCGGCTGGGCCCTTGAGCCATGGCTGCTGAGCCTGCGCGTCCGGAGCCTGTGCTCCGCAACGGGACGCAATGGGAGAGGCCACAACAGTGAGAGGCCCGCGTACCGAAAAAAAAAAAAAGACACAAAATTAAGTAATACAGAAAAGTAAGTTTCTGTAGATTTCAGTTGTACGCTTACGTACAGAAAACAAGACAAAAACAAAATGCCGAGAAGAAAACCCTAAAAAAAAAAAAAAAACCCACATGCAAAAAAACCTTAATTTGGAAAAGAATTAAAACTTTCTCTAAAATAGAATAAAATTGATGTCCCATGAAGACACACTATTGTGTGCCATGACTATCTCTATAATGTTTCATTTTGGGATACCAGAGCCCCATGTGAGAAGCAAGGCTATAAGGTCAGATGGCAACATTACCCTCGTCTTGCTATAGACGTGTGACATTTTGACTGAGGTAGAATGCCACAGACATTAGCATACTGAGGACAGCCTGCTAACCAATTTAATACAGGACATTTTGACAAAAATCAACAAAGCAAACAAACCTCTCAGCGATAACTACTGTTAACAAATATTCGTGTATAGTCTTCCAAACTTGATAAATGGGAAGGTGTGTATATTCATATAGCTATCGCCTGTGTTAAGAAAACAGACATTTCCAGTGGAATTCTGCTTCAAAGGTTATAATGGTTTAAATAGTAAAGCATTTTTTAAATGGCCTCCTAAAAGATTGAATTGATTTACTTTATGAGTGGCAGTAAGTGTTATAAATATTGTAATCCTGGGCAAAAAAAAAATGATTATTTTATTTGCAGTTTTTTCTTGCCATGATTACCTACTTGCATAGATTTATAGAATATCTTTCCCCCTCCCTCCTCCCTCTCTCTATCCCTCCCTTCCTTCCTTCTTTCTTTCTTTCTTTCCTTCCTTCCTCCTTTCCTCCTGAGTTTTGTTGAGGTCTAATCTCCATATTACAATTTACCTATTTAAAGTGTACACTTCAATGTTTTTTAGTATGTTCATACACATGTGTAATCATCAACACGACATTTATTTCTTTTTATAGTTTTTAACCTTTTGGATTTCTTGTTCAACCTGATTTGCAAGAGCTTGTAATTTAATTATCACAATATGTTGCATTTATACTATTCTCAAGATTGTAAATTGTCAATATTTTTAAAGTGTTTTTTTCTTCCTGAAGTATTAATAGCTGTCAACCTTCATGATTCCTGGTTTTAGTAACAGATTTGGAAAGTTCTTTCTAACCCAAAGTTCATAGAACAATTCTCCTAAATTTTCTCTGATACTCTTATAAATCATCAAGCTTTCAGGTTTGTTTGTTTTTTTCTTTTTTTTTAAACAACTAATGTGTGAAAGCAGGTATTTTTACCCCAGCTCTCTAACCTCATGCAGTGGAGCTATGAGGAAGAATGGCTGAGCCCCAAGGAGAGTGTTGACAGTTGAGCTTATTACTTAGTAATAAAAGATAGTATTTTATATGTGACAAGGTCAGATGACCTCTGTGAAATGTCGTGTTTCATTTTCTCACACCCTTTGTTCACCTGGATATGGAAGATCAACATATATAGATATTTTTATATCTAAAATATAGGTGTAATTATATCTAAAATATAGATGTTACTATAATATAGAGATGTTACTATATCTAATATAGAGATATTATTATATCTCTTTGCAGCTCACTACTCCTCTCCTACTAGGAACCTACTTTCTTTTGTTTCTAACATCAAAGTGTATCTCTGTATATTTATGAAAAAAGCAATTTTTCATTGGATTCATAGAATTTTTGCTTAACTTAGGTTTAAACTATTGCTTAGAAACCTTGTAGAAATGTCCTTTATGTAACGTTCATCCTGGACATCCTTTGATAGTTAAATGTTTTCTAATTGTCATGTATTTATTTTTTGAATGAGGAGAGTTACCTTGGACACTTTTCTTAATTGGGTTATAGCTGCTTTACAATGTCGTGCTAGTTTCCACTGTACAGTGAAGTGAATCAGCTACATGCATACATATATCCCCTTGTTTTTGGATTTCCTTCCCATTTAAGCCACCACAGAGCATTGAGTAGAGTTCCTGTGCTAACTTTGGACCTTAAATGTCATGTTTCCACTTGAAAAATGCTGTCATCTCTATGCTGCCCCCTTATGTTGATGTGTGTAGTTGGCTGAAGAGACTTTAAACCCTTATTCAACTGATTCTTTCCGTGTTTGGGACAGTCTTTTTTGACAATCATTTGTTGTTGTTTTTAACCCATCTTTTTTCTTGTAAGAAGAAAATTACAAAGACTTCTAGGTATAATTTTTCTATTAGCAGAATGACCTATTTTTTTTTCCTTTGCACCTTTTTACAAACCTTATGAATGCCAAAGGTTAGATCTACTTCTGTTGACCGGTTTTGGAGAATATATGTATCTCATTTATATACTGTGAGTGAACTTTTGAAAATGAAGTCAAAAAGGAGAATAGGAGTGTCTGGGTATTTATCACGGGGATGCACGTATACCTAAAGGTTGGAGTTTAAAAAGGAAAAAAGTGTGTGACTTATTCTTCAATCTTTAATTGCCAGAATCAGAGGAAGAAAAATACAATTAACAAGGCACAAAAAGATTATATGCAATGGAGAGTTATTGGGTGTCTAAGTTGGGTCACCTCTGCTTGTGACACGGGAGTTATTTTCTGGGATGCCATGAGATCAGAGGCGAGAGATAGCCCAGTGGAATCTCTGTGAAACACTGGGTTATAAGTCAGTGAAGCTTGTTATTTTATCAGAATTTAGATGGGCCAGTTGTGAACATAAGGCTGTATTTCATAATGTTTCTGAGCTGAAGACCTCATAAATTTCGAAACCACAACTTGTCTAGTTTATAAATGCCTGCTGAGAATGAATCTGACCTTAATGCATATTGTGGGGCTTTCACTGGGATTAATTAGCTAATATTTGCTGAGTTTTATGAAGATGAAAGGCACATGTAGGTGCTCAGAGACATACTAATTTTTTCCACTTCCATTAACACCAAAATATTTTCTAGCTACTGAGAGGTTAACCTTGGAAACTCACAGTTGGATTGTCAACTCAACCACCCAATTTTTAAACTTGCCCTCAAATCAGTATTGTAGAAATATTTACATTGTTGGAACCACGGTCTCCTTGGATAGTCAAAAAGAGGTAAGAGATGATCAATGGCTAGGTATGTAAAGGTAGTAGTAGGTGATCACAGAGTGAAAAGCCATTCAGCACCAATCTGTGCCTTAGGTTTCAAGTTTTACTAACAGTTAAATAAAACTTTTTTCTGGTTAGCGGATTCAAATTCATAGAAGAATCACTCAATACTTTTATTTGAATGAATTGTTGAGTTTAGAATTTGTCAGAATTCAACCCCAGTCTCCACCACCTTGGGCAAGTTCCTTAAGCTTTCTCAACCCGTTTCCTTACCTGTAAAATGTAGAAGGTCCTAGAAACGTTTGTAGTTTCTCCCAGAGTTGCTTGAGGCAGTTGTATATGTAAATCTACCAGTGTGCCACCTGGTACAAGGAGGGTGTTCAGCAAATGGAAGTTGTCTGTCTACCTTCCTCTTTTTTACTTAAAAGGATTGCCATCTAACAGGGAAATCTATTGTTATATCAGATTGGTATTGTGGAAGAAAAGGACTTGAAGTTTTAGAAGAAAGAACCAAAAAAGTATAGAATCTGTAAGCAGTGTCAATGAATCCTCCTTGTTTTTTTTAATAACTTGGAAAATGAAGATGTCCCATTTTAGATGATTCTTATAAACTTAGGAGTTGGGGCTTAAGTGCATTGAAAAATAGCTGATACAGAACATACACACGTGTATGCATATGCATCTGTATGCACGTGTGTTTGTATACGTATATACTGATATATTCATTTTCTGTAGTCCAGTGCTAAGACTGAATCATATTACATCAGTGGGGAGGCAGAACAGAAAAGAAAGAAGTGTGAAGAAAGAGAAAGGGGTAAATATATGACACGTAAGAGTTCTTGCAATGGAAAGGTTCTGTAGACCTGTGCCCGTGGATGTTGAGGGGACATGGGGCTGGTGCCCCTCCACTCACCAAAGGTTCTATACACCCTGGAGTGTCATTCTTCAGCCTAGTGACCTAATTTGTGTGACCGGTCACCAGGCCCCTGAAGGTGTTCACAATTTAGACCTTTATCCCATCGTCCTGTTGTATAGTCTCTCACAAATGTAGAGGTTTACAATTTCTACAGGTGTAGAGAATGACAGGGAAGAACAGAAAAACGGGTCGTATCATCAAGAAATCTGGCAGAAGCTCGGTCGGAGACTGGTTGAGATTGGGCGCTACAGTTAGATTCTGAAATCACTGAGAATTCACGTGGAATCAGAAAACCCAGGGTTAGAATTTGCTCTCCACCATTTATGAATCAAGAGGCCTTGGATAAATACTTGGAGCCAGCCCAGGGCCTGGCTCTTTGGTGATAGTGAACCTGTTGTTAGTTTCTTCCCTTTGTTAATTAAGAATTGAATATAGTTCTGTGTTAACAACACTCTTTTTACTGTTTAGACTAGAGGATACAAATTTAAGAATCTGGATTGACCGGGTGGAGAACTCCTGAAAATTGAGAACAAAAAGCTTGTTTGCTTTTACTGGGGAGAAGGCTTATTTCTTTTATTCACTCTCTTTTTGGGGGGAGGGGGGGTGTGCTCTCGTTCCCTTTACATTGTTCAAAATTGGCCATTGTTTCTGTTTCTGTGGCAGAAGATGACCGAGGAAGATGCTAGGACCTACTTTCAAGGCATGGCTTTGGCTTCGTGTCTTTTCTCCCTTTGGGTATATGTGTCCACCTTGCAAGAAAGAGAATCTGCATAGGGTTCAGGTGGGGAGGTGTGTTTTGTGCCCCAGGGATGCTTCTGTTTCCCTTAGCCACACCTTCCTCCCCACACTGATGCTTCTTCCTTTAATTTCGCCTCCCCTCTTTTGCAGTGGGAGCAGGAACCTTCCATCTGCCACTTGCCACTGCCCTTTGCCGGGTTATGTTGTTAAAGGCAAAAGAGGGAAGTAGGACAATTTGTTCCTGCTGCAGCCGCTGCCACTTCTTTCCTCATCCCTCCAGTCCTTGCTGCAGCAAATGCAGCCCTGGCTACAAGTGGCAGAGCCCTGGCAGGAAGCCAGCATTGAAGTAAATACCCGTAGTCGATGGGCTCCACTGTTGCCTCTGAAAAAGGATAAGCTGGGGCATGGGATTGAGGCAAGGAAGCACAACTGCAGAGACCAAAATCCCCCCACAGGGAGGAAGAGGCTGTAGGGGCTCGGGATGTGAAAATACTTTGCCGGTAATGGGTGGGCTCCCATGCGTCTGTCTGGCTAAGCTGTGTAGCTGCAAGCAGGTAAGAGTGTATATGTGAGGAAACGGAGAGAACAAGGCGAAGTCCAGCAAGTTAAGTCTGGATGAGACCATACAATTTCATCCCATTACCAAATCCCAGTTACCAAGAGATAATACTAAGATGCCCAACGCTAGCAAAAACAACAGGTTTTATTTGACTTCTGTAACAGAGCACACCCACCTTGTCCCATTGACCAAGCATAGTCACTCCCGCCCCATAACTCTTTCTCCTCACTTCGGTAAAATCATCAGAAGGATGTCACAGGAAGGGACCTTGGGAGCTCCAGTGCGCTGACTGATGCATCGGCTGATCGCTGACTAGGAGGAAGAGTAGGCGTTCCAGAAACCATCGTTATAGCGTGTTCCAGAAACCATCGTTATAGCGTGAAGCTTCAGTTATGAAGCAATGGTAGACATGTTTTTGCCACAGTAGTAGTCCCCAGGATCCCATGATGCTCTAAGGAACCCCTGGGGTGAGCTTGAAGAATACATAGGAATGGCCATGATTAGAGTGTTTTTTTCTTTTTTTGGATGGGGGCTCTACATGGTTGACCTTGAATTTGAAGATTCACATATTCTCAACTAAGTTAGCTCTGTGTCCTTAATTTTTCAAATGTACTTTTTCTCCCATCCCCTTTTGAACTTCCAGAAATTGAGATGTTTCTTAAAATCAGCAAAAACATGTATAGGTTTCCTTCCAGATAAATGAATGTTGCATCTTACCATTCATCATGACTTAGAATTGAGGGAATTTGGTATGTTTATTTGTGTTCCTTTTGAGCGACTCTGATTGTTGAAGATTACTGCCCTAACCCCACTGACATCTTCTGCCTGTTTAATTTTAATTTCTTCCAATTATGTAGCCTCTCCTTATGTAGGCCTGAAAGTCTAGAACTCGGATTATTAGACAAAAATAATTCTTACTCAACTGTAGACTTATCTCACATGGTGTATCTGTAAAGAAGTATTTAAAATAGGATTTTAAACCCATTTGAGTTATGTTTTATAAATATAATGTATTCTTGGTAGTATTAGTATTACTGAGCTTTTATATCTTCTGATCATTTTTGCCTTTGTAATGATTTACAAAGCAGATATTCTTTTTCTTTTTAATTTAATTAATTAATTTATTTATTTTTGGCTGTGTTGGGTCTTTGTTGCTGCGCGTGGGCTTTCTCTAGTTGCAGCGAGCAGGGGCTACTCTGTATTGTGGCGCACGGGCTTCTCATTGCGGTGGCTTCTCGTTGCGGAGCACGGGCTCTAGGTGCACGGGTTTCAGTAGTTGTGGCTCGCGGGCTCTAGGGCACAGGCTCAGTAGTTATGGTGCACGGGCTTAGTTGCTCCGCGGCATGTGGGATCTTCCCGGACCAGGGCTTGAACCCATGTCTCCTGAGTTGGCAGGCAGATTCTTAACCACTGCGCCACCAGGGAAGTCCCTAAAGCAGATATTCTTTTAGAAGAAAATTTTAAATATTTACATTTAGTTGTAAGCATTAGACAGTGGGATTTCTTAGCAGTGTGGCACAAGCTCCCTTCATGAAAGGTAAACATTGTTAGTGGTGGTGAAGCTTCACTGTCACAGACGTTGTTTATCAGTCCTTGTTCTAAATGTATTGTTTAAACCTGTGTGTTACAGAAACAGTTGGTGTCAAAATCCTTCAAGCCCTAAAGAAGAAAACCTGAGAAGCTCAAGTCTGTCAGAGATTGACGGCTTGCATGTTAAGACAGTAAAAATAATGGATAATAATAAAACCTTTGCCTGGACCAATTTTAGCTATGTGTAAACTTCTCTTTAATTCTTTTCCCTGAAGAACTCTTTCATTTTGGAATCCTAACACTGGCAAGCTTGAGCTTTACATAAAACTTATAAAGATGCTTTGAAAAATACATATTTTAGAAATGAAACATCTGCAGTTCTTATCACAGTCTGGGTCCAGTGATCTTGCTGGGTGGAGTTTACATCTAACCTTAACTGTAAATTAGAGAGTAGTATATTTTGGGGGATCAAACTTAATTCATCCATAAACTTGTTAATAGTGTTATGTTTCGTGGAACAAAAGAAAGTAAAACCAAAACTGACAGAATCTGGACAAACGCAGCTAATGTAGCACACACACATGTAATTATATCTCCTACTTAACAGACAAAACAAGATCTTAGATATCATCTTATATTTTAAGGATCTACTTTTTTTTTTTTTTTGCGGTATGCGGGGCTCTCACTGTTGTGGCCTCTCCCATTGCGGAGCACAGGCTCCAGACGCGCAGGCTCAGCGGCCAGGGCTCACGGGCCCAGCCGCTCCACGGCATGTGGGATCTTCCCAGACCGGGGCATGAACCCGCGTCCCCTGCATCGGCAGGCGGACTCCCAACCACTGCGCCACCAGGGAAGCCCAGGGATCTACTTTTGAATATATTCAAGGAGATCAGTTGCTTGCTCTGATTATTACACGGGTAGGGGAAGTATTTAGTTTTGTTGACAGTCATTGGGGAAACAATTTGCTACTGCGTTGCTTACTTAATGGCAGCAGGGAAATTCTGGTTTCTCTCTCCCTGGTGAATAAATTATCGGTTGTTTAGATCTGTTTTGATCTTACCCCTCTTATGCTGTAGCACACTTGGTGGATGACAAGCACCTGTGTGAAACAGCCCCCTGTACTACCGTGAGAGAGAATACCCATATTTCATGCAGAGTTACTGCACTTTACATGTCACAACTTCCTGCTAGCCGTAAGTCCAGTCATGTCTTTCTCAGGTATCTATAGCACACTTATGTGTTGTAACGTCTCTGCTATTATAGAGAAGGCAAACAATAGGGACAATGTAGTAGAGAGAGAAAAGAGAGACATTGAGACACACATGCACACAGAGGCTGCTTTGCAACTTCACTCTGTCTGCTTATTTTTCTCCCACCTCCTGTAATTTTGATGACTCACAGTATGTAGTAGTATAGGAAGGACATCATTTACAGATAAGGATACCAAGATGCAAGATGTCTTGCTCAGGGTTACAAAGCTGTTTGGTAGCAGAGCTGAGAGATTTGAGTGTGAAGAAGTGTATTCATTATGGTACCCCCTCCCCAGGGATGCACACCCTTCCCCCCATTCTCCTTGCTTTATCACAGCAGCAGACCTTGTGATGCTTGTTTTAGAGAATCATTTTGGTAAATGTATGCTTATACAAATGATCCAGTAATCTGTAATCATTGTCGTTGATCACTAAGTCATTGTAATCATTGATCCTGAAGTGTGATACTGGTTTTCTCTCTCATGCCCATGTTAACTTCTGAAATAACATTTGGCTTTTGTCACAGATATTTTGCCGTGTCTTTATTTCTATAATTTACCAGCCTGTAACAGTTTTTAAAAAGAGAGACTTCTGTAGTAGTTAAGGCACGTAGAATGATTCTTTATTCAATTAAAGATAGCTAATCCTTCTCAGAGTTATGCTGTCTTCTCTGGTTAATGATGCAGCATATAGGAGGATAAAGGCATTGTTACGTAGGTGCTGGTCTCACCAGCTGGTTGCCATTCTGCGCTGAGATTTATGTTTGTTTTTGTTAGAACTATGTAGAGGTTGGAAATGAGTAATTTGTGAATTGGAACAAATGCAGACATTTTAAAATTATATCACATTTCGAAAAACCTTGGGATTGAAGACTTTTTAAAAATATGAGATAGACATAATTTCAGGGTTTTTTTTACTTTTACTATAGATCCATCATTTCCCATTTATTACCATAACACTTCTCCTTCATTTGTTCATATATTTAAAATAATGCTGAAGTGATTTGTGATGTATATTTCAAGGCAAATTAAAACTAAATACCTTCCTCTTTGAGATCATTTTTTTTTTTGGCTTATCATCTTTAAATCCCCATGCTCCCTCTCTTCAACTTTATTTTAACCACACCAGTTATATTTTCTTTCATGTAGCTTGTAAACTTTTTATGAGTTACTCAAAATAGGTACAAAGCAACCTGGTTTAGTTATATTTGGTTGGGCTGCTTCAGTTATGAAGAAAGCTAATAAGATGATACTGTTTCAATTTTTATAACTGGAAAATTTTGAAGTACTCTTTTTTCCATTCAGATAGCTATCTTCTATGAAAATCTTTCTAATATATGTATTGAATTTCTAATGCCTTAGGTCAGTAAATTCCTAAGTATTCATAAGAGTATGATTTTCCTTTTAAAAATACTAGTAGAGAACATTTGATTTTTAAGTGGGTGTTGGGACCCAAAATGCACATTCTCCTAAAGTAACATGAAGTATAAATATAATGTCAAATTGGAGTCAGATCAGTAAATTAAAAAACCCATGTAATTCTAAGCATAATTTTGACTAATTATAAAATTTTCCTTCTTAAAACAAATCGAAAAGAGAGAATTTCACAAATACCTATTGATTTTTATTTCTCAAAAATTCTAATTAACACTTTATATGTTAACTTATGCCAATTTCTCCATTCTATCCTTTTTGTAAAAATGTGCAAGATAATATTTTTCTCTCATATTTCATAAGAATTGGCACTTGTGTTATTAAGTCAGCGCCTTACAGAAATTTGTGTACAGCAAATTAAAGCTACATTTACATGGGCTGTAGTTCCCAGAAGATAAATAATACCCCCATTTAAAGAGGAAATACAAATAACAAGTTCACTATAAATTTATAAATATAGTTTTTAAAAATTGTTGTAAATAACTCCCTCATTATATATATAAATAAAGATTAAGCAAACCAATGTTATTCAGCCACACCAGAAACAACCACTATAAATATTTCACAGATTCCTTCCAGTCTTTTCTCTGTGTGTGTTTTGTGTGCACTCAGTTACATAAATTGAACATAATTGTGATCGTGTTTTATATTACCATCACCTTCTTTTTTCCGTTAGCACATCATAAGCATTTTCAATATGGAAAATATTTTTAATGCTTGAAAAAGCCTATTGTAGCCTTTATCCTATATCCTAATGTGCTTAAGTTTTCTCTTTTTGACCATTCAAGTTCACATGTGGTTTTTTCCTCATATAACTCATGGAAAGTGCACATTTGTACTTAAATCTCTACCTGAATTCTGACACTTTAAGATGAATTCCTAAAAGGGGGCTTGTCAGATGAAAGAGCGAGGATTTCTGAAAGTATATGTCATAAAACTGTCTTTATAAGTGTAGTACAACTTACATTACTGTCAGCATTAATTTTCATATGAAAGCAAAAGATCCTATAAGAAGCTACACCAAGAGAAAATATTCAGAAGGTGTTGTGGGATCCTGCAGCCTAAAACTTTTAGCATCGTTGTGAAGAAACATTACTTACTGCTTAGATAGTAAGGGGTTCAGAGTTTTCCAGAAGAGTCTATTTTTATCTTGCTCGAGTTGTATTTAGGTGTTGGATAGTCGGGAATACTAACACCCAAACGTGGTAGCTCAGAGGTGACACTGCAGGTCATTTTGCATGACAGGTGGGCTCGGGCACCATGTCAGCTCCGAACCACCCAGAACGGCCATGGTTTGCCACGGAGTGAATATGGCCGTGACTGGGCACAGCCAACCCTGGGAAGACCCTGTTGGGCTTTGTGAGTAACTGATCAAAGTGACTGAAGAGTGAGCCGTGATGTAGGAGGGAATCAAGTGCTGGCCCTAACTATTCTGGTCCCATGACATACTGCCAAAGCCATTTTGTAAAAATAAATTCTCATAGCAACTTTGATCCTGTCAAAACGTTGGTTATTTAAAACTTTCACTTGTCTAAGTTATAGATAATCAAGAGTTTTCCACATTAAAAGTACATAATTGTCATTTATTATTATTATATTTGGAGAATGCTGTTTTCAGTGTTAGAATTTTACATAATAGAGATTTTACATCAATTTCATTGTATAAAACACTCAAATTGTTTACTGTGTTCACTGAAGATTCTGTGTCATTGGACGTATGTTTCCTTAGTTATGAGAATATTGTAATTTATTTTGGTATCAGAAACAGGTATAGAATTTGTAATTGTTTTTACAAATGAGTGGTAATGGAAGACTTTGGATTTTAATTTTTCTTTTAGAATCTTCTGGATTATTAGGAAGTCAGAAACTTAGTTTTCATTTCAAAACCAGTGTGAACATTATTTACTTCTAAAATGAATTATCCTTCCTAGGAAATTACAAAACTGTTTGCAAGTGATTATTAATAACAACAAGATCATGTTTAAAATATGGGGACAGGCAGGTAGCCTTATGGTATTTTATTAAAATACCATATTGAATGAAGGCTTTTAGGTACTGAAGTGTCATTACTGTGTACATTGTAAATACAGATGTAAAATATTACTTTATACCAATTAGGCCATTTATGGGAAAATATATATATAACTATGTACATAGTAAACGCACAACACCTTTTCCATGACTGATACTGAAGAAAGCTCTTAAATGTAAAGAGGTCTCGTATTTGAAGCATGGTTTTCTATCTGGAAGAATGCCAATATTTTTCACAGAACTAAAAAATGGCCAAGTTTAGTACCGTGCTAAAAACAGGGCACTTGCATCTGAAACTGTGTTGTTTGTTGATTTCTGGTGACGCGTGGTAGCAAGGTGGGTGCTTCAGTCTCCCTCATGGCACACTTGCTCTTTCCTTTCCACCTCAAACTGTGTGATCAGATTACTTTTGAAGATCTTTTCCCCACATGGTCCTTCAGTTGTTGCTTTTAACTGAATCCACTCTTAGTTGCTCTCAGGAGAGTTTGGTTCCAGGTTAGGAACTGCGATGCCATACACTTGCTCTTATGACAAAATACACCTCTTTCAAACAGAAGTTGCCATCTTTGCAGCTTCTGTAAATGAGACCCTTCCATCACCTGCTTTCCTGCTAGAAAAGATGTATCAGCCATTTCCATAAAACCTGCAAGTGTGTGCTAGCAAGAAAGGCTTGCCATAGGATATCGGGATCCGAGTTTTTGCCGTTGAGCTTAGCAAAAAAATTGCTTTGCCTGGGGGTATGTTTACCATTTTGCGAGACAGAATACATAGAAGAAGGGGAAGGCCGGGCTTCAGTAGGTAAACTCAAAGCATATAAACTTTAAAAACTGGAATATGAAGAACGGTTGAAAACTCGGCATAGCATAATAGAAAGAGCAAAGAATTCAGGGTCAAAACTGAGCCCCATTTTCGCACCTTACTAACTGTGTAGTCCTGGCTAAGCTGTTTAAGTTCAGTTTTCTTTCATTTTGAAAACGGGGCCAATAACAATTCTCCCCAAGCTTTGTCCTCAGATTTAAAAGGATTTTAACTTTTAGCTAGATTTACAATAACAGCGTTTTGTTCTTTTTAGTTTACAAAACGTAAATTGAAAGTTTTTTTAATCAATACAAAATCTGATAGGAACCATACCCAAGTGTATTATTATTATTTTTACATCTTTATTGGAGTATAATTGCTTTACAATGGTGTGTTAGTTTCTGCTTTATAACAAAGTGAATCAGTTACACATACACATGTGTTCCCATATCTCTTCCCTCTTGCGTCTCCCTTATTATTGTTGTCCACCAGGTCAAGTTTCTCACAAATATAACACGTTGGATGGTTTACAAATATTTTTGTATATCAAAGCTTGCCCTGAGCGAAGTGGACCTGTTGCAGATTTGAAGTTCTTCAGGACTAAGTACGTTAAAAATGATCATGTTTTATATGGTTTGTTTTAATGGATCGTAATAAATCTGCTTACTACTCACAAGATAAACGTTATTGGACTGTAGCCCAAGGACTTTCTAAAGACTGAAATGTTTCCTTTCCCTGGTAAATTATCCATCATATTTTATCTTATTTTGGTATGGCTTATTTCTTGCAGTTGGTAATAAAAGAGAGTCCTGGGTCACTTAAATAAGTAATTAAAAGGACCATTTACTGGTTTTTGCCTTTGAAAAGTGTTAGTTTTATTTGTTGTGAGTTAATGATGCATTTATTGTCTATGCTTACAGCTTCCAGTAGTTCAAAGGTGAATCATTCCGACAGTAAAAAAATTTTTTCTGAATTGTTACATATCTTTAAAAACATATGCTTTCTTTTTTTAGGAAAAAAGGCCTTATAAATTTGCTGAAATCCAAGCTAAACAAAACTCTGAGGCAAGAATGTATTAATTTTAAAAGTCTGGAAAAATGCCAGCTGTAGCTAAGTTGAATCATTGTTTCATGAGACATTTATTTGAATTAATGGGACATTATTTAATAGAGTACATATAAAACTGTATACGACTTGTCAAATGAAAGTACATTATAGTTTTGCGATTTCTTTCTTCTTCTTATACTTTCGCAAGTGACTTGCAGGGAAATTCTTTCTCTCATCCCTTCAGTATTTTAGCGCCTGCTGCGTTCCAGGCACTGTACTAGGTATTTAACAGCTGGCTCTCTGTGGGTGAAGAAAGGCCTGATTTTTAGTGTTTGTCGATTTCTGTGGTGTAGATACTCCCACCATAGCTGATTTCACAAAGCAAATGTGACGTTACTGAATGTCAGTTGGGAAAAGGTGCTAAGGTAGCCTGCGGTTATACGATATTTCCACCTAAAGAACATAGAGGAAACGGTAGTAAAGTAATTAGAAAACGATGAGTTTTGAGTATTTATTACCTTTTTAAATACAATTAATTAGTTGTGAGTTTACAGAAGGTAATTTTTAATAATAGCTGTCTTATATCAACCAACTGGCCAGATTCCTGAAGATTTAAGAATTAGCTTTCATGACCAACTGAAAGCTGTCTCAGTACACTGCGAAGGAACAAGCAAAATGAAAAATTAAAGGTGATAAGTATTATCAAAAAAATTAAAGGTGATAAGTATTATCAAAAATTAAAGCAAAAGAAAAAAATCTAAGGATTGCTGAGTGTGTGTGCACATGTGTGCAGATGTACCGCCTTAGAAAGTGTGGGCAGTAGCAGCCTTACCTAGAAGTTGACATTTGAGCAACTTTCCAAAGGAGGTAAAGGAGACAGTTATGCAGCCTCAGGGGAAGAGTACTCCAGGCAGGTGCCAAAGCCCTGGGCAGGAGTGACTTGGCACATTCCAGAATCATCATGGAAGCCCACCTGGCTGGTCCAGACTAAGTGAGGGGCCTTATCACGAAGGCTCTTGTTAGCCATTAGCAGGACTTGGGCTGTTATTCAGTCAAGGTAGGAAAATATTAGAAACTTCTGAATGACACTTGTTTCAGGTGTCACAGGATGACTCTGGCTGCTGCTGATTCTAGGGGCCAAGGGCAGAGAGGTGTGGAAACCTGTTAGGACACTGTTGCCATAATTCATTGAATGATCGCCTGGACACGGTGGTAGTGATGGAGGTGGTTAGAAGTCACCAGATTCTGGATCTGTTTTGATGGTAGAGTTGACTGGATTTGCTGGCGTGGGGGGCAGGAGAGAAGATGGTGACTCCAAGGCTTGTGCTGTGGCCACCGGAAGAATGGAATTACGATTGGTGGAGGTGGGGAAGCCTGCTACAGATTTAGAAGGAAGAAGTATTTTTTTTTTTTTGGAGATGTTAAGCTTGGGGTATCTGTTAGGCATTTAAGCAGGTATGCTGAGTGGGCAGTTGGATTTAAGGATCAGGGGAGAGATTGGGTTTGGAGATAGAAATCTGAGAGTCCTGAGAATAGAGGTGGATGAGGTTACCAAGAGGATGGAGAAGAGAAAAGGTCAAGAGCAACCCAACAGATTGGAAAGATGAGCTGGTGAAGGAGCCCGAGCTATATATAGCCCCGGCGTTAGAAGGGAAATAAAGGGCATGGTGTTGGGAAAGCAAGTGAAGTGCGTGTTTCAAGGAGAGGGTGATCAAACATGTCTGATGCTGCAGGTTATAGGTCAGATAAGACAGGAACTGAGAATCGTCCAGTAGACTTAGAATGTGAAGGTCATTGGTGACCATGTTGAGAGCAGTTCTGCTGTGACTGACCGTGTTCAGAGAGTGGGTTCACAAGAGTATGGGAGGAGAGAAGTTAGAGACCAGGAGCATGGGGATTTTCTCCTTAGTTTTAGCTGTGAAGGCCAGCAGAGAAATTGGTGGTAGTTGGCTGGGGAAATGGAGTCAAAGTGTTTTTCTTTCTTTAAAAAAAGAAATGATAGCATGCTGATATGCTAACGGCAGTGAATCAAAAGGAGCAAACTGACGTGGAGCATCATTTCTGAGCAGGCGTGAGAATGTGGCGAGCTGACACACCAGGGGACACTCTGCATTAGTTAGACGCGTCCTTGGGGCATCCATAGAAACACAAGGGAATGCGGAGTCCATGGGTGCAGGCGGGCAGATGTGCTGGTGGACACCTACAAGAGATCTCTTCCGGGCTTCCCTGGGGGCGCAATGGTTGAGAGTCCCCCTGCCGATGCAGGGGACACGGGTTCGTGCCCCGGTCCGGGAAGATCCCACATGCCGCGGAGCGGCTGGGCCGGTGAGCCATGGCCGCTGAGCCTGTGCGTCCGGAGCCTGTGCTCCGCAACGGGAGAGGCCACAACAGTGAGAGACCCGCGTACTGCAAAAACTAAAACAAAGACAAAAACAAACCAATAAAAAGAGATCTCTTCCAATTTGCCTATGTCTTCTCAGTTAAAAGGGAAGGTATCAATAGTTGTCTAGTTGCACATGAGGGTGAATAGACTAGGGAACTGCTCTCTGCTGCCTAGGTGATTGGTAGGCAGCACTAAAGGTTCACATGCATTTGTCGATCTTGAGATTAAAATGAGACCCGTCTTCTGAGTGGAGTGTTATCTAGCCGTGGTCAGAGGCATGGATGCAGGTGTGGAGTTGGTGCGTGGAGACTTGGATTAAAGCAGGGTTAGAGTTTTGCTAGGCAAGTATGATGAAACAAGTATGAGGTAGCAAGAGGAATTGAAGATTTATGCAAGAGGAGAGATTAAAATATTTGGGAATGAAATAATGTAATTCTAGCATAAATCTACGCAAGTATTTTAGGAGGTAGCTCAAAACTTTTTTGTTATATTTGATTGGCCAAAAAGTTTGTTCGGATTTCCCGTAAAACCATTGCAGTTAAATAATCATATTGCATTTATTTATAGTTCTTAGAGGCAAGGACAGTATTTTTATAAGCCCTGTGACCTCTTTTATAATTTTCTCCTCCACCCCGCCTGTCACCCCACCAAGCAAAATCTGTATCTCTCTTCTTGCTCCTTTATCGCTCATTAAACTTGCATTGATGGTCAGGGAGTGTCATCTAGATGATCACTTAACACATTCTATGAGTTTTATAATTACTGTGATAAGAGGTAAATAAGGAGTCATATGCTTTAAATTCACATACCACATGGCTCCACGTGAACTTGGACAATTCCCATGATCTTCCAAGGTCGTTTGTAGATTAAGAGGGATGATATTAAGATTTCTGAACTCTGTTCCTGCTTATAAAAACACTATACCTTTTTTCCCAATTTTTTTTATTGTGGTAAAGTACACAAACATAAAATTTACCATCTTAACCATTTTTGTGTGTACAGTTCAGTGGTATTAAATACATTCGCAGTGTGCTGCTGTCACCACCATCCATCTCCAGAACTCTTTTCATCTTGGAAATCTGCAACTCTATACCCAACAGACACTACATCTTTTTCTTAAATTGAGGTATAGTAGATGTACAATGTTGTGTTAGCTTCTGGTATACAACCAAGTGATTCAGTTATATATATATATATTCTTTTTCATATTCTTTTCCATTGTGGTTTATCACAGGATATTGAATATAGTTCCCTGTGCTATATAATAGGACCTTGTTGTTTATTCATTCTATATATAGTAGTTTGCATGTGCTACTCCCAAACTTCCAATCCCTTCCTCCCCTGCCCAACCTCCTTGGCAACCACAAACCTTTTCTCTGTGCCTGTGAGCCTGTTTCTTTTTTGTAGCTAAGTTCATTTGTGTCGTATTTTAGATTCCACATATGAGAGATATCATATGGTATTTGTCATTCTCTCTCTGACTTATATAGTATGATAATCTGTAGGTCCATCCATGTAGCTGCAAATGGCATTATTTCATTCTTTTTTATGGCTGAGTAATATTTCATTGGATATATGTACCACACCTTCTTTTATTCATTTATGTGATTTTCATGTAAAAGATACTTGAGTAGTTCTTTGTCATACACAGATATCACGTAATCTGAATCTCATTTGTCAAATGTTGCCTGCCAATCTCATTTCATCCTCATGTTAGTCTGTAAGTTAAAACTTCAGGCAGTTATGTTGAAAATTATAAAGTAGGATAGAACTATAATACAGAATAACTGACTGATTTCTTCACTTGTTATTTTGTTTTCACTTTGTAGTAGACAATATATTTTAACCGCAATCATAAGTTAGATCTGAAGTTGTCAAAAATGACTGCTGCAAGTGAGAATTCAACAGAGAAAACCATCTTAAGTAGGAAAATTCTTTCAGATAGTTGTCATTTCTCTTTGCCAAGTTTTAGCTTGTTTTATTTTTTTACTTAATATAATGTAACACAGCAACAAACTCTCCTAGTGTTTAAATATAACGTGGTTTCTTATTAGTGAGGTATAAATATAAAAACATTTAAATTCAAAAACCCTAAACTGTCACAAAAATATTTGTTAAAAGGAAAAGCTTCCCTCACTATGCTTGGAATATAACTATGTCAAAAGCTGTCACATTTAATCCACAAATTCTGGTGAAAGGGACACATAGTTGTAAACAAGTATTATCTCTTAACTATGAGTCTTTCCACTGCAGAACTGATCTTATCATTTCATTTGCCCCATAAGGCATATGTGCCATAATCTATTTTTAATGTTTTACAGCATATTTATAGGGTGAAATTATGCATTAAAGTCTATGGTATGTGTTTGGAAACCATCTGTTAGAACTTATTGGAAAATAGAAACTTCTTATATTAATGTGTTTCCTTATTTGGGGGTGGGGAGGCTTAAACATTTAATATTATCTTTCCTAGTCCACAACTGAAAGAATGAGAAACATTGAAAATGAGTTCTGTTGTTTTCCCACAAGAGAATTCAAACTGCTTTGTATTCTGTCATATTTCAGAATCATTATGTTATAAAAATAAACACTTATGATTTCCCAAGGCAGCAAAAAATATGTCCAGTTAATAGTAATTTAGTATTTAAAGTTCAGCATGTGTTGGAGGGAATATTCATAATAGACTTGTCCTCAGATATAGGAATGATAAATCTGTTTATTTGAAAATTCACTTAACCAGTTGGAGAAGGTACAGTAGGGGGTGGATTCAAAAATGAATACAACATGGGACTTCCCTGGTGGCGCACTGGTTAAGAATCCGCCTGCCAATGCAGGGGACATGGGTTCCAGCCCTGGTCTGGGAAGATCCCACATGCCGCGGTGCAGCAAAGCCCGTGAGCCACAACTACTGAGCCTGTACTCTAGAGCCAGCGAGCCACAACTACTGAAGCCCACGTGCCTAGAACCTGTGCTCCACAACAAGAGAAGCCACCACAATGAGAAGCCTGCACACCACAACGAAGAGTAGCCCCCGCTCACCGCAAGTAGAGAAAGCCCGTGCACAGCAACGAAAACCCAACACAGCCAAAAAAAAAAAAAAAAAGAAAAAAGAAAAAAAGAATACAGCAGTGTCCCTGATTTCAAGGAAGTTTAATCGAGCTGTAAAATATGCAAAATACTCTATAACCAAGGGGTATGGTGAGTCTCAAAAGAGAGGTGTAAGAATTTTGTACAAATTGATCACAGTTTGTTTCAACGTAACCAGTAAATCTATAGGTAATGGCATTAAGGAAATTTTTTTACTTACCTCTCCTTGATTTTATCACTTTGGAAATGATCAGATGTGTTCTCTTTTCTCTCAGTTTTTCTTTTTTATATCTAGGAGATTTTATCTCTTTTTGGAAAGTATATTAAATCCTTCCCTTCCCCCAATTGTGGAACCATTTATGGATGACTTTATTTATTAAAATAAATACACTCCCTCAAGAATTGCAAGTGCAAATATTTCATTGACTTTTCACTGTGAAAGGTTAAGAGTGAATAAGGAGAGAGGCCTCCTGGTACAAGAACTCTAGGTACTGTTTCCATCATTGCCACGTAACCTCTAGCAAGAGGGAAAGACAGACACGAAGAGCACCACTGATTCAAAATCCATCTTGGCACTTGTATTTCAAGTTCATATTTAAATTTTTATAAGTGAAACACATGTGCGGAGAAGCTGTGTAGAAAGTGATGACAAAATATACCTGGGTCAGCAGAGCCTTGGTGTACATCTTCAATTAAAATAATATTTTCTTTAGTTCACTAAAATCGAGATGCTTATGTCCCAGAATCTTTCATTTAATAGTCATTCCATTTTCTATTTGGATTAGTATTTTTCCTGTATTCCTTCTGGACTTCCAAGTATGAGTGGAAAGGAAGGTGAAATATAGAAATTCATTTTACTTATATCGGAGTATGAAAGTCACGTTGTTATTTTTAGAAAGTGAAAAACAAACAACAAACCCGTTAACATCCTAAAAAAGACACGGTTGGGTTTTAGTTTCCGCTATAGATTTTAGTAGATTCTCTTTTTCAGTAGACTTCATCTAGGAATTTTGTTTCCCCAGAGATTTGGAATATAAAGTTGTTCTTGAGCTTTTAAAAAAATTCCAAACAACAAAAAAACAAACAAAAACAAAGTAAGGAAGGTACAGAAAACTAAAGAAAGGGAAGTGACAAGAATCTGATTTTCATAGAGTGAGTAGGAGGGTGACAGACTGACACCACTCCTGGTTCTTCCCCAACAGTTGTTTGAATATGTAAGTCCTTTGAAATGAATTATCTTGCTATTTACTTCATTAAAACCAATTCCATTGTTAGCATGTTTTTACTTTAAAGTCTGCAGATTTTTTTTAAAAAAATTATTGGAGTGTAGTTGATTTACAATGTTGTGTTAGTTTCAGGTATACAGTAAAGCAATTCAGTTATGCATATACACACACACATACACATTCTTTTGCAGATTCTTTACCCATATCGTAAGCGTGGGATCATGGCCCATGGTTTCTGTAGATTGTTTGAAATGCCAGCTCCTTAAAAGTATTTGGTGAATAATTATAACAAAATCTGGACTAGAAGGGGTGTATACTTGGTATTAATTTTTTTGTTTAAAATTGCTACTATCATCAGAGATGGGATAACCTGATATATTACATGCCTTTTCATGTGACACAATAAAGAATACTCAGCATCACGTTATGTAGAATTCTTGCAAAAAACAGCTTATCCTAGGTCACCAGAATGTGGACCCCATTTACAAAGTCTGTTTCCTAAATAAAGATGGATTTTTCGAAATGCAGTGAATAGCCCTTGATTGGATCCTTATCGAAACAAAGTACAAAAGACATTTTGAGGACAGCTGGGACAATTGTAGTATTGACTATATGTTAGATACCATTGAATTAAAGCCAGTTTTCTTAGGTGTGATAATGGAATTATGGTTATGTTGGGCAATATTCTTAATCTTAGAAGATACGTATTCATGTATATGAGGTAAGATTTTATGATGTTTACGTGTATTTTCACATGTTGCAGCAGAAGGAAAAAACTATATGTATTAGGGTTTTCCAGAGAAACAGACCCAACAGAGAGAGAGAGAGAGAGAGAGAGAGAGAGAGAGTGTGTGTGTGTGTGTGTGTGTGTGTGTGTGTGTGTGTGTAGAGAGAGAGAGAGATTGATCGATGGATTGATTGATTTTTAAGGATTGGCTTGTATAATTATGGAGGAGGCTGTCAAGTCCAAAATCTGCAAGGTGAGCTATCAGGCTGGAGACCCAGGGAAGAGCGATGTTGTCATTCAAGTCCGCAGGCTGTCAGGCTGAAGACTCAGGCAGAGCTGAGGTTGCAGTTTAAGTCTGAAGGCTGGCAGAATTCTTGCTGAGGGGAGGTCAGTCTTTGGTTGCATTCGGGATTTCAGCTGATTGGATGAGGCCCATCCATGATTCCCACAGTTTTCTTTGTGATCTAGACTCCCTGATACCTGCAGCATCTTGTCCCTACAGTTCCAACTCTGGCAGACAGAAAAGCTGAAGAGTCCCAGGTGTCTATCTTAAAAATCAGTGAGAGAAGTCATCTTCCGTCCCGAAGTCCCAAAGTGCCGCCAAAAGGAACTTAATATATAACAGAAGGAAGAACTTTCTAATTCAAATGCATTAGAATCCAGGAAAAACCTCTACATCTAAGCCTCTATTCTACCTCTTGCTTCCTTGGGCAGTTACTTAATTTATGTCCCCTTCTGGGGGAAAATGCAGGTGAGATTGCCTAGAACAGTCCATGATGGGTGGCAGAAGAATAGCTCAGTTTATTAAACACGTCTGAAACTGTAAAATGCTGCACAAATACAAGGCAGTGGTATGGCGTACATTGTGGGCCAGATGGCTCTCATGGACTTATTTCATGTTAAAATAGATTCAACTTTTGTCCTTTCATTAGTCAATCCTCCGAACCCCTTCCATCACCCTTTAGCTCCTGCAAGTCTGTCTTTTCTGAGAACTCTGGGAGCAGCTGCTTACTTGGCATGTAAAATAAAAGCATCTAGAATAGCCAGCACACATATTGAATCTATAACTTCTATGAATTTTTATAAAATATTCATATTCCTAAAAGGACCTTCACCTGTTTTCATAGTAGTAACATTTCGTTAGTTCCACATCCCCAAATCTAGTTAACTGCCTGCAAGCCCCAGCTTTTTCCTAGCTCTGAGGCATACATGCTCACGTACGATTATAGATGAAGATTGTCCTAAAGTTCCCCCAAGTAGCCTTTTCTTAATTTTGCAGATTTTCAGAGGAGTCTTGGAAGTTGTAACTTTTTTAAAGAAAGAATGAGATATTGATACTTGACAAAAGGATCAAGTGGATACTGCACAGTTCTGCGTCCAGTGGTGTGCCCCTCACCACCCATCCCTGTGAGCCCAGGCCTGGGAGTGGGGCACAGCATGTGGGACTCTATCCAGCTCTGCTGGGAAAACCTGCTCCTTCAGCCTCTGCCAGCCTCTTTAACTATGGCCACTGTCTCTCCTAGCTGGCTTTAAAAAAAAGACTGCGTTTTTTTTTTTTTTTTAATTTTTATTTTATATGGGAGCATAGTTGATTAACAATGTTGTGTTAGTTTCAGGTGTACAGCAGAGTGATTCAGTTATACTTATACGTGTATCTATTCTTTTTCAAATTCTTTTCCCATTTAGGTTATTACGGAATACTGAGCAGAGTTCCCTGTGCGTGCAGTAGGTCCTTGTTGGTTTTTTATATTGAGGGGGGTGGAGGAAAAAAACTATTTCATCCCAGATCCCAAGGATATTTGGTCTAGAACAAAACTTGAGAAAAAGTTAAGCAAGAATCCAGATTAATTAAATGGAAAATTAATGACATCATATTTCCCTTTGCAGTTTATATGTACCCAAATTTTAAATTATGCCAGTGATACCACAGATATTTTGCACTTTTTTCACTCTTGCAAATGAGAAAATTTTGATTTTATCATTTCATTGACCACCCCAGAACTACAAGAAATTGTAAATTACCTAGAGAATTATATACAGATTGCTTATTCATTATGGATTAATTCTAAATATGAAAGCCCTTATGTTATGGGAGACATAACATATTTGCAATAGCATTTGTAATTTCTCTGCAGCAGAATCACTGAAGTGTTTGTGCCTTGTTGAACTCTGATCGGTCTAAGTGCCATTTAACAGTGAATGAGGAGAGACACACCAGGAAACACACAAGGAGGAGTAGATCCACAGATCTTTGATATTTGCCATCTGTTCTAAGACATCCACATAAGTCATTTGATCATCTTGTCATATATCAGTATCTCAAGTCGCTATTAATGATTTTTAAATTAGCTGTGTCTTTGTTGATAAAAAGGAAACTAAATTAGCAGTTAATTTGTTCTTCTTTTATTCCAGTTCTTTATTTTGGCTAAAAAGAAAACCTGTAAGTTCTAAAATAACAAGCAATATGCATCACCCCAGTCATTCTTTCCCCTTATCCTCTTCCAGAGACGATCACTGTTCTGCATTTTGTTTTGCTTTGTTTTGTTTTACCGTAGGTAAGCATTGCGTCTTCTAGAACTTCATATCAATGGAGTCATATATTGCAATAGTATGTTCTTGGTCCAGTTATCTTAATGTTTTTGAGTTGTATTCATGTTGTGTAAAAAATGATTCTTTTTTATTGTTATGTGGTGTTCCATTGTCTGAATACACCAACAGTTTATCTCTTCTGTTGATAGACATCTAGGCTGTTTCCAGTTTCTGGCTATTTAGAATGAAGCTTCTATGAATGTTCTAATACAAGTCTTCTGTGGACATGTTTTCATCTTTTCGGATAAATATCTTGTAGGGAAATTGTTGGATGATAGGGCAGATGTGTGTTTAGTCTTAGAAGTAACCACCAGACATTTTCCTAAGGTACTTACAGCATTTTACACTCCCTCCAACATCTGAGAGTTCCTTTTTCTTTACATTCTCACCAACACTTGGTATTACCTTTTTTTTGCGGTATGTGGACGTTTCACTGTTGTGGCCTCTCCCGCTGCGGAGCACAGGCTCCGGACGCGCAGGCTCAGCGGCCGTGGCTCATGGGCCCAGCCGCTCCGCGGCATGTGGGATCCTCCCGGACCGGGGCACGAACCCGTGTCCCCTGCATTGGCAGGCAGACTCTCAACCACTGCGCCACCAGGGAAGCCCTGGTATTACCTTTTTAATTTCAACTATTTTGGTGTATGTATAGTGTGTGACTTTTTAATATATGTATAGGTATATTTTCAAGAATTCCAAGGTTATTTTGGATGCTATGAATTATCTACATATTTTGATGTTTATTTTTTTTTGAATTAGAAACTAGGTGGACTCTTTTTCAAATTGGCACAGATGTTTTTGTTAATTGGTTAGAGTTGAGATATTCAGCAATTAAAGATAATGGATAATGATTAGGGATAAAAGATATTTAAAGATAACTTGGCAATTATAAGTCTTCATCGCATGAAATGTGGAAATGTATGTTTTAATAGGTTTGTTTGTTCGTTAGCCAAGTCATTTATTCATTGATTCATTCATTCATAAGTCATTTTTTATTTTTAATAATTTTATTTGATTGTCTGACGGTGCTGCCCAGTAGACCTTTCTGTCATGATGGATGGACACGGTCATTCTGTGCCATGATAGCGACATGGCTGTTGATCACTTGAAGTGTGGCTAGTGCTACTGAGCAATCGATTTTTACATTTTATTTTGTGTTAATTATGGCCAGTGGCTACTGTTTCAGATAGCACATGTCTAAATAAATATGTCCAAGTATTATCTGGTCTTATATTGTAAAATAAAGAAAATGTCTTTCTCATTTATATACTAGGAAGTGCAAGCCTGGTTATAATCATTTTAATATCACTTAAATTTTTTGTATTTGGAATTTTTAAAAATTATTTTCAATTGAAGTTCTTATGGAGATAATTATTGATTCACATGTAGTTGTAAGAATTAATAAAGATCTTTTCTACCAAACATATAGAGAAGAACTAATACCTATCCTTCTCAAACTATTCCAAAAAATTGAAAAGGACAGAACACTCCCAAATTCATTCTATGAGGCCACCATTACCCTGATACCAAAACCAGACACAGACACTACAAAAAAAGAAAATTACAGGCCAATGTCTTTGATGAATATAGATACAAAAATCCTCAACAAAATATTAGCAAACCAAATCCAACAATATATAAAAAGGATCATACAACATGATCAAATTGAATTTATTCTAGGGACACAAGGATGATTCAACATTTGCAAATCAATTATTGTGATACTTCACATTAACAAAAGGAAGGATAAAAATCACATGATCATCTCAATAGATGCTGAAAAAGCATTTGAAAAAATTCAACATCCATTCATGATAAAAACTCTCAGCAAAGTGGGTAAAGAGTGAACATATCTCAATGTAATAAAGCTTATTTATGACAAACCCACAGCTAACATAATACTCAACAGTGAAAAGCTAGAAGCCTTTCCTCCTGTGCCTACTCTTGCCACTTCAATTTAACATAATATTGCAAGTCCTAACCACAGCAGCCAGACAAGAAAAATAAATAAAAGGCATTCAAATTAGAAGGAAATAAATAAAACTGTCACTATTTGCAGATGGCATGATACTTTATATAGAAAACCCTAAAGTTTCTACCCCAAAATTATTAGAACTAATAAATGAATTCAGCAAAGTTGCAGGACAAGAGGTTAAAATACAGAAGTCTGTTGCTTTTCTATACACTAATAAAGAAATATTAGAAAGAGAAAGGTAAAAAATCCTGTTTAAAGTCTCATCAAAAAGAATAAAATACCTAGCAATAAACTTAACCAAGGAGGTGAAAGACCTGTACTCCGAAAACTATAAAATATTGATGAAGGAAATTGAAGATGATACAAAGAAATGGAAAGATATCCCATGCTGTTGGATTGGAAGAATGAATATTCAAAGAATATTCAAAGACCCTGAATTGCCAAAGAAATCCTGGGAAAAAAGCTGGAGGTATCATGCTCCTAGACTTCAGACTATACTACAAAGCTATAGTAATCAATGCATATAGCTGATTTACTTTGTTATACAGCAGAAACTCACGCACCATTGTAAAGCAATTATACTCCAATAAAGATGTTAAAAAAGAAAACCTGTACTTTTTGGCATCTGATCTCCAATTAATTGCCAGTTTTTAAGGGGACATGTCTATAGATCTTCTCCTAATTGTCAAGGGCAGTGAGCCAATGAAGTAATAAATTGCTAGAGAAAGAAAAAAAACAAAAACAGAAAAACAGCATGGTACTGGCACAGAACCAGACACATAGATCAGTGGAACAGAATAGAGAGCCCAGAAATAAACCCACACACCTATGGTCAATTAATCTTTGACAGAGGAGGCAAGAATATACAATGGAGGAAAGACAGTCTCTTCAATAAGTGATGCTGGGAAAACTGGACAGCTACCTGGAAAAGAATGAAATTAGCACATTTTCTAATACCATATACAAAAATAAGTTCAAAATGGATTAAAGACATAAATGTAAGACCTGAAACCTTAAAACTCCTAAAAGAGAACATAGGCAGAACACTTATTTGACATAAATCGTAGCAATGTTTTTTTTGGATCTGTCTCCTAAGGCAGAAGTAATAAAAGCAAAAATAAACAAATGAGACCTAATTAAACTTAAAAGCTTTTGCACAGCAAAGTAAATCATTGACAAAATGAAAAGGGAACTTACGTACAGAATGGGAGAAGATATTTGCAAATGTTATGACCAACAAGGGATTAATTTCCAAAATATATAAACAGCTCATACAAGTTAATATCAAAAAAACAAACAACCCAATCAAAAAAAGGAAAGAAGATCTGAATAGACTTTTTCCAAAGAAGACATACAGATGGCCAACAGGCACATGAAAAGATGTTCAACTTTGCTGATCATTAGAGAAATATGAATAAAACAACTGGATATCACCTCACGCCTGTCAGAATGGCTATCATCAAAAAGTCTACGAATAACAAATGTTGGCGAGGATGTGGAGAAAAGGGAACCCTTGTACACATTTGGTGGGAATGTAAATTGGTACAGCCACTGTGGGAAACAGTACGGAGGCTCCTTAAAAAACTAAAAATAGAACTACCATATGATCCAGCAATCCACTCCTGGGTATATATCTGGAAAAAGCAAAAACACTAATTCGAAAAGATTCATGCACCCGCATGTTCATAGCAGCACTATTTACAATAATCAGGATATGGAAGCAAACCAAGTGCCCATAAACAGATGAATGGATAAAGAAAATGTAGTGTAAATATATACAATGGAATATTAGCCCTAAAAAAGGAATGAAATTCTGCCATTTGCAGCAGTGTGGATGGACCAAGAGAATATTATGCTTAGTGAAATAAGTCAGACAGACAAAGACAAATACTGTATGATATCACTTGTACGTGGAATCTAAAAAAATATATAAACAAATTTATATGCAAAACAGAAGAAGACTCACAGATATAGAAAACAAATTAACGGTTACCAAATGGGAGAAGGAAGGGAGGAGGGGCAGATCAGGGGTATGGGATTAAGAGATACAAACTGCTATGCATGAAATAGATAAGCACCAAGGATATATTGTATAGCACAAGGAATTACACCCGCTATCTTCTAATAACTTTTAATGGAGTATAATCTGTAAAAATACTGAATCACGATAGTGTACACCAGAAACTAATATAATATTGTAAATCAAGTATACTTCAAAAAAAAAAAAGATCCTGAATGACCTTCATCCACTTTCCCTCAATTGTAACATTTTGCAAAATGATAGTACAATATCACAACCAGAACTTCAATACAGATACAAGCAAACGCAAAATTCCAAGTTCTGTGAGGTTATCTTTTATGTATACTTGATGTAATGCTTAGGTTATTTAGAACAGTAGCAACCTATAAAAACATTCATTCTACTGGTCAGCTGTTTCTATGCATAAAATGAAATAGCTGATTCAGACTGCCTTCTGTTTATGCTGTTAGAAACTTTTCATATGTTCCTTTTATGTTACAGGCACATATGCTTTTTTAATTGGTCAGATCGTTACTGAGCAGATTGAAGTCATAAAGACAATGAATTATTAAAGAACAATCCAGTTTTCTTAAGAATGAATTCATTTGGTTTCAATGATTGTGTGTTTCTGATAGGTATAATATCTCGGTGTGAAGAAAGAAAACAAAAGATCCTAATTAGACAGTGTTCTCTTTTACTATTGAATATAATGTGACAAAATAAAATAATTCTTGTTTCTGTTTTTTTTTTCAAACTAGATTCTTTTATAAATCTTAAGGAATACTGCCTTTTTGGGTCAGTTCCCAGAAATGTGGTAGCATTTTAAGTGATGCTGTAGCACAGATAAGTAAGTTGACAGTAAAAATATTACTTTTTCATTCTTCAAAATAATCTTTTAAAATAATAGATGTTTGTTTTGATAATGGATTTAAGGAGGATGTGAGTCCAGTAAGATGTTTTGCGACCTTCCTAAGCTCATCCTAGGTCTGCCTAGCCCTCCATTCTCCCCCCCCCCACCCCCCCAGCTGATATTAAGGATCTCTATGTTTCAAACGAAGTATTGACTTGAACAAAATTGTCCTATGTTTTCTGTACTTGCTGTATTTCTGGATGAAATGGGTTGATTCTGAAGTTAAAAATGCACCTTTTCCAGCTCCTATCAGCCTCCAGTCTGTGTGTTTTAACTTGTATGGAGATGATCAGCTGGCCTGGGTAGGCAGGACAGCATCACCTGCCACTGTTAAAACCCCTTCAGAATGCCTCTACTGATGCTTCGTGCAGGTCCTTTGCGAAGGGCTGTGGTGAAGTGAAGACGAATTAGTCAAGAGGACTATATCTTGTCCTTATTGAGCTTAGGTTCAAATAGAAGAGGGTAGACGGGTATCAGACGAATTCAGGGTAATGCCAACAGTGAGAGTGGAAGGAAGAGAGAGCCCATCCATCTTGGTCTATGCAGGTGCTGGCCTCTGGGCATGGCCTTACAAGACGGGCAGGATTTTTGATGAGCAAAGATGGCAGGACTAGGCATTCTGATGGAGGGGATGAAATGGATAATGGTTCAGAGACTAGACATACCAGAAAAGTCTGTACATGTAGTCCCTGGAGTAGAGGGTACATACAGGGAATTAGCATGAGGATGGAGAGAATTAGGTACTCATTGTGACAGTTTTCAATTAGGGCTGTGGCTTTTGGATATTGGGGGGACAGTGCTTATTTTCATACTTAAATGTACTTCTCAATTCACTTGGTTTTCCTATACTTTTTTCTCCAGTTTTTTTCTGATTATATCAACATTTTTAAAATACTGGGTTCCAGAAAAGATGGCCTTACAACATAATTCAAAGAGAAACTTTCATTTCGTGGAATATCTAAAATCAGGTAGAATTTAGTGATCTTTTCCCTCTCTTTTATAGTTTTTTGTTTTCTAATGAATGTATTTAAATAGATTTTTGAATATTTCATATTTTGTCAGTATTTAGTCTGGGAATGCTTATTTCACTGTTATTTGATTAACAGTATTACAGAGCAACATATTTTTATATCAGCAAAGAACTCTAAAAGGAATTCTTGAACTAGGATGAAGGTACAGGTGCTATAGTATTAGATTAAGATTCAGATTACCCGCAATTGAAGTACTTGCATTAAATTACAGTAGAAAACAGGATAAAGGGCTGTTTTGTGTAAGGAGTGGCTAATAATATGCTTAAAATATTTCCAGACAATTTAAATACAGTACTGTCAAAAATAGCTATGCACAGGTTGTATGTATATGGAAAACACAGAGTTGTATGTATAATATAGCTGAAATCATTTGGAATTCATTAAAATAAAGGGTGGCACTACCAGGCAGGACTTGTCCAAATTTAGGACATGTAATTGGAGATTAATAGAGTACTGGCCTAGTCCCTAGGCCTGTGCTGGGTGTTTGTCGTGGTCAGTCCTCAAAACTCTCAGGAGCTTGGGATGAGCACACACACACACACACATATATATATATATATATATATATATATAGTAATGTAATATATAAGATAGATAACCAACAAGGACCTACTGTATGGCACAGGGAACTCTACTCAATATTCTGTGATAACCTCTATGAGAAAAGCATCTAAAAATGAATGAATATATGTATATGTATAACGGAATCACTTTGCTGTACACCTGAAACTAGCACAACATTGTAAATCAACTATACTCCAATAAAATTAAAAAAAAAATTAAAGCAGGTACTGTCCCCATTTTCTGGGTGAAGAAACTGTGGTTTGGAGGCAGCATGTATCTAATTCATGATCACACATGGCTAGTGGCACGCCGCTGTGTGAACCTAGCTCTCTTTGCCCACAGAGCTGGTGCTGGTAACCCCCTGTAATTTCACTGGATCAGTTCTTGAAAGAGCAGATAGACCAGACTCCGTATGGTTTAGGACAGGCACAGAAAGCACTCACAGGGAAGGCAGATTTCTCAGTGTGAAGAGCAATACCAGTTGTGATTATAAGAAAAAAACTTACAATGTTTGGTGAATATATATTGTTATTAAGGCGTTTCTGATCAGAAATGGTTTGGAGGAGGGACCACCACCAGCCTTCGCACCCCTAGCAGAGTCAGTGTCTGGGAGTTTCTGAGCAATCTCTGTCTCTAAATTTTCAGAATGTTTCCAGCATGATCTGATGAGATGCCCTTCTTTCCAGTGAATTCTGATACCGAGTTTGGTCTGAGGACAACCATAATAATATTAGTTCCTTGAACATACCCAAGTGAGGAATTTAATCTTCTAAATAAATGGTTGTAAATTGACTCAGCTTTTTTGGAGAAATGTTTATATCTAGTTGGATCTTCTCTATGGCCCGTGTCCTGGTATTATCCATATTATACATGAATATATTTATTATATGTGTTATGCATTGTATTTGTTGGAAAAGGGTATAAAATTTTACTTATTTTAATTCGAAGTTAAACAAACAATGGAAAAATGCTTGCCATGAGTTCAGATGTTCTTTTTTGTTTTATTTATGGCTGCGTTGGGTCTTTGTTGCTAGCCATGGGCTTTCTCTAGTTGCAGTGAGCGGGGGCTACTCTTCGTTGCGGTGCACGGCCTTCTCATTGTGGTGGCTTCTCTTGTTGTGGAGTGTGGGCTCTAGGCACGTGGGCTTCAGTGGTTGTGGCACACGGGCTTAGTAATTGTGGCTCACGGACTCTAGAGTGCAGGCTCAGTAGTTGTGGCACACAGGCTTAGTTGCTCCACAGCATGTGGGATCTTCCCAGACTAGGGCTCGAACCCTGCATTGGCAGGCCGATTCTTAACCACCGCACCACCAGGGAAGTCCCAGATCTTATTCTTATTTTGAGTTCTTATTTTGAGATTTTTCAGGGTCTTCTAACTGTGAAGTTAACTGTTAACCTTGTTTCATATCATGCATTCTTTCAAAAGCTCTAAATCAATATATATTTTAGTGTTCTGTACAGCTATTACTCAACATCATCTCTATATCCCCTTTACCTATCACAGCCCTGGTGTCTAGACGGCGGTGAGTATACTTTGAATTGCTTGTTGAACAGAGTATATAAAAATAGATACATTCTAAGAGGTTAGCTGTCAAATCCTATTTTTTATAGACTTTAACCTATCATATCAGAATTATGTTATGTTGCCTGGAGTCTGGCAATAGCCCTGACTAGTCCAAAGACCTGTGAGCACCACAGTTGGGCAGGTGGTCAAGAACTCAGCTGTTTGAGTTTCAAAAGCCCTTATTAAAATTCCCTATATTCTGATCCCTCACCCTCATTCAAACCACAATCTGAGGGAAACCTCATACCCTGGGCACCAACCTGGAGTGGATTACTTTGTACTGCAACCACGGTAGGACAGGGAAGGGGGAACTAGTATGTTTTTATATGTGGGTCTTTACTTTCCAGTTTTCAAATCAGTATAGCAAAATGTCTAAAATACTAGAATTTTCTACTTTAGATCTTTCTAAAATGTGTATTATAATAAGAGTTATAGCAATATTAACATGGCACTTATCTACATACCTGTCTTCTTAAAATATGATTATTTAAAACAACAGATATTTACTGGGCATGAATACATGCCAGACAGGATTTCAGTTAAGAAACTATGAGAGGTAAATCTAGAACCGGAGTAAAGTTTCTCAGAGAATATCAGGGTGACAGCTGATTTTATATGAATCAAGTAAGTTTACCCTTTCTACGCTCTATATGATATCCAGAAATAATGGTGATTAGAGAATAATAAAGACCAAAAGAAGAAAGACTTAGAAAAATAGGAAGGTAATAGGAAGGTATATTAAAGAAAATTGAGGCTACTCCAAATAAAGAAAAGAGGTACATAGGAATAAATACTACAGGGTAAAGCTGAGACTGGCGATGCTACTGAGTGTTTCCTCAATGGTAAACTTGATGTTTTGAAAACATTTTAAGAAATTAAAGAAAAAGTAACTAAATACCACTGTTCATAGAGTTGTAAGGTCAAAGAAGAAAAGGCAAGCAGAGTCACTTCCCTGTATGTAAATACAGGTGAGAACTGAATAGTAGGTAATGCCTGTAGACAAGAATTGGATTTCATTGTTTACTGTTCAGTAGCCTACGGAAATATTGATAGTCACAGGGAAAGAGATAAATGCTTTTCAGACCCCCAAAGTAAGATCAATAAAAATAATACATATAAGAAGTAGTGTACAAAGCAGTCCCTGTAAGATAGATGTTATCTCCTAAAACATAAGCAGAGAGGCACTTTTGGAAAATACTATGTCAAAAAGCTAAATTCAGGATGTGATCCAGAATTTTTCCTTGTAGCAAACTAGAAATTCCTGGCATAAAAGTTTAAATGAGTAAAGACCATCTTGAAATTGTTAGGAAAAAAATGCTAAGTCGTAATCTAGTTACAGGTTTACAATTAGCAGGGGGAACATAAAACTGAAATTGAAGAGAGTGTGTTTTCTTGGCCTTTAATTAATGTTGATCATTTTCATTAACAAATAGAATAAAGAGTAGATGTCAGTGTAAAAAGCTGATGTGTTATTTGTACCATCTTGCAATAAAAATGCTAATTTACTGGGTATGGTTTGTAAGTGGACAAGCGTTGAAGGCAGTTTTTTATACGAAATGGAATGAAAGGAAATAAATAATATATGATAAAAATCATTGTATTGCTCATTCTAATGGGTTATTATAAATCTAAAATTGAAAATATTTCACAAAGACAGAGCATAGAAGATGACCCTCCTCTCTGGAAACTGATGAACCTCAAACTTTTCAGAATATTGCATTTTGATGATTTAAGTGCGGGAAGTACCAGAAGTAACAACAAACTTGAACCTGTTAGAGAGGAATTTGAATCTGGAATTGGTGTTTACCAGATGGATATGCTCTAGATTTGTGCATGACAGTAGTTTTTGCATTCAAAGGACATTAGTCATTTCAAGTATACATACCTTCAAAACCAGGAAATATGGAATAAAAAATTTGAGTTCGTTAGGTTTAAGTTCAAATGACAAGTTTTAATGAAGTTTTTTTCACCGGACCCAGATGGTGAATGGTAATAACTGTTTTACCTAATATATTGATTATCCGTTACCGCATATCAAATTACTCCAAAACCTTGTGGCTTGAAACATTTATTTCACGTTTTCTGTAGCTCAGGAATCTAAGAGTGACTTAGTGAGGTTCTTTGCTTTAGGGTCTTTCTTTTTTTTTTTTTTTTTTTTTGCGGCACTAGGGCCTCTCACTGTTGTGGCCTCTCCCGTTGCGCGGAGCACAGGCTCCGGACGTGCAGGCCCAGTGGCCATGGCTCACGGGCCCAGCCGCTCCGCGGCATGCGGGATCCTCCCAGACCAGGGCACAAACCTGTGTCCCCTGCATCGGCAGGCGGACTCTCCACCACTGTGCCACCAGGGAAGCCCACTTTAGGGTCTTTTATAGGCTGAATTGTGTCCCGCCAAAAATTCCTGTGTAGAAGCCCAAACTTTTAGTACCTCAGAATGTGACTATATTTGGAGATAAGGTTTTTAAAGAACTGATTAAGTTAAAATGAAGCAATATGACTGATGAAGGGGAGGAAATTTGGACACAAACGTGTTTGCGGAAAGAGAAAAGACCATGTGAAGATACAGAGAGAAGGCCGCCACCTGCAAGCCAAGGAGAGGCCTCAGACAAAACCAAACCTACTCACACCTTTTTTTTTCTTAAATTGGGTTATAGTTGCTTTACAGTGTTGTGTTAGTTTCTGCTGTGCAACGAAGTGAGTCAGTTATATGCATACATATATCCCCTCTTTTTTGGATTTCCTTCCCATTTAGGTCACCACATAGCATTGAGTAGGGTTTCCTGTGCTATACAGCAGGTTCTCATTAGTTATCTATTTTATACATAGTAAAATATATATGTCAATCCCAATCTCCCGATTCATCCAACCCCCTCTTTCTCCCCTTGTTGTCCATACGTTTGTTCTCTGCATCTGTGTCTCTATTTCTGACTTGCTAACCCGTTCATCTGTACCATTTTTCTAGGTTCCACATATATGCATTAATATACGATATTTGTTTTTCTCTTTCTGACATACTTCACTCTGTATGAAGTCTCTAGGTCCATCCACGTCTCTACAAATGACCCAATTTCATTCCTTCTTTATGGCCGAGTAATATTCCATTGTATATATGTACCACGTCTCGTTTATCCATTCACCTTGATCACGTTCTCGTAGCCTCCAGAACTGTGAGCAAATGCAGCGTTGTTTAAGCCACCCAACCTGTGGTTCTTTGTGACGGCAGCCCTAACAAACTAACACAGGGTCTCACAGGCTACAGCTTTCTCAAGGCTTGGCTGGGGAAGGATCCACATCCAAGCACACTTAGATGGTGGTTGGCAGGATCCACTCCTTTGCAGGCTCTTGAACTGGGGGCCGCAGTTCTCATAAGCTATTGTTCTGAGGCCATGTGGGAATCTCCCAAGAGCAGCTTACTTGCAGCATGGCGGCCCGCTTTATCAGAGACAGCAAACAAGAAAGGAAGGACCCAACGAGGAGAGGGAGTCCAGAAGTTCCATTCTTTTATAATCCAGTCTCCAAAGTGATGTCTCATCGCTCTTGCTGTATTCTGATTGTTAGAAATATGTCTCTAGGTCCATCCCGACACTCAGAGGGGAGGGGATTATACAAGGGTTGAGCGCCAGGAGCCCGGGCTCGTTGGGACAGCCTACCACACCTGGTTGTCTGAGGGTCTTAGAGTCTTCATAAGTATATATTTGCCATTAAGATTATCCATATAATAAAAAAAAAAATCAGAGCATAGAGACCCATTACGTGGTAATGATTATATGTATTTGTAAACCATCTATTCTTTATAGTGGTTAGTGAGTCATTTTGATATTTTAAAAATAGGCTTTAATTGGATTATATAACTTTTATGTACAAAACTAACAACCCGTGTATAGTTTTAACTTTTAACTTGTGTTTTTGAAGGAGGTTTAAGGCATGCTGAGGGCCAGTAAATGCCAATAGGCATTGCATATACCCTGTATTTTAAAACCTTTTTAATGAAATATGTCAAATGTACAGAAAGTCAAGAGAAGCATACAGTGCATACTCATCACCAGGGTTTAACAGTTGTCGACTGTCATGTTTGTAACACCTATTTTGGTTGTAAGTATTAAAAGTAAAATTACAGACACTGTGGCTTTTCATGTCTAAGTATTTCAGTACTCAGCTCTTAAAACTCCTGTTTTGCCCCATAGCATACTACTGTAGTAATGCATAACAAAATTAACAGTTAATACAGCTGACTTTCTCAAACCAGGATTCAGACAAGAGCCATTATTCCATTTGGTTTTTATGCCCCATAAGTTTCTTTTAGTGTGCTAGAACCCTATCCCGCCCTCATTTCTTTTTTTCTGTACATCAACTTGCTAAAGAATAAGACATATTTTAAATCAGTGCCTTTTTCTTTTTCCCAAACATTCATTCCTTTAGTGGAAAAGTTATTTATTCATACCAGAATCTTGCACTGGGAGCCTAGTATGTTAAGTAGAAAGCATGAAACAGATAAAATAGAGACATATGCTCTGATTTAGGCAGGGCAGAGAGACCTGTTCCCACCAGCCACCCCCATCCCTACTCCCAGACACCTTCCTGGCTGAACCCCTGTGTTTGGCACAATTTGACGCGCCATAGTTTAAATCATAGATGGTTGAGACTGAAGGGCAGAGTAGGAAGAGAAGAAAGGAGCAGACAGGAAGAACAAGAGAGAAAAAGTAAAGCAGCCAGGCAGGATTCAAATCTTCCAACCTTCTGTATGCTCTGGAGCAGTTGGCTGGTACCCAGGAACCCTGTGCTGAATGGAGTGGTGAGGCCAAGTTGACTGAGGGGCCGCTTGTTGGCATTTATGCTACAAGCCAACATCTTTCTGATTCGTCCTACTAGAATGATGGTTCCATGTGGGCAGTGCCTTAGAAAAATGCCTGGCACTTAAGAGTGCTCAATTAACATTGGCTGAATAAATTTAGATCTAAAAGAATTATGCGTGAACTACCATGTACAGAGCATCTATTTTATATCAGTTATGCTTCATGCTGGTCACATAATTAATAAGGTATTCAGGTATCACTAGATGCTTATCAGGTAGGTATTAGTGTCACCAACTTCCATATAAAGAACTTGAGCTAGAGAGAAATTTGAATTTGTCTCAAATTATACCGAGTAAGGTTTGGCAAATTTCTAAAGTACATACTACTGGCTTTAGTGGAACTAGAAATAGCCAGGAGAACCGGATTTTAATTTCAGCCTTTCTTCATGCTATTTACAGACAGTTTCATTTTATGGAAATCATTTTGGTTTTCTGCTCTTCAATCCCTTTATGGAAAATATAGGCAATTAAATATGTTTTATGGATCAGTTATGAAGATAAATTTGATATCAGGAAGCAAAAGAGTTTTAGAAAAAACTCGTGCTCTTCCCCAAGGTATTATTGACCACGTATTAGAATGTTTAACATCTGGTTGGCACTTAAATTTTTTGTCTGACGTTAAGAACTTCTGAATGACAGAATGTATACATGTCATTCAGGTGCATGCTATGTTTTTATAGGCTATGTAACCAAAACCGTTATACACTTTTCCAGGAGTTATTATCTACAAATAATATTTACAACGCACACCCAAGGAACTGTGTGAAATATTTTATCCTGGAACTTAGTTGACTATAATAGTGAACTGACATGCAGATAATATGGTACCTGATCATTTTATCACATAGTTTTCTTTTAATGGTATCTGCCTTAATAGAATTTGAATTTTTTAAGTATAGTAATTTTATAGGAAAACTTTGAGAGTTTAAGTTGGCAATTCCAAATCGGCCCACTCATTGTGTTCACTAAAGTGTTCTTCCAAAAATAAATGAGTAGGCTGGCATTGTGTTTTAAACATCAAGCTAATTTTGGTTAATTATATAAATCCAAAAGCCATGGACAAGGCAGCAATTCAGTCTTACTAGATGATGATCAGTGAAATTGTAAGACAGCTTGCTGAATGGTGCCCATCAAGCTAATAACCTGAATGCATTGTGTCCAAAAGGACAGTGCCTGGCAGAGTATCAGATAGGAAGCCTTCCCAGTGCTTTAATAAGGGGCTTGTGAAAGCTTGCAAAAAAGGGTACAAAGTTAGAAACAGTAGTAACAGCTCTGATCGGAATTCAGAAACATTAGAGAAAAAAAAAAAAAAAAAACCATGGTTACCATGCATAGCTAATAATTCTGTTAAATAATGGAAAGCTGGCTTGAGCAGTGTTGTGGGCCATCCCTGACTTGGCCTTATCTCTAGTTTTTGTTTAAATAAAATGAGAGTGCTACATTATGTGGGGGCTCTCATTTAAATTAGGTGGAATTAGCATTCTGCCTTAAGCGAGCAGGAAACACAGATGCAGAATAAGAATGCGGTTGCGGGCAGGAGAGTTTAGAGCACTTGATTCTCTAACGACTTTCCCATTCAGAAAAGAATCATGACTCCTTTTGTACATGATTGTAAAGTAATAATGGGTGGAAATTATATTAGATGATTTTTGCTGTAACCGAGCTCAATTGGTGGATTTATGTTGCTATCTGTAAAATAAGAGGTTGAATTTATTAAAATGCTTTTATGCTTGGGCATAGATTTCTTTAGCCCTCATTCCATCTCATCCCTAGAAAAGGCTGTATGCACTATTGAGAAAACATCTTTGTACTTGACTGTTGCATGATTTCCTTATCTTAGTTGAATGACCTGTGGTCATCTCTCAGATTTATTCAGGAAAGAGGTACCTCTCTCCTTCATCCAGATGTGTTGAATGGGCCCAAGGATGACTGTTCAGGCTCGTTTGCTTCATGAAATAATAGATTTGATTGAACTTTATCTTTTTTTTCAGTGACCATATGGTCATTGTGAAGATCATGCGGTTATTTGTAGAAGTGAATCACAGAGAATTTCTATTGCTGTAGAATCTAAACAGTTGATTCATATAATCAGGTAATTTTCCTCAGCTTTGTACAGCCTGATTTTTACTGGCCTATACATCCATGAGCAGTTGAATGGAAGTCCTCAAGAAGACAGACAGACTTGAAAGCCATTCACAGTAGCTGGGTTTTTTAATGTGATGCCTAGTTTGCTCTGGAACTATTATCAACCGTCTTCCCAATGTTATAATATCCTAACAGTTCAACATGTCCCAAGAAAATTGTATTCCTGTTTATTGTGATCTTTCATAGAGTTTGAACTGGTAGCAGAAATTTAAATAGCAGAATTATTTGTGCCACACACACCCAGGCTTGTCCTGCAGTGTCACTTTAGATAAAGTAAAAACTTCCCATGCAAACTATTATATATAGGATGGATAAACAACAAGGTCCTGTTGTATATAGCCCAGGGAACTATATTCAATATCCTGTGATAAACCATAATGGAAAAGAATATGACAAAGAAAATATATATATATATATATATGAATCATTTTGCTGTATGGCAGAAATTAACACAACATTGTAAGTCAACTATACTTCAATAAAATACATTTAAAATTTTTTTTCCAATTATCATTATTTAACCCATTGCTTCCCAACTTTCCTAGTCATATGTTAATTATACAGTAAATGATGTATAAAATTTCATTAATTTTAATCATTTTTTTAAACACACACTGTAAAATCATTCTTTGAATAGAAATAACATGGGGATATGTTCCTCTAGAATAAATTCTTTGAAAGATAAATGTATTTTACAGCATACCACACGTGTGAAATAGATTGATAGAAATTATATGAGAAAGCATCAGACTTCTTAAGGTCCTCTATATTTGACTGTGACTGAAGTTTATATGTGACTGTGATACCTCGTCCTTTCGTCACATGTAAAGGACAGAAGGCCGCTGCAGGATGTGGCCATCCGGAGGGAGGTTTTCATTTCAGAAGATGAACTGTACTTCCTCTCTTGACTTCTCTGTAAATTGGACGTGTTGCCTCTCTCACTGGCACCCCTAGAATCTGTACAACTTCAGCCTCATCCTTCAGTGAGAGTCAGTTTTTCTTTGTCTTCTGTGATACAAGTTACAGATTAGAGAGCCCTGAGCATTTTTTAATGAATTCATTCCACGAGAAAGGTTGCAACAAGGGGGAAATCACTTCCTTCTTGGAGCAGAAAACATCCTGGGCCCTGATCTCTTCTGACATCCTCAGTTCACTTTCTTCCTATGAAGTAAACCCTTGGCGGTCCTAGAGTGGGGCTCTCAGAGCTGCTATTGCTCGAGAGATCTGGGTTTTGGAAATGACCTCTGTGTTGTACAATCCAGAGAGATGTCGAGAGAGAACTGGCTTCCAGGTCTTACTCACCCGGGTTCAAGTCTGCCTCTTCCAGATACTCGCTCTGTAACCAAGGGTAGCTAGATTTCGCTTTTTCTGGGCCTGAGGTTTTCGTCTATAAAGTGAGAACAATTATCTATAGCAAGAAGACTTATTGTAGAATTAAAGAAAAGAATGCATGCAAAGACTCAAGCCTCTCAGTGCTTTTATGTTCAGCATGTGTTAGTTTCCTTCCTCTTCCCCTTGAAGGTCAGAAGGTTTGGGCAGTGGCCTGGGATCACACTGCCGTGGGCCAGTGTGCCATCTGATGGTAGCAAGGGCTCACTGGAGCTCTGTATATCAGTATCAAATAAAGCTTGCCTCACAAGACAGACAGTCATGGTTCCTCTCACCTTTCTAGCCTGTCAGAATGCTGTCACAGTAAGATTCTTGACAGCAAAATGGACTAGCAGGAATCCTTATGGAAATAACCTAAATGTACTTGTTCACCTACCTGATTTGTTACAAAAAGAAACAAATCTAGTATTCCTCTAGGTAAAAGTAAAGATCACTGGGCAGGACCTGGACTTGATCCTGCCATGAGCTAGCTGTGAAGACTCAGACCTGTTCACGACCCTTCGCTTCACTCCTTCATGCATTTATGTCAGCAAACATGTATTGAGGATTAAGATATGTCAGACCTTTAGCTGGGCAGTCAAAGACGAGAAAGTCAGCCTGTACTCTCAAGGAGTCGTCAGGCTTCTTGGGGACACGTGTGTATGCAGAGAAGAACCCGGAGGAATAAGTATCAGTAGAGAGAGGTATGTTCACGCTCAGCCCTCCTTTCGCACCCCATCCCTGAACTACTGCATTGTCCCATTCTTTTGTACAATATTGTTTCTCATACTGTAGAAGATCAATAAAATATTTCTTAAAGTGAATTGAATTGGTATGGGAACACCTTGGAAGTCGTAATTCCTCACATAGGTAGAGATGGGCTGGTAACCGTCCTCACCCTCTATTGTCTGTGACCTGAAGGGGTTTGTGTGCTTTTGAATTTCTGTTCTGACTACTGTTAAAAATTGAATAATGAGGGTTTCCCTGGTGGTGCAGCGGTTGAGAGTCCGCCTGCCGCTGCAGGGGACGCGGGTTCGTGTCCCGGTCCGGGAGGATCCCACGTGCCGCGGAGCGGCTGGGCCCGTGAGCCATGGCCGCTGAGCCTGCGCGTCCGGAGCCTGTGCTCCGCAACGGGAGAGGCCACAACAGTGAGAGGCCCGCGTACCGCAAAAAAAAAAAAAAATTGATTTACCGGAAACTGATGTAATCAAATATGAATTAATGAACTAAGTTATTTGTTGTCCTAGCAGCAGTTGTGAATTAACCAAGAATTGAATTACAAGTTGCTGGGTTTTTATTGTTATAGATGGCATAATTTTCAGCATGTTTCTTTCTATATTTTGAAAATGGAGAGAAATTTTAAGTACTTTTGCCAGTTGCGTTACAAAAAGAGGTAGATAAGGAGATGAATGTGACTAGGTATGTATTGAATAGTTCAACTGAAAAATAACAGTCATCTGAATTTAAGGTTGTTAATGCTTTAAAATTTTCTTGATATTCCCTGACGAATCCTAATGCGCTTGTCAGCAGCAGTCACAATGGGGGAAGAACACCCTGGGTTCTTGGGGTCACGGTCACTCTTGTGTTTCCCTTATTGATGGGTTCTTTACAAAAATATCCCTTGACATGAAGGAGACTCTACTGATTAATCGTAAGTGCTATAAACCTGGTATCATTTGTTTAAAAGTTTAATATCTTGAAGAGCCTTATGAATTTTGTAATGTTATTGGTATAGAAGTAAGACTGACCTATCTATGGTGCTTATATTTTTCCGATCCTTTCAGTTGTACGTAATGACTAAAATTGGCTTACCTGACCATACTCTTAAGCAAGGTTATTTTATTTACTTTTCTTACAGTTATCTTCTTCCTTCACATGCTCCTTCTTATCTTTTAAAGATAAATGATAAAAATGACCCAATTATTCTGATTGCTTACTTCTTTCACGTGCTGTATGTTTGCACTTGTAGCACATAGAATATTTAAAATAATTTATTCTTGCAGTTTGCTAGGTGTGATTTTTTCTCAGCCCTGTTTCCTTCCTTTTCCTTCTAACGTTGTCTCTCACATCTTTGTTGTTTTCTTTTCCTTACATTCCCTACAGAGTCCTTCAACTCTCATCCTTCCAGACCATCGTCTTTGTTTCTCTTCTCAGTCTTGTAAATTCTACTCTTCCTATTACTGCCATCTTTCACTTATGTCCACCTTGTATTCCTTCCTTGCTACTCTGTCTTTTCACCTACCCCTGTCTTTTCTTGTCTTTTATTTTCCTTCCCTTGTCACCACTCCTGGAATTCTTCAGATTACTCTTGCCAAATGAGTTTTAGGCAACTTCCTGGTATTTCTGTCCCTTTGGTTATCTATACCCATTCGCTCACGTGCACAGGTGCACATACACACACACACAGTTTGATTTGGGACTTTCTTTCTTCTTTGTTTCCTTGCTCCTTCCCAGCAAGAACTTTGTCAGCATCCTCTCTGTATTCTGTTAACCTGTTTTGTGAATGTTTGTTGAAGGAATAGCTTATTTGACTTTTCTACTTTTATCCCTGTTGCACAAATTCTTATACTGTAATATATATTAGACTTGCCTGCATACATGAAATGGTTCTGTTTTTAATTATTGTCTCAGCCTACCGTGTAGTAAACAAATAATCTAAAAGATATTCAGATAAGTTAATGAAAACGTATAGGTGTTAAAATCTTACCGGTACTTCAAGGCCCACCTCAGGTATTACTGCCTCTAAAGTGAATTAATCTCTTCCTATTTTGTTCCTATGACGCAATTTCTATAAATGATATAGCCTTTATGAATATTACATATGACCATCTTTACACATATTTTGCTTCTCTGTTAGTTCCTTGAAAGGACAGGAATCATCTTTCCATCTCCCAGAACATTTAGCATGATGCCCTGCATAGCATAGATGCTTGCTGAATATTTGTCAGACTAAATTGAGAGGTGTAAAAAGCATAGAAAATGAAAATTCAGAGAACGTTGCTATTTAACCAGATCTTTTCATAAGGCATAAGGCAGAAAGAAGCAGTGAAATCTAGGGCAAAGGTTGGAACTTAAATTGAGAAAGCACAAAGTATAGGAAATAGCTGAGAAAACACTGATTTTTGAAGCTTTAAAATACATGAGTATCTGAATGTTTTGCAGTTGAATTTTCTAATCATGAAGGAGAAAATGTAAATGAAAATATCTGGTAATGATTGAAAGTATATAAATGTACATAAAGTGTTCATTTTTTTAATTAGGAAAGAACACAGAGTCATGATAGCATATAGAATCATAGAATGTGCTCAACAGTGTTTGACTGAATTGAAACTTTTGTTTCAATTAAATGTAATTAACTATAGTTCGGCAGTTTTCCCTGCATTTTCATATAATCAGGGGCACTAGTTTTATAGAGGAAAATTAAAAAATGATTTTTCTCATCTTTTACCCACTTTTTTCCCCCATGGGATTAACTAGCTAGTGTCATAGTCTGTCTCCTCTGCTTTGGGGATTGTAATTATACAAAGGGATAAAAGAACAGAGGGAATGTCAAAGCCATGACAGCTTGAACTTAGAGAGCCAGGGAGCAGGAAAGAATGAAGTGCCAGTGGGAGGTAAAGGGAGTGTCAGAGGCTCAGTGGAGTTCCCAAGGAAATGGCTCCCAGAGGTACCTGCAGCTCTGGCCCAAGGAGGACAGGTGGCCTGGGATTGTTTCTCTTTCTGGTCAGTGTTTTCCCTAACTAGCATCCACCCCTTCTCTCGAACACATTATAACACCCAAAATTAGCATAAAAGGGGAATTAATGCATATGAATCTGTTTCTCTTACCTTATTTTGGGTTTACCAGAGAAAAATATCATGTACATATATATGCTCTGAAATAGACTTAATTCTCTTTCTTGATAGTCTGAAAGCCCTGTCCCATTCTTGGCATTTCTAAGTACACTGAATTTTTCTTTGCTGTAATTGACATTCTTTTTGGTATTGCTCATAACTTTCTTTCCCTGTTAACCCTTCTAGGTGAAGAGGTAACTGTATTTATAAACTGAAAAATTACAGAACACATTTTTATTTCTCCAGGGAAGTAAGACCATATTAACTCTAGTTATAATAGCAAAAAGTGCACTTCAGAAAAATTGTGAGGATACATTAAGCTTTAAAATTTCTTTGAACAGATGTTGAAAACTAGACTCATTCTACCATAGGAACTCAGTGAAATTCTGTTAAAGGATACACTTATCTCCTATTACTAAGTTTTCATTTTTCCTGATGTAAACAGATTATTTTAAGGTGAAAATAAGATATTTTTGTCAGTTTGAAGCCAGCTAAAATTATTGCTTTTACATAGTGTGGCAAGGAATGGAGGCGATGCTTGATTTGATTCAGGTTAAATTCTTAGTTAACCCTACATCAGGGAAAATAGGTTCATTTTATGTTTGTATGTAAGGTTGTCAGCATGTGCATTGCTTTTTTATAAATACTCTGAACCCTCTCTGGTTGATACTTTGAGCTGGAAGACGTAGGGCAGGGCTTTGCTTATATTTTGTTTTTACATTGTAGTCCTGTCTTTAGACTGTGTTGTTTCCTCTTTCCATAAGTCTGGTGTAAAACGCATATTCTCGATAGTTACGGCACTTCCAATAATGGGAAGAAAAGGAAGGTCGTGTTTATTTAGTGTTCTGCTTTCCATCCAGTTTGACGTAGATTAATTTTTAGGCACTTAGATACTTTATTATAATATTTAAAATCCTGTGGTACTTCATATGCCTGTGAGGATGACCAGTAGCCGTGAGGATTCCAGGGCACATTATTTTCTGTACAGCGATGATTCGTATTGTTTTAATAGTCTTTAAATGTCTTCTTTGGGAACTCATTATCTTGCTTAATATTACAACGTAACAGACTAAAATTCTTTAAGAGCTGGAATTTAAGCTTTTATGTATGAAAATATTCCATTTTGTAGGATTTTATGCTAATATTTATCAAAAAGTGAGGTGAATGCTGATCTTTAAGTTGCTACTATAGATCTAGTTCCCAAATGTTTGATTATTAAAGAATAGTCCAAAAAAATTATTTATGAATATTTTCATTCCTTTTAGAAATTGAACATTTGCTTCTAAAGATCAAATGAAACAAATCTATTAAGTGGTATTATCAAGTCACTCAACACAGTAAATTATCATCTGTCTTAATCTTGCTTGAAATAATGTACAAACACATGTAATTAGTTATTTTAACTAGAGTTAAAAACAGCTGTCAGTATTCTTGAAACTGTTTATAAAAGAGAAATTTATCACTGGGTTATGGTATTAATGTTGTAACTCAGCAGTAAATTATTTCATAGTGTAAAAGAAATACAGTATCTCTGTGCAGTATTACCTCAGTTTCTCTTGAACAAATAATAGGAAATTGTGGTACCTTTGTGAATGATTGACATTTGTTTCTCGGGAACAGCCTGTTACTAATTGTGGGAAAGGGATAGTGTCTGTAATCATCTGTTTCATCTGGTCCCACTTGCTAAAAAATACCATATGTAACTGTTGTTACCGGACTGTAGTCCTTTTCTGGTTTTGGGTAATGTTTGCTGGGACTGTACATATCATTAGGAAGAGGAAATCCCTATTCCTATATTACTGTGTTGCCATTATTTGTTTAGTGCTCATACTAGGTCTTTAAACTTTATGCAACTGTGAGTAATAAGAGTAAACTCTCTTATATTTGGTCCTTAATCCCTAGATTCTGGGTCAACTTCAGGACCTATAAAATGCACATTATAAGACCCATTACATCAGAGTTGTGTGCATTTAAAAAACACTCCAGAAACTCACAGTTAAATAGATCCAAGTTAATCAGAGCCTGCAATTACTAATTTGTACACAGAATTCTAGTAGTTAATAGGAAATCATCAACAAAATAGCACCTCACTCCAGTGGTGTCCCCACCCTACATGTACCCCACTTCCCCTGCTCCGTATTCTCAGGTCAGACACATTAAGGCTCTCATCAAATGTTCACAGTAAGGATTCTAAGGTTCTGAGTGAGGTGAAAATTTTCCATTGAGTTCACTATACTCTGTGTATTTTAGAATGGTTTTAATACTTGTTTTAAGGAAAAAGAAGTTTATGAATAATAATCAAGTAGTACTATGAAATTTCACAAACCAAATTATCCCTTATTTATTACGATCACATTTTATATTATTCATATAAAATGTGTTTATTTAAATAAGCCTATGTTGAAATATTTTTCCCTATTTCAGGAATTATAAATTGAATTAGAAATTTGTTCAGAGTTGCTTGGGATCTGTTGACTCTTGGAACATCCAGATTTTCTTCTGTTAGTTGTATGAATGGCATATGGTAATTATTTTCATTATATTTTTCATATGGTTCATAACATAAAGTTAGCATAATCTACTTTATAGCAAACTTATTTCTTCATAAACTCCTATGTGCTTCTATAACTTAAATTTTGGAAATAAAAGTGAACAAAACGTTTTAGCTTAATTTAAGACCTCCACAAATTATATTCTTATTCTACAAACATGCGGTAGAACATTCTTCTATCCTAACACATCCTTTTTCCTACCCTTAACTTCTTAGGCTTCTCACTTTATAATGATCTTTCCATTTAGTGTGGCTCTAATTATTTGAATTAGCAAATAGTCTTCTCTACCCAGAAGATAAACAGTGAACTTGGATGCATACCTCAGAATTATGTTTCCCTTGATCTCAAATTGATTTCTACCATTATTTTCCTGTTTCTTCCTTGGAAATACAGGCCACGTCTAGGTAACATTCCTGACTAAACTTGTATATACCCACCCTCCTAGGACTCCAATAAATTATTTACCACTTGTGTCTCTGAACACCATCTGTTCTTAACAGCATTTCCCTTAAAACACTTAACATACTCAGAAACTTTATGCTGTTTCTGACTGCTTGGGTTTTTTTTTAAAGGTTTGTTTTTCTCTCCTTTCTTTCTCACCTGCATCAACTTCCCTTTTTTCCCATGCACCAGCTGCCTACTGCCTACTGAACTTGCTGGCCTGTTGCTGCTTGTGACGTGGTCTGGGCTGAGCACAGTTATTGGCCAGGGCAAGCTGGGGAGGCTCCCAGGACAAGGCAAACTTTGACACCACAAGGTTTATCTGCCCCAACACTGTAATGTACATCTGCCCGCCAACTTGACCTGGCCCGGGCCAGCTACCTCGTATCTGACTCTGCTGCACAGGTGGCTGTGATTCTGTTGGCTGGTTTCCAGTGGCCTCCCTGACTTGGAAACTTTCCTTGTCCCAGCTTTGGGCATCTCTGCACCCACTGGCTCTAGCAGACACCCCTTTTCCCGGTGTGCCTTCTCTTCCTGCTTCCTGACCACCTTCTTGTCCCAGCTGTGTCCCTTCTCAGGTGTCCACACTGGCTCTTGAAAGTTGCCTGCTGGACTTCCCTGGCGGTCCAGTGGTCAGGACTCCGCACTCCCACTGCAGGGGGCTCGGGTTCGATCCCTGATGGGGGAAGATCCCGCATGCCGCGCAGCATGGCCAAAAAAATAAATAAAAATTAAAAATAAAAAATGCTAAAATCTTAAAAAAAAAAAGTTTCCTGCTGTCCCTGTGACCCACCCTGCTGGGATCACAGCACCCCTGGGGCCAACTCCTTCTTTTCTGGGCCCTTAAAAATTATATTATCTGTTTGGATAAGTTTTATTAAATTAAGAGGAGAAAAGGCCAAGATGCTATCTTGAGTCCTGAACATTATTTTACTGTATTAAAAAAAAAAACGTTGGTGACCATATTCTTTAAATCAGGTAGAATTTACCCAGATACACATCCTTGTATGTATATGCATCTGTATTATGTTCCCTCTGTTTGAAAATATATTAATCTCTTCCAAAGAATATATATAGTATATACAGATTTCAAACACTAGAAAGGGAATATTGATGCAGATTTTTAAATTTTTATTGCAAACAGGTGATTATGGTACAATTTTGATAGAGGGTGTATGCAGTGTCCTTAAAATCAAGTCGGGACATCTAACAGTCCTAGTTCTGTGGCACTGAGATTAAACATAGGAGGTTTAGTAGATCTTATATTAGGTAATTCCATATAATAAAATAGAAAGAGAAAGGCCAGGTTCCCTCAGATCTTTGGTGGTGGGTATCAGGGTGGTATCAGATGGCCGTTCGTCTACTTCTTCTCTGGCAACAGTAGTGGCAGGGAAAGATTTTTGAAGCAAGATAGATCTAAGTTACTTATCCACTGCTTCTTGCCTTGTTGCTATTAAAACTGAAGGAACGCCCTTCCTCAACTTCACCGTCTTTCATCACTATTTATAGGCATTCTGAAATCTTTTTCTTTTTTCACAAGTTCTAGTGGAACTACTTCTGACCACTAAACAATGTCATATTTGCTTTGATATCTATGCCGTTTGCCTTGTTTTTAAAATGTTTTCCATCTTTTCTCAGATCCATTCCAAAGGCAAAAACCTAACTTGAGGTTTTAAACTTTTGAGAAAAGCTTCTGTGATTGCTCTTAAGAATGTCAGGAAAATGATAAAAGTTATTTTGGTGCAAGTTAACGATTGTCTTTTCATAAGTACAGATTTTCACAACATTGGAAGATAATTAAATGGAGTATTCATGCCAGTTGTAAAAACATGAGTACCTTTTATTGGAAGGACTGCCACATCTCACTGAAAGCAAGAAAAGACTAGCGTGTTTACTTAAATTCCAAGGGCATTTTCACACACACACACACACACACACACACACACACACACACAAACACACACACACACCCCAGGACTAAACCATGAAAGTATGTATTTAAATCCTGATTCAGTACTCTCGGGGGTACTTTCTTGAGTCTCATGACTGTCATCTCATTTACAAGAAGTTACATTGAGTTAACTGAATCTAGACCTTTCATTTTGGTTTTTCCTGCTTTGAGGAAGAACTCTTTCAAGCAGGCTTGATACGTTTTATAAGAGTGAGGAAAATAATTTTAAATGGTTTCAGAAGTTAATACATATATCAACATTCCTTTACTTTCCAGTAGGGATTTATGCAGTCCCCTTGCCCCTCCACCCCCATCTGAGCCCAAGAGCATGACCTCCAAATTACAGGGATTTTAGTGTATTTTGTTAGCTGGTCAAGACTTAGGACAATGCCTGGCATATGCTAGGTGCTCAGTAATGGTGTCAAGTAAGTGAAAAGAGGGACAAAACAGTTGTTGCAACACCTGCTTATTGCTCACAGCACAGGACCTCTGGGTTTGGAGAGAGTTGTGGAGGTGACTATCCCTATTCCTTAGTTACAGAGACACGGTGAGGAAGAAGGTATATGTGAGCTAGCTAGAAAAAAGGTGGGTCCACTACTGGCAAATACCTAAATGGTCCCTTCCATTTAAATGAAATATTTAAATACTTTTAATGTCTTCTCTACAAGAACCAAATATACCCACACCTCTAATAATAGTGGTAGCTTTTTTCTCAAAGCCAAAATATGTATGATAGTGGGGTTGGGGCAGGAGGAAGGTGGGGACAGAGATGGAAGAGGAGAAGGAAGAAGCAGAGTATTTGATAGATATTTTTTGTCTTACTTTTTTTCCTTAAGAGTAAAGTAGGGTACAAGATACCTGGACAAGATGATAGCTCGTGAAATAACTCCTGCATTTTTATGTACCTCTGAGTTGGCCGCATGGAGCCACACTGAGTCAACACATGGGTGCAGACGGTCTTTGCGTGCCAAAACCCAGCCTTTGTGAAAGGTGTCAAGTATTTTTGGAGGGAGGCAATCAGAGTAACAGCCCGAAGTGTCAAACCCTAAGAATAATAAAGACCCAAAGAAAGTACACAGGATTCTGTCATTGTTCTGTTCATGTCAAGTCAGAAAATGAGCATACGGTTTTGTTTATTAACTTTTTTATACTAGCATTTCACTGAAAAGTAAAAGTAATGAAATCGATCAGAAAAAATGAACAGTTTTTAAAATAAGAGCCAAAATTGCTGGAGAACATAGTAATGGAAAGGAACTCGGCGGTCTGGGGGTGGGATCAGCAATATCTAAGTTCACCTCAGTACTTCAGTGTGTTACCTTGAAGACCTGAGACCATCATACTTAGTAGAATGGTATTGCCCACTTAATCGTAGATGATGATTTTATCGATTTGGAAATGCTGTCCTGTGATAGACCCTGGTTTTATCATTGAAACCAGTGTCCAGAAATGTGTTAAATGGAACCATAAGAAATGCCTGCTTTTGCAGGTCAGAAACAGTTGAGCAGCAATTTCATATGTAGGCTTAATCCTACAGACTGTGCTTAAGCAGGAGAAGTTTAAAAGGGAGCTCTGTAGGGAACTTAAAGGCGAGCGTAGGCGGCTCAGATGGAACAGTACAGCATTGATCCCTCAGTCCTGAAGGGTAGGGGGGTGGAGTCGAAAAGGCGCCTCCTTGCAGACTCAGTCATCCAAGTCTACTGACTAGTGCCCTATGCTGGCTCCTCCTTAAAGCCTCTGCCATTTTCTTCCGAGGGAGTTCTTATGAAGAATACCTGCAGAGCAGAAGAATACTGCAGAAGATTCTTGCATGTTTGAGGGTACATATGTGTTCCTCTTCAGGTGTCTGTGCACACATATGCCTTCTTTTCAGAGCTTACCAGTGAGGCTGACCATTTCCTTGAGTAGCATTTTGCAGCTCTGACCAAACCACTCCTTGTAGTGATGCCCGCCGACAGGAGCCAGCCTTGAGTCATCCTGCCTTCAAGCAGAATGAGGACAAGGTGGCTCTTTTCGTGTGTGGTTAGACTGTAGGCTCCCGTGAAGAAAACCCTCGTAACTAGAAAAACGTATTAGTGTTTTGAAAAGGAATATTCTTTTGACCTGTTATAAACTAAAGTGGGAATGGAAAAGATTTTTTTCTGATAGATTCCTTATACCTTTACTGAAAGATCATTTCAGAGTATTAAGCTGATCTGAACGCAGTGATGTCATTTCACAATTATAGAATTAACTCTAACAAAATACGTTAATAATTTGGGATTTATTTTTCAATTTTTTTCCCTAACTCTAAAGTGGTGATACCTCATTGATCATTCAGAAACTGAGATGGTAAAGAATGAATTTATTTGATCCAATTAATATAAGCATTCCTTAGGACTTTTGATGTCATACTAAGAGGCTGTTTTTCAAACTTAGGTTACCAAAGGTGAAAGGGGGATAAATTAAGCGATTGGGATTAACATATACACACGACTGTATACAAAATAGATAATCAACAGGGACCTACTGTATAACACAGGGAACTCTACTCAATATTCTGTAATAACCTATATGGGAAAAGTATCTGAAAAGGAATGGATATATGTATATGTACAACGGAATCGCTTTCTGTACACCTGAAGCTAGCACAACATTGTAAATCAGCTATACTCCAACATAAAATAAAAATTAAATTAAAAAAAGATGCTGTTTTTAATATTTCAAGGGTGGTAACTCTGCTCAAAATCAGATATTGAGTAGATTTGAAGTAAACATGGCATGATGCCATGTCAGCAAATGTGCCAGGACGTTGTCACTAATGTCATTAATTTATAGATTTTGGAATGAACCTCTCTAAACCTATCACATGTAAATTTTTGAAATAATGAAGGCTATCCCTTTATCCCATGTGAAAAAAACTTAGTATAAGGCAGGTAGGATAGAGGGTGGCAGTTGCAAGACCTCTGTGATCTTACATACGAGCCTTGCATAGCAGCGGTCATAACTGAATTGAGTTGAGTTGGCAAATCGGAGGGCCGTATCAGTGGCAATGAAAATCATTATTTCTAGAATTTAAGAGAAACAACTCAGGGAAAAAGCAGTTTGGAGTTTGGAATAATTAAATTTATAGAAAGAAGCCATATTCTGTTGCTCAGAAAGGCCATGATGAAGCATGTTTTCCATCAGCTTCTTTAAAATGTGATAAAAAAAACACGCTGAAATCAGTAATTTTCTAAATAACTCAGGTTCAGGATCCACAGCTAGGTCCAGTGTCCATTACTGCTCAGAATCTCAGGCCATCCGTATCAGCATCTAAGTCTGCATCTTAACATAAGGATAGTTAATGTTCAGGGAGAAAAGTTAAATCATGTTGACTATTGATAGTATGTTTCCTTTTTCACAATTTTTATTTATTCTTTAATTTTTATTTTATATTGGAGTGTAGTTGATTTATAATGTGTTAATTTCAGGCGTACAGAAAAGTGATTCCGTTGTACATATACATATATCCATTCTTTTTCAGATTCTTTTCCCATATAGATTGTTACAGAATATTGAGCAGAGTTCCCTGTATTATACAGTAGGTCCTTGCTGACTGTCTATTTTATATACAGGAATGTGTATATTTTAATCCCAAACTCCTAATGTATCCCTCCGCCACACCTTTCCCCTTTGGTAACTATAAGTTTTCAAAGTCTGTGAGTCTGTTTCTGTTTATAGTATGTTTCAAAAGCAAAGTCACTGCAATTAAAAACACTCAAGCAAGCATTTTGTGGTAATCTTCTTAAAACATAATTTATACACTCAAGCAAGTACTCAGAGGTAGTCTCTTTCCAACATACTTTATAAAGTACTGTCCAACAGATCGTGTGATAAGTTTATGATTCCTTCCAAGGGGATTCTAAATAACTAGCACTCAACTTGCCAGTGATTACAGAGGTAGAATAAAATGTGGAGGCGTTTTTTTAGCACATATATTTGGTCACTATATTAGCAACCACTGATTGGCATATATGTGCTCAGTAAATGTTTCTGGAGATGATTTGATGTTAGATCTTTTTTAGAGACTTTGCATGTGCTCAAATTACCAGGTAGTAGTTTTATGACTAAGACAACTTCCCTGAATATGGAAACTTCTTAATAGAGAAGATGGGGAGTGCCTTTCACTTCAATATGGCTTATATATGCATCTTATATATGCAGGAAAAACCATCGCTAAAGTCAACAGTGCCAACAGTGACCACAGCCCAGTGGTTCACCTTTAGTCTTGCTCTCTTGGCGGCATATGACACTGTTGGTTCCCCATTCCTGATCTCCTCCCGTTGATTCCAAGACTCTGCATCATCTTGCCTTCCCGCCTCTTTTGTCTTTCTTCCTCAGGTTTGTTAGCAAGTTCTTTCCCTGCCTAACCAGAAATGTGAGTTTTCTGTAGATTTCCATCGGTGACCTTCTTTTCTCCTCATTTCACCTTCTGCCGGGCTGAGCTTATTCATTGTTCTAAGAGTAAAATCCAGAGTCCTTGCTCTCTAAGGGTGACCTACCTCTTGAGTGATGTTCCAAACTTTCTCTTGTTGAACCTGTTTTTCCTGCTTCCCCTATTCAGTGGTCCTTAGTTTTCTTTCAGTTCATCAGACCTTTTGTTGTCATTATCCGTATTGTGCATATTAACAGTTGTCATCAGTCACTTTGTGTCCTCTAACATGGTAGATCTTTGTACCTCGCTTCGTTTTCCATGTCACCTTTTCAGTTGTCTACCAGATGTTTCAACTCACTGTTCTAGAATCATCTCTAACCACTGAATCTGGTGTTGGAGACTCATGATTTGGGCCTTTTTCCATGCTTGTCAGTGTATAACTCATTGAGTTCTGGATCCCAATGCATTTGTCCCTGTCTGGACATTCTTCTTGGTCCGGCTCATTTTCACCTTGCCCCATTTCTTCGTGAAGCTTTCCTTCAACCCAACTGCAAGTTACTGGATTCTATGAATTCTTTATTTTTAGCCATGGATGACTCCTATCACACAGTGACTTTAATATTTACCAATCTCCATGTCTTACCTACCCTGCTCGATTATAAACTTATTGAGAATAGAAGTCATTTGTTATCTTTGTGTTCTAAGAAGGACGTCCACACAGCTGGTGTGGAAGTCACCTGATTAAAATGATTCATTAACAGTACAGTGGCCAGTAATTACATTTGACACTTTGTTTTGTTAGAAAATACGTTTTCATCTAGGGTTAAATAATTTTGCCTACTGTCCAAAAAAATAGATTTTGCATATTATCATCAAGTGAGAATTTGTCTAGCCATAATTGAAGGAGAAAAAGTTACTTGAATGTCCTTCTAGCATAGATCTTTATTTTATTTTATTTTTTATTTTTTTTATTTTTTTGGTACGCAGGCCTCTCACTGTGTGGCCTCTCCCGTTTTGGAGCACAGGCTCCGGACGCGCAGGCTCAGCGGCCATGGCTCACGGTCCCAGCTGCTCCGTGGCATGTGGGATCTTCCCGGACCGGGGCACGAACCCGTGTCCCCTGCATCGACAGGCGGACTCTCAACCACTGCGCCACCAGGGAAGCCCTAGATCTTTATTTTTAAAATGAAATTTGACACATCCTAGGCTCGGCTTAGCATGTGATCCAAAATATTCCTACCTTTTTTTCCTTCTAGATCTCTGTCAGGATACGTTCCTGCTGTGCTGAAGCTATGCTCTGTTGATTATAAGTCTTTTATGGGAAAATTGCATTCACTTAAATGAAATTCAAAGTATAGAAAATACTTATTAAACAGAGCCACTCTAATAAATATTACTAATCATATAAACTGTTGTAAAAACAAAGAAAAAGGTAAATAGGAAAAGACTAATCAGCCATTTTGGGGGCTTTAATTTTTATTTTCCAAGCTAGTTATATCCTTGAAGTTTCTGTGTCAGGTAGCTTTATCTATAATTTTATTCATACATCTGAGATTGAAAGATGTGTACCAATTATTTAATTCCTGTCTGTGGTGCATTATGAATTGTGGCTTAAGAGGAGGAATTTTGTTTAGTGGTAAATCATTCCCCAAAACATTAATGATTCACTTGTCATCAAAGATGATAATACCACCAAAGAAAATATACCACAAGAATCACTCCCAAACATTACCCCTAAATAGTGGGAAAACTAAAATGAGATATCTTACGTTAAAAATTGACTCAAAAAGGAAATAGTCAGCAAAAGGGTTTTTTTTTCCTCATTTATATGTGGATGAAGGTACGGATTTTAGTAAACTAGTAGTCAAAGGTGATTTGTTTCTGAAATGTATTTTTTGTATATTGAGTGTTCTCCAAATTCTTAGGTTTCTTAAATTTAGTGTTCTTTATATAAAAGTATATATTTGAATCTCAGTGATTGTTTATCCTAGTGATCTAATGTGGCTGTTCCCAGCCTACATGCTACAGTCACCAGAGGAACCAGAATTCTTAAAAGAGATTCTCAAATCCATATTCACACAGAACATTGCCTAAACAGTAAATAAACAATATGGCTGTTGCTGTACCACTCTCTCATACTATATTTTTAAAAACCTTGTTTTTTGCTGCTAACCAATGTTATACATGCTTATATAAATTTAAAGCAGTACAGAAAAATATGCTATAGAAAAGTAGAATTATCTGTAGTTCTACTACTATGCCAGTCTCTATTAAGAGTTGTAGGGACTTCCGTGGTTGTGCAGTGGTTAAGAATCCGCCTGCCAATGCAGGGGACACGGGTTCGAGCCCTGGTCCGGGAAGATCCCACATGCCACGGAGCAACTAAGCCCATGCGTCACAACTACTGAGCCTACGCTCTAGAGGCCGCGAGCCACAACTACTGAAGCCTGCCCGCCTAGAGCCTGTGCTCCGCAGCAAGAGAAGCCACCGCAATGAGAAGCCTACACACTGCAACGAAGAGTAGCCCTGGATCACCGCAACTAGAGAAAGCCTGTGCACAGCAATGAAGACCCAACGCAGCCAAAAATAAATAAATTAATAAATGAATTAAAAAAAAAAGAGTTGTAGATCCAACAATAATACTGATTCATAATAGTCCGAATTTAAATAGTGCTGAATATGTGTCAGACACCGTTGTATGTGCTCTTAAATATATTGAGTAATTCAGCCATAAGAAAGAAGGAAATAATGCAATTTGCAGCACCATGGATGGCCCTAGAGATTATCATACTAAGTGAAGTAAGTCAGAAAGAGAAAGACAAATACCATATATCATGTATATGTGGAATCTAAAATACGTCACAAATGAACTTTTTTACAAAACAGAAATAGACTCACAGACATAGAGAACAAACATATGGTTACCAAAGGGGAAGGGGGGTGGGGGAGGGATGAATTAGGAGTTTGGGATTAGCAGATGCAAACTACTATATGTAAAATAAACAGCAAGGTCCTACTGTATAGCACAGGGAACCATATTCAATATCCTGTAATAAACCTTAATGGAAAAGAAAAAAATATTTTGATAAGTGTGTTACAATAAAAATTGGATTCCTTTAAAATATATCTCTATCTATCTATATGTATGTATGTATGTATTGACTAATTTAATCTGTAAGAACCCTATAAGGTAGGACTTTTGTTATCACTCCTTAACAGATGACAAAGTGGGCCCAGAAAGGTTAAATAAGACTGATATATGTTTGCTCCCAGTTTTTCCTATGGATAGACTATCATTTAATATTATTGCTATTGTATTATTTACAAAAATAGGAACATACCATACTGATAACTGTTTTACCACTGTCGGGTCCAAAACAGACTCCCCTGAACTGCCAAACTGCTCTTCATTCCACTATGAAAATATAAACAGCACCACCATACAATTTTTCTGCAAGTCCAGTGGGTACTATCTACTTAAAGAGCGAAAAAGGCCATTTCTCACTGTCTTCACTGCTTTAAGCTAAATCCAAGCTCTGTCATCTCCTGCCTGGATAATTGCTGGAGCTCACGTGGCTGGTCTCCCCACTTCCAACATCACCCACTCCTGTAGTCCATTCTCCAGGCAACAGCCAAAGTCAGATTTTTAAATGTCATGCAGATCATATTACCCTTCTGCTTCAAACATCTCAATATTCACATCACTCGTGATGTCACTTCAACTGGCATCCTGAGTCATCACCACAGCCCTCGAGACCCATGTAGTCTCTCTCTGTCCTCTTGGCCCACACATCCTACCTCCTCCCATCTCTCCTGCCTCCTTTCGGCTACTACTCATTTGCCCTCGTTTCCATCTCTGGAACGTGTCATGTTCATTCCTTCCTCAGGGATTTTGCACTTGCTCTTCCCTTTGTTGGCATCTTCGCATGGCTGGCTACTTTGTCCTTTCAGTCTCGCCAGAGATGCCTTCCCAGGCTACCTTTCTAAAGAATCCTAACCACCCACTGCCCCAGCCAATCTCGGTCTCTGTCATTTTCTTCAAAGCACTTACCACTGTCTGAATTTATTTCCTTACTTCTGTATTGTTGTTCTCTTCTACTGTAGTAGAAACTCCATGAGAATAGGGACTTTTTCTTACTCATCTGAGTGCCTAGAAAAGGGGGGGGCATAGCAGGCTTCCAATGAATAGCTTAATTAATGAAGGATTTAAAACACACCAGCATGTTCAGATAGAAGGATGTTTCCTGAAGTATTGTTTGCATAGGCCTCCAAACTCTCACTCTGCTCTAGATCACTGAATGAAGGATTGAATTGATTGCATGTGGAAAGATTCAACTTTTCAGCAGCTGGTGATGATGGTAGAAGCATCTCTGATTAAGTGAAAGTACAAAAGACAGGTTTGCTTCATTGATGTTGAGTGAGCTTGAGAAATGGGACAAACTCCTTGTCATGTGAAGAATTTCTGGTCACTGAATAGTGGTGGATCAATCACTATGGTGGTGTTATGTAATTGTTATAAAGATGGGGAAGTAACATAGTAATTCCTGGAACAACATGGTACATTATAGATTCTCAGCCGAATTTTCCAGTTCAGTCGGTAGAAATCCCTTTTTCTCACACAGCTTCTTATTGCTTCTCCCTAAGCCTCCAACCGTTGTGTGGAAAAAGATTGCCCAGTAAGTGTTTTTCATGATTGGTTAGGATGTCCCCTCCCAGTTGTCACCCAAATCAGCATGAACCTTTGATTAATCTCTTTAGCTCTTCACTGAGTCATTAGAACTATTCTACTTGGTACTGAAAATAGTTGCACCTTCCTTGTTTCCCGAAGAGAGACACTTGTCTTTACAAGTGGAAATACAATGCTCACTCATTTCTGCTTTATATAGTACTTTAACATTTGTCTAAAACCCTGTGAACTACCTTTGTGGATAATAAAATTCTGTGCATGTTATTTCTTTGATTACCAAGACTAAAAATGACCAGTTTGGGTAGTTTTTCCCAACTCGTCGCTGTTAAAATGGTTTTTAGTGGGTAGAATACCATTTGAATGCATACATTTATGCAGAATTTTTAAGCAAAATCAGCAAAGACACAATCATATAGATGAAAGAAAGATTTTAAGTGCCATAGGATTAGCTGTTCTAGAAAGAATAAGTTTTTACATGTAGATGTTTTTTATGCTTGATCTAGATCAGACAATGGCTATTTACTGTGTGTAAGGTGCTGTCTTTAATTTGAGCTTGAAATCCACTTCAAATAAAGCTTGATCATGACAGGGTGTTCCATTTATCTTTTGTGCCCATATTTATCTTAAAGGGATATCTTGAAAAGGATCTTAGAGATGATCTGTTCAACGTTCTTGTGGTGAGAATTACGGCCCGAAGAGGAGAGGTGATTTTGTTAAGGTTTTATCAGTTAGTGGCTGAGCTAGAACCGGAACCAGGCTTCCTTACTGAGCTCCTGTGCCTGCCTTTACCCCTCCCTGCGTGTTTGGGACTCACATCCCATGAAGATGCTTAGATGTTATAAGATGTTAATGGGTTCTACATACTATAAAGGTGAATTCTTACATCCAAAAATCACTCAATAAGCTTTGTGTTTTGATATAACCCAGAATCTAACAAGTGAGTTCAAGGTCTGCTCCCTTCTCCTCCTTTTCCTCTCCTCCCTCTCCCTGCTTATAAAATGTAATAATGTATTTCCTGAAACCAGACATATACCCTTCCAACCATGTCCCATCTTTCAGTTTCAGAGGTAATCACATGAAAGGGTGTCAGTGGAGACTGGAGTTTTCCTGACCCGTCCACACTTTGTGGCCTGTCTTCTTTGTTACTAATGCAGACGCTTGTGGGATAGCTCGCTGAGCTTTTGAGGATAGTCTGTCTCCCCGGATGTTTTTTCGCCTCTGTGCAAAGCTAAATGAACCATATAGGAATTGAACCTATAACCTTGGCCTCATTCATTTATCTTCTTTAAAATTGCCTTTTGGAAATTTATGTTCTGCTGTGATGAGATTAAGGTTGTGATTTCATTCATTCAATAAATAGTCCCAGCTCCACACTAATGGCAGCAGAGAGTACAGAGAGGCAGAGGACAAGGTCTTTGCCCTCAAAGGGTTAGGATAAGGACACAAATCACGAATGTCGGGGCAGAAGTGATGACTGCTGGGGGAGGGGGTGAGCAAATCAGGAATTCACGAAAGCGAATCAGGAGAAGGGAGAGAGGTGCATCCTGCCGGGAGAACATTAGGGGCCCTTGAAGGATGGACAGTTTTCCCAGGAGTCGGAGCGGGGGTAGGTGTACAGATGGTGGTACCCACAGCACCTCAACAGGAATGTTGCAGTGGGGCGAGCACAAGCGTGAGAGGACCTGCAGGGGCAGGCATAAAGGAAGAGGGACAGGAACGTTATCATTTATGGTGGTGTTGTGTAGGGATGATGGAAGATTCTGAACTGGGCAGTACTAGAATCAGAACTGTATAACAGGAAACGTCATTTGTCAGCCACTGTAGAATGAACTGGAGGGTTGGGGAAGAAGCCTGAGGAAGTGACAAGGGTCTGAACCTGGGTTCCCAACAGGGTGGAGAGAAGTGATGGGAGACAGGCCTGGACAAGCAGAACTTGGTAACTGACTAGACGTGTTAATGAAGGTTTGAACCTGGGTGCCTAGCAGATGGCAGTACCCTTCCAGAAGCCAGTAGACCACAGAGGCTGGGAAGTTATGTAAAGGAAGTGAACACATGAAATTGGAACACTGGGGAGAGGTTGGAGCTGGATATAAAGATTCGGGAAGTCATTCACCAGGAGAGCTGTTTGAGCTGGGAGAGTGGATGAGGTCATTAAGGGATAAAGTGTAGAAATGAGAAAAAAAGATGGCCAAAGGTAGAACGCCAAAGAAAATCTACATTGGTGATATAGACAATGAGAAAGAGCCTGAGAAATAGAGACTGAGCTCAGTACACTGTTACAGAAACCGAAGAAGCAGAGGGCTGCCGAGAGACACGTAGAGGCAAGTGTGCTCCCTTGTCATTGAGAGATGTTAGTGAACAAGAAGGAAAAATAATCCACCTTTGCTTTAATTTTGTCATTGAGCCAAATTACTGTTTTAATTGGGATTTCACAATGCATCTTTTTGATGCTATGCTTTGACTTCTCTGCATTCGGTTCCACTACATACTTTTCACTCTCAAGACAGTTAAAAACCAATCACATTCTTATATGTAAGGAATGCAGTAGGAGTTCAAAACTGATGAAAAGGCCAGTCATCTGAGATCACTCATTTATCCCAAGTGTTAATTGGGAGGCTGATATGTACCAGGGACTATGCCATGCCCTGGGGACATAGTGGCAAATAACACAGAAGCAAATCCAGGCCCCTGTTGAGTTTACCTTCTTGTGTGGATGAAGCAAACAATAAACAGACTAAAGAAGGAAAATACACAGCATGTTAGCTGGTGACATGCGCTAGGGAGGAAAATAAAGCAGAAGGGGAAGGGGGTTTGGAAGAAGGGGTGTCTTCAGTAGAGGGGGCAGAAAAGGCCTGACTGAGAAAGTGACATTTGGATGACACCCTGAAGGGAGGTGGGGGTGTGGGGTTGTATAGATATCTGGGTGAACAGGGGGCAGCACGTGCAAAGGCCCCGAAGTGGGGGCACGCCTGGTGTGTTTGAGGTCTGGCAAGGATGCCAGTGTTGCTGAAGGGCAGCAAGCACGAGAGAAAGGTTAGTAAGGTCTCAGGGGCCACATTGGGGCCCTGTGGTCATAGGATGACTTTGGCTTTTCCTCTGAGCCTTTGGATGGTTTTGAGCAAAGGAATGAATAAGGACCGTTCTGGCTACAGGGGAAGGAAGGGGGCAAGGAGAAACAGGAAGATGAGCGAACAGGCTTCCACACATCCTGGGAAGAGGTGTTGATGGCTTGGACTAGAGTGGTCCCAGAGGAGGTGTGGGAAGTGATCAGAATCTGGATGTTTTTTGAGGGTAAAGTAAATAGAATTGAACAGATTGAGAATGAAACTAGGGAGAAGGAAGAGTCAGGGATGAGTCCAAGTTGCTGTATCGGTTGGCTAGGGCTGCATAACAAAGTACCACAAGTGGGTGGCTTCGGCAACAGAAATATATTGTTTCATGGTTCTGTAGGCTTGGCCAAGTTTAACGTGTCAGCTGAGTTAATTCCTTCTGAAGGCTGTGAAGGAGAATCTGTTCCATCCCTCTTTCCTAGCTTCTGGTGGTTTCTTTGCCATCTTTGGCGTTCCTTGACTTGTACGAGTATCACTCTCTTCATCTTCACACAGCATTCTCTCTGTGTGTGTCTGTGTCCTAATTTCCTCTTTTTACTAAGAACCCCAATCATATTGGATTAGGGATGACCCTTCTCCAAAATGACCTCATCTTAACTAATCATATCTGCTATGACCATATTTCCAAATAAGATTACACTCTGATGGAAAACTAAAAATGAAATTACCGTATGATCCAGCAATCCTACTCCTGGGCACATATCCGGGCAAAACTATAATTCAAAAAGATAGATGCACCCCCTATGTTCGTAGCAGTACTATTCACAATAGCCAAAACATGGAAACAACCAAAATGTCCATTGACAGATGAATGGATGAAGAAGATGTGGTACATATCCACAATGGAACACTACTCAGCCATAAAAAAGAATGAATTAATGCCATTTGCAGCAACATGGATGCAACTAGAGATTATCATACTAAGTGAAGTAAGTCAGAAAGAGAAAGACAAATACCACATGATATCACTTATACGTGGCATCTATAATATGACACAAATGCACCTATCTATGAAGCAGAAACAGACTCGCAGACATAGAGAACAAACTCGTGGTTGCCAAGGGGGAGGGGGAGGTGGGGAGGGATGGACTGGGAGTCTGGGGTTAGTAGATGCAAACTATTATATATGGAATGGTCGGACAACAGGGTCCTACTGAATAGCACAGGGAGCTGTATTCAATATCCTGGGATAAACCATAATGGAAAAGAATATAAAAAAGAATGTGTGTGTGCATATATAGATATAGATATAGACATAGATAAAAAACTGAGTCACTTTGCTGTACAACAGAAATTAACACAACATTGTAAATCAGCTGTACTTCGGTTTAAAACAAAAGGTCACCCTCTGATGTCCTAGGGGCTAGGACTTCAACATTGGAATTGGAAGTGGGGAGAAGGACACGATTCAGCCCATAGCAGTTGCCATTGACTGAGCCAAGGAAAGTGTACTTGGATAGAAGAGGAGAGTTCCAAAGACCAAAGTTAAGAGACTCTTCAGTTTGAGGACCAAGACCAAGGCTCACGAAAATGTTAAATACAAATCCCATGTATGCTTGCAGTTGTAAAAAAGCACTTACATGTTAATGATGGTTTTTAAGTTGTATTCTAATTGTTTATGCAATCATGGTATTTTCCTGTGAAGCGTAAGAGAGTCAGAGTATGGGTTGAGTTTTACTGGCCAATATGCCGAAGAAGTTACTGGGGCTGAAATGGAATGTTTTGAATGCCATAAAGAAGTCAAAGGACGCTAATAAAAATAATAAAGAGCACTTTTCTCAGAAGGAGAAACAACTTTGGAGAACATTGTTTCAGCCTTTGATTTAAGAAGTCATTTTTCTAGAAAGTCGGTCATGCTGCAGTGCTCTGAGCAGCTGCATAGTTTGTTCCTTCATCTGTTTTTGGTGAGAGTGTAGTTAAAACATATAAAATCAATTTTAAAAAAATCACGAAGGCAATAGTATCACATTTAGCTAATTTGAAAAACAGAAATCATCACCATTCTAGCCATTTCGTATGTTTTCTTTGAGTTTTTATGTTCCTGCTGTTTTACATGGAGACATAAAGCTAGGACAACAAGGTGATGGTGCTGACATACAAAAAATCTACCCAATGTTTTCTGAACACGTTCAGCTCGAATTTCTCTCACATTCCAGCTCGCGTTGCACATTCTGTTTGCTCTGCCCCTGTCTTTGGCTACCATCTAGTCGTGCTTCAGAACTCAGCTCAGCTGTCACCTTTGGGGAAGGCTGCTGACTGGTATATTCCTAGCTTTCCCAGTATGGAAGGCTGAGCCTACAATGTGCTGCCATATTGCCCCGCACCTAAGCACACACCATAATGCTGCATGTCTCCACCAACTTTGAGGACAGGGACTGAGCAGTCTATATTTATTTCCTCAGTACCTTGCACAGGACCTGTGGGTAGATATTCAATAAGTGCATGTGGGCTAGGAATGAAAAAAAAAAATCGAATTCTTTGCCTGCTTGGCACACATCGGTCACTGAACTATGAGACCTTATTAGAATTTAAGACAATTTTGTTCAGATTGTGCCATAAACCGGCACGGGAATATGTAATATAGCTTGAGAAGAGTCTCCTTTAAAAGTATTCGTGTAGGGCTTCCCTGGTGGGGTAGTGGTTGAGAGTCCGCCTGCCAATGCAGGGGACACGGGTTCGTGCCCTGGTCTGGGAAGATCCCACATGCCGCGGAGCAGCTGGGCCCGTGAGCCACGGCGCTGAGCCTGCGCGTCCGGAGCCTGTGCTCCGCAACGGGAGAGGCCATAACAGTGAGAGGCCCGCGTACCACAAAAAAAAAAAAAAAAAAAAAAAAAGGATTCATGTAGATTGTTGCTTAAAAGGTTAAATTTGTCCCTAAAAACTGCACCCTTCAGTTTCTTACCATGAAAGGTACCTGAGATAGTTACCATATATGGCTTGTTTTTAGTATTGACTGTGCCCCTTTAAATTAGTAAGCAAAAGGAAGCAATTTGAACATACCTAGGTAAGGTAACATGGGAGAATATGCAGGAGCTTGGAGGAGTAAAATTCCCGGCAAAAGAGACAAGAATTATTTGAATTTTAATTTGTGGATTGTTTTGGAGAGGGGAGAGTTTTTTATCTGGCATAAATTGAGATATAATCTGAGTCCGAGTGAAGAGAGTTGAGAAGTATTGTAATAGCCCTTTGATGCCAAAAATAGTTCTGTGATGACTCGGCTCAAGATTTCTCTCCTCTCTGTTCACCTAGAATGCAAATAATATTTTTTGGTAAACGTTCTCAAAAACAGGAAAAGGAAGAGAAAAGTTTATATGGGATTATTTATGACTTCTTAGTACTGAGAAGAGGCTTTGCTATAGAGAATTCTTGATACATTACTCCCCTCATAGGATTTTGCCTTCATTTCCTAAGTCACTCGGGATGGGACCATATTGAATTCATTGATGGAACCAAGATGACTGACAGATATTGAGCTAAGCTGTACAGCATGTCGAATGTGCCACTACACTGTAGTTATTTAAATCTTGATTTCTTTCCCCAGCTCTACTTTACGAAGTGTTTCCACTGGATCCTCAAGACCTTCCAAAATATGTTTGGTGTGTGGGGATGAGGCTTCAGGATGTCACTATGGTGTAGTGACCTGCGGCAGCTGCAAAGTGTTCTTCAAAAGAGCAGTGGAAGGTAAATGTTCATGTGGGTGTTCCTTTTACACATTTTCTTTCCTGGTGTGCAGTTTACTTGCAAGGTTAACTCGATAGCACTATTGGGAAATAATTCAAAAATGTCCTTAGTTTTGGATGTAATCTGTCCTTAGTTTTGGATGTAATCTGTCAGTGATAAAGAGTAATGATGCCTTGTCTAAAAACCACTTGGAGATTCTCCACCGAGCAATATTTAATGGCCAAAATTCTAAACTGTGGATTAAGAGCAACCAGTCAGAAATACTGGTTGTTTTGGTTGTTGGTTTGTCTCAGTTTTTTTTTTTTTTCACTTAGACTTATCAGAATCATTCTGTGTCACCATAAATTTAATTTGCATGATCAGAAAGACCATTTTTTTACAGCACGTCTGCCTGGTCTGTTTCTGTATAAATATATGTGTTGGTGGCAAGTTAAAACATTGACATCAGGATCGTGTGTGTAATTTAAGTTGTGTTCCTTACAAAATAAGGTCATTTAACAGCTGCTTGAGAGTCCAGGTCCCCATTTGAGTCCTACCTTCGTTCCTACTGAAAGTTTCCAAACCAGTACATTAAATGAAAAATTGGACTGAGATTCTTTAAGTTATGTAGTCTAGCTTTTGCTTCTGTCCAAGTAATTGTACTTACTAAGGAGAAATGGTCTTTTCGTTTGTTTCTGCCTTTCTCCAGCTTCACTTCCAAGCAATTAATTAACATCAGGCTCAGGCCTGATGGTTTTATTAATGTTGACTACTATGACTGGTCAAAGTGTAGAATTTTTTGCTATCAGGAAAAGTGTTGTGTAATTGACACAGTTCTTACTAAGGAGTTCAGCATTAAGATTCCTGCAGGTGTATTTCTCAGGACATTTTTCTGAGAGGTGAATTGGTGTTTCAGAGACTTAAGCATAAATGACTTGAATGTTTGTTTTGCTGAGGACCACAAGGAAATGTCCTTAGTTCTGGGATAAAAAAAAGCTGACCAAGTAGCTATTTCTGTGCTTCTGAGGTTGAATCTGCATTATTTAATTGATAGTACATGATTTTACATTATTTACACTATTAATTATTTAGTAGTCCCCAAACCCAGCATTGAATTGGTAATAGGAGTTCCATATTTCTTTCTCGGGGTGTGAGCTCTTGGTTACAGGTGACAGAAGATTCAACACAAACTGGCTTCAGCACCAATGGAAATTCATTGGCCCACATAACTGGAAAGTCCTCATGTGGGCATGGCTTTGGGCAAGCCATGGTCTTAAGCCAGGTCATTCGCATTCAATCTCATTCTCTCCATCGCTTGACTTTGTTCTGGCTCTGTTCTCATGTGGCTTCTCTCGTGAGAAGAAAAGAGGTTTTCTGTTCCCAGGGGTTGTTATAAAAGCCCCCAGTTGAATCTCCATAGACTGAACTTGACTCACGTTGGCCCCCTCCAGCGCAATCACCGTGGCTGGGGGGAGCAGTGATCTGATAGGGTGGTCCTGGCTGGAGTCGGCCAACCTGAACAACCTAGACCAACTGTGGGAATGAGCATTTCCCGGAGAAAAAGGTGGGCCCTGTTACCAGAAGGCTGATTTCCAGAAGATGGGGGAAACAAGTATGTATAGTACTGAAATCAATTTAATTTTTTAAGATTGTCTTCCCCGCCACCCTCTTCTTTCTTTCCTTAACTCTGTGATGGACTCAGTAGAAGATAAGTAGGTAAGATATACCTCTGGCATCTTCTGATGCCGCTTTATACCTTCCAACATAAGGGCTCCCCTCCTAGGCTCACTAATTGGTGAACAAAGGTGATGAGTAAAAATAAAGCAGTGAGCGAAGGACATTTAGAGAGGGTGCCTCTGGGTTGCCCGACCTATGGGTCAGCATCCACATCAGAACCCATGTATGGCTCTTTATAAAATCTGCCCTTCTCTGCAAAAAACGGTTTTCTAGATGTTTTTGTTGTTTTTAAGTAGTTTCTCTGGAAGTAGCTAAGGAAAGAATTGTTTTTGCACCTGAGGTACATATAAACATGGAAAAGCCTAAATGTCTGTACGTCTTTTTCTCTCATTGAAAAGCTGATCAGTAATGGATAATGAACCTTGACAAGTGCCTTTTAAGACTTTTATTAATATAGCTTATTTCCTATTTATTTGGGAATTAGAATTTTAGCACCTACCTCTGTGAAACAAGGCTATAAATTTTAAATATAAACTTCACGAGAGTAATGACTTGTTTTTGTTTTGTAATTTGTATTTGCTTACTGTTTTATCATGTGTGTATGTGTGAAAGAAATAGGACTATCTCTGTATCAGAACTTTTTGATTTAATAAGAAATTATTTTAAAAATATTTTATGTAATTAGAGGCACTAATTTCACAAAATTATGGTATATGGATGTTATTTTTATTCCGCTTTTACAGGTGAAGAAATTTGGGATCAGACCCAATTAATCTATTTGGAATCATAAGGCCAAACTTAGACCCATATTAAAGTCTTATGACTCCAAACCTAGACCCAACCTAAGGCCTCATAAATCTAAATCTCATAATCTCTTCTTTCCATTTTCCATAATTCTTAAGTTCCTGGAAATCCTGCTCTATATGTCATTGTTTATGCCTGCTCGGTAATAATGAGGGCAGTGATGTAAACATTGAGGAGACAGTGTGGTACCCTTAGTGTGTGTCTCTGCGTGTGTGTCACTGTGTGTGTACATACACACACATATACAAACATGTATGTGAGTTTTTATGTTTGAATATTTACTACGGTGGTTTTCTGGTTTTAACCTTAAGCTCCTCCTCGGATTACGTATACAGAGGCTTCTAAGCAGCTGCAGGTAGGGGAGTCCTTTAAAATCGAAAGGAACTAACAACATCAGGGCGAACTGGAAATGACCACTAGAGAGAGGACAGGGGGAAAATCACAGCAGTCTGAGCTTCAAGCTTGTTGGCTTCAGGCTTTTATGCCCTAGAGCACCCCGCTGCAATGCTTGGTCTGATAGTGTAGTGGTGACTACATAGGGAGACTGCACATCATTTGTTTTAAGTGTATATTATGTTCTCTGTGTCCCGTCTAATGGGGTGTAGATATGTGCTTATTTCTTCTTCTTAAACATTTAATATAAAAACACTTAGATGTCTCATCCAGAATACCTTTTTTGTCAATAATGTTGGTTTAGAGCCGTATTACTGTACCTTACAATGGAAGCTTATCGTTTTATTTTTAAATTTGAATTGCTTATTTGCCTTGAAGGTTTGTCAGGACCTTTCTGTCTTAAGAAAAAGAATAAACCTATATGCACACGCACATGCACACATACACATATATATATTTTAAGTTGGGTTCTCCCTAGTGGTGGAAAGTGGACTGGCTTTAGGGTCAGAAGACTTGGTTTAATTTCCAGCTCTGCCACTCACTTGGTGTAAGATTATGGCAAGTTATTTAACTTACTTGGGCGTCAGTTTCTTTATTTATAAATGGAAATGGTAGTATTGCCTTACCTGTTGCTATGAAAAATTACATGAAAGCGAAACGTCTTTGCAGATTTTATAAATCGTAAAGTGGCATCAAAATATTAGACCTTGGGCTTCCCTGGTGGCGCAGTGATTGGGAGTCCGCCCGCTGATGCAGTGGACACGGGTTCGTGCCCCGGTCCGGGAAGATCCCACATGCCGTGGAGTGGCTGGGCCCATGAGCCATGGCCGCTGAGCCTGCGCGTCCAGAGCCTGTGCTCTGCAATTGGAGAGGCCACAGCAGTGAGAGGCCCGTGTACCACAAAAAAATATATATATATATATTAGACCTTGACCTTAGGAACAACTGCTGAAGTTCTTTGGCCGCGTCTGTACACAGAGATCATGTAAATGATTCGGTAACGTTGTACTGTTAGGTCTTCATTTTTCCCGTATTACATTATTTTGCCCATAGAACTGCCCTTTGAGGTTGTAAGATCCTTCTAGACTAGCAGTTCTCAAAGTTTCAAAGGATGTCGGCATCAGGGGTGAGGGGATAGAAGGCCTGTTGACATTTCCTTGAGGGACTTTTCCACATTTTCCACCGTGGACTGAACCACCACGATTGATTCCCGTAACGAACCTTCATAGCTGACTCTGGCACCCACCTTTGGGAGTTGCACAGTAGAGGAGATATTGAGAGATGCCAACTGGACTTGCAGCTCCCCTGTTCGATGTCTTTAGGGCAGGACAGGGTCTTATCTCTAGAACCTAGCAACACCGCAGATATTTAGTAGCCACTAAATAAATGTTTGAATGTACATATCAACGTACCTATGTGGCATAAGAGCATTCCAGGTTAATGACTTGCCCCTCAAGCCAGTAAATTAGCAACGAAACTGGCCCAAGAATTTACGCAGGCCTTTTGATGTCTAATCTGCAACTTCTAATTCTAGTCTGAGTTTTTACTTTCTCAGTCTCTTTCCAACTGTAAGTTCCCATTGGTTTCACCTTGTGTGTATTTTACTTTGTGATCCCTCAATGAACAGAGCTGCCTACAGTCAGCAGGCTATTTTATAACCTATTTTCCTTTCTGGCTACTCAGTATACAGCAGTGTCTGGAAGACACAGCCCCCACAAATTGCTGAAGAGGTACAGGGCTGTGAAAGAAGAAGAGAGTTCCCTATAATGTAAAGTCAGCTGGATTTATATTTTTGTAAGCAGACCCGTTAGGCTAAAGAGTCCATATCTTGGTATGGCCAGCCAAATCATATGATGTCTATTTCGACACTCAGACATTTCCCTTAAGTAAGAGACTTATAAATCTATTTCCTGAAATGAAACGGCTTTAAAAGGTCTAACTGTAGATTAATCTCGGCAGTCCTCAAATATGCAGCATTTAAGGTACCCACACCTGGATACATGCACCTCATTCCTTTCACGTGTACTTCGCAGCATATAGGTGAGAAATCCTGCAATTCATAGACTGATTATCCTGTGGGGGAACATGTTTTTAAGGACATGTAATGGTTGACTAATAGTTAATTTTCTTCGCTTTTCTAAACTGAATGAGTAAACCGAACAGGTCCAGAGGAAAGTGTGTCTCACCATGTCATGGGCTCATGTTTTCCCCATCAATACTGTGTGTGCTCTTAAGCAAGAGGGCCCAACAGGCAAGAGTGTGAGTAAGTGTGAGGTCTGGGGGGCTGGATGATGGACCGTGCAATTATGCCGCAAAACAGAGCATTTAAATTGAATGGACACAAGCTAGATCAGGATGGTCTTACATAGTAATTGAAATACAGCCATCCCCTTGTAATTGGCAATATGAAATTAAGGAAATAACACCTGCTTATTAGATGTCTTCAGGTCACGATGTGTGTGATGCAGCCCTCCGTGTCTCTGTGTGCCACGTACAGGAAGCTAATGTACATCAGAGGGCATCGTCCCTCCTACAAAACTGCTGAGTCAGAGATAGGAAACCAAGGATTCTTCTGGCTTACAGTTTTCTCATGAAACACTTTAAAGATTAAGTCTTTTTTTCCCTTTACCAAAAATTGGGAACGAGGTAACCGGATTCTTTCCAACTACTTCCTATAAGTGCTTAAATAAATACCTACCCAGTAGATCATATCTAGGATTTTTATGAACACTCCTTTCCTCCTTATATAAACCCAAGGCTTTTGTGTTAATTACAGATGTTTGCCCAGATTTTTTTATATATCCCTTCAGTTGGTTGCCATGGGAACATACAGAGCCATGACATTTAGGCCAATCTGGAAGGTCAAGGAAACTTCTTAAAGAACTGACCCCCAAACTGAATCTTGAAAGATTAGGATTGGCAATGCTGAGGGGGAGTAAGGACAGGCTGTCTGCACAGGGCACCAAAAGCTATTTTGTGTTACCTCTATGGACGTGTGAGAGGCAAGGAGATAAAAGTGGAGGCTGACGTGCAGATTGGGTCCAGGTCCTGGACTCTAAGGAGGGGCCTGAATTTATCCTTGGGCAAAGCAGAACCTCTGAATGTTTTCATACAGCAGAATGGTAAGCTCAGGTTCGCATTTAATATCTGGCTGTGCGGAGGTAGGCTTATTTAAAGAGAGACAGTTCCGGTGGCTCTTCTAAGTCATTTCGGTGAGAGATGACCAGAGATAGAACTAGACCAGCAGCATTAGGGATAAAGAGGTGGGGACAGCTAACAAGACTATCTGGGAAGTAACATTGGTGGGTCTGTATTGGAGGTAAGGAAGCAAAGATCTGGGATGTTTCCATAGGCTCGGCTGCTGGTGCCCTTTGCTGAGACTGGGGACGCTGGAGTGGGAGCAGCTTTGGGGGCATGGGGGGCAAAGGTCATTCATTCACCAAACATATGCAATATCCACTAAATGGCAGACACTATTCTTGGCATACCTAGGGACTTCCTGGATGAAGAAAGTGAACAAAATATACAAAGATCCTTGCCATGGTGGAGATTACATTCTAGTGAGAGGTGGTGGAGAGATTAAACATACTAAATGAGTTATTTGTGTAACATGAAAAGTTGATGGGTGCTCTGGAAAACAAGCACTGCCAGGATAAATGGGGTTGGAATGAAATTCCTTTTAGGACAATGAGTTTGAAATGTCCATAGAACATTCAGACGTGCCTAACAGGAAGCTGGATGTGTGATTCTAAAGCTTGGGGAATAGGGAAAGATCGAAAATAACTATTTTAGAATCATCAGCCATGAAAGTAGATGCATTTGCCCAAGAAATGGGTATTTAGAGAGACAAGGAATAAGCCAAGGTTAGAACCTTAGAGAGCATAAATATAGGACATTGTGTATATATGTGTGTATGTGTGTGTATGTGTGTGTGTTACACATGTGTGAATAATTTTTCTCTCTCTCTCCTCCAAGTTGTACACAGAAAAGTCTTAGTTACTTGGTCTCTGGTTCTTCCAAGTTTAGATGAACTTCAGACATTATTGCATCTGTGGAACTTTCAATCCCAGTTTTTGCTCTTTATTAATCATTAGTCTTGATTTTCTTTTAATCTAAGCCAGTCCATAGCCCACAACCAAACATGATAGCGAGGAAATTTGATTTGCTAACCCGGGCAGAGATAATGTCACACATGTAGCAGATGCTCTAGACATATTTGTTGATCGATAACTATTTAAATATATGTATGGGGTTCCCCCTTGTTCCTGTCACTGTTTCTCTGAGGTCAAAACTATGTTGAAGTGATTTCTTAGAAAATGATTTGGAGTAGGGACACGTAGGCCAAAAATAAATTAGCGTTATCCAAAGAGAGCTTCTTGTTTGTTGCTTAAAATTTTAAACGAAGGTGCACTTCACATAGCAAATTTGGAAAGTATAAATTAGAAGCACAGCAAGTAATTTTCAGGTATTCCCCGTGTCTGTGCCTCTGTTTGCAGCCCATGTTGTTCCAGAAAAGAATCCAAAGCAACTCACAGCTTTCCATGAGGTAAAATGAAAGTTCTCATAAGTGAAATGAAAAACAGGACAAAGGCAAGACGAGAGCAAGAAAGAGAACATACAGCCAGGAAAGGGGATGGTAGAGAGAAATATGCCCTTTGGCCCTGGCAGACACCGGCCACCTACTTGGCTTTCTAGGCCCCAGCTCACAGACAGTGGTGAGTCACCTGATGTACGATGTTCTTAACAAGTAGATTAGGGAATTGCCTGTTGAGAAGAAAATTTTCATGAGCTGCTTTGGTTGTAATGTGCCTATTTTCATGTGAATTAGAACCTGAAATTTAAAAAAGTAACTCTCCCATTGGTATTAGTGGGATTGTTTGGTTTATCTTAAGGAGCAGTGCGAGAAACATGCTTTATTCTGTCAGACACCTTCTCCGAGAATCATCGCTGTTATTTATGGAGCAGTTACTCCATGCCAGGCAGGCACTGTGCCAAGTACTCCATGTTTTATCTCATTTTTTCCTCATAACTGCTGTCTTAAAGCTGAAAGTTTTGTGAGTTTTGCAAGGCAATATCTTTAAACCTGAACCCTCTAAGCAATTGTTGTCACAAGGAAAACAGTGACTGCTTTTCTTTAACAAGGCTTAATGGTATGATCCTTCCACTCTTAAAATTAATAGCAATAGTGGGCTTCCCTGGTGGCGCGGTGGTTGCGAGTCCGCCTGCCGATGCAGGGGATGCGGGTTCGTGCCCCGGTCCAGGAAGATCCCACATGCCGCGGAGCGGCTGGGCCCGTGAGCCATGGCCGCTGAGCCTGTGCGTCCAGAGCCTGTGCTCCGCAACGGGAGAGGCCACGACAGTGAGAGGCCCGCGTACCGCAAAAAAAAAAAAAAAAAAAAAAAAAAAAATTAATAGCAATAGCAATAAACATTTGAGTACTTATTTTGTGCACATTAACCTAAGAACTTTATTGTTTTATCATTTTAATCCTCATGATAATCCTATGAAATAGGTCCGATTATTCAATTATTATCTGTCCTCATGTTAGAAATCAGTCATCTGAGGCATGTAAGAGTTGAATTAGTCAGTCCAAGGTCACCCAGATCGAAGGAAGTGGCAGGGCGGGGATTTGAACCCGGGAAGTCCAGGCATTCTGACTCTGTATATTCAGCACATAAGCTCTACTGCCTCTCACAGAGTTATATCAGATCCCAACTATTTTTACCCCTCAAAAAGTAGGGCAACATCCCTGGCTGGAGAACACTTATGAAGAGCCCATTGTAATTTAACAGTTTTCCCGCTATACTCTAAATAATTAACTCCTAGCCATTCCAAGTTGAAGCTCTCATTTGAATTTCTGTTGCCCTAATGGGAAAGAAATTGGGTAGTCTCTAATTTTTTCTTAAGGAGTGAACTCCCTATTTTTAAAAATTACCATTACCATCCTAAAGTACATCTTTAACATCTTGATATTAATCTAAGGTTTGATGGAAATTTTTTATCTTCCTGTGTTTCATTTCCTATGTGTGATAAAAATTAGACAGAGCCTGTCAGGCTCAGAGAAGCATTGCGAGCAGGACCTTCCTCCTCCAAAGCTGAAAGCCCCAAACTCTTCAGCCCTGATGCCTGGCAGCTCAGAAACAGACCCGAGAGCCAGAGGACGCAGGGCTGCCCTCCCAGAACTTGTGCCCATGATGTCACTAGGATTGTACCACTTACGTGATTCTTCCCCTTGAGAATGCTTTGACACCGGAAATGAAAATTGCTAAGTTGATTGCAGTCAGTGCCAAAAACAGAGCCCTGGAAGATATGGAGGATAAGGAGGCGTTTAGGCATTAAGGTGGAGGCAGGTGGTGGAGGGATGGAAAGATGGGGACTTGAACCTGAGTCTGCTCAGTTGAGCAGGCCCCGTTCGGTGAGGGCCTGGTCCATGCCCAGAGGTGGAGGAGGCGGCTGAATAAAGACACTGGGGCCAAACAAGGGCCCTCATTTTGCAGTGTGAAATCTCAGCCCTTCTTAAACACAGCAAGTCTTTTTTGAGGAAAAAAAATCAATGCAGGGGTATAGGCAGCGTTGTCCCTTGGTGTCTGCGCAGTGGCTCATGGCAGGTACCACCTAGCAGAAGAGAAGACGACTGGGATGGGATTGTGGATGATGGAAGGTAGAAAGGGCCTGACTTAGGATGGAATTGGTGCAACTGAACAGAAGGCCTGATTTGAGAAATGAGAAGGAGGAACGGGCAAGACCTGATGGTGGATTAGTTCTGGGGGATGATGGAGATTCTGATGGAGACTTGGGAGGAAACACTTTGAGAATGGAGAGGATGAGAGGAATTTAAAAACTGTTGAGAGGGACTTCTCTGGTGGTCCAGTGGTTGAGAATCCGCCTTCCAAGGCTCAGGGTACGTGGGTTCGATCCTTGGTCGGGGAACTAAGATCCCACATGCCGCGGGGCAACTAAGCTCACGTGCTGCAACTACAGAGGCCACGCGCTCCAGAACCCATGCGCCACAACGAGAGAGAAGTCCATGCACCGCAATGAAAGATCCCGCATGCCACACCTAAGACCTGATGCAGCCAAATAAATAAATATTAAACAAAACAAAACAAAACTTGAGATTGAGTCACCCAAAGAGATAAAGCAGTCTCTATGAAAAAGCAGAGACTAAATTCTGAAAAAGTTCATTTTTTTTTAACCTGGATATATTTTCGGGCACATTTTAAAATAAAAGAAGTGTGTAACTAGATATAAGGTAGTTTGGCAGATCGGCTGAGTTTTAGGCAACAGATGTCAGTGGCTGCTTTGGCTGTTTGGTGCAGAACATGGGAAGTTATGAAATGAAATTGAAATCCTGGTGAAAGTGCTGGGCCCACAGCACCAATGAAACAGCCCCGCAGGGCATGGTGGATCGTTGGGGAGACATGTCATCATTACTGCCCATGTTAGAGGTACTAAATGATGTTAGCAGCTCATGACACCATAGGAAACCACAACATGAAGCTAATTTTTTTTTTTTTTACCATTTTAACCATTTTTAAGGGTACAGTTCAGTGGCATTAAGTATATTATTCTGCAACTATCACCACCATCCATCTCCAGAATTTTCTCACCTTCCCAAACTCCATACAAAAACTCCCCAATACCACTTCTCCCAGCCTTTGGGAACTATCATTCTACTTTTTTTTTTTTTTTTTTTTTTGCGGTACGCGGGCCTCTCGATGTTGTGGCCTCTCCCGTTGCGGAGCACAGGCTCCGGACGCGCAGGCTCGGCGGCCATGGCTCACGGGCCCAGCCGCTCCGCGGCACGTGGAATCCTCCCGGACCAGGGCACGAACCCGTGTCCCCTGCATCGGCAGGCGGACTCTCAACCACTGCGCCACCAGGGAAGCCCTCATTCTACTTTTTATCTCTATAAATTTGACTGTTCTAGGTATCTCATATAAATGGAATCATACAATATTTGTCCTTTTGTGTCCAGCTTATTTCTCTTAGCTTAACGTCTTCAAGATTCAGAAAAATTGTATAGCAAAAAAAAAAAAAAAAGCGCATGTTTCAAGTCTCCAAAATTTTTGCTGTAATTTTTTGCTCTTTAAAGACAGACATATCCAATGGAGTGATTTTTTTCTTTTACCCTTATTCCTTGGTATCTTCATTCACTGCCCATCCTGACCTCTTAGATCAGAAAGAGAGAAAGGCTGATGATGATTTCTGTAGAGATAAGCAGATACCTGTGACACATACACACATAAGCACACACACACTTTTAGAGCTCTGCTCCACTTCACCCTGTCACCCAGTGATTGGCGTTCTGAGGAGAGGGGAAAACCTTGAACGTCAGCAAGAAGACTCCCAAACCACTTGAAATGATCATGAAAGCATCTGTGCACATGCTCACATTCTCTGTCTCACACTCACACACCTCCCTCCAGTATCAGAGACCAAATCCACCTCTAGATAAGAGCAGGTTGACACCAAGGAATGACGCTCACCCGTCTCAAGCAATGGAGCTTGTTTCCATCTGCCCTCAGGTTGGCCCTAATTGAAGCTCTTCCATCCATGCCAGCACTTGGAATTTGTTGACTATAACATTACATTTACAAAAGCATCATCTTCCTGTCTGTGCTGTGTTGCTAATTAACAGTGAACTCTTCTACCTCACCAAGCAAAACATCCCTAAGGAGGAGTGACAAATGTATTTTCTCCTTACAGGTATAAGACTAAAGGCTCCATTAAGTCACTGGTCTTTGACAACCTAATGCAGCTTTACAAAAGGGCGCTGTTTACTTTTCTAATGGTAAAACCACAAAATAAAGCAACTGAAATAAAACAAAAGATTAAAGAATCAAAATGTAGAGGGGCATCATAACTGTGAACAAGAATTGAAAAGTCACTTGTAGCAAATAAGCTGAGGAATAGATGGGATGAGGTTTTTAGGAAGTTTAATAGAAACTCACACTTACATATCACACTATAGATGAGCCCAGACTCATTCAATTATATTTGTTTCAGAGGAATCAAAAGTATATAATTTGGCGGGGGGCGGGGACACAAATACCTCCTCCTCTCTCCTAATCCCTCCTTTTATTTTATTTTCTTCTTCAATTTGGAAGGAAGAACCAAGGCTAGAGTTTGGAGATTCACACCATCATCTTAGAAGCCATACTGACCACTTAATGTTTTAGTGAAAGAGGCTCCTTGAATATTATCCAGCAGTTTAAGCACTTACTGTGAGAGTGCTCCAGTAAGAAGCTGTATAATAAAGCGTCACCAGCACAGATTCCAGAGTCATCTTTATGTTGAGGTATCGCGTGAGTAGAGAGAGATTTGGCCTTGGGGTCAGACAACCTGGCCTTGGGTCCAGAGTGACACTGCCCACTCTGAGACTTTGAGCAAATAATTGAAGTTCTGTTTTCTCTTCTGTAAGAAAATAAATCTTAAAAGTATCTGCCCTACCCATCTCTCAGAGTTAGGAGGATAAAAATTAGTACCTGTATGTTGAAACTGCTTTAGAAATAATAAAGGGTTACTTTACAAACGCCACATTTAAAAATGAATATTCCCCTTCTTAGGAAGTAATTGAGTCAATAATTCATGGTTCTCAATAAAATGTAGAATATTTAAATTCTAGCTACTTTCTGTATGTGCTAAATATTTGCCTTGAAGGAAAAGAAACAGTAAAAATTAAAGAAAAGAGTATCTCACTTTAGGCAAGACTTAGAGGTTTGACTTCCTTGTTTAGGAAGGTTTAGGCAGATCCACATTGTTCATGAGGATTGCACCCAAGGGCCACAGTGGGGAAAGCTTCGTATATATTTAAGATCAGGATTTAAATTTAATCTTCCTGAATACACAATCATAAAAAGAACAGAGACAGTTTTCATACTCTTTCTACATCTTAAACAATTTGGGAGATCACAACTACTTTTCACTTTCTTCTTCTTTTTTTAATTAACTGTACCAGGATTTCTAAAACATGCTGCATTCTGTTGCCCTCCCACTTGTGTTGAATGGCTTAATTGGAAAACCAGTGCAGAATTAGTCTAGGTTGGTTGTTTTTCATCTGGCCTGTACCATAGCATTTTCCCAGTTGAACCAGGCTCAGCAATTTGATATTGCTAACATTACATAGGTACTAATTGTTCTGTTTTTTACTATTCAATATGAACTGAAGTTGCATTCAGAAAAAGAATAGGAATGAAGAGTATTAGTAGCCATTAATTAGAAATCTTAAGTAAAAATCACTGTTTTTAAAGGAGAATAGTGGAGAAACTGTTATTGAAATGTCATTATTAAATGATAATAGATTTAAAAGGTCCTTCAAGCAACCTTTCCTTTCAATATTTAAAAATAAATGTGCTTCTGACATATCTGATGAAGATTAAGATGTATTTGAAGATCTTTAGTTGCTGTCATTGGTGATACTTAAAATTCAAAATATTTCTGTGACATCTCCCAAATACTGAAATAGCTGACCTACACCTAATTTAACTAGCATTTCACAGAACAGAGCTGTGATCGTGACTAAGGTCAGATGTCAGTGAAACATGAAGCACTAGGTCCAGAACTTGGAGAATCAAGCTAGGATCAGGTGCTAAGAAGGCAATGAAGAGGCAAGGAACCAACAGGGCCAGAGCTGATGTCAGACAAAATAGTCATTGAAAATAGAAAGGAACATGCCGTATGTGGGCCCACAGTGTAGACCCACTGTGTAGAAACCAGGCACATGCCTTCAATTCAGCCAGCATCTGTTGGATACTTACTATGTACTAGACCCTAAGTGTGTGCTACAGTCCATTCCTATTAACAGAAAGGCATGGGAATCCCAGATACCTTACTTTAATTTATTCTAAGTAGTGTACCTTTTTATAAAATCCTCTACTATATCTTAAAAATTACCTGTAAAGCAAAAGTAATCATATAGAGTCTTAGGAATTAACCTTGTCTTTTTTACTGCAGCAGTGCAAATTGTGCAAAAATCAAGTGGAACTAGGAAAGATTTCCCGTTTTACAAAGTTTCTCACTGTTGAACTCAATTTACTAGGCAGAAAATTGGTGTTTTCAGGTACTGATAGCTCTTTCCTTTAATAGACTAAGTTGTAATTTATAGTCATGACCCACAGGGAGGGGATAGGAGCAAAAAAATGAAATTATTTTCGTAGTGAAAATTAACCTCTATTGAGCCATTAACACATCCTTTGTAAAACAAGCCTGAAAATAAAAGCGATTTTTAAATGACTTAAAAAATCAAGCAAAATTGTCTTTCCTATAGTGAGGAGAGAATGTTAGAAGTATAACATAAAAGCGTGTTTTTCATTTATGTCAGAAAACAGAGCAGGCTGTCTCTTTTGTCTTTACCATAACTCACCATTACATAAGTACTAATTCTGCTTTCTTTTTTTTTTGCTCTCCAATATGATCTGAAATTACAACTTACAAAAGAATAGAAATCTAAAAAGAGTATTCAATAAATGTTAATAAAAATCACTGTTTTTAAAAGAGAATAGATGGAGAAATAATTATATAAGTGTTTGTAGGTCTAAAATTCCTTCAATCAGCTTTCCCTTTAACATTTTAAAATTAACTGTACTCAACGTATCTGACTATGATCTTTTGAAGGTCGTCAGTTGCTAGCTGGATTACAAGAAGAATGTCATTTCAGATACTTGTGACTATGGTGCTTTCAATAACGATTTTTTAAAAATCAACTCTTAATATTTTTACAGGTACTGAAATGTGTTTAAGATTTAAGTTGAGACATTAGTACACATTTTTCACATGTAGATAGTTTTTCCTTTAGTAATTGCACTGTGACATCATTCTGCTATACGTTCTATGTGATTTGTTTTGGGAAAAACAGTTGCCAAAAGAAATGTCGTTATGCAGTGAGGTGTGTACCTGTGTTGCAGCCATGCTGCCTACCACAGACCAGCTACTTTAAAATAGAAATTGCTGCATCTAGAATCACGGAAAGGGCCCTCCACCTTCTTTCATCTCATCATATGAGGGGATGCCAACCATTTTGTTACCTTTAGGTTTCTAGAACACATTGCAGGTACCCACTCATTGTTATTAAATGACTAATTTAGAAATCAGATGGAAATTAACCCCAGGCAATGACTTGTTTATTTATGTATTTATACTATACAGGTAAATCATAGGATAAATATTCTTCCCACTGTTTAAGATTCTACTAAGATCCTATAATAAAATAATTCTGTTATATTTCAAATGTCGTAATTCCATTTCCTTATACAAAATTTCCAGCAAATACCGTATTTCCAGCTTCAGTCTCATAAAGCTTAGTGTTTATTTTTGGTTTTGTTCTTTATTGTGGTAAAACACACATGCTGTGAAATGTACATCTTGCCATTTTTAAATGTACAGGTCAGTGGTGTCAAATACATTGACATGGTTGTGCAGCCATCGCCACCTCTTATCCTTATAACGCTTTTCATCTTGTAAAACTGAAATTCTGTATCCATTAAACAGTCACTCCCCATGCTCCCCTCCCCCAGCCCCTGTCAACCACGATTATACTTTGTCTTTATATGTCTTGGTTTTGTAACATTTGCTTTTTCTTAATTTTAATTGTTACTGAAACTAGATGATGGTATGTCGTTTTCCAGATTCAGTGTAGATGTACCTTGTTACGGCTAGAATCATAACCGTAGGGACCTGTGTTCAAAGTCCAATGCCACTGTCTCTAGTATTCATCATGGTGAACATTTATTAAATGTGACTGTGAGCTAGGAGTGCAGTGGACAGTCTCTCATTTTATTTCTGTACAGTTTTTGTAGGTGTGAAGCAGTATCCTTCTGTTTTGATGAGAAAATTAATTAGAGGAATTAAGCCATTTGTCCACAGTCACACAGTGAAGAACAGAGGTAGGAATGGCAGGCAGGTTTTCCTGACTCCAGACTTTGTCTGATTTCACTGTGTTGCTCTACTGGCCCCGAGGCCTGGGCAATTTACCAGCCTCTTCCTGATTCCTTGCTGTAAAATGGAGATGGGGAAATACCTTGGGTATCGTGATGTTTTGGTGACTGTGGTATATGCCAATTTTCTGGCACGTTGTAGACGTTAAAGGAATGATAGCTTCTGTATCATACTGTGAATAGCTATCACACAGAAATGATAGCTATTCACAGTACTCTTATTACTTGTCAGACTGGACACATCCCACAGAGTAGGCAGAACTCCCTAAGTGGTTACTTGATGAAATAGTGTATAGATGTCAGGGGCACAGTAATTTTATATGTCTGATTCCAAAACCCCCTACACACGTGTTAAATGCAAAATGTGTATTTGAAACCAGTAAAGGGGCTGCTTTGAATCCTGGTGAGAATAAATACCACTGAAATTGAATGTAGACCAAGGGCGAGCAGCTTTTCCAGTTGTTAAAATAGCTCTGTTTTATTATCAAATCGGGTGATGGATGACATTAAAAACTATAATACTATTTTGTAGAAGAGATTCTCTGCATGATATTAGGTATGGGCACAGATCAAACGTCCTAAACCGTCATGTTTCTAAAACGAGTAATTTAAATACTAACTTGAAACAAAATTTTACTAAAGTTCTGCCCACATAGGTCTGATAGGGAGGTATCCTTTAAAAAACTTATGGAAGAAAAAGAAGGGAATACAATAAATTGATAAAAATATTAGGCAGTTTCTCTCCCTTCAAGACCAGATCTCCAGAAACCAGAATACATTGGCAGCCAAAGTTAAGATCCTGGGGGCTTTGCTCCTGAGAAGGAATATGCAGGGAAGGTCACCTCCATTTCTTTGTGTACCGTTGCGATAATAACAGCGTGTGTTTGTACGCGTCTTCACACTGCTAAACACTTGCCAATGAGCGGCTTCGGCAAGTGGCACAGCTAACCAGTGAGGAAGCTGAGACTCAAACCTGCATCTGACTCCAAAGCCAGTGCTGTCCCCTGACAAAGTAGCTAACTCTGTGAGCATGGTAAATGGGAGAAAAGTGGAAAGAGAGAATGCCCCTTAGTTAAAGTATTTAAATTGGAGTTGATATACATTGTCCCAAAATACTTTCTTAAACTTCTAGTGATTTTCCCTGAAAATACCTGAGATGCCCATTCCTCTCATCCCAGAACCTATAGCTGACCATTTAGAAGCAAGTATGTAAACTGAGATTAAGAGAGCACCATTTACTGAGGATGCTGTTTGTGTCATTGGCCTCTTAAATCACGGGAGTCAGTAAATGGCTCCGGGACACCTTTCAAGGTGGTGGTTTTGCCGGCTCCACTGGTCCATGTGGCTGACCCTCTGTACATATTAGCAAGAATTTACTGTGATACAAACTCATTCTCGTATGTCTGTGACTGTCCCGCAAACCAACCCATTTTAATAATTTTGTCCATAGTGCCAGTTGTAAAGGATGTAACCACAGGAGACTTTTCTGTTGCAGAAATTACAACAGTAAGCGTACAGCACTCTTCTTCAATAAACAGGTACCGACGTCACACTTGGCACACAGTTAAAATCAACAGATGATTTGCTTTCCAAGACTTCCCAATGCTTTGCACCATTGTAAGAAATCAGGATGGCTTCATGTTTTCAATTATGAATACGTCATTGTAGATTTCGGGGGTGGGGGCACATTTAGGACAGTAGGGAACTAGTCAGGATTACTGCTCTGAACTGTTCAAGTGTACTCCATTTAAAGAAAGCCCGCTCTGTGGAAGTCTGTATTTGTTGACATGGAAATGATAGAAATGATCAGTGAGTCTTTGGTTGGTATACATTATTCCTGAGTGTGTAAGGAGGTGCATGGGGCCCTTGGAAATCCAGGGAGAACAGGTCTGGTCTCATACAGAACTCGGGATACTAAGTGGATACTGGAAATCCTTTATAAAACTCATCATTGAGGCAGTGAAATGAAGTAAAATTAACTTTGCTCTGAGTTGTTTTTTGTAATAGTAATCAGCTGATTAGTGATACTTGAGGAGACTCTTATTTATCATGGGACCATTTTTCCCAGAGTTAAAACAACAACAACAAAAATGCCTGTATAGAAAGAAAGAGCCAACTACCTATTTTATTAAAAAAAAAAAAAAGAAAAATTCTACCTATAATGGTAATCTTCTTGCAACTAATTAATGTTCCTACTTTTATCAGGATCATTTTAATAGTATTTCATTTTTGCCTTAAGTTAGTCTCACTGAGTAGACATAAAATTTTTGATTTGGCAAAATATGTTGGAAAATTAAGTGGTCGAAGCTTAATGTGATTCACTCTCATTCCTCAGCTTCTTACATGTTCGCACTATTTCTCTTTACTTTGTAGTAGACTTTTAAACTTCTCATCCTAAAAAAGTTGATTTGATGACACAATTGCATTGGTTTACCAGCTTTTTAATAAGTAGTCTTTTCTCCTGCTTATATAAGAAAATATTTTCTGTAAAATTTTAGAAAAAAAGAATGAGGAAGAGAAAACATTTATGCTTTGAGCATAGCAGGGAATTAGATGAGAGTCAGTCGATGTTGTGATGTTTGCTTTACTCTCCAGTAAACGCAGGGTGCCCAGGAATACAAAAAGTATATGCGCTCTGAACTCTTCCCACATGGAGGGAGAATGCTTCCCGGAAGATTTTTCCTACATATGTCCTTATATTTTCTTTTAATATTTGATAGGCTTCCAGACTAAGATTTCTGAATCAAATGAGGATTTTAAATTTTAAGAAATGTTGCCAGGGACTTTCCCCGTGGCACAGTGGTTAAGAATCCACCTGCCAATGCAGGGGACATGGGTTCGAGCCCTGGTCCGGGAAGATCCCACATGACGCGGAGCAACTAAGCCTGTGCGCCACAACTACTGAGCCCACGTGCCACAACTACTGAAGCCCGCGCGCCTAGAGCCCATGCTCCGCTACGAAGAGTAGCCCCCGCTCGCCGCAACTAGAGGAAGCTCGTGCACAGCAACGAAGACGCAACGCAGCCAGAAATAAATAAAAAAATAAAATAAAAAAAGGAGGAAAGAAAGAAATGTTGCCATGTGGCTTTCCAAAAGGTTGAAGTAATTCACATTTCCGCCTGGAATGTATTTGAGGACCCTTCCTCCATCCCCACCAGTGACTGGTACTACCACACTTTTTGCTTTGTGCTACTTTGCTAAGTATATATCACTGTTACTTTCTTTTAATTGTGGTAAAATACACATAACAAAAAATGTACCATCTTAACCATTTTAAGCTTACAGTTGAGCAGCATTAAGTCCGTTCACATTGTTGTACAATCACTGCCACCCCACCTTGCATCTCCTGAATTCTTTTCATCTTTCTCAACCGAAACTCTGCCCATGAATTACTAGCTCTCCATCCCCCTCCCCGTAACCCCTGGCAACCACCATTCTACTTTCTGTTTCTAGGCATTTGACTACTATAGGTGCCTCATGTAAGTGGGTTCGGACAGTATTTGTCCTTTTGTGACTGGCTTCTTTCACCTAGCATAATGTTCTCAATAAAAATATATTTTTTACGATGAAAGATAACTCCTCAAGACATGAGCGGCACTTCCTGACAACGAAGCAGTCGCACGTCCTCTGCATCTGTGCAGTTGTCATGGTACTTTTTGCATATCAGACACTTAGAGATCGCAGCAGACTCTTGACACTTTCTGTTCACTTCTGGCCCTGCTGCCGGTAGTCTAACCCAGAGGCGGACTCAGATGCCCTCAGAGGTGGGTAGGTAAGGAGTGTGTTAGCAGCCAGGTAAAGGAAAAGGTGGGACCCAGGGCTGAACTGAAGACGCCATGCCTTGCAGAAGGCCTGCAGGTCCCAACTGTCATGAACTGTGTTGCCAGTCTGAGAGCCTGGCCTTAGTTGAAAAGTCCATTACATTTAATAATGTGGCAGAAGCACTAGTTTCATTCACTGAGTGGGGGGCGGGGCACTGGGGAGAGATGACGGGGAGAACACATGAGCCTTTCTAGCATTCACTCATCTACGTGGCTTTGCTTTGCAAGGTTCCTCAGAATTCCTCAGCGTTGTAAGAGCAGAGGAGGCCGGTTGTACCTATGTGCTTTTCAGATGCCAGAATACTCCCTCTGACGTGGAGCCGTCTGTTCTTGGGTTTGCGGGAACGGCATTTTCTGGGACGTGGAGCCGTCTGTTCTTGGGTTTGCGGGAATGGCATTTTCTGGAGGGGCATCTAGCATGCCCCTTCACATTTGCTGAAATGTCAGCTCTTCGTGGGGGCTTCTTCAGGGCTACTTTGCTTCCCTAGCCACCTAGTTGGGAAACAGCTGGCAATGTTGGCTTTATCCAAACGTGTCAAATTGATTATTGAATCAGTAAGATCTGTAAATATTTATTATCGAATTCCAGCAGGTCTTGCAGGATTTGATTCTGTATCCGGGGTAGGGATTCCTCACCCTGTTTTCTTAGATTGAGTATGTAGGATTTTGTGTCACTGCATAATATAAACCAGAAGACTGCTATGCACAACAGATCACGTTGTGGCCCCTTGAGAATGCAGGGCTGTGTTTTTTTCCTGCATACTACATATTCTGGGATTGTTACATTTTTATTTTTCTCCCTCCCAAGGGGTATGAGAATGTTCAGGAACATCATAAAATCCCTGCAGAGCAGAAACAAAGCGTCTTTCTGGTTCATGATTAGTTTGACATTGTCATAGCTTGCTTGCTGTTCTCTGAGAATATTTTCAATGTGGCAGAACTTCCTAGTTCATATCAAAATTGTGAAGGGGTGGGCTTCCCTGGTGGCGCAGTGATTGAGAGTCCGCCTGCCGATGTAGGGGACGCGGGTTCGTGCCCGGTCCGAGAAGATCCCACATGCCGCGGAGCGGCTGGGCCCGTGAGCCATGGCCGCTGAGCCTGCGCGTCCGGAGCCTGTGCTCCGCAACGGGAGAGGCCACAACAGTGAGAGGCCCGCGTACCGCAAAAAAAAAAAAAAAAAAAAAAAATTGTGAAGGGGCTTAGTAAAAAGTTCCTTGACCAAACAAATTATAGTAAATGTGCATAAAATCAGATCATTAATTGTACTGTTGTTCACTATGACAAATATTTGGCAAATAGAGTTTTTATTAAAAAGTTTTGTGAGAACCCACCCCCCAAAAAAATAATAAAAAAAGAATTCCTCAGCATTATACACGAGCTTTGGAACCTACCTCCTTCTCTAGCTGCATCACTTTCCGCTCATGCCCCAGAATCTGTTCCTTAGCTGCCCTTGGCTTATGAAAGCATCCATCCCTCCCGTGTGTGTGTCTAGATGCCCATCCCACCCCGAGGCCTCTGTGCACGCGGTTTTTTCTGTTTGTTCTCCCGTTCATCCTCCGTCTCTCTGATCTGTGCCAGCTGGTTCCTCCTAGGGATTCTGTCCTCAGATGAGAGGTGGCTGCCCCTGGAGGCTTCCTTGACTCCTGTGTGTCCTGTCACACCTGAGCTTGCCCCATCACAGGTCTTAAAGTGGCCTGTTTCCATCTTCCCACTGGATCCCGAAGAGTAGGGATGCGCCTGGTTTCCTCTTATATTCCTACAAGTAACGCAGTACCTCGTGCATTGTAGGGGAATGAATGAATGAGCTGGAAACCGAGACACGAGAGTCTCCTCAGAAACGTGGGTAGGTTTTGAATGTTTGTCTTAGATCTTGGAAAATGCAATATTAAGAAAATTAACTATGGGAAAAAAAATGGACGCTTGTTACCTTTTGAACTGGGTCTCTGCAGTGCACTGTCATTCAGCATTTCATGATGATCTTTTGATGCAGTTTATATCTATTACTATCTTTAAATTGTTCTCACACTTTTGATAGCTTCCTTCAGTTCCGCTTCCGTGTTGGTTTCTCTGACCTCTCCTTTGTCTGGCAAAATGATTTTTTTTTGTTGCCGGCGTTAGTCACAGGGATTTGCTCAAATTTCTCAGATTCTTACGGATGACGTTAAGAACCTCAACTTGTTTTGACTTAGATGGGTCCAGTGGTAAAATTCACCTGAAGGGAAACATTGTTTTGGCTTTGGGAAACAGATATCGAAGATAAATCCGGGTGTCATTCCCATCTGTAACTGCATAGTCTTTCCTGCTGAGGGGCTTTTTAAGTGAACAACAGTGGCCTCTCTCTCCTCTAGACCCATATACTGAACATACCAAGAGAGGATGCCTGAACGTTGATACTTTTGCAAATAGAGTTTGTAATTTTAAACAAAAATATAAAATAATGCTGGCAGTAATTATAGTGATCAGTTAGAGAAAGGGAGATATATTTGATGGTGTCCTCAGATGGCTTGTTCTAAATATTAGTCAAAAAGTTACATTGAGGTTTCTCATTTGGGATCCTCAGACTGTGTCTGAATTCCTCCTTGTGATACCTTGTATAGATGGAATAAACTGTCAGAACCCATATTTAAGCTGGTATCATCTTACTCTCAGAGTATTTAAATGAATGATACTAATAGTTTTGGACAATCATTTGGAAATAGTTTTAACATGTATATTGCTTGTTTCTTGACAGGGAAGTTCACATTGCTATTACTCACCCATTATAAACAATTTTAGCTTCACAAAAGAAACATAGCACACTAATCTACTCTGTAAAATGTATCAACTTTATGCATTAGTATTCTTAAATTGATTTTTTAATGCCGTGTATTTTCTTACGTAATTGAATTTTTAAATGTAAATCATTTTGACTTCTGCATAAAAAGTAGCAAGAAAAATGTTCCCATTTTGTTTGTGGGCAGTGCTCCAACTTACAAAGTTATTGAAGTGCTGCATAATGTAAATTCATTTACATTATGAATTTACTAATAAGTTCATAAAACTGTGTCACACTTCATTATAATCTCTTAACCAAAGTGGAAAAGCCTTTTGGTTTATAAATTCCAGCTGTTTTTAATTTTTCAGTTTGATTTGGGTTTTAACGTTCATGTACATAATAAGTGCTGCTGAGAATTTTAATTATGACATTTTTAAAGTGAGGCGACCTTAAAAGAAATTGAAATGTTATTCAAATTCTAGGGCTATCCAAATGAGAAAAATATGGAGAATACCTCAGAGTTCATTCTTTTTCTATTTTGGATTTCTAATTTACCTGTACACTCTGCGTCTCAAAATTGTTGTTGGTATTTTATAGTCCTAGTGGTTTTTGGCCATATTTCTTAAACAAATTATCCAATTGGGAAGTGAAAGTATTCTCCCTAGAACTGGACGATATTTTCAAAATTTTGCAATTGAGTGGTCACCATAATTCTCGTTTGATAAATTATAATTTACTATATTCAATAATGTTCATTAAAGTTCATAATTCAGTGATATATATATTACCGATATAAAGACAAGGATGTTAATGGTACAAATGTAGAATATCAGAGTCAAGGGATAGGATTAAAAATGAGGTCCTTTTAGCATCTCCCTACAGATGGCTAAAGCTTTCCAAAGGTAGAAACTTGAGAATAACTATCGGAGACTTCATTACAGCCCACAGAGAATTGGGAACTATAGCTAAATCTCATTAATCTTAAATGTTTTTATGTTGAATTGCTTATAACTAGGGTGATCATGTGTCCCAGTTTGCCTGGAATAGTTTTGGATTATGCCTGTTATCCTGGTGTAATTTTTTATAGCATCTCCTTTCACACTCAGAAGTATTTGGATAATAAATGGTATGGTTACTGTACGTATGATGCATTATAATTGTGACCACAAGTGTCCAGCTATGTACCACACTTCCCCAAAATCATTTATTTTCTTGAAAGCTCAAAACAATGAAATACGAGCATTATTACTGATAGTAAAATCTTATATATTTTATTTATGGTATCCCTAAACCTTCAAATAAAAGTTTTCTGAGGTTTTATTTTTAACTTAAGGGATATCCATTGTTAGTTGTGTATGTTAATAGTATATATCCAAAGTGAATTGTTCTAATACTAAGCTATCTATTCACCTATATGAAAAGCCTATAGGATTTCATTAGACAAATCAACCATTCTTTTTTGGTTGAGACTGGAGATTTGAAAATGAGAGCACAAATGCCAATTCCTAGAGCAGACACTAAAGTAACACAGAAATGTTTATGTAGAGACGAATGTTAGAAGCCATTGTTTGCTGGGTGATAATTTACCTCATCCTCTACAGCCTGGGTGGGAATGATGGTGGAGAAGTAATGGTACAGTTCTAGTCAGGCCTACTTTAGTGTATTCAGTTTTTTCCCATTTCCTGAGAAGTGGGAAAGATAAATTATGTTCTGCTCTTCCCAAGGGGACCTGAGATATCGGGGGTGGGAACCCTCCCTAGAGCTGCCCTGGTCTAGCCTTAGAAACACAGAAGGGTCGATTCAGATCTCGTGTTTGCCCACTGCTGCTGGCCGTGGCCATCTGCCAACAGAGAAGTTATATGGGAAAAGGGAAAAATGTCTATTTCTTCCTCATAACTTGGCAAGGAGGAAATATGTCAATAAAGATGGAGAAAAAAAGATAGCTCTGGTCTCAAAATCTAGTTGCTGATAAATACTGTTTTTTTAGGATACTGGTATTTAAAGAAGAGGAAGATAGGCTATTATGCTAGCCATCGTTTAAGTAGAACTTTGTTTCCCAACAAGAAAAAATAAAAATAGTCCCCAAGCAAAATAAAAAAAAAAAAAAAGCTCTCCTGGTTTAAAATTCGATCATTGTTCTGATGGTTGTACAACTGTATAAACTAACTAAAAATCAATGAACTGTGCACTTAACAGTGGGTGAATTATATGGATGTAAATTATACCTCAATCAAGCAGTTAAAAGTGAAAAAAATAAAATCAGATTTCAAGATGGTTTTGTTGTATCTTTAAAAAAATCCATTGAACCATTCTGCTTTAATTCCTCATATTTTAAAATAAGTGTTTTTTAGCATGGAGAATTTTTTTGTTTGTTTGTTTGTTTGTTTGTTTTGCGGTACGCGGGCCTCTCACTGTTGCGTCCTCTCCCGTTGCGGAGCACAGGCTCCGGACGCGCAGGCTCAGCGGCCATGGCTCACGGGCCCAGCTGCTCTGCGGCATGTGGGATCTTCCTGGACCGGGGCACGAACCCGTGTCCCCTGCATCAGCAGGCGGACTCTCAACCACTGCGCCACCAGGGAAGTCCCATGGAGAATTTTTTAAATATACAAAGGTAGATAAAATAGTATACTGAACTGTCAGTTCAACAATTATCAGTATATCCCCTTTGCTGCCTCACTGGGTTATTTTAAAGCATGCCCTGGCATCCATATGTTCTTCAATTTGTATCTTTAAGAGACAGGACTCTTTTTAACGTAAAACTAAAATTTAATAGTTACCTAAAATGTTAAGTGTAATTATCACTAAAAGAATAATCATTGAAAATTTCTTTAGTGTCATATCATAAATGTCTTTTTATAATTGTTGAAATCAGGAACTAAACAAGCTCCACAAATTTTAATGTCCTAAACAGCATGTAACTAGGATCTTAAGGCTAGGAGTTATACTTATAAATGTGATTTATTAACCATACCAAAGGTCTTGTAAATATTTTTTTTAACATCATTATTGGAGTATAATTGCTTTACAATGTGGTGGTAGTTTCTGCTGTATAACAAAGTGAATCAGCTATATGTATACATATATCCCCATATCCCCTCCCTCTTGCGTCTCCCTCCCACCCTCCCTGTCCCACCCCTCTAGGTGGTCACAAAACACCGAGCTGATCTCCCTATGCTATGTGGCTGCTTCCCACTAGCTATTTTACATTTGGTAGTGTATATATGTCAATGCCACTCTCTTACTTCGTCCCAGCTTACCCTTCCCCCTCCCCATGTCCTCAAGTCCATTCTCTACATCTGCATCTTTATTCCTGTCCTGCCTGTAGGTTATTCAGAACCATTTTTTTAAATTCCATATATATGTCTTAGCACGCAGTATTTGTTTTTCTCTTTCTGACTTACTTCACTCTGTATGACAGACTCTAGGTCCATCCACCTCACTACAAATAACTCAATTTCCTTTCTTTTTATGGCTGAGTAATATTCCATTGTATATATGTGCCACATCTTCTTTATCCATTCATCCGTCGATGGACACTTAGGTTGCTTCCATGTCCTGGCTATTGTAAATAGCGCTACAGTGAACATTGTGGTACATGTATCTTTCTGAATTATGATTTTTCTCACAGTATATGCCCAGTAGTGGGATTGCTGGGTCGTATGGTAGTTCTATTTTTACTTTTCTAAGGAACCTCCATACTGTTCTCCATAGTGGCTGTATCAATTTACATTCCCACCAACAGTGCAAGAGGGTTTCCTTTTCTCCACACCCTCTCCAGCATTTATTGTTTGTAGATTTTTTGATGATTGCCATTCTGACTGGTGTGAGGTAATACCTCATTGTAGTTTTAATTTGCATTTCTCTAATGATTCATGATGTTGAGCATTCTTTCATATGTTTGTTGGCAATCTGTATGTCTTCTTTGGAGAAATGTCTGTTTAGGTCTTCTGCCCATTTTGGGATTGGGTTGTTTATTTTTGTTATTGAGCTGCACAAGCTGCTTGTAAATTTTGGAGATTAATCCTTTGTCAGTTGCTTCATTTGCAAATATATTCTCCCATTCTGAGGGTTGTCGTTTCATCTTGTTTATGGTTTCCTTTGCTGTGCAAAAGCTTTTAAGTTTCATTAGGTCCCATTTGTTTACTTTTGTTTTTATTTCCATTTCTCTAGGGGGTGGGTCAAAAAGGACCTTGCTGTGATTTATGTCATAGAGTGTTCTGCCTATGTTTTCCTCCACGAGTTTGATAGTGTCTGGGCTTACACTTAGGTCTTTAATCCATTTTGAGCTTATTTTTGTGTATGGTGTTAGGGAGTGTTCTAATCTCATACTTTTACATGTACCTGTCCACTTCTCCCAGCACCACTTATTGAAGAGGCTGTCCTTTCTCCACTGTATATTCTTGCCTCCTTTATCAAAGATAAGGTGACCATATGTGTGTGGGATTATCTCTGGGCTTTCTATCCTGTTCCATTGATCTATCTTTCTGTTTTTGTGCCAGTATCATACTGTCTTGATTACTGTAGTTTTGTAGTATACTCTGAAGTCAGGGAGCCTGATTCCTCCAGCTCCACTTTAAGTTCTCAAGATTGCTTTGGCTGTTCGGGGTCTTTTGTGTTTCCATACAAATTGTGAAATTTTTGTTCTAGTTCTGTGAAAAATGCCACTGGTAGTTTGATAGGGATTTCATTGAATCTGTAGGTTGTTTTGGGTAGTATAGTCATTTTCACAATGTTGATTCTTCCAATCCAAGAACATGGTATATCTCTCCATCTGTTTGTATGATCCTTAATTTCCTTCATCAGTGTCTTACAGTTTTCTGCATACAGGTCTTTTGGCTCCTTAGGTAGGTTTATTCCTAGGTATTTTATTCTTTTCGTTGCAATGGTAAACGGGAGTGTTTCCTGAATTTCTCCTGCGGATTTTGCATCATTAATGTATAGGAATGCAAGAGAGAGTTCAGTGTATTAATTTTGAATCCTGCTACTTTACCAAATTCATTGATTAGCGCTAGTTATTTTCTGGTAGCATCTTTAGGATTCTCTATGTATAGTATCATGTCATCTGCAGTGACAGTTTTACTTCTTCTTTTCCAATTTGGATTCCTTTTATTTCTGTTACTTCTCTGACTGCTGTGGCTAAAGCTTCCAAAACTATGTTGAATAACAGTGGTGAGAGTGGGCAACCTTGTCTTGTTCCTGATCTTAGTGGAAATGGTTTCGGTTTTTCACCATCGAGAATGATGTTGACTATGGGTTTGTCATATATGGCCTGTATTATGTTGAGGTATGTTCCCTCTATGCCTGATTTCTGGAGGGTTTTTATCATAAATGGGTGTTGAATTTTGTTGAAAGCTTTTTCTGCATCTATTGCGATTATCATTTGGTTTTTATCCTTCATTTTGTTAATATGGTATATCACATTGATTGATTTGCATATATTGAAGAATCCCTGCATTCCTGGGAAAGCCCCACTTGATTATGCTGTATGATCCTTTTTAATGTGCAGTTGGATTCTGTTTGCTAGTATTTTGTTGAAGATTTTTGCATCTGTGTTCATCAGTGATATTAGCCTGTAGTTTTCCTTCTTTCTGACTTCTTTGTCTGGTTTTGGTATCAGGGTGATGGTGGCCTCGTAGAATGAGTTTGGGAGGGTTCCTCCCTCTGCTAACTTGGGAAGAGTTTGAGAAGGATAGATGTTAGCTCTTCTCTAAATGTTTGATGGAATTCGCCTATGATGCCTTCTGGTCCTGGGCTTTGTTTGTTGGAAGATATTTAATCACAGTTTGAATTTTAGTGCTTGTGACTGTTCTGTTTATATTCTTTATTTCTTCCTGGTTCAGCCTCAGAAGGTTGTGCTTTTCTAAGAATGTGTCCATTTCTTCCAGGTTGTCCATTTTGTTGGCATATAGTTGCTTGTAGTAATCTCTCATGATCCTTTGTATTTCTTCAGTGTCAGTTATTACTTCTCCTTTTTCATTTCTAATTCTATTGATTTGACTCTTGTCCCTTTTTTTCTTGTTGAGTCTGGCTAATGGTTTATCAATTTTGTTTATCTTCTCAAAGAACCAGCTTTTAGTTTTATTTATCTTTGCTATTGTTTCCTTCATTTCTTTTTCATTTATTTCTGATCTGTTCTCTATGCTTCTTTCCTTTTGCTAATGTTGGGTTCTTTTGTTCTTCTTTCTCTAATTGCTGTAGGTGTAAGGTTAGGTTGTTTATTGGAAATGTTTCTTGAGGTAGGATTGTATTGCTATAAACTTCCCTCTTAGAACTGCTTTTGCTGCATTCCATAAGTTTGGGTTGTTGTGTTTTCATTGTCATTTGTTTCTAGGTATTTTTTAAATTTCCTCTTTGATTTCTTCAGTGATCTCTTGGTTATTTAGTAGTGTATTGATTAGCCTCCATGTGTTTGTATTTCTTACAGTTTTTTTCCTGTAATTGATATCTAGTCTCATACCATTGTGGTTCGAAAGGATACTAGATACAATTTCAATTTTCTTAACTTTACCAAGGCTTGATTTGTGACCCAAGATATGATCTATCCTGGAGAATGTTCCATGAGCACTTGAGAAGAAAGTGTATTCTGTTGTTTTAGGATGGAATGTCCCATAAGTATCTGTTAAGTCCATCTTGTTTAATGTGCCATTTAAAGCTTGTGTTTCCTTATTTATTTTCATTTTGGATGATCAGTCCATTGGTGAAAGTGGTGTGTTAAAGTCCCCTACTATTATTGCGTTTCTGTCAATTCCCCCTTTTATGACTGTTAGTATTTGCCTTATGTATTGAGGTGCTCCTACGTTGGGTGCATAAATATTTACAATTGTTATACCTTCTTCTTGGCTTGATCCCTTGATCATTATGAAGTGCCCTTCTTTGTCTCTTATAATAGTGTTTATTTTAACGTCTACTTTGTCTGATATTTGAATTGGTACCTCAGCTTTCTTTTGATTTTCATTTGCATGGAACATCTTTTTCCATCCCGTCACTTTCAGTCTGTATGTGTCTCTAGGTCTGAAATGGATCTCTTGTAGACAGCATATATACAGGTCTTGTTTTTATATCCATTCAGCCAGTCTGTGTCTTTTGGTTGGAGCATTTAATCCATTTATATTTAAGGTAATTATTGGTATGTATATTCCTATTATCACTTTCTTAATTGTTTTGGGTTTGTTATTGTAGGTCTTTCCCTTCACTTGCACTTCCTGCCTAGAGAAGTTCCTTTAGCATTTGTTGTAAAGCTGGCTTGGTGGTGCTGATTTCTCTTAGCTTTTGCTTGTCTGTAAAGGTTTTAATTTCTCTGTTGAATCTGAATGAGATCCTTGCTGGGTAGAGTAATATTGGTTGTAGGTTTTTCCCTTTCATCACTTTAAATATGTCCTGCCACCCCCTTTTGGCTTGCAGAGTTTCTGCTGAAAGATCAGCTGTTAACCTTATGGGGATTCCCTTGTAAGTTATTTGTTGCTATTCCCTTGCTGCTTTTAATATTTTTTCTTTGTATTTAATTTTTGATAGTTTGATTAATATGTGTCTTGGCGTGTTTTTCCTTGGATTTATCCTGTCTTGGACTCTCTGTGCTTCCTCGACTTGACTGACTATTTCCTTTCCCATGTTAGGGAAGTTTTCAACTATAATCTCTTCAGATATTTTCTCAGTCCCTTTCTTTTTCTCTTCTTCTTCTGGGACCTCTATAATTCAAATGTTGGTGTGTTTAATGTCCCAGATGTCTCTGAGACTGTCATCAATTCTTTTAATTATTTCTTCTTTATTCTGCTCTGCAGTAGTTATTTCCACTGTTTTATCTTCCAGGTCACTTAACTGTTCTTCTGCCTCAGTTATTCTGCTATTGATTCCTTCTAGAGAATTTTTAATTTCATTTATTGTGTTGTTCATCGTTGTTTGTTTGCTCTTTAGTTCTTCTACGTCCTTGTTAAATGTTTCTTGTATTTTCTCCTTTCAGTTTCCAAGATTTTGGATCATCTTTACTGTCATTATTCTAATTTCTTTTTCAGGTAGACTGCCTATTTCCTCTTCATTTGTTTGGTCTGGTGGGTTTTTACCTTGCTCCTTCATCTGCTGCGTATTTCTCTGTCTTCTCATTTTATTTAACTTATTGTGTTTGGGGTCTCCTTTTCACAGGCTGCAGGTTTGTAGTTCCCATTGTTTTTTTTGTCTGCCCCCAGTGAGTAAGGTTGGTTCAGTGTGTTGTACAGGCTACCTGGTGGAGGGGACTGGTGCCTATTTTCTGGTGGATGGGGCTGGATCTTTTCTTTCTGGTGGGCCGGGCCATGTCTAGTGGTGTGTTTTGAGCTGTCTGTGAACCTTTTATGATTTTAGGCAGCCCCTCTGCTAATGGGTGGTGTTGCGTTCCTGTCTTGCTAGTTGTTTGGCATGGGGAGTCCAGCACTGGAGCTTGCTGGCCATTGGGTGGAGCTGGGTCTTAGCGTTGAGTTGGAGATCTCTGGGAGAGGTCTCACAGATTGATATTATCTGGGGCCAGGACGTCTCTTGTGGTCCACTGTCCTGAACTCATCTCTCCCACGTTGGAGCCTGAAGCATGACACCAGGCCACCTCTCCAAGACCAGACGGCACTGTTGATGGTAAATTTGTTCACCAGGCTAAGGCAGTGTTTATCAGGTTTCTCCACTGTACAGTTACTCTTTTCTCCATTCCATATTGTACTTTTGGAAGGACGTCCTTTTGTAAATATTTGTATCATATCATAAAACAGTGCATGTAGTTTAGCCCAAATATCCTGTGAAAACATTTTCATGTAGAGCAGATCTGTACAGTTTGTTTAAAAGTCATCGAATATTATTATTGTTATATTGATCATTAGTACAATGTTTTCAGTAGGCAGAATAAGACACTTTAAAAAAAATAATTTATTTACTTTTGGCTGTGTTGGGTCTTCGTTGCTGCGTGCAGGCTTTCTCTAGTTGAGGTGAGCAGGGGCTTCTCTTCATTGCGGTGCATGGGCTTCTCATTGAGGTGGCTTCTCTTTGCTGGGGAGCACGTGCTCTAGGCATGTGGGCTTCAGTAGCTGTGGCACACGGGCTCCGTAGTTGTGGCTGATGGGCTCTAGAGCACAGGCTCAGTAGTTGTGGCGCCTGGACTTAGTTGCTCCGTGGCATGTGGGATCTTCCCAGACCAGGACTTGAACCTGTGTCCCCTGCATTGGCAGGTGGATTCTTAACCACTGTGCCACCAGGGAAGTCCAGAATAAGACACTCTTGGCTGTATATGACAGAAGCCAAACTTGCATGTGGAGATTGCTTTTGGTGGATTGCTTATGGGTGATGGTCAACCTTATAATTATTTAGTAAATATGGGCCATTTATTTCAAGTTTATTCATAGGTTATTTTATCCTCACAGTGAGTCATTATCAGTCGTTGTAGCAAGTGTTGTTTATTTTTTGTTTTATAGAGCAAAAAGGCTGAATTCAGGAAGTTTTAATTAGTTGTGCAAAATGATTATTAGTTGTATACCTGGGCCTAGAATCTAGGTCTTTACTTGCAGTAGAGAATCATGTTTCGTAGAACATGGTACTTCCGGTCATAACTTCAGAGCACTGTGCTTCTAACTGAATACTGCTTGAGATGATTCATTTGTCTAGGAATTGGCGTTCTCACCAGGGGGTGAAGATTACCTTGACACATAGGTTCTAAGACCTTTTAGATGGTACTAAAACTAAAAGCCTGTCTTATTTGTTAGGCTGTAAGACCACTACCATGCCCATTTATGAATTTCACATCTTAGAATTTATTTTGAGTTTATATTGCAAGAGCTTATTTTCAGTAACTGATATTTAAATTTTGAAAATTTGCTGAGCACATCGTTCTCATTCTTTAGCTGTTGCTAAACATTAATGTGATACTAGGAACCACATGGTCCGTTGAATTTAGGACTAAGCATAATTATATTCTGCCATTTTTACTTTGGAGCTTTACCTTGTGCTTACTACTGTTCCATCCTACTGCATGGTGAGGACTGAGCAGGCAAGCTTAAATGAAATGCAGGAAGAAATTACTTAGCTAAGATGAAGGTATTGGATGTTAAGTAGTGTGTTCTATCATTTAGGATGCTTTTGGCTATAATTAATTTTCAAAAATCCAACACAAGCAGACTTCAATAGTGCAGAATGTTACTGGCTCCCATACTTGCAAATTCACAGGGAAGGCAGGGGTGAGGAATTGGCAAAGAGAGGAGAGTAACAGTATCAGGATCCAGGTTACTTTCCTCTCTCTGTTCTTCCCTCTGAGTCCCTGTTTTGCCCCCAGAAGCAGCTGGAGCTCTGTGCTTTCTCATTTCTGTCATGGAGAAGAGAGAGAATTCTCATTTAAAAATAATAATAATGAGTGCTTTGTTCTTCTGGAAGTCCTCAGCAATCCTTTGGCCTGAGAGTTGCACGCTCACTTGTGAACAATTATCGACATAGGGATTGGTGTTAACTGTAGGATTAAGAACTTTCCTGGGGCTGAGATGGGCGTTAGCTCCCTTGAAGTACATCATCTGTGTGGGAAGTGGGGGTGGAAAAGGGGGCATGTTTAGAGACCTTTTGGGAAGGGAGAAGGTGGAAATGGGTGGTAAGTGGATTACAGTAGTGACCACTACAAGGTCTCTAATTTCAAGCAGCTTATGAAAAAGTCAGCTTTCTTCTGTTTACTTTTTTAAATTGATGTATAGTTGATTTAGAATGTTGTGTTAATTTCTTATGTATGGCAAAGTGATTCAGTTGTACATATATACATTCTTTTTTATATATATTCTTGTCCTTTATGGTTTATCATAGGATACTGAATATAGTTCCCTGTGCTATACAGGAGGACCTTGTTGTTTATCCATTCTATATATAAAAGCTTACATCTGCTGCCCCCAACCTCCCACTCCATCCCTTCCCTACCCCGCTCCCCCTTGGCAACCACCAGTCTGTTCTCCATGTCCTTGATTCTGTTTCTGTTTCAGAGATAGGTTCATTTGTGTCATATTTTAGATTCCACATATAAGTAATATCATGTGGTATTTGTCTTTCTCTTTCTGACTTACTTCACTTAGTATGGTCGTCTCTAGTTACTCTTCTAACTGTTTAAATGGGAATCTTTGGCTAGGGGTCACCCTGGTGAGTTTCACTTTGGTGTCTTTCTCTTTGCTGTAATGAGTCATAGAGCTGGGAGACCTGGGTGCCATAGGAGTTTCTGTGACTTGTCATAATGTGCATCTGTGAGCTGACAATGTCAGTACTCTCTAACCAGACCACATCCCATTCTGCCATTAGAGCCACAGCCCAGATCGCATTTGTTTCTTTAGAATCAGGTCTTGGGATCCCTTCCTTTCCCAGAACTGGCGTGTACACTAATCTCTAATCTCACTTACTTTGGTCTGCTTTCAGCAAAACGCTAAGAGGTGGCTTCTTAGCCTAGACCTTGTCTCTTTGTCAGCAGTCTTTTTCATGGAGTCTGGACCACATGTTTCTTAGTGCTCAGATCGTTCACTGTAATTGTTCATTCCTTCTTTGCCTCCCAACTCTTTTATTGGTATCATGCAGAGGTTTGGACTATGTCCTTGCCGTTCTCTTCTGCCAGCAGTCTGGCTGCAATGGAAAGATTCTGTTTCTCTGAATGCTGTTATTGTATAGGCTTGAATATGAGGTTTCTTAAACTGTATATTTACAGTTTGTATAGTTGACCCATTTTTTAAAAATAGGTATTTAGATTTCTGTAACTCCTCAGACTTTTTAAAGCCTTCTTCTGCTTCACCATCTTTTCATAAAAAATTGGGGCCTCATCAAAATTTTGACCTCTGTTCATCAAAAAATACCATTAAAAAATACAAAGGAAATAGAGACTGAAGAAAATATTTACAACATATATCTTATATATCTGACAAAGGGCTTGTTTATATAAGATACATATATATATATTTTAAAGGTAAAAATTTTTAAACGTAAAAATTAATTGCAACTTTGCTTGTTATTGCAAAATGTTGGAAATAACCTAAATGTCCATACGTAGGAGAGAGACTAAATCAGCCATGGTACATCCATGCAATGGAGTACTATACAACTTTATGAAACAATGAGAAGGATCTCATAATTGACATGGAGGACATTTTGTTGAGTGGAAAAAAGCGGAGTACAAAAGTGCATCTATGTAACGCTACTGTTCATTTGAGAAAGATGAAAACATAAGATTTAATATAAATGTATCTGCATATTTGTACTGGAAGGATAAACCAGAAACTAATGAAATTGGTTACAGATAAGGAATGAACCCTATACTGTTGGATTAGAATAGGAAATAGTGTGAACTCATGATTTTTAATCTGCTTACAGATATATAAATATATATGTCTTTTTTTACATGCATATATACACTTTCTTGTTCTGTCTCCTGAGAAGGCCCAGAAGCAGTGATACCGGTAGCAATAAGCACACCTAACATCCGGATCTTGATTCTAATAAATACCATTCTCCCACAAAAGGGTCAGAATCTTTGGAGAAATGGTTGAATTTAGGGCTGGGGCTAGAAACGCACAAGATGATCCTGGAACATCTAGCGGCACTAAAAAATAAGGATGTCTTCAAAAAAAACAAATGATGGGGACATGTCAAAAGCACACAAGAGCCAACTTGAAGGCGCTCTCAGTGGCAAATCAGGGACTTGCACAACAAGATGACTGATAGTAATGGGTTATAACCCGTAGCATAAATAAAATATCCATATTCCATACACAATTGATATATAAATTAGGGGAAATGAATGATTCTTCTGTACAGTACAGTTCCATTATAAATGTAGAAGAGAGGAGGGAAATGGGGAACCACCACTTAGCCAACACTGCAGTAATAATTATTACAAGTAAGGATGATTAATGGTTGCTAAATTACTGGGTAAAACTATAAAAAGCAGGATACAGTTGTCCATCAGCATCTGCAGGGGGTTGGTTCCAGGACCCCCTACAGATACCAAAACCTGTGCATGTTCAAGTCCCTTATGTAAAATGGCTTAGTATTTGCATATACCTGTGTACATTCTCCCATATGCCTTAAATCACCTCCAGATTACTTATAATGCCTAACACAATATAAAGAGTTGTAAATTCAATGTAAATGCTATGTAAATAATTGCCAACATACAGCAAATACAAGTTTTGCTTTTTTGGGACTTTCTGAAAATTTTTTTCCACTAATATTTTTGATCGATGGCTGTTTGAATCCGTGGGTATAGAGCCTGTGGGTATGGAGGGCTGACTGTATTTGCCTTGTCTCAAAATACCTCCCTACATAATATTTATTAATAACAAAAGGTAAAATAATAACACTGCAGTGGAACACACAAATGTGTTCCATATATATTCATAGCATCTTATATTCATAACATAATAGACTACATTTGTTCATATAGTGGAATACTACCCAGCAGTGAAAAAGAATGAACTAGTGATACCTACAACAACATGGGTGAATCTTAAAATTTTATGCTGAGTTAAGGAAGTCAGACACAAAAGAATACTTACTGTGAAGTTCCATGTGTATGAAGTTCAAAAAAGGCAAAAACCCAACTATGATGATTGAAATCAGAATAGTGACTGTACAGTGGTAGGTGGGGATTGGCTGGAAGAGGGCACAGGGGAATTTTCTGGGATAATGAAAATATTCTGTATCTTGATTTGGCAAGTGTATATATTTATCCAAATTTATTGAATTACACAATAAATTTTATCCCAATTAAACCCAAGGCCCAGAATGGAGCAGAATGCCTGATATTGAATAAGCTCTTAGTGAAATTTGCAAGGAATGATAACTTAAACAAGAATGGCGTGTATAAAACTGGAACCTTAAGTTAATATTCATGTATGTAAAGCTTTCAGTAACTATTCTGTGGTAGACACCGTAGGAAAGTTAACTATGTACTATTTTTTATTAGACATATCTTAGGAAAGCATAAAGACATTTTATCTAAATTTTATTAATCTATTTTACATTATAGATAGCAAACGTCTGAAAATATCTACTCTTCAGTAAACTTCTGTAGAAAGCTAGGACATTTATTAGTAAGTCATAAACATCCTTTTTGAAAGAGGTAAAATGAACCAGTGAGTAATAGAGTAGAAAGCCAGATGTCTGAGTTCAGCTTAAGTAAGAGTATAAAAATATTAGGTTCATAATCTTCCAGATGAGTCTGCTGTTAAATTCTTTGCATTCACTTCATTTCCTCAGGAGGTTGGTTTTTGTTAATAAAAATGTTTTTCATGGTTTTTAAGTGGCATTTTTCTGGAACTGAGTGAATCTGTTAGTAGTATAGAAGTGATATTGAAATTCGCTTTTCAAAAGAGTTCTAATTATTTCAAAATTAGTCAAGTTTTAATATTCACAACTTATATGTAATTCATTAGGAGCTGATGGGAATGAATATTTTCTAAATGAATATTTGTGTCAGTTTCAGCAGAGAAAAAGATGAAAACTCCTACAGAATTCATAAAATTATTATTTATAAACTTTTGAAAACAAAGTTCTGGAGGTGAGGGGATTTGCATTTTTATATCTATCTTTTGAGGCATGATTTGATGTGGTTTCATAATGAATTATATTTGCAAATATCAACTCATATTTTCAAATATGTAGATGAATAAATTGTTCTAGAAACTCACACAGCATTTTTATATACTGTTGTTTTATTGATCATTCAGCAGAACGTTTCTCTCAGTTGTCAGGCGTCAGTGTGTTGTTTCCTGTTATCCACCAGAACCCTACAGGTTTGGTGACAGGATTTTCTAGAATCTTGTGTCCGCTTGGGTAGGGGGTTAAGATTAGGTTCCAGTTAGAAGAGGAGCCCTTCAGGGGAGGGAAAAATAACCGATGTTTTATCAACAATATGCTATATATCATCATAGCTTCTTGTCTTCCCAATGAAGATTTAAGCTCCCAGTTTTACACATGACATTCTTACTTAAGTTATAATTCCTTAATATTTAATTCCTAGTAATATGTTCCTCTTTGTTCATCAGTTTTGCCTTGACTCAGCAGAAAGAGGAAATACTTGATTAAAATGGATATGATATGCTGGAATCTCAACTGTAGGAGTTTTTTTCTGAAGGTAACTTTCCCAAAATAAGAGGGAAGATAAATAAATTTCCTTGCTTTAGTCAGGCCCTCTCACATATACTATCTCTTTAACTCCTCTTAACAATCCTGTTAAATATTGTTATTACCGTTTTTAAATGAGGACATTGAAGTGGTTACTTCCAGAAGCTTCAGGATTTTAAAATAAATGGCAGAGCTGGGAGTCTAACCCATTTTGTTCACCTCCAAAGCCCAAATAGTTTCCCACATGCCACATTATGGCTTGAAGTGTAGACTATGTTGAAATCCATAAAATGTGAAAAAGCTTAAAATGCTCTCCAGCTATAGAATGTAAATACAGGGCTCACCTTCGAGTTGAGAGAGAGCCTCATTCTCCATGTCTCTGTAATCCATGATGGGATGCTATCTCACTGTTTCTAAGGAGAGAGAAACATTTTACCTGTTTATGTAACCATTTATTTATTCACTGCTTGCTCCGAGGTTTCCTGTGTGTTAGGGCTGAAGGGTGGAAATAGATAAAATCATTGTGCCTTGAATGTCAAATCATGAAATAGTATAATACATTCCATTTGGACTAATATAAGCATATGTGTATATAGATAGTCTCTTACAAAACCTTTAAACTAAAATTCATTGTGTTCCTTAATCATAAAATTCCTGACTGTACAGCTCACTACGTTGATTGCAAAATAACCTGCTTCTTCTTGAGAGTGGACGCTCTCAGGTTGTCTGTGTGTTAGTTCCCTCTTTTTCCTCCACTTTTTTTTTTTTTGGTCCATTCTTTCTCCAATTCATACTCTTCCCACCTAACTCGAGGCTCTGACTCTCTGGTCTTTGCCTTTTTTCACTTAATCCCTTTGGTAAATCCAGTCAGCATATGTTTGTAAACATCTCCCAAATCAATATATTCCTCTCCCCAGCTTCAGTTCCCAGTCATGTTCTTTGAGTTCATCTGCCTGTAGAATCTCCCGATGCCTGTATTTTACAGATGCTTAAGCATCTATATATATATATATATAGAGAGAGAGAGAGAGAGAGAGAGAGAGATGCTTAAGCATCTTATATAAGATGAAGTTTTAACTTGTGAGCCTTCCTGCTAACGTGGCAGTTCTTTCCAACTTCCACGTTACTGTTAATGATAACACCATTATTACTTCAGTCACTAAGGTTTATAACCTTGAAGTCATTTGGATTCATCTCTTGCCTTTGTTCTTTCTGTAAAATTAGTCTCCAAGTCTTAATTACTCTTCCTTCAAAATATCGCTGCTCTCCCTCCTCCGTTTATTCAGGTATTTATTCTCTGTCACTCGGCAGACTCTGCCCTGTCCCTAAACTAAGCATACCACTGCTCAGCTGGTATTTCTCCAATGCTGATTCCTTTGTGCCTTCCTTTAATAAGAGCTTATCATAGCTCAATAACAGTCTGACTTTGCTCCTAAATTGGATCCTACCTTAATCAAATACCAAATACTTATTGAAGGCCTGCCAGGCACTGTGGGGAGTATACAGATTTGTGTAACACACAGCCATGTGCTCAAGCAGTTTTATGGTCTAGTTGGAGAATTAAAACATAAGTGTGAAAATAACACTAACAATACATGGGAGAGTTTAATGAGGACCAGAGGAGGGCTTCCTTATGGGGCTTAAGCTGAGTCTTGGAGAATAATAAGAGTTAGAGAAGCAGGGAAGCCATAGAAGCAGGAAGTGGGGATGCCTTGAGACTCCAGAGAGAGAATGGGAGGAAATTCTAAGGGGGTGTAAGGACTGTTAGCAGCTTAATGCACAGCTCTGTAATACTGCCGCAGGGGAGAGTTGGTGTAGGGTGGAGTGGACGGTCAGGTTGGAAAGTGGGGCTGGAACCCGAATACCTTTGACTTCTCTAGTTATTCGCTTTCTACTCCCTTTTTAATATTCTTTCTAAAGACTTTCTAAAGGATTCTCGTTCACATTCTTTGTTCCCTTTTACCCAGATGTAAATTAAAATATTAATTTACCATACATTTTTACCCCTGATAGCTTTTTCCTTCCCCTCACACACGTTCTTTTTCTTCCCCTCCCACACGTTTTATGTACAGTCGGCCCATTTTATATGAGACTTGAGCATCTGTGGATTTTGATATTTGCAGGGAGTCCTGGAACCAATCCCCTGTGGGTACCGAACGATGACTGTATATAGATCTTGACACATCCAATATATTCCATGAACTTCAAGCGCATAAAATGCTGTCTGAAACATCTTTGTATTCCTGTAGCATCTAAGAAGCTGGTAGACACACAGTATGTGATCAGTAAACACTTATTTTATTAAATTGTGGCAAAACAAATGCCAAAACTTCTACCTTCTCTGCTTTCTAGTGAACATTTCAAATGGCAAGCTATAAAATTATCTGAATTAAATAAGGAATCTCAAACAGAATGTATAACCTGCATTTTAAATTGCATTGCTTTTATTATGTTTTCTTAATCTCCTAAATGCTACTATTTGCCATGGAAACGAAGTACACTGAAAATTTTCAGTCATTCAGTGGTTTACAAATCAGTGTCTACACTACTAGGTATATTGCTTCTCTTTCAACTATTATCGTTAAAAACTTTAAGATTATTGTCCCCTTTAGAGACAGAGAGTAGAGTTGCTATTTAAGGTAATAGGAATTCGTCCAGCTTCATAGTAACACTGGATAACCAGAGTGAATTTCTTTCAGGCAAACACTGTGGGCTAAAGTGGGCTTTGAGTTCATTGGATAAATCAACAGGCTTTTGTGTACTTAGCACCTGGCACCCTCCTAAGAAATAGGAATCCGTTGGGGAATTTTAATGGTTCGTGCTCTTCTAATTCCTCATAACTGTAAGTAATAGAAAATCTGTCACTTTAGATGGTGTTTTGTGGCTCTTCGTAAGATATGTCCTAATTCCAATGATGTTTCATTTCATTTCAAGACAGTATAATCACAGTGTTCCACAGATTAAACAAATGAAAATCCTATTGGTATCCATTAGTTTTCTTTTCTATCAATAACAACCATAATAATAGCTAACACTTACTGATTGCCTACTTAATTAGCGACTGAGTAAGTTTAATGGTTGCCAGACATGGTTCTAGCTCTTTATATATTATATGAATTCATTTAATCCACATACACACAAATCTATAAGTTACGTTACTATAATTATTTCATATTAGAGTATTAAGATTATAGTACTATTTCTAAACTGGCTTTACAGTGTAATAAAGATATGCTTTACCTTTGATTTAAATCTGTAGTTATTGGAGGTTTTGTTTTGTTCTAGTCTCAATCAGTAGGAAAAATGCTTTTTAAAACTTTCATCAATTTGTTTTGAAGAAGCTTATCCTCTTCCAATTTTTATCATCCATTTTCTTTTTCATTGGTAATAATTCACAACATATGGTGACCACCAATTAAACAGACAGTCCCCTTCGAACTCCAGGATGTCTGAGAATACAGTACAGTGATTGACAAAGGCTTACTCTATGAGTTGTATGTCTGCATCATATGACTGTATAGTGTTACTACATTGTTTGGAAATTTTGTTTGAGATTTAGCAGATGTATTCCAAAAAAATATGATGGGTAGGTTCACATAACACTAAAGGCTTACAATTTACCTTTCAAACTCCTCAACCATTGTCTTCTGACAACAGTGTCCCAAGAGGCAGATGGGACCAACAGTACATTACCAGGTTTCAACAGTAATCTCATCAGAAATTTGGGCTCACTCCAGATATTCTTTGTATGTATTTTCCTGTTTACTAGCTTCTTTATTCCTCTCCTCAGCATGTGATGTCAAAGCCCTCAGAGCCTTCAAAAATGTTAGTTGAATCTGATGTAAAGAAGCAGATGTTAAAAACCTGGGATTAACCAGAGTCCACTCCGTGTATTTTTTACATCAACACAATGCTCTCTCCCCACGCCCCTGCCTCGCACCCCACCCACCCCAGTCCGGGTGAGGAGCAGAGATCCTTATGACCAGCTCCTGCCCAGGACGGCACTCACCCTTTCCAGTTTTGTGCCACTTTCTTGTCTGTTGCACCTGCAGCTGGATTCCATAAGGAAATTTTCCTTTTGATTATAGATTTTCTTGCTTTACATTGGCATATGAAAATACTTTCTGGTAGCCTCTCGAATCACAAGTCACTCCAGTATTTCCTTAACTTATGGTTTTTCTACTTCAGTGGTTCTCAAGTCTTTTGGTTGCAGGATTCCTTGATACACTTAAAAATGTTGAAGAGCTTTTGTGTCTCTAAGTTATAGCTATCTATAGTTTTCATGTTAGAAATTAAAACAGACATTTTATGAATGAAATAATGCCATTTGCAGCAACATGGAAGGACCTGGAGGTTATCACACTAAGTGAAGTAAGTCAGAGAATCAGATATCATATGATATCACTTAAATGTGGAAATGTGGAATCTAAAAACAATGGTACAAATGAACTTATTTACAAAACAACCAGACTCACACAGACTTAGAAAGCAGACTTACCAGAGGGAACAGGTTGGGGGGGAGATGAATTGGAAGTTTGAGATTGATATATACACACTATTTTTTTTCAAATAGATAACCAACAAGGACCTATTGTATAGCACAGGGAACTCTGCTCAGTATTCTTTAATAACCTAAATGGGAAAAGAATTTGAAAAAGAATAGATACATGTATAACTGAATCACTTTGCTGTATCCCTGGAACTAATGCAACATTGTAAATCAACTCTACTCCAATATAAAATAAAAGTTTAGAAAAAGAAATTAAAACAGACATTTAAAAAATATTTATTAATTTCTTCCAGAATAACAGTAAAAACCCATTACATATTAACTTTAATTACATATTTTTATGAAAAATAACTGTTTCCTGAAAAAACTAGAAGGATGGCATTGATTTATATTTTCAAAAATTTTAATATCTGATTTACTAGAAGACAGTTGGATTTTTGTGTCGTTTTGTTTGCAGTATATGAAGGCACTGTGGCCTCACCCAGATATATAGTTGAAAAAAGGAAGAGAATTTAAGAGCCTTTTCAGATAATTGTAGGTATTTCTTCTAGTCTCTGAAAAACTCAATTGTATGCTCATAAAAGAATGAGAATGGGAAGGGCAAATAATGTCTTAGTATAATTATGAAAATACTTAGAACCTAGAACCAAATAATAAGATGACAAACAACTCTTTTAAAAATGAACGAAAATTTTGAATGGACATACACAGAAGATGCATGGATGGCTAACAGTTCCATGGAGAGATGTTCAATATCATTAATCATTAAGGAAATGCAAGTTAAAGTCATAGTGAGATTTCACTTCACACCTGCTGAATGGTTACAATCAAAATACAAAATAAAACAGGTGACATTAAGTGTTAGTGAGGATGTGGAAAAACTAGAACTCTCATACATTGGTAGTGGAAATGTAAAATGGTGGAGCCAGTTTGAAAAGCAGTTTGTCAGTTTCTTAAAAAAAAATAAACATAAAACTTACCTTAATACCGAGAAATTATACTCCTAGGTTTCTACCCAAGAAAAATGAAAAATTTATGCCCACACAAAGATTTATATACAGATGTTAGTATGAGCATTATTCAGTACAGCAACAGCAGGGAAAGCATCCATTGTTAATCAGTTGGTGACGGAACACACAATGTGGTATATCCACATAACGGAATACTGTTCAGCAGCAAAAAGGAATTAACTACTGTTGCATGCTGCACAGATGAACCTCAAAAGCGCTGTGCTAAGTGAAAAACATCAAAAGCAAAGTACACAATCCCGAGTCAGTCACCATCCAAGAGCCGGAAACCTGATTCCTTTCTGACTTGCCCATCCTCCAGCCATGTGGCTGACGGTCTTGGGTGCTCCGGCCAGGTGTCAGGCCTGTGCCTCTGAGGTGGGAGTGCCGAGTTCAGGATGTTGGACCACCAGAGACTTCCCAGCCCCACGTAATATCAGTTGATCGGCGGGAGCTCTCCCAGAGATCGCCGACTCAACACTAAGACCCAGCATCACTCAACGACCAGCAACCTCCGGTGTTGGACACCCCATGCCAAACAACTAGCAAGACAGGAACACAACCCCACCCATTAGCAGAGAGGCTGCCTAAAATCATACTATAAGTTCACAGGCACCCCAAAACACACCACCGGATGTGGTCCTGCCCACCAAAAAGACAAGATCCAGCCTCATCCACCAGAACACAGGCACCAGTTCCCTCCACCAGGAAGACTACAGAACCCACTGATCCAACCTTACCCACTGGGGGCAGACACCAAAAACAATGGGAACTACAAACCTGCAGCCTGTGAAAACGAGACCCCAAACACAGTAAGTTAAACAAAATAAGACGACAGAGAAATATGCAGCAGATGAAGGAGCAAAGTAAAAACCCACCAGACCAAACAAATGAAGAGGGAATAGGCAGTCTACCTGTAAAAGAATTCAGAGTAATGATAGTAAAGATGATCCAAAATCTTGGAAGTAGAATGAAAAAAATACAAGAAACATTTAACAAGGACCTATTAGAACTAAAGAGCAAACAAACAATGATGAACAACACAATAATGAAATTAAAAATTCTCTACAAGAAATCAGTACAAGAATAACTGAGGCAGAAGAACGGGTAAGTGGCCTGGAAGCTAAAACAGTGGAAATAACTACTGCAGAGCAGAATAAAGAAAACATGAAAAGACGACAGTCTCAGAGACCTCTGGGACAACATTAAACACACCAATATTCAAATTATAGGGGTCCCAGAAGAAGAAGAGGAAAAGAAAGGGACTGAGAAAATACGTGAAGAGATTATAGTTGAAAACTTCCCGAATATGGGAAAGGAAATAGTCAAGTCCAGGAATCTCAGACAGTCCCATACAGGATAAAGCAAAGGAGAAACACGCCGAGACACATATTAATCAAAATATCAAAAATTAAATACAAAGAAAAAGTATTAAAAGCAGCAAGGGAATAGCAACAAATAACTTACAAGGGAATCCCCATAAGGTTAACAGCTGATCTTTCAGCAGAACTCTGCAAGCCAGAAGGGAGTGGCAGCACACATTTTAAATGATGAAAGGGAAAAATCTACAACAAAGGTTACTCTACCCTGCAAGAATGTCATTCAGATTCAACAGAGAAATTAAAACCTTTACCGACAAGCAAAAATTAAGAGAATTCAGCACCACCAAGCCAACTTTACAGCAAATGCTAAAGGAACTTCTCTAGTCAGGAAGCACAAGAGAAGGAAAAGACCTACAATAACAAACCCAAAACAATTAAGAAAATGGTAATAGCAACGTACGTATCAATAACTAAAATGTAAATGGATTAAATGCTGCAACCAAAAGACATAGACTGGCTGAATGGATATAAAAGCAAGACCCGATTATATGGTGTCTACAAGAGACCCACTTCAGACCTAGGGACACATACAGACTGAAAGCGAGGGGATGGAAAAAGATATTCCATGAAAATGGAAATCAAAAGAAAGCTGAGGTAGCAATTCAAATATCAGACAAAGTAGACTTTAAAATAAACACTATTATAAGAGACAAAGAAGGACACTACATAATGATCAAGGGATCAAGCCAAGAAGAAGGTATAACAATTGTAAATATTTATGCACCCAACGTAGGAGCACCTCAATACATAAGGCAAATGCTAACAGCCATAAAAGGGGGAATTGACAGTAACACAATAATAGTAGGGGACTTTAACACACCACTTTCACCAATGGACTGATCATCCAAAATGAAAATCAATAAGGAAACACAGCTTTAAATTACACATTAAATAAGTATACTTAATTGATATTTATAGGATATTGCATCCAAAACAACAGAATACGCTTTCTTCTCAAGTGGTCATGGAACATTCTCCAGGATAGATCATATCTTGGGTCACAAATCAAGCCTTGGTAAAGTTAAGAAAATTGAAATCATATCAAGTATCCTTTCTGACCACAACGCTATGAGACTATCAATTACAGGGAAAAAAATGTAAAAAATACAAACACATGGAGGATAAACAATACACTACTAAATAACCAGGAGATCACTGAAGAAATCAAAGAGGAAATTAAAAAAAATACCTAGAAACAAATAACAATGAAAACATGACAACTCAAAACCTACGGGTTGCAGCAAAAGCAGTTCTAAGAGGGAAGTTTAGAGCAATACAATCCTACCTCAAGAAGCAATAAAAATGTCAAATAAACCACCTAGCCTTATACCTAAAGCAATTATAAATAAGAAGAACAATAAAACCCCACAGTTAGCAGAAGGAAAGATCATAAAGATCAGATCAGAAATGAATGAAAAAGAAATGAAGGAACAATAGCAAAGATAAATAAAACTAAAAGCTGGTTCTTTGAGGAGATAAACAAAATTGATAAACCATTAGCCAGACTCATCAAGAAAAAGAAGACCAAATCAATAGAATTAGAAATGAAAAAGGAGACGTAACAGTTGACACTGCAGAAATACAAAGGAGCATGAGAGATTACTACAAGCAACTATATGCTAGTAAAATGGACAACCTGGAAGAAATGGACAAATTCTTGGAAAACCACAACCTTCCAAGACCAAACCAGGAAGAAATAGAAAATATAAACAGACCAATCACAAGCACTGAAATTGAGACTGTCATTAAAAGTCTTCCAACAAACAAAAGCCCAGGAACAGACGGTGTCACAGGTGAACTCTATCAAAAATTTAGAGAAGAGCTAACACCTATCCTTCTCAAACTCTTCCGAAGTATATCAGAGGGAGGAGCACTCCCAAACTCATTCTACGAGGCCACCATCACCCTGATACCAAAACCAGGCAAGGATGTCACAAAAAAAAGAAAACTACAGGCCAATATCACTTGTGAACATAGATGCAAAAATCTTCAACAAAATACTAGCAAACAGAATCCAACTGCACACTAAAAAGGATCATACAGCGTGATCAAGTGCAGTTTATCCCAGGAATGCAAGGATTCTGCAATATATGCAAATCAATGTGATACACCATATTAATAAATTGAAGGATAAAAACCATATGATAATCTCAATAGATGCAGAAAAAGCTTTCAACAAAATTCAACACCCATTTATGATAAAAAAAAAAACCTTCAGAAAGTAGGCATAGAGGCAACATACCTCGACATAGTAAAGGCCGTATATGACAAACCCACAGCCAACATCATTCTCAATGGTGAAAAACTGAAACCATTTCCACTAAGACCAGGAACAAGACAAGGTTGCCCACTCTCACCACTGTTATTCAACATAGTTTTGGAAGCTTTAGCCACAGCAGTCAGAGAAGTAACAGAAATAAAAGGAATCCAAATTGGAAAAGAAGAAGTAAAACTGTCACTGTTTACAGATGACATGATACTATACATAGAGAATCCTAAAGATGCTACCAGAAAATAACTAGCGCTAATCAATGAATTTGGTAAAGTAGCAGGATACAAAATTAATGCACAGAAATCTCTTGCATTCCTATACATTAATGATGCAAAATCTGCAGGAGAAATTCAGGAAACACTCCCGTTTACCACTGCAACAAAAAGAATAAAATACCTAGGAATAAACCTACCTAAGGAGCCAAAAGACCTGTATGCAGAAAACTGTAAGACACTGACGAAGGAAATGAAGGCTCATACAAACAGGTGGAGAGGTATACCATGTTTTTGGATTGGAAGAATCAACATTGTGAAAATGACTATACTACCAAAGCAGTCTACAGATTCAGTGAAATCTTTATCAAACTACCAATGGCATTTTTCACAGAACTAGCACAAAAACATTCACGGTTAGTATGGAAACACAAAAAACCCCAAATAGCCAAAGCAATCTTGATAAAGAACAACAGAGCTGGAGGAATCAGGCTCCCTGACTTCAGACTATACTACAAAACTACAGTAATCAAGACAGTATGGTGCTGGCACAAAAACAGAAATATAGATCAATGGAACAGGATAGAAAGCCCAGAGCTAAACCCACGCACATGTGGTCACCTTATCTTTGATAAAGGAGGCAAGAATATATAATGGAGAAAAGACAGCCTCTTCAGTAAGTGGTGCCGGGAAAACTGGACAGCTACATGTAAAAGAATGAAATTAGAACACACCCTAACACCATACACAAAAATAAACTTAAAATGAATTAAAGACCTAAATGTAAGGCCAGACACTATCAAACTCTTAGAGGAAACCATAGGCAGAACATTCTATGACATACATCACAGCAAGATCCTTTTTGACCCACCTCCTAGAAAAATGGTAATAAATACAAAAATAAACAAATTGGACCTAATGAAACTTAAAACTTTTGCATAGCAAAGGAAACCTTAAACAAGACAAAAAGACAACCCTCAGAATGGGAGAAAATATTTGCTAATGAAGCAACAGACAAAGGATTCATCACCAAAATATACAAGCAGCTTTTGCAGCTCAGTATCAAAAAAACAACCCAATCCAAAAATGCACAGAAGACCTAAATAGACATTTCTCCAAAGAAGAGATACAGACTGCCAACAAACACATGAAAGGATGCTCAACATCACTAATCATTAGAGAAATGCAAATCAAAACTACAATGAGGTTTCACGTCACACCGGTCAGAATGGCCAGCATTAAAAAATCTACAAACAATAAATGCTGGAGAGGGTGTGGAGAAAAGGGAACCCTCTTGCACTGTTGGTGGGAATGTAAATTGATACAGCCACTATGGAGAACAGTATTGAGGTTCCTTAAAAAACTAAAAATAGAACTACCACATGACCCAGCAGTCCCACTACTGGGCATATACCCTGAGAAAACCATAATTCAAACAGAATCATGTACCACAATGTTCATTGCAGCTCTATTTACAATAGCCAGGACATGGAAGCAACCTAAGTGTCCATCGACGGATGAATGGATAAAGAAGATGTGGCACATATATACAATGGGAAATTACTCAGCCATAAAAAGAAACGAAATTGAGTTATTTGTAGTGAGGTTGGTGGACCTAGAGTCTGTCCTACAGAGTGAAGTAAGTCAGAAAGAGAAAAACAAATACCATATGCTAACACATATTTATGGAATGCAAAAAAAAAAAATGGTTCCGAAGAACCTAGGGGCAGGACAGGAATAAAGATGCAGACATAGAGCTTGCACTTGAGGACATGGGGAGGGGAAAGGGAAAGCTGGGACGAAGTGAGAGAGTGGTATGGACAAACATACACTACCAAATGTAAAACAGATAGTGGGAGGCAGCCGCATAAAACAGGGAGATCAGTTCAGTGCTTTGTGACCACCTAGAGGGGTGGGATAAGGAGGGTGGGAGAGAAACGCAAGAGGGAGGGGATATGGGGATATATGTATACGTATAGCTGATTCACTTTGTTATACAGCAGAAACTAACACAACATTGTAAAGCAATTATACTCTATTAAAGATGTTAAGGAAAAAGAAGCAAAGTACCATCTACTATATGATTCCATTCTACTGCCTTAGAAAGTCAATTCTAAAGAGAGAGGAAACATTAGTGATTGATTGGGGTAGAAGAGATGAGAATTGACTGCAAATGAGCAAAAGGCACCTTTTTGGGGAGATGGGAATGTTTTAAATCTAGAATGTGCTTGCTCAAGTCTATAAATTAACAAATAAACATTGAGTAGTACACTTAAAATAGGTGAGAGAAAAACTTATTTCTGTTTTTTAAAATGCGTTCTTGAAAAATAAGGGAAGAGAAATACACCCAAATTTTGACCAAAATAGAGCAATAAAGCCACTATAGACTGACATGAACTCTTGTTACCTATGAGAGAATATGTGATTATATCCTATAGCCTTTTGAATCCCTTAGGGATTGACATATATATACTAATAGGTATAAAATGGATAACTAATAAGAACATGCTGTATAAAAAATAAGTAAAATAAAATTCAAAAATTCAGGGAAAAAAAAGCGTTTCCTAAGATTCTGCAGAATCCTGCTTTGGTATAATGGACTGTTCAACCCTAATGTGTTTTTTGCCTGAAGAGGCTCTTTGAACCACACTCTCAAGGTATTATCTTGTTTTTGCCATTATATATATATGCATGTATGTATGCATAATTTCCAATGGTTCCCATGCATTCTTATCATTAATATCTCTTATTTCCATTTTTTCTCTTTCTCTACAATAAGTGTAGCACTTATTAATTGTAACTGTGATATTTACTTTGTTTTTGTACTTAAGCTTATAGCAGATTCACAGCCCTAACTCCAGACATTGGGCGCCCAGTGTCTTAAGAAGTTAAGATCTAATGTTGGTAACTTTTTCTTTTGTACCATCCTTCTGAAGTTACAAGGTACCCCTTAGAAAATTAAAACAAGACAATAAGACTATTTATCTGAATGACTAAACCTCCCAGCAAGTAAAGACATGTAGCTGCAGTAGATTTGCCTTGGTTTTAAGAGGTTTACCTTGTACTTTATTTTCAGAGGTGCCGTTGTTGAAGCTTCTTGCTGGTGGCAACAGATGTTCATTACAAGGGCCGTAGTTCATTACACGTGGGTTCTGTCTGCCCCTTTAGGTATATAGTTCTTCTCCATGTCTGTTTATAGCTCTTAGCTTCTTGAGCACTTGAGAAGCAGCAAGCACTCAATTCCAGTGAGAAAGTGAAAAAGTTTAGACTCCTTTCAGTTCCAGAACCCTGAATCCACATTTGGTATCAGAGACTTATAAGTAGACAGAAGGAAGGAACAGTTGGCTAATGTCAGCAGAGACAGTGGCGAGCGTATCAGCACAGGTCATCAAAGAGAAAAGATGGAAGGAGGCAGAAAGTCCACTGGAAGTGTAAACTCACAGTAAGAGAGTGGATCTGCCCCAGGAAGGCTTCAGTAGAGACAGTCACATCCTTCGCATGTGTTGCAAAGAATCCATCGCATGAATGGCCTCTGACAAGGGGAAGTTCAGGAAGACATGGCTGGCCCTGACCCCAGGATGAAAATCTCTGAGGTGTAAAGTACCAGGTTGGACTCTGTGGGCCATGAGTGATTTTTCCTGTGCGTGTCCTAGGAGCTATCTGTATTTTTCTTCTGAGGTAGAAGCATATTCCCTGGGCAGACTGCTTTTTCTGTGTGGTTTCCATTGGGTTAAATCTAGCAAGGGAGATCCTAAGAACTTCATATGGTGAGTTTTTTCTGAGCCAGAGGCTGAAATTCTTTCCAGAGCCCAAAGAGGGAATTCTGACCACTGGGAACCCATGGCAGTCATGCAATAAATGCTTTGCCCCAAATCAGGTCTGTTTATCTATGATTATTCTGTTTAAATGTATTAGTTAACATTCTCACGTGATTTGTATTGCCTTTTCTAGCCATCTTGCTACTTTTTGCCCTTGATATGGCTTAAGAATCCAGTTGTAGTTCAACTTTGGCTCATCCCCAGCTCCATGGCTGTAGTTTTCAGCAATATGGCTTTGGTAATAAGACTCCAGCCACCATCTGGGACTTGGCGTGTTATGAGCCTGATCTGTAATTGGATGCCTTTAAAGAACTTGTCTGTGATTGTGAACATGAACTAAGTAACAGGTCCAAATAGCAGGGCGATGTACGTTCAAGATATATAAGCTCTTTATCTGTAGTACCACGTCTGATAATACTTGGTCTCACAAAGCAAGGGTCTAGGCATATAGTAGTCCTCTTTGTACTCCAGAAACACTACGGGAAACCTTTTTTTTTTTTTAAACATCGATATGTCTGGGTCCCCTGTCCAGTGATTCTGATTTAGTAAATTGGGGGAATCCAGGTATCTGTATTTTTGAAAATTCTCCAGTAAGGTTGCCCAACCAGGGTTGAGAACCACTGTGTGCATATGTGGCCCTCAGGATGTAGCATGGAGCCCACAGCCAGTGTGTTTGGGTTCAAATCCCGTCTGCATGCACTTAAGCAAGTTACTTGACTGCTCCAAGCTTCCCTGGTGGTGCAGTGGTTAAGATTCCACCTGCCAATGCAAGGGACACGGGCTTGAGCCCTTGTCCGGGAAGATCCCACATGCCATGGAGCAGCTAAGCCTGTGCGCCACAACTACTGAGCCTGCACTCTAGAGTCCTTGAGCCACAACTACGGAGCCTACGCACCACAACCACTGAAGCCCGTGCGCTTATAGCCCGTGCTCTGCAGCAAGAGAAGCCACCGCAGTGAGAAGCCCATGCTCCGCAATGAAGAGCAGCCCCCACTCACTGCAACTAGAGAAAGCCCACAGGTAGCAACAAAGACCCAGTGCAGCCAAAGATAAATAAATAAAATAAATAAAAAATTTTATGAAAAAGAATATTTCGTAGGGTTGTCATCATAGTTAAACGGTTTATGGTAATTGACCTGGAAATGCTGTTTCCTCTTGTTTGATTATTTCTCTAGATCAGAGGAAGATCCGGCTTGCTGATGGGTTTTGTATGCTCTTTGAGCTAAGAATGGGTTGGGGTGGGGGGTAATCGAAAGAAAAATCATATTTTGTGATACATAAAAAATACATGAAATTCACATTTTGATGTCTATAAATAAGGTTTGATGGGAACCACAGTCATGTTCCTTCCTTTACATATCTTCTGTGGTTGCTTTCACACTACAGTGGCATAGTAGAGCAGAACTGTACGTCCCACAAAGCCTGAAATATTTACAGTTTGCCCTGTCACAGAAAATCTGTCTACCCCCGCTCTAGATCTTTGCAGTGCCCAGAGCCCAGTTGGGTTAATCACAGCCCTTCTCGAACAGGACAAAGAATGAGGAAGCCTTTTTGCCTTGATGTTCTGGTGTTTTTGATGCCCCGTGTTACTTACCACGGTGGATTGAAGGAAGCACAAATTCAGTAGCCATACTGAGCCTGAGGTTACAAATGCATATCTTGGGTCCTGTGTGGCATTGCTGGGATTGGAGTTAATAAATTACCCCCACCTTCTCCGTATTGTTTATCCACAGCATTTGCTTCCTAACAAGGAAGGCCCAGCCCAGCTTCCTGAAGCTTGCCAAGCACAGTCACCACCAGCACACAGCAGTTCAGGGAGAAACGCCTCAAGGGCATTTAATAACATTTGCAGCTTAGTGAACTGGAATGGTTTTCCAGAGAACTGAGAGTCGATGTGAATGCTTTTCCCAGTACTCAACGAAACGCCAGAGTCATATAGCCGCGAATCCCAAGGACATAAGGGTAACGAAATTCAGGGACGTGCCTATGTTCCAGATGCCCTGTTTTCCCTTCTCATACCCTGAACAGGGTTTATATTATCGACCCTAATACCAGTTTCCAGGGTTTACTCTGAATTCTTAGGCATAGAAATGTAAAAATCCAAATACAGAAGGCCAGGTTCCTGCCCAGCAGTGCTTCAGTGGAGAATTTGCTCCGAGCTCCCATCCGGGGACAGGTAACCCCAGCCTTCACCCCTGGTGCACCTGTCCTTTCAAGGGTTGCCTAGAATCCGATGGAAATCCAGCCTGCTGAGGTGTTTTGTTTGGCCTATACGATTTTGTTGCTTGAAGTTTTTCAATGAGTTGCCAGCATTTAAAAATCAGGAGATTTCATATAAAATCTGGACACCCAGCCTCTCTCGAAGCAGTGGATGGTGTGGCATCACCGCCCCGCTTCCCACGTGACAGCAGTCGGCACTCCCTGAGTAGCAGCCGTGACAGCTGCTGTCTCCTTGGGGCGGGGCCTGCAGTCCACTGCTGCCTTGCTCAGGTCACCTTCTGGCCGCAGCCTCATTGCAACTTGCTGGGCCGCACCTTCCCTAGGTGCTGTGCAGGTAGCTCTTTGTAGAGTCTTCGATTCCTTAGCTATAGGTAATTTTCACTTGTCACCTGACATGCTAAAGAGTCATAAAGCCAAATGCATCATTTTGACCTAAACTGTCATCTGGGAAACCTTCTTGTTTTATTTCGTTTGTAGGGTTGAAAAAACAACTCAGCATGTAGGAAGTGGGTACAAGATTATATTACCTTGTTGTTTTTTTGTTTTTTGTTTTTTTTTTGTTTTAACTTCTCAAAAGGAGAGCAGAAGAAAAGCAGCCCAGACTTCATAGCTTCAGCCCAGTATGGTGGGCTGAAGCTAGGAGATCTTGGTTGGTTCCAGCCTCGACTTTATAATCCATATTAATAGCTGCACTGTTTGCAAACCTATTCTGCTTAGCACTAGACTTGACACCTTAAATATGCTTTCTTTTCTGTCCTTTACAATTGCAAGGTAGATTATATATTTACAGTTGTACAGATGAAGAAACTGACCTATAACGAGTAAAGTAACTTGTTTTAAGTCACATAGCTAGTAACTAATTGAATTTGATTTCAAACCCAGGTCTCTTGATTTAAAGTCTAGCATCTCAGGCATATACATGCATTATATCATAGCAACCCTATGAAATTAGCATTGTTATCTTTATTTTACTGGTGAGGAAATTGAGACTCAATGCAGTTAAATAAATGGAGGAACTGAGTTTAACAAAAAAAAAGATAAAGTCCAGCATCTCTCTGTTATCTCCGTGACCTTGGGTAAGCCGTAGGTTGGAGTGAACTGTTTCCCTCCAGCTCTAAAATGATATAATTTTCTAAAATAAACAGACCAAAAAACCTCTATTTTCTTCTATAAGAAGCAAAACTTTCAATTCAACAATTGAAGGTAGTACCTACTTTCAAGCTTCAAGGAGAACCATTTGTACCATGTCCCCCTGCCTTCTTAGAGTTCAAGAGCAAGAGGGCTCCGTGAGTTGAAAAATATTCCACAGTCATGATGACTATAGCCTCATAGCATATTCATTCGCCGGTCTTACTGGGTGAAACAGAGTCGGATTACAAGGATCTCATTTGCAAAAGTTCTGAGACCCTTGCATGCCCTATTCAAGAAGATTTTATTTTAACTTTAATCAGAATTCCATTTAAATGATTCAGAGTGTTTTTAGGCAGAATGGCTGTCTGAAGAGTAATGTCTTCTTAAACTATTAGGTTGTATTGACTTAAAGGTTGAGTACGTGTGAAAGACCATATCCTTCGGAACTGCTGCATAATAACACTCAACTTTAATTTCATATGAGAGAAACATTCAGGTCAGAGTACTATAAATATTAAAGTGGAAAACTGATTCTTTAGTCAGTTAACATGTAACTGCAAACCTACATAGGAATGCCATCAGTTTAGGGGTTCAGTTTCTTACCTTTTGTTTGACATTCCTTGGACTTGAGAAGCGTGTCAATGATGATTTCTGTTTTCCTTTGGGTTCGGCAATATGATTGTCTTCATATACTGATATTTTTTGGTACCTTTATTATACTGATTTTAAAGTTAATTCCATGACGTCATTGAATTTCACCATTCAGTAATTTTACTAATTTGTTCCGAGTCCTGTGTAGAGGGTGCTGTGTGTGCTGCGGGACCGTGTTGAGACCCCTGTGACCCTGTCTAGGGAGGCATGATCTTTGTCTGAAAGAAAGCATCATCCTCTCTCTTCCCAGCCTGGAGACACTGCATTTCTCCTTTAAGGTCCAGGTGAAAGATCACCTCTTCATCAAGGCTCTCTGATCCCCACTTGCTGTCTCCCCTCCTTCTCTCATTAAGTTCTTCCTCCTCTAAGACCCTTTAACACTTTTTTCAGCTTCATTGAGGTATAGCTGACAAATGAATTTGTAATATATTTAAAGAATTTGAAAAAGAATTAGACACATGTATATGTGTAATTGAATCCCTTTGTTGTACACTTGAAACTAACACATTGTTTATCAACTATACTCCAATATAGAATAAAAAGTTAAAAAAATAGAATGTACAACATGATGATTTGACATACATATACATTATGAAAGGATTCCCACCATTGAGTTAATTGACACCTATATCACCTCGCATATTAACCCTTTTAAGAATTATTTTCTTTTCGATGAGAACACTTATGTTCTACTCTCAACAAATCTCATTTATATAATACAGTATTATCAACTATAATCACCGTATTTTATATATATATATTATATTAAATCCTCAGACCTTGTTCATTTTATAACTGAAACTTTGTACTCTTTTACCAGCCCCTCCCTATTTCTCCCACCTCCTAGCCCCTGGCAACTATCATTCTACTCTGTTTTTATGAGTTTGACTTTTTTTTTTTTAATTCCACGTGTCAGTGATAAGATGCAGTATTTGTCTTTCTCTACTTCACTTCTAATCATGCAAAGCCTGCTAGGTTCATCTATGTTGTTGAAAATGGCGGGATTTCCTTCTTTTTTAAAAAATTTATTTTTGGCTGCGTTGGGTCTTCATTGCAGTGCGTGTGCTTCTCACTGCAGTGGCTTCTCTTGTTGCAGAGCACGGGCTCTAGGCACATGGGCTTCAGTAGTTGTGGCACACGGGCTTCAGTAGTTGTGGCATACGGGCTCAGTAGTTGTGGCTCACGGGCTTAGTTGCTCTGCGGCATGTGGGATCTTCCCGGACCAGGGCTCGAACCTGTGTCCCCTGCATTGGCAGGCGGATTCTTAACCACTGCACCACCAGAGAAGCCCTTCTTTTTTTAAGGCTGAATAATATTCCTGTGTGCGTGCGTCTCACATTTTCATTCATCAGTCAACACTTAGGTTGTTTCCATACCTTGGCTTGTGAATAATGCTGCAATGAACATAGGAGTACAGATATTTCTTCAAGATAATGATTTCATTTCCTTTGGATAAATACCTGAGAGTGGAATTGCTAATCATATGGTACTTCTATTTTAATTTCTTGAGGAACCTCCACACTGTTTTCCATAGGGCCTGCACTAATTTACAGTCCCACCAACAGAGCACAGGGGTTCCCTTTTCTCTACATCCTCACCAAAACTTGTCTTTTTGATGATAGCCATTCTAACAGGTGTGAGGTTCATAGCACTTTTTATACATTAATCATCATTGTATGTAGTTCCGTGAACTCCTTGTGAGTAGATGTTTTTTCTTACAACCATTGTGTGCTCAATACATGTGGTGTTGGTCACACAGTGGGTGCTTATAAAGGGACAGAGGCTGAAACCAAGCAATTAGAAAATACTTTTATTTTATCACAAATCATTTTGTATCATAGGATTAAACTTTGATAAGTGAGAATCTTTTTTTTTTTCATTTTGTTGCAGACCACTAAAAATAGTTGAAATGTACTTAAAAACATTTTTTTTTAATTTCATTCAGATGAACTTCTTATCTACTTCCAGGTATTTTCTTGGCCCCCTGTGTGTATTTGCCTTGGTGATACAATAACTAACGATTCCTCTGGGGCAGGGTTTTAAACATTAACTCCTACTACTCTGCCAGTCTGGGCATTGCAAGGTTTAGGAGGAAATGGTAGTTCACAGCATGGCATTGGTGCATCAGCTGAGAGGACAGGGCATTCCTGCCCCAGGTATTAGCCTCTTGCTAAACAAGAGGATAGCACGTGACTTCTGAGAGGAAGGGTGTAACTGCCCAAGCCATGTATATTTAATACCTACCAGGTACAAGGCACCATGGGGCTCTGTTGACACATAAGACATGCTCCCTCCTTGAAGGCCTTCTGTTACAGATGTGAAGAAGTGATGTACAAACAGCCAACCTTCACGTAGGGAAGAAAGTGATAATTACCAATAAGGACAATAAGAACAGCATGAAGTGGAAGTAAGTTTAGTAGTGTTTGGAATTCTTGCAAATCTTAGTTAAGATAATGCGGTGCTATGGGGCCCGACTCATAATAATTCTCAGCCAATGTCAGCTGGATCCTTGATGTTGAAATTAAGTGCAAGGGTGTTTCAGAAAGAGGAGGTATATCTGTCCAAGGTCATTGAAGTTTTCGGGCAAAGTGGAGGGTTAGTCGGGCATGTATAGAGAGGACGTGAAAGTGTTCTGACCTTAGTCTATAGAAGAGGAAGAAGAATAGGCTGATGGTAATGACCAAAGCCTCCTTTGCATAAACATTTATACAAATTCCATGTTTTTATAATGGTTGATTCTTATTATGGATAATAAAACCAAGTTCCCCAGAAGATTGAATCAGTCCAGCTACATTTGCATTGCTGGTATCTGGTGAACGCTATCCACCTTATTTATTTATTTCCTTTTTTTTTTTTTTTTTTTTTGCGGTACGCGGGCCTCTCACTGTTGTGGCCTCTCCTGTTGCTGAGCACAGGCTCGGGACGCGCAGGCTCAGCGGCCATGGCTCACGGGCCCAGCCGCTCCGCGGCATGTGGGATCTTCCCGGACCGGGACACGAACCCGTGTCCCCTGCATCGGCAGGCGGACTCTCAACCACTGCGCCACCAGGGAAGCCCCCGCCTTATTTTGATAGGTGGAATTCAGAACTGGGAAAAACTAGGCTATTTTTGGCCTACAAGCTGTATTTTGTTTATCACCATTCTGCTTCATAGAGGCACATTATCTCACAGAACTTGATCTAAGGTGTTAACCACAGTACCTCTTCCTTTAATATTCTTCCCGCGAGGCCACAGCTTATCAAGTATAATAATCTCTCATTTTTTCTTTGACTTAAAATATTACTTCTAGACTTTTCCCCAACACTTTTCATCAATTTTTTAATTGCAACGTAAGATAAACACACTAAAATACATCTATGTGTATATAAATACATAAATAGCCTCCTTCTAGGACTGCAGTGAGCAGGGAAGAAAAGGGGAGTGAACCTTCCATTTCTGTAATTTTCTTTTAATCATGGAATACCTAATAAAATTTTAGATTTTTTTTAGAACAGAGCTTCAAGACTGTAGCGTGATCCCTTTTTAACTTTCAACCCTGTTGCAGTTACCTAAAATATATGTATGAATAGATATCTATACATGTATGTCCACAATCTTGTTTTTCTTTATCTCCTGGAGTACTTTCCTTAGAAGTTATTTTCAGAAAAAAGTAATTTCCCTTATCACTGACTGCCCTTTTCATCAAAGGCCATAGTGACTGCTTTTGAATTCTTTTAACTCATTTGCAATTCTAAGACTCGTATGTGGGGTAAGGACGCTGATTATAGCTCCCCGTCCTGTCTTTAGCACTTTGCTCTTAGTCAGCTTTGCCAGCTACGCTGTGTATTTACACAGGCCACAGGGTAAGACTCCATTGCCCTATTTACTGCCTGTTCATTCTAATGCTGACTTTATATGTTCCCCTCAACAATTCTTCTTTACAGGACCCTAGAGGCAAAGAGATAGACAGAGACAATGGAGATCATCTAATCCCATCTCCACATTTTACAGCTAAGAGAAGGGATTTAGAAAGGCTATAACTGGATCAGATTGACCAGCGTGGTAGTGATTTACAAACATTGCACAGGAACTTATATATGAAAAGGCTGAACATATTAAAGTAATAATTTGTTGGTACTTGTGATAGAAAAGGCTTAAAAACCACATCATGATTGCTTTGTCCTTGCTCTAGATCAGGGTTTCTTCATCCTCACGGCATGGTGCTGTGCTTGTAACACATCTTAGGACAGATAGGAGTAAGGTCGAAAGTCAAGGGGATGTGGCAGTACCCAGGCTCAGTCCAGGTGAATGGCTGGCATGACGCCTCAGAGATTGTGGAGCAGATGGGCAGGGCTTAAGAAGAAGAATCCAGGTAGACAGTTGGCACGTTGGAGTTTTACCCATGGTTTGTTAGAGCTTAAGCCACGTTGTGGGATAAGGGGTAAATGATGGGGACCAGTAAGGGCGCAGCAGCCATGGCACACAGGTGACGGGGAAAGCAGCTCGGATGGGGGGCCACGGCCAAGGCCCAACCTTGCCTCAAACCCCAGTTCTTTTTCTCCCGTTGGGAGCATGCAGAGGGGCACTGACCAGTGGGGAGGCAAATTACCTTGTTGTAATGCACTAGGTTTAGGTCCAGACCCTGCTGCGGAGGATCTTAGAAAGTCAGAGTTAGTCAGGCGTCCCACCAAAGCAGGCCTCTGTGTGCCCACCTTCATTCTCTGCTAGCAAAAAGAGACTATCCTCTAGAAGCTGACCACCAGGCCCTCCTCCAAGGAGAAGAGCATGTGGAACAGAGAGGCCTTGCTGTCTTAGGACCTGAGGCCCAGCAGGGAAGCTTAGGCCTGGGAAACTCTTGTCCAGAGAGAGAACATGATGCGGCAGTGCAGCTCGGAGCAAACTCAGGAGGCCAGCATCATGGATTGGGAAGTAGGAGTAGGGAAGGGCTGGAATGTTTCAGGAACTTCTGGTTTTAAGCAGGATCAACCCAGGCCTAAGGCTTGAGGAACCTAGAGATAGGAGTCCTGGAGGAGCAGGGGAAGGCCCAGACAGATGAGGGCTGGAACAACCATCCCAGGCCTGTTTAGAGTCTCTGAGCTAAAAGTCAGCTGGCGGTTTCCAGTGACATAGGCCACTAAAATGAATGCATCTCTCATTTACAAGTGACGGCAGTGATAGGCCATCAGCTTGTAAATCTATATACACTTTTAATGACCGAGTCAAGCCATTTCGGTATGTTCCTCATGACAAGCCCTTGTTTTCTGAGACAAAAAATGACACAGTACAATTGCAGTTGAACTAAATGTTATTATGTATTTCAGTATGTGTTTTATCTCTTCTGTGTAAGAGAAATGGTGACAGGAATTAGAGAAAGTACCTATGTCTTCGGAAATTAACTAAGGTAATAATGGGGCAGAGTGGAATGTCCTGGGCTGTGAAACCAGGCCTGCTCACCAAGGTGGGACAGTGATGGAGCCTGGACACAGGTGTCATGAGAAAAGAGTTCAGAAGGCAGAGCGCAGAAGCTCCTGTGGTCTGGGCAGGACATGCGTTTGGGTGCAAACAGAGACAGGTAGACTGTCGAGAAAGGCAAGTGTCAGAGCCCCAGTTTTGGGCTGGACTTCAGAGGGAGCCAAAGTTGTAGGAATGTGGGGTGTAAGAATTGGGGGTACCATGCAGGCAGTGGGACACAGGGGAATGAGGCACAAGCCAAGGTAACAAAGCGAATATGAAATACAAGCATAATTAGTAGAAAAGTGGCTTAACTCAGAGATCCAATTTAGAGTAGAGGGACTAGATCCTTCCTGCTCAAAGTCAGGGTTGTCCTGGACAGAGCTAAATACAGCCCTGGGGGAGAGGCACCATTACTGCCCCATTTTACAGACAGGGAGACTAAAGCTTCAGGAGGCTGGCTAACCCTGGCTCTCACAGTCAGGGTGTGGGGAAACCGGCTGAGACCCAGCAGTTTTGCTCTAGGAGCAGTGCTCTACTGCCCGATCTCCATCACTAAGGGAATGACCTTGAGGAAGACCGGAAGGTTTGTTCAGGCACGGGGCTAGGCTTTTAAAATGTGCTACTGCATTTATTCTTGATAATCCCCTGGGAGATAAGTTTTGTTACTCTCACTTTATGGATGAGAAAATGCAAGCCTGAATGGCTTGCTCAGGGTTACACAGCTGATTAGTGACAGAGTCTCGATGTAACCCACACGTGTCCGAATGCCAAACCCCATTACTACATTAGGAACTACATTAGGAACTTGTCCTGAATTTTGGCTGTAATTAAGGATAAGCTGTTCTCTAAATAGGAAATTCTTTCATTTTAAGCAATTTATTCCAGTGAGGAAATGCTCAAAGTTAAAACGTGTGAGTACAAAGCTTTCTCAGAAAGCAAAATGAGATATTTTTGTGCATGTTGAGATTTCATCATTGCTCTGCATGACTTGCCAGGTGAGTCAAATCCTGGTATCACCACTGGCCACATGAAGCACCATAGACAGCTGCTTAACTTATTTCCTTGTCCAGGGCAGAAGGATAATATTACCTATTTAAAAGGTTATTGTAAATAACCTTTAAGTATTAAGTATGAGAAGAGTATAACTTTCCCAGGCTAGTAGCTTAGACCATAATAGATTCTCAACAAACGTTGGTCCTCTTCAATTCTATCTCATGCTGTCTGTCAACCATTTTCATGGTTGCTCCCCACACTTACGATCTGGTCTGTCGTCCAGCCCTGCCTTTCTTATTTCTTGGCCAACAGCTTGTCTTATTTCACAGAACAATTTCCCACAGTTTCTCTCCCCTCTACCCTCTCTCATCTGATTCTAATCTTTACCTCCAAGTGGTAAAATAAACTTAGACAAAGTTCTAGTGTATGCAGATTTATGTCTTGCACCATTTTTTCCTCATAAGCACAAGAATTTTGGGTCACATACTAAAGTTGTAAGTCATTTCTACTGGGAACAATTGGATAAAAGGGGACTGGCCAGTTTAGAATATTAGAAAAGAAAATATCTATTCTGCTTTGGTAAGCTAAGTAATAACTCCAAGGCTGCCATTTTTATCTCAAGCATACATATTATCTATTTCTTTGAGACAATGACAGGACGCAGGAGGCAGAAGTCAATAACTTTGAGTTAGAAAATCAGAAAGGTGTGGAATATTTGCCTGAAGGTCCGGAAAGAAATCATTTAAGATGGCTTCAATTGTTCTCTCTTGGCTAATGAGTAGATGTTGAAGCAATTGAGATGTGGAAAAAACACATTTGGGGCTAGGGAACAACAGAGATGAGGATGATTAATTGAAAATTGTATCTTCTAACCACCATCTTCTGAAAGAGTCATCGGAAACCTGGGCTTAACCAGTCCCTTTGCCCTTTCTCCAGGATATTTTCCACTGAGCTGTCAGTGTGAGCTTCCTCAAACACAAACTAGACCTGGACAGGCTTCCCCATCACCTGAAGATTCAAGTCCAGGCTATGCAGCACGGTATAGCAAAGATCATCACTTCCTCTTCTGTGTGTCTGTAGACCTCTGGCCCCAGGGTTTGATGTGCTTAGGATCCCCTCTCCCACATTGGACCATGTATGAGTCCCCTGTGGACAGAGATCTCATTGCTCTCTCCACCCCTGTGCTGATGACAATGACAGGCATGTAATAGCCACCCAATAATTATTTATTGAATTAATTAATAAAAGAGCAAGCAGACATTGAATTAATAATGCCTAACTTAACAAACAGAACAGATTTACTGTGGTTAAAAAAACGTGTCCTAGAAAACCTCTGGAAGGATACAGAGTCATTGATAACAGTGATAGCCTCTGGGGAAGGGAACGGGTGCCTAGAGGACAGGGGAGGGACAGAGGACCTTTTCACCATATGACCCCTAGCGCTTCTTGAATTCTGTACCATGTGCATGCACTATGTCATTATATACCCAAACCTACTCTAATTTGATGTGTGTGTATGTGCGTATGACCAAAACAAACTGATATCAAATGATGTCATAATTTCTTTCCTTACAAAAATTTAGATTGCTGATAGAAGTTTATGATACCGTTGTGCTCTGTCACCAGTACGGTGCTCATCTGGGTTTCATTTGGGTTTCAAGCTCTAAGGGTGTTTAGAAACCGGGCTATCCCTGAGATGGCACCTAATGACCCACTGAGCCGTGTTGAGACCTTCAAATCTTAACAAATAGTTTGAGGCCAGAGTGGCTAAACCAGAGTCCCTTCTGTCTGCCCAGGTCTCATTTCTACTTTTGAGATCTTGGGAGATTCACCGGTTGGGCAAGAATGAATGAAATCTGATCATGAAGAAGCCAGCACACAGGAGTTTTCACTTCTGCAGGGCTGTGCACATGTCTGCTTCGAGGTCTGGGGTTTAGAGGTACCTTTGGATCAGGCAGAAAGAGGTGGATTAGTTAGTATGTAAGTTTGTCATCCTATGCATATTTCAGTTGAGTCTTGGATTTCTGGGTAAGCCTATATTCATGCAGTTTCCTCTTCCACCTGCCAGAGTGATGAGTGATGTTTCCATGTGAGACTTATCCATTATATGGCAGCCTAAATATTTTTCACTGCAAAGATTCTGTTTCTGTTCCGTATTACCCTCTAGGTAGAACTATCTTAAGGATACTTCTAATATGTATGAAGCCATAGAAAGGGCAAGTGCTGTAATAAAAGAGTTCCAAGTACAAATCCCAGCTAAGCTAGTCACATGATTTAACCTCTCTGTGTCTTTATTGACAAAATGGGGATAATATGACCAATCTCAGAGCCCCCCATCCCCGGATAGGATTTTTAAATTAAGGATTAAATTATATGATTGGGAAAGCACCTGTCACATAATAGGAATTCAACAAATGTTAGTTCCTTGCCCATTACCCTGAATAACTTATTAGTTTATCTAGATAACAGATGTTTTTGCATAGTCAAGTACAACTAGGTTAAATTCTTACTATTGAATGTGTAGGATGTAAGTCATGCCTCCTGAAAAAACGTTCCTTGTTCCATGGCGATAACTCGTCTTTTCTTATTACACATCATAATACATGTTTCTCCGGGTTAAAAGCTTATAGCACTTGGCTTTTGCCGTATAGTATTTTCTTTGATTATCTTTCACTAAAATATGCAGCAGGCCTAAAATTTAAATCATGATAATTAGAAGTTATATATATTTTTAAAAAAACTAACACCTTTCACACTGAGAAGAATGTTTATCCAGGAATTTTGTGCTTACCCACATGGGAAGAACTCTTAAAACACCACAGGGAAAAAAATAAGTCCAATCTGCCTTCTAAATTAAAATCTTAGTATCCCCAAATCATAACTTCAAAAGATCTGTGTTTAAAGGTGGTGGCAGAGGTACCACTTACTTCTCAAGTGAGTTCCCCCCCCCACCCTCCGCCCCCAACTCTGGCATTTTAAAGCCTGTTAATCCAGGCTCACTCATAAAGCTCAGCGGCGGGGGATCCTTGGTTCATTGG